>NC_067233.1:18166834-20764070 GCF_019924925.1 Ctenopharyngodon idella | reverse complement strand
CACTAGAACAGCCTTATTCAATTCAAAGTGGTACATAGACTTCATCTATCCAAGGCCAAGCTGGCAAAGATGTATTCCTCTGTTGACCCCACTTGTACAAGATGTAAGCAGTCCTCTGCTACATTAGCTCATATGTTTTGGTTATGTCCTAGTCTGTTTTTTGGTCACAGATTTTTGTATCTTATTCTAGAATATTTAGCAAAGATGTTTGTGCAAATCCTTTAACCGCCATCTTTGGTATTGTGTGTGAAAAAAACACTTTGTCAAAAAGTGAATTGGACTGTATAGCCTTTACTTCTCTGTTAGCAAGGCACTTGATTTTGATTAATTGGAAACAGTCCCTCCCTCCTTCTTTTAAACAGTGGGCCAGAGATGTGTTACAATTCTTGAGTTTGGAAAAAATAAGACTTCATTTAAGGGGCTCAGGGTCTAAGTTCACTGTCATGTGGTGTCCTTTCATAAATTATCTTCAAAACCAATTATAACTGTAAGTCAACGAACTGATGCTGATGTCAGGTTTTGCAGATTTACTGATGTGATTCTCTCTTTTTTTTTTTCTTTGTGCACATATTGTAAAAGCACAATATCTGTATACAGGCTGTGTTGTTGTTGTTGTTTGTGTTGATATGTGAATATTTATGTTGATTGTTGTGTAAATGAAAAATGGAGGGAAAAAAATTTATATGTAATGAAATTAAGAATAAAAAATAAGAATAAAACTACAATTATCGTAAAAAACAAACAAACAAACTATTAAGTCTGAAATATTTGCGTGATCAAGTGTTTGACTGCTGGACGTTTTACTTTTAAATGAAATGCATAATCTATATGTAATTCAATCAAAGTCACACGTTTAAAAAGTCTATATCTTCTCTACAAACAATGGTAACGTTAAAACGTTTATTAATGTTTAAAATATTACTTAAGGGCCTTATGTTAATAGCTGGTTTGCTGCTCATATCTGTCAATGTTTGATTGATAAACTGGGAAATGCTGGTTGGCCGTTGTTATGTGATGACAGTTTCATTTATTTTGCAAACTCGCATGTTTATCACAAGGTTAAATCCAGTTAGTTAAGTTAATAGCTAATTACTGAGGCTTTCTGTTCTATCTTGAACAGTGGCGTGCACGGGGGGCAGGGGGGCTCGAGCCCTTGCCCCTTTGATCGCGAAAGTGAAAGTGCCCTTTGTGGTCGCATAGCAGTGCCCCCGTGTTCCCATTTCTCCCTCCCGGAACGCGATTGGCTGACTGATGTAACTATGTATACTAAGTTAAAGGTCCAGGACCTGTTCAATAGGTCAAATTAGGTCTACTCTATGGCTGATTTAACATCAGAAGAAACCACTATGTATAGAAAGTTCGAGATGCAGGATTCTTTGGCCAGAAATATGTTCAATAGGTCAAATTTACACAACTGTCTGTCTGATGTAACATCAGAATGAGTCAATAAGTATGCATAGGAAGTTCATGATCATGGAATCTTTGGCCATAAATAAGTTCAGTAGGTCAAATATGGACTACTGGCTGACTGATATAACTATGTATACTAAGTTAAGGGTCCAGGTTTTCTTGACAAGAAATATGTTCAACAGGTCAAATTAGGTTTACTCTATGGCTGATGAAACATCAGATGGAGTCATTGAGTATATTTAGAAATCTCAATATAGAGGATTCTTTGGCCAGAAATATGTTCAGTAGTTCAAAGATTGGCTACTGTCTGGCTGATGTAACATCAAAAGAAGCCAATATGTATAGAAAGTTCAAAATGCAGGACACTTTGGACAGATATATGTATAGAAAGTTATACATATGACAAAATTTCACGTCTGTCTGATGTAACATCAGAATGAGTCAATGCGTATGCGTAGAAAGTTCATGATCATGGAATATTTGGCCATAAATATATTTAGTAGGTCAAATAAGGACTATTGTCTGGCTGATGAAACATCAGAAGACGTGCACTAGTATATATGTGAAGTTCATGTCCAAGGACTCTTTGGCCAAAAATATGTTTAAAAGGACAAATATGTACTACTGTATGTCTGATTCTAGTCATACTCAGGCATCAATGACTATGTATAGAAGATTCATGATCGTGGACTCTTTGCCCAGAAATATGTTCAGTAGGTCAAATATGGACTACTGGCTGACTGATGTAACATCAGAAGGAGCCAATGAGTATGTATAGAAATTTCGAGACACAGTAATGGACAGTAATATGTTCAGTAGGTCAAATAGGTCAGTAGGGCTACCGTCTGGCTGATGAAAGAAGGAGTCTATTAGTATATATGGAAAGTTCATGTCCGTGGACTCTTTGGCCAAAAATATGTTCACAAGTTCAAATATGTACTACTGTATGCCTGATGAAATTTCAGAAGGCTCAAAGAGTAGATATCAAGATCAAGTATTCTTTGGCCGGAAATATGTTCAGTAGGTCAAATATGGCCTAATGTCTGGTTGATGTTACATCAGAGGGAGTCAATGAGTATGCATAGAAAGTTCATGATAGTGGAATCTTTGGCCAGAAATAAGTTCAGTAGGTCAAATATGGACTACTGGCTGACTGATGTAACTATGTAATTATGTGACTAATGTAACATGTAACATCAGAAGGAGCCAATGAGTATGTATAGAAATTTTAAGATTGAGGACACTTTGGCCTAAAATATTTTCAGTATGTCAAATATGTTCAAGATTGTGGATTCTTTGGCCAGAAATGTGTTCAGTGGGTCAAATCAGGACTATGGCTGATGTATCATCAGAAAGACTCATTGAGTATATATAGAATGTTAATGTCCGAGATCTCTTTTGCCAGAAATATGTTCAAAAAGTCAAAATATGGACTACTGTCTGGCTGATGCATCATCTGAGACCTGAGAGGTTATATTGCTACAATGCAGAAGACACTACAACACATCCACAACACATCCACATTGATTCTACACTGTAAAAATAAAAGGTGCCTGGAGGAAACTTTTGGGGTTCTTCACTTTGCCACACTGGCGGAACCGTCTGTAGATCCTCTAGGCACCCTTTCAAAAGGGACAGTTCTCTGAGGAACCACCCAGGTTTCCTGAGGAACCCTTATATGAAGCATTGTGTGGAACCTCTTTGGGTGCCTCCAGAAAAATAGTTTATTGCATTAAGATCCATTTTAATACATACGGCATGCACTTAAAAAAAAAGCAATAGGCCAAATATCAATACACATTTGAAAAATAGTTTACATACATAAGCAACAGGAATAATCAACTGTAAAAAAGCCCATGTTCAGTTTGTGTTCTTTTCTTATAAGGGCTGTACAGCTGTTATGTTGGTCATTGATTTGAATTGAGAGGGCGTGGCTTGTTTGGTGGTCGCGCGAGAGCGGATCAGTTTCAATGCGTGATCAGTAGAGTGAAAGCATAGGTTCTGCAGTCTTCTCTGAAAAGCAGCAAAATTATGCAAATGAAGATCTTTTCTGTAGCGACTCACTTTGTGAACTGCAGGGAGAATATTTGTGATCTCGATTGGCAGTGGATGATGCTTAATTGTCTCAGACTTCTCGTTGAAGTTTCCTTCATGACGATTCTGGAATGTGCGTCATTGAAGACCGTGAGTTTCATTTTGAGTGTTCATTATATTATTATTATGCCATTTATTCACTGTTTAACTTGATATACCGCTGCTAGATTATTATTTATGTAAAATGAGTGTTTCCTTGATTATGTGAAGTATAGCATTTTTATGATGGCGAGAATGATCGCCCATTATACAGCTACAATGACGCAGCAATTTCTGTTGTGCTGTTAATGTCATCGCACATTTATGCAGTTTTCTGTTACTAATTAAGTTTATTTGCTTATTATAGAACCACATTTAGAGTCATATACAGCAACGGGATAAATCAATAAAGCACATCATAGACTTTGCAATCTTCATCGCCGACGATACATCGTGCATCAGGGCACCTGAGACTGCAGCTTAACGACCAGCTTCACATCGCTATCCTGACATCTGAGCGCCTTAAAGAACTGCAGAGACCAACACGGACTGTTGCACTCATTGTTTTTCACTACATATTTGTGAAACCAGCCTCCATCTGTATCCTTGAAATCCAAATCTGTTAAATAATTCAGTTTGTTTATTATTTTGCGTAGGCCTACGCTCTCTATATGTATGTTTTATTTGCTATTTTGTGATCTGTTTTGATTGTGAATATGTACACAGTGTATTTGATTATTGATATTCAACATCTTAAAGAGTAAATTAGTACAATTTAGTACAACTGCCTCCTCTTTCTTTCTCTCGTGGCCATTGGACATCAGATGTGGTAATCGACTCTCTGAGACGGTTGGCACCGTAGTAGTAATTGGTGCAATACAGTTCCTTTCAAACATCAACCATTTATATACAATAGGCTATAGAAGAAAAGACATCTCAACAAAATGCATGGAAACACAAATGTTCCATGTAATAAAAATTACATTAAAGGGATAGTTTACCCAAAAATTAAAATTCTGTCATTAATTACTCACCCTCATGTTGTTCTGCACCCCCGTAAGACTTTCGTTCATCTTCAGAACACAAATGAAGATCTTTTTGATTAAATCTGAGAGCTTTCTGTCCCTCCATAGGCAGCTACACAACTGACACTTTGATGCTTCAAAAAGTTCATAAAGAGATTGTTAAACTAATCCATATGAACTGAGTGGTTTAGTCCCAATTTTCTGAAGTGACTCAATCGCTTTATATGACGAACAAATTTAATTTAGGCTTTTACTCACAAATATACATGAGGGTGCTAATTAATGACAGACTTTTCATTTTTGGTTGAACTAACCCTTTAACATCTTGAATACCCTAATTAAAAATGTGCATCAAATAAATTTTGAATACTTAAAGGATGGTTCACCCAAAAATGAAAATTCTGTTAATTACTCATCCTCGTGTCCTTCCAAACCCGTAAGACTTTCATTCACATTCGGAAGACAAATGAAGATCTTTTTGATAAAACCTGAGAGCATAGATTTAATTTAGGCTTTTATTCACATATAAACATTGATCAGCGAAAATAAACAGAAGCTCAAGTGACCAAGCTTGACGTGCGAAAACAAACCTCTTGGGTGAAGCTCAAACGTGCTGCGTAACACAAGAATGAACCTTATCGGTTCTTGCACGTTAAGCAAACATACTTCCATTTACCACAACTGATGTTTGAGCTGATGAATGTTTATATGTGAATATAAGCCTAAATTCAAACTGTTCATCAAATAAATGATCTCTATATGAACTTTTTGAAGCGTCAAAGTGGTTGATGCATAGCTGTCTATGGAGATACAGAAATCTCTCAGATTTAATCAAAAAGATCCTCATTTGTGTTCTGAAGATCAGTGAAGGTTCACTGGTGTAGAACGACATGAGGGTGAGTAATTAATGACAGAATTTTCATTTTTGGGTAAACTAACCCTTTAACTTTAAAACATTTGTGTCTCAATCTGCTTGTTAAGTCTGATGTTACTGTTTCCAGGTCCAAAAGCTCTATCAGATGCCAAAAGAAAACAACAAATAGCGCTAATATACACTCAGTATTCCTTACATAACAACAAGCAGATAACATTTTCCCTTTATAACAGAGTTAAGGTGCAGTCAAATTTTCTGCTGTTTGGCGAATAAATTCCAGTAATTTCAATAGAAATCCACACAATCATTAATTTTGTGTATGGTCAAATATTTCACTGTGGGTCCAAGTTGGTCACTCAAATTCGCCAGATTTGAACAACAGAAAGCTGCTTGAAAGTGACTCCTATGTGAGCTGCTTCATATAGTAGGTCGCTACATTGCTGATAATGGTCAATAGACCTTTTTGCCTGTGTGATTTCACAGAAATGTCACAAATGTGGCGGCACCTTTACACGCTGCAACATAAAATCCAATCAATAATAAAATCTTTACAAGGGACATTAATGAGTAATGAGTCCGAAAAGTAAAAAGGTGTAGCAGCTTTGTTTTCTGCTAGGCTTCTTTTTCCTCTTTTCTGGTAGATGGTCCAGGCACTTCAATGATTTTCAGGTCTACAGGAGGATTTTTATTCCTG
Organism: Ctenopharyngodon idella; assembly: GCF_019924925.1. Taxonomy (NCBI): domain Eukaryota; kingdom Metazoa; phylum Chordata; class Actinopteri; order Cypriniformes; family Xenocyprididae; genus Ctenopharyngodon; species Ctenopharyngodon idella. The sequence continues at coordinate 20,757,994 of NC_067233.1, read as the reverse complement.
TTTAAACCTGTGTTTCAGCATACTAGGCTAAGATCCCTGCAAAGTACAAAATTGACTGTTAGTAACATTATTAAAGTGATAGCTGTAAAATTAAAATAATTTCCTCAGCCTTGTGACATTCCAAACCTGTTTGACTTTCTGTCTGTGGAGCCCAAAAGCAGATCTCAGGCATAATGCAGTCACCGTTCAATTTCATTGCATGAAACACAAGCAGAAAAAAATGTGTAAATCATTCATAAATCAGTACGTCTCGTTCAATTCAATGCATCAATCTATGTAAAAATGGATAAATATTCTAAGCTCCAAAAATGTCCAAGAAAAGATTCTAAAAATTATCATACAAGTCCACAACTCATGTGTTATAAGTTGTGTTCTGAAACCATACAATATCTTTAAAAAAAAAAAGAGAGAAAAAAAAAAAGACTAAACTTGAAGTTCAAATGTCTTATATTCAAATTCAAAAGCATAAGAAAAAGGCATCTAGCATCATTGATGCCAAACCTGTCATTTCATTTATCTGTGTAACGTGATTCATGTGAATGAGATTTGAGAGCATGAGAGAAGATTTTCAGAGAATAATGTATTAAATTTTTGTCTGTTCATCACAAATAGTTATTGTATGGCTTCTAAAAGCTAGGAATATAGTGTATGGATGGTTAATTTTGAAGTTTTCTATACCCATTCCTTGATCAGTGAATATCTCCCAAACTGTCACTGAAATTAGATTTACAGTAGGTAGGTAAAGAGGATACATTAAAAAACACAAGTACACAGTCAAATAGGCTACAATTTCACACAGAAAATAGTAATACAATAGTAATACAGTACTTGAGTCCTTCCACGAAACCGGTACGATTTGAGTCCCTCTGACCTTTTTCAGTGTATTTTATCTATTGGGTCACCAAAATAAATTTTTAAAAGCTTTTTGTATTAATTGACTTGTAATGTCTCCTTTAATAATGTTTAAAACATGACATACATTTTATCTTTATATTAGAAATTATTTTGTTTTTTTCAGTTGACACCACCTATTTTGTCATGTCTCTCAAGGCCTTCTATGAAAGTGTACTTGGGATATGAATAATAAAATGAGAAAAAAGTCCATACATTTTGCTATTCCCATAAATATTCATCTGTGCTTTTTTGCTGGTAATGTTTTTTTTCTAAGTAAATTCATGATTATTTATTATTTATTAAATTTATTAAACACATTATTTAGTTCCGTACCTCAGTAACCCCTCAACCCCGTTACACAAACCATTCTCCCCCTATAAAAATAATGCACCGATACTTATGTGACACCATTAATAGGAAGTGACATCATAGAAGTCTTCTGAACAACAATTGTGTTGTTACCACCTTCTTTAACAATTATAAATAAATTATGTTGTGAAATTGTGTTTGTCAAGCTTAACGACTCAACCCCGTTACATCAATTAAAGATAGAAAACTATCACTTGTGAAAATTATCTTTGTTATTTCAACATTATTCATGATTTCTTAATATCATGCATACCATGTGCTCTCCATTTATTCACTAGATTTAGAGCAGTGGCCAATTTGGGAAAAAATCACAACCCCGTCACACCTACATTTTTATTATTATTATTTTTTTTAAGTTTATGAAAAAGTAATTTAAAGTTTGTTGAACTCTGTCTGAAATGTTCAGAGCAATCATAAGAATACTGATTTTAGTTCAAATTCTGAAGTTAAGCCTTTGATCAAAAATGATGAGGTTGCTGTCACAAAAAGTGCCCATTTCAGGCTTTAGTATAGCAAAAGTGTGAGATTTTATGTAACTTTTATATTTGCAATTACTGAATTAGTGTGAGGGACATCTGATTAATAGGAAAATGCTGATTTTATCACAAATACATTTTATAATAATATTCAGAGAGCTCCTATAGTGTCCATAACTTAAAATAATGACCAATAATAATAGGGATTTGATGCCTAAAATGGAAAAATATGTTTTTCTGGAAGTTAAATATGTCATTAATGTTGTGGGGTGTTCAGAAAAGTAATACATTTTGGTAAAAAATCTAAAAATGTGTAAGTCCAAATCGTACTGGTTTCGTAGAATGACTCACATGTGGTGCAGGTACTCTAATTCAATAAAATCTCTGAAATTTCCAGATTATTTCAGAAATGGTTGTTCTGGGGAAACAAAAGAACAAAGCTGATTATATCCATGCACAACATTAAAAGATAAAAATGTACTGGCCAGTAAATGGCTTTAAATGGTACTATTTGAGAGAACGTAGTAAATAAACAAAAACAGACCAAGCTATATTAACCACTTGTGTTATTCTGTATGTCTAATAACAAAAGCCAGTGACGACAGGTATCAGCTAAAATAGTAATGTTGGCAATTTGAGGCGAGACACTACAGGTGAATAGGGATTTTTTTTTAAATTAGAAGATATCACTGTGAAACTTCTCCAGTTTATTACTGGCATAAACATAAGAAAAAAATGTATTACAAGTTTTGTGTAAATTTATGTTTTAATATGCAAATGAGGCCTTATATACTTAAATATACGCTCATTTGCATACATTTCCAAAAACAAAATCTGGAAATTGGAAAGGTCCAGGTTTAAAATTCTTGGTTCTATTTGTTGACATATTAGATGAAAGGGCTTTTACAGAGAGGATTCTGGATATCTTAATTTGTGTTTTAGTAAATTAGAGAATACTGACAATAGCCTTAAAAAATCTATTTTTGCCATGTTTTTTTGAGTAAAAGGACCTATAACTCAGGATAGGAATGATATATCAACAAATCCCTCTGTAAAAGCCTTCAGAATATAGATAGGAATAAAACTGTAAAGTTTGGTGTATATAAGTTCTGCTGAAGTGGAGATTTCTGACTCAGAACAGGAGAGAAAACTCATTTTGAGAAAACGGCCTTTAAAGATATTTACTGTAATTGATATCTATAGACGCAAATAGATAAAGTGCTATAAGATATACACTTAAAAATGTATTTTGGATGTTTTCTTTCCACCAGTCTGAAAAAACACTTTATGAAAAGCCAAAAAGTGCAAAATCTCAAAATTGACAGGTGCCTGAAAAAACAGTGTTTTTGCCTGTAGTGTCTCCCCTTGAGAACACAATTACGTTGAATGATTAAAAAAAAAATCTAAGACAAATTAATGAATTCCATTTGTAGCGTAAAGTTCATTAGATTCATTAGTATTGAAGCTAAAACGGCTAAATCATTCTTAGCGACATACTGAGTGGTAAACATTGTAAAAACGTAGTAATGTATAATAAATTAAGATAATATGTACAGTATGTGCTTGAACATATAGTGAGTAGACTGCGTGTTTATATTTCTTTGGCAAGTTTACAAACCTTATAACGGAGAGCCGAACAAACCGCGGACGTGGCGGCAGGGTTTGATGAGTGAAGTTTCAAATCTGATGATGTTTAGCTGAGCTTTTTTTGTGCGTGAGCAGCGAGAGGATCACTGAAGCGATGACCTTTCAAAGGATACACTCCAAGCTGCTTTATCAGCGCTATGGGAACGTCTTTAGTCGTGACCAGCTGTGAATATATGTGTAAAACAACGTCAATGAAAATGACCTATATTTACAGCCTTGCGTGAAGTCATTGGAATGCGTCGTAAGTGAGGCTATAATTAGATATGCCACAGGTGCATCAGCAGGTCTTTTGTCTTCAGAGGCTATTCTGTAAAGTTGTGTGTATGCGATCTCTGTGTGTTACAAACAGTACTATTTCAGTCTGTTAATAAGCAAGCTCTGTCATCTTTCTTTCCTCAACACTTGTTAGGAGTTAGATTCGAAAGGCAGTGCGCAGAACTTTCTCTCCTCTGTTCCTCTTTCATCTCTGCTTGCAAGTGAATTGAACATATATATTTATATCAACGCTCGTCTCGCTTATTTCCAAGAGTCAGCACCCACTGTACGATTGTGGGGCTCGCGCATGGATTTGGCTGACGAGTGGGAGACGGATCCTGCCCTTTCGCCCGCTCTGTCACCTGATCCACGCGTCCCTTCGCGCGATCCTGAAGCGCACTCTGGTGCTTCTTCAGTTCGCGCGGGGAATGACGAATCTCTTTTTGAGTATGCTGCCTCTGAGCATTCCTTACATGATGAAAAAGCCATTGAGGAACTACTCGAGGTAGTAACTCAAGCTGTGGCCAGATTACAGCTAGACTGGCCACAGGAAAAAGAGACCCCCAAACGCTCAAAACTAGAGGATAGGTTTCTGTCCGGTGGCCAGGGGGAGGGATCTCAACGCCAGTCTCTCCCCTTCTTTGAGGACCTCCATGATGAAATAACTAATTCATGGAGAAAACCGTATATTACCCGGATCTTTGTGCCCTTGACGTCGATTTATTCGACTATCGTGGGTGCTGAGGCACGGGGGTATACAACGATGCCCCAGGTCGAAGAGACACTCGCGAGCTATCTCTCGCCTGGATCAGCATCATCCTTAAAGAAACCTACCCTCCCCACAAAGCCTTGTAGAACCACCTCAGCGCTTGTGGGTAAAGCTTTCCAAGCTGCAGGTCAGGCTGGTGCTGCTCTTGCAAGCATATCAGGCTGACCTGCTGAAGGACCTGAGTGCGGGTGCTACCATCGACGAGGAAGCATTCTCAGAGCTCTGTCGTGCCACAGACCTGTCTCTCCGTGCCACTAAGCAGACAGCCGTGCTATCGGCCGTTCTATGGCTGCTATGGTCAGCACGGAGAGACACCTGTGGCTCAATCTCACTGGTATCAAAGATAAAGACCGCGTCTTTATGCTTGATGCGCCTCCGGCCTGTTTGGCGACTCGGTCAACACAGTCATCAACAGGTTTCGGGAGGTGAAGAAGTCTGAGGAGGCGTTCATGCAATTCCTTCCTCGCCGCACTCAGGGGGAAGGGCTGTCAGCCACCCAGTCCCAACCCGGTCCTTCAAAAAGGGAGGTGCAGAAACAAAGTGTGGCAAATCGAGCTCCCCCTCGTAAAGATTGGGTACCGTCTCGCCCCCCACAGCAACCTCCCAGGCAAGACCTCAGACCTCATTTTACAAAAAAAGAGAAAGTCCTGATGGTCTTGCGCCTAGCCCTGCGCCTAAAACCCACCCCTTCTCGACATCTCCATGTAAACCCTCCTTCCCTGCCACCTCTGGTGCTTTGGGGGGCAGCGGTTTCCAGCGAAATGTTAGGTGTTCCGTTGATTAACACATCAGAACGCGGCACACCTAACATCCCCTCAAAAGGAAGTATCAAAATTAGTGCCCATTTCAGAAAACTTGGCAGCGTGGAGACTACTGTTGAGGGTATCTGCATGGGTTCTAAAGACAGTAGAATTAGGATACAGAATCCAATTTATTCGTCGTCCTCCGTGTTTCAACGGTGTGGTCTCCACTACCGTGAAGCCGGGGCAAGCGACGTCACTGTCACAAGAGCTGCAATCTCTTCTGGAAAAAGGGGCCATAGAGCATGTTCCCCCTCTAGAGAGAGAGTCAGGTTATTACAGCAGATACTTCCTAGTTCCCAAGAAGGATGGGGGCCTGCGTCCAATCTTAGATCTTCGAGGCTTAAACCGTTCAGTCAAAGCTCTCAAGTTCAAGATGTTAACCGTAAAAATGATCGTGTCGCAAATCCAACATCACGATTGGTTCGTCACGATCGATCTCAAGGACGCATATTTTCACATAGAAATATTGCCACAACACAGGAGGTTCCTGAGGTTCGCTTTCGGGGGCGAAGCTTACCAATATCGGGTTCTTCCATTCGGCCTAGCCTTATCACCCCACATTTACACAAAATGCATGGATGCAGCACTGGCTACGTTGCGACTCCAGGGCATTCGCATTTTGAATTACATAGACAACTGGCTAATATTAGCACAGTCACAAGAGATGGCGTTACAACACAGAGATGTCGTACTAGCTCATCTAGTTTCTCTAGGGTTGAGACTCAACGAGAAGAAAAGCGTTCTCTGTCCTACCCAGAGAACTACATATTTAGGGGTCGTATGGGATTCGACCACAATGCGGGCACAACTGTCACCCGCTCGAGTCGAGACTATTCTAAACACCCTGAACAATGTCAGGCTAGGCCAAGATTGCACTGTTCTACAGTATCAAAGAATGTTAGGTCTCATGGCATCAGTGCCCTCTGCAATTCCTATGGGCCTGCTGCATATGAGACCATTTCAGTTGTGGCTCAAAGCCAGGGGGTTTCATCCAAGGGCCAAACCCCTGAGGCAAATAAGGGTTACGCGCCGTGGGCTTTGTACCCTATCTATGTGGCTCAGACCCCGGTTCCTTACCTTGGGTCCCACGCTAGGGGCGCCATGTCGTCGCAGTTTGCTAATGACAGACGCCTCCCTGATGGGCTGGGGAGCGGTCTTAAATGGCCGTCCACCCCAAGGGTGCCTAGAGCTGATGGCTGTATTTCTGGCCCTGAAATACTTTCTCCAGCAGCTGAGAGGCTGTCATTTCCTAGTGCAGATGGACAACACAACAGCAGTCTTTTATATAAATCGGCAGGGAGGTCTGTGTTCGCGCCATCTGAGCAAGATCTTCCTCTGGGCCCAGGACAAGTTCCTGTCGCTGAGGGCAGTGTACATTCCTGGGTACCAGAATGTGGGTACCCAGACAGAAAGACAGAATCTACTGAGCGGGGAGTGGAAACTTCACCCCGAGGTGGTGAAACAGATATGGCTGAGATTCTACGAAGTGGAGGTGGACCTCTTCGCCTCCCATCAGACAGCGCAATGTCCCCTTTATTTCTCTCTGAGTCACCCAGCCCCCCTAGGTCTGAACAGAATATGGTTCTCTGAGATAATATTTCTCCTCGACGGCTCGCCTTGGGCGATACAGAGCAGGAGGGACCTTCTGTCTCAGGCGCAGGGGACAATATTTCATCCCCGGCCAGAGATGTGGAATCTTCATGTTTGGCCCCTGAGGGGAACCAACTGAGAGATACAGGGCTTTCACCTGACGTTATTGAGACTATTTTAAATGCTAGAGCTCCCTCCACTAGAGCAAGTTATACCAACAAATGGGGTGTCTTTGAAAGATGGTGTACTGCACACAATGCAGATCCAGTAAACTGCCAAATTGCTACAGTTCTGGATTTCCTGCAGGAAAAGTTATCGACAAGTACATGCCCCGCCACTCTCAGGGTTTTACGTGGCCGCTCTCTCGGCTTGCCACGCTCTGATTGACGGGGTGCCTTTGGGCAAGCATGTTCTGCTCTCTCGCTTCGTCGAGGAGCTAGGCGGCTTAAGCCTCCTTCTAGAACCAGGATCCCTTCATGGGACCTAGCAATAGTCCTAGAGGGCCTGGTTGAGACCCCCTTTGAACCGTTAGAGTCAGTTTCTGACAAGCTATTAACTTTGAAAATGGTTTTTCTTATGGCTATAACTTCTCTGAAAAGAATTGGGGACTTGCAGGCTCTGTCCATTGTGCCATCCTGCTTAGACTTTGCCCCAGGAATGGTGAAAGCTATTTTGCATCCTTATCCTGACTATCTGCCTAAGGTTCCTTTCTCGAACTTGCATCCGGTCACTCTTGAAGCTTTCTGTCCTCCGCTGTTCACTACGCCGGAGCAGGAGAGACTTCACAGACTGTGTCCAGTCCATGCTCTTCAGGCCTACGTCCACCGCACTAGCCAGTGGCGTAAGTCAGAGCAACTATTCGTTTGTCATGGTTGAAACAGACCATGTCACATTGGGTGAGAGATGCTATTGCCCTTGCCTATGAGGCGCGTGGTCACACTTCGCCAACAGGCATCAGGGCTCATTCCACCAGGGGGGTTGCCTCTTCTAGAGCTTTGGCGGGGGGCGCCCCCTTACAAAATGTTTGTGATGCGGCAGGTTGGTCCTCTCCGCACACATTCATAAGGTTTTATAGTTTGGATGTTCATGTTACTCCGGGCTCTTGCGTCCTTGAGTCAACATGGCAAGCTAGTGTCTGAGATTCTCTGCGCTTTGTGACACACTTCACAGCCAGGGAGTCCGGACACACAGTGCGGCGGCGTGGGTATTCTCGTTCCCATAGCGCTGATAAAGCGCAGCTTGGAGTGTAGCCTTTGAAAGGGAATGACCTGGGTTACTTCACTGCAACCCTGTTCCCTGAGAAGGCGGGAACGAGAAACTGTGCTTCATTGCCGCACTGAGATGTCCCAGGACTGCTCTTCAGACAAAATATCTGCTGATACACCTGTGGCACATCTAATTATAGCCTCACTTATGACGCATTCCAATGACGTCACGCAAGGCTGTAAATATAGGTCAATTTCAATGACGTTGTTTTACACATATATTCACAGCTGGTCACGACTAAATACGTTCCCATAGTGCTGATAAAGCGCAGCTTCTCGTTCCTGCCTTCTCAGGGAACAGGGTTACAGTGAAGTAACCCGGGGCGTTCCGTGACAGCATAAAACTCTTCTCCTCCTCCTGTTTCTTCTTCATATAATAATAATAATAATTGTGATACAAAACAGTAACATCATCACAATAATAATACTCATTATTATTATTATTATTATTAACGGTTTAAACGAATCTACAAAATATACAGAATAAACGTAGGTGTTACAGTTCACGTCTCCCCTGGACTCCATCTCCCATGATCCTCCCTGTTCCACAACTGCACTCACTTCCCCATCATCTCTCCCGCTCTTCCCGGATTCCCTGCACCTGGACTTTGTCATTAGCACTCCCTTTAAATTGGACTCACTTCCCTGCACTCCTTGTCCGTTCTTGTTGTTGTTGTTTGCTATTGTTTAATGTGTGTTTGCTGTTCTGCTCCTTCGTTTATTAAACCCCGTTATTTGTAGAAGTCTGATTCTGCCTCATCCCTGCTGCAGCCACACAGCTGTAACAGTAGGCCTATGTATACTTAATCAAAAATGTAAACAGTAGTGTCTCTATCATTGTTACATACAGTATTAGTTTTTAACAGTTAGTGCAAATATTTTCTCTTACTTTATTTTAGCTTAAATAACATCAAAATCTTGCACTGAACAACACTGAACAAATGCAATCCCTGAATACATTTGTACACTATTTTATTTTCATTCTATTGCCAAAGATGCCGTTTGAGCATTGGTAACGTTTAGTGGTAGCATCGAATTCGTTTCGGGGGTTTAAATCGACGCTCGCGACTTGCCAGGTGCTTTTACTGTAATTTAGGCAAGCGCTGCGGCGCGCTCATTTTTCCAGGCGCACCTATGCCGCGGCGAGATGAAAACAGGTGTGTTCGACATCGGCTGCAGCTTATGGCTTGCCATAATCGGCAAGAGTAGCCGCGTGCAGGCGGGGAGGAGCTGAAAACAGAGATGTGAAGTTGGACACTAGGCTCGTTTGAGATGAGCAAAATCTGCGCTGAACCGATCACCGGTGATCACCGCGAGATGCATGCCAGTTAGAAATGTGTCCGAGGGTGGGCCGCCTTGCTCTGATGTCATGCCAACGTGTGTCAAAAAAGTCTCGCGAGGGTGAGGCGGCCTCATCGGATTCTACAGTCGAGCACAGTTGCTCTCCACCGACTGCGCTGGCCAAAAGCACGATGGGAAACGACTTGCTGACGACACAGCTTAATGCTTATTGGTTTAAACAACCTTGATGTATTGATCTCTTTTAAAATGTTTGATTTTAATACTCTAATATCCTGTTTTTATGTGTATATTATGTGTGAATATTCCCAAAGTCTCTGACAGTGTAATCTCTCTATGGGTTATGTGATTGTTGTCATATTTATAAAAATATATAAAAACGTCTGTAATTAAAATAAAAATGATTGATACACATGCCTTTCGAATGGAAATAAACAAGTACTTTGGGTGTCTTGTTCATTATATTTATTTTCATATAAAAGCAACAGAACTTAAATTACATCCAGTTTTTCAGCAACACAGTGCGTGAGTGTGAATCCCGCGATATCTGCCTTTGATCTCGTAGGTTCTGGTCCACTATGAGAACAGAGAACTGTCTGTCTTGCCTGCACTTTTTTCACTCCTCCCCTCACTGCAGCCGCCTACGAAGCCCTGCACATGACATGCAAGAAAATTTTTTTAATTGTGCGCACGATTTACTAATTCGTTAGCTCGATTTACTAAATCGTGCGCACGATTTACTATTTGGTTCTTTCGATTTATAAATCATGCGTTTTAGTAACGAGGAACGAATTAGTAAATCGTGCGCACGATTTAGCCTACTATTTTTTTCCTGCATGTCATGTCCGGGGCTCCGTACTATTGCTATATAACACATAAAACATACTGTATTTCATTGCACTGCATAAGATCTAACTTGTTTAATTGTGCATGGAAGAGAAATAACATTGCATATGTATTGTTGCATTGCATTGCATGAAAGATCTACCTAATCCGTTGTGCACTGAATAGATGACACATATGGGCTGTTTCAATGTATTGCAAACAACACCTGACTTAGCCTATTCCGCTGTGCATTGAAGATACAACACATAGATGGGTTTCTGTGCAACGTCATAACAGAGATGCGTGCGCAACCAGGGGTCAGAAAGCAATTGTCTCACCATTACGGAGTTAATTTCTTAATATAATTGCCGGAGTCCATGCTACCTAGGCTTCCAAAGTAATTGATGCTAGTCATTTCCTCACTGTCACACACCTAGCTAGCTGTCACACATATCATGTCTTGTACAGTATGTTTACAGTATCAATTTTCTTTCAAATGTGGCGGGTCATGCGTAGCATTGTGTGACACTTCCACAAATCAGAAAAAGAGAAAACATTTTTCAATTAATGTTTTGATGATTATTTATTTGTTTATATTTTTGGTTATGGTTATTTAAGTAAACTATTTGTATGTAAACCATTTTCTGCGGGGGCAGGGGATTTGATACACTGAATTGGAATGTGTTATGGGAGGAAGGACTCTTATTGTAAAAGGCCTCTGGGTAAGGAAGTCAAGGGGCGGCCATTTTGTAGCTCATGGGGTGGCATGCTTGAAAGACAGGCCAACAAAGGTGCTGGAAAATGGCAGGCTCTCACCTGTGCGAGTGCAATGGACTAAGTTTGATCTGGCACACTGACTGAAGGATTACCTGATGGTTTTTGAGGCCTGTAGTGATGGGCAGATCGAGGCTTTGTGAAACACTGAAGCAATTGAAGCAAATGTGCCATAATGTGTCAAGGCTTCGAAACAATCTGATACCCGTCTCCACGGTGACCCCTGGTGGTCAGAACAGTGCAAATGCAACAAAACTCAGGCCAAACATGCATAAAAACCCCTTTTACAAATGTATTGCAAAAGTTTTATTGAAAGAAAAATCTATCAAATGCAATTAACTAATCATTTAATACGATTAAATATAGAGTGTCTGTATAATATGTGTTCTTTTATCAATTTTCAAGGTTTGTTTCTCTGTTCCATGGCTCAAGCTAAACAGGCAAATAAGAGATTAATAACTACCATTATTCATTTTAATTATTCTAATGTCTGATTAAAACATCTACAAATGTATAAAACTGATCAGAGATCAGGTAAAACCATAGGGTAAAGCCCATAGACACTTGTTCAATAGTTCTCAGTGAATCTGCATGATTCATGGGTTCACTTTATCATCGCCCTCTACCGGTGAACCATTGAAATTTCGAACTGTTTTGAAACGTTTCGAAACAGAGATGACGTAATGAAGCCTCGTTTACTAAAATCACGTGACTTTGGCAGTTTGATACACGCTCCGAATCACTGATTCGAAACAAAAGATTCATAAAGCTTCGGAGCTTCATGAAGCAGTGTTTTGAAATCGGCCATCACTAGAGGCCTGTTACCAGTGGATTATCACATTTTCTCCTTCTGGGATCATTTGAGGATTATTTTTTCCTTTTCAGTGGCATTGCCTCAGGAATCCAGAAATCCCTGGGAAGTTAATGTGGGTGAGACTGTTTTTTTTTTTTTTTTTTTTTTTTTTTTTACTTTTTATGCTGGGATTATCGTGTTTTTTTGGACTGCTTTTTTGGACTGCTTTTTCTGTTATGGACTCTGATTGCTGGTATTTGGTATTTGGTTCTAGGGGACTTTATAGGTCTCATTCAAGGCACCTTTTGATTCATGGACTCAATTCATTTTATTCTTTGAGTTATAAGGGTTGTATGTGGTTTGAATGATGTTTGTTAATACATGCATTGATTAATGAGAGTCTTATGCTTTGTACGTGCTTTATTAAATTGAGAACGTTAAGGTGTACAAACCAATACTAACCTAAAAGAACCCCGTGGTAACAATGAGACTTAGAGAAAGAAAAGTTTAATTTGTTACAATTGCTGTAAACATTTAGGATAGAAAGGCTCAACAACCAACAAAACCAGGCAAGTTCATAAATTCATAGGGTATGTCAGGTTTTTATGATTAGCAAACTTAGTTGGACAATTTCATTCGAGACCTGATGACTAACGTTATAACTTGGCATACAACTGTTAGCTAACGTATTAATGCGTTTTAATGCCTTTTTAATGCCAATTTTTACATTTTTTTATTGCCATATAAATGCCGCTAAATGTCGATAGATGACGACATAGGGCAATTAGAAAATTCATCATGTCATTGTTGTATTCGCATTGTGCCAAGTGTCAGCCCAACATTTGTTTGCTTCTCTGATGCTACCCTTTTTGCTCACATAATATACAGCCAAATTCCCAATAAAATTGTTTCATCTATATATTTATTTCTTTCTGTTTTTATTGTCATTCAATATGAAATGGTAACTGAAACGCGGCCCATTAAGATTACATACAGGGCTCAACATTAAGCCTTCTCATGTGGACACGCATAAATCACTCATTCACTTGTAGGAGTAAAACAGTTTCTTGTTCGGAAAAAAAGTATTTTTTTTTGTGGTGGAAATATAAATTTGTTCTGAAGCAATACCCTTTCAGAATATTGCAGCTTTGACATATGTAAATATGCATATTTTTGAATTACAACTGCATTAAATAATGTTATGGGATTGTTTTAAACATTTTTTGAAAATACAAATATGAAATGTTGGGGGGAAAATTATACTTTTAAAGATGAAACTAACCACCAGTAGGTGGCGGCAAGTAACCGTCTTAATGAGTGAATCATTGATTCATTCATTTAAGCGATTCATTCAAATGGCCGATTCGTTCAAAACGCTGAATCATTCAGTAATGAAAACAAGGCTGAGTGTTGCGCTTTGGTTCTGCTGTGATCTTTGTTTTAAACTATTTTCGCTGATAAAATAGAACAAAAACAGTCAATGTTCCTTCTAAAATGTAAGTGGCTTAATATTATCTACTTGTTAATTGAACTGTTGTATGAAATCAGTGTCATGTTTTTAATCGTGATGGTAGCCTATTTAGGAAAACAGCATTCTTGGTCGTGTAGTTTTCCTTAGCAGTATCAAGTTATAAAAACTCCACATATTGAATTTTTACCGCAGTATGTTTAACCAAGTTTTTTTTTTTTTTGCTCTTCGCTCATGTTTCCATTTCTCCTCCAGATGCTGCTCGAGCCTCAACAGCGCAACCTTGTTATCGTCAGTAGCTTACATTATATTAATATAATATTAATAATAATATTAATATATTAATTAATATATATTATTATGCACTATCGATCCGCCGCAGCAGCAGGAAAGCAAGATCTCGCGCTTGTGCGGTAGTACTAGGGGGTCTCGGAAGCTGGATCAGGTTAACAAGTCGCTATATTAGTCACAGCGCGCTTTCTTAGAAAAACGTCGCAAAAGGGGTCTGAAAAGGTGCTAAGTTGGCAACACTGATGCAGCCTTCCGTCTCCAGGTCCCAGCCCGCCGTTGTCCAAACGGGCGGTACGGCAATTTTGCACCGGCCGGAGGCAATGGGCTATATCAAAAAGCTTAGAACCCAAGAGGCGACTCTTTGATACATTTTGTGTAACAGCCACTAGAAGGCGCTCCGGTAGCGCGGCCGCCATTATAGGATGAAAAAACTTACTGGACCATAGAATCCTTCACATCTTACGCACCCAAAATCGGCGAATTTCACTGCCAAATCAGAAGCGCAATAGAACAGTTTTTTAAATTAAGTCACCAGTAAATTGTATGGCTCCTACAGTAAATGTTGTATTGTCTTATATATGTTTTATTTTACCAGTTGTGGAATCCAACCATTCAACCATCTGAGGTAACGTAGTTAGCCTACTTTGAGCACTTCCATTTTATGCAACTTTACACATTAATAGTAAATTAATAATTAATAAATTTAAGATCACCATGTTTGCAGCGAACAATATATTTTAGACCTAGTGGAATAATAGTAATATCTAGGTCTGAACTGAAATAGGCTATATTGTACGTTTTAATGGATCACGCTACAAATATAATGATCTTATAATACATGATGCATTGCTGTGTCCGTTATCGCATAAATTCCCACTTTTGTACACTTTTGCTTTAATGGACATTAGACAACACTGCAAAATCAAGCTGTTATATTCATATATTTATTGTCCAAAATTCCCAATTTTTCTGATATATGTCATTAATTTAATTTCATATGTTGGTAATAATTCAGTGTTTATAAGTCTTTTAAAGAATTTTAACCCAAACTGACTGGGTTTCTAGAGAGCAAAGGTTTTGTGAAAAAAGTGGAAGACTTAAACACAAAGTGTGTAAAATAAACTGTCATCATTCAGGTTGGATTTCAGCTTTAATGTATTTTTTTTTTTTTTTTTTTAACAAAGCAGCTGATATTGCCATAGAAACTAGTGGACTGCCGACTCGCTTTCACCCCCAAAATGGCGGAAACACAGGGCCGCTGCTGGGCGCCGGTGTTTCAATGGAACATGTTCTATTGAGTGTCGCTTCTTGTTAGTGTATATTCTTTGGCTATATGCACGGAGCGTTCTTTAGAACTTCCGCAATAATATAAGATAGCTCGAAAACTTCCGGTGATATGTAATTTGCTGGTGTGTTGAGCATCAGTAGTGTAATACTTATTTTATAATCAGAATATAGTCACTTAAATAGTCAGGCATAGCATTAATTTAGTTATTCAAACGTAAGACAGCATAGAAAATAAATAAATAAATAAAGTACCTCAGTGTTCCTCCTCGGCTAAATTCAATGCGACCATCAGTTTTCACACTTTCGTCAAAGCGTCAAAAATTAAATATTTATAGTGCACTTTAGAATAAATTGAATAAAATGTGTGTTTTTACAAGTGTGCCGAAATCATGATCTTGCGCTGCACTGACTGACAGCTGCCGTGATTACAAAGGGAAAGCACGGTGCTCGCTTTCTGTGTAATTCATTCACAAGAAAAGCCATTACCAAACTGGTTCCTTGTGCGCATCACACCAATGTACATATTTTGCGACAACAAATCAAAGTTATTAATTATTTAGGCTTTATTCAAAATAAACTGGTAGTATTATTTTTCTTCAAAACTATCTAAAAAAATTTAATGCCTGTAGAAATAAAATTTAATGCTTTTTAATGCCATTTAAGGCCTTAATTTTTGCAAAATCCATTTAATGACTTTTAATGCTTTCTAATGCCCCGCGGATACCCTGGTAATATGCAAATGAAACCCAAACAAACAGATCCAACTCTGAAATGCCAGTTTATTATTGAGTCAACAAGAATTTACAAACAATGCGAAATCTATTGATTAACGTTACAATCTTCTACAGGTGTTATGTGGAGTTCTGCATAACGTTACATGCCAAGAATTGCATGCACCTCCAAGTACTGTTTAAAAATTCTTTGTGGGGTTCATTAATGGTGATAAATAGTTCGGTATAACAGATGTTGTAGATGTTTCTCAGCATAAATGACTGTTACATCCCATGAGGTGCAGAACTCGCTATAATGGGACGTTCTAAAACGCTTAACGTGAAAAAGCTTAAATCTGGCTTAATTTACTAAGACAATGTTATTAACAAATCAAACTTAGTAAACACCATACTAATAAAGCATACTATGTACAGAAAAGCAAATGAGCCCATAATATGAACGCAACACGTTTAAGCATTTTCCTCCCATAAAGAAACGTTTACATGGACAGCTGTAATCTAATTATTGACCTTATTCTGAATAAGACAATATTATGATTAAGGTGTTTACATGAGTTGCTTTTAGAATATTCCTTTCATGTTCCCGTTTTACATGTACATAGGTCGATTAATGGCAAACGTCATTACGTCCCCATGGCACGCCGTCCTAATATATTGTATTTCCTTTTCACGTATCACCACACAGTACTTCTTCGTTATGGTACCATATACAGTTTCATTTTTTATTTTACAAAAGCTTCAAGTGCAATTAATTATTTGACATTCTATACGTGCAAATAGATACGGAGACCCGCATATGACATGCAAGAGAAAAAAAATTGTGCGCACGATTTACTAATTGAATGATGAATACTAATAGAATGATGTTTATAAATCATGCGCATGACATCGGACAAAACGGCTTCGCGCCTCAGACTGAAAGGCTTCAGGTCTCAGGAAAACGACGTCAGGTGTCAGGTCTCGTACAATTAGGCATCAGACGAAACAGCCTCAGACAAGAAGGCATCAGACGAAACGGACTAAAAGGCATTGGACAAAACGGCCTCAGACTAAAAGGCATCATCAGACGAAACTAACTTAGAAAGAAGCGAATTGCCCCGCCTCAATGTGACGTCACTTGCACGCAGTTTTCTGTTAAATGTTACACTAAGTTGTATAAAACATATCCCACTGAGATTATTTTGTAAATTTGTATTTTTCACTAGTTTTATTTGCATGTATAAAAAGTTAGCTAAATAACACATTGCAACATTGCAAACTATCGTGAAGACATACGAAAATTAACCATGGTTAAAAGTGTGTTAACTATGATTTTTTTTGTCGGATTGATAGACTACTATTTGTATAACAATAATTTTACTACAAATACCATAAACTATAGTGTAGCAAAACCATGGTTAATTTGTGGTTACCATAGTTAACTACAATAACCATGTTTTTTGTTTTATTTGTAGTAAAACCATGGTTAATTTTTATGAGGTAAAAAATCTTGTTATAAGCACAGCTGCTTTGTGTACAGAGGTTACCAAGGAAACGGCTTTATTTCTGCTGTTCTAGCGCCACCTACTGTCAGAGAGTCGATTAGGCAAGGCAATTTTTTTTATTTAGCACATTTCATACACAATGGTAATTCAAACTGCTTTACATAAAAAGGAAACAAATACATAAAAATAAAAATGGAATGCATAAACAATAAAAATAACAATAAAAACAGAATACCACTATCTGGATGGAAGGGTCACATTTTACATTTTCATTCAGCCCGTTGCTGTTTTTCTGCAGACCAATGTGAAAATTGGCATGTTCTTGTCTGTATAGGACCTAACCAGTGTAATATTTAATTAAGGCTCGCACACACATCTTACATCAATTTGGGTATAGTAACATTTAAATATATAAAAAAGGGAGAAAGAAAAAGACAACTGAAGGACGGCATTATGATGGGATAAAAGCCAATAGAAAGTTAGGCTATACAAAAAAAACAAAACTGATGCCTTTTTGTCTGAGTCCGTTTCATCCGATGCCTTTTGGTCTGATGCCTTTTGGTCTGAGGCTGTTTCGTCTGATGCCTAATTGTACGAGACCTGACACCTGGGCCCATATGTATCAGTAAAATTTTAGTCTAAAGTGTGTAAAAATTCTAAGAATGATGTAATTTTACTCTTATTCTTAGACTTAAGAATAAGTGTGATTCATAAAGGTTCCTAAGTGTCAAGACTAGATCTTGGCTCCTAAGTTATTTAAGAGAGCTGTAGAGGTCTCTTAACCTAGTTAAGAGTAACAAGATGGCAGCAAAGAAGAGGAGATACATGCTTTCCAATGAAGATATGATGTATTGGAGTTATATGATGACATGGAGTTAATAAAATGATATAAACTTGATTGTCAATTCTTTTTGTAACTGACCTAATAAGAAATGTAACTTTAAATAAATGTAATAAATTTAATAAATATTACTTAAACAATAATTAATATGTTTAATGCATTTTAATACATTTAAAGGTGCTGTATGCGATTTCTCAAATTCGTTGTTGAACACTGTTGATATTTAAAATCAACCCAAACAAACACCCCTCTCTTCATTGCTCCGCCTCCAAAACTCACACTCCAATCCTAACCACCCTGCTGCGAGTCGGTAGTTTACCTGCAAAACTCTCACTATCTAGCTACTGTTACATGTGTAATGAGAGTGGATCTCTGTTTATCACAGCTGATGCGAAACAAAATGCTTCACCAAAAATAAAGCGCAGTTGATGAACGAACGACAAGGAAGCACAAAAAATGAACATACAGTACACAAGAGTAAATACAAACAATAGTTTCTTGTTAATCACAAACAATTTTGCTTAAACCATCAAAATATGAGGAAAATATTTTTTTATTTTTATATTATTTAAATGTTTTAAAATATGACATTGACTACAACGTAATCAATTTTTAATATTTAATTCAAATATTTAAAAAAATGTGTTAAAAGATATAAGCATATTGTGTAGCTGTGCTTGGAGTCAATTGTTTCATGTGTGATAATGAAATGAAATTTCAAATTATTTCAAATTATTTTTGGCCAGGCTGTCATACAAATAAATTATGAACGCATGCAAAAACAAGAGAGAACCAATTAAGGTTGAAGATGTCAGTTTTTGTATGGCTTGACATCACATTTGGCCACTACTCTATGGTAGTTCATTGATTTTACAACTGACCATCAAGCCATGCGGCAAAAGAAAGCCACTTTTATGTTGACTGTGGGCTTCCCTGGAGTTGTTGGAGCCGTTGATGAACTCGTGTTCACATCATTGCTCCAATTGTAAATGAGTAGTCATATATCAATTGAAAAAGATTACACACCATCAATACTAATTTGTGATAATTATGCAAAATGCAAAGCCATTGCTTTTAAATAAATTTAAATATTAAAACGTTTGTGTTTTTATTATTTTGTTTTTTTTATTTTTTTTATAATAACACTAAATGATTGGTATTGTGCTGCTGTGACTTCACCCTTCCAGGCTCACTATTGGCTGATTCAGAGGTTGAGGGCGGCCATTTTGAGTTGACATCATTGTAGTCCTTAGTTCACAACACTTAAGTCAGCACTTAAGAATCCGTACTCTTAGAAAAGTCCTACTCTTTACTAAGAATTTTTTGACACTTAAGTCAAAACTTAAGACTGTTCTTAAGAGCATTTCTGAGACGTTTTATACATACGGGCCCTGGAGTAGGAGACTTTTATAAAGAAGCTAAAAGCAACTTTTAGTAAAGTATAAGACTGATTCTTAAATGCTGACTGAAGTCGCACTTAAGTGTTGTAAACTAAGGACTACAATGATGTCAACTCAAAATGGCCGCCCTCAACCTCTGAATCAGCCAATAGCGAGTCTGCAAGGGTGAAGTCACAGCGGCATGACACCAATCATTTCATGTTATTATAAAAAAAAATCATTGAAAAAGACACTGAAACGTTTTAATATTTTAATTTATTTTTAAAAATAGCTTTGCAATTGTGCAAAATTATCACAAATTAGTATTGATGGTGTGGAATGTTTTTCTATTGATATATGTCTCCTCATTTACAGTTAGAGCAATGATGTGAACATGAGTTCCATCAACGGCTCCAACAACTCCAGGGAAGCCCACTATCAACATAAAAGTGGCTTGCTTTTGCCGCATGGTTTAACGGTCAGTTGGAAGGTCAATGAACTGCCATAGAGTAGTGGCTAAATGTGATGTCCAACCATATGAAAATGGACATCTTCAACCTTAATTCAAATATTTTTAAAAATGTGTTAAAAGATGTAAGCATATTGTGTAGCTGTGCTTGGAGTCAATTGTGTCATGTGTGATAATGAAATGAAATTTCAAATTATTTCAAATTATTTTTGGTGAGGCTATCATGCAAAGTAATTATGAACACATGCAAAAACAAGAGAGAACCAATGAAATATTAAAAACTGATTATGTTGTAGTCAATGTCATATTTTAAGACATTTAAATAATATAAACATAAAAATATTTTCATATTTTGATGGTTTAAGCAAAACTGTAGGGTCATTTAAAAAAAAAAAAAAAAAAAACTTTGCACATCAATTTTGGCCACTATGTTTGGTATGGTAAGTTTACACAATACTAAAGAGCTCAAAATAATATCACTGCAATGAAGGCTTATGACTGGGCAAGCGCTTTAGGACCACGTTTATATTAGAAAAGCTTTCCAGTGCTGGAGAGAGCTAAGCAGGAAGGCCTGAAAACAGATGAGGAGGCTGCTTTGATTCCTTCTCATGTAAGTAACACTGGGTTTGATTGTCTGGAGCTGCTGTTCTGTTGGCGATTAACAACAAACTCTTGTTTGTATTTACTCTCGTGTACTGTACGTTAATTTTTTGTGCTTCCTTGTCGTTCGTTCATCATCTGCGCTTTATTTTTCGTGAAGCATTTTGTTGCACGTCAGTATTGCGTGTGTAACAGTGGCCAGATAGTGAGAGTTGTGCAGTTAAACTACTGCACACTGACGCCCACTAGAACATGAGGTGTTTAGTGTCATTGTTAGTGCACTCGCCTCGCATGCCAGCAGCGTTCGGGCCAGGGTTCGAGACCGACTTGGAGCAGGGTGGTTAGTATTGGAGGGTGAGTTTTGGAGGCAGAGCAATGAAGAGAGGGGTGTTTGTTTGGGTTTATTTCAAATATCAACAGTGTTCAACAACGAATTTGAGAAATCGCATACAGCACCTTTAAATGTATTAAAATGCATTAAATATGTTAATTATTGTTTAAGTAATATTTATTAAATTTATTTAAAGTTATTACATTTCTTATTAGGTCATTTACAAAAAGAATTGACAATCAAGTTTATATCATAACTCCAATACATCATATATTCATTGGAATGCATGTGTCTCCTCTTCTTTGCTGCCATCTTGTTACTCTTCACTAGGTTAAGACACCTCTCCAGGCTCTCTTAAATAATTTAGGAGCTAAGACCTAGTCTTGACACTTAGGAACCTTTATGAATCATACTTATTCTTAAGTCTAAGAATAAGAGTAAAATTACATCATTCTTAGAATTTTGACACACTTAATACTAAAATTTTACTCTGAGCGGCTTTATACATACGGGCCCTGATGTTGTTTTTCCTGAGATCTGAAGCCTTTCAGTCTGAGGCGCGATGCCATTTTGTCTGATGACTGAAGCATTTTAGTCTGAAGCATGACGCCTTTTTGTTATATGACTGTGTGAGGAAGTCCTAAAATGTACACCGTACACATGACGTTAATAGCGTGATTAAGGTGTGTACATGTGTATAATGCACTCCGATAATGCGACTAAAATAGGAATACTCCACCTGTCCTAATTCGATTTGTGTTTACTTCGAGTATGACTTTAGCCGGATTAAGGTAATTAAAAATCGCTGTTTACATGGTAGTTTCTTAATCAGAGTATTGTCTTAATCGTGTTAATATCGGAATATTGTTGTCCATGTAAATGTACTGTCAGTTTTTGGGATTGACAACCGCATTTACTTACAGGTGTGAGTCTCAATTTCCCGTTCCCGTTCACACACACACAGTATAGCATCTGGAACACTGTATGAAGGTGCAGCTAGAGTAATGCCCTCTTACTAGTAACCACGACAGTGACCAACGTAATATTAAAGATGGCGACGTCCATAAAACGTTTGACATGACAAGAGACCAATTGAACCGCGAGTTTATCTGTTCAAACTTCATTAACCAACAGCAGCATGTAAACATGCGCTAGCCGGAGTCTTTAACCGTTGCACTCGTGTGTCACGTCCTTTGCGACGGCTCGCGCATGACACGGCATTTGAATTTCGAAAAGAAACACAAAACTGACGGGAGCCACTCCGGTGGAGAACAGTGACTGGATCTAACACCTTAAGATGACGCCCAGCTCATGTCTCTGTCACTGTAAGTTACCGGAAGCGAAACCACACACAAAACACCTTAGAAGAGCGGCTCTCTTGCACTGTATGACGTGACAGACAACTAGTTGTCCAGTCCTGTTCCGTTCATACAGCGTGGAATTTCTAAGAATGCGGTTGTGAGTCCTGAAAATTTACGGGTGTGAGTTCGGTTATAGAATGCGGTTGTCACTCCCATAAATAACCGTACTGTGTGTGAACGTAACCGTATTAAGGACTCAAATACAGGACTGACAACCGTATTCTGCTGCTGTGTGAACGTGGTCTTAATGTACTAAGACAGTGACATTAAAAGAGCAAACTTAGTACTAATAAATCATACTATAGCCTACAGAAAAATTGGTTTGTGCAGAATTTGATCTTTTAATATCACTTAGTAAGCTACATTAAGCGACGTTAAGCTTTTTCTTTATAACGGTTTTCTATGAGAGGAAATCACAACGTGTAATTGAATTGCGTTCATATTATGGGCTCATCTGCTTTGCTGTACATAGTATGGTTTATTAGTATGATGTTTACGGAGTTCGGTCTTTTAATATCACTGTCTTAGTACATTATGTTAAGCGTTTTCTATATGAGAGGAAAACGCTTAACATTAAATCAAACGTGTTGTCTTCAAATTCTGGGCTCATCTGTTTTTCTGTACATAGTATGGTTTATTAGTATGATGTTTACTGAGTTTGGTCTGTTAAATATCACTGTACATTAAGCCACGTTAAGCGTTCTTCCGGCATAAGACTCATTAGCGGTTTTGCCCCCTGAATGCGCGCGAATCCAGTATTGTTTGTATACAAGAAACCCTTCTATTGGTTCATAGCAATAATATGTCATTGCTTCTACGGAATGCATGTACTGTGCATCATTAGGTGATACCCTGAACTCTCGGCTGATACTCGAGGTATGCAGATTCCAAAACCACGGTCTGGAGCAAGTTCAGTCAACCCGGAGTATGAAACTCAAGAGTTAACGGTGACCACACAACCGAGCACCAAATCCAGTAGTCACCATGGAAACGGGCGGCTGAGAAGAAGCGCGCCATAAGATGCTTCTTTTGTTTAATGGCGATTTACATTCTTAGTGCATATCGCCACCTAAGGGGCAGTTGTGCAATCAATTTTTAATCTTATCTCTCAATCTTTAATCAGTTTTTGATTACTGTGAACAAGAAGAACAGTATGTGCTTGCAAAGATAATATGGCTGTAAAATTTATTTTTTGTTTAGCCATTTTGCTTCCACATTTCTTGTAAGGTGAGATGTATCACATATGAATTTTTATTATAGAAATACATTATATAGAAAGCAACCCTAGCAAAAAACAAACAAACAAAACAAAAAAAAACTTTTGAGTGCAGATCCAGAACAAAATAAATTAAAAATGAGAACAAAATTATGAGATGAGAACAAAATAAATTAAATAAATTAGAATATAATAAACATCGCTTAGGAGAAGGTTATGTTCAGAGAATAACTTGCTTTGGCTACTTAGCCTACATACCCTCAAAGTTACCTCAGGTTTTGGAACCAAAAGCTAAGGTTATCCGCTTACTGGGCCTCATTTATTAAACGAATGTAGGACAGAAAATGGTGCGTGTGGCCGTGCACACAAAACTTGGCATGTATCATATGGATGTGAGCGGTGGCTATGATCAAATATCACGTCAGGTCTCAGCTCGTATACGCAAGTTTTTGAGTTAGCGCGAACTTGCGTGCATCAAAAACCAGCAAACATCAATCTGGTCGAGAATTGTAATGGGAGCATTTTGATAATTTAGATTATTTTCCTGATAAATAACCGAAGCTCATTAGTCGATCATAAACCGTTAAGATTAGAATGTCAAATTAAAATGAATTTAAATTAAATTAGAATAGATGGGTGTTTGTGACCCATTGAAAATACCATTTTTTTTTTTCAGGGTTAGCTTTGCATGCGCAAATAAAAGCATAAACAAAAGAATATGAACAAAAGAATTCACACATGGTTCATATCACGCACCTGTAGCACTTCTGTGAACCGAGAAAAAATGAATAAAATTAAGTCTATATAAGCTAAAAATAAAAATAAAATAAATAGAACTACACAACATATATTCCATTTAAATTAACAGATTAACAAAAAAAAACAAAAAAAAAACTGTGATGCTAAATTTTTGTGACACTCTAACGCATTGTATTTTTTTTATTTTTTTTTAATTAAATTTAAGTGATCGCGCAGGCGCCTCGCGCGCACACACGCAACATCAGTTCTGTTTATAACTTGACATTTCAGCTATTCATCATCAAACTAAAATGCAGTCAACCAAACATAAAAGTTACACTGCTCAAATTAAATGGTCCGCTGTAAATCGGTGCCCAACCACACACATTTTTGCGCATGTGAAGGATGCTGTTTTACGTGGATACTGATACCAGTAAACCGTATCCACCTTATTTTCAGGCATGACCATGGCCCTGTCCCTAATGCCAACCTAAACACTCGCGGCCTTCCAAGGAGTATGCACTTTCGACCGCAAAGCGGCCGCTCGCGATCACCATTCTGAAACCTATAATGACAAATGGGACACCCTACGGCAGGGGTACTCAAGTTCGGAGGCCAAGAGGGCCGCATTTTAACCACATGAAATGCAAAGGGCCACAAATTATAACTTGGATCGTAAGACTTTTATTTAGGGCCTACTTAAGACAATATTAGTAGTTTTACTGAGTATTTACTAAAAGTGCAGTTTATTATCTAGCTAAGTCTTACTAGTACTTTAATGGTTGTCCTATTTAAAGTGTCACTGAACATGATAAATGGCATTTAAAAGGATTAATAGCTTTTCTTGCTGTATTCTTAATGTACAAATGCATAAAGAAAAACAAGAACTGATGAAAAGAAGTCCTTATTCATATTGAAATGTCTGCAATTGTTTTCACAAGTAATTTCAGGTCTGGCTGTTGTTCACTGGCTGATGAGACAGTTCGTCAGTAAGACGAAAACATTGCACTTTTTTATAGTCTTTTTATACTCCATTGCACCTTTTTAACACTTTTTATAGTGCCTATTTATACTCAGGGTTGCTCAAAGGTTTTATTATTTGTATTATTATTACCTACCTTTTAATTTGGTCAGAATCCAAAAATCTTTTTTTTTTTTTTTTCAATCACAGTCTCATGAATTCTCTAATTATAACCAACGTTGTGAACATGATAAATAAGATATTCTCCTTTAACTCGATGTGACGACACAGATCTGTAATGGGAGCGCTCTCTGCTTGCTTTCTGTTTATAACACATTGACATTAAAAATAAAAGTTTTGTTTTTCATGCTGCTAAGAGGACTATCGGCAACTTACACACTGCAAAGTTTGAGGAATGTCAACTGCATTACATGATGGAAAATTAAGGTTACTTCGTTTTTTACTTGCGCGCGCAGTCTCGAGCCTTTGATAGCGTTCACGAGCACAAGCGCTCAACACATGCGCACTAGAGAGATTCATGTCTAGTCTTTTTCGCTCAAATAGTTACAATAAAATGTCTTTGTACTCGTTTAAAACAGAGTTGCTGGTATCTTTTAATCCCCTCACACGAGCGCTCTTCAACACGGCCGGCTATTGTGTTTGTTGTTATTCTTGTTCTGTCTTCTCCGTTCCTTTCCAGACTAAAACAACAGCCCGTTTCAGTGCTGACACCTTGTGGACAAACTAAATTAGTGCAAAAACTATTCAATGTGCCCGTGCAAAGTGCCTTCAGTCTATATTCTTTGCGGTTAGAAAAACTGCTGCGCGCGTACGCTATGTGCGTTCTCTGCTGATGATTACAGCGTCACGAGCACTGTACGCCTACCCTAGTGTACATGTAAAAAATACGAAGTAATATTCACACTAAGTTTGAATGCAAATTATAATAAAAATACATTTATATGTAGCATGATGCGGGCCACTAATTTAATGCTGACGGGCCGCCTGTTGAGTACCCCTGCCCTACGGTCTCATGGACTTAATGGATGTGCACACAGCAGCCATTGTAAGTCCACACGACCGTAAGTGCATATGAAGTGTGCCATTTGGTACAGGGCCTATTTGTAAAATAAATGTGTCTAGCTTCCGGTGTCATCCGCGTCCCGTTATTTTTAGATGTACTGCTTGATACTGCAAACTGGTATTTCTTACCATATTATTTTAATGTGTTGTCGTAATTATAAACAACCTAGTTCGTAACGCAATTAGTTTTACCATTTACTGAACTTTGTTATTCTCGTTATTTTCCTATACCGGCTAATGAATGGGAAGTTTTAAACATTCATAGCTAGCTTCTAAGTTGAAAGATAAGGTGGAATATGCGCTGTTTCATTTCAAAGGCTGCATCCTCCAGAGGCCATATTTGTCAGCCACATATGTTATCAGACAGGAATTTCTCATTTCATAAATATACAGGCATGTGTGGGTAGTTTCTCTTTGGCTGTATAGGAATGATGAATGCCACTTCAGTATTGAGTGTTATATAATGCAGCGATGGAACATTAACGTACTGCCAATGAAATTTTTAAAAGTGCTGATTTTCACAAAGGACAAATTCAATCACTAATTACACTGTACTGTAGAGGTCAGATTTTACCTCCAATGCAGCAACAAGCCATCGAACATCTGTTCAGCAAAGGTTTGAAATGTCAACTAAAATCTCAAACAGATCTTACTATTGTTATATATGACAGTAATAACCCAAAGTTTATTTAAAATAAAGATATCTTTAGATCTGTCCAAGAAAAATCTCTATTGTACTGTACAGTATTTCCAGAAAAGTCAATCATTTTCCAATATCTTCTTTATACCTTAAAATGCAAGTTACCTAAATCTTCAAAAGAGACTTTTGAACAAATCTAAGGCATCAATAATAATAAAAAAACAGACACATGCACACACAAGTATTAATGCATTATCTTCCAAAACAAACTAAATTAGATATAATATCTCTCTCTATTCCTTATACAACCATCTAAGTTTATAGGGCTGGAGCCTATCCCAGTTTCTTAGGGCAGAGGCAGGGGAAAGCACCCTGGACAGATGTAATATATCAGATATTCAAAAGCTCTGTAAAAGCATTAAACAGGGGAAAACCAGTGGATGTAACCTCTCACTGCAGCTCAATCTGCATTGTAAAAAGCGCTATATAAATAAAGGTGACTTGACTGCAGATAAATGAGTTGGTCCAGATGCAAACACTTTTTTAGAAATGTAGGCATGGCTTTAAATTTCCCAATGATATACATGAGATTCGTTTTCTTTAACATTGGATTCAGTTTTGTTAAGTAGTTAAGATCTTGTAGTGATATTTTATTTGGTTCCTGTAGCTCCGGGGTGTTCAATCCTGCTTCTGGAGGGCCACTTTCCTGCAAAGTTTAGCATCAACCCTGATTAAACACCTGAATCAGCTAATGAAGGTCTTCAGGATTATTACAAACTTCCAGGCAGGTTTGTTGGAGGCAGGCTGGAGTTAAACTACGTAGGAAGGTGGCTCTCCAGGAGCAGGATTGGACACGCCTGCTGTAGCATCTACAGCAGTGGTTTTCAATCCTGGTCCTGGGTACCCATAGCACTGCACATTTTGAATGCCTCCCTTATTTAATGCAAATGATTCAGATCATCAGCTTGTTAGGAAAGCACTCCATGAACTGAACTGACTGTGTCAGATAAGAAAAATATATAAAATGTACAGAGCGGTGGGTCCCCAGAGCAAAGATTGAAACCAGTGAGCTACAGAAAGCTCTTCTCACTTCATTGTTCACTTTCATACATGAAACAGACAAAACAAGATGACAACGCATTTGCCGTTTTAATAGCGCTTTTATCAAAAGCACTTTATCAAATCTCAACAGTTTTCTTTTCTAATACTGAAGTGTATGCCAATGGTCAACCACTAGCTTCACACAGATACTTCTGTAGTAGCTACTGTAATGTCTACCTCAGCCGAAAGCAGAGGGTGGAACAGGAAATTGAAAGCAAAAGCAAAGGCATTTCGGGCTTTAACCCTCCAGTCCTGCTCAATCTTGACCTGTCGTCGTATTGGTACAAGTGGTGAGGCACATGTCTTGCAGTGCAAGGCCTTGAGTTCAAACACTGGCCATTTGCTGCCCAGTCTACCTTCAAGTACCGTGCTAAACTCCACCATACTGCCTGAGCTGAGTGCCAATAGGACGTGTCTGAATTCACTACTAGCCCGAAGTACAATGTCTTTGGTGGCATCATCAAAATCTTGTGCCCCATTGCGCCCCTTCTGCGGCATCCCCATGGTCACTTCAAACTTGTAGTGGTCAAAACGTTTGACATGGCACTTATGCTTTGCAAGCGCCTTGAGCTGACACAGCGGTTCAGCGGGTCCCGGCTGGGTCTCATCACAGGCAGGGTACTCCTCACCGTATAGACATCGGGCCCAGTCTGCTATAAAAACCGGCAGAAGGTTGATGACAGCTTGCGCTCCATTCTCGATCTCAGTGACGCGAACGTACTTAAACCGACCCTCCCATGTCACCCGGTGTCCCTCCAAGTGGCTGCAGAGGATCTGGGCGTGTGCCATGTTATGCTCCTTCCAAGCACGAGGGCCACACAGGTCGCTGTACTCCTGCCAAGTCAAGGTGGAGTTGTATACCTTCATCCCCTCAGAACGGTACACATAGAACCAGCTGAAGAGCACC
Source organism: Ctenopharyngodon idella (assembly GCF_019924925.1). NCBI lineage: Eukaryota > Metazoa > Chordata > Actinopteri > Cypriniformes > Xenocyprididae > Ctenopharyngodon > Ctenopharyngodon idella. Next base: position 20,729,347 of record NC_067233.1, on the reverse strand, counting down.
AGAGCTGAAATCCACACAAGGATCAACTTGACCACGCTGCTACGCCGCAAAAAGTGCAGAACTGCCAAAGGCGACACACTAAAACGTGTCCACCAGTGCAACAAGACAGGCAGCACAAAAACACACACTGTTACAACCATTTTGGTCAGTTCCAGGGCGAGGAACCATTGCACCAGCTGCACCAGCATTATGGCTGCTAGAGCCAGCGATAGTACCGGCAAAGCAAAGAAGAAAAGGAGGTAGCCCACAGCTGTGCGCATTAGCCCCAATGCAGTAGACTCTTGCAACAGCGTGACAGACAGTTCACACCAGATGAAGCACACCAGGTAGGGCAGCAGCACACAGTAGGTGCCACGTGCACCACCTGCTGTGGCCATTCGGGTACACAAATACAGGAGGTAAAAATACAGAAAACAAGGCACACCCACATGCAGTACCAACCAGTCGCCAAGGTGCATGTTGAACCAAGCGCCACCAACTATTCGACCCACCCAGCCTCCCAGCAACTGATTCATTAACGCAGAAATGGCGGAGGCAACCTGGGAGAGCAGAGCAAGTTTGGAATGCTGCTGCGCTGCTGGTCGCAGGCTTAAGTAGCCGCTTACAGTGAAGAAGACTGCAACCGTAGCCAGTTCCGAACATGGCAACCAGGACTTGTCTGCGACGGGAAACGAAAGGATGAGGAAAAGTGAAGAAAGGAGGAAGTAGAGGTATGGCTCAAGGTGGTTCCATGTGAAGTTTGACTCTGCCTGCTCAAGGTCTATGCCTGGCTCAAAATGAGACAACATGGCCGTCAACGCTCGAAAGTTCTCCCATGCCTTGCTGTTCTGAAAGACTCGGAGAGTACAGATTACCATTGACACAAAAGATAGGTAGAATATAATAAGAGGAATGACAAGGACAAAGAACTCTAGGGTTAGGTTGGAGATGATGAAGAAGAAGATGAGGGTATTGATGTGATGAGTAGGTATGAGGGCGCTAATCCACTGCATGCCCGCACGGGATGCCCAGTCAATCAACACCTCTTTCACCTCCAACACTGCATGAAGGGGAAACTTCAACACCTGTAGGTACGAAGAAAATTATTGAGTTAGTCTAAAATATTTATTATAATATTGGCTGTGTCTCAAAACAAGGTAAGCTGCTAAACTAAATAGTAGGGGTGTCAATTTTCAAGAATACTCAGAATTTGTTGTTGTTAAAAAGATAGTTCACCATAAAATAAACCATTAAGACTTTTGTTCATCTTCAGAACACAAACAAAAATATTTTTATTATTCTCTCATCATATGTCTATCCAATGAAAATCCTTTTTTTCACCTGGCAAGCCCTTTTGAGCTTTCATTGACCGTATTTGATCTAAACACTGATCAGCACGTGAATAAACCCCTAAATTAAATCTGTTCATCATATAAAGCAATGTGTCTCTTCAGTAGACCTGGATTAAAACATTCAATTCATATGATTTACTTTTACAATGTCTTTATGCAATTTTTGAAGCTTGGAAATTTTGGGTTACATTGACTTTCAATGAATGGAGTGAATGTTGAGAGAATATTATAAAAATATCTTAATTTGAGTTTCAAAGATGAACGGAAGCCTTCTGAGTCTCGAACAACACAAGGGTGAGCAAATGATGACAATTTTCATTTTGGGATGAACTATCCCATTAAAACTGATAATCATTACATTAATTCCACAGAACGGAGGATAACTCCAAATATCATGTACATGTGGCCTACTTTTAGGTAAGAACATGTACAGAAAATACATATAAGACTCTTCATTACAACTTCATGTTGTACTTCAGCTTATGATCACTGTATTTGTAGTGTACATAACCATTATTTACACTGATGATGTTGAACAGGCCAAATGTGTGTGTTGTGTCACAGACGTGCAATAACATGCAGCGCAAGTTCAAGTGTTTTGGATAAAGCAGTGTATAAGCAGTGTTTTTTCTATCTAATTAAAGATGTATCATTTCATCCAGTACATGGTGTTTTATATTCTATGTTCTTGTTTACGTATTGGCACATTAGCCAATATCCTGTGTATAATTGTCCATGGAGAGCATCTCATAACAATTACTTGTGAAATTCCACTTTGGTTAGGATCCCATTTGTGCGGACAGCTGGCCATGTAGGCAGTACACAAAATAAGTAAGCTTGCCAAGTTTTAATATGCATAGATTCAATCAGAAATAACACCTTCTGATGCAAAGGCAGTTCATCGGGGTTCTTTACTGGCCCTTCATCATCGTCATCATCATCATCCCCTCCTGCTTCCATGGCAGGTGTTGGTGAAATACCCTCAGCGTATTGTTTAGTATTCTCAACAAACTCTTCTACACCTACATATCCAGCCCCTGCCAAAGCAAAAATACACAGATTCAGATTATTATATTCATATTACCACATATGTAATATAAGTATCAAACATATTAGACCCTAAAGGAAAGATAACACAAATTCACCATCTCTTGAGACCAAACTCTCCAAAATTTTTTTTTGTTTCTGTGCTGGGCTTGAGAGAGGGCTGCTGGGAGCACCATCTGGAGGAGCAGGACACACAACATATGTTCTAAAGATATTTACAGTCGACCCTGTTGATTTATGGAAAATAACTGGATGAAGATTCTTAATTTGTCATTTTTATTTGGAGTTCCACAGAAAAATAATAATAGCATACAGGTTGAGCACAATAAGAGGGTGAGTAAATAATGACAGAATTTTCATGTTTGGACGAAGTATTCCTTCAGCATTATCCAAATTGGTTGATCACAACAACATATTCCTGATGTTTCACCTGTCTCAGTGTTGAGCTGGCTGACATTTTCCAGAAGTTCAGAGGCAGTGATGTTTTTCTTCCTCTCTGGATTGAGTTTCCAGTACATGAGCAGAGCTGCTTTCCTTACACTGCGCTGAAAACGAGATTCACATGCCAGGGAACACACCTCCTCTCTGTTCTCAGCTGTGATGCCTGGCACAAACACACACAGACACACTAATCCATTATAAAGTCAGTCTAAATGTAAATATAGACAAAGGGGTATCATATGTTTACAATAGTCTAGATATCAAAAGTATCTGCTTTACCCCTCCTGTCATGCAGGCAGCGCTGTAGCAGTTTCACTGCATCTTTCCGTCCATTTTTCGCCGCCTGGAGTAGCCATGTTACCGCGGTGACAGAATTTACTTCTTCGTCTTCTTGCTCGGCTAATCTCAGGTAATATCTACCAATCTGTTTAATCAACAGTGTAAGTTTTCGAATTACTATAACAATGTATAATTTAAGTGTATTTTTGTGGCATTCAAGACCTCTGTCTGTGCTTTGGCATCCCCATTCTTTGCCTTCTGTTTAAGATCATCAATGCTTAGCTCCTCTGGGATTTCCCCTAGAAAATGAAAAGAATCAAACACACAAACAGCCTTATACTCACATTGTGCTGTCACAACAAATATGTATAGTAAAGCAAACCAGTTCTGTTTTTATTAAGAGTTGTTCACAGCAGATTTTCAAATATTTTTTTAAAAATCAGATCTTAAGGACGACTGCCTAGTGCCTACACCACCTTATTTGCAACTGTTCAAAGCATATTGGTTTGTTTAAGCAATGCAGTTCCAGCATATCTATGATAAGTTGAGAGTTCTACATACGCTTTCTTGGTAGTTGAAAGCAGAAAAGATAGGATAGCTGACAACATATCAGTGCTTATAGTTTTTATTTTAATTTTAGTTTTTTTTTATTTTTTAGTTTTTTAATTACTATATTTATTTTTATTTTTATTTCATTGAACTATGCTATGTGTGCCTGGGCCTGCTTTGCCAAATGGCTTAACATCTATTGGCTTTACTTAGTGGCTTCGCTAGTTAACTCTAGCGAAGCCGAGAGTTAACTAGTGACTTGCAATAGCAATGTGAACCTGGGTGTCATACCCTTAGGTTTAACTATTGACTTAAAACTGCTATGTGCCAGATCCAAGATGGCTCAAACGTACCTAATTAGAACGCACACTATGTGTGACTTTAACAAATGATTTCATGTTTCAAGCTGATAGAGATGGAAAATAACCCACAGCAACAACCTGAGCAAGCATGCATGCTGCATGCAATTATTTATATTCTGCCATATTGCTTATATGCTTATCCACTCTTTGTATCAAGGCAACTTGTAAAACATCAAACATGATTTGAACATGTTTGTTTGTTTCATTGATAAATGCAGACAATGCAACATTGTTTTGAAATAATAAAAAAGGCTGTTCACTAGGGCTGCGTGATTTATCGCGATTAAACCACACGCAATTTGGCAAAGGCAGCGATTTGTTTTATGCGCAGCTTGTCAGAGCTGTACGGCTCTGTAATCAGTAAATGCTTCTCCATCTGAAAGCCAGAGGGTGCTCTTGCGCAGAAACTGCAAATATGCCCTGCCGCAGAAGTAGATAACGCGTCATATCGCTGTAGCTTGAATAAACAGATAGAAACGCTTTGATTGATTAAATATGACTAATAAACACAAGACTGCCTTATTCTGTGTACACATTATCTCAGAGAAGGATGCTCAACTGTCGTTATGAAGTGAGTTTGGAGTAAAAACATGTTATTAAATGTCTTTTGCTGGACAAGATGTTAATAAATGCTTCTCATGTCTGAAAAGATGTTTGACGCATGTTGCTTTTTCGAATGTACATTATAAGCGACTCAAACTCGCAGTGTTTTCAGATGGGTAAGCATTTGAAGCCATAGTGTTCATTGACAAGCTGTGCATAAAAAAAAAAAAAAAAAAAAAAAAAAAAAAACATCTGTAAGACAAATCAGCTCAAATGAAATAATTAATTTATTTATAGGGAACTGAGCAACTGAATCGCCCAGCGCTCATTTCCACGGGCCATAACCATAAACTCTGTAGCGGATATGAATATCCGACTATAGTAAAAACACTATTTAGTATCAAGGTAACATAGATCGGCAGTTTAAAACATTAAATTTGTAAGCACATAACACAAGACACTTCTCTTTAAAAATCTACAGGAGACTTTATTGATTATTCTAACACAAACTAATATCTAACACAAACACACACACATTCATGCAAGTTGCAGAAAGAAAGGAAGTGAGAAAGAAAGAGTTTCAAGAGAGAATGAAATGATGAGCATGATTTCTAGCAAAATATACACTTCATAAGACCTGACCTGAACGAACCATGAATCATTAATTTAATGCACCGTGCTGGCAAACGAATGGAGTCTCCCTCTTTGACTGAGGTTTAAAGTTGAGGCGGCAAAAAGTCGTTGGTTAAACTTTGTGGCGCAACTTAATTTAGAACACGAGACTCAACGTAAAAAAAAGGAAAGTTAAAGTAAAGTTGGATGGCTTGAATGAAACTGCTTGTCATCATCTGTTCTTTGTCTCAGTCATCCTCTTTGTTCCAACTGTTGTCCAACTCTGACTTTTGTCATTCTGATCTGACTATATAAACTTAGGTGTTTGTCCCATCTCTTTGAGGAGTTCTGACCAATCAGGTATCGTCTTTGTTTCAAAGGTGGCTTTTCTCCTCCCCGATCATAAACTAAATATTATCTTATGTTCTCCTCAATTCCTGCACTTGGCAGAGAATAAAAAAAAGATTACAGTTTAGACCTGATTTCCCTAAAAATAATTCGCAACATTTCACACAGATTTCATTCAAGCCAAACAATGAATTATGACTAGAGATTTAAATTAATTCTGAACAAGGTACACTTTCAATCAATCATTCAAAAGTTATAACATTTACATGAATTGTGAGTGTTCTAAGCATACATGTAGACTGTGTAGACATGATATGGAATTATGCAGTGGAACGATGTTTGATAAGTCCGTTTAGAATTGTTTGGAACAATTTGATGCAGTTTATTTGTTTTAGTTTATTGTCTCTGTGATTTATTTATTTATTTATTTATTTTTTGTGGATTTCAACTGTCACTCAGAAGAAACAGGCCTGCATTGTTACTCTGTCTCTCTCGATCCGGAGATCAAAGACTCTGGCAATATCTTCTTGCGGCTCAAGTTGCATTATCTTTCCAACCATTAGGTTTCTACAAATTGCTTAAATTTGACACCCTTCCTTAGCCAGGAAGCATGCATGGCCATAAAAATACTTAGCAAGGGGTTGGTGGTAGACTCAAAGCAGGCCCGGCGCCACGAGGGGGCAAAAGGGGGCATTGCCCCCTCAGATCTGATTTCACCCCCGAAACGCAATTGATTTTAACCCTTTAACGCGTACAATCACACCGGTGTGATTAAAACGTTCAGTGCGTCACTGCTAAATTCAGACCTGCTTTCGTGCTGCTGGCGCTGAGCCAGAGATGGACGCGCTCAGTGCTTTTCATATTTCACAACTCTTCAGTGTTTAACCACATAATGTTTATTTGAGGTTTCAGACATTTAAATAGACATTTAAATGAAGTACTAGGCTATATATAAAAAAATACATTTATAGTTTGTTAAATGCAAATTCCGTACACTGATATGGAAGCTGCAATAATCCTTATTTAAAGTTTTATAAAAGTTTTTTTATTCATATCGGACACATTGCATATGAAACAATGTTTACTCTTCTCCCAGTTCACCAGCCACTTACATTTATGTATTTCGGGAAAAATGGATGAATTTATGTGATGTAAATCCGACAGATCCTCTGTTTTATCAACTAACACGATCATTATGGTGTTTAAACAACAAAAACATTCACTTCCACATATTTGACAATCGGAATATATCATATAGTTCATGATACAGTAAACAAGCTTGTGAATATTTTGAATAAAAAAGGAAAAACGAAATAAACTCTATCTGTGGATGCATGATGCGCCGTCAAGGGACATTCTAAAACGCTTAACGTGAAAAACGCTTAACGTGGCTTAATGTACTAAGACAGTGATATTAACAGACCAAACTCAGTAAACATCATACTAATAAAGTATACTATGTACAGAAAAGCAGTTGAGCCCAGAATTTGAACGCAATGCGTTTAATTACACGTTAAGTGTTTTCTTCTTATAGAAAACCGTTATAGGCTACATTAAGCGACGTTAAGCATTTTCTTTATAAGTGATATTACGCGGATATTACGCGTTTAATTTCACGTTAAGCATTTTCCTCCCATAGAAAACGCTTAACGTGGCTTAATGTACTAAGACAGGGATATTAAAAGACCAAACTCAGTAAACATCATACTAATAAAGTATTCTATTTACAGCAATGCAGACAAGCCCAGAATATGAACGCAATGCGTTTAATTACATGTTAAGTGTTTTCTTCTTATAGAAAACCGTTATAAAGAAAATGCTTAACGTCGCTTAATGTAGCCTATAAGTGATATTAAAAGATCAAATTCTGCACAAACCAATTTATAATATGCTTTATTAGTATAGTGTTTACTAAGTGCCCCCCCCAGTTCGTGTGTCCTGGCGCCGGCCCTGACTCAAAGGAGACGCAAATGAGTTCCTGGGAGTTTGGGTCCTGCAATATTGATTTGGGCATCTGGAATTATGTTTGAAAGAATCATCTGAAAGATTCATTTGTCTGGTTTGTCCTCAGTTCTTACACATTGCAGCCTTTGTGATTTCATAATTGCACTAAGAATCGTGTTTAAGCATTAATTGTGTTTAAGTACAATGTTATTTTTCGTATCGTGCGATAAATCTTGCAGCCTTACTGTTCACTTATCTGAAGAGGCTGAATTTTAGAGGAACTCTGCAATCTCACTGGCTGCAAGATCAGCAGAGGCCAGTCAGATTGTGCCATGCGGTAATGATGTGATTGCTTGCAGATTGCATATAAAGGACCCATCTATGGAGTCAAAACCATGCCACATAGTTTTGCAAAACAAAATAAAGTTTTGCAAAAGAAAAATAAAGTATTGCAATAGAAAAAGTATTGAGCAAAAAAACTGTTTTGCAAACAAATTGCAAAAATAAAGATATTTAATTGCAAAAATCAATGACAGCTGTAAAAGAAGTTTATGAACTTTGATCCTATTTTATCTCTGCAACAGATATTTTACATAGTCACACAATACAACGCTCCTTTTATTCTCTGTTTCAGTCAAGTGTGAGCTCGCCATACCGTTTTCCCTATGCGCTTCACTTTGCTGTGCATTTCACTTCATGGCACTGTTTTAACGTGGGTTGTAGTCAAGAAACGGGGGCGTGTTCAGCGGGCCTGGTCACGCCTCCCTCCAAGTGACGTCATCTGCTCAAGACGCAGATCACAACTGATCAAGGCACCATGGCTAGGAGAGGCATGCGGGTGGATCGTATTCAACTATTTATTCAGCATGTATTCAAACTATTTACACATTCGTTAGACAACCCACATATATTGCAAGTCATACACTAATATATACATAGATACAATTCAATGATTTTGTCCACTGCTGTTTGAGAGCATAAACAGTTCAGGAAATGAAGGAAACCAGTCTTATCTGTAGATGAGCAGAGTTACAAAGGTTGGTGATAATGAAGTCGATTGTTGTCCTACGCTTGGATGTTTGGTCAATTGCAAGGTTTCACACCAAATGAACCAAAAGAGTTGCTTCAGCAATATAAGCAGTGTGTTTGTCTGTAAACACATAGAGGAAGCCACAGCTGATGAGCAAGAGCTATATCATAAACAAATCCTCTACGAGAGAAAACATCAAATACACCAACTAAACAAATTTCATTTAAAGTTCACCAAAGCAATGCATACAAACATTAAACTTATGTTTGAGCAGGAAACAAACATATTCTCAAATAAGATTAGGAAATAGGTTGCAGACAACCATAAGGCAGCGTCAAACGGACCCTAATACTACTACTTCTTCTTGGGTTTATTGGCGGTTGGCAAACAACTTTCTGGTGCATTCCGCCAACAACTGGTATGGAGTGCGGAGCAGAATGTCTAATATACTCATATAAAACAAAACTATATCCTCTTATATTGATATTGAAACAATGGATTATAACACATACCCTAATACTTACTCTACTGCTTTCTGTTTTGTACCATACAGGGTACGCTCTTGTGTCCCCCTAGTGGCTAGGAAGAACATAGCAACCATAACTGCAATGAATAAACCTTGTGACAGGCAGTGACTGTTACATATCCATCCCCCGTGTTAATTCTACATTGCCAAAATAAGGTTTCAAATACTGTAAATTGAAAGAATCTACATGTTCTGACTGTTCAATACCTAGTAATTAACAGGACCAAGGCACTTTGGCAGGACCTTTCCATTTGGCAGCCAGTTTAGCCATAAAACCTTCATCAGCACATGACAGAGGATGCGTACAAACTCATACTAAATCTCCAATTTGAAAGTGAACTTGTCACCTTGAAAGATTATAGTGCTTGCGTTGTTTTCTCTGCTCCTGTTCGACATTCCTTTGCACAGTTTGAATTAGTTCCTTTGACTTTTCCAGGATAGGGTAGGCTGGACTGTTTGGATCAGGAGGTCTCAGGATAGCTCTTTCTAGAGGTCCTTTCAATTTGTGACCAAGCATGACTTCGGCTGGGGTGAATCCCGTACTTTCTTGCCACACTTCCAGCAGCTTTCTTGCCCATCTGGTAAATATTTCTTTCACAAGAATGCATGAAATTTGAGGAGTTTTGACTACTCGCAAATGGAACAATTCCACCTATTTTGAGCAGTAATCAACTATCACTAAGAGATGTTCGTTCTGTTTATGACTTTTAGGGAACAGTCCCATAAGGTCAATCCCCAGCATATGCCCAGGTTCCACTATCGGTGTCGACTGCATATGGAAAGATAGCTTTGAAACGGTCTTTTTATACTTATGACATACCAGGCATTCGTTACAATGCTTCCATGCATAAGAACGAATCTGTAATTAATCTGTAATTAAGGGAAGGAGGAGGCGGGAACTGGCGAATGTTCAACAATACTTTAATAAACAAACCCAAAATGAAAACAATAAAGCAATGTAAATAGTCCAAGCCTGGTCCTCTCTTGTCCTTTATTGTCGTTGCTCCTCCTTTTATGCTCCCGAGGCTCCTCTGCAAGAAACTTGACAAACTTGCGCTCTGCACCGGTCTCAAGTTTCTCATGCCCCATTCTCACGGCTCTCGGCAGGAATCCCCCATTCCCTGCTCCTCCCCATCATGGCAGACGGCAGCAGATTCTCCACAGCGCCGAGGGCTCTATGACAGGTCATTCCTCCTTCCTCCCGGGCTTCGGCACCAATGTAACCAGGTATGTTGTTAAGGGAAGAAGGAAGTGGGAACTGGCGAATGTTCAACAATACTTTAATAAATAAACACAAAATGAAAGTAAAAGCGGCAGTCCCTCAGAGATGACTACCGCACACACTAAACATAACGTAAATAGTCCAGGCCTGGTCCTCTCTTGTCCTTCACTGTGGTCGCATCCTCCTTTTATGCTCCTCTGTAAGAAACTCGAGGCCGGTGTGCCGCGCAAGTGGTGCTCATCATCAATCACCCTTACCCTGTTCTCACGGCTCTCAGCCTCGTCCTGCTTGCCACAGTATCGTTGGTAGGGCTGGGACAATACATCGAATCTCGATTCATGATACAAAGAATCTGGAGCGATTCTGATATTTTCCGACGTATCGCGATTCTCTCTCAAATCAATTCTGAGCTTCGTTTTTAAACAGCAGATGGCACTACTATACATGCTTTAGAAACACTTGTACATTGCCTGCTTCCACACACACCACTTCGGAGCGTGTATCAAACTGCCAAAGTCATGCCCCCCCCAGTGGTGAACCACTGAAATTTTGAAACATTTATGGCGTAACAAAGCCTCGTTTACTGAAATCACGTGACTTTGGCAGTTTGATACATGCTCCGAACCACTGATTCGAAACAAAAGATTTGTAAAGCTTCGAAGCTTCATGAAGCAGTGTTTTGAAATCGCCCATCACTAGATATTGTTGAATAAAGTCGTTATTTTGTTTTTTGGCACACAAAAAGTATTCTCGTCACTTCATAACATTAAGGTTGAACCACTGTAGTCACATGATCTGTTTTAAATATATCTTTGGAAGCTTCCTGGGCATATGAAAATGATAATTATCTTGCTGTCAATGGAGGCCTCACTGAGCCATCGGATTTTATCAAAAATATCTTAATTTGTGTTCCGAAGATGAACGAAGGTCTTACGGATGTGGAACGACATGAGGGTAAGTAATTAATGACAGAATATTCATTTTTGGGTGAACTAACCCTTTAACCACTTACAGTATCTCAGAGAAGTGAGTACACCCCTCACATTTTTGTAAATATTTTATTATATCTTTTCATGTGACAATACTGAAGAAATTACACTTTGCTACAAAGTAAAGTAGTGTAACAGTGTAAATTTGCTGTCCCCTCAAAATAACTCAACACACAGCCATTAATGTCTAAACTGCTGGCCACAAAAGTGAGTACACCCTTAAGTAAAAATGTCCAAATTGGGCCCAATTAGCCATTTTTTCTCCCCGGTGTCATGTGACTCTTTAGTGTTACAAAGTCTCAGGTGTGAATGGGGAGCAGGTGTGTTAAATTTGGTGTTATCGCCCTCACTCTCTCATCAGTGCTCAGGGTCAGTGCTCAGACCATACGCCACACACTGCATCAAACTGGTCTGCATGGCTGTCGTCCCAGAAGGAAGCCTCTTCTAAAGATGATGCACAAGAAAGCCCGCAAACAGTTTGCTGAAGACAAGCAGACTAAGGACATGGATTACTGGAACCATGTCCTGTGGTCTGATGAGACCAAGATAAAATTTGGTTCAGATGGTGTCAAGCGTGTGTGGCGGCAACCAGGTGAAGAGTACAAAGACAAATGTGTCTTGCCTACAGTCAAGCATGGTGGTGAGAGTGTCATGGTCTGGGGCTGCATGAGTGCTGCCGGCACTGGGGAGCTACAGTTCATTGAGGGAACCATGAATGCCAACATGTACTGTGACATACTGAAGCAGAGCATGATCCCCTCCCTTCGGAGACTGGGCCGCAGGGCAGTATTCCAACATGATAACGACCCCAAACACACCTCCAAGACGACCACTGCCTTGCTAAAGAAGCTGAGGGTACCTAAACCCTATTGAGCATCTGTGGGGCATCCTCAAACGGAAGGTGGAGGAGCGCAAGGTCTCTAACATCCACCAGCTCCGTGATGTCGTCATGGAGGAGTGGAAGAGGACTCCAGTGGCAACCTGTGAAGCTCTGGTGAACTCCATGCCCAAGAGGGTTAAGGCAGTGCTGGAAAATAATGGTGGACACACAAAATATTGACACTTTGGGCCAATTTGGACATTTTCACTTAGGGGTGTACTCACTTTTGTGGCCAGCGGTTTAGACATTAATAGCTGTGTGTTGAGTTATTTTGAGGGGACAGCAAATTTACACTGTTATACAAGCTGTACACTCACTACTTTACATTGTAGCAAAGTGTCATTTCTTCAGTGTTGTTACATGAAAAGATACAATAAAATATTTACAAAAATGTGAGGGGTGTACTCACTTCTGTGAGATACTGTACATGACTCAGCTGAACGCACGAGCTCTGTCCAGCAGTCTTCTTCGTGAGCGTTTGAGAGTGTGCGGTTAAAAAGTAGCCTAGAGCGCCATCTGCTGTTAAAACTAATCTCAGAATCGATTTGAGAGAGAAAATATCAGGATCGATCCAGATTCATTGTATCGATGGAGAATCGATGTATCATCCCAGCGCTAATCGTTGGCCAATAGCAAATGTCCACTAGCCTCAACAATGTCTACCGAGATGTCCACTTAATGGGTTGTCATGAGCATATTACAGGAAGTCAGCTCTCTGTGAGGTTGGAATGACAAGTTGAAGTTTTGGTCCTTTCTGTCCTTGAGATATGCTTCTGAAGAGAAAACCATTCTTCATAACATAGTGGATACGATTGGGATCTGGAACAGCGGTTGACTGAATTTCAGCAATGAGTTCATGGATTTCTGCATCTTCTTGTTGGGCTTTGGCAATGTCTGATCAGTCTGTGGGAAAGTTTGCAAAGGCAGTTGAAGAATCTTTGGGTTTGATGGAGTGAGTATGTTGAGTGATGAAGATTCAGTGAAACTACGGGAAAGTGTGTCTGGAACAATATTACATTGCCCTTTTCTGTATTTGACAGTGTATTCAAACTTTTGGAGATGGATATGCCAGTGTGTCAACTGAGATAATAATAATTAATAATTCCTTACATTTATATACTTTTCTGGGTACTCAAAGCGCTTTACATACAGAAGGGGGAATCTCGTCAACCACCACCAATGTGCAGCATCCACCTGGATGATGCGACGGCAGCCATATTGCCCCAGAACACCCACCACACACCAGCTTATTGGTGGAGAGGAGACAGAGTGATGAAGCCAATCAGTGTATGGGGATGATTAGGAGGCCATGATGGACAGAGGCCAATGGGCAAATTTGGCCAGGATGTCGGGGTAACACCCCTACTCTTTTCGAAGGACATCCTGGGATTTTTAACGACCACAGAGAGTCAGGATTTAACGTCGGTTTAACGTCTCATCCGAAGGACGGCGCTTTTTGACAGTATAGTGTCCCCATCACTATACTGGGGTGTTAGGACCCACACAGACCACAGGGTGAGCACCCCCTGCTGGCCTCATTAACACCTCTTCCAGCAGCAACCTAGTTTTCCCAGGAGGTCTCCCATCCAGGTACTAACCAGGCTCAGCCCTGCTTAGCTTCAGTGGGCAACCAGTCTTGGGCTACAGGGTGATATGGATGAGGGTTTTGGATGGTTGAATACCCAGGTAAGAGCAGCATGATCGGTGATCACTTCAAATGGTCATCCCTCGAGGTAAGGTCTCCATTTTTTTTATTGCCCATACCAAAGCACAACACTCCTTTTCCAAAACAGAGTATGACTTTTCAGCTCCTCTTAAAAGACATGAAGCATAGGCGACTACATGTTCCACTCCTGCAAAGTCTTGGGTTAGGAAAGCTCCTACTCCAAGGTCGCTTGCGTCCGTCTGGACTTTGAATGGTTTACTCAGGTCAGGGGCTATGAGGATTGGTGTGCTAATGTCACATAAGACACGTGTTTTAACCGCTCTATTTATTACAAGGATTTTATGTATAATAGAGTTGTAATTGGTTTACATGTTTTTTTAGTCCATTTTTCCTCTTATTGGTTTTAATGCGTGTATGTCTTTAAATGAATCTGGGTCTGCCTGTCATGTGACTGATCATATGACAGGAACCAGTAAGTAAGCCAGCATAAAGGAGGCAGCATGGCAAACATTCAGTCTCTCACTAACAGACACTACTTACCTGGATTGTGGAGTTACTCACCTGTGGACTTACCTTTCCAGAAAGTACTGCAAACTTGGACATTTGTATATACATCGGTGGACATTTCTCACTTTCACATTGAGACTTTCAGCATGCTACTAGGTCTCTTAAGGACAGTTTTAGGATATGGTGCAAACGGACTCCACGCTTTTAACAGCTTAAGTTATTCTAGTTTCATTGTGTTGTTTTAAGTTCAATGTGGAAATTGTAAGTACACTTTATTTATTCACTTTATTTCTGTTGTTTGTCTCATCTTTTTAAACACTCTTAACCATTCACACAGTATAATCTGACCCCATTTTAATTCATGTAAACTCGACCGATGGGGCCGAACGTTACATATGGTGGCCCGTACGGGGAACATTTAAAGACGTTTTATGCTGTGTTGAGAAGAGTGTTTTAAGATGACGACAAAACAAGTTAATGCTGCTTCTTTTAATACATCTGCTGGTTTTAATGATGAATGGGTTTTACATCATTGTGAATGTGTACAGCTTCGTGCTGAGGTGGTTGCTCTTAAAAACATTGTTTTAAAACTGGAGAAGGATTTTAATGACTCTGTTGAAAGTAATCTTAACCGTGAAGTGTATTTTAGAGAGGCTGTGAATTTTAAATTTGACAAAATGGAGGAATCTATAAAGGATGCCATGGCTACACTGGAGAGAAAGGTCATCGACTGTTTTTAGAGGAGGGACAAGAAATGGGCGAAGCAGCTGGAGCAATCAAGGGATCCAGAAACCGCCATCTCCCCTCCCACTGCGACGACCAGCCCAGTGCCTCCCACGTTGACCCCTGGCTTTCCTCCGGTCAATGATCCCACTGCCTCAACTACTTCACAGACAACCAACAGAGCGACCGATGGAGAATTCTGCGCCCCCACTACAACTGGGCCAGACTTCGACATCATCTTCTCCATCCTTCCCTTCTCCAGACAGCAACTCATCAGTGGACAGGGTGATGACGACACTCTCCAGAGACTTTCCATCTCTCCCTCCACTCCACCGACCAATGGGATTGACGTGCGGAACCACCAAGGTGTGCTGTATCGGTGGATCCAGAAGGGGAACAACAACATTAAGATCCAGCTCATCATTCCGAGGGCCCTGATCCAGCAGACGGTGCAGCACTTCCATCAGAGGACAGCAGAGCGACGACATGGGCAGCTGAAGACCCTACTGCAGGTCCTGGAAGTTGCCTGGTGGCCCACGATCCGCAGTGACATCTGGAGATTCATCGGCGACTGCAAGTTGTGTGGTGTGGAGACCAAGGAGTGTGCAGTCATCAACCCTAGCAGCAAACCACCTCACAATCAACATCATCACGTTCATCATCAACATCACCCACCAAAGAGACCCACAAGCCGGATAGGAGGAAATGCCAGGGGGAGTGGCGTGCCAGGAAGGCTGGATGCTACAGGACCTTGGGAGGAATGGCATCACCGACCCAAGGACATCCAGGCTGGTATCTGATTCCACCTCTCTCTTGTGTTCCCATAGATTCCTTTGGCAGACTAGGCCCTCCCACATAGGCACTAGTTTTACCTAATTTATTACAAAGACATTTTAAGACACACATTCGAGAGGATTCCCACTACATAGACAATGGATGACAGTACTCTAAAAAGACTAGTTTCTTCCCCGGGGGGCCGAAGGCTAAGGGGGGGAGAGACTATGTGACACTGTCACATAAGACGCGTATTTTAACCGCTCAATATATATATAACATGATAATTTTATGTATATTTGAGTTTTAATTGGGTTACATGTTGTCTTAGCCATTTTATTCCTCTTACTTTAATGTGTGTATGTCTTTAAATGAGTCTGGGTCTGCCTGTCATGTGACTGATCACTTGACAGGAATCAGGAAGTAAGCCAGTATAAAGGAGACAGCATGGCAAACAAACGAGGTCACCAAGCAAAAAGGCCACAAGCTGGATTGAGTTGTTTTTACAGACTTACCTTTCCGGCGCTTCACATCACCTTCACTTGGATTAACACTTCTGTGGACTTTGTATACAGGTGCTGGTCATATAATTAGAATATCATCAAAAAGTTGATTTATTTCACTAATTCCATTCAAAAAGTGAAACTTGTATATTATATTCATTCATTACACACAGACTGATATATTTCAAATGTTTATTTCTTTTAATTTTGATGATTATAACTGACAAGTAAGGAAAATCCCAAATTCAGTATCTCAGAAAATTAGAATATTGTGAAAAGGTTCAATATTGAAGACACCTGGTGCTACACTCTAATCAGCTAATTAACTCA
Organism: Ctenopharyngodon idella; assembly: GCF_019924925.1. Classification (NCBI taxonomy): domain Eukaryota; kingdom Metazoa; phylum Chordata; class Actinopteri; order Cypriniformes; family Xenocyprididae; genus Ctenopharyngodon; species Ctenopharyngodon idella. Next base: position 20,712,741 of record NC_067233.1, on the reverse strand, counting down.
AAACACCTGCAAAGGCCTTTAAATGGTCTCTCAGTCTAGTTCTGTAGGCTACACAATCATGGGGAAGACTGCTGACTTGACAGTTGTCCAAAAGACGACCATTGACACCTTGCACAAGGAGGGCAAGACATAAAAGGTCATTGCAAAAGAGGCTGGCTGTTCACAGAGCTCTGTGTCCAAGCACATTAATAGAGAGGCGAAGGAAAGGAAAAGATGTGGTGGGAAAAAAGTGTACAAGCAATAGGGATAACCGCACCCTGGAGAGGATTGTGAAACAAAACCCATTCAAAAATGTGGGGGAGATTCACAAAGAGTGGACTGCAGCTGGAGTCAGTGCTTCAAGAACCACTACGCACAGACGTATGCAAGACATGGGTTTCAGCTGTCGCATTCCTTGTGTCAAGCCACTCTTGAACAACAGACAGCATGAGAAGCGTCTCGCCTGGGCTAAAGACAAAAAGGACTGGACTGCTGCTGAGTGGTCCAAAGTTATGTTCTCTGATGAAATTAAATTTTGCATTTCCTTTGGAAATCAGGGTCCCAGAGTCTGGAGGAAGAGAGGAGAGGCACACAATCCACGTTGCTTGAGGTCCAGTGTAAAGTTTCCACAGTCAGTGATGGTTTGGGGTGCCATGTCATCTGCTGGTGTTGGTCCACTGTGTTTTCTGAGGTCCAAGGTCAATATACGTATACTAGGAATACCAGGAAGTATACCAGGAAGTTTTAGAGCATTTCATGCTTCCTGCTGCTGACCAACTTTATGGAGATGCAGATTTCATTTTCCAACAGGACTTGGCACCTGCACACAGTGCCAAAGCTACCAGTACCTGGTTTAAGGACCATGGTATCCCTGTTCTTAATTGGCCAGCAAACTCGCCTGACCTTAACCCCATAGAAAATCTATGGGGTATTGTGAAGAGGAAGATGCGATATGCCAGATCCAACAATGCAGAAGAGCTGAAGGCCACTATCAGAGCAACCTGGGCTCTTATAACACCTGAGCAGTGCCACAGACTGATCGACTCCATGCCACGCCGCATTGCTGCAGTAATTCAGGCAAAAGGAGCCCCAACTAAGTATTGAGTGCTGTACATGCTCATACTTTTCATGTTCATACTTTTCAGTTGGCCAAGATTTCTAAAAATCCTTTCTTTGTATTGGTCTTAAGTAATATTCTAATTTTCTGAGATACTGAATTTGGGATTTTCCTTAGTTGTCAGTTATAATCATCAAAATTAAAAGAAATAAACATTTGAAATATATCAGTCTGTGTGTAATGAATGAATATAATATACAAGTTTCACTATTTGAATGGAATTAGTGAAATAAATCAACTTTTTGATGATATTCTAATTATATGACCAGCACCTGTATACACCGGTGGACACATTGGGACTTTCAGCACGCTACTAGGACTCTTAAGGACTGTTTTAGGGTATGGTGCTAATGGACTCCAAGCTTTTAAACGGCTTAAGTTATTCTAGTTTTATTGTGTTGTTTTAAGTTCCATGTGGAAATTGTAAATGCACTTTATTTATTTACTTTATTTCTGTCGTCTGTCTCATCTTTTTTTAAACACTCCAAAAGCTCACACAGTTTAATCTGACCCCATTTTAATACACGTAAACTCGACCGATTGGGCCGATTGTTACAGCTTGAACAAAGAAGAGTTATTGATCTTATAGATGTATATGATTGTATGACAGAAAATAAGAAATGTGTGATTACCATATGACAAGAGAAAGAATACACTTGAGGTATAGAAGAATGTAAACATGTTCCTAATATGGTAAAATAAACTATAATTAGGCAGAGGCTTTAGCCTTGAAAGTTAAAGAGATATAAAAGTGAGAAGAAGCCCTCCCTTCCTTGTCACACACTAGAATGCAGCAACTTAGAATAACTGTCTGACCTTTTCTTACAAGAAAATAAAACTTTCGAAAGACAATTGGAAGTGTTTGTCTCTTATGCAGTGATATTATTTTATTTGCCACCACAATTTGGTGTCAGAAAGTGGGACTGCTTGGATGTGCCATTTGGACCCAAGAGCAGACAGTGACTGATCATCCTGGACTTAGTAGTCTCAGCCCTACCCCGAATAGATTGGGGCTGACCGCCAAGGTCCAGGAGGGGACACCACTGGAATCGGCAAACGAACCAGAGTAGCATCGGATTTCTCTGGTAAGAGACAAATCAAAATCATATAGAAAATTATATCAGAGATTGGGAACAAGGGATAAACCATAGTGGTTGGGCCAGCTCTCTGACGTTTCTGGAAGAGAAATTGAAACCGTGTGGGTGATTAACCGGAGTGTGGATTGGAATAGTCCTAGAGCTCCCCTGGCTGGTTTTAGATGAAAAGTCAGACAGATTATTTAGGCACGCTGAAAAAAAATCCACAGAGAGTGACAACCAATATGGGGAAGTCCCAGAGCAAGCTTGACAAATACACTATATTGCCATAAGTTTTGGGATGCCTGCCTGAACTTTAATGACATCCCATTCTTAATCCGTAGGGTTTAATATGGAATTGGCCCACCCTTTGCAGCTATAACAGCTTCAACTCTTCTGGGAAGGCTTTCCACAAGGTTTAGGAGTGTTTATGGGAATTTTTGACCATTCTTCTAGAAGTGCATTTGTGAGGTCAGGCACTGATGTTGGACGAGAAGGCCTGGCTCACAGTCTCCACTCTAATTCATCCCAAAGGTGTTCTGTCGGGTTGAGGTCAGGACTCTGTGCTGGCCAGTCAAATTCCTCCACACCAAACTCGCTCATACATGTCTTTATGGACCTTGCTGTGTGCACTGGTGCGTAGTCATGTTGGAACAGGAAGGGGCCATCTCCAAACTGTTCCCACAAAGTTGGGAGCATGAAATTGTCCAAAATGTCTTGGTATGCTGAAGCATTAAGAGTTCCTTTTCACTGGAACTAAGGGGCCGGGGCCAAGCCCAACCCCTGAAAAATAACCCTACACCATAATCCCCCCTCCACCAAACTTTACACTTGGCACAATGCAGTCAGGCAAATACCGTTCTCCTGGCAACCACCAAACCCATACTCATCCATTGGACTGCCAGACAGAGAAGTGTGATTCGTCACTCCAGAGGACACGTCTCCACTGCTCTAGAGTCCAGTGGCGGTGTGCCTTACACCACTGCATCCGACACTTTGCATTGCGCTTGGTGATGTAAGACTTGGATGCAGCTGCTCGGCCATGGAAACCCATTCCATGAAGCTCTCTATGCACTGTTCTTGAGCTAATCTGAAGGCCACATGAAGTTTGGAGGTCTGTAGCTATTGACTCTGCAGAAAGTTGGCAACTTCTGCTCACTGTGTGCCTGAGCATGCGCTGACCCGCTCTGTGATTTTACGTGGCCTACCACTTCGTGGCTGAGTTGCTGTCGTTCTTAATTGCTTCCCCTTTGTTATGATACAATAACAGTTGACTGTGGAACATTAGTAGTGAGTCAATTTCACAAATGGACTTATTGCACAGGTGGCAACCTATCACGGTACCACGCTTGAATTCACTGAGCTCCTGAGAGCGACCCATTCTTTCACAAATGTTTGTAGAAGCAGTCTGCATGCCTAGGTGCTTGATTTTATACACCTGTGTAAGGGAAGGAGTGAATTTAACTTATGAAAAAGGTTTTATTTTTCATCCATTAAATGGATGCATGACAGATGTCTAGAGAATTACAATTTATATAATAAGGGTTGAAGGAGAAAACAGTTATAAGGCTGTCGGTGCAACCTAGGAGTTGAGATACGAGTAAAATAATATTTTTGTTCTGCAAAACAGTAAAGACCATACTAAATGTTTTGCATCTGCACACTAACTATTTGATAAAAGAAAAAGACTTTCACTAAAGTTTTCATCTGAGAAAAAACAAGAGATAAAAATAGGGTCATAAGATTGACCCTATTTTAGTAAAAGAATTTTTTTTTTTTAAAGGAAAGATCTAATAATAAGATCTAAGAATAATTTTTTATATATATTTAGTGAATGGACAAGTACAGATTGATTATATGATCAAAAATAAAATCAAAAATTGAGTAAAGGATGATCATAGGGATGATTGGATGTTCTGGGAAAAAAAAAAAAAAAAAAGTTTCACTTCATGGAAAAATATTTGAACGGTCTCAAGTATGTTTTCTATGTGAAGAGCACATCACTACTATAGTGTAAATAACTAAAAAGATGTTTTTTATGAGAAAATGAGATTGCCAGAGTAACAGAGACTTGACCTGATTGGAAATGTGTAATTTCTAAATTCCCTGATGTGTGGGTAAAAGACAAATATAAATTAAAGCTGCAAGCAGCATTTATCAGGGTTCAAGCATTTAAGGCCTTTAAGCACACATGCATAAAAAGATATTAAGTTTTATTTAGCAAGCATGTAACCACTTAAATCATAGAGGAACAGCTATGATATATGCTAAAACAAACAGAGAAAGAAAAGGCTTAAACAATAATACTTGATACACACTAAGCATGCTTACACACACACACACACACACACACACACTTTCTTGTAGATTGAGTATTTGAAATACAAGATGGGTAACAATGTTTTCTGCAAATCTCAGTATAACACCATTTTCAGGTTTCATTTTACTCATAATGTGGCATAACTGTTAAAACTAATACTCGAATGGAAATGAAGTGATGAATTTTGACAAAAAAAAGTGATAGTAAATGTTAAAATAGTGATTTTATGAAGTCTTAATATGAATTATAGAACAATGAGAGTAGTGTGACAAAATGACTTTTAAACAGCAGGTGTCAGCAGAGGACCACTTATTGGCACTTATTTTTGGTGTCTTCAGTGTCCATACATATGTGTGTCAAATTTGGTGAAAATATCTAATTTCATTTTGAAGTTATAAACACTTATATATAAGAGCATAAAAAATGACCCATTTTTGCCACTTCCTATCAAAATTTTGACATTTGGGATATGACCTTGTTAACGAGCTATGGTTCTGTGTTTCCTATGGTGGTTTCGTCTCGATTGGACTAACGGTTTCGAAGATATTTGCAAAAGTTTTTGACGTGCCAAATCACAACGTGAATCAAAACATAAGGCTAAACGTGTGTGGTATCGTTGGACTCGGCAAGGATTCAGGAGTCTAACGATGTGACTCCCGTGAAAATAAGTTGACCAGACCCAAAGTTATATACATTACATACGAAAATCCTACGACTAGTTCGCAAAAGTAGGTTTTTCACATAATCACGAATATTTAATGAACGATTTGATTGACAGCAATTGTTCTTGAGACAAAGTTGTTCAGTATGAGGATATCTATCAAATGATATGCATATTGTGTTTATCTGTGAAACAGCACGTGATTACAGTGGCGTAAAACTCGTTAGCGCCAACTAGTGGCCGATTTCTTTCAAAATTCTTACTAACCTCTAGGACCATGAGTTGAAAATGCCCACCAAGTTTCGTATCGATTGGCTTCCGTTACCCTTGTCTAATAGGTGCTCAAACTTCATGGGCCGATGGTGGCCATGTTTTTTGATACGCCAATGTCCTCATAGACTATCATGGCACCTTGGACCAAGGGTTTCAGAACTTCGTGCTTGAACCCCTAACAAAGATGTTTGTTTGTAAAACACATGTCATTTCTGGCAAAGATTTAAGCTGGGCTAGAGTCAAAAGATAGATAAAGTCTGATGTTACAAGTTTATGAAAATGCAGTATACCAATTCTGAATGCCTCAGAATCTCTCTCTCTCATTCAAAGTCAGCTAAATGCTGCTATCTGAGCCTATGTCATAAGTGATAAGCTATTTATAGTGAAGCCTAGTGTTTCAGTTGAAAATCATAAACACAGATGTTAAAGAAATGATTGCCATGAAGAGGGCAATTTGTTAAATGTGTCAAAGTAAAACTCAATGACTTTAAAGGGGTCTTTAAATACAGACCTTGAACGATAGAAGTGACTATTTTGACTAAATTATTTTATGACCAGTAACTATTTGTCAGATCTTTGTCACCACCATGATACAGTGTCAATGGCTCCGGTTACAGATGTAGTAGAACATTACACTGAATGGATGGTTGTGATGAATAAATTCACTGAGTATAATCTCAGCATTGCTATGTTTCTGCTATGTCTAATGGATTTTAGTGATTAAATACTGCTGTAATTAACCTTTCTTGTTTTAATACTTTTTTTAATACTATTAGGCAGTCCAATGGTTCTGATGGCTCTTGAATGCACCTTTCCTAAAGCTCCAGAAAACAACTGATTCTGTTGAAAAAAACTGTCAAAGATTTGTGTTCTAAAAAATATTGATATTAAATTTTAGTTACAATTTTAGTTAAAGTTACAGTCTTGTGAGGCTGTTGAAAAGACAATTTGAAAAGTATAAGAGAAAGAGACTGCTTGGGTGGAGGAAAGGATGGTACTATGTCTGTCTGTTATCAGCCTGCTAAAGCTAAAACAAAACAAAACAAGGCAATGATATGAGATCCAAAACAACCCAGTTGACTTTTATAAAAACAAATTATAATGAACAGACATGCTTTGAGACTGCATAAGAGTAAAACCTACAGAAAATGTTAATTTTAAATGTCTTTTTAGATTTAACAACAAAAGCAAACCTTGAAAATAAGGGGAAATTCATTTGTCTAGTATGAGTGTGTGAGAGATGGTGACTGTACTTTGTTTTGTATGTGTTAGTTTGGGGAAATATTTTGTCCCCATTGTGTGTATATGTCATTAACCTCTGAAATGAGTGTTTATCATTACAGATGGGTTAAGTGAAACGACAAACTGTAACAAGCTGATAATTCTGAGTGAATCTGGTGAAAAGACTATACAGAACTTGGGACGAGTTTTAAGTTATCCTGCTCTGTCTGCTAGTGGTAATTATGACTACTTTTGTCATTTATGATATTGATTTGAATTACTCTCTGGATTAGTATGTTTAATTATTTATGGAAAATTGGAATTGTAAAGTTGAAGATTGCCGCCCATGGGTTAAACACCCATGTCTACATTCAGCTGAGGGTCCAAATTTAAACGTGTGATCCAAAATGGTAAATGTAAATGTTATAGACTTGACGGCAGAGAAACAGTGACACATTGGCGAAGTCACTTTCAAAATTATCCAGAGAGCCCCGTAACATTTACAGTATGAAAGACTGAAGGGAGAACAAAGGAGGAGGATGGGGAGGAACATCATTGTTGTTTGACTATCCTTGACCAAGTCTGTACACCACGACCTGACCTGCTAGACACATTACTTGATAACTGTGAGAATGTGTTGTTTGTAAATGGCTCTGCCATCAGAGACAAAACAACAGGCCTGAATTGAGCAGGATAAGCTGTGACCATGGATTTTGAGGTGTTAGTTTCAGGGCTGTTGGCCTCCAATTATTCGGCACAAGAAGAGCTTGTGGCCCTCACTGGAGCGGGTAAACTGATGACTGAAATGTGTGACTATCTACACAAACTCCTGTTATTGGTTCAGGGTCGTAGACGATTTTGGGGCGCTGTGGAAACATAGAAAATTCTTGAAGTCAGCCCATCCTTCATTATGCGTTAGTGTCAAATTTGCTGGACGCTATTTTGTTGCATGTTTGCATTTTTGTTTGTAAATAAGCTGCCCACATTAACACAAAAAGACTGTCCTTATTCTCTAGGAAATGCCAGAGCAGATGCAGCTGCAAAGGTTGGACAAAGTTGACAAGTCTTGGAATAGTCTATGGATCACAGTATTAGATTATGAACATATCTATCATCATATTTCTTTGTATTTGGTATCTGGAGAGTGACTGTGGGTTTGGCCTAGTTTAAGTTGATTCCCCAGGTAAACACTTGATAGCAGAATATACTGTTTGTTTAGTTTTGAGAACAGGTATAGTTTAGTTTAATTACAGTTATAACTTGTCATGTTGTCATCTTGCTTTTAATGACATGCTATTGCATTTGTGTTGCATACTGTATTGCAATAACATGGCCTCACCCCTTTGTTGTGTTCTCAGGGGCAGGGTTTATGTAAATTTTAGGGTTAGTGATGTCACTAACCTGGGAAGAAGCTTGTTGTAGTCCTTAAACAGAGAATTCTTTAAAAGAAAATATCTCCCTTTGCATTGAACTTTGAGCATCCTAACTTTGCAGACGTTGTTTATGCTCAAACAGCAACTATGCTTATGGAACATTATTTTTGCATTTCTGTAGTTTAGAGAGACAGGATGTAGTTAATTTACACAAGGATTGCATGTGATCTCTGCCTTTGCTTGAACAAAGAACAGTTATTGATCTTATAGATGTATATGACTGTATGATTGTATAACAGAAAATAAGAAATGTGTGATTAACATATGACAAGAGAAAGATTACACTCGAGGTGTAGAAGAATGTTAACATGTTCCTGTAGAGATATACAAAAGTGAGAGGAAGCCCTCCCTTCCTTGTCACACACTCTGCAGCAACTCAGAATGACTGTATGACTGTTTGATCTTTTCTTGCAAGAAAATAAATCTCTCAAAAGACAATTGGACATGTTTGTCTCTTATGCAGTGATATTATTTTATTTGCCACAACACATCCAAGTAGCTCCTTTCCTTTTCAGTGCATAGAATGGTGCAACCTTCTCTGAGAAGTTTGGAATAAATCTCTGGTACGTGCCAGCCATATCTAGAAATTGTTGCACTTCCTTCAGAGACTTCAGCACAGGGAAATTGTTAACAGCATTGATTTTGTATTAATAAGTCTATATTCCTTCAACTGAAATCACATCAAGAAATTTCAATGACTTCTGCATCAAGTTGCACTTTTGAAGATTCAAAGTTAAGCCCACCTAGTGAAAACATTCAAACACTTGTCTCAGGTGGTTATGATGATCTTGCTCAGACTTTGAGTACACTACAATTAGAGGTGGACAAAGTACACAACTTCCTTAAGTGAAAGTACAGATACTACTGGTCAAATATTACTCCATTACGAGTAGAAGTTGTAAAGACTGATTTTTATTAAAAACAAGTACTTATGTACTTTTACTTAAAAGTATCAAATGTGAAAAGCAAACGTCAATGCATTGTTTTATTATTGTTGCATTGTTGTATGTAATAGGCCTACTTACAATACCTTATGCCTCTGAAGCCACCTAGTGAATACACTGACCATTTTGTAGTATCTGTGGAATTAAGAGCTTTTAGAATGTTACAAAACCTATAGAAATTGAACAACTGGTTTAAATTTAAACAAATTTTGAATAACTCTAAAATATCTGTTTACTGTTGGAGATTTGTCTTTTGTTGCATTGCGCCACTCGTGTCCAGTGCAGAGTCAGTTAACACGCAAAAACGTAGTCTAACATCATTACCAATGCGTTAGCGGTGTCTGCAAAGCTATGGCAACTAGGCGGGCAAATACATAAATTATTTGCCTGACCATACTTCATACTGAAACTTAAGCTCTAAAAGCACTGGCAATATCCATTTCAAGCTTTTACCAGAAATTAAAAGTAGATTTACCTCAATATGCTTCCACAGGTTGGATGGAGAGTTTTTGTACGCTGTGATGTGGTTTGTTTTCGGTAAACAAAGCAAACATTTAAAATGAAAATAGTATGTTCCAGTTTTTAGAAAGGAGTAAAAATTAAGTATGGCCATGGATGCGCGCACTGCACCGAGGATCCGTCTTCGTCCATTTTGCCGCCAGTTGATTAGTGTTCAAAAAAAATTGATGGGAAATTGCCGAACTTCACGACACGTGACCCTACTAGAGTGATTACTGATTGGTTTTTTGCAGATGACAGACAGCCTATCACGTTTTAGAGAAGAAGAAAAATCATCCCCTGACTAATGTAATTACTTTCTACTCAAGGACCTTGACAGAAATGTAGTGGAGTAAAAAGTACGATTAGTTAAAGTAACAAGTTTCCAGAATAAATAATACTCAAGTAAAGTACAGATACTCAAAAAGTGTACATAAGTACAGTACTCAAGTAAATGTACTTCATTACTGTCCACAATATCATCAATGTACACTAAACAACTTTTTCAATATACAACAATGTACTGAAAACTGCAGCTCCATGCACAGACTCAAGATATAATGGATCTGAGGCACGGGATATCCATCCAGATACGTCTTTGCATTTAGACCTCTGAAATCAATACAAAATCTTTGTCCACCTCCCTTCTTTGTCTCTAGGACTATGGGTGCAGCCCAAGAAGAAAATGAAGTTCTGATGATCTTCTTATTCAGCAAGGACCTGATCTCCTGGTCAACGAAGGCGTGTTTTTCTTGTGACACACGGTAAGCCCTCTTGCAGACAGGTACCTCTTGGTGGTGATAATGCAATGTTTAACAACATGTGTGTCCGATTTCACTTGTGCAGGCAGTAGGCCATTCTTGAAGTAGATGATGAAGTTGTGACTCTCAGTTGGTATATGGATGATGTATCAGTGTTTGTGACCAGCTGTTGAATATACTGTCTGGTTTCTGTTGTTTCTTCTGGAATAGGTAAGGCAATGATAAGTGACAGCAATGTATCTGTAGCAGGAGGGGCCAAGAATGAAAATGTTTCTTCTTGATAATAAGTGGTAGCAGGTAAAGTATACAGAGCATTGCCAATATCCAAATTAATTCTAGTGGCTACCAGTAAATCCATACATAGCACCATGGGTACTGTGGCATCATCATGTTTCAATACAAACAGTTCAACTTCATACCTTCTTCCTTGTAGCTCACATTCACAATTCCATACTCCCATAGCAGGTAATATTTGACCATCCGCTTGCTTGAAAGTTTACCCACGGCTTGATTTTAGCTGTTCTTTATGTCCCAGCTGTCTCCAACTTGACTCCTGTATCAGAGTTTGTGAGTTTCCACTATCGACTAGAGCTTGAAAGTATCTTCCTCTGACTAACAGGGGCAAAGTCAGAGTTTTAAAGTTGGACTCACTTGTCATAGGTTGTATAATGCGGGTTGAAGAAGGATTTGACTTGGGTGAGAATCTCATTCTTTACTGGGTTTCGGCATTAACCTGGCTCCAATACTGCTTCGCTTCTTCAAAATCTCAGTTTGTGTTCCAGTTCTCACCAACCCACTCACTTCCTTCACAGTTCCTCTCAGTAAACTTGCAAGTCTGGGATTATAATTTCTCAAAATGGCCTGAACAAATGTCTTACTCCATCTCTTTCTGTGGTAAGTGGTAAGCAAAATTCCTTTCTAAAAGACGTTTTGTTGCTTCAGCTTCATAGTCATCTGTATGGAAAGCATGCAAAAACTTGCATTTAAATTGATCCCAGGCAAGTACATGTCTTCTCTCAGCCAACCACCAGTCTTTAGCCATACCCTTTAGCACAGAAGTAAGGGATGCCAGGATTTCAGAATCTGTGAGGGGTCTAATTTCAAAATACTCTTCACAGTGTTCTACGAAGGAGACAGGATCATCAGAATCAAATTGAGGAAATTCAGCTTTTACAGGTGGATGATAAAATACATCATTCACATTGTCTGGTAAGTTGGGAATTTGGTAATGTCTTGCATGGTAAACTGGTGTGGACAATGGAGGAGAAACTGGAGTAGATAAAACATGAGCATAACTTTTAAGTGTGGCATCAATTTGAGCATCTCTTCTCTTCAGACAGTCGACCATTGACTTTCCTAAATGCTTAACTCAAGGCTCTGCCCAACTCTCTCACATTCTCTTTCAATTTTATAATTTAATCTTTCTTCCAGGAGCTTGCACTGACTGCTAAACTTAGTTTGTGTGCATCATTGACTTAATTTTTGCAGGCAAGTTTGTATATCAACCTCAGGTTAAGCATCAGATTCATTTTCATTGTCTGAGTTAAGGTACATTTCACTGAAAGTGTTTATGAGATCTTTTATTGGAGGTGGGTCTCTTCTAGTCACAAAAGGACCAGCTTTGAAATCGGCAGGGGGTTCATACTCATCCTCTGCACCACGCAATGATATTGACATTTCTATAACACAGGGTACACATTAAACAAAACACAAACACCACACAGACCTTTCACTTCAATATGCAACGTAAGTGTCCCCGTACCGGCCACCAATCTATAACCGTCCCAGTTACTTTGCACTGGTCAAGCTACAAGAGTTCAAAGGGGAGAGGGGAGAGAAAAAAAAAAAAAAAAAAATCGCCTTTTGTGCAAATACTTAAATTGATCTAAGGTGAAGGAGATCTATTAATAAATTCTTGAACAAACAAGAGTGGTGTGTCTTTCAGCATGTATTCAAAATAATTTCCACATTCATTAGACACAACCCACATATATATTGCCAAAAGTTTTGGGACATCTGCCTTTACATGCACTAGGGGTGACCCTGAATAGTCGACGATTCGATTCTTCGATAGGAGGAGCCTGATTCGACTACCAATCTCAGTCAAAACTTTGCAGATGTGTTACGAAACGAGATATGGGGGTGCTCAATATCTGATTTTACATAGACGTACCGGTTCTCTCCCAATAGGTTAATATACAGCCTATTATGATAATGCTATGAATAAAAGTGAGAAGCTTTTAATAAATATTTTTAATTTGCGTGAATAAATCCAACCACCCCTGTGACAGATTTAAGTTTCACTTCCATGACCAACAGATGGCATCTTGGCAGCAGGGATTAAATCTTTAACAATGTCTGGGATAAGAAAATCTAAAGTGTAGAATTGGATGCACTTTGAAATGGTAAAAGATGATCCAAAAAACGTATATGCAAGTTGTTCCAACAGCTCATGTCCTACCACTCAACAACGACAAACACTGCGGCGCGCTTCTGCCGGCCAGTGTTAACGAGCTGACTAGCACACTATTTGAAAAGACTCAAACGGACACAGGCAGATCGTGTAAAAGACTGGATTTTTTTTTTCTCTCAATCAGGTAGGGTACAAGTGATTTCAAAACATTTCAGCCGGTTCTAATTTGATTTTTGGATGCTGTGAATGTTTAGCTAAAAAGGCTGTCACTCCAGTTTAGCATTTATTGTCTCTGCAGTTAAAAAGACAAAGTTGAAAATTCTGGCTATACTTTCGTTATTTTAATAATTTCTTTAATTTTAAAAAAAATTAAAGAAATTATGGAAACCAGTCTCATCAGTAGATGAGCAGAGTTACAAAGGTTGATGATGAAGTCGATTGTTGTCCTACGCTTGAATGTTCGGTCAATTGCAAGGTTTCACACCAAACGAACCAAAAAAGTTGCTTCAGCAACATAAGCAGTGTGTTTGTCTGTAAACAAGTAGAGGTAGCCACAGCCGATAAGCAAGAGCTACATCCTAAATCCTCTACAAGAGAAAACATCAAATACATCAATTAAACTAAACAAATTTCATTTAAGTTCACCAAAGCAATGCATACAAACATTAACCTTAGGTTTGAGCAGGAAACAAACAGTTTCTCAAACAGGATTAGGAAATAGGTTGCAGACAACCACGGTTGCGTTACACTCCAATTTTAGACACACACTCGCAAACTTCCCTAAGCACTTCCCCTCGAGGGAATCCCTGCCGCCATTTTTAAGTGTGTTCCACTTCGTGAAGTTTACATGGACAGACCATTGTCCCTTCGATTTTTACCGAGAGAGCGAGTCTACTCTGAGTCTACTCAGCTCTGTATCCCACAATTCAACTTGAGTGTGACGGCACAGCAGATCGCGCTTAACTGAAGTGTATGATATATGAATTATTTTGAGAATTAAATTGCATAATTGTCTATAATATATTATGTTGAAATTCAATCGCATAATTATGTTCACAGTTCAAGTTTATACTATTGATAGTTTCATTTGTGTAAATTTTATTTTATATTTTCAGCTCGTATACCTATAGTATTTTATATATTTTCTCCAACAACTTATAAGCATATGAATTTGTTTTATGCACTATTCTATAAGTACAAAAGGGGTTTATTTAATAAATCAGCTCCATAGTGAATTCCAAGTGATCAAGGGCTTAGTGCGTTTTATTTAAACCTTATGCACGAGTTCCGCCATTAGTGGGCACTCGTGCAATGTAAGCAATGACGCACATCCGAGTCCACGAGACAGAGAGAAGTTAGCGAGTGAAGGGCATAAAAATTGAGTGGAACGCAGCCCATGAGGCAGCATCAAACAGACCCTAACACTTACTCTACTGCTTCCTGTTTTATACAGGGTACAGGGTACACTGTTGTGCCCCCCTAGTGGCTAGGAAGAATATAGCAACCATAATTGCAATAAACCTTACAACAGGCAGTGACTGTTACACTATTACTTTCCAACTTTATACAAAATTATACAAACTGGATAATGCCAATTTCCAGTGAGCGCCGGCGGTAACCTGTGTATAGACAAGCGTTACATTAAACAACAACAAACTTTCCACCTGCGTGTCTCGTTTGTGATAAGGTGATATAACAACGCACTCCAACTCATTGGAGGGTTGTGCAACACCGCAGCTTCCCTTCGGACTAATTGACTGCTTTTCAAATTAAATGACAAAGTTTATCGCAAGGTAAGGCTTGGCTATATTGTTACTATTTGTTGCTAATTTATTTAACAGCAGTTTTTTTAATGGGTGTAGCAAATTAGTTAAAATGGGAAATAATTATTCATAACTTATGATTAATTATGAATATTTGAATCAGTTAATCAGATTAACTTGATGTAGCTACATTAACATTACAATCAACAGGGTTTCTGCAGGTTTCATCAAATCTAATCTGATCTTCATCAAATCTGATATTTCAGTTTTTCTTTTTTAATAAATCTGCAAAAATGTCAACAATTCTGTGTTTTTCTGTCAATATGGGGTGCTGTGTGTACATTACTGAGTAAAAAAAAATTAAATGATTTTAGCAAATGGCTGCAATATAACAGAGTGAAAAATTTAAGGGGGTCTGAATACTTTCCGTACCCACTGTGCATATATATATATATATATTTTATTCGTTAAAAGTCGATAATGACGTCATATGGCAATTAGAATATTCATTATGTCATTAAGTTGCATTCGCATTCTGACAGGTGTCAGCCCTTTGGATTTGTTTGTGAGCACAAAGAGTAGCAGCAGAGACGCAATGTATTTTAATGGAGCCAAAAATCCCAATAAAACTATTTCATCTATTTATTTTCTCTTTTTGTTGTCAGACAATATGAAATAGTGACTGAAACGCAGCCCATTAAGCCTACATGCAGGGCTTGACATTAAGCTTGTCCATTGTGCTTGTCCTATGGAGAAGTAAATCGGTCATTTACTTGGCCGAGTAAAAAAGTCAGCTGGCAGTATATCAAGTAACGCTGTCCAAAACAGCGTTACGGCAATTTTGCACCAGCTGGAGGCAATTACCAAACTGGTTCCACGTGTATATCACACCAATGTTCATATTTTGCGACAGTAAATCAAAGTTATTATTATGAAGGCTATATTCAAAATAAACCGGTATTATTTTTCTTCAAAACTATCTTTTGACCTTTTAAGGCCTTAATTTTCGCTAAATCCATTTACTGACTTTTAATGCCCCGCGGAAACCCTGTTTACTGCAGTTTAAAAGAGAAAATACTCAGCAATAGTGTTGACTTATGAATTTGCACATGGTTTGTCTTAAAGCATGTTAAAAACACCTGATAGACATATTAAAAACTAGATTTTTCACCACAGGGGGACTTTAAGTGTTCCTGAAGCTGAACAAAAAAAACAAAACAAAACATACTCGGTTACTAACGTAACCTCGATTTCCTTAGATACGGAACGGAGTACTGCGTCGTCTGCCATTTAGGCAAGACGCAACGGGGAAACTCCTGTTTTCACTGATTCTGAAGCCTTTTTTAATCACGCAGTGAAACTGCACGGCCATTGGTTCGTGGAGTTTAAGTAAACGAACCAATGACGGTGTGGCCATGCTGTGCGAGCCTGCTCGAGCCCACCAAAATGGGCAGGGTCTCGGGCTATATCAGAGGCCGTCTTGCCTTGGCAAACTGATTTAATTCGACTGAAGCGACAGCATGAGGCGTCCTACAAATAGCACGGCAAATTACGCAGTACTCCATTCCGTATCTAAGGGAACCGAGGTTACATTAGTAACAGAGTACGTTCCCTTTCGATACTATACTTGTACTACGTCGTCTGCCATTTAGGCAAGACCCAACGGGGGTTATTGAATCACGCCGTGCTATGAAGGGGGGGGACGACAGAGCATCCGAGCGGAGCACTGAGGAGAGCTTGCACGGATGCACGTAACAATGCATCCCGGAAGATCGGGGACTTGAGGACACTGTAGTCATCCTCTCATTTCTACATATTCTAGGAGCCCCTTGGGGCCTAGAGCATATATAGGGAATGGGAAAAATACGTTATTACCCGGACTTTGGTCAGGGCCATAAACGAGTGCTCATAAGCTGGTCACATTAGTGAGGCTTAAGTAGAGAGAACCTGCGTTTGTAATGCAGGGACGTCCAGATTATAAAATCTGACAAAGGTGGACGGCAAGGCCCAGCCGGCTGCCTCACAAATTTCCGCGATGGACACGCCACTGTACCATGCCCAAGAAGAGGCCATGCCCCTCGTGGAGTGTGCTCTAACACCGATGGGGCATTGTAGGCCCAAGGAGGAGTAAGTGAGTGCTATAGCATCGACCATCCATCTGGATAATCTGGGCTTCGTGACCGGAAGACCTTTCGTACGGCCACCAAAGCAGACAAAGAGTTGTTCCAACTGACGAAAAGAGGCGGAACGATCAATGGCCCTGACCTCAGGGCCCTGACTGGACAGAGTAGGTTCAACTGATCATCCTGGGAAGGAGGAAGTGCAGAGAGAATGACCATCTGTGCCCTAAAGAGTGTAGATAGGACCTTCGGGACATATCCATGTCTTGGTTTCAGGACAACTTTTGTGTCGTTAGGCCCGAACTCAAGACAGGAGAGGCTCACGGAGAACGCCTGTAAATCTCCCACTCACTTTACCGATGCTAAGGCTAGCAATAAGGCGGTTTTTAGCGTCAGAGGACATAAGTCGACAGTCTGGAGTGGTTCAAAGGGAGGGCCCTTAAGGCCTCTGAGAACCAAAGACAGGTTCCATGTGGGAACCGTGCGTGGAGGGTTCAGCCTCCTAGCCCCTTTTAGGAAACGAACAACAAGGTTGTTTCTCCCTATCGACTGCCCTGCTACGGGAGCATGGGAGGCTGCTATAGCTGCGACATATACTTTAAGGGTAGAGGGAGTACGGCCCTTATCCATTAAGTCTTGATGGAAAGACAATATCAGAGATATGTCACAAGTAAATGGGTCTTCGCCCCGGGCTGTACACCAGGCAGCAAAGACTGACCATTTTAGGGAGTAGAGACGTCTCGTTGACGGAGCTCTGGCTTGTGAGATAGTGTTCAGGATATCTTCAGGGAGGTTTGAAGGCTCCCGTCTAGAAGCCATACATGGAGATCCCACAGCTCGGGTTTGGGGTGCCAAATTGTCCCTCCCGCTTGGGAGAGGATGTCTCGTCTCAGGGGGATCGGCCATGGCTCCATGGACGATAGCTGAGACAGGTCCGAGAACCATGGTTGGCTCCTTCATAGAGGAATCACCAGGAGGACCCTGTGGGCACCTTCCCCGATTCGTCTGATAACCCGGGGAATCAGAGCGACTGGGGGAAAAGCGTACAGGAGGAGGCTGGGCCAGTCGTGGGTCAGCGCATCTTTGGTCTTTGAAAAGGAAATTGGGCAACGAAAGTTGTCTTCTGAGGCGAAGAGGTCGACCTCTGCCCTCCCAAAGACATCCCAAATTTTCTGAACCACGAGGGGGTGAAGCGACCATTTCTCAGAGGGAAGGTTGCTCCGGGACAACATGTCTGCCCCTTTGTTCAGCACGCCCTGAACATGTGCTGCTCTGAGTGAGAGCAGGTTGTGTTGGGCCCACTCTAGGATGGTTTTCGCTAGAGTGAAAAAGTTGGACGAGAGCCCGCCCTGGCGATTTATTAAGGATGCCACTGTCATATTGTCTGATCTGATCAGGACATGGTGTCATGCCAGGAGAGGAAGGAAAGACTGGAGAACTTGATATACTGCCATCATTTCCAGGCGGTTGATATGAAGCTCGCTTTCCTGGCTGCTCCAAGCGCCTAAGGCTGAGTGGCCCGTCGCACAGAGCTCCCCACCCATCTTGGAGGCTTCTGTGAAAACGACTTTCCTCTTGCACATAGTCCATACAGCCACGCCCTGTTTGAACCAGCAGGGGTTCATCCAAGGAGCCAGGGTTGCAACGTACACCTGGTTCACCTTGAGCAAGCAACGACCATGCTGCCAGGCTTGGGGCGGGACCCGCGGTTTCAGCCAGAACTGCAGTGGGCGCATACGGTAGTAAACCCTACTGCAGGGCTGGTGATGCTGAGCTCATGAGACCTAGCATTTTCTGAAACGCTCTGAGCAGCAGAGAGGTTCTGGGCGTAAAAGATTCTGTGAGCTGCTGAATGGCCAGGGATCGCTCTGATGCAGGTCGAGTCAAGAATTATCCCCAGAATGAGATACGTTGGTTGGGAGATAATGAGCTTTTGCGAAAACTGACCCTGAGCCCCAAGCACTTTAAGTGGCTGAGGAGGAGGGACCTGTGTGAGAGCAGCTCCGCCTCCAACTGGGCCAGAATGAGCCAGTCGTCGAGGTAGTTGAGTATGTGTAAGCCCATCTGTCTCAGAGGGGAGAGAGCCGCATTCACACACTTCGTAAAAGTGCGGGGAGCCAGAGATAGCCCTTCGAAGGCGAATCTCAAGAATCGTCTGTGATTGGGGGGGCTATCTGGATGTGAAAGTAATGCTGTTATGACATAATGCTGTTAGTGCTGCACTCAGCTGAACTCTAAACAGCGTGCGCAGCACCGGGAAATCCCCTGCTGCAGGAAAAGGGAGACACGCGGGATCTAGACCGGCGAGAACTCACTTAGTCCCATTCACTGGCCCAGTAACCCTTTGTTTCTCATCTCTGCTTGAGAGAAGAGAACAGTGGAAAACGAGGGAAGGAGCTGCTTTTTAGAAAAAGCAGTCTGTGAACGCAGCGAGGCGAGGCTCGCACTCATAGTGAGAGCGCTCGTTCTCAATGAACACGGCTTGCGGGGGTGGGGCCGGCAAGCGAAATGCTCAGAGGTTCGGCTTTTACCAACAAACACCAGAGGAATATGTTTTCAGAGTTAATATATTCCATGAGTCTCACCTGAGACAGGGGAGAGCATCATGTCATATTCAACTGAGAGCTGTAAGTATTGAGCCTGTTCTTGCGCTCTTGTAGTGAGAACGCACGCCCTCAATGAACGCGGCTTGCGGGGGTGGGACTGGCAAGTGACACGCTCAGAGATTCTGCATTTTGCAACAAATGCCGGAGAAATATGCTCTTTCAGAGTGAATAATACACCATGAGTCTCGCCTAAGTCAGGGAAGAACGTCATGTCATATTCAACTGAGCGCTGTCAGAAGTGAGAGCACTCGTCCTCAGTGAATGCAACTTGCGGGGCGAGGCTCTGCATTTCGAAACCAACACCAGCTCTAGGATGCTGAAGGCGGCTCGTGAGTGGCGCAATCAACTGAAGAAGAGCAGGCGCAGCATGTTATATTCGCCAGACTGTGTTTAAGAGTTGGTCCGGCTGCTGCAAAACACCGGGATGCACACGCTTGGCGCAGTAGGTGGCTCTGGGGCGATGCGCTGACCAGGCTGCTTGAGAACGGCGTGGAGAGCAGAACTGCTTGAGAGCGGCGCACTGATCAGAGCTGCACGAGAGCGGCGAGCTGGCAGAGCGGCGAGCTTAACAGGCTGCTTATGAGCGGTGAGCTGCTTGAGAGCGGCGAGCTGTAATAGAGGCGAGCAGAGGAGAGGCGAGCTGATCTTGCTGCTACAGAGCGGCAAGCTGATCAGCGGCGAATTCCAGCTGCTTGCAGCTGAAGGCGGCTTCAAGTCTCGGGATCAACGATGTGAAGGCTAAACGGCCGCTGATATAGCCCAAGACCCTGCCCATTTTGTCCATTTTACTTAAACTCCACAAACCAATGGCTGTGCAGTTTCACTGCATGATTAAAAGAGGCTTCAGAATCAGTGAAAATAGGAGTTTCCCCGTTGCGTCTTACCTAAACGGCAGACGATGCAGTACGAAGTGTAGTATTGAAAGGGAACATACCTTATGCATGGGAATATACTTTAGTTAGATTTTTACTCATTAGAATTTGTAGTTGTGCCAATTATTTTGGCACACATATTTTGGAGAAAAACACATTTATACACTGTGTTCCAAATTAGTATGCAAATAACATTTCAGTACAATAAACATTCAGATTTTAGTTTTTCAAAAAAAAAAGTGTTTTTTTGTTTTATTTCTCCATATCTTTTTAGGTATGGAGAAATTGAACTGTTATTAATCTCAGACAGGTTTGATAAATAGTTTTCCAGGTCTAAATAGGTAAATGGAAACCCTACTTAAAGACGTTCAGCCAACAGTCCGTGGGCATGACGTCTGAGGCTGAGCCTAGTTGGTAAGAGGCCACCACGTTCGAACAAGACTGTGATGTCATCAAGGAGCTAGCAGGTGATGATTTGGTCTGGAATATTGGGAAGTGGGATGGAAAGTCTCTTTAGGGTCTCTGAGGGTGTCATGTGGAGTTTATAACTGACCATTTTCGGCTATAGTATAAAAAGAAGGATAGTGCCTTCTGAAATAAAAGGATTTACATTCAGGACAATGCACTATCCCATGCTGCTGCTGCTGCTGCAAAAAAAAAAAAAAAAAAAAAAAAAAACAGCAATAAAACTGTTTGAAAAAGCATTTCTACATCCACTGTAAACGTTTCTCTATGTGAGCTTTGTTTAGGGGTGGCTGAAAATGCAACTTCACGCACAACTGCCAGCCTGCATGGAGAGGTTCTTGAGACTCCAGAGACACCAGCAGCTTCAAATACCTGTTTGCTGCTCAACAGTGGCTTTTTTTTATAGCTACCCTTTTAATACAATTAACTTGTTTGACAGAAACTTTCCTTAAAAAGCCTTTATCTGACAGAGTTCTACTATGCTCTAAATCACACAAATCTTATGATAGTTCGATCATCTCCATTCAGTTTTCACAAAATATTAGTTGTTTTCATACCTTTTGCATAACATTGCACCATTTCATGCTCTTTACTTTCAGAAAGATCTTTCTTCCTCCCCATATTGCATGAGAACTGTGACTTGCTTAATAATGTGAAACAACCTCTTTAGGTTTTCCATTTACTCAAAAAGACCTGGAAAACCTTTTAATAAACCTGTCTGGGATAGATACCAGTTATCTAAAAAAGATATGAGAAATAAAACAAACACTTTCTTTAAAAAAAAAAAAAAATCTGAATGTTTATTGTACTGAAATCCCACTAATACGTCACTTGCATAATAATTTGGAATATGGTTATTGTATTTATAATGTCAATAACTAAAACTATTAAGAAATAGTTTTCAGTTAACAAAAACAACACTGGTGCATGTGTAAGAGAAGATCTGAACTAAGTCTACACAATGACTCATGACACAGGAACTTGTGGAAAAAGCATGGGAGTCATCTGACTTACTGACTTACATCATGGGAGACATCTGACTTATGTGACCGGGTAAAATAATAATCAATGACACAGCACTTATGTATGTTTTATCATTGTGATTCTTATGGATTAGCACTGTTATGACAACACAATCTCATGGCAATTCTTACAATTTTTAAGTTTTGGCAAATTGGTGATTCGTATGAATTTGTTAGATCTCATTCATCCATTTTCGTATGATCTGCTTATGCCCCAGTTATGGTTATGTTTAGGGGTGGACCTTCATGCTTACTTTTTTCTAATAATCATATGTTTTTGTATGATTCACATTGTACAAATTTGTATGAAATCGCCACCTCATAAAATTGTTATGTTTTCCCATGAGATAGGCTTGGTTACGAGTAGGACTGGGCGATTTGGCAAAAAAATAAAATCGATTTTTTTTCAGAAAGATTGACCGATTCACGATTTCGATTTTTTTTGTTTAACTAGTCAACTTAAAAACTTAACTACAATATGATTCAAGTAACATTCTCTTTATTAACCATCTGGTTAAAAAAGTTCTATTCTAAGTGTACCACACCTGAAGTGATCAACATGGTGTAAATGTAAAACAAATGACTTATTTGTTAAATATCTTATGCATTAAATATGAAGGCAAATGTTGTACATACTTATTTTAAACATATTCTATATACTCAGAAATGATTTAAAAATAAGAAAAATGCTAAAAATATTTCTTAGCCAAAAAGCAATAGCAATAAATAACAACAGTAAAAATAGGCTATTATTAACAGCAAATGCTTTGTAAAAACAGAAAATAACAGCAGCTTTCATCCTGTCACCATCATGCAAACATGAAATATCAAACATACAGCAGTAGTCCACTGCCCGCGTCTGATTTTTTTCAACGCAATAATGCGTTTCTGAGTGAACAGCCGCTTTGACTAGTGATGTGTTCTACGTTCATAGAGCGTCACATGAGAGTGGTTAATCAGGCGCGCCATCATGAGGTCGGATCATTTTCTTCTCTTAACGGTTATCATTGCTGTATTGTCAATATGTCTAATTGTAACATTTGCTAACATTTTTACTCAAAAAAAAACACACGATTTCTCGATCTAAAAATAATAAAATCGAGGCAAAACATTAAATTCAAATTAATCGAAAAAATCGTAAAAATCGCCCAGCCCTAGTTACGAGCATGAACTGTGGTAAACAGAGTGAATCTGTACCCTGTGGAGGAAAAGATGATTGTCTTGGAAAGGCAGTGTGGGAATTGCTGGCTGCATTCAGCTGGGATCGACCTGTCTTTGAGGCAAGGTGTGGGGGTGGAGTCATTGCTGAAGGGTAGGAGCTCAGCTTTGAAGATGCGGAACCTGGATGAATGGTGTGCCCAGATGCAGAGAACGCTGTGGGGACAGGTGATGCTGGGGACGACAAAGGAGATTCAAGAAGAGAAGGGTCCATTTCTAAGCCCTGAACTAAGGGGAAAAAAAGACAATTAAATAATAGAGAGTACAAAATAGAGAGGAGAAAATCATATATTAAAAGAGGGCTGCAACATATATCGAAATATTGCAAATGTACACATTGCAATATGCATATCGCAACGGCATGTGATATATGAATGATTTTAATAGGCTACTACAAAACATTACGAAAAGTCCAAGTTTTAGGTCAACGCATAAGCAGTGAATAGACTGGGCACGTAACTTACTGTACGTGACTTGCTTGACGTTATAAAGAGTTATTAACCACAATAAGTTGCGGAAAAGAACTAAAGGTCTCGCACTGTCTGCTGTCTGACACACACACCTGAAGCGCATGCACAAGCCGCCTATCTGACAGCGTGCAATCCCTTCAGTTCTCTTTCGTGCCTTATTGCACTCGAATACACACACTGTTGTGTCAAAATGTCTGTCTTGGTGAGCATTCATTAAAACACAGTCGGTTATGTCTTAAGTGAATGTTATCAGTTAGGAAAGAAATCGGATGCGTTTCAGTAGGATCCGTGGCCGTGCATTAGGTCTTAGAGGGACAGCAGCCTAATACAGTAAACCTGCTGATGTCTGTCAAACAACAAAAGATAAAGAGAAATTCACTCACTGCTCTTGACTGAATAACTTTTGTAGCTTTATTATGAATCAATGTATATTCAATTCATGTGAGGACTATGCAGTGTTTTAGATTTGATCATTCAGTTTCTGTATTGTTTCTTACTTGAACGCTTTTCCAAGTAAGAATTTTTTCCTATTGTATTTGTCCTATTGTTTGTAGTTCTTCTATTTTTTAATAAAAAAGAAATAAAAATAATGAATCGTCCACCAAGTGTTTTTGTTTATCTGGATGTTCTCGATGGTAAGATTTAGGTTGTTATAACTATATATTATCGTGCATAGAGTTTTTGGTATTTAAATATTGGCGTAATTTTTTTTTTTTTTTGTTTGTTTTGTTTACAGTAATGTTAAAATTACATTCTCAGCTTTTAGACATTACTTTTTAAGTAATTCTACAACACTTCTGGTCACTTTCAGAAGTTGTAATGATGATTTCATTTACCAAAAAGAATGTGAAACATATATATTGGTTATATAATTTTCAGTTTTTAAATATAATTTAAATTGAATTTACACACTTAAAGCAATATTATATTGAATATCGCATTATTTAACAAACTTATCGCATATCACATTTTTCTTCAATAGCGCACAGCCCTACATTAAAACATAATACAATATAATGTAATGAAAAAAAATATACAAATGATATATTTTAAGTGAGTACATTTCTTAGTATTTTATTGGTATTAGTAATTTATTAATATTTTAAGTGAATATATTTTAAGACCCAAAAATGATGGTTATTATATAAAAAGCAAATTCATACGGTCAATTTAAAGGGTTAGTTCACCCCAAAATGAAAATTATGTCATTAATTACTCACCCTCATGTTGTTCATCTTCGAAACACAAGTGAAAATCTTTTAGATGAAATCTGAGAGATGTCTGTCCCTCCATTGACTGCCTCTGCAACGACCACTTTGACACTTCAAAAAGTTCATAAATAGATTGGAAAACTAATCCATATGAATTGAGTGGTTTGGTCCAAATTTTCTGAAGAGACTCGCATGTAAACTCACATGTAAACATTGATCAATGAACAAAAGCAGAAGCTCAACCGAACATGAATAATGCACAAGAACAAACCTCTTCCGGAAGCTCAAACGTGCTGCGTAACCAATGAGGTTCATTCTCGTGTGTTATGCAGCATGTTTGAGCTTCCGGAAAAGGTTTATTGATAAAAACGACAAATTATTGTCATGTTTTTTGCCAAAAAATAAATTTTATTTTGTCCTGAAAGGTCATACTCACTTTCTCCCGCTCTCTCTCACTCAAACGCACACACATACACTACGGATACACACTCACACAGAAACATGTTATCAGCGCTGCTCTGACAAATTAATCAGTAAAATAGTCTAGCAGCTTAAAAGCTACATGACATTTCTCACCAGCGAGGTAATAACTGTGCGGTTCTTGAGATAGATAAACTTAACAGTTTTGTAAGCTGCTCATCCCAAATAAGGGGAGTGGTGACATCAGTTGCATCCAGTGTTTTCCTCAAGTTGTGCCGGGGAAGAGAGAAACACCTGTGTTGAATTAGCAATCAGGGATCAAAGCTATAAAAGGTATGATGTTTTTTTGTTGTTGGGGGAGGGTTTTTGTTGGTGCTGCTGAGTTCCTTGCCGAGGCTTTCTGATTTCGAGCCGTTCTGATTTCGCTCCCCTTGTGACGTAGGAAGGGGATCTTATTATAATATTACCACCCCCTGAATCTGTATGTTTCCACCCACAGCGCCGCTATTGTTTTCGCAAGTGACGAGTAACACTGGTCCTGGAGTGCAGCAGCAGTCCTGCAGTTTAGCTACAACACTTGAATGTCTTCAGGATTACTAAAGCTACGTGAAGGAAGGCGAGTTTTGTCAGAGCAAAACTCTGCAGGACAGCAGCACTCAAGACCATCCCCGAGCTTGTGATACGTCTCAGCTATGTAAACATTATCACTGATCTGTTAACGGCTATAATAGCAAACATACGAGTCTCCATAAACTCCTGGCATCTGAGCCACTAAGGACGCAGTGGTGTAATTTTATTTATGAAGGGAATGTGGCTAGATAAATTCATATACCAGTATGTGCAAGTCATTAACACTAGAATGCTGCACACGAGAGTCAGTAAAACACAGGATTTGCACAGAAGTTGATTCTCAAAGATGGATCGATACCAACTGATCCAATTTCATATATATATTATTTCGTGATGTTTGCAAATTGTCTTCCTGAATGTTTAGTTAGCACGTTGCTAATGTACTGTTAAAGTCCCCGTGAACCGGAAGTTGCAAACGACTTTTCTCCAGTGTTGTGACGTATTTCCAAGTGAAACGGAATATTGAATAGAGGGCAGGGTTTTATTTTAGCGCCCCTCCTCTCCATCTCTCGATCATAGCAGACTAACGGTCAGAGGGGAGTGGTTTAAGCGTTTTCAACCCAAGCCGTCAAACTGATATCATTAGAGAAGGGGCACTGCTGCAGAGGGGAGGAGCATTTTCAGATTTTGATTAAATATTACGAAGCCAAACAATTTTTTTTGTGTGGATTGATTGCACAGATGAATTGTTCACCACAAAACTAGCAATTTGAGCTAACAAAATAAATAAGGTCAATTTTGATTTCATGTGTACTTTAAATGTGGCTAAAGTTACCATTATTTCTTACTGTATTTACGTAGACCAGAGCCATTTCGTTATTTTCATTTTTAACCCAAAAATGTGTGGTCTGTATAATTTCATAAATTTCATAAATTCATAAACGCATCTTCATTCTTATTGAGTCTCTCCAACAGTTTGTAGCTTTAGCCACGTTAGCCGTGCATCACGCTATCAGACTCATTCAGAATCGAATTTTAGCAAACATCCACAAAATACATGCCATACACCTATGTTACATGCTGCATCAAGAACAGTTTGTAAATTATCCATTTTGCGAGATATATTTGCTGTGTGAACTTCTGTATTATGTATGCCTCAGTGTATTGGAATGACAAGCGAGCTTGGGGGTGGGGAGCACAAGCTCATTTGCATTTAAAGCAACCCACCCACAAAAACGGCTTGATTTTGCTCACACACAAATCGGGGCAAATTTGACAAGCTATAATAAATGATCTGTGTGGTATTTTGAGCTGAAACTTCACAGACACATTCTGAGGACACCAGAGACTTATATTACATCTTGTCAAAAGGGGCATAATAGGTCACCTTCAATGTGTGCGCGACTCTTCTCTGTCCTCCGACGCTATTTGTTTGTAAAGTGAGCACTTGTGTGTGAGTAAAGGGGTATTGAGGGCACGATATTGTTATCTCCCATATGTCTCCTATACTGTAAATTGATGATGGCTATGTATTTAGCTTGAGTGGTATCGATGGTATGTCCTTAATGAAATTTGTTGTGTATTTATTTGTGTGGTATTTAAGTGATTTATTAATGTATATTTATATGGCTTTGAGGTTTGCTGTGTAATGAAATTATGCATGTTAGGTGATCACATGAATAAATTTAATGTATGTATTTCACAACAGCCTTTAAAACTAGAGATGCACCGATCTTTAGGCCAGGGATCGGAATTGACCGATTTTCCTCATGATCGGCCCGGATCGGTGATCGGCCGATCAGTCTCACTTCTTACTGATTCCGAGCCGATCCGTTTTGTTACCAGCAGCACAGGCAATAACGTCAGCTGCGTATGGGGGTTGGATTATATAAAATCTGATGATTGCTAAGCAAACTGAGAGGAGAACTAATGTGTATACGCTCGCCAGCCGTCTGGCCAAAATCCCATAGTATTCTAGGCGTCAGACGTAAGATATGAGACATTAGACGTCACGGTCACGTGTCGGAGCTGCGCTTAAAGTGCGCGGTGGCGATGGCGGCGACGTAGTTGAGAAAGTATTTTTTTACTTTGCGTCTGAATAACGTACGTGTGGATAACATTGATAATATTTTAGCTTTATTCCTATTTTGCCGAAAGGAAGCTTTAAGGTGGAAATGTTCATAACTTGGAGGAAGCATTACAAATCTGTCTCCCTGATTGAAGCTTGGCCATTCCTCCGGCCACCTCTGTTGCGCAAGCACTGCATTAACAGCTGTCTTTTCTCCGTTTAAAGGACACACCGGCCACAAAGGCCATTTAAACATTCCAGCTGAACTAAGGCCTTCACCTCTTAATATGGAAAATAATAAAAATAATTAACAAGCCCAAAGATGCATATAAGTGGCCATGGTAACACTGCAAGTGCGCGCTTGGCGAAGCAGCTTTAGGAGCCTAAACAAATAAAACACAACAGAGATGTGCTCGACGGTCAAACATTTTTTTTTTTTTTCTTTTCTTTTCTTCAAGCACATGTTTACTTAGAAAAATAATGTAAAAGTGCTGCAATGGCATAAAAAAAACCTTAAGGTTAGCACAACAAAATTAACAAATATTGCATGGTTATACACGCTTGTTTGAGATGTGTTGCATTAATTATTATTAGTAGACTAATTTGTTCATTCGCATGTGCTTGCATTCGATTTGTCTAATGCAATAAATTGAATTATTATATTTAAGCTTTAGTTATATTTGGTAAAACATGTCACTGAATACATTAGGCTATTTATTATAGATTTTTTTTTATTTTATTTTTTTAGGTGATGTTGCTGGGTAAGTGAATTAAAAACAGTGCTCAGTCATAAAAAACATAATTATGTTTTGTGTGCGCGTGATGCGCCAGCAAGATCACTTGAATTTTCTAATAAAAGCGGAAAAAAAAAACTTAAAAACTTAAAATTCTGCCGTCTCGGTTTCCTTTCTGTGAACTTCTCAAAAATGAACCGAAACTCAGCATATAGATATAGCTTAGTCTATTACTTGTCGCATTTTGTTCCTTTCATTTTGTTAATATGTTAATTATTTAGGTGAAATAAATTTTGCGCATAGGCTATTTATTCCTTTTATAGGATTTAATCCCGTTTTTCTCCATTCAGAAGCACTGCAGGTGCGTGATGATGATGATGATGATGAATCCTCATAATCTGTTGTTTATTCTGCCATTTGTTCATGTAGGCTAAAACTAAACCCCTGGGTTTTATTAATGGGTCACAGACATTTATCCATTCTTACATTTAATTTTAATTTAATATAACCTTGTCGGTTAATGAAGAGATAATGATCTCGTTGGTTGAAAGTCAGGGGGGAAAAACGAAATGACATTGACAAGGCAACATTTCTAGTTTTCGTTTAGTTTAAGTTTTTTAACTAATATTTATATTTTCTTGTATTTCAGGTTTATTTCGATTAGCATAAATGTTTTGAATAGTTTTAGTTAGTTAACTATAATAACCCTGTCTGGGAAAAACATCCACAGAACTGCAGTACAGTCAATTTTCCAGCTGTTTAAGCCATGAATATTTACAAATATTCACAAATTATTTAATGCCGTCTGGGACACAATCTCAGGCCGGGAGTCTCAGACTCATGGAAGCCAATAAACCTACAGTTATTGATGCTCGGGAAGCTAACAGCAATTTCTTAACGATCAGCATTTCATCTGAAAGAGGTTCACCTGAAAAATGTTGTCCACTAGAGGGAGCCACAGGATAAGGAATATTTTAAGCTTATTTTCCTTATTTTTAAGCTTATCTGTTTCCATACTTTTGAATGTATAACCATTTCATTTCTTTAACCATGTTCTGACAATATAGTTTTACTGTACATTGAAATCTGTGAAATGCTTATCCCAAGAATAATTCTTTTAACTTATTCTAATATGCTGTCTTAACTAATATGACAGTTTGTTCTGTGTAGTATTTCTGTTTTCCAGTATTATATAGGCTATAGCTTACTATATTATAATTTATATTAAAATATTACATGATTAAAGTGTTTACTTGATCATGGGCCATTGCTTGCACTCTGAATTAATCTTTTAATTTCGAATTTGGTCTTTTAATTTAACTGTCTTTAATGCATCATGCACTTTTCTTATAACGGGTTTCTATGGGGGACAAAATTCTTCAACCATGTTTGAATTCTTCAAACATGTTGTTTTACTTGGATAATGCGGTCATTATCTTAACAGTAGTGTTTATGACAAGAGAAATGTGTTAATTAGTTGTCTCTGGTTGTCATTTTAGGACATTAAGCCATGGCATTTTCAAGTTAATTGTCAGTTCATTGATTGGCTAATATGTTGCAGTGTAGGTCATGTTTTCGTCAACATATTTAAACAAAATTAGGAAATGGAGAAATATTCAGCGATTTTGAGGTGCTAAAATGTTAACAATGTTTTTTTCTTTTTGCTCAAAACAAAGCAAAAACACTAATTTACAGAACTTCAGACATTTTACAAAATAACAACTGGCAAAAGTTACTTAAGACGTCACGGTGCAGATGTCACGTAGCTTCTCACACAGCTTCTCTATTCTCTATGAGGTGTGGTTTATACATTTACTTTGCTAACTAAGCAATCAGTCGTGTCGATCGTTGGGTACCTTGCCGTGAGCAGAAGCCGTGACCTATGACGTGTGATAAGAAACGTGACACTTTTGTCGCCCCCCTTCTCGCCTGAGAAGCTGTGTGAGAAGCTACGTGACGTCTGTGCCCTGACGTCTGAAGTAACTTTTGCCAGTTGTTATTTTGTAAAATGTCTGAAGACCAAATTCGAACTTAAAAGATTAATTCAGAGTGCAAGCAATGGCCCACGATCAAGTAAACACTTTAATCGTGTAATATTTTAATATAAATTATAATATAGTAAGCTATAGCCTATATAGTACTGGAAAACAGAAATACTACACAGAACAAACTGTCATATTAGTTAAGACAGCATATTAGTATAAGTAAAAAGAATTATTCTTGGGATAAGCATTTCACAGATTTCAATGTACAGTAAAACTATATTTTCAGAACATGGTTAAAGAAATGAAATGGTTATACATTCAAAAGTATGGAAACAGATAAGCTTATTTTCCGTATTTTTAAGCTTAAAATATTCCTTATCCTGTGGCTCCCTCTAGTGTACAACATTTTCAGGTGAACCTCTTCCAGATGGAATGCTGATCGTTAAGAAATTGCTGTTAGCTTCCCGAGCATCAATAACTGTAGGTTTATTGGCTTCGATGAGTCTGAGACTCCCGGCCTGAGATTGTGTCCCTGACGGCATTAAATAATTAGTGAATATTTGTAAATATTCATGGCTTAAACAGCTGGAAAACTGACTGTACTGCAGTTCTGTGGATGTTTTTCCCAGGCAGAGTTATTATAGTTAACTAACAAAAACTAAAACTATTAAAAACATTAATGCTAATCGAAATAAACCTGAAATATAAGAATATATAAATATTAGTTCAAAACTAAATTAAACGAAAACTAGAAATGTTGCCTTGTCAATATCATTTCATTTTTCCCCCGACTTTCAACCGATGAGATCATTATCTTTTCATTAACCGACAAGGTTATATTAAATTAGAATTAAACAAAATTAGAATGAATAAATGTCTGTGACCCATTAATAAAACCCATGGGTTTAGTTTTAGCCTACATGAACAAATAGCAGAATAAACAACAGATTATGGATTCATCATCATCATCATCATCATCATCACGCACCTGCAGTGCTTCTGAATGGAGAAAAACAGGATTAAATCCTAAAAGGAATAAATAGCCTATGCGCGAAATTTATTTCACCTAAATAATTAACATATTAACAAAATGAAAGGAACAAAATGCGACAAGTAATAGACTAAGCTATATCTATATGCTGAGTTTCGGTTCATTTTTGAGAAGTTCACAGAAAGGAAACCGAGACAGCAGAAAATTATTTTTGTTTTCTTTATTTTACAATCAATGTTTTGTTTTTATTGTGAATGTGCAAAAATAATAGTCCTATTTAACCCTTCACAGATTCGAATGGTGTTACATAAATGTGACCATAAATGTCTGAGTATTTTAAGTTTTTTCCGCTGAGCACTGTTCTTAATTCACTTACCCAGCAACATCACCTTAAAAAATAAATAAATAAATAAATAAATATAATATAATATAATATAATAAATAGCCTAATGTATTCAGTGACATGTTTTACCAAATATAACTAAAGCTTAAATATAATAATTCAATTTATTGCATTAGACAAATCGAATGCAAGCACAAGCGAACGAACAAATAAGTCTACTAATAATAATTAATGCAAACATCTCAAACGAGCTTGTATAACCATGCAATATATTTGTTAATTTTGTTGTGCTAACCTTAAGGTTTTTTTATGCCATTGCAGCACTTTTACCTTATTTTTCCAAGTAAACATGTGCTTGAAAAAAAAAAAAAAAAAAAAAACATGTTTGACCGTTGAGCACGTCTCTGTTGTGTTTTATTTGTTTAGGCTCCTAAAGCTGCTTTGCCAAGCGCGCACTTGCAGTGTTACCATGGCCACTTATATGCATCTTTGGGCTTGTTAATTATTTTTTATTATTTTCCATATTAAGAGGCGAAGGCCTTAGTTCAGCTGGAATGTGTAAATGACCTTTGTGGCCGGTGTGTCCTTTAAACGGAGAAAAGACAGCTATTAATGCGGTGCTTGCGCAACAGAGGTGGCCGGAGGAATGGCCAAGCTTCAATCAGGGAGACGGATTTGTAATGCTTCCTCCAAGTTATGAACATTTCCACCTTAAAGCTTCCTTTGGGCAAAATAGGAATAAAGCTAAAAAATTATTATCAATGTTATCCACACATACATTATCCAGACGTTAGTCCACACGTACGTTATCCAGACGTTTATCCACACATACTTTATCCAGGCGTTTATCCACATGTACGTTATCCAGGAGTTTATCCACACGTACGTTATCCAGACGTTTATCCACACATACGTTATTCAGATGCAAAGTAAAAAATATACTTTCTAAACTACGTCGCCGCCATCGCTGCCGCGCACTTTGAGCGCAGTTCCAACACGTGACCGTGACGTCTAACGTCTCATATCTTACGTCTGACGCCTGAATACTATGGGATTTTGGCCATACGGCTGGCGAGCGTATACACGTTAGTTCTCCTCTCAGTTTGCTTAGCAATCATCAAATTTGATATAATCCACCCCCCATACACCTCATAGCTGCGCGTTATCGCTCTCTTCTCTCTGACGGTGAAGTGACACACACCTGCGCGGGCGCCTCCTCTCTCTCACTCGTCTCATTCGCTCCGGTTAAATAGTGCTTGTATTGCGCATCATTTTAGTCATTCCCGCAGGTTATGCGCTCACACCAAAAACGCATGCACCACTGATCTATATAGGTGGAGTGGACAAGCCACGCTCAGTCTCAAACAGTCAAAAGTCAAACAGAGTCACAAGTACCATTAAAGCTGCAAGCAATATTGATTCTACAACTTAACTACAAAAAAAAAGTTTAAATTAATCAAGAAAAATCAGCAGAAGACAAAGAAGACAACTAGCTGACAACTAGCTGACAGCAGGCCAAAAGGTCTTACAACTGCCACAGAGAGAAAAGAAGAGCTCTCAGAGTGAGTACAGATATACTACGTGAGATCTGCAATCAACTGCCTATATTTTGAGAAAATATTTGCCTAGAAACTGTTTTTTGGACAAATTAAAGCTACAATATAAGGCCTAACTCCAGTGGATATCTGCATATTCATACAACAACAACAACAACAACAACAAACTGTCAGCAACTGTCAGAATATTTGAACAATGACAGAATCAATCCCCATAACATACCCATCTAGAGCTACCAATGAGATCTTAAAGAAAAGACAAAGAAAAGCTCCTCAAGGACAAACCAGAAACACTGTACTCAGACTTATACAAGAACGGAAGGGTCAGTAACATCATATTTTATACAGAAGACCCAGAAGCCTGGCACTCAGCGATCAGACATCAGGCAGAAGACACCTCCACCCATCAATCCACAAATGAGCAGTCCAGGGATGACAGTGAGGAGATCTCCCTTCTACACAGCATCATCAACGACATGAAAGAGAAGTTCAGAGAGATGGAACTGGTGCAGCTAAGAGAGGAGGTGCATGGAGTAGCGCAGGAGACTGATCGAATAGAAAGAAAAGAGGATTACAGGAAAGAAATAGCAATGCTAAAGAAAGAAATTCAGGAACTGAAAAATCAGAGAGAAGAATACAACAAACAAGTGTCTGTAATAAGAGAAGAGATGAGAGGACTGAGAGAGGACAGAGAGTCCTACAGAAAACAACTGCCAGCTTTGGAGAAGCAGCTGACACAGAGAGGAGAACAGCAGAACTTAGAGGAGACCCCTTCTCCTCCCACCACAGCCATCAACCCCAGCAGCCCTCCTTCATCTGACTCCTACAGTCAAACACAGCCTCAGATCGTACTCTCATGGACTCGAATGGCAAGTTTGTCGATGAAAATAAACTGTTCCCGAGAAGAAATGTCAAGAAAATGTGCCCAAACACACAGAAGGCCCTGGAGCTCTTGTGTGAAGAACAGCTGGGTTCCCCCAGCCATATTATCATCCACACTGGCACCAATGACCTGAGAACTCAACAAGAGAGAGTAGCTACAGCTCTCATAAATGTAACAGAGAAGGCATCCTCCAACTTCCCCAACTCCAAAATTATCCTCTCCACCCTGCTACTGCGCTCTGATTTCCACCCAGACACCATCAGGCATATAAATGCAAGAGTATCCAGAGACTGTGCCCTAAAGCCCAGCGTATACCTGGCTCAGCACCCCACTCTGAATCTCAGCAGTCTTTACGACCATGTCCATTTCCACAGAAGGGCAGTCCCCATCTTTACAAAGACCCTGGAGGACATCACACTGAACCGCAACTCCAACACACAACAGCGATCACATGGACACCCCATAGAGCCACTACAGGGACACCCTTCAAATCACCGCCCCCTCCACCACTTCAACTCTGAGCGGAGAAACCCAATGAGAGGCTCTATGTTTCCCCCTGGAAAACCTCACATAGAAGGCGAGGAGGCTGCAGGCCTGGTTCATTCACATGAACATCAGCAGGAGCAGCACTCGGACAGCCAGAGCTACGCTGAAGCAGTCAGCCAATCACTGATCCACTCCAACACCAGCACAGTCGACAGCCAGCAGGCCTCATCTTCATCCAGAGACCTCAGAAACATCCAGCACATGCTGACTCTGTTGTGCTCTCACCTCATGGGTTAGTGACTCAGAAGAGGAAAAAAACAAAAAAAAAAAAACAAGAAAGAAATGTACTCTGTGTGTATGTGTGTGTGTGTGTGTGTGTGTGTGTGTGTGTGTGCATGCATGCGTGAATGTGTATGCATTATATTTCTTTTATTTATATATTTATTTTAAAAGGGATTCTTAGAAATCTCATTTTATTTAATATATTCTTGGGAAAAAATATAAGAATATGATTTTTATTTTATGTATTTTACTTTAATTCTCAATTTGTTTTAAAATATATTCTTAGATGCATCATAATATTTAATATATTCTTCTTGATATGTAAATTCAGCAATATACTGATGTTTGTCTTGTTTTGAAATAACAAAAACAGTTAAATAATGGACTCGTATTCCTTAAAAATCACATATTCAAGGACTAAGGTCCTCCATTTTTGGTATTAAGAGCCAACATTCAGACTTCAAAAAAGAAATCCAGGGGGGGGGGGGGGGGTATGGTACCGAACAGAACTCATAGACTCAATCAAATCTATAAAAACCGGACAATTTTACATTTGGTTAAAAATCCAAAAAGACACTGTCTCCACAGACTGTCACATATTCTTGTGTGCTACATATTTACCCCCGGCTGAATCTCCCTATTACAATGAAGAAACTTTCTCCATCCTACAAGATGAGATCTGCCATTTCCAGACAAAAGGAAATGTGTTAATATGTGGCGATTTAAATGCTAGAACGGGAATTGAACCAGACCTTGTCAACACACAGGGAGACAAATATATTACAAACTCCAGCCACCCTCTGCCCTCATACCACCTCAGAAATAACTATGACAAATTCACAAACAAAAGTGGAAAAAGCCTACTGGAACTCTGTCAATCACTGGGTCTATATATAATAAACTGTCGCATTCGGGGAGACTCTTTTGGAGGACACACTTTGAAAATCTGCAGCGAAAATAGATCCGATGAATCCAAACAAAGATCACAACATAGCGCATCTCACAGCAACACTCAATCGTGTTTTGAATGATTCAGTGTTTTGAACAAATTGTTTGAGTCAAAGATTCAGTGACCCATTCACAAACATCTGTCTCATTCTTGATGAATCGGCCGTTTGAACGAATCGTGAATGAACGTCTCAATGACTCACTTAATAAAACCGCTTATCACCTGCATTTGCGCTCACTATCGACAAACCAATCAAATTTGTTCAAAACTTTTTTTTTTTTAAATCAGTCCAAACACATTTTAATTTTATTCAGGAGTTATGTATATACAAAACTATAACTTTTTATGACAGTAGTTTAGTGATAAAAAAAAAAATTTGCAATTTTTTTTTTTTTTAGGTTTTTTTTTCCCTCCCATCCTGTAGCCTACTCGCGCCCCCCCCCGGTTGAGAACCACTGAAATACACCAATGACAAATTCAAGACCGCAATAATCAAATTATTCAACATTGTTCTGAGTGTAGGATATTTCCCTGACACCTAGAATCAAGGCCTGATAACACCAATCCTTAAACAAGGAGACAAATTTGAGCCAAACAATTACAGAGGCATATGTGTCAATAGCAACCTGGGGAAAATATTCTGTTCGATTATTAATATGAGATTGCAGAGCTTTCTCAAAACCCACAAAATTCTGGATAAAAGTCAAATTGGATTCCTGCCCAAGCACAGAACATCTGACCATATTTACACCCTCCACACGATCATTAATAAACATGTATACCAAAACAAAACCAAAGTCTTTGCTTGCTTTGTTGACTTTGAAAAGGCTTTCGATTCAATCTGGCATGAAGGACTCTTCCTAAAACTACTGGAAAATGGGATTGGAGGGAAAACATTTGATTTGATCAGCACCATGTATAAAAACAATACATGTGCTGTAAAAATAGGGAATAAATGGACAGAATTGTTCTCCTAACAACGAGGAGTCCGTCAAGGTTGCCCATTGAGCCCCACACTATTTAACATTTATATAAACAAATTAGCCAAAGCATTAAATAATTCGAATGCCCCCGGCCCAACCCTGACTGAATCAGAAATTAAATGTCTCCTCTTTGCAGATGATTTAGTCATTCTGTCAAAAACAAAAGAGGGACTACAACAACTCCTCAACATCATAGAGACATTCAGTCAAACATGGGCTCTTAAAATTAACCTAGAAAAGACAAAAATAATGATTTTTCAAAACAGATCCAGGTGTAGGGAAAATAGATACATCTTTAGAGCAGGAAACAACACGCCTACGAATACACCTATCTGGGTCTAAAACTGAGTTCAACAGGGAATTTTCAATCTGGCTGTGAAAGAGCTGAGAGCAAAAGCAATGAGAGTCTTCTACATGATTAAAAATACAATTCGACATGAAATTCCAATCCAAACCTGGCTGAAAATCCTAAAAGCAATAATTGAACCAATTGCTCTATATGGCAGTGAGGTATGGGGACCCCTAAAAACCCAAGATTTCTCAAAATGAGAAAAAGAAGAAAGTGAAACTCTGCATACTCAAATTTGTAAAAGCATATTAAAAGTAAACAGAGCGACACCAAACAACTCATGCAGAGCTGAGTTAGGACAATACCCTTTATTGATAACCATCCAAAAAAGAGCTCTGAAATTCTGCCAACACTTTAAATACAGTGATCCAAACTCATACCAGGCAGAAGCTCTACAGTGTCAGGAGCAAAACCTGATCAGGAGCACCTTATCACAGCTGGTGCTGAAACTACAGCCAAACCTACACAGCACAATCCGGCCCAAACAAATTGTTCAATTGCAAAAACAAAATTACATCAACTATTGGAAAGATGCCACTAAATTACAAAAAAAGATGGAACTCTATTTACAACTAAAAAGAGGCTACAAACCAGCAGAATATCTTAGCTGTGTTAAAGAACATAAAGTTAGAAAGACCCTAACCAGATACAGGCTGAGTGATCATAGCCTAGCTATAGAGAGAGGACGGCACGGGCAGAGATTGCAGCCGCGAGAGCAGAGACTGTGTTCACTGTGCTCTCAGAGAGAGGTGGAGACAGAGGAACACTTCCTGCTGCACTGTGACCACTATCTCAGCATTCGATCGGACTATTTCACTAAATTCCAGCTACTAGAACCAAAATTTATGGCATCTTCAAATACAGAAAAAATAAATCATATTCTGGGAGAAAACAGCAAATTGATTGCAACAGCAGCAAAATACGTAACAGCTTGCCACAATCTAAGAGAGACAGCAACCAGTGGACTAAACTAGAATCAGAAATATTCTTAATGTATGTAGTTTTTTTTTTTTTTTACATTGTCTTATGCTTTTTTTGTTGTTGTTGTTATTTCTTGTATCTATATTTATATGTTTATTCATTATATAATCATTATTTGTTCATTGTAATGGCCACTGCTTTGGCAATACTGTGTAAGTCATGTCAATAAAGCAAATTTGAATTTGAAAATTTGAGAGAGAGAGAGAGAGAGAGAGAGAGAGAGAGAGAGAGAGAGAGAGAGAGAGAGAGAGAGAGAGATCCACATTCAAACCAAAATATCTGACTTCCTGTTGGTCGGAGCTAATCACTGTAAATTAGAAAGTTGTCCGGCTTAATGAGAACAATGTGTGTACCAAGACTGGTGACTGTAGGTAAAAATAACACCCCCACTTTTGTCAAAATGTGGCGCTACTGAGCCCCTCCACCACGCCCATTTCTAAGGCTTTTTTCCATGTCTACTGGTCAACAATATTGATGTGTGTTTCGAGTTTCATGCAATTTAAAGCATGTTAAGAGCCTCAAAAACACTCAAGAATATTATTAAAGTTTGACATGTTGCCATGGCAACAATATTTAAAATATCACAAATTCTGTCACAGGTCTACATCTGCTGTGTATTGACATTACACTGATGAAGTTTGAAACAAATCAGGTAAAAATAACAGAGTGAACTCAATACATTTTGAAAGTGACACACTTCTTGCTGCCAGTTGGTGGCACTATAACTTTGACTCACAATAGTCACATCCATGTGATCAGGCTCCTATAACGAACACACAGCTGAAGTTTCATAAAAATCAATCAGTGTATGAAGACATTATAACATTTCCTGTTTCCCTTTTCTAGCCATAAATTCGTTGCCTTGCCACAGCCAAACCATTTGAGATATCAAAAATCTGGCAATTTAGCATCATCAGTATCTTGACTTCAAGCTGACCAAGTTTGGTGGTGATC
The DNA here is from genome assembly GCF_019924925.1 of Ctenopharyngodon idella. Classification (NCBI taxonomy): domain Eukaryota; kingdom Metazoa; phylum Chordata; class Actinopteri; order Cypriniformes; family Xenocyprididae; genus Ctenopharyngodon; species Ctenopharyngodon idella. Next base: position 20,673,764 of record NC_067233.1, on the reverse strand, counting down.
GGATTTATCGCCTAAGAGGAGTATATCAAATTCCAGAGCATGCGTTTTTCAAACAACCCGTAATAGCCGACTTCCTGTTGAGCCGGCGTATAACTTAGAGCATAAAAATTGTTAGGCTCGATGAGGTCTAGGTTTGACCATAACTGAATATTGCCATGTAGATGACTTCAGGCCAGGATTATTATCAAACATGTGAAGTTTGGAGCAGATCGGACATTGTATGCCTGAGTTACAATTTGAGAGAGAGAGATTAGCACTTAATCTCTCTCTCTCATTAGCATTAGCTAAATGTTGCATGATTTAACGTGTTTCTAGCATGTTTGGTACTTCGTGGCATATTGAAATGAGTTCCTGGGATTGAATTACAGTGTGAAGCATGCCATTTCCTGTTGCCAGCAGGTGGCGCTACGACTAACTGAATATTGTCATATAGATGTCTTTAGGCCAGGACTCTTATCACACATGTGAAGTTTGAGGCACATCAGACATAGTATGCCTGAGTTACAACAGCTTCCTCTTTCATGGCGAAACATCAGACTTTGTCAGGCTGCCACGGACACACCCTCCAACGAAAACTCAAGATCTTTGATATTTATCATCACTAAGGTCTTAAGATTAGACTAACAACATATGATGTTGATCTGGTTAAATCTCTATGAAGAGTTAATCACAGTGTAAAACATGTCATTTCCTGTTGCCCACAGGTGGCGCTATGACTGTAACTGTATATTATCATGAAGATGCCTTCAGGTCACTGCTCTAATAAAACATGTGAAGTTTGGGGCAGATCCGACATTGTATACCCGAGTTACAAGAACTTCCTGTTTCATGGCGAAACATCGAACTTTGTCAGGCCACCACGGACACGCCCTTCAGTGAAAAATCTAGATCTTTGCAATTTAACGTCACAAAGGCCTTTAGATTAGACTGACCAAATATGACATTGATCTGATTAAAGCTCTAGGAGGAGTTTGTTAAAGTACAACGTCTGGAAATGGAAAAAAATGGCAAGTTAATTCAAAATATCTGACTTCCTGTTCAGTTTCAGATTTTGCTCCAAGAGACGTTTTTGTAGGTATTGGGCTGTTAAACGTGTGTACCAAATTTCAAAATCTACGTGAAATGTAGCGCAAGGGGCACTTCATTAGGTGGCGCTATCAAGTCATTTTGCCCCGCCCAATTCTGAAACCCATAACAGACGTACATTTTCACCACTTCTGATGCGTGTGCAAAGTTCCATGAGTTTTCGAGCATGTTCAGGCCCTCAAAAAATGCGATTCACTTTGGAGAATAATAATAATTAGGGATGCTCCGATCCGCCTTCTTCGCTTCCGATACTGAATCCCAGGTATCGGAATCGGTATCGGAAGCGAAAAAGGCCGTACCGATCCGATATTCAAGTAATAATAAAAAAAAAAAGTGCGAAATTACCTAATAAACTGTATGCCTCACTGTGTGGAAGAAACTGGGATCATTCTTTTGTGCAAGGCATCAAGCTTGACTTAAACATTACTTTCCTAACTTTGTAAAAAACAAAATAACAAACAGACAAATGTAGTGAATTATTTATTAAATAATTGTGCATCAGTGCAAGCTTCACTAGCTTGGTAGACATTCAAAATAAACAGAAGTCCAGCTGACTCCTTCATCCATGACTCATGGCTTGTTTTTCATGAATGTTTGAGTCATACATGACATAAACTAAATATATTTATATATAAATATATACTATAAAATTAAAAGATTTCTTTTAAATTTATAGCGGAGTTTTTTTTTTTAAATGAGGCAGCAACATATGATATATAGGACAGAACAAAAAATGCTATTAACAATCTTAAGTATCAATCAAAAGTATTATAATATGAACGGCTCCCATACAGAGCAGCACAAAGCGCTTATGCGCATCCCGTGTGCAGAATGATGCGCTTGAAGCATCATGGAGTCGCAGCGCGCAGCATTGAAAAGTTAAAAGCACAACATGAAGATATACTGATGTGTATTGTATTACCGGTATCTTTGTCTACAGATGAAGTATAATAATAGAAAAATTGAATCATCTTGGAAAGAGTTTCATTGTGTTGACTGTCGTAACCGAACGCGACTCGCAGTTTAAATCCTGAATTGAGAATGAATGACAGCCACAGCGGAGGGAGGCATTTACGTGAACTTTAATTTAACGACTTAAATATTTATCTGAACCTCAAATTAAATTATGGAATGGCTTCAGAACACTTGGAATATAGTGCACGGAAACGTTATGGTGCTTTTTAATGTTTTTGTGCCTTTTGTGGGGCTTAACAATGACACAGATTAGTATACGCACAATATCGGATTTGGATCGGTCCCATCCGGCCGATACCCAATCCGGCAAAAATGGCAGTATCGGAGCCGATACCCGATCTGAGTATCGGATCGGTGCATCCCTAATAATAATAAACGGAGCAATTCCAATAGTGTCCACACACCATCGGTGCTCAGGCCCCAAATATAGCTGCAAGCAGCGATGGCGGGCCCAAGCCCGGTGGCACCGCCGCCCCAAGCCCGGTGGCTTCAGGGCAACTGTGCACAGTGGGCAATATGTATTTAAACTGGGTGAATGTAAAAGGAATATGTCAGTCATTTGAATATGCCGCATATACTGGAGACAGAGAGAGAGAGAGAGAGAGAGAGAGAGAGAGAGAGAGAGAGAGAGAGAGAGAGAGAGAGAGAGAGAGAGAGAGAGAGAGAGAGAGAGAGAGGCAAAGTGAGATTTAAGAACCTGTTGGAGATGATTCAATATCATTTTAAACAATAAGAATAAAATTTATACTGTGACAGAAATTAGTCTTTGATAATCTCTTAATATATACATTCAATAATACTAACTAAAAGTCATCTTTATCAGTTAAAAATGTTATACGTTCAAATGAATTTATCTTAAGGTCTTTTAAGTTACTATTAACAAAATTATTAAACTAATTATATAAAACTATATAGTCAGTGCACTGCAAATGAACTAGTTCTATGCCTTTATTTTGTTATACACATTTATAAAAGAGAAGGCCTAAGAGATTTCCTATCCTATAATGCAGTCAAAAGGACACAGCAATGAAAGGGTTAAACCTGCAAGACTCTAAAACAGACACACAGAGAGATAGAGACACACACACACACACACACACACAGAGACAGAACAGTTGTAGCTTGACCAGTTAGTTGAGTCAGATGATTCAATAATATTTTAAACAATAAGAATAAAATATATACTGTAACAGAAATTAGTCTTTGATCATCTCTAAATATATACATTAAAATATAAAACTAACTAAAGCCTTTTATAACTAAAATGTGTTCTTTTCTTCTCAACCCTGTTTAAAAATAGGTATTTGCTGCCCTTTAGTGCTTATTCTATATATGACATTTGAATATTTTAATTATTTTAACCAAAGAGCAGTTATCTGCCTAATTTAAACCTACACATACTTCTTGTAATTTAAAAATGATTTAAAATGTGTTTATTTATAATATTTGTATTATTATATACTGAAATAAAGGGTGTATATTTATAAAATAAGGGTGTATATTCCCTTCTTTGTCCTTAATTTAATCACTTACCATGGCAACAATGTTCGAGATATCCAACATCCCTTTTCAATTTAACAACTTCAATGTCTTAGCAGCAAGTTAAAAAAAGTTTGGTGTAAATTGTATAAAGCCTGTAGGAGTAGTAGTATTGATAGCCTGTTTTTTTTTCAAAAAATCCACATTTAAACCAAAATAGCTGACTTCCTGCCACACCTGAATACCAGCCTCTGCGGCGTCCTAATGGTCGCAGATTCCAATGTGTGTGCCAATTTTCAAGAGTTTTTGAGCCCCAAAAAGCCCTGGATGATGGGAAAAAAAAAAAAAAAAAAAAAAAAAAAAAAAATAATAATAATCCTTAGGGGATCAAGAGGGCCCTGCGCCATTAGTGGCTTGGGCCCTAATAATAAACAGAGCAATTCCAATAGGGTCCTCACACCATCGGTGCTCGGGCCCTAATAAACGGAGCAATTCCAATAGGGTCCTCACACCATCGGTGCTCGGGCCCTAAATATAGCTGCAAGCAGCGATGACGGGCCAAAGCCCGGAGACACCGCCACCCCGGTGGCTTCAGGGCAACTGTGCACAGCGGGCAATGGGCATTTAAAACAGTTAAACATAAAAGGACTGTCAAATTCACACCACATTTACTGCAGCAGCTGATGCTCCTATGATCACAAACCACAACAGCCACATCCATGAGATCGTTTAAATTGAGATGACTTTCATGTCATAGAATGTCATAAGTCAATTTTAAATGAGTGCAGAATATCATCCTAATCTGCCATGTCTGTGTTCCTGTCTGTCCTAACTCGATTGCTCCTGTCTGCCTCGCTGCTCAGATTGGTTTGCGTCTGTAACTCCGTATAGCTTTGTTTTGAATCTCTTACTTTTATTCATTGTTGCTTATTTTTTGCTTATTTTTTTTATTACCTTATATGTAATATTGCCTACCACACTAATCTGACGTCGCTAGCTTGTGATATTTGAATCTAAATCGCTGTTACAACGCATTTGCATTTGCAGCGCTAGCTTGTTAACTTGTTAACAGTCGCTCGCGCGCTCCTTTTTCAACGCGTTCTTCAAACAGCTGTGGTAAGTCGGATCAGTCTACAAACACGGTGAGTCATGTCATCCTCTCCCAGCATTGCTACCTGTTCCATTTGCCACATGTTTACCATAGCTCTCTCTGTCAGCGACGAGGGATTTACATGTCATAAATGTAGGGAAATAGTCAGGCTGACAGAGAGAATCTCAGAATTAGAGACACGCATCCAAACTTTAATCGAGGATAGTAAGAATGCAAGGGCTTCAGATACTGTTTTGGATGCGACTAGCTTAGTGAACTCTGTACATTGTTCGGTTCCGGCTGTAGAGCCCGCGCAGCAGGGCACTTGGGTAACGGTGAGGCGGCCTAGCCGCGGAAAACACCACTCTTCCGTTCCAATAAGAACATCAAACAGGTTCTCCCCACTCAGTGATACACCCACTGAGAATCCTGTTGAAAGTGCCCTAGTTATTGGCGATTCTATTACACGGAACGTGAAAATAGAGACACCAGCCACCATAGTCACATGTTTGCCGGGAGCCAGAGCACCTGACATCAAAGCAAATTTAAAAGTGCTGGCTAATGCTAATCGTAAATACTCTAAGATTATTATTCACGTCGGCACTAATGATGTTCGACTTCGCCAGTCGGAGATCACTAAAATTAACATTAAAGAGGTGTGTGAACTCGCAAGTACAATGTCAGGAGAAGTAATTTGCTCTGGCCCCCTTCCTGTTCGTCGGAGTGATGAGATAGTTAGCAGATTATCATCACTCAATGGCTGGCTGTCTAAGTGGTGTCCGCAAAATAATATAGGTTTCATAGATAATTGGAAAAGTTTTTGGGGCAGACCTGACCTGTTAAAAAGAGATGGTATTCATCCCTCCCGGGATGGTGCTGCTCTTCTCTCTAGTAATATGGCACATAGTCTTAGAACTGAAACATGACAAACTGGGGTCCAGGTCAGAAAGCAGACAGACTGGCTAAACCGACCGTCTGCTAGCTGCCTCACGTTACAGAAGTCAGAAAATTCAGATAACTCTCAACACATAGAAACTCTTACACCTAGATATTTTCAAATAGAGACTGTGTCTGTACCCCGAATTAGTAAAAACAAAAAACTTCCAAACCCATTTAATGGTAAAAATTTAATTGATGTTCAACAAATAAAAAATAGAGATAATAATGCTAAACAAATGATAAAACTCGGGTTGTTAAATATTAGATCCCTTTCTTCAAAATCACTTATTGTTAATGATATTATCAAAGATAATAATCTAGATGTGCTGTGTTTGACAGAAACTTGGCTAAAACTGGACGATTACATTACTTTAAATGAGTCTAGTCCTCAAGGTTATGATTATCGACACAATGCCCGTAAGAAAGGCAAAGGGGGAGGTGTTGCTGTAATCTATAGTAATATTTACAGTATTAGTCAGAAGTCTTTCAAATATAATTCCTTCGAAACTATGGTACTTTACGTAGCATTATGTAAGTTGACATTTGTGCTGGCTACTGTATACAGGCCACCAGGACACAATACAGACTTTATCAAAGAATTTGCTGACTTTCTATCAGAGTTAGTACTAGCTGCAGATAAAGTCCTTGTTGTTGGTGATTTTAATATTCATGTAGATAATAAAAAAGACGCATTAGGATTGGCATTTGCAGATATTCTAAACTCTATTGGTGTTAGACAACATGTGTCAGGACCCACTCATTGTCGTAATCATACTTTAGATCTAATATTGTCACATGGAATCGATATTGATGCTGTTGAAATTCTGCAGCAGAGTGACGACATCTCAGATCATTATCTAGTCTCGTGTATACTACATTTAGTCAAGGCGGCTAAACTGCCTCCATGCCATAAATATGGTAGAACCATCACTTCTACCACTAAAGATTGCTTTATAAATAATCTTCCTGATCATTTTCATCGCCTTAGCATACCAGACAGCTTAGAAGACCTCGATGTTGCAACAGAAACTATTGCCTCTGTCTTTTCCAGCACATTAGACTCAGTTGCTCCTTTGCGTTTAAAAAAGATTAAGGAAATTAATCCAATGCCATGGTACAATGACCACACTCGGGCCCTAAAGTTAGCAGCCAGAAAAATGGAGCGCAGCTGGAAGAAATCAAAACTAGAAGTATTTCGTATTTCGTGGAGAGAGAGAATGATTGAGTACAGAAAGGCCTTAAAATCTGCTAGATCTGCCTATTTTTCAAAACTCTTAGAAGAAAATAAACACAACCCTAGGTATTTATTTGATACAGTGGCTAAATTAACAAGAAATAAAGCTTCAACTTCTGATGTTTCCAAAGAGCACAGCAGTAATGACTTTATGAACTTCTTTACTTGCAAGATTGATAATATTAGAGAAAAAATAATAACCATGCAACCGTCTACTACAGTATCGTGTCAGATAGTGCATTGTAGTGTCCCTGAGGAAAAATTCAATTCATTTACTGCTTTAGGAGAGGAAGAATTGTCTAAACTTGTTAAATCATCAAAATCAACAACATGTATGTTAGACCCTATACCGACTAAGCTATTGAAAGAAATGCTTCCAGAGGTTATAGATCCTCTTCTTAATATCGTCAATTCATCTTTATCATTAGGATACGTACCAAAAACTTTTAAGCTGGCTATTATTAAACCTCTTATTAAAAAACCACAACTTGATCCTAGAGAATTAGTCAATTACAGGCCGATCTCAAATCTCACTTTTCTGTCAAAAATACTAGAAAAGGCAGTATCATCACAGCTATGTTCCTTTTTAGAAAGAAATGGTATCTGTGAGGATTTCCAGTCAGGATTTAGACCGTACCATAGTACTGAGACTGCTCTCATTAGAGTTACTAATGATTTGCTCTTATCATCAGATCGTGGTTGTATCTCTCTATTAGTGTTACTGGATCTTAGTGCAGCATTTGACACTATTGATCACAATATTCTTTTAAATAGACTCGAAAATTATGTTGGCATTAGTGGAATTGCATTGTCATGGTTCAAATCATACTTATCTGACCGTTATCAGTTTGTAGTAGTAAACGAAGACATGTCATATCGATCACAAGTTCAATATGGAGTACCACAAGGCTCAGTACTAGGACCGTTACTGTTCACTCTGTACATGCTACCCTTGGGAGATATCATTAGGAAGCATGGCGTTAGTTTTCACTGTTACGCTGATGATACTCAGCTCTATATTTCTTCGCGCCCTGACGAAACTTACCAATTCACAAAATTAACAGAGTGCATAGCTGATATAAAAAATTGGATGACCAGTAATTTCCTACTACTAAATTCAGAAAAAACAGAGATTCTAATTTTTGGACCAAAAACTTCTTCACGTAATAACCTAGAATACTGTCTAACACTTGATGGCTGCTCTGTTAAGTCTTCGTCGTCAGTTAGGAACCTGGGTGTGCTCTTTGATACCAATTTTTCATTTGAAGGCCATGTTACTAGCATCTGTAAAACCGCATTCTTCCATTTTAAAAATATATCTAAACTACGACATATGCTCTCAATGAAAAATGCAGAACAGTTAGTTCATGCGTTCATGACCTCAAGGCTAGATTACTGTAACGCTCTACTGGGTGGTTGTTCTGCTCGCCTGATAAATAAACTACAGCTCGTACAAAATGCAGCAGCTAGAGTTCTTACTAGAACCAGGAAGTATGACCATATTAGCCCAGTTCTGTCAACACTGCACTGGCTTCCTGTTAAACATCGTATAGATTTTAAAATCTTGCTAATTACTTACAAAGCACTAAATGGTTTAGCTCCCCAGTACCTGAGCGAGCTCCTAATTCATTATAGTCCTTCACGTCTATTGCGATCTCAGAATTCAGGCCAGCTGATAATACCTAGAATATCAAAATCAACTGCAGGTGGTAGATCCTTCTCCTATTTGGCACCTAAACTCTGGAACAATCTTCCTAGCATTGTTCGGGAAGCAGACACACTCTGTCAGTTTAAATCTAGACTAAAAACGCATCTCTTTAACCTGGCATACACATAACACATTACCAATTTATATTTCCAAATCCGTTAAAGGATTATTAGGCTGCATAAATTAGGTCAGCCGGAACCGGGAACACTTCCTATAACACCTGATGTACTCGTTACATCAGAAGAAGAATGGCATCTACGCTAATATTAGTCTTTCTGTTTATCCCGAGGTTCACCGTAGTCAACCGGATCCGGGCCGTATCCAGGTGAGACCAAGGACCTGCACCTTGACACGACCACAACGCAGCCCTGAAGTATCAGCAGAGATTGAGTCAACTAGATCATCCCCTGTGAAGGCCTCATCGACACGACAGCCACGACACAGTTCCTCAACAACCATCCATACCGGCGTGATGAATACGATCCTCAATTGGATGGAACTGAAATAAATACTTTTAATGTTGCGATCCTATTGGACTTATGATAGCAACCTGAATTGTAACAAAGCACTGTTGGCCAGAGGAGAACTGGCACCCCGACTAAGCCTGGTTTCTCCCAAGGTTTTTTTCTCCATTTTAACACCAATTTGCCACTTGTCTGCCACCTGATGTCACCTGATGGAGTTTGGGTTCCTTGCCGCTGTCGCCTCTGGCTTGCTTAGTTGGGGACACTTGACTTGACATTTGATATTCAACAGTGCTTTGATCTGCCTGCATTGACACTATTCTTTAAGAGCTGCTGTGCAGCCAAACAATGTACCAGTTATCAATGTAAAGCTGCTTTGACACAATCTACATTGTAAAAAGCGCTATATAAATAAAGGTGACTTGACTTGACTTTTTTTTTCTCAGACAACCTCTATAAAAATTCTAGAGCAAATTATATACTATTTTTTTGTGCAAACTCCACAGTGCTCTGAGAAATCTAATCTAGCCTTAATGCGAATGTCTGCGATTGCTGATGTTGTATAACCGCTAGCAATTTTTCATCATCAATGTCTTGACTTCATGCTGAGCGAGTTTGGTGGTGATCGGATTAATCACCTAGGAGGCGTATATCAAATTCCAGAGCATGTGTTTTTCAAACAACCCGTAATAGCCGACTTCCTGTTGAGCCGGCGTATAACTTAGAGCACGAAATTTGTTTGGCCCGATGAGGTCTATATGTGTACCGAGTTTCATACTAATGCGTGCAAGCGTGTTTGATATATGGACCAAGAACTCCATTCAAGGGGGCGCTGTCGAGCCCCCCTGCCACGCCCGGGTGCCAGCCTCTGCAGCGGCCTAATGGCCGCAGGTTCCAATGTGTGTGCCAATTTTCAAGAGTTTTTGAGCACGTTAAGCACCCCAAAAAGCCCCCAATGACGGAAAAAAAAAAAAAAACAACAACAATAAAAATAATAATAATAATAATGATAATAATCCTTAGGGGATCAAGAGGGCCCTGCGCCATCAGTGGCTTGGGCCCTAATAATAAATGGAGCAATTCCAATAGGGTCCTCACACCATCGGTGCTCGGGCCCTAATAAACGGAGCAATTCCAATAGGGTCCTCACACCATCAGTGCTCGGGCCCTAATAAACGGAGCAATTCCAATAGGGTCCTCACACCATCGGTGCTCGGGCCCTAATAATCCTTAGAAAAACAATAGGGCCCTGCGCCTTAGTGGCTTGGGCCCTAATAATAATAATAAAAGGAGCAATTCCAATAGGGTCCTCACACCATCGGTGCTCGGGCCCTAAAAATGAAGGCTTACTGTGCTTAAACGGTCAAACACATAAAAAATTATGTCAAAATGCCCGTCTTGGCAATTATTCAGATAAACACAGTTTTGGATCGTTATAGTTGAGAAAGAGAACGCATGTTGTACAACAGTATTGGGTCCGTTCATAAACTCTTAAAAGGGACAGTAGTCCAATATTCCTGCTGCTGTCTGTCATGTTAATCAAAGAACAAAAGACAAAGAAAATCACTTTCTGCTCTTGTCTTGACTGAATATGTTTTATAACTTTAATGGTAAGAATGAATCTGTATTTAATAATAAAGACTACAGAAATTAAGGTAAACATGTAAAATAACACTGGATGTGCTATTTTACATTTGATTTCTTTAATTTCTGTAGTATTTCTTACCTGAATAAAAACCTACTTAACCTGAAAAACTTAGTTTCATAGCTCTCTTTATTCTATTGCATTTATTTGTGCTGTTGTTTGCAATTTTTTTATTTGTTCATATTTTATTACTGACTTTTTACTTGTTTTTTTAAATTAAAATAAAACTTTGCGCTGAAGAAAAATAGATTTTTATATTATAGTTCTTATAAAGAAAATCGGAATCAGCAAAAATCGGTATTGGCAGATCACACTAACAAAAAAAAAAAACGGAATCGGCAAAGAAAAACTGCAATCGGTGCATCTCTATTTAAAACACCCATGCTGAATATGTTGTCCTGTTCATTGATGTCTTAAATAACGGTTAAATAAATAAATGTCTCATTCTTTTCTAAGCTAACTTTGCTGATTATCAGTTTCAAATACATTGTCAGTTGAATGGTACCTGTCATGATTGCATTAACCTGCCATCACCCTGGGTTTTAATATTATGATTGTACAAAAATAAAATTGTTACATTCAGAAATATTAGTCAAATTGTATTTGACTAATATTTTGGTACTTGAGTGTTTCTTGGTTATTGAGCCCACATAAAGTCTTTGGTCCAGTAGAGAACCTGTGAATTACCCTTATTGTTCTAGAGACTATGCTGCCGAACACGGTTGAGAGACACCCAGACTCAGGTAGGCTTCACATATGCTTATTCTCTCTCTCTCATAACTGCGTTAATAACTGTATTAGTTTGCTATCAATGGCTGAAGCCTCCGTTACTAGCTCTAAAATGATGTTTTGGAATTTGCAACAGAGGCTTGGGATGAGATGCGTAAGAAATTAGTCCCACACACAAGAGTGTTGTAAGGACAAAAACCTGACAAATGTCTTGAATGTCTCTCAACATCTGAACAGCGTCTTGAGGTGTAGTAACCATAGTATAAGTGGAATAATTGACTCAGGGCCATTGAATTATTAGAAAATAATGCACACTTCGCTTCGTGTCGTGGCCGTATTACCACCTTGGGTGTGCGTTATTTTCTAATAATTAAACAGCCCATCGTCAATTACTTATTCATGTTCGGTTGAGCCTCTGCTTATGTTCGCTGATAAACGTTTACATGAGTACCTAAATTAAATCTTTTTATCATGAAAAGTGATTGAGTCTCTTCAGAAAATTTGGACTAAACTGCTCGATTCATATTAGTTTTCCGATCTCTTTATGATCTTTTTGAAGCGTCAAAGTGTCAGTTGCAAAGGCAGTCAACGGAGAGATGGATATCTCTCAGATTGAGGGTGAGTAATTAATGACAATGTTCATTTTGGTGTGAAATATACCATGGTACCCATAGATTCAACCACAGAATACACTTACTATTATTTCTATTATAAATTAAAAATTTGTGTGCAATGTCATCGTAAAAACAACAACACTAATAACAAAAAAGATAATGAAAGTTTCTTAAGGAGCCCCCATGTTCATTTATTACGTCTTTACAGTAGTTGAAATAATTAATTTAGCATTTAATGGAAAATACGAAAGAGATATAGCCTAAATGAAGCTATTGTTAAATGTTTTAAATGTTTAACAAAAGGTGCATTTTGCACCAGTCAAGGACGCAAATGAGGCTGAAGCTGTCATTCTGTCATTGCTCACCCGTGTCACCTTCACTACTAACCGGCACAACAGAAAGTAAAGTTACAGTCAAACAAACAAACAAACAAACAAACGCTCACGAATGTGTGTTAAACAGCGTCAAACACGGACAAACAAGCACCGGGGAGCAAACAAACACACCCGAACATGTTCAAACGTTCAAACTCGGTGTTTCTGCATGTCTGTTCACATAGCCTACATAAGTTACATAAATGAAACTACAGCGAGTCTTCAATCACGGACTGCAATGACATTTCTGTTGCTGTACTTCTCTTACCTGAGCTCCTCCATCAGTTCATCATGAGTATGTCTGAGCTGTCAACACAAGCCTACAGTAACTCCAGTCTGTTCTGACTATAGACACGATGTAACTAATAAAGTGATGAGCAGAGGCCCATCTTCTTCTTCTTGTAGAATTCCGGCGGTGTAGACGCTGCTAAGCGTATTACTGCCCTCCACAGGTCAAAGTTTGAACTAAATTCTTATATGGGTATAAGACTAAAAAGGATTTTCAAGCATCAAAACAGTAAGTGTAATACAGCTTTGAATTGTTGTTGTTTACATCAGAATACATCAGAATGGGTCCTGTTTAATTTGTTTGTTTTTTTCTGAGCAAAAATTAAATATCATACATTTTTACCATGATTTACAGAAGACACCCACTAAAATGTCATTCAGTGTAACAATCTTGCCAGGGATATTTGCAACAAAAAATCTATTTATGCCATATTAAAGACTATTTAGTTTTACCCCAAATGCTAATTACTTGTAATTTTACATTTTTAAACTTTGCCACTATCCTAGGTTTTGCCCAATTGTCAGCAAGAATTTTTTACTAATTTAAAATGCAATATAATTTAGTATGCTCACTTATTCTTTTATATATTTTAATATGTAAAGGTCAGAATAAGTATGTTGTTTCAATTTTTACATAAATATAGATTTTCCGCTGAATGACAATGGAACATTATTTCACCCACATTTTGACATTTTATTCTACCAAAACTTATTTAAAACCTTAAGTAGACGTTTTACTTGCATTTAATGTGCTTCCTATGTATATAAAATTTTACACTTTTGTAAATTTCTATTAATGCTAACATCTAAATGTCTTTGATCCATTCAGTCCTGTATCATGCAAGAACTGAAGAACTGCCTTGGAGATCAGTTTAAGATTCCAACATCAATATTTGACGTTGATTTGATGTTTTACAATAAAAAAGTTTACAGTAACAGTAATTTATTAATTTGTCGGGAGTGCACATCAGTCAAGCTAAATCTAAATGATATTTACCATTTCACATAAAAAGAGAACACATAGGCTACCTATTCGGTCGCACCTGCTTCCATTTATTTTCGATCACAATAATGCACAAAACAACTCCATTAAGGCTTTTAAGTCCAAAGGCTTACAAATTTAGAAAAATATTGATAAAATGTCATATGTGTACATGACATTTCTGAGCATTTCTATTAATTTTCCTCGAAATTATGCAATGGTTGCAATCAGAGGACGTTTGAGCGATCTCTCCGTCTTTCTATACTGTTATCCTTTCAGCCAAAGCAACAGAGGGAGCTCATGAGAAGAAAACAAGAGTTATGAGTTACACGAGTTAACCGGAGTGTGTCACAGATATGCGGATGCATTAGTCCAAAGAATATATACTAACAAGAAGCGACACTCAATAGAACGTTCCATTGCAACACCGCGCCCAGCAGCGGCCCTGCGTTTCCGTCATTTTGGGGTGAAAGCGAGTCGGCAGTCCACTAGTTTCTATGGTAATATCAGCTGCTTTGTTAAAAAAAACGTACATTAAAGCTGAAATCCAACCTGAATGATGACAACACAGAATAAAATACTATCACTAGTGATCATCAAATCCTTTTAACAGTATATTTTACACACTTTGTGTTTTAGTCTTCCACTTTTTTCACAAAACCTTTGCTCTCTAGAAACCCAGTCAGTTTGGGTTAAAATTCTTTGAAGTTCTAGTATTAGCATTATAAACACTGAATTAATACCAACATATGAAATTAAATTAAGGACATGCATCAGAAAAATTGGGAATGTTGGACAATAAATATATGAATATAACAGCTTGATTTTGCAGTGTTGTCTAATGTCCGTTAAAGCAAAAGTGTCCAAAAGTGGGAATTATGCGATAACGGACACAGCAATGCATCATGTATTATAAGATCGTTATGTTTGTAGCGTGATCCATTAAAACGTACAATATATATATTTCAATTCAGGCCTATATACTATTATTACTATTACTCCACTAGGTCTGAAATATATTGTTCGCTGCAAATTCTGGATTCTATGGTCCAGTTAGTGTTTCCACCCCATAATGGCGGCCGCGCTACCGGAGCGCCATCTAGTGGCTGTTACCCAAAAAGTATCAAAGTGTCGCCTCTTGGGTTCTATACTCTTTGATTAGTCCAGTATCAACAAAGGCAAAGGGAAGAGTTGTCTTTTTTTTAATTTTTTTTTCTATTAAACAACACATACAGGGGATACACAAAATAGATTTGAAACAAAATAGACAGATAGATATAAAAACAAGCAAACAAAGAATTATTTAACAAAAACATCTAAGACAGCAAATAATTAAATATATATAAAAGTAAAAAAAAAAAAAAAAATCACTTTCAGGAAATACACAGTAGGTAATGTTATAATGAAATCATAATTTTCAGCAGTAGTGCAGTTTTAGCAGTGTTCTTGTTGAGCAATGAACAGAGTCATAAAATTTAGATCAATACAGAAAAGCGTAATGTTGGGCATAGAGTCAGTAACTTTACATTTATGAATATGAAATAGGCCACATATAGTTAGAAATTTTAACACATCGTCCATCTCCTTTGGCCCTGTTTCCCACATCAAAAACAGTACATTAATTATTTCAAAAATAAAAAGTTTGTTGTAAGCAGAGAAAATAAGCCAGACTACTTCTTTCCAAAAATCATTTGCATAATCACATTCAGAAAATAAATGTGGTATTGTTTCAAGATTAGAGTTACAGAATGTGCATTGTGAAGAAATGTCCAACTTAAATTTAGAAAGAAAAGAGTTACATGGATAGTAATTATGAAGAATTTTATAGTAAAGTTCTTTCATCTTGTTAGGTAACAGAAACTTATTAATACCAGGCCATACTTTAATAGTATAAAGATAAGGATAATTTATTTTCCATTTAAAAAATGCTTTGGGGTGACAGCTGAACTTCTTAATAAGGATTCTTCTAATCCAAAAATTGTTACATTTAATATTACAAAGCTCCAGACCTCTGGTTGACAATTTGGGTACTTCACATTTTGCTACTCTGTAACTACAATATGCCCTAACCAGATATAACAGTTTGAGTGAAATAGATTTAATAACCCAATCATAAATTCTAGGTGAGGTATCCACTTCAAAAATTGCTGTAAATTCAGAATAGGAATAGAAGTTACCATCCCTTTTTAACAAATCTAAAACAAAAATTACACCTTTGTCAAACCAATCTTTAAAAAAAATATATATTTTTTTTTCCATGCTGCACATTCTGATTATTCCATATGATGCTTCTATGAGGGGAAAAGTTGTGGCTTACAGGCTTCCAAGGCTTGCTTATGAAAATTGGCGAGCTTGATTGGGAGTTTACTGCAACTGAAATTGCAAGCCAACAAAAAATGTAAGCCTCCACATTTATCAAAAATCAACTTAGGAATATAAAACCATAACATATTAGGATCAGCGTTCAAGCAGCGTTTAATCCAGCCAATCTTAAAAACCTGATTGAGAGTACTAAAGTCCAAAGCATTCACACCTCCCTCCAAAGTGTTTCTGATCAGCGTCATCCTTTTAACATATTCAGTTTTATTTTTCCACAAACATTTAAATAACATAGAGTCAATTGATGAACATATTTTTCTGTCAACATATAAAGACAGAGCCGGATATACAATCCTAGAAATACCTTCAGCTTTAGATATCAAAACGCGACCATATATGGTTAAGTTTCTTTGTTACCAGCAGTTAAGGATATTCTTTGATTTTTGTATCTGCTGCGAAAAATTATCTAGAATTCTATCAGTGGGAGATTTACTTATTAAAATACCTAGATATCTTACAGAATTTTTAACCTCAATACCTTCTATCTGATCTTTGTCAAGACTGTGATCAGACATAATTTCATTCTTGTTTCGATTGACTGAGAGACCAGAAGCATTAGAAAATAAATTTAAGGCATTCAAATTAACCGGAACCTGTTTCTCGTCTTTTAAGAACAAACAGATGTCATCTGCTACCTGACTAATTAGAAAAGTATGTTCTGCTACTAGGATACCCTGAACAGCTAAACAACGAGTAATAAAAATATTCAGAAATTCGGCGACCAACAAAAACAAAAAAGGTGAAATAGACACCCCTGTCTAATGCCCCTGCTAATCACAAAACGAGGAGAAACACCATTCACCAAAGACACATTGCTATTAATATTTTTATAAAAAGTCTGAACTACTTTAACAAAGGAAAAGCCAAAACCAAACCTACGCAAAGATTCAAACAAAATCATGTTCAACCGTATCAAAGGCCTTATAAAAGTCTATAAAAATAAAATTATTGCTTTATCATTTATCAGTTCCTTATAATCTAAAATATCTAAGATTAACCAAATATTATTTGCTATATGTTTAGCTTTCATAAAGCCAGATTGGGAAACAGAAACAATTTCTTCTAAGCACGGTTTCAGTCTATTTGCATAGAGGGAGGCTAACAATTTATAATCCGAATTAAGTAAAGTGGGCGCCAATTATCTACATACAGCGAATCTTTGTTAGGTTTTGGGATTAACGTAATCAAGCCCTGTTTCATGGACTCAGTCAATTCACCTTTCTGTACACAGTCTTATTGAAGGTGTGAATGCTTGAACCCTCTCAAAAAAGTTATCAGAAATATCTGGTTAAAAGGAAGAAGTATAGAGTTGAGAATAAAAACTGGAAATGAGAAACTCTGTGAGCTGTGACCAAACTGCCTTCAATATATAGAGAAGACATTCTTTTAGATTTTCCTCTTTTCTTTTCTAAATTAAAAAAAGTATGCTAAATTTTTTTCCCCAAATTCTAACCATTTCACTCGGGATCTAATAAAAGCACCCTTAGCCTTTTCTGCATATAGGTTATTTTTTTTTTTTTAAGTTGTGCATTTTGACTTTATCTTCCTCATTTGTCTGTTGCTTGCCTAAAATTTGATTCATTTTACTTAAGATAGAGGTGTATCTTAAAGATTTTGCCTTTGCTAATTGTTTACTAAAATGAATAGAGAATTTTCTACATTCGTATTTGAACATCTCCCAATTAGAAGATACAGAAACAGATGGTTTTCCTTTAAATTCTTCAATAATATTCTTAATACCTGAGCAATAAGTGGAAATTCGTAATAAAGAACAATTTAGTTTCCAGTATCCTGGGTTTCTATGACAACCAGCACCAGAATCAGATAAAATAAGGTCAATAAAAGCATGATCTGTGAGAGGGGCAGGACAGATACTACTAGATTTAATAAAAGTAGACATGAAGTATGATATAAGCCAGTAATCTATACGTGATTTTCTTAAGAGATCCACACTAATTTTCAACATGCAAGAATTTTAGAAGATAGATCCTGGAAAAAAAATACTGTTTTGCATATGATTGTTAAAACCATAAACTTTGACCAAGATAGACAAAAATTCCCCTCAAAAAATAACAACAATGATCCATCTGCCCTCGGAAGAAGAAAAAGATTGAAGAATAGAGCCGCTAAAATTACGGTCAAATAAAATCAAAACTCCAGCAGAGCGATTAGTACTATGACAAAACAAGACATTATTTCCCCATTGATTGCGCCAGAAGGTTTAATCTTTAGAACAAGAATGTGTTTCCTGAAAAAAATAAACATCCCTTTTCTGTGACGTACAAAACAAAAATAAAGCCTTGCGTTTATATAAGTCACGAATCCCCCATACGTTAAGAGAAAAACAAGACAATTTAATTGACATTATTGGGAAAATGTATTGATCACTGAAGGCCATACAAAAGGTAAGCAATTTGCTTATATTTGTTTTATGTGGCCCCTTGTGAGCTAATGCCTGGGTGGTAACTGCCTGAAAAGATCTCAGCAAAACGAACCTAAATTAAAAACAGAATTAAAAATTAGGAAATGAATCTAAATGATTAAATTTTCTCTCAGGTCAAGATGGCTGCAGGTGGGACAGGTGTGGTCCAAGCTCTTTTACTATACACTCTGTTTGTTGTTTTTTTACCATCTAAAGTTGATTTAGACCTCAAATATGCTGGCAACAGGCAACAACTTTTCTTCTATGAAAAAAAGTATTTCAGCAGTATGGGTCTACTTTATAAACAAACAAACAATGACCCTAAGCCAAGTATTGGCTATGGGAAACACCTTCTGGTTATGACGTTCATTTATCCTTCTTTATACAAACAAATACGGAAAAAAAACAAGACAACTTCACACCTACATTGGACTAATGCACTGATCATTACAATCTGTTTGATATTGTCTGGAGACATACATCCATGCCCAGGACAGCACCGCGTTACACCGGAGGAGAGGCCTGTGGAAGAGCGCGCTACTACATTCCTTCAGGTATGCCCATTGTATGATGCATTACAGTGTAGTCCTGTACATTCTAACCTTTCCTGTCCGTCGTCTTCGCTTGGAGCTGCCGTGGATGGGACATTGGGAGGCCGTGCTGGTGCTGTGGCAGAGGTGGTGGATCGGCGTGCACGGCGTGCACGGGATTCTCGTGCTGGTGTTGGCGTTGGTGGAGTGCCTGTGAGTGTGGGACACTAAGGTTAAACCAAAGGGCCTTCTAGGTGGCCATTTAAACATTAGAAGCATACTGTCTAAAAGTGAGCAAATACAGCATTTGTTAATGGATTTAAACCTGGACTTTTTATGCTTATCTGAAACCTGGCTTAATCAAAATGCTCTGTTAGCAGCTCTGAATATTCCTGGTTATAACATCAAAAGGAAAGACAGGGAGGGATCAAAGAAGGGAGGAGGAGTAATGGTTTATATAAAGAGTACACTACAGTGTCTTAAAATCCAGTGGTCAAATTGTAATCTATTAGTGTCGTGAATATCACCAGAATATTGAGTCTCTGCCATTCGGACTCCATTTCCCATAGGCCCTCATTCCTGGGACTGATTGCACTTTCATCTGCACTACATCACGCACACACTATTTAAGACACGCGCACACACACCACATATTTGCGAAATCTTGATTTGCTACGGTAGTCATTTCTGAGCGTTATTCTGTGGATTGATATCTTATTACCCAGACTGTCTGTTATCTGTGAACCTCTGCCGCCTGCCCTGAACTTTGCCTGTACTCTGGACTGTGATTGTTTGCCGCCTGTCTTGATCCCTGCCTGTGACCCGTCTCTGATCCTTGCTGCCAGCCTCGACCCCTGCCTGTCCCTGTTTACGGTATTGCTCTGCCCTTGTCTGTACTACTGCTGTGTTTGATAAAGCTGCAAATGGATCCACACACTGTTGACCCATCATTACAATTAGAATGTCTAGGTCTCAATGTTAGCCTTTCACCACAAATGTCCTTTGTCCTTGTTGTAATTTACAGGCCTCCCTCTACAGATAACAGCTTTTATGAAAATTTTGAAAAGCTGTTAAAAGAGAGCAATCTTGATAAAGAAATTATTATTATGGGGTATTTTAACATCAACTGGGAGGACAAACCCTCTAGAAAAAAGCTCAAACAAATCACAGATAGGTTTGATCTAACACAAGTTGTCCGTGGATCAACACGAATAACAAACTCTTCTAAGACACAAATTGATCTCATATTTACCAATAGGCCAGAAAGAATTGTAAAATCATTTAATTTGTTAACAGGTTTATTGGACCACAATCCAACTCTTATCACTAGAAACCTTACCAAAAAACGTTTTCATCCTTGTGCTAGAGAATTTTTTTTTTTTTATCACAATTCCTAAAAGTAAATCTCAAAACTTTGTAGCTGCAGCTAACCAAATTCAATGGGATGACATTTTATCTTTAATTGATTACGAAAAAGACAGCCAAATATTTCTTAAAAACACTTGAGAGAACTATTAAAGAATTCACATATAAAATTAAGTACAAACAACACAAAAACACTGTACCCTGGATAAATACAGACATTATAAAACTCCAAGTTTTCAGACCAAGCCTTAAAAATAGCAAATAAAAATAAATCAACTCGTAACAGAGGACGTTTCACCATGTTGAGAAATAAAGTTGTAAGATCATTAAGAAAAGCAAAGGCAGATTTCTTTCTCACTTTAATTGAAAAATCTAATGGAAATGCTAAAATAATATGGAACCAGCTAAAAAAAAATGACAGGGGATTGCCCCAAAGAACAAAACACTTTAGAAATTAAAATAAATGAACAACAAACAACATTCCAGTTGTAGCAGAAGCATTTAATCACTATTTTATTGATTCTGTGGCTAACATAGCAAGCTGTTTTACAACTGAGAACATATACGCTCCTCCAATAGACACAAGTCAATCAGTTTTCTGTTTAATAAGCATCACAGAATCAGAGGCATCACAGACCATTAAATCACTTAGACCATCTAGTTGTAAAGATATTTTTGGTATGGATACAGTGATGCTCAAGGAGCTTAATACAACAGTCACACACCCCATTACCAAAATTATCAATTTGTCCATTTTACAAAATATGTTCCCAAGCGTGTGGAAATCAGCTGTTATTGTTCCCATTTTCAAAAGTGGAGACCCTCATTCCGTGTCAAACTACAGACCCATCAGTATATTACCCACTGTGTCTAAGATTGCAGAGAAACTGATAGTAAAACAAATTATTAACCATCTAAATACCACACCCTATGCTCTCCACTCTATGCAGTTTGGCTTTAGAGCCAATTATTCCACCGAAACTGCTACTTGCTTTTTTACTGAAAACATCAGAGCTTTGTTGGATCGAGGTGGGGTTGTTGGAGCTGTGTTTCTGGATCTCAAGAAGGCTTTTGACACTGTCAATCATAAAGTCTTGCTGAAAATTATGCAGTTTTAATTTTTCCTCACTGACCGTTCCCAACATGTCAGAGTCCAGTCATTTAAATCAGCGGCTCTCAGTCTGTCTACCGGTCTTCCTCAAGGATCAATTTTACGACCTTTGTTGTTCTCACTTTATATAAATGACCAACCATCTGTCTGTCCAGATGTTTCTGTGCAGATGTATGCTGATGACACTGTAGTCTATGTTCATGGTAGTAATATCTCTCAGGTAGCTGAGAAAATCACTAATTCCATGGTTAATATTACAGCTTGGTTGAAACATTCTTGCCTGTAGTCGAATACATCAAAAACAGTAGCAATGTTTTTCACCAAGTCCAATTATAACTTCAGTGTTGAGCCAGATGTTTTTGTGTCAGGGGAAAGGCTGCAGATCGTGTCAGAATACAAATATTTGGGGGTTTTAATTGATTCAAAGTTGTCATTTAAATCCCACGTAAAAAAGGCCTGTAATCGAATCAAATTCAACCTCAGTAACTTTAGACACATTCGCCATCAAATGTCTACACAGGCAGCAAAAATGTATACACACTCTATGATTTTTTCACATATCACTTACTGTTTACCTATTTGGTCACAAGCTAGTGTTACATCTCTGAAACCTCTGCAATCACTTTACAAACGAACTGTAAAAATTCTAGATAAGAAACTGAGCATTTCTCATTATTGTCCAATATTACAAAAATACAAATTACTCAGCTGGGAAAACATGGTATAATTCTCAAATCTATGTCTTGTTTATAAAATTATTCATGGTTTATCATCCCCTTCCCTCCATCAGTTTGTCAACATCCGAACAGCTGATCATAGTAGAACCAGAGGTGCAGCGAGGGGAGATTGTATCATTCCCTTTAGGAAAAGTGTATTTGGCCAAACTTCTTTTTCTGTTCGAGTTGCTACTGAGTGGAACCTCACTCCCATAAACATCAGAAATCTGAACACATGATGTTTTATTAACAAAATTCTGGAGGAGCAGGTGCAGATAATTAGACTAATTATCACAAGTGGAAAGCATTAAGCTTATCAACCAACAGAGGTATATATACTGCAGACTTGCCTCTGTTCGTTGACAGTTTATCAGCATTTCGATTCGCCCTTCTGCTATTATGTCGCAAGTTAACATCTCTCTGTTCAACGACGAAATCAACTTCCCCGAGGATCCTGCGCCTCCACCTGCCGGCCCCTCGACAACTCCTCCTCCGCCTGACACCGCACCTGAGCCCCAGGCTTCCAGGCGCGGCCGACCGCCTGCCTGTGCAGCTACACGCTCGCCTAGACGCCAAGCTCAGCCCTCGCCTCCACTGGTGAGACCTCAGTATACCTCCCCGGCGTCCTCCTATCGTTCAGCCGTCCCAACGATTCCACCTATTGGGAAGTGGACAGTAGTGCACAAGGATGCTGGCAACTCAGGCAACTCAGGCTCAAACCTTTCATCAGTTCCCTCCGAACGTGCCCTTCTCAGTGGCAACCGTCAAATAGACTGCGGCGATTTCTCAGTCACCCTAAAAAACCCAAATCCACATTCATCTCGCCTGCTTTCTTTTTCTGAGTTTTCAATTGCTTTTTCTCGTTTTACCGAAATAATCTGTTCAGCTTTCCCCCATAGGCGGCGTGAACTGAATGATTATTTGGCAATCATAGCTGAGCTGGCGCTGTCCTATGGAGGCGGGCACTTCTACACTGCAAAATGTGCTGTGCAAGTCGCCCAGTGGAATCAGTGCCCTTACTGGGGTGCACTCGATGCCGATCTCCACAGCAGGGTGTTTTTAGGCTGCAGAAACATTTCGTGTGCCATATGCAGGTCAGTGGCTCATTCTACTATGACGTGCCCACAGATTAACCCTTCAATTCCCCCCTGCCCGGACACAACCCAAGTCAAATCCACCAGCTATGTGCCAAGACTGGCAACCTTGGCTAACGAAGATGTGAGAAGAGCCCCACCTCTCACAGACAGCAGGCAGCCCTGTAACAGTTTCAACACTGGGGGCTGCTTCAGACAGCGTTGCAGATATTTACACATCTGCAACTTTTGCGGCGGCGCTCATGCCCGTCACGTATGCCCAGTGTCTAAATCACTCAATAAAAAACAAAAAAATTATTTATCGACTCCTGTGAACATTTCTCGTCTTTCTATCGAATTAGCTCACCACCCGGATGCCGACTTTACTAATTATCTGCTGTCTGGTCTCGAACACGGCTTTAAACCCGGCGTGGAATGCCCGCTCTCTCAGTCTATCATTTGTAATAATCTCCAATCCACACTTGCAGAACCAGAAGTAGTAGATAAACTGATCAAAAAAGAAGTCGAGTCAGGTTTCATGATCGGCCCGTTCGACAACCCCCCTTTCGAAATATTTCGAATCAGCCCCATCGGAGTGGCTACGAGGGAATTTTCCGGTAAAAAGTGTCTTATAATTGATCTATCAGCCCTGCACAATTCCTCGTTACCAAGCATCAATAGCTTGATCCCTCTCGATGAATTCTCTCTCAAATACCATGACATAGATCAAGCAATCGAGATGATAAAAATCGCAGGTCGAGCCGCTTGGCTGGCAAAAATCGACATCACCTCTGCTTTCAAAGTGATGCCCATTCACCCTGATTTTTGGCACCTGTTCGGTGTACGCTGGCACGGGAAATTCTACTTTGCTGTATGTTTAACATTCGGATGCAAAAGCAGGCAACAAGATTTTCGAAATGCTTTCAGAAGCCGTTTGCTGGATTTTGTCAAACAATTACGCGATTCCTCACCTCATTCACTTACTGGACGATTTTCTGGTCATTTCGCCACCCAACGCCATTCCAGCCACGCACATCCTTACAGTTCAAAATGTTTTTTCCGAGCTCAGAATCCCTATCGCCCAGGAAAAAACCATGGGTCCTGCCACATCCATCGAGTTCCTTGGCATTAATTTAGATTCAGAGAAATTCTAAGCTTCCTTGCCAAAAGAAAAAATCGATAGAATAATCCTCGTCTCGTCAACCCTCCTACATAACTCCAACACCAAACCCTTATCGGTCGATAAAAACCTTATTTAAAAAAAAAAGAAAAAAAAAGAGCCCTCTCGCTAAGTTTCCAACTTTTCCCTTCCTCTGTCTGGCGAGGCTTACCCGTCTGATGCTGTAATTATTGATCTCCCATCGGTCGCAGCGAGAGCCCTCCCGGTCAGCTTCCATCCTTTTATCCTTTCTCTGTCTGGCAAGGCTTACCTGTCCGACACAGTGAGTCTTGATCTCCCGTCGGATGCAGCGAGAGCCCTCCCGATCAGCTTCCTTGTCGATATCCTTCTTCGCCTGGCGAGGCTTACCCGTCTGACGCCACGAGCATTGGTCTCCTGGAGCCTTGGTCTCCCTTAGGGAGAGCCTCCCGGTCGATCTTCAATGCATTACCTTCTGCCTGTCCGCTAGCGAGGCTTACCCGTCCGATGTTATGAGCATTGGTCTCCTGGAACCTTGGTCTCCCATCGAACGCCGCGAGAGCCTCCCGGTCAGTGCTCATTCTTTTCTCGTCTGACGAGGCTTACCCATCCGAGGCCCTGAGCATTGGTCTCCCATCAGATGCTGCGAGAGCTCTCCTGGCTGGGCATTCCAATTCCATCCACCTCACTATTGACCAATACTTTTTTGCTTGGTCGGTCGTTCCGAAACTTTCGGTCGGTAGGGCTCACCCGTTCGACGCCGTGAGCCTTGGTCTCCCGTCGGACGTAACCAGAGCCCTCCCGATCGGGCGCTCAAAATCACGCGCTCCCCGTCAGTCGGCCGGTAGGGCCCGTCCATCCGGCGATGCACGATCCCGTCAGAGGCAGCAAATCATACTGCTCCTCATTTATCGGCCGGTAGGGCTTTACACATCTGATACAATGAGCATTGGTCTCCTGGAGCATTGGTCTCCTGGAGCATTGGTCTCCTGGAGCCTTGGTCTCCTATCGGACGTTGCGAGAGCCCTCCCGATCGGTCGTTCCAAATTTCAGCTACTCATCATTTGTCATGCTAGTAGGGCCCGTCCGCCTGGTACAGTGATACGCTCCTGTCAGTGGCAACACGGGCTCTCAAGTGACCAGGCTTCTTGAAATGACAGTCCGCCAATTCTCGGTGTCTTTTGGGGTCTTTAGTCTGGCGGCTGTCCTTTTTGCTCTTTTGCTTTTTGGGGGGAGTACTCTGGGCTCAGGCCAAAATTCCAAGCTCGGAGCCCTCCCCCTGGACAGCACGCCAAATACGCATTACTTTACTCTATCTAATTATATGTATATGTGAACTCGTGAAATATAGTATATTTAAGATCCAGTTAAAGAAATGGCTCATTGATAATCAGAGCTGTCAACATTAGCTTACTACTAGACCCACCTGCTTGCTTAGTGTGTGTGTATGTGTTCATGTATTTGTCTGATGTTTGTCTGATTGTTGGTTTGTTGTGATTCTAATGTACATCATAGCTTAACAGTACTTTTTACTAAATGTATTGTAATTGTTTTATTGTTATGTAAATATGTAATTTTACTCTCTTTTAGGGTGACTATTACCATCTCTCTAGGGACTACAGGTGAAAAATAGCCTTCTGGCTAACTCTGGCACATTGACAGAAATGTTTATTAATATGCATTGTCCCTGTAATAAATAAATAAATAAATGAGTGAGTGAGTTAAGTATAATGAAAAAAAAAAAGAAAAAGAGAAATAACTTCCAGGTCTCGGAGATAGTGCATGCATAGAATAGAAGTATTTACATGCAGAAGTGCATTCTGATTGCCTGAGTGGGGCACAGAGAAGTATTTACACACAGTAGTATGTTCTGATTGCCTGAGTGGGGCACAGAGAAGTATTTACACGCAGTAGTGCGTTCTGATTGCCTGAGTGGGGCACAGAGAAGTATTTACACGCAGAAGTGCGTTCTGATTGCCAGAGTGCGGCACAGAGAAATGTGTGTACGGAGAAGTGCGTTTATTGTTTCAAATATATAGTTGGGAAAAGCCTTGTGAAGAGTGGGCAGCCCTAGAAAACAGTGACTGAGATGTATAATAGTGTATATAGAACTGAAGAAGAAAAAGAGTGAAACAGAGTTGTTGAAGATACCTGCTAGCCTTGTATAAATTGCATCTAGATTATAGACATAGTAACAATAGTTAATAGTTAAAGGTAACAAAAGTACTGGAGAAATTTTTTAAAAATTGTGAAGTGGAAAAACAAGATTGTTAATGTATCATAAAAACCAAAATGAAAAAAAAAATGCAAAAGAATATGCAAAAATTGGCGTGAGAACAAAAAACACTCCTAAAAATTTATGTTGTCGATTATTTGGACATTTTCCGGATTGTAAACGTTGTGAGCCACTGATGAATAAGAAATAATTAAGTAAATGAGTAAACACTGAATTGTTTCTCCACTGTCACAAAAGAGAGTCACTCATAAGTGTATGAGTGTGCATTAGAGTGAAGCTGAGTGCCTGTGAGAATAAGATTAAGTAAGAAGTGTGTGTGTATGTAGCTGTTAAGAAACAAAAGGATTTTCTCTAAAGCCCAGGATACACTGCACGATTTTAGCAATCCTATAAGATCATTACTTTATCACACTGTGCGACATGGATCTATTAACCTTGGGTACAACATGCATGTAGACTGCACAACGATGACACCTATTGACTCGTAGGCTACGATGCAAGTTTCTACAGAAGAATAAAATGTCATTATGCGGTAGTAGTTAACGAAAAGACAATGTTGAATCACACTTTGGCAGTTGTAGTTTTTATGTGTGCTGAAAAAAAATGAAGCAGCGAAAGAAGAAAGGAAAAGAGCTTGAGGTAAACAGTTTTAAGTTTTAGCACCATGTCGCGTTAATTTCATGTCGCATTTTTATTGGCTGATCAGTAGACGTAGGTCGTAGCAGAAAACACACTGTGTGATGATCATGCCGAATTTCTGACGCTCTCAGAAAATGATCGTAGGCTATCTTTGGTCACAAGACTGGGAAAACAACCGTCTTTGAACCTCTCTCACTGTACGACATAGGACCACCGATTAAGAGACACGATCACAGAAATTGCCACGATTGTTTCACGATGGCAATCTTTAATCTGGGACAGCCAAAAATCGTGCAGTGTATCCCGGGCTTTAGGAAGTGCCAGTTGGCAAGGATCCATGTTTGAGTTGAAACTCGCTAGCTATGAGAAGCACAGGTTTAAGGAAGAATTGAAGAGACACAGAGATGAAACCAGATTCAGACAGGCAGCAAAAGAAGCCCAGGGAATTAGGAACCATTTTTGGCTTGAATCTGAATATATAAATATTGAGGGACAGAAGAGGGAACTGACCGAACAGAAAAAAGAATTGTTGAGAAATCTAACAAAAATTACCAATTTGAAGCAAACGGAACGAGAATGGCCCCTGGTAGATTGGCAACATGAGGTTGAAAAGCATATAACACTCGAAAAATTGAAGCCATGTTTGAATATATTTTGTCATCCCAGAACAATGCTCCTGGAAACATTGCTGACAGCAGCAAGAAATAAAAATAGACCCGGTTTTTGTCCCCTATTTGAAAAGAAATGTGGGATATCGTTGGCCTCAGGACCTGGGAGGTGCAACCATACTGAAGAATATTTACATCATTGTGAATTCATGCACAAAACCAGTACAGTGGGAAAGTGAAAGAATTTTTAAAGTGGGGAGGAAGGGAAGGGTCAAGTCGGTCACTACCACCAAATGGACTCAATTGAAACAACCCAGAACACATACATCACATGTGGGTAGAAATAAGGAGGGGCAAGTAGAGGAACAATTGGTGACTGTGGAAAATGACAGAACCCCAAACAGGCAAAAAGAAGAGGAAGATTGATTTTTGATTTTTCAAAAGGACTTTATTTGTTCACACAATCATTATCCCCCCCCCCCCCAAAAAACACAATTAAAATTTTCCAAAAAAACACTTCCAAAAACTTTACTCCAATATTGGTGTAAAGATTAAATTATCCTCAAATAATGTGCAAAGATCTTCATTAAAACACCACTGATCCAAAAAAACCTCACAATTATTCATAGCTTTATAAAATGTATAATCAACCAAAATTCTGGCCTTTACAAACTCTTTAAACAAAAGAAGTACTTGTCCTGTTTTACCTTCAATCTTGTTCTTTCTACTAATATAGATGGCAAGTTTAGCTTGACCCACTACAAAATTTAAAAGCTGGCTTTTCTTTCTAATTAAACGGTTATATTTCGGTCCAAAAATGAACTTCTTAAAAGAAAACACTTCCCCAAATTTAGAAAACAAAACCGTAAGTACATTAAATAAAACAACCAATCTGTTACATTCCATAAAACAATGAAAAACAGTTTCTCTCATATCACCAAATGGACACCCACTCTGCACATTATGATTAATGACAGAAACAAAGGCATTAACAGCAACTGTGCCATGTAAAACCTTCCACTGAATATCTCCTGCTTTTTTGTTAATGGTGGTTTGTATAAAACTCTCCAGCTTGGATTACAACCTTCTTCCACACTCAATTTGTCTCTCCATACATTATCAGGTCTACCATTCAACACCTTTTTATTTAAAACCTTAACAAAACATTTGTATAATTGTTTTCCTTTTGCTTCATATAGTGATAACTCCTGTAATCCATTCAACATTAATAAAGGTCCAGAAAATCCTTGAAAATCAGGTGTGATAAACATATCAGAGTATGGGTCTATACATGTAGGGGTAACGCGTCCACACCAATAGTCTCTAAGAAGTGCACCTTCCTCAACAGTCAATCTCTGTTTAATCAGATCCACAAACATATTAACCTTTCGAAGAGACAACATACCCATAAGTGAGGCCAGCTCTTTAACATCATTGAAATCAACTCCACTGATATCAACAATTTGTCTTAACTTCATAATTTTTTTAGCCCTCAACATGTAACTTATCCCAGGTATTGATTCACAAGACACATCAAAACAAGCTCCACCTATTAAAGGCTCTTCTAATAACCAAAAAAGTGAGTCATTTGATTTCAAGAAGAGGAAGAGAAGGAGCAAAGGGAAGAGGATTTTGAATGCTAGAGAAAGGGAGGATTTGATTAAAGTGTTTGAACCATTGGATTTTATTACTTTCCCCAAAAGGGGGAAAGACATTATTTGGAAACGCAACAATTACGGTTGGCTGGAACTGGAAGACGTGATGCCGAAGCCATTGACTGAGGTACAGATGAGAGCAATTTTGAAATATATAAGAAAAAGAAAGATCATCAAATTATTATTTTAAGTCCTCAACCCAGTGAAAGTCCGGAGAAGTTCAGGGGTCGGATGCTTTTAGTGGTCCTCATCTGACTAATCCGGTGAAGAAATAATAATAACAGCAAAAAGAAAGAGAAATAAAAAGAATAACTGGGGTTAAAGAGGTAAAAAGATTGGTCTAAGAGGACAATGGCTTCAACGTCACCGGAAACGGACATACCTGTAGAACGTATAATAACGCAATACCCCATGTGCAGAGATATTATCAAGAAATTGTCAAAGAAGTGGGAAAAAAGGACTAAAAAGCTAAATACGAAGTGGTCAGCAGAGGGAACATTTGACTTAGCAATGTGTAGAGAAATGAAAGCACTGATAAAAAACCATAAGCCATATGATAAAAGTAAAAAGAGAGAACAAAAGAGACAGAAGGAACAGGAAGTGTTGGATCTTTTTAGAAAACATGGAGTGAAGGAGTATCAGGAAAAACAAATGAGAGAGTGTGCAGGAAGGACAGATGAGAAGGTGGAGCATCCACCTCCCTACGCACCATCCTATGACAAAATTAAGAGACAAATGCCTCTTGTGAGTGGTACATTGCAGGTGCAAGGAGAACTGGATTTTGATAATGAACAATCTGAAGAGGAAAAAGAGCACTAACAACAAATAAGAGAGCGAGAAAGAGGATACAGTCATGAAGGGGAGAATGAACTAGGAAACACTAGGAGATCAACGATGATGAAAAAAGAGTTGCCAATAAATGGAGAAGAACAAGAAAAAGGAGAAAGCAGGAGTGTGAGGAGGAAGAATCCAACACTGACAAACCCTTATTGCTATGCAAAAGAGGCACTGAGGGTGTTGGATGAGATCAGAAGAGATATTACAAGTGAGCACATGACAAGTGATCAAGAAGAAAATGAAAGCATGACCTCATTAGATCAGGAATTAAGGAAGGCAGAGGAGCTCACTGAAAGACAAAGATTGGAGGAAGCAGAGGAGCTCTTGACAAGAAGAGCTCGGGATTTGAGAAAGGCCCTCATAGAGAAGACGATGGATACTGGTGGAGAAGGGGAGCTCGCTCAGCTAGTCCACAAGGAAGATACAGGCGGAGCAGCCCATGTGGGGAATGTAAGAAAATTTCGGGAACTCTTCTACTTGAAGAAATACTTCTGTGGAAACACAACATTGGGTAGGAGAGAGACAATCAAGTAAGATGCCTATCCTAACTCCAGAAGGTTACCTACAACCACTGCTAATTCCACAACACTGGACAAGGGCAGAACATTCAAGTGAGGTGATTCACCCTAAAAAAGAAGAAAGACATCAACCAGACGCAGCATAGGGATATACATCACTGTTGTCTACTCTACAAAAGGGGAAGAATGCACAATTTCCCATCCTAATCAAAGGGGAACAGGCACAATACGTACCATGGGCAGGACAGGGCTTGGAAGGACTCGTGGCCTGTCTACCAGATATTCATGAAGGGGCTGGAAAATGGATTAGACTGATGGAAGCAGAGACAATGGGAAAAATACTGGCCATTGGAGGAATCAAGACACTACTGGAGAAGAGTGTGGGAGGAGCCAAGACAAACGAGATCCTTGAGGCTGCAGGCCTCAAAGCTGCAGTTGGCAGGACGGGAATGGATGCCAATACTCTTGATCAGCACCGATCAGCAATATGGCGAGCATTAAGGAGGAACTATCCCACTCAAATGGATCCCAAGCTACTGAAAGAAGAGCAGCTAGGGGAAATGGAAAACCCTACCTCCTACATTCAGAGGCAATAAAGAAGATGGAAAGAAGAATTGGAGAAGGATCCAGAAAGAAATATAGTGATGACAACACTGTTCAGAACTGCTATAGTAGAGGCTATGCCCCCAGCAGTAAAAACAAGACTAGAAGATGTAGTGGGGTTGAACTCAAAGACATCAAAAGAGTTCTGTGACCATGTGGCTCATGCAGTAGAACAGTACAGAAAGAATGAACAGAAGCTGAAGAATCAATAAAGAGAACTGCAAATACGACTGACACAATTACAACTGGAGGAGCTGACCAACAAGAAGAAAAAGGTGCAAGCCACTCTGAAAAGTGGTGAGGACCAAACTGCAGTGATGGCTACGGTAGACCCAACTGTACAAGCTTCAGTCATGGCACCAACACAGGCTCTAATGACAACAACAACACCAGCATCAGCACCTGTTCATCAGAGTGTGCCTGTACCCACAGGAAATGTACAGCAATCTAATGTACCAAGTGTGATCTATGTGCCTGAGCACAAGAATAATAGAAACTCAGCTGAGTCGCAAACAAAGAGGAAGAGGAAGAGGGAGACAGATCAACAATCAACAGAGGAATAATGGCCCTCCAGGGATGTGTTGGGGATGTAACCAACTTGGGCACAACACAAAGGATTGCCCAACCAACCCATGGCTGCAGAATATGCCACTCACAGGACAACCACAGCAGACATGGCAACAGAATCCTCAAAGCCACCCACCAGGACCTGTCAACCCGTGGCGTGGCCCAGTCCAAAGCTACTAGGGATGTCCAGAGAATCCTACAGGGAGGAATCAGCTTCCAATGATATCTTCTGATGCTGATCAAGAACCTATGCTGCAGGTTAAAATAGAGGACAAGATAACGCCGATGATGCTTGACACTTGTGCCACGTATTCATGTTTAAGTCCAAATTATGCCTGGAAAATATGTCAAGACATAAGACAAATATATCAAGATTCTCGGGACAGATGCAGCTAATTCAAATGACGGCGCCGGTCAGCATAAAAGTAAAAGACTCCCAGTTTTAGTATCAGAACAGACACCAGTCCTGGGAAGGGATGCAATATGCAAATTAAAATGACAAATATGGTGTTCTCCAGAAGGAATATATATATATAGACAACAAGGGAGTTAGACAAATGACTGTGATAGACTGTGACAGAACCCACAAGAACCACAGGCAAACATATAGTGGTTAGGAAACTTAGAAAGGGAGGTAGAAAAAACGATAAATGGGGAAGGTACATAAAGAGCTGCTTAGGAACCCAGTAATACCCGAAACTGAATTTCACTGTACAATGAGGTATGATCCTTCCAGGGACCCCAAATTGGAAAATGATTGGCTAGAAGAAACAGAGAAACAAGAAATACCTTTAATTTCCGAATAATCAAGTTTCTGACCAGAGAGGTTATTCCAAGATTTGGCATACCATCTCAAATCAGTTCTGATAATGGCTCAACCTTTATTCAAAGAGCAGTAAAGACAGTGGTACATCAAATAAGAATTAAACAAAGATTAGGCTGCATCTATCACCCCCATTCGCAAAGGATAGTCGAACGCGTGACTGGTACCCTCAAGGCCAAACTCAACAAAATCTGTGCTGACACAAAACTCAATTGGATAGAAGCTTTGCCCCTTGCATTAATGAGTTATCGCATGCAGACTAACAGAGTAACTAATTTGACTCCACATGAGATGCTGACAGGAAGACTCATGCCTGCTCCTCATTTAAGGGGGCCGTATGAGGGACCCGCCTTAGAACAGCTCGAGACAGAACTAAGGGCCTACATGAAACAATTGACTGCCATAAATGAGGCCACACACACACAGGAACAAAATAGGGGACCTAGAGAGGAAGAGGAGGCACCTTGTCCAGTACTCCCTGGAGATGAGGTGTATCTAAGAGTTTTCAGGAGAAGATGGAATTAACCAAGGCCAAGGACCATACACGGTAGTAAGAGCAACGCCAACGATGGTGCAAGTAGAAGGGAGTACAACTTGGTATCATCTGAATCACTGTACCAGGGTGCCAAGATTAAGACGATGTAATGAATGGACGTGATCAAAATGGTTTAGGCATCATAAAATCCTTCATTTTCTCTCCTGTTGTTCAAACTAAGTTATCGGCTCCAAAGAGTCGCAAAACCAGTTCTCTTCAAAGGTTCGTTATCACCTAGGCTCCCATGAACGACCTTAGTAGAGACGGTGTCTGGAGCTCTCTGATCCCCTCTCTGCATCTCCCATCAACAGACAGTGCCAGCCATTTGGTTCACAGACTACAGACAAATTTCCAAAACACTTTGGAAAAAGGACATTGACTCCATTTCTACCCACAATCAAACTGTCCTAACAGTATATAGCATTTCCCCGTGTTTCATGTATGTCCTTATGTTATATTGACCTAATTATGATTCTTTAGTTATGTCAGGGTAACTTCAAATGCCTAAATCCTGGTGTATATATTACTGCTTGAATGCCTTCAAGTCTCCATCTTTCTTGGTATCAAAAGAATCCTCTTTTCATTTCATAAGTAACGGTGTATAGTATGCTATGACAAAATGCATCAGAATATTTTTACCATGCTTTTGTGTAAAACTGCACAAATTCTCCAGACCAACATAAACATGCAAATAGAGTGACAAGATAGAACAAAGACTTTCTCCCGGTCATCTTTGATTGTCACCTCACCGAAATGGGTGTGAACTGATAGGGTCTTTAAGAGTCCTCAGATCAGGTATACCTTTGCTCAATCTCTTTTGAGACCATCGTTTCCTGTCTCCTTCCGGCAACTTTTTCTTCAAGTTAACTTCATTGGATTCAATTCAGCGCACTCCTGACAAAATCATCAAGAATCTCCAGAATCTACTGCATCTGGACTTATTCAGCAACCAAAGTCAATGCAAGTACCCGTTTGCAGCCTTTAGATGCATTTCCAAGTTATTGTGCCCCTTTTAAGGTGACCCTGATTCTTTGATGTTTCTCGCAGGTTGTGGTTAACTGTTGTAATCTTGCCATTCTCTTCACTCTCTCTCTCTTTCTTTACTTTCCTTCACTTTCTTTATTTTGTATATAATCTTTGCTCAGTTTAGTTGTGTGTGTAGCCTAACTTAGTTTCGTTTATTAAACCATTATATCCATTATATTCTTTCTTGGCCAGGAAGATAATTTGTTTCCTAGAATTGATAACTGATTATGTACACAAAATTAATTCTGCTACAGTCTGAAACTAATCCAAATATTTATAATTAATTATAATTAGTTATAATTAATTATTCATATTTCCTTTGAGCTAATTTACTACATTATTTTTGGTGGAGAATGTGGGCACGTTTTAAACTTTGTTTGTGAGCAACTCAGTTTCAATCTATGTGTGTTTATTAATGTTTTTATGCGTGTTTCATAGAGTGAGACAAGGCGCAACGCGCACTCACTTCTCTGATAACTGAAAGGCTTAAAGCCGATTGTTCAGTCAGTACGTTAACAGCTGCTATATTTGTCTAACATTTTAGCCACTGTTTAAAGTAAACTGCAGTTCATAATATTAAAATTGTTCCTGTAAAGATGATGAAATCTCTTCACAGCACATTTTAAAATTATTATTATCGCCTGTTAAAGAATGAAGAAATCTTCTTTCAGCGAAGTTCCTCCTAACATCTTTTAAAAGACCTTATAATTATTGTATCGCCAGATTTGATTCAATGCGTATATCCAATGCCATTCAACTAAGCGATCTCACTCCCTAAGGTTAACCATTAGCCTAGCTAACTAATGCACACTTTATGCAAATCTAATCAGAAAAGACTGCAGGCCAGTATCTGATTGATATGTAAATGGAAGTACTTAAAACCTTGATCAAGTGTTAATTTGTAACGACAGCGAAGGAATCCTTTTGTTTATATTTTTGTGTACTGGCAGCGAAGAAATCCTGTCACATCCTCTTGTGCAGTAAACTGGCACAAGAACGATCCGTTGAGATCTAAAAATTGTACTTGTGATAGTTGCAGTAAATTGGCCGTTAAGAAGAGAGTAATCTCGCACTAAACGCGTTCAGATTTAATCATGTTTTAGGTAAGTCTAGGTCATAATAGCTCTGACTAACCCTAAAGTGCAGTCTGTTTAAGTGTCTAACACTTCTCTTGACCTCTTGACTTCTTTTGTGTGGACTCACCCACGCCACCTTGTGGCCACTCTCAGTGAGGTCGGCTTTCCTCTCTCTACCTCTTTGTTTTATTTAATTCGTTTAATTTTAATTTCTTCTTTGGTTATTTTATTTTATTATTATCATTATTTTCTCTCTGCTTACTCATTATCTTGACATTTTTCAGGCCTTTTCCTCTTTTATTTTATACACTTATTTAAATTTAGTATAAACAAAGTGTAAATATAAATTTAAGTTAAGTTCCCTTTTGTTCAGCCATTTGTGTTTTATTTATAGATAGCACTTCCCCTAGTGCTTGGGTGGTGAAGCAACGGTTGATCTCACCACTGGGTCTCACCTGAGTGACCTCCATTCACCACCTGGCCTATTGAAATAGACACAGGCCCCCTCACTTATTCAAAGCCCAAAGAGGATTAGACATTCCCTGGTCTTTTAAGTGTTTGGCCCATCTTCCCTCTCCTAGCCATACCATCTCCCTAGGTGTCACGACCCAACAGTGCCCCCACTCTGTAGGCCCTGTCCTAACCCCTAGCAGTGGTAATAATAATAATAATAAATTTTATTTGTATTGCGCCAACAATAAAAATAACAAAAGAACAACACTACTCCATAATGACAATCACAATAATAACTCAAAAACAACAATGGCAACAAATACTGTAAAATTATTACTTAAAAGCTTCACTAAAAAGATATGATTTGAGTAAATTCTTAAACAATCAAAAGATGGAGCATTCCTAATAGGAAAAGGCAGAGAATTCCACAACCTGGGAGCAATACAAGAGAAAGACCTCCCACCCATAGTTTTGAGTTTACAATGAGGCTGGTACAGAGTAAGAGAACCAGCAGAGCGGAGAGACCGAGATGGCGTGGACACTGTGACCAATAAGCTTAGACCCTTTTCCTCCTCTATCCCTTTCTGTTGATTTGTTGGTTTTGTTTATTTATTCTTTTTTTTTTTTTTTTGCTTTACTCTGTTTTGTTTGTTTTAATTTCATGTAGAGAACGAACCTATGGGGAACATCATGGAATGCTGAATAATAGACTGACGACCCAAGTAGCCGAAAGTCGTTAGGCGACCCATCAGGCGACCACCCTGTCAAAAATCTTTGTTTAGAACTATTCCGGTGCACCCCCACACAGATTAGCCACACCTTGACATTCACAGCCGAGATAATAGGTGTCTGGCCTACACTACACTAACTGTCTGCACCAGTTAGCCAAACTGCACACAGCGTACATAAATATATGCTAGCATAGATCGTTAACTCTGCGCGGACTTGCATTGGCCTTCTTGTGTTGTTTTTCTCTTGCCACCAGTATGCCCAGATCATCCAACTCTGCCACCCACTGGGACCACCTAGAGGCCCGGCTGACTGCCATGACTGATGCCCTCCTGCCTAAAGCCGCCAGTGACCAACACCATCTGAGCCAGGAGCAGCTGGACAATGACATGAACAGGCTGATGGCCCATGATCCGACCAAGGGCTACAACCACAAAGAGCTGGCCAAGATCATCGGGGCACTAGCTCACAACCTCATCTTCCAGGCACGGCTAAGTGAGAAGAGTGTCATTCACCTGGAACAAGAAGCAGCAGCGCTAAAGCTCCAGGCTGAGGAGGCTCGGAGGACCAGGCACACGCCCAAAGTCGCCTAGACCAGCTGACCCTGGAGGCCCAGGACCAGCGTGGGACAATGGATGAGAAGGACCCAGAGCTACAGGAGGAAGTGAAAAGACTCCAAGATGCCTTGACAGAGCTCCTTGCAGAGGCAGCACACAGAGAGCAATTGGAGAAGGACGTCAGAGGAACTGAACGAAAAACTCCAACATGCTGAAGCTCTCCTTGGGAGAACAAGGGCTGAACTGAAAGAAAGGGATGCCAGGGCTAGAGCCTGTGAAGGCCACCTGCAAACCACCCAAGCTGAAGTCCAAGCTCTGATTCAGCAATGGGACTGCTTAAAAGATGAACTTGAGACAGTTCACAGCAAACTGAAATGTTCCTATAGACTGCAAGGTGACCAGAAAGGGGAAACACACACCACCGAATCTCCCCCGACCGGTGAGCCCAGGCCTCCCTTCAAAGAGCTTCTAGTCCGAAAGGGGGGTGAGAGCCCATTGCTCAAGATGTCACCAGCCAGCATCCAAGGATCACCATCAGCAACAAGGGGGCGGGAGCCATTCCAGAGGACTCCTGCCACTAGTTACGGCGTGTCTCTCAGAGACCTTGACAAGCTGTCCAGAAACATCCATATGTTCACCCCAGACCTTGCAAGAGGCCACAACGTGCATGCCTACCTGCAGGACATCAATTTTCACTTACAGACTATGGCAAATGTAACCACACGAGACAGACTGTACTTGCTCAGAATCACCTCCAGCCGTGAAGCAAGAAGCTTACTTGATCAGCAGTCAGAATCGGCGCCATGGAACTCAAACAAGGCAGACAGGAGACACCACAGGCCTACTACAACAGACTTCGAAGGACCTACTTCGGAGCACAGAACGTGCACCCTGCAGTGAGCCACCACTTAGGGGTCCTGGCCTGCCCGCGCAGTATGTCCACTCAGCAGTTGTGGGACTTAGTCCTTAAGGCTTCGGAAAAGATGGTGAAACATCCAACCCTCTACCCTGTCTCTGACCATCGTTCAAAGCTGACTATAGGGGGTGCACAACATGCCCCACAACACAAGTCTGAACTCTCATCAGAACAGGACAATGCGGTTACGTCTGAGTCAGCAGAGATCCTGGAGATTCTAAAGGAATTCCTCCAGGATAGACTTGGCCAGGGAGACGAGGGGGACAGCTCAGACTTCCTATGACTAGGCAGGCATTCAATATGGAGTACCGCAAGGCTCAGTACTAGGACCGTTGCTGTTCACTCTGTACATGCTACCCTTGGGAGATATCATTAGGAAGCATGGCGTTAGTTTTCACTGTTACGCTGATGATACTCAGCTCTATATTTCTTCGCGCCCTGACGAAACTTACCAATTCACAAAATTAACAGAATGCAAAAAATTGGATGACCAGTAATTTCCTACTACTAAATTCAGAAAAAACAGAGATTCTAATTTTTGGACCAAAAACTTCTTCACGGAATAACCTAGAATACTGTCTAACACTTGATGGATGCTCTGTTAAGTCTTCGTCGTCTCTTAGGAACCTGGGTGTGCTCTTTGATACCAATCTTTTATTTGAAGGCCATGTTTCTAGCATCTGTAAAACCGCATTCTTCCATCTTAAAAATATATCTAAACTACAACATATGCTCTCAATGAAAAATGCAGAACAGTTAGTTCATGCATTCATGACCTCAAGGCTAGATTACTGTAACGCTCTACTGGGTGGTTGTTCTGCTCGCCTGATAAATAAACTACAGCTCGTACAAAATGCAGCAGCTAGAGTTCTTACTAGAACTAGGAAGTATGACCATATTAGCCCAGTTCTGTCAACACTGCATTGGCTTCCTGTTAAACATCGTATAGATTTTAAAATCTTGCTAATTACTTACAAAGCACTAAATGGTTTAGCTCCCCAGTACCTGAGCGAGCTCCTAATTCATTATAGTCCTTCACGTCTATTGCGATCTCAGAATTCAGGCCAGCTGATAATACCTAGAATATCAAAATCAACCGCAGGCGGTAGATCCTTCTCCTATTTGGCACCTAAACTCTGGAACAATTTTCCTAGCATTGTTTGGGTAGCAGACACACTCTGTCAGTTTAAATCTAGACTAAAAACGCATTTCTTTAACCTGGCATACACATAACACATTACCAATTTATATTTTCAAATCTGTTAAAGGATTATTAGGCTGCATAAATTAGGTCAGCCGGAACCGGGAACACTTCCTATAACACCTGATGTACTCGTTACATCAGAAGAAGAATGGCATCTACGCTAATATTAGCCTTTCTGGTTATCCCGAGGTTCACCGTAGTCAACCGGATCCAGGCCGTATCCAGGTGAGACCAAGGACCTGCGCCTTGACATGACCACAACGCAGCCCTGAAGTATCAGCAGAGATTGAGTCAACTAGATCATCCACTGTGAGGGCCTCATCGACACGACAGCCACGACACAGTTCCTCAACAGCCATGATGAATACGATCCTCAATTGGATGAAACTGAATAAATACTTTGAATGTTGCGATCCTGTCGGACTTATGATAGCTACCTGAATCGTAACAAAGCACTGTTGGCCAGAGGAGAACTGGCCCCCCGACTAAGCCTGGTTTCTCCCAAGGTTTTTTTCTCCATTTAAACACCTATTTGCCACTTGTCTGCCACCTGATGTCACCTGATGGAGTTTGGGTTCCTTGCCGCTGTCGCCTTTGGCTTGCTTAGTTGGGGACACTTGACATTTGACTTGACATTTGATATTCAACAGTGCTTTGATCTGCCTGCATTGACACTATTCTTTTAAGAGCTGCTGTGCAGCCAAATAATGTACCAGTTATCAATTTAAAGCTGCTTTGACACAATCTACATTGTAAAAAGCGCTATATAAATAAAGGTGACTTGACTTGACTTGACTATTGGACGGAAGAATGGGTTCATTGGTGGGTGGTGCTTGAACGAATTCATGTTGTTGGGAAAGAGCATCAGCTTTAATGTTCTTGGAACCTGGTAAAGAAGAGTGCCCATCTTGCCTGTCTGGGATTGAGTCTCTTGGCTGAACGTAAGCATTCTAAATTGCGATGGTCGGTCAGCACCAGGAAAGGAGGTTTGCTTCCCTCCAGCCAGTGGCGCCATTGTTCAAAGGCCATTTTCATAGCTAGTAGCTCACAATCTCATACGTCATAGTTCTGTTCTGTGGAGGTGAGTTTTCGTGAATAGTATGCGCACGGGAAGAGCTTAGGAAGATTGCCATGTCTTTGAGACAGTACAGCCCGATGCCAGTGTTGGAAGCGTCAACCTCTACTACAAATTCTTTCTCAGGATCAGGATGATGTAAGATGGGGGTCGTGGTGAAGCGTTCCTTTAAATCCTGAAAAGATCGTTCGGCAGCTGCAGACCAGGATAGTCGATTTCCCCCCTTCTTAAGCATAGAAGTTAGTGGTGATGCAATTGTGCTGAAATTTCTGATGAAGCGCCTGTAGAAGTTTGCAAAACCCAGGAACCATTGTAATTCCTTGACTGAGGATGGTTGTGGCCATCGTAGGACTGCTTGCACCTTGGTGTCATCTATGGCGACACCCTCGGAGCTGATGATATATCCCAGGAATGAAATTGACGTCCGATGAAACTCACACTTCTCTGCCTTGGCGTAGAGCTGATGATTAATGAGTCGTTTAAGGACGGTGCGGACGTGGGTGACATGGTCTTCAAGGGATTTAGAGTAAATGAGTATGTCATCTATGTAGACGATGACCCAGTTATTGAGCAGGTCATGGAAG
Source organism: Ctenopharyngodon idella (assembly GCF_019924925.1). Lineage (NCBI taxonomy): Eukaryota > Metazoa > Chordata > Actinopteri > Cypriniformes > Xenocyprididae > Ctenopharyngodon > Ctenopharyngodon idella. Next base: position 20,632,782 of record NC_067233.1, on the reverse strand, counting down.
ATGTCGTTGACGAAGGCTTGGAAAATTGAAGGACTATTGACCAGCCCGAACGGCATAACCCGGTATTCATAGTGCCCAGTTGTCGTGGAAAAAGCAGTTTTCCACTCGTCTCCTTCACGGATTTGAATCACATTGTATGCACTTCGTAGGTCGAGTTTCGTGAAGTACTTGACAGAACGAAGCTGTTCCAGGGCTCAAGGCACTAGAGGCAGTGGGTAACGGAATTTGACTGTGATTTCGTTAAGACCCCGGTAGTCAATGCAAGGTTGCAGTCCGCCATCTTTTTTCTTTACGAAGAAGAAACCAGCAAAAGCTGGGGATGTGGACGGTTGGATGAACCCCTTAGCTAGTTCCTCTTCGATGTAACTTTTCATGGCTTCGGATTCAGGTTGCGACAAGGGAAAAATTCTGCCTTTGGGTGGAGTAGTGCCTGGAAGAAGCTCTATGGCGCAGTCATTATGCTCCGAAGCTTCCTGAAGCAGTGTTTTGAAATCGGCCATCACTAAATAATTTGTTATTTTGTTTTTTTGGCGCACCAAAAATATTCTCGTTGCTTTATAATATTAATTAATTAGAGGAAATGTCATTGCTCCCTATGTAGGCCTCACGGAGCCATTGGATTTAAACAAAAATATCTCATTTTGCGTTCCGAAGATTAACGAAGGTCTTACAGGTCTGGAACGGCATGAGCGTGAGTAATAAATGACATAATTTTAATTTTTGGGTGAACTAACCCTTTAACTGATATGTCCAAAATTGACAGAGTATTTTTAATCTCTTTTACACTGATAAGAAAAAAATTGAGGTGGTTTTGCCGGCGATACCGCCAACTCCAGGGTGTTAAACTTTTTTGATCTAGCTACAGGCTATTACCCTGCTAGTACTTTATATCATTGAAAAAGTTATTCTTTCTTGGCCAGGAAGATAATTTGTATACTAGAATTGATAACTGATTATGCTGTCTGTTAAAATAATCATAAAATTAATTCTGCTACAGTCTGAAACTAATCCAAATATTTAGAATTAATTATAATTAGTTATAATTAATTATTCATATTTCTTTTGAGCTAATTTGCTACAACAAAGAGGAGAAGAACGAGTAGATAGGGCAGAGGAAGAAGCAGATCAAGATGCCCAAGAAGGGGAGGGATCAGGGGCGGCGGGTGAAGGACAGAGTAATGTTATTAATGAACCTCTTTCTAGGGCAACTGAGCAACCTGGAACACGAGATGAGATGCGGTAACAGGATGGTGTACCGCAAACAGGGGATACAGTCCAGGAGGGTCCTGGTGTTGATCATGATGCTGATACACATGCTGCAGCAGCTTCCACTGATTCAGAGCCTCCAGGTGACCAATCTCCTGAGGCAGGACCCTCCACCAGTGAACAACACCAGCCAGAAGAGTTCCCCACGCTCAATTTCCAAGACATTGATCTACCTGACACCGACACCTCAGATAATGACCTCCCAGACCTCAGCCACACAGGAGAACTCCCCACACTCAACCTCCAGGATCTTGACATTCCAGTATTCAACTGGGATGAGCCATTTTAGAATGACTAATTCAACACAAGGTACCAATACAGGCAAACATATTAAGAGATGATCCATGGATTTGAACGACACTGACTATGAAGGAATGGGGTATGATATGGCCCTGGAAATACACAAAGAAAAATTGTTGGATATTGCTTATCATAATGAATGGTATAAGTGGGCAGAATATACTGCTAGACAAACACAAAAAAGAACATGTTTGCTGTGTTCACCATCCCCATTGAAAAAATTGACAGTGGTACCTGATGAATATAGCTTTGCACATTGTGCTAGATTTTATTCAAATTATTGTACCAATATATCTGGACAAGTTATTCCTTACTGTCCGGCTGAATGTCTGGAGTTGTTAGGAAGCCGACACTTTCATAAATATTATAGCATGGCTGGATGGGGAGATGAATGCAAGAAACTGGATGTAAGAATTGATCTAAGAAAAAGAAAAACTCCAAAAAATTATGTCTTTATGTCAAAACGGAGGGACGAGTAGATTATGGGACATTCCAGGGACAGTGTGGAGTGATTTGGCATTTGGACAGGGCAATGTATGATAATCCAGATGTGTACAAGGCATTCAGTGTAATATATGCAACAGCCACAGTAAATAATATGACAGTTATTCAGAAATCTGATATGACAGATATGACAGTTATTCAGAAATCTGAGGGCTGAAAACACAACACTGTCCTTCCCAATAATAGATCAATTTAAAGAAATAAATGAAGCAATTGCAGATCACTTGTGGATATGTGGAGGCAAACGATTGAGAGCTACATTACCAAAGGGGTGGAAGGGAGTGTGCCCAGAGTAAGACTAGCTCAAGAAGTAACAATGGTAGATTGGGATCCAGACGAAGAGACACCCAACCAACATGTGACTCCAGGACATAGAGTAAAAAGAGCATACAAACCAGATCCCAATATAATAATAGATGCAATAGGCCAACCAAGAGGCATACTACGTGAGTTTAAAGCAAGAGATGAAGTAAAATCAGGGTTTGAGTCTATATTTGTCTGGATAACACCAAATAAGAATGCTGAGTGGATCAATTACATTTACTATAATCAGCAGAGGTTTATTAATTACATGGATGATGCATTGGCAGCCCTAGGAGAACAACTAAAATATACTAGTAAAATGACTTGGCAAAATAGACGAGCATTGAATTGGCTGTTGGCAGAGAGTAAGGAGGTGTATGTGTGATGTTTGGAACTGACTGTTGTACCTTTATTCCAAACAATACAGCCCCTGATGGATCCTTTACTAAAGCCATGAAGAAACTAAAAAGCCTGAGAACGGAGGTCACTGCAAATGCTGGGAGGGACAGAAAAGTTGGGGAATGGTTTGATTCACTCTTTGGCTTATGGCAAGGATGGCTGGTAAAGGTAGGAGTAATAATAGCAGTTGCTCTTGGAATTAATGTGTTGTTGTTTTGTTGTGTGTTGCCCTTTCTCAGATCAATGAAGGCAAGTGCAGCAGACAAACAGATGGTGAATGTGTCTGTAAAACAATCTGGGGTTGACATTGGATGCACCACCACTACTGGAGTTTATCCAATCGGTCCAGGTCTGGATGAGCTGGACGAATTTCCATAAGACCCACTACGAAGGAATATGGAAGGGGTGCCACTTTTTATTTTTGTCCAAACAAGTTTGATGATGTTTTTGGAAAGAGAGGGAGGTAGCCAAAACATGTATTTTCTTTTGGGCAAAAACTCAGTAATTCAGAATATGGGTAGAGCAGGCAGTTAGACAGTGGGTGTTTTGTTTGTTATTTTGCCGTAAACCCCCTTCCTGATTTTATTTTAATTTTGTTTTCTTCATTATTATTAACATACCTGCACACTATTCATATTACTTTATAAGAATGAGAGGGGACGATTGAGGGTCTAAAGCAGGTCATTATCCGTGTTACGAGGTAATGCAACCATATTATTATTATACTATTGTTCACTTAACCATTAAAGTCACTTTAAAATGTAATGTGCATTTTATTAACTAAAAGTGTAAGGTAATGTGTTAATTACCACAATGGGTTGAAGCCATGTACTTCAACTTTCAGTTGTCTGCTTTAATTAATCATTAAGTAATGATTTGTAAATGTATCATGTTATGACTTTACATGTTGAGGCACATGACTATTAACTAATTGTTAAGTAATATGTAATTAATGGGTTTTGGCAGTTGCACATGCAGTGAGTGTAATGTCAGAGAATGTGTTTGAAGGATGGGTAGTTGGGCTGCACACAAATATCAGCACACCAGAATATGAACTACAGACTGATGTTGCACTGTGTTTAAGACACTTGCGATTGCATTTTCATTAAATGTCCCACAATGAATGTAGCAAAATTCAATGTGGATTTGAAAATGCATTCTGAGCCGATCACGTCTCCGCCCCGCCCTGTCAATCATTGCGTCAAGGCGAGGCCAGGTGTTGTAAACATAGTGGCAGCAGAGCTAAGAAGAGCGAGGCATAAACTGGCAGATGAAGCTGAGCAAGAACAGAGAAATGTCAGTGTTCCTGAAGATAATGTGCGTCCGTCAGTCATAGAACCATGATATGAACCTGATATGAATCTGAATCGTAACAAAGCGCTGCTGGCCAGAAGAGATCTGGCCCCCCGACTAAGCCTGGTTTCTCCCAAGGCTTTTTTTTATTAATAAAAAAATAATATATTTAAAAATGATTAATGTTACTATTTTCAATAATATTATTATTATCAATATTATTATTATTATTAGGCTATAAATAACAAGTCAAGTCAAGTCACCTTTATTTATATAGCGCTTTTTACAATGTAGATTGTGTCAAAGCAGCTTTACATTGATAACTGGTACATTATTTGGCTGCACAGCAGATCTTAAAGAATAGTGTCAATGCAGGCAGATCAAAGCACTGTTGAATATCAAATGTCAAGTCAAATGGCAAGTGTCCCTAACTAAGCAAGCCAAAGGCGACAGCGGCAAGGAACCCAAACTACAACATGTGACATCAGGTGGCAGACAAGTGGCAAATAGGTGTTAAAACGGAGAAAAAAGCCTTGGGAGAAACCAGGCTTAGTCGGGGGGCCAGTTCTCCTCTGGCCAACAGTGCTTTGTTACGATTCAGGTTCATATCATAAGTCCGATAGGATCGCAACATTCAAAGTATTTATTTCAGTTCCATCCAGTTGAGAATCTTATTCATCACGCTGGTATGGACGGTTTGTTGAGGATCTGTACCACTGGCTGTCGTGTCGATCATCCGGGCCTTCACAATGGATGATCTAGTTGACTCAATCTCTGCTGACACTTCAGGGGTGCGTTGTGGTTGTGTCAAGGCGTAGGTCCTCAATCTCACCTGGATACGGCCTGGATCCGGTTGACTACGGTAAACCTCGGGATAAACAGAAAGACTAATATTAGCGTAGATGCCATTCTTCTTCTGATGTAATGAGTACATCTGGTGTTATAGGAAGTGTTCCCGGTTCCGGCTGACCTAATTTATGCAGCCTAATAATCCTTTAACGGATTTGAAAAAATAAATTGATAATGTGTTGTGTGTATGCCAGGTTAAAGAGATGCGTTTTTAGTCTAGATTTAAACTGACAGAGTGTGTCTGCTTCCTGAACAATGCTAGGAAGATTGTTCCAAAGTTTAGGTGCCAAATAGGAGAAGGATCTACCACCTGCAGTTGATTTTGATATTTTAGGTATTATCAGCTGGCCTGAATTCTGAGATCGCAATAGACGTAAAGGACTATAATGCATTAAGAGCTCGTTCAGGTACTGGGGAGCTAAACCATTTAGTGCTTTGTAAGTAATTAGCAAGATTTTAAAATCTATACGATGTTTAACAGGAAGCCAATGCAGTGTTGACAGAACTGGGCTAATATGGTCATACTTTCTAGTTCTAGTAAGAACTCTAGCTGCTGCATTTTGTACGAGCTGTAGTTTGTTTAACAGGCGAGCAGAACAACCACCCAGATGAGCATTACAGTAATCTAGCCTTGAGGTCATGAACGCATGAACTAACTGTTCTTCATTTGTCTTTGAGAGCATATGTCATAGTTTAGATATATTTTTAAGATGGAAGAATGTGGTTTTACAGATGCTAAAAACATGGCCTTCAAATGAAAGATTGGTGTCAAAGAGCACACCCAGGTTCCTAACTGACGACGAAGACTTAACAGAGCAGCCATCAAGTGTTAGACAGTATTCTAGGTTATTCCGTGAAGAAGTTTTTGGTCCAAAAATTAGAATCTCTGTTTTTTCTGAATTTAGTAGTAGGAAATTACTGGTCATCCAATTTTTTATATCAGCTATGCATTCCGTTAATTTTGTGAATTGGTAAGTTTCGTCAGGGCGCGAAGAAATATAGAGCTGAGTATCATCAGCATAACAGTGAAAACTAACGCCATGCTTCCTAATGATATCTCCCAAGGGTAGCATGTACAGAGTGAACAGCAACGGTCCTAGTACTGAGCCTTGCGGTACTCCATATTGAACTTGTGATCGATATGACATCTCTTCGTTTACTACTACAAACTGATAACTGTCAGATAAGTATGATTTAAACTATGACAGTGCAATTCCACTAATGCCAACATAATTTTTGAGTCTATTTAAAAGAATATTGTGATCAATAGTGTCAAATGCATCATTAAGATCCAGTAACACTAATAGAGAGATACAACCACGACCTGATGATAAGAGCAAATCATTAGCAACTCTAATGAGAGCAGTCTCAGTACTATGGTACGGTGTAAATCCTGACTGGAAATCCTCACAGATACTATTTCTTTCTAAAAAGGAAAATAGTTGTGATGATACTGCCTTTTCTAGTATTTTTGACAGAAAAGTGAGATCAGCCTGTAATTGACTAATTCTCTAGGATCAAGTTGTGGTTTTTTAATAAGAGGTTTAATAATAGCCAGCTTAAAAGTTTTCGGTACGTATCCTAGTGATAAAGATGAATTAACGATATTAAGAAGAGGATCTATAACCTCTGGAAGCATTTCTTTCAATAGCTTCGTCGGTATAGGGTCTAACATACGTGTTGTTGATTTTGATGATTTAACAAATTTAGACAATTCTTCCTCTCCTAAAGCAGTAAATGAATTGAATTTTTCCTCAGGGACACTACAATGCACTGTCTGACGCGATACTGTAGTAGATGGTTGCATGGTTATAATTTTCTCTCTAATATTGTCAATCTTGCAAGTAAAGAAGTTCATAAAGTCATTACTGCTGTGCTCTTTGGAAACATCAGAAGTTGAAGCTTTATTTCTTGTTAATTTAGCCACTGTATCAAATAAATACCTAGGGTTGTGCTTATTTTCTTCTAAAAGTTTTGAAAAATAGGCAGATCTAGCAGTTTTTAAGGCCTTTCTGTACTCAATCATTCTCTCTCTCCACGAAATGTGAAAAACTTCTAGTTTTGTTTTCTTCCAGCTGCGCTCCATTTTTCTGGCTGCTACCTTTAGGGCCTGAGTGTGCTCATTGTACCACGGCATTGGATTAATTTCTTTAATCTTTTTAAAACGCAAAGGAGCAACTGAGTCTAATGTGCTGGAAAAGACAGAGGCAATAGTTTCTGTTGCAACATCGAGGTCTTCTAAGCTATCTGGTATGCTAAGGCGATGAAACTGATCAGGAAGATTATTTATAAAGCGATCTTTAGTGGTAGAAGTGATGGTTCTACCATATTTATGGCAGGGAGGCAGTTTAGCAGCCTTGACTAAATGTAGTATACACAAGACTAGATAATGATCTGAGATGTCGTCGCTCTGCTGCAGAATTTCAACGGCATCAATATCGATTCCATGTGATAATATTAGATCTAAAGTATGATTACGACAATGAGTGGGTCCTGACACGTGTTGTCTAACACCAATAGAATTTAGAATGTCTGTAAATGCCAATCCTAATGCGTCTTTTTCATTATCTACATGGATATTAAAATCACCAACAACAAGGACTTTATCTGCAGCTAGTACTAACTCTGATAGAAAATCAGCAAATTCTTTGATAAAGTCTGTATGGTGTCCTGGTGGCCTGTATACAGTAGCCAGCACAAATGTCAACTTACATAATGTTACATAAAGTACCATCACTTCGAAGGAATTATATTTGAAAGATTTTTGACTAATACTGTAAATATTACTATAAATTACAGCAACACCTCTTTGCCTTTCTGACGAGGATTGTGTTGAAAATAATAACCTTTAGGGCTAGACTCATTTAAAGTAATGTAATCGTCTGATTTTAGCCAAGTTTCTGTCAAACACAGCAAATCCAGATTATTGTCTGTGATAATATAATTTACAATAAGTGCTTTTGAAGAAAGAGATCTAATATTTAACAACCCAAGCTTTATCATTTGTTTATCAGTATTATCTCTATTTTTTATTTGTTGAACATCAATTAAATTTTTACCATTAAATGGGTTTGGAAGTTTTTTGTTTTTACTAATTCAGGGTACAGACACAGTCTCTATGTGATAATATCTAGGTGTAAGAGTTTCTATGTGTTGGGAATTATCTGACTTCTGTAACGTGAGGCAGCTAGCAGACGGTCGGTTTATATTACTAGAGAGAAGAGCAGCACCATCCCGGGAGGGATGAATACCATCTCTTTTCAACAGGTCAGGTCTGCCTCAAAAACTTTTCCAATTGTCTATGAAACCTATATTATTCTGCGGACACCACTTAGACAGCCAGCCATTGAGTGATGATAATCTGCTAACTATCTCATCACTCCGACGAACAGGAAGGGGACCAGAGCAGATTACTTTTCCTGACATTGTACTTGCGAGTTCACACACCTCTTTAATGTTAATTTTAGTGATCTCCGACTGGTGAAGTCGAACATCATTAGTGTTGTAGTGATTTTTACTTTCGCCCATTCAAGGACGCGAAGTAAAGTAGGGATTGGTACTCACGTCTCCGCTGACGTTGTGATTTTTGGATCACACGTCACTTAAGGTGTGATTATGAGTACATCAGATGACCACTTTCCCCTTTTCCTAGTTCAGGGCACCAGTCAAGGTCTTTTACCTTGGCAGTATGAGAACACTCTCAACAGGGGCTTTTCATTCATTTAGAATTAATGTAAAGGGGTCAGCTGATTTATTTGAAAGATTGGTGAGATCGCTAACTTGTAGAGCCTCTTCTGTATTATCAGCACAAGGAAGACACAAGTGTAATGAAATAAATTTTATTAACAAAAGATAAACAAGAACACAACTACTAAACGAATACCATGAATGATAAAGGAATAAAGTGCATAAGATACATAGAATACAAGTGATTAAGTTGGGTGTGGCTATGGAAGTGTTACGTTATCTTATGGAAAGATAAACTGTTTCTCTGAAAATAATAAGGTGGAGAACCTTATTATGCACCAAACAAATAAACAAGAGGTTATTTGTTATTAACTAACATCAGCTATATTACATCTAATGGGAATTAGGAAATTATATACTGATAATATACAACAATGCCAAGTTCTCTGGAAAGACGTTTGGTTAAGTGATATTTACGTTCCACGTGGTTGAGTCCGATTACGGTGACGTCTTCCACTGGTTGTGCTGGGTGACAATGCAGTGGGGAGAGGAGCCAGAATCTGTTTCAACAGTCTTGAACACGAAGCTCTGTGGGATGCTGATCTCCTGGAGCACCAAAGGGTCCTAAAATCTGGAACACGCAGATGAGGCCCTGGCGTAGGTGCAGAAGGTCCTTAACAATCTGGAACACACAGACGAAGGTACCTTGGAAGCAAGGTTTGCTCTCCTGAGCTTAACCTTGTTGCAAATGTCGTTACTGTCTCACTGGATGGAAACTCTGAACGTAGTGTTTGTTAATGTCTCTGCTGCCTCACAAGCTGTAGACTCAGATCGTGGGACCTGTTGTTGTCTCTCTGGATGGACCAGAGGCTCAGAACGGTGTTGTATCTGTTAGTGTCTCAGCTTCGCAAGCCAGGACTCAGAACGGCATATCTGTTAATGTCTTACTCCTTACAGAGTTGAGACCCGGAACGGTATATCTGTTATGTCTTTCCCCTTTGAAGGGCAGACTCAGAACGGTGTATCTGTTAATGTCTATCCTCGTGCAGGACAGACTCAGAACAAGGAATGTCTGTTGAAAGGGTACCTTTATCCCTTTCTGATGAGGAGGAGATTGCAATTTGGCGCTTCTCCATTCGAGTGCTGTGATTGGCTGCTGGCATCAGAGGGGACACACACAGTGTGGCCCACCCTTCTTTCCCCTGTGGAACTCATTTGCATAAAGCACAAAGTTGAAAGTCTTTACAGTGTCTTTAAAGTTTACCAATGCATTTCTCACTTTCCAAACCACCACCAGAATACCTTTGGCAATATTCTAAACAAATAGAGACTAAACATGATGGGAAAAGATTGAACTGTCATGCATTCATTCAATTGTACATTAACAGCTGAATTTGTGTCAGATGTTGCACTACAAATAGCTGTCACTGAGAATACTTATTCCTGTGAATAAGTATGAAATGGATGTGTAGTTTGCATCAGTTCTAAGGTTTTCAAACATAGTTTTGAATGGCTTTGGATGGATCTTTGTGATCTCTCTTTGCTTCACCCATTGCTGCTGAGGTCCCAAGGAATTTTTATGGCAGTCTCTGGCCAACCTTAGGAAGTAGTCTCTAGATGGGTGAAGGGCAGAAACTGCTTGTGGACCAATGAGAAGTCCTGTCCTTACCAGGCTTGGTACAAGAAGTCTTTGTTGAGGAACTGTGCCACTGGCTGTCGTGTCGATGAGGCCTTCACCATGGATGATCTAGTTGACTCAATCTCTGCTGACACTTCAGGGGTGCTTTGTGGTCGTGTCAAAGCGTAGGTTGTATATGTATAATGTTTCATGTAAAATTATAAGTTGCATAAAAGAAATAAACAATGAACAGAACAATTCTCTGTTATTTACACATGTGAACATACGTTTAAAAAAAAAAAAAAAAATAATAATAATAATAATAATTAACAGAAATTACTCCGGCTCATTTACAAATAAATTACATTACAAATATAATGTATACAACTTACGCATTTCATTTTTAACTTACATCACAAAAATAAGCTGTACAGAAATTAGGGTGTTTCATTAACAAAGTGACATTTAAATAATTTTTATATCGACACATTTTAATGCACCCATTTTATGCACTGTATTCTGTTCTTTAGAAAACTGAAGAAAAAAAAACGGCCTTTGAAGTGCGATTGTCACCGAGGCGCGAGGAGGGCTTACGTAATTCGAGAGCGTCTTTTTTTTTTTTTTTTTTTTTTTTTTTGAAACAGTAGGGGAATACAAAGACATTTGAATATATAAAACAATTAAATCAAAATTCTGTATCTTATATCACAAAACAGTCACATTTCTATTACATTAAGTATCCTTTTCAACAGCTTAGATGTCTTAACAGCTTTTCTTCTTCAAATCAGTGGAAAATAGTCTACCATTTGGTACAGTCGATATACATTTTGCTTTATGTATATGATATTTCCCTAGTAGTATAAGAAGTTTAATTATATTATCCAATTCCAATAAACCAGTATCACAATCCATAAACAAGACCATTACATCAGTTATAGTGACAAACTTGTAAAACAAGTCAAAAAGAAAGAGAAACTTGGGTCCAAAATAATTTGGTATAATTACAACTGAAAAATAAGTGTACAATTGTTTCTGTTTCTTCTTTACAAAAACTACATAATGGCGAAACCCCTTCTTTAAATTTACTAATAAAATTGTTACATGGATAGTATCTATTTATTATTTTAAAGTGAGTTTCTTTGACTTTATTAGGAATTACAAATTTATTTATATCTGACCACAAATTCTGAAAAACAAGGGAGTGATAATCCTGTTTCCACTTCACCATTGCCTTAGGTGAAACACTTTTTTCTCTGGTTAATATTCTTCTAATATACATATTATTAAATTTTTTATCCCTAATGGAAAGGCCCTCAACAGTCAGAGCAGGAAGAGAACCAATTACAGGATTATACATCTTTTCGGTTTTTATAAGATAGAGTAGTTTCGAAGAGATACAATGAATGAGTTTTAAACATTCTTTAAAAGATACATTTGTCCCAAGATAACTAATAAAATCAGTATAATTATATACGTCACCTGACTGATTTATCAAGTCTGTAACAAAAATTAACCCTTTGTTAAATCAATCATTCCAAAAGATGGTTTTGTTTTTGAATAATATATATTGATTATTCCAAATTACACAGAAATGGGGAGAGAAATTATGTTTGTAGACTAATTTCCAGTCATTAAAAGCTTGTTTGTGAAAATTAGACAACTTAATTGGGAGTTTAGTACTTTTAAAATCACAGGCAAGTAGAAAAATCAAGACCACCACATTCTTTAAAAATTAGATTGGGAATAAAGAACCATGGAAGGTTATTTTGACAAAGACAGTGCTTGATCCAATTAATTTTAAATACATTATTTATAGTGTCGAAATCTAAAGCATTAAGTCCTCCTTCTGATACACTTCTGATTATGGTTTTCCTTTTAATATACTCTGTCTTGCCTCTCCAGATAAATTTAAATAAAATTGTATCAACCGCAGCACACATTTTAGAATCTACATAAAGAGACAATGCAGGATATACAAGTCTGGAGATCCCTTCAGCCTTGGAAATCAATACACGACCTTGGATAGATACATTTCTTTGGAGCCAACAGTTAAAAATATTTCTTGTTTTTTGTAATCTTTGCGAAAAATTCTCTGTGATTCTCTCTGAGGCTGATTTACTAATTACAATACCCAAGTATCTAACTACCTGTTTAACCTGTATTCCAGATATACATGAGTCTTCTAGTTGGTGTACAGCCATAATCTCACTTTTAGACTGATTCACAGACAGACCTGAGGCATCAGAGAACAGTTTGAGTGCTTCTAGAATAACAGGGACCTGATTTTTGTTTTTCAAAAATGAACAAGTGTCATCAGCAAGTTGACTAATAGTTAAAGTGAAATCTCCTATCTCAATACCTCTAACTTGGGAGCGAGAGCGACTTCAAATGCACCCTCTCCGTTTCCCCGTGGAATGAAGCGTCCATCTCAAGACACTTTGCGGTCTACACTATCCCACAATTCAGTGCGCAATAGAAAGTCATAAAACTTTAAAATGCACACACAAACGTCAACTGTCTCGGCTCATTGTTGCCACGTCTGGAATTGGGATACTTTTACACTTGTGCTGTGATTACGATACTTTTGGGATGGTTTTGTTGCGCAGACCTGGCAACCCTCCACTCCAAAGCCCCACCCCTTTCATGCACTACGAAGTGCGTAGCCCCTGAATTGGGACACAGCTTATATCTCTTCAAGGAATACTCAGATCTTTCTGAAAATAAGCAAGCATGTGTGACATGACTCTAAACAAGCAATTTCATGGAGATCAGGACAATAGTTACCTCTAACAGTTAAAAAGGTGTTGAATGACAATGTTCTTATGTTTGTAATGGCAATTTCCTGAATTTGTCATTTGCCACCAGATGGCAGTAGAAGGCCACTAATATAGTTCAAGGTTTTTCAAGGTTTTGTCATTTAATATCCCTTTTAAACTATATAAATCTTTATAATATTATTACAAATCACATTTTGTCAAGGTTTACCACTTAATTTGTTCATTTGACGTATGTTTTTGCAATAATATAACATTACAATTACATTGAGACCTGAAAATGATGATTTTTAAAGGGGAAACCTGGAATAAGCATTTTCTTACCTCATTATTGATTTCAAATATCCATATCTGCAAAGCTGTGTGTGTAGGGATGTTTAATTAATGGAGCGAACATGGAAAATGTACTTTAAACACAAAACAGACACTTTTGACACAGAATTTGAACCCCGGTAAATGCTGCTTGCTGCTTTAATTATTATTATTATTTTTCTTCTGCCATAAAACTGATCGTGCAGCCCAAACCGTAAGGCCTAAAGACTTGAAACTTTGTCAGATGATTGTCAACTTCTCCTCGATTTTTGTACTAAGTATGACCCAAATCAGCCAATAGGTGGCGCTACAGCGATCAAAAGCGCGAAATGGCTCATAACTCCTAAGCCGTTTGTGACAGACTCAAGTGTCTTAAATCAGTGGAAAGCTGAGTCCTTGACGAACAAAACGTATATCTCCCATTTCATTTCCGGTATGCAAATTTTTCCGCCATTTTGAATTTTGTCAAAAACCTACTTTTGCGAACTAGTCCTAGGTTTTTCGCCCAATCTGAACCAAACCAGTGCAGAAATGTTCTCTGGAGTCTGAGTATCAATAATTATTAAAAAAAAGTTGAAATTTTGATTCACGGTCACTAAGGGGCGCCAAAACGTATGATAAGGGCGGAGCCACTTTTACTAAAATGGCTATAACTTGAGAACGAAATGAGATATTTGCACGAAACTCGGTACACATGTGAAATTAAAAAAAATTATTCGCAAATATGTGAAAAACCTACTTTTGTGAACTAGTCCTAGGTTTTTCGCCCAATCGGAATGAAACCAGTGTAGGACAATTCTCTGGACTCTCTAGGTCAATAATTATTAAAAAAAAAAAAGTTGAACTTTGATTTTTTTGTTGCTATAACAGGGTCATTTAGAAAGTGGACGTGGCTAAATATACCCAAAAGCCTATAAAACCTAAACAAAAGCTCAGAACTTCACAAAAATAGGTGAGCACATGCAGCATGTGACTCTAAAGAAGCAGGCCAATTTTTATGGAGATCGGACCATAGATGGCACTATAACTGTTAAAAACCTTTGAAAAACATATGTTTTTAATGGTTTTAGCTGAAAATGTATATGACTTTGTGTGTGGTCGACTTATTTTCACGGGAGTCACATCTTTAGACTCCTGAAACCTTGCCGAGTCCAACGATACCAGACTTGCCAGGTTTCGGCTTATGGTTTGTGCTACGTTGTGATTTAGCGCTTAAAAACCTTTTGCGAGTATCTTCGAAACCGTCAGTCCGATCAAGACAAAACCAGCGTAGGAAACACGGAACCTAAGTTGGTTTACTAGATGTTAAAGCCCAAATGTCAAAATTTTGATAGGAAGTGGCAAAAAAAATCCAATCAAAGTCTTTCATGGGTCATTTTTTATGCTCTCTTATATATAAGCGTCTATAACTTTAAAACGAAATGAGATATTTTCACCAAAATTGGCACACATATGTATGACACACTCTGAGGACACCCAAAAAAAAAAAAAATGGTGGAGATCGGGCAATAGATGGCGCTATAACTGTCAAAAAACCTTTAAAAACCATGTTTTTCCTTACTGAATTGCCTGTATTGGCTGTAAATGGTCTTTTCCATCTATGATCTAAGTGTTTACATACTTGCTGAATAAAATATAATAACTTTTTATATGCTTAGAGGCCTTAAATGCTTGAACCCCGGTAAATGCTGCTTGCAGCTTTAATTATTATTATGATTATTATTATATAAATAACACTCATTAGCATACAGATGTATGTCGTTTTATTAATATAAATTATGCATAAACAATAATCAGAACGATAAAAAGAGAAAAACATACAACCATACTGATAGAGCACGCAACAATCTCGGACAGCTTGTCTAAGATTATTTCTATGAGTAAGTAACCTGTTGTAAAGCATTGGGAATAGAAATTATTATGATTATTATTATATAAATAACACTCATTAGCATACAGATGGACTACACGTTGTTTTATTAATATAAATTATGCATAAACAATAATCAGAATGATAAAAACAGAAAAACATACAACCATACTGATAAAACAAGCAATAATCTCAGACAGCTTGTCTATGAGTAAGTAACCTGTTGTAAAGCACCGCTCACTCGATGCGTATGTTTCAGCACTTTTACAGACACGCAAGCGCTCACCTCACGATAAGGTGCGGCCACCTCACGACAAGGTGCGGCCAGGCGCATTCGCTACGAGTCAAGTCAAATCAAGTCACCTTTATTTATATAGTGCTTTTAACAATGCAGATTGTGTCAAAGCAGCTTTACAGTGATAACTGGTATATAATTTTGGCTGCACAGCAGCTCTTAAAGAAAATGGTGTCATTATCCATCTTAAGTAAATTCAGTATTGCTTTATTCCATTGTAAGAATCAATAGTTATTTATTTAGTTAATTGATCTATATCAGGACTGGAGTAAACAGTGATGTCATCATCCAGCTCAGTTCAGTTCGCATACAATGGTGTCAATGCAGGCAGATCAAAAAACTGTTGAATATCAAATGTCAAGTGACCCCAACTAAGCAAGCCAAAGGCGACAGCAGCAAGGAACCCAAACTCCAACAGGTGACATCAGGTGGCAAACAGGTGTTAAAATGGAGAAAAAAACCTTGGGAGAAACCAGGCTCAGTCGGGGGGCCAGTTCTCCTCTGGCCAACAGCAAACAGTGCTTTATTATGATTCAGGCAGCTATCATAAGTCCGATGGGATCGCAACAGTCAAAGTATTTATTCCAGTTCCATCCAACGAGTCATCCTAACCATAAATATCTATGCTTCTAAATAACGTACTATGAATGACGGACGCGCATAATCTTAAGGAACACTGACATTTCTCTGTTCTTGCTCAGCTTCATCTGCCAGTTTATGCCTTGCTCTTCTTAGCTCTGCTGCCGCCATGTTCACAACACCTGGCCCCGCTTTCCCACAATGATTGACAGGGTGGGGCGGAGACGTGATCGGCTCAGAATGCATTTTCAAATTCACATTGAATTTTGATACATTCATTGCGGGACATTTAATGAAAATGCAATCACAAGTGTCTTAACCGTGAGTGCAAATTGCAATTAAAAAAAAACAACATTTAAATGGTCATTTTGCTGCAATTTTTGCTTGAACATATTAAATATATATAATAATTTCTTTAATACATTTTCATTTTAATTTTGCAACTTATAAAGCGTTAAAATATATGTTTAAATTATATTTTAAAACTAGTGTAGGAAATAGCAAATGTAAATTATATTATTGAATTTGAATGATCATTTTGCTCCAAACATTGCACATATAGTATGGAAAATGTAAATTTAAATACAGAAATGCATTGCCATTTTGCATATTACATTTTAAATTGACTACACGTGTGCTTCCATAAGGTAATAGTTCAGCTCTTGCCTCCTATAGGAGAGTGCTGGATAGATCACTTCAGTGTAACAATTAAAACTGATAGAGAATTCAGCCAAGGAATTGATTCAGAAGGAGGGAGCAACGTCAATAACGAAGATAGATCAATGTCTGCCCCGAAAGAATCTGTGCTTTGTTGTTGGCCACGGGAGGGGGTTCCAGGGTGACAGCATTCGGTGGGATGGGCAGTGGCATTGCGGTGAAGATAGAATATGATGATTTGGGTTGGAGCAGAGTGTTAGGAGGGAGGGACAGTCTTGTGCAGGAACAAGGCAGTGATGCTGGAAGATGCAAGTTCAGTTGGCTGACTGAAGGGAGACGTACAGGTCATACAGCTGTGCTTTAGTCAATCTATGAGAAAACTGAATGTTTGAGTTTATCAGTGCTTGCCTTAGACCTAGACTGTGCATTTCTCTATGGCAGGGACTGTTGGAAGGGCTAATGTCTAGGAGGATGCTGATGAGGAAGGTGAATGCCTTGCCAGTGGGGGTGAGGGGAGGCCTTGGTGCCTTGGCATGTGGGTAGTGGTTCGGACAAGCCGATGTCTGAGCAATGTAGCTGGGGGCTCAATAGCAGTGGCAGGTGGAGAGGACATGATCCTAGGGCGACAGATTTTGGATCTATGGAGAGTAAGGACTGAAAGTGTTCAATCTTGGACATTGTTGCAGTTGGGCGGGACCAAATGCTGGTAAAACTATCGTGGAATGCAGGTAATGCCGGTCTCATAGACAGGGCTTAGACTAAGTCTTAATTTATTTAGGACATTTAAGTAGCATTTATAAACGTACCATAGAAAAAACATTACTGGTGTGCATATTGAGACAACAATATTTAAAGATATGTCAGTACAAGTTTCTTTCAGTTAAAGTGCCTCTATTATGGCATTTGAAAGGTTCCTAATTTTGTTTTGGGAGTCCCCAACAACAGGTTTAAAAGCATGCAAGGTCAAAAAACACTTTAATTGTTTTATAATCTGCATTTATTGTTACCTTATTTGCTCAACGACTCCCAAACGGTCACGGGACACAGACCAGGGAGATGGTAAGTATAAATGAAGACAGGCTTTATTGAACACAGTGGTAATTGCAATGGTGGATATGGAATGTGATTGCAGCAGGACGGACACAGAACAGGTGAGTAGCCACACACACACACACACACACACACTCTTACTTAACAGTCACTGATGAATATAATCTGAGCACTTTCCTTTCTCTGCTTGTAGGATGAGAACACAGGACTGGAGACAGGAGATGAGGAGTTGAAGAATGGAGACATGGAACAGGAGACGAACATCAGGTAGGAGTCTTTAGGTGAGTCACATCAAAGGGGCACATCCGGTGGGTCACAGATGAGACTAGACAAGGAGTGTGTGTGTGGAGAGTCCTTATAAACAGTGCAGGTGATGAGAGACAGCTAGTGGTGATCAGTGGTGCAGGTGAGTAAAAAGGAGGAATGCTGGGAAATGGAGTCCAGGGAAGGTGAGAAAGATGGTGACCGTGATAGTACTCCCTCTTCCAGGTAGGCGCATCCTCACGCTGTAGATGGAACAACCGGGGAGGGCGGGCGTCCTGGAGTCTTGACAGAAGAGTGACGGTGACGGTAGATATGATAACTCAGGTGACCCGGGCGGAGCTGGCCATTCGGGGGGCCATGGCAGATCGGGCAGTTCGGGGCGCCATGGCGGTATGGCCTCCGTGGCCTCAGCCCCAAAATGCCCATAGTGTTGCAGTCTGTTATGGTCTAATCTTCTGTCAAGGAACACAGACCAGGGAGATGGTAAGTATAAATGAAGACAGGCTTTATTGAACACAGTGGTAATTGCAATGGTGGATATGGATAGTGATGGCCGATTTCAAAACACTGCTTCATGAAGCTCCGAAGCTTTATGAATCTTTTGTTTCGAATCAGTGATTCGGAGCGTGTATCAAACTGCCAAAGTCACGTGATTTTAGTAAACGAGGCTTCATTACGTCATCACTGTTTCGAAACATTTCAAAACAGTTCGAAATTTCAATGGTTCACCGGTAGAGGGCGATGATAAAATGAACCCATGAATCATGCAGACTCACTAAGAATTATTGAACAAGTGTCTATGGGCTTTACCCTATGGTTTTGTTGCATTTGCACTGTTCTGACCACTAGGGGTCACCGTGGAGACGGGTATCAGATTGTTTCGAAGCCTCGACACATTATGGCACATTTGCTTCAACTGCTTCAGTGTTTCACGAAGCCTCGATCTGCCCATCACTAGATATGGAATGTGATTGCAGCAGGATGGACACAGAACAGATGAGTAGCCACACACACACATTTAACAGTCACTGATGAATATAATCTGAGCACTTTCTTTTGTTGTAGGATGAGAACACAGGATGGGAGACAGGAAACAGGAGACAGGAGACGAGGAGTTGGAGAATGAAGACATGGAACAGGAGACAAATATCTGGTAGGAGTCTTTAGGTGAGTCACATCCAGTGGGTCATAGACAAGACTAGACAAGGAGTGTGTGTGTGGAGAGTCCTTATAAACAGTGCAGGTGATGAGAGACAGCTGGTGGTGATCAGTGCTGATTGTTGATGGAGTGCAGGTGAGTAAAACGGAGGAATGCTGGGAAATGGAGTCCAGGGAAGGTGAGAAAGATGGTGACCGTGACACAAACGATTCGCTCAATGATTCATTTTGCCGAACCCCTCATTTGCGTGGCGCTAATCTGCGGTGATTGGTCAGATGACTTCTGCTGGTTAACACGGAGTACAGTATACAGTGCTTGCATCACTTACATTGTATTATAATAATTATGGTGCTCCGCTCTGTTCTAAAAATAAAGACTTAGAGAGGAAATAAGTTGTTTTGTGTTTATGTTAGCGAAACTAGACCACAGCTCAGTGGTAAACACACAAACAGACATGGTATATGTGTTAGCCTAACGCAGAAACGTATTGATAAAGCACCAGTTGTACACCAATGTATTGCTCTATTCTTTATCATAACTCCAAGTAATAACAATGAAAAACATTTGACACATTTCTAGACAATTGGGAGCGAACACATATTGCTGTTAACTGGTTAGCCGGAGACCTACAAGCTGCGTGGAGCGAACACAACACACACAACTAGGCTAAATACGTATAGTGCATGATACAGAGAATGAAGTTGTAACAGTTGTAAACCTGTTAACATGTTTTTTTTTTTGTTATTGTACTACTCCCCATGAGGGGGCAACAAGGAGCTATACTCTCAGGTATAAAATCAGTGTAAAGAGTAGAAGAAGTCAGATTTGTAATGGAGGGAGTAAGCATGGCTTATGGCTCCAAAAAATCATTGGTCCTGATTGGGAAACCGTGAGTTTTATGCTCAATCGGAAGACTCCACATTCTGTGGGATTTATCCTTTTATTTGTGTGTCTGTTGTTTTTGACCTATGTCAGAAAGATGACATTAAAGTGGGATTAGAGGCTATGAGTTGATTCAACTGCAGTGGATCCTTAAACTGGATTTTGCCACTTGGGAATTAAGAGACTTTCTACTTGGCGTGGACTGATATTAACTGATATTAGGAGTACAGGTTGCACTGGGAAACTTTTGGATGGCATTCTTGGACATTGGTTTTCATGGACATTGATTCATATGCTGTGGTGAAGGAACATTTATTGTTATTAACATCATCATCATCTCACCACCACCTAAAAATCTTATCTGTTTTTATCTCTACGCTGCTGGTTATTGATTGGTGAAAAATGTATGTTTTTTGTATTGGGTATAAAAGTGTTTGAAAGATAAAATGACATTTATTATAGTTTGGGTTTATTGATCACAGGTTTTTTTTGTCAGTGCTTGCTAAGTTAACAGCATAAGTTATTTTCTGTTGTGCATTAAACAAAGTCTAGTTAGTAGTTCCCTCCCTTAAAAACAGATATATAATTAATACTTTTGTGGGATCAAAGTAACGGTTATAAAGTGACTCTGGCTCGGAATTTGGACGTGGAGACGTCACTGACATGTTTGGACTGAACCGTATAAGGGTTTCAGTCCAGTAACATTACTCTACTTAGGCCATTGAACTGAAACTCAGAACTGTGTGGATGTTAGACACCGGATTTTAGTCCTTGCTAATCGCATATTTGTCTAGAAGATTATTATTATTTTTCTACTTAGAGGACATATAGACATATAGACTGCTGTTTCAGTTGGATTCCACATCAGAACAGGTGAGTCTTTTCGTTTAGGGGCAGTTTTATATCTTGGCTTCTTAAAAACTTAAAAACTAATTTAAATCATTTTCTCTGTGAGAATTGCAATTCTTTCCTACAAAACAGTCAGTCTGTCAAACATAGCAACAATTATTAATCGTACTTACAGGTTGTGATTCGGAGGAGGGAGAAGCTTGTCTAAATAAACTGGGTACTGACCCATCCTTCAATAACAACTGGCTTGCGAATCTCTCATTGAACAAATTTAGGTTGATGAAGCAGTCAGTAAAATGACGGGAACACAGCACAAGGTTTGGGTTTCAAGTTTTCCCTGGTGTCTGTGCGGGCAATATGCTAATGTTTCGTTGTGACATCACAACGAAACGGCTTGGGATTCGTTTTACAAATGACTCATTTAATTGACTCAGAGTCGACTCTTACTTTTGAGAGACAATAACTTAATATACAGTGCACTTTCAGATTTAAAACTTTGCAGGATGTTTTCATTCACTGAGAGCTATGTTACACACTACATGAAAAGTAATTTTCAAAAATCCATAATGGGGCACTTTAAAACAGCTCAAACATGCATTTTAGTCTAGGACTAGCTTAAGCCTCATCTGTGAAACTGGGGGTCTACTTGCCTCCTCTGTCGTGCGGATTGGGTAGATTATCTGAACGTGCTCCTCCTGAACTTTAATAAACCATAATTTCTGGTCAGAGGTTTCCATAAATATTTACTTTATACATAGAGTTAGATTTCAAGTTTAATGAAGCAACTCAAAAATGTTTAGTTGTGTGTAAGTTGTACCCCTCTACATCAAAACTAATCGGCCCGAGATCAATAGAACACCTTTGTCTTTCAGAGCAAGCGTATGACGCCAAGGCCAATTGTAGGCAAATTAACATGTAAACATGATGGTATGATTTTAGCCGGATATGATATTCTAAAAGTAGAAGAAAAATGTCACGGCAAAAACAAGGCCTGCGCAGCTTTGGTCTTTAGCCTCTAATGATAGCATGTCCCAATACTTTAGAGAAAAACTTGTAATCCATTGCAAAAGTGTAATCTGTTTTTTTCTGTTTCACTAACATGCCCTTCATCCAAAATCCTTGCAAAAACAAAAACTATACGTAAAACATTATGACAATGTGAAAACAGCTCTTTATCTTAAACTGACCTATGATTTCAAGAATTACATCATCTGGAACACATCGTTGTTTATAATCATAAATGTTTGAAGGAATAACAGGAATAAATTCACATAGTATGATTCTTCTATCCTTCAGACAATGTCTAATATTTTCCCCAAGTTCCTTTCCAAAACATTTTGGCATAAACATATGCGCATGACTTTCCAAGGTCGTTTAAAGTCACATTTTCAAAAAACATAGTAAAGAGTTAACTCCCCAACAGTTTATTTGTCTCAAATGGACACCTATATACAGAATAGATTTTGGCACAATAAATGTATTTATACAAACATCATAACGTTTCTCCAAAGCCATGACTTTGGCATGTAACACAACATATCTTGTATTGGATTTAATTCCTTGTGACATGCAGATGAAGTCATATTTGGCTAAACTCAACTGGACCACGTTCACATTTTTATCAGCCTCTTTATATTCTACTTAGCAAACTAATGCCAAATCACTGTTTTATCACTGACAGACGAGGTGAATTTGATTCGAAAACAACCTTGCCCTTCTTAACTAATAAATTGACCCTCGTTATCAAGCAGGATGAAACTTTAGAAAATAAAATGTTGCATTGGCCTATATCCTTGGCATGCACTTTATAGATATGAGTCCAAGTTAGAAATCTGGTTCAAGTCTCAGGTCTTGATCTTTGAGTGAATCTTTGCACCTACAAAGTGTGTACGTATAGGTATAAGGGAACAATATGTAAAGTTCAGGGAATAAAGGGGTAACAACCAGAAAAATTAACAAATTATTTATACTGAAAGTATTTTAGAACAAAGGAGTAATTATTCTTCTATTATGATTTGCAACAATCTTACATTTGGGAGCAATTTAGCGAGAACATACATTGCGTAGCTTTTTTTAATAATAGTGTACCAATACATAATTTTTTTTGATAGTAAAAGTGCACTGATTATGTTTGGGCTTCCATGTTTCAAGGCAAGTAAAACTAAAACTATTAGAACTTCTATTTAAATACTGGGGAAATATACTCTTGTTCCATGTAGTTAGATATTTAAACTGATTTAGCTTTAAAATGCGTGGAAATAATAAACTTTAATGATGAAAAAAGAACTATGCTATCCGTGAGAGTGATCGCGATATAGACGATAATCAAAACCAAGCAGATGTCTTGTTAATATTTGGCAGAGAATCCAAGTGAGGCAGGAACTGTGATCGTAGAGAGGGGGCGGGGCACAGCAGCTCATTTGTATTTAAAGGCACATGCACAAAAACAGCCTGTTCTTGACTTTAGTCAGAAATGGGTATTTACCACATGGATTTATAAATGATCTGTGAGGTATTTTAAGCTGAAACTTCACAGACACATTCTGAGGACACCTGAGACTTAAATTACATCTTGTAAAAATGGGCATAATAGGTCCCCTTTAAGAAGGAGTCCCATATTTTGCCATTCTGTATTATGTATTAAAAGAAAATACAGTACACCTAGAATTGTTCTCATAATTTACTCATCTTTTTGCTTCCGACCAACTGTCACCAGTGCGTGCATGAGAGGTGAGTTCACATTTGATATAAACCTGTTGTGAAGTGCAACGTGAAGCGTGACGTAAGCTGCCATCTTTGTTCTCCTATATTGTTTGTTTCTCATTTTTATTGTCTGTTATTGTTTGTATTTTGTTGTGAGCATTATTATTATAAAAAAAAAAAAAAAAACCTGACGGCATCCGAAATCTGCACGACTTTTCACGAGTTTCTTGGCGCGCATACGTCACGCTTCAAGTTACGTCAAGCGTGAACTCTACCCTCTCATGCATGTGTAACGGAATGTAAAAATGTTAAATTAATGCATAAATGGGGACAGCGCCATCTGTCTGTTGCGTGATGGCATTTGGCGTGTGAAATAGGGACCACCCACAGCAGAGATAACTGGACATGCTGTGGGCAAGTTGCATGTTTTGAGCAGTCAGAGAATTATCAGTTAAAAGTGTTCAAAACACATAAATAACTGCTTTATTGTGGATATATCCTGCAATGAACATGTTATGGAACTACTGATATGTGTTTGGCGTTGAATGCGTTATTTTATATTGAGTCATTTTGACTTTGTATTACGAGGCCCAATCGTAATTAATTTGTGCATTGTCTTTGTTTTATGTAGAACTGATTTATTCTCCATGCAGTTTTCCCTTATTTCCACGTTTTGTATGTCCATTGTGCAGGTATGTTGCAAGATATGTTGTTTTAATTTGTTTAAAGGATTATTTGTTCGAATTAAATTGCACATTTTCACCACTAGATGGGGATGTTTCTGTTCACTTTGAATTTAATTGAATTATTCAGTATTTAATTGAGTTGATTTGTGATTAATTCACTGAAAATGTATTATAATTGTCAATCTGCAAAATTGTACTCACTATACGATCACAATGCTAAAAGATTTCACTGATTTAAAAAGATTAAAAAGAAAGTAGTTTTTTAAATAAACAGAAGCAGAGATAACGAGATCTGCTGTGGAACTGATTTATTCTCGATCCCTTATTTCCACGTTTTGTATCTACATTGTGCAGTTCCACTCGGCAGAAGGACCGCCCAGGCAAGACCGTCACACATGCACTGGTGACAGTTGGTCCAAAGCGATAGTTTACAGCATTTTTTCGGCGATAGTTTACAGCATTTTTTCGGCGATAGTTTATGCATTTTTCTTACAAACACTTATCGTTTCACTTCAGAAGACCTTGATTTATCCATTGGTGTTGTATGGATTACCGTTTTTGCTGTAATGTGCTGTTTGATGCTTCAACTTTTAGGAACTCTGCATTAGCAGAGATTATTTATTTATTATTATTTATTCTTAAAAGTTTTGTTTGTGTTCATCTGAAGAAAGAAATTTCGGATGACATGAGGGTAAAAGATGAGTAAATGGTGAGGACATTTCTGTGTGTACTGAATTTTCTTTTAATACATAATAGCAAACATGCTACTTTCTGTCAGGACTTTAGCATTTGAAATGAAATGTTGATTTTAAAAAAATAAAACTAGTTTTAAACGAATAAGAAGTGTTTTTTGAAAATCTTTTTTGAAATATGTTTTCAAATAAAGGTTTGAGAGTCAGTGATATTTGTGATTGTGTATGTGTTTTTATTGTACTTATCCTGTAACTTCATGAAACAAGAGAGTAACAAGCACCACTTTAATTTACAGCCCACAGATGTCACACTTACCCTGTAACTACATAGAACAAGAGTATATTTCCCCAGTATTTTAATAAAAGTTGCAATAGTTTTAGTTTTACATGCCTTGAAACACGGAAGCCTATATATGTACTATATAGGTATAATTACTTAAAGTTACACTGTAAATTAGTTTTACTTGCGTAGTTGTGACGGCTAATCATTAAAAACTTTCTTTAGCCCCTTTAGGTTAGTGGAGTAGTATCTTTGTCATCAGAACAAAACAAAACGTAATTTATTAATCACAATCTCCAGTTTACTTTCCAAACAAAAATACAAAATGAAACTTCCAAGAATTCTAAATACCAGTGTGAGTATGCGATTAAAGAAACTGTTGCTCTCCACCCTCTAACCTGTTCCTGCCAAACAATTCTAACTAGCTATTAAGACTTGCACTTTCATGCCATAGTGATGGAGGAGGAGCAAGTATGAACAGGTTAGTCCAAGTATTAACCCTCTGGGCCCGGAGGTGTTTTCTGGGCCCTGTAGGTGTTTTGACATGCCCTGACATTTGTGCTGGTTTCTGTTACTTTTAACATTTTCATGGGTAAAGTCTGATTACACTATATTCAGCACAAACTATGCTACAATAATATGTGAGCAGCATGTATGTAAAAGTTTGTAGTTTTGAGAAAATGACGTTTATGCGTGGTTTTTGAAAAAAAATTAAGTCACTGAAATAAGGCCATAAAACCCATATACTGAATATTTGTTCACAAGACTTTTGAAAAATGTATGATGTAGGCTAGATTTTTTGCTTCAAAACTATGTGAAAATCATCCTTCCCACTCATTCACATAAAACAATATATTGATTTAAAATTTGTAAGACATGTTTTGTGTCAGAAGGCTGTATGCGGGGAGGGTATGAACGATCATGAATAATGATGTGTCTCACACCTGGGAAAACAAAGACCCTCCCCTTATGGCCCTGTCAGCTGAATGGGACTGTGTGGGAACTAGAACAAAGAACACACTGATCTAAAGACGGAGACTTGAACAGTCACACACCTTTGTGCCATTCCTGAAACAGTTCCTGTTCAACAAACCTGTCATTTCCAAGGTGTTTTTTTTTTCATTTTACCATGTTTGTGTAGTGCAGCTTGCTGATATTGGTACAGCGCTCTCAGAGAAACAGTTTCAGCACAACTTATCAGTGGCATCTGGTTCCTGTAAAACAACAACAACAAAACAACTGTGACATGCTGAAGCAACTAGGGCTGTGTCTAATTGTGATTTTTCTGGTTAAAATTGTGATTTAAAATTCAAAAAAAAAAAAAAAAAAAAAAAAAAAAAAAAAAATATATATATATATATATATATATATATATAAACAACACCAGGTTTGTTATGCCTACTATGGCTGCATAAAATAATAATAATAATAATAATTTTACTTTACAGAAAACGTCTCGGTTACACATGTAACCTTAGTTCCCTGAATAGGGAACAAGACACAAGCATGAATGAAATCAGTCCAATGGAGTGACGGAACGTCATAGGCGGGTGACGTCACTGACCAGGAAACTATAAAGCCTACCCGAAAACCCATTCATTCAGCTTCTGGAAAACTGAAGCAAGTCACATACGGGCATGCTGGGAGTATGGCAGGGAGACGCAGCGAGGTCCAGTTCATAGAACCTCACGAAGGTATGCAGCGAGGACCAGCCTGCCACATCACAAAGTTCCTGAGAGAAACTCCTGACAATAGCGCTTTGGAAGTGGCCATACTCCTGGTCGAGTGAGCTCGAACAGCCAAAGGTGGAGGCTGACCAGCCGACTCATAAGCAAGTGAGATGGCCTTGACCACCCACTTGCTCATCCTCTGCTTAGATGCAGGGTGACCTTTCCTAGGTGACCCGAAACAAACGAATAACTGTTCTGACTTTCTCCACAGGGCAGCTCTGTGGACGTACGCATCTAATGCCCTAAAAGAGCAAAGCAGATTCAGCTTCTCCTGGTCTGAAGGAAGGAGGACAGAAGGCCTGCAGTACAATAGGCCTCAAAATATTAGTGGGGACCTTAGGAATGTAACCCAGTCTAGGGTGCAGAAAAGCTTAAACCATGTCGGGTGCAAATTCCAGGCACAAGGGAGATGCTGAGAGAGCTTGAATGTCTCCAATCCTCTTGAGAGACGATATAGCAAGCAGAAAGATGGTGCCGGCACTCTAGTGCGAACTGCAGGTCTAAGTCTTAAGGTGCCATAAAGGAAACGAGTAATAAGCGGGTGTCTCCCCAAAGATACACCACTCAAAGGAGCGTGGTAAGCAGCTAAGGCCGCCACGTACACCTTTATTGTGGAGGGGGATAGCCCTGTGGAAAATCTTTCCTGCAGGAACTCCAGCACCACGCCAACGGGGCAGTTAACTGGATCCCACTGGTGATTTCCGCACCATGAAGTGAATAATCTCCACTTCAAAGCATAGAGTTTCCTCGTGGAGGGAGCTCTGGAGTGGAGGATGGTCTCAACAACCTCAGTTGAGAGACCTGAACTCATGAGCTGGGCCCCCTCAGAGGCCAAGCCCATAGTCTCCATCGGAGAGCTGTCTAGACGGGACATCAGGTCCGAGAACCATATTTGGGCTGGCCAGAACGGGGCCACAAGCAACAGATGGACCCCGTCTTGGCGAACTCTCTCTAGAACTCCCGGGAGCAGCGCAACCGGGGGAAATGCGTACAGACGTAGCCTCTGCCACACCTGTACCATGGCGTCCAGCCCTAGAGGTGCTGGGTTTGTCATGGAGAACCATAATGGCCAGTGAGTTGTCTCTCGAGACGCAAACAGATCCACCTTGGCTCGCCGAGGTTCTCCCGTAGGAGTTCCACCACCTGGGGGTAAAGTCTCCATTCCCCGGGCCTCGGCCCCTGTCTTGACAGGATGTCTGCTCCCAAATTGAGGTACCCTAGGATATAAACTGCCTTGATTTTCCCTGGGTCCACAGGAAGATCTGATAAAGCAGTCTGTAAAACGGGTGCGACCTCAGACCCCCCTGATGGTTTATGTATGAGACCACCGATGTGTTGTCGGAGCAAACAAGTACATGATGGTCTCTGAGGTCTGGAAGGAAGTGTTTCAGAGCCTGAAATACTGCCAACATCTCCAGGCGCTTTATGTGCCAGGTGAGATGATGGTCCTGCCACAGACCCTGAGCAGAGCGACCACTCATGATCACTCCCCAGCCTGTGAGAGTAGCATCTGTTGTTAGCGTGACACGACGACCAAGAGCTCCCAACACAGGTCCCTGGGAAAGAAACCAAGGTTTTTCCATATGACTAAGGCACAAAGGCATCGCCGCGTGACCTTGATCGTACGGTTTTAAGCCACCACTGTAATGGTCTCATGTTCAGCAGGCCAAAAGGTATCACGTTGGATGCTGCTGCCATAAGACCCAACAGTCTGAAACTGCTGACAGTGAGTGACTGGCCTAGCTTCATCTCTGTCATGGCTGAGAGAATCGAAGTTGCACGGGCAGGTGACAGAAGAGCCTGCATTGCTATCGAATTGCATACTATGCCCAGATAAGCGGTCCTCTGTGTTGGAGAAAGAACACCTTTCTTGCTTTCAGCCTCAACCCCAACTTCCTCATGTGTGCGAGAACAACATCTCAATGTTGAACCGCCATCTGCTCTGAATGAAGTAATATCAACCAGTCATCAATGTAGTTTAGAATGTGAATGCCCCGCATACGCAGGGGTGTCAAAGCCACGTCTACACACTTCATGAAAGTGCGGGTGACAAAGCTAGGCCAAAAGGAAGAACTCGATATTGGTACGCTTCGACCCCGAAAGCGGACCTCAGAAACCTCCTGTGTTGTGGGAGGATGGACATGTGTAAGTATGCGTCCTTTAGAAGTATCGTGACAAACCAGTTCTCTGACCTGATTTGTGACACGATCTGTTTGCTACAGTGCAGATCTAAGATTGGATGCAACCCCCATCCTTTTTTGGAAAAATGAAGTGCAGGCTGTAAAATCCTGACTCCCTGCTGGGAGGAGGAACCATTTCTATAGCCTCCTTTTGTAGAGGAGTCTCTACTTCTTGTGCCATAACCAGAGCCTGCTCGGGGCCCACCACAGAGGGCAGGACCCCCGCTGAATCGGGGTGGACGACTGAATGGCGTATCCTTTTTCTAATATCTGCAGGACCCACAGAGATATGTTCGGCAGACATTCCCACTCTGCCAGAAAATCTGCTAAGGGTACCAGTCTCTTGAAACTGGCCTCTGGTATACTTTGGGCAGTCAGCACAGTGCTCTGAAGCGGCACACCGGCAGGGAACGTCTGGCTTGACTGTGATAAAACTCTCCTCAGAGAGCACGAGCCACCCTCGGGTGACTCGCAGGGACCCCCTGCACACCGGCATTGTGGCGGGGTTGGCAGGGTGCCCCCCTGAGGGCACAGAAGGAAAACGGGCACCGTGTAATGCGGTGAATGCCGTCTGTCTTCAGAGGGGACCACCCTCAGCTTTTGTACTTTGAGCAGTCAGCACAGCGCCCTGAAGCGGTGCACAGGCAGGGAACAACTGGCTTGACTGCAGTGAAACTCTCCTCAGAGCGTGAGCCACCCTCGGGTAATTCGCGGGGACCCTCTGCATCCCGGCATTGCGGCAGGGTTGGCAGAGTGCCCCCCTGAGGGCACCAAAGAAAGACCATATAGTGAGGTGGAAACCATCTTCCCCCGAAGGGGTCTGCCTTTAGAAGCCTAACACCACAGACGTCAGTGCTTCTTTGCCGAAGTCTACTTAGAGATAACAGTCCTCAGATCCGTTTTACCCTTTGAAGGCTTCAACTGCTAGCTTTGCCCCGATCTCCCTAGGGGGAGTACGGGTAGCGAAGCTCATCTTAGAAAGGACGCAAAGCACTCGGCACGTGACCTTACCATAAACATGGATTTCAGAAAGGGCACGAAGCACTCGGCGCGTGCCCTTACCATAAACATGGATTTTAGAAAGGGCACGAAGCACTCGGCGCGTGCCCTTACCATAAACATGGATTTTAGAAAAGGCACGAAGCACTCGGCACGTGCCCTTACCATAAACATGGATTTATAAAAGTACATTTGTTTATATCATCAATATTTGTAAGTTTTCAAAGTCATAAAGATATTTGATTTAATTTCTCAAAAATTAAATACAGCAAATAAACAATCAGACAAGTATATGTTCCTAATAGAATCTAAAACACAAAAAGAATCTTAAAATCATGGCTTTCAAACACAAATGGTTTGCCTCCGCATTATAAGTAAATTGCGGATCCATAATCTACGCATTGCCTCGGCAACGCGAGATCCGAGCCATAGATTCTTATTCCAGACCCATAATCTATATGCGCTGCCTCGGCAACACGAGATCCAAGCCATAGATTCTTTATTGCAGACCCATAATCTACGCGCTGCCTCAGCAACGTGAGATCCGAGCCATAGATTCTTTATTGCAGACCCACGTTGCCTTGGCAACGTGAGTGCAAGACTTTCCTCTCTGGAGAGGAAAGTCAACGGGAGCTGGGCTATGAAACGCCTGATAGTGCTGTAGTGAACAACAGACGTGATGGCACCAGAGCTTCACAACAGACATCTCTTTTGTCCCACTTTGATTAATACAAAAGAGTCTGATAGGACCCTCAATGCCCTCAATGCCCTCAACTAAATGACTATTGTAATCAGAGCTGCCAAAGGTGGAGGACAGGAAAGATGACATCAACGGCCCATTGATGATAGGTTAATCTCATCACGAGTTGCCTTTGTTCACCTCAGCCCTCCATGCCTGAGTTCAAGGTGTGAATGACCATGGACTCCTAGGGCTGCCAAACTGGTTCTGGCTAGAGCACAGCAAGAACAAAGAAATGCTCAGAAAGAAAGACATTTTGGCTTGAAATCACCAAAAATGGACAGGAATACTGTAAGGAACATGTCCTATACATCCTTTTACTCATCCAGGAATCTGTGCACACACAGTGGAAACCACACCTGGAATAAAAGCCAATTCAACTGCACCCACTGAGACAGAAGTGTGATACCTCAACCAATTCACATCAAGTTTGGACTCACTTCTACAGTTCAGAACACTGCTACAAGGACTTTGAGAAAGGTTTGAAAAAGAAATAAAGCATTTCCAAGGTCCTAAAGACATTGTTTTATTTAACTGTGTATTTTGGGGCAATACAACAAGTTTTACAGGATGAAAGGTGGGCGTGTTAAGGGACGGACACCTGGAATGCTGTGACCCAATCACATCACCACATCAGGAAAGGTGGGGATTTGTAATCCTCTCCCCAACAGGAAGGAGTAAAAGCTTCCCCAATTGAACAAACCCTCGTTCTGAGTTTCTGACCTGATGAGGAAAGAACAACAGCACGACCAAGGTGAGACTCTTGCGAGTAAACCTTTCATCGCATGGATCTTCAAGCAGCCCAAGTGCTTCTGCAGAGGACTTTGACTCCCGACCTGCATAACTCAAGTACCTCCAACCTACAGAAGATCCTACGGACCGACCAACATCTGACCTACAGTTCTCTGGATTACACAAAGACCTCCAGCACTCAGTGCAGCTCTGCAGCTGTTGGAAAGCAATCCAGTCTCCCACTGCACAAGGAGATTGCTATTTGTGTAGAGACTATTTATCTAGGGTCAGCGTACACAGATAGATACATTAGACACGTTATCTGTATTCATAGTAAATGCTTTTTTACTATTTTTAGTAAAAAATAGACTGCTAATTACCCATTCATTGCTTCGTCCAATCCGTTGCTCATCTACTTGGCATTCAGTTTTGTTAACATCCATTTGTGTTGTAGTTTGTAGTTTCTGTTTGATTATTGATTAAATTTTCTTAGTAGTTTAGTCATTTTTCCTTAGTAGTATTTAGTGAGTGTGATATTTTACTCTTGTATATCTTTTTGTTAATAAATTCATTTTATTTCAAACTGTGTCATACTTGTGTTGATAATCAGAGGCTCTACAAGCTCGCCTGAATCTCACTAAATCCTTCAGATTGGTCAGATGATAAACTTCCTCCAATTTATAAAATTCTAATTCAGTCAACAATCTTTCATGATTGTTCTTTATTGTCAAAGTGAGATTCCTGACTGGTGCCCCGAAATATTGGAAGGAATCATCTGACTCAATATTAATATTAATACAAATTATTAATATTAAGACCATAAATAACTACATTTGTGGTGCCCTCATGTAAGGCTAATCCAAAATCACTACAGTGCATTCTTACACGTTGGGACATTTTATGAATGAACACTGTCAGCCCACACAAGAGCTGATGTGCATGTCCGCTCCCAAACAAACAACTCTTTTCGCGTATATCACCACTCGTAATATAGCGAGGGCAGGGAGGGACACACGATTCAAAAGGCTGTTTGCTCACCTTTGTAATACTGTCTGAAATATATATGCTTGTGACAAACAATAAATAGACAGAGACAATTTCGCACATAGCGCTTGCTGAAGGCACAGAAGCTGAATGAATGGGTTTTCGGGTAGGCTTTTTAGTTTCCTGGTCAGTGACGTCACCTGCCTATGACGTTCCGTCACTCCATTGGACTGATTTCATATGTGCTTCACGATGCAATCACGCAGAGGCGTTCCCGCAGCGTTTCGATGCAGCTTGAGTTCCCTTGAAAGGGAACTTTTATTTTTTGGGAATAAAGCAGGCAGCCTATTAACTATAATTCATTATAAATATTATGTTTGTTTAATTCATACTGGAAGCCGGAGGGCGCCTTTGCGCAGAAAGTCCAAATTTGCCTCAAGAAGTATCCGTTCAAGGATATCCATCTAGTAGTGGGAAGTTCAGATAATTTTACTGACTCTGATCTTTGAATCTCGTTCAGCAAAATGAATGAATCTTTTTTCAAGTCATTTCATTCATTTCGTTTATTTCAGCAGAATATAACTGAAATGTTACATGTTAAATTCCCCAACACATAACGTTTATACTTACACAAACGTTTATCACATTTGGAATAAAAAAGAAACTATAGGCTAATTAATACAGCCATGAAGGCCAAATTAGGACTAAGAAATGATTAATTAATTGCTTAGCAGGGTCTTCAGGCTATGCAACCTGTTAGTTCACCTCACCTCCTGATCCGAGTTGTTCTTTCTTTTGTCACACATTTATCACGTCTGTTCCCCAGAAAGATTAGTTCACCTCTCGTGTCTTCGGGTTTGAGACGTTAATCCCGTTGTCAGTATCTGATCTGGGCCGTGACAGCCATAGACATTATGTCTATGGGGACAGCCCCATATGCAATTGCAGTACAGGAAACAGAAATGATTAGTTCGCCTTTCAAATCTTTCTGGTTCGAGTCGTTCGTTCATCAAGTCCCAGCCCCATAGACAAGGCTATGTAGTCTGTACCGGAAACAGAAATTATTAGTTCACCTTTCGAGTCTTTCGGGTTTGAGTCGTTCGTACATCACGTCACAGCCCCATAGGCTGAATGCAGAAACTGAAGACATTAGTTTATCTCTCGAGTCTCAGGTCTGAGTCCTTCATTCTTTTGTCACGTGACCGCTTCCCGGCTCAGTGTCTCACAACAAATACATTACATTCATATTACTATTGACTGTATGTTGTATTATATTTAGGAATTATAATTATCAAAAGATATGTGCAATGAACGACTCGATCCTGAAGGACTCGGGAGGCAAACTAATCATTTCTGTTTCTGGTACAGACTACATAGCCTTGTCTATGGGGCTGGGACTTGATGAACGATTGACTCAAACACGAAAGACTCGAGAAGTCAACTAATCATTTCTGTTTACTGTGCAGAACCTATGGGATGTTCCGCATACGCGGTCAACACAAAATGAATGAATCACTCGCTGAGACAACTCGCTGTTCTCGAGTCCAGGGTTTGAAATTAACACTCGCCACTCGTGAGTCATCATGATATATTAAATACAGCGCATTGCGCAGAATCTGCGCATATCTGGCTTACTTGAACATACACGTCACTAGGCAACAAATAACGGCGCACTTGTTCATTTGCATTGAAGCAATAGCGAAGATTAAAATGAAGCATAATAATGTGGCAATACGTTTGGTTAACAGAAAAGACATTATTATTTTCCAATATCCTACAACTTTAGCAGACCCAGGCTTATCCTGAAACCGCAGGGTTTTTTTTTGTTGTTTTTTTTGCGTGGTGGTTGGTGTTCTTTGTAGGGAGAGCAGTACCACCATACGAAAGTACCATTTTTCAGAAAAACTTAAAAGATAATGTTTTAGACAGAGATATATTTTTGCTGTGGTCAATAACTCACAAGTGTGGTCTATCGATACCAGGTGGTATTTTGTACAAATGTAGAACGACTTCAGCATAATTTCACTTTGAACATAAGTTGCACAGTTACTTTCGAACCCTTCCGTTTGGCACACATATGTATGGACACACTCTGAGAACACCCAAAAAAAGTGGTGGAGATCAGGCAATAGGTGGAGCTATAACTGTCAAAAAACCTTTAAAAACCATATTTTTCCTTACTAAATTGCCTGTATTGGCTGTAAATGGTCTTTTTAATCTATGATTTAAGTGTTTACATGCTTGCTAAATAAAATATAACACCTTTTTATGTGCTTAAAGGCCTTGCAGCTTTAATCTTTTGGCTTCTGTTAAGCCCTGAATAAAAAAACAAATTTAAGTATATTTCTGGTTTGGTATTCTTTTATTTTATGGTGTTTAATAGAGGGTTTTGTGTGAACCTTTATGAGAAATATCAATTGTGAAAGTGAAAATAGCTGGGATAGAGGAAAAGGAGATTTCTCATCGTTCATTCATTTAATCACCTTTTATTTTTTTTTTATTTTTATTTTTTAACTTTGTTACGTTCTCTCCGAAACCTCTAAGAGTTCGTAACAAATGGGGGCTCGTCCATCTTTGAAATAACAAATGTAAGCTCGTTGTTCATCCATTCTTCCATTCAAAAATTGTGAATTTTCCCCCACTGCTCCGTGACAATTGTATGCACGTCACTTCTAAATTCAGGATTTGGTCACATGCAACGCAGCTTTGGTGAGTACTATTTTTTCTATCTGTTGATTGCTGACTGTTTTCTTCTTGGGTGAAAGAGGAGAGTGTTAGTAGATTTAAAGATGGAATTTGATCTAATCTCGTTTACTCTTGCGCCGACTACTGAAGTCTTTAATCACTGTAAAAAGAGTGATCTCTTGATGATAGCAGATTTCTTTAGGATTAACGTCCCCAGAGAGGCTACCAAACAGGTCATTAAAGAAGAGCTGTATGACAAATTAGTAAATGAAGGAATTTTACCAAGACAAAGTGATAATAGTGGAGGGGTAGAACAACTCGAAGCTGCAGCAGGTAAAGAATTGGATGATGTAGATCTACCTGACATTGATGCTATGTCGTTACACGACCCTAGGTTAGCTGTGAGGTTAAGAGAGTTGGATTTGGAAATAAAGAAGCAGGAGTGTGAAGCTCAAATGATCAAATTGAGAACTGTTGAAGCG
Organism: Ctenopharyngodon idella; assembly: GCF_019924925.1. NCBI lineage: Eukaryota > Metazoa > Chordata > Actinopteri > Cypriniformes > Xenocyprididae > Ctenopharyngodon > Ctenopharyngodon idella. The sequence goes on along the minus strand of NC_067233.1, from coordinate 20,596,980 downwards.
GAGGCTCATAGGTATATTAAATTGCGAAAACCAGCTTTAGAAGCTCAGCGCGTGGCTGCGCAACCAGTCCCTATACCACGTACTAAAACCTAATCAATTTCCTCTCCTATATCAACAGTAACTACTCCTTTGGCTGGGGGGCACAACGATGCACCTTCTGATGTTCCGTTTGACCCCAGTAGATATATTAAACTTGTACCACCATTCAGAGAAGCAGAAGTAGATTCTTACTTTGTCAAATTTTGCTCCGAGATGCCTTGTATAATGTGCCCTGTTAGAGTGGAAAACTTTTCCAAGAGTATTCGTAAAATTAAACCTGCCAATAATGAGAAACGTGAATGTTTCTATTGTCTGAGCCCTGAACATCTGATTGCAGACTGTCAATTGTGGAAGCAGAAGAATTCGAAAACTAAGAGTGTAGCACTTTCTCAGTCTTTACCAAAGCTAAGCACAGCTGATGTGGAAAGTTATTAGCCATTTCTGTTAGAAGGCATGGTTTCCATTTGCCCTGATGCTGAGTTTAAGCCAGTTTTCATGCTTCGAGATACCGGATCAGCTTAATCCTTTATTCTTGAGCATAGTCTACCATTTTCTGCTGATACCTACACTGGTTTTGATGTATTAGTCCGAGGTATTGAGATGGACTGTGTTAATGTGCCTCTGCATATGGTTCATTTGAAGTCAGATCTTGTCAGTGGAGCGTTCAAGCTGGGTGTCCGTAAACAGTTACCTGTGGAAGGTGTAGATTTAATATTAGGAAATGATTTAGCAGGTGGTGAAGTTTTTCCTACTCCAATAGTGACACATTCCCAATTGAAAAGGTGCAATCTGATCTTTCTGTAACCAGGTTCAAATGAGGAAGGACAAAGAAGTCAGGGTCAGCGGATAATCCAACTTTTATTCAACAGAATAAACGCAAACAAAAACCTGTGGGCTCTCTGCCAAACACAGTATGCACACAAAATGCAGTCTCAGTCTCTCTCTCTTTCCTCTAAGGTCCGCGGGGCGCTTATATCCTGTCTCTCCGTCAATCACTGGAATTAGAGACAGGTGTTAATAATTACACACTTGACTTCCTTATCACCACTCGTCTCTGCACCTGTTCCCCCTCTGCAGACCTCGCTGAACCACACCCCCCTCGCCAGTTTCCTTCAGCATTCCCTGCATGCGCAGTGACCTGTGCATAAGCACAGAAGTTCAATGAAATGGCAAATCTGGCTGATTCCTTTCTAGTTCATGACTCTATTCCATTAGAGTGTACACTGTCTGTAGAGCCTGAGCTAAAGCATGATCCCAGTTCAGAGTCTAAAACCCCCTTAAACAGTGAGCCGAGAACATTTGATAAAAGCGCAACGAAAAGACACAACATTAACTAAAGCATTAAAGCTGCAGTACTTGGGCAAATGTCTGATTCAGGAGTGATGTATTTCTGGGATGATGGAGTGCTGATGTGCAGATGGAAACCAGATGTTGAGGATGAGAATTGTCAGGAGGTAAGACAGATAGTTTTACCTGCTGGCTATCGCACACATGTGTTAAAACTGACTCATGAACACGTAATGTCCGGCCATCTGGGTGTGACAAAAACATTCTATTGAATTTCCAGATACTTCTACTGGCCTGGTATAAAATCTGCTGTGTCTGCCTTTTGTAAAGCTTGCAAAAAAGTTTGTCAACTCGCAGGAAAGCCGAACCAGAGAGTTACTGTTGCTCCACTTAATCCAATACCTGTCATGAGTGAGCTATTCGAACGACTGGTCACTGATTGTGTGATTGTGTTGGCCCGTTGCCGAAGACCAAGGCAGGACATCAGTATTTAATAACTATCATGTGTGCTGTACAAGGATCGTAAAATTGTTGAGTGAACAACTGTTGGCTGAACATCCGACCCCTATGACTATTCCTGACTATGTTCAGTCTCGTTGTCAGAGACTACAACGCACTCGTGAAGTGGCAGCACAACACCTTGTAACAGCACAAGGAAAGATGAAAGCACGCTATGAAAGAAGTCTGTTATCAGATCCTTCCACCCTGGCGATTCCGTTCTGGCTTTGTTACTTACCCCTGGTTCTGTGTTACTGGTCCCTACATAGTTAAAAAGAAAGTGAGTGGCACAAATTACATCATTGACACCCCTGACCGGAGGCGCAAAAGCCGTGTGTGCCACATCAACATGCTAAAAAGGTATGTGACTACACAGTGTAAAAGTGGAACAAAGTGTGACAAAGCTACAGCTGAAGAAAAGTGTGAGAGAGAGAGTGTGCCACTGTAACGCAGTTCGTATGTACGGGAAGAAGGAGGCGGGAACCGGCGAACGTTCCAACATAACTTTAATATTAAATAAACAAATAACAAAAGGAAAGTAATGCTGGCAGGCCCTCACGGACGTCTGCCGGCCACACAAACATAATTAAACATAACTTAAAGTCCAGGCCTGGTCCTCTCTCGTCCTTCACTGTCGTCGCTCCCCTTTTATGCTTCCGGAGCTCCTCCGTGAGAGACTCGAGACCGTTGCAACACGCAGCTGACGCTCATTAACACTCGTGTCACCGGCCTTGCGCTGTTCCCTCACGGCTCTCGCCCGCCCTGCTAGTATATGCTGAAGCATGGATTTGCTGTGCCAAGTCAGAGTCCCTGGAGTTCGCCCTGCATACTGGTACCAAAACCTGATTCCACTTATCGCTCAATGTAACTAAGGCTGATTCCTTCCTGCTTCCTAGGTTGGAAGACTGTGTGGACAGGGTGGGTAATGCTAAGTATGTAACGAAGCTGGATCTTCTGAAAGGATACTGGCAGGTGCCTCTAACTCAGTGTGCATCAGAAATATCAGCTTTTGTCACTCCAGACAGTTTGCTGCAATATTCTGTCTTAGTTCCTGCTACATTCCAACGTTTGATGAATACAGTGTTGTCAGATGTGGAGAACTGTGAAGTATACTTGGACGATGTGGTTATCTATTCACTTAGCTGGACAGAACATTTATCCAGCCTCAAGTCAAGTCAAGTCACCTTTATTTATATAGCGCTTTTTACAATGTAGATTGTGTCAAAGCAGCTTTACATTGATAACTGGTACATTATTTGGCTGCACAGCAGCTCTTAAAAGAATAGTGTCAATGCAGGCAGATCGAAGCACTGTTGAATATCAAATGTCAAATGTCAAGTGTCCCCAACTAAGCAAGCCAAAGGCGACAGCGGCAAGGAACCCAAACTCCATCAGGTGACATCAGGTGGCAGACAAGTGGCAAATAGGTGTTTGAATGGAGAAAAAAACCTTGGAAGAAACCAGGCTTAGTCGGGGGGCCAGTTCTCCTCTGGCCAACAGTGCTTTGTTACGATTCAGGTAGCTATCATAAGTCCGACAGGATCGCAACATTCAAAGTATTTATTCCAGTTCCATCCAATTGAGGATCGTATTCATCACGGCGGTATGGACGGTTGTTGAGGAACTGTGTCGTGGCTGTCGTGTCGATGAGGCCCTCACAGTGGATGATCTAGTTGACTCAATCTCTGCTGATACGTCAGGGCTGCGTTGTGGTCGTGTCAAGGTGCAGGTCCTTGGTCTCACCTGGATACGGCCCGGATCCGGTTGACTACGGTGAACCTCAGGATAACCAGAAAGACTAATATTAGCGTAGATGCCATTCTTCTTCTGATGTAACGAGTACATCAGGCGTTATAGGAAGTGTTCCCGGTTCCGGCTGACCTAATTTATGCAGCCTAATAATCCTTTAACAGATTTGAAAATATAAATTGGTAATGTGTTATGTGTATGCCAAGTTAAAGAAATGCGTTTTTAGTCTAGATTTAAACTGACAGAGTGTGTCTGCTTCCCGAACAATGCTAGGAAGATTGTTCCAGAGTTTAGGTGCCAAATAGGAGAAGGATCTACCGCCTGCGGTTGATTTTGATATTCTAGGTATTATCAGCTGGCCTGAATTCTGAGATCGCAATAGACGTGAAGGACTATAATGAATTAGGAGCTCGCTCAGGTACTGGGGAGCTAAACCATTTAGTGCTTTGTAAGTAATTAGCAAGATTTTAAAATCTATACGATGTTTAACAGGAAGCCAATGCAGTGTTGACAGAACTGGGCTAATATGGTCATACTTCCTAGTTCTAGTAAGAACTCTAGCTGCTGCATTTTGTACGAGCTGTAGTTTATTTATCAGGCGAGCAGAACAACCACCCAGTAGAGCGTTACAGTAATCTAGCCTTGAGGTCATGAACGCATGAACTAACTGTTCTGCATTTTTCATTGAGAGCATATGTCGTAGTTTAGATATATTTTTAAGATGGAAGAATGCGGTTTTACAGATGCTAGTAACATGGCCCTTCAAATGAAAGATTGGTATCAAAGAGCACACCCAGGTTCCTAAGTGACGACGAAGACTTAACAGAGCAGCCATCAAGTGTTAGACAGTATTCTAGGTTATTATGTGAAGAAGTTTTTGGTCCAAAAATTAGAATCTCTGTTTTTTCTGAATTTAGTAGTAGGAAATTACTGGTCATCCAATTTTTTATATCAGCTATGCATTCTGTTAATTTTGTGAATTGGTAAGTTTCGTCAGGGCGTGAAGAAATATAGAGCTGAGTATCATCAGCGTAACAGTGAAAACTAACGCCATGCTTCCTAATGATATCTTCCAAGGGTAGCATGTACAGAGTGAACAGCAACGGTCCTAGTACTGAGCCTTGCGGTACTCCATATTGAACTTGTGATCGATATGACATCTCTTCGTTTACTACTACAAACTGATAACGGTCAGATAAGTATGATTTGAACCATGACAATGCAATTCCACTAATGCCAACATAATTTTCGAGTCTATTTAAAAGAATATTGTGATCAATAGTGTCAAATGCAGCACTAAGATCCAGTAACACTAATAGAGAGATACAACCACGATCTGATGATAAGAGCAAATCATTAGTAACTCTAATGAGAGCAGTCTCAGTACTATGGTACGGTCTAAATCCTGACTGGAAATCCTCACAGATACTATTTCTTTCTAAAAAGGAACATAGTTGTGATGATACTACCTTTTCTAGTCTTTTTGACAGAAAAGTGAGATTTGAGATCGGCCTGGAATTGACTAATTTTCTAGGATCAAGTTGTGTTTTTTTAATAAGAGGTTTAATAATAGCCAGCTTAAAAGTTTTTGGTACGCGTCCTAGTGATAAAGATGAATTGACGATATTAAGAAGAGGATCTATAACCTTTGGAAGCATTTCTTTCAATAGTTAGTCGGTATAGGGTCTAACATACATGTTGTTGATTTTGATGATTTAACAAGTTTAGACAATTCTTCCTCTCCTAAAGCAGTAAATGAATTGAATTTTTCCTCAGGGACACTACAATGCACTATCTGACGCGATACTGTAATAGACGGTTGCATGGTTATAATTTTTTCTCTAATATTATCAATCAAAGAAGTTCATAAAGTCATTACTGCTGTGCTCTTTGGAAACATCAGAAGTTGAAGCTTTATTTCTTGTTAATTTAGCCACTGTATCAAATAAATACCTAGGGTTGTGTTTATTTTCTTCTAAAAGTTTTGAAAAATAAGCAGATCTAGCAGATTTTAAGGCCTTTCTGTACTCAATCATTCTCTCTCTCCACGAAATGCGAAAAACTTCTAGTTTTGTTTTCTTCCAGCTGCGCTCCATTTTTCTGGCTGCTAACTTTAGGGCCCGAGTGTGCTCATTGTACCATGGCATTGGATTAATTTCCCTAATCTTTTTTAAGCGCAAAGGAGCAACTGAGTCTAATGTGCTGGAAAAGACAGAGGCAATAGTTTCTGTTACAAAATCGAGGTCTTCTAAGCTTTCTGGTATGCTAAGGCGATGAAACTGATCAGGAAGATTATTTATAAAGCTATCTTTAGTGTTAGAAGTGATGGTTCTACCATATTTATGGCATGGAGGCAGTTTAGCCGCCTTGACTAAATGTAGTATACACGAGACTAGATAATGATCTAAGATGTCGTCACTCTGCTGCAGAATTTCAACAGCATCAATATCGATTCCATGTGACAATATTAGATCTAAAGTATGATTACGACAATGAGTAGGTCCTGACACATGTTGTCTAACACCAATAGAGTTTAGAATATCTGCAAATGCCAATCCTAATGTGTCTTTTTTATTATCTACATGGATATTAAAATCACCAACAACAAGGACTTTATCTGCAGCCAATACTAACTCCGACAGAAAATCAGCAAATTCTTTGATAAAGTCTGTATGGTGTCCTGGTGGCCTGTATACAGTAGCCAGCACAAATGTCAACCTACATAATGTTACGTAAAGTACCATCACTTCGAAGGAATTATATTTGGAAGACTTTTGACTAATACTGTAAATATTACTATAGATTACAGCAACACCTCCCCCTTTGCCTTTCTGACGGGCATTGTGTCGATAATCATAACCTTGAGGACTAGACTCATTTAAAGTAATGTAATCGTCCGGTTTTAGCCAAGTTTCTGTCAAACACAGCACATCTAGATTATTATCTTTGATAATATCATTAACAATAAGTGATTTTGAAGAAAGGGATCTAATATTTAACAACCCGAGTTTTATCATTTGTTTAGCATTATTATCTCTATTTTTTATTTGTTGAACATCAATTAAATTTTTACCATTAAATGGGTTTGGAAGTTTTTTGTTTTTACTAATTTGGGGTACAGACACAGTCTCTATTTGAAAATATCTAGGTGTAAGAGTTTCTATGTGTTGGGAGTTATCTGAATTTTCTGACTTCTGTAACGTGAGGCAGCTAGGAGACGGTCGGTTTAGCCAGTCTGTCTGCTTCCTGACTTGGGCCCCAGTTTGTCATGTTTCAGTTCTAAGACTATGTGCCATATTACTAGAGAGAAGAGCAGCACCATCCCGGGAGGGATGAATACCATTTCTTTTCAACAGGTCAGGTCTGCCCCAAAAACTTTTCCAATTGTCTATGAAACCTATATTATTTTGCGGACACCACTTAGACAGCCAGCCATTGAGTGATGATAATCTGCTAACTATCTCATCACTCCGACGAACAGGAAGGGGGCCAGAGCAAATTACTTCTCCTGACATTGTACTTGCGAGTTCACACACCTCTTTAATGTTAATTTTAGTGATCTCCGACTGGCGAAGTCGAACATCAATAGTGCCGACGTGAATAATAATCTTAGAGTATTTACGATTAGCATTAGCCAGCACTTTTAAATTTGCTTTGATGTCAGGTGCTCTGGCTCCCGGCAAACATGTGACTATGGTGGCTGGTGTCTCTATTTTCACGTTCCGTGTAATAGAATCGCCAATAACTAGGGCACTTTCAACAGGATTCTCAGTGGGTGTTTCACTGAGTGGGGAGAACCTGTTTGATGTTCTTATTGGAACGGAAGAGTGGTGTTTTCCGCGGCTAGGCCGCCTCACCGTTACCCAAGTGCCCTGCTGCACGGGCTCTACAGGCGGAACCGAACAATGTACAGAGTTCACTAAGCTAGTCACATCCAACAGTATCTGAAGCCCTTGCATTCTTACTATCCTCGATTAAAGTTTGGATGCGTGTCTCTAATTCTGAGATTCTCTCTGTCAGCCTGACTATTTCCCAACATTTATGACATGTAAATCCCTCGTCGCTGACGGAGAGAGCTATGGTGAACATGTGGCAAATGGAACAGGTAGCAATACTGGGAGAGGATGACATGACTCACCGTGTTTGTAGACTGATCCGACTTACCACAGCTGTTTGAAGAACGCGTTGAAAAAGGAGCACGCAAGAGACTGTTAACAAGTTAACAAGCTAGCGCTGCAAATGCAAATGCTTTGTAACAGCGATTTAGATTCAAAGATTACAAGCTAGTGACGTCAGATTAGTGTGGTAGGCAATATTACATATAAGGTAATAAAAAAAATTAAATAAAAAAATAAGCAACAATGAATAAAAGTAAGAGATTCAAAACAAAGCTATACGGAGTTACAGACGTAAACCAATCTGAGCAGCGAGGCAGACAGGAGCAATCGAGCCAGAAAGACATCTGCCTACACTCTCAGAAAAAAACTACAAAAGCTACAAAAGCTGTCACTGGAGTGGTGCCCTATCAAAAGGTACCTTTTGTACCATTTTTTTCTGAGAGTGTAGCATGGATATTTCTAATCCTGAAGATCTTGCTTAGCTGGTTTAGATGTGTTTGGTTGGAGCTTAACTTAACTTTGCAGGACATTGATCCTCCAGGAGCAGGACACACCAGACATGCCCTTCACATTAATTGAATGTGATTTATCAACTTAGTAGTACATCTTAAAATATAGAGCTCATCATAACAAATGAAAACAAAAGACAAGAAAAGAAAATACTGGTAACGCTTTAGATTACAGCTCAGAAAGTACTGCATAATTACAAAGAATTTACAGCGTAACTTTCGATAATTATAGTGTACCTATAAAGTAAGTATGTGTAAGTATAGGGGAACAATAAGTAAAGTCTTGGGAATAAAGGGGTAACAACCAGGAAAATAACAAATTATTTATACTGTAAGTATTTTAGAACTAAGGGGTATTGACTGTGTCTCACTCCCTTTGCTTCTAGTCACACTTCCTGTTTGATTCAGTATTTTAGGGTGTGGTTGTGCACTTGCCCTTTGCGAAGTATTGCCAGTTCATCTGCCTTACCGAGCGTTTTCTTTATTCCTGCCTGTTTGCCTAGTGTATGATTCTGCCTGTTTTCCCTGATTACGTCTGTTGGATTATCCCCTTGCTTTGGTAGCCTGATTTGGACTGATGACTGTATTTAGGCCTTTTGCCTGTTTACTCACCTCTGCGTTTTGGATTACCCTTGTGTTTGCTGCTCGATTGGACTGTAATAAACATCCGCAAATGGATTCTAACGCCGCCTCAGCCTCGTCCTTACAGAATACTTCACCCTAACTGAATCCAGCGGAAGTTTCTAACTTGCAAGCAGCTTTTGGCTACCAAACTGAAGTTTTAAAGGGCTACCAAGATCAACTCGCTAAGCTCCAGTCTGTCAACGAACACCTGACTCATTACATCCAATCTCTCCCACCGGCCACACTGAAGACGGTAAGCTTTGCGTTACCAGACAAATTTGATGGAGGTGCGGAACAGTGTAGAGGCTTTATTCATCAAGTAAAGATTTACTTTGATAACCAGGAAGACAAGTTTGTGTCAGAAGAGAAGAAATGCGCTTTTATGATGACGTTATTATCTGGAAGAGCTTTAGACTGGGCCGCGGCAGTTTGGGAGACGGATGTATGATTCATAACATCTTTTTATTATTTCATTCAGCAACTGCATGAAGTGTTTGAATATCCCGCTGGGGGCAGGGATGTGTCGATGCAAATGTCACAAGGTAACCGCACCGCCGCTGATTAAGCCATTTTGTTTAGAACGCTCGCAGCTCAAAGTGGATGGAATGACATTTCATTGGAATCTGTCTTTCAACGGAACCTGAACCCAGACCTGCAAACTGAGTTGGCATGTAAAGGAGAGGATTTATCGTTTTCTGACTTTGTGACTCTTACTATAAAGATTGATAATCTGATGCGACAAGCACCGAAGCAAAGAAGTATGAGGGAATCACAACGCTTTTCGCCGACTGTCTTGCCATTGATGACGTCATCTACCGACAAGTCCAGCGATGAGCCCATGCAACTAGGTTTATCTAGACTTTCAGAAGAGGAAAGAATGAGATGACGTCAAATCCATCTATGCTTTTACTGCGGTGAAGCCGGCCATCGCAGTCAGGGGTGCCCACATAAAGCCCAGACAACCTCACGGGTAAATATTGAATATTTTTAACTACTTAGTAATAGATCTTTCAAGCTCCCTATTGAAATAAAAACTGAAAATGCATCTATTTCATTAACTGCGATGATAGACTCTGGGGCAGGTTTGAACCTCATACACAAAGATCTCATCAAGAAATATGACATTGCCACCCAACCATGCAACCCTCCTATCAAGATCAAGGCCGTAGATGATAACACCATTGGGGAGGGGATCACCCATCAGACCAAGCCATTAACTCTTCAGGTGGGTTTATTCCATCAAGAAATAATCTCCCTATACGTCATTGACTCCCCTAAGCATGAAGTAATCCTTGGATCCATTCATGATCCCATTATTTCCTGGCATCATGGTGAGTTGACTAATTGGTCCAACTTCTGTAGAAGTCATTGTTTTTCCCAAGTCCCCCAACCCCAACAAAGACTGTTAACATCCCCAACTGTTATTACGATCTGGCAGAAGTCTTTAGCAAACCAAAGCCACGCAATTACCACATCATCGCCCTTGGGACTGTGCAATAGATTTACTGCCCAACGCCATGCCCCCTAAAAGTTAAGTCTGCCCACTGTCCAGAAAGGAGAACCAGGCCATGGAAGATTATATTGAAGAGGCACTAAGCTCAGGGTTCATCCGACCCTCCACTTCTCCAGCTGCCGCAGTGTTCTTCTTTGTCGAAAAGAAAGATGGAGGGTTAAGGCCATGCATTGATTATAGGGGACTCAATAATGTCACAGTTAAATTCCGCTACCCCCTCCCATTGGTAACCTCAGCCCTGGAGCAGCTCCGCGAAGCCACCATTTACACCAAACTTGACCTGCGGAGTGCTTATAACTTGATCAGAATCAAAGAGGGCGACGAATGGAAGACTGCCTTCCTCACCTCTAGGGGGCACTATGAGTACCTCTCCTGCCGTATTCCAGTCTTTCATTAATGAGATCTTCCGGGACCTTCTGAACCAGTATGTAATAGCTTACATTGATGACATTTTGATCTACTCAAAATCCAAAGATGAACATGTCAGCCATGTCAGGACAGTCCTTGCTTGTCTACTCGCAAACCAACTATACGTTAAGGCAGAGAAGTGTGAATTTCATGTCCAACAGACTTCATTCCTGGGCTACCACATCAGCCACCAGGGGGTAAAGATGGATGAATCCAAGGTCAAGACAGTCACAGAATGGCCTCAACCATCCACCGTGAAGGAGCTTCAAAGGTTTTTGGGGTTTGCCAACTTTTATAGACGCTTTATCAGAAACTACAGTATGATTGCTTCTCCCCTGACATCCCTCTTGAAAGGAAAACCTACCAAGCTAAGGTGGACGGAAGAGGCCAGCCAGGCATTCCAATCTTTGAAGGAAAGGTTTACAACAGCCCCCATCTTAAAACATCCTGATCTGGATCTCCTGTTTGTGGTGGAAGTAGACGCTTCTGACTGCGGTATAGGAGCTGTGCTCTCCCAACGTCACAGCCAGCCCAGTAAACTATACCCATGCGCATCCTTCTCAAGAAAGTTAACCGCAGCGGAGAGGAATTATGATGTAGGGAATAAAGAACTTCTGTCCATGAAAGCAGCTATCGAGGAGTGGAGACACTGGCTCGAGGGAGCAGTCCACCCCTTTCAAGTAATCAATGACCACAAGAATCTAGAATACATCAAGAGTGCTAAACGGCTCAACCCACGCCAGGCTCGTTGGTCCCTATTTTTCACACGATTCCAGTTTACTGTGACATTTCAACCAGGCAGCAAAAACAGTAAGGCAGAAGCCCTATCTAGGCGGTATGATCTCCCCACTGACACCCTCGCACCCGAATGCCCTTCACTTACTACAGAACTCATTCTGGTGGCCCTCAATGACAAAAGATGTAACTACTTACGTCAAAGCCTGCCAAGTCTGTGCTCCTTCAGGTCTCCTCCAACCGCTACCCATCCCACAACGTCCTTGGTCCCATCTCTCCATTGACTTTATAACCGATCTACCACTTTCCAATGGCTTCACTGCTATCCTGGTCATAATTGACCGGTTCTCCAAGTCCTGTCGTTTGGTGCCTCTGAAGGGTCTACCCACAGCTATGGAGACTGCTCAAGCGCTATTTCACCATGTCTTCAGAAATTATGGATTACCCGATGATATTGTCAGCGACAGAGGAACTCAGTTCACGTCCCAAGTTTGGAGAGCCTTCTGTAAACATCTGGGCATTAACATCAGCCTCACGTCAGGTTACCACCCTCAGAGAAATGGGCAAGTCGAACGACTTAACCAAGAAATTGGTAGATACCTTCACTCATACTGTAGCCGAGAACACCGCTGGTCTGAATTCCTTCCTTGGGCAGAATACGCACAAAATTCTCTGACTCATTCCTCTACTGGCCTGACCCCCTTCCAGTGTGTCCTTGGATATCAACCTCCTTTGTTCCCGTGGTCTGGCAAACCTTCTTCGGTCCCCGCAGTGGACGACTGGATCCGACGTAGCGAGAGGGTGTGGGACAGCGCACACGTCCGTCTGCAGAGAGCTGTGACAGTACAGGAACTCCAGGCCAACCGATGACGTCGCCCACATCCTCCCTACCAACCAGGTCAACGGGTCTGGCTTTCCACGAGGGACCTCAAGCTGCGGCTACCCAGCAGGAAGCTCAGCCCCAGGTATGTTGGTCCTTTCAAGATTTTGAAGAGAATAAATGAGGTCACATACCAGTTAGAGCTTCCTGCTAACTACCGTATCTCTCCATCCTTTCATGTTTCCCTCCTCAAACCGGTCCACCCGGGAGCTGACCCTGACACTGAGGCTCAAGAGCCGCCACCACCACTGGACGTTGATGGAACTCCTGCTTACAAGGTGAATGAGTTACTAGACTCAAGATGGAGAGGGGGTCAGCTCCAATACTTGGTGGACTGGGAGGGCTACGAACCTGAGGAGAGATCGTGGGTAGCCGCCCACGACATCCTGGACCCTTCTCTCATCGACGACTTTCATCATACCAGACCCAATCGACCAGCGCCTAGACCACAGGGACGTCCGCGTCGAGCGCCAGGAGGCGCTCCTAGAAGAGGGGGTTCTGTAACGCCACACCAGCAGAGTGAGCCTTCGCCTGAGTATTGACTGTGTCTCCCTGCTTCTACTCGCACTTCCTGTTTGATTCAGTATTTTAGGGTGTGGTTGTGCACTTGCCCTTTGCGAAGTACTGCCAGTTCATCTGCCTTACTGAGCGTTTTCTTTATTCCTGCCTGTTTGCCTAGTGTATGATTCTGCCTGTTTTCCCTGATTATGTCTGTTGGATTATCCCCTTACTTTGGTAGCCTGATTTGGACTGATGACTGTGTTTAGACCTTTTGCCTGTTTATTCACCTCTGCCTTTTGGATTACCCTTGTGTTTGCTGCTCGATTGGACTGCTATTCTGGTTGTGACCTATCGCCTGGCTTAACGTTCCTGCCTTTTACACTCACTACTAATAAACATCCGCAAATGGATTCTAACGCCGCCTCAGCCTCGTCCTTACAACAACAATCTTACGTTTGGGAGCAATTTAGCGAGAAAGTGCACTGATTAAGTTGTTTCAAGGCAAGTAGAAAGAACTATTGCAATCTTTTTTTAATACATGGGGAAATATACTTTTGTTTCATGTAGTTACAGGGTAAGTATGACATTGTGGGCCGTAAATTAAAGTGGTGCTTGTTACACTCTTATTTCATGTAGTTACAGGGTAAGTGATAAAAAAAAAAAAAAACGCAAACAATCTGATATCACTGACTCTGAAACATTTATTTGAAAAACAACTTAATTAAAAACAGGTCTACAACACTTATTATTCATTTATTCATTTTTTAAAAAAATCAACTTTTCATTTCAAATTCTAAAGTCCTGACAGAAAGTAACACGTTTTGTCCTTTTTGTTGTTGTTTCTCTTGTTTGGCTTCCTCCTCCTCTTGTTTCTCAACTGATGAATCTTAAGAAGGAATCCCATTGCTATTCTGTATTAAAAGAAAATACAGTACACCCAGAAATTTTCTCATGGTTTAGGCTATTCTTCTTTTCGCTTCCGACCAACTGTCACCAGCGCCTGCATGCATTCGACGAAGCATATTGTAATGAGCAACGTAAAGCTTTCATGACATTCTCGCGGGAGATTCATGTGAAACTCGCGTGAGAACTGCCGTCTCTGTTATTCTGTCTTGTTTGTTTCTCGTTATCATTATCTGCTATTCTGTGTATTTTGTTGTGAGCATTAATAAAAAAAATAAACTGACGGCATCCGACATCTGCGTGAGTTTCTCGGCAGGCTTACGTCTCAAGTTACGTCAAGCATGAACTCTCAACCCTTTCATGCATGCGCAAGTGGCAGTTGGTCGAAAGTTAAAAATTTTTAATTATTTGGTATTTTTCTTACAAATAAGTATCGTTTCACTTCAGAAGACATTGATTCATCCATTGGGGTCGTATGGATTACTGTTGTTATTGTTGTATGTGCTGTTTGATGCTTTGACTTAGGAACACATGAGCTTGCATTGTAAAGTGTTCCCAGATATGATTTATTTTTCTAAAAACCTTTGTTTGTGTTCATCTAAAGAAAGAAAGTCGTATACATCTCAGATGGCATGAGGGTAAAAGATGAGTAAACGGTGAGCACATTTCCGGGTGTAGGCCCTACTGTATTTTCTTTTAATATAGAATAGCAAATGACATGGGATTCCCTCTTAAGATTCATCAGTGGAAAGAAAGAAAAAGAAGAAGAGGAACAAGAGGAGGAGGAAGCCAAGCAAGAGAAACGAATAAGAAGTGTTGTAACTTTAAATCTGTTTTGAAATAAGTTGTTTTTCAAATAAAGGTTTCCGAGTGATATCAGATTGTTTGCGTTTTTTTAATTACTTACCCTGTAACTACATGAAACAAGAGTGTAACAACCACCATTTTAATTTACGGCCCGCAATGTCATACTTACCCTGTAACTATACTTTTGTAACAAAAGTATATTTCCCCATGTATTAAAAAAGATTGCAATAGTTCTTTCTACTTGCCTTGAAACAACTTAATCAGTGTATGTTCTCACTAAATTGCTCCCAAACGTAAGATTGTTGTCATAATAAGTACCCCTTAGTTCTAAAATACTTACAGTAGGCCTATAAATAATTTGTTAATTTTCTGGTTGTTACTCCTTTATTCCCAAGACTTTACATATTGTTCCCCTATACTTACACGTACTTACTTTATATAATTATCGAAAGTTATGCTGTAAATTCGTTGTAATTACGCAGTACTTTCCGGGCTGTAATCTAAAACATTACCAAAATACTTGTATAGAAAAATACTACCAGAGCTTTGCTGGACAAACATTAAATGCATAAAGCAGTGGGAATAAACAATACCTTGAAAGAAATTAGCAAACTTTAAAGAAACATCAACCAGTTAATCATGTAACAATAACAACTTTAAAAAGTGCTGTGTAATTAATATAAAATGTTAAGAAGGTTGATTTTAAGTTGTATTCCACATATGATAGAATCTGTTAAATGTAATTTGTAGATTAATGCATTCGATTCATTTTAAATCAGCATGGTCAAATTAATGTTTGATTATTTGTTTAACACTGATATTAATTCGAACCACTGCAGAAAATCTTCTCATATCACAATTCATATAATTGCTATTTTTATTGATTGTATTTCTAATCCAAAGAAAACTACTAATACAATTTTTTTATAACCAAAGATTGACAATGTGTTCTAGCCTATAATCTTAACATTACAGTTCCTAATTAGTATTTCAATTGAAGACCTATAATACTGTTACTCTCCAACCCTGCTAACTCTCTTTCTCACACTCACACACACACACACACACACACTTACTCATTCACTCACTATAGTGGTCATCTTAAAAGACGAGTGGGAAAGGTTAGATATATTATCATGGTATATATATTGGGAAAACCAAACTCCATGTCAGCAGCATACTGTATGACTTGTGATCTTTCAAGTGTCGTACATTAGAGGCGAAGCTTTACAGCAGCACTAATTATAGTTAAATATAACACATTTCTTACATCAGCGAGTGGTCGTTCGCGTGGCAACAAAAGCTTATAAAGTGGGATGATTTGACAATTCCGTACCGACTCAGAAATAAGGCCGGTGTTCTGAAATATTCGGTGTCTGAGATTTTCGGTGACACTGGGCGGAGCTTATATGAATATTCACGAGTTTCCTGTTTTGTGTTAAAGCGCCACTGAAAATTTTAGTGCACTGTCCTTGGATCACAGAACTGTTTTCGGTAATGTGATTGTGTTTCCGCGACGAATTAAGTTAAGATTCTTTTTTATTAATAACTGTTTATGTATACTCAATAGTTTGTAGGTTACATTGTGTCTTGAGATATAATTTAGTAGTGATTACAGCCACTGGTGGTCTATCATTAGGAAATGAGCCAACAGCCATCGAGTTTGTTTGTTTTAGTACAACTGTTTTGATTTGATTTTCTTTTAGTTTGTTTGATAAGATAACTTGTATAAATATAGGCTATCTGTGGTGGCATAATATGTTTCAGTTGTGATTATTTTGTCATTCCCTATTGCTTTCTCAGTAGATAGCCTGCATAACTTTAACCAGACATTATTATTTTTTAAAACATATTGAGAGTTTTATGTTATGTTCCGTTTATGTTTTTGACATGCATGAATTAATGCATGTAAACCTTCTTTATCTTTTTCTGCAAAACACACAATGCTCTTTATGAATAGAAACATGAGACAGTGTTAGCTTCCCTGCAGCACTTTAATAAGGTTTTAGTTTAATTCTGCAAGCTTTCCACAACAATTAAAATGTTAAAATTGAATTACAAGTGGTTAAATTGATCATCTACAAAACTAAAAGTTACTAATGCGGGTTTTATTTACAAATTATTATATGAAGAAGACATAATTGTCAAAAGTATGAGGAATATTATTGTTATGTGGATAATCAGACATACACACTGCTGTGATTGCTCTGTCATTTCTTAATTGCTTGCTAAGTTGGTAAATAATTTCAAAGAGACTTTATTAAATCCTAAAGTGAAGTGTTATTTTTTTCATATTATTAGGAAACATTCTCAATCCTTTTTCCCCACAAAATGATGCATTTCATTGACAAAACATTTTAATATGGAAAAAACATGATGCACTGTGAATCAGGATTCAGTTTAACACAGTGGTGATATGGAACTATATATGGAACTAAGTTGTGAAATGAGCAAACCTGCAGTAAATTCACAATGAAATGTTTTAGTTCTATTCTACAAGCTTTCCATAACAATTAAAATGTTTAAATTTTAATTATGTTTATTTAGCGGCTAAAATAATAGACCATGTAGTAATTTGCATATCTGTAATATCAAAGATAAAAGAAAATAATGAGAGTAGTTAGATTTTGAATAAAAAAGAGCAACTGATTCTGTGTTGAAATTGTATTCTCAAACGAGGAGAAGTCATGACATATATAATAAAAAACACTTGTATTTAAACACACAGTAACACACTTTACAAATGAAAGTGATACCAGCCTTTGCTACTGACACATTCAATCTAAAATATATAATAAAATGACATTACAACAAACCTGTATTATTAAAATTTTTAATACACTGTGAAAAAATAAAGTGTCTGCTTTGTCTGGTGTACAGGGATATTTATTGGCAAAAGTCATCATCTTTGGGAACGAATCAGGGTTATATTAGCAATAGACATTATATTAGTTATTAAATGCATAATTCATCATGGCCTATTTGGATAATCATTAAACTATATTTAAAGTACATTAACATGTTTTCATGCATGTGTGCAATTTTGGAAACATAACACATATAACACTAGAAATTCAAGTCTACCCAGATTAGAAGTGCTTCTGCAAACTAGGAAAGTTTACTGCTGCCTTCACCACAGGAGTTTACAATTTATATTACTATGCTACCATACATTTCGGTAAACTTTTAAAACTATATGCTTTAAAGACTTAAGGTAAAACAGAAACAACAAAAATAGGCTACTTAAAACGCTATTGGCTCGTTTAGCGAATCCTAACGACACCTCTGGTGAATCATTGGCTGTGTTCATATCAAACATAGCTAACACATGACACGACATCACAGAATATAGCTTATATATAAAATATTGTGCATCAATAACAGTTAGAATATAAGCTTGACTTCGTTTAACGCTGAAACATAGACTAATTACCTTTAATGTTAGCCGAAGAGCGTGCACTAACATTTTCAGAGTCGCTTTAACACAAAACAGAAAACTCGTGAATATTCATGTAAGCTCCGCCCAGTGTCACCGAAAATCTCAGACACCAAATATTTCAGAACACCGTCCTGAAGACGGCGCGGTTTGACCAATCAGATGAAAGGGGCATTTCGGCGCCACCCACATGCACGAAAGAAATATCAAAGCCATAAACCGATTTGTAAATCACAAACAAAAAGTGGGATTTGTTAACCTAAATGAAAAAACGAATAAACAAGCTGTCTTTTCATTTCTCGTTATTCCATTCCAAATAGGAAATGAAATGATCAAAACGTACACAGACCCTGCTGCATATCAATCGCGAACGTTCTTCTTCTGAGGTAAATTCAAGGTAAACTCACAGCGCGTCTTCCAAACTCGGTGAAGAGCAAAGGAATGATGAAGCTGAAGCTGATGCTGCTTTGTTTTGAGGTGATGGGGGTTTTGCAGGTTAGCGTGCCTCGCATATGGAAGATTTGCATGTCAAAAAGTGTGTTCGACATCGGCTGCGGCTGGATGTAGCCGATCGGCGAGAGTAGCCGCGTGCAGGCGGGGAGGAGCTGAAAACGGAGACGTGAAGTCGGACACTTTAGGAGCTTTCGCACCGAGTAGTTCTAGGAACTAGCCACTAGTATAGTTCCCCAGGAACTGTGAAGCGGCCGACAGCGGCGTCTTAAACGCGGCATTTACAAACGCTAAAAAACAGTGAATGGAGGATGCCGTGATCAGAGCTGTGTTTGTTGTGTGTTGTGGGTTTCCTGGTAACGGAGATGGAATGTAAACACATAAATCTACGCGACTGAAAGAGCAAAAAGTGGGGCTAGGAGACGAAATCTCCTATGACAATTAAAGTCCCCCTGAAATCAAAATGTAAGTTTTTTTTTTTTTTTTTAGCTTTTAGTATGAATAGCTTTAAAGGGTTAGTTCACCCAAAAATAAAAATAATGTCATTAATTACTCATGTCGTTCTACACCCGTAAGACCTTCATTCATCATTTAAAACAGTTCATGTGAGTTCAGTCCCAGCTAACAATGACCTGGTGGTCCGCCAGCGTTTTTTGGGCGGCACAAAGTCAGCGGCTAGACACGGTCGGACCACCGTCGGCACACCATCGGCAAGCCGACCAATCTGAAAATGCCGTCGGTCTGCCAGCGTTTTTTGGGTGGCACGCCACCAGCGGTTTGCCGCTGCTGGGTCACCGTTGGTACACCAGTGGCAAGCCGATAGTCTGTCCAGTTTCTACTGAGCGCGTACAGGACATCTTTTTTGATAAGTGTGTTATTTTACATTATCTTTGCAGTTAAAAAGAATCTGAAAGCACTGAATAAAAAATATTGAGACTGACTTAATATCTATATCAAAAGCTTGGTATAAAAAACTGCCTATGAGCACGCTTTCAAATAAAATAACGTGGTTGAATGTTTGTAAAAACAACAATAAATAATTAAGTTATAAAAGTTTAAGTTACACAATTATTAAGTTATAAAAGTGCCACAATTGTCCCACTAACACATGCTGGTGTGGTATTTTGCTCCTATGATCGGGTCATAAAACTACAAAATGAGTTTTAAATTCATGATTTAATATTGAGATTTTTTTATGTAATGTTTTAATTCTAGATGTTTATGTGAATGCTGCATGACTGTGACGTGTTTTAATGCGTGTGCGCGCGTTGATCATTCGAACGGCTTTTAAACACTGGAGCGGCGCCGAGTTGTCATGGAAACGGAGAAACAACAACTGACAAGCAGCAAAAACAGCAGTCTCTCGCTGTTGTTTTAACTTTTCAGGTGAGTTTAGTCGCTAAAATCACACGAATAATACACACAACTGTTCTTGTCACTTCTCTAACATGTAATTGACACACTTATGTTGAATATTTACTTTATAGAAACAGTTTAGTGTCTTCGAAAAACTCCGTTAGCATCTCCGTTAGCATCCCGTTTTCAGAAGAGGTAGGCTAACTGTCATTTGATTTATTTATGATAGTTTAGGCTTTTAATCACATCTTTATGTGTAGATGAGAGGTTTTGATAGTTTTGTAAAGGTTTTGCTGTCAATGGGTGATTAGAAGCTGGCTAATTTATAAACGTAAATGTAGCCTACTGTTAATCTGTGACGTAACTTAAATGAAGCACAAGTTTTCGAAAACGTTTTGAGCTCTCATGGTAAACAAATATTGATAAACATTGTGCTGTGATTTCAGCAGTGAAAAAATAACCCCTCTACAACAGAGGGGAAGCTCAGAAGATTTCAGCATTTCTGAAGGAAGCTGCTGACAGAAGAAGGAAACACAGGTGAGCTGAGGAAACTCACCATGTCACGACCGGGGCTAAAACCCAGAATGTGTTGCTGGTAGCCCAATGCTCTAACCACTACACCACAGAGCAGTGTAGACCCAAATTGCAGAGAATCACACGAGGCAGGATTGGAGAAAAACAAACAGTCTTTACTTAGTGTCCTTCTTGAATAAACACAAAATTTAAGCACCAAAAGCAGGGCTGAAGAAGGTACAGATCCACAAGGCGAAAATGTCCAAAAACATAAAGCAAAGTTTCCAAGTAAGCAGGTCAAAGGTCTGAGTAAAAAGTCTCTCACAATAATCCAAACAAAGGCCAAAAGATCTGTCAGAACAAAAAACTTCAAGACTGAGCAAAGATACAAACAAATGCAGGTCTTATATATGCCCACAAACACACACTAACAAGCCAGGCACAGGTGATATCATTGAGCTAATAATGAACAGGAAGTCAGGAGGAAGTTGTGGAAGGTCTTGTGCTCTCCGTTTCCCTCTGCTGGACAGACCGTGGTGTGACAGGGCCCCACCCTTTATGGCCGGCTCCAGACGGCCCTGGACGGTCAGGATGGAGGTGATGGAATGTTTTGATCAAGTCTGGGTCCAAAATGTGTCGTGCTGGCACCCAGGTACGCTCCTCAGGCCCATATCCCTCCCAGTCGACCAGGTAGTGAAAACCACGGCCACGGCGTCTTGAGTCTAACAGCCTCCTCACTGTATACGTGGGTCCACCTTCTATAATACGAGGGGGGGGAGGGACAGGACCTGGGGGAAACAAAGGAGAGGTTACTACAGGTTTCAATTGAGAAACATGAAAAGTAGGTCTTACTCTCATCGATCTTGGTAGAGCAAGCTGGTATGTAACAGGATTGACCCGCCTGGTGACTTTGAATGGGCCAACAAATCTTGGGGCAAGTTTTTTGGATTCAACTCTTAAAGGCAAATCCTTAGCTGAGAGCCAGACCCTTTGTCCTATTCTGAAGTATGGGGTCACCCTTCTCCTGTCAGCATGCTTCTTGTAACGAGTTGAAGGACTTTTCAAAGCCAAGTGAGCCCTTCTCCATGTCCTTCTGCACCGTTCAACAAACTTCTTAGCATTAGGGACTCCAACCTCTATTTCTTGACTGAAGAACAATGGTGGCTCAAATCCAAATTGACACTTGAATGGGGATAATCCAGTGGAGGAGCTGCGTAAGGTGTTGTGTGCCAGCTCTGCCCATACCAGGAACCGACTCCAAGCGGATGGCTGATGGGATGTGAAGCAGCGAAGGTATTTCTCCAATTCCTGATTCACCCGTTTTGTTTGGCCATTTGACTGAGGGTGGAAACCTGAAGAGAGACTCACAGAAGAGCCAAATAGAGACCAGAATGCTTTCCAATAACGAGACATGAACTGGGGACCCCGATCAGTAACAATGTTCACAGGAATTCCATGGATCCTTACAACATTTTGAAGAACAATGTCCGCAGTTTCTTTAGCAGAAGGAAGTTTAGGTAACGGAATAAAGTGTGCAGCTTTAGAGAAGCGGTCCACCACCACCAGTACAACAGTGTTACCTTCAGATACTGGCAAACCCGTGATAAAATCCATGGATATATGAGACCAGGGACGTTGAGGGATTGGTAGTGGGTGTAGAAGACCGGCAGGGCGCTGATTAGAAGACTTCTGTTGAGCACAGACTGGGCAGGCTTGTACAAAAGATCGGACCTCTCTTGACAACTCTGGCCACCAAAACCGTCTTTGAATAAAATCCAGTGTCCTCTCAACTCCTGGATGTCCAGCAAGGGAGGAGGCATGACCCCACTGAAGGACTTCAGATCTTGCTTCCTTGGGAACAAACAAGCATCCTGCAGGAACCTCATCAGGAATGTGTGCGCCATGTAGCACCTCACGCACAGTATCTTCAATGGACCGGCAAATAGGTGCCAGAATGCAGTCTCTGGGAATGATGAATTCTGGGGAACGGTCCTTCTGGGAGCAATCATACTGCCGTGATAATGCGTCAGCTTTAACATTCTTTGATCCAGGTCTGTAAGAGATCACAGAATTGAAACGGGTAAAAAAAGAGGGCCCACCTAGCCTGACGAGGGTTAAGGCGCTTTGCCTGCTGTAAATAGGACAGGTTCTTGTGGTCAGTCCACACAATGAAAGGATGCTTGGACCCCTCCAGCCAGTGGCGCCACTCTTCTAGTGCAAGTTTCACAGCTAGGAGTTCTCGGTTACCCACATCGTAATTTCTTTCTGCTGAAGATAGGCTTCTGGAAAAAGAGGAACATGGATGAACTTTGTTATCTGTAACTGATCTCTGAGAGAGCACTGCTCCTACTCCCACTTCAGATGCATCCACTTCAACAATAAAAGGTAATTCAGGGTCTGGGTGTACCAAGATTGGGGCAGAAGAGAACAGTTTCTTTAACCTGTC
This sequence comes from Ctenopharyngodon idella, assembly GCF_019924925.1. Taxonomy (NCBI): domain Eukaryota; kingdom Metazoa; phylum Chordata; class Actinopteri; order Cypriniformes; family Xenocyprididae; genus Ctenopharyngodon; species Ctenopharyngodon idella. The sequence continues at coordinate 20,574,208 of NC_067233.1, read as the reverse complement.
AAAAGACTTCAGAGCTTCAGCAGTCCAGTGAATACGAGTGGGTGACCCTTTCGTAAGAGCGGAAATGGGTGCTGCAATTGTGCTGAAGTTACGAATAAACTTCCTGTAGAAATTGGCAAAGCCAAGAAATCTCTGTACCTGCTTTAGTGTTTTGGGCTGGGGCCAGTTTGTGATGGCAGATACCTTCCTTAGTTCCATCTGGATGCCTTCTTGAGAGACAACATAGCCTAGGAATGAGACTTGAGACACATGAAACTCACTTTTCGAGCTTTACGAATAGATGATTCTCAAGTAGCTTCTTCAGAACTTGTTGGACATGGTGAATATGTTCCTGTAGAGAGTTTGAGAAGATTAATATGTCATCTAGATAGACAAACACAAAACGATTCAACATCTCCCTCAAGACATCATTGATGAAGGCTTGAAACACAGCTGGGGCATTAGCTAACCCAAAGGGCATGACTTGGTTTTCCCAGTGGCCAGTCGGGGTACTGAAGGCTGTTTTCCATTCATCACCCTCCCTAATACGTACCAAGTTGTATGCACTCCGCAGATCTAATTTTGAAAAAATATTAGCTTTCTGAAGCAGTTCAAAAGCGGATGACATGAGTGGGAGAGGGTAGCGATTCTTAATAGTTATTTTATTGAGTCCACGATAGTCTATGCAAGGCCTAAGGCTACCATCTTTCTTAGGGACAAAAAAGAAACCAGCACTAGCTGGTGATGTTGATGGGCGAATGAAGCCAGTCCTTAAAGCATCCTGAATATATTCATTCATGGCCTTAGTTTCTGGGGCAGAGAGGGAATATAGATGACCTCTAGGAGGGAGTGTGCCAGGAAGGAGGTCAATAGCACAATCATATGGTCTGTGAGGTGGTAGTTTGGTAGCGCATTGTTTGCTAAACACTTCTTTCAAATCATAGTATTCAAGGGGCATAAGTGTCAGATCTGGTATATTATTCAAGGAATGAACACTCACCTCTTCAATAGCTGCCAGAATTTCTTTATTCCCAGCCACAAAGGAAGCAGGAGAGGTGCAGGAGTCCTTACATGCTGAACCCCAGTCAAGAAGAGTTCCAGAGGTCCAGGAAAATTGAGGGTTGTGAAGCCGTAACCAGGGGTAACCCAGGATAAGGGGTTCTCTGGAAGATTCAATAAGATAAAAGGAGATTGTTTCATGATGGTTAGCTTCAATGGTTAAACACAGAGGAACTGTTCTAAATCTGATCATTCCAGACCCAATAGGTCTGCCATCCAGGGCTTCAACTTTCCAGGATGAAGGACAAGTCTCATAGGGGATACACATCTTCTTTGCCAATTCAATGTCTAAAAAATTGTCAGCTGCACCTGAATCCACAAATGCCTTCAATGATATTATATTCTCTTTTGCATCCCCCCAAGTAAGGGTAGCTGACAACAGTAAACGGGAGTGAGGAGTGTCAAACTGGGCAGTCCCACTCGCTAAGGTCCCCACACACCCTAGCGAGCCTTGGCTTTTAACGCTAATTCAGGGCAGGAAGAGCGGATGTGACCAGACCCTCCACAATAGAAACAACGACCCTCTCTCATGCGTCTCTCTCTTTCTTTAGGTGATAGGCGAGTCCTGCCCAGCTGCATTGGTTCTTCCTCTGTCTGTTGGTTGAGATGAACAATTTCTGGAACATTTGTAGGTGATAACATGGGCATGACTTGGGGAGTGCAACGTTCTCTTCTCCTCTCACGAATACGGTTATCAATGCGGATGGCCAAGGTTATGAGTTCCTCCAGACTTGAACCCCAGTCTCTACTGGCTAGTTCATCCTTTACATCTTCAGAAAGGCCACGGTAGAAGGTTGAGAGAAGAGCCTCTGAGTCCCATTTACTCTCAGAAGCCAGAGTACGGAACTCAATGGCATAATCGGCCACAGATTGATGCCCCTGGCGTAGGTCAAGCAGCCTTCTTGCTGCCTCACGGCCACTGACTGGATGGTCAAATACCTGTTGGAGAGTCTCTGTAAACACCTTTAGATCTGAGCAAATGGGGGACTGTTGTCTCCAAAGAGCTGAGGCCCAATCCAGGGCACGATCACATAACAGGGAGATTATATATGCAATATATGCAAAGGCTTGTAGTTGTTGCAGAGATTCCCCAATCTGGTTCACAGCATCTGTCAGCCTCTGTAGCTGTGTCTCATGTGTTCCAAGCAATACTCCCTGTTTGCTAAGGACTCCATGAATCTGTTCAGTCTCTGCTGGGTCCATCGTATTGTTGGCTCAGTCTTGCTGTCACGACCGGGGCTAGAACCCAGAATGTGTTGCTGGTAGCCCAATGCTCTAACCACTACACCACAGAGCAGTGTAGACCCAAATTGCAGAGAATCACACGAGGCAGGATTGGAGAAAAACAAACAGTCTTTACTTAGTGTCCTTCTTGAATAAACACAAAATTTAAGCACCAAAAGCAGGGCTGAAGAAGGTACAGATCCACAAGGCGAAAATGTCCAAAAACATAAAGCAAAGTTTCCAAGTAAGCAGGTCAAAGGTCTGAGTAAAAAGTCTCTCACAATAATCCAAACAAAGGCCAAAAGATCTGTCAGAACAAAAAACTTCAAGACTGAGCAAAGATACAAACAAATGCAGGTCTTATATATGCCCACAAACACACACTAACAAGCCAGGCACAGGTGATATCATTGAGCTAATAATGAACAGGAAGTCAGGAGGAAGTTGTGGAAGGTCTTGTGCTCTCCGTTTCCCTCTGCTGGACAGACCGTGGTGTGACACACCAAATAACTCCATATCCATTTTTTCCCACAATATTTTTCACCTATACCATGCATCTGTTATTTTCTTCTTTTTTATTTTCTCAAATTTACATTTTTTATTTATTTAGTTTGTTTTAAGAAGGCTTTGACATCCAAATGTAAATGACACTGTATGAGCAATATTTAATAAGTAAACCTAAAAACATAAATTCTGTTGTTTTTTTTTTTCTGTATATTTTTCTTTATGCCTTTAGCTTCTTTTCTTTTAATAAACCTGGCATAATAATAATATTGTTGGCTCTGTGACAAATTGTTTATGTTCCTAGATACTTCCCTGCTGATGCCTTGCACCATAGCAAAGTTGGAGCGGATAAAAAAGTTCCTGTCAGACCACATGACTAGTAAGTAAACCCTCTTAAACATACACTAATGTTCAAAAGTGTGGGGTCGATAAGATTTTTAATGTTTTTAACAGAAGTCTCTTCTGCACATAAAGGCTGCATTCATTGGATCAACATACAGTAAAAACAGTAACATTCTGAAATATTACAATTTAAAATACTTTTTATTATGTGAATATAGTAAAGTGTAATTTATTCCTGTGATCAAAGCTGAATTTTCAGCATCATTACTCCAGTCTTCAGTGTCACATGATCCTTCAGAAATCATTCTAATATGATGATTTGATGGTCAAGAAACATTTCTGATTATTATCAATGTTGAAAACAGATGTGCTGCTTCACATTTTTTTTTCAGGATTCTTTGATGAATAGAAAGTTTTAAAAGAATTTTTTTTAAAAACAGAAATAATTACTCTCACTTTTGGTCAATTTAATGCATCCTTGCTGAATAAAAATACGAATTAAAAAAAAAAAAAAAAAAACTTATTAACTCCATTAGAGTACACTACATTTTATAGGTTTGGGATCAACGAATCCTATGGGAAAAAAATAAATAAATAAAAATGAGTTTAAACAGTTTCCACAACAATACTAATCAGCACAACTGTTTTCAGCATTGATAATAATCAGAAATGTTTCTTGAGCAGCAAATCATCATATCAAAGTCCATTAAAGGAGGTAGTTAGCTAATCTTTCTCCTGTTTCTTTTTCTATCTCAGGATTCCCAGCAAGGTTACTAGAGATTACGGCAGCTCAAGTTTGGATCCAGCCTCACTTGTGAAGACTTCAGATGATGGAAACTACAGATGGACATACAAAACTAACAGATATTATCCTTATATTGTAATCATTAGTTCCGGTTTCACAGACAGGGCTTAGATTAAGTCAGGATTAGGTCTTAGTTAAATTAGGACATTTAAGTAGCTTTTTTAAACATGCTTTAGAAAAAATAAAAAACATTACTGTTGTGCATCACAAAACAATGACATATTTTAAGATATGCTTTCAGTTAAAGGGTTAGTTCACTCCAAAATTACATTTGTCATTAATTACTCACTCTCATGTCGTTCCACACCCGTAAGTCCTTCGTTCATCTTCAGAACACAAATTAAGATATTTCTGATGAAATCTGAGGGTATCTGATCCACACATAGGCAGCAACGTCACTGCACCTTTTGACATCGAGAAAGGTAGTTGAAAACATGGTTAAAATAGTCAACGTGACTACAGTGGTTCAAAAATATTCTCGTCGCTTCATAACATGAAGATCGAACCACTGTAGTCATGTTGACGTATTTTAACCATGTTTTTAATTACCTTTCTGGACATCAAAAGGTGCAATGACGTTGCTGCCTATGTGTGGATCAGATACCCTCAGATTTCATCAAAAATATATTAATTTGTGTTCAGAAGATTAACAAAGGTCTTACGGGTGTAGAGGGTGAGTAATTAATGACAGAATTTTCATTTCTGGGTGAACTAACCCTTTAAGCCTTGTCTGTGAAACCGGGCAAGTGCCTTAAAGGGAAAGTTTGCGTGACAGTTTTGCTGACAAATAAACAGGGATATCTCTTTGGAAGCTTGTTTCCGTCACTAAATAAAAAAAAGTAATTGTAGGGCTGCATGATTTATTGCACAATACGGAAAATATCATTGAACTGGAATGCAATTAATAACATGTTTTTACTCCAAACTCACTTCATAACGACAGTTCAGCATCCTTTTGTGAGATGATGTGGCTTCTTACACAGAATAAGGCAGTCGTGTGTTTATTAGTCATGTTTAATCAATCAAAACGTTTCAATCTTCTGTTTATTCAGCTACAGCGATATGACGCATGTTATCCTCTTCTGCTGCAGGGCATATGTTGGGTTTCTGTGCAAGAGCGCCCTCTGGCTTTCAGATGGAGAAGCATTTACTACTGATTACAGCTCTGACAAGATGCGCAAAAAATAATCGCAGCCTTTGCCAAATCGCGTCGGATTTAATCGTGATAAATCATGCAGGCCTAGGTAATTGCGACTTTCTATCACGCAATTCTGACTTTATATCACGCAATTCTGACTATAACTCACAATTCTGACTTTATATTATGCAATTCTGACTTTATAACTCGCAATTGTGATATTTAAATCTCGCAATTCTGAGAAAAAGTCAGAATTGTGAGATAAAAATTTGCAATTACTTTTATTTTTTATTTCATGACGGAAACAAGCTTCCATATATCTCAGTACATGTAACTCAGAGAAAGATTAAACATTCTTCATTTACATATGACCAACATTGTAACAATGCAAAGTGTGTTGAAAATCTGCAAACTTGCCCTTTAAAAATGTTGAAGATAGCATCCTTTTGTCTGTTTAACTGAACACGACTTTAAACACATGATTTTAAATTGACTTTATCTTAGAGCTATTGTCATATGGACATTACTGGAACTTTTTTTCTTGAAGATGCACCTCAGTGAGTCACAGTCACCTCTGGTTGATTAAAGGATATTTTGCAATTGTATAATCTTGAACATGCATTTTCTGTAAAGCTGCTTTGAAACTAATATATATTGTAAAAAGCACTATATGGTTTTACTATGGTAAAACTGTAGCAACTATGTTTTTTTTTCTTCAAACCATGGTTCTACTATTGTAATATTGCAGTAATACTAGAGTAAAATTATGGTTATCATGACTAGTAACCATAGGTTTTGAAACCATGTGTTTTGTAGTTGGTTTTACAACAACAATAGATAAACCATAACTGTAGTAAAACCATGGTTCATTTTGTTGTTTTTACTGCAAATGCTGTGGTAAAACCAAGGTTAATTTAGAAATAAACGTGAATTTAATGCTCCTAATTTACTTGACTAATAGTCACGTTGGATAAAAACATCTGATAAATGAATTAATGTATGTATTTATTTGATCTGTTCATTGAAAATGTATTTAAAAATAAATTTGCAACTGCTATTGAGAGTGGTGTAGGCTACATTGATTCATTGTAGTGTGGAAGGACAGTGGTTAATATAAACTGATTATAAACCGTGGACCAAGTGCGCCAGAAAACCTTTATTATAAACCAGCGGCTCGATAGCGGACCACCGTCGGAAAAGTGGCGGCTGCCGCCGGTGGTCCGCTGGAATAACGATGAGCAAAGCGCCAGTGCACCGCCGGCGGCACCGCCAGTGGCCCGCTGGTCTGATGTTAGCTGGGGTGGTTCTACTTTAATATTATAAAACGACAATAATACTTTTTGTGCGCCAAAAAAACAAAATAATATGCGTTTTTCCCATAGACTTTTGGAAAATCACAAAAAATAAGCTCTGTGTTTAACAAAGGGTCATGACACCTACACGTTTTGTCTATCAAGATAGTCTTTACAAGTTACCACAACATTTATACATTTTGAAGCCTAAATAAAGTCGTCAGATATAAAAAGCTAACAGTAGGCTATAAACGGACTACAGCACACCATGGTCGCGGATCAACGTCACCACCACCAAGCTTCCTCAAACTTTATTTAAAAAACAATTTTATTTAAAAACATGCTTGCTGATTATGATCTGCGCTGTGTATGAATACTTATCCACTTTTTCATGAGAAATGCTGTCCAAATGTTTGTCTGATGACGTCTAAAGTCCCTGCCAAAGGAAGTAGACTGTCTGAAAAGTGCAAAAACAGTCATAACTTCAATGTAACACACTGTGTCACCAAATTCAGTTCACACATCACTGCTGTCCTGCTGGTTATACTACAACTCTTATTTTGGAAAAAATGTATTTTTGCATAATGTTTATGATTTTTTATCTGAAAAAATATTAAATAACGAATTATGAAAAATATATTTAATAACTTCACATTACACTACACATTTTTCATTATTAAAAAATACAAAAATTATGCAAAAAGACATTTTTCCAAAATAAAGTTGTAGTATAACCAGCAGGACAGCAGTGATGTGTAAACACTACAGTGTGTAACTTTGAAGTTATGACTGTTTTTTTAGTAACGCTTTTCAGGTTTTGCACTTTGCACACAGTCCCTTCGGATCTTTTTCTCAGCCGTCTGCGCATTAAGACCAATGTATTTTGTCCACTGCGGAGGAAAGCTGGTTTTGAGGGAAATTAGGTTGTAGCTGCTTCTCTACATTATTATGATTGAAAAGAGATTTTATTTGTGTAGTAACCGCGTTTAGCTCATGGGTTATTGATCCAGGAAATTCGAATCTGTGAATATGCAGCCAACTTTACTTAAGTGAGAAACTGACGAGTGACACAGAGAAAGTTGAGAAAAATATGAGACAAAGAAAGGGAGAGAAAAATAAGGAACAAATGATGCCCTCCAAAAAAAGAAAAGTGGACAGTGAAAATAGTTGGGGAGTGGGATAAAAGAGGGGAAAAACTGTTCAATTAATAAGATGTGTTGAGATTTATCATCTGTAAAATTGGTTGAGACTGTTGAGTCAAGATGTGAAACTACCTTTTCTGTCAAAAATACTAGAAAAGGCAGTATCATCACAACTATGTTCCTTTATAGAAAGAAATGGTATCTGCGAGGATTTTCACCGTACCATAGTACTGAGACTACTCTCATTAGAGTTAAAAATGATTTGCTCTTATCATCAGATCATGGTTGTATCTCTCTATTAGTGTTACTGGATCTTAGTGCTGCATTTGACACTATCGACCACAACATTCTTTTGAATAGACTCGAAAATTATGTTGACCGTTATTAGTTTGTATCAGTAAATGAAGAGATGTCATATCGATCACAAATTCAGAATAGAGTACCGCAAAGCTTAGTACTTGGACCGCTGCTTTTCACTCTTTACATGCTACCCTTGGGAGATATCATTAGGAAGCATGGCATTAGTTTTCACTGTTATGCTGATGATACTCAGCTCTATATTTCTTTGTGCCCTGACGAAACTTACCAATTCACAAAATTAACAGAATGCATAGCTGATATAAAAAAATTGGATGACTAGTAATTTCCTACTACTAAATTCAGAAAAAAAACAGAGATTCTAATTATTGGACCAAAAACCTCTGTACGTAATATCCTAGAATACTGTCTAACACTTGATGACTGTTCTGTCAAGTCTTTGTCATCAGTTAGGAACCTGGGTGTACTCTTTGATACCAATCTTTCATTTGAAAGCCACATTTCTATCATCTGTAAAACCGCATTCTTCCATCTTAAATATATCTAAACTACAACATATGCTCTCAATGACAAATGCAGAACAGTTAGTTCATGACCTCAAGGCTAGATTACTGTAACGCTCTCCTGGGTGGTTGCCCTGCTTGCTTGATAAATAAACTACAGCTCGTACAAAATGCAGCAGCTAGACTTCTTACTAGAACTAGGAAGTATGACCATATTAGCCTGGTTCTGTCAACACTGCATTGGCTTCCTGTTAAACATCGTATAGATTTTAAAATCTTGCTAATTACTTACAAAGCACTAAATGGTTTAGCTCCCCAGTACCTGAGTGAGCTCTTAACACATCATAGTCCTTCACGTCTATTGCAATCTCAAAATTCAGGCCAGTTGATAATACCTAGAATATCAAAATCAACCGCAGGCGGTAGATCCTTCTTCTATTTGGCACCTAAACTCTGGAACAATCTTCCTAGCATTGTTCGGGAAGCAGACACACTCTGTCAGTTTAAATCTAGACTAAAAACACATCTCTTTCACCTGGCATACACATAACACATTATCAATTTATGTTTTCAAATCCGTTAAAGGATTGTTAGGCTGCATAAATTAGGTCAGCTGTAACCGGGAACACTTCCTATAACACCAGATGTACTCATTACATCAGAAGAAGAATGGCATCTACGCTAATATTAGTCTCTCTGTTGCCGGATCCGGGCCGTATCCAGGTGAGATCGAGGACCTGCGCCTTGACACGACCACAATACAGCCCTGAAGTGTCAGCAGAGATTGAGTCAACTAGATCATCCACTGTGAAGGCCTCATCAACACGACAGCCAGTGGCACAGTTCCTCAACAAACCGTCCATACCAGCGTGATGAATACGATCCTCAACTGGATGGAACTGGAACAAATACTTTGACTGCTGCGATCCCAATCGGACTTATGATAGTTGCCTGAATCATAATAAAGCACTGTTTGCTGTTGGCCAGAGGAGAACTGGCCCCCTGACTGAGCCTGGTTTCTCCCAAGGTTTTTTTCTCCATTTTAACACCTGTTTTCCACCTGATGTCACCTGTTGGAGTTTGGGTTCCTTGCCGTTGTCGCCTTTGGCTTGCTTAGTTGGGGACACTTGACATTTGATATTCAACAGTGTTTTGATCTGCCTGCATTGACACCATTGTATGCAAACTGAACTGAGCTGGATGATGACATCACTGTTCACTCCAGTGCTGATATAGATAAATTAACTAAATTAATAACTATTGATTCTTACAACCAAATGAATCAATACTGAATTTACTTAAGATGGACAATGACACCATTTTCTTTAAGAGCTGCTGTGCAGCCAAAATTATATACCAGTTATCACTGTAAAGCTGCTTTGACACAATCTGTGTTGTAAAAAGTGCTATATAAATAAAGGTAAAAAAAAAAAAAAGGTGACAAAATAAACACGTCACTGAAAGTGACAAATTAAAATGAAACTAACTAAACAGAACCGTGACATAACGCCCACTCTCAGAAGGCGCGACCTCGCATCGTAACTGAAGAGAAGAGGGAGGGATGGTGGGGGCTTGGGAGGTGGGCAAGGAGATGGCGCAGGGATGGAGAGAGGAGCAAGCAGAGGGATGGCAGAAGCAGGTGGAAGAAACCATGGAGGAGTTGATGGAGGCAGCAGCCACGGAGAGATGTGTTGTGGAGTGAAGGGTTGGTGAAGGGATGATGACGAGCTCTCTGAAGCGCAGATGTAGAGTACGTGATGGTGGCACAGACCCAGAGCTCCCCAGAACCGACAGCCCATGGCAGAGTCGAGGAGGGGAGGAGCCAAGATGGTGTAGAGCTGACTGACGGCATCTGGGGGACGACCAACGGAGACTCGGCAGATGGATCCAAGGACGCAGACGGAGAGCCAATGACCTCTAGCTACATCGCTGGCTCGGGAGACCTCGGCGAAGTCGCAGCTACGATCGATGTAGGCGGAGCCAGAGTAACCAAGGGCTGAGGCAGAGCCGGTGTGATGGAGGACAGAGGTGACACTGAGGGGAAGGAGGAACCCGCTGCAGCCATAGGGATGGAGGGACGGAGTGCAACGGATGGCCCGCAAGTCCGTTGCGGAAGTGGTGTGTCGACCCAAGGGGGAGCCGGCAGAACGAGGGAGCCCGGAGGAGCCGTCAGTCCGAGGGTCTCCGGAGGTGGGAGGAGACAAGACAGAGCCGGCAGGTCGACAGGCCGAAATGGAGCGAAGAGGTCGAAGGTGGGAGGCGGAGCCACAGGATCCTCTTGCATGGGCGCTGCAGATGGATGCATGACCAGTCCATGATACAGTCCATAGATAATGATGATGATGATACTGGGTGGGATAGGGTGGGAGTTATTTCCTCACTGAAGTCGATCAGCCAGTCCTCACTCTCCGTAGTCGTCTCTCCCTCGTCCACTGATGTCGTGGGCTCATGCCCCATGTCAGATGTTTGATGGAGTTCCTCTTCCGGGGCGAGGGTCGCCTCTGTCCTCATAATCCTGGGTTCTGGCTGATGGTAACTCTCCATCTGCGGGGGGCTCGCACGAGTACTCCGCGGTCCGTGGAGAAGATTCGGGCTCTGGGTCTGGCTGTGTTCTGGACCGGGACACGACGCTCTCTAGACACCGGATGATTGCTTCTCTCCAGCTTAGTCCAGAGGTGTCTGGGAGGTCCACGGGATGATGGTAGTTTGCCCCGATCAAGAACAATGACTTCAGGGTCTCGTCATCGTAGGGGCAGGTGATGGCGAGGTGGAAAAACTCTGTGGCAAACAAAACAAAATCATGGCTCTTCTGAGCCACGGTCACAAACTTCTTTGCGTATTCCATAAATTTTTGATCCGGTATTCTGTAACGTGCTTGCAGGGATTCAGACGAAGGCAGAAGATTATAGTACAATACAATGAAGCTTAATATCCAAGACAGGCAGACAGGCGACAGCAAACACACGTAACATTGACAATACCGGACAATGAACTGAAACCATGCAGGAACTTAAATACACAGGTAAATGAGGAGATTAACGGTGACACAGCTGAAGGTGATGGCAAATCATATCAGTAACCATGACTAATCAGTAATCAGTAACTCATAAGTGGCGGGAAACTAGACAAAGGAAACACATGTGACTGAAAGTGACAAATTAAAAGTCCATGAAAATGAAACTAACTAAACAGAACCGTGACACATGTACTGTTCATGGTTGGCCGGAGGATTACCGGCCCCCTGACTGAGCCTGGTTTCTCCCAAGGTTTTTTTACTCCATTTTTGTCACCTGATGGAGTTTGGGTTCCTTGCCGCTGTTGCCTCTGGCTTGCTTAGTTGGTGACACTTGACATTCGACTTGATATTCAAAAATGTTTTTGATCTGCCTGCATTGACACAATTCTGTGTGAACTGAACTGAGCTGGATGATAACATCACTGTTTTCTCCAGAACTGCTGTATAGATAAATTAACTAAATTAATAACTAATGATTTTTACAACGGAATGAATCAATACTAAACTTACACCATTTTCTTTTAGAGCTGCTGTGCAGCCAAAATTATTTTCCTGTTATCACAATCTGCATTGTACACAATCTGCATTGTAAAAAGCGCTATATAAATAAAGGTGACTTGACTTCTGCACAAAAGAGGGTTTTAAAGACACTTCATTGTTATTTTTTATTTATTTACACACTCGTGCCATCGGACTGTTGTATAAACACAATATCACACTCGTAGCCATGCAATACAGCATGTTGTGATTACCTATGGCCAAATCACAGCCGTGCTGATGCCATGTCACATGGCTACTCGTGTGATATTGCTCATAAAGCAGTTGAGATACACTGATCAGGCATAACATTAAGACCACCTTCCTAATATTGTTTTGGTCCCCCTTATAAAAAAGAACTGCAGTATATTTAAGTACAACTGCAGTAAAATTAAGCACAACCATAGATTTGCAGTATAATGAAGTATAATCGCAGTACAACTGCAGTACATTGAAGTACAACTGAAGTTTTGCAATATAATGAAGTATAAATATAGTATAACTGCAGTTCAGTGATACTGAAATGCCTGTATAAACCTACCACTCATACTACATTACTGCACCTGTGGTTACAGCACTACTGTACAGCAAGTAAAAGCTGTGGACCACTACCATGCAACATTAACCCATATGCTGGTTTAAAAAAAAGTTGTCAATCTAAACGGCATGAAATTTGGTGACTTTGGAGTATCACAAGAGATCGCTGGAGCACAGGGAGGTATCAAAGTAGATCGCTGGAGCACAGGGAGGTATCAAATTAGATCGCTGAAGCACAAGGAAGTATCAAAGTAGATCGCTGGAGCACAGGGAAGTATCAAAGTAGATCGCTGGAGCACAGGGAAGTATCAAAGTAGATCGCTGGAGCACAGGGAAGTATCAAAGTAGATCGCTGGAGCACAGGGAAGTATCAAAGTAGATCGCTGGAGCACAGGGAAGTATCAAAGTAGATCGCTGGAGCACGGGGAAGCATCACAGGAGATTCTGGAGAACGTAATTGTACTTTAGTTGTATTCTGTATTGCAGTACTACCGCAGCTGTATTGTATTATTATTTTACTTCAGCTCATGTTCCCTTTTAGTGGGTGAACAATCTAACTACTTCAGCTGTATAGCAGTAATACTGCAGGATTACTGCAATATTGCAGTTTTTTCACGTCCAAAAACTGCATTTTTCTAAAAAAAAAAATAAATAAAAAATCTCTGTCCTATCATTACCTATCCTTTCATTTCCTTTAATCCCTCTCTATTGTAGTTTATGATACTCTAAAGCGCAGAGTTATGATACATTGTCTAAAACTTTGTGAGCACTTCTTGTGTCTAATTGCCTCTTCATGATGACTCGCTTGTATTCCTCACTTGTAAGTCGCTTTGGATAAAAGCATCTGCCAAATGAATAAATGTAAATTATTAAACAAAAACTGTAGTATTACTTCTAAAAAACTGCAGTAATCTTTTGTAAGGGCCCCCTTTTACTGCCAAAACAGCCCTGACCCATCAAGGCATGGACTCCACTAGACCCCTGAAGGTGTGATGTGGTATCTGGCACCAAGATGTTAGCAGCAGATCCTTTAAGTCCTGTAAGTTTCGAGGTGGGGCCTCCATGGATCGGACTTGTTTGTTCAGCACATCCCACAGATGCTCGATTGGATTGAGATCTGGGGAATTTTGAGGGCCAAGTCAACACTTCAAACTTGTTGTTGTGCTCCTCAATTAATTCCTGAACCATTGTGGCCGATCGCATTATCCTGCAGAAAGAGGCCACAGCCACCAGGGAATACCGTTTCCATGAAAGGGTGTACATGGTCTGCAACAATGCTTAGGTAGGTGGTACATGTCAAAGTAACATCCACATGGATGGCAGGACCCAAGGTTTCCTAGCAGAACATTGCCCAAAGGATCACACTGCCTCCGCCGGCTTGCCTTCTTCCTATATTGCATCCTGGTGCCATGTGTTCCACAGGTAAGCGACGCACACGCAGCCGGCTATCCACTTGATGTAAAAGAAAATGTGATTCATCAGACAAGGCCACCTTCTTCCATTACTCCGTGGTCCAGTTCTGATGCTCATGTGCCCACTGTTGGCGCTTTCGCCGGTGGACAGGGGTCAGCGTGGGCACTCTGACTGGTCTGCGTCTTTGTAGCCCCATACGCAACAAACTGTGATTCACTATGTATTCTATCAGAACCTATTTTGCCTATTTTTCCTACTTCTAACACATCAACTTTGAGGACAAAATATTCACTTGCTGCCTAATATATCCCACCCACTAACAGGTGCCATGATGAAGAGATAATCAGTGTTATTCACTTCACCTGTCAGTGGTCATAATCAGTGTTGGGGAAAGTTACTTATATATATATATATACATATATTTTTTTTATGGTTTTTTACAAACATACAGAAAAAGACAAACACAACAACAAACAGACCCTTCGTATAATAATCTGTGCAATGTGTAAAATAAAGCACAAAAAAAAAAGAAAAAAAAAAAGGAGAATGACGATATACAAAACAAACATATCCTACAGAATGTAATTGCAATAGTTATAGAGAAATGATTACTGTTACAAATCTGAAGTAACTGAGTAAGTCTTTTAGTCCTTGTGGCTCTAAAGAAAAAACTAGTTCCCACATTTTGTCAAATTTTGCAGAGTCCCCAGAGATAGTATATCTCATTCTTTCCAGGTGTAAGGTGGAAGTTAGTGCAGTAAGCCAGTCAGAAAAGAGAGCATGACATGAGAGTATTCCAAGCTTGCTTAGCCCTGGTGGCTTTTTTCTCTCGAATTGACTGCCTTTGAGTCGTTGGCCCTCTGGGGCCTCCTTATTGGCTATCCTCTTGGTATACAATATCAGGTCGCTAGGCTCCTCTGGAGCCTCCTTGATGTTGACCCCAGATTTTCTATCTGTTACTTTGTGCCGGCCTTTTTCAGGCTGCCTCTGTGGTAGGTTCTGGTTGGTTCTTTGCCCCAGGGTGGACCCCCTTTTTTCTGCGTTGGTCCTCATACAGACTTCCCGTTGTGTTGTATGAGCCAGGCACTTAGCTCTTTATTCAGGCTAATCAGAAGCTGGTTCTCTGGTCTGTGTTTGGTTGTAGGCTCCCTTCTGAGCCTCCCAGCCGTCTGTTTAGCTTGGTCTTACTCATCTCGGTTGAGTCTGTTTACTCCCCTCTAGTAGGGTTCTTGTTCAGAGTTTTGCTCTCCCGAGCTTTGAACACTGGTAGAAGGCTTCTCAGCCTCCCGAGAAGATCAGTTTTGTAATGCTAGGCTGTAGTGTCTACTTTTTGGACCTTGCTCCCTGAGTGCGGTCTAGGGTTATTTAGGAGTTTGGTGTTTACTACCCTTAGACTAGCTTCTGGTGAAGCTAGTAGCCCCTTTTGGGCCCTATGTAGAATAGCCAGCCTCCAGAATGTTCTTTTAGCATTTTGTAGTTCCAAGGTCGAGCAGTTTAATCCCCTCAATCTGAGGGTTGGGAGGCACTTTCCTGAGTTCTGCTCCCTGGGATGCCCGTCTCTTTCTGGTGAGGAGTGGTTTCTGCCTGTCTGCAGTCCCTCTCACTTGGCTGCCCTTCTTGGGTTTTAACCCTCTGGGGTCTGAGGATTTTTGGGGCCCTGACATTTGTGCTTTTTTCAGTTGTTCATAAACATATTAATGACAAAAGTGTCATTACACTGTATTCAGCAGGAACTAGGCTACAATAATATGTGAAGAACATGTATGTACATGTTTGTGTTTTTGAAAGAATAACGTTTATGCGTGGTTATTGAAAAAACAAAAAACTTAAGTCACTGAAATAAGGACAAAAAAAAAAAAAAAAATCTGTGTTCACACGACTTCTTGGTACTGGAGGTCGTAGACTAGAGTTTTTGCTTCAAAATGATGTAAAAAATTATCCTGCCTACTCGTTCATATAAAACAATAGAGAGATTTAAATTTTCTAAGACACTTTTTGTCAAGAAACAGTATGCGTGAAGGCGTAAATCATCATGAATAATGCTGTAATTCACACCTGAGAAGACAAAAGATCTGCATAAGGACCTGTAATGACCTGCATATTAATGAGCTCTTTCAGTCAGGTAGGCTGTGAAAAAACCCTCTGTGATCATGCTGATAACAGGATTAATGTCCACTCTTGACAAAAAAAAACATGATTTTTATGATCTCATGCATGCACGTATTATTGCACATGATGTGAAGAAAATTTTGTATAGGCCTATGTTAAATTACAGTACCAGTCAAAAGACTGGATACATTTTTTTTTTTAAAAAGTCTTAAGTCTCTAACCAAATAATGGTTTTCTATTTTAATATACTATAAAATATAATGTATTTCTGTGATGCAAAGCGTCTGGAACATTCCTACCTCTATGGCATTTCATATAGGCTACTATATTTGTTATATTATATAGCCTAAATGTTAATGTGCAGTTGACAAACTATACATCATTAAAAAGATCTAAGACTCAAGCTTCACATTTTGACTCTTAAAATCTTATATTGACCGTAATTTCTTAATATGCTTAAAAGCATGCACATTTGGAGAAATATTGATGGATTCTCATATGTTTATATCAATTTTCTATACGGAGGAGTAATATTTATTCAGTATTTATTGTCATCACTGTGAACGCTGGATACTGTGTTTTCAATTCATACTTGCAGCCGGAGGGCGCTCTGTACACCTTTAGTCCACAAATATCTCAGTAAAAGAAGAGGCATATCATGTGACATTCGAGGAACGAACAGGCTTCCAGAGATCGCTATAACATACAGATAAACACTTTTGAAGATAATAAATACACGATTGCGATGATGTATACATGTATTGCCTCAAAATTTGCATCTGAATAGCGCTCGCTCCGTGGGCGTGGCCGCATTAGCAGATAATGAGCTGAATCACGGACTTCTGACATGTGTCTCTTTTCATACAGATTACATAAACACAGAATTTTTGTTTTCGATTTGACTTACACGATTTAAAACCTGACATTTCAACGTTTCTTTAGACATAAGTCTAATTTTTTTTGTGATTGGCATTCACTAAGTTACACTTCATTTTCTGAGAACTATCAGATTGGACTTTGTTCAGAGGGAGACGAGAGATCACGCATCATGTTTGTTTTCTTTATTTTACAAAAAGCACAACATTTTGTTTTTACTCTGAGTGTACACAAATAAAAGAAGATATTCAACAGATTAAAATGGTGTATCACTCTTAATTGTATGTGCAACATTGACAGAGTATTTCGAGTCTCTTTCAAACTGGTAAGAAAAAAACCGAGGTGGTATCGCCGGCGATACCTCAGACTCCAGAGTGTTAAATTAAGGGACTCTGTTCTATGAACAGACAGGTTGCTGGCAGACTAGGCCTCTTTTTGGGCTAGGTCGGCCTCCCTGGTGGCTCCAGGGGTTGACGCTTGTCCCCCTGAAAGTAACTTGCCAGAGCTCCGCTGGCCTAACTCCCTTTAAGGAACCTCTTCTGCTAGATGCTGGTTCCATGCCTTGAGCGGCCTTGCCCTCTTCTCAGAGGGCTCCCTCCTTTGAGGCTTCAGCTCGGCTTTGGCCGTAGGGAGTATTGTCACTGACAGCCTGGTGTGACCAGAAGGAGTTGAGTGCTTGGCTTTTTCTAGTGCCCTTTTTTTCTCAGCCATATGGCATGCAATCCTCTCGGCATGGCGGCGTGGGTATTTTGTTCCCCAGTTGCGTTCTAGGACGCAGTGCGAGTTCCCTTTCCTCCATTCTGCCTGCTGTCAGTCCCTTCAGATGAAAAGTGGATGACATGTTCTCCAGGTGCCCCTTTTATACTTCCTGGTTACACCTGTATTACGTCATAGGCTGTCGCCAGCCAATAGGATTGTCGTGATTGGACAGATTGTTTCAGACACCGGTCACGTGAGGGCGTTCCCCAGTTGCGTTCTAGGACGCAGTGTCTCGTTCTCTGTTCTCAGGGAACCAGGGTTACAGTTGTAACCCGAGACGTTTTCTCACCTGGGCTGGGCTTGCTTGTTTGTTCTTTAATAACAACAAAAAACTTTCTATTTTTTGGGAAATGTTAAGGCCCTTTCATACCAAAAGTGAAATGAATAAGCCTCAGGCTAAAGGAAATGCATATTTACGCCTGTATAATAGAGGGTGCAGCTCAAACAAAATTTTCAGCTGTGCTGCCATTCTGGATTAAAGAAAAATAGGATACAGGAGAAGGAATTTCAACACTCTTATTTCAAAATCTAATCTAAAGTAATTTTTGGTTATTAGTATGGTTGAATTGGATCATTGAAGGTCAGCAGCAAAGACATTGGTTAATAAAGTGAGATTAAATACATAAAGTATATTTGTGTAATTTAATATATTTAATTATTACAGGTTTGCATGAAATTCTGAGTCTACATTTCACTGTTTTTATTCATTTTGAGGAACATTGAATCTGTTTTCATGCAAGTGAGATGAGTAAATGTCTGCTCATATTTAGTCTAGAACTACAACAACCATCATGTTCACATACAGCGCATTCAACATCTCTGCACTTATTCACAATTTCTCTCAACATGGGGACAGGAGAGCTGTCAGTCAATAGATGTGAAAACAAAGTAACTTGCGTAAAAAGTAATGTGTTACTTTTCTAATTACTTAGAAAAGTGTTACTCAAGTTACACTGGTCATAATTTTATGCCTGATCGGTGAATATAGTTGTTATATAGTACATACCACTTAACGTGAGTGCACATATTGATATACTTATAGTAAATGTATAATTTATTAAATATTAATTCATTAATTAGGAAATATTTAAGTTGATTTTGAGAATTATAATCATTGACACAGTTACAAAGTTTGATCATGTCACTCACACCTAAGCAGTTTAACAGAGGAGTCAATTGAATGAAGTCATGCCATATACATAACACATTTTACATAGTACATAACATCCTAATAATATTATAATATATAAAATCATTACTAAACATTACTAAATTTACCTTTTTTTTTTCTTAAAAGGCACTTCTTAAATATGCAACTTTTACAAAAAGTATTTTAAGGACTACTACCAGTGCTAAAATTTCATATTAGTGCTTTATCCAAAGTAACCTAGTGACCTCCCAAGTTTATTTTTCTGCTTTCAGGTTTTCCTGAAGACTGCTGGTTTCTTTTTTTGTTTTGTTTATTTCTTTCAAGTAAATAGTCAGTAAAATTGTCATTCTGGCTGTTTTGGGAACAACTGTGTTTGAAACAAATATGTAACTAATGAAGACTGTTCAGATCTTGGCAAGAATGGTTATGAAACCATGCACCAGTTCCAGATATGGTGCCTTTAACTAGGTCATATTATTTTTATTGGAAAAAGTACCTGAAGTTATGACAAAACTAAAAACTTGTTTACAGAAGAACCAATGCAAGTCTTTTACTGAAGCCTGAACATAGTTATTAGTGAAATACATTAGATATTGGTCATCCATCACTGTATTTCCTTTAAATAATAATCCATGTCTATTAGTATTCATGTGTATTGTATATACTCAAATTTATGTGATCTCTCACAATATGATTTATAGTTACAATTTAAAGTGTCAATTCAGCACACTATACCTATAGGCCATGTTAGGTCATTCTGATGCATGCTATCTCTAAAACAAGAGGTCTGCTGTTGACCCGTGAAGTGAAACTTCCCTGTTATTCCCATTCACAATTCCCAGTGTGACCTACTTACAGACCGGAGGTATAAAAAGCATGATTTACCGGGTCGATTTATTTTCCAGCTTGGTGGTATTTCACAGTGAACTTGAACTCCTGCCTTGATATTTAGTCTTTGGCATGACTTATTTGATTTGAAATGGTGCAAAATCCATTTTCTGGGTTATACAGTTGTGACACAATATGAACAATGTCAGCTAGTGAAATGTAGCTATTTTGTAAGTTGGTTAAAATAATTGCTATATACTCACTGGTCACTTTATTAGGTACACCTGTTCAACTGTACGTTAATGCAAATATTTAATCAGCCAAACACATGACATCATCTCAATGTATTTAGGCATGTAGACATGGTCAAGACGATCTGCTGAATTTCAAACTGAGCATCAGAATGGGGAAGAAAGGTGATTTAAGTGACTTTGAATGTGGCATGTTCTGAGTATTTCAGAAACTGCTGATCTACTGGGATTTTCATGCACAACCATCTCTATGGTTTACAGAGAATGGTCCAAAAAAAGATAAAATATTCAGTGAGCATCAGTTCTGTGGGCAAAAATGCCTTGTTGAAGTCAGAGGAGAATGGACCGACTGGCTTCAGCTGATAGAAAGGCAACAGTATAACTCAAATAACCACTCGTTACAACCAAGGTATGCAGAAGAGCATCTCCAAATGAACAACATGTGAAATCTTGAAGCAGATAGGCTATAGCAGCTGAAGACCACACAGGGTGCCACTCCTGTCAGCTAAGAACAGGAAACCTCTTGGTTATTGTAACTTATGTTCCCTGATGGACGGAACAAGTTTTTGTGTCAATGTAGTGACACTAGGGGTCACACTTGGAAGCCCCAAACACCTTTGATACTTCAGAAAAGACAGATGAGAATTGGTGAGTGAAATTTGCATGCCACTTCCCCAGATATACAGAAAAAAAAGGAGGTGGCTTGCATCCACCCATTCAAGTTTGTGTTGAGGAGCCGGCCATTTCAGCATTGTGGCAGGAGGGACACAATATCTCGCTCCCTCCATCAAGGAACGGATGTTACAACAGTAACCAAGACGTTCCCTATCTGTCATTCACTTCGATGTTGTGTCGATGTAGTGACACTAGAGGACCCTATACAAAATGGCACAACCATCTGAATTGTGTTATGATGTTTGGTGGTATCGCTGCAGCAGGATGCTGCCTGCCTAATAGCAAGTACACTTACGCTATGTCTTAACCTTCCCAACTCCCAGTAAGTTACCATAGTCTCTCCTACCATAAAGGTGGTAAGGACCGCACTTACAATGGTAAAGTACGCATGAAAAGTACATGAAAGTACTTGTCTTTCAGGTATTTTGCCATGAACCAATCTCATTGTTGAACGCACATCAGAATGCACTTCTGCGTCAGCATTTTGAACAGGAGCTTGTGCAGGGCCTGGTTCAGTGCTTGCAGATCTAAGATTGGCTGCAATCCACCACTTTTTTTGGATAAGATGAAGGGCTGTAAAACCCTTCCTTTATCTCAGCTGGAGGGACAGGCTCTAAATGTGACAGATGTTTTATAAAATATATATTTTATATAAAATATTGTTCATAAATCATTTTCATAAACTAAAACCTCTATAACTTTTTTGTTTCACTTTTTTAAAAACCTTTTTCACTTCAACAATAATCTGCCAATGGTCTTCTTTAAAATGAGACCAAACCAAAGTGTCACGAATGTGGCTCCCTCGGCCCTTCCTCCGGACCACCGGAGGGAGCCATCACCGGAATACTGATCAGTTCTCATTCGGACTACGTTTCCCATGGGCCCTCATTCCTGGGACTGATTGCACACACACCTGCACCACATCACACTCACACTATTTAAGACACACACACACACTCACACATCGCGAAGTCTTGATTTGCCTTGGTGATCATTTCTGAGCGTTTTTCTGTGGACTGTTTACCTGTTATCGATTGGACTGTTTATTCCCTGCGACCCTTTGCTGCCGACCCTGATCTTTGCCTGTTTCCTGGACTTTGATTGTTTTGCTGCCTGCCCTGATCCTTGCCTGTACCCTGATTCTGTTTGTCTGCTGCCTGCCTCAACCATTGCCTGTTACTGTTTATGCCTCTGCCTTTGCCCGGTCTACTCTGTAGGTACTTTTAATAAACTAGCTGCAAATGGATCCACATTCTGTCGACCCATCATTACAGAAGACTTCGCCACACAGTGATCCAGCAGCCCTCATGCAGATTTCATCTGAATTAACTGCCCAGGCCAACCAGCTTGCGGTGCATCAACATCAACTCAACCGCTTAACTTCCCTTACTGAAGAGCTGGTGAAGACGCTTCAAGGCCTCCGATTCAGTCCTGCCGAAACCGCCACGCCGCCGCCCGCTGCTCCCGCCAATCCAGGCTTCGCGGCCTCCCCTGCAGTCAATCCTCGCCTAGCGCTCCCAGAAAAGTTCGATGGCACTCCAGCCAGATGTAAGGGGTTCCTTCTCCAATGTTCCCTGTTCATCAACCAGCAACCGTCCCTGTACCCCACCGAATCCAGTCGGATATCGTTTGTGTGTTCCTTGCTCACCGGCAAAGCACTGGATTGGGCCACCGCGGTGTGGAGAGATGACAACCCCGTGTTTTCCACTTTTCAAGATTTCTTGCGAAACTTTAAAGAAGTCTTTGAATATCCCGAAGGAGGCAGAAGCGCTGGCGATCAGTTACTTTCTCTCAGCCAAGGTAAACAAACAGCAGCCGAGTACGCGCTGATATTTCGTACTCTGGCCGCTCAAACGAACTGGGTTGAGGACACTCTAAAGCTGTTGTTCCGAAGGGGCCTAACACTGGAACTGCAGGCCGAACTCGCATGCCGGGATGAGGGAAGTTCGCTCAACGCTTTCATTGAACTTGCCATTCACATTGACAACCTGCTACGAACCCGACACCCCGTCCGGCAATCCTCCTCAGCCAGTCCCGCTCTGGAACCCATGCAACTTGGCTATACCCCACTACTTCCCGAAGAGAGCGAAAGGAGACGACAACGACACCTGTGTCTCTACTGCGGCCAGGCTGGCCATGTCAAGATCAATTGCTCCGTACGATCTCAGTCTTCCAATCCCAAAGCGGTGAGTTCTCCACATCACTCTAACTACTCTTCCAACTGCTTCAAAATCCCAATTCAAATTACCGTTAATGGCAAAAATCTATCCACTCACGCCCTACTGGATTCTGGAGCCGCTGGGAATTTCATGTCAGAATTCAAAGATCATAACATCCCTCTAACAGACTGTAATTCCCTGTTGACAGTGGAGGCGCTAGATGGGAAGCCCATCGGTGGAGGCAGAGTAGTCCATATCACCGCCGAGCTCGCTTTGCAAGTAGGAGCTCTTCACCATGAACAAATCCGCTTCTATGTTATTCACTCACCCAACAACTCAGTGATCCTTGGTCTACCGTGGCTCAGAACCCATAACCCTCACGTTTCCTGGAAAGATGGCCAGATTGTGCAATGGGACGCTAACTGCCATAAAGGTTGCTTGAAACAAATCACCCCCCTGCCAGTTCAAACTGCTTCACTCCACGATTCTGACACCGGAAAACTTAACATACCCGAAGTATACGCTGATCTGGCTGTGGCATTCAGTAAAAACAAATCCACTGAGCTACCTCCTCATCGTCCCAGTGACTGTGCCATCGACCTGCTGCCTGGTACCACGCCTCCCAAGGGCAGGATCTTCCCCCTGTCACAACCCGAGTCGGCAGCAATGAAAACCTACATTGAGGAGGAACTAGCCAAAGGGTTTATCCGCCCGTCCACATCACCAGCAGCATCAGGGTTCTTCTTCGTGAAGAAAAAAGACGGCGGGTTAAGGCCCTGTATTGATTACCGTGGATTAAATGACATCACCGTCAAGTTCCGGTACCCCTTGCCTTTGGTTCCTCCAGCCCTTGAACAACTCAGACAAGCCGCATACTTCACCAAGCTGGACCTCCGTTGTGCATACAACTTAATCCGCATCAGAGAGGGGGGCGAATGGAAGACAGCCTTTTCCACAGCCACTGGTCACTACGAGACCCTCGTCATGCCGTTCGGGCTGTCCAACAGTCCCTCTGTTTTTCAGTCCTTCATTAACGACGTCTTCCGTGACATGCTCAATCGCTGGGTCATAGTCTACATAGATGACATCCTCATCTATTCCAACTCTTTTGAGGAACATGTTCAGCACGTTCGGGCAGTACTTCAAAGACTGATACAACACAGACTATATGCAAAAGCTGAGAAATGCGAATTTCACCAAACCTCCACAACCTTTCTAGGTTACGTTATCAGCCGTGAGGGTGTGGCCATGGATGACAGTAAGGTGAGGGCGGTACTGGATTGGCCACAACCTCGCACACTGAAGGAATTACAACGGTTCTTGGGGTTTGCCAACTTCTACAGGCGATTCATACGGAACTTCAGCGGCGTTGCAGCCCCGTTAACGTCCATGACCAAGCGGCAGTCCTCACGTCTCACCTGGTCCTCTGAAGCAGTACAGGCTTTCCAGGAGCTAAAGGAGCGTTTCACTTCAGCACCCATTCTCCGTCACCCAGACCCTGAACTCCCTTTCATTGTAGAAGTGGACGCCTCCAGCACGGGCATAGGGGCCGTCCTTTCTCAGCGCCAAGGTAACCCAGAGAAGATGTACCCGTGTGCCTTTTATTCTAGAAAAATGTCGGCGGCTGAACGTAATTACGATGTGGGCAATCGGGAATTACTGGCTATGAAGGCAGCACTGGAGGAGTGGCGTCACTGGCTGGAGGGAGCAAAACATCCGTTCACCATTCTCACAGACCATAAAAACCTGGAATACCTGCGTTCCGCCAAGCGTCTAAATCCACGGCAAGCTAGATGGGCCTTGTTCTTCACACGCTTCCAGTTCTCGGTAACTTATAGACCAGGCTCTAAGAACACCAAGGCAGACGCGCTGTCACGGCAGCATGAGGAGGTGGAACGGACAGAGAACGCAGAGAATATAATCCCTGACACTTTACTGCTCGCTCCAGTTCAATGGGACATTATCACAGAGATCACACATGCTAACGAACAGACCGCTCCTCCTCCAACATGCCCACCTGATCGCACCTACGTCCCAGCACAGCTCCGAAATAGGCTACTTCATCATGTGCACGACTTCCCAAGCTCAGGTCACCCAGGTGTCACAGCCACCTTCCACCTGCTACAAAACCGGTTCTGGTGGGACTCTATGCTATCCGACACCTCCCGCTTCATCTCTAACGGTTCACTCTGTCAGACCACCAAAGCATCACATCAAGCGCCAGCCGGTTTGTTGCAACCGCTACCCATTCCCCAACGTCCCTGGTCTCATATCGCCATTGATTTCGTCACTGATCTCCCAGAATCCCAGGGCCACACCACCATTCTCACAGTCATCGACCGTTTCTCAAAAGCCTGCAGACTTATACCACTGGCCAAGCTCCCCACAGCATTCGAAACGGCCGAGCTTCTCTGCAATTATGTGTTTCGATTCTATGGACTACCCGAGGACATTGTGTCAGACAGAGGCCCACAGTTCACATCTCGAGTCTGGTCCTCCTTCTTCAAAAACCTCAATATCAATGTCAGCCTCACTTCAGGGTACCATCCAGAGTCCAATGGCCAAACAGAGCGCATGAACCAGGAATTAACACGTTTTCTACGCACCTACTGCTAACGCAACCAGACGGACTGGAGTCGTTATCTGCTCTGGGCGGAGTATGCCCAAAACTCCCTACAAAAACCTGCCACTGGTGTCACGCCCTTTCAATGCGTCTTGGGCTTCCAGCCTCCATTATTTCCTTGGTCTGGGGAACCATCCAATCTACCATCTGTCACTGAATGGATGCAAAGAAGCGAGGAAACCTGGGACCAAGCTCATCAGCACTTACAACGCGCCGTAAGAAGGCAGGAGATGCAGGCCAATCATCACCGACGTCCCAATCCCCAGTACGCCGTGGGACAATGGGTTTGGCTGTCCACTAGAGACCTCCGGCTAAGGCTTCCATGCAGAAAACTCAGTCCCAGGTTTGTAGGGCCCTTTCAAATTATCAAACAAATAACTCCAGTATCATTTCGTTTAGATTTGCCTGTTAATTACCGTGTCTCTCCCACTTTTCATGTTTCGCTGTTGAAACCTGCCGGGGGTCCGAGAGGGGAGCCAGAGGGAGCCGAGGTCCGCTCCCCCCCACCCTTGATGATTGAAGGCGAGGAAGCCTATCAAGTAAGAGAGCTGCTCGATTCCAGGCGCCGGGGTAGGAGACTACAATACTTAGTCGACTGGGAGGGGTATGGCCCGGAGGAGCGATCCTGGGTCAATGCGGATGATATCCTGGACCCCTCACTCACAGAGGAATTTCATCGGACGCACCCGGAGAGACCGGCCCCTCGACCACGTGGTAGACCCCGGCGTCTGCTTCCTCGCGTCTGGAGCCGCTCACAGGGGGGGGGCTCTGTCACGAATGTGGCTCCCTCGGCCCTTCCTCCGGACCACCGGAGGGAGCCATCACCGGAATACTGATCAGTTCTCATTCGGACTACGTTTCCCATGGGCCCTCATTCCTGGGACTGATTACACACACACCTGCACCGCATCACACTCACACTATTTAAGACACACACACACACTCACACATCGCGAAGTCTTGATTTGCCTTGGTGATCATTTCTGAGCGTTTTTCTGTGGACTGTTTACCTGTTATCGATTGGACTGTTTATTCCCTGCGACCCTTTGCTGCCGACCCTGATCTTTGCCTGTTTCCTGGACTGTGATTGTTTTGCTGCCTGCCCTGATCCTTGCCTGTACCCTGATTCTGTTTGTCTGCCGCCTGCCTCAACCATTGCCTGTTACTGTTTATGCCTCTGCCTTTGCCCTGTCTACTCTGTAGGTACTTTTAATAAACTAGCTGCAAATGGATCCACATTCTGTCGACCCATCATTACACAAAGACTGTTGGTACATGTTCCCTTGGTTTCTCTGAAGAGGATTAAAACAGAAAGGGATGATAAGGTTTGAGGAGTGAAACAAGGAAAGTAGGGGCAACACGCTAGTGTGATGGTAAGTTTAACCGGTATGCGACTGCATTTAACTGTCTTTGGATGGTGAATGGACCGATGTAGAAGCAAAGATTGGATGCATTCCAGGAGAGAACATTAGAGGGTTGATGATACGTATAAGCATCCCTTGCGGCATCCCGGTTGACCAGGTTTGGTGACGATGGCCTCAGCGATCTGATCATCCAGGGCCCATTGGATTGAACTGACTACCAAAGCAGGAGCAAGAAGGGTAGTTTCAAGTTCTGAACTGGTTGATTCTAGAGAATACAAGTGTGAGAGGGCATCAGCTTTGTCATTTTTAGACCCTGGATGATAGGAAACAGTGATTATTGAAGTGAGTGAAGATCATGACCCACCAGACCTAGCAGGGGCTTCAAGCCTCACATAGGTATTTGAGGTTGCGGTGATCAGTGACGACAGTGTAGGGATGACATGAACCCTCCAGCCAGTGGCGCCACTCCTCAAGTGCCATCTTGATGTCCAACAGCTCCCAGTTGCCAATCTCATAATTCTACTCTGCAGGGGACAACTTCTGGAAAAAGAAGGCACAAGGATGAAGCTTAACCTTCTGGTGTCTGAGGCTAATTTGGGGCCCTGGAGTGCAAGTTTTGACATGCCCTGACATTTGTACTTTTTTCAGTTGCTTATAAACATAGTAATGACAAAAGTCTCATTACACTGTATTCAGCACAAACTAGGCTACAATAATATGTGAGCAACAAGTATATACATGTACATATGTGGGGAGGCGTGAATCTTCATGAATAATGCTGTGATTCACACCTGAGGAGATTAAGACCCTGCCCCTAATGAGCCGCATAATGAGCCATTCAGTCAGGAAAGTGACTGAGTGAACTAAGAATGCAGTGACAAAAGAAATAAGTTTGTAGTTTATTTAGAATATAGTTAACTATATAAATGAGAGTCAAAGACACATTTTGAGTACACAGTTATACCTGGAAATAAATCCTGTTCAAACTTATAAAGATATAAGTGAACATCACATACCTGACATTTGGTGCACTGCTTCTAGTCAGTGATCTCAGTATTGTATGCATGCAGTCCAATGTGGGCCAATATCTGGTCACTAGGATTAAGAAAGAAGAAAAAAAAATATGTGAGTATGCTGATAACAGGATCATATCAGCTATTGTATTAATGTTAATATAATGTCCACTTTTAACAGAAATACAGAAAAAACAGCAATTAATCCTGATTAAGAATAAAGAATTTAGGAATAAAAAAACATACCATTCACAAACCTCGGCTTGGTCAAGTTGATCCTCGAAATTGAATTGAAACCAATCATGCTTTTCCTCTGATGTAAATCCTTTTAGAATTATTTCTCACTGCATCTCAAAATGATGAAAGGTACATGAATCTGTTTTTTCAAGCTGAAGCGGGTGTTCACTTTGTTGCATTGATCGCCTCAGAATTTGCGTTTGAAAGCTTTGCGCGGTCCGTGCAGTAGCCCCCTTGCTGCAGAACACGAGATCCAGAGGGTAGGTTTAGGAATATGTAAAGTGGGAGGAGTTGGATCTGGATCCAACATCGCCCCCTGGATCTCGTGTTCTGCAGTGAGGACCATCTCGGTCCGTGGGCGTGGCCGCATTAGTAGATAATGAGATGAATCGTGAATGACTGACATCTCTCTCTTTTCAAACAGATTACATAAACAGAAAATATTTGTTTTCGATTTGACATATTATTTAAAACCTGACATCTCAACATTTCTTTAGACATATATCTCATGTTTGTGTAATTAGTATTCAGTAAGTTACAGTTCATTTTCTGAGCACTATCAGAATGGACTTCATTCAAAGAGAGACGACATATCACGCATCATGTTAGTTTTCTTTATTTTGCAAAAAGCACAACATTTTACTCTGAGTGTACACAAGTAAAAGAAGACATTTCACAGATTAGAATGGTGTATAACTCTTAATTGTATGTCCAAAATTGATGGAATATTTTGAGTCTCTTTCACACTGATAAGAAAAAAAGCGAGGTGGTATCGCCAGCGTAGCAGCGACTTGAGGGGGTTAATTGGTTCCCCTGCCGCTGAGACAGCACTGCTCCAACGCATGAAGTGGATGCATTTACCTTGATGATGAAAGGGAGGTTAGGATCTGGATGCACAAGGATAGGAACAGTAGTTAAGGCATCCTTCAGATGTTGGAATGCGGTGGCAGCTTGGGTGTTCCAGGACAGAGATTTGGGCTTGGATCAGAGGAGTGTTTTAAGAGGTACTGTAATCATGCTGTAGTTTCATATGAAGTGGCAACAGAAGTTAGCAAAACCCAGGAAATGTTGAAGATGGTGGATGGTTCTGGCCAGCTCAGTACAGCTTGGACCTTCCCCTGGTCCATCTGTACTCACTCAGGGCTGTTTCGATCTCTGATGGAATTCACACCTCTCCAGATTGAGTTACAAATGATGCTCTCAAAGCCTTTCCAGCACCAGCACCAGCACCACATAACATTGATGTTCGATCACTTTTTGGGAGTAGATGAGGATATCATCAATGTACACAAACACAAAATGATGGAGGTACTCCCGGAACACCTCATCATGAATTCCTGGAATACAAAAGGAGTTTTGGCTAGGCCATACAACATGACCTGAGATTTATAGTGGCCCATGGGTGTGATGAAGGCAGTCTTGCGTTTATCCCCCCACCTTTGGATGATGTTGTAAGCACTGTGCAAGTCCAGTTTGGAAAATACAATCATTCATCCAAGTTGTTCTAAGAGGATATTGGTTCACATTTACCTTGTTCAGGGCTCTATAGTCAATACAAGGCCACAAGCCTCAGTCCTTCTTGGCCATGAAGAAGCTCTGTGTGGCAGGGTACATATTGGGGCATATGTATCCCTGGTTCAGTTTTCACTTTTCCACATACTCCATAGCTTTCTGTTCCTGAAGTTATAGAGGGTAAATCTGTCCTCTGGGCAATGGTGCACCTGTCAGTATGTCAATTGCACAGTCTCATTGTCAGTGAGGAAGCAGTTGGGCAGCATGTTAGGAGCTGACTACATTCTGGAATGATTGGTATTTCAAAGAGATATCCACATGGATCTCACTGTGAGGGCTCTCATTAGAAGTGTCATGGTGTTAGACAACTATGGGATCACCTCGGGAGGATGTGGACAGCTCAGAATGTGGAGGCATCATTGGAAAAATGACTCTCCCCATGACAACACCTCCTCAGTTGTCCATGAGAGCCAAGGTTATTGTTGTTAAAATGAAAGAAAGTTAAAATGGCTGTGGTGGATTGCAGGGCAGGATGCTCATGTAGGTAAGACTTCATCTGACCATAATGGAGACCCTGATGGAAAGCTGGATGAAAAGCTTGAAGCTCATGGTATCCTTATAGATCAAGTCAAGTCAAGTCACCTTTATTTATATAGTGCTTTTTACAATGCAGATTGTGTCAAATCAGCTTTACAGTGATAACTGGTATATAATTTTGGCTGCACAGCAGCTCTTAAAAAAAATGGTGTCATTGTCCATCTTAAGTAAATTCAGTATTGATTCATTCGGTTGTAAGAATCAACAGCTATTAATTTAGTTAATTTATCTATATCAGCACTAGAGTGAACAGTGATGTCATCATCCAGCTCAGTTCAGTTTGCATACAATGGTGTCAATGCAGGCAGATCAAAACACTGTTGAATATCAAATGTCAAATGTCCTCAACTAAGTAAGCCAAAGGTGACAGCGGCAAGGAACCCAAACTCCAAAGTATTTATTCCAGTTCCATCTAGTTGAGGATCGTATTCATCACGCCGGTATGGACGGTTTGTTGAGGAACTGTGCCACTGGCTGTCGTGTCGATGAGGCCTTCACAGTGGATGATCTAGTTGACTCAATCTCTGCTGACACTTCAGGGCTGCGTTGTGGTCATGTCAAGGCGCAGGTCCTCGATCTCACCTGGATACGTCCCGGATCTGGCTACGGTAAACCTCGGGATAAACAGAGAGACTAATATTAATAATATAATAGAATAATATATACATCTGGTGTTATAGGAAGTGTTCCCGGCTGACCTAATTTATGCAGCCTAACAATCCTTGAAAACATAAATTGATCATGCGTTATGTGTATGCCAGGTTAAAGAGAGATGCGTTTTTAGTCTAGATTTAAACTGACAGAGTGTGTCTGCTTCCCGAACAATGCTAGGAAGATTGTTCCAGAGTTTAGGTGCCAAATAGGAGAAGGATCTATCGCCTGCAGTTGATTTTGATATTCTAGGTATTATCAGCTGGCCTGAATTTTGAGATCGCAATAGACGTGAAGGACTATGATGTGTTAAGAGCTGGCTCAAGTACTGGGGAGCTAAACCATTTAGTGCTTTGTAAGAAATTAGCAAGATTTTAAAATCTATACAGTGTTTAACAGGAAGCTAATGCAGTGTTGACAGAACCAGGCTAATATGGTCATACTTCCTAGTTCTAGTAAGAACTCTAGCTGCTGCATTTTGTACGAGCTGTAGTTTATTTATCAAGCGAGCAGGGCAACCACCCAGGAGAGAGTTACAGTAATCTAGCCTTGAGGTCATGAACGCATGAACTAACTGTTCTGCATTTGTCATTGAGAGCATATGTCGTAGTTTAGATATATGTTTAAGATGGAAGAATACGGTTTTACAAATGCTAGAAACATGTCTTTTAAAATGAAAGATTGGCATCAAAGAGCACACCCAGGTTCCTAACTGATGACGAAGACTTAACAGAGCAGCCATCAAGTGTTAGACAGTATTCTAGGTTATTACGTGAAGAAGTTTTTCGTCCAAAAATTACAATTTCTGTTTTTCTTTTTTTTAGTAGTAGAAAATTACTGGTCATCCAATTTTTTTATTCAGTTAGTGATGGTTCTACCGTATTTGTGGCAGGGAGGCAGTTTAGCAGCCTTGGCTAAATGTAGTATACACAAGACTAGATAATGATCTGAGATGTCATCACTCTGCTGCAGAATTTCAACGGCATCAATATCGATTCCATATGACAATATTAGATCTAAAGTATGATTACGACAATGAGTGGGTCCTGACATGTGTTGTCTAACTCCAATAGAGTTTAGAATGTCTGTAAATGCCAATCCCAAGGCGTCTTTATCATTATCTACATGGATAATAAAATCACCAACAACAAGGACTTTATCCACACTTTATAGGCTTATAGGACTTTATAGGCCGAGAAATGCAGTTGCAGGCTCCAGGCTGTCAGCAGACTGTGAAGAGGGCCATCTTGTTCCACCAATTGCTTGCTTCCAGGGTTCTGAACTGCAAGACATAATAATCTGTGATGGCTCATTCTTCCTGGCATAGGCGGTAAAGTTGTTTATTGATGTATTCATCACCCTCACGGGGTCCAAAAACCTCATGGATGTGAGTGAGAAAAGCATGTAAAGACTGGATAACGTCTCAGGTTACGCATGTAACCATGGTTCCCTGAGAACAGGGAACGAGATGCTGCGTCAAGTGCTATGGGGAACACCTCCACGTGAACCGTTGTCTGAAGCGCTTATCAAATCACGGCAATATCATATTGACCGGTGACAGCCCATGACATCACAATGGTGCGACCCTAAAGTATATAAGTGGCGCCTAGAGTACATGTCATCCACTTATTGTCTGAAGGGACTGTTTGGCAGGTGGGCCCCGAGGCATGGCTGGGAGACGCAGCGTCACGTTCCCTGTTCTCAGGGAACCATGGTTACATGCGTAATCTGAGACATTCCCTTTCGACAACTGTCAGAATCAAGCAGTTAAAACTGAAATGCCAGAACCACTCTCCCTACGGGTCACAACTGGGCTGTCAGTGACAGCACTCCCTATGGTCAAAGCCCAAGCTATAATCCTTAAAGAGGCCTCCATAACGCATGAAGGCCTGCCAAGGCAGCTCAAAGGCCTGGAACCACCAACTTCAACAAAAGGAGTCCCTTTAAGGGAGTGTGGCTAGGGAGCCCGAAGGAACTGCAGCCAGTAACTTCTCAGGGAAACAAAGTCAACCCTGAATGCCACCAAGGAGGCCAACCTCGTTTCTTCTTACTTTACTAGTAACCTAGTCTGGCCAGTAACCTGTCTGTTTCTCAGAAACAGAGTCTCTAGATTACATTTGTCTCTTGAAGAGACATCCAGAAAGAGGGACTGAAAAAAGGGCAGTAAACCAACTCAGAGACAGGCATCCTGGAGAGCAGGACTCAGCAAAGCGTTAACTACCCTTGCAAGCGAGGGGAGTTAATCTGCTCGATCCTAGGATCTACAAATCACCTGTGTTTTAAGGCGCTAAGGAGGCTGTGCACTCTAAGGGAACCTTGTGAGGAGAGTGCTCCCAGCCTAAGGGCTGATCTAACAGGGAGGCCTCATGAGAGGCCTTAAACCTTCTGACCAGACTTAGGGAGCTAAGTGCTCTAAATCCACCCTCAGAATGAGGGGAGTCCCAAGCTCGACCTGCTAGGTCGACGAGGCTATAGGCTAGAATTCCGAAAATGATCTACAGTTAGCCACGCCAGCAACACCAAGTAACGTGCGGTCTCAGGGGGCCTGATAAGGCCAACTACCTGACAGCAAGACCTTGCTGGCTGACAAAAACCCAACTGCTGGGGACTCGTGATCAGGGAGGCCTACAGTGGCCAACTACCTGGTATCGAGTCTTTGCTGGCTGACAGTTACCCACACTGTGGGGAATTCACCTTCAGAGGGGCCCACTAAGGCCAGTCACCTCGATGGCAAATGTTTACTGGCTGAAAGTACCCAAACATTGGGGACTCGCTCTCAGAGAGGCCTGCTAAGGCCAACGATCCAATAGCAAGTCATTGCTAGCACCCAATTGTTGGGGACTTAGATAATGAGGGGTCAATGGCGGGAATGCTTTAGCAGACCACCTCCACTATCCCTTGTGCTTAGCCTAGGCCAGCTATCGAGGCAGCCCTGGTGAGGGCCAGCTCATAAGCAAAGATCTAACTGGGACTCATAAGAGCAGCAGCCTCTACAGAATGACTCTCATCATCGAGAGAAGGCAGAATAATCAACCTGAATAACCGCTAAGGTGACCAGAGCTCAGAGGAGCGATGCTTACCCAGGTAACAATGTCAGGTGGCCCAGTGGGCCGACGCTAGACATTTAATCTATCTGAAGTTCAAGCGCTCGTCTCTTGCACAACAACTCTCCAAACCATGTATGAGAGGAGACAAACTACTCTACCCTGAGGTGGCTATCAAGGCAGCCCAAAGGGGACCAGCCTTCAACAGAGCGGTGGCCTCAAACCACTCCTATTTGTGGGAGGAAGCCAACTCACTCTGTACTATTTCTATTCTTAAAAGCTCAAATGAGCGGTGGTCTTACCAGTGAATTTACAATAAGCAAAATCAACACACTCACATAAGAAGACCGAAAAGGTACTTCCCGAATGTCATTCTAGCCAACCTACAGGGAACTTCAGGGCCCTGAATACATAACTAATTATAAAAAATTCTCCTATATATATATATATATATATATATACATACACATTATCTCACAAAAGAGTACACCCTTCACATTTCAGCAACCATTTTAGATATCTTCTCAAGCGACAATACTATAGAAATGAAAATTGTATATACTTTAGAGTAGTCAATGTGTTGCTTGTATAGTAGTACAGATTTACTGTCCTCTAAAAATAACATACAGCCATTATTGTCTAAATAACTGCCAACAAAAGTGAGTACACCCTAAGTGAACATGTCAAAACTGTGACCAAAGTGTCAATATTTTGTGCGTTATCTAGCACTGCCTTAATCCTCCTGGGCATGGAATTCACCAGAGCTGCACAGGTTTTTGCTGGGATCCTCTTCCACTCCTCCATAAATTACATCATGGAGCTGCTGGATGTTAGACACATGGCACTTCTTCCAGTGTTGTAGTCAAGACCAGCTAATTCAAGTCCGAGTCAAGACTGAGACCAGAGAGGGTCGAATCCGAATCGAGACCGAGACCAGAGAGGGTCGAGTCCGAGTCGAGACCGAGACCAGAGAGGTTGGAGTCCAAGACAAGTTTAAGTTCACATAAGTTTGGGTCTGAGACAAGACCTAAAGAAATCTAAAGACCTAAATGAATATGTAAATGTTTGGTGGAAACAATAAAATTGGCACCATACTCATCAAATATACCATGGCATGTACACTGTATTTTAATTACTTAGAGTGATATTGGTTTAAAAAATATTATCAGTTAAGGGTAAAAAGGCCACATAGTAGGTGGTGTAAAGGTAATTTGTTAGAAAAGATTTCTATTTTGAATAAATGCTGTTATTTTTAACATTTTTAAATCAAAGATTTTAAATCAATCGACTGAAAAAAAGGATCACAGCATGTTATAAAAAATATTAAGCAGCACAACTGTTTCCACTTTCCAACTTTGAAAATTAATCAGCATATTAGAATGATTTCTGAAGGATCATGTGACACTGAAGACTAGCGTAATGATGCTGAAAATTCAGTTTTGCATCAGAAATAAATTATATTTTAAAGTATATTTAAATAGAAAACCATTATTTTAAATTGTAATAATATTTTTAAAATATATATTGCTGTTTTTGATTAGATAAATGCGGGTTTGATTAGCATAAGAGACTTATTTCATAATGCCACATAAGCTAATAATTATCAAAAATGGTAATATAATAAAGTCCTTTCACATCACCATTTCGCCAGCCTACACTTGACATAATAGGCCTGTAGGTATCACTTTGGCTTCATTAACTGTGATAGTTTCATCAAATAGTAAACAGTGTATCAACACTAAATTAATTGAACACTACTTACCATTAAGGCGACTTTTGGCTTTGTAGTCAGTTAATATCCATTTCGACAGCGATGCAATTTGATTTATAAAATGAGACAAACCGCAGAAATCGCTCGTCTGTCCATGTAATTTCCACTTCACGTTGTCCAATGAAATTTGAACTTGTTGTGCCAGATCACGATTGGTTGGGGTGTTATACATGACAAACCGGCATTGGTGAATTATGTAATATTTTAAAATATATAAGAAATAGATTTTTAATTAAATCGAGCTTTGATTGGGGGAAAAAAAGTTTTAAAAAATTGTTTGGTTTATTTTTTTCTTCCGTTGAGCCATATGCACTCAAGAACCATATATGGCTCGAGAGCCTAGGTTTCGAACAGACTGTGGACTGTCACTTGCACACGCACGCAACCCATAGCCACGCGTTATGGCAACGCCTCACACTAACGGATATGTAAAAATAATAGGAATTTTCCGACTTTTGAGCGATTCGTTACTATTGTACACATTGTCATGTTAATTATAATTCAAATGCATTTTGTTTTATTGACCACAATATTATCATTGCTCTTTGCCCCCATACATTAACATACAGTAACAGTCATGAAATATTTTGAATGGGACTCGAGTGGTCTCGGGAATGAGTCCGAGTCCTAATATGTACGAGTACGAGTCAATTCTGAGTCAATATGCACATGAGTCCATGACAAGACCAAGACTGTTACAATATGGTCTTAAGACCGAGTCTGAGACTGAGTCCGAGTCTCGAGTACTACAACACTGGGTTCAGCATCTCACCTTGAGGTTGTGGCATCTCCTGCTGACCACTGGCTAGAGGGGCATGAGATTGCGACACATCTCCTGCCCCAATCCATCACTGACTGGATTGACATCATCTCCCTGAGTATCTGAATCTGCTTCCTGGACACATAATCCTCTACCAGGTGTTAGCACATAGTATGCCTCCTCTGTGAAACAATCCAAAGACAGAATAGACTTTAACAGGCCATGCCAAACAATCCTCCTCTTCGCTAACGAGTTTGCCTTCCGGGACACCAGATTGCAGACAGGGCTGGGGTTTTACTGGTTCACAAGGATGATTATCAAGCAGAGCTGCCCACATCTCAGTCCTATGTACCCAGTGCACATTACCAGTACCATCATCTGGTGTAAATATATACGGGGCACCGGGTTTGTTGGGCACATTAACCACTTGATACAGCACTGGTGACCACACATCTTGTATCTTATGATGACCTTGATGGCAATGATCTTTCAAATAAATCAGTTGCCCTTTGCTCAAACCAAGATCATTTACCTGATCTGTCAATATTCTGCTGCCTCTTCAAGATTTTTTCGTGCCAAATTATGAGCCATCGCAACCGATCTTGGTGATGCTGAACCCACTCTTCCCAAGAGTTAATGACCTCCTTGTCAGCTTCTGAGATGTCCATTCCTAAAAGGGAGTCAACAGGAAGTCGAAGGGACACCCCAAACATCAAAGAGTATGGGGAATGTCCAGTGGAGTGATGAGTTGTTGTATTATATGCCCAAACTAGCTGGGAAATAAACTTAGGCCACACCCTTTTTTTCTGGGGAAAGGAGCGAAGCAGATTGTGAAGTGTCTGATTGAATCTCTCGCACTGCCCATTTCCCTGTGGATGGCATGTGCAGCTTTACATTGATAACTGGCTGCTCGATTGCTCCTGTCTGCCTCGCTGCTCAGATTGGTTTGCGTTTGTAACTCCGTATAGCTTTGTTTTGAATCTCTTTTATTCATTGTTGCTTATTTTTTTATTTTATTTATTTTTTTATTACCTTATATGTAATATTGCCTACCACACTAATCTGACGTCGCTAGCTTGTAATCTTTGAATCTAAATCGCTGTTACAACGCATTTGCATTTGCAGCGCTAGCTTGTTAACTTGTTAACAGTCTCTCGCGCTCTCCTTTTCCAACGCGTTCTTCAAACAGCTGTGGTAAGTCGGATCAGTCTACAAACACAGTGAGTCATGTCATCCTCTCCCAGCATTGCCTCCTGTTCCATTTGCCACATGTTTACCATAGCTCTCTCTGTCAGCGACGAGGGATTTACATGTCATAAATGTAGGGAAATAGCATCCAAACTTTAATCGAGGATAGTAAGAATGCAAGGGCTTCAGATACTGTTTTGGATGCGACTAGCTTAGTGAACTCTGTACATTGTTTGGTTCCGGCTGTAGAGCCCGCGCAGCAGGGCACTTGGGTAACGGTGAGGCGGCCTAGCCGCGGAAAACACCACTCTTCCGTTCCAATAAGAACATCAAACAGGTTCTCCCCACTCAGTGATACACCCACTGAGAATTCTGTTGAAAGTGCCCTAGTTATTGGCGATTCTATTACACGGAACGTGAAAATAGAGACACCAGCCACCATAGTCACATGTTTGCCGGGAGCCAGAGCACCTGACATCAAAGCAAATTTAAAAGTGCTGGCTAATGCTAATCGTAAATACTCTAAGATTATTATTCACGTCGGCACTAATGATGTTCGCCAGTCGGAGATCATTAAATTAACATTAAAGAGGTGTGTGAACTCGCAAGTACAATGTCAGGAGAAGTAATTTGCTCTGGCCCCCTTCCTGTTCGTCGGAGTGATGAGATAGTTAGCAGATTATCATCACTCAATGGCTGGCTGTCTAAGTGGTGTCCGCAAAATAATATAGGTTTCATAGACAATTGGAAAAGTTTTTGGGGCAGACCTGACCTGTTGAAAAGAAATGGTATTCATCCCTCCCGGGATGGTGCTGCTCTTCTCTCTAGTAATATGGCACATAGTCTTAGAACTGAAACATGACAAACTGGGGCCCAAGTCAGGAAGCAGACAGACTGGCTAAACCGACCGTCTGCTAGCTGCCTCACGTTACAGAAGTCAGAAAATTCAGATAACTCCCAACACATAGAAACTCTTACACCTAGATATTTTCAAATAGAGACTGTGTCTGTACCCCGAATTAGTAAAAACAAAAAACTTCCAAACTCATTTAATGGTAAAAATTTAATTGACGTTCAACAAATAAAAAATAGAGATAATAATGCTAAACAAATGATAAAACTCGGGTTGTTAAATATTAGATCCCTTTCTTCAAAATCACTTATTGTTAATGATATTATCAAAGATAATAATCTAGATGTGCTGTGTTTGACAGAAACTTGGCTAAAACCAGACGATTACATTACTTTAAATTAGTCTAGTCCTCAAGGTTATGATTATCGACACAATGCCCGTCAGAAAGGCAAAGGGAGAGGTGTTGCTGTAATCTATAGTAATATTTACAGTATTAGTCAAAAGTCTTTCAAATATAATTCCTTCGAAGTAATGGTACTTTACGTAACATTATGTAGGCTGACATTTGTGCTGGCTACTGTATACAGGCCACCAGGACACCATACAGACTTTATCAAAGAATTTGCTGATTTTCTGTCGGAGTTAGTATTGGCTGCAGATAAAGTCCTTGTTGTTGGTGATTTTAATATCCATGTAGATAATAAGAAAGATGCATTAGGATTGGCATTTGCAGATATTCTAAATTCTATTGGTGTTAGACAACATGTGTCAGGACCCACTCATTGTCGTAATCATACTTTAGATCTAATATTGTCACATGGAATCGATATTGATGCTGTTGAAATTCTGCAGCAGAGTGACGACATCTCAGATCATTATCTAGTCTCGTGTATACTACATTTAGTCAAGGCGGCTAAACTGCCTCCCTGCCATAAATATGGTAGAACCATCACTTCTACCACTAAAGATCGCTTTATAAATAATCTTCCTGATCAGTTTCATCGCCTTAGCATACCAGAAAGCTTAGAAGACCTCGATGTTGTAACAGAATCTATTGCCTCTGTCTTTTCCAGCACATTAGACTCAGTTGCTCCTTTGCACTTAAAAAAGATTAAGGAAATTAATCCAATGCCATGGTACAATGAGCACACTCGGGCCCTAAAGTTAGCAGCCAGAAAAATGGAGCGCAGCTGGAAGAAAACAAAACTAGAAGTTTTTCGCATTTCGTGGAGAGAGAGAATGATTGAGTACAGAAAGGCCTTAAAATCTGCTAGATCTGCTTATTTTTCAAGACTTTTAGAAGAAAATAAACACAACCCTAGGTATTTATTTGATACAGTGGCTAAATTAACAAGAAATAAAGCTTCAACTTCTGATGTTTCCAAAGAGCACAGCAGTAATGACTTTATGAACTTCTTTACTTGCAAGATTGATAATATTAGAGAAAAAATTATAACCATGCAACCGTCTATTACAGTATCACGTCAGATAGTGCATTGTAGTGTCTCTGAGGAAAAATTCAGTTCATTTACTGCTTTAGGAGAGGAAGAATCGTCTAAACTTGTTAAATCATCAAAATCAACAACATGTATGTTAGACCCTATACCGACTAAGCTATTGAAAGAAATGCTTCCAGAGGTTATAGATCCTCTTCTTAATATCGTCAATTCATCTTTATCACTAGGATACGTACCGAAAACTTTTAAGCTGGCTATTATTAAACCTCTTATTAAAAAACCACAACTTGATCCTAGAAAATTAGTCAATTACAGGCCGATCTCAAATCTCACTTTTCTGTCAAAAAGACTAGAAAAGGTAGTATCATCACAACTATGTTCCTTTTTAGAAAGAAATAGTATCTGTGAGGATTTCCAGTCAGGATTTAGACCGTACCATAGTACTGAGACTGCTCTCATTAGAGTTACTAATGATTTGCTCTTATCATCAGATCGTGGTTGTATCTCTCTATTAGTGTTACTGGATCTTAGTGCTGCATTTGACACTATTGATCACAATATTCTTTTAAATAGACTCGAAAATTATGTTGGCATTAGTGAAATTGCATTGTCATGGTTCAAATCATACTTATCTGACCGTTATCAGTCTGTAGTAGTAAACGAAGAGATGTCATATCGATCACAAGTACAATATGGAGTACCGCAAGGCTCAGTACTAGGACCGTTGCTGTTCACTCTGTACATGCTACCCTTGGGAGATATCATTAGGAAGCATGGCGTTAGTTTTCACTGTTACGCTGATGATACTCAGCTTTATATTTCTTCGCGCCCTGACGAAACTTACCAATTCACAAAATTAACAGAATGCATAGCTGATATAAAAAAATTGGATGACCAGTAATTTCCTACTACTAAATTCAGAAAAAACAGAGATTCTAATTTTTGGACCAAAAACTTCTTCACGTAATAACCTAGAATACTGTCTAACACTTGACGGATGCTCTGTTAAGTCTTCGTCGTCTCTTAGGAACCTGGGTGTGCTCTTTGATACCAATCTTTCATTTGAAGGCCATGTTTCTAGCATCTGTAAAACCGCATTCTTCCATCTTAAAAATATATCTAAACTACAACATACAGGTGCTGGTCATATAATTAGAATATCATCAAAAAGTTCATTTTTTTATTATAAATTATTTTTAAAAATGAAACTTTCATATATTCTAGATTCCCTACATGTAAAGTAAAACATTTCAAAAGTTTTTTTTTAAAATT
This sequence comes from Ctenopharyngodon idella, assembly GCF_019924925.1. Taxonomy (NCBI): domain Eukaryota; kingdom Metazoa; phylum Chordata; class Actinopteri; order Cypriniformes; family Xenocyprididae; genus Ctenopharyngodon; species Ctenopharyngodon idella. The sequence continues at coordinate 20,533,250 of NC_067233.1, read as the reverse complement.
TTGATGATTAGAGCGTACAGCTCATGAAAGTCCAAAATCCAGTATTTCAAAATATTAGAATATTTCCTAAAATCAATCAAAAAATGGATTTGCAAAACAGAAAAGTTAAAGTTCTTTAAAGTATGTTCTTTTGTGCACTCAATACTTGATCGGCAGGACATATTACAGCAAATGACTTGCTCCTAGCACAAATTACTGCATCAGTGAAGTGTGGCATGGAAGTGATCAGCCTGTGGCACTGCTGAGGCACTATTGAGCCTTCAGATCATCTGTATATTGTTGGATCGACTGTTTCTCATCTTTCTCTTGAAAATATCCCATAGATTCAGGTCAGGCATATTGGCTGGCCAATAAAGCACAGTAATATCATGGTCAGCAAACCACTTGGAAGTGGTTTTTGCACTGTGGGCAGGTGCTAAAGTCCTGCTGGAAAAGGAAATCAGCATCTCCATAAAGCTTGTCAGCAGATGGAAGCATAAAGTGCTTCAAAATCTCCTGGAAGATGGCTGCATTGACTTTGCACTTGATAAAACACAATGGACCAACACCAGCAGACGTCACGCCCCCCCAAATCATTATTGACTTCAGAAACTTCACACTAGACTTCAAGCAGCTTGGATTCTGTGCCTCTCCAGTCTTCCTTCAGACTCTGGGACCATGATTTCAACATGAAATGCAAAATTTACTTTTATCTGAAAAGAGGACTTTCGACCACTGTTCACTGTCCAGTTCTTTTTCTTCTTAGCCCAGGTAAGATGCTTCTGACATTGTCTCTGGTTCAGAAGTGGCTTGGTAGTCCTTTTCCTGAAGATGTCTGAGTGTGGTGACTCTTGATGTGCTGACTCCGGCTTCATTCTACTCATTGTGAAGCTCTCCCAAGTGTTTGAATCGGCTTTACTTGACAGTATTGTCAAGCTTGCGGTCATCCCTGTTGCTTGTGCACCTTTGCCTACCCAATTTCTTCCTTCTAGTCAACTTTGCATTTAATATGCTTTGATATTTCACTCTGTAAACAGCCACCCCATTCAGTAATGACCTTCTGTGACTTACTCTCTTTGTGGAGGGTGTCAATGATTGTCTCCTGGACCATTGCCAAGTCAGCAGTCTTCCCCATTAGTGTGGTTTCAAAAAACAAAAGATACCCGGATTTTATACTGTAGGGATGGTCATTTAATGAAACTCAAATGTAAATATTCTAATATTTTGAGATACTGGATTTTGGACTTTCATTAGCTGTACGCTCTAATCAACAAATTTACAAAAAAAAACTTTTGAAATGTTTTACTTTACATGTAGGGAATCTAGAATATATGAAAGTTTCATTTTTTAAAATAATTTACAATAAAAAAATGAACTTTTTCACGATATTCTAATTATATGACCAGCACCTGTATGCTCTCAATGAAAAATGCAGAACAGTTAGTTCATGCGTTCATGACCTCAAGGCTAGATTACTGTAACGCTCTACTGGGTGGTTGTTCTGCTCGCCTGATAAATAAACTACAGCTCGTACAAAATGCAGCAGCTAGAGTTCTTACTAGAACTAGGAAGTATGACCATATTAGCCCAGTTCTGTCAACACTGCATTGGCTTCCTGTTAAACATCGTATAGATTTTAAAATCTTGCTAATTACTTACAAAGCACTAAATGGTTTAGCTCCCCAGTACCTGAGCGAGCTCCTAATTCATTATAGTCCTTCACGTCTATTGCGATCTCAGAATTCAGGCCAGCTGATAATACCTAGAATATCAAAATCAACCGCAGGCAGTAGATCCTTCTCCTATTTGGCACCTAAACTCTGGAACAATCTTCCTAGCATTGTTCGGGAAGCAGACACACTCTGTCAGTTTAAATCTAGACTAAAAACGCATCTCTTTAACCTGGCATACACATAACACATTACCAATTTATATTTTCAAATCCGTTAAAGGATTATTAGGCTGCATAAATTAGGTCAGCCGGAGCCAGGAACACTTCCTATAACACCTTATGTACTCGTTACATCAGAAGAAGAATGGCATCTACACTAATATTAGTCTTTCTGTTTATCCCGAGGTTCACCGTAGTCAACCGGATCCGGGCCGTATCCAGGTGAGACCAAGGACCTGCACCTTGACACGACCACAACGCAGCCCTGACGTATCAGCAGAGATTGAGTCAACTAGATCATCCACTGTGAGGGCCTCATCAACACGACAGCCACGACACAGTTCCTCAACAACCGTCCATACCGGCGTGATCCTCAATACGATCCTCAATTGGATGGAACTGGAATAAATACTTTTAATGTTGCGATCCTATTGGACTTATGATAGCAACCTGAATTGTAACAAAGCACTGTTGGCCAGAGGAGAACTGGCCCCCTGACTAAGCCTGGTTTATCCCAAGGTTTTTTTCTCCATTTTAACACCAATTTGCCACTTGTCTGCCACCTGATGTCACCTGATGGAGTTTGGGTTCCTTGCTGCTGTCGCCTCTGGCTTGCTTAGTTGGGGACACTTGACATTTGACTTGACATTTGATATTCAACAGTGCTTTGATCTGCCTGCATTGACACTATTCTTTAAGAGCTGCTGTGCAGCCAAATAATGTACCAGTTATCAATGTAAAGCTGCTTTGACACAATCTACATTGTAAAAAGCGCGCTATATAAATAAAGATGACTGAAGGAGGTGGTCTGAGTTCAGTTGCAAGTCAAGTCAAGTCACCTTTATTTATATAGTGCTTTTTACAATGCAGATTGTGTCAAAGCAGCTTTACAGTGATAACTGGTATATAATTTTGGCTGCACAGCAGCTCTTAAAGAAAATGATGTCAGTATCCATCTTAAGTAAATTCAGTACTGGAGTAAACAGTGATGTCATCATCCAGCTCAGTTCAGTTTGCATACAATGGTGTCAATGCAGGCAGATCAAAACACTGTTGAAGATCAAATGTCAAGAATATCAACTGTGCTGCGGTTCACGTGAATATGAAAGCAACACGGACTCGGGTGCGCACTTGTTCAGGAAGTAAAGTAACCTGTTTTTCACCAAAACATGTAAGAGATGATAGTGTTGATGATTTATCTTGGATTCGAGCAGGAGTGAGCCTGCAGTGTATTCGTGCTTTGCGAGTGCAATCAGAGTGGCAAATGAATGGCAATCAGCTGTCTCCTCAAAATAGGCTGCTTGCAAACAGCAGAAAACCGTCTACATGTGACGCACATACAGTAAACACAAGTGTCGTTTACTCTGCTGCACATAATAGCATCACATTAATAAAAAACACAATTTATTGACCTGCGTTCTGTATTCTGTCATGTGCCTTTCACGTCTGTGATGAAGTAAGATGAATGGAAAAATGTTGTCTGCCCTGTTTCCCAGACAGTGTAAAACAGGGGTGCCCAACCCTGTTACCGGAGTTCCACCTTCCTGCAGAGTTCAGCTCCAGCCCTGCTCAACACACCTGTCTGTAATTATCAAGTGCTCCTGGAGATCTTAATTAGCTGATTTAGGTGTGTTTTATCAGGGCTGGAGCTAAACTCTGCAGGTAGGTAGATCTCCAGGAACAGGGTTGGGCACCCCTTGTGCAAAACCTCTTAATAAATCAGCCTATATGAAAGGGTAAAAAAGCTGTACGTCGAGCACAAGGATTAAGAGGCTGCACGTCAAGCACAACTTCAGAAACATGCCAATCTTACTATATGTTGCTGCAACAACTATTTATGCTTTCTTGGTCACATGAGTAGCCACCTGCACCTGAAACTCATTACTGGCCAGTCTCCTCCCACATATATAATCATTATTTTGTTCATTGCTCATGTAATGGCCACTGCTTTGGCAATACTGTACAAGTCATGCCAATTAAGCTCATCTGAATTTGAATTAGAGAGAGAGACAGACAGACAGACAGACAGACAGTAAGTAGACTTTTGAGATGGCTTCTTAACACTCAGGGGTCGGCTGGTCGCGCCGGCGATACCACCTTGCTTTTTTCTTATCACTATGAAAGAGACTCAAAATACTCCGTCAATGTTGCACATACAATTAAGAGTTATACACCATTTTAATCTGTGAAATATCTTCTTTTATTTGTGTACACTCAGAGTAAAAACAAAATGTTGTGCTTTTTGTAAAATAAAGAAAACTAACATGATGCGTGATCTGTCTCCCTCTGAACGAAGTCCAATCTGATAGTTCTCAGAAAATGAACTGTAACTTAGTAAATGCTAATCACAAAAAAATTAGACTTATGTCTAAAGAAACGTTGAAATGTCAGGTTTTAAATCGTGTAAGTCAAATCAAAAACAAAAATTCTCTGTTTATGTAATCTGAATGAAAAGAGACACATGTCAGATGCCCGTGATTCAGCTCATTATCCACTAATGCGGCCACGCCCATGGAGCGAGCGCTATTCAGACACAAATTCTTGCAAATGTATACAGGCAATACATCGTGTATTTATTATCTTGAAAAGTGTTTATCTGCATGTTATAGCGATCTCTGGAAGCCTCTGTTAGTTCCTGGAATGTTACATGATATGCCTCTTCTTTTACTGAGATATTTGTGGACTAAAGGTGCACACAGCGCCCTCCGGCTGCAAGTATGAATTGAAAACACAGTATCCAGCGCTCATAGTGATGACAATAAATATTGAATAAATATTACTCCTCTGCATAGAAAATTGACATAAACATGAGAATCCATCAATATTTCTCCAAATGTGCATGCTTTTAAGCATATTAAGAAATTACGTTCAATATAAGATTTTAAGAGTCAAAATGTGAAGCTTGAGTCTTAGATCTTTTTAATGATGTAGCCTATAGTTTGTCAACTGCACATTAACATTTAGGCTATATAATATAACAAATATATTAGCCTATATGAAATGCCACAGAGGTAGGAATGTTCAGACGCTTTGCATCACAGAAATACATTATATTTTAAAGTATATTAAAATAGAAAATCATTATTTGGTTAGAGACTTAAGACTTCTGTAGTGAACAGCACATTCCAGGGCCCAGTTTATGGCCGGGCCCCTCTCTGTCCGTAACAGCGGACAAAGGTTTGCTACATTTTGATTGGATCTTGGTGGACTAACACAAACAAACTGTCCAACGCCATCAGATGAAGATGTAAGGACAACATCCAGACCTCTCTTAGAGGGCAAGAAGAAGACCTCTTATACCAAGCCTGGGAAGGACAGGACTCCTCATTGGTCCACATGCAGTTTCTGCCCTTCACCCATCTAGAGACTACTTCCTAAGGTTGGCCAGAGACTGCCATAAAAATTCCTCGGGACCTCAGCAGCAATGGGTGAAGCAAAGAGAGATCACAAAGATCCATCCAAAGCCATTCAAAACTATGTTTGAAAACCTTAGAACTGATGCAAACTACACATCCATTTCATACTTATTCACAGGAATAAGTATTCTCAGTGACAGCTATTTGTAGTGCAACATCTGACACAGATTCAGCTGTTAATGTACAATTGAATGAATGCATGACAGTTCAATCTTCTTCCATCATGTTTCCACAGTCTCTATTTGTTTAGAATATTGCCAAAGGTATTCTGGTGGTGGTTTGGAAAGTGAGAAATACATTGGTAAACTTTAAAGACACTGTAAAGACTTCCAACTTTGTGCTTTATGCAAATGAGTTCCACAGGGGAAAGAAGGGTGGGCCACACTGTGTGTGTCCTCTCTGGTGCCAGCAGCCAATCACAGCACTCGAATGGCGAAGCACCAAATTGCAATCTCCTCCTCATCAGAAAGGGATAAAGGTACCCTTTCAACAGACATTCCTTGTTCTGAGTCTGCCCTTCAAAGGGGAAAGACATAACAGATATACCGTTCTGGGTCTCAACTCTGTAAGGAGTGAGACATTAACAGATACACCGTTCTGAGTCTGTCCTGCACGGGGATAGGCATTGACAGATACATTCTCGTTCTGAGCCTCTGGTTCGTCCAGAGAGACAACAACAGATCCCATGATCTGAGTCTACAGCTAGCGAGGCAGCAACAGAGACGACCACATTCTGAGCCTCCAGCCTGTGAGGAAAGAGACATTAACAAACACTACGTTCAGAGTTTCCGTCCAGCGAGACAGTAACGACATCTGCAACAAGGTTAAGCTCAGGAGAGCAAACCTTCACTCCAAGGTACCTTCGTCTGCGTGTTCCAGATTGTTAAGGACCTTCTGCACCTACACCAGGGCCTCATCTGCGTGTTCCAGATTTTAGGACCCTTTGGTGCTTCCGGAGATCAGCATCCCGCAGAGCTTCGTGTTCAAGACTGTTGAAACAGATTCTGACTCCTCTCCCCACTGCATGGTCACCCAGCACAACCAGTGGAAGACGTCACCGTCATCGGACTCAACCACGTGGAACGTAAATATCACTTAACCAAACCTCTTTCCAGAGACCTTGGCATTGTTGTATATTATCAGTATATAATTTCCTAATTCCCATTAGATGTAATATAGCTGATGTTAGTTAATAACAAATAATCTTTCGTTTATTTGTTTAGTGCATAATAAGGTTCTCCACCTTATTATTTTCAGAGAAACAGTTTATCTTTCCATCTTTCCATACTCTTCCATAGCCACACCCAACTTAATCACTTGTATTCTATGTATCTTATGCACTTTATTCCTTTATCATTCATGGTATTCATTTAGTAGTTGTGTTAGTTATTCTTGTTTATCTTTTGTTAATAAAATTTATTTTATTACACTTGTGTCTTCCTTGTGCTGATAATACAGAAAAGGCTCTACAAGTTAGCAATCTCACCAATCTTTCAGATAAATCAGCTGACCACTTTACATTCATTCCAAATGAATGAAAGCCCCTGTTGGGAGTGTTCTCATACTGCCAAGGTAAAGACCTTGACTGGTGCCCTGAACTAGGAAAAGGGGGGAAGTGGTCATCTGATGTACTCATAACCACACCTTAAGAGACGTGTGATCCAAAAATTACAACGTCAGTGGTGACGTGAGTACCAATCCCTATTTTGCTTCGCATCCTTGGATGGGCGAAAGTAAAAATCACTACACTTCTTTTTAAAAAAATGTATCCAATCTTTTGACTGGTACTGTAATTTAACATAGGCCTATACAAAATTTTCTTCACATCATGTGCAATAATACGTGCATGCATGAGATCACAAAAATCATGTTTTTTTTGTCAAGAGTGGACATTAATCCTCTTATCAGCATGGTCACAGAGGGTTTTTTCACAGCCTACCTGACTGAAAGAGCTCATTATGCGGCTCATTATGCAAATCTTTTGTCTTCTCAGGTGTGAATCACAGCATTATTCATGAAGATTCACGCCTCCATGCATACTGTGTTTCTTGACAAAAAATGTCTTAGAAAATTTAAATCTCTCTATTGTTTTATATGAACGAGTAGTCAGGATAATTTTTACATCATTTTGAAGCAAAAACTCTAATCTACAACCTCCTTTGGCCTTATTTCAGTGACTTAAGTTTTTCGTTTTTTCAATAACCACGCATAAACGTAATTCCTTCAAAAACACAAACATACATACATGTTCCTCACATGTTATTGTAGCCTAGTTTGTGCTGAATAAAGTCAGGGTATGTCAAAACTTCTCCAGGGCCCCAAAAATCCTCAGACCCCAGAGGGTTAAAAGACCTGTTGGATTAAAGGTTGTTGTGGGAGATGGAGATGGAGTGTCATCTGAAGTAACTGCAAGACAGAAAAAAATATTCAATTACATTTACATTACAAAAAGGTATTTAAGGCATGGCAAGAGTTGTGGTTACTGTGTTTTAACTACAAATACCACATTAAAACAACAGTAACTGTGGTAAAACCATGGTTACTGTGCTTTAACAACAAACACCACAGTAAAACTACAGTTACTGTGGTAAAACCATGGCAAGACTTGTGGTTACTGTGTTTTAACTACAAATACCACAGTAAAACTATGGTTACTCTGGGAAAATCATGGTAAGTGCTGTTGTTACTCTGCTTTAACGATAAATACAACATTAAAACAACAGTAACTGGTAAAACCATGGTAAGTGTTGTGGTTACTGTGTTTTAACTACAAATACCACAGTAAAACTACAGTAACTGTGGTAAAAAAAATGGTAATTGTTGTGTTACCGTGCTTTAACGACAAATGCCACAGTAAAACTACAGTTACTGTGGTAAAACCATGGTAACTAATTGTTGTGTTATTGTGCCTTAACTACAACTACCACAGTAAAACGTCTCAGGTCACGTATGTAACCATGGTTCCCTGAGAACAGGGAACGAGACACTGCATTTGAACACGCTATGGGGGAACGTCATCACGTGAACCGGTGTCTGAAAGCAATATCAAAGCTCACCAATCCTATTGGCCGGTGACAGCCTATGACGTCATCATAGACGCGACCTGGAAGTATAAAAGGAGTACCTAGAGAAGCAGTCAATGCCTTATCGTCTGAAGGGACTGTTCAGCTGGCAGCCCCGATGCATGGAAGGTAACGCAGAGTCTCGTTCCCTGTTCTCAGGGAACCATGGTTACATACGTAACCTGAGACGTTCCCTTTCGAAAGGGAACTCAACACTGCGTTTGAACACGCTATGGGGAACGATATACCCACGCCGCCATGTTTGAGGGGAGTGCATGCCAAAGATGGCTAGACAAACGTCAGAACTAGCAATTCAACTGAAATGCCAGAACCACTCCCCCTACGGGTCATACGTAGGCTGTCAGTGACATAATATATATATATATATATATATTTATGTATAAAATATTGAAGGTTTCAAAATTCTCCAATAATATTCTCACATTATGAAGTATCCAATGAGATCGCACCTGACGTCACTAAATCTCCGCTGTCGCGCGATTATTATATCCTGCCCGTTCGAGATCTTTCTCTGTTCTCTATAACCTCTGATGCAAACGGACTCTTCTTACTATCCCGTAAGATTCAGTGCTTCGAAGTCGGAGAAAAGTAATGTTCAGAGAGAAGCAGATTGTGTGGAGAGTGACACTTTGGAACGCGTATGCTCTGGAAATTTCCTGTTTGGCCGATGTACATGTGATGAATGAGTTCCTTGGCCAGGGTTTTTTTTTCTTCCTGTGATGTCTGTTTGAGTTTCGTGGAGCCAGCCGCTGAATGTTGCCTGTTCTGGATGTGGATTGATCGAAGCGCGAATCCTTCTGGATTCGTGAATCGTCTCAACTCCTTCCTGCACTTTCTGTATGCATCTTGGTGGGGTTGGACTGGCGGGCCACCTGTCGAGTGAATCCTTAAAACTTCTTGTGAATTGAACGCGTGGTCGTCGAACGGTAGGAGGGGAATTGCACAACAAACTTATTTATTTTTATTTTTTTTGTATTCGTCCTAATCCTGGATCAACTGCACAGACTGAATTACACCACATTCAAGGAACATTTCTTCTTTTTGAGGTCTTCCATTTTATGGTGAATGAACCCTGTGGTTACTGGTTATTCAGTTCAATAACTGAAATTTTATTTGTTCATGTTAAACTGATTGGATGTTAATGTTTAAAGAGTGAAACTAAATAGGGTTTAATTCAAGAACAAGTAATTCAGACAGAAAGGACAGCTAAAGTTTTGTTTTATTTAGTCTCAATTAATACACAAACAAATTACATTTGCCCTAATTGAATTCTGACTGAAGGTTGATTTGTGGTTCCCATAGAGTGAAGCAACCATCAGATTCCTGGAAAGAAGGAAAGGGTACAAATTAGTGTAATGTGAATATTCCTATGTCACTGCATTTAAATGAAATCAATTATTTCTTGTGTTCAATACAGTTAAATCTTGCTCTTACCAGAAACCTTGATCGTCTGAATTTGTTCACTCTTGTTGCACCATCTCTCTCAGTGGACAAACCTAGTCTTCTGAGCACACTGGTTCAGTTGTAGAGTCAACATAAAATTTACACCTCAGGTGTGGGTTACACTAGTCTTGGCCAACAACCTGTCTGAACACAGAGTCTCAAATCACATTCTTCAGAGAAGATATCCAGTAAGAGTGACTGCAAAGAGGCAGTAACCAACTCAGACCAGAGCGTAGAGATGGGCATCCTGGAGAGCAGGACTCAGCTTAGCGCTTTTTACCCTTACCAATGAGGGGAGTAACACTCTGCTCAATCCTAGGATCTACTCAGCGCCTGATTATTTGCACTGAGGAGGCTGTGCACTCTAAAGGAACCCAACACATGGGAGTACATTTACCAGCCCAGGGGCTGATCTTCAATAGGGAGGCCTCAGAGAGGCCTTCAACCACTGACCAGCTTAGGGAGCTAAGTACTATGCAGGACAACCCTCAAACGAGGGGAGTACAGGGCTCAACCTAACAGATAAACCGTACTGTAGGCACAAAATCATGGAGGCCCAGGAAGGGGCCTGCAACATGACGTTAATTCTACATCGTGTAGAAATACATCACAGCAGCCTTGCGAAAGGTCAGACATGTGAAACTACATGCTCAATCTGCTAAAATAACATCCAGATGTGGGGGAAAAACTTAAAAGGGCGGCCTGTGAAGGCCACACACCTAGAAAGCTCGCTTGCTGATAAGCAAGATCCCACAAACATGGAACTCGTTCAGAATGAAACCGAGTCAAACTAGCAGATAAGACTGTAGAGTTCCCACATAACAGTCTACCTTAACACAATCTGACAAGCAGTGTATTCAGTAAAAACACTTTTTTACTCTTAAAGCAAGAGGAGTACAAACATACGCCATCACGCTCTGCAGGAGGCCCAAAAAAGGGCCTACGACTTCCAGAAAGACACGTGGCGTCAGCTCGTGGCAGTGTTCTAAGCTCTAGGGAGCCAAATATGATTACCAAACTCTCCAGTGAGGTTAACTAGTTTAACTCGACCTGAGCCACCATTCCACCAGGGAACGTACTCAGTAAAACACCTTTTACTCTTTAAGCAAGAGGAGTACAAACCTACGCTATCATGTTCTTGAAGGAGGCCCAAACGGGGCCTGCGATTTAGAAAGACACGTGGCGTCAGCTAGTGGCAGTGTCTAAGCTCTAAGGGAGCCATATATGAGAACCAAACTATCCAGTGAGGTTAACTATTTAGCTCAGCCTGAGCTTAATTCTATTCAACACATTCCAACAGGCAATGTACTCAATAAAACACTTTATACTCTTTAAGCAAGAGGAGTACAAACTACGCCACCATGCTCTGAAAGAGGCTTAAACAGGGCCTACTACTCCAGAAAGACACAGGCGTCAGCCAGTGGCAGTGTCTAATTTAAACCACACATTCCACCAGGCAATGTACTCAGTAAAAACACTTTTTACTCTTTGATCAAGAGAAGTACAAACCTACGCCATCATGTTCTTGAAGGAGGCCCAAACGGGGCCTGCGACTCCAGAAAGACATGTGGCGTCAGCTAGTGGCAGTGTCTAAGCTCTAAGGGAGCCATATATGAGAACCAAACTATCCAGTGAGGTTAACTATATAGCACAACCTGAGCTTAATTCTATTCAACACATTCCAACAGGCAATGTACTCAGTAAAACACTTTATACTCTTTAAGCAAGAGGAGTACAAACTATGCCAACATGTTAGTAGGCCTAAACAGGGCCTACTACTCCAGAAAGACACGGGCGTCAGCCAGTGGCAGTGTCTAAGCTCTAAGGGATCCTAATCTGAGAACCAAACTATCAAGTGAGGTTACCTAGCTTAACTCAACCTGAGCTAAAATCTAAACATTCCAACAGGCAATGTACTCAGTAAAAACACTTTTTACCCTTACAGTAAGGGGAGTACAAAGAATATATGCTGCCATGCTCTGAAGGAGGCCAGAACCGGCCTACTACTTCAAATAAACACGGGCATAAACCTGTGGCAGTGCTAGTTTTAAGTGAGCAAAACTCTGACTAAACATCTACCAACAAAACTTGTGATTTTACAACAAGCTATTGTGCTCTGAAGGAGGCCCAAAACAAAGCCTTCTACTCCCAACAACACAATAAGCATCTTGTGGCAGTGTTCAAACTCTAAAGGGAGCTACATAAGAACCAAACTGAATAGTGAGGTTCACTAAACAAACTCAACCTGAGCTATGCATTCCAACAGGCCATATACTCAGTAAAAAACACTTTTTACCCTTCTTAGCAAGGGGAGTACAAACTTAGTCACCATGCTCTGAAGGGGGCCAGAACAAAGCCTACTACTACTACAGAAAACAGGTGCTAACCTATGGCAGCAACAGAGTTATTGGGTTCACATTGTGTAGGGCAAAATAGAACTAGAGCATTAACAGCCTTGAGAAACAGGGGAATGCTTCACTTTTCATTCATACTACCCTGAAACTGAATTCCATGGGTGGGCGCTTTTCACCAAAGACAGATTAGACATCTGTACTGAACCCTAGGGAACAGGAGCTAAATAAAGCTAACACTGTTTCAGTCAAGCTTGAATCTTAATTCAAGGGGTTCAGGGGAAAAGACTAAACAAAGTATAGAATGAAAAGCTCTAGAAAAGTGGGGCCACAGCAACACTAGCATTTTCTTATTCACATAGTGATAAGGGGCCTACCACCTGAGACACTGGCACCAGGGAGACTTTGCAATAGTCTGCTACCTTAGCTGCTATCTATCTTGCACCTACACCAAAGGGGTAATGGGCCTTGGCCTGACACCTCTGATAAGAGGAGGCAAGAACTAGGAAAAACTACACTCTCCTGACAGGGGTAGTAATAAAAGGGTGAAATGCTTCAGTATATCACCTAAACCCTAGTCCCAGCCTAGGCCAGCTATAGCTGTGGGCCTATAAGGCCACACATAAGCATAGATCTGCCTGGGGCTAAAACTCAGCCTCTAAAAATCTCAATAGAGAGGAGGCAAACTCTGAGAAATAACTCATAAACAAGAGCTCAGAGGAGCGATGCTCAACCCAAGCCAAACAATGTCAGGCGGCCCCGAAGGCCGACGCTTAACATAGAACTATCTGTAGTAAAGTAAGTAAAGAGTGCTAATCTCTAATACAAACTCTAGCTATGACCAGAGGAGAAAGCAACTCTACCATATGGTGGCTGTAAAGGCACCCATATTGCCAACACAAAGAGATAAATCGTTCTAGCCAACCTAATGGAACTTCAGGCCCTTAATTCCCCTTCCCCTTAAAATTATTATTCACGTTGGCACTAATGATGTTCGACTTCGCCAGTCGGAGATCACTAAAATTAACATTAAAGAGGTGTGTGAACTCGCAAGTACAATGTCAGGAAAAGTAATTTGCTCTGGCCCTCTTCCTGTTTATCGGAGTGATGAGATAGTTAGCAGATTACCATCACTCAATGGCTGGCTGTCTAAGTGGTGTCCGCAGAATAATATAGGTTTCATAAACAATTGGAAAAGTTTTTGAGGGAGACCTGACCTGTTGAAAAGAGATGGTATTCATCCCTCCCGGGATGGTGCTGCTCTTCTCTCTAGTAATATGGCACATAGTCTTAGAGCGGAAACATGACAAACTACGGCCCAGGTCAGGAAGCAGACATACCGGCTAAACCAACCGTCTACTAGCTGCCTCACGTTACAGAAGTCATATAATTCCCAACACATAGAAACTCTTACACCTAGATATTATCACATAGAGACTGTGTCTGTACCCCGAATTAGTAAAAACAAAAAACTTCCAAACCCATTTAATGGTAAAAATTTAATTGATGTTCAACAAATAAAAAATAGAGATAATACTGATAAACAAATGATAAAGCTTGGGTTGTTAAATATTAGATCCCTTTCTTCAAAAACACTTATTGTAAATTATATTATCACAGACAATAATCTAGATGTGCTGTGTTTGACAGAAACTTGGCTAAAACTGGATGATTACGTTACTTTAAATGAGTCTAGCCCTCAAGGTTACGATTATCGACACAATCCTCGTCAGAAAGGCAAAGGGGGAGGTGTTGCTGTAATTTATAGTAATATTTACAGTATTAGTCAAAAGTCTTTCAAATATAATTCCTTCGAAGTGATGGTACTTTATGTAACATTATGTAAGTTGACATTTGTGCTGACTACTGTATACAGGCCACCAGGACACCATACAGACTTTATCAAAGAATTTGTTGATTTTCTATCGGAGTTAGTACTAGCTGCAGATAAAGTCCTTGTTGTTGGTGATTTTAATATCCATGTATATAATGTAAAAGACGCATTAGGATTGGCATTTACAGACATTCTAAACTCTATTGGAGTTAGACAACACGTGTCAGGACCCACTCATTGTCGTAATCATACTTTAGATCTAATATTGTCACATGGAATCGATATTGATGGCGTTGAAATTCTGCAGCAGAGTGATGACATCTCAGATCATTATCTAGTCTCGTGTATACTACATTTAGCTGCTAAACTGCCTTCCTGCCATAAATATGGTAGAACCATCATTTCTACCACTAAAGATCGCCTTATAAATAATCTTCCTGATCAGTTTCATCGCCTTAGCATACCGGACAGCTTAGAAGACCTCGATGTTGCAACAGAAACTATTGCCTCTGTCTTTTCCAGCACATTAGACTCAGTTGCTCCTTTGCGCTTAAAAAAGATTAAAGAAATTAATCCAATGCCGTGGTACAATGAGCACACTCGGGCCCTAAAAGTAGCAGCCAGAAAAATGGAGCGCAGCTGGAAGAAAACAAAACTAGAAGTTTTTCGCATTTCGTGGAGAGAGAGAATGATTGAGTACAGAAAGGCCTTAAAAACTGTTAGATCTGTCTATTTTTCAAAACTTTTAGAAGAAAATAAGCACAACCCTAGGTATTTATTTGATACAGTGGCTAAATTAACAAGAAATAAAGCTTCAACTTCTGATGTTTCCAAAGAGCACAGCAGTAATGACTTTATGAACTTCTTTACTTTCAAGATTGACAATTTTAGAGAGAAAATTATAACCATGCAACCGTCTACTACAGAATCGCATCAGACAGTGCATTGTAGTGTCCCTGAGGAAAAATTCAATTCATTTACTGCTTTAGGAGAGGAAGAATTGTCTAAACTTGTTAAATCATCAAAATCAACAACATGTATGTTAGACCCTATACCGACTAAGCTATTGAAAGAGATGCTTCCAGAGGTTATAGATCCTCTTCTTAATATCGTTAATTCATCTTTATCACTAGGATACGTACCGAAAACTTTTAAGCTGGCCATTATTAAACCTCTTATTAAAAAACCACAACTTGATCTTAGAGAATTAGTCAATTACAGACCGATCTCAAATCTCACTTTTCTGTCAAAAATACTAGAAAAGGCAGTATCATCAGAACTATGTTCCTTTTTAGAAAGAAATAGTATCTGTAAGGATTTCCAGTCAGGATTTAGACCGTACCATAGTACTGAGACTGCTCTCATTAGAGTTACTAATGATTTGCTCTTATCATCAGATCGTGGTTGTATCTCTCTATTAGTGTTATTGGATCTTAGTGCTGCATTTGACACTATTGATCACAATATTCTTTTAAATAGACTCGTAAATTATGTTGGCATTAGTGGAATTGCATTGTCATGGTTCAAATCATACTTATCTGACCGTTATCAGTTTGTAGTAGTAAATGAAGAGATGTCGTATCGATCACAAGTTCAATATGGAGTACCGCAAGGCTCAGTACTAGGACCGTTGCTTTTCACTCTGTACATGCTACCCTTGGGAGATATCATAAGGAAGCATGGCGTTAGTTTTCACTGTTACGCTGATGATACTCAGCTCTGTATTTCTTCGCGCCCTGACGAAACTTACCAATTCACAAAATTAACAGAATGCATAGCTGATATAAAAAATTGGATGACCAGTAATTTCCTACTACTAAATTCAGAAAAAACAGAGATTCTAATTTTTTGACCAAAAACTTCTTCACGTAATAACCTAGAATACTGTCTAACACTTGATGGCTGTTCTGTTAAGTCTTCGTCGTCAGTTAGGAACCTGGGTGTGCTCTTTGATACCAATCTTTCATTTGAAGGCCATGTTTCTAGCATCTGTAAAACCGCATTCTTCCATCTTAAAAATATATCTAAACTATGACATATGCTCTCAATGAAAAATGCCGAACAGTCAGTTCATGCGTTCATGACCTCAAGGCTAGATTACTGTAACACTCTACTGGGTGGTTGTTCTGCTTGCCTGATAAATAAACTACAGCTTGTACAAAATGCAGCAGCTAGAGTTCTTACTAGAACTAGGAAGTATGACCATATTAGCCCAGTTCTGTCAACACTGCATTGGCTTCCTGTTAAACATCGTATAGATTTTAAAATCTTGCTAATTACTTACAAAGCACTAAATGGTTTAGCTCCTCAGTACCTGAGCAAGCTCTTAATGCATTATAGTCCTTCTCGTTACATCAGAAGAAAAATGGCATCTATGCTAATATTAATCTTTCTGTTTATCCCGAGGTTTACCATAGTCAACCATATCTGGGCCGTAACCAGGTGAGATCGAGGACCTGTGCCTTGACACGACCACAACGCAGCCCTGAAATATCAGCAGAGATTGAGTCAACTAGATCATCCATTGTGAAGGCCTCATCGACACGACAGCCAGTGGCACAGCTCCTCAACAAACCGTCCATACCGGCGTGATGAATACAATCCTCAACTGGATGGAACTGGAATAAATACTTTGAATGCTACGATCCTATCGGATTTATGATAGCTACCTGAATCGTAACAAAGCACTGTTCGCCAGAGGAGAACCGGCCCCCCGACTAAGCCTGGTTTCTCCCAAGGTTTTTTTCTCCATTTTAACACCTATTTGCCACCTGGTGTCACCTGTTGGAGTTTGGGTTCCTTGCCGCTGTCGCCTTTGGCTTGCTTAGTCAGGGACACTTGACATTTGACTTGACATTTGATATTCAACAGTGCTTTGATCTGCCTGCATTGACACCATTCTTTAAGAGCTGCTGTGCAGCCAAAATTATATACCAGTTATCACTGTAAAGCTGCTTTGACACAATCTGCATTGTAAAAAGCGCTATATAAATAAAGGTGACTTGACTTCTCTTTTTTCACACACCCAGGAAAAACTATATAGGAAACTAAGGTCAATATATTTAAATATATAAATATAGACCAAGCTCACCTTCCTGCCGCTTGAAGAACGGAGACTTACAATCATAGAAGAATGGAATCTATGGTTCTTTCAAGCCTGAAAGAGCCCCTTCACTATCAAGCCAAAAGGCGAGCCAACAGAAAATTTTTATCATGGGCCCAGCCCTCGGCCTGATTGTAAGAAGCGCCTGGGTAAAATATCATTACTCAGGAGGTGAAAGAAGAAAGGAGAGGGTAGATGTGACTACCCTCATGGAGAGGAAATCAATCACTGACGCTGCTGGCGTCTGTAATTGATTACCTCCCTCAAATCTTTCTTCTTCCTAGAATCCCGCCATCTCTGGGACCTACTCCGAGGAGGAGGAGGTGCCCGAGAGGCGATACTGGACTTCTGGCCCTGTTTCCGATCCTCGGATCGGGATGGGCCAGGACCTCCTGTCTGTCTGGGCCCAGAATGAGATTGAGCGGTATGCAGATTTTAAACGCTGCCGTTGATCCAGATCCTTCAGCAGATCAGCCTGGTAAGCCTGTAACACTGCCATCGTGTATAAGGCAGCACCAGTCTGACCCGCTGCTGCGTATGCCCTGCCATTGAAGCGAGATGTAATCTTAAGGAGCTACGAATGCAGGACCAGAGCTTTTAATGTCTGTGCCCACCCTCTGATGAGATAGTTAGCAAACATCTCATCAATAGGGGGCATCGACACATATTCATGCTGGCTCATTCCCTCAACATCAGCGAAATTAGCTCGCGGCCCCTTTCTTAACGCACTCTCATGGCAGCTGCAGCCTGCCAGAAGCGCGCTTCATAACCTCGAGCAGCTCCACATACGCGGGGCAGGGAGGCTTTGAAGTTTCAGAAGGCTCACCTTCTTCCTCTTCAACAGCCATCTCCTGCTTTCTTGGGCTTAAAGCCAGAAGAGCACTCGCTGCTGGATCAGATGATGTCAAAGAAAAAACATCATCATCATTCAGCAGTTTACTTTATCAGCCGCTGGGGTTTGCGAGAGATATACACCTCTCTCTAACTCCTCAGCAAACTCCATCTGTGAGCCCATGATTTCAGTCACCGCTCCACCTCAGCACAGGCGGGACCAGAACCACTGGGCACAGATGCCGGCTGCTCTTCCCTTGAGAAGAGGGCCAAACGAGAGCGGAGCGTCCTAATAGGCAGACGCTCACAGTTTACACAGACAGCGCCCTCGAGCACTGTCCGTGCATGCTCTTCTCCCAGATAGAAAACGCACAGATTGAGTGTTTTTGTCATCGGGTGTCAAAAACCTGGGACATGGATCCACACACTTCCTGAAACATTTGTTAGACATAGTAATATTCTTACTAGATTCAAAGAATCGCAATCAGACAAAACAGTCCCTGAAGACGAAAAGATACTGACTGCTTCTCTAAGCGCTCGCTCCTTTTATACTTCCGGGTCGCGTCTATGATGACGTCATAGGCTGTCGCCGGCCAATAGGATTGGTGAGATTTGATATTGCTTTCATACACCTGTTCACGTGATGACGTTCCGCCATAGTGTGTTCAAACGCAGTGTTGAGTTCCCTTTCGAAAGGGAACTACAGTTACTGTGGTAAAAGCATGGTAAGTGTTGTGTTTCTGTGCATTAACAGCAACTACTGTACCACAGTAAAACTTTGGTTACTGTGGTAAAAGTATGGTAAGGGTTGTGGTTATATGCTTTAACTATAAATACCACAGTAAAACTTTGGGTACTGTGGTAAAAGCATGGTAAGTGTTGTGGCTACTGCGCTTTAACTACAAATACAACAGCAAAACTACAGTAACTGTGGTAAAACCATGATAAGTGTTGTGTTACTGTGCTTTACAAATAGCAAACACACAGTGAAACCACAGTATCAGTGGTAAAAGCAAACACACGGTGTGTTTAAATGTTGTTACTGTGTTTTAACTACAAATACCACAGTAAAACGTCAAACTGCTTTACCTACACATGAAATGCTGACTATCAGTACAATAAATTAGAAAAAAACATTAAATAATATCCCTGGACTACGACGTTCAGTGCAATGTTGGGTCACTCTTTCCTCTCATCGATCACATTTTTTATAGGTAACGACAGTCAAAGGTCATTTGATGACGACACACCCGACAAACGAGACTGTCGTTATTTATAGGACTGCTAGAGGTGCTTAATTTTAAAATGTAACTATAGGTCGTAATACGCTGCTTGCACCTATGGGGTCATTTTTCGGAGGAGGACAGTCTCCGGGAACAAGTAATAGATTAATAAGACCAAAGATTGCCCGTTTTATGTACCCAAAATGAATTTTATCTCATGTTTAACCACTATAAGACACAGCGACAAATCCCTGAGGCACTGGCAGAGATGAAGCTGTTCTCGGCAGGTACACGACCCCTGAACGGCTGCTGATGGCCTGGAGCTCGCATTTTCGAAAACGTCTAAACAAATTGTAAAATAGGCGCTATGATTAAATATAATTCACATATTTCAGGTCTAAACAACTACATTCTTGCCTAAAAAAACTCTTAAAACTACAGTTCATGGTACAACAAGTGTAGTATTTGCAAAAATTGCGGTGGATTTGCTCGGCCACCATTACATTTGTTTCAAGCGGAGTGATACAAATGGTGAAAAGGTAAGAGTGCTGTTATCACTAAAATATTGCACACCTATCAGCCAATCAGATTTGAGAACCAGAAAGAACTGTTGTATAAATTGTTATATCAATGAAAAATGTAAACTATATTACCAGCCAGTGATATATTAAAAGATGGATATTTAGTACATCCTGCTTCACCTGCATACATTCAACATACTCATGTAAAGCAATATATACTATATAGCAATTCTCAATCACACAGCTGTTTATATAAAGTTGGATATATAAGTATGTCCAACTATATCTACATACAATATACTTACGTAGGGCGAAATATACTATATAGCAAATCCCAGATGCTTGATTGCTTGAATCGTCACGAAAATGTAAATTGTATTAACGCCCAGCTCTAATCTGCTAAATGAGACTATAAGGCATGAAGATATTAAGATATTAACATCATAACATTAACATTAACAAGACATTAACATCATGATTTTCTGTAAAACTGCTTTGAAACAATGTTGTTATTGTAAAAAGTGCTATTCTTACCCTAATCAATGCAATCAGTGCTTACAACATATATTATTTTTAAACTCTACGAGAAATGTTTCAAATGGACCGTGAAATATGGCTGTCTAAACAAAACAAATGTAGTAATTGTAGGATGTGAGTAGCTGTTAGTAGACACATTTTAGGCTAAACCAACTTTATAAACAGTTTAAACCACATTTTCAAAAAATGTTAATATTAATACTAACACCAATTTGTCACATATATGTTCTGTTTTGGCTTAGTTTCATTGTGTTTGAATCATGATTCCATTCACCCGTCATTCAATTAATTATTTCATTTAGTCTGTGTATTAATACTTCAAAATTCTGGCCAATTGATAATACCTAGAATATCAAAATCAACCGCAGGCGGTAAATCCTTTTCCTTTTTAGCACCTAAACTTTGGAACAGTCTTCCTAGCATTGTTCGGGAAGCAGACACACTCTGTCAGTTTAAATCTAGACTAAAAACTCATCTCTTTAACCTGGCATACACATAACACATTATAAAAAAGACTAAGAGTCTGCACACATACACATTCAAACGCGCATACTTATAGACTAAACACGTAAATGAACGGCAAGAACGCATTAAAAGTCTTCTGTTTTCAGGTAAAGGGATAGTTCACCCAAAAATGAAAATTATTCCATGATTTACTTACCCTCAAGCCATCCTAGGTTTATATGACAATCTTCTTTCAGACGAACACAATCCAAGATATATTTAAAAATATCCTTAGTCCTCCAAGGTTTATAATGGTTGTGAATGGTAACTCACATTCTGAAGACAGAAAAAATGCATCCATCCATAAAAAAAAGTAATCCATACGGCCACAGGGGGTTAATAAAGGCCTTTTGAAGCGAAGGGATGTGTTTTTGTAAGAAAAATATCCATATATAAAACTTTATAAATTCGAATAATGAGCTTCCGGTGGACGACCGCACATAGAATGCGCAAGTTGACTTGCGCCAAATGAGTAATCCTCTGACGTGATGTATGACGCAGGATGTAGTAGTATCGTAAGCTTCTCACGGTTCAAACAAAAA
Source organism: Ctenopharyngodon idella (assembly GCF_019924925.1). Lineage (NCBI taxonomy): Eukaryota > Metazoa > Chordata > Actinopteri > Cypriniformes > Xenocyprididae > Ctenopharyngodon > Ctenopharyngodon idella. The sequence goes on along the minus strand of NC_067233.1, from coordinate 20,511,992 downwards.
TGGCTGGGCAACAAACTCAAGCTCCTCTTCTCTTATATCGAAATCCTCCGACATTCCTCTTAAAAATTTCTCATTTTAGACTTCTAATTTGTTACCAGTGTTTTGTTTTGCTCTCTCCTTTTCGCCTCCACGTTCGTCATTGCGTCATTGTGTTCGGGTCAAAGGTTGCTCTTCCGCCCAAATTGACGTGCGCAATATGACCTACCTACATTTTCACCTTTAAAGATAATCTGATGTATTTATTACTTCCTTAAAGTTATTGTTACATGAATCCATTTGTGTAATCAATCCAAGCTCATTTTAATTCACTTTCTGACTCACTCTGTAGTTTCTACAATTATTTCAATCCATTGTGATCAAATGGAGTGACGTGAGACAAATAAAATGAACAATGAGGGATGGTTGACAGAAACTGACATAAAACACATGTCAAACACATTAGATGTCACAATCCATTTGGGCCAAAGCCCCATTTTCAACAGAAGAATATTAAAAACTCTTAAAGCAATCTCTCAGAAATGGTTTTCAGAAAACCACATCCAAACAGCTCTCAGCAAATTAAGTGTCAAGACACTGGAGAGAATTCGAGAAGGGTGAGGGGCAAAACGTGAGCATGTGGAAGCAATTACTGGCTGCAGGCGGGATCGGTTAGCTTTCGGTTTGCTGTGTGCCTCCAAGCTGCTGAGCAACCAGCCAAGTCTGTTTCCACAATCAAACAGCCCCATAATACCTCCTCCTCAACTGACTGTGAAACCCTCATGAGCTTCAAAATGCTGCTTTCTCTGTGCATCTCTGGTTGGGAGAGGAAAAAATGTGTGAATCTTGATTCAAACTGTGACCTGTTTGCCGAGACCAAAGAGGAAATCCCTCATGGAGATGTAATGTAGAGTGTGGAGAGCTCGACACTACGCCTGGGAGGGGTCAGGAGGTTATTGATATTGTTAGACTGTGGGGACTGCTGGAAATGCATAAATAGCTTGAAGACACACATTCATCTTGCAGTCTTTCTCTGAATGCCTGGGCTCAGGTGACCTCCACTCTATTCTTCTGCAGGAAACCTCATCTGTCTCTTCAAACCCTGTAAGTGCTTTCTTTGACTTGTGTTTTATTCATGCAGCATCATGTTGAATTGCTTCTGCCTAATTACGATAAATTCAAATCTTTTTTAGAGCATATGAATTTAAAGGTAGTATATGACAAATAGTCAAGTCAAGTCAAGTCACCTTTACTTATATAGCGCTTTTTACAATGCAGATTTTGTCAAAGCAGCTTTACAGTGATAACTGGTATATAATTTTGGCTGCACAGCAGCTCTTAAAGAAAATGGTGTCAATGTAGGCAGATGCAAAGCACTGTTACACATTACTATTACATACTATTACATGGATTCTATTTTAAATATGGTAATGTTTAAATTGTACATGATATTAGATCATTCATGTAATAATAATAATATAAATCATAACAAATTATAATAATTTATTTGAACAAGGTGATTAAAAAAAAAAGTACACACAATATTATATTGAGTATAACTTAACCAATTTCAACAAATTGTGCAATTTCATTGCCAATCCTTCTTTTGCTAAATATGCCATGTAACAGTGCCTGGAAACACAGAGTGAGTTCAATTATCCTACATTCCTTCCTTCTTAGTAAGTGTATGACACAGTTATATCAAATCACTCACAGAAGCAGCTTTTGTAAAATGTTTAATTCCCCTGTTTGTTACTTAGTTTAGCATGGAAGGAGTAGTACAAAGCTTGTCGCAAGTATCCACATTGCATTATAAAATAGTTAATTGTTACTTCACAGAACCAGCATGGAAAAAATGATATCTCTGAAAGTGAACTGCTGGCTGCAGTGGCTTACCATGACTCTGGCCCTGCTGAGTGAAGTCCCTGCAATGCCGTTCGATGTGGACCGCGTATGCACGGCGCCGTCTACGGCCAAGTACAGATTGACGTTTACCGGCCAGTGGACTCAGACTGCCTTCCCCAAACACTACCCTCTGTACAGGCCGCCTGCTCAGTGGTCCTCCATCATTGGTGAGTGGTCTGCTCTTGTAAGTAAGAAGTAGAGGGTAGTATTAACCATTATTGCTTTCAAAATTTCTACATTTGTTGCCCCACTTTTTGGGTTGTAATGAATGCAATGGCCCATGTGTTCACCAACAGGGGGTTTGACCTAGCAATTATAACTTTAACAGTAAAACTTTATTTTAGATTTTTTTAACTAGTTGCTTATTAACATGCACAATTCAGGAATATTGGCTGCTTATTAGTGATTATTAAGCACATTTTAATGCTTTATTCTATATGACCTTATTCTACATTCTTAATCCTACCCAATACCTAAACCTAACAACTAACTTACTAACTATTAATAAGCAGTAAATTAGGAGTTTATTGAGGGAAAAGTCATAGTTAATAGTGAATACATGTTCCCTATACTAAAGTGTTACCACTTTAACCAAAAAGTCAAAACAAATGTGATATACATTTATAAAAATAAAAGTTCCAATTGAGGGTTTTCGCAGCGATGCCATAGAAGATCCCCAAAGAACCTTTCAGTGAAGACTTTTTCTTAGTGTGAAGAACGTTTTACTGATCTAAAGAACCTCCACTAAAAAGAAGCTTTATTGCAATGGAAAGGTTCCGTGGATGTTAAAGGTTCCTCATGGAACCACAGATGCCAATAAAGACCCTTGATAAGAATTTCATGGTTTTAGTAACTATTGAAAATGAGCATGGTGCATATTTCAGTATGGCTGCTCGCTGATCATTGGATTATTGAATACTATAATTATTTATCAGTTTCTTATAGATTTATGTACAATATCACAAAAGTGTATATATATATATATATATATATATATATATATATATATACACTACCAGTCAAAAGTTTGGAATCGGTAAGATTTTTAATGTTTTTAAAAGAAGTTTCGTCTGCTCACCAAGGCTGCATTTTTTTAATTAAAAATACAGTAAAAACAGTAATATTGTGAAATATTATTACAATTTAAAATAACTGTTTTCTGTTTGAATATATTTTATAAAGTAATTTATTCTTGTGATGGCAAAGCGGAATTTTCAGCATTATTACTCCGGTCTTCAGTGTCACATGATCCTTCAGAAATCATTCTAATATGTTGATTTGCTGCTCAAACATTTATGATTTTTATCAATGTTGAAAACAGTTGTGTACTTTTTTTTTCAAAAGAACAGCATTTATCTGAAATACAAAGCTTTTGTAACGTTATACACTACCGTTCAAAAGTTTGGGGTCAGTAAGAATTTTTTTTTTTTTTTTAAATAAATTAATACTTTTATTCAGCAAAGCTGCATTAAAGGGATAGTTCACCCAAAAATGAAAATTATCCCATGATTTACTCACCCTCAAGCCATCCTAGGTTTATATGACAATCTTCTTTCAGACGAACACAATCCGAGATATATTTAAAAATATCCTTAGTCCTCCAAGGTTTATAATGGTTGTGAATGGTAACCCACATTCTGAAGACAGAAAAAATGCATCCATCCATAAAAAAAGTAATCCATATGGCTCCAGGGGGTTAATAAAGTCCCTTTAAAGCGAAGGGATGTGTTTTTGTAAGAAAAATATCCATATATAAAACTTTATAAATTCGAATAACGAGCTTTAGGTGGACGACCGTACGCATATTGCGCACGTCAATTTGGGCGGAAGAGCAACCCTTGACCCGAACGCAATGACGCAATGACGAACGTGGAGGCGAAAAGGAGAGAGCAAAACAAAACACTGGTCACAAATTAGAAGTCTAAAACGAGAAATTTTGAAGAGAAATGTCGGAGGATTTCGATATAAGAGGAGCTTGAGTTTGCTGCCCAGCCATTTTTGTTTGAACCGTGAGAAGCTTACGAAACTCCTACATCCTGCGTCATACATCGCGTCAGAGGATTACTCATTTGGCGCAAGTCAACTTGCGAATTTTGCGTGCGGTTTATAAAGTTTATAAAGTTTTATATATGGACATTTTTCTTACAAAAACACATCCCTTCGCTTCAAAAGGCCTTTATTAACCCCCTGGAGCAAGTATGGATTACTTTTTTTTTTTTATGGATGGATGCATTTTTTCTGTCTTTAGAATGTGAGTTACCATTCACAACCATTTAAACCTTGGAGGACTAAGGATATTTTTAAATATATCTCGGATTGTGTTCGTCTGAAAGAAGATTGTCATATAAACCTAGAATGGCTTGAGGGTGAGTAATGATGCTGAAAATTCAGCTTTGCCATCACAGGAATAAATTACTTTATAAAATATATTCAAACAGAAAACAGCTATTTTAAATTGTAATAATATTTCACAATATTACTGTTTTTACTGTATTTTTAATTAAATAAATGCAGCCTTGGTGAGCAGACAAAACTTATTTTAAAAACATTAAAAATCTTACCAATTCCAAACTTTTGACCGGTAGTGTGTAAAATATATAAACTATAGTGTTTTTAATTACTGATATTTGAAAATAGGTAGCATTTGGTTAACTCTGCTATAGGCATACTAAAAACAATCTGGGTTGCACAAAATGACCCCCAACAAATTACCCCTAAAAATGTTCCTGTATAAAATCTTTTCCTTTTAAAAAAAGTCCAGCCCCTTGCAAGGCACTGTATAATTTACACATTGTTCCTAAACGGGCCTGAGCAAGACAGTGATGGCAGTACTTGAGTAGCATGTTATGCACTAAAGAAGAAGTACACATCAAACATCATATCAAAATCATTTTCATTTTAGGAGTAACTCACAGCTCAGACTATCACATCTGGCAAAGGGATGATTACGCCAGTAATGGGGTGAGAGAGTTCTCTGAGAGAGGAGAGGCTTGGACCCTGATAAAGGAAGTGGAGGCAGCTGGGGAACGGATCCAGAGCGTCTATGGCCTCTTCTCAGCGCCAGGTGTGGTTGGAGGAACCGGCCAGGCAACCACAGAATTTGAAGTCTATGCAAGACACTCTTTAGTAAGTACATTGTGCATTGCAATAGGTTAAAGCAAGGACAAGCCTGAGCCTCTTTTCTAAACCAAATCATGACCTTGCATATGATGCATTTTTATGCAAATCCACACCATTTGACATTTAAAATGAATATTAAATCCAGTTGTTTTGCTAGCTTTGCAGCCTGGCCATGTTGTATTGCTGTTCCTGTCAGCTGGTCCAGCTGGCACACCACTGTACCAACCAGATAAACATGCTAAACACTGGTTTAACTAGGCCAGGAGACAGACTAGACCAGGTTAGACCACTTAGGACCATTAAACTACCTTAGGCTGGTTTAAGCTGTTGTTATAGCTGTTTTTTTTTTTTGTTTTTTTTGTTTTTTTTTAAACCACAGATGTTTTCAGTCAGAAGATGTGGACACTTCCATACTGTGTCCAAAGCATTCTTTTGGAACTAGGTCTCTACATGCACATACTTCATTGGCCTCCCAGGCATTCCATATAAAATATTATAGAGAGAATTGCAAATAATAAAACTTTTCAAAGGTAAACCAGCCAGTGGCAGCTCATACAGGCTAATGAGCAAGCTAAAACCACAGAGCAACCGAACACTAATGGTCTTCTTGTTTTGCAGCTGTCCTTCATTGTCCGCATTGTGCCAAGCCCTGACTGGTTTGTTGGAATAGACAGTCTGAACTTGTGTGAGAGCGATCACTGGAAGGGAAATATAAGCCTAGATCTTTACCCCTATGATGCTGGCACAGACAGTGGTTTCACCTTCTCCTCACCAAACTTTGAGACCATTCCTCAAGACAAGGTCACTCAGGTAATGTCTAAAAGAAGATAACCCTAGAAAATGTTTATTATTTTCCATGAAAAAAATCCTTCTTAGACCAGCATGGTTTGTTGGTCTTATTTGGTTTAAGCTGCTCTCCCAGCCTGGCCAACTGAAAAGTTTCCAAAATCCCCCAGCACACAGACCAGCCTGACCAGGCTTGGAGATGAGCTGAGAACAGCAAAACATTTTAGGCTGGTTTAGATATTTTTTTGCAGCAGGGTTAACTCACGTTGGGAACCATCCTAAAGTGGTTTACTTGGTTACACTGGTTTAGTTGGTCTGCCAGAGACCACATTCTCTCTAAAACCAGGAAACTAGACCACCTGCTAGACCACCTAATCCAACAGCAATGGAAGTCTTATTACAGATGTGTCTTCTCCTCAACAGATAACCTCATCATTTCCAAGCCACCCTGCAAACTCCTTCTACTATCCAAGACTGAAGCATCTGCCCCCAATAGCCAAAGTCTCCCTAACTAAGATCAAGAACAACCAGATCTTCAGCTTGCCCATCCAGCCAACCCAGTCCAATCAGATTCCAAGCGGGAATGAAATAGACGGTTCTCTCATAAGTAAGCATTGGGAATTGTTTATAAAATGAATGGTGATATGTATGCTGTAATGCTCTGAATGTCTTCTCATACAAGGCTTATTTATGCAAAAAACAGAGTTGATAAAACTTTGTTTGAATCTTGCATAAGCATGTATTCTGTTTTTGAGGAAACACTACAAATCTGTAGAGAGATTTGAGAGAGTTGTGGTTATTGAATCACAGGCTGTAGAAAGGTTTATCCATTCCCATGGTAACCAACACAACAAACTGCAAACAAGATAATGGAGGCCAACCCGTTTAAAGGTTTTCTGCCACTCAACATTCAGGAAGTGTTTGTCATGGAAGTGAAATGTGTGCTTTTATTCCATCCTTCTGTTTTCCTACTTGTACAAAAGTCCCAGTCTGTGATACATATCTACCTTTTACAAGGTCAGGGTTTCTGCAAAGCAGCAGTGGAGAGGAAATTTCTCTAGTCTAGTAAAAACAATTTTTTCTACAACATTTAAAGATTTTGCTTTTGTTGTCAGATATTAATTAAAATCTCAGATTAAATCAAGATTGGAAAAAAGACTTAGAGATAAAGTTATCGTAAAGTTAGCACAAAATTTATTTAGCATTTAGGAAACTTTCCATTTACTTTTCTTCACTAATAATATACCTGCCTGAACAATGAACAATCTCATTCATTACGCCCCACTAAGGGTTGGTATAGTGGTGGACCTTCATGCTTAGTTTTTTCTAAAATCTGTGTGTTTTTGTACTCAAATCATACGACTTCACCATCAACTTATCAAAAAACATGAAATAGTTTTGTTTTCTTGTGTTAGGGTTGCCTATAAGAAATAGTGCACCCAAAATTTAAAGTTTTATCAGTCAATTGTGAGGGTGATTTTTAATAAGATTTGATATTATTGAACTATAATTTTCAATATTATGTAAACTATTCTTTTAACAAATACAATTATCTTTCCCCAGTTCTCCTAAAGTTACAGTACTATAATCAACGTCTCTTTTTTCCCTACAGATACCCCTCTGGACTGTGAGGTGTCTGTCTGGTCACCTTGGGGTCTTTGTAAGGGTCAGTGTGGTGAGAAAGGGGTAAAACACAGAACCCGCTATATTCACATGCATCCTGCAAACAACGGGGCTGCCTGTCCACTTCTAGAGGAAAAGAAGCTCTGTATCCCTGACAACTGTGTGTGAATATAAATATGACATGATGAGGACCTCATACACAGGGAAGAATCAACTGGTTAACAGCTTTAAAATGTTTTGAGACATTTTAAAGTGAATGACTGTTTTCTGTGAGGCTATGATGTAGTGGGTGAATTAACAGGAGACAAATCCCAAGTTAGTTATGAGGAACTGCAGATGTCACCAGCAAAAATACTTTTTACAATATTTGCCCTAATAGGATTTTATAAACTGAATTGGCTGTAACTTTCACACACTGTCCTCATGCACTGTTCATGGAGTCTTATGCTCTCTGGTGAAAAAAACAACAACTCACCAGTGACATTATCAAGCTCAATAGTTGAGATAAAAATCATCAGTAAAAATACTCTCTTGTCAAAATATTTTGCATCAGTGGATGATATCTGTACATTAATTGCAAAACTGTATATACATTTGTAAATAAAATACAATAAAAACATGTTTCCTCTGAATTTGTCATGTTTATGTGGAAAAAATTAAGTATTTTTCTTAGCAAGATAATAACTGCACTATAAATTGTCCAAGTATTTGGACATGTAGTTCATATGTAAAATGTCTTAGGTGGACTTGGGTGTCCAAATACTTTTAAATGTTTGAAATACTGTGTTCAAACAATTACTATCTATTAAACTTTTAATCTTAATGAAGCAAGACAGGTAATAAATTGACTATTTATATCAACATATTTAGGTTTCTCACTCGTCTTATCATTACTTTCCATTTACCTTGTTTAAACATGAGTCTACAAACAACAGCTGCAGATTTCACACACTTAACCTGCTGTGCACGTAGAGCTTTACTAGTTTCCTTGGCTAGCAGTTAATGTTACTTCTAGCTTTCCTACCTTAAAAATGAATTGTTTTACTCCAGTGAATGTTAGGGTGACAGGCCTGCTGCTAGCCAGTTTTGTCATTTTGGCTTCGGCAATGTATTTTGATTTAGGGGAACAGGAGGAAAAGTGTATCATTGAGGAGATTCCAGAGGACACACTTGTGACAGGTCAGTGAAGATATACAGTAAGGGGCAATTTAATATTCTTTTTAAAAATATAATTATACTTTCAATAAATGTAGAACATTTATTGTTGACTTCATGTTTATAGTCTTTTGTGTGTGTGTGTGTGTGTGTGTGTGTGTGTTACTCTGGACACATATTTAGCCTGTATAGATAGCCTGTTACAAAGACAAATGATTGTTTATGTCATTGTTTATGCAAACATCAAGATAAATTCTGGATGCAAATATCTGCATGTAACTGACTGGAATGTATTTACTCTTAAATAAATAGTGTTACATCTGGTCTATTCTTATCTAGACAACAACAGCTCACAGGAACCGCGTGAAATGAGCCATCAGTAATTCCAGTCTTACTTTCTGCTCGAACCTTCATAGGTTTATTGGCTGCCTGTGAACAACATCTACCTTGACCCGCTCTCAAACTGTAGTTGTAGCTGAGGCCTGGAAGAGTTTGGATTGTGTTGTTGACATGTCAAGAAGACGCTGTTTTCTGTGCTGCGAAAGCAAATTCATTTTGATGCTACTCACAAAGGATAAGGACTCATGCTGGAATTGGCACACTAAAACCAACATATTCCTCAATATTACATCACATCAATATTACATCACAGTGTGATGTTTTTACATTTTTACAGTATTGCCCATACTGCTATTGATGTTAGGTTAATAAACAGCACATATACAATATGTGGCATACAATATATTAACTCCTTATTCAAGCAAGATATGAATAATCAAAAGGGAAATTATCTTTGTGGGTCATTGAGCGCCCCCTGTAGTAAGTAGGCTATGTAGAAAGTAGCTTCATTAGTCCTAGTGGACTGTAAAAATGTTGTAATGAGGAATACAGTATCACTGACTAATGGTTTTTCCCTTTAGGTGTCTTTCTGCTAGAGTACTGGGATGGAAATAAGAAGGGCAATACTCCACACCTTGGTTTGACAGTGACTGTGAGAGATCCTAACCATGCGGTATAAAGCATTCGGTTACACTTTATTTTAAAGTGACGTAGTTACATTGTACTTACTCAAATAAGTACTGAGTAGCCTAATATTAATTAACTACATGTACTTAAGTTACTATAGAGTTACGGTAAGGGTTTGGTTTTGGGTTACTTGTAATTATGCATAATTTACTGTTATTACTATAGTAAGTACATGTAGTAACATGTTACTACATCACCTTAAAAACAGTGTTACCAAGCATTCAACTCTGTGTACTCATGACATAACTGAAAATTATACAAACTGTCAACTATTACCACCTGGAACAATTCTTCTGATGCGCTCTGTCATATGCAGGTGGTCTTGTTAAAACGCTTTGGGAGATTTGGAAAATTCACCTTTACATCCCATGCTTCAGGTCAACATTTCGTGTGCATGCAATCCAACTCCACCAGGTTCTCCGTGTTCGCTGGTGATCGCCTGGTGAGTTGTGAGATGCTATGGCCTTGTTTAATTTGACCTGCTTAAAATGTCTGCTAGGGGCTTTTACTTTTCTCTTTATGCACAGAAAGTCCATTTAGATGTCCAGATGGGTGAGCATACCACCATTGATCCTAATGCTGCCAAGGCAAAGGACACTATGAAAGCAATGCAGTACAACCTGCAACATCTCATTGACCAGATGCGTTACATTAGCAGGCAGCAAAATTTCCAAAGGGTAAGCAAACACAGGCAGTAGGATGGCCTGACAACAAAATGTCACCATATTAATTGCTTGCCAGAATCAGAATCAGAACCAGACGAGTGTCATCTGTCCATGTTATCCAAGGTTCACTTACTCTCAGTGATTATATGCAATTTTTATGTTTATTTTACTGCATCCAGGAACGTGAGGAGAAGTTTCGCAAAATAAGCGAGGAAACAAATGGAAACGTTTTGTGGTGGGCCATTATTCAGACATCAATACTCCTCTCTGTTGGAATCTGGCAAATGAAAAACCTCAAAGACTTTCTCATCGAAAAGAAGTTGGTTTAGCTTTATGAACTGACTACCCTTACGAAAATTAAACATGGTTTTATTATAGAAAAAGTGTAGTAACCATGTTTTGTTTTGTTTTTTTGGTGAATTGATTACCATTTGTATAACCACAGTTTTACTACAAATACCATGGTTAAACAATGGTTAGTGCAGCAAAACCATGGTTAATTTGTGGCCTATATTAACTTTTTTTTTTTTTTTTGTAGTAAAACCATGGTTAATTTTCATAATGGATAACTGTGTTTAGATAATTCTACATTGTTTAAAGCATTTTGATGAATGTAGAAGTCTAAATTAGCCTACCTCATTTGAGAGTAGGCCTAAACGGTCATTTACTCTGCAAAGTCAATTTTTCATGACTGTACTGAATTTAATAAATTCATACTTATTAAATAAATTTTTTTTCTTTGTGTTTTATTTCACTATAGAGGTGTGTTCAACTGAGAATATTTCTTTTAAAAATTCATCAACAAACTTTTAATATGGTAACTGTTGTTTCCACAAAATTATCAGGCCCCTTAATTACTACTATAATTATATTATTAATAATTATTACTACTACAGTAAAACGTTCACCTTTAATCATTTAAAGTATAATATAAGTATTTAATCAATATTATTTACAGCATAAATACTAGCCGTATTATTTGCCGGAAACTACGGTCACCATGGTCATTTTTGTGAGGAGTGCGAAATTTCAGTACGGTGACGTGAGCGTTTCAAAAAGCATCGCAAAATCAGCTAATTTATTAGATAAACTAGCAAACCTTCATTTTAGCGTACACACTACTAATAATAATCTGGATAACGTGTATAGGAAGATACGGGTATGTGTTTTTATTTTTGTTTTTTACTTTTGAAATTTAGTGTCCACAGCACCGTTGAACTTTCGTGATGTCCTCAAGCGTAATTGTATACATTCTTTGTATAGTTAGCTCAAATGCTTTAGGTCAATCTGCCTGCTAATTAGGTTAATTTAACCATTATTTATTAATTTGTTGTACATTTAATCAATTCGTCTTGTTAATATTTTTCAGTCAATAATTAGTTTCTGACAAATAGAGAACAAACTTTGTATATTAAACACAGTTTGAACTGAATTAATAAGACATTTGCGATGATACTCGATTGGTTTGCTAAGAAATATAATGTGTGATCTTAACACAGGCTGTATCTCAAAACCCAGCGAGCAGCCTACCTAGAGTGTATGGAAGCCCATTTCCAACTCATAAGAATATAATCATGTTTTAGTAAATCATAATTAATTCATACTGTCATAATTATTACATACTAAATCGAAATTGTGACATACCAAGTTGTAATTATAACATAAAAAACGTCGACATACTAAGGCAACATTATGTCATAATTAAAATGTCTTAAAATTTCATAATTTACATAGAAAGTCAAAGTTATGACATATAAAGTTATTGTTATGACAGAAAATCCTAATTTCGTTTTTTAATCTCATAATTTTGTTTTTTCAATCTCATAATTATGATTTAGTATGGCATACTGTTGCCCGGTTTCACAGAAAAGGTTTATGACTAGTCCAAGACTCAACTGAACGCAATTTGCAATGACATATCTTAAAATATGTCTGTGCATTGTTTTGTCTCAAGATGCAGACTAGTAATGTTGTTGTTGTTTTTTTTGTTTTTTTTTCTAAGGCACATTCGTAAAAGCTACTTCAATGTCAAGGCCTACTCCTGGTCTAATCCTGGTGAAACCAGGGTTATGATTTTTTTCTTCTTCTTCTTTTTTCTTATTTGGTGGAAATTTTGTTCCATAGTTTAAGGCATAACAGATGCATACAACATTTTTGGCTACAGTAAAATAGCAGTTTGGGGCATGATAGATAGGCCTTCAGACCGTATACTGTATAAGCACACTTTTGGAGGTTTTAGCACACAGCCATAATGATGTTGTTGTACTCAAATAGGATAATGTCTCACTGGATCTGCTGTAACTCGTGCTTCATGTCACCTGGTCCTGAGCGTCAGCTGGCTGTCACAAACTGCTGCCACATCATCTGTAATGTTTGCTTTCAGAGAGGTAGCACACTCAGCTAACATTAAATATGTTCAGATTTAAAGATGGTATAATGGTGCTGCGTTTACATTTAACTGTAGTTGCATTTATAGTGTTTATAACACGGTATGTGAATTATAATTATTCCTAGTATAATTATCTGCCTATTTTGTATTGCACTGCAGTAATAAAGTAGCAAAATCACAGTATGAATGTATTGTCAGTGAGATCATAAATTGAATGTGTGAACATGCTGCCCTCTGTTGGAAAAATACAGTACAGAGAGAGGTCTGTGTTTGTTTTCCCTTAAGGAAATCAAGGCGTGTGTCTCATTTGCAAAGCAAAGTGTCAAATCTCTCCACTGTCTGATAAGGTAAGATACAAGAAATTGTTGTCATAGAGATTAATATTAATGAACTGTCACTAATCTGCATATTGTTTTCATAGAGCAGCTCAGAGGTTCAAGAACTTTTCACAGATATCAGTGCAGTTGCTGTCAAGTACTTCTCAGAGATAAGCAAGGTGATAATGTATATAAAATGAGTATGATTGCAGATATGTTAATCAATCAAGCAGCAGTAGCACTTATAAAGACATGATTATTATGGTTTGTAGGTCTTACAATTCCAGGCCAGACACCAGAAACGATTACTGGTCCACTATCAGCAGAAGGTGAGAGCAACCTGTCCTTAACAGGACTTATTTTTACTGAATCAAATTAATGTCACACAACACTCTAAGCACAGATTGAGAGAATGAAGGAGAATGGACTGAAAATGCAACAAGAGATGCAGAAGATGTCCAAGTAAGGATGAGTACTGCATTAATGCAGCCATTTCTTTTTGCATTTTTGCCTTATTTATTGGTTTCTGTTTTGTGCAGGAAAATTTCAGAACAAAATGCCTACATATCAAAGTTAGAGATGACTGTTCAAAATCAAAGGTATCTCTACATGAATCTCTAAATAGATAGTTGAATACAGGGCCTATAAATAGTATTCACTATTTGGAAATCGTTATGTTTTACAACATTAAACCACAAAGCATTTACTTTTGCTTTTGTGGCACAGATCAACAAGAAAATATTCTTTCGAAATGAGAAAACATATTTCTACAAATTGGTCAAAAGATATTACACACATTAAATAGAAAACATTTAGTCGATGCACCTTAGGCAGTCCAGTTCTTGTCTTGAGTGTATGTGGATATTGCTTTGCACATCTGTCCAGTGCAATTTTCTCCATTCCTCTTGGCAGAACTGCTCAATCTCAGTCAGTTAGCATGGAGATCATGAGTGGACAGCCTGTCAAGTCAAATTCTTAACTTAAATTCAACTTAAATTCTGAACTCTGATTTGGCTACTCCAGTTGTCTTTATGCCATTCCTCTGTAGCTGTGGGGTCATTGTCTTAAGCCAGTAACAAACTACATGACTGTCAGGCCGATTATGAATGTCATTTAGTCGTGACGACTGATCATGCCCAAACGGACCGGGTCTGTTCAAGTTGGGCTCAGTCAGTTACAGTTGGTGTTTAAAGTTGTGTAGTGTGCAATGTCTAAGATTCTAGTCGTAGAATTTAAGAACCAGCTGCTGCCAGTTGTCCTCACAATGACTTTTTTTAAACAAAAATATTACCGACTAATGCCGGTGTAGTTTCTGAATATTTAAATAGTCTAACGAATACAAACCCAATTCCAAAAAAGTTGGGACACTGTACAAATTGTCAAGTCAAGTCAAGTCACCTTTATTTATATAGCGCTTTTTACAATGTGAATAAAAATGTGAATACAATTGTGAATAAAAAAGGAATGCAATAATTTACAAATCTCATAAACTTATATTTTATTCACAATAGAATATAGATAACATATCAAATGTTGAAAGTGAGACATTTTGAAATGTCATGCCAAATATTGGCTCATTTTGGATTTCATGAGAGCTACACATTCCAAAAAAGTTGGGACAGGTAGCAATAAGAGGCCGGAAAAGTTAAATGTACATATAAGGAACAGCTGGAGGACCAATTTGCAACTTATTAGGTCAATTGGCAACATGATTGGGTATAAAAAGAGCCTCTCAGAGTGGCAGTGTCTCTCAGAAGTCAAGATGGGCAGAGGATCACCAATTCCCCCAATGCTGCGGCAAAAAATAGTGGAGCAATATCAGAAAGGAGTAAAAATTGCAAAGAGTTTGAAGTTATCATCATCTACAGTGCATAATATCATCCAAAGATTCAGAGAATCTGGAACAATCTCTGTGCGTAAGGGTCAAGGCCGGAAAACCAGACTGGATGCCCGTGATCTTCGGGCCCTTAGACGGCACTGCATCACATACAGGAATGCTACTGTAATGGAAATCACAACATGGGCTCAGGAATACTTCCAGAAAACATTGTCGGTGAACACAATCCACCGTGCCATTCGCCGTTGCCGGCTAAAACTCTATAGGTCAAAAAAGAAGCCATATCTAAACATGATCCAGAAGCGCAGGCGTTTTCTCTGGGCCAAGGCTCATTTAAAATGGACTGTGGCAAAGTGGAAAACTGTTCTGTGGTCAGATGAATCAAAATTTGAAAAAAACCTTGTGAGAAACCAGGCTTAGTCGGGTGGCCAGTTCTCCTCTGGCCAACAGTGCTTTGTTACGATTCAGGTAGCTATCATAAGTCCGAAAGGATCGCAACATTCAAAGTATTTATTCCAGTTCCATTCAATTGAGGATTGTATTCATCACGGCTGTTGAGGAACTGTGTCGTGGCTGTCGTGTCGATGAGGCCCTCAGAGTGGATGATCTAGTTGACTCAGTCTCTGATGATACTTCAGGGCTGCGTTGTGGTCGTGTCAAGGCGCAGGTCCTTGGTCTCACCTGGATACGGCCTGGATCCGGTTGACTACGGTGAACCTCGGGATAACCAGAAAGACTAATATTAGCGTAGATGCCATTCTTCTTCTGATGTAACGAGTACATCAGGTGTTATAGGAAGTGTTCCCGGTTCCGGCTGACCTAATTTATGCAGCCTAATAATCCTTCAACAGATTTGAAAATATAAATTGGTAATGTGTTATGTGTATGCCAGGTTAAAGAAATGCGTTTTTAGTCTAGATTTAAACTGACAGAGTGTGTCTGCTTCCTGAACAATGCTAGGAAGATTGTTCCAGAGTTTAGGTGCCAAATAGGAGAAGGATCTATCGCCTGCGGTTGATTTTGATATTCTAGGTATTATCAGCTGGCCTGAATTCTGAGATCGCAATAGACGTGAAGGACTATAATGAATTAGGAGCTCGCTCAGGTACTGGGGAGCTAAACCATTTAGTGCTTTGTAAGTAATTAGCAAGATTTTAAAATCTATACGATGTTTAACAGGAAGCCAATGCAGTGTTGACAGAACTGGGCTAATATGGTCATACTTCCTGGTTCTAGTAAGAACTCTAGCTGCTGCATTTTGTACGAGCTGTAGTTTATTTATCAGGCGAGCAGAACAACCACCCAGTAGAGCGTTACAGTAATCTAGCCTTGAGGTCATGAACGCATGAACTAACTGTTCTGCATTTTTCATTGAGAGCATATGTCATAGTTTAGATATATTTTTAAGATGGAAGAATGCGGTTTTACAGATGCTAGTAACATGGCCTTCAAATGAAAGATTGGTATCAAAGAGCACACCCAGGTTCCTAAGAGATGACGAAGACTTAACAGAGCAGCCATCAAGTGTTAGACAGTATTCTAGGTTATTACGTGAAGAAGTTTTTGGTCCAAAAATTAGAATCTCTGTTTTTTCTGAATTTAGTAGTAGGAAATTACTGGTCATCCAATTTTTTATATCAGCTATGCACTCTGTTAATTTTGTGAATTGGTAAGTTTCGTCAGGGCGCGAAGAAATATAGAGCTGAGTATCATCAGCGTAACAGTGAAAACTAACGCCATGCTTCCTAATGATATCTCCCAAGGGTAGCATGTACAGAGTGAACAGCAACGGTCCTAGTACTGAGCCTTGCGGTACTCCATATTGAACTTGTGATCGATATGACATCTCTTCGTTTACTACTACATAACGGTCAGATAAGTATGATTTGAACCATGACAATGCAATTCCACTAATGCAAACATAATTTTCGAGTCTATTTAAAAGAATATTGTGATCAATAGTGTCAAATGCAGCACTAAGATCCAGTAACACTAATAGAGAGATACAACTACAATCTGATGATAAGAGCAAATCATTAGTAACTCTAATGAGAGCAGTCTCAGTACTATGGTACGGTCTAAATCCTGACTGGAAATCCTCACAGATACTATTTCTTTCTAAAAAGGAACATAGTTGTGATGATACTACCTTTTCTAGTATTTTTGACAGAAAAGTGAGATTTGAGATCGGCCTGTAATTGACTAATTCTCTAGGATCAAGTTGTGGATTTTTAATAAGAGGTTTAATAATAGCCAGCTTAAAAGTTTTCGGTACGTATCCTAGTGATAAAGATGAATTGACGATATTAAGAAGAGGATCTATAACCTCTGGAAGCATTTCTTTCAATAGCTTAGTCGGTATAGGGTCTAACATACATGTTGTTGATTTTGATGATTTAACAAGTTTAGACAATTCTTCCTCTCCTAAAGCAGTAAATGAACTGAATTTTTCCTCAGAGACACTACAATGCACTATCTGACGCGATACTGTAATAGACGGTTGCATGGTTATAATTTTTTCTCTAATATTATCAATCTTGCAAGTAAAGAAGTTCATAAAGTCATTACTGCTGTGCTCTTTGGAAACATCAGAAGTTGAAGCTTTATTTCTTGTTAATTTAGCCACTGTATCAAATAAATACCTAGGGTTGTGTTTATTTTCTTCTAAAAGTTTTGAAAAATAAGCAGATCTAGCAGATTTTAAGGCCTTTCTGTACTCAATCATTCTCTCTCTCCATGAAATGCGAAATACTTCTAGTTTTGTTTTCTTCCAGCTGCGCTCCATTTTTCTGGCTGCTAACTTTAGGGCCCGAGTGTGCTCATTGTACCATGGCATTGGATTAATTTCCTTAATCTTTTTTAAGCGCAAAGGAGCAACTGAGTCTAATGTGCTGGAAAAGACAGAGGCAATAGTTTCTGTTACAACATCGAGGTCTTCTAAGCTTTCTGGTATGCTAAGGCGATGAAACTGATCAGGAAGATTATTTATAAAGCGATCTTTAGTGGTAGAAGTGATGGTTCTACCATATTTATGGCATGGAGGCAGTTTAGCCGCCTTGACTAAATGTAGTATACACGAGACTAGATGATGATCTGAGATGTCGTCACTCTGCTGCAGAATTTCAACAGCATCAAGATCGATTCCATGTGACAATATTAGATCTAAAGTATGATTACGACAATGAGTAGGTCCCGACACATGTTGTCTAACACCAATAGAGCTTAGAATATCTGCAAATGCCAATCCTAATGCGTCTTTCCCATTATCTACATGGATATTAAAATCACCAACAACAAGGACTTTATCTGCAGCCAATACTAACTCCGACAGAAAATCAGCAAATTCTTTGATAAAGTCTGTATTGTGTCCTGGTGGCCTGTATACAGTAGCCAGCACAAATGTCAACCTACATAATGTTACGTAAAGTACCATTACTTCGAAGGAATTATATTTGAAAGACTTTTGACTAATACTGTAAATATTACTATAGATTACAGCAACACCTCCCCCTTTGCCTTTCTGACGGGCATTGTGTCGATAATCATAACCTTGAGGACTAGACTCATTTAAAGTAATGTAATCGTCCGGTTTTAGCCAAGTTTCTGTCAAACACAGCACATCTAGATTATTATCTTTGATAATATCATTAACAATAAGTGATTTTGAAGAAAGGGATCTAATATTTAACAACCCGAGTTTTATCATTTGTTTAGCATTATTATCTCTATTTTTTATTTGTTGAACATTAATTAAATTTTTACCATTAAATGAGTTTGGAAGTTTTTTGTTTTTACTAATTCGGGGTACAGACACAGTCTCTATTTGAAAATATCTAGGTGTAAGAGTTTCTATGTGTTGGGAGTTATCTGAATTTTCTGACTTCTGTAACGTGAGGCAGCTAGCAGACGGTCGGTTTAGCCAGTCTGTCTGCTTCCTGACTTGGGCCCCAGTTTGTCATGTTTCAGTTCTAAGACTATGTGCCATATTACTAGAGAGAAGAGCAGCACCATCCCGGGAGGGATGAATACCATCTCTTTTCAACAGGTCAGGTCTGCCCCAAAAACTTTTCCAATTGTCTATGAAACCTATATTATTTTGCGGACACCACTTAGACAGCCAGCCATTGAGTGATGATAATCTGCTAACTATCTCATCACTCCAAGAGGACCTAAAGAGGACAAGGACAACCCAAGTTGTTATCAGCGCTCAGTTCAGAAGCCTGCATCTCTGATGGTATGGGGTTGCATGAGTGCGTGTGGCATGGGCAGCTTACACATCTGGAAAGGCACCATCAATGCTGAAAGGTATATCCAAGTTCTAGAACAACATATGCTCCCATCCAGACGTCGTCTCTTTCAGGGAAGACCTTGCATTTTCCAACATGACAATGCCAGACCACATACTGCATAAATTGCAACATCATGGCTGCGTAGAAGAAGGATCCGGGTTCTGAAATGGCCAGCCTGCAGTCCAGATCTTTCACCCATAGAAAACATTTGGCGCATCATAAAGAGGAAGATGCGACAAAGAAGACCTAAGACAGTTGAGCAACTAGAAGCCTGTATTAGACGAGAATGGGACAACATTCCTATTCCTAAACTTGAGCAACTTGTCTCCTCAGTCCCCAGACGTTTGCAGACTGTTATAAAAAGAAGAGGGGATGCCACACAGTGGTAAACATGGCCTTGTCCCAACTTTTTTGAGATGTGTTGATGCCATGAAATTTAAAATCAACTTTTTCAATCAATTTTTCCCTTTAAATGACACATTTTCTCAGTTTAAACATTTGATATGTCATCTATGTTGTATTCTGAATAAAATATTGAAATTTGAAACTTCCACATCATTGCATTCCTTTTTTATTCACAATTTGTACAGTGTCCCAACTTTTTTGGAATGGGGTTTGTAAAAAAAAAAAAATCACAAACATGACGTTTGTAAATAAAATAAGTTATTCACTTCAATTATATCTGAATATAATCATTATCATTAGTTGAAGAAATATGATGAAGAAATACAATGCCTTGAACATCTCTGCAGCCCTTCTGTCAACTTAAGTTAGCTATCATGTTTCTAGTGGCAGTCCCATATTGCATATTGGGAGCATTGTACATTTACTGATAAAAGTAAAATTTAAATAAACAAATAATATTTTAAATGACTTCTGTTTCGGGATCAATAAAACAGTAATATTTTATTTTCGTAACTGATAACTCCGGAACCATATCAAACAAACAAAAAAATAGCATAGTGTTTTTGCTCAGAATGAACCAATTCTTTTTAGATTTTTGATTTGAGAATAACAAATAGCCTACATTATTGCTTAATTATAGGTTTAAAAAAAACAGCTGGAGAAATGTTATAATTAACTAAATTAATCTGGAAAGACACAATGAAATCTGTCTACTCAGGTGATAATGGCAAAAAGAAAAAGAGAGAGAAACAGGACTTTATGAAAAAATATTTTATTCAAGACACATTGCTGTGTCATCAACATGCATTTATCATTCTTACAATCACCGTAAGAATGTTTACCTTGAACCTAAAATTTGGGTTCAATTCGGTTTTCTTCAACAGTTCTCCTCACAAAACTTCAAACAAATTTGATAAGAACACAGTGGAAATTGTTAGCAACACCAAACACAAGTCGTTATGTTTAACATTTCTTAAATAAAATCATCAGTGTTGTTGGCAGTGTGGTAGGGGCATCGGTAGACAATATAATTAGATGTTGCGTGTTTTTTTTTTTTTAAACATATCTAAGTCTCTCCATCTAGTACCCTTCATCCTCACCCAAGGTTTTTCCTCCTTTTTTTTTCTTCTTTTTTATTCTGCACAAATTGCACTGCAAATAAGTAGTGCCAGCTGTCTGTTGACATCCATGCTTGTTTTGGTACAGGATCTCATACAGTTGAGTTCGGCAAACATACACACACTACTATTTTTTTAGGGCCCGAGCACTGAAGGTGTGAGGACCCTATTGGAATTGCTCCATTTATTATTAGGGCCCGAGCACCGATGGTGTAAGGACCTTATTGTAATTGCTCGGTTATTCTTCTATTCTTCTAATTAGATCCCAAGCCCTGAAAGGGCGAAGGCCTTATTGTTCTCCTAAGGATTATAGGGCCCAAGCCCTGAAAGGGCGAAGGCCCTACTGTTCCCCTAAGGATTATTAGAACCCAAGCCCTGAAAGGGCGAAAGCCTTATTGTTCTCCTAAGGATTATTAGGGCCCAAACCCTGAAAGGGCGAAGGCTCTATTGTTTTCCTTAGGATTATTAGGGCCTGAGCACTGATGGTGTGAGGACCCTATTGTAATTGCTCGGTCAATTATTCTTCTCCAAAATGAATCACATTTTTGAGGGCCTAAACATGTACGGAAACTAATGAAACTTTGCACAGAAGTGGTGAAAATTTACATCTGATATGGGTTTCAGAATTAGGTGTGGCAAAATGGCTCGATAGTGCCACCTACAAACTTTTAATTAAGCGCCTTTCGGCTACGTTTCATGTACAGGTTTGAAATTCGGTAGATACGTGCAATAGCCCAATACCTACAAAAAAGTCTCTGGGTCCAAAATCTGAAAAAACAACAGGAAGTGAGATATTTTGAATTTTCTCTGCAAAATTTTTGCAGTTTTTGCCATTTCCAGACATTGTATTTTAACAAACTCCTCTAGAGCTTTAATCAGATCAACATCATATTTGGTCAGTCTAATCTAAAGGCCTTCGCGACATTAAATTGCGAAGACCTTGACTTTTCATGGAAGGGCGTGTCCGTGGCGGCCTGACAAATTTCAGTCTTTCACCATGAAACAGGAAGTTGTTGTAACTCGGGCATACAATGTCCTATCTGCCCCAAACTTCACATGTTTTATTAGAGTCCTGGCCTGAAGACATTTACATGGCAATATTCAGTTACAGTCATAGCGCCACCTGCGGGCAACAGGAAAGTACATGTTTTACACTGTGATTAACTCCTCGTAGAGATTTAACCAGATCAACATCATATGTTGTCAGTT
Source organism: Ctenopharyngodon idella (assembly GCF_019924925.1). Taxonomy (NCBI): domain Eukaryota; kingdom Metazoa; phylum Chordata; class Actinopteri; order Cypriniformes; family Xenocyprididae; genus Ctenopharyngodon; species Ctenopharyngodon idella. The sequence goes on along the minus strand of NC_067233.1, from coordinate 20,490,172 downwards.
TAATCTTAAGACCTTAGCGACGATAAATATCAAAGATCTTGAGTTTTCCTTGGAGGGCGTGTCCGTGGCGGCCTGACGAAGTCTGATGTTTCGCCATGAAAGAGGAAGCTGTTGTAACTCAGGCATACAGTGTCCGATCTGCCCCAAATGTCACATGTGTGATAAGAGTCCTGGTCTAAAGACATCTATATGCCAATATTCAGTTAGTCATAGCGCCACCTGCTGGCAACAGAAAATGGCATGCTTTACACTGTAATTCACTTCCAGAAACACATTTCAATATGCCACAAAGAACCAAACACAGTAGAAACATGTTAAATCATGCAACACTTGACTAAATGCTAATGTTTGCGATTAACGCCATGGAACAGGTTTCAGAATTAGGTGTGCCAGAATGGCTCGATACCACCACCTACAAAATTTCAATTAAGCACACTTTACGCTACGTTTCACGTTCAGGTATGAAATTCGGTAGAAAGATGTAACAGCGTAATACCAACAAAAACGTCCCTGGGTGCAAAACCTGAAAACCCAACAGGAAGTGAGATATTTTCATATGCAAAATTGTTGCAATTTTTGCCATTTCCAGACGTACTTTAACAAACTCCTCCTAGAGCTTTAATCAGATCAACGTCATATTTGGTCAGTCTAATCTGAAGGCCTTTGCAATGTTAAATTGCGAAGATCTAGAATTTTCCCTGAAGGGCGCGTCCGTGGCAGCCTGGCAAAGTTCGATGTTTCGCCATGAAAAAGGAAGTTGTTGTAACTCGGGCATACAATGTCAGATCTGCCCCAAACTTCACATGTGTGATAAGAGTCCTGGCCTAAAGACATCTACATGCCAATATTCAGTTAGTCATAGCACCACCTGTTGGCAACAGGAAATAGCATGCTTTGCCCTGTAATTTATTTACTGAAACACATTTAAATATGCCATGAAAAATCCAAACATGCTAGAAACACTAAATCATGCAACACTTGGCTAAGTGCTAATGTATGCGATTAACGCTCAGCATGAAGTCAAGACATTGATGATGAAAAATTGCCAGCGGATTTGATAACGGTTTGGCCGTGGCGAGGCAACAAATTTATGGCGAGAAAAGGTAAACAGGAAATGTGTTATAATATCTGCATACATTGATTGATTTTGATCAAACGTCAGCTGTGTGTTCGTTGCACAAGGCTGATCACATGGATGTGACTATTGTGAGTCAAAGTTATAGCGCCACCAACTGGCAGCAGGAAGTGTGTCACTTTCAACTTGCTTTGAGATCACCCTCTTATTTTTACCCTGATTTGCTTCAAACTTTATCAGAATAATGTCAAAACATGGCAGATGTAGACCTTTGAAAAGAATTGTGATATCTCAAACACCGTTACCATGGCAACGCATCAAACTTTAATATTCGTTTTGGATGCTTTTGAGACTCTTAACATGCTTCAAATTGCATGAAACTCAATACACACATCGGAGATGTCAACCAGTAGACATGGGCAAAACCGTAGAAACGGGCTGGGAGCTGGGCCTCTATAGCGCCACCCTTTGACAAAAGTGGGGGGGTTAGTTTAACCTACAGTCACCAAAATCGGTATACATATTGATCTCGTTAAGCCGGACAACTTTCTAATTTACAGTCATTAGCTCTGACCAATAGGAAGTCAGATATTTTGGTTTGAATGTGGATTTTTTTAATAAACAGGCTCTGAATTTTAAACTACTACTTCTAGGGGGTTTATTCGATTCAGACCAAACATTTTTTACCATGGTACTAAGACATTGAAGATGTAAAATTGAGAACAGATATATATATCCGAATGGATATCTCGAACGGTGTTGCCATGGTGATAGATTGAAGTAATGTCAAAAAAGGGAAATGGAATGACTCTTATTTTCTATAAAAAAAAACACTATACACAATTAATTTATATATAGAATAATACAAATGTTTGAAATAAACACATTTTATTCTTTTTTTTTTTCAATTCAAAAAGCGTGTGAGTTAATAGGCAGATTAATTATACCTGATTGAAAAATGGATAAATGTCATACATAGAGTAACAACTAGAGGGCAGCATATACCTATTTTTAAACAGGGTTGGATAAATCAAGCAACAGAGCAATAGTTTAGATACATGGAACAATGATTTCTTTTTTATTTTATACTGTATGTGCAGGTATATTTAAACATTTATCAAAGACTACTTTGTCACAATTTAGATGTTTTTTTTTTTTTTTTTTGTTTTTAAAATGATCTTCTCAGTCTGTCTCTGTCTCTCTCTCTGTCCTCCCCCTCCTCCTTGCTCCCTCAGTCTCACTCATTATCTGTCTGTGTGTGTGTGTGTGTGTCTGTCAGTTTTACACCCTTGATCAGTTCTTTAACCCTTTTCTTGCAGACTCCTTCAGAGTTTAGTGACAACCCTAATCAAACACACCTGAAGCAGCTAATCAAGCCAGTTTATTTGTAGGCCACTGACAATATAGTATTATATTATTAGTTTGATAATTAAGTTAATTAAAATATAAAAACACACTGCAAATGATAACTTCACACTCATTTAAAATTGAACTATGACACTATATCACTATTTGGACAGGACTACTTTTCTAAATGACACGAGTTACAATTCTTATTACCCGACAACTGTGATTTTATGCATTGATTCAGACAAGACTAGAATTTATTTTTTTTACAAAGGAGAGTGTGTGTTTTGTAGACATGGGCGTTAAAGAAGTTCATGTGCTGTGTTTGCGAGCATCACGTACGACGCATATGTTTTTAAATTAATTATTTATTGATATAATTCTAATTTATTCAAAATCCATATTTACATAAATTTCACATGATTTTATAAAAGTGGCTGTTTATAAAAAACTTGTATAAGTGAGCAGAAAAATCTAGACACGTACCTTACTCTTACCTGAGACATTAAAATCATCTTTGCAAGTTCCGTGATTTGGCTCTATTTATTAATTTTATAATATTTTTATTTTTACATCAAATACCACCCATACTGAAATTAAATGAAAGCATAATTTTGGTGCATAAGATTGGTGCGCAAGCTCAGGGAGGTCAAAAAACACATGGAGAAGTGTTAGAGTAATAGAACATCAGCAATCAAAGAAATTCACATTACACTGGATTAGATTTCTCAGAGTACTGTTGAATTTGCGCAAATAACAGTAGGTAGTTTGCTCTGGAATTTTTATAGTGGTTGTCTGAGAAAAACACAAACATGACAGATTAGGATGGTGGTTTGTGATCATAGAGGCACCAGCTGCTGCAGTAAATGTGGTCTGAATTTGACATAGACCTTTTACTGTTTTAAATGCCCATTGCCCACCGTGCACAGTTGCCCTGAAGCCACCGGGGTGGCGGTGCCACAGGGCTTGGGCCCGTCATCGCTTCTTGCAGCTATATTTATTATTATTTTTTTCTTTTTTTTTTCTTGAACCTTCCAGAGCTTTTTGGGGGCCTTAACGTGCTCAAAAACTCTTGAAAATCGGCACACACATTGGAATCTGCGGCCATTGGGACGCCGCAAAGGCTGGGACCTGGGCGTGGCATGGGGGCTTGACTCTTTCTCTCTCTCTCTCTGTGTGGGTCTCTGTTTGTGTGTGTGTGTGTGTGTGTGTGTGTAATCATATGGGCACCAACTGCTGCAGTAAATATGGTGTATTCAATTGTGTATTCAACCGTTTTAAATGCCTATTGCCTGCCGTGCACAGTTGCCTTGAAGCCACCGGGGCGGCGGTGCCACCGGGCTTAGGCCCGCCATCGCTGCTATATTTCTTCTTCTTCTTCTTCTTCTTTTGGGGGCCTAAACTTGCTCGAAAACTCATGAAACTTTGCACACGTGTCAGAAGTGGTGAAAATTTACATCTGATATAGGTTTCAGAATTAGGAGAATTTTCAGAATTAAAATGGCTCCACCTACAAAATAGCGCCACCTACAAAATTTCAATGAAGTGCCCCTCGCGCTACATTTCATGTACAGGTGAAAAAAGTCTCCTGGTACAAAATCTGAAAACCAACAGGAAGTCAGATATTTAGATTTTTTATTCAGTTTTTGCCATTTCCAGAGGTTGTACTTTAACGAGCTCCTCCTAGGGCTTTAATCAGATCGACGACATATTTGGTCAGTCTAATCTAAAGGCCTTTGCGACATTAAATTCCAAAGATCTAATGGCGGCTTGACAAATTTCAATGTTTTATGCCACGAAACAGGAATTTTTTGTAACTCAGGCATACATTGTCCAATCTGCCCCAAACTTCAAATGTTTGCTAATAGTCCTGACCTGAAGACATCAACATGGCAATATTCAGTTATAGTCAAAGTGCTTTTAACTTGGTGCTAAGACATTGAAGTTGTTTAATTGCAAACAGATTTTGGATTTCTTAAACAGTTTGGCCGTGGCGAGGCAACGAATTTATGGCAAGAAAAGGGAAACAAAGTGTTATAACTTCTGTATACATTAATTGATTTTGATGAATCTTCGGCTGTTCATTGTACAAGGCTGATCACATGGATGTGACTATTTTCAGTCAAAGTTATAGCGCCACCAACTGGCAGCAGGAAGTGTGTCACTGTCAGCATGCTTTGAGATCACCCTCTTATTATAGCGCCACCTTAAAGTGCAGTAAATGTGGAGTGAATTTGACATAGTCCTTTGATGTTTAACCATTTGAAATGCCTATTGCCCGCTGTGCACAGTTGCCCTGAAGCCACCGGGGTGGCGGTGCCACCGGGCTTGGGCCCGCCATCGCTGCTTGCAGCTATTCTTCTCCAAAGTGAATCGTTTTTTGGAGGGCCTAAACATGCTCGAAAAGTCATGAAACTTTGCACACACATCAGAAGTGGTGAAAATTTACGTCTGTTATGGGTTTCAGAATTGGGCAGGGCAAAATGGCTCGATAGCGCCAACTAATGAAGTGCCCCTCACGCTACATTTCACATAGATTTTGAAATTCGGTACACACGTTTAACAGCCCAATACCTACAAAAAAGTCTCTTGGAGCTAAATCTGAAACTGAACAGGAAGTCAGATATTTTGAATTAACTTGCCATTTTTTGCCATTTCCAGACGTTGTACTTTAACAAACTCCTCCTAGAGCTTTAATTAGATCAATGTCATATTTGGTCAGTCTAATCTAAAGGCCTTTGCGACGTTAAATTGTGAAGATCTAGATTTTTCACTGAAGGGCGTGTCCGTGGTGGACTGACAAAGTTCGATGTTTCGCCATGAAACAGGAAGTTCTTGTAACTCGGGTATACAATGTCGGATCTGCCCCAAACTTCACATGTTTTATTAGAGCAGTGACCTGAAGACATCTTCATGACAATATACAGTTACAGTCATAGCGCCACCTGTGGGCAACAGGAAATGACATATTTACACTGTGATTAACTCCTCATAGAGATTTAACCAGATCAACATCATATGTTGTCAGTCTAATCTTAAGACCTTAGTGATGATAAATATCAAAGATCTTTCGTTGGAGGGTGTGTCCGTGGCAGCCTGACAAAGTCTGATGTTTCGCCATGAAAGAGGAAGCTGTTGTAACTCAGGCATACTATGTCTGATGTGCCTCAAACTTCACGTGTGATAAGAGTCCTGGCCTAAAGACATCTATATGCCAATATTCAGTTAGTCAGAAACACATTTCAATATGCCACAAAGTACCAAACATGCTAGAAACATGTTAAATCATGCAACACTTGGCTAAGTGCTAATGTATGCGATTAATGCCATGAAACAGGAAGTCGCTGTAACTCAGGCATACAATGTCCGATCTGCTCCAAACTTCACACGTTTGATAATATTTCTGGCCTGAACACATCTATATCGCAATATTCCGTTACGGTCAAAGCACCACCTGTTGGCAGCAGGAAGTGTGGCACTTTGAAATGACTTGGCCATAATTCTCCTGTATTTACTCGCTTACATGCATGTCGCCCACTATTCGCTGTTTTCCTAAGGCCAACGGGTGGCGGTTAGCCCAGGTGTGAGGGCCCTTTCATCGCTGCTTGCAGCTTTAATTTTGTTTGTTTTTTGAAAGACAATACTTTTGTTCAGCAAGGATACATTAAATTGATCAAAAGTGACAGTAACGATATTTGTAATGTCTTTACAAAATATTTCATATAAAGGCTTTTACATATCACAAACACTACTTAAATCCTTGATGTATAATGCATTATAAAGGTATTCAGAATGTACATTATAATGCATTACATAATAATGTAACTTGGTTAAATAATTGTAACCAAAGTTAAAATGCTTATGTAAATGTATTACATTACAGTGTATTATAACGTAATACATTATGTTCATGTATTAGTTATAATGTATTATAAGTGTGGTTATAATTATTCATAATTAATGCATTAAAAATACCTTTATAATGCATTATATTTAAAGGCTTTAAAGGTAGCGTAGACAGTGTTTTTCATAAACACTTTTTGTTATACTGGTTGAAACTCTCTTTACATCCTGATAGCAATCAATAATACAGTAGAAGTGGTCTAAATATTACAAAATGCACATATATTCTCTGTGGAAGTCTTAGGACCAAAAAATGTTCGTCCAATCATTGCATTCGGTCTGAATGCAATAATAGGATGTCCTACCTGCCTGTCAACGTATGCGTTTCCATACCTCTGCGCACCCTGCTCACGCAGGCATCACACATCATCAGTGCGTTCCGTAAAGCTATGCAAACAAACAGCAGCCACATTTTACAGTTCCTCCTGATCCAAAAAAACAACAAGCTTATGCTGCATTCACAGCATACTTCTGTAATTACAAGATGGCAACCCGTGATGTTCTACCTGGAGCTGTTCACGTCCCCAGACTCAGATTTATGCATTTCTATGGTAACACTGTCAACGCTGAAATGAATCTGCAGCTGTGGTACAAGTCAGAGCTCTGTAAGTTGTTTATATTCATAATTATTGTAATGTTCTGTGGTTTGAGACATGAGGTAATTTAACGGCATCTCTCGTGACACTTTGCAGACTCTGGCTGCGTGCGTTTATGTGTTTTGGAGGAGGTGTGGCTTTGGGGAGCGCTGTGAGGGGAGGGTGGGATCTAATGCTTTCAATGCTAGCTTGCTAGCCTCTTCAAAATTGCCTATCCTACCTTTAAGTGTTACCAAACTTTCTATTCATCAATAAACCCAATAATATCCTAATATTATTATCCTAATAAAAATATTAATGTTACGCCGAAGACTGGAGTAATGGCTGCTGAAAATTCAGCTTTGCATCACAGGAATAAATTATATTTGAAAATATTTTCCACTGAAAACAATAAAGGAACAAAGTCAGAGGCAGTGAATACGATTTATATGCACTGTAAATATGGCATGTATCCTTCTAATGGAAGACAACATATGATATCGTATGAGTATAGAAATAGAAGAGCTGAAGAAGAAAACACCTTAAACATGTAATTTATTAATGCATCACTTGTCATTGATATCATTCCAGTTCAAGACTGGCATTACAGTCCAACCGAGATTTACAGCCAGCAAGTCAAAGACAAGGTATGGTCTAGCTTGTTTTTAGCTCTCTTTAGATCTGTAAGATAAACAGATTGTCCAAACTGTTACAGTTTAAGATATTTTATCCCTGGTAATTATGAAATAGATCAGGTTGTTTTTGTGCGTTAATATATCATTTCAAAGAGCTGTTTCTCTGTTTATTTCAGCTTCTTCAGTGACAAAAGTTCCCTATTCTTCTCCACTCTCAATGTCACGATCCTTATCCTCTGCTAGCCTGTGAGTATATGATCAGTTCAGATCCCTCAGGAAGGTTTAAACTAAGTTCTTTAGTTTCGCATTTCACATAGTTTCATAATTCTTTGTTTTTATATTTCATTTATTAACTTTAAACTGTTTCATACTCAACAGTACAAAACAAAACTGACACGACAGAGAAATTTATACCTTATTTTAGTTGCATTCTAACTGTCTGTGTTTGATGGTTTCTTTGAAAAATAATTAACCTCCCATATGAATGTCTATGAAATAGTATCTGTCATGTCTGTTTTTTCAAGATATTCTGTGCTTTAATCATTGAAAGTCTTTCTTGTGATTGTAACATTAGTTTGGTTGTTCTTTCTCAGAGCTGATAGCTTAGAAATCAACAGCAGGGGGCTCTCTCACAAAGTAAACTTACTCTGTTTTTTTCTGTATACTTATCCTTGTGTGGTTTTCTTTATAGTGTATAAAACTGTCATTACTTTGCAATCCTATACCTCTGTTTCTACATCTAGCCAGACGTATTGAGTAGGATTTATCTCAGAAGCTCACCGCAGAACTGCCGCATAGGTTTGTCAGCGCTATAGATTGTGGTGTTTTCAGATATTCATCATTGCCGTTTTTTTTGGTTTTTGATCACCTGGACCGGGTTTGCATATGTTAAAGATGCACTGATATGGATATTCTGGGCCAGTAACTGATAATGAACAGCTTATTGTGGCCAGCGCAATATAACCAACTTTTACTATATACATTTTGACCATTTTGACCATTTTAACTTTTTTTTTTTTTTTTTGCTAATTAATTAAAAATCACTTGACACTTGAAATCAAAATAACATGAAACAAAATAGTTGTCATTTGAAAAAGACTTTACACACAGCATATAGCAATCAGACCTAGTATTATTATTGTTAACAAAACATTTTCATTAGCTGAAATAAAAATAAAAACCTCAGTAAAATATATTTGCATCATTATAAATTACAGCTAAAATTAGGCGATATAGGCTTGGTTACAAACATTCTTCCAAATATCTTCCTTTGTGTAGAGCAGAACAAAGAAATTTATACAGGTTTGGAACAACTTGAGGGTGAGTAAATGATGACAAAATTTTCAGTTTTGGGTGAACTATCCCTTTTAAAACACAATGATCGGATAGTCACGTGTCAGACTGTTAGTTGAAAAGGTCTCAGCTAGTAAAAAGCATATTTCTCTGCAATTACTACAGCAAGTATTTCTATGTGAATGTACACTTATAATCAAAACTCAACAGTAGTGATGGGGACTTGACTCTAAAAGAGTCGATTCCTTGACTCTTAGTGGCCCTAGTGTTGGAGTTGACTCCAGCACAGGAATCGACTCTCGTTGTTGACTCCATTACTCTGTCCAAGCTGTTTTTTTGCACTATTACAAGAGATGTCAACACGCTTATCGCCCTCACCCGACCGTTTAGATGAATTAGATTAATTCATTAAAGAATACATTACCTTCTCTCTCATTTATTTAACTCTGAAATAATATTAGAGCAAGGCTTTTTCTCGTGACTTTTCCCTCTTTAAAATTAGGTAGTATTGGCAACAACTAGGAAATGATGGTGACGCATCATTTCAAGGTAATGTCCTTTCTAAACTGGACTAATTTGGCCAGTCAAGCTAAAAGTGTGTTGTTTTAATAAAGGTAGTTTTAGGCTTCTTGTCGGAAAAAAATATAACCTACATTTAGTGTGTAATAATGACAGCAATATTGTATTCTTATTGTTGACACTGTTTTGACTGAAACTGGGTTCACACTGTACGATTTATAATAGTATTTTATGACTGTTGCTTGTCAGACTGTACAAACGTAATCCCTGCTGTAAGCCATGTCACACTGTATCTCAGTTGTCATTAATGTCAGACTGTACGGCAGTCAAGACGCGTTAAAAAAAGACGCACGCAAGAAGACTCATTTTACATCATCAATCCACAACGTGTTTGGTGACTGTGTGCTGCATTTATATGCAGGGTAGAAATGGTGGCTAGCAAACAAAAATAATCTGTCTTATTAATATTGATCATGACTTTTCTTAAAAAAGAAAACTGGAAAAAAATTGTGTGTGGAGCATGTGATGGTTTGTTGTCTCACTAATTCCGTCATCAGGTTCTGCGCTTCTATTGGTTTTCGATTTGATGGTTGTCGTAGAAGTCACACTACAGGACTGTGCCTCAAAACTTCTGACACTGCTAGAATTTTGTCACAGGTAAAATTTATTCACAATGGTCATCATTAATCGGCTGTCGGTGAACATGTCAAACTAGCTATCAAAGACTTCAGATTTTGGCCTAGGATCAAAGGAATCTTTCAGGATTCACAAAATTGTCTCAGATGGCCAAGTCATGGCCAAAATCGTATAGTGTGAACCTGGCTTAAAAGTAACTAGAGCAAATGGAGCCAATTCCAGAAGTCGATCCCGTCAACTCCTACGGCGGGAGTCGGGAATGGGGAATCGGAGTTGACTATGAAGAACCCGGAAATGAACACCCCTACTCGACAGAGGGCAACTGACTGAAACTTTTAATTCTTAAAATCTTAAAAAAAAAAAAAAAAACATTGTGATGCAACAACCAAAAGTGTTTGTCTGAAGCATGTGTATGTAGTAGGTATGTAATGGTATCAAAATCTCACGATATGTTAATACCTCAATATAAAGTCCATGATACGATATTTATTGCGATATTTATAAAAAAATAAATAAATAAATAAAAAAAGACAAATGAAGACTTGGAAAAAAGTGCCATAAGTGTTAAACAATGTTTGAACATTACAATGATGTACAAATTAGCCATGTCATATCCTGTCCTATTTTCTTTATCCTCTAATCATAACTGTAGCTTAAAGGTATGAGGTATAGTATGAGAGGGGTCAAATGATCTAAAACTCCCTTAATAATTGCACCAGCTGGACCCTGACAAAGGAAACATCTATTATTTTTTCTGACACTCAAGAGTTGTATTTGTTAACATTAGTTAATGCACTGTGTAAATTGAAAAAGTAAAATGCATAAGTAAAATGAACAAACTTTGAACAGCCATATTTTTATTAAGGTTAATAAAAATGAACAAATACAGTAACAAATGTATTGGTCATTGTTAGTTCATGTTAGTTAATACATTAATTAATGTTAACAAATGAACATTATTGTAAAGTGTTATCACAAATTCAATGCAAATAAGATGCTTGAACACACATGGGAGATCCAGACAGGTGAAACATAATATTTTTGTTAGTTGGATTCATAAAGACTTCACTTGTTTCTAAAAGAATGATTCAGTGATAAATACATTTTTAACAGTAATTTTTTGCCACCTAGTGGCGTAACAATGCAGTCAATACAGTCATTATTAGAAGCACTTTCAAAGGGTGATTTATTCTATTTTGATCGGTAAAGTAGATAACAGTGATGATAATTGGAATATTTTGTAACAGAAATAATGATACTGTGTGTTTGACAAGATTGTTTGTGAAGCTGTTTATATCTATACATGACAACTGTCTCTAGATCAAAGGCAGCGCGAACGCAGATTTGAATTTTGCGATTTTTATTTTTGTCAAAGGTTTAATATAATCGGGCGAATCGTTGTCATTTAGGAATTAGATCATATCATGTGGGTGATGAAATCGAGAACGCAATCTTTTAAAGATTATTCTTGCAGCTTTGTGCCTCTCTCTCTCGATATCTGACGTATATGAGTAGCGCGAGGGCTTTTCAGTAGTGATGGGATGCTCCGATGCTGCGACACAGTTTTCAAAGCACTATTCTATCACACACTGTACTGATGCTTGTATCGAAATGGCCATACCACGTGATTGATTGACTTTTGAAGCTTCAACATTGCTCTCATTGTCACAAATTAATTTAGATGAGATTAGATCAGATTAGATAGAACTGTATCGATCTAAAACAAGAGTGATTCCATATGTCACGGACTTCCGATGCTTTGTTTGGTCACGTGCTTTTTCAAACCCTAGATCTGCTCCGCGATGATTTAGATATGGTGGAGAAAACAAGTCTGACCACCAGATGTCACTAATGCGCACTGTGTTAAAAGCTTTGAGTAATGAACTATTGATGAAAGCCTCAAACGCTTCAGAAAGCCTCGGCTTCCTCCCATCATTACTTTTTAGTACATTCATTGTAGGGCTGTAACGATTCCTCGATTAAATTAAAATACTCAATTAAAAAAAATCCTTGATTTTAATTTGCCTGTGTCGAGTAACCGGTAAAATACCGGAAGTGGCGCTTTCCACAGATGAGAATCCATAAAAACGCATTATTAGACCGTTTTCTAGGGCTGCACAATATTAAACCCGTTTAAAAATCATAATAAAGCATAATGCTATTGTGACTTTACAAAGGCTGTGAATTAATTAATTAATTAAATGTATGTGCTGCCGGTTTAATAGGCTATGCGCTGTAATTATTTACATACGTGTAGATTACCTACGTGCGTCTCATGCGGCTCCATTCACAGTAAATACAGCTTCATGTGAACTGTTATTTACATGAATGGTGCATCTCAAACTCCATCTCTGCATATGCTGTGAGATTGGATTGCTTTTAATGTTCATCTGGAAACGCAGTGTGCGACATTTAATCAGATTTGTAAGGTAAGTCATCTATAAACCTTAGCAAACGCAGGAGAATACATTATACAGTATGTTTCTACTGTGCTAACTGCTCGTTGCGATTTCAAAATAAATGTTTAAGCCCTCGTTTAAGTCCACATGTTCTTATTCAAGAAATAACAGTGGTTGTAGAAATAACATGTTTTGGCTGTTCATTTACATGACAATGGCGTTTCGGGGGCCTGAAAATGCAAACTTATGAAAATGGATTTATTTTCTAACTACAAAAATGCAAATTTGTGAAAACAGTGACGTAATGCGTGTGCATATATTGCATGTTATAGACTCGTAGTTTTTCTTTTAAAAAGTGACTGTCAATTACTGGCCTGGCATGCATAATACATTATTTTAATCGTGTGAACCGTGTGCCGTGTGAACGGGGATGTCTGTATGCGAAAAATGCAAAGAAAAAAAAATCAGTTTTTAGCACATTGTGTAAATGTACCCTTTATTTTGCAAACAACATGACTCTTGTCAACAGTGTTGGGTAAGATACTTCAAAAAAGTAATTAATTGCTAATTACATCATCAATGTTGTATTTAAAATACTTTTCTAATTACTCTGTCTGAAAAGTAATTTAATTACTCAATAAGTAACTTACTAATTACAATCCCTATAAACCTTGACTGGATAGACAATAGAAAGGAAACTCTTTTAATAATTTAGTCAAACATGGAATAGTTTAGCCTTTTGTAGCTTTTTAAAACATTTTAACTTTATTAAAACATATACTATAATACTTTTATTTACTTTATAATACTTACATTTTTTTTAGTAACAAATAGGGATGTCCCTATACCAAAAATTTAGCAGTCGGTACTGATACCACCAAAAGTGCACAATACTCGATACCACAGTAAAAATATATAAAAATACAAATAAAACAATACTATTTTTTTTTCCAGGTAGGTCTAATAGTAGTAAGTAAAAATACGACAGAAATTGAATAATCAAATATAAAATAACTCTGCATAGTCATAACTGTATAAATTAAATATAGATTAATCCTTATTAAAGCTTTTCTTTTGTTGTTTGATTATCATTTATAATACAGACAGCCAACAGTAGACAGCATGTTTTAAAGGCTGCTGTCACTAAGACCTAATGGACGGAGACAATATGCTGTTACACATGCTGTTCACATTCACATAACCAACGCGAATATACGCCAAGACGGGCATTTTGACATAATTATGTGTATTTGAACGTTTATGTGTAATAAACCGCAAAAATCTGACACTCGCAAGAGGCGGCTATGTGTGTGTGCTTTGGTTGAGAGCGCTGATTGACTGAAGACCGCCTCTCAGAGAGCGCGTGCAGTTTTTTCTCCCTAGGACATAGCTTACATTTTACTGTAATGTTCTTGCCTACCTGTGTCAAAAAAGTGAAGTAATTGGAATATTTCCATTCTGCAAAACAGCCACTCGCTTCTGCCGACATCTTCAGACAGCGACTACACTGCCAACTGGTGGGAAGTTGCGAACTCACGCGCAACTGCAATACAGCTAACGATTTTAAAGAGGCAGCATTCACTTTTACCTGTAGACGACAAATTTAGATTTTAATTAAAAAACTGTAATTAAATTGCCTAAAAATGAACAGTAATCCCTTACTTTACTTTTTCAGTGGATAAGTAATTTAATTACAGTAACGCCTTACCAATACTGCTGTCAATCTCCTTAGTGGTTTCTTTGCCAAAATGAGTCCACACTTCACCTCTGTACACTGTGGCTGGTATAATTTAATCATCTTATTAGCTGGGTTTGCTAATGCTAACGTTAGCAATGCAACTTTGCTCTTCTCTGCATCACAGTTTACATTCTGAGATAACATTGCCATCTTGCAGTCGGGTTTAAACTGAACCAGGGGCGTTTCCTCCGAGGAGGCAAGGGAGGCAGTGCCTCCTCAAAAAAATAGGATGAGAAAATAATCCATATTACATATAAAACAACACAAATATTACAAATTATGACATTAAAAAGAGCGCAAGTCACTCGTATTTCTAAAGGAACACTGCCCAACAGCGACACCCGCAGGTAAAGTTACAGCAGGAGTCATGCCTCCCTTTCCATTCATAGAAAACCATAGAAAACCATCAGACCCCCGGCGTGCGGTGGGTTTTGTGGGGGGTAATTGAGAATGAATGGGGGAAAGTCACGTGAGAGGAGGCAATGTCTCCATCGTGCTATGATTGAATGTAATTGGTTATGATTGGATATGATTGGTTTGTGCGATAAATCCCGCCTCTTGTTGACGTTCACGTTCCGCACGTTAGTTTGAATGAACAAATAATGGTGTCAATGGGAAGACTAATTGAAAAGTAAGTAAACAGATCACCCAGTTAGATATCACCGCTTTATGTCACATCAAAATCAAACTTGAAATGGACTGAAAACATGATGACTGCGGGGGTTTTTAGTGCAATCAGCTTGGTGAAATTAAAAATACAATTCGTGTCTGTGACAGATGGTGTTTACTGAGCATGACTGATGATCCAAAATAAGTTGACTATTAAAAAGAAAAACATCAATACACAAATAAAATATATTGTTTAAATTATTATTGCCTTTAGTTATTATTTTGGAATGAATGTAAAAATGCTTAAAACACTAACTTGATGAGATTGACTTGGTTTTGATAAATAGAACATTTATTACAATACGTTGTTAATGTAAAATTACAAAATAGAATTGTATTGGGTTTCTTTTTCTTCTTTTTTGATGTAATGCTCATTTAACAAGGAAGATGTGTCAACGTTAAGAGTAATGCACATGTATTTACGTTGATTCATAAATAAATAAAAATTGTGCCTCCTCATTTCAGAACACCACTGCACGCCACTGAACTGAACATATAGCCACTGATACTAATCTTGGATGTAAACAAATAAATAAATATCGATACAGTGTTTTTGAGAATCTATACAGTATCGCCAAACATTTAGGTATTATTACACCCCTAATACCTAAATCCAGTTAGTGAAAGGCTAAAATAATGTATAAATACAGATTTACAGAATTACATTAAAAAGCTTTTGGTTTTGAAAATAATTATAATTACATTTTTCTACTTTTGGAGCAAATACAGTGGTGGTCAGAATTATTGCCACCCTTGGTAAATATGATCAAAGATGACTATAAAAATAAATCTGCATTGTTTATCCTTTTGATCTTTAATCTAACTTTTCATTGAAGGAAAATAATTGAAAGTGGGGGGAAAATCACATTATGAAATAAATGTTTTTCTCCAAAACACGTTGGCCACAATTATTGGCACCCTTTTATTCAATACTTTTTGCAACCTCCTTTTGCCAAGATAACAGCTCTGAGTCTTCACCTATAATGCCTGATGAGTTTGGAGAACACCTGACAAGAGATCAGAGACCATTCCTTCATGCAGAATCTCTACAGATCCTTCAGATTCCCAGCTCCATGTTGGTGCTGTAACGAGACTCAGGCGGGGATCCATTTGCTAGCTTTATTATAAAAGAACGTGGTCGTACAGGCAGGGTCAAAGCAGGGGCAAACAGGAACAGCAGGGACAGGCAGAATCGTAGTCAGGATACAGGCAATAGTCAGGGCAGGCAGAAAACACTCACAGAACAGTATACCAGGCAAGGATCAAAGGTAGGCAGCAACAGGTCGATAACGGGTAACAGACAGGATCGGAAACAAACAGGCAGACAGGAAATAAACGCTCAGAATTGCAACAAGGGTTAACAAGACTTCGCAATGAGGTGGTGT
Organism: Ctenopharyngodon idella; assembly: GCF_019924925.1. Taxonomy (NCBI): domain Eukaryota; kingdom Metazoa; phylum Chordata; class Actinopteri; order Cypriniformes; family Xenocyprididae; genus Ctenopharyngodon; species Ctenopharyngodon idella. Next base: position 20,473,998 of record NC_067233.1, on the reverse strand, counting down.
GTGTGTGAGTCTTTTATAGTCCAGGTAATGATCTGCAGGTGTGTGTGGCAATTGGTGATTGGAGTGGAGTGTGCATGTGATTGGAAGGGAGGATTGTGGGAAATGGAGTCCAGGAACAGACGGTGATCATGACAGGTGCTTCTTCTCTTCAGTTCACTCCACTAATTTTCTTTAGGGTTCAGGTCAGGGGATTGAGACAGCCATGGCAGAAGCTTCATTTTATGCTCAGTGACACATTTTTTGATGTTTGTTTTGGATCATTGTCCTGATGGAAGATCCAACCACGGCCCATTATAAGATTTCTAGCAGAAGCGGTCAGGTTTTGTTTTTTTATCTATTGGTATTTGATAGAATCCATGATACCATGTATCTGAACAAGATGTCCAGGACCTCCAGCAGAAAAATAGGCCCACACCATTAAAGATCCAGCAGTATATTTAACCGTGGGCATGTGGTACTTTTTATCCATGTGTGCACCAAACCCATCTGGTAGGTTTGCTGCCAAAAAGCTCTTTTTTTAGTTTCATCTGACCATAGAAGCCGGTCCCGTTTGAAGTTCCAGTCATGTCTGACAACTGAATATGCTGGAGATTGTTTCTGGATGAGAGCAGAGAAATTTTCTTGAAACCCTCCCGAACAACTTGTGGGGATGTAGGTGCTGTTTGATAATTTTTTTGTTTTGTTTTTGTTTTTCTGAGACTCAAGACTCAACTAATCTCTGCAATTCTCCAGTTGTGATCCTCGGAGAGTCTTTGGCCACTCAAACTTTCCTCCTCACCGCGCATTAGGATGATTTAGACACAGGTTCCACGCAGATTTGTAACACCTTTAGTTGATTGGAACTTCTTAATTATTGCCCTGATGGTGGAAATGGGGATTGTCAATGCTTTAGCTATTTTCTTACAGCCACTTTCTATTTTGTGAAGCTCAACAATCTTTTGCTGCACATCAGAACTACATTCTTTGGTTTTACTCATTGTGATGAATGATTAAGAAAATTTGGCTATTGTGTTTCCTCATGTTTTTATTCCTGTGGAACAGGAAGTCATGGCTGGACAATTTCATGTTCATGATCACCCTGGTGTGCTAAAAAAAAATGTAAATATGAATGGGAATATACTTCAGAGATATTTACTCATAAAAAATTCTAGGGGTGCCAATAATTGTGGCCAATGTGTTTTGGAGAAAAACATTAATGTGATTTTCCCCCCACTTTCAATTCTTTTCCTTCAATGAAAGGTTAGATTTTTGCTAATTTTATGAATTAAAGATCAAAAGGATAAACAATGCAGATTTATTTTTATAGTCATCTTTGATCATATTTACCAAGGGTGCCAATAATTCTGACCACCACTGTATATTGGCCACCTTTTTATTTTATTTTCAACTCCTCTGAGAAATGTGGATCGTACTTCTGACGTTTCATAAACGGCACTCATTTCACAATGATATCAACAATCCATTTATACGATATAGATGTATACTTTGTTCTTCAATGAATCCTCCTTTTAGGTTCAGTTCCTCACGTGGCATCAAGTCAGAACATTATGGGTAGCCATTCAGTGACATTCAGTGCCACTGTCAGGTAATTCTTCCACTAAAGAATGACTTTACTGTCTTGTATCTTAGCATGGACGCCTGGAGTAACACGAGAAGTATCTCTTGCAGTAGGGACTGCTCCAGTGGTCTACGGGAGCCTGCGATGAGTCCATCCCATAATGTGGCCTACCATAGAAAGTCAGTATGGGAAACACCTGTGTTCAAACTGCCCTCGGCCTACAAGTATGGTTCTGTGTCCTCCCTGGTTTCCCCTCCATGACATGCACTCCAGTCCCAAAGCAATACGGCTAATCACATCTTAAAATATTACTATATATCACAAAGCTCTGCTATTTTTACAAGATACTTTTAGGAAAAAAATGTAATCAACATCCAGGCCGAGCAATGAACATCTCTTATGATGCTGCAGTGCATTTACGCTGTCTCTCAATGAACAATGAACATCTGTGCTCTTGTTTCCATAAATGTTCCTATGTATCGTAGCAATTAATCACAGACCGTCGTTGAGCGGTTTGTGAGTGTGAATTTTAATATGCCATTTTTTACATGACTCGCATTGTGTCAGCAGCATGTGCTGTTAATCACATCCAATATGTTCTCTGCCGCATGTTTCTCTTCTAACACACTGATGCCATTGTTCAAACCTTGTTCACATTGATTAAAATTATGATAATGTGGCATGAGTTTGTTTGGATTTTTCTCTTGTATCTTGTTTATTATCTTGGTATCTCATCAAAGATGAAGTTGTGAGACTCATCTAATCAAATCTTGGGTTTCATCCAAACAAATCAGCTAGAGTTTGGAGGTGGGTTGTTTTTGGAAAATGTCTGTGTATGTGTTTTGAACTATACTATAAGGTCAAAATGAGCAAACTAGACCTTACTGAAGGCCTGTATTACAGAATCTAATTCTTGACTTAAGATTTGAAAATACAGAGTAGGATTCTGAGATTTTTCTGTAATATTTTACAATAAGTTTTTATTAGTTAACATTAGTTATTGTACTAACTAACATGAACTAACAGTGAACAAATTTTTTTTACAGTATTTATTAATCTTTGTTAATGTTAGGTAATAAAAATACAGTAGTTCATTGTTTGTTCATCTTAGTTCACAAAGCGTTAACTAATGTTAACAAATACAACTTTCGATTTGAATAATGTGTTAGTAAATGTTGAAATTAACATTAATTTAGATTAATAAATGCTGTAGAAGTATTGTTCATTCTTAATTAATGTTAACTAAAGTAGTTAAAGGATTAGTTCACTTTCAAATGAAAATTACCCCAAGCTTTACTCACCCTCAAGCCATCCTAGGTGTATATGACTTTCTTGTTTCTGACGAAGACAATCGGAGAAATATTAATAAATATCCTGACGCATCTGCGCTTTATAATGGCAGCAATGCGCTACCAAACGAGTATGAGCTGAAGAAAGTGTCTCCATCCACATCCATCCATCATAAACATATTCCACACGGCTCCGGTTGGTTAATAAAGGCCTTCTGAAGTGAAGCAATGCGTTTGTGTAAAAAAATATCTATATTTAACAAGTTATGAAGCAAAATATCCAGGTTTCACGAGGCTACCTTCCGTATTCAAATTACGGAAAAAACGGAACTGGCGTTGCGTCAGTTCGGTAAGTTGAATAGGGAAGATGTATGACGTACAGCGCAAGCTTTTTGAAGAATACGGAAGGCGGTCTGGTGGAAGCTGGATATTTTACTTCATAACTTGTTAAATATGTATATATTTTTTTTACAACCCGAATTCTGGAAACGTTTTTTAAATTTGAATAAAATGAAAACTAAAAGACTTTCAAATCACATGAGCCAATATTTTATTCACAATAGAACAAAGAAAGCATAACAAATGTTTAAACAGAGAAATTTTACACTTTTATCCACTAAATGAGCTCTTTTCAAATTTGATGCCTGCTACAGGTCTCAAAAAAGTTGGCACGGGGGCAACAAATGGCTGAAAATGTAAGACATTTAAAAAAGATTCAGCTGGGAGAACATCTAGCAACTAATTAAGTTAATTGATATCAGGTCTGTAACATGATTAGCTATAAAAGGGATGTCTTATGGGGCGTTCACACCAGACGCGACTTGCGCAAATAAATCGCGCTATTCGCGCGTAGTTGGACCCTTGAACATTTTGAGTTTACTCGCTTCATTCGCACGTGAAATTCGCTTCATTCGCGCGTGAAATTCACTTTACAACAGACGCGAATTCGCGTCATGAGAGGGGCTTCTGCCAGGCGGCTCCAGTCTTGTTTCTGCACACTTCCTCTGAATAAACACATCAACTCGTCAGCGGGAAAGTAGTTGTAAAATACAGCGAATAAGCTCAATTTGCTGGCTTTAGCTAGCTTGTAGTCTCAATATGTGTATATATATATATATATACACATATATATATATATCTCAAATTGAGTAAAGAGCGTTTTTTACAACTTACCAGATTGTCGACCTCCTCACTCACTTTCTTCCAAGCAAGATCCTTTTTATTCCCGTTTCTATAAAATATGAAGATGTATCGTACAGCTCTCAGTATCATATAGCGACGATGATTTTGTCCTCCATTGTTATTTTGGATTTCTGCCTCCTCTCGCTACGTTGTAATCACGCCACTACTAGAGCAAGCTCCTGATTGGTTAACGCGGCGCGAATTTTCGCCAAAGTTCAGATTTTTCAACTCGCCCGAAACGCTCTATTCGCACCGCGCCATTCACGCGAATCGCATCATTCGCGCCGCCGGATGTCTATTCGCGTCTTTGCATTGACTTAACATGTAAATCACTCGCGCTTAACGCTTCATTCGCGTCTGGTGTGAACGCACCATTAGAGAGGCAGAGTCTCTCAGAAGTAAAGATGGGCAGAGGCTCTCCAATCTGTGAAAGAGTGCGTAAAAAGATTGTGAAATACTTTAAAAACAATGTTCCTCAACGTCAAATTGCAAAAGCTTTGCAAATCTCATCATCTGCAGTGCATAACATCATCAAAAGATTCAGAGAAACTGGAGAAATCTCTGTGCGTAAGGGACAAGGCCGAAGACCTTTATTGGATGCCCGTGGTCTTCGGGCCCTCAGATGACACTGCATTACTCATCGGCATGATTGTGTCAATGACATTACTAAATGGGCCCAGGAATACTTCCAGAAACCACTGTCGATAAACACAATTTGCCGTGCCATCTGCAGATGCCCACTAAAGCTCTATCATGCACAAAGGAAGCCATATGTGATCATGGTCCAGAAGCGCCATTGTGTCCTGTGGGCCAAGGCTCATTTAAAATGGACTGTTTCAAAGTGGAAAAGTGTTCTATGGTCAGACGAGTCCAAATTTTACATTCTTGTTGGAAATCACAGATGCCGTGTCCACCGGGCTAAAGAGGAGGGAGACCTTCCAGCGTGTTATCAGCGTTCAGTTCAAAAGCCAGCATCTCTGATGGTATGGGGGTGCATAAGTGCATACGGTATGGGCAGCTTGCATGTTTTGGAAGGCACTTTGAATGCTGAAAGGTATGTAAAGGTTTTAGAGCAACAAATGCTCCCTTCCAGATGACGTCTATTTCAGGGAAGTCCTTGTGTATTTCAGCAGGACAATGCAAGACCACATTCTGCAGCTATTACAACAGCATGGCTTCGTCGTAGAAGAGTCCAGGTGCTCAATTGGCCTGCCTACAGTCCGGACCTTTCACCTATAGAGAACATTTGGCGCGAAACGAAAAATACGTCAAAGATTACCACAAACTCTTTAGCAGCTGGAAAGAATGGGACCAAATTCATCAGAAACAAGAAAGTCATATACACCTAGGATGGCTTGAGGGTGAGTAAAGCTTGGGGTAATTTTCATTTGAAAGTGAACTAATCCTTTAATGTTAACTAATGGAACATTGTAAAGTGTTACCAATTTTTCTGCATGTTTTATTATTCAACAGGCAAAAATGTCTCAGGTTACGCATGTAACCATGATTCCCTGAGAACAGGGAACGAGACGCTGCGATAGCCCATGACGTCATAACGATGCGGCCCAATAGTATATAAGGGGTGCCCAGTCAACATGTCATCCACTTATTGTCTGAAGGGACTGTATGCAGGCAAGCCCCGAGGCATGGCTTAGAGACGCAGCGTCTCATACCCTGTTCCCTTACAAGCGTAACCTGAGACATTCCCTTTCGAAAGGGAACTCGCGCTGCGTCAAAGCGCTAGGGGAACGATATACCCATGCCGCCATGCTGAGGGGAGTGCATGCCAATATATGGCGGTGACAATTGTCAGAATCTGGCAAATTCAACTGAAACGCCAGTGTTACGATACGAGCTGCCTCTAATATAACAAACCAAAATATATCGCTACTACAGCCGTCTAGGGGTTTTAATTTTGTAGTTATCGGTCGTAACAACACACAGCTTTCCCTACATGGTGCGAAATAACGTGAGAGTCAGTCCTAACCAAGATGCAGGGATGCAAGAGCGTGTCAGCAAGCAGCTACCCAGAGAGAGGTTACTCACCTGCATTTTTCCCCAACCTCACTCTGTGCCCGGCGACGTGCAGCATAGATGTCCCGTGTTCTCAGTCCAGCCCAAGCATGGATACGGTTTTCGTTCAAGTTTTCTTTTTTTTCTTGTTTTCTTTTATGTTAAAAACATGGTGATAATCATAGTCCCAAAACAAAAATAAATCATTAACTAATACAAGGAGGATACACGATTTGAGGTGAGAGCTTTAATCCACGTGTGTACACACAGGCAGTGTTTTCCTTTCATCATTCACAGGTGAGTGACGTCATCTGGGCTCTTACTTTTCGTGTTAGTCAGTACTATCCCTGCTTAAATACCCAACACCAGACCCACTCACCCTGCGGGTCACAACTGGGCTGTCAGTGACAGCGCTTCCAGCAGTCAAAGCCTCAGCTATAGGCCCAAAGGACCCCCAGCCAGTCACTTCTCAGGGGAACACTGCCAACCCTGAATGCCACCAGGGAGGCTGACCAGGTTCTTAGCTGTACTAGTAACTTGGTCTGCCTACAACCTGTCTGTTTTTACAGAAACAGAGTCTCCAATACAGAAAGTCTCACCAAGAGACATCCAGAAAGAGGGACTGTGAAAGGGCCGTAACAAGCTCAGACCAGATCTTAGAGACCGGCATCCTGGAGAGCAGGACTCAGCAAAAGCTCTATCAACCCTTGCAATTGAGGGAAGTATATCTGTGTATATCTGTGCTTTGTAGATCGCTAGGATCTACAAAGCACCTACGTTTCAAGGCGCTAAGGAGGCCATGCACTCTAAAAAAGGGGACCGTCGTGAGGGGAATGCTCATAGCCTAGTGGCTGATCTAAATGAGAGGCCTCAAGAGAAGCCTTCAACTTCTGACCAGACTCAGGGAGCTAAGTACTCAAATCTACTTTCAGAATGAGAGGAGTCCCAAGCTCGACCTATGAGGTCGACCAGGCTATAGGCTAAGAAAACAAAGGTGAACAAGATTACCCAAGTCAGCGACACATAGTAACGTGTGGTCTCAGGAAGGCCAGATTTAAAGGCCAACCATCACATCGCCAGCAAGCAGAGTACTTCAGAAAAAGCATCCTTTTTACAAACATACGGCAACATACCCTTGAGGCCCATTTGGGCCTACTACTCCAGATAAACACGGGCATCAGCTTGTGGCACCCACTTAACAATAAGACCTTGCTGACCAATACCCAACCTCAGGGGACTCGCGTCAGGGTGGCCTACAGCGGCCAGCTACCTGTTATCAAGTTTTAACTGTCAGAGAAAATACCCACACTGTGGGGAATTCGCTTCCAGGGGGCCCCTAAGGCCAAACACCTCAAATGCACTGGCTGAAAAATAGTTGTTGCTAGCTGCCATGCACCCGCTTAATGGGGGCTGGCCCTCAGGGAGGCCTGTAAAGGCCAACTACCTGATAGCTAGATGTTTAAGGCCTGCAACACTGGGGCTCGCCCACAGGGAGGCCTGCTAAGGCCATCCACCTAATAGCAAAACCCGCTAGCTGACCAAAGCATAAATAGCTGCCAGTTACCCACTTTGCTGGGGACTTGCCCTCAGAGAGGCCAGCTAAGGCCTACTATCTGATAGCAAATCTATGCACTTCTACCAGAGAACCCATACTGCTGGGGACTAGCCTCCAGGGTGGCCCGCTAGGGCCAGTTACCTGGTAGCCAGTTCAACACGGCTAAATGCAGCAATCACCCTGATGGGGCACATCTCCAGAGAGGCCTGCTAAGGCCATTGACCTGATAGCAAGACGTTGCTCTAAATACCCAAAGGGGACTTGCCTGCAGGGGGTGTGTTAAGGCCACAGCCAGCGGCAAGTCTTGCTGCTAGCGCACTATTGGGGACTCGCTCGCAAGAGGCCTGCTAAGGCCTACTTGTATAACAGCAAGTCTAGCTAGCTGTTAAAATTCCCCCCAAAAATGAGAGCTAGCTAACAGGAAGACTACCAGGGCCAAAAACATCTGCTAGCTGTCATAAAAACCCAAAGTGCTGGTGACTACTCACAAGAAGGCCTGTCTAAGGCCAACTATTCAGAGCATATCTTATTGCTAACACATCCACACTTATGAGGAGCACAGAGAGGCCTGCTAAGGCCTGCTATCTAATAAAAATACCCCAAATCTACCAGAAACCTATTTAATGGGGGCTGTACACAGGGAGGCTTGCTAAGCCAGCTACCTGACAGCGCATATGCTGGCTGCTAGGAGCCCAACATGGTGGGGACTCACACTGAAGTAAGGTCTGTTAAGCCCACTGCCCTATAGCAAGTCTAATAGCAAAAATAGACTATATAAACAGTGCCTAAGCCTGGGACCTTTCACATCGCCGACAAGCAGTGTACTCAGTAAAAGCACCTTTTACCCTTTAAGCGAGGGGAGTACAAACATACACCAGATGCCCTAGTGGAGGCCCATTTGGGCCAACTAGTCCAGACAAACACTAGCGTCAGCTCGTGGCAATGCTCGAGCTACAAGGGAGCGTACTAAATGACCAGCCCGAAGTGAAGGTCAGACTGCTCGTCCTGAGCCACAATGGTGATGGGCAGACAAAAACCAGAGCTATAAGCAAATGACTCATATAAAACCTTGTATTTAACAAGGGAGTACGTTTCGCATGACCCTGAGTGTGCTACAGGGTAAAGGCATACCATAGCGACTCCAAACGCAAAAGAAACAGTATTTGTGCTTAGCTCTAGGGGAATGGTGGCCTGTTTCCTAAAAACGGCCACCTAAGATCAACCCAACGCTTGAACGTTAGTTCAGCAGGCTTAGGGGAGTCAAGCTAGGGCCTAACAGTAGCTAGCTTCTGAAATGTGGGGCCACAGCAAAGCATTTTTACTATTCGCAAAGTAAAAGGGGCCTAAACCACCTGCCTCTACACCAGCCTGCATTAAATCCCAATGCAGGAGGGGGTGGGCCTTGGCCGAACGACTCTCTATTGAGAGGAGGCCAGCACTAGGGATGCAGGAACAAATGGGGGGCTTACACTCACTGAAGAGGGGCCAAATCCCTAGCGCTAAGCCTAGGCCAGCTATCAAGGTGGCCCTGGTGAGGGCCAGCCCAAAGCATAGATCTACCTGGCGCTCTGCAGAGCAGCAGCAGCCTCACAGAACAACTCTCACAGGCAAGAGGAGGCACAATCACTAACAAACCGCTAAGGTGGCAGAAATCTCCATTAAAGCCTTAGCTATCTTAAATAATATAGGAAGTGACGCTAACCAGGTAACAATGTCAGGCGGCCCAGAGGGCCGATGCTAGACATTTAATCTATCTGAAGTCGAAGCGGCCAGCCGAGGGCCAGCCTGCAACAGAGCAGCGTCCTCAAATCCACACCCAATTTTTTTTTTTTTTTTTCTCGGGAGGAAGCCAACTTACTCACTAAAAAGAGAACATAAAGAGCAGTGGTCTCACCAGAGAGCATACAATCAGCAAGGCCAGCAAACTTATTTCTTAAGAAGACACAATGGTACTTCTCTGTCTCTATAAAATTATCGTTCTAGCCAACCTACAGGGACTTCAGGGCCCTAAATTATAAAAATTGAAATAACAATTTTAATTAGATCAATAGCAAAGCCCAGTCACAATCTACACAGGGAACAGAGGTCTAAAGAAATACACTAGTATTTATTAATATAAATGACCTGAATAACAGTTCAACCTGCGGCCACAGGGTGGTGACCTAACACCATGAAATGTGAGGTTACCATCCTTACAAGGGTCTTCTCACTATCAAAGCCATCGGCAGACCATCAGAATCTTAATACTCATCATCGGCCCAGCCACAGGCCTGATGTAAGAAGCTCCTGGGCTGAAGAAGGAGGGTAGATTTTATAACCCTCTGAGAGAGGAGATACCTCAGCGACGCCGGCCGCGTTTCTGTTGTATCACCTCTCTCACATCCTTCTTTCTTGAGTCTCTCCTCTTCTGTGTCCTAGGTGCACGAGAGGCAACACTCTCTTTCTGGCCATGTCTATGGCCCTCGAGCCGGGACAGGCCAGCAAACTGCCTGGGTGTGGGCTCAGACCTTTGCGGAATGCACGTCTTGAAAGCAGCAGAGCCTCTTCTTCTTCTGATGTAATGAGTACATCTGGTGTTATAGGAAGTGTTCCCGGTTCCGGCTGACCTAATTTATGCAGCCTAATAATCCTTTAACGGATTTGAAAAAATAAATTGATAATGTGTTATGTGTATGCCAGGTTAAAGAGATGCGTTTTTAGTCTAGATTTAAACTGACAGAGTGTGTCTGCTTCCCGAACAATGCTAGGAAGATTGTTCCAGAGTTTAGGTGCCAAATAGGAGAAGGATCTACCGCCTGCTGTTGATTTTGATATTCTAGGTATTATCAGCTGGCCTGAATTCTGAGATCGCAATAGACGTGAAGGACTATAATGCATTAAGAGCTCGCTCAGGTATTGGGGAGCTAAACCATTTAGTGCTTTGTAAGTAATTAGCAAGATTTTAAAATCTATACGATGTTTAACAGGAAGCCAAAGCAGTGTTGACAGAACTGGGCTAATATGGTCATACTTCCTAGTTCTAGTAAGAACTCTAGCTGCTGCATTTTGTACGAGCTGTAGTTTGTTTAACAGGCGAGCGGAACAACCACCCAGTAGAGCGTTACAGTAATCTAGCCTTGAGGTCATGAACGCATGAACTAACTGTTCTGCATTTGTCATTGAGAGCATATGTCGTAGTTTAGATATATTTTTAAGATGGAAGAATGCGGTTTTACAGATGCTAGAAACATGGCCTTCAAATGAAAGATTGGTATCAAAGAGCACACCCAGGTTCCTAACTGACGACGAAGACTTAACAGAGCAGCCATCAAGTGTTAGACAGTATTCTAGGATATTACGTGAAGAAGTTTTTGGTCCAAAAATTAGAATCTCTGTTTTTTCTGAATTTAGTAGTAGGAAATTACTGGTCATCCAATTTTTTATATCAGCTATGCATTCCATTAATTTTGTGAATTGGTAAGTTTCATCAGGGCGCGAAGAAATATAGAGTATCATCAGCGTAACAGTGAAAACTAACGCCATGCTTCCTAATGATATCTCCCAAGGGTAGCATGTACAGAGTGAACAGCAACGGTCCTAGTACTGAGCCTTGCGGCACTCCATATTGAACTTGTGATCGATATGACATCTCTTCGACTACTACTACAAACTGATAATGGTCAGATAAGTATGATTTAAACCATGACAGTGCAATTCCACTAATGCCAACATAATTTTCGAGTCTATTTAAAAGAATATTGTGATCAATAGTGTCAAATGCAGCACTAAGATCCAGTAACACTAATAGAGAGATACAACCACGATCTGATGATAAGAGCAAATCATTAGTAACTCTAATGAGAGCAGTCTCAGTACTATGGTACGGTCTAAATCCTGACTGGAAATCCTCACAGATACTATTTCTTTCTAAAAAGGAACATAGTTACTCTATGATACTGCCTTTTCTAGTATTTTTGACAGAAAAGTGAGATTTGGGATTGGCCTGTAATTGACTAATTCCCTAGGATCAGGTTGTGATTTTTTAATAAGAGGTTTAATAATAGCCAGCTTAAAAGTTTTCGGTACGTATCCTAGTGATAAAGATGAATTAACGATATTAAGAAGAGGATCTATGACCTCTGGAAGCATCTCTTTCAATAGCTTAGTCGGTATAGGGTCTAGCATACATGTTGTTGATTTTGATGATTTAACAAGTTTAGACAATTCTTCCTCTCCTAAAGCAGTAAATGAATTGAATTTTTCCTCAGGGACACTACAATGCACTGTCTGACGCGATACTGTAGTAGATGGTTGCATGGCTATAATTTTCTCTCTAATATTGTCAATCTTGCAAGTAAAGAAGTTCATAAAGTCATTACTGCTGTGCTCTTTGGAAACATCAGAAGTTGAAGCTTTATTTCTTGTTAATTTAGCCACTGTATCAAATAAATACCTAGGGTTGTGCTTATTTTCTTCTAAAAGTTTTGAAAAATAGGCAGATCTAGCAGTTTTTAAGGCCTTTCTGTACTCAATCATTCTCTCTAGTTTTGTTTTCTTCCAGCTGCGCTCCATTTTTCTGGCTGCTACCTTTAGGGCCTGAGTGTACTCATTGTACCACGGCATTGGATTAATTTCCTTAATCTTTTTTAAATGCAAAGGAGCAACTGAGTCTAATGTGCTGGAAAAGACAGAGGCAATAGTTTCTGTTGCAACATCGAGGTCTTCTAAGCTATCTGGTATGCTAAGGCGATGAAACTGATCAGGAAGATTATTTATAAAGCGATCTTTAGTGGTAGAAGTGATGGTTCTACCATATTTGTGGCAGGGAGGCAGTTTAGCAGCCTTGACTAAATGTAGTATACACGAGACTAGATAATGATCTAAGATGTCGTCACTCTGCTGCAGAATTTCAACGGCATCAATATCGATTCCATGTGACAATATTAGATCTAAAGTATGATTACGACAATGAGTGGGTCCTGACACGTGTTGTCTAACTCCAATAGAATTTAGAATGTCTGTAAATGCCAATCCTAATGCGTCTTTTTCATTATCTACATGGATATTAAAATCACCAACAACAAGGACTTTATCTGCAGCTAGTACTAACTCCGATAGAAAATCAGCAAATTCTTTGATAAAATCTGTATTGTGTCCTGGTGGCCTGTATACAGTAGCCAGCACAAATGTCAACTTACATAATGTTACATAAAGTACCATCACTTCGAAGGAATTATATTTGAAAGATTTTTGACTAATACTGTAAATAGTACTATAAATTACAGCAACACCTCCCCCTTTGCCTTTCTGACGAGGATTGTGTCGAAAATAATAACCTTGAGGGCTAGACTCATTTAAAGTAATGTAATCGTCAGATTTTAGCCAAGTTTCTGTCAAACACAGCAAATCCAGATTATTGTCTGTGATAATATCATTTACAATAAGTGCTTTTGAAGAAAGGGATCTAATATTTAACAACCCAAGCTTTATAACTTGTTTATCAGTATTATCTCTATTTTTTATTTGTTGAACATCAATTAAATTTTTACCATTAAATGGGTTTGGAAGTTTTTTGTTTTTAGCACCCTTTTGATCTAATACAGCCATGAGTCTTTTTGGGAAAGATGCAACAGGTTTTTCACACCTGGATTTGGGGATCCTCTGCCATTCCTCCTTGCAAATCCTCTCCAGTTTTGTCAGGTTGGATGGTAAACGTTGGTGGACAGCCATTTTTAGGTCTCTCCAGAGATGCTCAATTGGGTTTAAGTCAGGGCTCTGGCTGGGCCATTCAAAAACAGTCACAGAGTTGTTGTGAAGCCACTCCTTCGTTATTTTAGCTGTGTGCTTAGGGTCATTGTCTTGTTGGAAGGTAAACCTTCGGCCCAGTCTGAGGTCCTGAGCACTCTGGAGAAGGTTTTCGTCCAGGATATCCCTGTACTTGGCCGCATTCATCTTTCCCTCGATTGCAACCAGTCGCCCTGTCCCTGCAGCTGAAAAACACCCCCACAGCATGATGCTGCCACCACCATGCTTCACTGTTGGGACTGTATTGGACAGGTGATGAGCAGTGCCTGGTTTTCTCCACACATACCGCTTAGAATTAAGGCCAAAAAGTTCTATCTTGGTCTCATCAGACCAGAGAATTTTCTTTCTCACCATCTTGGAGTCCTTCAGGTGTTTTTTAGCAAACTCCATGCGGGCTTTCATGTGTCTTGCACTGAGGAGAGGCTTCCGTCGGGCCACTCTGCCATAAAGCCCCGACTGGTGGAGGGCTGCAGAGATGGTTGACTTTCTACAACTTTCTCCCATCTCCCGACTGCATCTCTGGAGCTCAGCCACAGTGATCTTTGGGTTCTTCTTTACCTCTCTCACCAAGGCTCTTCTCCCCCGATAGCTCAGTTTGGCCGGACGGCCAGCTCTAGGAAGGGTTCTGGTCGCCCCAAACGTCTTCAATTTAAGGATTATGGAGGCCACTGTGCTCTTAGGAACCTTAAGTGCAGCAGAAATATTTTTGTAACCTTGACCAGATCTGTGCCTTGCCACAACCCTGTCTCTGAGCTCTTCAGGCAGTTCCTTTGACCTCATGATTCTCATTTGCTCTGACATGCACTGTGAGCTGTAAGGTCTTATATAGACAGGTGTGTGGCTTTCCTAATCAAGTCCAATCAGTATAATCAAACACAGCTGGACTCAAATGAAGGTGTAGAACCATCTCAAGGATGATCAGAAGAAATGGACAGCACCTGAGTTAAATATATGAGTGTCACAGCAAAGGGTCTGAATACTTAGGACCATGCAGACCATTCAGTTTTTCTTTTTTAATAAATCTGCAAAAATGTCAACAATTTTGTGTTTTTCTGTCAATATGGGGTGCTGTGTGTACATTAATGAGGGAAAAAAAATGAACTTAAATGATTTTAGCAAATGGCTGCAATATAACAAAGAGTGAAAAATTTAAGGGGGTCTGAATACTTTCCGTACCTACTGTATATAGCTCTCTTAACAGAGTTTATTGTAAAGCATTACCTATTGTGAAGGGTTGTTGTACATTATGGTTTTTGTAGGTATCTGTGAGGATTTCCAGTCAGGATTTAGGTTGTACCAAAGTAAAGACGGCTCTCATTAGAGTTACAAATGATTTGCTCTTATCATCAGATCATGGTTGTATCTCTCTATTAGTGTTACTGTATCTTAGTGCTGCATTTGACACTATCGACCACAACATTCTTTTGAATAGACTCGAAAATTATGTTGGAATTGCATTGGCATGGTTCAAATCATACTTATCTGACCGTTATCAGTTTGTAGTAGTAAACAAAGAGATATCATATCGATCACAAGTTCAGTATGGAGTACCGCAAGGCTCAGTACTAGGACCGTTGTTTTTCACTCTGTACTTGCTACCCTTGGGAGATATCAGTGAAAACTAACGCCATGCTTTGTAATGTAACACTGATGATACTCAGCTCTATATTTCTTCGCGCTCTGACAAAACTTACCAATTCACAAAATTAACGGAATGCATAGCTGATATAAAAACTGGATGACTACTAATTTCCTACTACTAAATTCAGAAAAAACAGATTCTAGTTATTGGACCAAAATCTTCTGCACGTAATAACCTAGAATACTGTCTAACACTTGATGGCTGCTCTGTTAAGTCTTCATCGTCAGTTAGGAACCTGGGTGTTCTCTTTGATACCAATCTTTCATTTGAAAGCCAAATTTCTAGCATTTGTAAAACCATATTCTTCCATCTTAAACATATATCTAAACTACAACAAATGCTCTCAGTGACAAATGTGGAACAGTTATTTCATGCGTTCATGACCTCAAGGCTAAATTACTGTAACGCTCTACTGGGTGGTTGTCCTGCACGTTTAATAAACAAACTACAGCTGATCCAAAACACAGCAGCTAGAGTTCTTACAGGAAGTATGACCATATTAGCCCGGTTCTATCAACACTGCATTGGCTCCCTTTTAAACATCGTATAGATTTTAAAATCTTGCTAATTACTTACAAAGTGCTAAATGGTTTAGCTCTCCAGTACCTGAGCGAGCTCTCTTAACACATTATAGTCCTTCATGGCTATTGCGATCTCAAAATTCTCAAAATTCAAAATTCCAGTTGATAATACCTAGAATATCAAAATAAAAAATTCTCCATTTCTGTCACCTGTTGGAGTTTGGGTTCCTTGCCGCTGTCTCCTTCACCTTTGGCTTGCTTAGTTGGGGACACTTGATATTCAACAATGTTTTTGATCTGCCTGCATTGACACCATTGTATGCAAACTGAACTGAGCTGAACGATGACATCACTGTTTTCTCCAGTGCTGATATATAGATAAATTAACTAAATTAATAACTATTGATTTTTACAATCGAATGAATCAATACCGAATTTATTTAAGCTGGACAATGACACCATTTTCTTCTGGAGCTTCTGTGCAGCCAAAATTATTTGCCAGTTATCACTAAAGCTGCTTTGACACAATCTGAATTGTAAAAAGCGCTATATAAATAAAGGTGACTTGACTTTGCTGGAATTTATTTTCAAGGAAGTACTGTGTATAGCTACAATAATGTCTTCAGCTAGTCAGCTTGAGATCCTTTCTATCTAAACTGCTTATATCTCTTAAGTATATCTTAAGTATAAGTACAATGTTCTTTAGCAAAATCTATGCAGTTTTGTTTTTTAATCACTAGAGGGCCAAAAGTACATAGTGTACGTAGTTCATAGTTCACAGCGTACCTTTAATTATAACCTATATTAGAGAGCCATTTTTTAAATATTCATTTGAAATATATATTATAATTTATAGTAGCAATATATTTTTGGATATTTTCTTGGTATACAGGTGCTGGTCATATAATTAGAATATCATCAAAAAGTTGATTTATTTCACTAATTCCATTCAAAAAGTGAAACTTGTATATTATATTCATTCATTACACACAGACTGATATTTCAAATGTTTATTTCTTTTAATTTTGATGATTATAACTGACAACTAAGGAAAATCCCAAATTCAGTATGTCAGAAAATTAGAATATTGTGAAAAGGTTCAATATTGAAGACACCTGGTGCCACACTCTAATCAGCTAATTAACTCAAAACACCTGCAAAGGCCTTTAAATGGTCTCTCAGTCTAGTTCTGTAGGCTACACAATCATGAGGAAGACTGCTGACTTGACAGTTGTCCAAAAGACGACCATTGACACCTTGCACAAGGAGGGCAAGACACAAAAGGTCATTGCAAAAGCCAGCCTGACTGTTCACAGAGCTCTGTGTCCAAGCACATTAATAAAGAGGCGAAAGGAAAGGAAAAGATGTGGTAGAAAAAAGTGTACAAGCAATAGTGAAACAAAACCCATTCAAAAATGTGGGGGAGATTCACAAAGAGTGGACTGCAGCTGGAGTCAGTGCTTCAAGAACCACTACGCACAGACGTATGCAAGACATGGGTTTCAGCTGTCGCATTCCTTGTGTCAAGCCACTCGAACAACAGACAGCGTCAGAAGCGTCTCGCCTGGGCTAAAGACAAAAAGGACTGGACTGCTGTTGAGTGGTCCAAAGTTATGTTCTCTGATGAAATTAAATTTTGCATTTCCTTTGGAAATCAGGGTCCCAGAGTCTGGAGGAAGAGAGGAGAGGCACACAATCCATGTTGCTTGAGGTCCAGTGTAAAGTTTCCACAGTCAGTGATGGTTTGGGGTGCCATGTCATCTGCTGGTGTTGGTCCACTGTGTTTTCTGAGGTCCAAGGTCAACGCAGCCGTATACCAGGAAGTTTTAGAGCACTTCA
The DNA here is from genome assembly GCF_019924925.1 of Ctenopharyngodon idella. Lineage (NCBI taxonomy): Eukaryota > Metazoa > Chordata > Actinopteri > Cypriniformes > Xenocyprididae > Ctenopharyngodon > Ctenopharyngodon idella. The sequence continues at coordinate 20,456,615 of NC_067233.1, read as the reverse complement.
TGCTTCCTGCTGCTGACCAACTTTATGGAGATGCAGATTTCATTTTCCAACAGGACTTGGCACCTGCACACAGTGCCAAAGCTACCAGTACCTGGTTTAAGGACCATGGTATCCCTGTTCTTAATTGGCCAGCAAACTCGCCTGACCTTAACCCCATAGAAAATCTATGGAGTATTGTGAAGAGGAAGATGCGATATGCCAGACCCAACAATGCAGAAGAGCTGAAGGCCACTATCAGAGCAACCTGGGCTCTTATAACACCTGAGCAGTGCCACAGACTGATCGACTCCATGCCATGCCACATTGCTGCAGTAATTCAGGCAAAAGGAGCCCCAACTAAGTATTGAGTGCTGTACATGCTCATACTTTTCATGTTCATACTTTTCAGTTGGCCAAGATTTCTAAAAATCCTTTCTTTGTATTGGTCTCAAGTAATATTCTAATTTTATGAGATACTGAATTTGGGATTTTCCTTAGTTGTCAGTTATAATCATCAAAATTAAAAGAAATAAACATCTGAAATATATCAGTCTGTGTGTAATGAATGAATATAATATACAAGTGTCACTTTTTGAATGGAATTAGTGAAATAAATTAACTTTTTGATGATATTCTAATTATATGACCAGCACCTGTATTTTGAAATATATTGAAAAATATATCTGAATATTTTTTGTCGTATGGGAATGAAACTCAATGGGATCTAAAACAACAACAACAAAACAGTTTGGAGCATCATGAGACTCATAAGGACAAAAGAGTGTGAACAATAGTAACAGTGATGCTTGACTTGGCAAAGACTGCTAATGTTAGTCACTGCCTGATCTGTTTGCTGGCCTCACAGCCAATGTATGCTAATCTAATGTAACATTTGTAAAACTAGCCAAAATGCCTGTAGAACAGCAAGTAAATGAGGAATATAGTTGCTGCTTTCCTTCCTGCTGCAGTCCCAAAGCTCTTATTACTTATGGAAAACTGCAAGAGCTAAATGAGTTCCAGCACCTTAAAATGTCAAAAGCCTCCAGATACTCCAAGTATTTTATATTGTCTAAAAAACAATCCTCATAAAACTAATAGCTGCATACAGTGGAGCAGACTATGAACACTTTGGCGCTAAATCTGAAGAGCTGTGACAGTGTTAAGTGTGCAGTGAAAGAAGAGACGGTTATAGCTTGAGGGTCTTGACTGATCAAAAGACAGCAGGAATTGTTACACTGTCATATCTGCCATGTTACACAAGCTGCTGGGAAAGAAGGCACAATTATGCTGAGTACAGCTCCTTAAACGTTTGTCTTTGATTCCTTTAGGAAGTGAATGTCTCAAGGGTACAGGACAGGATGACAGATATAAAGATGTCAAATGTTTTTTTTAAACCACAGCAGGCAGGGCTGCCCCATAATAGTCAACTAAACTTTAGTCGACGAAAAGAGGCTTAGTCGACCAAAATTTTATTAGTCGCTTAGTCGCAGGAAAAGTGCCGAAGTCACGCAGTCTGTGACGGACAGATCGTTAATAGCTGGTCTATGTGGTAATTACAGTACATCGGGCAGGACATCCAAACGCTCACCTATCATTCATCGACCTCAAATATGGCTTAGCATCTGAAACATGTAAGTTGTAGCAACTTTACATGGCCGCTCGTTTTAACGTTAACCTAGAAAAATGTGGGCTATTCAATTGTTTGTTCGGAGTGTGAAAGCTGAACAGTAGCACGCTTACTGCATGACAGCTAACATGGAGGCGCCAGTGCGATCACTTGCACTTAAAATACTCTTGTCATTTTTGGATAGATAGGAGTAATACATCTTTTGAATCTGTGAAGAGTCTACTTTTATTTGTGTGCACTCACAATAACAACAAAACATTGTGCTTTTGTAAAATAATGAAAGCAAACAGGGTGCGCTTTCTGCCATCTCTCTGTGAACTTGAGCGCACCGAAACTAAGAACCAAAACTCCATGTAAACTTTAACATGTGTCTTTTCTTTTCCACCTGTTTTTGTCTGACCCTGTTGACCCAATGAGCATTTCACTGTCCAATGGTCATGCCTTAACTGCAATTTCTAGTATTTCATTAGTATTGCATCCTTCTCATGGGTATTTAATAATTTTTGACTTTTCAATCTGAGTTAAATCTCTTTTTTGGCTCATTTTATCTGTAAAAGAAAACGTACCTAATAATTATGCACACCTGAGCAGGTGTTTTTAAGGTGTTTTTTTAAGGTGTTTTTCATTTCCAGCCTTCATGAACAATTACATATCACTTATAAATGATTAAATACAAAATTAATAGTAGTTATTAAGATTAATGTGGTTTGGAATTGGTGAGATGTGCCTGGAAAAAATATATGATCAGAAAATCAACGTGCCTAATAATTCTGCAAGCACTGTATAATTTATTTCTGTGAAGTAAAGCTGAATTTTCAGTATCATTACTTCAGTCTTCAGTGTCACATGATCCTTTAGAAGTCATTCTAATATGCTTTGATACTTAGTTGTTATCAATGTTGGAAGAAGTTGTGCTGCTTAATATATATATATATATGTTTGGAACCTGTGGTACTTTTTTCAGGATTCATTGTATATATAAATAAATACATATATATATATATATATATATATATATATAATCACTGTAGATGGTGCATATGATAAATGTGAAATGAAGTGATTTGCTGTGCACTTACGCATCAATATTACACATCTTCTCACTCTACCTTTAATAGTCTGTGTTTCCTCTGGTCATTCTGCTAACAGCACATCTGGTTGCCATTTTCTCCTGATGTGATGGTGTACATTCATATGGGGCACTGTGAGTGAGTATGTGTGTGTTTACAATAATCACTTCCCACAATTACAACAACAGAAGAAAAAAAAACTTCTTGGAGCCAGTTAAGTTTCCAAGCTACTCACCTCTTTGGAATGCAAAGGAAACACACACATACACATACACATACACACACACACACACACACACACACACACACACACACACACACACACACACACACACACAGGTTTGTTTTGCTATCAAAGTGAGGACATTCCATAGCCATCATGGTTTTTATACTGTATAAACATTCTATCCCCCTACACTACACTACCCCTACTCCTAAACATAGCCATCACAGAAAACTGTCTGCATTTTTTACATTTTTAATAAAACATTGTTTAGTATGTTTTTAAAGCTATTTTAAATATGAAGACTCATGAAATGTCCTCATATTTCATGTTTACGTCATAATACCAGTGTAATACCCATGTCATTACACAAATTTGTGTCCTCATAAATAAAAAAAATGCACACACACACACACACACACACACAAAAAAAAAAAAAAAAAAAAAACCTTGATGAAGCTGTACCGGTAAGCACAGGCCCTTCATCAATTTAATAAGGTCCAAAATAATGAATATGGCACAAATTATGCTCATCTTGCTTATTAAAGTGCCGTGTTTGGATCCAGTAGGGTGTGCTTATGGTACTATGCATATGAAAGTATGAAAGTTACAAAAGATTAATCTGAGACACTGGCACACACATCTGGATCTCATTAGCCATCCATATGCAGAAAAACAGTCTATCATGAGGGCTCACCTCTCCTTAACTCCATCTCTGGTAATATAGCACTAAATCTGGGATATTCAGTGTTCACGGTCTCAACAGAATGATGCATCCTCTGAAATGTTTTGTGCGTTTCTCTGCATCACTGCAAATCAAACAGTGATTAGGCATAAAGTTTAAAATGGCTAACTACAGCTTGATGAAGCCCTGAAATGGCTGTAATTGAAAGCTTGGTTACATATGTTTGCCTTATGAAGTTTTTAAAAGCGGTGACAAGATTGAACAGTGGCTTAACTGTGTTGTTCAGACGTTGAGGATGCATTATGCGCTTCATTAAAAGACACGCAACTGCGTAATTCCATCATTAGGATGAAGATGACAGTAAATGTGAGGGACAGTGTGGAAAAGACTTGCTAGGTTGGGAATAGCAAACTACCATAGTTCTACTGATACTGTTTTTGCAGTATGTATACTGTGCAGATTATGTAAATGTTTTGTGAATATACCTGGGTTATATTCTGCATTTGGCACAATGCCATATCCAAAAATGGCATACTTCCCTATAGGTGGAAAACAGTAGTGACAAAAGAGTGTGAATTTACAGTGGGCGAATTTACAGTACTTATAAAAGAGTAGGCAAAAAGAATCCAGATGTCCTACTACTTCCGGCAAAATTCTGAAGTGTGTATATGATGGACACTATACTATCCCATGAGGCCACAGGAGAGGAGTTGTGAATGGCAATGAAGTGACTGACACTGGAAGGTCAAGTGATAATGACATGGCGAATGTAGTACATTCATACTATACAAAATGTGCTTTTTCAGTTTTATGTTGTTTTCAAAATAAGTACCTACTCAAGAGAGTATGCAATTTTGGACACAGCCTATGCGTAGTGTGTGGCATACTGTATTCCACAATGCAATGCTCTCACCATTTCTTTTTCCAGTGTGACAATTAAACCAGATGTAATCTTTTTCTTGACCTATTATTGTTCTTCCAAAAGATATTTTTTTTTTTACACAAAAGTGAGGTTAAAATCCAAAATAATGTTATATTTCAGACTGAATGTTGCTTGTGGAATTAAATACGGAACTTAATATGTAACACTATTGTTTGCAATGTTTTTGTTGCACAATGTTTTGCATACTATTGTTAAATAATAGTAGGCAATATACATAGTCCCTTGTGAAAAAGAAGTACTTTTTAGAATTCTTGTTCAGTTGTTACCTTGGTTTCTAATTAGTTTTGCACCTGTTTCCTGTTCTGTTGATCACCATTCTCTGTGTATTTAAGCCCTAAGGGGGCCCTTTTAGGCATTTTGACTGTTCATTTACACGACAACTGCATTTTGGGGGGTCTGAAAATGCACACTTTTGAAAATGGGTTTCAAAGTGCAAGTTTTTGAAAAGAATACCATTATTGTCTCCATGTAAACTACAAAAATGCAAATCTGTGAAAACGTTGATGCGTCAAAGTGTATGCGTATTACATGTTCAGTCTATAGCTGTGTTGTGTTTTTTTACAAAGTGCAACTACTGGCCTTGCAGCATATTACAGCAGTTTTAGTTGTTTTTGCGGCTTCATGTGAATGGGAATCGTTTTGAATGTACGTGAAACTTTTCAAAAGCACAATAGAAAATATTTTCCCTTTTAGTACATCGTTGTCATGTAAATGTACCCTCAGTTCCCTCAGTTCATTGTTCTTTAATGGTAGCTATAATGGATTTTCTAGTTCTCTTTGTTTATTAAAGTCTCTTTATCTTGTTCATTTTGTGTCATGCATCATTCTCTGGGATTAAACTACACAGCCCTATGACATAGTAAAATGTCTAAAATGCACGATCAAAATTAAAGTGTAACCAAGTAGGCTACTTATTACAGAAATAATATACTTTAAAGAATATACTGAAGTGTAGAGTATACTGAACTAAATGTCATGTTTTTGGACAATTAATTGCATTTTAATTGCAATCAAAATGAAAATGTGTTATAGTTTAAATTTATATTAAATGTAATTAAATTAAATTAAATGCTTTCTTGACCTACAGTAAGTAACCTACATGTAATTTCATAATTACTTCTATTGTCTTTGAAATATAGTTAAAGTGTACTGCTGAATGTACTTTAAGATATACTTTAATGTACTTTAATGTCATACTAAAACGTATTTGTAATTACACATTTGTAATGGTGAAGTTACAATTTAGTACATCTAAAACATTAGGTGTAACTTTAAGGTACAACACACTACAGTTTATTATAATCAAGTACTTGTACAAGTACTTTAATTGTCAACATATCATAATAAGTGTACTTATAAGCACAACAAAATATTATTAAAATATAACAATTTAAAATGTACTTTAAAGTAAAACTTTTAATTTTACTTTATTACAAAGTGAAATTTTAAAAATGTATGGGTGAAACAGTCACACTCTCTTTAATTAATGTTATTACTTTTAAGATTTGCAGGACACTGAAGTGCCCACTTCTTTTTCTCAAGGGGTACCTGTTCAGTATACAGTAAGCAGTAAAATCTCATTCCAAACATAATATACTATCAGATACTGAGATACACAAGTACTATGGTAAGTTGATGGTATCAGATGGTAATACCATGGTACTTAGATTATATGTAATGTTATTTTTAAAGTACTTCAAAGAATTTAATGGTACCAAAAACACGGTAGTACCATAGTATTTTTTGTAGATTTTTGCTAGTTGTAAGCTTGAAAACACGTCCATTACACATATATATCAAGCAGTCTTGAAGTTTGTGTAGAAAGCAAATGAGGTGTAAGGATATAGTGAAGAAAGAGAGACATTTTCAAAAACATGCCACACAAAAGCACAAAGTAAAAAGAAAAGAAATGAAACTGTCATTCGGCAACCACAAAAGAAAAAACATCATCAGTGCAGTATGTTACAAACATGACACAAGCACCACATCAAAGACACCGACACATGCAGCGAATCACCAAACTGACATGCAACATGGTAGCACCAGCCGGAATAAAAGCAGTGACATCAGGCCCTAATTACAGTGTTATTCTAGCTGAAACACTTCGAAAATACAGACTTTATGCTTTACATTACAAAGTTGGAATATGAATGGAAATGACAGTGACATTGAGTTATTTGCACTGAGCCAGGGTAAAAGGAGGGGAATATTTAGATGTAATGCCTGTCAAGAGATAAATACATTACCAACAGGAACATTAGGAAACTATGTGTCAGATGCCTGATTCATTTAATCCCCCAAAGCTTGACACAAACACACAAAACCACATGATGAGCCTCATATTTCATACCACATACTATAAATCAAATACACCATGTGTATGACGGGTAGAAAATCAGTTCACGAAAAGACTATTGACAATGTATATCGTCTTTACACATCAGTAAACATCACTAACAAAAACTTAACAATGGTATTACCAAGCTATTTTTTGAATATGCACCAAGATAGTACCAAGTTAGTATCTCATGCATCTCATGTCGCATTCATTAAAATACTGTGATATTTGGTTTGTAAAAGGTAAGTAATAAATTATTACAGTACATTGTTTATTAACTATTTTATTTTTATTTAATTAAATTATTAAATAGTTTTGTTTAATAAATTATAAATACATTTAAAATAATCAATAAATATAGGTATTTTTGAAATAATGCATGATAAGTGTTGCTATTTTTAATTGTACATTATTAATTAATAAAAGTTATTGATATTAATTGCTAATGGTTAGGTGTTAGGTGTCATTTTGGTATTTTTAATTCATATACTATGTTAGCATTTAGTACTATTTTAAAATTAGCTTTTATATATTTATTTTCAGTTTTCATTTTAGTTTTAGTAATTTTGTAATGTGCTTTTCATGGTTATTGTAGTTAACTAATACTAAAACTGAAACTGTCGTTCTAAACCCGTAAGACTTTTGTTCATCTTCGGAACACAAATGAAGATCTTTTTAATGAAATCTGAGAGATTTCTGTTCCTCCATTGACAGCCTATGCAACTACTACTTTTAAGTCCCAGAAAGTTAGGACAGACATCATTAAAGTAATCCACGTGACTCCAGTGGTTTAACCTCAATTTTATGAAGTGACACGAGTGCATGAATGGCCCTGTCCCAAATGGCACACTTCTATGCACTTTTGGTCTTGTGGACTTACAATGGCTGCCACGTGTGCATGTCCGTTAAGTCCACGAGACCGTAGGGTGTCCCATTTGTCAATTTTAGGCTTCAGAAGGGTGCTCGTGAGCGCCACCTTTGCGGCCGATATGCGCCCTCGATGCTCACTTTTGCTGAGCCCGCACTGGTGCGAGCTCCGTGGCAGACTTCTTCCCGACAGTCAAAGCAACGTTACGTCATGAAAGTGGCACGTCACGTCACGTGGCAGTCATTGTAAGTCCACAAGACTTGAAATAATGAGATAAAGAAAATAGTTTGAGAGTTGGCATAAGTGATTGTTCAACGTTAAAACAGAGAGAGTCTTTGTGCAGTCTTTTCAGCTGTAATGAATTGATTTATGCTTGACATTTCTGACCCCAACACTTTCTCCAAAGCAGGTGTAATTTATTGATTTTTATTGCTCTTTTGTGTTTGAAATGAAGTTACGTTTCGTTTTAGACAGTACAACGTTACAATTTTTTGTTTTTAACAGTCATAGTAAACACAGAAGCAGTTTTCTTGTGAAGCTAAATTGCTAAATTTGTAAAGATATATACTTTAGCTTGAAACAACAATAAAAAGATGTCAAAATGTTTAGATTTGATTCTGTTTCTGTACACTGTGAGAAATATCTGTGTATTAACAGTTATATGACTGTATATTTGTTTAGAAATTGTCCGTAGAAGGTGTTTTTTTCTTGTGCTTTGCTCTGAGAACTTTTGGCGACCTTTATTGTAAGCAGCACAAAATCCAACTGTTTCAGCTGTAAGTAATTTTATGGAGAATTTAACACTGCAGTATAACAAAGTGACTGTTTTATTGCCATTATTAGTATTTTGAAATTATGTTTTGTCTGGGTTGGTCATGTAAAATACAGAAAAATGGTAATTTTGCAATTTGCAAATCTTCATTGGATATCACTAACGTAGCTCATGTTCACTTTCTATCTCTATTAAAAAAGTTTGAACAACAAATAGGCCTTTTTGAATGAAATAAAGACCATTAACCATTTAAAATAAAAAAAATTGTTTTATTTACTTATTTATTTTGTGCTGTTTTGAAAAAAAAAATTGTTTCACATTACACAAACGTTAATTATCGATGGATGAAACGGTCCCACATCATCAACTACTCATTCTTGCTACAGCTGTGATTAATGATAATGTAATTTTACAAGTGCGGACAATGCACGTGGTCTCAACCTGTAGTCCTGTGAGTAATTACAGGAAATAAATTAAATGATGAGGATGCCCTTGGATGGTTACATTTATTGCAAACAATGTGTCACAACACCTGCTGAACACAATGACGGCACTTCCTCCGCACTTATCTGAATCCTCTGGTTTCTTTCAAGGCGCTAAAGAGGGTTTTATCTGTGTGAATGGCTTTATGGAACTTCCTGTTTAATTGTCGGCGTGCTTCTCCCGAATGGCTCACCTTGGACGATAAACATCTGTGTTATAGTTTAAGGTATTTTGGATGTCTGTTGTGGCTTCAGAGGTGGTCCGAAGGAAAAGATGAACAGGTTAGGGTTGGAAAAGCATAGCGCTCGTGTGTTTTAACACACTTGCACAGATGTCCCACATGTGAATGAGCTTTGATGACCCTGATTTCATCCCAGTCTTTCATGATGTCAGCAGGGCTGTAGAAAGATTCCTTTCCTCTAAGGCAGCTTGGCAGGATGTGTAAAGAAAGGCCGAAAGATAACACCGAGATTAAACTGCTTTTGTCATGGTTCTGTTGCGGACTTTAAAGGCTTTGGCTCTGGTCCCGTCCTGCAGACACGTTTTTTTGTCCCTCCTTTCGCTCTCTGCATCTTTCTCTTTTTGTAAGCAAGGTAAACATTTAAAGAAAGCCACTGGCAGCCAGTTTTCAGAGGGGGATGTTTTTTTTTTATTTTCACTCTTTCAAATGGTGGCTTTGTTGTCGAACAAGCCATTATGACTGTTTAAAGAAAGAAGGAAAGCAAACAGAGGGTTCATTCTTTAAAAGGAACAGCCAGGTATTCCCAGGTGTTGGCCTTATAGACACTCATGCTTTCTGTGTCTCATTGAAGACTCTCACTCATCGCTACATGAAGAACTGCAAGAGCAGAATGAAGCATTTGAGCAGCACCAAAAAAACAATTAAGCCAATATATTGCATATAATGCAAAGGAATTCAATACATTATAATCTTTTTTTGAAAGAAATGACTAGTTTTATACAGCGAGAATATAAAAAATTGATCAAAAATGAACAGTAAAGACAATTATAAATATACAGGTGCTGGTCATATAATTAGAATATCATCAAAAAGTTGATTTATTTCACTAATTCCATTCAAAAAGTGAAACTTGTATATTATATTCATTCATTACACACAGACTGATATATTTCAAATGTTTATTTCTTTTAATTTTGATGATTATAACTGACAACTAAGGAAAATCGCAAATTCAGTATCTCAGAAAATTAGAATATTACTTAAGACCAATACAAAGAAAGGATTTTTAGAAATCTTGGCCAACTGAAAAGTATGAACATGAAAAGTATGAGCATGTACAGCACTCAATACTTAGTTGGGGCTCCTTTTGCATGAATTATTGCAGCAATGCGGCGTGGCATGGAGTCGATCAGTCTGTGGCACTGCTCAGGTGATATAAGAGCCCAGGTTGCTCTGATAGCTCTTCTGCATTGTTGGGTCTGGCATATCGCATCTTCCTCTTCACAATACCCCATAGATTTTCTATGGGGTTAAGGTCAGGCGAGTTTGCTGGCCAATTAAGAACAGGGATACCATGGTCCTTAAACCAGGTACTGGTAGCTTTGGCACTGTGTGCAGGTGCCAAGTCCTGTTGGAAAATGAAATCTGCATCTCCATAAAGTTGGTCAGCAGCAGGAAGCATGAAGTGCTCTAAAACTTCCTGGTATACGGCTGCGTTGACCTTGGACCTCAGAAAACACAGTGGACCAACACCAGCAGATGACATGGCACCCCAAACCATCACTGACTGTGGAAACTTTACACTGGACCTCAAGCAACATGGATTGTGTGCCTCTCCTCTCTTCCTCCAGACTCTGGGACCCTGATTTCCAAAGGAAATGCAAAATTTACTTTCATCAGAGAACATAACTTTGGACCACTCAGCAGCAGTCCAGTCCTTTTTGTCTTTAGCCCAGGTGAGACGCTTCTGACGCTGTCTGTTGTTCAAGAGTGGCTTGACACAAGGTATGCGACAGCTGAAACCCATGTCTTGCATACGTCTGTGCGTAGTGGTTCTTGAAGCACTGACTCCAGCTGCAGTCCACTCTTTGTGAATCTCCCCCACATTTTTGAATGGGTTTTGTTTCACAATCCTCTCCAGGGTGCAGTTATCCCTATTGCTTGTACACTTTTATCTACTACATCTTTTCCTTCCCTTCGCCTCTCTATTAATGTGCTTGGACACAGAGCTCTGTGAACAGCCAGCCCCTTTTGCAATGACCTTTTGTGTCTTGCCCTCCTTGTGCAAGGTGTCAATGGTCGTCTGTTGGACAACTGTCAAGTCAGCAGTCTTTACCATGATTGTGTAGCCTACAGAACTAGACTGAGAGACCATTTAAAGGCCTTTGCAGGTGTTTTGAGTTAATTAGCTGATTAGAGTGTGGCACCAGGTATCTTCAATATTGAACCTTTTCACAATATTCTAATTTTCTGAGATACTGAATTTGGGATTTTCCTTAGTTGTCAGTTATAATCATCAAAATTAAAAGAAATAAACATTTGAAATATATCAGTCTGTGTGTAATAAATGAATAGTTTCACTTTTTGAATGGAATTAGTGAAATAAATAAATTTTTTGATGATATTCTAATTATATGACCAGCACCTGTAGCTGCAAGCAGCAATTAGGGGGCCAAGCTCAAAAAGGCATGATTAGTCATGCAAGCATGGCTGGGAGCATTAGATTAACTGCAAACAATGAGACATTTTAAGATTACTTTAGGCAAATCGCTGAAAAATCATACAGTCACTAGTAATATGATTTAATTGCTTATAACTTTTGACCAATAGGTGGTGTTGTTACAAAATTGATGTTGTGAGGTGGCAATGAAACATACAAAGTTTGGTGTCAATATGCCAAAGAGTTACAGTCTCATAATCAGCTTGGCACCATGCCATCATATTTGTTGATGCGCTAAATGATAACGGTTTAATCTATCTACACGAATTCCATAACTTTTTGGCGGTATGGTCTGAAGATGGTTTCAATATGTCATAGAATTTTCAATAAAATGCCAGCGTACCTCGGCATACCCTGAATCTAAAGAGACAAGTCTTGTGATTTTTGGTCAAACTGTTCAGAAGTTAAAAGCAAAAATGGCAATTTTTCATATCTCCCTGACCACTAGGTGGCACTATGCCAAAACTGTGCATGTACCCTCAGGTAATGGTTGTCTTAACACACACTAGGGGTGCTTCTCCAACAGAAGGCTGCATTCTACTGAGGCTCTGTTCTTCTTAGTCCAGACCTTCGGAGGCTTCTATACTAGAGTCCTCCTCAGCATTAAACACTAGAATGAGACAGTCCACCAAGTGTGCATTTCTACGTCATAAATGTTTCCACCCCCGCGGTCACGTCACAAAAATACTATTTAATCTTAATTTTGGAAAAATACTTTGCATTGTCAATCTTTATATTAACTTTCTATTAATGCAATACTGTGAATGACAAACGTCTCCCATTGGCTTACATTATTGGCAGTTTAGTGTTAAATTATTAATTTACAGCAAAACAAAACATAACATTTATGTCCAAAATAGATATAGCCTCACGTCCACTTTGGCATGCTCCTTGTCAAATTTTTTTGCGTGTTATTCAAGAAAGATTTGACTTAACTTGAATTCCATAACTTTTTGTCCATATAGTCTGAAGATGATCTTAAACAATTATGGGGAAAATCAGAGCAATGTCTAGAAGTTCAAAAAGTTATTAGCATAAACATGAGTGCAAATTTTCTACAGTTGGTGATGCTAGAGGGATTAAGTCAGAGACTCCAAAACTGCAGTTCAGACTTTGGCAGTTCAGACATCCATGACTTCCATAGACTTCCATGGTGTAAGAAGAAGAATAAGAAGAACACTAACAGATACACCTTCGGTACTTAGCCCCTAATTAAAGTTGCAAAATATTTCTATTTCAAATACATTCTGTTGTTTTATACTTTATATTCATCAAAGAATCTTGAAAAAAAATATATCATGGTTTCCACAAAAATATTAAGCAGCACTACTGTTTTCAACATCGATAATAATAAGAAATGTTTCTTGAGCAGCAAATCAGCATATTAGAAAGATTTCTGAAGGATCATGTGACACTGAAGACTGAAGTAATGATGCTGAAAATTCAACTTTGATAAAGCTACAAGAAGTGATGAAAGGGCCCTCACACCGGCACCACCGCCACCTGGTAGCTTTAGAAAAACAGAGCACAGGTGGGCAATATGCATTTAAGTAGGTAAATATAGGAGGACAACGTCAAAGTCATTTGTATTTGCCAGACTTCCTGCTGCCAGCTGGGGGCACTATGACTGTAACTAAATTTTGGCATTTAGATGTCTTCAGGCCAGGGCACTTATCAAACGTGAAGTTTGGGGCAGATTGGACATTGCATGTTTGAGTTACAACAACTTCCTATTTTATGGTAATAATAGCATGTTTAGCATTAAGTGTTGCTAGCATGTTTTAGCATGTTTAGTAGTCAATGGCATATTTTAGTATGTTGCTAGTACTGCATTACATTGTTTAACATGTCACTTCCTGTTGCCAGTAGGTGGCGCTATGACTATAACTCATTTTGAAGGCTGCATCCTCCGGAGGTCGGATCTGAAGGCTGCATACGTCATTGAAGCGGTCTCATTTAAGAAAAACAACCGTTGGATTGAAAAGTAAGAAAGAAAATACAGTATTTTACACCTTATGAGGAATAACCATAAATTTTATTATGGTTGCTTTTCTTAAATAAGACATCCTTGTTGACGTCTGCAGCCTTCAAATGCGACCTCTGGAGGACGCAGCCTCCGAAATTAGACACAGTATATAACTGAATATTGTCAATTAGATGTGTTCAGGGCAAGACTCTTATCAAACATGTTAAGTTTGGGGCAGATAGGGCATTGCATGCCTGAGTTACAGCAACTTCCTATTTCATTGCATTACTAGCATGCTTTAGCCTTAGCTAAGTGTTGCTAACATGTTTTAACATGTTTTTAGCATGCTGTTAGCCAGTTTAGTACTTGCTGACACTTTTTAATATGTGTTCTATTAGGAGTCCATAACAGTGTTAAACATGTCACTTCCTGTTGCCAGCAGGTGGCGCTATGACTATAACTGAATATGGGCATGGACGTGTCCAGGACAGAACTCTTATCAAACGTGTGACGTTTGGGGCAGATTGGAACACAGACTGTAAAAAAATATGGATATAGTGTCTGTGACATCACCCATAGGTTTCTGAAGAGCATTTTTGAAGCCTAAAGTGGGCCGTCGCCAACTTGGCAGCGCGTCACTCTCAGATAACTGAAAATGGGCAAAGAGGCGGGACGTGGTTGGAACTGAAGTGCCTGGTTTCTGAAACCTCGCCCACCTAGCTTGACATGACCAAGTTAGTTCAGGCTAAGGAGCTATCTATCTATCTTAGATACTATTTAAAATATTAATAAAGATAAGTTATATCTTTTGAAAGTTCTAAAGGTTTACTGTCAATCTACTGTGTCTGTTTTACGATATAGATGCTCCAGCAACAGTAATATTGTAATTTGTGTCAGGTGTGCAAATGACAACACGCAAAATCAAAACGGGACTTCATACATTGGACTCTCACAAACAAATGAGCCCGCATCCAAAGTATAATTTTTCAAAATAGTTCAGCAGTTTTAGTTATAATATCCAAGCAGTGCTGTCGGATTTTGTGGTGTCTTGAGAGGCATATTCTCCAGCCATTGTCACTGTAGTAAATCTGACAGACAAAACTTTTAGCCAATGCCAAGATGATCCAACAACATGTGTTCTGTTTATCTTCTGCATGTGTGCACATGGCTCCCTACTGGAGCCTGTCTCTTGCGGCAAGTCGATGAATTGCAGTTTAAGTCTCTTCCATGTTGGCTTCAAGAGAGACCACTGAAGGTTGCCGCTTGGATTGGACATTGTTTGCAGCAACTTCCTTTTTCATGGTGAAACATTGAAATTTGTCAGGCCGCCAGGGACACACCCTTTGACAAAAACTCAATATAGCGTCGCAAATATCTTACGATTGCACTCGCCAATTTTGAAGACCAAAATCAAAATAGCTGACTTCTTGTTGCTTTTAGGGCTTCACTACAATTTTAATATATATATTACATGTATGTACCGAATACATTAATATATAATAAATACATTTTGTATATATTTATTATATATTAATCTTATATTTGAAATACATAAGTCTATTTTCTATGTCTGATGAGTATATTTAAAAGTGTTAACTAAATAAAGTGGTAACAAAACTTATGTCTAGAAAACACACACTCCCTCCTCTGTAAAAAACAAAAAAAACAAAACAAAAACCACACAGATGTTAGTCCTGTCATAATCAGTACATGAAATCACAGATGTTGGGTGATAAGAATTGTAACTCAAATGTCATTTAGAAAACTAGTCCTGTCCGAATAATGATATAATGTCATAGTTCAATTTCAAATGAGTGTGAAGTAATTCATTTAATTATCAAACTAATTTTATATACTATGTTGTCAGTACCATGTTGTTGGGGGGGATTTAACATTTTAAACAAAAAATAAAATCTAAATTATGACAGAAAGTAGTCTTTAATGATGTTTAAATATACATGCAAATGCAGTGCGAAATAAAAAGAAACTATTGCACTTTAAAACCCTGTTTAAAAAAGGCCTTTGGGGCCATCTTTTGGTTATACAATATATCTCATTTGTTATAAACAGCACTAATCTGCTTATTTTTCAATTACACATAGTACATTGATAGAAAAAGAAACTCAGATGTGTTTTTTTCTAATGTTAGTATTATTGTATATAGAAATGAATGGTGTATAATTCAGAGGAGAATATTGTTTAGTGTCATGAATTAATCTCAAAATACAAAATTTTAAAGACAAAAAATATATTGATCTGAAATATAGTACATTCATTTTAAATTCATTTAGGTTCAATTACCAAACATACAATCTTAATTTAATTTAAATCAATGATTTTACAAGATATGAGACCCTTCCCACTTCCCTTTTTTGTCCTTATTTTAATCTCTCGCCATGGCAACGCTGTTTGAGATATCATATAATCGTTTGTAATTTAGCATCTTCAGTGTCTTTGTTTCATTTTGACCGAGTTTGGTAGCAATTGCATGAAGCCTCTACGAGGAGTACATGAAAACTCAGAGCCGGATTATTCAAAAAATGTACTTTCAAACCTAAATATCTGACTTTTTTGTGTTGGTCGGAGCTAATGACTGTAAATTAGAAAGAGTGCAAAGCTGCAAAGTACATCAACGAGGATCTCACCTGGACGCTCAACACCACCCAGCTGGTTAAAAAGGCACAACAGCGTCTGTACTTCCTGAGAGGGGTGAGGAAGTTTGGCATGTCGACTAAGATCCTCAACAACTTCTTCAGCTGTGTTGTTGAGAGCGTCTTGACCAGCTGCATCACCGTCTGGTATGGCAATACTACTGTGAAGGACCGAAAACATCTGCAGAGAATTGTGAAGACTGCTGAAAAGATCATCAGGACTCCACTGCCTTCTCTGCAGGCCAAAAAACACATCTGAGTTATCGTAGAGTCCACAAAAGAGCTGTCTCCATCCTTAAGGACCCCACCCACCCTCAGCATGTACTGCTCACACATCTACCCTCGGGACGGAGGTATAGCAGTGTGAAATGTAGGACTTCTAGATTTATGAACTCCTTCTACCCCTCAGCTATCAGACTCTTAAACAGACAGACAGTGGACACAGACTAGTCTGATCTATCTCATAGAATAGTTGGACTAATTGTTGCATCAGTTTGCACATTTGTTGAATGATGTACATAGTCTATATTTCTACTTCTACAGCATTTATTATTGTTTGTGTGTTTGTGTTTTTATTTTTACATAGTTTGCACTTGTCTTGGCATTCACTGTGGACAGCAAAGAAAGAATTTCATTGTACAGGGAAACTTGTTTTCCTCACTGTACATATGACAATAAACGCTTTGAACTTTATCCTAACACTTCTCTTCATGTGTTTTTTGACCTCCCTGAAGATTGTGCACCAATCTTATGCACCAAAAGCATGCTTTCATTTAATTTCAATATGTGTGGTATACGATGGAAAAATATAATAAAAAATTAATAAATAGAGCCAAATCACAGAACCTGTTTTTATTTTTACATAGTTTGCACTTGTCTTGGCATTCACTGTGGACAGCAAAGAAAGAATTTCATTGTATAGGGAAACTTGTTTTCCTCACTGTGCATATGACAATAAACGCTTTGAACTTTATCCTAATACTTCTCTTCATGTGTTTTTTGACCTCCCTGAAGATTGTGCACCAATCTTATGCACCAAAAGCATGCTTTCATTTAATTTCAATATGTTTGGTATATGATGGAAAAATATAATTATAAAATTAATAAATAGAGCCAAATCACAGAACCTGCAAAGACGATTTTAATATCAGTCTTAGGTAATAGTAAGGTACATGTCTAGATTTTTCTGATCACTTATGCAAGTTTATTTTAAACAGCCACTTTTATAAAATCATGTGAAATTTACTTAAATAGGGGTTTTTAATAAAATTTGAATTATATAAATAAATAATTTAAAGGCATATGCATCGTACATGATGTTCGCAAACACAGCACATGACCTTCTGTAACGCCCATGTCTAGAAAACACACTGTCACATCTGCCATTTCTCAACTCCGCCACCAGAGGTCTCACTTACCTGAAGTCTGAGTTGATTGTTCTCAGGTGTTCCTCATCAGCTAATCAGGATAAGCTCTGACTGTTTGCTCACTCAAGTGCTCACAAAGTATTGTTGGTTTTACACTGCGATTCTGAACGTTCTATGTTGATTTCTCTTTTGGTTTTTGACTCTGGACTTTGAACTCTGGATTTTGATCTTGGACTGCCTCTATAAGCTGTTTGCCTCTCTGCCTAACTGCCTTGTATATGATCATTGCCTGATGTTAACCATTCTCTGGATTTTACTTGTTCCTCCTAATAAATCTCTGCACATGGATTCAGACCTTCCCTTTCAGTCTGATGCTTCACACACACTCTCCACTGTAAAAAAAAAAAACAAAAAAAAAAAAACACAGAGATGTTAGTCTTATATGAATCAGTACATGAAATCACAGGTGTCGGGTAATAATTATTGTAACTCAAACGACATTTAGAAAACTAGTCCTGTCCAAATAGTGATATAGTATCATGGTTCAATTTCAAATGAGTGTGAAGTTATCATTTGCAGTTCAAATTTTTTATAAGTTCATCAATAAATGGGTAATCAGTAAAAGGGTTAAAGACCACTAATCAAGATTGTAAAACACACCCACACCAGTGGTGTAGTTCTAAAAAAATAAGTGGTGTACTATTACCCAGACTCAAGGGTAATAAGTCAAGTCAGTTCCCTTCAGAGATACATTCATAGAATTTATAATAATTAATATAATTCCATATAATTTCCCTCAGCACTGGCATGTAAAGGTTGTAAAACCTCTCGCTTCTTTCCATCATTTTTTAAAATAAAACGAAACCTACGCTGCATACCTGTGTCTGCGTAAGACTGTTGCTTACTTTCATCATTTTAATGATGACAAAATTATTAAACTGTGATATACTAACTGTCAGAAATTGCATCATGGTTTATATGATGTTTTATATTATTTACGCACCTGTAAACTTAACAGTTTGACAGAATTTTCTACTTCAGTGTGCCATAAGAAGTCAAACTATAACATTTTCCATTATCATAGCATTTGTTATGAAAAATAGCAACCTACACATAGCCTATAGAAACAATAGAACATGTCACAGTTAATATAAATGTAGTGAAAATGTATTCCCTTAATAGATTATTTTACAAGGTAGCCAGTGAGAGAACTGCGCTCAATGCACCGCTCAAAACACAGAGTGGCTTTGAGCGGAGTTCTCTCACTGCAGTGCGAACACACACCGTCAAGCCTGATTTTTTAGTTGATGATGGGCGGGAAAAGGTAGAATGATGGAAGTGTTAATGCACCAATTACAACAAAGAATCGCGAGTTTACACAACAGCACTGGGCACACAGTTAAAGGGGAAGCTAATGACAATAGATTATGGACTTTCGAATCAAAAATCAAGTGGGTATACGCAAATACTGATCCTTAGAAGTCGTAATACGCAAACAGCCCTGGGCAAAAAGTAACTATATGGCGTATACGTGCGTATGGACCCGACTACAACACTGACGCGCACACACACGCACACACACACGCGCACACACACACACGCACACACACACACGCACACACACAGAGAGAAAGAGTGAGACTGAGGGAGTGAGGGGGGAGGGGGGAGGGAGTGAGGGGGAGTCAAGTCAAGTCAAGTCACCTTTATTTATATAGCGCTTTTTACAATGTAGATTGTGTCAAAGCAGCTTTACATTGATAACTGGTACATTATTTGGCTGCACAGCAGCTCTTAAAAGAATAGTGTCAATGCAGGCAGATCAAAGCACTGTTGAATATCAAATGTCAAGTCAAATGTCAAGTGTCCCCAACTAAGCAAGCCAAAGGCGACAGCGGCAAGGAACCCAAACTCCATCAGGTGACATCAGGTGGCAGACAAGTGGCAAATAGGTGTTTAAATGGAGAAAAAAACCTTGGGAGAAACCAGGCTTAGTCGGGGGGCCAGTTCTCCTCTGGCCAACAGTGCTTTGTTACGATTCAGGTAGCTATCATAAGTCCGACAGGATCGCAACATTCAAAGCATTTATTCCAGTTCCATCCAACTGAGGATTGTATTCATCACGGCTGTTGAGGAACTGTGTCGTGGCTGTCGTGTCGATGAGGCCCTCACAGTGGATGATCTAGTTGACTCAATCTCTGCTGATACTTCAGGGCTGCGTTGTGGTCGTGTCAAGGCGCAGGTCCTTGGTCTCACCTGGATACGGCCTGGATCCGGTTGACTACGGTGAACCTCGGGATAACCAGAAAGACTAATATTAGTGTAGATGCCATTCTTCTTCTGATGTAACAAGTACATCAGGTGTTATAGGAAGTGTTCCCGGTTCCGGCTGACCTAATTTATGCAGCCTAATAATCCTTTAACAGATTTGAAAATATAAATTGGTAATGTGTTATGTGTATGCCAGGTTAAAGAAATGCGTTTTTAGTCTAGATTTAAACTGACAGAGTGTGTCTGCTTCCCGAACAATGCTAGGAAGATTGTTCCAGAGTTTAGGTGCCAAATAGGAGAAGGATCTACCGCCTGCGGTTGATTTTGATATTCTAGGTATTATCAGCTGGCCTGAATTCTGAGATCGCAATAGACGTGAAGGACTATAATGAATTAGGAGCTCGCTCAGGTACTGGGGAGCTAAACCATTTAGTGCTTTGTAAGTAATTAGCAAGATTTTAAAATCTATACGATGTTTAACAGGAAGCCAATGCAGTGTTGACAGAACTGGGCTAATATGGTCATACTTCCTAGTTCTAGTAAGAACTCAAGCTGCTGCATTTTGTACGAGCTGTAGTTTATTTATCAGGCGAGCAGAACAACCACCCAGTAGAGCGTTACAGTAATCTAGCCTTGAGGTCATGAACGCATGAACTAACTGTTCTGCATTTTTCATTGAGAGCATATGTCGTAGTTTAGATATATTTTTAAGATGGAAGAATGCGGTTTTACAGATGCTAGTAACATGGCCTTCAAATCAAAGATTGGTATCAAAGAGCACACCCAGGTTCCTAAGAGACGACGAAGACTTAACAGAGCAGCCATCAAGTGTTAGACAGTATTCTAGGTTATTACGTGAAGAAGTTTTTGGTCCAAAAATTAGAATCTCTGTTTTTTCTGAATTTAGTAGTAGGAAATTACTGGTCATCCAATTTTTTATATCAGCTATGCATTCTGTTAATTTTGTGAATTGGTAAGTTTCATCAGGGCGCGAAGAAATATAGAGCTGAGTATCATCAGTGTAACAGTGAAAACTAACGCCATGCTTCCTAATGATATCTCCCAAGGGTAGCATGTACGGAGTGAACAGCAACGGTCCTAGTACTGAGCCTTGCGGTACTCCATATTGAACTTGTGATCGATATTACATCTCTTCGTTTACTACTACAGACTGATAACGGTCAGATAAGTATGATTTGAACCATGACAATGCAATTCCACTAATGCCAACATAATTTTCGAGTCTATTTAAAAGAATATTGTGATCAATAGTGTCAAATGCAGCACTAAGATCCAGTAACACTAATAGAGAGATACAACCACGATCTGATGATAAGAGCAAATCATTAGTAACTCTAATGAGAGCAGTCTCAGTACTATGGTACGGTCTAAATCCTGACTGGAAATCCTCACAGATACTATTTCTTTCTAAAAAGGAACATAGTTGTGATGATACTACCTTTTCTAGTATTTTTGACAGAAAAGTAAGATTTGAGATCGGCCTGTAATGACTGACTAATTCTCTAGGATCAAGTTGTGGTTTTTTAATAAGAGGTTTAATAATAGCCAGCTTAAAAGTTTTCGGTACGTATCCTAGTGATAAAGATAAATTGACGATATTAAGAAGAGGATCTATAACCTCTGGAAGCATTTCTTTCAATAGCTTAGTCGGTATAGGGTCTAACATACATGTTGTTGATTTTGATGATTTAACAAGTTTAGACAATTCTTCCTCTCCTAAAGCAGTAAATGAACTGAATTTTTCCTCAGAGACACTACAATGCATCTGACTTACTGTTGGTCGAAGCTAATGACTGTAAATTAGAAAGTTGTCCAGCTTAAAGAGAACAATATGTGTATCGAGTTTGATGATTGTAGGTTAAACTAACCCCCCACTTTTGTCAAAAGGTGGCGCTATAGATGCCCTCCTCCCCACCCATTTGTAAGGCTTTGCACATGTCTAGTGGATGACAATCCTGATGCGTGCTGAGTTTCATGCAATTTGAAGCATGGTAAGAGTCTCAAAAGCATCCAAAACAAATATTGAAGTTTGATCTGTTGCTATGGCAACAGTGTTTGAAAAATATCAAAAATCTTTTCACAGATCTACATTCACCATGTCTTGACATTATTCTAATGAAGTTTGAAGCAAATCGGGTAAAAATGAATATTAAACTTTGATGCGTTGCCATGGCAACAGTTTTTAAAATATCAAAAATCTTTTCACAGGTCTACATTCACCATGTCTTGACATTATTCTGGTGAAGTTTGAAGCAAATTGGGTAAAATTAAGAGGGTGATCTCAAAGCATTTTGAAAGTGGCACACTTCCTGCTGCCAGTTGGTAGCGCTATAACTTTGACTCACAATAGTCATATCCATGTGATTGGCCTCCTAAAACGAACACACAGCTGAAGTTTCATAAAAACCAATCAATGTATGCAGAAATTAGACACACTTCCTGTTTCCCTTATCTTGCCATAAATTTGTTGCCTCGCCACGGCCAAACCGTTTGAGATATCAAAAATCCACTCGCAATTTAGCATCCTCAATGTCTTGCCTTCATGCTGACCGAGTTTGGTGGTGGTCGGATTAATCGCCTAGGAGGAGTATATCAAATTTCAGAGCATGCGTTTTTCAAACAACCCATAATAGCTGACTTCCTGTTGAGGTGGCGTATAACTTAGAGCATGAAAGTTGTTAGGCCCGATGAGGTCTATATGTATACTGAGTTTCATACTAATACATGCAACCGTGTTTGATATACAGACCACGTTTTTGGATCCCATTCAAGGGGGCGCCATAGAGCCCCGTGCCACACCCGGGTCCCAGCCTCTGCGGCATCCTAATGGCCGCAGATTCCAATGTGTGTGCCAATTTTCAGGAGTTTTTGAGCATGTTAAGGCTCCCAAAAAGCCCCGGATGTTTGAAAAAAAAAAAAAAAATCCTTAGAAAAACAACAGGGCCCTGCGCCTTAGTGGCTTGGGGCCCTACATATAGCTGCAAGCAGCAATGACGGGTTCATGCAACAAGCTAGTGCCACTATGATTGTGAACCACAATAGCCCAATCCATGAGATCAATTAAAATTTAAATGAATTTCATGTCATAGGATGTCATAGGTCACTTTGAAATGACTGCAAAGTTATCTTTTGCAGCTCAAAATTTTGTAAGTCCAGTATTTAAAGTTTTTTTTTTTTTTTTTTAATAAAAATATATATTTTTAATCCCAATTATTAAACAAATTGTATAAAATTATATTGTCAGTTCCCTATAAATGAACTGGTTCTATGCTTTTTTTTTTTTTTTTTTTTTTTTTTAATTTTTTTTATTCAAACTCAGAAAAAGACAAGGCCTAAGATATTTCTTATCATTTAATGCAGGCCAAAGCACACAGCAATGAAAGTGTTAAACTCGAAACCATTAAGTGTCACTGATGCCCCCACACACAGAGGCAGACAGACATCAGATGCTTAGATGGAGACTTTTTTTTTTCAGTATGTTGACTCAGAATATTCAACATTTTAAATAAAAAAAAATAAAATCTATGCTGTGACAGAAATTAGTCTTTGATAATGTGTAAATATATGCATCCAAATACAATATCCACTAAATGTAATCATACCTAAAAACAGTGTTCTTATCAAACAGTGTCCTGAAGTTTTCTCAAGCTAGTTTAAAGTATGTATGACATTTTTATGTTTTTTTCACCAGAGGTGACTAATCTGCTTACTTTTAACTCACACATGCTTCTTAAATTGAAAATAAATAAATAAATAAATAAATAAAAATAAAATGTGTTTATTTCTAACATTTGTATTGTTTTATATAGAAATTAATGCTGTATTATGTATTTTTTAGAAGATATGACACTCCTCCTGTTTCCCCTTTTTGACAATATTTAATCTTTTGCCATGGCAACACTGTTCAAGATATACAATATCTGTTCGCAATTTAACATTTTCAATGTCTTAGCACCATGTTAAAAATGTTTGGCCGCAGATTGGGCCTCGTGACACTTCTTTTAAAAAACATGTAACTGACCCAAAGTCTTGTACGGTAGTGTGTCTGCCTTTCTTTGTAGGCCGTGGATTCAGGTATAGCGATTAGCCTATTTTGCACGCACTACACTCCAAACACCGTCTTTCATTTCAAAATTAATTTCTTTTATTAAAAGCAAAAAGTTTTGTTTTAAAAGCATTTCTAAATTAAGTTCATAATACCAACAAACGAAAATCCAAGCAAAATTAAAGAAGTGGTCAAAAAACTGTCAGTAACCACCATTCCCAAATCCAAAACATTTGTTCCTTTTTGTCACTTCCCTCTCTGCCCTTACGCGGTGACATATACATCTGTACCACCCGACAGGTGAATGATAATTAACTAAATAAGCTCACAAAATAAAAATACAAATATGCACATATATTAATACTACTACTACTACTAATAATAATAACAACAATAATAATAAACAAATACATAACTTATAATAAATAAACTCCATTTCAAACTCATTATGGACAAACGGCTACGACAGGTAGTGTACGTAGTTACACCATTAAAGAGTATAATGTAACTTATAATACATAGGGTTTTGCCCATGTCTACTGGACGACATCGCTGGTGTGTCAGTCGAGTTTCATGCAATTTTAAGCATGCTCAAGAGTCTCAAAAGCATCCAAAATGAATATTAAACTTTGATGCGTTGCCATGGCAACAGTTTTTAAAATATCAAAAATCTTTTCACAGGTCTACATTCACCATGTCTTGACATTATTCTGGTGAAGTTTGAAGCAAATTGGGTAAAAATAAGAGGGTGATCTCAAAGCATTTTGAAAGTGACACTTCCTGCTGCCAGTTGGTGGTGCTATAACTTTGACTCACAATAGTCATATCCATGTGATCGGACTCCTACATCGAACACACAGCTGAAGTTTCATAAAAATCAATGTATGCAGAAGTTATAACACACTTCCTGTTTCCCTTTTCTCGCCATAAATTTGTTGCCTCGCCACGGCCAAACCGCTTGGGATATTAAAAATCTGCTCACAATTTAGAATCCTAAATTCCAAAACATGCGTCTTTCAAACAACCCATAATAGCTGACTTCCTGTTGAGCTGGTGTATAACTTAGAGCACCAAAGTTGTTAGGCCCGATGAGGTCTATATGTGTACCGAGTTTCATACTAATGCGTGCAAGTGTGTTTGATATATGGACCAAGCTTTCAGACCCCATTCAAGGGGGCGCTGTCAGTACCGGGTACCAACCTCTGCGGCGTCCTAATGGCCAGATATTCCAATGTGTGTGGAAATTTTCAAGAGTTTTTGAGCACGTTAAGGCTCCCAAAAAACCCCGGAAGGTTGGAAAAATAAAATAAAATAATAATAATAATAATAATAATAATAATAATAAATATAGCTGCAAGCAGCAATTATGGGGCCAAGCACAAAAGAGGCACAAGAAGCCAGCCAACATGGCTGGGAGCATCAGACCAACCGCAACAATGAGCAATTAAAACCCTATTAAAGGGTTAGTTCACCCAAAAATGAAAATAATGTCATTTATTACTCACCCTCATGCCGTTCCACACCCGTAAGACCTTCGTTAATCTTCGGAACGCAAATTGAGATATTTTTGTTGAAATCCGATGGCTCCGTGAGGCCTACATAGGGAACAATGACATTTCCTCTCTCAAGATCCATAAAGGTACTAAAAACATATTTAAATCAGTTCATGTGAGTACAGTGGTTCAATATTAATATTATAAAGCGACAAGAATATTTTTGGTGCGCCAAAAAAACAAAATAACGACTTATTTAGTGATGGCTGATTTCAAAACACTGCTTCAGGAAGCTTCGGAGCATAATGAATCAGCGTATCGAATCATGATTCGGATCGCGTGTCAAACCGCCAAACTGCTGAAATCATGTGACTTTGGCGATCTGAAACGCTGATTCGACACGCTGATTCATTATGCTCTGAAGCTTCCTGAAGCAGTGTTTTGAAATCGGCCATCACTATATATGTTGTTATTTTGTTTTTTTTGGCGCAACAAAAATATTCTCATCGCTTTATAATATTAATATTGAACCACTGTACTCACATGAACTGATTTAAATATGTTTTTAGTACCTTTATGGATCTTGAGAGAGGAAATGTCATTGCTCCCTATGTAGGCCTCACGGAGCCATCGGATTTCAACAAAAATATCTCAATTTGCGTTTTGAAGATTAACGAAGGTCTTACGGGTGTGGAACGGCATGAGGGTGAGTAATAAATGACAGAATTTTCATTTTTGAGTGAACTAACCCTTTAAGATCATTTTAGGCAAAATAGCTGAAAAATCACAAATACAGTCAATAATAAAGATTTACTGATTTATCACTTTCGACCAATAGGAGGCGCTGTGACCAAATTAATTTGGTATGGTTAGAGTGAGGTGACAGTGACAATCGCAAAGTTTGGTGTCAATATGTGAAAGCATTGCAGAGATACAGACTCAAAAGTCATTTTGGCATCAAGCCTCTAATTCGTTGCTTTGATATGTGAATACGGTTTCGTTTATCAATATGAAATCCATAACTTTTTACCAACATGGTCTGAAGATGATACTATTCGATTTTGGTGAAAATTGGACCAACTTTCTAGGAGCAGTTCGAAAAAGTATGTTTTTAAAGAAAATCAAGTTGGCGGACAGGAAGTTTGGTTGACTATGGCAAAATTGGCATCAATGTTCTCAGCATGACCCATGGAATCTAATAAGACCAGTCTCAATACAATAGGCCATATTTACATAGAGCTATTAGCATTTATTTTTTAAATTTCATTATAAAATTTGACCAGAGCTTCAGAGCATGATGCCAATGGCACATCCTGAGTTTCGTAATGGTACATCAATGCATTCATATAATATAGCATTTTATATCATAATACTGTATTGTAGTTAATGGCAATTTCATGTTTTGTTCAATTATAGCGCCAACAAGAGGCACAATCCCACCAATCCCACCGTAAGTCGAAACCTAGCATGTTTGGTATCGTTGGACTTGGCAAGGATTCAGGAGTCTAAGGATATGACTCCTGTGAAAATAAGTCAACCAGATCAAAAGTTATTAGCATATGGAAAAAAAAATTCTCCACTAGGTGGCGCTGGTCCGAAACTTCTCAGGCTCCTTCAGGGCATTGTGCTGATGACCCATACGGAGTTTCGTAACGATACGCTAATGCGTTCGTAAAATACAGCATTTTAGCACACAATTCAAAATGGCAGACGGGCAAAATGGCCGATATGGGAAAATTGGACATCATTCAACTCGGCATGATGTCCCGAATCTAACGAGACCAAACTTATGATTTTTGGACAAACCCATCAGCAGTTATAAGCAAAAATAGCCATTTTTTGTATCTCCGGACCAGTAGGTGGCGCTGCGCCGAAACACTGCAGGTTGCCTCAGGTCATGCTTGTGATGACATATACCAAGTTTGGTCTGAATACAATAAAGCTTTGCGGAGATAAAGCCTTATGTCTATTTTTGCAAGCTCTACGTACAATTCGTTCATGTGTTTTTCGAAAACGTTTTTGAGAAATCAGCTTGAATTCCATAACTTCTTGTTGGCATGGTCTGAAGATGATCTGGTTCAATTTTCGTCAAAATCAGAGTAACGGTCTAGGAGGAGTTCGAAAAAGTAGGTTTTTCAGAAAATTCTAAATGGCGGAAAATTTTTTGTTTCTAACCCTTACGGTTCAAAAGTTATTAACATAAACATGAGTGAAAATTTGGACAGCTGGTGGCGCTAGAGGGATTGAGTTAGAGACTCCAAATTTGCTATGGACACAGATCAGACTGTCCTCTAACTGTGTGCCAAATTTCACAACTTTCCCGCAAGCGGTTCTATGGGCTGCCGTAGACTCCCAGAGCGGAAGAAGAAGAAGAAGAAATATAGCTGCAAGCAGCAATTATCGGGGCCAAGCACAAAAGCAGCACAAGAAGCCAGCCAACATGGCTGTGAGCATCACACAAACTGCAACAGTGAGCAATTAAAGACCTATTAAGATCATTTTAGGCAAAAGAGCTGAAAAATCACAAATACAGTCAATAATAAAGATTTACTGGTTTATCACTTTCGACCAATAGGTGGCACTGTGATTAAATTAATGAGGTATGGTCAGAGTGAGGTGACAATGACGCAAAGTTTGGTGTCAATATGTGAAAGCATTGCAGAGATACAGCCTCAAAAGTCATCTTGGCATCAAGCCTCTAATTTGTTGCTGTGGTAAATGAATACAATTTTGTCTATCAACACAAAATCCATAACTTTTTGTCAGCATGGTCTGAAGATGATACGATTCGAATTTATTGAAAATCGGAGCAATGGTCTATGAGGAGTTCAAAAAAGTATGTTTTTATGGAAAATCAAAATGACTAACAGGAAGTTTGGCTGACTATGGCAACATTGGCATCAATGTTCTCAGCATGACCCACGGAATCTAATAAGATCAGTCTCATTACAATGAATACAATAAAGCGTTGCAGAGATACAGCATTATGTCTATTTTCGCAAGCGCTACGTAAAATTCGTTTGCGTGTTTTCGAAAACGATTTGAGAAATCAACTTGAATTCCATAACTTTTTGTCGGCATGGTCTGAAGATGATCTGGTGAAAATCGTGAAAATCGTGCAACTTTGCAACTTTGGACAGCTGGTGGCGCTAGAGGGATTGAGTTAGAGACTGCAAATTTGCTATGGACACAGTTCAGACTGTCCTCTAACTGTGTGCCAAATTTCACAACTTTCCCGCAAACGGTTCTATGGGCTGCCATAGACTCAAGAGCGGAAGAAGAAGAAGAAGAAGAGGAAGAAGAAAAAAGAACGCCAACGGATACAATAGGTGCCTACGCACCTTTGGTGCTTGGCCCCTAATAATCCTTAGGGGATCAATAGGGCCCTGCGCCTTAGTGGCTTGGGCCCTAATAATCCTTTGGGTTAATAATAGGGCCTTCACCCTTTCAGGGCTTTGGCCCTAATAATCCAAAGGAAAACAACAGGGCCTTTGTCCTTTCAGGGCTTGGGCCCTAATAATCCAAAGGAAAACAATAGGGCATTCGCCCTTTCAGGGCTTGGACCCTAATGATCCTTAAGAAAACAATAGGGCCTCTGCCCCTTTGGGGCTCGGGCCCTAATAAACAGAGGAATTCCAAGAGGGTCCTCGCACCTTGGTTTTTTGGGTCCTAATAAACGGAGCAATTCCAAAAAGGTCCTTGCACCTTTTGGTGCTTGGGCCCTGATATAATAGAAAACAGTTACTTTAAATTTAAATATTTCACAATATTGCTGTTCTTACTGTATTTTTGATTAAATAAATGCAGCCTGTAACCATTATGAACTTTTGTTATGTCTTCATTTAGTTTCTGTCATGCCTTGTTCAGATCATTTGCCCTCATTGTGTCTCTTGATTAGTTAACCATTTGCACCTGTTTCTGTTCTCCCTGATTGTGTTCTCCCTAATTAGTCCCCTTATAAAGTCTCCCTGTTCTGTTCGGTGCTTTGTTTTATGTTACCATTTGTGTGTGTGTACTCTTCGTCTTGCTGGAATAAATATATCACTTGTTTGGATTATCTTCGTCTTTGTGCACTCTCTTGTATCTATGCCATGCAAGCTGCATGACACAGCCTTGTGACACTTTTAAAAAACATGTAACTGACCCAAAGTCTTGTATGGTAGTGTACGTAGTTACACCATTAAAGAGTATAATGTATATTATAATACGATAACATGAAATTTGGTCCTCCTATAACAGGGAATAATAATGACTTGTCTGTTTTATAGGCACTATAATCCAAACCACAGCATAGCTATTTGATATTTTAGCATCTGCTACAGTATTTATATGATTGTGGTATCTGAAGTCTAAAGAAATATCTCATATAAACTGTTTAAAAATAATCACATACATTTTGTACTATTTGTAATATAATTTAGGAATAGGAATAGATTGGAAATTAGTTATTTATAAAGTTATAATAATATGTTGCGACGTCAAACAGTGGGCATAAAATTTTATGGAATTCCAAATCAAAGATAAATAGATTGTTAAATTTGTAGCCACGTATTTTCATGACATGACATTCACAGAAAATGACACACTCGACACATTTTCGTACCTGTTGAACAAGAGCTTTATCATTTTATGATAATGATAAAAAGATTTTAATGTTTCAATGTGACAAACATATATATTTTTTTAAACATAAAAACAGGCCAGACTGTGCAAGATTGTCCATACAGAGATAACTAATTACGACCGTTGTGTTATTTTTTCAACAGCGCATATAAATATTTAACACTTGATATATGCTACATAGCTTACACTGCAGCTAAGGGAAGACAATGCTATGTATACTCATATTTGGTTTAAAACATCTAGATTATGCCCAATTCAAAGCATCAAATCATTGCTTACAAATAAATTAACTATTTTAGAATCACTTCCCTCGTTTGGCTGACTTTGATAAAATAACAGGGGCAATGAATTTCAAAAGGTTTTGTTGTTGTTGTCAGATGTCTGGGTTAAGTGCATTCCTGTATTCCCTCAGTCCTTTCAGCATTGACCCATTACCATGATCATCACGGTAAACACATGCACGGACAATGCACAATACGTCTGAGTTTCAGTCTAATGTTTGTTTTTGAAACTCTGACTCATTTCTGTAAATATTAAAAGGGCAGCCATTACATGAGCAGTCAAAGGCATTTTACACAGTATTCATTATAGTGGTCAAGCTTATGAAAATACAACTCCCCTCCCACACACATGAAAAACAAGGCCATAGAGCAGGGGTGCCCAACCCTTTTCCTGGAGATCTACCTTCCTGCAGACTTCAGCTCCAGTCCTGCTCAACACACCTGTCTGTAATTATCAAGTGCTCCTGGAGATCTTAATTAGCTGATTCAGGCGTGTTTTATCAAGGTTGGAGCTAAACTTTGCAGGTAGGTAGATCTCCAGGAACAGGGATGGGCACCCCTGCCATAAAGCAACTATGGGATTGCGGTATGGGATTGCGGTACCTCAGGTTATTCAGAGCAGGCCCTGAAAAGAAAAGTACAAGTTAATGAAAAACACAAGGAACCCCTTGCCAGAACGTGCAATGCCAAAGTCTCATTGTATCTTTAGTTACAATATAACCAAAGTTCATTAATATTCTCTTTTTCCATTAAAGATACAATTAGACTAGATTGACTGAACCTTCACAATTTCTTAAAGTCGAAACAAGGTAGACCATACCTGCAAAAACGACATCAACATACGCTCTCATGCATTCAATCGGATGTAACTAAATACTCTGTAAATGGATCTCTCAATATCTGCAAAAATAATATTTTTGGACATGCAAACAAATGTTTCACTGAGATTTGGTGCTAATCCAAAAAAATTGTTTTGGCCCCGTCCACAATGGACTTATTGAAAAATCGTATTAAAATATTGTTGCATTTCACAGTTTGAAAGCAGATACGTATCGAAGAGACAATGCATTGTTGTGTTTTGTCCCATACAAATCTGCGAAAGTGTTTGCTCTGTCAGCAGTGTTTCAAATATCATAATGTTTTTCGTTAGCCTTACCCTTTCCCTTTCCCACCCCACTGTTCATAAAGGGACTGGTTAGACTGCAACAACATAGCTCAATTGTTTTTCCATTCTGTAGAATTTGAGCAGAAATGTTTGTTTGAGGCTGTGGCTAACACACTGCCGTATTTTGGCGGCAAAATGCCATGTTGGGTCCAAAGACTGAAGATGTGAAGAAAAAAAACAGCGGACTGTAAAAGCATGAAGGCCTCGGTACATGCTAACATTGGTAGTGGATGTGCTGATGCTGGTGAATTTTGCCGTCCACGTGCGAGTGGGTATGTGTGTGAATGTCTGAGTAGATCTTTGGATAGACTTTGGGAGCAGCTTGAGCCAGCAGAAGCTGTTGTTGCTGCTGCTGAGCCAAATACTCCTCATAGGTGACGGAGCCGATGCAGTCTTTATCGGCAGCTGTGAGCGCCCTGTCTCTGGGGGGCTGCCGGTGGCCATTGGGTAAGGTCTGGGCTGAGATTATGGCTCCTGAGGAACAGTGCTTTCTGGACTGGCAGAACCAGAGCAGGACGGTACCCAGAATAAAGACCACTCCTGCGGGGATGCCGATGATGACGGGCCAGGGAAGACTGGGAGGCAAAACAGACGGGATTGGAGAGAATGGCGGCTTTGGGTCTGGATGAAGACAGAGATGTGAAAACCACAATGTAAAAACAAAACAAAACTAACAGTAGCATTCAAATATAGAAAACATTTACATGTATCAGTGGCCCTGTTTACACCTGGTATTAAGAAGTGCTTTAATCAATCTGATCACAGGGCCAGTGATCTGACATGGTTAAATTTGTTTACATGAGGACGAGTATCAGAAGAGATATTTAAGCTAGAAAGATGCTTAAAACAATTCAGAAATTGCCATGGTACTGTATGACATCATGAGCATGAGCACATCAACACGGATTCAGTATTTAACACTTTGCCATGGCCTAAAGCCCTGTGTATATTTTGTCTTTTTATGCACACAGTCGAACACACAGCCTTGCAAAGTATACTTTACTTGGCTCATATGCGTACACAGTAAGGATGGTAAGATTCACCGATTTGCATCGGTGCATCGGCATATAAGTTAACGATGCGATGTATCATTTTATATAAATATGACGTATATCACGGAATTAATCAAATTTACTAATTAACATACACATCATTTACATAATGTATATTACAATGTAAATCATGTAAAACATTTAAACTAAGTAACTGCACAAGATTCTGTAATTAATCACAATGAATCAAACCAAACATTAAAATTTGTAATAAAATTAATGAAGAATCAAAATAAAGTATACTTTTTTAACAATATTTTAAATAATATTATTAATAATAATATTAAATAATATGCATTAATATAAATCTACTATAAATACTACTACTACTACTAATTATATATTATATATATATATATATATATATATATATATATATGTGTGTGTATTTTATATATAAGATATAGTATTTGTTGTAAGAAATTAATTCTTTTCTTTAGCAAGGATGAATTAGAATGATCATAAGTTACAGTAAATACCTTTATAAATTTACAAAAGATTTCTAATTCAAATAAATGTTGTTCTTAATTAGTTGTTCTCTATTAATTAAAGAATCCTGAAAAATGCATCACTGTTCCCTTTCGAAAGGGAACTCGAAACACTAATGGGGAACGCCTCCGCGTAAACCGGTGTCTGAAACGCTTATCAAATCATGGCAATCCTTTTGGCGGGCGACAGCCTATGACGTCAGTATTGGTGCGACGTGGAAATATATAAGGAGCGCCAAGAGAAAATGTCATCCTCTTTTCATTTTCAGGGACTGTGTTATTTGAAGCGCGATATCAATAAGGTATGTCTGACAATCGTTTCAGAAAGTGTGTGGATCCATGTCCTAGGTTTTTGACACCTGATGACACAATTTGTGCATTTTCTGTCTTGGAGAAGAGCAAGTATGGGTATGCGTCGATGCCTCCTAATGACGAGACGTTCGCGAACTATCTTGTGACTGGGCAGGCGCAGACGCTAAAAGCTGCGGTCCTGCCTTCAAAGCCCCTTAAGATGACATCTCGCTTGAATGGCAGGGCATATGTGGGTCAGGCTGGTGCTGCCTTGCTGAAGTTTTGACCTGCTGAAGGATTTGGACCAGGGGCAGGGTCTATCCTCAGAGGTGGTAGAAGAGCTGCGGTGCACCACGGATCTTGCTCTCCGGGCCACCAAGCAGACTACTGCCTCGATTGGTAGATCGATGGCAGCAATGGTGGCCACGGAGAGGCATCTATGGCTGAACCTGGCTGACATCGGGGAGAAAGAGAAGGGCTTTCTCCTCGATGCGCCGGTTTTGCCTTCTAAGCTTTTCGGCACCTCCGTCGAGGTGGTGGTTGGAAAGTTCAGAGAGGCGAAGGTGCACTCGTTTAGGACGTGCATACCGCTGAGATCCGAATCTGGGCCGAATTTATGTTAGAGAATAGCACTCTTAACTTCAGATAGATCTAAGCATCCAGCGTCGGCTCTCGGGCCGCCTGACATTGTTTGCTTGGGTTGAGCATTGCTCCTCTGTGCTCTATATTAATTAATATATTATCAGAGTTTGCCTCCTCTCAATTTGAGAGTCGTTCTGTAGAGGCTGCTGTTTTTCAGCCCCAGAAAGAATCTATGCTTAATGTGCTGGCCCTCACGAGGCCCACAGCTGCCCACCTGTTGAAGGCCTCTTTGAGGCCTATAGCTTGGGCTGTGGCCATAGGGAATGCTGTCACTGACAGCCTATTTGTGACCTGTAGGGGGAATGGTTCTGGCGTTTCAGTTCAAATTGACTGTTCAGATGTTTGTCACAGTCATGTTTTTGACATGCACTCCCCTCAGCATGGCGGCGTGGGTATATCATTCCTCATTAGCGTTTCGATGCAGTGCGAGTTCCCTTTCAAAAGGGACCGTCTCAGGTTACGCATGTAACCATGGTTCCCTGAGAACAGGGAACGAGACACTGCGTCTCTTTGCCATGCCTAGGGATTGCCTGCTGAACAGTCCCTTCAGATGATAAATGGATGACATGTTCACTAGGTGCTCCTTATACACTGTAAACCCTAATGCTCAAAATACTTAATTGGTTTGAGTAGGACAAACTTAAATTGAACAAATTAGTTCAGTTAAATTAACGGCTATGAGTATTTAGAACTTTCTTTTTCTTTTGAGTTTACAGCACTGATATATTTCAAGTAAACTGAACTGTTTCATTGTTTTGAGTTGTATGAACTCATTTCTTTTCATTTAGACTAACTTAAGTTTAACTGAAACTGGGCTGGGATTTCTATTTCCCAGCATGCTTTGCCCATGGCACTCGAAAGAGCGAGTAAATGCTAAAATTAAGTGTTATATCATGTTTTTTTTGTGCAAGAGTAATGGTAAGGGAGATTTAGTAGTGATTAATGATTTGTTATGCTAATTTAGAAGAGTTTCTGTTAATGTGGGTTTTTGGAGAGTTACCATCATGGTGACAAGTGGCGCATGTGGCTTGGTTTGAGAGCAGGTAAGTTACATGTTTTAAGTTGCTGTACTCATTCAGTAAGTGTTATACCATGCTATTGTTAACATTCTAATTTATCATTTAAATTAGCAAGCTGACATTTTATTAGGGTTTACAGTGAAGTAAATAACTCAATTTGCAAAAACGCAAAATAAAAAAGTTAATTAACTAAATATGTTATGTTAATTGCTATCAAAATGTGAGTTAGCTAACTCAGTACTTTAAGTTAGGAGCAATTAACATGCATGAGTACTACAAACTCAAAACTTGTTAGTTCTGCTTACTTAAAATTGGGAACATCATAATTCAAAAAATTTGATGTAAGAGTTTGATGTAACTGATTGTTTGATGTAACTGATTACCTCAAACATTTTGAGTTAGCCCAACTTATTCGGGTTTACCGTGTATACTTCTGGGTCGCACCAATAATGACGTCATAGGCTGTCGCCGGCCAGTAGGATTGCCGTGATTTGATAAGTGTTTCAGACACCAGTTTACACGGAGGAGTTCCCCATTAGCGTTTCGACGCAGTGTCTCATTCCCTGTTCTCAGTGTAACCTGAGATGTTTTCTCCAAAATATGAAGCAGCACAACATTGACAATAATAATAAATGTTTCTTGGGCAGCAAATCAGCTTATTATAATGATTTCTGAAGGATCATGTGACACTGAAGATTGGAGTAATGATCACAGGAATAACTATATTAAGATAGAAAACAGTTATTTAAAATTGTAATAATATTTCACAAAATTACTGTTTTACTGTATTTATGATTAAATAAAAGCAGCCTTGGTGAGCGTAAGAGACTTCTTTCAAAACAGTGTACTAAATATTTTTTCCATGCTGTCTCTGCTACTGTAGTTACAGTAGTAAAAATACCATGAAAAATTAGCTTGACTAATATTATAAGTGAACTTCTGTGAACAATTAAAATGCTAGAGAAGTCTAAAATGTGTTTCAGAGAATGATACTGACCAGGCAGCACAGTAAGGAAGGCACTGCGGAAGCTGTAGCCCATGGTATTGGCCCCCAGGCAGATGTACATGCCAGCGTCCTCCTCTTTGGCTCGAGTGATGAGTAGCTTGTTCAAATAGGAGCCGTCTGGTCGTGACCACACTTCACCTGTGGGCAACACAATGAAGCGATGGTCTCCGACCTCAATAGTGGAGTTGTACTTGCTCTCACCGCCTGGTTCGACCCTCTTCAACCACTGGATAACTGGCTTGACGTCACTGCGCACCTTGCATTGAAAAGACGTGGTGCCACCGTAGTCTACTGTAGTATTTACTGGATGAGTGCCCGTCAAGATGGGCTTGGAATTTGTGCGCTCTGTAATGAAATAAGGAAGATTTTATTTTATAATCAGTATTTAACACAATTGTGGGTCTGTGCTGTTCAGACTGGTCTTTCTATTTTTTGTTCTAAAAATGTTATGCTATTTTATGCTATTTTGAATAATGAAAAAATGTCACATATGACTCTACCGAGAGCAAGATTAATAAACTTCCACTGTTAGGATGTGGTTGTAAAGTCAGTAGACATAGCCGCTATTTAATCTGGAGCGAATAGCAATTGAACTGGATAAAATCTTTCTTTTTAGTCTTTCTTTTTATTCTTTACTACTAAATGTCACACTACTCTGTCACACTAGTCTTTACTAAACCAAACTAACCACTCAAACAGTAACTGAACCTTGACAACTTTAAACTCTACTTTACAACACTCGGATTCCACTTAGGAATGTATTTAAAGTTTATTCAGTTATTTATTTGTGAGGCCATAATATAGATATAGATTATAATATAATATAGATAATAATATAATATAAATAATATAATATAGAAATACATTTTAATAAAAAAAATTAAAACATAATTTTTAAATATGCATTCCTAATGATACGCCATTAATTGATTGAGACAATTTGGCTGGTGCTGCAGTGCAATAGTGCATGCCAGAAAGCTATGAGAGAAGTAATGTTAAACTGTTGCTGCATGTTCATTCTTTCAGTCTACACTATATAAGTGAGTTATCAAAAGCTCCATCACATTCCAGGAGAACATCAATGAGATGAGGTGAATGACTCACGGATGACTTCCACTTTATAAGTGGCGTTGATCTCCCCAGCACGGTTGGACACGTGACACGTGTATTTGCCACTGTGTTCAGGCGTAAGGTTCTTCAGACTGAGAGTCCATTTCTTCTTCCGGCCCTCGCCCACCTCCTCGGGCGTCAGAGGCCTGCTGTCCTTCAGCCAGATGATGTCAGGTCTGGGGTTGCCGCTTGCGGTGCACTTAAGCCTTACTGAGCTACCCACCGGCCGTGCAATAACGCGCTTTCTCATTTTGGCCGGCTGTGTGAAGCGGGGACGCACTACAAAGAAAGAAAGAAAGAAAGAAAGAAAGAAAGGAAAGATAAGGTTAGACAGCAACATTCTATTTTGGACTAGAGTAACTTAAAACCTGATTGGAACAGGTTTCTAGCAGTTTTGTCAGGTTTACAGGCTCCTTTAGTAAGAAGCTTGTCAAAAGCATGTCTGTATCATATTTAACTTCAAAACTGAAAAAATAAGAAATGATTAACAATTTACAAGAAAATCTTTTCTGTTGTTAGACATTTTTGAGTTTTTTTTAATATAAGATTATAAGCTACTTAAGATGGAATTTTTACAGTAGCCTACGTTATGATAGAATATGTGTAATGCCATTTACGCTTAATTAAAAACAGCAATTTTTACAGTAATTCAGTAAGAAATACTACAAAGAATCTAAAAATAATTTTCATTAAGAATAATAATAATAGTTGCAAATACTCAAAATATCTGGAAACATGTAGTTTCATTACTTCGAAAACATTACTTGGAAACAAGTGCTAAGAATTTGATGGAATAAAAATAGCGTCACATGGCAAAACATCTTAATATCCATCTTTATGTTCTTTTGATTTTGGAGATAAAAATATTACCGATTTTTATTACATTTGTTCAATTTAGATCTATTTCTGAAATCTGATACCTAAATTTAAAATAAAAAAATATAATGCATACTGCTTTTCCACTCTTAAGTGCTTAAATAAATAAAAGGAGAAAGGTGGAATACTGATTCATCATCAGAATTTACACAACACAGCTAAAATTACAAAGAAAATAAAACATAAAGGAGCGGACATGAAGTTCTTGTGTGGGCAAATTTACTGAGCAAAGCACCACACCATGAAAGCAATCTGACAAAGCAAACAGCAGCTCCTCTGTAGTTTCACTCTATAGTTCCCTGCTGACTGTTACTGCTCACAGCAGACTCTGAACAAACACCACAAAAGCAAATACAATAGTGAACTAAGCATCTCCCACTAGCAGCCATCAAAACTGCTACGGTCCACAGTACAAAAACAAGGAGGTCAGGCACTCTTTGAACACTCCAGAATTTAGCGGTGCTCCAATATCAAATCAGATGGTGGCTGTCAGAGGGGAATGGAATGCTTCCCCCTCACACTTAACATGAATAGCCTGCTCTTTGGCTTGTCAAACGCAATTACCAAAGCAAACACTGGGCTCCAGAGGTAGGAGTATGTGACTCCAGGGAGTAGTGGGCCATGGGAAATAGTTTGGGGACCGTCCAATCTCAGAGCACAGGGCTACCTGTCAGTAACTGGGAAGTTTTAGCCACGTGTGCCGGCTTGGAGATGAGGGTTTGATGGGGAAATACAGGGGTGACAGACTGTACATGCTGTCCAAATACTCTGTAACAGGCTCAGTTTCCATTCAGTAGGTCACGTTTTTCCATAAGGCCACAAATCAAACCTGGATCACTGATGCTCTTCCAGCACACAGCATGCTGTCATATTGTGCAAGACCATGAGTCACTTTCATTTATTCTCATGCCTTTGAGTACTAATAGTGCATATTACTCTAGTCTATAGTAACACCAGTGCTACTACAGTGTACTACAACAAAGCAGCAGCAAATATCACTGCTACTATACTACAACAAAACCACAACACTGAAATGCTACAAGAAAATGTCACCACTACTATACTACAAGGAAACGGCAGTACTGCTATTGACAAGAAAATATCAATGCTACTATAAGAAAGTGGCACACCTACTATACTACAACAAAATGGCAGCATTGAAATGCTACAAGAAAATGTCACCTCTACTATACTATAAGAAAATGGCGGCACTGCTATGCTACTAGAAAATGTCACCACTACTATACTGCAAGAAAAGGCAGTGCTGCTATGCTACAAGAAAATGTCACCATTACTAAATTAAAAGAAAAGTGCAGTGCTGAAATGCTACAAGAAAATGACACCTCTGCAAAACTACAAGAAAATGTCAGCACTGAAATGCTACAAGTAAATGGCACCGCTACAAATGTCAGCTGCTATGCTACCAAAAAATGGCACAGCCACTAAACTACACAAAAATGGCAGCACTGCAATGCTACAAGAAAATGTTACTGCTACTATACTACAAGAAAACGGCAGTGCTGCTATGCTACAAGAAAGTGCTAAGCTACTGTACTACAAGAAAACAGCAGTGCTGCTATGCTACCACAAATGCTATCATTGCTACAGATCACTGTTTTGTGACCTTTTCAAAGACTGCTGGAAATAGAAGAGCTAAACCCCTTTACT
Source organism: Ctenopharyngodon idella (assembly GCF_019924925.1). Classification (NCBI taxonomy): domain Eukaryota; kingdom Metazoa; phylum Chordata; class Actinopteri; order Cypriniformes; family Xenocyprididae; genus Ctenopharyngodon; species Ctenopharyngodon idella. Next base: position 20,416,914 of record NC_067233.1, on the reverse strand, counting down.
ATATCTAAATGTTTCAAAGTTCTATTTTTTATGTTTATCTTTAAATTTCTAATACAATGGAAAACAAAAAGTTGCAATTCATGAAAAGCAGCTTATGAAACATCTTGGCAGCTGCTGTGCATATTTTCAGTGACTTTCTGGGCAGCAATTATAAATACCAAGAATGAAGGAGATCAAAGGGGATCAGAGGACTGTAGCACCTTACCCAGTTTTCCTGTCAGGTCACTGGAGTACTCTGTTTCACCAGCTGGTTTGACACCTTCCCTCCCAGCACTGGAGTCATCTAAAGAGAGAAAGAGAGAGGGAGAACTGAGTATTTACATATCAAAATAGCCGCATGCTTCGATGAATATGAGAATAAATTCTGAGACACATATTTAGGTTCAATTAGATTACTATAATTCTTCAGCCAAATCACTGCAAACCTTCAACCACCTAAACCAAAATATACAACTGTCTTCCGCCCAGCTGACTAGAGAGCAAACATGATACTGTAGCTGAGAGCCTTTAAATATTGATATTGCATTTCAGGGCTTGAGAGTGTCAGAATAAGGCCAGAAACATAGTTTACTCAAGTACAGAAAAGTAGACATGGCCATCGCATTACAGGCATGCAGTTTGCTGAACATGCTGAAGGTGCGCTCTTGCATTACAGGGGTGGTAACGTGATAAAGTTTCCTTCAGATGTTTCTGTCATTAATCCGGATGTGTTCTTATTCAAGTCAATGTGTTCTTAAACAAGCTGACAAGATTCTTTTCAAACTGCTGAGCACAGCAAAATGCAAAACTCGTGTACAAATTGTATAGTATGTTTTGGGCCTAAAGGTGACTCAGATATTGTCAACATTTACACAAGTTTACAAATGTGAAAATTTATGGACATTAACAAACAACAACAACAGTATTTTTTGATTACAAAAGTTAAATATGTAAAAAAAAAAAATTGAGGAACATCTACAAAAAACGTTTGAAAATTGAGGCCAAAGATTCGCTTGTGTTTTCGAAGCAATTTACTAAGATCTTAAAGGGATAGTTCACCCTAAAATGAAAATCAAGTCATAATTTACTCACCCTGGTGTAGTTCTATTGCTGTATGCCCTTCCTTCTTTTATGGGCCAAAAAATTAGATTTTTTTTTTTTTTTTTAATTTCATGCTCACGCTCATCCATATAATGGCAGTGAATAGCGACCAGCATTCAAGCTTTTTAAAAAGATGTGAAAGTATCACAGATTGATCCCATGCAACATGTGCAGTTTATTCCAAGTGTTCTGTGGGTATATGATAGGGTTTGGTGAAAAACAAACCAAAATGTAATTTATTATTTAACAAAATTCTTGACCCTGGCCGTTGGTCTTGGCCGATGTGCGTGTTTGTGACACTGCGCAGAGCTAATAGAGTCTCAAGAACATGCGCGTTGTTCAGCTGTCCAGAGAAGACCAACAGCCAAGGTCAATTCATTAAATTTCGGTTTGTTTTGCACCAAACAAACTGAAATTTTATACTCCCAGAACACTTGGAATATGCGGCACGTGTCGCATGGGATCATTCTATGATACTTTTGATTCATTTTTTAAAAAGCTTGATGCTGACATCTTTTTTTTAACTCTCCCTTTGTGGTCCATAAAAGAAGGCCATACGGCAACACCAGGGTGAATAAGTGATGACTTAATTTTCATTATAGGGTGAACTATCCCTTTAAGTTCTACTGAATCTTTTCACTTGAGAAGATATGTTCAAAATTCAAGGCAAGCATCTAAAGTCTCATGTGGTGAAGAGTGAAAACTATGGCTGGAAATCTGTGGCCCTTCTGCTCTAGTTACAGCCCCAGCTCATCCGTTCACCACATGACTGGCATTTTCAGGCCTGTCAGGTCTTTGAAGCTGTCGGCGGGATGGTTGGATCTGAGGGTGTACACAGTTTAACACTCCTGCAGGAGAGGTTCCAGTCTGGGCAAAGAAAAACAGCTCATTGCTGGGCTAAAAGCTTAATTACTATGGCTCTTACCCTTCACTGAGCCCCCCAAGTACGGTCACTCTACACATGGCTCTTTTGTTCATGTCAGGCTCACGCTCATTGCAACCATTGCGCATACATTTTCATTGGCACCTTAACAGCAGTTTCAGGATTATCCAGAGGTTTGTCATTTTAATATAATTCATAAATGTAGTTTGCATGTTAAAAACTGCTCCAGAACTTCCTTAACATATACAGTATAGCGCTCTATGAGCTCATAAACCATGCACACATACTTCAAGACTTCACAGCGCCTATCAAGGTGTCTGAGGAAAAATCTTGGAAGGAAGAGGGTTGTCAGGTTTGTAAACCAAACAAACTCCTGTTTCCCTTTCATTAAGGCAAAGTGACACCAAAGCGTGCCGCATTTCACACGTCGACCATCTAGGTGTGTTCATAATTTCGAACAAGCTCAATATAACGGAGGTGTTTGCATAACCCTTCAGTATATTTGCTTTCATGTCTGCATTGGAGACAGCAGTAGAAAACAGGCCTTTTCTGTAGGAAATCTGAGCACAGGGCTCTGCTCCACTGGGTTTTCAGCAGGCTTATGGCTTTCTAGATGTAATGTTCATTGGTGAGGTTGTGGACTGGGTACCCTTTGCTTTCTGGCAAGAGTTTCTGTGGACTTTGGCTAGAGCTGCTAGTCCCTCACTAAGCATGAAACATCCAACTTGGCTGTACCACGTCTTTCAGGGGTAGCAAAACCCTCTGGTGTCCAAGACTTATTGCGCTTGCAAGTTCAGTTTATGACCTCCAGTGCTGTCAAAAAATCTGAATTGTTGCATCGATGAAGTTAAACAGTTGCACCATGTTTTTCTGAAAGCAAAGCAATCCACCTTTGCTCAAAGCAAAACAGTGTTTCTGAACACAACATGCTAATTATGCTGTCATCCTCTATGTCTTTGGTGAAGGCTATGAAATCGGAGAGGGTTTGGAGACAACTCTCACGAGGGAAAATTCGAAAGGAGAGACAATATGGGGTGCTAGCTTTTAGCCTTTACCTTGGCTTTGATTTACTGAATTCCAAAACTAGCTTATGGAAACCATTACCAACTCTACTGCTACACAACTCTATATTAACAGCCAGTTCTAAACTGTGAAAATTTATGGGCCGTGGTCACAGCAGAGACGTTTACATTACTGACTACAGACTAACCTGAGAATGAATAACACTAAGAAGTTGACAGATTAACTGCCTGCCGAGCATATTTATGTACGATCACACTAATGTATCTTTTGGCCACTGCGTATTTGGAGGTAGAAGACCCTCACTTGTGGATGTTTCACAATACAAAAAACTGTGACCTGGCTTGCTGTTTACATTCAGTGCTTCCAGGTTCAACGTCAGAACGCAGACTCATTATTGGCCGGCTTTTTAGCATCACACGCATGTGTCATGCTGCTCACCTGAACAGCATCGGCCAATACTGAGCCGGCGCTCTGATGTAGAACCTGGGAGCGCTGAACATAAACAGCATAAGAGAATGACACAGAAGAGAGGATATTGTTGAATAAAGTCGTTATTTCTGTTTTGTTTTTGCGCACAAAAAGTATTCTTGTTGCTTCATAAAATTAGGGTTGAACCACTGCAGTCACATGGACTATTTTAACGATGTCTTTGGTACCTTTCTGGACCTTGAAAGTGGTGGTTAAATTGCTGTCTATGGAGGAGTCAGATACCACTCGGATTTCATCAAAAATATCTTAATTTGTGTTATGGTATAGTTTATATTATATATATATATATATATATATATATATACTTTATACACTGTGTTCCAAATTATTATGCAAGTGACATATCAGTAGGATTTCAGTACAATAAACATTCAGATTTTAGTTTTTCTAAGAAAGTGTTTATTTATCCATGTCTTTTTAGATAACTGATATCAATCTCAGACAAAATTATTTGCCACGTCTACTTCGGTAAATGGAAACCCTACTTAGAGATTGTTCCACATTATAAAGCAAGTCACAGTTCTTATGCAATATGGGGAGGAAGAAATATCATACTGAAGATGAAATGCATGAAATGGTGCAATGTTGTGCAAAAGGCATGAAAAAAAACTAATATTGTGTGAAAACTGAATGCAGATTATTGAACTATCATAAGATTTGTGAGTGATTTAGAGCACAGCAGAACTCGGTCAGATAAAGGCTTATTAAGGAAAGTTTCTGTCAAACAAGTTGTATTGTATTAAAGTTGTATTGTATTAAAAGGGCAGCTATAAAAAAGCCAGTGTTGAGCAGGTATTTGAAGCTGCTGGTGTCTCTGGAGTCTTGAGAACCTCTCCATGCAGGCTGGCAGTTATGTGTAAAATTGCATTTCAGCCACCACTAACCAAACCTCACAAAGAGAAACATTTACAGTGAGTGTAGAAATACATTTTCAAACAGTTTTATTGCTGTGGTGTTTTTTTTTGCTGCATGGGATAGTGCATAGTGCATTGTATTTCAGAAGGCACTATCCTTCTTTTTATACCATAGCTGAAAATGGCCAGTTATGAACTCCACATATCTTGATGAAGTCATTTTGACACCCTCAGAGACCCTAAAGGGACACTTCCATCTCACTTCCCAATATTCCAGCCCAAATGATCACCCGCCAGCTCCCTTCTTACGTCGCAGTCTTGTTGGAATGTGGTGGCCATTCACCATCCATCTTAGACCATCCATTGTAGTTTGGCATTCGTCAGTGAATAAAACTATTAAAAAATTAGTCTTTTATGTATTTCTAAACCCACTGTAAATGTTTCTCTTTGAGAGGTTTGGTTAGGGGTGGCTGAAATGCATCTTTATGCACAACTGCCAGCCTGCATGGAGAGGTTCTCAAGACTCCAGAGACACCAGCAGCTTCAAATACCTGTTTGTTGCTCAAAACTGGCTTTTTTTTTTAATAGCTGCCCTTTTAATACAATAAATTTTTTAACAGGAACTTTCCTTAATAAGCCTTTATCTGACCGAGTTCTGCTGTGCTCTAAATCACTCACAAATCTTATGATAATTCGATAATCTCCATTCAGTTTTCACACAATATTAGTTTTTTTTTTATGCCTTTTGCACAACATTGCACCATTTCATGCTTCTCATCTTCAGAAAGATCTTTCTTCCTCCTCATATTGCATGAGAACTGTGACTTGCTTAATAATGTGGAAGAACCTCTAAGTAGGGTTTCCATTTACCTAAGTAGACCTGGCAAATTATTTTGTCTGAGATTGATACCAGTTATCTAAAAAGACATGGATAAATAACAAACAAACAATTTCTTAGAAAAACTAAAATCTGAATGTTTATAATTGTTTATAATCTTGCATAATAATTTGGAACACAGTGTATAAATAAATTGTGATTTTACCTTTCTGAATAGTTTAAAAGCTAGCTAGCTATTTAGCTACTCTCTCAAACTAATATTTGAATTTATTGGTCACATATAGCTATTGTAAAATGTGTACGGTTAAAAAATTATATAACAGCATCTGGAGAGTTGCCAGAAGGTAGACTGTCAGACTGTTGAGATCATTCTCTGATTTGCTCCAGCGGCTTCAACATTGAGTTGTTCCATAACGTCAAATTCTAAGTCAGCTTGATCACCTACAGTCATTCCTGCTTTGGCACAATCCCTAACAATCCCGCGCCTGAATCCATTCTTCAGCTGTGGAGCACCAGGCAGATTTAGAGAGGCCTTCTTTCCTGGAGCTGAGGACTGACCCCGCATTAAGTGTTTCCGTTTCTCTTTTAAGGATTACCAGAGCAGAGCAGAGGGAAAAGCGTAGAGCCTCGATGAAACTGTGTCTACCCTAAGGTAGGGCTGGGCAATTTGGCAAAAAAATAAAATCTTCCAAACTTTCCACATTAAAGGGCCCTGGCCCCCAAATAGAGCTCCATTCCTTTGATTACTTCACAATGTCAAGTACAAAATGAAACGTCCATTTCTGTGCATGTATGTGTGTCAAGATGGACATTTTGTTCAAACGTGTGCAGAGCTCTAGAGCGGCTTGTAACAACAGGAGTTTGATTGGTGGGCTCAGTGGTAATTGACGCCACCTTTGATAGGATAAAGTGAAACCTGCTATACAGCCTGTGCTGTGGGGTGGGAGAACAAACAGAGCTCAAAAATGTGCTTGCGCCCTTGCTTGAAACTTGATCGTAATTTTTATAACTTAAAAATTTGTTATTTTTAACTTTTCATTAAAGTTTGTGTAAACATGTCAACTTTTGGGAGTCAATTCAAGTCAATTCATAATCAAATCAAATAATCCTGTTTCACCTGGAAATATGGAAGTGAAATGGGTTGCAAATATAAACTTTTACATAAATTTACATAAATAAATAGTACTAATAATTAGGGCTGTGCATTTAATCGAAATCATAACATGATCGCAATGTGAGCAAGCATGATTTCTAAACCGCAGAAAACACTATTTTTTCTCCTTAGTGTGCAATCTGAATGAACTTGAACATGCAAGAATGCACAGAAGGAAAGGTGAATTCAGGGCAAGATGACTTGGCCAAATAAATAAATAAATAAATGAATAAATTTGTGTTTTGGGAATATTTTGGATACAGGAGAGGTGATGTATGATAGAGCCAGGTCATTTGCAAGACCTGTCAAACTATTGTTGCGACCATTCACACAGAATGTGTTTTTGTGGTTAAAAAGAGATTTTAAAAAGTTTTTAGAACGGCGTGCCGTGCAAGATCCTGCAAAAGACGTCTGTCTAGCACGTTTACTTAAAACAATGGCACATTCTGAGCCAGGTGAACAAAATAATGCAGGCATTTGCAAACAGCACAACAATAAAGCTGGCTTCCAAAAAATGATACAGACAAGTATTTGTGTAAGGAAATATTGTTTCAAAATCATAATTAAAATCGAGATTGCAATATTAATCAAAAAAAGTGATAGTATTTTTTGTCCATATCGAACAGCACTAGTAATAATAGTTGATAAACTATTATTTGAATTTATTGGTCACATATAGCTGTTGTAAAATGTGGTTAAAATTCCATATAACAGCATCTGGAGAGTTGATAAAAATTACCTTTGGTTCAATCATGACTATTGAAATGGAAGATTATGTCAAGTGCAGTGCATTGTGGTATGCAGTATTTCTGCAATGTTCCACTTCTACTTGTTTCTAAATTAACTTTAATAATATTATTACAGACATTACTAAAATAATTTTAGAAACATAGCACTAAATGCGTGTTCTGTGCTTCAGTGTATCTGTAGTAACTGATTCGCTCTTTGCCAGTCTCAGCATGGCACACCAGTTGGACAGCACATTCTCCTCATGTCTGCGTTCAGCATCTGATCTATATCATGTTCACACTTCATTTATTTGCCACGGAATATGAAAGCTGAATATTTTCCAGCTTTCTATCGGTATGGATGGACTGCTGATCTCAAACTATGTGGGATGATCACGGCATGAGCTGTAAGAGGACTAGTTAAGACAAGCGTACACCCACACCACAGCCCATTCAAAGGAGCATTCATTGTGTTACTCCTTACAGAACAAGCTTTTAGCAACAAGAAAGCCTTCACTGTGGCATGCTGGGAGAGATAAAGACATCCCATCTCTAGTCCAAAGCTCTGGTGTTTGTACACTAATTTAGCGGGGGAACTAAAAGTACTTAAGAAACTTTAGAATGGCTCTAAAACACATCCATAAAACATCCCTTTGAAATGACAGGAGCAAGCTGGCATCTATTCACCGCAGTGCCAGTTTGAAAGCCACTTAATGGCTTCTCTCCATGCTGAGCTGTCAAGACAAAAACAAGTTTGTATGGAAGACTCTGAAGAGGATCCGTGGTATGTTTCCAGGGGGTTGGCACAGGATCCCGCTTCCACTGTCCACCCTCGGCGTTCCAGCTGCCTGCCTGTAACTCTAGCAAACATCAAGGACAGGACGGAGCTTTACTGAATTAACATATCTCACATATTGATCGCGCAGTGATCCCTTTGAAACTGACACCTCCTCCTCTGCAGTTTGAATCAGCCTCTGTTCTGCCCAAATTATTTTGAAATAAAAAAGGCCCTTAAAGGAGCAAAATGTGGGGTGTTGGAAAACAGCTGAATATAAATATTATGCTATACAGGCCTGAGGTAAAATAAAGTTTTGGAATTTCATTTAGAAAGCCACTCCATCCCCTGATTTCATTTCATCTAATTCTTGTGTTTGTTGGCTCTTGGAAAGCAAGATCAATTGTGTAAATACATTTCTTCCTCCAATACATAAATTGAAGCCAACGTGCAAACTTGAAAATGCTGTTTCATGCATGTAAAAATGCCAGAAATAGTATTGCTTGATGTTGTCAGTCAACACATACTTTCAGCGTTAGGTTGCAGCAACACCTCGTCACCTTTGAGGCTGTCAGGAGGAGTTGATAGATAAAGATATGGTGCCAAAACTGTGGAGTTTCTCCCTATCAACACCACATGTCCAGAGTCTTTTTTCAACCCCTCCTCTCTCTTTATTGAGCTGTTTGCAGACTTGTACTTGTACTGTGATTTCCCAGCACAATCACACTTACATTGAACATAATACAGTGAGGGGTTTCAGACCACATCAAAGCACCTTAAAAAAAAAAGAAAAAAAAAAAGGAAATGTTGGCGGCACTGGCTTCATTCCACCAATGGTAAATTTAACTACACAAGTCGATTTTGTTAACACATATAAAGGCCCGCTGAAGTGTCTTGGAACGCGCAGCATTATTTAATGTATTGACGTAATTTCAACTGAAACAGGAAGACAGGACGATATATCGAACATCCCCACCCCTTTTTTAAAATAGCCAATAGCGTTTCGTTTATATCACAGCTTGGCCTCAGCCGTTAAACTCAGTAAAACCTCTGTTTCCTTTTAATATCTAACCATTTATCCTACTAATCTCCTCTATATCACTTTAAAATATAGCATTCTGTGCAGAATTTAAATGGGTCCGATACCTTTTGTGGTCTGAGCTGACTCGCGGATATGATCCACTCTGTGTCACTGGGCCAGAGCAGACTGTACTCGTGCCGTGACAGTTCACGTTATACTAACGCAAAAACGGACTTCATTCACGTCAATGGAAAGCATATTTACATCGTCTGAATCTTTCCTTATTTTCTATATAGTGCACTACTTGCCATTCATATGGTGGCCGAGATAGCTCAACGAGCTGCAACTGAAGAAAACACATGCAAATAGAAAAACCAGCAGCAAATAAAGAAAACATCTGTTTTGACAACATGTGCTGCAAAAGTTCACAACACAACCAAATACAGAAACGCGCTGCAAAAGTTCACAACACAACCAAATACAAAAAGACGCTGCAAAAGTTCACAACACAAGCAAGTACAGAAATGCGCTGCAAACAGCACATACCAGGCCCGGCGATCTCAAGCCCCCCCTCTGCGATGATCTGAATGATGATGATGATGATGATGATGATGAGGCTACTTTTAGAATTAAATTAACATTTTAATTTGCCCCGCAATAATTTATAGCGCATCACACATTACTGACGCGCTGTAATAAGTTAGCTAACTCCTCATTTAAAAAAACAACTTGTTTAACACCTACATCTCTTCTCATTATTTTCACTACGTATGGGCCACAAGAGAAATATTAAGAAATAAATTAAGGTTAAATAGTGTTATCAGAACATGTTGAAGTAGAGCTCTCATCGCTGAGTTTTTAGTTTCACTTTATGCAGTGAATAATAATAATTAATTATAATAATTCCTTACATTTATATAGCGCTTTTCTGGGCACTCAAAGCACTTTACATATTGAAGGGGGAATCTCCTCAACCACCACCAATAATAATTGATCCCAGAATCCGAGAATAATTGACTGGGATTTGACTGGGAACTTTTGCATTTCTGTATTTGGTTGTGTTGTGAACTTCTGCAGCGCGTTTCTGTATTTGCTTGTGTTGTGAACATTTGCAAGCGCGTTTCTGTATTTGCTTGTGTTGTAAACTTTTGCAGTGCGTTTCTGTATTTGCATGTGTTGTGAACTTTTGCAGCGCGTTTCTGTATTTGCATGTGTTGTGTACTTTTGCAGCGCGTTTCTGTATTTGCTTACGTTGTGAACTTTTGCAGCGCGTTGCTGTATTTGCATGTGTTGTGTACTTTTGCAGTGCATGTGTTGTCAAACTGATGAAGATGTTTTGGAGGAGAGGAGCTGTGAAAGTGTTGTGAACTTTTGCAGAGCGTTTCTGTATTTGCATGTGTTGTGAACATGTGTTGTCAAACTGATAAAGATTTTTTCTTTATTTGCTGGTGTTTTTTCTATTTGCATGTGTTTTCTTCATTTGCAGCGCGGTGAGCTCTCTCGGCCACAGTAGTATACATATATTTTGTTGTAAATTTAAAATGATTTTTACTACGAAATGTTTGGTGAATCGTGATTTGTTCTTAAAACCGTTGCTACACACATTCACGCACAAATTTGTGTGTACGCATGCTTAGTGAATGAGACCTAATATTACTACTAATATATAATACATGAGCTACATCACTCCATTTCCTACCCCTTGTTCAAATGACCTATAACATATGATAAAAATGTTTGTTTACATATTGATTTAGTTGCTTTTGGTGCTCTATAACGATGACCAGATGGTAATCAAAGGCATAATTAAGTGGGTGAGTGTCTTTACTTATAACAAACACGTTTGTATAAACTGCCATGTCATATAATTGATCTATTCAATTTAGCTTGGATCCCCCAATTTTACCTGATGGCATTTTAATCCTATTTATTTTTACTTCATTTGCAGATGTTATTCGTCCAAACCAAGCCATTATGTTATGCACTAAAATATTCTCAACCATGCTTATGTAAACTCCATGTAAAATCTCTCAATTTCCTTAACAAGAATAGCCTCTAATTTGCTTTCTTACAAATAAGTTCCTGTAAAGCCCCTGCTGCTAGCGACTTCACTAATAATTCCTTATATTAAATATCAGTGCAAGATTTATTTGGAGGCTCTTGAAAAAGTGTGAAATGGACTTTTCATTTCAATAAGTTTCCCTTTCTGTCACTTTCCCGTCTCAGCTCAGGACAGTCGCTAGGGAAGGGTTTGGGACTGTAGACAATCAGTAGACAGTAGACAATCAGAGTTGTTGTTATTTTCCTGCAGCTCCAGAGTGAGTCACATGACATTGATGGCTCACGTAATTGGCTCAAAAAAAAAAAATTCCTGGCAGCGGAACTGCCTGGCCAAAGGCACCAAGGGCACATTGGCAGAATTACAGGGTTCACCCAAAAATTAAATTTCAGTCATTAATTTCTCACCTTCATGTCGTTGCACATCCATAAGACCTTCGTTCATCTTCAGAACACAAATTAAGATATTTTTGATGAAATCTGAGAGGTTTCTGATCCCCAGCAGGGGTGTCTAATCCTGCTCCTGGAGGGCCACTGTCCTGCAGAGTTTAGCTCCAACCCAATTAAACACACCTGAACCAGCTAATCAATGCTTTTTTAGGCATACAGGAAACTTCCAGGTGTGCTGTGGTAAGTTGGAGCTAAACTCTGCAGGACAGTGGCCCTCCAGGACAGAGTTTGGACATCCCTGCACAGAGAAAGCAATGTAATTACCACATTCAAGGTCCAGAAAAGTAGTAAAGACATTGTTAAAATAGACCACGTGACTACAGTGGTTCAACCTTAAAGGGGACCTATTATGCAAAATTCACTTTTGCATGGTGTTTGGACATAAATGTGTGTTGGCAGTGTGTGTACACAACCACCCTATAATGATAAAAATCCAACCACTCCTTTTTTTTTTTAATTCCCATAAATCATAGGCAGTGTCTCAGAACAAGCTGTTTCCAGATCCCTGGCAATGTGACGTCACATTAGCCACAGGCCCTGCCCACGAATGTTGACAGACACTGCCGTTTTAACATAGAACCGCCCTGAGCGAGTTCACAGCCAGTTGTACAGTCCACCATTGCTGCACTGACGAGAACGTCTCCCAAGCGTTTTAGGTGTTCTGTAGCTGGATGGATTAATCCACATAGCTCTCTCCATTTACTCCCTAAATCTGAGCCGCTGAAGACGAGGTGGATTCATTTTGTTTTCCAAGAAAATGCTCCCTCAATTCTAACGAAATTCGTTTATGTCTGCGCGAATCATTTCACACCGGACTTCTTTGTGAACGAATATCAATACAAAGGGACAATACAAAACAGAGGCTGTGCTAAAAATGTACTACTCAAGGATATATAAGTACAAACTGTTCTTGATCCATCTTAAGCTGTAATTACAGTCTCCAGAGTGATACTGGATACAGCAGTAATGAAGGTGAGAGTACTTTATTACAGTTCATTGGAGTTGATTTACGGATATAAAGTGTACCAGTTTATTAAGCAACACCCGAAAAGGCATAAGGTCTTTATATATTTGTTTACTGTTAGTTGTAATGAGTGTTTCTGTGTACTTCGCTATGTATGTTGATGATAATGCAAGGGAGAGAGAGAGAGAGTTTATGGATAATATTTTAATGCACACTTGCACTGTGTTTTATTAAGCACTTACAGTGATTTTCTAGAGTGAAAACGGACGCTTCATATTTTGTGTGAAGTACAATAAACGTCATAAAACTCATCTGTACAGTGTTGGCCATCATTCGGACGGTACAACAGGCTTGTACTAATATAGAGGATAAAAACAAGAAGACAATATAAGTTATAACCGTAATTAAACTAAACTATACCTGTTCTATCTCCACGCAGCATATATTTGCAGTTTCTGACATTATTGTGCGTCCTTACTGAATCCTGTCACCGTAGAATCAGCTCTTGAAGCTCTGCCCTTTTAGGCCGAGCGCAGCAGCTCATTTGCATTTAAAGGGCCCACACTGAAACGCCGCGTTTTTGGTCAACCACAAAAAGTGGCAATTTTAACATGCTATAAAAAATTATCTGTTGGGTATTTTGAGCTAAAACTTCACATACACAATCTGGGGACAACAGAGACTTATTTTACATCTTGTAAAATGGGGCATAATAGGTCCCTTTTAATGTTATGAAGCGATGAGAATACTTTTTGTGCACAAAGGTTGAACCTAATATATATATATATATATATATATATATATATAGACTTGCTAATTAATATTAACACAATAAATAACTATAAATTCCTTTGTATGAGGTATACCATAAAGCTTACATGATAAAATGTTGGTAATGCGTATGTAACTGTCTGTCAAATATTTATTTGCAGAACCACAGTAATTTTCTTCAAATCTGCCAGTGACGGAGGGTTCCGGGTAAGCTGAATCTACAGCAGCTTTGGCGCCTACACTCTGTTGTTATGTATCGTCATCACTATCAAGCGTTCTCATTGCTTTGCTGGTCTATGTAGGATTTAGGGTGCAGGGTAAGCTGTCCTCGAATCGCTCGCCCAAGATCTCCGAAAATCACATTGTATTGGATAACTAAACTAAAAAATAACAAAACTAACTAGACTAAATCAAATTAAAAAGTCCTTACTGAAACTGATTTCTGTATTTTATTTTCTCCATAAGGACATTTATTTTTTACGAAAACTTATAAGCTAAAATGTTAAAGACAGATTGTAAGCAGACCTACTGTAACTGTCCGAGTTTGGAATCGATGGTCTTCATTTGTTAATGCCACCAATTTGCATTACTTTAATGTATTTTTGAATACTTATATTTTTTATATTTATTTGCATTGGGTTTAATTAATTATTATTTGTAATAGGCTACTAATAGGCCTAATTATTATGTTATACTTATTTTTAATTCTTAATTAAAAAAATATACTTCTGGCATACATTTAAACTGACACCTGTCTTAGTGTTTGCGCTACCTTTGTGTGTCGCGTCCGACTGAAGCAACACAATCACAGCTTTTACAGGTGATTATGAAGGCATGTCTCAACAGGTACAATATAGGCTACTTTTAATAAAAGGTGAAATATTAGAAATACTTTTTACTGCGTTACTATATATGTGTCAGGAGAGTGAGTCAACTGAGTATCTAACACTCTGTGCAGAGTGAACGCGAGTGTTTAGCTTCTAATAAACAAATCCAATGTACATATCTGCACCGGGTACAGTTTTGACATAGCATACCCAGTAAAAAATGTCACCGCTTGCCACTGATATATATATATATATTTTAGGAATTTATACCAGAAAATGCTTGGCTATTATGATAATTACATTTACACCACCTGTTAAGTAGAAACACAAAATAATACAGCTGAATTAAAAGTATTTTACAGGAACAGCAATGCGAAGTAACAAAACGCTACAAAAAATCCTCAAGTTCAACTTCACAATTAAAGCGAAAGCATCATTACGATATTTATAAGGCACAAACATACAACGATCAAAACAATCCAAAAAGCAGCACACTTCAATGGAAAAGTGGAACAAACACAACAAAAGATTGAGAAGACTTCAAAGGGACTTGTCTACAGATGTTGTGTCCTCTCCTCAAACACATCTAAAGTAATTGGTGCATCTATTCTGTCTGACCTCACTCTACTTGTTTCATTTCTTACAGGTTGCACGACTATGGAGGCGAGGCCTGGCATTCAGCGGCTGGACTCACAAAAGCCCGCAAGCAAGTGGAAAAAGACTATGTCTAATGAGAGAGGATTCTTCCACTACACTAGCTACCAACCACAGAGGAAAGAAAAATCTATTATGGATCTTTAAAAGAGTGGAAACTCTGGATAGGTGTGCAGACATACGCTCAAAGGAGTGAGGCAACTCCCTCTGTGACAGACCTTTGGTTCTTTCTCTGGGAACAATGGAGGAACAAGCTTAATCCCTGCCAGCTCATAATGAGCTATAAGCTTTCTTTTCACAGCAAAAATGTCCTCCCTTACTTTGGTGCTAATCAGGGACAAATGCCCCGGTCCTTTTCAGGTCTCCCAGACCTCATTCCTTTGCTGCCACTCTCCTCTCTTGTCCTGCGTTTTCAAGTGTCCTAGGTTGAAGATGAGGTGGTTTTGAGATCCGTGAGAATGGACCGGCTTTGGCTCGATGTATAGAAGCTCTACGTTCAGGAGGCCCCATTTCCGACTCGTCTTTCCAATTGCACAGAAACTATGGAGTTTGGAGAAACTATGGAGCAATCGCTCATTTGGGACAATTAAGCAGGAACAGGGGGCTGGAGCTGCTCTTTAAAGCTAAAGCTCTAGGATGATAGAGTGCCTGTTTCAGCACATTAATGCCTCCGCAGGCTGCAGCGGACCAGAAAAACAACAAAGAGCACAAACCAAATTCACACAATGAAAGGACAAGCATCCAAACTGCCGATGAAGCATGTAGCACACAGGCTTTCTTCTTTCCCTCCACCGCACAAGAAGCAAGAGACGTCTATGAGTAATCTATTAAAGCAAAATGACACATAATCGGCTTATGAAGCTGGGCAAAATGAAGAGTTCTGGGGCCCAAACCTCACATTACAGTTCAACTCCTAGTGGTGTTTCCAGATACCTCCAAGGGTTAAAAACCTCTGCCATTTCAGCGATGAGGGATCTTCAAAACGCTACAAATTAATAAGCCCTCTAACTATTAGGGTGCTTTATTCAAACAGCATGACAAGAAACACAAAACAGGCATTTGAAATGGTTTCAAAATCTTTTAGCTTATGATTATAAGGCATTGATTCAGTCTGATACGATCAACATTACTTCCAAAAATATACTGAAGATATAAATTTAACTGGAGGGACAATTTGCATATTGAATATTGACAAAAAATAAATCGGGCTCTACATTCACAGTCTCAAAATGTAAATTTTGGATATGAAATAAATGTACATTTATCATTGATTCAATAAAAAAAAAAAAATATTAAAATCATGTCGGAAAACTAACACAAACTTAAGTAGACTGTTGAATATGCATAATAAGTACAAATAATTGTAAAATCCTGTCATGTATAGGGGAATAATTACCATATTTAAATCAAGCCAAGTCACAGAATCAACTATATATTAATGAACAAATAATCTTCACAAGTTGCTTGGTATATTCTCCAAATATTCTGTAATAAATCACAACTGGGGAGGAAAACCACAATAAGTAAGGCCAAAGCTGTCAGGAGCACCGTCTTTAAAGAGAGGAACACTGAGTGTATGGCTCAAATGGTCTCTGCAGTGCTGATAAGGCCACCGCGAGACCCCTAAGAGGGTAACTGCTGAGGGAGAGGCGGATTAAGCCTCCTAGTCCCTCTCAAGAACCTGATGACCAGGTTGTGCTTCCCCACTGGTTTGGCATCAATTAAGTCATGGTGAGCTGAAATGGCAGCCCCATAGACCTTCAGGGTGGAAGGAGACAGCCTTTTCTCTCTAACCCTTCTTGAAGGAAGGAAAGCACTGACCCGATCGGGCATTTCCTTCTTGATGAGAAGAACACCAAATGACAAAGAGGTTCCACTTCAGAGTGTAGGCCTGTCTGGTAGACAAGGCTCTAGCTTAAGTGATAGTAGTTACCACCTAAGGTGGCAAAGTACTTAAACCTTTCATGTCCCATCCAGAACCCATACATGTAGGTTCCAAAGATCTGGACACAGGTGCCAGAGGGTGCCCCCTCTCTGAGAAAGAAAGATGCACTGGCACACAGCTGGCCATGGGGCCTGCGCAAGTATGCGTTTCCCTCAGTGAGCCTTCTCACACAAACGTTGTGCAAGATCAGGGAGGACGAGGAGCAGGTCCTGATGGTTGCGCCCCATTGGCCCAACCGGACCTGGTTCTCCGAACTTGTACTCCTTGCGAAACCCCCTCTCTGGCAAACCTTGTACTGATACGCCTGCCCCTTGAAAGCAAACTGTAGGAACAGTCTGTGTCGAGGAAGAATGGAGACATGAAAGTACACATCCTTCAGGTCAATCACTGCAAACCAATCCATAAGACGAATTCGAAGATGCGTTTGAGCGTAAACATCCTAAACGGAAGCCTGTGAAGGGCTCGGTTCAAGGCACGCAAGTCCAAGATAGGTCGTAACCCACCGGTTTTCTTGGGTACGATGAATTAGGGGCTGTAAAACCCGGACTTCATGTCAGCTGGAGGGACCGGCTCGATTGCGCACTTCGCCAGTAGGGCTGTGATCTCTGTTTGCATGATGGGAGCATCCTTGCCCACGATCGTAACACAAACACCCCAAAACCTCAGGTGAATTGAATCACATAACCAAGCCTGATCGTGCGGATGAGCCAGCGGGACGGACTGGGGAGCTCTTGCCAGGCCCCCAGAAACCGAACCAGTGGGGTTAGAGGAACTACAGGCGTACCTGCCGTGGGGCAGCGAGGTGGAACAAACATTCCATGGAATGGCAGAGAGGGCCTGAGAAGACTTGGCACACTTGGGCCACCTCTGACTGACTGCTGGTGACAAGGGAAGAGGGGTCGCCTACTGTCATCCGTGCCCTCTTGGGACCCAGAGGCAGAGGAAAGGCTTTGCCTCTTCGCTTTATAATATTAAGGTAGAACCACTGTACTCATGAACTGTTTTAAATATGTTTTTAGTACCTTTCTGGGCACTGAAAGTGTAAATTAACTTGCTGGCAATAGAGGCCTCGCTGAGCCATCAGATTTCATCAAAAATATCTTACTTTGTGTTCCGAAGATGAACGAAGGAGAGACATGAGGGTGAGTAATAAATGAAATTATTTGCAGGCTTTGGATGGGTGCTTGGGATCGGCACGTCAGGTGGTGTGCTCTGAGGACACGGTTGCATTGCAACAGAGCGTTCCAATGGGGGTATCCCCGCATACCCTTTGGCCGCCTCGCCATCGAGGTCAGTCAAGGCGGAGGTAGCCCCAGAACGGTTACGGGCAGTCAGAGATGCCCTCCACGAACTGGTGACTTTTTCTCATGCACCTCCGGGA
Organism: Ctenopharyngodon idella; assembly: GCF_019924925.1. Lineage (NCBI taxonomy): Eukaryota > Metazoa > Chordata > Actinopteri > Cypriniformes > Xenocyprididae > Ctenopharyngodon > Ctenopharyngodon idella. The sequence goes on along the minus strand of NC_067233.1, from coordinate 20,399,020 downwards.
AGAAAGGAACCTGAGGTGGGCCCTGACGATCAAGCAATGCAGCCGAATCCTCATCTCCAGAGGACTCAAGCCCACCTTATGATGCGGCGATGGACATCTGATCATCCGCCAGAGCCCCGAATGAAATGCTGGGTCCCTGCCGAGCAGGACCAGCAATCTCATCCGGGAGCTCTACAGCTTGCGATGTGTGAGAGGGGTGTGTGGCCCAAGGAGATGGCCTCGTCGGGGAAGCCCACACAGTCACCCTCAGATCACCCTGGCCATCAGCCAGAGAACAGGAACTAGATCAGGGTATGGCAGAGTGGACTCTACCTCGACTAAGGTAATCAAGTCTTGATCGCAACATTGCAATGGTCATCCTCCCGCAATGGGTACATGACTCATCCTCAGCATGCTGAAAGTCCAGACAAGTGAGACAGCACTTGTGACTGTCAGACGGAGCCAGAAACCGACCCCACCCAGAAACATACAGGCGGAATGACATCTTTAAAAAGACGCAGAGTCACACATGTGCTGCTCTTTCAGAGAAATTTAGCTCTTTCAGCAGTGCTGAGGCGTACAGGGGGAGATCGTCGCACAGCGTGCAAGATCTGCAGCAGGAAGCAGGAAAGCTCTTTTGGAAGCAATCCTCACTGAACACGCTGTAACACACAACACTGCTAACTAAAGAAGCTGCTCATAGATTTCACTCAAAAATGATCGCAGAGCACAGCTACTAAAAACATATTTAATACAGTTTATGTGACTACAGTAGTTCAATCTTAATATTATAAAGCGACAAGAATACTTTTTGTGCGCCAAAAATAACAAAATAGTGACTTTATTCCACAATATCTAGTGATGGGCAATTTCAAAACACTGCTTCATGAAGCTTCGAAGCTTTATGCATCATTTGTTTTAAATCAGTGGTTCAGAGCGCCAAAATCACATGATTTCAGTAAACAAGGCTTTGTTACGTCATGAGTGTTCTGAAACTTAGTTCACATGACTTTGGCAGTTTGATACACGCTCTGAACCACTGATTCGAAACAAATGAAATCGCCCATCACTAGATAATGTTGAATAAAGTCGCTATTTTGTTATTTTTGGTGCACAAAAAGTATTCTCGTCACTTTATAATATTAAGGCACATGAACTACATATGTTTTTTTTTTTCTGTAATTGATCCACTGAATTTTTATTACCGAACCGATGCATCATAGAATCACCACTATTTAGTACTGAATGATTTGAGAACAATACATTCAGCATGTTTTTGAGTTGTGTCAAAATGTAGCAAAACTCACTTTACTCCTCATGATTTATTCTTCACAGAGGGTTCCACTTCATCAGAGATTCCTCATCTATGATTCCTTGGAGTCCATCATCTCTCTCATTCCTACGTGACTCATATATCTAGCACACCTATCTGAAGCACGTCTCATGAATTCTCAACCCTTTAGATCAGAATGTGCCTCCTCTTTCTTCTCTTTCTGGTGTCTGTCTTCCACAAAAGGTGAAGTGATGCAGAACACCAGTGCAGACTGGACGGAAGCCCCGTTAGGCTCACCCGCCTTCTCAGGACCTTCATAAACAGGGGGGCGTGAAACGTAATCCCAGGCCTCATGCATTCAAGCGGCCTGGTTGCTTCAAAGTTTTGTTTGTGTTTTTCCTTTTCCGGCTCTTTGAGTGTCTCCCTCCTCCAATGCCTTTGAAACCCAAGCTCACCCCCACCTGTAACGGGACAGGCATGTTTTCATAATCGTGTGTTCAAATTGGCATCTTTATTTCCTGAGCCCTATTTCCGGAGTCACTGCTCAGAAACAACGAGAAAGGGGAGAATCCGCTTGACTTGTGTAACATTATTAATAATAATTAATCTTTAAGAATATTTGATTTAATGCTGAATGTTGTGCTTGTTCAATTTAATAAAATTAAAACTTTAATTATGATAATTAAAATAATTGAATATTTAATATTGAGTGGCCAATTTTTGCTCATTTATTAATAGTATTTATATAATATATATATAACTGCGCAGCTCCCCCCGTAGCCTAAATGATCTAGCACAGCAGCACCTGCGTTAAAGAAAAATCTGGCGCCGGCCCTGGTTATAACGGCCCACATATTAAAAATGGTCGGGTTTAAATCAGGCTCGGGCTCATAATTACAGTGAACGTGTCGGGCCGGGCCGGGCTCGGACACAACGTGCTCGGGCTCGGGTAGGGTCGGGCTTGATTTGTTGGGCCCGATCTAAGCTCAGCAACAAAGCCTGATTTTCATCTTGAAGAAACAGCATTGGGCAAAACCAGGAGGACGTATAAGGGAATGTGTGGCTCCAACTCCACACCAGTAGCTTTTCTAAGGGCTTGATCCACCTTGTTTTGCCAGACATGCCACTTGGATGGTTCGTGGTGTGTCCAGTGGTCACATGGCTACTGAGGCTTAGTGGAGTACAAGAAAAATCTGCCAAGTTTCTAATATAGTCTAGAACAGGGTTTGTGAGTTGATGAAAAGCTAATAATGAATTATATCAAATAAAAAATGAAAATAAATAAATGGGGCTGCACGATTATCGTTATATAGCATATGATTATCAAATATAGTCTGATGCGCTGCTTGTTTTAGAGTGAAGTTCAGCACTGTGTTCATTTACACGCCAGCAGCTTATGATTGTGTGTTCAGTGTTTTCAGCGGCTCAGTTCACAATAAATGCAGCAAACTCCATCTCTGCATGTGCTGCAAGCTTAATGTGCATTTGAAAAAAAAAAAAAAAAAAAAAAAAAAAAATGAAAAACTTGCACTAGGGTTTGCTGTATTTACATATTTGCTTAATTTCCAACATTTTGTTGGCAGCGTTTACAGCATTTCACAAATATTAACCAAAATATAAAAGCTAGAAGATTTGAAATGTTAAAAGTTAAAGTCAGCATGACAGAAGTTGCAATCATCTTTTCTTCCCTATTGTGATGTACATCAGAGTGAAACAGCTTCTGGAACAAGAAAAAAATAGGACGGGACTTGATTTTGTGCACGGATAAATAATTTACAACAAATACTGCATTATTAAAAATAAGATTTTTTTTATTATTATTTTAATGGTGACTTTAAGAATTTAAAACATAAATATTAGTATTGTAACTTGTATTGTAAAATAAAATATTTTTTATAATTATCAAACATTCATTTTTATTTTACAGTACAAGTGTAAATTACAACAGTATTATATATTATAATTAGAGTTAAAAATATAATAATAATCATTCACACTGGTGTTTTAGGAACCCAATCAAACTGAATAATAATAATTATATTAATATTAATAATAATATTATTCAGTTTGATTGGGTTCCTAATACACCAGTGTGAATGTAATGTGGACTGAGACACTGTCACAGCTAAAAAGAGGTTTAAGTCCACTTTATAGTCCAGCTACAAAGTCAGAATTACTTTACTTAAAAAGATTAAATATTTTATTTGTTTACCTGCATGATATGTGACTATTAACCAATTTTAGAGTGTGAATGTGATGTTAAAATATTGAAATGTTAACTTAAAATCTCAGGGGGTACTTTAAGTAAATATTTTATGGCTAAAGGGTTCAGCTGACAAAAACGTTTAGGAATCCATGGTCAAGAAACCACGTGAAACAAGGCAGGAATGCTCCATCTTTCCGTGCATGTCTCTCCACTTACACTCCTCATTCCGATTACACCCCATTCCCCCGTGAAATAACAGCTATACCGTAATGGCAGGCTTCTGGAAGTAAAATTTCCATTCAAAATCTGCAGAGAGAAATTTATTTTTAGCGATAACATTTTAACCCAGGATCTTGCATGTGCTCTTACACTGTAAAGTGATTTTGCGTGCTTCTGTAGAAGCCAAATGATTGATATGATTTCAAAAATAAAAATAATGTTTAATGTTAAAATTCTTCGAAGCACTATACCAACAAGCTAGCTATCAAACTAATATTAGTTACAGGAAAAGGAACTTTAAGCATATAAAAAAAAAAAAAAACACACACTGGCATCCTCTGACAACAAATCATATTGTATGCGCTGTATGTCATTCACCTTCCCTATTCAACTTACAGAACAAACACGGCACCAATTCCATTTTTCCCGTAAGCTGAATAGGAAAGGTGTAGGACATACAGTGTAAGCTTTTTGAAGAATACGGAAGGCAGCCTGGCAGAACCCCTTGCAAGGCGATTATTTGTGTTTATAAAACATTTTTATAAACATATTTTATAGCATTTTTTTTTTTTTTTTTTAAGAAAATGACCAATCGTTTTGCTAGATAAGACCCTTATTCCTTGTCTGGTATTGTTTAAAGCCCTTTGAAGCTGCACTGAAACTGTAATTTTGAACTTCTACCGTTTGGGGTAGCCAATTGAAGTCCACTATAAGGAGAATAATCCTGGAATGTTTTCATCAAAAACCTTAATTTCTTTTCGACTGAAGAAAGAAGGACATGGACATCTTGGATGACATGGGGGTGAGTAAATTATCAGGAAATTTTTATTTGAAAGTGAACTAATCCTTTAAATACAGTAAGGCTTTATGGAATAAGAAGTAAATTCATTCACTCACAAATCCTGTATCATTTTCGATATTCAGATACTATTTTTCTTTGACTGACTTGTTGTAATGTATATGATTTTGTTGTTTAGTTTGATTTAAGATTTACAACTCTTTATTAAAAATATTTTGAATTGCCAATAGAGAAAATGAAGGGGAAAACCTCTCCTGAAACGATCTGTCTATTCCTTCTCAGTTTCTCAGCAATTCCCTTGCCCATAATTCAAGCATAGCATCCATCGTTATATAAGATGGATGTTCATTCTTTGCTATTATTTTACAATGATTAGAAAGTAGTACCATAAAAAAAATCATATATCAGTCAAACCAGTAATTCAGATTTTTCAGTAGAGTAACTGAAACTGAGTAACTGAGAAGTGTCACAAAAACCTAATCTGAGAGATACTTGCTGTTGGGAAATATAACACAGCTACAGCACTTTAAGACGGGTGAATGAGGATGAGACACAGATTTCTCAATTAAGCTGATGAAACCAGATTCATCTTTTTGGTCTTTGAATTTCAATCAATATCTAATAAGTTCTTTCATTTATCCTCAAGACAGCTGTGGAATCTGACACAGTCATGAATCATAGTGTGTGTGTTTGTGTGCGTGTGTGTGTGTGTGTGTGTGTACTTGTCTACCTATCTAACAGGGGACCATGGTGTCATTACACATTAACCAAAAGGGGACCACCAAGCAAAGAGGGGACATTTTTCAGGTCCCCTGTTGGTCATGCTTTAAATCATGTTAAAATCAAGTAAAAAAAAAAAAAACTTTTTTTTTTTTCATTTTTGTCCAAGTGGGGACCTATAGGTGTGTGTGTGTGTTTAAGCCCATACAGCAGCACCCCTGTAGGCTGGAGCAGGAACAGTAATGGCCCATTAACAAACATCGTTCACACTACTCTATTGTTTGAATGGCTTGCTGTCCCAGAAAAAGCTCTAAGACTGTGAGCTGCTGTTTAAAAGGCTGCTTACTTAAGGAACCTTGAATGAACTACTAGGCCAATTATAGAATTTTTTTTAATTATCTTCATTATTATTTCACTCTAATGCTAAAACATTCTAAGACAATTACCATACAAATTAACAAAATATTCAAATGTTTTTTTGGTAACACTTTAGTATAGGGAACACATATAAACTATTAACTATGGCTTTTCCCTCAATAAACTCCTAATTTACTGCTTGTTAATAGTTAGTAAGATAGTTGTTAAATTTAGGTATTGCGTAGGATTAAGAATGTAGAATAAGGTCATGCAGAATAAGGCTTTAATATGTGCTTAATAAGTACTAATAAACAGCCAATATTCTATTAATATGCATACTAATAAGCAACTAGTTAAAAGATGCTAAAATAAATACCTTTTTTTTTTTTTTTTTTTTTTTTTTTAAATATACCAGAAATTATTTATGCATCGTTCTACATCTGGATAATATTTAACCAATCTAGCAGCTAACACATATGCAAACTGGGAGCTGGTGAAAGAAAAGAAAAAAAAAAAAGCCTAAAACTTACTAGTTTCAAACTTTGCATTACATTAATAGGAAATTTTATTTAAAATTGAAATTTTAAACAGTAAGTATTTCAAAATATATACTCAACCAGTATAAAATTAAATAAAACTGCCATCAATAGAGGGAAAAAACAAAACAAAGAAACCGAACAGGTGTTGCACTATAACAGGTCAAGACTCAAAATTTTATATCGACTTGCTGCATTGAAAATGTTCAGCTGGCTTAATCAAATTATGCAAACTGAATGTTTATTCACACAGGCACTTTAGTTGAACCAACTGAAGATTTTCAATAAAACAGTCAACTCATAATTTTGAACTTTGACCTTGACATAGAAGGCTTTTAAGTGCTTTTTAAGTGTCTGATTGTATGGATGGCATTTTATTTAGTTATATGGGGTACAACAGTAAACTTTGAAGTGCAAGAAAAATTACTTGTGTCTGCTTAAACTGCTCATTTAGCATGCACAGTTTAACTAGTGTGGAAATTGGCATGGAATAGTGAATAAACAAAATGCCTTTGGTCCAGTTAGATGGTAAAGTGTGAACTGGTGTTTTAGTGTTACTATGAACATTGCTGCTACATTCAGAGATATTCAGAATATGAAATATTGCTAAATGTAAAGGCAACCAAACAGGTGTCACACTTTACCATCTAACAGGGGACCAGTGTCCTTTTGTGTAGTGAAATCACTATTGCACATGCCGCTGCTGCTTAACTTGTATGTGCATGCATGTACACTTTAGCTTGTGTGGAATTGGGCATGGAATACATCTAAATTAACTTTTTTTGTTCAAGTCAAAAATATTATTTAACATCAATGAACCAACCTAAATACATCAGTTTATACCAACAAAACTAAGTTTTATGTTTTAAATGAAGCAGAAATAGCTCTTTAAGGTAACAGGTCATCACTTTATACAGTGAATATTGATTTGATTAACCCTCTGGAGTCTAAGGCTGATTTGGGGCCCTGGAGAAGTTTTGACATGCCCTGACATTTGTGCTTTTTTTCAGTTGTTCGTAAACATATTAATGTAAAAAGTGTCATTACACTGTATTCAGCATGAACTTCGCTACCATATTATGTGAGCAACATGTATGTACATGTTTTGTTTTTTTGAAGGAATAACGTTTATGCGTGGTTATTGAAAAAACAAAAAAAACTTAAGTCACTGAAATAAGGCCAAAAAAATTATATTAAATCTGTGTTCACAAGACTTCTGGGTATTGGAGGTTGTAGACTAGAGTTTTTGCTTAAAAATGATGTAAAAATTATCCTGCCTACTCATTTATATAAAACAATATATTAATTTAAATTTTGTAAGACACTTTTTGTCAAGAAGCACAGTATGCGTGGAGGCGTGAATCTTCATGAATAATGCTGTGATTCACACCTGAGAAGACAAAAGTTTCGCATAATGAACTGTAATGACCTGCATAATAATGAGCTCTTTCAGTCAGGTAGGCTATGTGAAAAAACCCTCTGTGATCTTGTCTCAAGCTCATCCTGGTGTATATCAAACATACAGAAAAAACAGCAATACTGTGAAATATTATTACAATTTAAAATAATGGTATTCTATTATATACTTTAAAATATAATGTATTTCTGTGATGCAAAGTGTCTGAACATTCATGTTACCTCTATGGCATTTCATATAGCCTTTTGGCTTAAAAGCATGCACATTTGGAGAAATATTGATGGATATTGATGGATTCTCATATGTTTATGTCAATATTTATTCATTATTTATTGTCATCACTATGAGCGCTGGATACTGTGTTTTCAATTCATACTTGCAGCCGGAGGGCGCTCTGTACACCTTTAGTCCACAAATGACTCTAAAGAAGAACAGGCCATGTGACATTCCAGGAACTAACAAAGGCTTCCAGAGATCGCTAACGCTAACCACGGTGATAACATGCAGATAAACACTTCTGAAGACAATAAATACACGAATGCGATGATGTATACATGTATTGGCTCAGAATTTGCGTCTGAATAGCGCTCGCTCCGGGGGCGTGGCCGCATTAGCGGATAATGAGCTGAATCACGGGCGTCTGACATGGCTCTGTTTCCATACAGATTACATAAACAGAGAATATTTGTTTTCAATTTGACTTACACGATTTAAAACCTGACATTTCAATGTTCCTTTAGACTTAAGTCTAATTTTTTTGTGATTAGTATTCACCTTCGTGGGTCATTGTACTCGAACAGACAAATACACACACAGTTATATCAAAATGCCTGTCCTGGCAAGTATGAATGTAAACACAGACAGATATGTCTTAAGTGAAAATTATCAGTTGGAAAAGAATGCATGTCAGTAGGATCCGTGCAAAGTGACCGCAGCCTAATAAATTAAACCTGCTGCTGTCTGTCAAACAACAATAGAAAAAGAAAGTAATAAAAGTAAAAAAAAAAAAAAAAAAAAACCCTCTTACTTTTGGTTTTGGTAAATTCAGTTGTTGAACAAGTGTGGAAAAACATCAATTCTTGATATCCTGGGCATGTAGGGAATATGAATTTGAAGGGATGCTCAAAAATCATAAAGAAACGTTCAATGGCTTAAAGTTTTCTGTTACATACACCACAGAAAAAGCAAAAATACCAGGAATAATCATTCATTCTATTTAACTTGGAAAGACAAATTTTCAATTTCTTACATTTGCTGGAAAACTGAAATAAAATGGCACTTAAAGTAGGCTGTCTAAAACTCAAGTGGACATGTTCAATTTGATTGTGATATAAATGCCATCAGAGACACAGAAAATGAAACTCTCTGTTGATAATAAAACGCCTGCAAAATAAATGCCAGCATTGCCGTCTTGTTTATTCATATGTCTTTTATTTGTATTCTCTATAATGCCATGGTTCAGACAACAGAGCGTTTCATGGTCGGAAGTCAGATATCCAGATCTGACCTTGAATGGAACGAAGCCTAAATCCACAGGCAAAACAAGCAATGATCAGAAATCATCTGCATGTATCCTCAAGATTTTTAACAAACAACTCAATTTAATTTAATACACAAGTGCATAAAGAGTAGATTTCAGACAAAACTGAACAAAGATGTGAGTGTTACTTGTGATGTTTCTTAAGTACTGTTTTAGAAAGATCAGTAGAGCTTCAAGCACCCAATGCTAGTTTGACCGCGATAGGGCCTCTTGAAGTCCAGAGGGAAACCCTGCATAGAGATCAGTAGATATATCAAGCTCCGTTTATTCAGCACCACGATCATTACCAGATGTTGGCTGAACAGCAGCTTCCAGGGCCTGAGCAAACTCCACAAATCGCTATAAATCACCAGGCACTTCCCAGCAGCTTCCTACATGTCTCAATTCCACAATCATGTCTGCACTGTCATCACAAATGGACGGTAAATCTAGTCTTGATCTTGTTTTTCTACTGTAGCAATAGTCAGTTTATGCAGGTGAGGGCCAACAAACACAACAACTGGGAACAGAGAACAGAAACAAAATATGAAATCTGCTCTTTCAATCGGTCTTTTTCCCCTCCATCATTCCTTGCTTCCGCTGGATGCCCTGAAAGCCACTTTTTTCTCATTATCTCTGTCAATGACGCATCTGGTGCAATAATACAAATGTTAACAAAAAAGCTAATAAATAAGGAGAGGAGATGGCAGTGAATGAGTAGGCATTCAGAGAGTAAAAAGAAACATAGCAGGCCCAGCGGACTGGGAACATGCTTTGGAGTTGGTAAGAAGAGAGAGCTGCTTAAAACTAAAGCCGCCCATGATAAATGGACAGTAATGCCTTTCCCATCTGGTTTGAGGAAGGGCAAAGCCACTAATGAGTCCTATCAACACAGGTCTCCTGTCCTCACAGGGACATTTGATCACAGGGCCACACAGGACAGAAACAGACTACACATGCTGTTCTATTACGCAAAAGAGCCCAGAAAACTGATGACTCAACCTGATTTTACGATACAAGGGCTGAGATGAAGATATATAGCACAATGCTCTTTGTGATTACATTTGGTACATAACCTGTCCTGCACCATACACTTTTAAAAATAAAAGGTTCTTTATTGGCACCTACCACTTTTCCACCATCGGGCCGAACAGTTCTAAGAACAGTTCCAGTAATATTTCCACTTGAGCTTGGTTCAGCCACAATTACAAACCATTCTCGGCTCGGAATTTTCAGCATGGTTAGCTGTGCTGGTAAAATGCATGTAGTGACGTCGCCAGGATTGGTCACTTGTCTGTTGCCTGGCTACCAGTTTCTCTGTAGCTGGCCAAGTGAGCTATTTAAGCGAAGTAAACAGAAGTTAATAATAAAATTAAAAGAAATATCTGACCATTCTCGCAATTTACAAGTCATGTTGTATGTAAACTCTTAACTTTTTTGGTAATTCTCGTTACCAAAGCAACGACTGAAGCGTTTGTATTACATTCCAACGAGCTCTGTTATCGGTGGAAAATGAAACCATATCCATACTGGCTGGGCCGGACTGGCACCGAATGGAATGGTTAAGCAATAACAACGGTTTGTACCAATGGTGGAAAAGCGGCTTATGGTTCCATGAAGAACCTTTAATATCAATGGAATCTTTCCATTGGACAACAGGTTCTTTATAGTGAAAAAATATTTAGATTATTAGATTATTATAATGTTCTTTACACTAAGAAAAACTGGTAATTTTAAGAAATGGTCACTGAAAGGTTCTTTGGGAAACCTAAAATGGTTCTTTTTAGAAAGAGGTGCTTTTTAGAAATCATTTTCAGAAATTTTCAGAAAAGTGAATTTTTTTTTTCTACTTTTTTTTTTTAACCACTTTAATTCTTAGGCACAGGACAGAGAGGACAGAAAACGATGGGCAGAATAAGGAAACATGATATGAAATGTTGCAACCTGCATTCGCACCTGCATTATCCACATGAGAACCATGACTTAACATGTAACCAATACATCTTATATAAAACTTACGTTTTGTCGCGAAGTGGAAATGCGTATTACACATAGGAGGATCTGATTTTGACATGCTTTGCGTACACATGCTACATGAGCAATTTTAAGGTTTAGATCCATTAAATAACAGAACAGGATTTGGAAGTGAAGGAGGAATTAGTGGTTTCATAAATTGTCTTGTGAGTTGATCTTGTCCTGAAATTGAAGTTTCAAATGGAGTGAAAAAGGGGCAGTGGAAACCAAACCAAGCGAATGTAAAAATTTCAGTTCAAGAGAGCAAGAAAAATATCAGGAAAGTCTTCTTTTTTTTCTTACAGCGCGTAGTATAATGCACAGTTCTGGCTTCTGTGCAGACATGTGCTTTAGTGCCATGAAATATAACAAAGATGGAAAGAAAAACTGTGAAAATATTTATACAAATGAAACAGTCTGCGATGGAGAATTTGGCGGGGTGTGAAGAAGCCGTAATAAGAAAAAGGTGTCAACATTCATCACTGAATTCAAAAGTGCATATATAGAATAATAAACAAAAGTTCAGATGGCCTGGCCAAATTATTGAAACCACATCTTGAGAAATGAATAGATTACTTTACATCCTCACATTTATAGTTCTCACTCCAGAGAAGGAAACATGGATGTACTTTACTGTGGATCGCTTTATTTACCATATGGAACACCATATAAAGAGCATAACGTAGATGTTATAACATCTCATAAAAGTGTTCCACTAGGGGAATTACCTTTAAAAGCCAAAGCAAATCATGTAACAATCTGACATCTACAAATCTGAAAATGCTTTATTCTAAATACAATATCATCCCAGAGATGTCAGTAAAACTTCACATTTTGGTGTTGCAATTTTATAGAGCCATGACAAAGATATTTTCGATTTTTTAATATATTATTTGTAAAATCTTGGCTTTCCAAAGCAATTCAAAACAACATAACACCTATCAAACTACACCTCGGCCTCCACTGGCATGATTGAATTGCGTTAAAGGTAGAATGTGCCAGCAGAGGGATTAAAAAACAAGTCCAAGTTCAAGGGCCCTGACTAAACAGCATGGCAAAGATGGTTGCGGTGCATCAAAGCTGTCTTGGCACATCTTTGGCGTCCCAGCACAGTGGGTGCAGCTGCTCAACTGAGGTCATCTTGGCAGCTGCCCCTGCCGCCCCTCCCTACCCGCCCGAAGTTCAGGGGTTCGCTTATTGCCTTCAGCTGCTAAGAAACTTCTCATTCATGCTTAATTATGAGAAAACTTTTTATACACGCTTGTTTTCTTATTCTAAAATTGCCTGCTTTGATTCTCCTCGCGTGTTTTATGCTGTTTACTTGCTTTTTTTTTTTGCTTTTTTTTTAAAGTGGGGAGGGAACGGGTAGATTTCATGCATTATATTAATTTATTATTTTCTTCATATTTCATGACAACTGCATTAACCCAACCAGCCAACCTTTTACACTTGCAGATTTATTTGGTTTGTTAGACAGCTCGCAATGAGAGTGAGTGTGAATTCGACAATTTGCAACAACAAAAAAAACATTTATGGTGTTATAAATCTGTTTGAGAGATTGGGTGTCATTTATTATTATCATTATTACTGTATTATTATTATTAATTTATTAATACCTTTTTTAAAGTATTTATGACACAATTCCACTATTCACATGATTCTAGCATTTCGATGGATATAAAGCTGTTGAAATGACCCCCTACTACCATCTACACCAGGCGCGACTGCACGATGTGACGCGACAAAAGCAAATAGACCCCATTATAATCAGTGATGCTGTCTACACTGGATGCGATGTGACACAACAAATCCCTGACAGTAAACTGATGCCCCGTTCTATTCTTGATGTACTTCAAGTGCTCGAGTTACTTCTGACACGAAGAATACGGGCCCTATCATACACCCAGCACAATGCAGCGCCAGATGGGACACAAGTGTTTTTTGCTAGTTTCAGCCCGACGCAGTTATCATTTTCACGTCCTGCGCCACGTTATTTAAATAGCAAATACATTTGCACCCATTTGTGCGCCCATGAGTGTGCTTGTCTGAAAACGAGGTGTGTTCAGGCACATTGTTGGCGCGTTACTCTTTTGAGGCAACTGAAATAGACTACGCCATTGACCTACTGAAACCTGGTCTAAAGTCAATGGCGCAATATTTGTTTTGTTATTTAAAGAGCGTGTTAGTAATATGCGCCTATATGAGGGGCACAGCGTGCATACACTTTGCTTATTACACACAGGGACGCGCAGAAGCACACAAACATGCCAAATAATAAAAATAAAAGGATTACAATGTAAAAGATTATTATTGTATGCATAATAAAAATGCTTTGGTGGAATCCGGCTTTTCCCGTAGATGGTCTGCTCGCGTACTTTAACCTCGTGCATGAGCAGATCCGTTTCTTCACTAGAGAAGCGTTCAGTTTTTCCGCTTGCAAATTCCGCCATATAAATAACGAATCCGCCATGGCGCAAGCGCAACTGGCTTTTAAAGGGAATGGGAGATGAGACTCTGATTGGTTTATTGCACGTTACGCCCAATACACACCCATTACTCATTAAGAAAATAAGGACAACCCTTTTAGACCGACCATTTTTGCCGTCCTTAAACTAGCAAAAGTGGATTCGGACATGCCCTGAGCACACTTGCACCGTGCGCTTTAGACCATGCGCTTAGATTGTAAAAATAGGGTCCTAAAAGTATTTACAATGGTCGCTTTGTCACATCCGGTGTAGACACAGTGTAATATATAAGCCCTAACATAGAACATGTCAAGCACATACAATACCCACCAGACCTCAAACAAAAATTGTAAATTAATATTATTTTAATTTTGCTAAAAATGACAGTTATTATTATAAATATACTATGATGCATTCCTATCACGCTGCTATATTAATGTCAGGAGAGTGGCAATTTATCCAAATACATTTTTGTGATTAGTTGTATTTTGCATAAATTATATGGATGCCCAAAGTAAATTTTACTTTCATTGACAAGGCTGACAAAAAAACAATTCTTTTTTCACTCATTGTGAAAAGGCCCCCTGACTTGATTTAGCATCAGCTTTACTTTATCTTTATCTTATTTATATATATATATATATCAGTCAGATATTAAATCACAGGAGATTATAAATTAGCACGCACACTTTGACACACATTATACATTGTCCTATAACAGGAAAATGCAATAATTAACAGGGCTAAGGAAACTAATTTTCTACACATAGTTATCAGTTTTATGTAGCCATTACTTGAAAAGATGTACATGCATGGGTCAAGATCACTAATGACCCACTGTACGCTACAAAACAAACAGTCCATGTGAACGCTGGGGATGTTCTCATTTTCTGAAATTTAGCTCCAATGTCTTGCATTACATAGGCCTCATCTAAGAGGCAAATAAAAGGATCATTAACTTAGTCCAGCTAATATAAAACTCCCCCTGAAAGAGGCACTCCACCAGGGCCTCCATTTAGGATTGGCATTTCTTTAGATGGATGCATCTGCAGTCCCAAATTACCCCACTGGTTAACATTATTATCCTTGAAGTTTAAGGTGACTACACACAGAAGGTCCTGGTGATCACTGCAGTGCTATTAGAAGTTACAACAGTGATTTGCCATTTTGACGGTGTACCATCTCTGATGAATGTACTTGGAGCAGGGTTCATGTCCTCAGAAAGTCTTCAGATCACAAGATCGGCCCAGAGCACCTCCTCACGTAGGTGGACAGATCACCATGTGGAACGCGGCCAAATTAAGGCCTGATTAACTTGGCGAGCGGCCAGCACGCTCATTCAAAGGTCCATCTACTGAACGACAGGTCTGAGAAAAGGCCATTGAAAACCCAGAATGATTAGAGAGTTGAGGATTAAGTATTTTACATTTCCTGGTGCTCATTTTGATTTGCCCATTTCTGGTTAATTAAACAAACGAAGTTGCTGTTCATGGCTACAGATGTCATATTTTATTTTATTTTATTTTGTGCAAAAAGAATGAAAAAAATTGGATCAACTATTTAAATATCATTATGCATTTTTAGGCCATTTCTGGTTGTCGTCTTTGTGCACTGTCAATGCTTTGGCCAGGTAGGCCTCCAATATACTGAAAAAGTTCACATTAAGAGATAATGGGTCTCAGAAATTTGTGTGGGAAATCTGCATTCAAACGTTTTCACAAACAAATCATGATTCACTAATAACTTTAATAAATTAATTTTAAATATGAATTCTTATGGATAACTGGTACTAAAACAACTGAAACCACATGTACACAAAAAATCTCATACTCTGGGTGGCCTTATAGTCATGTGAAGATGAAATTTTATACATAGATACTTCATCATAAATCTATTTCATCATGTACAGTGAATGTAAGGGTATAAATACACAGGGCAAACAAAGGGAGCTAAATCAAATGCAGGTGAAACTAATCAGTAACTAAGGAAACAAACTAGGCCATGATCGGTAACTACAGAAACAAACAAGGATTGGGAACACAGTCAAACAGGAAAAGAACAAAACCAAACTAAAGGGTACGTTCACACAACAACGATGTACTAAAAACCTTGTTGTTTTTCACATTCAGATGACAACGTTGTCAAAATGATCCCCATTCACACGACTCAAACAACTAAAAACGCTGTATTATGCTGCCAGGCCAATAGTTGGCGATGCCACTTTGTAAAGAAACACTACGCACGTATAGACAGAAGAACACATAATATGCATGCGCATGACGTATTACGTATATGCACAAATTTTCACAAATTCGCGTTTTGGTTGCTTACATAGAGATGATAGTATCGTTTTCAAAAGCTTGCATTTTCAGGGGCCCCGAAACTAGACGTTGTCGTGTAAATAAATGGCCAAAAAAGTTTTCTGTTTTTAGTTGAAAATGGTGTTGTGTAAACGGCCCCTAAAACACAAACAAACTGAACATAAACCTGACAGTGAAAGAGTAAGAAAAGCTAGTTATAGCTTGAGCATGCTTCAACGAAGATATATGTATATACAGCTGGCTAATGAGAGCTGTGTAATCTGGGTCTGTATAAAGGTGTTTATTCTGTTTGAACTGATTTTGAGGATACTGTCCTCTCAAGTGAAAGCTCATCTTCAGAGTCTCATGTTTGCCAAGAATGATGAAAGGCTATAAAGGAAAGGCTGTGCAGAAAGCCTTTATATGGAGATAGTTTGGGATGTTTTATTACATTTACATTTATGCAAATGACTAACCTTAGGCACATGGTCACTCATTTAAAATACTCCAAATGCATTAACATAAGAACAAATTCATGCATTTAGGTGGAAATTTTTCGTGATAATTTCTCCGGTGAGTACAAATATGAAATACTGCACACAAATATTACTCTAGGAGACCCACTGTTCTCAAGATAAACTGCTATTTTGAGAGGTTTCGTGAAAAAGTAGCTAAAGCATGCTTACCGATGACGATGAGGGTGTAGTTAATGTTGACACTGCCAAAGCCATTGGTGGCTTTACAAATGAAGGTCCCAGCATCCTCTGCCTCCACCTCTTTGATGCGCAGGGCTTGCTGAAGGACCCTGAAGCGCATCCAACCACTGTGGATGTTTCGTCCGTCTTTGGTCCACATGATGAGGGGCGGCGGATCGCCCTCCACAGGACACTGAAGTTTCATGGTGCGTCCAATTCTGACGGTCTGACGGTGGGCAATCTTCTCGGCTACACGTGGAGGACCTACAGAAAACAAGATGATGTTAATTACTGTCATTGTAGAACGCTGTCTGGCTTTGGCAAAAATTCAAACCGTTTTCCTTGATAAATTACTGATGAAATAGCCGGAGAAACAAAATGATGGGTTGAAAAGGTATGTTAGAGATTGAGCTGCAGGAGATGAACACTGGTAAACCAAAGTGCTTTGTTAGTGGGTTAATTATCTCATTCAAGTGCATCCTATATAGCTTCCTTATGAGATTTTGAAATTAACATTAACTAAGATAAATAAATGCATTAGAAGTATGTTAGCTATTGTTAACAAATCAAACCTTATTGTAAAGTGTTACTTACATGATATTATGATTTACATTTACAAAATGAACATGTTGTATTTTGTTAATGATATACAGGTGCATCTCAAATTAGAATATCATGAAAAAGTTTTTTTCTTTCTGTAATTTAACTCAAACAGTAAAACTTAAATATATTCTAGATTTATTAGACAAAGTAAAATATTTCCAGACTTTTTTGTTTTTATTTTGATGATTACAGCTTGCTGCTCATCAAAATAAAAAAATCAGTATCTCAAATTATTAGAATATTTAATTTCAAGTTCTATTAAATTACCATTCTCAGGGTATAAATACTGGGTTTAGGTCAGTAATCCCAACAGCAGTCATGGGGAAGTCTGCTGACTTGACAGTTGTCCAGAAGACCATCATCAAGACCCTCTACAATGAGGGCAAGCCACAGAGGGTCATTGCTGAAAGAGCTGGCTGTTCGCAGAGTGCTGTACCAAAGCATATTCATGGAAAGTTGACTGGAAGGAAAAAGTGTGGTAGGAAAAGGTGTACAAGTGAAAGGAATGGCCGCAGGCTTGAGAAGATTGTCAGGCAAAGCCGATTTAAGAACTTGGGAGAGCTTAAAAAGGAGAGGACTGAAGCTGGAGTCAGTGCATCAAGAGCCACCGCACACAGACGTCTTCAGGAAATGGGCTACAACTGTCACATTCCACATACCAAGCCACTTCTGAACCAAAGACAATGTCAGAAGCGTCTTACCTGGGCTAAGGAGAAAAAGAACTGGACTGTGGCTCAGTGGTCCAAAGTCCTCTTTTCAGATCAAAGTAAATTTTGCATTTCATTGTGAAATCAAGGTCCCAGAGTCTGGAGGAAGAGTTGAGAGGCACAGAAACCATGTTGCTTGAAGTTCAGTGTGAAGTTTCCAGAGTCAGTGATGATTTGGGCTGCCATGTCATCTGCTGGTGTTAGTCCACTGTGTTTTCTGAAGCCCACAGTCAACGCAGCCATCTACCAGGACATTTTAGAGCACTTCATGCTTCCTTCTGCTGACAAACTTTATGGAGATGCTGATTTCATTTTCCAGCAGGACTTGACACCTGCCCACACAAGGTACCAAAAGCTTGATTGGCCAGCAAACTCACCTGACCTGAACCCCATAGAGAATCTATAGGGTATTGTCAAGAGGAAGATGAGAGACACCAGACCCAACAATGCAGATGACCTGAAGGCCGCTATCAAAGCAACCTGGGCTTCCATTACACCTGAGCAGTGCCACAGGCTGATTGCCTCCATGCCACACCGCATTGATGCAGTAATTCATGCAAAAGGAGGCCCAGCCAAGTATTGAGTGCATAGAAATGAACATACTTTTCAGAAGCCTGACATTTCTGTTTAAAATATCAAATATATATAATATTTTTTTTATTGATCATATGAAGTATTCTAATTTATTAAGATAGTGAATTGGTGGGTTTTTGTTAAATGTGAGCCAACATCATCACAATTAAAAGAACCAAAGACTTAAAGTACTTCAGTCTGTGTGCATTAAGTTTATTTAGTACACGAGTTCCACAATTTGAGTTGAATTACTGAAATAAATGAACTTTTCCACGAAATCCATTTTCATTTAGTGCATACATTTTTAATGAATGCAGTGTTTGGTCTGCCATATTCTGACAAATATTTTTGTCATAAAATTTAAATTCCATTCCATAAGAGTAAAAATAACAAAATATATATTTTTACTACAAATTTTTACTAAAATCTTTACTACAATGAAAGGACATTTTGTTAAATAACAAAAACTGAGTAAAGTATGTTCCATAATGTGATCCTTTCGTCATCAACCAGAAGCATTTAATGACTATATATAGTAAAAACTTTCTCAATCTATCTGAAATCACCCTTCATACTACATCAGTACATACAAACTGGGCCATGTTTTGAAATTACATGAATGTCAAAGAGACCAGAATTCACCTCACTAAAATCAAATGTTCATTGTTCAAAATGTTCACTGTTAGATTAGGTTCACATGAACCCAACCTTTGAACTTTTTAAAGTAAATTAAGTGGTTCCTCGGTGCGCACCCAAGTTCTAAACAAGCTAACAGAACTTTAAGGTCAGTGCTCATGAAAACCTGTTGTGCTCCCTCATAATCTTTAATCAAAAACATTTACATGACTGCTCGCTATGAAATCTCTTTTCTGATGACGTGTACAACAGCAATATAAGATTGTCCAATGGCCAGATGAGTTTCAATCCCCCCCCATCCTGTCACTCACATGAAACGATCAAGCAATTAGAAAACAACAACTTTATACAATCTAATAAACTCCCAATTAACAAATCAAGTGCCGTTTTACTTTTTTCTTGCCCAAGAAGCCATTTCACTCAAACATATGCGTCAAAATAGGGTAGAAAATTTGGTCCATCATGGCAAATTTTCTGTTCTGAAAATCCTCAATGGTTTTCAGCAGTTCACTATGCAATAGTCTTATATATACTGGCTGATGGACTGAAGTAAAGTGAAAACTTCAGGGCAGGCAACTAAGAAATTTTCTTTTCAAGAGATCAGTCGGAGGTTGAGAGCGTCTTGGCCCGGCTGAACAGAGCGAGGCTTCCCCCTGCCCACGCACAGCCCTGCTTACTCCCGTTAAAAGACCAAATGCAGGAAATTGATATTGTCACTGTTTATGTCTGCGGGGAAATTTTAACCGCAGCCCCCTGTCAGCCAGCCATGTCTCACTGGCGTACTGCATTGTTTGTGCGCTCCTCAGTTGGTGGTTCCGAGGAGGTTAGAAAGGTCAGAGTCTGCAAATACTGTCCGCGCTTGTTTCTCTCAAGGCTGTGTGAGTCACTCTAATAGCTGTTTACATAAGGCTAATGCCAGATTGGTTCCATTTAGCTGCCACAAAACTAGGCTTAAGAAGACCTTGTGGTGAAAATTTTAAGAAACAGACTTCCACATGCAGTCATACGCATGAAGGATATTATTACGTTTTAGATCTTTTCTCTTAAAAAACACCATGCCTGTAATTGCATCCATCACACGGATAAATGAAGAGGAAGGAGTGCTCATTGTCAGACATTCATCCAACACATAATCATTTTCAAATCCATTTCAACAAATTAAATCCATAATCTGATGAAAGAGAAGCTCTGAATGACAGAGGATGAGACATCATAAAGTCATCTGAAGCCATATGTCAGGTTACTATGAGGGTATGGTGTAAATATGGTGTAACTGAAGGTTAGGGTCGCAACTTGCCATATTAATAACTCAAGTGATCACAGGTGTGCAACTCTATGTATATCTGCTATTTTATAACAGCCTCAAAAAAATGTAAATAATTATATTTCAGGATTCCAGAAGTTTTAAGAAATGAATGAATTCTTCAAGGTTCCTTTTTAACCAATGAATTTACATGACAATTTTAGTTTGTGATTAGATTTTTTAAGGATTAAGGGTTTTTAAAAAGTAATTTTTACTCAATAAAATATTAGCTTAGCATTGAAAATGTATATTCATTACAAAATGCCCATGGCATCACACTTTTAAAATTAGGCTCCCTCATACTGTATATCCTAGCTTTCCAAGACTGTGGGAACTCTGTCTCTGTCTCTCTCTCTCTCTCTCTCTCTCTCTCTTTTAAGAACTGACGTTTTAAGAACTGAATGTTCTTCGGGGATTTTTCTGCTTTCACAAAAGAATACATTTTTGCTGGAAACTTTACCATACCATGCAAAACACCACTGAATAGTATGTACATACATTTAGCTAACATATTTTTTACAGATGCTTTCAAGACTATTACAACAATGTAGAATAAATCACAGAAATCCAAGCCAAATTTTCATTCTTAAGAACAAATGAGATTTTAGAGCTCTGGAAGTGGCAAATATAATCAGTATTGCTTGGAATATAGAGCACAAGTGCAATATTTTGTCCATATTTGAAGCTCTGCACCATCTACCATCAACATCTACATTTGCTGTATGGAAAAGAGCAGCGAGGAAATTCTTTAAATGGTTTTATATGCTGACAGATATCAACTGTCCATGAAGTGTAACAGCAAAACTGTTTGATGTCGAATCAAAGGGGACTTCTAGTGAAAAATGCATCTCATGCCTAGTTTCACATTGCTTTGATATGATGTTGTGCCCAGTGGGAGCGTGAAGGAGTCACTGGCACAGGTATGGAGCCAACCTGACTACAGCACACTAGTGCGTCCCACAGACACCAGTGTGTAGTTGACATGTTGATGGATGATGTCTGAAAGTGTGAAAAAGAAATTAGTCACAGTCAGGAACTCGCCAGAGTCATGTTCTCCTGCTCTGTTTGAATGGCTTTCTCATCAGAGTAAAATCTTACTGGTGAGCTGTTTCACAGATTGAAATCTCATTCTCCTTTTGGAGGACCGTACGCCCACACTTTGAGCAGATTTATGGCCCTCCCGCTCCGGTTCTTCTGTTCGCAGGTTGGTCCCGAGGCCTCTCCTCCTCGCAGACCGACAGTACTGCGTGTTTCACAGATTAGAGGTGTGCGGGACAAAACAAAGGCCCTGAACTTTCACAAGCAGCGCTCGGTTTGCCTTCCAACTCTTCTCTCTTCAGCCCACAGATGGCTGTGATTAATGCAACAGCTTCCACACAAGTCACAAAAGTCAAAGCCAGGGTCAGGAAAGCACCCTCCGAAAAGAGAAACGACACATGGAGTAAAGGTATTTACAATGTCTGAATAAATAAATGTGTTCCAATGCGCAACAACATACATTTAAACAGCAGGGACTTTAAAAAGCCTGCACATCTGTATAAATATTGGGTGTGTGAGAGTAATTGTGAGGAACGAGCTCGGTGAATGAGGGGAACGGCAGGTCAAACTCTTTAAAAGGCAATCTGTTTTCTCCATTCAACATAAACGCATTCCCTTCTGTCGCAGCACTATACAATACGGAGGCCGGTCTCTCATTCGTCTCTGTGCACCGGGGAACTCTCAGCGACTTGCAGTCTTCCATATCCCTCCTTCCCTTTTACGGCCTGTTGGCTTAAGGTATCCCAACATGCACGTCTGGAATGTCGACTAATGAGAGGAAAAAAATAATTCGGTAAGAGGCCAACGCAAGTAGCATTCCATCATATACTCTCTTTTAACTCCAGCTCTCTGCCAAAAAGCCTCTCCAGGACAAGTGGCATAAAGAAAGCATTCCCTTAAGAATTAATATCTATCCTTGAGCCAGCTAGATAGGGCCCTTTGGTGCGAAAGAAGTCGAGGAATAATATTTTGGTTGGCCTCGTGTTGGGAGCACAGGATGTGCTTTGGAGCACAAGAGTTCTGAGCTATCGAGTGCCAATGTATTCACCTTCAGGAAGCGGGCTGTGATAGAGTAAGATACCCCTCTCCCTGCCTTCACTTCCTCTGTCTTACAGGAGGCTGTTTTATTGCTAATCATATTCGCTTTCCACCATTAATTCCCGAAAACTGATTGTGAATATGCACAAAATTAACAGCTCTGGAGCTGTGGAAATTAACCCTCAGAGCCCGGTGAATGCACCGGCACGTTCTGCTGGATTTTTTCCTCATGACAGCAGAAACATCTTAAAATACTCCATCATTTGTGGCCCTACAGATTAGTGTAAGACATCATTATAAAATATAAAGGGTCTACTTTTAATTGTGTACACTCACAATAACAACAAAACCTTGTGTTTCTGTAAAATAAAGAAAATAAACAGGGTGCGCTTTCAGCTGTCATATGCAAGGCACGCCAACCTGCAAACGCCCCTACCCCCTCAAAACAAAGCATTAGCGTCATCATTCCTTTGCTTTTCACAGAGTTTAGAAGACCCGCTGTGAGTTTACCTTGAATTTACCTCAGAAGAAGAAGAACACGATTGATATCCAGCTGAGGTAAATCATTTATTCCCACTTACATTAAAGTGTTTTTGTTACGTAACATGTTAGAATGTTTAGACAGTGTTTACTGTGAAATACTGTGTTCGCGAATATCTGCTCAAACGTGTTATATTGTGCTAAGTAAACAATAATATTTCATAGAGTAAATGGTCTCTGTAAGCACTGTGAGTTTGACTCACTTACAATGTGCATTTGAAAAGCAAAACGCGCACACTTCATAACGTCATAAGTGTTTAAAATAATTTTCATTTGGGATCTGAAGTGGCTTCTTATAACATAATGAGGCAGACAGTATATTATTTTGAAGTATTCTAATAAATTAATTATGGGTGTCGCGATATACCGGTATTGACGATAACCGAGATATTTAAAACATGAAAAATCAATATTGTGTTAATTAAGGGTCTGGCAATATATCGTGATAACTGTAATATTTAGAATGAATAATACACATGATAATATGAAACGTAAATAATCCAGTATCTGGTTGACATCCCAAAGTACAATAGGTGGCGGTATTGCACCTTAACGCTGCCATCTGACAAAACAAAAGAAGATGCAGTGCGCACAGCTGCTACTGCCGTGGAAAATCATGTCGTCTGATAAGACAGAGGAGATTCTCTACACAGCAGAGAATGTGAGCGAAAACGCTTTTAGTTTCATATTTTTCTTTCAATATTATAATGTTATTTTTTAATTTAATTTATGTTGATTATTAAAAGGGAACAGCACGAGTAAGATAGGATAGCTACATCATAAGATGCGCAATATATCGGGAGACATGGAGTGGGTCAGACATGATTTTGACCACTTCATTAAGTTTTGTAGAAAGCCTTTCATTAAAGTGATTTTCGTTTTGTATAAATTGTTTCTTAATTTTAATCAACGTTTCATCAACCAATTGCATGGATTTAATAAATAAGCAAATATAGCAGACAATACAATGGAGGGGCTGGCACGATCACTTGCATGTGAACTGGAGCGTGTCTCATAAATGAAGCAGCTTACAGGCTACTTGCCTCACAGACATGAGAAATATATCTATAGAAAGTTTGAAATGACTACTTTTAAACAAAACAATTCAAAACGAATAGAAATAGGCTACTCTCTGATTATGTAATCCGTATGAAATGTGCATTTAAAATGCAGATAGAGACGTTTTGAATTTGATTTAACATGGAGAATTAACACACCATTTTGACAGTATATGGTTTGTCTTTGTTCAAGCCATCTTGGTTATTTTCATAAGGATAATGTATATTTATAATGCTATGCTAATCTACATAGCCTTTATCACTGTATAGAATACTATAAAATAATATAACTTCTGCCTCTAAATAAAATCACACAGCATGGTCTTTAAAATGTGCATCAGAAACTCTTTTCAGTTCTTCGGGATACATTCAGGCAATGTTTTTTACTCCAGCTTGAAATCAGATAAACTAAATGCTTGTCTTCCTTCATAAAAATTTGCCAAAGACAGAGAATGCAAAAGGTAAAAATAATTGTGCCTTGTGTTTATCAGTTGTTTGTTTATCAGTTGTTTATCAGTATCTGATTACCCTTAAGTGTAGTTGTTGTATGCAATGGTGTGATTCATTGGCTTCAAAAAAAAAGAATGAAAAAGACAAAATAAAGTAAAGATGAGTTTGACTGATAACATTAGGTTTTTTTCAAGGTTTCTATAGATATCGCAATATATCGATATCATGAATTCTTTTGGCCACGATAACCGTGGTGTGAAAAATCTGATAGTGTGACAGCCCTAAAATGAATGCATTGTCGATTAGAGTTGCATCAAGAATATACATTATTCTTATGAAAATATACAAGATGGCTTGAAGAACACAGATAAACCATATACTCTCGCAAATTGTGTTTATTGTCTTCATATTTAATAAGTCAAAGCATTTCTATCTTCTTTTCATTCAGCTATAGAGATAGTTGTATTATGGATATCCTTGAACGGCATGTTATTTTACTTCTGTGAGGCATATTTGAAGCATGTTCACAGTTGTTTTGTTTTTTTACAGAAACTAGATGCCACTGATGAGTCGTGCTGAAACAGTTTTTCTCTGAGAACACTGTACAAACATCAGAAAGCTGCATTACACAAACATGGTAAAATGAAAAAAACAAACACCTTGGAAATGACAGGTATATTGAACAGGAACTGTTTCAGGAATGGTACAAAGGTGTTTTTCAGCTGACAGGGCCATTAGGGGAGGGTCTGTGTCTTCCCAGGTGTGAAACACATCATTATTCATGATCGTTCACGCCATCCCCGCATACAGCCTTCTGACACAAAACATGTCTTACAAATCAATATATTGTAAATCAATATATTGTTTTATGTGAATGAGTGGGAAGGATGATTTTCACACCGCTTTGAAGCAAAAATTCTAGCCTACATCATACATTTTTCAAAATTCTTGTGAAAAAATATTCAGTATGGGTTTTATGGCTTTATTTCAGTGACTTTTTTTTTTTTACAAACCATGCATAAATGTAATTTTCTCAAAACTACAAACTTTTACATACATGCTGCTCACATATTATTGTAGCAGAGTTTGTGTTGAATACAGTAACATCAGACTTTACCCATGAAAATGCTAAGAGTAACAGAAATAAGCACAAATGTCAGGGCATGTCAAAACACCTTCAGGACCCAGAAAACACCTCAGGGCCCAGAGGGTTAAAGGAAGATTCTAAGTCAGATACTACATAAGTTTCCAATGAGCAAATGTTACATATAAAACAAAGCAAAACACTCACTGGAATTATGTGGGTAACATAAAACCATATCCTCCTAGAAAAGTTGTTGCACCTCAAAAAGGTTGATTTAGACAAATTTAGAGATCAAATAATAATATTTTTATAAGTGCTTTAACAGATTTTTACATTTCTACTTTTCAAACCCTCCAATAAATTTGAGTAAATTTTAAATACATGAAAGTGATAGTTCACCAAAAAACAGAAAATTATTTTATTGTTTACACACTCTCACGTTGTTTCAAATCTGTATGACTTTTGTTCATCTTCGGAACACAAATGTAGATATTTTTAATTTTATTACATCTTTTTTTTTTTTTGTATATCCATTGAAAGTCTATGTAATGAACATTTTCAAGTTTCAAAAAGTTATGAAGACATCGTAACAGTAATCCATATGAATCGAGCAGTTTGATCAAAGTCTTCTGAAGAGACACAATCGCTTTATATAATAAACAGATTTAATTTAGGCTTTTATTTATTTATAAACATCGCACATCAACATGCATACATAGAACACAACAAATGAACGTTTGGAATGACATGATGGTGAGTAAATGATGACAGAATTTTCATTTTTGGGTGACCTGAGACAAGCTGGAACTATTTTCTGTACTGGTTGACAGTTCTTAGGCCTTTATATTCATTAAGTTTTATTTAAGCAGGAATATTTTGTTTAAATCAAACATGCCAAATGCATAAAATCAAATAGATCACATTTTTATAAGTCAGTCTGTGGCTCCAAACCTCCAAACACCATGAAAATCACTTTATACATAAAGGATGTTATGAGACTGATTACGTTAAAAACATAGTAATTATTGTGGATTTACATTATCTTGAAGGATGGTTCATGGCTGGCTGAAAATGTAGAACAAGGAATGTAAACATACTACAGTTATGATGTATGGTGTGGTCTCTTACAGCTCTAACAGTCAATGCATACTAAGATTTTTCTCAAGGTGACACAATTGAGATGGAATCAAGTGACTTTACTTGTATTTACAGATCTTTAACAACTAGAACAGGCATGAAAACCTCACCATTTCTCATATTAATTACTTTCTCATTGCTTATCATGAAGCATTTGGACATTTTTGGGTCCAGGAAGTTCGACCAGCAATTAACATTTGAACGCTCTGTTCAGTGAGCTCCAGAATCTGTTTACTAAAGCCGGCCAAAGGAGGAAAAGAGCCAGTGAGAGTCAGATGAAATTAAAAACCTCTTAAAACATTTGCCAGATTGAGTACGGGTCTCCCTCGGGAAAAGCTGCAATGAAGGGGTTTGTGGGATATCACATGTTGCCACCATGAGGTTTTGAGAGCCAACGGCTACACAAGCAAAAAGACCACCATGATGACGTTAAACTGATCAGGCTGAAAATGGTCAAAACTTCAGTAGTTTTGTGAGACTAACTATTGCATGTCAAAACTTTGAATGCAAACTAGACTATAATCTTTGGAAAGTTACAACAAAAACTGTAATTGCAACATTTCATCTTTTCCATTTCTTTTGGAAAACAAACCTACATTCAAGGTAATTTTGACTTTGGGACAGTTTTACAATGAAACCAGAATTCAGCAACTCAATGACTATAATCACCGCTAAGTACAGTTACACGCAAACACATTTTTAAAAAAAAAAATGTAATTTTTAAAAACTACATTTATGTGATACTAAATCTGCAACAAATCAGGAATTAAGGCATGACAAGAGTCAAAAAGCTTTTCTGATTTTCGTGCATAACTGTGTTCCTACATTTGCGGCTTACACAAATACTAAGGCATTTAACATGCAAAAGATTAAGTGTATGAATTATATTTGCATTTCCAAAAGGAAATACCAGTATTGAAAGTTTTAGGCTTTGGTAGCTTGTAAAAATATAAACACATGCAAGGAAGGCCAGACCAATCATAATTCACTATGCAAATACTGTATAGTAGTCAAAAGGATATTTATTAAATGACAAAATTAAAAAATTGACAGCACTCCTAAGGCTAAAAATTATACAAAACTCAGTCTGAATGGAGTCGATACACAAAGTGGTTTAGGCTGAATTAATTGCAGAAGTTCAGTACGTAGGGTTTTTACATCAAACCCTAACCAGAGCATCTAAGAAATAACAAAGGATTGCAAGTGCTGAAAATATGTAGCATAAGAAAGAATGTATAGCTCAGATATGTAAGTAATATCTCTATTCTACGGTCTCATCTAAAAGGCCATCTCCTCCCCTTGTGTTTCTGTCACTGCCTGGGGCAACAAGTAAAAGTGATGGGAATATTCTTACACAGACAGTTCTCCATTCAGATAGGTAAAGAACAGCCATTTCCCCTGCTGTCAATAGGTCAATTGCTACCAATTGCAATAGCATGACAGTTAACGCTGCCCTGAGGCAATGGGCTGGCCATCTTTACATCAGACAAGACCTTCAAGAAATCAGCAATGTATTTTGTTAACCACAAGTACCTATAAAGTTTAATTGAGGGGGGAAAAAAATCCCATAGACTTACATTGACGGAGGCATATCTATAAACAAAATATAATAGTGACTTTTTTTGAGGGAGGAGGGTGGGCTGTTTTAACAGTAAAGGTCGGGTATACTTAATTTTCCGCAATCCGCTCCGTCTTGCGCACAGTCGTGTCCGCAGAGCTTTCAAAGTATGCTCAACCACGGATAAGCACGGATGGATGAGTTTGACACATGCCCAGTACAACTGCCCAGGGCAGCACTGTCATTTACAGGACAATCGCTCGGAGGGATAGAAGAAAAGTAGCGGGTCCGCCATTGCATGCAAGAACCAAAACAAAAACAACGGAGAATGATATGCTCCTTTGTTTACTGTTTTGTAAAGAGTTTACTATTCTTGAAGCACTCTTCTTCGATTGCTGCACAATACATCACAATTGTGTTTATTGCCACCTAGTGGACTCTTCTGTCTCAATATTCACTTTGCGTCTGTGCGGACATTTACCTACTACTTGTCCTGTGCGAATCAGTGGGCGGGGCTACAGTGGTAACGATGTAAAAGTAGGCGTTGATTTTCTTCTGCAGAGGCTGTCTTTCACCTATTTATGATGTAATAAATAGGCACATTCCACAACCAGTCGTAATCTAGGCTTGGTTTAAATAAAAGCTGTTTTTGTACTAACAAGGTAGCTTTCAGTTCTGAAACTTACAATATATTCTTGTAGTATGATGACCTGTTATATGTCAAAAGCTCAAGGAATATTTGATTTCTCAATTCATGACCCCTTTAAGTAATTTCCAATCCAGCATCAAGAACACCTTAGCAACCTCCCATAACACATTAGCAACCATATGGCAACATCTTAGAGTAACACACATCTTAGCAACCATATGACAACATCTTAGAGTAACACACACTTAGAGTGTGAAATGCATTTCGATTTTTCAGAAAATGCATGATAAACTGATAAAATGTATGTCTTGAAGTCACTTTGGATAAAAATGTCTGCCAAATGCATAAATGTAAAGATATTGTTTTAAATGTTCACTCTACAAACTGTGAACATCTATGAACATCTATTTTAAATGTTCACTCTAAAAGTCCATGAAAATGTACTGTGTAAATATGAAGGAACTGATTTTTTTTCACAGGCGTTTTATCCATATTTTGAATTACGCATTGTACTGTGTTGTGTTTTATGGATAAAAGAAATGTGAGTACTTAATGGAACTTAATGGAAAATGTACTAGTAAATTTCAGCCAGGACATTATCTGTTTTTCTACAATTTTTTTCTTATGTTGTAAGTTTAAATTTTATATATATATATATATATATATATATATTATATATTATATATGTGTGTGTGTATATGTATGTGTATACTAGGGGTGGGCGATATAACGATTTTTGATCGTGGACGATTAAAATGTCTCCACGATCTGCTTATGAAGAAATATCGTAGTATCGTGCTACAGTGCTTTCTATCAGTTACAGTTCCAGCGCCTCCGTCTCAGCATACTGTTCAACGTGACGTACATTCACGTCACATTTTAACGCAGCGGTAGAGTAATATTCGCTGGACACTTCAATCCACAAAAGTTATTTTTAGAGTCCAAAGTTTACAGAAACACAGTTGGTTATGTCTAAAGTGAAAGTAAACATTTGAGAGAAAACTGGATGCGTGGCTGCAACCATGCATTAACCATGCGGTCGCCTGTCCTTAAAGGGATAGTTCACTGTAATGTTGTTTCAAAACTGTATTCATTTCTTTCTTGTGTAGAACACAAAATAAAATATTTTGGAGAATGTGGGTTAGCTGGACAGTTGCTGGTCTCTATTGACTTCCATGGCAGGAAAAACATAGTCACTATGGACCAGCAACTGTCTCGTCATTCTTCGAAATAACTTTTTGCTCTTGACTGAGAACTTTAATACATTAGCTTTATTAAGAATCAATGTATAATTTATACAGTAAAGTCTAGTGTTATATTTTTATATTTGTTCATTTAATTTTTTACTTGAATGCTACTGTTAAATACATCTACTGTAGCTGAAAAAATAAATCATCTTATTAATTTCATTTGTATAATGTGTAGCCTATGTTTTTAAAGATAAAGATAAAATTAATAACAAATAATAACAAATAACATAAAAAATAATGACAGATTTTTATCTTCCCCACTTTGGCCTAAATGTCTGCCATTTTTAATTTTATTTTATATTTTGTTATTTTGTAAGGCTTTGTTTTTAAAATAGGGAAATTAGTTTGGCTGTAATGCTCAGTCACTTGCAAAATAGTAAAAACAACATGAAGAATCGTGATAAAAATCGTAAATCGTGATTTTCCTGAAAAAAATCGTGATATGATATTTTTGCCATATCGCCCACCCCTAGTGTATACGTATATATACACGTCTTAGTGGAACTTTCAAATAAATAGTAATGTAATACATTAGACAGGCCTTAATATAATCATATAATTACATGCAATCAGTTGAAAAACAGATACAGTACAAAACATGTTGTGAATGGCACAGGATCCCACAAAGTGGAGCAGTGACTGAGTGAGTGGTTTATCTAATGAAGGGCTGGAGTGGTGGGAAAAGAAAGGTTTGGCTGGCTCTGCCGTTCTGCAACAGCCCCAAAGGAGACACACTTTTCTGGGAATCTCAGGACCAGAAGCTAGTAGGGTGTTGGGTGCTGAGCGGATAATGTTGCCATGTCGACCAGTCAGCAGATTCTTTAAAGTCTTTAGTTCCCTTTGCTGTTCTGGCAGTAGGAACACGACATGAGCTCTTTTTATTCCTTCTTAAAACAAAGATATTTATTAAAGCGTGCAATGCTAGTTTTCATACTACATTACCATAGATTATTTTTAAGAATAAATTTAAAGAATCTAAGAATAAAAAAATAATTGTGAGTTTTATGCTTAAAAAAAAATGTCAATGAAGTGAGAACAATAAACTTAACTGAAGATACATTTTCCTAAGACACAAGCAAATGTATCTTGTTTAATTTTTTTTTGCCATGCAACGGCTGGGCCGATATATAATTGTCAAAGTAGAAAGAGTCTTTGAAAGGAAATGAATAATGCTGGTTAGAGAACCAGACCTCAATTGGACTTACTCCAGAAACATTTAAAGCTGTCAGTTCTGAGGAGCATAAACCTCCATCTCACCTTATATAATGGCCACAGGTTCAATGGAAACAAAGCGTGGTATGTCCTTCCAAATTAACCCAGATCATATTCATTTTAAACAGCACCTGTCTTCTCGGTGTAAATGAATTGAGGAACGAAATGTTGCAGTAAATTCTGGACATCAGAGTGCTGAAAAGCTATGAAAAGGCCACGTTCAGCAGGCGTTGTTTTCGCAAGCTAACGAGACCGGAACCAAGGAGTTTTTTTTTTTAAAGGGCGACTTTTATGAGAGCTCAATAGAAGAAACTTGGGTCTGGATGACAATCATGCAGATGTATTGGACGTGAAAGGGGAGCCTGAAAAAATACAGAGGGAGCAGAGAATTCCCAGGGCTGCGACCTCGGCCGGGAAGTCAAAGGAAAAGCCAGCTTCTTATTGCATGCTGGCAAAAAACTGTGTTAAAGGCCACAACTTCAATTACACGTGGCTGCTGTGGGGGCTTTATGTTTCACAGGGGGGAGATAAAAATGACCTCCACAGGGTGCCGCGTTAGCCGTGTGGACTCAACGATGGGGACAATGATGAGGATTAATGATTGAGCCAGGAACAGATGTATGGACGAGCACAACAGGTTTGGGTAGCATGTGGCAAAAGAAACACAACCCTATGCTACACCAGGGGTTCCCAAACTTTTTTGTCAGCCAAATACATTAGACGTTTTCTTGAAGTACCCCCTGAAATTTTAAGTTAATATTTTAATAATTTAACAACACATTTGCATGTTCACAGTTCTCTGATGTTGTCACATGACATGCAGGTAAACAGATAAAACATTAATTTTTTTTTAGTAAGTGTTTTATTTTGATTGTTTTACTTTAAAACTATTTATATACACTTCCAGTCAAAAGTATGGAATAATTAAGATTTGTATAATGTTTTTGAAATGTCACTTCTGCCCACCAAGGCTGCATTTATTTGATCAAAAAATACAGTAAAAACAGTAATATTGTAAAATATTATTACAATTTAAAATAACTGTTTTTTTATGTGAATATATGTTAAAATGTAATTTATTCCTATGATGGCAAAGCTGAATTTTCAGCATCATTACTCCAGTTTTCAGTGATACACTGAATACACTGTTACACTGAAAACAGTTGTGCTGATTAATATTTCTGTGAAAACCGTGATACACTACCATGGGGTAAGTACGTTTTAATGCAAGGATGCACTAAATTGATCAAAAGTGATAGCAAACACATTTATAACATTTCCACAAAAATATTATGCAGAACAACTCTTTATTAATGTTTTTACTGAGCTCTGAAAACACAGTATTATCAGCTGCATGTGTGTAAATAAACACAGTGCCGCTCTTCACTCTGAAACACTAAGTGCAACAGACTATGTACTTTTTAAACTGCAGCCTTCAATTTGATAAATGCTATTTTATCAGATATTTCACTATTTCAGTTTTATTTTGATTACTTGTATAGCCCCATTTCTTTATTTGAATGTTACATTTAATTAAATTAATTATTAGCTTTTCATCAACTCACAAAGCCCCATTTGGGAAACCCTGTGCAAGGCAAACAAGCCCAGCCAGTCACACATCCGAGTGTGTGCTATTCGGCTAATTCCATTTTACCGCTCAGAAAAACGGCTCACAGGAACCGGAATGCAGGGCATGAGTATATAAGATATCCACCCTTTCCCTCCCCTCAGACGAAAAAGAATAAAAACAGAGCTGTAAATGGTCGTTCATCACACACCAGTCTACACAGCATCTGCAATTTGCGTCTTTCCACAAGAAAACTGGTGGCTTTTGTAGAATGAAATGTTAGATGTTCAAAACTTATGAACATGTCATGCTGACAATCCATTGGTTTGAGGTTGCGGCACAGTTCAAGGTGTGGAGTGCTGAAAGAAGAGGGAAAAAGGTTGTGGCACAGCACAAGGACAACTTGATATCAAAACAGTATTGCAAAGGGAAACTATTAACAGTGTATGCTGGAGGTACGGGTGGCCGAAATCTCTATGGCTAATATTTAACGGTGACGGCCTCCAGTTGCCTGATAAGGCTGAGACGAGCCTGTCCGATCACACTTCTGTGTCTTATCTGTGCTCAGGGCACTAACCCCACTTTAGATAGGAGGCCAGCACCTGCAATTGCTTAATTTTTTTTAATAAACTTTGTGTATTTGTTAAATAGGAGCCCCATTGCACTACAACAACAGATGCAGGTCGAAGCCTATGGTATTATTGTGGTATTATCCATGGGACAAAGCATAGTTTAAAATATAATAAAAACCAAACTTTGAATGAGTACACATCAAAAAATACAATTTTATTATTAATATTTGTGGTGCATCATTATTATTATTGCTCACATTTAAGGTTATGGGTTTGTTCTAAACTTCAATGCGTAAGGAGAGGCTTGAGGAGAGGCTTGTTATTGTTGAATAAGCAATCAAACTTTTGATTTTCTGCATGATAAAATGGCCAAAACATTTTATATTAAAGAATGTAAGTACACGAAACTGTTTCACTGCAATGATCATGAGCATTTACAATACGGTTCCAAACTTCAAATAAATGTTGTTCTTTTGAACTTTCTATTCATTAAAGAATCAATGTGCTGTAAAAAAAAAAAAATAATAATAATAATAATAAAAAAAATAAATAAATAAATAAATAAAAAAAAACTATATATCATGACTTTCACAAAAATATGAAGCAGCACAACTGTTTTCAACATTGATAATAAGTGAGGGTTAATCAACGGCTAGCTGTGCATTAAATGATTTTAATGCATGATGTGGAGGCGGCAAACCTAACGTGAAGCAGAGTGCATTCAAATAGTTTAATGCACAGCTAGCCATGGATTATCCCGCTTATACCATGGTCATTTGCCAGCATTGACAACTTAACTTAGGGTAAAAATGACGGTTATTTTCGTCAGTTATGTCTCATCAGATCTAGCATTCTGCCCACTTTGAATCAGACACAGAGATAAAGTAGTGCATAAGATTACATTTATTTGAATGAATTATAGCATTTATTTGAATTCATTATTAAGAGGGAGAGTAAAGAGAGAGAGAGAGAGAGAGAGAGAGAGAGAGAGAGAGAGAGAGAGAGAGAGAGAGAGAGAGATGCACGTGTGAATTACCTGTTCTGAATCTGTTCAGCGTCTCTCTCTCTTAACAACAAAGATGTGAGTTTAATTACTTCAAAACTAGTGATGTTACCCCCTCGTTCCTGAGAGATATAAAAGTAGTGGTTCAGTAGTGAAGCTATTTTATTACTAAAAGTCACAGGGCAGCGTTGATAAGTTTCTGTGCTCCTGAATGTTTGTGTGTGTGCAGCGCGATCTCCCAGTGATGTATGCGTGTGGTGCTTCAATGAAAACAGTGCATTAATAAAGAACGGTAATTAACCACTTAGAATTCTTGGCAATTTGCCTAAAATGCCCAAAAAGGCATACCCAAAGAAAATTGCATGCTGTCTTGAACCATTTGGAGTATATGCATGGTTTTGGTCTCTTTTTAAAGGTATGTGTACCACGGGCGGTACAGTGGAACACTAACAGGTTAAACTGACTTGGAACTACCTGTGCACTATGTACCTGTACCTAACAGTTTTATTGCACACCTTCCAGCCAATCAGATTTGAGTATTAAGACAGACCATGGTATAATAAGAAATGTTTCTTGAGCAGCAAATCAGCATATATTGATTTCTGAAGGATCATGTGACACTGAAGACAGGAGTAATGATGCTGAAAATTAAGCTTTGCCATCACAGGAATAAATTACAATTTTAAAATATTTTAAAATATTAAACAGTTATTTTAAATTGTAATTATATTTCACAATATTACTGTTTTTACTGTATTTTTTTGCTAAAATAAATTCAGCCTTGGTGAGCATTAGAGACTTCTTTCAAAAACGTGAAAAGATCTTACCGTCCCAAAACTTTTGGATGGTAGTATAAACTTAAAATAAATAAAATACATTTGTGTCTACCATTAATTTGGAAATTGTCATAAGGACATATTTTTTTCAGTACTTTATAATCACATTTCCATAAAAATGTTTGTGTGTATCAATATATGATTATAATATCATTAGAAACCAATAAAATATAAAATTTTGCTTGTATAGTGCACCCTTACTAGCAACCACCCAAAACATTTTAGCAACCACTCAATCCCTTGGCAACCAGCACAACGCCCTGGCAACCACCCAGAACATTGTGAGTTTTGTTTTAGATTTTTTTTTTAATAAGAGCTATATTTTATATTATATATATTATATATATATATATATATATATATATATATATATATGATGAACATTTTAAAAATAAAAATCACTAAAGACCCAAATCCCTCCAAAGTCAAACTCTGACTATAAGTATCTCCCTTTTCCATTCCATCTGCTGGAGTCCATTCGTTCCTCCTGCCTCACACATTCCACACCGTGTCTCAACCATGACTAACCTCATTTTTTCTGTGCCGCTCTCCATCAGAAAGCGTTTCATCTACATGCTCTGCAGGCACCTGACCAGGGCAAAAAGGCACATAAGACACCTCGAGTCAAGTTGACCCATGAAAAAGAATGGCATTCAGTACTGAGTTCTAATGTAGACTGGGCATTTCATGAGCACAGCCCTCCATTTATGTGGAGAGGTAGTGAGATGCATGAGAGGAAGGGGGTTGTAGGACATTCCTCTCAAAGCTCTTACGCGCAAACAACGGCAGCTGGGAGTGAAGTAGCGCTGGGTCGTTGCTTGGGCCATGTGCTACATGTGTTCTTAATGTGCACTATAAAATCTGTTCATAAAGGAGCTTTGTATCATTTTCAGTTTTAAAAAAAGGAAAGTGACTGGAAAAAAGCATAATTTTTGGTCCAAGGCTTATGGAATGCTATTTGCATAATGGGGTCCACATGAAGTACCTGTATAAAATTACAAACGCAGCACTTCTGTAGTTTCCCGTTCTAATCTCCCCCTTCCCCCTTCAGCTTGTCCTTGTAAAGCGCTTTAGCCTTGTATTCATTGTGGCGCCACAGGAGAAGAATACCCTGACCCGAAAGGCACGGCCAGATCCGACAAAGTGTCCATTGACAGAAGGGGAACCTCACGTGGCCAGCAATCCTAGAATATTGTCTCAAATGAATCCGTCGTCATAGCACTTGTACCTGTCAGTGTACTTCAAATTTTGTCCTTGCGGGACGCTGATCTGTCATCTGCCTCGCGGTTATTTTCTTTTCCACTGCCGTCACGTGAGGGTCTTTCACTGGCGGTTCCGCCCCATGAACAACCTTCGTCTCCGTTTCCGCTCCCGCTCAAAATAAAATGATCAGGCCCATGGGAGCTGGCCGTAAATCAGCTATCCTGCCAAATATTTTTAGAAACAGGGCCTCTACACGAAACACAGCTCTAGTGTCTGAAGCACACATTCTGCCTGTTAAAAAAAGCATTACAAGTTTTTAAAGGGATATTTCACCCAAAATGAAAATGCTGTCAACATTTACTCACCCTCATTTCTTCTGTGGAACACAAGAGGAGAAATTTTCAATAATGTGCTGGTTGCTCTTTTCATCCAATTACAATGAAGACTACGCTTTCAAGCTTCAAAAAAGATGCAAAACACCATCATAGAGTCAACTGTATGAAGTTTTATGTAGTCAAACAATAATTTTGTGTGACAGACTGTTATTCCATCACTGCAACTGGATCACAGTGGGCCCTATTTTAACAATCTAAGCACATGGCCTAAAGCGCACTGCGCAAGTGCACTTAGGACGTGTCCGAATCCACTTTTGCTAGTTTAAGGATGGGAAAAATGGTCGGCGCGCCCGGCGCATGGTCTAAAAGGGTTGTCCCTATACTCTTAACACTCTGGAGTCGGCAATTTTGGAGGTACAAATAAGAGTTATTTATTATTAAAAACTGTGGAATGTCTTCTTTTATTTGTGTACACTCACAGTAAAAACAAAATGTTTTGCTTTTTGCAAAATAAAGAAAACTAACATGATGCGCAACCTGCCATCTCTATCTGAATGAAGTCCATTCTGATAGTCCTCAGAAAATGAACTGTAACTTAGAGAATGCTTATCACACAAACATGAGACATATGTCCAAAGAAACGTTGAAATGTCAGGTTTTAAATAATACAAGTCAAATCAAAAATATATATTCTCTGTTTATGTAATCTGTTTGAAAATTGAGAGATGTCAGTCGTTCACGAGTCATCTCATTATCCGCTAATGCGGCCACGCCCATGGACCGTGCACAGCTTTCAAACGCAAATTCTGAGGCGATACATGCAACAGCATTTCCAGCTCAGAAAAATGTATCAAGCTTAGTCAGATTCATGTACATCGTTTTGGAGACGTAGTGAGGAATAATTCTGGAAGAATTTACCTCAGAGGAAGAGCACAACTTTCAATTTAATTTCGGTCGAGGATCAACTTGATCAAGCCAATAATTGTGAATGGTAAGTTTTTTAAATTCTTAAGTTCTTTATTCTAATTGCAATTATAGTGTCTGTGAATATTATAATACAGACATTTAGGCTCTATAATATAACAAATATAATACATAAAATGTCATAGAGGTAGTAATATGAATGTTTAGATGATTTCTTTGGCCTGTTTTGAACAGATTATGAAGTGTTTACTCTGAAATAGTCTAGTGCCATATCAATGAAGCTTTTGTTCACAATGAATAATGAAAATTCAGCTTTGCATCACAGAAATACATTGTATTTTAAAGTATATTAAATTAGAAAACCATTATTTTAAATTGTAATAATATTTCATAGTATTGCTGTTTTTTAATGCAGGCTTGATGAGACTTCTTTCAAAAAGCTTCTTTCTTTTTCTTTTATCTCACAGATTTGAGAATTATAGTGACCAGATATTGGCCCATATTGGACTGCATGCATATGATACTGAGATCACTGACTGGAAGCAGGAAAGTTTTTTTTTTTATTCTTCTTCTTTTCTCTCCAGTGCATAGAAACACCAAATGCCAGGTATGTGATGTTCACATATATTTTTGAACAGGATTTATTTCCAGGTATAACTGTGTACTCAAAATGTGTCTTTGACTCTCATTTATAACTATAACAAACAAAAAATGATATATTACTTTTGTCATTGCATTCTTTCTTAGTTCACTCAGTCACATTCCTGACTGAATGGCTCATTATGTGGCTCATTAGGGGCAGGGTCTTAATCTCCTCAGGTGTGAATCACATCATTATTCATGAAGATTCACGCCTCCTTGCATATGGCCATCCTAAACAAAAAGTGTTTTAGAAATTTAAATTCAATACATTGTTTTATGTGTCAGAGTGGGCAGAATGATTTTAACATCACTTTGAAGCAAAAACTCTAGACTAAAATATACAGTTCCCAAAGGTCTTGTGAAAAAATGTTTAGTATGTGTTTTGAGGCCTTATTTCAGTTACTTTTTTTTTTTTCAAAAACCATGCATATACAAAATTCTCTTAAAAACACAAACATGTACATACTTGTTGCTCACATATTATTGTAGCCTAGTTAGTGCTGAATACAGTGTAATGAGACTTTTGTGTTTAATATGTTTATAAGCAACTGAAAAAAGCACAAATGTCAGGGCATGTTAAAACTTCTCCAAGGCTTCAAATTAGCCTCAGACCCCAAAGGGTTAATGAGTAATGGGTGTGTTTAACGTGCAATAAACCAATCAGAGTCTCATCTCCCATTCCTCTTAAAAGCCAGTTGCGCTTGCGCCATGGCAGAGTCGCTATTTACACTGCGGAATTTGGAAGCGGAAAAATGGAATGCTTCTCTAGTGAGGAAACAGATCTGCGTCGGGCTGAAACTAGCAAAAGACACTTGTGTCGCGCCTTGCACCGCATTGTATGTGTATGATAGGGTTTAACTCAGCCACATCAGTCTGATTAATAAATGAATTATTCATTGAACGAATCAGTCATTCAGGTTTTGTGAACTGCATCAAACAATTCAATGAAAATATTTCACAAATCATCATGGCTATGTCCCTAATAAATGTTAAAGTTAATTTTATGGAGCTTTTTGTAACTTTTTTTTTTGTTAACATAAATTATACATTTTTGGGTGAACTATTTCTTTAACAAGACATGCCAGCAACACAAATATATTTCAGCATCCTAAAGCAACACAGTATGAGGTTTGAGAGTTTAACTGGACCTCCAATGGACAATGAATTTGGGGTTGGGAAAATGAGACCCACACCTGTTACAAAAGAGCTTCTCATATCCCCATATAGGTAATTTTATCAGGCCTGATCCTTGGAGGGGCTGAGAGACATAACAGCCAGCAGAAGATGAAGACTTCCACAGGTGCAAGCAAAACAGTTCTAAACAATATACTGACTTGACACTACTGGGCTACGTTTTCCAAAATCATTGTAACCCTTACGAAAAAGAAAAATACTTCAAGTTCATTTTATGAAGTATACTTAAGCAATGTTTAAGTATATTTTTAAAGTATACTTTATGTAGTTAGTATATCAATAAAATCAATGTACTAGTAGTAAACTTGTAAGTGCCCAGGTGAAAAAGACATATTAAATTTATTAAGAATATACTTGAAATTCAAGTAGTAGGTTAACAATACATTTGTATTGCCAACATGCTTATTTGAAGTGCATTAAAAATATATTGAATTGCATTTTAATATATTTTAAAAAAATGTACTAGAAGTACTTTGGTAATAAATATATACTTAGTTACACTTTAAAAACATATGCTAAACACAAGCACACTTTTATTATATTTCTAAACAGTATACTAAAAGTACTTTGGTAATGAACATATGCTTTGTTACACTTAAATATGCTAAACACAAGCATACTTTTAGTGAAGTTAGTGTATTTACAGAAAACATACTTTTGTTACTCTTACTTAAAGTATATTTTATGTGTACTTTAAGAACATAGCTAAATGATTAAGCTTTTAGTGGGTTTAAATGTACTTTATAACCATGTGTAGGCCTACTGCGACTATATATTTTAAATATTTATATATTTATCATTTTAATATTTTCAAAGGGAAGATATTTTGAAAAACATTTTTAACATTTACAATTTACAACTTATAATGTAAAAACATTTGTCAACTATTATTAAGCATTGCCATAACCATACTTAAAATTAATATGTTGTTCAGTTTTACTTGTTTGTAAAAGGTTATACTACTTAAAAGGTTTTCCATTACATGATACGTTAATTGTAATAGGCTACTACTGAAATTCCCACAAGGATTTCAACATCATACAATTTGAAATGCATCATAAATCAATTTTCCAAAGATGCTTAAAAAAAACAAAATCACTATATATTGACTTGTGTTTAAATTTAAACAACACGTGTAACACACATGACAAAACCGGATTAATTTCAAGGCCGTTGAATGGCTCTGATTTTTTCTTATGATAATGAGCTTGCAGCCTCGCAAATGCCACATAATATTCAATTTTATTAAATTACACTTGTCTATAATTCAAATTTACACAATTCAAATTCAAATAGTATTGCCATAATCCTAGCTCCATATATAAATCAATATTTTCAAACAAACTACAGCTAAATCTATTTAAAATAAAGTAAGACTATTTCATACTAAGTATACTTCAAATCCATTCATATATTTATTGACATATCACTTAAGACTTAATGATATAAAATTATAATTAAACTTTATTTGGAGTATTTCTTTATTGGACAATGCACATTTCTTAATATTATGCCTAAAAAGTGTTTTAATATCACTATTAATAAGGATTGTATGATCTATGTATAATATTAGTCTTTAAATATATAAAGTGTACCTAAAGTATACTTGCAATAGTTCCACTTTAACACAATCAAATATACTTAAGTATATCTTTAGTTGGACCTCAGCACTACTTCCGCACAATTAAAGTGCATTAAGTACAAAATTAGTTGCTCCAATTTAGCAGACTTTAAGTATACCAGTTTAGTATACCAAAAGTACAGTTCCAGAGTATTTTTATTAAGCACATAAATATGTAAATGTATTTGTAGTATACTTAGAACAAGATAAATTTATTTCAAATACATTATTAGTATATATTTTTTCACAAGTTTATAAGACTTTGTGTAAAACTATATGAAAAAGCATTTAATAGGCTACTCAATCAAGTATACTTAAGTGCAATTTTAAGTATATTTCTGAGAAGTACATCAAGTATATTTCTGAGAAGTATATAAAAAGTAGATTGAAAGTATACTTAATTATTTTTAGGTTAAAAGAAGTATACTAATAGCACACTTGAATAAACTTCTTTTTCTTAAGGGAAGCCTAAATAGATCGTAGAACCATTGCCACCAATGGTCTCTACAATCAACTTAGCTCACGATGCTTTTGAAAAACGCATATATTATATAACGTTATTATTTAATGAATAGGTTTTTTTTTTTCTCTATTGACAAGTATTTTAATTGTGTTTAAAATATTTAATGTTATAGAATGGTAAGGTGTTAAGAAAATCTCTTCGGCACACACAAATGCAGATTTGAGCAGCATCTGCGATTCCCATGCACTAAAACCACTTCCACAACTCTCACACACTTCACACATTCCAACTGCTCTGTGGATTTTAACTTAACAGCTGGCTATGCTTTCCACTCTTATAACAGACAAAAAACAGAAACCAACTGTAAAAATTCAGCCTGGACAACTGCACCATAAAATAATCATTAATGACTGAAACACATTTAAACATTAATTAATAAAAGCAAAATAGAAACAACACTAATTTAAGTAGCAACTTTGTCTCAGATGTTTCTCCAAAAATTCTTTAAGATAACACAGCTAAGACAAATTAGAGAAATACAATAAAAAAATAAAAAAATAAATAAAATTGGGTTGAATTTGACAAAAAATGTAAAATAAAATAAAAAGGTAAAAACATTTTTTTAATAAAATTAGACAATTACTAATTACAAAAATAATAAACAGGTGGCTTGAATTAAAAAAAAAAATAAATAAATAAAATTAAATACAATAAAAAGGTAAAAAAAAAAATGGAATTATAAGGTTCTTGGAATTATAAGGTTCTATCTTGCATTTTTGTCAAAATTAAGTTATTCACATATTCTGTAACAACTTATTTACATTATGTGATCTTTCTTTTTTTAAGTTGTGTACATTTTGGGCTTTTTTTTAGAAAACAAAAAAGGTTCTATCTACTAGAACCTTCTATAAGGTTCGATCTGTGAGCCAATCAGCATTTATAATGCACACACGAGGACCGATCAAGAATCAGGATCAGCTTTCTTTGTCATGCTGCCGGGCTGCTCTGTGACA
The DNA here is from genome assembly GCF_019924925.1 of Ctenopharyngodon idella. Taxonomy (NCBI): domain Eukaryota; kingdom Metazoa; phylum Chordata; class Actinopteri; order Cypriniformes; family Xenocyprididae; genus Ctenopharyngodon; species Ctenopharyngodon idella. Next base: position 20,356,313 of record NC_067233.1, on the reverse strand, counting down.
GCGGAAAAGAGAGCAGAAAACGCGAAATCAGTGAATACTAAACAATGCCACGCAACGCGATGTTTATTAGAAACTTAATGATCGACTATTTTATTTATGATCTTGTCAATGACAGCAGCCCAAATTCCAGCGAATTTCAGCTTTTTTTGTGCTTTGCTTTAGCTATTGCTGAGGAGTTATTTTTATAGTTAGACAGACCATGCTAGCCGGCAGTGCTATTAAGAGGCAAGACTAAAGGATAGGTTCGGGTTTTGTAGTCTATTTGTTTTATCCCAGTCACGTCATTGTCATATGAGGGAGGTTATGTTTTAACCTTGATCCATCCTGTCTACTTGTATTGAGCTGTAATGTAGCTATAAAGCTCTACACTATGGCATACCGGATTAAAGTGTATAAACTATGACATTAAGTGAGATGAAATGTTAAATTTTACATTGTTAGTAAAAACTGAGTTGCTGCATAGTTGAAATATTTTAAATATTTTGAATGTGAAATATTTTTAATTATATATAGTCAATGAAACATTTTTCATTGTTTATTAAACTTTGTGAAACACCTTTGCTGAAGCATTGTCTGTTTTCTTGCAGTTTTTTTTTTTTTTTTTTTTTTCCATTTTTTCTTAAAATGTCTTAAATTTTACAATATTAAGCCTTAAAGGTCAAATAGTCAAACATTTAACAATTTAATTGATCTTCATTACAACAATAAACATTAGCATGTTATTTCAGCCATACTGATGTCTAGAGAGAAAGCCATTTTACGTGTCCCACTTTCTGTGGTATAAGTGGTCAGAAGTATTACAGTAGCTGCTTTCTGTCTAAACAAAAGGAAACTTATCCTTAAACTGTTCCTGCAATAATGTCCCTAGTGAAAAAATAGTATACTTAAGCACAATTTATTCGTATATGCTTTAGTATAACTAAATGTATTTGTGGCACGCTATAAATTGGTATACTTAAAGTCTTCTAAATTGGAACAACTAATTTTGTACTAAATGCATTTTAGTTGTCCAAAAGCAGTGCTGAAGTTCAACTAAAGCTGTATTAAATATACTTGTTTGTGCTAAAGTGGAACTATTCCAAGTATACTTTAGTACACTTTAAATATACTCTTGTATTAAAGTTTTGAAATTCAGTCAGCATAAGCTTCAAATGTATTTTGGTGACATTAGGATTGCAATTCAGTTACACTGTATGAGTGTTTAACATACATTAATATTATACTGATAACAAACTTTTAGTGATTTTAAAACACATTGCAATGGCATTCCAAGTAAACTTGAAGTGTGCTAATGGCATCATTATAGTGAGCTTCGAATAGGTTACAATAAAGTAATCTTTATAAATAAAGTCACAGCTTAAGAATTTGCCTTTTACAGACACCCCCAGTATACCAGTAACTTACTTATCCAGTGAACATCAGTAAGACAATGGGAACAGATATGTATTTGTATATTGAATGTAGGAACCAGTACAGGCTGGATTCGAACTCAGGTCACTGTCGCACAAGAGCACTCACTTTACCTGTTGCGCCACCACGCAGATATACTCCACAAGTATATCTGCATGGTGGCGTACTCAGAAGTACTCTCTCTATACTGTTACAAGTACAGCTATAAGTAAACAGATTTTCAGATTATCAGATTAATGACAGCACAAATTATATGGATTAAAAGACTGTGAATTGCCGAGAAAAGTCTCAATATAGGCACAGTAAGTGGTTCGTGAAAATAAATGTGAAACGGCCTGTATATAACACGAAAGCTGTTGAAGAAATAAAACCAGCAGACGCAACATTAAATATCAAGAATGTTTTGCTTCCCTTTTACTTGACATGATCTGTCATTAACGCAACATGAAGTAATTGCATAAACCGGCATAACATTAGTTTTATTCTTGTGTGCGCACTAAAACACAGACAGTTCCGTTCGTTGGTGGAAGAATGTGAACATGCAGAACTGCTTGTTTTTCAGTGCACGCAGATGGAATAAAACCATCTGCAACATTTCTCTGCCGATTGTCTCTGCGCACTTCAACTCTCAACTGTTCCTGACGTAAAACGCAATGAAATGAATTGGCGATCTCGCATTACACTGCGGATTTAAATGTGATGCATGAATTAAAATGATTTACTTTTCATGCAGCTATGGTTTCTGAATTTATTTGACATTTTAACTTTTTGTGTAATTTTTGAGGACTGGTCAGCATCAGTATAATAATTTGTATAATAATTCATAATATTTGGACAGCCCAAAGGGCTGCAGTCCATATTTCATTGTGCAACGGGCCATTAAAGTAGCATTAATGGAAAAAGTGTATTACACTTAGGTGCATTGGAATGCATTAGAAATACACTAAAGTAATAAAACTTCTGATCAGGTACGTGAATTTCTTTCACCATTTCAAACTGACTATATGTTGTTTTCTTTATTTGTCATAATTACAAATATTTACTTTTGTAACTACTTTCTATATGTATGTATATTTGCTTTGCAACCATGCAAAATTGTGAAAAGTGCTATAGAAATAAATTTGAATTGAATTAAACAATAGCCTACCTGATATTCAAAGTGTGGGCAAATTTTTTAAAAGGTCATAATTATAAAACTTATTTCATGATTATTTATTGCAACTCAAAACACATTTCCTGTAAACTTTTATCTAGACCAATACTTTTTTTACACTCAACAAGTAGAACTCAAATACAGTTAATTGAATTGTACATTTAATCATAACAGGTCAACATAGGATTCAACAAAAATAAATTACTGAAGTAGTACTTAAATATTTAACAAATTAAATCATTTTATTTGCAAATTGCTCATTGTTACATTTGAGCTGTAGGCAAAAGTTTTAAAATTCCTCCTTTACAGCACCTGTTGTGAAACAAACTAGATGTTTCACTTCATACCTCACGTTTTCTTTGGTTTGCACAAAAAGAAAGTCTCATCTAAAAAATTACATAGCATCATCTAAAAATAATTTGATCATTCTCAGATTTGAAATACATGCTGAGACTTGGGTCTTTAGCTACAATGAGTTTCTAGACTCTAAATGTTTCGTTCTGACAAATGTGCCAAAATCTGCAATACAGATTTCCAATAGTGTGCACGCCAAAGAGTTCTGTTGTTTAGCAAAAGTACAGCAAAACAGATTGTTGGTGAGTGTGATGGCATTGGCTTTATGGCGTGTTTGAAACACAGATCAATCATTGTGTCAACTTCTGATTCAACCAATGGTAGGATGTTGGGGCAGGCCAATGGGGGTCAAGGTTTAGCTTCAGCAGTTACAGTGTTTTCAAGTCATGTCAGAAAGAGTGTATTTATGAGATAAATCTCATAATTATGAGTTTTGGTAACTATGAGTTTTCTTAAGAGTTTCCAAAATATGTGCATGACGGTGAGAAAACATGTCAGAGGCAATGGATGCAGAGTCTGCTCCAGTGAAAAAAAACCTACCAAAATGTATTTAAAATAGGCCTACATTAATTTCATACTAACTACAAACCCATTAATATATTTACTAACATAAATATTCTAATTAAACTTTATTTGGAGTTCTTCTTTTTATTGCACAATGCATATTTCTTAATATTAAGCCTAAAATGTATTTATTTTATCACTATTAGTAAGGATAGTATGATCACTGTATAATTTGAACGCAAGATATTTAAAGTGTACCTAAAGTATACTTGCAATAGTTCCACTTTAGCACAATAAAAAAAAAAATCTTTAGTTGGACCTCAACACAAAAATACTTGTTCCAATTTAGCAGACTTTAAGTATACCAATTTAGTATACTAAAAGTACAATTGCAGGGTATTTATATTAAGTACATAAATATGTAAATGCATTTGTAGTATACTTAGCATAAAATAAATATATTTCAAATACATTTTACTATATTTATTTTTCACTAGGGGTGTTATATTACCTACCATATTCCCACCTAAATTTAACATCTGTACTGGACAAAATATTTAGCACTGCCTTTTATGCTTAACTTTAATATTCATTCTAAAATATGAAACAAATGTCATAGAAAGCATTAAATGTAACTATCTCATGCATGTCAACACATTGTTACAACACTAATTTTATGTTTTAAAACAATAACTTTATGTTTTAAAACAAATTATAAGTAACCTGTTTGTGTTTTTGATAATTATTGCTTCAGTTAATGTTTTGCATTCCAAACGGAAAGTGTTTTTTTAGAATTAGAAGGTTCTATCTGCATTTGACCCATTCCAAAAATCCCCATTTACAGATCTGAGAGGATTTTGATATTGTACATTTAGAATACATTTGGCAATAGCAATGGCAATTTATTTATATAGCACAATTAAATACAACCTACATTGTCCAATGTGCTTTACAATAGCTAAAAACACAGAAAAACACAAAAAAGTAGAAAAAAAAAAAAAAAAAAAAAAAATGTACGAAAGGGACTTGTTCCCCATATCATTTTTGCTATATGGAATGCAAAACTTTGAAGATCAGTATCTCAAAACTGCTCAGAATGCAGATATGCAGATAGAACCTTATAATTCCAAGGTGACGAATTACTATTCACAAAGCAATAATAAACAGGTGGGTAAATAAAAAATAAAAAAATAAAAAATAAAATAAAACTAATAATAATTTTACAAAAAAATTAAAATACAATAAAAAAAATAAATATTATAAAAAAAAATATAATAAACAGGTGTCCTAAATTAAAAATAAAATAAATAAAACAAAACAAAACAAAACAAAATAATAAAATAAAATAAAATTATAAAAAGGTAAAAAAAAAAAAAAAAAATAGAAAATTACTATTCAGAAAAATAATAAAATAAGTGGCTTGAATTTTACAAAAAAAAAAAATTAAAATAAATAAAATTAGACAATTACTATTCACAAAAAAATAATAAAATATATAATAAAAATATAATAAAAAATAATAAATAAAATAAAATAATAGAATAAAATAAACAATAAAATTAAATTAAATTAAATTAAATTAAATTAAATTAAATTAAATAAAATAGAACAACTGTTGCATGTCCTGTCTGACAATGGTGAGGAAATCTCTCTGCATTCCACCAGTCACTTAATGTCAGTCAACTCTGCGGCTGTTGTTTAGGCACGGAAAACCTTTCACCTTGAACAGGGTATGCCAGCAGGGGAGGCATGTCATGATGTTTAAGAGACAAAGAGGTAGCTTGGTATTAAGGGGGTCAGAAGGTTACATTCCTAATTGGCTTGAAAACAAATTGCAAGAAGAAAAAACTGGACTGCAAACCTCCAGACTCAAGTGAGTAGAACAGGCAAATACAACAGTCACAAGAAGTATTTGGACACCTACGTCACACTTAAAAAAAATTATGAATGTTACTGCATTATCAAACAAAATAGCATTACAATAGCAATACATTTTTCAAGCAAACATTAAACAAAAACAATATGTTTGTTGATGGACACTATGAGGTATGCAATAATTTTTGCAACTTAAGTGTTTGCATACAGTTACAGCAGCACCTTAGACACTCAGAAAGCAGTATATGATGCAATTCCATACAAAGCAACTTCTGGAAGATGCTGGCATCTTTGACAAGTCCAAGCCCTTGCAATTCAGAACTGCGTGGTGGCATGCGGCAGGCACTGTCGGCAGCTTTCTTGACGTGGTTGATATCTGGGGCAGGTCAGACATAACAGAGGCTGATGGCTGGTACAGTTAAGTGCCCTGCCTTAACTAAACAAAAAACTTTTTTGGGGAAGCTGACTCATTTGCGTGTCAGAGGACGGTGTAACTGCAAGAGATGCCTTCCATCAATCACGCGCATAGCTTTTTGGTTGGAGGCTGGCGTGGGCTTCTGCTGCACAGGGAGCACCAGAGCCCTCTCTGACATATGACATATACACAGCTGCTGGAGAGGCACAGGCCCCAACACAAACTGACATGCCAAATCCCAAAGAAAACAAGGGGAGCTGTCTCCAGTCAAAGGACTGCTTTTCAACATCTCATTTGTAATGCAACCAAAAGAACAGCTGGGGATATGGGGGTGGGAGGCGTCCCAAACAGCACAGAGGAGCAGTAAGCCAACAAGTCCGAATCGCAAAATGGGAAGCGCTTGGAAAAGTGACAAGCAGGCAGACAAAACAGGAGAAATGTTATTGTAAGACCTTTGGTGTGGGGTCAGGCATGCAACCCAACCTGGCCTTCTCTCTGGTCCTCTATACTCACTTTTGACCTGAGCACTGGCCAACACACAGACCACCGGCCCACAACAATGAACTATTCAGCCTATGCTATGACCAGGAAGTGCGAGTGAGCGTGTGAAACATGTAGGATTCCCAGCAGCTATCAGCGGACTGCTTAACAAACTTCCCATTTGACTGAGATTTACTGCTTTGGGACACACCATTTGCAAATTTGCTATTGTAAGAGGAATTTAGAAGCTGGACCATCAACGTATGCATGACTTCTGTAATCGGCTTTCAAATTCCAGTCTGGGAAAGCCTACATCCTGGGCACCAAGGTTGGAAATTAATGGGGGCTTGTGGCAAAAATGCCACCAAAATGAACAGAAATGCCCTCCAAATATATCTATTACGGCTGTTATGATTAAAGTGAAATATAAAAAATGAATGAAAAGTGTTCATTGCTTTACAATTAGATCTGCTCAGGTTGCAACAAAGATTTGTTGGTAACACTTTCTATGAAGACCATGCTTATAATGATTTATAGGCCCATTTATACTTATTTATAAGTAAGTATTACTATTCTATAAATATATTTATAAAGCCTCATTAAGACCTATACCACATTATAAGAACAGTTATAGATACATTTATATTATTTTTATATTTACTTGTAAGCCATGCATTTGCTTTTTCAATGTGCATGCTCATAATCCATTATACACTGATTGATTTATAAATGATCATAGCTCCAGAGACATTTGTTTGCTGTAACAATAAGTTATTAATTATGTCTTTAATGGCTAATGTTTGCATTAGAGGTCATGAATGGTAATTTTGATTTGTTAAAATCTATATCTCCTCAGCCATATGCATGGTATTGCTTATAGCAGTTTGGAATTATACTTTAAAAAATATTGCTGCAGTGTTTTGCAAGTATGTAACATTAAAAACGATAAATTTTTTTCCAACTGTTTGTAACTGTTTTACAACTGTTTTTTTTTCCCTTCATTATTTTATTACAGAAATTGTTGTTCATTAGTTACATTTACAAGTAAGCAACTTAAAATGTATGATGAGCACATCTTCGTGATTTCTTAACATTTGCTTTAGGAAAATTTTTGTGTTTTCACTTTACTTAAAGCCATTAATAATGCATTTATAGAGATTAGTAACTGTATTATTACTCACAATAAGTATTTATAAGAACACAATACAGCTATTAACAATACATTCACTAAGCAGCAATGCAGGTTGCATCTTTATAAATACATTCATGGAACCATATAACTGACTAATTAATACTTATAAATCAGTGTGTAATGGTTTATAAGCATGAGCATTGAAAAAGCAAAAGGCATGACTTATAATTAATTATATAAATAATATAAATGTAACTATAACTGTTCTTATAATGCGGTATAGGTCTTAATAAGTCCTTATAAATATGTTTATAAAATAGTAATACTTGCTTATAAATAAGTATAAATGGAGCTATAATTCATTATAAGCATGGTCTTCATAGAAAGTGTTACCGATTTGTTTTTATGCATTTTTTTTTTCCAGCGCTGAGGAATATAAACAACCACACAATTTTCTTATGAACGCAATGCCCGAACAGAGGTGTTTAGATTAGTCAAAATGTTTTGTTCAGTGCTCTAACAACAAAGTGCAGATAAGTTGTAAGTAAGAGATTCATTTTGCAGTGTAGACACATTCAGTGGATATTTGCGAGAGTGCAGAACTCGTGCTAGACTAAATTCATGGAATTCCCAGCTTTATTTTATTCTCAGCTTGAAAAACCATTTTGTTTTTCATGCTACTAAAAGAACCAATGTGAAATCTTGCTTTTCTAATGCGTAAAAACTAAAAAGAAATAAACTAATTCATAAATGGTTCTTAGCTTGTTTTGTCTGTGTAGACAGAATATGATGTGCTATTTCCCATAATGTTTTTTTTTTTTTTCAAAATTTTGCAGCCCTACCCTGTAATGAGTTCCTGTTTTTTAATTTATATTATGGCTATGTAGTATGTACATTATATAATCATTGTTTAAATACATGTATGCCATCTCTGAGCAGCATTAAACAAAAACGCCATGTCAGATGCCGCTTCTGTTCCACCTTTGCAGTGTAAAGATGACGTGTTGATGTTGATCAAATTTTAAATATAAGTCTACAGTTTTCTGACTGATTGATAAGTTATTGGTTAAATGTAAGCATTTGATTAAAGGGCAATGCAAATACAGTTAATGAGGTAATTATAAAAATTGCCCTTAGAAAGACAAAAAATGGTCTGCAAATCAAATATTGCCACTTAATGGAAAAGTTCATTCCTGACCCACAACTGCTCAATGGACTCATGCCTCTAGTCACACATTTAGCTAAATGTCTGCAACCCCCAATTCAAATTGGGCTGTTTTTCCTCTTTTCACACTCCCATCATTACGAGCACCTCCCCCATCGAGTAACAAGATCCCGCACCAGCATCCAGGCACCGTGAGGCGCCAAGGCCAGAAAAGAAACTTCCAACCTGAAATGCAGGATCTGTGAACCTCTATTAGCCTTTTGGTCTTTTTTATGGCCTAATCAAAAATCACATCAGCCAGAGTGACACCGATAAATAGTAATATCATAACAAAATTCTCCAGTGGTGTCTGAAGTCATCCAAATAATCCAGTCAGACAATAATTAAACTGATAGATTGACATTGGTTCGGCCAAAATCAGGCCATTTTGAGATGATTGCTAGCCTTGTTAACAGAAATGGGTTAGCATCCAAAATCTAAAGCACTGACAATAGGTAATGTTTATTTTAAATATTTTTAGTGAATTTGTTGAGTAAATAGTGTGTAAAATAAATAATTGCAATTCTTACACTTTCTAACTATGAACTATGAATGCTAACCTAAAAATGTGTATATAATGTTTTAACATTTTTTTATGTTTTTGAAAAAAGTCTCTTTTGCTCACCAAGGCTGCATTTATTAAAAATACAGTAAAACACAGTAAATTTGTGAAATATTGTTACAATTTAAAATAACTGTTTCCTATTGTAATATATTTTAAAATGTTATTTATTCCTGTGACGCAAAGCTGCATCATTTCAGCATCATTACTCCAGTCTTCAGTGTAACATGATCCTTCAAAAATCATTCTAATATGCTGATTTGCAGCTCAAGAAACATTTCTGATTATTATCAATGTTGAAAAGTTGTGCTGCTTCATATTTTTGCAGAAACCTTATTTATTTATTTTTCAGAATGAAAAGAAAGTTCAAAAGAACCTTTTGTCACATTATAAATGTCTTTCCTTTCTTTTTTGAACAATTTAATGCTTTTGCTGAATAAAAAAAAGTGTTTAAAAAGTCTGATTAAATAACTTAGTCTTAGTAAATAACTGACCAAAATAGTCAGTAACTGACTGATATACTTTTTAAATTTCAAAGAGTTGTATAATTAATTAAGAATACATTAAAATGAGTTGTGCAAGACCAACATCTATTTCAATTGGATCTGAAGGCATTAGATTTTTTTCATGGTCTGTTATACAGTAGCCTGTTTCAGCATCACATGCAAAGGGTTGTGTGTTGGCAAAGCAAATGACACCAGTTATGTTCCCAAACCATTTTTCCACCTCATTACAGAAGAATGTCCCTCACAGTCAATCGAAAATGGGAGTAGGTGACACAAAAAATGGCCGCTACGTAAACACCATTTGACCTGAATAACTACTTTATTGGGCCCACTTAACAACTATTCATTGAGTCTTCCTCAATGGAAATGAGATTTACAGCTTTCTTTACTTATAGTGGTTATCCTCACGGTAAACCGATCCAACCATCTAATTGGTACTAGTGACTGTGCTTCGGTTTAGACCGTAACCCATGCTGCACAACTAGAGGAAGTTTGAGGATAAAGGGAAACTGATAATAATCAACCCTTCAAATGTTTTGACAAACATTTAAGTGGGATGAATGGAGCTACCAACTGTAACACCATGTTTCTTAAGCATCGTAAATAAACTTCCTGGACGTCTTGCTGGTGATAAAAGGAGGGGGGTGGGGGGTGGGGGGGATATCAAGCTCTTCCTCTTGGTTTGCGACTAGTTTTTTTTTGTTTGTTTTTTTGTTTGTTTTTTTTCCCCTAGAGATGCAGATTTAATGTCCATCAGATCAGAGTTCATGAGGATGTTTATTTTGCAAGCAGAACATCTCACTGTTTTCTCCATTGAGATTACGGATCCAGACATCTCAGTGAGTATTGACATATGCTTCAAGGGTGGTCTACATCAGTGTAAACAAATCAGCGTGTGCCTACAAACATTCAGCCCATCTCCATCTTCAGAGCTCGCCCCTGCCATATGTTCCCAAAAACACTCTTCTACGATCCCTGAAACTCTCTTCCCTAAAAGAATACCCACACACAAACTCAATTCTTGAGTAAAAACGTGAACAGCAATTTCTGCATTGTTAATACAAGCACACACAAAGATATTTTTGTATCATATGAGCAAATGTTGTAGTTATCCCTTTCAGAGAACATAATTCATGTCAATATCATTTGAGAAAACAAAAAATGGGAAGCTGTAACTAACAAGGCTTGAGGGTACACACAATGATATCCATTTAAGCTACAAGGCCATTGCATCATATAAACTGCACACTTTAAGATTTTTCCTGTGGACAAATTGTTGAAATTCCACATGGGATTGTAAAACACTGCTTCTGGCATGGCTGGCGAATGGGTCAAAAATAATTCCGATGAAATTGGATGCAGGTTGCATTTACATATATTCAAAATTGCCAGCTGGAACGAGCGGCCGGTGGATGGAATCGGATGTTAGGGGGTTAGTTCACCCAAAAATGAAAATTATACCATGATTTACTCACCCTCAAGCCATCCTAGGTATATATGATCTTCTTTCAGATGAACACAATCAGAGATATATTTAAAAATATCCTTAGTCCTCCAAGGTTTATAATGGCAGTGAATGGGTAAAGTAATCCATAAACAAAGTAATCCATACAACTCCAGTGGATTAATAAAGGCCTTTTGAAGCAAAGCGATGTGTTTTTGTAAGAAAAACATCTATATTTAAAACTTTATAAATTCAAATAACTAGCTTCCGGCGGATGACCGTACGCAGAATGCGCAATTTGATTTGCAGCAGAAGAGTATCCCTGGACCTGACGCACAATGGCGAAAGCGGAGGCGCAGAGGATAGAGCAAAACAAATCACCGGTCATGGATTATAAGTCTAAAACGATAATTTTTAAAGAGAAATTTTGGAGGATTTCGATATAAGAGAAAAGGAGCTTAAATTTGTTGCACAGCCCTATTTGTTTGAACCGCGAGAGGCGTCTAAGCTTACAATACTCCTACATCCTGCGTCATACATCGTGTCAGAGGATTACTCATTAGGGCGCAAGTCGAATTGTGTACAGTCGTCCACCAGAAGCTAGTTATTTGAATTTATAAAGTTTTAAATATGGATATTTTTCTTACAAAAACACATCGCTTCGCTTCAGAAGGCCTTTATTAACCCACTGGAATCGTATGGATTACTTTTTTTATGGATGGATGCATTATTTTTTACTTCAAAATGAGGCTCCCCATTCACAACTATTAGAATTATTAAAATTTTTATCTGATTGTGTTCATCTGAAAGAAGATAGTCATATACACCTAGGATGGCTTGAGGGTGAGTAAATCATGGGATCATTTTCATTTTTGGGTGAACTATCCCTTTAAGTACTCACCCTCATGTCGTTCCAAACCCATAAGTCCTTCGTTCATCTTCGGAACACAAATTATTGTTATATCACAAAGATTATTGTTATATCACAAAGACTTTATTCAACAATTTTGTCTCTCCCCTGTCAGTCTCCTACACTGTTTACGTTCTATAGACAGTACAGGCTTCCATGTTTACGTCCAAATGTGACGTGAACAGTGAACAGCACGACGCATGGAAGCTGGCCAATAATGAATCTGCGTTCTGACATAGTACACAAAAGCTAGCACTGTCTATACGATGTAAACAGCGTAGAAGACTGACAGGGGAGAGACAAAATTGTTGAATAAAGTTTTTTTTTTTTTTTTTTTGCTTCTGTCAGATGGTTCAGTATTTAACCCTTGTGCTCTGTTCATTTGGGGTGGACACTTGTGCTGTTTGGGGTCCCCAGGCAACAAAATGTAATTTTGTAACAAAATATTATTTTTTAAACAAATGTAATTTTACTCAGTTTCTTAATGTTTTTACTCCACATTTGTGCAGTTTTTAGAGGATTTATGATTTTTTTTATAATTAAAAAAAATTAAATATATAAAAGCTTTTTATGTAAAATTCACTTCATAAAACATGGATAATTTGACATGGTTTAGTATAAGATTTTTGCCCATCTTTTGGAAAATGCAGTTTTAAAAGTAAAAAAATGAATCACTTTATCCTGCAGATGGCTGCAGAGCTCCACTATTTGCTATTTGCTATTTCAAGACAAGTTTCTTTTTTTTTTTGCAAATGGATTCATATCTACATATAATGAAATCACAATTATAACAATAAAAATTACTTTTTGTCAAAGTTTAGCATTTTTTGTATGAAAAAAAAAAATCAGTTTTTCAATAATGTTACATTATGATTAGAATCAAACCTGAACAAGGCGTTACAAAGAGAAAAGTCTTTAGAGTTTATCATTTATTTCAAACACCTGTTTTTCATTTAATTCTACAAATTTAATCTACACTTCAGTTACTAAATAAACAGAACAAATATTAACAGAAATGAACAGTTATATTACATATCGTGTACAAATAAACGACATGAACATCAAAATGCAATAAACTGAACAGCAATAACAAATTAGCAAATAAAGCACATGGATTCTCTCTCTCTCTCTCTCTCTCTCTCTGTGTGTGTGTGTGTGAGCATGATAATTTTGCATTGTGAATGTTTTGAAGTGTGCCACTTCATTTCTGTCTATGTGCGTTCTGCGTTGTTTCTGATTTTGAGGATGAATTTTGTCCATTTTCTAAGCGGACTATCCAGAGACCCCGAACAGTACGAGTATGACTTCTTTCTTTTTTTTTTTCACACTATCATAAAAACAGATATCATTCCAATTTATTTTTTTTATTTGTAGATCTAGAAAGTGTTGACCACCGTACAAAGTCTCATGCCATTTGGATAAAGATGACGTTTTCTGAAAAAAAAAAAAAAAAAAAAGTTATTTAGGGTCAAAAAGACCCTCAACAGCGCCAGAGGGTTAAAGGGATATGAAATGAAAATCGTCATCTTCAAACCACAAATTAAGAAGTTTTTAATGAAACCTGAGAGATTTCTGTCCCTTCATTATAAGTTATTTCCATCAAAACTCTGATGGATCAAAAGGTTCATAAAGAGACTGTAAAACATATGAATCGAGCGGTTTAATCAAAGTCTTTTAAAGAGAAATTACCACTTTATGTGAACATATTTTATTTAGACTTTTATTCACATCAAATATGGTCAACGGCAGCTCAACCAGATGGAACTGGATTAAATATTTTGACTGTTTCAATCCCAATCTGATTTATGACCCGTAATCTGACTTCCACCCTCAATGCCACGACTGAGGTGAGACCCTTGAGCAAGGCACCGAACTCCCAACTGCTCTCCGGGCACCGCAGCCAAAATTGGCTGCCCACTGCTCCGGGTATGTGTTCACGGTGTGTGTATGTGTTTGTTCACTGCTCACTGCTGTGTGTGTGCACTTGGATGGGATAAATGCAGAGCACAAATTCTGAGTATGGGACACCATACTTGGTTACATGTCACGTCACTTTCACTTTAACGCTGCCTGAATCATAATCATGCACTGTTCGTTGTTGGCAAGAGGAGAACTGGCCCCCTGACTAAGCCTGGTTTCTCCCAAGGTTTTTTTTCTCATTTTTGGTTCCTTGCTGCTGTTGCCTCTGGCTTGCTTAGTTTGGGGACACTTGATATTCAACAATGTTTTTGATCTGCCTGCATTGACACCATTCTATGCTAGCTGAACTGAGCTGGATGATGACATCACTGTTTTCTCCAGAGATGCTCTATAGATAAATGAACTAAATTAATAACTAATGAATTTTACAATGGAATAAATCAATACTGAACTTACTTAAGATGGACAATGACAGCATTTTCTTCTAGAGCTGCTGTGCAGCCAAAATTATTTTCCTGTTATCACTGTAAAGCTGCTTATACATAATCTGCATTGTAAAAAGCACTATATAAATAAAGGTGACTTGACTTAGCCGTTCGTGCGTAACATGTGAGAACAAATCTCATTGGTTCTGGTGCGGCAAGCAAGTACATTTGAACTACCATTTACCACATTTGATGTGCTCTATGTAGGTGCATTGATCAATGTTTACATGTGAATAAAAGCCGACATTAAATCTTTCAATGGAGGGACAGAAATCTCACAGGTTTGAATAAAAAAATTCTTAATTTGTGTTTCAAAGATGAACTAAAGTCCTATGGATTTGAAATGACATAAAGGTGATAAAATTGTTTCAGAATTGTAATTTTTTGCTAAACTAACCATTTAACCAATGTTTGTTTATTTATTTATTTATGCCATATTTGCCATTAATTTCATTCTGGATGTAAAAGCAGATATGCATTTTGAGAGAATTGAAATCTTTGAACCCAAACATTCAACTGCTCTTAAAAGTAAACGTTCCAAAAGGGGGTTTTCACAATGCCATAGAAGAACCATTTTTGGTTCTCCAAAGAACCTTTCAGTGAACAGTTCTTAAAAGAACCATTTTACAATTTGTGTTAATAACATTTTAATAATCTGAAGAACTTTATTCGCTTTAATAGAACCTTTGTGCTTGAAAGATTCTATGGATGTTAAAGGTTCTTTATGGAACAATCAATGCCAAAAAAGAACCTTGATTTTTAAGAGTTTGGCCAGTTCACTGTGTCTCATCAAATCATTCCATTCAGAATTCTGAAATGCAGGAGACTTTGAGGTAATGCAACTATCACTGAACAAGCTTTAATAGACAGATCAGATTTTTGTTCCATCAGTCAAGTTCTATGTAACAAGTGCAGCATATCAAACACATTCGCTTTGAGCCTCAAATACAATAGAGGCGGCAAATTGTCTGCATTTGCTTGTAAACACAAATCCTTCTGGCTTGGGAGGCACACCTTAGGTAATGTACAGCAAACAAACATAATTGGTAAATCTAATCACATTGCTTTCTGCATTTCTGTTTACTTTTGGCTAAGCGTCTCCATGAAGGCCAGGCTATGTGACCGTGAATGCCACATTGTTCAGGGCCCCTCACAGATGCAATCTACACAGACATCGCTCAGCCGCTCAGCCTCTCTCTCTCTCTCTCTCTCTCTCTCTTTATCTCTTGCCAGCTCCGGTGACAGGCTGTTGAGTCTGAGGTGTATGCTAACGCAAAAGGGAGACTCCATCACGCTTCATATGTAGCCCTGATGGAGTGGAGGCAGTGAGCTGTACTATCTGCCCATCAGCGGCCCCAACCCCATTCAGTCCAATCTGAATGGAAATGATGTTTCATTTCAGTCGAAAAAAAAAAAAGGAGAACAGCTAATGCAAGAGGACTGCATTCAGCAAACAATGCCAGTGACACAACCTGAAAGTCTCCAGCCCTCAGTCTGATCCTGAACTCAACAGACAGGTTAAAGGAATCCTTAAAGTCCAGGACAATTGAATTTCAACTCGGTAAATGCAAGAGATGGACTGAATTTACACGTTTTCAGGCCATCATTTAAAATCAAGTTTTAAATCAAGTTTAGCCTATCAATAGAATATCACATCTTATTAGTGAGTCATACAAAAGCTGAACTGAACCCATCACAATTGAACCTTGAATATGATTTCTTTTCTTTTTTTCACACTGAACTTACTACCAAACACACTGCAGTTATATAGCATCAAATAAAGAACCATAAAGTCACATTAAGGTTGGGGGGAAAAAATACATAAATAAAAAATAAAAGCAGCTAATTGATTCTTGCCAATCTTTGAAAGTGAATATTTTGAATAGTTTTTTAATCACATTAATTGATTAATTTATTAAACATACTAGGAAGACTTGGTCTAAAACCTGACAAGTTTGTCACCTTATAAGCTTAAAATCTTTTTGTTACACTTTTTATTACAAATCTTGAGCATACTGAAAAGTACACATGACATGCATGTGACTATTTTGCGACTGCAACTAGAACAAATATACAGTATTATGTTCATAAACTCAACCTATGGAGACAAAATTACTTCTAAACTGTTTATAAATAACCAAGACTATTAAAATATAAAAATGATTAAAACATAAGAAGTTGTGTTTTCTTTGTCATGTATTTTACACCAGTTTACCACGAGTTTGCTGTAATGGCTTCATTTTTCCCCCCAGACATTTTACAAGGGCAAATATACTTTTACTCACCTCTAGCGCAGTCTGTTATGAAAATAATGTCAAAAACGAAGAAAACAATCCAAAAGAGTTTCATGATGTCCCTATTAAAGCTCACTGGTTCTTCAATCTATGAAAGAAATAAAGCTGTTAGTGAGAAAAAGAACTGGTGAATTACTCTAAAACATCAGTGCAATGACAAAACCCTTATGAACTTCTGCAACTTTGTAAATGTGTGTAGGATTGAATTACAATTACAATTCTAACACCACTTCTGTTGTCTTATAAAATCATTGTTTCCGTTAAATCACAACATTGCAGCATAGAGATATTTTGATTCATGCAATAACCAGTACATGTGCATAGTGGGTTCAAGTGGGTAAAAGGTACATTTTAAAACATAAAATATTCCAAGTCAAAAATACAAGACTTACCAAACGCTGAAAACGTTCATAAATCTGTTCCTCGCGACTAATAGATAAAAGATCATGCTTACATCCTGCTAAAACACTCCAGACAAATCATACCCATGTACACTGGGCACCACATCAGAAATCCTCATGCACTCAACACCGGATCCAGCGAATTGAATAGGTTTAATTATCACGCGCAATTGTATTCCTGAACGCTCTGACGTCATGTATTTTCACTCGACACTTTTTAAAACACGCGCTGATCGCCGTAAACTTCTGTAGATGACAGTCACCGCGCGATGTATCGAGCAAGCACTTCAAATCACATCGACTTTATCTCCATATATTCTTCAGATAACAAAACACAGAAGACAAATTATTTACAGCGCCAAAATTTGTATCAAAACGGTGTTTCAAATTCCGTTAACTAAATATTTCGCAGTCCAGACAAAAGTAACACACACACACACACTTGAGTGTGAGACGGTCCAGCCCTACGGCCAACTTTAGACCAATCACAGCGAGCCAATTCACTCTCACTGTTTAACTCTTTCATAATAATAATAATAATAATAATAATAATAATAGACTAAGTAAAAATAAAATGTTGGCCTATTATTTTTTACAATTCATAACTAAATAAATATATTAAAATATTACTGTTTTCATTATTAATAGTCTATATAAAATAAAACCATTTTTCTGTGAATAATTAAATCACAATTTCAACTGCAAAACGTCATTTTACCACGTTCTAAATCCAGTTGTACCCTAAAAAATTGACCTGGACAAATGCAATTTGCAACAACTGTCTGACATTCCAAAAGACCTATAAAAATAATTACACATCCAATCACACTAGCGAGCACAAGAGTTTTAGTGGCCTAGGTGCAGAGGTGTAAAGAGTACCTGAAAACCATACTTGAGTAAAAGTACTGATACCTTACATTGAAAATGACTCCACTACAAGTTACAAGTAACCAATTCCAATACGACTTGAGTAAAAGTCTTAAAGTATCTGATTTTAACAGTACTTAAGTATTTTACTCATGCTGAATGTAGGCTCAGAGATGCACTAGTCCTGAGAGACATGCCAGTGAAAATAAGAATCAATTGATTTGTAAGATGAGAAATCAAGTTTATTTTCTAAAATCAAAATAAAACGGAACACCTCAATGTTGCAATAAATCAAGGCTGACACAACAACCTTTTAAACGTCTACAAACTCTCAAGTCTCAGTTGAGCTCAAGTGCACAGAAAGGCCATAAGTAAACCAATATCCTTCAAAACGGTCTTGTCAATATAGCGGATAAATAAAACAATGTTAAGTAAAATTAAATAGTCAGAGTCTACTGTATGTGCTGGTTTAAGCCTCATTACCAGCTGCAGTCATTTCCTCATCTAATAAATAAAACATCTGCAATCAGCAACTACCTGCTAATGCACTCACATTCACGTAAAGTATCCTTGTTTTGGGTGAGTAAAGGCAAAATGCACAAGATATAGTACCTTCAGTGCCCTTAGGTGGTGGTATCACTTATTTATATCAGAAACAAACTGCTGCAGAAAAGTTACATTTACTTGCTCAAAAATTTAGTCAAGTAGAGAGTAAAAGTTGCCAATATCTTTGATACTCAGTACAACTACAAAGTAGCCAAAAAGATACTTAAGTACAGTAACTAATTACATTTACTCAAGTACTTTACACCTCTGCCTAGGTGATATAGTGTCAGCTAAAGGCTGCAAACAATATTAAAAGTGTCTTAACATGGGAGGCCCTCAGTGAATAAATGTTTAGAGATACAGCTGGAGTAATATCTCACAACTGGTCATGTTACCTTCTCATCAGTATGATGATGGATCTTGCTGCCTAGATCCACATAAATTGGATCAATGCAGATCCTGAGCACACGTGGTATACATATTCATCTAATGTAAATATGTTGTTGTTCTTCATAGACAATGTTGTACATTTATGCACATATGCTGTTGCACACTTTTAAATAGGATTAATAAAGACAATTGTTTGTGGACTTTATGAACGTGTATAATAATAATAAAAAATAAAAAAAAATCCAGCAAAAGCCCCAGAGGAAACACAGCTCATCCAAACAGGGCTCGTCACTGCCCTTACTTGCAAAACTTGCTTTACATTTATGAACATGTGCCGCCATCTTGTGGTGATTTTTGATTTTTGACAAGATAACTAAATTTTATATTATATATATATATATATATATATATATATACACACACACATACACACACACACACACACAGTGCTGGGTAGATTACAAATTGTAGTCCATTACTGAATGCAAACTACATGATGAAAACGGCACTTAGTAATGTAATCTATTAGGTAACATCTGACCACTTTTTAATTACTTTATTTTTGACCTAACTCGTTTATCACTTAGATTTGAATAGGAGAATCTTGTACTACACAGTGAAAGTGGTAATAGGAATGATAAAATTATAGGGGAAAACATGTACTTTACCAAAATTAACAATAATTGCATTCTAACTTGCTTAATTTAAACAGTATAACAACAAGTCCCAATCACTGATCTAATTATTTACAAGTTTGACATATTTTTTGACTAACTAAATACCCCTACAGCCAATATTAGTTGCAAAACAATAATTAAATTATTTGATACTGAAATCAGACCTTATTTTCTATATATTGATGGATTATACACTGCCCGGCCAAAAAAAAAAAAGTTGCTGTTTGGATTTTAATAGGCAAATACTATGGATCGTTATTACAGTGATTATTATGTTTGTAGTATGTTATATGTTTGGCAAAGGTTCTTTTAACCCTTAAAGATGGAGTGTGTAGCATTTCATTTCTTAAACAACCATGTAGGAAGACACATCATGGCCATAATCCAGGATGACAATGTCAAGATTCACCAGGGTTAAAATTGTGAAAGAATGGTTCAGAGAGCATGAAGAATCATTTTCACACATGAATTGGCACCTCTGAGTCCCAACCTTAATTTCATTGAAAGTCTTTGGGATGTGCTGGAGTAGACTTTACAAAGTGCTCACCTCTTGCATTGTCAATACAAGATCTTGACCAAAAATTGATGCACCTCTTGATGGAAATAACATCACAACATTTATTTCCATCGAGAAGTACATCATTTTTTGGTCAAGATCTTGTATTGATAATGCAAGAGGTGAGCACTCTGTAAAGTCTCCTCCAGCACATCCCAAAAACTTACAATGAGGTTAAGGTCAGTGCCAATGCATGTGTGAAAATGATTCTTCATGCTCCCTCCCAACAATTCTTTCCTGATGAATCTTGACATTGTCATCCTGGAATATGGTCATGATACATCTTAATACATGGCTGTTTAAGAAATTAAAAGCTACACACTCCATCTTTTCGGGTTAAAAGAACCATTGCCAAACATATAACATGCTAGAAAAATAATAATCACTGTAATAATGATCCATCCATAGACTCTTAATTATTTGCCTATTAAAATCCAAAGAGCGACTTTTTTGTTTTTTTTTTTGGCCGGGCAGTGTATTATTTAGCTCTGGAAAACACAGATAATCTTACTTTTGCTAGGTTATGTTGAAATAAAGTACACAATCAGTGATCAAAACGTTTATTGCAATACTGTAAACGTTATGGTCTTTATATTACTAACGCCTCTTACCTTACATGTCCTTTATACATGAAAATATATACAAATATCAACATTTAACATGTATAGCTGGCAAACAAGCCTTGCTAGCTTCAGTCCTCCTGGTCACCCACTGCTAACCAGTCAAAATGTCTTTACCATTCACTCCTCTAATTAATGCAAGCATGATCAGTTTAAAAATGCTTCTGAGATGAAAGTGCAGTCAGAACAAGACATTTACACAGTCTTGACCAAAATTCATAGTTCCTTCAAAAATGAGTTAGAATGTTACAATTTGTTTGATGACAAATAATTAATCTATATATTAATTCTGATCAAATAGAGATAATGAATGACAAGTTAACTGTGAGTGACAGTTAAAGCTAACAAGGCTATACAAACAAATGAGAGCAGGTACAGGATTTTGTCCATCAATGCGCCCCATTCACTAAAAGACATCTTAAAAGACATAGCAGCCTAGAGCTCAAAACCAGACTACTCAATGTCATTATATATTCCCAAAACTTCTGAAGTTCAAAACAGTGTTTGTATTCAAAATTTAAAAATACTTAATCCTAGACTAAGTGCCAACAGAAGCACACAAGGTTGTCGTTTTTTTTTTTTTTTTTTTCCTTTTTGATGCCAAATATCATCTCTGCACTGATGTGTAAAATATTTTATATTAAAAGTTTCACAGTTTTACTATACCCACCAGTGTTCTTGTCTATCACAATGCCAATTGCCAGACATTTTTACTGTACCATTTTGAAGTTATGGACCCATGAAGAACATATGGGACAATACAGTTGAAAGAGCCATCGTATTATTGGCCAGTTTGGAGGCACTATATCTTGGCTGTCTTTGAGGGTGTGTTAAAAGTTTCACTGGGGGCTTATACCTATTGTCCTTGGTTATCATCATAGACATCGCCATGTTGCCCTTATCACGTGACCTACCAGCATCAGTTACGTCGCTTCACTGCCATTCACAATTCCTCTCCCGTATGTACACTTCAGAATCTCACTGGAACAAGCAGGTCATCCGGGTACTTTTTGCCTACTCTTTTATGAATACTGTGAATTCGGACATACCTCTTTTGTCACATACTGTTTTTCGCCTACTATATAGGAGAGAAGTATGCGATTTTAGATGCAGCCCTAGATCCTTGAACCCATGAATGGACCCATGAATTTGACATATGTGACAATAGTTTAATTGGCAATTGTTTCGTTGGCCCAATTGTAGGCACTGTATCTCAGCTGTCTTTGAGGGTGCATTAAAAGTTTCACTGGGGGCTTATACCTATTATCCTTGGTTATCACCATCCCAATTTTTAAGACATTTTTACTGTATCATTTTGAAGTTTCACTGGGGGCTTTTCCCTACACTCTAAAAAATGGTTGTTTTTTCAATTTTAATATAGTGGGTATCTTAACCTTTACAAAAAGTTTTTTGAAGTCTGTTATTATCATGATTATCTATGATTATCAACAGATTATCAAATTTTAAGTCTTTCTCTACATCTTCATGATTAAACACGAATGTAATGCATTTAGTTTCCCTTTAAGGAAAGGAAACAGCAATACATAATAAAAATTTAATTATTTTGATGATGTTAAAGCAATAATTGTTAACATTAATGTTTTGCATGTAATATTTCAGACTTGGGCTTTGTGTCTTCATTTTGCCTGCGTCTGGAGTAAAAACGACACAGAAAACTTCAGTGCGAGGAGGCACAATTTTCTCAGCTTCTTCAGAGAGGGAAAGTTGCAAGTAAAGTTTAATATTCAAGGTTGTTATCAATTGTTTTTGACAATGTTTAGAGTAAAATAATGAGTAAACCAAAGATCCATCCATAGACTCTTAAGTATTTGCCTATTAAAATACGATTTTATTTATTTTTTTGGCCAGGCAGTGTATATTGAGCAGGTAAAACATGTGTCCTGACAGTCACACTCTATTATCACATATGTCAAAATCATGGGACCATAACTTCACAGTAGTACAGTAAAAATGTCTGAATGTTTGCATGGTGATAGGCAAGAACACTGGGTATAAGCCACTTATGAATCTTTCAACGCACCCTTGAAGACAGCTGAGATATAGCGTCTCTAAATGAGCCAACAAATGTCTCATTCAATGGCTCATTCAATTCAATTTAATTCAATTCAATTCAATTCAATTCACATTTATTTGTATAGCGCTTTTCACAATACATATCGTTTCAAAGCAGCTTTACAGAAAATGCATGTTTCTATGTTACAAAATAGTCTTACAGAACTTAGAGTCTTTTATAAGAGATAATATTAGAAAGTACAGTTGTAAGACCAATTTTGTACCAATTTTAGTATTTACAAATATCAAATATGCATTTAAGCAAAATTAGTGTGCATTTTAAAGCAATGATAACTTGATCATTTTGTATGATTATCCAGATCTGATGTCTATTCATGGGTGTTGGGTCATCTGAAGTATTCATAAAAGGCTGGATCCAAACTAATCTCTAGTTACCTCAGGATATAGGCATTCCGAGGTAGAAACAGAAAAGCAGATGAAAAACTACTGTTCATAACATCTCAAACAAAGATAATAATTTGAGTTTAATCCGATATAAATGGAGTGCCAGTTTTGAGATCCATTATGTGAATGCTTGGCTTAAGAGATTTGTTTTTAATCTAGATATATACTGAGAAAGTGTGTCTAAGCCCCGAACAGTGTTAGGAAGGCTATTCCAGAATTTAGGAGCCAAATGCAAAAACACTCTACCTTCTTTTATGTACTGGCCCTAACCCTAACCTAACATAACCTTAAAGCTAAATGTGCTGAAGGCCCAATAGGCAGCTGCAAATTGGATTTTGTTAGAGAAGTACTTCTATTATAATGTCCTTGTAGCCACTGTAACACACCCTCTGTGGCGGCCGAGAAACAGCGCCGTGAAATGGGCTAAAATTGTGCATTCTTATATGCCATTGTGCATGTAATAATGGTTAATAAAAAAAATAAATTATAAATAATAATTATTTACTAATAAATTAATTGGCACAGTAAAAAAATGCTAAAAATATTTTAATTTCGTTAGTGGAGTAGCTCTACTATAATGTCCTCATGTCCTCTTTAATGCACCCTCTTTGGTGGCCAAGTAACAGCACCGCGAACTGGGGAGAAAATGTAATATATGCCAAGTTTTAAATGCCCAAGACAAGCCTCTACAAGCAACCCCCAAAAAACAAGTGGCATGATATAAATAAAGTGTCTGATCGGATTTAAATCCGTCTCAAAAGTGTTTCAGAGGGCATTTAAATCTGGTCTTTTCAGGATTGAATAGCTATCAGAGAACATGAAGTGACCAGGTGTAAATAGGCCCTAAAACTGTCAGGGAATTCAGGGTTGAGTCCCATTCAGAACTAAATTTCTTCCAAGTCAGTTCCAGAAGTTCGAAAAAGAATACAATTTTTTTTTTAAAAATGAATTTAAAGATTTAAAATTAAATAAAAAGAGAATGATATATTATACATATTTCATATAGAAAAAAGGTTCCCATTCAGTCAGTCACGTTCAACGTTACGTCGATGCTGACGTAATGGGGTCTCGCTTGGGAGCCCAATCACCTCCAAGGGATACAAAACAAGCCAATGGGAATTGGCCAGTGAGATTTACATGCCGGACCACACCCCCGGCATCCGGGAATAAATAGGACCGGCATACTCACTTCCATTCATACTTTTGCTTCGGAGCCGATTGGTTCGGATCTTCCTTTCACCTCTGAAGAGTGAATTTCTACTAGCAAAAACAGCAATTTTAATTGCTTGGTCTGGTTCCAACAACAGCAATTTTAATTGCTTTTATTGTTTTTGTTCCGGTGGCTGCAGCTCGGATCTCTCTGGCTAGTGGGAAGGCACGCTCAGCGGTGGGTGTAACAGCGTGCTGCCACAGGATGGTGCAGCACTCATCCCCGTGTGCTTCAGCTGGTGGAAATTTTTGAAAGAGCAAGCACGGGCGATCAGCGTCTTTTTTAAGATGTCTTTTCGTCCGTGTGTTTCTGGATGCGGTCATTTCCTGACCTCGTCTGACGGCTACGATCGCTGTCTCACATGTCTGGGTAAACAGCATGCTGAGTCAGCGCTCGTGGATGGCACGTGCCCTCATTGCGAGGGCATGTCCATGTTGCCGTTGAGATCGCGACTCTCCTTCTTTAACACGGAGGCACGAGTCCCCTCTGCTGCTACCCAGCCACCCGTGGCTGTAAAGGCCGCTGGTCTGGTTAGCACTCTGGGAGATCTGAGGGTTACAGTGGGAGCTTCTTTGTCAGGCCCGCCCCCACGAACCTCCCACTCTTCCGCAACGCCATGTGCCGTCGAGTTGCTGGCTGCTGCTGTGGGACCCTCTACGGAGGTTCCCCGCGTCACTTTCGGCGCTCTGGAGGAGGATCAGATGTCAATCGCTGCATCGGGGAGTGGGCTGTTGGACTCTGAGGATGTGTCCCGAGCGATCGCGGTTGGATGATTGGTTTCTGGGTGCGGGGCGTGGTTCTCAGCCACGTCCCGCCCCAGTGCATTTCTTCCTGGAGGTGCATGAGGAGGTTCAGAAGACATGGAAGGCACCTTTTACTGCCCGAAACCGCTCTTCTGCCTCCTCCACTCTCACTGCCCTCGATAGTGGGGCCGCCAAGGGTTACGTGGACATTCCACAGGTGGAACATGCGATTGCGGTGCACTTGTGCCCGCAGTCTGCGGCCACCTGGCAGAATCGTCTGCGCCTCCCGTCCAAGGCGAGTAAGACGACAGCAGCTCTGGCTGCTAAGGCTGACTCTGCCGCTGGACAGGCGGCCTCCGCCCTGCACGCCATGGCCATCTTGCAGGTCCATCAGGCGAAAGCTCTCAAGGAGCTGCACGAGGGTATTTCTGAGCCAGGGCTCTTGCAAGAACTGCGCACGGTGACTGACCTCGCCCTCCAGGCGACAAAAGTCACAGCGCGGGCCCTGGACGCCGACAAAGTCCGCTTTCTCGACGCCCCCATTTCCCAGGTCGGCCTCTTCGGCGACACTGTCGAGGACTTCGCTCAGCAGTTCTCGGCAGTGCAAAAGCAGACGGAGGCCATCGAACACATCTTGCCCCGGCGTGATGTTGCCACCATTCCGCTGCGGGCTGGCCCCTAGTCTGCTCCTCGCCGAGGGCGTCCCCCTGTGTCTGCACAGGCTACCGGGAGGTCGGAATCTTCCCATCCTCCCCGAGCTACCCGCAGGAAGGCGACGCCACCCGCCTAGGCCGCTAAGCCCTCTAAGAAGTCGTCTAAGAAGCGGTCCGGTGAAGGCACCGCTCCTTCCCCCGGGAAAGGGCCGGGTGGAGAATCCTGTGTTTCCTTTTATTTCTGTACCCACTTTTTCAATAAAAGAGCTGACAGTGGGCGACGCACCGCTTACTCACTCTCAGTCACACCCTCTTTCACCATGGGCAGGGCTTTGGTGCTCCGGGGACGCGCAGCCTCCCCACGCCACCCTGCCCCGTCCCTTACGGGACACTTGGAGCCACGTGATTGCACCCCACTCACAGCCTCTACTTCGGGATGCACTGCCTCCAGAGTTGGGCCACAGCGCTCCACGCCGCCTTCCCAACCCGTCCCTTGGCTCACTGGGACAGTCAGACTCGGCTACGCGATTCAGTTCACCAGGCGTCCCCCCAGGTTCAGCGGCATCCTGTTCACCTCGGTGACAGGTCCAAACGCCCCTGTCCTGCGGGCGGAGATTGCGGTCCTTTTGGCGAAGGATGCAATAGAGCCTGTCTCTCCAGCCGAGATGAAGTCAGGGTTTTACAGCCCGTACTTCATAGTACCCAAGAAAGGCGGGGGGTTACGGCCAATCTTGGATTTGCGTGTCTTGAACCGGGCCCTTTACAAGCCCTGAACTCGTTCTCGCAGAAAACAGCGGTTCCACTG
Source organism: Ctenopharyngodon idella (assembly GCF_019924925.1). Lineage (NCBI taxonomy): Eukaryota > Metazoa > Chordata > Actinopteri > Cypriniformes > Xenocyprididae > Ctenopharyngodon > Ctenopharyngodon idella. The sequence continues at coordinate 20,329,719 of NC_067233.1, read as the reverse complement.
AAACAATTTCAGAGGCTCCTGGGGCATATGGCATCCACAGCCGTGGTCACGCTGCTCGGATTGCTTCATATGAGACCGCTTCAGCACTGGCTTCACAGCTGAGTCCCGAGGTGGGCATGGCACCATGGCTCACACCGTGTGGTCATCACGCCGAGTTGTCGCCGTACATTCAGCCCGTGGTCGGACCTTGCTTTTCTATGGGCCGGAGTGCCCCTAGTACAAGTGTCCAGCCATGTTGTTGTCACAACAGATGCCTCCACCACCGGCTGGGGTGCCATATGCAGTGGTCAGGCGGTGTCGGGCTCCTGGATAGGACCCCAACGCCACTGGCACATCAACTGCTTCGAGTTGCCCTGCGCCGGTTTCGACCGTTGCTGCACGACAAGCATGTACTGGTCCGGACAGACAACACATCGACCGTAGCGTACATCAATCACCAGGGTGGTCTACGCTCCCGTCGCATGTCGGAACTCACCCGCCATCTCCTCCTTTGGAGTCAGTGCCGACTCAGGTCGCTGCGCGCCATTTACATCCCGGGCGAGCTCAATCGTGCGGCCGACGCGCTCTCACGACAGCTCACGTTCCCGGGAGAATGGAGACTCTACCCCCGGGTGGTCCAGCTGATCTGGGGCCGATTCGGGGAAGCACAGGTAGACCTGTTTGCCTCCCAGGAATCCGCTCACTGCCAGTTGTTCTACTCCCTGACCGAGGGGACCCTCGGCACGGATGCACTGGCACACAACTGGCCCCGGGGCCTGCACAAGTATGCGTTTCCCCCAGTGAGGACCTCCTCTCTCAGGGGCAGGGCACCATATGGCTTCCGCGTCCCGTCCAGAAACCACACGTGGAGGTTCCACAGGTCGGGACGCGGAAGACTTAAGTGGCCTACCGCTCGCGGCAGTTGACATTATCACTTTGGCTAGAGCCCCCTCTATGAGGCACGCTTATGCCATGAAGTGGAGTCTGTTCACTGAGTGGTGTTCTTCCCACCGGGAAGACCCCCGGAAATGCCCGGTCAGTGCCGTGCTTTCCTTCCTTCAAGATGGTTTGGAGCGGAGGCTGGCCCCTCCACCTTGAAGGTCTATGTGGCTGCCGTCGCAGCACATCACGATGTGGTCGATGGCAAGTCACTGGGGAAGCACGACCTGATCATCAGGTTCCTCAGAAGCGCCAGGAGGTTAAATCCCCCTAGGCCTCGCCTCATTCCCTCTTGGGACCTCTCTGTCGCTCTGGCGGGCCTACAGAGAACTCCCTTCGAGCCCCTTGAGTCAGTTGAGCTGAAACATATGTCATTAAGGACTAGTGCTCCTGACCGCGCTCACCTCCTTCAAGAGGGTTGGGGACCTGCAAGCATTTTCGGTCAGTGATTCATGCCTGGAATTCGGGCCGGACTACTCTCATGTTATCCTGAGACCCCGGCTTGGATATGTGCCCAAAGTTCCCACCACCCCCTTCCAGGACCAGGTGGTGAACTTGCTAGCACTGCCCCCGGAGGAGGCAGAACCAGCCCTAGCGTTGCTGTGTCCCGTTCGTGCCCTGCGCAATTACGTGGACCGCGCGCTGAGCTTCAGAAGCTCGGGGCAGCTCTTTTGTCTGTTTTGGAGGTCAGCAGAAGGGAAAGGCTGTCTCCAAACAGAGGGTGGCCCACTGGATAGTGGATGCCATCGCCTTGGCATACCAATCCCAAGGCGAGCCGTGCCCCCTCGGGTTGCGAGCTCACTCCACTCGGGGTATTGCTTCCTCCTGGGCGTTGGCGCAGAGCGCCTCTGTGGCAGACATCTGCAGAGCTGCAGGCTGGGCGACACCGAACACATTTGCAAGATATTACAATCTCTTTATCATATGACCTCAAAGCAAATAGACATGGACTAAAAGCCAAAAAACTTTCATTTACTTCATTGAATCGTTAAGAACTGTCCAACAAACATTAAATACCATAAAACTATTAAAAGCCATCAATGCCAATGTCCTCATTGGAGGCTATTGCAGACAATGTACTTAGAAAATGATTAGAAAACTCTCGAAGAATATAAAAATGCATTGGCTACAAATGTTTTGTCAAGTCTGACCTACACCCAGAAATTTCTGAAATTACGATCTTCAATCACGAATGGGGTATTACTGGTGTATTTTATGTGGTAGAATAAAATGTAAAAAATACCTTGAGCTTGTGTAAACCACAGAGCTTATTTGAGGCATTTAACCAAAATCCCATTCAAAAAACCCATTGACTTCGGACGATGGAACCGGAGGTGCGAAAATGTTAACTCATATCTGGGCTTTAGGACTCATTCCTTCAGCACTCTAGTTTCACTGACATTTTAACCTGAAAAGTCAACATGAAATCAAAATAACACTATTTACTTTCATAACACATACTACTTGTCTTATTTTGGGCAATTCATTCCAAAGGAAACTTGCTTCCTCTACAAAAACTTTCTTTTTCAAAGAACATCACCAACAGAAGTAAAATGGCTTGATGTTTCATGATGATGCCGTAGACTTGTTAATTGGCTTGATAGTAATGTGTAATAGAATTTCCCAAGGAAATCTATGACTTTTGGATTAGAATAAAGACATTAGAAATTAGTTCAATGATATTCCAGTTTTATAAGAAATAATTAACGAAACACTTAGCAAATGAGTTCCTAACCTGTGTAGCAGAAATAAGGAGTCTTTAAATGAGATGAAACACATGGATTCCTTCCACGTGGGAGATAAATAATCATCACAATCTTTTATTACAACAGCGTCTGAGTTCTACCCTAAACGGGAAAATCATGTTAGCACAACAGCCAAAGCGAAAAGTAGGCTATAGTGGTCCCTTTAAGAAAGCCATTACTAAGAATGTATAAAATTGCAGCTCTTACGTCACTCCAACATCCATAAAGCATAAAAGAGCCAAAAGCTCATTCTCTCATTTTCATTGTCCTCATGCTTTACATAAAACTATAAAAATCTACTTGTACTTGCTCAAAGTTTGTACCGTTAAGTTTCAGGGTCCTATTTGGTGGCTCATGAACAACTATCTTCTTCAAAAGTGACACTTTTCCAGGATTGAGACATTTGGGTTGGCTACAGTGATTCAGATGAAGAGGCTGATTCATTACATGTTGTTTGCAGTCCTGCTGCTCAATGTTCAGTCCAGGCTGAATTTTCTGCAGGCACATAGAGACACATAGAGGTTTTGTGGTCCACTGAATAGAGAAAATGAGGGTGTCACTTTAAGTCCGAAATGTTTTTCCTCTTCTTCATTGCATACTCAGACTCAGCTTTCCTTGCTTGTGCGCATACAATTACATACCCTGTCCCGTGTTAAGTCACTGCACTTTCTAACATCCGTTATATCCATGGATCCATTATCAACCATCAGCTCCTCAGTTAAAGGAGTTAAAAAACAAAAACAAAAAAAACAATGCTGTGGGTTAAACTAATCAAGGGTCAAATGTATTCATCTTTACAATCGTCTTCCCGTAGTCCACTATATTGGGTCCAAAAAGAGAAATAAATTTACAATTCATAAATATAATAAATAATTACAAAGGGGTAGTTGTATAACACTACAGACAGCCCACATAAATCTTTACATGTACCCCAGCGCATGGCAAAGCCCTTAAACTGGCTACTTCGTGAGGCTGATACTGTGAACGTCTCATAAGTACATCAAATGCTACATCTAAACTAGACCTGTCAATCAGGAAGCCATTACCGCAGCCTTAGGATAGACACATTGTGATGTCATAAAGAATGTCAAACACTGCTAAGTGATGTCATGAATTATTTAAAAGTAAAGTGTTTCATTTCTGCACCACTAAGGAATTGCAACAACTTTTCAAACTGATTTTCAGAACACTCCCTGTCTGCCATTGGTCAAACTGACAGTCCCACCCCAAACTGATGCTATTGGTTGTACTACTGTCATGTCAGGCTGGTCAAACTTATTTTGAGGGAAATAATATTTACTTCAAAGTCATTGTTGTCTCTGCATATTAAACTGAGATTTTAACATTAAAAAAATTACGTCACATTTAAATTCTTAAAACATCACATTGTTTCTTTGTGATATCATAAGCCTTTTTTGTCTTCATAACATGGTTCCTAAAAGGACAATTCTCCCAAAATTGAAACTGAAAATGAAATACACAAAAAAGTATATGACATTCTTTCCACAGCAGAAGATATTTTTGGAAAATGTCTCAGACAGTGTTTTTTTTGACAATACAATGAAAAGAAGTGGGGTCTGATGTTGAATTTTGGCCTCCACCATTCCTCCAACATTCTTCAAAATACCTTTTTTAATGACAGAAGAAAGAAAATCATAGAGGTTTGTAAGGGTAAGATGTCAGAATTAAATTTTTTGGGTGAACTGTCCCTTTAATCTAAATTAAAATCTTTGAGTGACAATGTGATGTCATAGTAAAGTTCTAAATGACATCACAACGTGGCTGCATGTCACAGTGCATCTTGCAAAACACATTTGTGATGCTGCAGTTCACTTTCTCTCGACAGTATATGCAGTGTTGTCATTTCTTCCCACTTATACAGTCTTGGTCTCCTCATTTTTTCATATTTGGCACATAATAATATTCATAGCATTATTAACAATGTTTATTGTTGTAGTAATAATATTAATAATACATATAATGGTCATAATAAATTTACTGTACATTGAAATAATAAGGATATTATACTGCTACGTTTGTATTTCTCTCAGTTGAAAAACCACTGCAGTCGGAGTCAGACAGGAGTCTGTTACATGAGTTCAGAGGTCAAAGAAGGCTCTTCAGCTATTGTGCTCTGGGGTGTGTTTATGACCGGCCCGTCCATTGACCCCCTGACCTTGGCTGATTGAAGGGCTAGACTGAGTTTTGCGCAGGTAACCTTCTTTCCCCTCCCCGCTAAACAAACTGGCTTCAATCTTATCCAAGTCGTCACTTCCCACGCGGAACTTGGCCTGCAGGAGGCTGACGTATGTCTCATAGCGACATTTCTGCAGACAGAAGAAAATAAAGATTAAATCAGCTTTCAATTAAAATTATTGGTTTTTGCTAGCAAAACAAGTGTTATATATGTGATTTAGATCAGTGGTTCTCAACTGAATTTGCTTCACGACCCAGATTACAAGACCCAATATAGTTTTTTTTGGGGTTTTTTTTGCACAAAGGTGAACAAAAGTGATGTCCGGCCTAAGAAAATTGACATATGCACCCTTTATTCAAATATTATTAAAACATTTATTAAAGATTTTGTAATCAAATTGCATACTGTAACTTGTGTGTTCAGGCAGACAGATGAAGACACAGATGAATATCGATCCAACACAAAGTTTACTAATAATATCCAAAGCAGGCAAGAGAGTTTGCACACATATCTTTTAACGAGACCGGGCAATAAACACTGAAAACACATGAACTGATATACAGACGTTAATGAGGGTAACACAGCTGAACGTGATGGCAAATCATATTAGTGACCATTACAAACCAAGGAGTAGTGGGAAAACTGAATAAAGGAAAATGTGACTAATGAAAACAAACTGAATGTCCATGAAAACTAAAACAAACTGAACATAACTGTGATATAACGGCCCCTCTGAACAGGCGTGACCTTGCGCGTAAGAACAACAAAATAAACAGATGAAGGAGGGAGGGTGGAGGCTTTGGAGGCAGACGAGGAGAGGACAAAAGACTGGCAAAAGGCAGGCAGGCAGACAGCATAAAGCAGGGAGGAGATGATGGTAGGAATGACCAGGAAGGAATAGGAAGTGGTAGTAGCCAGTGAGGTGGTTTATGTGGGCGGAGACCGGATGAACTCCAGATGCCCAGGCAGGTAGCGCCCCATGGTGGCATTGCCAGAGGGAGGAGCCATGGTGGAACAGCATCCAATGCCCCCATGGGGACGGACGATGGGGACATTGCTGGAGGAGAAAGAGTCCTGGGCGCAGACGGAGGGTTGATGGATCCGTGCGACACCGTAGGCCGCGACGGAGCTGTCACGACGTCCCTCTGAGGTGGAACTGGAGAACCGGAGGGCTGCGCTGGAACTGACGCGATTGAAGACTGATGTGAAGCATGAGGAAGGGCGGATCTAGATGAGCTGCAGGCTTGGAGAGCCGGAGCATAGCGGTAGATGCACAAGTCCATGGCGAAGGGCTGGCGATGTCCGACCTAGGCGAAGCTGGCAGGTCGAGGGAGCCCGGTGACGTCGCGGGCCCGGTGGTTGACGGTGAAGCCGAGGGAGGGAGGAGTGGTGGTGGAGGAGTTAGGACAATGGGCTGAGGTGGAGTGGTGGGGACAGCGGCCGGAGGCGAAGCCAGGGAATCCCCTAGACCAGTCGAGGAAGGCTCATTGGATGCCCCAGGTAAATCCCAGATGCAGTGAGGAGGTGAAGGGTGAACGATAGGGCAGACGAAAACAGGGCTGGAATTAGAAGAGATGGTGGGTGAGACCAACGTATCCATTTCCCAGTCCAGTATGCACTCACTCACTATGGCGAGGTTGTGGGCAGGGAACTCCTCTATTCCCTCGAACTCCACTAATATCTCCTCTGTCATGGACTCATTGGCCGGCTCGCACGCCAGGTCAGACATAAAGGGCTCAGATTGTTGCTCCGTGACAGAGGGTGGTGGTGGGCTGGGCTCTGGGGTTGCTTTCTGCTGCAATCTGGATTGGGGGTATGCGCTCTCCAGACACTTGAAGCGAAGTCCTAGGGTGTCTGGAAGGTCAACAGGGTGGTAGTAGTTGGCCCCGATCCAATATAGTGATCTGAGGGTCTCGTTGTCATAGGGGGAGAGGACGGCGAGACGGCAGAATTCCAGGGTGTAGTGGATGAAGTCGATACCCTTCTGGGCCAAAGCAGCGAATTGCACTGCTAAATTCATTTTGGTCCGGTCTTCTGTAACGTGTGTGTTCAGGCAGGCAGATGAAGACACAGATGAATATCGATCCAACATAATGTTTACTAATAATATCCAAAGCAGGCACGAGAGTTTACACACATCTGCTAATGAGACTGGACAATGAACACTGAAAACACATGAACTGATATACAGACGACAATGAGGGTAACAGCTGAACGTCATGGCAAATCATATTATTGACCATGACTACCAAAGAGTAGCAAAAAAACAACCCAAGTTGAGTTGAAAATAGACAAACCCAGTGATTGGGTTGTTTTAACGCAGCGGTTGGGTTAAATGTTTGCCCAACGTGCTGAGCAGTTTCATTTAACCCAACTATTATTTAAAAATGACTATATGGCTGGCTTAAAATGAACCCAAAATAGGTTGGAAATTAAAAATCAGACACATAATTACTAGAGGCAACAATAATAATCAAAAGGGTGAACATTTATTAATAAGCAATTTAATAATGTTTATTGTTTAATTATTATTCATTAAACTTATTAATAAATGTTCATTTATTAAACATATTAATACATGTTAATTTCCAGCATATAGTGCTCAGCGTAAATGAGTACACCCCCTTTGAAAAGTAACATTTTAAACAATATCTCAATGAATACAAAAACAATTTCCAAAATGTTGACAAGGCTAAGTTTTATATAACATGTTTAACTTATAACATGAAAGTAAGGTTAATAATATAACTTAGAGAACAAATTTTTCAGTTTTACTCAAATTAGGGTGATGCAAAAATGAGTACACCCCACTGAAAGTCTCTGGAGCAAAGCTAAATTTTATACTACAAATGTTTAATTTAACAAGAATTCAACCACATGTGAGTCTAATTATTCATTACACAGGTGTCCAGCAGACAGCTGACTACAAAAGGGTGTTAAAACCCCTTCCCATTTCATGCTGTCAGCAATGGCACCACATGGAAGAGAAATGTCACAAGACCTGAGAAAGAAAATAATTTCTTTACACCAGAAAGGTGAAGGCTACAAGAAGATCAGCAAAGCTTTACTTATCAGTCAGAATACTGTAGCAAAAGTGGTACAAAAATTTAAAAAAGATGGAACTGCAACCATCTCACAGAGACGTCCAGGTCGTCCATGGAAGTTAACACCTCGACAGGAGCGTCTTCTGATGAGAAGGGTTGAAGAAAATCGGCATGCAAGTTCACTGCAGTTATCTAAAGAAGTAGAAAGCCAAACTGGGGTGACTATTTCCCGTGACACAATATGGCGTACACTGCAGAGGAATGGCATGCATGGGTGCCGTCCACGAAAGCCTTTCCTAAAGCTCAGGCACAAAAAAGCCTGCCTAGAGTTTGCCAGGGCCCATGCTGACAAAGATGAAGACTACTGGGACTCTATACTCTGAAGTGATGAGACCAAGATAAATGTTTTTGGAACTGATGGCTTCAAAACTGTATGGCGTCGCAAAGGTGAGGAATACAAAGAAAAATGCATGGTGCCTACAGTGAAACATGGTGGTGGCAGTGTCCTTATGTGGGGCTGCATGAGTGCTGCTGGTGTCAGGGAGCTGCATTTCATTGATGGCATCATGAATTCACAGATGTACTGCTCTATACTGAAAAAGAAGATGCTACCATCACTCCGTGCCCTTGGTCGTCGTGCACTTTTCCAATAATGATCCTAAACACACATCTAAGGCCACAGTTGGATTTCTGAAGAAGAACAGGGTGAAAGTGATTCAGTGGCTCCTGATCTGAACCCAATCGAACACCTATGGGGAATTCTGAAGAGACAAGTTGAGCATCACTCTCCATCCAGCATCCAGTCTCTAAAAGAGGTAATTCTTGAAGAATGGAAAAAGATAGATGTTGTAAAATGTTGCCAACTTGTTCATTCCATGTCTAGAAGACGTGGTGCTGTCATTAAAAATCATGGAGGCCATACAAAGTACTAGATGCAGTAGTTTTTTGTTGTGGGGTGTACTCATTTTTGCATCACCCTAATTTGAGTAAAACTGAAAAATGTGTAATCTAAGTTATATTATTAACCTTACTTTCATGTTATAAGCTAAACAGATGTTATATAAAATTTAGTCTTGTCAACATTTTGAAATTGTTTTTGTGTTCATTGAGATATTGTTTAAAATGTTACTTTTTAAGCAAGCAATAATGTAATTTTTAAACAATAGTTGAGTTAAATAAAACTACCCAGCAGGTTAGGCAAACATTTAACACAACCACTGGGTTAAAGGGATAGTTCATCCAAAAATGAAAATTATTCCATGATTTACTCACCCTCAAGCCACCCTAGGTGTATATGACTATATTCTTTCAGGCGAACAGAACCGGAGATATATTCAAAAATATCCTTGCTCTCCAAAGATTTATAATTGTAGTGAATGGGGGACCTGTTTTGAAGCCAAAAATAAATGCATCCACCCATCATAAATAAAATCTATACGGCTCCAGGGGGTTAATAAAAGCCTTTTGAAGCGAGGGGATGTTTTTGTAAAAAATAATATATCCATATTTAAAACTTTAAAATCTAAAATAACTAGCTGCCGCCAGACGACCGTACCCATACTGCACAAGTTGACCTGCACCAAGTGAGTAACCGGTGATGCAATGTATGATGCAGGATGTAGGAGTAGCTCTCGTGGTTCAAACAAATAGGGCTGTGCAACAAACTGAAGCTCATCTTCTCTTAAATCGACATTTCTCTTCAAAACGTCTTGTTTTAGACTTCTAATTCGTGACCAGTGTTTTTGTTTTGCTCTATCATCTGCGTGTCCGTGTTCATCATTGCGCATGTGTCAGGTCAGAGTTCACTCTTGCACTGTAAATCGATGTGTACGACCGTCTGCCAGAAGCTAGTTATTTTACTTTATAAAGTTTTAAATATGTATATTTTTCTTACAAAAACCCATCGCTTCATTTCAGAAGGCCTTTATTAACCCCCTGGAGCCGTATGTATTATTTGGATGGATGAATTTATATTTATTTTGGGATTCAATACACACTCCCCATTCACTACCATTATAAATCTTTGGAGAGTCAGGATATTTTCAAATATATCTCCGATTGTGTTCATCTGAAAAAAGATAGTCATATTCACCTAGGATGGCTTGAGGGTGAGTAAATCATGGGATCATTTTGGGTGAACTAACCTTTCAAAACAACCTAATTGCTAGGTCTGTCCATTTTCAACCCAACCTAGGTTGTTTTTAACCCAGCATTTGTGTAGTAGTATTTATTATCAACCTTTGACATTAATAACAAGATGCACAGGGAAAGTTTTCTCCTCTTCTTTAAAAGTTAAAAAGTTTAAAAGCCTATTTATTTTGCTATTATAACATACATGGTTATAAGGCTTGACATTAATACCTGCCAAATGTGGGTGGATTTCAGCTGTGGCGTGTAACACGATCACTCCTACTAGCCACTTTGGCCAGTTGAATTTTATATATAATATACATTTTTCAATTGTAGTCTTTTAAAAAGTCATCTGAAATAATAAACTAAGTGCAATGTAGTGTTGTCAAAAATATAGATTTTTTGATACATATCTATACTGAAATATCTGAAATGCTTCCAATCTTCATTTTCGTCAAAACAGATACACGATACCAGCTGCATTTTCTCGCTCTCTCATCTCTCAGACAGCGAGTTGACACACAAACCCACCTCCCCTCACTCACTTGTTTCATTTGCTCTGGATGAATATTGTTGGTGTTACAGGGCTTGAATTTTGGCGTGGGATTGCACGTATTGCGCATAATTTTACTCATTCCGACAGATTTTGTGCTCACACCAAAAGTGCACGCACATAAAGCCGCCTCTCAGTACTAAATCCAGTTATTTTTCAATGCTTATTGCGCATAAACAAATAATGTAAAAATACCGGTCTTGGTGAGTATTCACGTAAACACAGTCAGTTATGTTTGAAGTGAACATAAACAGTTGAGAAAGAAAACGCATGTGTAACAGTATAATGGGTCTATGCATTAGGTCTTAAAGTGACAGCAGCCTAATATACCTGCTGCCAAATTATGAGATAATATTAAAAATATCTATATGGCAGTTTTTCCTGTGAAACTGGGGCCAGTGAAAATGCTGAGTGACTAGTAACTTTGGAAAAACACTAGCCACAGTGGCTGGTGAGCAAAAAAGTTAATGTCAAGCCCTGGTCATTACCCACCAACTGTGTTTTACAGATTCTATTTTGTGACCTACAGTAGGTAGTCAACAAAAATGCCTATTACTGCCATGAGACCGTGGCATTAAATACAACCCAGTCACATGTGTCACTCATTTGCGAAATCACCACTCGGTGGTGCAAAGGAACGGTTTGCAATATTGCTCAGTAAGGCCTTAATTTACTTGTAAATGAAGGACATATTTACTTATAAGTGAAGATAAAATAATGAAATAAATTACTGGAAATAATAGTAATAATAACAATAGTAATATAATATTATAACATTTAATCTTGGATAATTATTATAAGTGCTTAATGTTCAAGCTATTTGACTATTGTTACAGTAAATTAATACAGTGATGGCAGTGTAAATGCTTACATTGTACTGTACAGTACTAGCCAATATTTTAGATTATTACACAAGGTGTGCATTATGCCATAAAATAAATCAAACGATAGAAAAAGGTGGATTTTAGGCGAAACAGTGATATAGCCTATAGTTTTCTAACACATGGATTTATTGAGCCTACTTTGTCAATATTGTGTCCAAATTAGTGTGACCACATTATTTAAAAATAAAATGTTTGAAACTGCATTTAATAATTCACTGATGTATTTCAACAGGTCACGCATACATTTAAACATTTATTCCCATACAACACAGAGCCCTGTGTGTAACATGCAGAAAATGAATTAGAAAATTGTTGATAACTTTTTAATGAATCGTTCCTTTGTAAATGAATTAAAAAATTGTTGATCACTTTTTATTAAATCGTTCTTTGTAGCCTATAAGTTAAAACATGAGAACATTGTATTAATTCATTCATATGATTTGAAAAACGAATAAATGAATAATAAGTAGGCTAAAAGGTAGCCACAATTTAACTACAATAATGTAATTAAAACGCAGGGATGAAATAACCTCATGTTTTAACTAAAACGAATGATTAATAAAACATGCTTGTGAGTTGCTATCTTTTTTTCCCCCATGTGCAGGTCTCTGTAAACTGACGTAAACAATTTCAACACAGCCCTTCATAAAGTCTGGGGACAGATAAACTTATTATTGCAGATTTGCACAGAGAGTTCAGTTTGTGTTCCCTGTGTGATGGGATGAATTCAAAAAGACAGTTATTACAGCAAAAAATACAATATTTAATATAAATATTAAATATTGAATATAAAAGTTTTATATCAAATAATCATTATTTTATGTTGTGTTAGTTTTTTTCCAATAAAACATAAACTGTGTTATTAGCGCCATCCCACACAGAGGGTACCCTGTCTCCACCTCAAGCCTCTGTGCCCCCTGCTCCACCTCGGACAGTCGACACTCCGGTTCCACCGTGGCTCCTCCCTCCCTCGGTTCCACCGGACACCATCGGCCATACGGTTTCTCCGGGCTCCCTCGTCTTTCCGGCTCCGCCTTGGTCAGTCATCCACCTGTCTGCACCTACGGTGCCGTCTGGCTCCTCCTTCCCTCCAGCTCCGCCTACATCCTCAGTCCCACCGGCTCAACCTCTGTCCTCTGGACGTCCGGTTCCACCTCGGATGCTCGTCGCCATGGCTCCACCTCGGTCTCCTGTACCATCGGCTGCGCGTGGGCTCTTCGGCTACATCAGGGTCTCCATCACTAGCCACGTCTCCGTTGGTCGTCCCCAGGGTGGTGTCTACCACCACGGCTCCTCCCACCTGCGACTCCACCCTGGGGCCTCGTCATGGTTGATCTCTGGACCAACATCTGGCTCCTCCTGCTCCAGGTTTCCCCTTGGCTCCTCCCAAGGGCGATATGTTACATGTTCACTGTTATGTTCCGTTAGTTTGACCTAGTTTTTCCCCATTCTGTTTTATTAGTCATTGCTTTCACCTGTGTCTAGGTAATTACCTTGTTATGTTCCCTTTGTTTGTCACGTGTATATATACCCTGTGTTTTCCTCCACTCCTGGTCCGTTCTCGTTCATGTTGATGTGCTTTGTGTATTCCTGCCTGTTTTGTCATTAAATACTATTCTCCGTCGTCCATGTTCCTTGCTACACAGCCATACTGTAACAAGCGCTTCTCTTCCACGTGCGCGGACACGCTTGGTACTGATGGAAAAGGGAATTTCTAGGCACTTTGTGGAAAGTCAATTCATAGTCGAGTGGTAGAGCGTTGACCAACAATGCCAGTGAAACAGATTCAAATCCCAAACAAATAGGCCTACTTCTGTTTTTTTGTTTTGTTATGTTTTTTTGGGGGGTGGGAGGGTGGGGGGTTGGTTTAATGAGGTTTAATGGTGGGGGTGCAGGACAATATAAAAATGTAAATCGCTGCTCTTTCATATGGAGATTGTCGGATAGCCTAGTTGAAGAGTGTTTTAACTTATAGAGCGGGCAAAGGCAAAGTTCCTTTCAGGATAAATGTCTCGATGTGTCCAAAGGTATCAAGTTAAAATGTTTAATCCATGGTTCAATCCAAGAGTTTCAACTGGTTTTGTAGGTTTTTGGAGTGTCTGAGCAGTGTGTTATGATTGTCAACAACTGACATTATTACTTGAACTGCTGAGGAACGCATCAATGAGCGCATTCTGGTTGAGTACCATCTGTATTTTAATCAATAAAAAAAAAGTTTTTAATCAATAAAAAACCCATTCATTTGATAACTAAAACAAAGGTTAAAAAGTATGTACATAACATAAATTTGACTGCAAAATGTTCTTCTCTATTAGCCTAGTACATCAGCTAAAGCATTAATGTAATATCTAAAAGGACAAACAGAAGCATTTGCATGAGCTCTGAGACAGATGACTTAGTATTGGTCTGACCTCATAGGTTAAATAGTGCTCTTTGATTCGATACTCTTCTGATTCTTTGCTCTTGGGTGTCAGATCCGGAGGGCTTCTCTTGTGTTCCTCCAACTCCAGAGAGATCTGCTTCAGTTTGTTCTCATGGGACTTCAGTTGCTCCTCCTGCATAAATCATAACAACCGTCATGTGTATACTGTACACTGCCTATTTTTTATTTTTTTTTAAGTAATACATAAAACAGTCAACAATAGGCCTATACAATGACATACATTTCATTATTATTGCATTAGTATACTATGGCCTAGGGCTGGACGGTATGACGATATATATCATGGCTACGGTATAAAATGTCTAGAGATTTTGCTATATCGAGTATATTGCGGTATGTAAATATATACACGTAGCACAGCACAACTGACACTTTAAAGTGATGAAATGCATAAATGAGACAAAGTGCTGGACTTGCTTGATAAAAATAGTACACTGGTACACTTCCAAGGTATGCGGACGAAAGCTGCCTCTCTCAGAAGGCGATCGTGAATTTGGGAGGTGCTTGATGATAATAATAGTTATTGAGGACAATAAGCTGTGAAAAAGTTCTCACGCTGACTGAGTCTAAACTACACACAGCTAAAGCATATCTCAGCATGTGATCACAATTCACTTCTCTTTCACGTCTTATTGCTCTTGAAAGCTCAAATACACACATTTATGTCCAAATTCCCATTGTGCGGGGTATTCATGTAAACACAGTCGATTTTGTCTCAAGTGAGAGTAAATAGTTGGGTGTAAACCGAATGTTTGTCAGTATAATGGACAACTGCATCGTGATGTGCGACAACATACACTTTGAAGGTGGAGGGAGACAGTCTTCGCTCCAACCCTTCTTGCAGGAAGGAAAGCACTGACCTAACCAAGCAAGATCGGGGGTCCTCTCGGTGAGAAGAACACCACTCAATGAACAGGTTCCACTTCAATGCATAGAGGTGCCTCGTAGAAGGAGCTCTAGCAGAAGTGATGGTGTCTACGACTGACTGGGGTAGATCACCTAGAACCTCCACGAGGTCCGGACGCGGGTGCCATAGGGTGACCCGTCTCTGAGTCAGAAGGTTCTTTCTCAGAGGAATGGGCCAAGGAGGTGCTGTCGCAAGCAGCATCAGATCTGGGAACCAGGTTCGGTTGGGCCAATAGGGTGCAACTAGCAGGACCTGCTCCTCGTCCTCCCTGACTTTGCACAACAGTTGCGCAAGCAGGCTCACTGGGGAAAACACATATTTGCGAAGGTCCCGGGGCCAGCTGTGTGCCAGTGCGTCCGTGCCGAGAGTGCCCTCGGTCAGGGAGTAGAACAACTGGCCAAATTCTGGCTGTGTCCGGGAAGGCAAACAGATTTATCTGTGCAGCCCCAAAACACTGCCAAATCAGCTGGACCGCCTGGGGATGGAGCCTCCATTCTCCCGGAAGTGGAGGCTGCCGTGAGAGCTCGTCAGCTGCACGGTTGAGCACGTCTGGGATGTGAATGGCATGAAGTGACCTCAGATGCTTCTGACTCCATAAGAAGAGATGGCGGGCGAGTTGTGACATGCGCGGGAGCATAGACTGCCCTGGGGTTAGATGTACACAACGGTCGCAGTGTTGTCCGTACGGACCAGTACATGCTTGCCTAGTAGCAGCTGTTTGAAGCGGCCCAGCACAAGACATACTGCTAGCAACTCGAAGCAATTGATATGCCACTGCAGTTGGGGCCCCGTCAACAGACCTGAGACTACATGCCCATTGTACATGGGTTCCCAACCGGTGGTGGAAGCATCTGTGGGGACCACAGCATGCCTGGACACCTGTTCCAGGGGAACACCAGCCCGCAGGAAAGAGGGGTCTGACCACGGTGTGAGGGTACGACGGCAGCTTGGTGTGATGGGCACACGGAGCGTGCTGCGTTGCCATGCCCATCTCGGGATTCGGCCGTGAAGCCAGTGCTGAAGCGGCCTCATATGAAGCAATCCAAACAATGTGACTGCGGCTGTGGATGCTATATACCCCAGAAGCCTCTGAAATAATTTTAGTGGGGCTGCTGTCCTGCTCTTGAGCAAACTCAGGCAGTTCAACACTGACTGGATGCATTTCTCGGTGAGGCACGCTGTCTGACGGGCTGAGTCCAATTCCATCCCGAGAAAAGAGATCCTCTGCATGGGGGTGAGTTTGCTCTTTTCCCAGTTGACCCGAAGACCCAACTGGCTGAGGTGAGCTAACACCAGATCCCTGTGTTTGCATAGCTGCAAGGGACCGATTCAGGACTCACAGATCCAAAATTGGCCGTAGCCCACTGCCTTTCTTGGGTACAATGAAGTAGGGGCTGTAAAACCCTGACTTCATATCGGCTGGAGGGTCCGGCTCTATTGCGTCCTTCGCCTGTAGGACTGCAATCTACACCCAGAGAACAGGGGCATCGCTCGCAGGGACACGAGTGAAGTGAATGCCTCTGAAAACTGGGGGATGCCGGGCGAACTGAATCGCATAGCCAAGTCTGATTGTGCGGATGAGTCAGCGGGACGGGCTGGGAAGCGTTACCTAAGCTCTCAGACTCCGAGCCAGCGTAACCCTTGGCCGCCCCGCCATCCAGGGTGGTGAAGGTGGAAGAGGGACCAGATCGACTTCTGACAGAAAAAGGTGTCTTCCATGATCTGGTCACCTCCTCATGCACTTCCGGAAAGAATGGTACCGGAGCGGGGCGCTGAGAACAAGCGTGAGCCACCCCGAGAAACCAATCGTTCAACCGAGAAGGTTCAGGACATGGTGGAGAATTTCAGGCGAGCACAACCTGCTGGTTGCTCCTGAGAGGGACCAGCGTGATCTTCTGGAAGCACCACTGGCTGCAATGTGCTGGAGGGATTAGTGGCGGGAAAGCCCTAACCGTGATCCTCAGGTCACCCTGCCTACATGCCGAAGTGCCGCCCTCCTGGAGTCCGCCAAAGAAAACAGCAAAACGGGGCACAGGGGAGGGGACTCCGCCTTGAGAACCAAGGTACGAGAGTCTCGAACGTAACGCTGTGATAGTCATGTTTCCGCAGTGGACACAAACTATCCACAAAAGCTGACTCAGCATGCTGAATGCCCAGGCATGTGATACAGCGAATGTGACCAAAGGCGACAGCGGTTTCTTGCCGCTGTCGCCTTTGGCTTGCTTAGTTGGGGACACTTGACATTTGACTTGACATTTGATATTCAACAGTGCTTTGATCTGCCTGCATTGACACTATTCTTTTAAGAGCTGCTGTGCAGCCAAATAATGTACCAGTTATCAATGTAAAGCTGCTTTGACACAATCTACATTGTAAAAAGCGCTATATAAATAAAGGTGACTTGACTTGACTTGACCATCAGCTGGGGCCAGGGAATGACCGCATCCAGTAAGGCACGGATGGAATGACATATTTAAAAAGACAGTGTCACAACCGCAATGCTCTTTTAGAAGGAGGAAAACTCACTCTTTGTCTGGTGCTGAAGCACACGATCGTAGGTTCACACTGGTCACCTACAATCAGCACACACAGAGAACCGGCCCAAATCGCAAAAATTGTCCGGTCAAAACACAACAGACTTGCTGTGAAAATAGCAGTTGAGAGCTCTGTTAAAGGCTTGCGGCTGCCGCTGTAGCATGCTGTCACACCAACACCGATGACAGAAGAAGAAGCTTTCTGCAAAAGGCTTGTTTCATCACATTGATGAGATCTCAGCAGGGAACGAATGACTACTTTTAAATTTGCTTTGAGCACCTGACATCAAAGCAAATTTAAAAGTGCTGGCTAATGCTAATCGTAAATACTCTAAGATTATTATTCACGTAGGCACTAATGATGTTCGACTTCGCCAATCGGAGATCACTAAAATTAACATTAAAGAGGTGTGTGAACTCGCAAGTACAATGTCAGGAGAAGTAATTTGCTCTGGCCCCCTTCCTGTTCGTCGGAGTGATGAGATTATCATCACTCAATGGCTGGCTGTCTAAGTGGTGTCCGCAAAATAATATAGGTTTCATAGACAATAGGAAAAGTTTTTGGGGCAGACCTGACCTGTTGAAAAGAGATGGTATTCATCCCTCCCGGGATGGTGCTGCTCTTCTCTCTAGTAATATGGCACATAGTCTTAGAACTGAAACATGACAAACTGGGGCCCAAGTCAGGAAGCAGACAGACTGCCTAAACCGACCGTATGCTAGCTGCCTCACGTTACAGAAGTCAGAAAATTCAGATAACTCCCAACACATAGAAACTCTTACACCTAGATATTTTCAAATAGAGACTGTGTCTGTACCCCGAATTAGTAAAAACAAAAAACTTACAAACTCATTTAATGGTAAAAATTTAATTGATGTTCAACAAATAAAAAATAGAGATAATAATGCTAAACAAATGATAAAACTCGGGTTGTTAAATATTAGATCCCTTTCTTCAAAATCACTTATTGTTAATGATATTATCAAAGATAATAATCTAGATGTGCTGTGTTTGACAGAAACTTGGCTAAAACCGGACGATTACATTAAGTCAAGGCGGCTAAACTGCCTCCATGCCATAAATATGGTAGAACCATCACTTCTACCACTAAAGATCGCTTTATAAATAATCTTCCTGATCAGTTTCATCGCCTTAGCATACCAGAAAGCTTAGAAGACCTCGATGTTGTAACAGAAACTATTGCCTCTGTCTTTTCCAGCACATTAGACTCAGTTGCTCCTTTGCGCTTAAAAAAGATTAAGGAAATTAATCCAATGCCATGGTACAACGAGCACACTCGGGCCCTAAAGTTAGCAGCCAGAAAAATGGAGCGCAGCTGGAAGAAAACAAAACTAGAAGTATTTCGCATTTCGTGGAGAGAGAGAATGATTGAGTACAGAAAGGCCTTAAAAACTGCTAGATCTGCCTATTTTTCAAAGCTTTTAGAAGAAAATAAACACAACCCTAGGTATTTATTTGATACAGTGGCTAAATTAACAAGAAATAAAGCTTCAACATCTGATGTTTCCAAAGAGCACAGCAGTAATGACTTTATGAACTTCTTTACTTGCAAGATTGATGATATTAGAGAAAAAATTATAACCATGCAACCGTCTATTACAGTATCGCGTCAGATAGTGCATTGTAGTGTCTCTGAGGAAAAATTCAGTTCATTTACTGCTTTAGGAGAGGAAGAATTGTCTAAACTTGTTAAATCATCAAAATCAACAACATGTATGTTAGACCCTATACCGACTAAGCTATTGAAAGAAATGCTTCCAGAGGTTATAGATCCTCTTCTTAATATCGTCAATTCATCTTTATCACTAGGATACGTACCGAAAACTTTTAAGCTGGCTATTATTAAACCTCTTATTAAAAAAACACAACTTGATCCTAGAGAATTAGTCAATTACAGGCCGATCTCAAATCTCACTTTTCTGTCAAAAATACTAGAAAAGGTAGTATCATCACAACTATGTTCCTTTTTAGAAAGAAATTGTATCTGTGAGGATTTCCAGTCAGGATTTAGACCGTACCATAGTACTGAGACTGCTCTCATTAGAGTTACTAATGATTTGCTCTTATCATCAGATCGTGGTTGTATCTCTCTATTAGTGTTACTGGATCTTAGTGCTGCATTTGACACTATTGATCACAATATTCTTTTAAATAGACTCGAAAATTATGTTGGCATTAGTGGAATTGCATTGTCATGGTTCAAATCATACTTATCTGACCGTTATCAGTCTGTAGTAGTAAACGAAGAGATGTTATATCGATCACAAGTTCAATATGCAGTACCGCAAGGCTCAGTACTAGGACCGTTGCTGTTCACTCTGTACATGCTACCCTTGGGAGATATCATTAGGAAGCATGGCGTTAGTTTTCACTGTTATGCTGATGATACTCAGCTCTATATTTCTTCGCGCCCTGACGAAACTTACCAATTCACAAAATTAACAGAATGCATAGCTGATATAAAAAATTGGATGACCAGTAATTTCCTACTACTAAATTCAGAAAAAACAGAGATTCTAATTTTTGGACCAAAAACTTCTTCACGTAATAACCTAGAATACTGTCTAACACTTGATGGCTGCTCTGTTAAGTCTTCGTCGTCTCTTAGGAACCTGGGTGTGCTCTTTGATACCAATCTTTGATTTGAAGACCATGTTACTAGCATCTGTAAAATCGCATTCTTCCATCTTAAAAATATATCTAAACTACGACATATGCTCTCAATGAAAAATGCAGAACAGTTAGTTCATGCGTTCATGACCTCAAGGCTAGATTACTGTAACGCTCTACTGGGTGGTTGTTCTGCTCGCCTGATAAATAAACTACAGCTCGTACAAAATGCAGCAGCTAGAGTTCTTACTAGAACTAGGAAGTATGACCATATTAGCCCAGTTCATTGGCTTCCTGTTAAACATCGTATAGATTTTAAAATCTTGCTAATTACTTACAAAGCACTAAATGGTTTAGCTCCCCAGTACCTGAGCGAGCTCCTAATTCATTATAGTCCTTCACGTCTATTGCGATCTCAGAATTCAGGCCAGCTGATAATACCTAGAATATCAAAATCAACCGCAGGCGGTAGATCCTTCTTCTATTTGGCACCTAAACTCTGGAACAATCTTCCTAGCATTGTTCGGGAAGCAGACACACTCTGTCAGTTTAAATCTAGACTAAAAATGCATTTCTTTAACCTGGCATGCACATAACACATTACCAATTTATATTTTCAAATCTGTTAAAGGATTATTAGGCTGCATAAATTAGGTCAGCCGGAACTGGGAACACTTCCTATAACACCTGATGTACTCGTTACATCAGAAGAAGAATGGCATCTACGCTAATATTAGTCTTTCTGGTTATCCCGAGGTTCACCGTAGTCAACCGGATCCAGGCCGTATCCAGGTGAGACCAAGGACCTGCGCCTTGACACGACCACAACGCAGCCCTGAAGTATCAGCAGAGATTGAGTCAACTAGATCATCCACTCTGAGGGCCTCATCGACACGACAGCCACGACACAGTTCCTCAACAGCCGTGATGAATACAATCCTCAATTGGATGGAACTGGAATAAATACTTTGAATGTTGCGATCCTGTCGGACTTATGATAGCTACCTGAATCGTAACAAAGCACTGTTGGCCAGAGGAGAACTGGCCCCCCGACTAAGCCTGGTTTCTCCCAAGGTTTTTTTTCTCCATTTAAACACCTATTTGCCACTTGTCTGCCACCTGATGGAGTTTGGGTTCCTTGCCGCTGTCGTCTTTGGCTTGCTTAGTTGGGGACACTTGACATTTGACTTGACATTTGATATTCAACAGTGCTTTGATCTGCCTGCATTGACACTATTCTTTTAAGAGCTGCTGTGCAGCCAAATAATGTACCAGTTATCAATGTAAAGCTGCTTTGACACAATCTACATTGTAAAAAGCGCTATATAAATAAAGGTAAAGGTGACTACTCGGCTCTGAAGCGAAAGGGAGTGCGAGTGCACCCGCTTCCGCATTTATACCCGCTCCGCGGGGCAGTTTTTTTCTGTATTTTTGATCAAATAAATGCAGGCTTCATGAGCATGAGACTTCTTTCAAAAACATTAAAAATAGTAATATGTGTCAAATCTTTGACCAGTACTGTAATTTAAAATATAATAGGCCTATACAAAATTTTCTTCACATGATGTGCAATAATATGTGCATGCATAAGATCACAAAAACCATGTTTTCTGTTAAGAGTGGACATTATATCAACGTTAATACAATAGCTGATATGATCCTGTTATCAGCATGCTCACAGAGGGTTTTTTTTTTTTATCTTACAGATTTATCTCACAGATTTGAGAATCATAGTGACCAGATATTGGCACACATTGGACTGCATGAATATGATATTGAGATCACTGACTGGAACAGTGCAGTGCAGAAACACCAAATGCCAGGTATGTGATGTTCAAATATATCTTTGAACAGGATTTATTTCCAGGTATAACTGTGTACTCAAAATGTGTCTTTGACTCTCATTTATATAGTTAACTATATTTTAAATGGACTTTTTTTTTTTTTTTTCAAAAACCACGCATATACGTAATTCTCTCAAAAATACAAACATGTACATACTTGTTGCTCACATATTATTGTAGCCTAGTTTCTGCTGAATACAGTGTAATGAGACTTTTCTCATTAATATGTTTATAAACAACTGAAAAAGCACAAATATCAGGGCATGTCAAAACTACTCCAGGACCCCAAATCAGCCTCAGACCCCAGAGGGTTTATCTATGAAACATCAAACTATGCCTATTTGTTTTAGAAGGGTGTTTACAGTCTTGCATTTGATGTAGGAGTAACATACAGCAGCAGCAATACCTAAAGTTATCCAGCAGCAACAAGCCATTTACGTTAGATTACTGCAACTAAGCACAGCGGACATGAGAAAATGTTCATGAGAAAATGTATAGCCATTTAACCGGGGCTCACCTTATTTGCTCAACTTCCAACAACATTTTTCCAAAGCAGATGTTTCATTTACCTATGTGTGTTTCAGGCTGTGTTTAGCTGAACACGTGTTAGAGTTGTGCTCATTAATCATTCCGTTGTCCGGTGACTTCTACATTTACAATAGGAGTATAGAGGGGTTTGACAGTGATGATTATCAAATGATGCTAAACTATTTGCTCAGGTGGTTGTGGGGGGTTTCTTTTCTCATCTCTATTAGCCTGCAACGTGTTACCATTTGTTAAAGCCACACATAATGCGCATTGTAATTGGATATGTTTGAGCATTTTGGCTCAGGCACACATAGTCATATTGTTCACTAGAGCTAAGCCATTTGGTGTGGTATCCTAGGCACACATAGTCTAATAGGCCACTAGAGCCAAGTCTTATGGCCCAAACTACTTAGTTTAGTGGCACACATACACTGGTATTTAGGCACATATGTAGCTAACATCACATTGGCAAGTCACTAGGGACACCCCTTAAAAAAGGGGGTACACTAGTACACATAGGCCTACACTGCAAAATGCTTCATGTGTCTTGTATGCACCTCATGGCAGCCCACATGTCTAATGGCTAGATTTGCTTAGGGGAATAATGCGTAGGCAATAATGCCTATGGCTATTCGGAGCAGCAGCAGTACATGTTTTGACGGTAGATCTACTAGGGGGTGAGGGCTGAATGGTCATCTTGCCTCCTGCGTGATGGGGGATTTTCTGATGTACAGTACACTTGGCTTTTATTAGGGGGTAATTTATGTACGCTATATTGTACAGCAGCAGCATGTCTTGCTTGCTCACAGCAGCGTGTTGTGTATGTATTGGCAGTAGTAAGTCCCATCAATGAGTAAATAAAAAATAAACAAAACTGCTTCCAGTACATCTTTCAAACTGGAAAGAGAAGGTCAATTTGGCCCCACTGCATCATGGGATACAGTATTCAAGCAATATGTTAACACTAATGTTAAATACATAGCTCAATTATTTATTAATAATCAAATTACTAAATTATTCCACTACATAATAAAGTTCATTAGTCTGTAGTTTGTTTACAGTTGTATTTGTGCACCTGGTTGAGTCTAGTGGTGGATGATGGCAGCAGCGGTCTGCAGAATTTCTTCATGGAGCCGATGGCGGCAGGAAAAGCGGGAGCCGAGAAAAGAGCCGCAACTAGATTAATCCTGAAAATCCATGACATCATCTCCTCTTCACTCCTACACACATGCATTTAAATGGAAAGTCAAACAAGTAAATTGAAACAAAGAATAAAAGCAATCTGACAAATGCCCATGCTAGTACACTGTGACAGTGTTAACTAACAAACTGCAGTAAAAGCAACAAAAAAGACTCTCAGAGCAGTTAAAGAAGTGTGATGTTTACGGGGCCTGCAGTAGGAAGACCCTCCAGTCAGAAGTCTTGAGTTTGAGGACGTTCTGTCTCTTGCTGTAGTCACAGGCCCTAGTAGCAAGAGCATGGTGAACCCGTACTGCATTCTTCAGGTCCACCTCTGACAGGTCTTTATCAGGCTTATACTCATCCTGGCCATATGGAGGAGACAGAGAATAGAATGAGTGAAAGCAAAAATGAAAATAAATGAGAGAGAGAGACAATGGTTGTGTTCCAAAACCATACTGAGGTGCAATTTTAATGCATCACAAACATAGTTCCAAAAGGAAGCATGGATTAGATAATTATGCTGCATTAAAAGAAAACTTCTTTTGGCCAAATTGTATATAGCATGTATCTATCACAGTGAAAGCAATTCCATAATGCATTGCAGCATCTGCCACGAAAAAACAAACAAAACAAACATCTGTGGCAGTGGACAAAGTGAGCAAAATGTAAATAAAATACATTTATTACATTCAATTCTGAGAAGTACTTAAAATAAAACAATATTTGTGCATACTGTCTATCGTGTCTACTTAAAGGGTTAGTTCACCCAAAAATGAAAATTCTGTCATTAATTACTCACCCTCATGTCGCTCCAAACCCGTAACACTTTCGTTCATCTTTGGAACACAAATTAGCCAGATAGCTCACAGATTTCATCAAAAATATCTTAAAGGGGACCTATAATGCCCCTTTAACAAGATGTAATATAAGTCTCTCGGTGTCGCCAGAGTGTGTTCAAACCGGAGTCAGACACTGATGGAGAGAATGCAACTGGATATTTCTGAATGTTTAGTGGATAAATTTATGTAGTTGCTGTGGAGTTAATTTAACTCATCGACTAGCATGTGCTGTCATGTTAATCTTTTGTGCAAATCCAGTGTTGAATTGACCCTCTTTGTGAAGCAGCCCGGCGTAAAATGATGGCATGGCAACAACACTCTACTACAACAACACTTCCTCTTCTCTAAAGCAGCCCAACATGGCCTCGCCCCCATTGTTGCATGTTCTCGGGGGCAGGGTTTATGTAAATTTTAGGGTTAGTGATGTCACTAACCTGGGAGGAAGCTCATTGTAGTCCCTTTGCATAAGAAAATATGTCCCTTTGCATTGAACTTTCCCTTAAGCAAAGAAAATATATTTTGCGATATATGAATGATCAATATATTAAATGATTTAACAGTATATTTGAAAATATACAGAATAATATATTGTGTTAATATATTACAATATATTGAATAATACATAAGGAATTGCTGCTTTTCATATATTGAAAATATATGTGACAATATATTTATTAATATATCATAATGTATGTCATTTTATATTCAGTAATACACTTCATAATATATAGATGTACAAGTGATCAGATATGGTACTGCATGTATAATATATTGCAGATATATTTACTCATGCAGTAACATAAATATAGAGAAATATATAATGTAATATATTTCTTATATTTTATAATTATTTACTTTATAAATGTTTCATATTTCAAGCTAGTTGACAATAGCACAAGTACACCTGCATGTACTAAAGTATTTATAGCGATGGGACGGTTGATACCGGGGCTCCAATGCTCCGACGCAGTTTTCAAAGCACTATTTTATCACACACTGTACCGATGCTTGTATCGAAATGACAATACCACGTGATTGGTGACGTTTGAAGCTTCGAACGTCATGCAGTATCGGAAAGTCGGGACAGCTGGCTTGAAAAAATTGGCGCTTCGCGACCACCTGATGCATAAAAGGAAAATGCATTTAATCATGTTTTATTGCTGGGGTCTCAAAGACCACAAACAGAACATAAGGGTAAAATAGCTAGTCAAAACTATTTTTTTCAACTACTCGCGTCAATTATGATCACATCCTTGTCTAGGCCTATTTTATATTGTTGATTAATATGTGAATCCGTTGACCAGGCTACACATGACACGAGTTGTGTGTCATTGTCACAAATTAATTTAGATGAGATTAGATCAGATTAGATAGAACTGTATTGATCCAAGACAAGAGTGATTCTCTTGTATGTCACAATTTGTTTGGTCACATGCTTTTTCAAACCATAGATGTGCTCTGCGATGATTTGTTAGATAGGGTAGAGAAAACAAGTCTGACCACCAGGTGTCGCTAATACGCACTGTATTAAAAGCTTCGAGTAATGAACCGTTTTTCAGCACAATTTGATGAAAGCCTCAAACGCTTCAGAAAGCCTCGGTTTCCCTTCACTACGTATTTAGAAAAAAGACTATCACTGTGCTGAAGAGCATCTTAATGGTGTTTGGCCAATCGTCAGCCTAACCATAGGCTCTACTCTTCAGCACAATGGTAACCCCAAAAACTCAGAAAACCAGAAACCATTTTAAATTCCAAAATAATAGAACATTAAACACTAACAGATCTCCCCCTATATTAATATTGAACAAAACACATGAAATAACACTTAATTTTAACATTTACTCTCCTTTAACATTTAGAAGCAAAGCATGCTGGGAACTAGAAATCTGCTGTAACCCATTCCGTGAACGTGTGAATATATGTTTGTACAATACATTCACATTTATATGGGAACATGTATGTGCAATATATGTACACAATAAAGGATAAAACTTCATGAATATCACATGTAATGCTATTTTTGTCTTCATTTCTAAATATTTTATATATATCAATATATAGCCATACATGGTCAATGTAAATATTGCAGTACATAGAAAAATATAAGTACTAGTTTCCTATACATGGAAATGTATTATGTAATATATTACATTATATTTTGCAGTGTATTCCCATATATTTTTGTTCTGTAAGTGTTGAGCTTCGTAACTTTGCAGATGTTGTTTATGCTCTAACAGCAACATTACATACTAACTAAAGTTAAAAAAGTGAAATCATAATCAACCACCACTTTAATTTGTGTTCCGAAGATGAACGAAGGTTTGTTATCTTAACAGTATGCTAATGTCAAACTCCACTGAAATCAATTGTAAGTAGAGTTTCTTGTGTGCTTCTTGTGAGGAGCCCTATTTGTGTAGAATTGCTGTATATGTATATGTTTTGATCTGCCTGCATTGACACCATTATATGTGAACTGAACTGAGCTGGATGATGACATCACTGTTTACTCTAGTGCTGATATAGATAAATTAACTAAATTAATAACTATTGATTCTTACAATGGAATGAATCATTACTGAATTTACTTAAGATGGATAATGACACCATTTTCTTTAAGAGCTGCTGTGCAGCCAAAAATTATATACCAGTTATCACTGTAAAGCTGCTTTGACACAATCTGCATTGTAAAAACCGCTATATAAATAAAGGTGACTTGACTTGTAGAGCATTTCAAATCAGTTGAGGTTCGAATTCAGTTAGCATGTTGCCTTAGAAGAAAGCTGCCTATCTAGACAGCACACAGCAAGGCAGTTCTTTATGTTCAGAATGGAATACTAGCGTGCCACTTTTAGCATACTGTATGCTATGATGTGTATTGCCTTTTATATTTTAAAAAGCAGCATGTGATAGAGTGTTCAGTATGTAACATTTCAAACTTCATTGTTGTCACATGACCTCACTAAGTTACATAATTCACTGATTAATCCAGTTATAATACTGGAAATGTAATCATTATTTGCCATTTTAAATCTAATTTTATGTGAAAATGTCTTAACTCTTCTGAGCCTGATATATCAAAAAGGGAAACTGTAATAAGCATAGTATGCTCTGGTTGCACATTTTGACAAATGTAGTTGGTTATCATTGTATGCAGTATAATACACACACTGCAGAGTATAGTATGACTATGTTGCAGTGTTTGTGTGGGAAGTAGATTTAAATTACTTTCTGCAGGTAGAGAATCATCCCCTTCAGCACGGCATAAAACTTCTTCCAGCCTCTGCGTCCTCTTGGGGCTGCAGAGAGACAGAATAAAAGAGAAAATGTGTGAGAGAGACACAGAATAAAGACACACTTCACTAATGAGCTCTGTTGTTGTTTGCTGCAACACAAGTCGAAAAAAGAAAATCTGTAAACCAACTTCACCACTCAAAACTGAACTTCATCTCTCTTTATTGTCTGTAAGATACAACCTAATTGTTTTAATTAAAGCAGCTGCATTATTAAACAGAAGGAAATCTTGGTGGGTCCTAAATAATGCTGATTTATTGCCTTCCTTGACATTAGCTCTGTTCCAAAACTTAGTGAGCTGCTTTGCTACATAGCCTACATAGGCAGCTACCTACTAAGACAACATGCTAACCATTATGGAATCTCTTGAGTGACTTATTTGGAAAACAATGCTCGGCACAGGAGATTTGGCTTGTTTTCAATAGAGTTTAATGTTAGCATTGTGTGTGTGTGTGTGTGTGTGTGTGTGTGTGTGTGTGTATGTATGTATGTATGTATGCATGAAATACTGTATACATTTAGTATACATTAGTGCTTTCAAGCGCTTAAAAATATTAACTAGATTAATCACGTTTTCTGTGATTAATTGTGATTAATCGCAATTAACACTCAGAGGTTGGATGGTCGCGCCGGCGAAACCACCTTGCTTTTTTTCTTATCAGTGTGAAAGAGACTCAAAATACTCCGTCAATTTTGGACATACAATTAAGAGTTATACACTATTTTAATCTGTGAAATATCTTCTTTTATTTGTGTACACTCAGAGTAAAAACAAAATGTTGTGGTTTTTGCAAAATAAAGAAAACTAACATGATGCGTGAGCTGCAGTCTCTCTCTGAACAAAGTCCATTCTGATAGTTCTCAGAAAATGAACTGTAACTTAGTGAATACTAATCACACAAAAGTAAGACATATGTCTAAATAAATGTTGAAATGTCAGGTTTTAAATCATTTAAGTCAAATCAGAACAAATATTCACTGTTTATGTAATCTGTATGAAAAAAGAGAAATGTTAGTCATTCATGAGTCAGCTCATTATCCACTAATTCGGTCACGCCCACGGAGCGCGCGCACTATTCAGACGCAAATTCTACATGCAACAGAGAGTGAACCAGAGATCGTATAATAGAAGGGAGACAAGAGGGTCTGTATCTCTTACCATTGGAGAAAGCGTAACGGCTAACTTAATCACATGTGGCAACTCTCAGCCTATCATGTAATGGCAGTGACATCAGTCGCAACATTCCCTAGTCTGCCTTCTCTTGAAAAAATACATTTTTATCAAGCTAAAATCTACATATAGTTCCCAAAGAAAGTATTGTTTAGTGTAAAACATGCTGAAGATTAGCAAACAGGCTGTCCATTAATTAAATAATTTGCCATTTCCCCACAAAAGCTGTTTAATCAGCATAGTGAAGCCTCTCATCCATTGACATCCATTCAAAAAACGGCCTCTGGTCTCCTTCTCTGCGCACCGCCGGGGGCGGGGCGTTAGCATTAGCCATTACGTTTTTTTGGCTAAACGTTGCAGTCTTGCCTTCCAATGGCTTTGGAGTGAACGCCCGCAACACATCAGCTCGGAAAAACGCATCAAGCTTAGTCAGTTTCATGTACTTTTCATCGTTTTGAGATGCGGTGAGGAACAATTTTAAAAGGATTTGCCTCAGAGGATGAGCATGGCTGGTTTCAATTCAATTTCGAGGATCAACTAAATCAAGCCGATGATTGTGAATGGTAAGTTTTTTGAAATTCTTTTAAAATTTAAAGTTCTTTATTCTAATTGCGATATAGTGTCTGTGAATACTAAACTGCAAAAAGACTGTTTAAATATGAATCCTGCAAGTTTTGTGTCTCAGGGTGAATTAATGGGGCAGATCGATGCTTGGTTTTGTTTACTACACATAACTTACATTAGTAAATTGCCATGCCTATTCCCAAACTATATTGCTATACTGAGATGAGTGAAATCGACTGAAATACGTAATAAATACTGAAAAAACAAAATGTGTTAGCAATGTATTAAACTGCACATTAAAGGATTATTCCACTTTCAAATAAAAATTTCCTGATAATTTATCATTGAATTTATTATGTATGTCCTACACCTTCCCTATTCAACTTACAGAATGAAAGCTGCGCCAGTTCCATTTTTTCCATAAGTTGAATAAATTATCAGGACATTTTTATTTGAAAGTGAACTAATTCTTTAACATTTAGGCTCTATAATATAACCAATATAATATATTAAATGCCATAGAGGTAATATGAATGTTTAGATGCTTTGCATCACAGAAACACATTATATTTTAAAGTTTATTAAAGAAAGAAAACCATTATTTTAAATTGTAATAATATTTCACAGTATTGCTTTTTTTTTTTTCTGTATTTTTGATCAAATAAATGCAGGCTTGATGAGCATGAGACTTCTTTCAAAAATATTATAAATAGTAATGCGTTCAATCTTTTGACTGGTACTGTAATTTAAAACATAGGCCTATACAAAATTTTCTTCACATGATACTACGTGCATGCATGAGATCACAAACGTAAATAGCTGATATGATCCTTTTATCAGCATGATCACAGAGGATTTTTTCTTTTATCTCACAGATTTGAGACCATAGTGACCAGATATTGGTCCACACTGGACATTCTGAATGAATATAATGGTGAGATCACTGACTGGAAGCAGGAAAGGTTTTTTTTTTTTTTTTTTCTCCAGGGCAAAGAAACACCAAACACCTTGGAATGCCAGATAAATGATGTTCACTTATATCTTTAAACAGGATTTATTTCCAGGTAAAACTGTATACTCAAAATGTGTCCTCATTTATTCAAAATGTGTCTCATATATATTGTTAACTATATTCTAAATAAACTACAAAAGAAAAAAAAAAGAAAAAAAAAAACACCTTTGTACTTTGATTATTTAGTTTCCTGTCACATAGCCTACTTGACTGAAAGGGCTCATTATGCGGGTCTTTTTCTTTTCAGGTGTGAATCACAGCATTATTCAGGATTATTCACACCTCCACGCATACTGTCTTTCTTGACAAAAAGTGTCTTACAAAATTTAAATCAATATATTGTTTTATACGAATGAGTAGGCAGGATAATTTTTACATCATTTTGAAGAAAAAACTCTAGTCTACAACCTCCAATACCCAGAAGTCTTCTGAACACATATTTAGTATTTGTTTTGTGGCCGTATTTCAGTGACTTAAGTTTTTTGTTTTTTCAATAACCATCCATAAATGTTATTCCCTCAAAAATACAAACATGTACATACATGTTGCTCACATATTATGGTAGCCTAGTTCGTGCTGAATACAGTATAACAACACTTTTGCCATTAATATGTTTATGAACAACTGAAAAAAGCACAAATATCAGGGCATGTCAAAACTTCTCCAGGTCCCCAAAAATCCTCAGACCCCAGAGGGTTAAAAACACAAGTTTTTAATATATTTTATAATGTAATAATTTCACAGTTAATCTCCAAATTAATGTAGAAACAACATAAAGACAGTATATTTTAAATACTTGTTTAATGGCATCTTTTTATGAATGAAGGCCAGTATCACTGATACTAATACAGCTACTGATGTCTTGATGAAATTGATTTTTTCCCTCAATTTTAAACATAAATTATAGCCATTCAACATTACAGTGTAATTGAAAGCTATCAATTTTTTAAAGATTTATTAGGCTTCAAAAAATATAACATTTAATTTAAGTGAACTTAAAACAATCCGCACATAAACCCATAATAAATGTCATATTTACCTGTGCCCTTCCTACCTGTCTAACAGATAGGAAATATACAGAAATTGAATAAAGTTATCAAACAGCCTGCACTGCATAAGTTATAGCATAAATTAAATACAGATCGTCTCGGTTACGTATGTAAGGAGGGAACAGAGACGTACGTCAGTAGTGACCGACGAATTGGGATATCGCTAGAGAGCCCTATCAGCTTCGAGTGAACTACAACAGGCCAATGGAGTTGGCGTGCGATATTTGCATAATGCGCACCGCCCCCGCCAGGTGGTATAAATAGGGGAGCAGATGCCATCGCACTCTGTTTTTCGCTGAGGAGACAACCTAGTCCGCACTACAGCGAGGGTACAGAAACTGTGGTGACGAGACGTACGTCTCCGTTCCCTCCTTCAGGGAACGAGGGTTACATACGTAACCGAGACGTTCCCTTTCAGTTGGTCACGTTCGACGTACGTCAGTAGTGACCGACGAATTGGGATCCCAAATAAAGCGCCACAGTTATGAACCCCTTCTAGTGCCCAGCACAAGCTCTAGCCACCCGGCGCACCAGTGGGACGGGGAAGGGGGCGAGCTTACGCCGAGAGAGTCTACTGCTGTTCCGACATACCACTAAGTAAACTAGACTACACTGGGGAAGCGAACCCATAGGGGACGCTGCGGCGACCACTACTCACCCATAGGGGAGGAATTTACGTGGAGAGTACTCATATGGACTGTCCGTGGGCAGTACGCATATGGAGTCCCTGGGAGGGCTCCACCTGGGTAGGGGGAGACTCATCTGACAGGTGACAGCAGAGCTGGCTCTGCTAAGGGAAAGACACAGGCTCACCGTGGGGAGTTGACCGTGGAGATACACGGGAAGATACCGGTTCTACACGAAGGCTATAGAATCTAGCGAACGTGTTAGGTGTTGCCCAGCCTGCAGCTCTACAGATATCTGTCAGCGAGGCGCTGTGCGCCAGCGCCCAGGAAAAGGCCACTCCTCTGGTGGAGTGGGCTCTCAACCCGAGCGGGCAAGGCACGCCCTGGGATTCATACGCCAGGGCGATGGCATCCACTATCCAGTGGGCCATCCTCTGCTTGGAGACAGCCTTTCCCTTCTGCTGGCCTCCGTAACAGACAAAGAGCTGATCTGAGGTCCTGAAGCTTCGCGTTCTGTCCACGTTCAGGCGCAGAGCGCGGACGGGACAGAGCAAAGCTAGGGCTGGGTCTGCCTCCTCCGAAGGCAGCGCTTGCAGGTTCACTACCTGATCTCTGAAGGGAGTGGTAGGAACCTTGGGCACATATCCAGGCCGGGGTCTCAGGATGACGTGAGAGTCACCGGGCCTGAATTCCAGGCACGATTCGTCAACCGAAAATGCGTGCAGGTCCCCTACCCTCTTGAGCGAGGCCAATGCAACCAGGAGGACAGTCTTTAGGGACAGTACTTTTAACTCAGCTGATTGCAAAGGCTCAAAGGGATGACCCCGGAGAGATGTAAGAACCAGAGTAAGATCCCAAGAAGGTACAGAGGGAGGGCGAGGAGGATTTAGTCTCCTCACCCCCTTCAGGAACCTGACGATCAGATCGTGCTTCCCTAGCGATTTACCATCAACTGCATAGTGATGTGCGGCGATAGCGGCAACATACACCTTGAGGGTGGAGGGAGACAGCCTTCACTTCAGGCCCTCTTGCAGAAAGGAAAGCACGGATCTGACCGAACATGATCGGGGGTCCTCTCGGTGAAAGGAGCACCATTCGATGAACAGGTTCCACTTCAACGCATAGAGGTTCCTCGTAGAAGGAGCTCTAGTGGAAGTGATAGTGTCTGCGACCGCTTGCGGGAGATCACTCAGAACCTCCGCGTCCCGTCCAGGGACCACACATGGAGTTTCCACAGGTCGGGACGCGGGTGCCAGAGGGTGCCCCGTCTCTGAGTCAGGAGGTCCTTCCTCAGAGGAATGGGCCAGGGAGGTGCTGTCGCAAGGAGCGTGAGGTCCGAGAACCAGGTCCGAGTGGGCCAGTATGGAGCCACTAACAAGACCTGCTCCTTGTCCTGCCTGACTCTGCCCAGGAGCTGTGCGAGAAGGCTCACTGGGGGAAACGCATAATTGCGTAGGCCCCGGGGCCAGCTGAATGCCAGGGCATCCGTGCCGAGCGTGCCGCCGATCAGGGAATAGAACCACTGGCAGTGGGCAGTCTCCGGGGAGGCGAACAGATCTATCTGTGCCTCGCCGAAGCGCTGCCAGATCAGCTGGACCACCTGGGGATGGAGTCTCCATTCGCCCGGAAGCGGAGGCTGCCGTGAGAGCTTGTCGGCTGCACGGTTGAGCACGCCTGGGACATGAATGGCACGAAGCGACCTCAGATGCTTCTGACTCCATAACAAGAGATGGCGGGCGAGTTGCGACATATGGCGGGAGCGTAGACCACCCTGATGGTTGATGTACGCAACAGCTGCAGTGCTGTCCGAGCGGACCAGTACGTGCTTGTCTGACAACAGCTCCTGGAAGCGGCCCAGTGCAAGACGTACTGCAACTGAAGGCAATTGATATGCCACTGCAGTTGAGGCCCCGTCCACAGACCCGACGCTGCATGCCCGTTGTACGTGGCCCCCCACCCCGTGGCAGAGGCATCTGTGTGGACCACAGCATGCCTGGACACTTGTTCGTGGGGGAACTCCAGCCCGCAGGAACGAAGGGTCCGACCACTTGGTGAGGGTGCGACAGCAGTTCGGTGTCACGGGGACACGGAACGTACCGCGCTGCCACGCCCATCTCGGGACCCAGCCATGGAGCCAGTGTTGAAGCGGCCTCATATGAAGCAATCAGAGCGCCGTGACTGCGGCTGAGGATGCTATATGCCCCAGGAGCCTCTGAAAGAGTTTCAGTGGGGCCGCTGTCCTGCGCTTGAGCGTACTCAGGCAGTTCAACACTGACTGGACGTGCTCCTCGGTGAGGCGCGCTGTCCGGGCGACCGAATCCAGTTCCATACCGAGATAAGAGATCCTCTGCCCGGGGGAGAGTTTGCTCTTGTCCCAGTTGACCCGAAGACCAGCTGAGGTGAGCTAACACCATGTCCCTGTGTTCGCACAACTGCTCCTGCGAGCTGGCCAGGATGAGCCAGTCGTCGAGGTAGTTGAGGACGCGAACGCCCTGTTCCTTGAGCGGAACAATGGCCGCCTCCGCAACCTTCGTAAAGACGCGGGGTGACAGGGCCAGCCCGAAGGGTAGGACTTTGTACTGATATGCCCGACCCTCGAACGCAAACCGTAGAAGGGGTCTGTGACGAGGCAGAATCGAGACATGAAAGTACGCGTCCTTCAGGTCGATCGCTGCAAACCAATCCTGGGGACGGATGCATCCGAAAATGCGCTTCTGCATAAGCATCTTGAACGGCAGCCTGTGAAGGGACCGATTCAGGACATGCAAATCCAGGATTGGCCGCAGCCCACCGCCCTTCTTGGATACAATGAAGTAGGGGCTGGAGAACCCTGACTCCATATTGGCTGGAGGGACAGGCTCGACTGCATCCTTCGCCAGGAGGACAGCAAATTCCGCCCGGAGAACAGGTGCATTGTCCAGGGACACACACGAGTGTAATGGACACCCCTGAACACCGCGGGACGCCGGGCAAACCGGACCTGAATCGCATAGCCGAGTCTGATGGTACGAATGAGCCAGCAGGACGGGCTGGAAAGCGCTAGCCAGGCTTCCAGACACCGAGCCTGCGGGACCAAATGCACCACAGACGTACCGGGCATGGGGCAGCGAGGTAGAGTGCTGAGACCCGACTCGGACGGCATAGCGGCCTGTAGTGGGGTCAGACTCTGCAAGGTGGCAGTGTGAATGGGAGACGGCCTCGACCAACGCACTGGGACCTGCTGGCGAAGTGAGAGGGGGCTGAGAGTGGTGAGGCGGGGCCTCGCGCACTGCCAGCCGCGCCCTCTTGGGACCTGGAGGGTTAGAAAACAGTTCTACTTCGTGGGTACCGCTTGACTCCGGAGAGCCAGCGGCGGAACAAACCAAAATTCTCCACCCGGTCCTCCTCTGGGGAGGGAGCGATGCGGGCATTGTCTCCCGAAGAACTGTTTACCTCAGCTCCAGGTCACCCGTTTCTCCAGGACCGCTTCTCACTAGCCAACTGGTTTGGCTGCGGGCTGAGCGGGCTGGATTTTAGGCCAGCTTGTGAGATGAGACCATCGAGAAAGCGTACTTAGATGATGACACACCTGTAACGACTGAGACAAATCAGACACAATTATTTGTTATAGGTAACCAATAATTGTTTAAAGCACTCTGGGGCCTGTCCCCCATCCCCCGAGAAGTTCTCAGTTACAAGTTTTATTGCGCTAAAGAATGTGGTTGCCACATGAAAGAGCGGAGAAGAGACACAGAAACGTGCATCTTTCCTGCATTTTCCCCACAGAACACAGACTTTCCTGCATTAATTTATAGACAGACCGTTCTATAAATGAACATGCACATCCCTAGGAAATGGTATCCATTATTGCTGTTGCTGTATTGCACTCATTGTATTCGCATGTTTTATGATACATTTAAGGTAACTTCAATTATGCCATGTTTAGTGTCTATGGGTTCGTATCGAGAAGATTTAAATGCTTGTGTATGCGGTATGTCCATACCTGTGCAACACATCAGTATTACAAGAATCTTTAATAGTTCTTCTTCAAAACTCAGCCAGTAAATCTTGCTCGATCATAAAAGCCCTGACAGGAGGCATGTTATCGCCCGGAAATACAACATCTTCATTGGTCCGGTCAACAACTAAGAGGTGTGACTTTGACCAGAGGTTAAAAGCCAGTGAACAATGCCACTCCCTCTCTTTCCTTGCTTCCTGGACGACTGAAGAGACCCCCTTCTTGCTGCAGGCCTGTAGGCCTCGGCCTACAACCCAGCCATGTGCTCATCTATAAGTTTTCATAGTACTTCATCTAACGCAGAAGATACTGGCAACAACTTCAGACCGAACCATCAAGATTACAACCCAGCCGGCAGATCCGATGCTCCTCAGCCTAAAGGCATCTTGCAAGTATCGTACATTTGAACACTAAACAGCGATTTAGCATTGATTTGTAAAACTTACCTTTGTCAGCAAAGGTGTTTTATTACTGAGGAAACTGATGATTCTTTTCCAGATTGTCTATGACTTTTTCCTATAGCTCTATCAACAGTATCACTTCCGGTTCAACTCTCATTATCATATCATTGCTCATTCTTACCAATGTATGTGTGTGTGTGACCTTCGTGTATGTTATGTGTCTGTTAGTTTAGTTATGTGTTTGTGAGTTAGTTAATAAAGATTGTGCACAATACATGTTTGGTTCTGACTCCGTCTGCTAATAAATTGCCTCTTAAGTGATTTAGATCCTAACTACATGCTCTGAGTAGTACTGTACAATAAGAATGTTGTTTTCCCATAACCTGGAAATGAACATTTCTTAGAATTAATAAACAATCAACACTGAGTGTTCACTGGACAAACAGGTTAATTGATTGTAATATTAATGTAGCTACATCCAGTTAATCTGATTAACTGATTTACATATTCATAATTAATCATAATTAATAATCATAATGAGTTATGAATAATTATTAATATTTCCCCCTTTGAGTTAATTCGCTACACACCTCTGCAAGGCTAGCCAGGGGTGTTTCCGGACCACCATGGTGGACATTGTCTGGCCAGGGGCCTGCGCTATGACTTACATCATGCGTAGCTCAACCCCGACTCAGAACTACCCATATGCAATGACTGCTTTGGCCTTCCACAGACTTGCCGGGGGCCAAGACCCATGCAGGGCAGAGGTTGTGTGCCCGTAGCACTGCCACCCCACCACAGAGGGTAGTGAGAGAGAAAACATTTAATGCAGATTATGACCCTTTTGGCGTTCCATATTTGGCACCAAAAAAGGCTTCCAAACTGCCAAGTTTTTCATGCACGTCCGGGCTAAAGACAGGGGGCGGGGCAAGGCGAGTACACGTCGCACCACGCCCCCAGGGGCCCGGGAAAGCATGGTCGTTCACTCTGAATCTGATTCAGCATGAGCACATCACAACCGTGGGACGCTCAACATCATCTTCATGTCCAGAGCCCAACAACCCTCTCTCCAATGTAGCAGTCGACATCTGATCCTCTGCTGGAGCCCTGACTAAGACGCTAGGTCCCCCATGAGAAGGACCAGCAATCCACCCAGAAGCTACCAGCCATGTGGGACAGTGAACGTGGCCGTCTAATTGAACAACACATGGCGCTGAGCGCCGACGTGGCCATGTTGTTACCAAACATAAACCACCCACGAACACAGTCACAACATGTTTGCGATGCATTAGAGGAGTGGGGGGCCCACGGAGATTGGCTCGGCGGGTATTGCCCCACTGTGATCCTCTGGTCACCCTGGCTTATTCACCAAAAGTAGTACTTTTCTGATTCAGAAAGAGAAACTAGATCGGGGAATAGGTGAGGGGACTGCACCTCATTTGAGGCACTCGAGTCTCGACCACGCATCTAGAGTGCCGAACAACGCACTGGGTTGCCATGGCAACGCGCGCTGTCAGCTGGCAGCTCGACGGCACACGGCGCGCTGAGCGCTCAAGCCCTTACGAGAAAGGCAAGATGAACAACGCGCCAACGTGGGCATGCTCTCTTTTTTTTTGTTTTACAAGAGAATATGAACCACCCACACAGTCTCAGCACGCTAAGCAGACATGAGAGAAAGTGATTGTGGCCGTCAGTGAGGATAGGAAACGACCGCCTCCAGAGATGCACAGACAGAATGACGTCTTGAAAAAGACGCAGTGTCTGTCTGTGAAGCTCTTTTAGAAGCTCTTGTTCTTTGTGCCGAAGCACACAGGGAACAGCCGCGATGTGACTGCAGGTACACTTTTTCACTTCCTGATTCACAGACACAGAGGAACCAGCCCAAATCGCAAACCAAACGGGGCAAATAATCCTGTGAAAACAGCAGTTGAGAGCTGTATAACAGCTCGAGAAGTTCACTCTGGGAAAGCTTGCGGCCTCGCTGTAAGGTGCCATAAAGCCAGCACTGTAGAACAAAAGCTCTTCAAAGGCTTATGTGCCATAAGATGTTTGCCAATCAACCCTTGTGTAAGGAGTGGATTCCAGAAAGACACATAAGACCAAGAGGGAGGTGGAGAGGAGACGGAACAGGGGGAGGGATGGAGGGCCTGTCCCATATGATGGGAGAAGTACTGGAGACTGAGGCAGATTGGAAAGCCAGGGCGGAGCAGGCTGAGCAGGCAGTCGAGGTGATGCGGCACAGGCTAAAAAGGCGGCTGAGACAGCGTAGGCTGAACAGACAACCAGGGCGGTGCTGATGGGACTGAAGATCCCTATGGCATAGCAGAAGACCACCACAGCAGCATAGATGGGTCTGAAGACCTCCACAGCGGACCAGAAGACCACCACAACAGCGTAGACTTGTCTGAAGGCGTCCACGGCGGACCAGAAGACCACCACGACAGCGTAGATGGGTCTGAAGACCTCCACGGCAGACCAGAAGTCCACCACAGCAGCGTAGATGGGACAGAAGACCCCCACGGTGAAGTAGAAGACCACCACAGCTTTGCAGAAAGGGCTGGAGACCACCACTGTGGATCTGGCGAGGCTGGCAGAACTACAACCGAGAGCTCAGACAGGTTAGTGATGGCCCCAGAGGCCAAACGGAGACAGGTGGGGGATTCAAAATCTGCCTCCTTGGCCAAAGCAGGGCTGGCAGGGAGTTGAAGAGTGATATCTGTGGTCCTGTAGACAGATTTAAGGGCGCAGGCCTTAGAATGCCAGCTGCTCTTGCCGAGATCAGCTGTGGGTTCACCAAGTTGAAGATCAGCCTCTGATGGCCTTGAAATGCCTGGATGTCTTCAAATACGACATTCATGACAACCGGGAACACTGGTGTGGCGTCCATGATGGCTGAAGACACTGCCGTGGTGGCCATGACGGCTGGAGACACTGGCGTGGCGGCCATGATGCCTGGAGACACTGACGTGGCGGCCATGAAGGCCGGAAACTCTGGCGTGGCAGCCATGACGGCCGGAGACTCTGGAGTGGCAGCCATGACGGCTGGAGACTCTGGAGTGGCAGCCATGATGGCTAGAGACAGCAGTAATATACTGTATAAATATATATATATTGGGGCAGTCAGGCTATTAAAATTTTTAATCTACATGATGTGGCAATTAATTAATCTAATTAATCGCAAATTAATCACACATCAAATTTGGCTGAGAAATTACCCCAAAGGATTATTTGAAGTCATTATTGTGTATTTCATTTGATTCAACATAGAATTTATTACACAAACTTATAGACCATGAGGTTGAGTAAATGATGACTGAATTTTCATTTTTGGGTGAACTATATTTTTTTATTTTATTAATATGGAAATATGATATTTTTTAAAATGAAATTATACTCTAAATAAAAAACAAAAACAGCCAGTAGGTGGCGGTAAATGTCTAGTTCATTCCATTCGTTCAAACAACTGATTCATTCAGGAGTGAAGTGTCTAAAACAGGGATGGGGAACGTTGATCCTGGAGGGCCATTGTCCTGCAGAGTTTAGCTCCAACCCTGAAAAAAACACTCACCTGCCTGCAACTTTAGTAATCCTGAAGACCTTGATTAGCTTCAGGTGTGTTTAATTAGGGTTGGAGCTAAACTCTGCAGGACAATGGCCCTCCAGGATCAACGTTCCCCATCCCTCATCTTCTTATCTCCATCATCACTTTCTCTTTCCTTTTTCCCTTCAGTCTCCTTATCTTTGCCTCTTCTCCTCCTAAAGCTGAGCTTTGACCGATAGTCTTTTCATTTTCATCTTTGTGAATGTAGACACTCAGGTGATATTTGAGTTTTATGAATCATTTTCTTAGAAAAGTTAATTTACTGAAGGCTACCAGGAAGGCTAGGTAAATACGTTTATTAAATTAATTCACAATATGTGCATTTATTATTAATCATATGCTTAAAGGGTTAGTTCACACAAAAATGAAATTTCTGTCAATAATTACTCACTCTCATGTCGTTCCACACCCTTAAGACCTCCGTTCATCTTCGGAACACAAATTAAGATATTTTTGATAAAATCTGATGGCTCGTGAGGCCTGCATTGAGAGCAAGTTAACTTAGACTTTCAAACGCCCACACTGTAAAAAAATGATTTTAT
Source organism: Ctenopharyngodon idella (assembly GCF_019924925.1). Lineage (NCBI taxonomy): Eukaryota > Metazoa > Chordata > Actinopteri > Cypriniformes > Xenocyprididae > Ctenopharyngodon > Ctenopharyngodon idella. The sequence continues at coordinate 20,289,085 of NC_067233.1, read as the reverse complement.
GGTGAAGTAAATACTACAGAAAAAACAACTGTAATTTTTACATGAAAAAGTTAGTTCAGGCAAGAACAAAAAAACCCAAGTAAATTCTATAGTAGTACTCAGTTTAAGCTTGTAGAAATTAAAGCGTAAATATCAACATTATAAAATTAAGTAAAACTACTCAACTTTTCTGATACTGGTGTTCCCATCATGCACTGGGCCTTGAATAATTAATGAGTTAAATTTTTCGCTGTTTTCCAGCTGTATTTTTGTTTTATCATTGCTTTTGTGGTTATGTTTAGTAACTTGCCATTTTATGACATTTGGAGTTCATTTTCTACTGAAAATGGCACATTCACACTCAAAAACGATCCATCGAATGTTACCGTCATTGTGTACTGTGTACCAAGTATTGAGTTCTCTATGTTCAGGTGCCGCCTTACTTCTAATATGTAGATATGGTGTCTACACAATATCTATTGTATTATTTACTTAGACGTTTCTAAGTAAAACATACACTTTAAAATCATGGTTTAATTCAGCGTTATATTGTTTGAATAAGATGTATTGCAAAAGAAACTTCAACTAAGTAGAAATTGCTCAACCTTTTACTGGTCAAGTTAAAATTACTTTTTTTTTTTTTATTAATTTTTACTTAACTTAGTTAAGTAGAGTAACTTAATTCCATATTTGAAATTTACTTAAAAAATATATGTGCAAAAACTTGCAAAAGAAAAATTAAGTAAATTTTACTTAATGTTTTTTACAGTGCAGAAAGGTACTAAAAACATATTTAAAACAGTTCATGTGACTACAATGGTTCAACCTTAATGTTATGAAGCAACGATAATACTTTTTGTGTGCCAAAAAAACAAAATAACGACTTTATTCAACAATATCTATTGAAGGGCGATTTCAAAACACGGTTCGGAGCACTGCCAAAGTCAGGTGAACCATTGAAATTCCGAAACACTTATGACGTAACGAAAGGCTTGTTCGAAATGCATCGTCACTGCGCAGACTGATCGGTGTATGACATCAACAGTTCGCAAGAATGATTCAAAAGTGTAAGGAGTGGTACACTCTCCAATCGCTCTCACGGTACTTTGATGTCATAAGCCGACTGGTCTGCGCAGCGAACAAGCCTGAATCCTCGTTTACTGAAATCACGTGACTTTGGCAGTTTGAGATTGTTTGATACACGTTTCGAACCACAGATTTGAAACAAAAGATTCTTAAAGCTTCAAAGCTTCACAAAGCAGTGTTTTGAAATCGCCCTTCACTATATATTGTTGAATAAAGTACACAAAAAGTATTCTTGTCACTTCATGTGAATGATGAAATAATGAAAACGGCTTTATTATTGTTTCTTGACCCCTCAAAGTTAGGCTACTACTAATTATTAAATGAATCACTTAAATTATAACTAATATTCAAAACAGCAAAATCAGTCTTAAGTTTATTAGTTTGCATCCCTGATTATTTTTGTCGGTCGTTTAATATTTTAGGTATAAAACAGTTATCAAGAAAATGGGTAGTTTAGCTACTTACATCATATCTCGCACTTTATGATTGCTAACTGAAGCGTTGTGCTGGAATTTGCGCTCAGCAACTTCCGTGAACATAAAACCAGCCTAGTTTGATTTGACTGGTCATGGACAGCTTAGATGAGAAAGTCGGTTATCTTGGTGCTGTGCAATATCCTTGCAGCACTAGACTGAATACTATATTAGGCAATTATTTAACAAACTTCATCATCAACTGTATGAAATGTCAGATGACCTACATATATATATATTATATATATATACACACACACACACACACACACACATATATTGAATGCAGTGTGTGGACCAATCAGACACACAAATTATTCATTATATTTAATGAATAATTCAGCATACTCACCCTCCCAAAAAAGGTCTGTGAACCATCCCCCCAAAACTGCAAGAAATGCCCCTGGTGGCCATGGTTTTACAACTTAAAAAGGCAGAACGCTGCTCTAAACTCACGTGGAAAAGCAGAGGCCATAGGAAGACACAAAGCTGGACTCTTCTGCCTCAATTTACATACAAACTGTTCTATAAATGAACATGCATCCTAGAACATTGTGTGTATGATTATAACGGTCTTGTAAAGTGTCTCTTGCATTGTACTTTATTTTATGCATACCTTATGACTGAACTACTAGTTAAGGTAACTGTACGTACATGTCTCCTATCAAATTAATGCTCATTTAATGACTCACGCTTTCATGTATGTCACCTCCTCATAGAATGCAGTGTGTGTTTGTTGTATTAATCGGAGTATAAATGGACACAAACCCACCAGGCCCATTTTAATCATGCTCAAACACAAGAGCCGTAAAAACTCTCCACAGAGGAATTTACCACTCAGAAATTCCACCTTTCTCATTGGTCAGGTCAATCCTAAGAGGTATGACTTTTCCCAGACTTTAAAGAGCCACACACAACTCCGCCTGCTCCTCTTTGCTCCTACGACTGACTCTCCTGGTTGCTGGGGGGCCCAGGCACAGGAGGCCTCAACCTGCACCCAGCTATGTGCTTACCTGGAAGAGAGAGAACTCTTTCCCCACTACAAGAGTCAAACTAACTATGCAAGTTCGTCATCATTTCTTTATTCAAAGCAGGAGAAATTGATTGCAACTTCAACAACATCAATTCATGGAATCACCAAGAACCTGTTCAGAACAACAGACTGCTTTCACTGCAAAGGCCATGCAAGTATCAAATATTTTAACTAAACAGGAGGTTTTAGGATAAGCAGTAAAATCCTCTTAACAAGGTGTTTTGAAATGATAAACTGATGGTTCTTTTCATGGTTAATGACTCTTTCCCATAGCTTCATCCCCCGTTCCCATTTCTGGCTTCATTCTGTCACTTTCCATCTTACCTATGTACGTGTTATTGTGTTTGTATGTGTTTGTTAGATTAGTTGTGTTTGTGATTTAATTAATAAAATTTGTGCACAATACATATTTGGTTCTGACTCCCTGCCTGTGAATGTCACTTAGAGTGTGTAACAAGATCGATCATTTAAGTGCTGTAAATGCTAAGAAAGAATTATTTTGCTGTGGCCATGGAAAATACCCTTTTCTTAGAATTAATTAATAATCAATACTGAGGGTTCACAGGATAAACTGATTATTTGATTGTAAGGTTTATGTAGCTACATCAAATTAATCTGATTAACTGATTCAAATATTCGTAATTAATCACAACAAGTTATGAATAATTATTAATATTTCCCCTTTGAGCTAATTCGCTACAATATCGTCGCTGTTGGGTGGATTTTTGCTTTATAAATGATTACTATTGGTCACCCTTTACGTCTGTCTGTGGGTAATGCATATATTTAACCAATGAAGGGTATGAAAAGAGCTTGAGACTAGGTTTAGGCAGGGGCGCTTCCTCAGAGGAGGCAAGGGAGTCTCATAAAAAAAAAAATCAATATTACAAAAAATAAAACAACACAAATATTACAAAATGTAACATTAAAAAGTGTAAAAGTCACTCGTTTTTAAAAAGTAACAGTGTCCACCAGTGAAACCCGCAGGTGAAGTTAGAGTGGGAGGCTTGCCTCCTCTGACCCCATTCACAAACAGACACCCTAATGCATGAGGTGAGTTTAGTGGGGGGTAATTGAGAATGAATGGGGGAAAGTCACATGAAAGGAGGTAATACCTTCATCGTGCTTTGATTAGATATGATCGATTATGATTGGATATGATTGGTTCACACCAATTAATGCTCATTTAACATTTATTTATGCTCATTTAAATAGAACATAACATAGTTATTGCAAAAAATACAAAATAGAATTGTATTTGGTCTCTCTTTTTTATGTAATGTTTATTTAACCAGGAAAATTAAGAATAACGGACATAAATTTACATTTGATATACAGTAGGCCTATATAAAAAATGTGAGGACTTTGCCTCCTCATTTTAAAACACCACCACACACCACTAATGTTAGGGTAACTCCATTGAATCCTCAGACTGTCGGTAAAACCTTATAACTCCACCCCCCTCTATTGTGAATGAAGTGGTGCATGCAGTTTGGACCGTCTCTGCTCATTTGCCACTGAAGTGTAAATAAAGAACTGGTTCTTTGAATAATTACAGCATTTTCTTTACTCTAGAAACACTATATATAAAGGCTAATGTTTTATGTATTTGAGGAGCAGAAAAGAGTCTCACCTTTGTTGTTGAGTCATAGCCAGTTCTGTCTTAAATAGCCTGTACATAGAACTTCATCTTTAATAACATGAGATTTTTACGGAGCCCCTAAAGGGACCTTTGCAAAAATCAAAAATTGACAGAGTTTCACGTGCGCACAAGAAACTTTCGCGTGTGCACGAGAAACGTATGTTGTGCGCACGCGTTACAATTTCCGGTTTGTGTATACTACAACCTATTTCATTTGTGCGTCACTGCCTATGAAGAAAGCGAGAGTATGAATGCACATGAACTAATAAAGCTGTATTTGCTCAAAATCTGGCTTTCTTAGACCAGTTGGTCTAGGATGAATCCAGCTAATTATTCGTTTTAATTTTTTTTTAAACATGTGCCTTCTTTTATATCTAAAGTCCTTTATGTCAATGGCTCTGCTCGCAGTAAGCGCTGATAGAACTGAATGAAGAAAATAAGCATTTCTCTGCCATGTAAGGATGTGTTAAATCCGACAAAGTGGTTTAATAAAGGGGCGTTTGATCTTGTGAAATACGACATTTTAGTAGGCCTACGTTTTACAGTTCCAGTATTTTTATATGGGACAATATAAATATGGCCTACTGCCCTAACGAAATACAAAGTTTTATCATTTTTACTGTACCAATGTTTTTTCATGAACCATTAAACGTGGCATTATGAATACTTGCATTTTCTTCATAATTTTAAGCAAATAGATCTTTATTAATTCATGCGTATTCATACTCTCGTTTTCTTTATAATTTTGAGCAAATAGATCATTATTAATTCATCCATAGGCTACTCGCGTTTCCTTCATAATTTTAAGCAAATAGATCTTTATTAATGCATGCACATCCACACTCGCATTTTCTGTATAACGTTGAGCAAGTAGATCTTTATTAATTCATCCATGCTCACATTTTCTTCATAATTTTGAGCATAGATCTTTATTAATTCATCCATACTCGCATTTTCTTCATAATTTTGAGCAAATAGACCTTTATTAGTTCATGTGCATGCATACTCTTGCTTTCTTCATAGGCAGTGACGCACAAATGAAATAGGTTTTAGTATACACAAACCGGAAATTGTAACACGTGCACATGCCATAAGTTTCTCGTGAGGACGCGAAAGTCTGTCAATCTTTTATTTTTGCAAAGGCCCCTTTAGGGGCTCCGTAGATTTTAGCCAAATGACAGAAAAAAAAAAAAATGAGTAGCCACATAGCTACAATAAAATTTAATAATCTGTAAGCTGATGAAAACGTAATTCAATACACTTACTGCCTCAGATGCGGCCATTCAAAACACACATGTCTGAAATTCTCTGAAATGTTAATAATATAATGACACATTCAAGTGTCTGACCATATTTAAAGTCACAATATCATCTTTGAAAACGTGGTTTTTAATTATTTTTCAAAAATACAGCGTTATTGGAGATACAAAGTTTCCGCCCGACAGCGACAATACACCTAATCTAAATGGATTACATGTGAATTTAAAAATATACTATATAAAAATGTTATCTAACCTTTTCCACATTTAATAAAATATATTTATATTTATATTCAACTACTCTATTGCCTCATCTTTACTTTTCACTTATCTAGTGTTGTTACTGTTAACTAAAACTACAACTATTAAAAAAAAATCATTGTTGGTAACAGAAATAAATCTGAAATAAACAAATAATAAACAAACAATAAATAATAGATGAAAAACGTCTCAGGTTACACATGTAACCGTGAGTCTAAACATGACAATGAACTTGACATTGGCAGGCAGCAGCCTATGACGTCACCACAGGTGTGACCGTGAGTATAAAAGGGCACCTGGAAATGACATCATCCACTTCTTGTCTGAAAGGAGAGTGAGAAGGAATGCCTGGAGCATGGCAAAGGGACGCAGTGTCTCATTCCCTATTCTCAGGGAACCATGGTTACATGCATAACCTGAGACGTTCCCTTTCGAAAGGAAACTCGCGCTGCGTCCCCTAGGGGTCGCTATGAGGAATGGAATACCCACGCTGCCATGCTGAAGGGATGAATGCCTTATTGGCTGAGCTAAGTCAAAGAGCCTGCGGCCGCATATGCTCTGCTATTAAGATGTGAGATGACAAGCAAAGGTTTAGTAGGCAGAGACGGAACTTTCAACGCGGATGCCACGGGCATCGCAAAATAGCTGGCTAACGTTTCTTTGATCGGAGGCATCAACACACTCTCATGCTCCTACATCCCCTCAACAACAGCATAAATCACCTGAGTGTGATGGATGCGGGCAGAATATGGCTTTCTCTAAGATCTCTGCACCTCTGTGTGAAGATCTGGGAGAAAAGAAGGCACATACTAGATGGACAATTATGTTCATCGAGGCGACCACGAAGGGGCTCGAGCTTCTCGCGTTTCCACAGCATATCTAATCTCGCCGTGGCACGGGACATAACATCCAAAAACTTGTCATATATAGGGCAAGTGGGCTGAGAGTGCTCTTTTTTTTAATTTTTTTTTTTAAGTCAACTATCTCATCAGCCTTGCCTTGCTCATAATGGCCTGAAGCAAGGAGTGTGCTCGCTCTTGTCAACTGCAAATGAATGAGAAATAATCATACCTCTCTGAATTCATCTGCAAGCTCCACCTGCGAGCCCCACAACTTCAGTCTCCTACTCGCCTCAGCTGCAGCAGGTCCTGAACTGCGAGACACAGATGGCTGGCCCGATTCCCTTGAAAAAAGGGCCAGACGAGAGCGAAAATCCTCAAGGAAGGTGCTCAGAATGCACACAAACAGCCCCCTCAAGGGCTGAGTGTGCATGCTCCTCACTCATGCACATAACGCACAAATCATGTGTGTCATCTGGTGTCATATGAAGCTGGCACGGAGGAACACACTGTCTGAAAGACTTGGCGCTAGTGCTCACCATAATCCTAGATTCGTCTTGAATAAACACACATTTAAACAAACTGGTATCCTGAAGACAAGTAAGAGGATGACGTTATTTCCAGGTGCCCTTTCATACTCACGGTCGCACCTGTGGTGACGTCATAGGCTGTCGCCTGCCAGTGTCAAGTTCATTGTCATGTTTAGATTCATGCTTCAGACACCTGGCATGCCAGAGGCATTCCCCCATAGCGACCCCTAGGGGATGCAGCGCGAGTTCCCTTTCGAAAGGGAACTTAAAATATTAGAAATGTTGCACTTAACTGAAATATTTGGAAAAAGTTGGAAAAAAAAAAAATACACAACAAAATTACTCAAACTAAAATTAAAATGAAAATAAATAATGCTAAAATAACACTGAGCTTGTCACAGTGCATTAAGTGATTGCCTTGTCTATAAGGGAATTTGGCAAACATATGGAAGCAAATTATTGGCCAAAAGAAGGCAACCTCTAAAGCAGAATAGCTTATGTGGGAGCACACCTATGATGCCTTAAAATGCTGCCTAAATAGACAGTTTACTAGGTTTTGGACATGACTTACCTTTCTGTTTACTTATTTGTCTGTTAAATTATGCCTCTTATATTGATAGACACTGGAGAAAGGACAGGAAATACTGCAGAAACTGAGGGAAACGGGACCAGGAAATGTATCCAAAAGTGTGATTTTACATAAAAAAAAACAAACAACACACTTACTGCGCTTGCCATCCATGTCTGCATGGCTTTTGCGTGTCAGAACCCCGTGTTTGTACGTCACAGCATTGAGTAAAAGAGGAATGGCGATGAAAGGGTTACTGCCATCCGTTACCCTGACAACCCGCTTCCCCCCCGCCTCACACTGCTCCTCCACCAGCTCCGATAGACTCTTCCTCAACTCCTCTTCCTCGCTGCAGAAACAGAATGCCATTATTGCACATGTGCAGGTATTGCGCACATTACGTGCAGATTAGCCCCAGAAGTCACATGATAATGTGAGCGCTCTTGACTCCTGGGGATGATATTAGATACTCACATCGCCCACTCCAGCTTCTCATTCTTTATTGAGTTATAGAGCACCTAAACCAAGACAGAGACATATGAGACTGTTAATACCATACATCTGAACACAGCAAATACACAAATACAGTCAGCTGGGCTTATGGGACAGAGCGCATGAAAGAATATTCTCTTGAATCCAATTTATATGCAGATGCATCTTTGTTGCATTCATAATGCTATTACACCATGCACATTATGCAGTTACTGTGTTTAGAGTGTGTTTAAATGAAATCTGTCAGGTTTAGTGAGAAATCACACTTTATCAGTAGACATGTATGTGTTTCTCTGAATGTATTTTTCTTTTCCTTAATGCTGGTTGTCCACAATAATAATAATATAATAGAAAGCAAGGAAGCAAATACAGTACATGTCTGCTGTGATCCCAAATAATTACCTTGAGCAATTCTTTGGGAAAATCTTTGCCATCGTCGAGGCCGTCCAGATTGCTAATGAACTGCTGGCAAGACATCTTCTTCCCAATATTCTGCAAAACAAGTAACACAATACAGTGTTACAACAATAATGACATGTGCCAATTATGTGCCAGTAATATACATCATCATATTGAAAACTGAGTGGTTACAAAAGCAATGCAAATGTAACAATACAGTAATAAAATCACAGATAGAGATGGGGGAAAAATTAACTATATTCAACCACAATAGTTATTTCTAAGCTACATGCAGTTTACAAAGCTGTCAGCAGGTGGCAGCATCAAACCAGCTCTGATGACCGACTTTCTCTAAGCATCAACCAATGCACATCAATATCTCAGTCTGACTGACTCCCTCCTACCACAGAAATCTACTTTAGATACTTTAGATGAGTAATATTCCACGAATGATGGATGAAAAAAATTCTGAAAACACATTAAAGCTGAAGCCATTAAAATGAGAAAAACACAAAGAAGAAAAGAGTAGGAGAGAGAAGCACTTACCACCTGCCGCAGAGTGAGTTAGACAAAGTAAAAGAGAGACACAAGAACAAACAGAGAGAGAGAGAGAGAGAGAGAGAGAGAGAGAGAGAGAGACATGTTTAGGTCAGAGAGAACTGTAATATTACTGAGAGAAACAGCAACAAGAGGCTTGTTAATGAAAATGACACTATGAAGCACAAATGGTTATAAGGAGATTTTCAGATTAGTTTCTGATAACATTATTCATTATCGTCTTTTAAAAAGACAACCTAGAGAAGAGCCGCATGTGTGAGTGTTGCTGAATACATACGTGTCCATGTAGGTCTGTGTTAAGAAGCATAAGTGCACAGGTCAGCGTGTGAGCACCATCTATTAAAAAAAAAAAAAAAAATGGAAAAAAATTGTTAATAAAAAACCATGCATTCTATAGAACAAATATATAAAACTATAAAGGCCAGTTCACACCAAGAACAATAACGATAAAGATAATGATAACAATAAGAGTCCACACCAGCAGATGATATTGTTGTGTTTATTATAAGCACATGCTTGAGCTCTTTAAAGCAGGATGGATTCTGATTAGCTGTGAATGTTTTTATCGTTTATCAGCTGGGAAAAACAAAAAAAAAAAAACAAAGTGATTCCAATGATACTGTTTCTCTGTGATATTTTCATTATAGTTGCAGTGTGGACTCTGCTATTTTTGTATATTTACAATGATTTTAGAACTATATCTTTATTGTATACCTGTACCTTTCTTTAGATTATTTAAAAAATGTTTCTTTTAAGAACTAATCCCTGAAAGGTCCTTTGGGCAAACAAAAATGGTTCTTTTATGGCAATGTTGCAAAAGGGTTTTGGAGCCTTTATTTCTAGGAGTGTAGTGTATTGTGCATCATTTAGGACACACTTTGCTAGCTTAGAAACAAGCTAAAATTAAACGAATATTCCAAATAAATTACTCATGAGATTCCGTTTCAGTTAAGATGCAGTCTTAGAAGGCAGCTGCCTATGTAGGCAGTAGACAGCTTACCAAGTTTTGGAACAGTCTGCATGTGTAAATTCACTCGTGTGCCACAGTGTAGCATAAAAGTTTATTGAAAACTTTTTAATATATACAATCATGATAAAATTCAAGCTACCAGCAAATCCACAATACATATGGAAAACTTGCCCTCTGAGGTGAGAGCTTCTGGGTTACAGTGGCAAAAGCGTTTGGAGAAGTGCACCAGCACACGTTCTCTCTCCTGCGTCTCTCCCATCAGAGGAAATGCCTTCAAGAAGTTCCTGCAACCAGAGTAAATGAAAAGAATCATGGTGCCGTACAAAGAAAGAGTAGATATATGCTAATACTGCCAAATACTATAGCCTGAATTTCTATTCTTTACTCTATTTATTTGCTTACACTAATGTCTGCAATAGTAATGCAATGTGTACTTGCACTGTTACAAAGTACAGTCTGGCATTCAAGAACGCAATAATGAAATTGAGCTTGCATGGCTACGTTAGGTGCATTTGTGTACATGTTAGGGCTGCACCATTTTGGGGAAAAAATCTAATTGCAATTTTTATTATTATTATTAGTATTAGTATTAAGTGTTTGTTTGTAGGGCTGTACAATTCAGGAAAACATTTATATAGATCAATATGACAACAAAATAATACTGTTCTATTACATTTTGAATTGAAATATTTCACTGTACAATAAAGAAAATTGAGCATTTAACAAAATAATATTATAATAGTAGTAATAATACTACTAATAATAATATTACTAATAATATATACACCAATAGTGATTGACAGAGATTATCTAATCCTAAAATACAAAAAGCATCACACTAATATATACTTTTATTATTATTATTATTATTATTAAGGCAGAACAACTGTAAAATTGCCATACTAATATTTATGATTGCCTTGATTTCATTTTTAAATGTTAAACCATCAATCTTTTATTTTGGTGGAAAACCACAGGAAACCCTTAAAGCTTCTCTTTTTGTTGACAACAGCACTTCTCATTACAAGTCTGGGAAGATGGTTAGCACATATTATGTTCCCAAATGCACGTTATAAGTGACACAAACTAGGTTCATGCAGCCCTAGTTTATGTACTTGCATAGAGTATGTTTTTCGGGACTGAATTAGAGATCCCACTGACTGTCTGTTATCATTATCGTTCTATTCAGAAAACTATTGTTAGTCCAGGACTGAAATATTCTTAACCACATTGTGTAACTACACGTCGTTCTTCCTCTTGTTGCATTGCAGGTATTTCAGTGATGGCGTGCTTAATTTTTTTTCCAGTTTCAGGAGTATTTTTGGAACTGAGACATGATGAATATGTGACATGCATGAGTATTAATCTAAAATAAACTTCTTCCCCTTATTGCAGCGTAACTACAGTAATAATACAAGGAAACAATGAAGCCACTACATGTATGCAGTGTTTGTAAAAACTTTTTTATAAAACATCACTTTGAGGTATTGTAAAATTGTGTCCTAATCAGGCTCGACATGAAAAAGCAATGTTTTGCTAGTTTGATTTATATTTTTGCATAGAACAGCCCACTGAAATTTTATTGGTCCAAATTCCCACTCACCACAGCTGTATTTTAAACATCTAATATGTTCAGTCTGGCTGCATATTGTGTTGCTATATTTGGCATTTTGCTTTCAGTAAAGAATGGAAAAGTATTTGCACTGTTACAAATCAAGCCACTAACAATCTTGGTCGTATTTCATGGTTGAAATGTTCTCACCTCAGCGCTCTGTCTAATGACAACCCAGTGAAGTCAAAGAAGCTCAAGTACTCTGATGCCACCAACTGGCTGAATTCATTACTGCAGGAGAAACAGAAAGAGAGGGATTGTGGGTAGTATGATGAAGGACAAGTGTTTCATTCTACTCCATTTCCCATACAACACACTCATTCATACACAAATGCTCACTTCTTGCCCAGGTGTCGTGCCACGTCACAGCGCTTGAAGCCCTCCAGATAGAACAGTCGCTTGGCCAGTCGTTTGGCAGCATCTGCATCGATGCGGCAGCCATTGGCAAGAGTATCTGTGCTACCCCTCTCCAGCGTGTCCACGCTGCCCAACTCGGAGTCTGAGTCGCACAGCACATCTGTGAGGTTGGCATCGCTGTGGAAACAAACATGGAAAAGAAAAAACTTCAATGCCCAGATGGAAAATCCAGCCAAATGAACTAACAACAATTCATTTTGTGATTCCAGAAGAAGTTTCAATAACTGTATGTTCTTCAGTAAGAACTAACCCACAAGTCAAACAAACTTTTAATGATGGTTATGGGAGGAATGTGTCAACACAGTGCATTGCACTCTGCTGCGTATGGGGCTGCAACCAATTTAGAGTGCCTATAATGACACCTGTCCATCATCAAAAGCGACAACAATGGGCATGCGAGCATCAGAACTTGACCTTGGAGCCTACCTAGCTAAACATTATTGCAGACCAGGTACACCTCTTCATGACAATGGTGTTCCCTGGTAGAAGTGGCCTCTTTCAGCAGGACAGTGCACCCTGCCATACTGCACACACTGTCCAGCAATGGTTTGAAGAACATGATGTTCAAGGTGTTGCCCTGGCCTCCAAAGGTGTTTCTGAAGGTTCCGCCTCACAACCTACAGGACTTGAAGGATCTGTTGCTAACGTCTTCGTGCCAGACAGGACACCAGACACCTTCAGAGGTCTTGTAGAGTCCAAGCCTTGGCGGGTCTGTGCTGTTTTGGCAGCATGCGGATGGACCAACGCCATATTAGGCATATGGTCATAATGTTTTGGCTAATCTGTGTGTATATATTAGGTCATTAGATGGTCCAAGATTATTTAAATGGTTAATTGGCCAACATACTAGCTGTTTAGACCAAGGTCAACATGCCTGACCATCTTGGTTGAGCTAATGAGATAGTAGACCAAATTGGTTTTGATCTGCTTTTTGCCCATCAGATTTGTTACACTAGTGTTTCCCTTAAATCCTAAAAGAGATTAACAGTGATTATGTAATCCTAAAATATAAAAAGCATCATACATGTGTACATTAGAGTTCAAACTTAGGCTATTGAAATAAGCACCCAATCTAAGCCCATTACAGTCCTCCTGCAATTCATGCCACTGAATTAGCATTTAGCTCACAGGTAGCAAAGAGCATCTTGACAGAAACATAATCTTTTTTTTTTTTTTAAGCTGAGAAACAGCATATCAAAATCAACTAATTAAAATCTTGATGTGTACAATTACTGCAATGGAGGCGAATGGCTCATTAGGATGTTCTTTAAATGAAGCTGTAATTTGGGATGAGGAGTTTTCGCGTCGGCTGCTGTGCCCCAGAGATTACAGAACCTGAGTGAGTCAGGCAGGCCATTACTGAAGTGACAGACGCCAAGCTTTTCATATGATTTATTTATGAACTTCTGTCTGGTTATGGTACACAACTCAATGTGCATAAGCTAATGTGTTTCATAGTAATCATAAGGGATGTGCAAAAAAAAAAAAAAAAGGGATGCGTATTTTCATTGGATTGCCTGAATAAAAATCATTAGGCTTTTAGGTTCACCAGACCCTGATCGGATGTGTTTCTTAGATGCGTTGTCTAATATGCATTTTTTGTGAAAAATAGCTAGACTCTGCGCAACATTTATAACTTTATATTTATAACTTGACCCTTTTGACTTAAAAAATAAAGCTTGTGGTGGGCCACTCAAAAAATAGAGATGCGACAGTTGCGGCACTTTAAAAGGGATGAACTTAAATGCACAACGTCTCTGAGAGGCTTTTACAATGCAAATGCTTCTTGCTTAAGACTAATGTCTACTAAGAGTAATGATGTTGAAAATTCAGCTTTGATCACATGGAATAAATTACATTTTAAAATATGTTAAAATAGAAAACAGATACTTTATTTTTTAATAATATTTAAAAATATTACCGTTTTCGATCAATTAAATGCATGCTTGGTTAAAAACATTTTAAAAAAATCTTACTGACCCCAAACTTTTGAACTATTTTCCCATGCTTCTCAAAAGAACAAATTAATTGCAAAGGACAAAGTTCGCTCTGGTGTAAATTAAAATGATTGTGTCATCACTCTGCGAGCAGACATGAAGAGAAGCATACTGCAAATACAGATGGCACATGCTTACTGGTCACCAGTTTACTCAATGTGTGTCCACTGCCTTCTGAAAAAATTATGGCTGTCATTTTCATTGTGGACGAGTCAAATTTCTTTTGCATAATTTGATTAGCACAATTGCATTAGCTCCAAACCCGATAAGGAACGGTAATGTGTTGGTTGCCATGACGCCAGCAGAACCTGGTGTTCTGGGAGAGAGAAAGAGATTGTAATTTGTATCCCTCCCAAGCAGATGGCACCTTCATCAGCATTACGCACAATGCCCTAGAAAAGCCCAGACAAATATCACACAGCACAGAGTGAGCATAAAGCAGACAGGATTGCACAGGGTATGTACTGTAATTCTAGGTGAGGAACAAAGTAACAGGCACAATACATGATGAGCAGTAGTTTAGGGTGATAAATGATTCCTGACTTCATTCACAGACCACAAAAGCATTTCAGTATGGCAGAATTAACCAGGTCTGAAATCTGCGGAATTACTAGCAACGGTGTCATTCTTATTAGAGACATCTTTCTATTTTATTTATTTATTTATTTATTTAATTTTGACTAGTCATTTAAAATGACAAAATCAATACAGATACTTTGATCATTCAGTTTAAAACCTTAGTACACTACTACCATTCAAAAGTTTGGGGTCACAGATTAATACTTTTATTCTGCAAAGAAACATTTAATTGACCAAAAGTGACAGTAAAAACATTTATAATGTTACAAATGTTTCCTATTTCAATTAAATGCTGCTCTTTTGATCGTTCTATTCATCAAAGAATCCTGAAAATAGTGTATCACGGTTTCCGGAAAAATAATAAGAAGCACGAATGTTTTCAACATTGATAATAATAAGAAATGTTTCTTGAGCAGAAAATCAGCATATTGGAATGATTTCTGAAGGATCATGTGACACTGAAGACTGGAATAATGATGCTGAAAATTTTGCTTTGCATCACAGGAATAAATGAACTTTTTAAAATATATGGCAGGGTGGCTATATATGGCTAGTAATGGCAGGGTGTACCATCTCTCCCCTAGCCTTTACCATGGTAATGGAATTGATCGTTCGAGCTTCCAAATGGGTAGTAGGAGGAGAACGTCTGCAGTCTGGATAGCGTCTTCCTCCTATTCATGCCTACATGGATGACATGACCACCCTGACCTCAATCATTGCATACCAAACGTCTCCTGGTAAAGCTTAATGCCAACATAAAATGGTTGCGTATGAAGTTAAAACCTAGTAAATCTAGAAGCATATACAGAGACCAGAGACTCGATAAAACACCCATTCCAATGGTGTTGGAGATGCCAGTCAAGAGCTTAGGGCGACCGTACAATGCAAGCCTCAAGGACTCAGATCAGAGTGACCAACTGAGGGAAGAAACCATCAAAGGCCTTGCCAGTATAAATAATACCTTGCTTCCTGGCAAGCTGAAACTGTGTTGCCTTGCAATTCGGATTGCTCCCTCGTCTAATGTGGCCTCTAACAATCTACGAGGTCCCCATTAGCAAAATCGAGAAGCTGGAGAGAACAGTCAGTTATTATATCAAGAAGTGGCTTGGACTGCCGCGATGCCTCAGTAATATTGGCCTGTATGGGAAAAGAGCCCTGGAACTGCCTGTCTCTACCCTTACTGAAGAGTACAAATGCACCAAAGTGAGACTGGACATGACCCTGACCGAGTCTCAAGATACTATAATACAAGCGCTGCTCCCAGATTGGCAACTGGGAGGAAGTGAACACCGACTGAGGCCATACAGCAAGCAAAATCCACTCTCAGGCATGGAGACATTGTAGGATGGGTGCAGCAGGGAAGAGGGGGTTTTGGACTTGGAACAAGCCGACCCATATGGTACAAAGCAACCTCCACCCAGAGGAGAAAACTGATAGTAGCCGAGCTCCGGCAGAATGAGGAGACAGAGAGATGCACAAAGGCAGTCTCGCAGTCCAAACAGGGACAGATCTGGGAAAATCTGGAGCAACGTAAGCATACCTGGAAGGATCTTCGGGAGATGGAAGGAAGCAGATTGACCTTCATCATCAGAGCCACCTACAATGTTCTCCCCACAACCAAGAACCTAAACCAGTGGATTGGAGAAGATACATCATGTCCTCTCTGTCAAACCCCAGCAACACTAAGGCATATCCTCGTAGGCTGCAAAACCAGTCTTTCCCAAGGACGTTACACCTGGAGGCACAATCATGTTCTGAGACAACTGCCGATTATCCTGGAAGGAAGGAGAACCACCACTAATGCCCTCCCTCCTCCAACGCCTGGATTCTCAAAAGCCACCCCCTTTCTTAAGAGCAGGACAGCGTCCAGTAAAGCCAACTACAAAAATGGAAACAACCCTGCTGGATGCTGCCCGGGACTGGAAAATGCAGGTTGATCTGGATCAGAAGCTCAGTTTTCCACCTGAGACAATTACAACTAACCTCAGGCCAGACCTGATACTGTGGTCAACCTCACAAAAGTCTCTGTTCATCGTGGAACTAACTGTGCCATGGGAGGCTACAATTGGTGAAGCAAATGAATGCCTGTCATGACAACTCTCGGAGTGTTTGGCATGGTAATGGGTATGACAATGTTGATATGTTTGGTCTTGGCGGAACAGATCTGCTACGCTGCTGCTGCTGTTGATTATTGCTGCTGCTGCTGCAGAGCAAGTACGGGACTTGCTACTGCCAATACATACACAACACGCTGCTGTGAGCAAGTAAGACATGCTGCTGCTGTACAATATAGCGTACATGAATTACCCGTAGCAGATCTATACAGTTGGAGCTGGGGAAGGTGGAGGGTTTCTGAAGCGTGCTGCACTGCTAAGGCAAATGCTACTCATGTATTTAAAGATTGAACACGCAAGCTCATTGGCTACTGATACAGCAGGAACCAATCATATGTGTCAAGTCAAGTCATCTTCATTTATATAGCGCTTTTCACAATACATATTATTTCAAAGCAGCTTCACAGTGACAATAGTAAAATTATTATCGAGCTAAAGTTGGTTTTTGATTGAGTCACTGCTGTTATAAAAATTGTTAATTATTACTTTAGGGGCCACTTAAATGACACCTTTCCAACTGAAAACCGAATGCCTTTAATTAGGGCTGAACGATTTTGGAAAATAATCTAATTGCGATTATTTTTTACCAATATTGCGATTGCGATTTAATATGCGATGATTTTTTAAGCTCTTTGTCTTCTGTATTATTCAACAAAGACAAGCAATAAATCATTGTAGGGGTGGGAATCTTTAGGCACCTCACGATTCGATTTGAGTTGCAGTCCGATTTCAAAATGATTCTTGATCTTTTTTCTTATTGATTAGTCTATTAATAAAACTTTTTTATTATTTAATTACATAAAATTATGTAATTATAAGTACATTTTAAAATAATTACACATTAAAAAATTTAAATAAAACAATTGCATGTTAATAATTTTAAATAAATATAAGACAGGGCTTAGATTAAGCCAGGATTAGGCCTTAGTTTAATTAGGACATCTAGTAGCTTTTATAAACATTACTGCTGTGCATCTTGAGACAAAACAATGGCACTCATATATTTTAAGACATGTCAGTGCAAGTTGCGTTCAGTTAAAACAGCTCAAACATTTATTTTAGTCTGGGACTAGTTTAAGCCTTGTCTGTGAAACCGGGGGAAAAGCTAGTAAATAATAAAGAGGGGAAAAAAGAAAAGGTGGAGAAAAAAAAAAAAAAAAAAAAAAAAAAACATATTACAACTAGGCCTAATAAACAAATAGTGCTTTCAGTATTTAAGAGTATCTGAACATTTTCCTTTCAAGAGCTGTGATTTTTTTTCTCTTTCTCAGCTTTACTGTTGTTGATTATTATGACGACGTCATAGAGAGCGGGAGATCTAATAAGCTGCATTCACACTAATGCACAGATCTCTTTTGAAATATAAGATGCGGTTTGTCCTGTCTGTTTGATCCATTTTGTTTACATTAATTTTGCGTCATAAACGGAATCGCGCACAGCTGCACGCGTGAGCACTCTTCACAAAGTGCGCGTCAGCATTTGAAATTGACGCAATGACATAACTGAGGCAGCGTTCATAGAATATTTGAAAGGAAAATACCGGCGGATGAGACGACACACTGCAAGCGTAAGCAAAGCACGCATTTCTCACAGTGCATATTCATTTCAACCTTTCCAAACTTTATTAAAGATTATTTTGTGGATGGTTTCTAAAGCACACGCAGCGCCATCGTGCATGTGTGGTTATAAACTAAGCTCAGAATCGTTAGAGAGATAATCTTTTCTGCCATCTCTATTGTATAGTATGAACAACACAATATTAGATAGATTAAACATAAACTGTGCTTTTCTGTAAGCCAGGCATATGCGTAGTGTGCCAAGTTGATGCTTCCTCTGCAGACTGCTTTACTCTCGCGTGTCACATGACGTGTAATCGCAACCTTTGTGGTTTAAAAAAAAAAAAAAAAAACGCATTTTGTCAAATCGCGATATTATCGCAAATGCGATTAATCGTTCAGCCCTACCTTTAATGCATTCTTGCCGTTCATTTACGTGTTTAGTCTATAGGTTTTTCGTGTTTGAGTGTGTATGTGCGCAGAAGCCTGGTCTTTTTTTAAAAAGTGATATTTGCCAAATTACTTGTCTGGTCTGCATAATACAGAAAAATTAGTTGTGTCCGCAGATCTATGCGAACTGGAATAATTTTGATAACGTTTTATCTATACATAGGAAAAGGAAAGGGAAGGAGGCCTTCACAGGGGATAGTTAGTTAGTTGACACTTCAGGGCTGCGTTTTCATCGTGTCTAGATGCATGTCCTTCATCTCATCTGGATACGGCCTAGATCTGGCAGGCTGCAGCAAACCTTGGGATAAACAGAGAGAGACTAATATTAGCGTAGACGCCATTCTTATTATGAGGTGTTATGGGAAGTGTTTCCGGTTCCGGCTGACCTAATCTATGCAGCCCAACAATTTACATGATTTGAATTATAGAAGTAGATAATGGTTTGTGTGTATGCAAGTTTAAACAGATGTGTTTTTAGTTTAGATTTAAACTGACAGAGTGTGTCTGCTTCCCGAACAGTGATAGGAAGACTGTTCCAAAGTTTAGGTGCTAAATAGGAAAAGGATCTACCGCCTGTGGTTGATTTTGATATTCTAGGTATTATCAACTGTCCAGAATTCTGAGATCGCAATAGATATGAAGGACTATAATGCATTAAGAGCTCACTCAGGTACTGGGGAGCTAAACCACTTAGTGCTTTGTAAGTAAGTAGCAAGATTTTAAAATCTATACAATGTTTAATAGGGAGCCAATGCAGTGTTGACAGAACCGGGCTAATATGGTCATACTTCCTGGTTCTAGTAAGAACTCCAGCTGCTGCGTTTTGGACCAGCTGTAGTTTGTTTAACAGGTGAGTGGAACAACCACCCAGTAGAGCGTTACAGTAATCTAGCCTTGAGGTCATGAACACATGAACTAACTGTTCTGAATTTGTCATTGAGAGCATATGTCGTAGTTTAGATAAATTTTTAAGATGGAAGAATGCGGTTTTACAAATGCTAGAAACATGGCTTTCAAATGAAAGATTGGTATCAAAGAGCACACCCAGATTCCTAACTGACAACGAAGACTTAACAGAGCAGCCATCAAGTGTTAGACAGTATTCTAGGTTATTACGTGCAGAGGTTTTTGGTCCAATAATTAGAATCTCTGTTTTTTCTGAATTTAGTAGTAGAAAAATTACTGGTCATCCAATTTTTTTATATCAGTTATGCATTCTGTTAATTTTGTGAATTGGTAAGTTTCGTCAGGGCACAAAAAAATATAGAGCTGAGTATCATCAGCGTAACAGTGAAAACTAACACCATGCTTCCTAATGATATCTCCCAAGGGTAGCATGTACAGAGTGAAAAGCAACGGTCCTAGTACTGAGCCTTGCGGTACTCCATATTGAACTTGTGATCGATATGACATCTCTTCGTTTACTACTATGAACTGATAACGGTCAGATAAGTATGATTTGAACCATACCAATGTAATCCCACTAATGCCAACATAATTTTTCGAGTCTATTTAAAAGAATGTTGTGATCGATAGTGTCAAATGCAGCACTAAGATCCAGTAACACTAATAGAGAGATACAACCAGGATCTGATGATAACAGCAAATCATTTGTAACTCTAATGAGAGCCGTTTCAGTACTATGGTACGGTCTAAATCCTGACTGGAAATCCTCATAGATACTATTTCTTTCTAAAAGGAACATAGTTGCGATGATACTGCCTTTTCTAGTATTTTTGACAGAAAAGGTAGATTCGAGATCGGCCTGTAATTGACATTCTCTAGGATCAAGTTGTGGTTTTTTAATAGGAGGTTTAATAATAGCCAGCTTAAAAGTTTTTGGTACGTATCCTAGTGATAAAGATGAATTAACGATATTAAGAAGAGGATCTATGACCTCAGGAAGCATCTTTCAATAGTTTAGTCGGTATAGGGTCTAACATACATGTTGTTGATTTTGATGATTTAACAAGTTTAGACAATTCTTCCTCACCTACAGCAGCGAATGAATGGAATTTTTCCTCAGGGACACTACAGTGCACTCTGACGCAATACTATAGTAGACGGTTGCATGGTTATAATTTTCTCTCTAATATTGTCAATCTTGCAAGTAAAGAAGTTCATAAAATCATTACTGCTGTGCTGTTTGGAAACATCAGAAGTTGAAGCTCTATTTCTCATTAATTTAGCCACTGTGTCAGATAAATACCTAGGGTTGTGTTTGTTTTCTTCTAAGAGATTTGAAAAATAAGTAGATCTAGCATTGTTTAAGACCTTTCTGTACTCAATCATTCTCTCTCTCTCCACGAAATGCGAAAAACTTCTAATTTTGTTTTCTTCCAGCTCCGCTCCATTTTTCTGACAGCTCTCTTAAGAGCCCGAGTGTGCTCGTTGTACCACGGCGTTGGACTAATTTCCTTAATCTTCTTTAACCCTCTGGGGTCTGAGGATTTTTGGGGCCCTGGAGAAGTTTTGACATGCCCTGACATTTGTGCTTTTTTCAGTTGTTCATAAACATATTAATGACAAAAGTGTCATTACACTGTATTCAGCACGAACTAGGCTACAATAATATGTGAGGAACATGTATGTACATGTTTGTGTTTTTGAAGGAATAACGTTTATGCGTGGTTATTGAAAAAACAAAAAACTTAAGTCACTGAAATAAGGCCAAAAAAAAAAAAATTAAATCTGTGTTCACAAGACTTCTGGGTATTGGAGGTTGTAGACTAGAGTTTTTGCTTCAAAATGATGTAAAAATTATCCTGCCTACTCGTTCATATAAAACAATAGAGAGATTTAAATTTTCTAAGACATTTTTTGTCAAGAAACACAGTATACATGGAGGTGTGAATCTTCATGAATAATGCAGTGATTCACACCTGAGAAGACAAAAGATTCGCATAATGACTTCTAATCACCTGCATATTAATGAGCCCTTTCAGTCAGATAGGCTGTGAAAAAACCCTCTGTGATCATGCTGATAACAGGATTAATGTCCACTCTTGACAAAAAAAACATGATTTTTGTGATCTCATGCATGCACGTATTATTGCACATCATGTGAAGAAAATTTTGTATAGGCCTATGTTAAATTACAGTACCAGTCAAAAGATTGGACACATTTTTTTAAAAGAAGTCTTAAGTCTCTAACCAAATAATGGTTTTCTATTTTAATATACTTTAAAATATAATGTATTTCTGTGATGCAAAGCGTCTGAACATTCCTACCTCTATGGCATTTCATATAGGCTAATATATTTGTTATATTATATAGCCTAAATGTTAATGTACAGTTGACAAACTATACATCATTAAAAAGATCTAAGACTCAAGCTTCACATTTTGACTCTTAAAATCTTATATAGACCATAATTTCTTAATATGCTTAAAAGCATGCACATTTGGAGAAATATTAATGGATTCTCATATGTTTATGTCAATTTTCTATACAGAGGAGTAATATTTATTCAATATTTATTGTTATCACTGTGAGCGCTGGATACAGTGTTTTCAATTCATACATGCAGCCGGAGGGCGCTCTGTGCACCTTTAGTCCACAAATATCTCAGTAAAAGAAGAGGCATATCATGTGACATTCCAGGAACTAACAGAGGCTTCCAGAGATCGCTATAACATGCAGATAAACACTTTTCAAGATAATAAATACACGATTGCGACGATGTATACATGTATTGCCTCAGAATTTGGCAATATTCAATGGCATCAATATCGATTCCATGTGACAATATTAGATCTAAAGTATGATTACGACAATGAGTGGGTCCTGACATGTGTTGAGCTTAGAATGTCTGTAAATGCCAATCCCAATGCATCTTTATCATTATCTACATGTATATTAAAATCACCAACACCAAGGACTTTATCCGCAGCTAGTACTAACTCCGATAGAAAATCAGCAAATTCTTTGATAAAGTCTGTATGGTGCCCTGGTGGCCTGTATACAGTAGCCAGCACAAATGTCAACTTACATAACATTACATAAAGCACCATCACTTCGAAGGAATTACATTTAAAAGACTTTTGAGTAATTCTAAAGATATTACTATAAATTACAGCAACACCTCCCCCTTTCCGACGCGTTTCGTATTGATAATTATAACCTTGAGGGCTAGACTCATTTAAAGTAATGTAATCGTCTGGTTTTAGCCAGGTTTCTGTCAAACACAGCACATCTAGATTACTGTCTGTGATAATATCATTTACAATAAGTGCTTTTGCAGAAAGGGATCTAATATTCAGCAACCCAAGCTTTATCATTTGTTTATCAGTATTATCTCTGTTTTTTATTTGTTGAACATCAATTAAATTTTTACCCTTATATGGGTTTGGAAGTTTTATGTATTTACTAATTTGGGGTACAGACACAGTCTCTATGTGATGATATCTAGGTGAAAGAGTTTCTATGTGTTGGGATTTATCTGACTTCTGTGACGCGAGACAGCTAGCAGACGGTCGGTTTAGCCTATATATGTGTCCTATAGATAATGATGTGATTACGAGCAGGTTGAGATAAAGGACCTATTAGCCTGCCCATTAGAGTTTCATGCCAGAACTTTGTATTACTGTCATGACAACTCTCGGAGTGTTTGGCATGGTAATAGCAACGTTGATATGTTTGGTCTTGGCGGAATAGATCTGCTATGCTGCTGCTGCTTTTATTGCTGCTGCTGCTGTTGGTTATTGCTGCTGCAGAGCAAGTACAGGACTTGCTACTGTTAATATATACACGACACGCTGCGGTGAGCAAGTAAGACATGCTGCTGCTGTACAATATACAGTACATGAATTACCCCCCAACAAAGAATGTGTCATGATATTTGAACAATACAAGCCAAGTGTACTGTATGTCAGAAAATCCCCCATCACGCAGAAGGCAAGATGACCATTCAGCCCTCACCCCCCAGCAGATCTACCGCCAAAACATATGTACTGCTGCTGCTCCGAGAGCCATAGGAACCGTGTGTATGCTAGCTATGTGTGCCTGGCCCATTAGTTTTGAGTATGAGAAATGGGGCATATGCTTGGTCTTGGCAGACTAGATCTGCCTACGCATTATTCCCCCCAAGCAGATCTAGCCGTTAGACATGTGGGCTGCCATGAGGTGCATATTAGGCACGTGAAGCATCTCGCAGTGTAGCCCTATGTGAACTAGTGTACCCCCTTTTTAAAGGGTGTCCCTGGTAACTTATCAATGTGGTGTTAGCTACATATGTTAGCATACACTATGCTAAGTGCAGTGATGGCTTGCTGCTGTATAAAATACGTATCGCTGCTGCTGTATGCTTGTATTTTACTCCTACATCGAATGTAATACTGTAAACACCCTTATAAGACAAATAAGGCATAGATGATGTTTTGTAGATCAAAAGAAAAGGTTTATGTTTAGAAGTGAACGCCCAGCCCAATTCCAGAATCCGTAAATTTCCCATAATTTAGTGAGGGTGCTTTAATACAGACGCTACAGATTTAGATTTACGTGACATTAATTGAATGATATTGAATAGAACTCAAAATATTTTCAAATCAATATTTTTATACATCTATTGTCTGAGTTACATGCTAATGGATTACTATGGTATATTATATCTTTGTCCCATGCAATGGTTATGTCAATCGATGCAATTTGACAGTGAATCCCATATCACTTACTAAACTCCACAGTGTGCAACCGACTGTCGGTTCTCACAGCAGCATAACACTTATTAATGAAAACGTATGGCCGTGAGAGCGTGAAAAGACCGTTCACTCATCTCAGTAGCGAACTCAGAAAGTGCCACTACATCAATGAGCTGCCCACACTGCAATAAGTCTGATATTAACACTACTGTTGTTAAACGAATACCTCTGCATTTTAAGCAGAGAGTGATTTCTGACAGATAAAACACCTGATGCCACCGCTCAGGATCAACAACACGTGTCCGTGATCAGCCACACACTGGTAAGTTGAAATGATAAATCATTCTATGTGAAATCTATAAATAAGATGGCGATAACATATCCGACATTGGCATAAATCGCTGTTCATCCTGTAGTTATGAAATATGCCCAATATAAATCCGAATACAGCTGCTCGTGTACTTAGTATGCAAACATTGTTTGCGTTTTAATTTATGATAATATTTCCAATGCATGATCAACTCATTAGCCAACTCATCTCACTCAAATTAGCAAAACGTACACAGTATTTACGAAACCGCAACTTCTGCTGCGTTCTATTGTGTTAATATTCGCTACATTGCAATCTGAATTTGTTATCAATGCTGCTGCTGGTGACAAAAATACTGGAATTGCTGTAGCTCTGTTAGATATGCGAATACAAAGCGAAGCCTGTTTTTCACTTAAAAAGTTCAGCAAGATTGTCTCTGTATCCTTATACAACATTGCATATTCGCTAGCTGCTAATATGCTTAGTAACTCACTCTAAGCATTAAACAGGACTATTGACGTGACATAAAGAATCTAAAGCGCAGACTACACAAAACGCACAGTGATATAGCATAAAAACATGTGTACTTATCTTATGTTGATTTTCAGATGATTTCTGAAGCGTGCTGCACTACTAAGGCAAATGCTACTCATGTATTTGAAGACTGAACACGCAAGCTCATTGGTTACTGATACAGCAGGAACCAATCATCTGTGTCCTATAGATAATGATGTGATTACAAGCAGGTTGAGTTAAAGGACCTATTAGCCTGCCCATTAGAGTTTCATGCCAGAACTTTGTATGTAAAAGGCTGAAGTACTCAGACCTAGCAGCCGAAGCAGTACAACGGGGCTGACGAACCCAGTTGTTCCCCGTAGAGGGTGGGTGCAGAGGTTTTGTAGCCACGGCAACAACCAGGCTACTGAAGGGGTTGGGAGTCAGAGGACAGGCCTTACGACAAGCCGTTAGGTCGGAGGCTGCTGAGCGAAGCAGCAACTGGCTGTGGCTAAAAAGGAAGGATCCCAAATGGGCTGCAAAATTACCTAGAGGGGTAAAAGCAGAGGGGAGTGCACCTGGGACACCAGGTGTCGCTGTTGAGCTCTTTGGAGGTGTCGTGAGCCTATCAGCGAAACACCAAGGAAGGAGGGTGATGACCCCAATGAAGTGATTACCCTTACTCCCCACTCAAGATGTCAACAAAGTGCCGATTATTCTAAGGGATTGTACTATCAAGTCCTATACGCTCAACACAATAAAAAAACAATTGTAATCATTTCACAATATTGCTGTTTTTACTGTTTTTGATCAAATAAATGCAGCCTTTGTGAGCATTAGAGACTTCTTTCAAAAACATAAAATAATCTTACCAACCCTAAACTTTTGAATGGTAGTGTACATAAATGGAAACAAACAAATGGAATAGACATCAAAAATCCTAATCAAATATCCGATATAACCACATGGACTTTTGTTTTTCTTTTTTGGCCATTTTCAGCTAACAAATCATACTAGTAAATAAAACAAATAGTTACTAGTAAGTTTTGAGGAAAACATTTTAATGAAGGGGCTTCAAAATATTCAAGAATAAGAAATGGCTTGGCATACACTCTTAAAAATAAGGTTCTTTATTGCATAGATGGTTCTTCATGGAACCATGTATGCAATAAAGAACCTTTATTTTTAAGAGTGTATGCCAAGCCATTTCTTTAAAATCTATGCAAAATTTTCATTGCACAAAAGATTCTTTACATTGGAAAAAGGTTCTAAGAAAAAAAATGTTCACTGAAAGGTTCTTTAAGGAACCAAAAATGGTTCTTCTATGGCATCATTGCGAAAATCCCCTTTTTAAGAGTGTATGCCAAGATACACATGTGGCCAGGTATATGCTAAATTATTCATCACATGATTGATTGATCTGTGTTGTTAAATTTATCCATCAGTAAAATAAAGTTTTACAATACAATATAATACAAAATATGAAGACATTACACAAAGGTACGGGGAAAGATCATCTGAGTTCAGGCTTTACAATCGTCTCCTTCCCTCTTCCTGTGAATCAAAACACTCACTGAATCATCACAAATATGACTCACATCTTCTGTATGTGAGCACAGGGGTCTGCACAGAGACAGATGTGAATTAGATAGGCAGACTCTCTGACTGGTTCAGCACCCCTGACATACATTTTCAGCAATCAGGTGTCAAAACAGCTGGCAGTTTGTATTTTAGTCCTGTGTACATAATGACTGAACAAACCCCATCAGAAATATGTCTCAATATGTCTCCATCTGCCACCGGACTGCTGTGATCAATAATAATGATAGATTGCACAGTTATAAATTATTGATTTCTAAAAGAACTTAAGTAGGACATTGCCAGTGATGTATAAGGTTTTAGGGGCTAATGAGCTATCATAGCTGACATGAAAATAAATGTTTGTATTCCATTTAATTATGTGTGTGTGTGTGTATATATATATATATATATATATATATATATACACACACACATCTTTTTTAATGTATATTGCTAGAACATATTTTTTGGACATGCATGATATTCTTCGAAGTACCTTGGACTTACCATATAAATACCATAGTATATGAAAATGGTAATGATTTAGTACCACTGTATACCACAATATTTCATCCGATTTCATCACAGTACCACCAGAGCACTCTGTAAGGGTTTTTCAATTCCTAGACAATAAGAGATTTACACATAAGAGATTTTGCAAGCTAAAAAAATAAATCACAGCCTGATGCCCTTCTAACACCAGATATAGAGGGTAGAGAAACATTGTAAGTGACTATCGCAGGGCTTAATGTGGCAGCACTGATTTACAGTGATCCTACAAGAACCCAGCAGCCGTGTCTCTGTATAGACCTGTGCTGCTGCTGAGCCAGGCAGGAGATTAAACATGAGACTGCTTGTCTATGACTCACATGCCAGCGTCTCTCTCTCTCCTCTCTCTCTCTGCCCACTCTGAAGCCGTCGGAGAGGGTGTGTTGGACGAACAGAGTGAGGTGTGAAGGAGTTGCTGCCTCCTTGTCAGTTAGCCAGTTAGTAGCAATGACTTGCAACGTGCAATAAAAACATTTTGGTTACAATAGGATTTACGTTACCCAACACACTCTCACACTATAAGGACCTTCAGGCTGTGTATTTATCGAAAACCATTCGATGATGGAAGAGATGTGAGTTTAATCTAACTTTGGGAGAGATAGAGGCTAGTTGTCACAAAAGGAATGCTTTTCTATAATCAGTGGTTTTGTATGTCAGCATCAAATATGCATCTCAAAACTGTTTTAAATTGCAGTACTGTATGTACTGTATGTAAAGTCCAATATCATCATATTTTTGTACATAGTTGTACAAGTGTAAAATAAAACTACACTGGCATACATTCAGACCAGAGTCAACTATATAATGAAGACATTTCAACCGAAAGATTTATGCTCTTTGTACAAAGTGTAGATCTCAGATTAGGCCATGTCATCACATTTTTATTCTGACAAGTTGTTTTGCAGTTGCTTTACCAGTGTTGTTGAACATCTTGGCAATAATGGTTGAAATGTTGATGAAAATGGAAAACTGAATTAAAAAAAACAAAACAAAACAAAACAAAACAAAAAAACTACACTGAGAAATGCTGTAAAAAAAAAAAAGTGTGACAACTAGCAGGGGCACCCCTATATATTGCAAGTGTGCCATAGACAGAAAAACAACCATCAGATGTGTCCACAAAAGACCAAAGGGCGAGATGCCCAAACCAGAATACTGTATAAAGTTCGAACAAAGTCCCTGTATATATAGATTACATAATTAAAGAAAACCGCAGTACTTTTAAGTTTAGTACCGTTAAAAAAAAAATAAACACATTTATCAGACCAAAAAGAATACAACTTTCACTTAATTACAGAAGTGACGAATTACGAAGTTGATCAATTTTTAAGTCTGTTGCGGGTCTTTTAAAGTGAAATACACTATGTAGAAGCAACAAAAGCTAGAGTAGAGAAGAACTTACAGAAGTCCCAGAAGAAAGTCGAAATGCACCTCATATTCATCTTTCCACATCTTTCACTGGAGATCAGGCATCAGTCCCGCGCGGAGCGAGAAAAATCCCTTCAACTCCATTCGCCTTCAGGCGCTTTGCGCATTGAGTAATCAGGTTTTTCCCAAGTGGAATAAGTTTTCGACGCAGCTGCTGGTAAAAGGGGCGTTCTGGCGACGTGTGTCACCGCATGCCGTTTATGTTCTTCGATAAGTAACAGTTTTGAGGCGACTAAAATTCAAAGCGAATCTGCGCGCGCGTTTGGCTCCGGCGTAAACGACTTCCCAGTGTGAAGTTCCTCAAAGTCGGACACAAGGGAAGGGGGCGGAGAGAGTCGCTCTGGATGGATTGGATTACTCAATGAGTCCTGCCCGAGCCACATTTCCATATTTCCGACGCTGAAGTAGTGATCTGGATCGGAGCCCGGGAGCACCAGGTTAGTTTGGACTGCCTCGCTCCAGCGATGTTTATTATTAGAGTTCTGCCGCTCTTTATCCTTCACGCTTACTGACGGCAAACTCTGCTAACATTTATTCATCAAAACACAACAAATAGCAACAAAAAAAAATAAATAAATAAATAATAAAAACAATAGTTATTTTAACGTCATGGCCTGGTACATCAGCAAGTAGGCTAATATATATTTGATATAGGCCTATAATATAAAAAAATATATACAGAAATGCTAATGGAAATTAGATCATAACTGGGAACCAAATGTCATCACATCAAACAACCTCTTGGAATACTGCATACAAATCAAACATGACATTATTGGACACTCTGAAATTCTGGACTAAATAAATAAATTTATAAATGATAGAAGTCAGACTAACATCCCTTTAGAATTTTTTTAGTCTATTGAAGCTCAACTATTCCAATCCAATCAACTTCAGTTTCCTGGTAACTACTCAGTAGATAAATACATGGTGGTAATCATACAGAAATCTTAACAGTATAAGTTAAAAACTGTTTGCAACTTGTAACAAATACTAGTCAGAAGCAAATAGCCTAGTTGAGAATCACAAAAGCCAAGTATTCAGTTTTCAAAATGTGAAATTTGTTATAAGTACTAAAAATAAACTAAAATACTCAAAGCAAGTATTTGAATGGTAGCTAAATAACTACTAAACTTTAAAGTAAACAGTTTTGAGAAATAAATGTTAAAAGGGTTTGGCATGCTGAGAGATCCCTGTTAGTTTTCTTGGTAACTAAATTATGAATGTACTCCGGAGACTAACTTGAGCACATGAAAAATATAGATTATTCCAAGTCAGGAACATATTAAAGCACATAGACTTTGAGCTCACAACAAAATGAATCATGTGATGCAGCCCCAGCATGCGCTAGCTACAACATTTCCATTCAGCAGTGACTCACCTCCAGACAGGCAGAATTAATACAGATAACGTCCAACACACTCACACACAGACCAACACTTTATGACAAAATGCTCCTCCATCCGTAACCCTTTATTTTATCAAATTTGCAGTTATCTCTTCAAGATCAGGATGTGAGGCCAAGCGCTGTGATGTATGAGACAGTAAAGTGTCTTGTTAGTGTGTGTGAGTGTAGTCTGCTCTCTGTGGTATTGGCATGCTTCAGTAAACTGCAGTCACAACATGTTTGTCCCCTCATCAACAAACATCAGATCATTCAGATGAATGACCATCATAATTGGTTACAATAATCATAACAGCTGACGCCGGCCCACCATCAAAACTAATAATCATCCTTCTCTCATGGTCACTCCCTGGCTGCATCCGAAATTGCATACTTCCCTATTATATAGTATGTGAGTAAACAGTATGTGATAAAAGACGTATGTCCGAATTCACAGTACTCAGTAGGCAAAAAGTACCCGGATGACCTACCTAGGGTGCATACGATGGACACTTTATTATCCCATGTGGCCACGGGAGAGGATTTGTGAATGACAGTGAAGCGACACAACTGATGTAGGTCACATAATAATAACAGCATGGTGAATGTAGTACATCCAGATTACATTCATACTACTACACACACTCAGTCTATATAGAACTTATGTAGCCCCACCCCTTTTCAGCGCTGCGCTCGTTGTCTTTTGGCTTCCGGTTTGTATTTCCACAGTGATCTTACGTATTTATGAATGAACTGCTTGTTTTAAAATCTTCTGGGTCTACTGACATTTGTTAAGACATATGCTTTAAACATTACAATGCTCACGATAACTTTCATTAACTCTACAACAAGTAAATCCACTTCACCAGCTAATTACTCTTTGACAGCGATGCCATAGAAACGTACAGGGCTACCACAAAAACAGAAGTTCAAAGACAATATTATAAAGATGGCAGCGCACTTGTTTCTCTGGCGCATAATGTCTATAGAACATAGTGGTTGTGAAGTAATTACTCATTCAAAATAAGTACCTTCTCAAGAGAGTATGCGATTTCGGATGCAGCCCCTGTCTCTCAATACTTGGTCATCTCTGTATCACCTAAACTATATTAGCTTCAGATTCAGAATCTTCACTCTTTGTTCCTCAGAACAACCTTTCAGCCTCCACCTGATCTGCACTTAACTAAAAACGCTTTCAATGAATAAACTAAATGTATTTTAATTTTTCTACTTTTCTGCATTTTTACTTATCTTACCTTTTAAAACTTGGTGGTACTGCGAATATTGTTGGCTCTCTTGTATTTTAGTATTATTTATATAATATTTATATACTTAATTATATTATTATTTATTCATTTTTAATTATCTTTTATTTTTAGCTTTCCATTTTTGTCTTAGTTTTAGTAATTTTGTTGTGCTTTTGCTATTTTCATTATTTCTATATAGCTTACTTTTTTTTCCAGTTTTTGCAGTTTTAGTACTTCAACAAACTTATTTCAGTTAGTTGTCAAGGCAAAACATCCACTTTTTATTTAAGTTTCTAATATTTATATTTGATTTCAATTGAAAATGATTTTTAGTTTTACTTAGCAATAACAAAACCGCTTGGTGACTATTTAGAGTATATAGGATTTATTATTTCTTCCCGTCACAAGGTATGCCAACTTGAAAATGAAGTTGATGAGTTGATGAAGTTCATGACATGCACTTGGCTTTTTTTTTATTTCATAACCAAACATAATGGCATCTGAAACAGTTATGATTATGATTCCTCTGCATTTGATGGGAAGGAAATTAAGAGACTGGACCTATTGAAAGTTCACTGAAATACCCCTGATCTAAACTATAATTTCATTTTACCATTCATTATCCATTCCATGGTACTTAAAAGCTCCAAAATGAAAAAAGCACCATAAAATTATCATACTAGTCATTAATTTGACTTGTGCAAGAGTCTTCTGAAGCCATACGAAAGCTTTGTGTGAGAAAAACGTCTCAGGTTACGTATGTAAGCATGGTTCCCTGAGAGGGAACGAGATGCTGCGTCCAAAGTACTGTGGGAACGCCTCTGCGTGATTGTGTCGTGAAGCACGTGAAATTAGTCCAATGGTGTGGTGGAACGTCATAGGCGGGTGACGTCATGACCAGAAAGCTATAAAGCACGCTTGAACCAAACAGTGTTAGCTTCTTCAAAGCAAGACGGTCACAGGTATGCTGGGAGTATGGCAAAGCGACGCAGCATCTCGTTCCCTCTCAGGGAACCATGGTTACATACTGAGACGTTCCCTTTCAAGGGAACTTGCGCTGTGTCCAAAGCGCTGTGGGCATGCAATACCCACGCCGCCATAGTACCAAGTGCCTGTCTGTGTGAAATCCTTAGAGCACATTAAGACATAAGCACCCGTGACCCCGGGGTCGAGGCCACATCCAGGTTATAAAACTTATCAAACGTGTGCGGCGAGGACCTCGCCCGCGGCGAGGATGCAGCAGGCATCACAAACTTCTTGAAGGGAAACTCCCGAAAGCAAAGCTTTAGAGGCAGCCATACTCCGAGTTGAGTGGGCTCAGACCATAAGAGGTGAAGGCTGACCTGCTGACTCATAAGCAAGTGATATAGCCTCAACTATCCACTTACTCAAAGTCTGTTTAGATGCAGGGTACCCTTTCCGCGGGACCCAAAACACACAAACAATTGATCAGATTTACACCACAGAGCAGCTCTGTGGACATAAGCATCTAAAGCCCTAACTGGGCAGAGCAGATTTAGTTTCTCCTGGTCTGGGGTATGAAATGGAGGCGGACAGAAGGTATGATAGGGCCTGCCACATTAGTGGGGACCTTAGGCACATATCCTTCCTTAGGAAACAGAAAGGCTTTCACTGTACCTGGTGCGAAATCAAGGCAAGAGGGAGACACCGACAGAGCTTGTAAGTCTCCAACTCTTTTAAGAGATGAAATAGCCATGAGGAACACAGTCTTGAGAGTAAGAAACTTCTTGGGAACCACTTCGATAGGCTCAAATGGAGCCAGGGATAGACCTTCTAGGACTATGGCTAGATCCCAGGTCGGCACCCTCGAGCGTTTCTACTCGAGCAGGCGACAGGCTTGCATACTTGCATACTGCCCTAGAAAGGAGGTTCTCTGTAGTGGAAATAGAACACTCTTCTTGGCGTTTAGCTTTAACCCCAACACTTTCATGTGAGTGAGAACAGCATCTCGATGCTGAACTGCTAACTTCTTGACTGAGCCAGAATGAGCCAATCATCTATGTAATTCAATATGCGAATGCCCTGGAGTCACAACGGAGCCTGAGCTGCATTCACGCATTTCATGAACGTGCAGGAAGATAAAGCTAGGCTGAACGGAAGAACCGATACTGGTACGCTTCGCCCCCGAAAGCAAACCTGAGGAACTTCCTGTGCTGAGGAAGGATGAAGATGTGGAAGTATGCATCCTTTAGATCTATCGTGACAAACCAGTCATCGGACCTGATTTTAGACACGATTTGTTTCAGAGAGAGCATTCTGAACTCAAGCTTCTTCACAGAACGATTTAGTTGGCGCAGATCTAAAATACGCAACCCTCCATCCTTCTTTGGAACTATGAAGTACTGGCTGTAAAACCCTGACTCTCTGCTGGGAGGAGGAACGCTTTCTATAGCCTCCTTTCGCAAAAAGAGTCTGTACCTCTTGTTCCATGACCAGAGCCTGCTCGGGGCTGACCACTGTGGGTACCACCCCACTGAATCTGGGCGG
Organism: Ctenopharyngodon idella; assembly: GCF_019924925.1. Classification (NCBI taxonomy): domain Eukaryota; kingdom Metazoa; phylum Chordata; class Actinopteri; order Cypriniformes; family Xenocyprididae; genus Ctenopharyngodon; species Ctenopharyngodon idella. The sequence continues at coordinate 20,255,129 of NC_067233.1, read as the reverse complement.
GCGTGACCCAAACTAAATTCTGTACCCATTTTCTACTGTTTGCAGGACCCATTGAGATATATTTGGCAGAAGTTTCCACGCTGCCAAAAAATCTCGAGACTGGCCTCTGGTATCACATGAGCGACCAGCTCAGTGCCCTGAAGCGGCGAACCGGCAGGGAACAACTGAACTGACCTCTCTGGGACCCTCCTCAGAGGGAGTGAACGCCCCTGTGCCGCTACGTTTCCGGGCGGACACTGAGACATATGTTCGCTGAGAACCGCTGCGCCCTGAAGCACACGAAGTGGCAGGGTTGGCAGAACGGCCCCTTGGGGGCACAGAGGGAAGACGGGCACCATGTAATGAGGTGAACACCGACGCTCCCCGGAGGGGACTGCCCTCAGAAGCAGTCCCAGAGATCTGAGAGCAGCGAGGAAGAAATTTCTGGAAAGCCACCGCCTGCTTTTTTGCCTCCTGAAAGCTCTCGACGTTGACTAAAACCTGTTGACTGAATCGCCAAAGAGGCCAGAAGGAGAGATCAGGGCATCCATGAGGAAACTTTTATCCCTGTCTTTGATGTCTGACAGGTTGAGCCACAGGTGCCTCTCCATAGCTACCAGGGCTGCCATGGAACAGCCGATGGATTTGGCCATCTCCTTGGTAGCACGGAGAGATAAATAAGTATCTCTTCTGAGATCACTTCATGGCTCAGTTCCTCGCCCTCATCCAGGTCTTTTAGCAGGTCAGCTTGGTAAGCAACACCGCCATAGTGTGCAAGAGAGCAGCTGCCTGACCTGCTGCTGAGTACGATTTACCCACTAGCACTGATGTGGTTCTGACGGGCTTAGTGGGTAATTTCAGGGCTTTTAGGGACAAAGCAGACTCAGGGGAGAGATAGCTCGCGTCTACTCCACCTGAGGCATCGTCCCATAACCATACTGCTTCAGTCCCATAATGTTGGAATAATTAGCGGTCTGGGAACTGAAAACACGATATGATGCCAGTTTCCTCCATGATCTCCACACCTCAGTGAGATCAGGAAAAAACGGCAAGCCCCGACGAGGAGCTTGTGAGCTAGATGGAAGGAAGTGTTTGTCTAATTTGCTGACATGACGAACCTGCTGTTTCTCGGCTGGCCAGCTTATGTTCAATCTGGCTACAGCACAAGTCACAACCTCCATCAGCTCCTCATAAACCTATGTGTGAGGTGGCAAATCCTCAACATCACCAGGCTTGATACTAACAATGTCCAGGTCCTCAGAACAGGAGTGTTGCAGTACCGGCACTTCACCACAAGCAGAAGAAACCGCAGAGCGTGCTTCCAACTCGTGAAGTGAAGCGCTGGACTGAGCAGATGAGGGCAGAGAAAGGGCAGCGTCCGTCTCCAACCCCTCTGCAAGGTCCATTTGCGAACACCATGACGAGAGCCTTTGCTGTGCCTCAGCAGCAGCGGGACCCAAGCTGTGGGGAACGCGAGCCGAGGCGCCCTCATCAAAGAGGAGCGGAGCGTCTTCACAGACAGCAGATCGCAACACTCACAACCAGCCCCCTTCGAGGGCTGCCTGAGCATGCTCCAGTCCCAGACAGACAACACAAAGCTGATGTGTATCCCCACCCGTGAAAAAACGAGGGCAGGGAGGAACACATTGCCTGAATTGCTGCTTATTCGCCATAGTGTGCTTAATATAGAGAGACAAACAACACCAAATAAGACACACAATTTCAACAGAGAGCGCTTGCTGAAGATAGAGAAGCTAACGCTGTTTGGTTCAAGCGTGCTTTATAGCTTCCTGGTCATGACGTCACCCACCTATGACATTCCATCACACCATTGGACTGATTTCACATGTGCTTAACGACACAATCACGCAGAGGTGTTCCCACAGCGCTTCGGACGCAGTGCGTGTTCCCTTGAAAGGGAACTTACATTTTTCACTGAAAATCTGGACATCTGTACATTTATAGTACATGTATACATTTATGGTGCCTTTGTGTCTTTTTCAGAAAAGGTCAAAATGTTAAATGAACTGTATATTGCAATAATAGTTGAAATGTTGGTGAAAATGGAAAACTGACTTTCAAGTCCCCAGTCCTCATTTTCTTTCATTATAACATTATAATTAATAGAAGCCAGGATATTCTTCAAAAAAAAAAAAAAAACTTTTATACTGCACAGAAGAAAGTAAGTCCATCTGGGGAAGTCATATAAAATGACACGAGGGTGATTAATAATGACAACATTATTATATTTGGATGAACTATTTCTTTATATCTTTCTTCTCCATTCTTGCATTCACTTTAAGTTGCTGAGCAACTCACAGCAGTACTGAAGTGTCAGACAGAGACATGATGGAGCTAATTATAGACTGGGTTTAAACCCAGTAAAGACAAACTTCTCTGTGATATGGACCTGCGAGGATTTAACAGCATGGCACAGAGCGAATGATAAAGATCCATCGTGATTTATTCTGACACACATATATGTGCACACACTACACACATACTTACTATAGTAATAACATTTTCTCTCTCTCACTATCATCTTTTGGTGATGTCTCCACGGTGACAAAAGATGTTATTCTCTCTACGGATGAGCTTCACTTCTGCACTTCTAATAGCTCAGCAGAGTCTCACAGTCAGCTCACTTTCATCTCAACTCATCTGCGCTCTGGGAGCTTAGCAGTCCTGCTAGCAGGTCCACACATGGTGCTAAAGAGGCTTTCTGCTCTAGCCAGCATTTTTCTAACTAGCAAGCTAACTGACCTGCAGATGTTTATCTGCTAACACCAAAACAGTCAATGATTATTGAAAATATTGTTACCTTACACAGCAAAAACAATGAAATAAGGAATAAAATAATACATCATTAGGATCATTATTGTATTTCGATACAGTGTAGAAATAATTTGCACCAACGAATTTTGCTAAATAAGACCAGAAACTTACAGTGCTCAGGGTAAATGAGTACACCCCCTTTGAAAAGTAACATTTAAAACAATATCTCAATGAACACAAAAACAATTTCCAAAATGTTGACAAGACTAAGTTTAATATAAAATCTGTTTAACTTATAACATGAAAGTAAGGTTAATAATATAACTTAGATTACACATTTTTTAGTTTTACTCAAATTAGGGTGATGCAAAAATGAGTACACCCCACAACAAAAACTACTACATCTAGTACTTTGTATGGCCTCCATGATTTTTAATGACAGTACCAAGTCTTCTAGGCATGGAAAGTTGGCGACATTTTGCAACATCTATCTTTTTCCATTCTTCAAGAATGACCTCTTTTAGAGACTGGATGCTGGATGCAGAGTGATGCTCAACTTTTCTCTTCAGAATTCCTCATAGGTGTTCGATTGGGTTCAGATCAGGAGACATACTTGGCCACTGTATCACTTTCACCCTCTTCTTCTTCAGAAATCCAACAGTGGCCTTAGATGTATGTTTAGGATCATTGTCATGTTGGAAAAGTGCGCGACGACCAAGGGCACGGAGTGATGGTAGCATCTTTTCTTTCAGTATAGAACAGTACATCTGTTAATTCATGATGCCATCAATGAAATGTAGCTCCCCGACACCAGCAGCACTCATGCAGCCCCACATAAGGACACTGCCACCACCATGTTTCACTGTAGGCACCATGCATTTTTTTGCGACGTCATACAGTTTTAAAGCCATCAGTTACAAAAACGTTTATCTTGGTCTCATCACTCCAGAGTATAGAGTCCCAGTTGTCTTCATCTTTGTCAGCATGGGCCCTGGCAAACTCTAGGCGGGCTTTTTTGTGTCTGGGCTTTAGGAGAGGCTTCTTTTGTGGACGGCACCCATGCATGCCATTCCTCTGCAGTGTACGCCGTATTATGTCACGGGAAATAGTCACCCCAGTTTGGCTTTCTACTTCTTTAGATAACTGCAGTGAACTTGCATACCGATTTTCTTCAACCTTTCTCATCAGAAGATGCTCCTGTCGAGGTGTTAACTTCCGTGGACGACCTGGACGTCTCTGTGAGATGGTTGCAGTTCTATTTTTTTTTTATTTTTGTACCACTTTTGCTACAGTATTCTAACTCATAAGTAAAGCTTTGCTGATCTTCTTGTAGCCTTTACCTTTCTGGGGTAAAGAAATTATTTTCTTTCTCAGGTCTTGTGACATTTTTCTTCCATGTGGTGCCATTGCTGACAGCATGAAATGGGAAGGGGTTTTAACACCCTTTTATAGTCAACTGTCTGCTGGACACCTGTGTAATGAATAATTACACTTAAATTCTTGTTAAATTAGACATTTGTAGTCTAAAATTTAGCTTTGCTTTAGAGACTTTCAGTGGGGTGTACTCATTTTTGCATCAATTTGAGTAAAACTGAAAATTTTGTTCTCTAAGTTATATTATTAACCTTACTTTCATGTTATAAGTTAAACAGATGTTATATAAAACTTAGTCTTGACAACATTTTGTAAATTGTTTTTGTGTTCATTGAGATATTGTTTAAAGTGTTACTTTTCAAAGGGGGTGTACTCATTTACGCTAAGCAGTGTACATTAACAAATAAACAGGGTCCATTTTGACTTCATGTTGACTGTAAGACAATATATACAGTGCTGTGCAAAAGTCTTAGGCACGTTAGTATTTTCACCCCCCAAAAAATGGTTTTAAGCCAGTTATTTATATCTTTTGCTGTAGTGTGTCAGTAGGAAATATCAGTTTACATTTCCAAACATTCCTTTTTCCATTAATTGTATAAATCCAGTGAGATTTTTGTATGCACAAGCAGTCTGACAACAGCCGGTATGCTTCACGTGCTTCACAGTACTGTATATATAATTTTATTTATATAATTTTAAATTTTTACTGAAAACTAGGCATATATTTTGCACTTTCACTTCTTATGTCATTTTTTCCTGTTTTAAGGGTGCTTAGATACTGGAAAACAAAACAAAGATAGTGATTAAGAAAACAATTTTTGCAGTGTATGGATTAAAACTTAGCTTGATATTTCACAAATAGCAGATCTATATTTCATGCTACAGAGGCTAAAGACATACACCGATCAGGCATAACATTATGACCACTGACAGGTGAAGTGAATAACACTGATTATCTCTTCATCACAGCACCTTTTAGTGGGTGGGATATATTAGGCAGCAAGTGAACATTTTGTCCTCAAAGTTGATGTGTTAGAAGCAGGAAAAATGGGCAAGCGTAAGGATTTGAGTGAGTTTGACAAGGGCCAAATTGTGATGGCTAGACAACTGGGTTAGAGCATCTCCAAAACTGCAGCTCTTGTGGGGTGTTCCCGGTCTGCAGTGGTCAGTATCTATCAAAAGTGGGCCAAGGAAGGAACAGTGGTGAACCGGCGACAGGGTCATGGCCGGCCAAGGCTCATTGATGCCCCTGTGGTCTGATCCAACAGACGAGCTACTGTAGGTCAAATTGCTAAAGAAGTTAATGCTGTTTCTAAAAGAAAGGTGTCAGAATACCCAATGGGGCTGCATAGCCACAGACCAGTCAGGGTGCCCATGCTGACCCCTGTCCACCGCAGAAAGCGCCAGCAGTGGGCACGTGAGTATCAGAACTGGACCACGGAGCAATGGAAAAAGGTGGCCTGGTCTGATGAATCACATTTTCTTTTACATCACATGGATGGCCAGATGCGTGTGCGTCGCTTAGCTGGGGAAAACATGGCACCAGGATGCACTATGGGAAGAAGGCAAGCCAGCAGAGGCAGTATGATGCTTTGAGCAATGTTCTGCTGGGAAACTTTGGGTCCTGCCATCCATGTGGATGTTACTTTGACACGTACCACTTACCTAAGCATTGTTGCAGACCATGTACACACTTTCATGGAAACGCTATTCCCTGGTGGCTGTGGCCTCTTTCAGCAGGATAATGCGCCCTGCCACAAAGCAAAAATGGTTCAGGAATGGTTTGAGGAACACAACAATGTGTTTGAGGTGTTTACATGGCCTCCAAATTCCCCAGATCTCAATCCAATCGAGCATCTGTGGGATGTGCTGAACAAACAAGTCTGATCCATGGAGGCCCCACCTCGCACCCTAACATCTTGGTGCCAGATACCACAGCACACCTTCAGGGGTCTAGTGGAGTCCATGGGTTGATGGGTCAGGGCTGTTTTTGCAGCAAAAGCAGGACCAACACAATATTAGGAAGGTGGTCATAATGTTATGCCTGATCGATGTATTTTAGAAAGGGTATAACAGTCATAGAGTACAAACGCAGTTATCAAGGGATGTGATGGTCAATAACTACAAGAGTAATTGAGTAAATAATATTGATTTCACATAAGCCGAATGCCTTTGAAAAAGAGAAGGGCTGTGTTTTTGGAGAAAAACAAAGGATTACAGCAGTAATCCTTTCTCTTTGTTGTATGAAAGTATGCAAGAGTGTGTGTGTGCAATGTTTATCTCAGCCAGTGTGTAGATGTCAGAGAGAGAGAGAGAGGTTGTGTGTGTGTGTGTGTGTGTGTGTGTGTGTGTGTGTGCGCGTGTCTGTGTGTGTGTGTGTGTGTGTGTGTGTGTGCAGCTCTCCTGCATCCTGTAGGGATAATCATCAGCTAGACAGCACTCACCCACTGCTGCTACACACAACCATGATGGAGCGGAAGCAGAAAGGAAGCGTGTGTCTGTGTGTGTGTGTGTGTGTGTGCGTGCGTGTGTGTGTTTGTTTTCATGATTTATGAGGACACAAATTTGTATAATGATATGGGTATTACACTGGTATTACAACGTAAACATGTTTTATGAGGACATTTCATGAGTCCTCATATTTAAAATAGCTTTAAAAACATACTAAACAATGTTTTATTAAAAATGTAAAAATTCAGAATGTTTTCTGTGATGGGTAGGTTTAGGGGTAGGATAGAATGCACAGTTTGTACAGTATAAAAACCATTACGCCTATGGAATGTCCTCACTAAGATAGCAAAACAAACCTTTGTGTGTGTGTGTGTGTGTGCGTGTGTGTGTGATGGGTGTGCATATGAGTGTGGGTTTGTGGGTATGTGTGTGACAGCAAAAGATAAGGAAGAAGATTATGAGTGTCTGATAAAGAAATAATAAATGGGCTTCAGAAAGGCATGGGGGTGGTGAAGGAGGCAGAGTCAGGACTTGATTGTTTCTGTGCCTATGTCACCAAATGGGAGAAAAAACACAAATCAGTGATCGTCAGAAGAGCAATGCATACAAATGCATCATATTTCATGTTGCATATTGATCTTTTTGTTAGGCATTCAGGGCTGACAGATCAATCACTTAATCATGTCTAAACTTAGGTCAGAGGGAATGAAGCATGTACCTTGTGACAATTAACAAACTGCTCTTAAAATGGCAGGAGTCAGTGTAATTTGTTTCGGGAGTATGAATCCCTGATATGAAATCATTGCTATCTTACATAAAAGCATGCATCCACACACTCTCTCGTGCACAGCAAAGTGTGCTTTGAACAACTGAAGGATTTGTTAATGAACAGTTTGGCACTCACTTGCATTTCCTCTTCAGTGCACTCTAAGTTATATCCTTGTTTTGGGGGTAAGCAGCGTTTTTCCTTTAAACACTAATCTAATATGAATATTATATGAACTCATAAATACATATAACTCAAATAAAAATGACCACATGGCCACATTACCACCTCGGTGTGCATAATTCAACGGACCATCGTCAATTATTCCTTGTATATATATATATATATATATATATATATATACACACAGTGGGTACGGAAAGTATTCAGACCCCCTTAAATTTTTCATTCTTTGTTATATTGCAGCCATTTGCTAAAATCATTTAAGTTCATTTTTTTTCCTCATTAATGTACACACAGCACCCCATATTGACAGAAAAACACAGAATTGTTGACATTTTTGCAGATTTATTAAAAAAGAAAAACTGAAATATCACATGATCCTAAGTATTCAGACCCTTTGCTCAGTATTTAGTAGAAGCACCCTTTTGATCTAATACAGCCATAAGTCTTTTTGGGAAAGATGCAACAAGTTTTTCACACCTGGATTTGGGGATCCTCTGCCATTCCTCCTTGCAGATCCTCTCCAGTTCTGTCAGGTTGGATGGTAAACGTTGGTGGACAGCCATTTTTAGGTCTCTCCAGAGATGCTCAATTGGGTTTAAGTCAGGGCTCTGGCTGGGCCATTCAAGAACAGTCACGGAGTTGTTGTGAAGCCACTCCTTCGTTATTTTAGCTGTGTGCTTAGGGTCATTGTCTTGTTGGAAGGTAAACCTTCGGCCCAGTCTGAGGTCCTGAGCGCTCTGGAGAAGGTTTTCGTCCAGGATATCCCTGTACTTGGCCGCATTCATCTTTCCCTCGATTGCAACCAGTCGTCCTGTCCCTGCAGCTGAAAAACAGCCCCACAGCATGATGCTGCTACCACCATGCTTCACTGTTGGGACTGTATTGGACAGGTGATGAGCAGTGCCTGGTTTTCTCCACACATACCGCTTAGAATTAGGGCCAAAAAGTTCTATCTTGGTCTCATCAGACCAGAGAATCTTATTTCTCACCATCTTGGAGTCCTTCAGGTGTTTTTTAGCAAACTCCATGCGGGCTTTCATGTGTCTTGCACTGAGGAGAGGCTTCCGTCGGGCCACTCTGCCATAAAGCCCCGACTGGTGGAGGGCTGCAGTGATGGTTGACTTTCTACAACTTTCTCCCATCTCCCGACTGCATCTCTGGAGCTCAGCCACAGTGATCTTTGGGTTCTTCTTTACCTCTCTCACCAAGGCTCTTCTCCCCCGATAGCTCAGTTTGGCCGGACGGCCAGCTCTAGGAAGGGTTCTGGTCGTCCCAAACATCTTCCATTTAAGGATTATGGAGGCCACTGTGCTCTTAGGAACCTTAAGTGCAGCAGAATTTTTTTGTAACCTTGGCCAGATCTGTGCCTTGCCACAATTCTGTCTCTGAGCTCTTCAGGCAGTTCCTTTGACCTCATGATTCTCATTTGCTCTGACATGCACTGTGAGCTGTGAGCTGTGTGGCTTTCCTAATCAAGTCCAATCAGTATAATCAAACACAGCTGAACTCAAATGAAGATGTAGAACCATCTCAAGGATGATCAGAAGAAATGGACAGCACCCGAGTTAAATATATGAGTGTCACAGCAAAGGGTCTGAATACTTAGGACCATGTGATATTTCAGTTTTTCTTTTTTAATAAATCTGCAAAAATGTCAACAATTCTGTGTTTTTCTGTCAATATGGGGTGGTGTGTGTACATTAATGAGGGAAAAAAATGAACTTAAATGATTTTATAACAATATAACAAAGAGTGAAAAATTTAAGGGGGTCTGAATACTTTCCATACCCACTGTATATATGGGTGTTTCTGCAACTACGGGCACTTTTGACTCTCCCAATTTTAAAAAACTCAACTTCTATGAATTTCAATTTTAACCATCACAGTCTGTAATACATATAAAAATGTACACAAAATTGAATGTAGACGTTAAGATTTTAATCTGGAGCATGTTTATTTTTTATGGTTTTCATCTCTTCTTCTTACAAAATGTCCTTACTGCAACATTACAATAACGGTAATTTTATACACTTTTCTTTTTTAATTTCTATAAAAATGTAATACATTTACATAGTTACTTTCAAGATTTGTCCATTTTTGTAAATACCAATATTAAAAAATAATTTAAAATTAGGGGATTTTATGATATTCTTTATGCTATGGAAAATTTTGACGCTAACCTTAGATATCAATTGTTTTAATACACACCAGAGATAAAATATTTTGCATTTTATGACAAATATTGTCATTTTAATGTGTAAATCATCTCTACTGAAAGGTTAAAATAATTTTTGCAAACAACAGTCTGATTAATAATAAAAATAAATCATTGCTGCGGTAATGACAGCTTGTGTCGGTAAGGACACAATCTTAATGACGCATGTTAATAATGTAACCTTAACAATAGGTTACTGTAGAGAAAAACAGTAACAGACAAAAACAGAAGATATTTTGTCAAAGATAGTAGAGGTATTGCAGTAAAGACTGGGTTAAAGTGATTTTCTTGTTTCAAAAACGAATACATTTATGAATTTCTATTATGACAACAAACTAATTTGAGTATTTCAGTATTTTGTTTTGTCCTCTGGTTTCTTTTGTTTATCCTCCACTGTCTTCTTTTCTGATTTGTCAGTTTATCTGCTCTTTTTTTAAGCTCTTTTTCCCATAACTCTTCATATCTGTCTGGGTCTTTTCTCATTACCTCTCTGCATTTCTGTCATCTGATTGTCATCTGATGGTATCATCTAGGGTTGCAGAAATGGCATGTTTATATTTAGTTTACAATAGACTTAATATTTTCAATATACACTGATCAGCCACAGCATTAAAACCACCTGCATAATATCATGTAGGTCCCCCTCATGCTGCCAAAACAGCTCTGATACGTTAAGGCAAGGAGACCACAAGACCTCTGAATGTGCCCTGTGGTATCAGGTTATGAGGTGGGGCCTCCATGGATCAGAGTTTTTCATTAAGCACATCCCATAGATGCCAATTGGATTGAGATATGTGGAATTTTGAGGCAGAGGCAACGCCTAGAACTCTTTGTCATGTTCCTCAAATCATTCCTGAATAATTTTTGCAGTGTGGCAGGGTGCATTAACCTGCTGAAACAGGCCACTGCCATCAGGGAACACCATTGCCATTGTCTGCATCAATCTTCAGGTAGGTGGTACGTGTCAAAGTAACATCCACATGAATGCCAGGACCCAAAGTTTCTCAGCAGAACATTACCCTGAGCATCACACTCCCTCAACCGGCCTGCCTTCTTCCTATAGTGTATCCTGCTGCTATCTCTTGGTTGAGAATGGACACTCATGTGCCCATTGTAGGCACTTTCAGTGGTGGACAGGGGTCATCATAGGCACTTTGTCCATTCTACTGCTAAGCAGCAAACTGCTACTCACTGTGTGTTCTGACACCTTTCTATCATGGGCACCATTAAGTTTTCCAGCAATTTTTTGAGCAACAGTGGCTCTTTTGTGTGACAGACGAGCCTTTGCTCCCCATGTGCATCAGTGCTCTGATGCAGTTGTCTTGCCATCACCAAAACCCTTGTGAAAGTCACTCAGATCTTTTCAGTTATTCTTTTCACTGCTTCAAACTCATGAAATTCAAGAACTGACTTCACTTGCTGCCTAATATATCCCATGACAAGCGCCATTGTAATGATATAATAAATGATATTCACCACACCTGTCAGTGGTTTTAATGTGTTGGCTGATCAATGTAATATACAGTAAAAAACTTGAATTTGTCTCTATTGCAACACCTAAAAATGCTGCTAAAATGATGCTAAAAATTACGTTTTTGCTAATATTGCTGATAACTGGCAGCTGGCAAGGTCTGATACATCAGTTTTGAATTTTAGCACCACATATACATGTATTCAACAGTAATATAAATTCATTTTTAAAATGTAGTTCCAAATACACAATTACTAAGCTGAATGGTAAGGATATATAATAAATACTTATGAAGAAAAGATCTTTATCTTAGTTTTCTGGATCTTGTGAGTGACCTAATGGGGGTGGCCCAATCTGTAAGCCATGTGTTCACATGCTAATATCTGTTTCCATAGAAACTAGATTTGTTTGGCTTTGAACAAATGTCATATTAAGAGTCTTTTTTTAGTGTTGCGGTAAGGACTCAAAAGTGTGGGACAGGTGTATTTAGATGAAAAAAAATCATATAAATGATTAGTAAAAAAAAAAAAAAAACTTTAAGATGGTGTAAAGTAACATTTATATGAAACATTCATTTTAAATAATGTCATACTGTAAAAGAATTAGCTAACGGACAGGATAGTAAAAAATCCGTAATTTTAATTTTTATATTTTAATGATAATAAGACGTTTATTAGTTTCTTTTTTCGTCCACATTTTCATTTTTATTCACGACCTTACAGGATAAGCAAATAGGCCTAGGCTATGCATTTATTTATATTATGAAAAGAAAGTTGAACAAAGACTGTGTGTCACTTTTCAGTTGTGGCGGATCGTGAGTGAACGTGATCATCCCTTCCTCTTTACTACTTTACAGAACGAAATAAACATGAATGAATATCAGAAAATATGTTGAAAGATACAGTAGCTTAGCGAAATCTGTATCACGTCTTAATCAGTTCAATCAATGTTGGAAACAATGTCACGTAACATACTCAGAAAAGCCATTCGTTGACCATAAACTTGATAGTCAGCAAGAAAAATAACAAAACAAACCATTTAAAACAAAACAAACTGGATTAGAAACTTAATTATGTAAGTATAAGTATTATAACTTTATTATTATGAAATGGACTTAAATTGGGTGCTTGCCTGTGTGTAATCAAACGCATCGTTTTCATTTTATTCTGGAGACTGAACTCGTGCTCTGCTGCCACACTGGAGCGCACTCACCACCAATTGGACAGGGGTGGGAATTACAGTTACAAGCTACATCAGCCTCAGTGTAATCTGTCAAAATGACGGACGGACTTCAGACTTTTCCGTCACTGCAAAAAAAAAATCCATCAATGACGGAAATTTTCGGTTAACGAGACCTCTCTCTCTCTATATGTATATACAGGTGCTGGTCATATAATTAGAATATCATCAAAAAGTTGATTTATTTCACTAATTCCATTCAAAAAGTGAAACTTGTATATTATATTCATTCATTACATACAGACTGATATATTTCAAATGTTTATTTCTTTTAATTTTGATGATTATAACTAACAACTAAGGAAAATCCCAAATTCAATATCTCAGAAAATTAGAATATTACTTAAGACCAATACAAAGAAAGGATTTTTAGAAATCTTGGCCAACTGAAAATATGAACATGAAAAGTATGAGCATGTACAGCACTCAAAACTTAGTTGGGGCTCCTTTTGCCTGAATTACTGCAGCAATGCGGCGTGTCATGGAGTCGATCAGTCTGTGGCACTGCTCAGGTGTTATAAGAGCCCAGGTTGCTCTGATAGTGGCCTTCAGCTCTTCTGCATTGTTGGGTCTGGCATATCGCATCTTCCTCTTCACAATACCCCATAGATTTTCTATGGGGTTAAGGTCAGGCGAGTTTGCTGGCCAATTAAGAACAGGGATACCATGGTCCTTAAACCAGGTACTGGTAGCTTTGGCACTGTGTGCAGGTGCCAAGTCCTGTTGGAAAATGAAATCTGCATCTCCATAAAGTTGGTCAGCAGCAGAAAGCATGAAGTGCTCTAAAACTTCCTGGTATACGGCTGCGTTGACCTTGGACCTCAGAAAACACAGTGGACCAACACCAGCAGATGACATGGCACCCCAAACCATCACTGACTGTGGAAACTTTACACTGGACCTCAAGCAACGTGGATTGTGTGCCTCTCCTCTCTTCCTCCAGACTCTGGGACCCTGATTTCCAAAGGAAATGCAAAATTTACTTTCATCAGAGAACATAACTTTGGACCACTCAGCAGCAGTCCAGTCCTTTTGTCTTTAGCCCAGGCGAGACGCTTCTGATGCTGTCTGTTATTCAAGAGTGGCTTGACACAAGGAATGTGACAGCTGAAACCCATGTCTTGCATACGTCTGTGCGTAGTGGTTCTTGAAGCACTGACTCCAGCTGCAGTCCACTCTTTGTGAATCTCCCCCACATTTTTGAATGGGTTTTGTTTCACAATCCTCTCCAGGGTGCGGTTATCCCTATTGCTTGTACATTTTTCTACCACATCTTTTCCTTCCCTTTGCCTCTCTATTAATGTGCTTGGACACAGAGCTCTGTGAACAGCCAGCCTCTTTTGCAATGACCTCTTGTGTCTTGCCCTCCTTGTGCAAGGTGTCAATGGTCATCTTTTGGACAACTGTCAAGTCAGCAGTCTTCCCCATGATTGTGTAGCCTACAGAACTAGACTGAGAGACCATTTAAAGGCCTTTGCAGGTGTTTTGAGTTAATTAGCTGATTAGAGTGTGGCACCAGGTGTCTTCAATATTGAACCTTTTCACAATATTCTAATTTTCTGAGATACTGAATTTGGGATTTTCCTTAGTTGTCAGTTATAATCATCAAAATTAAAAGAAATAAACATTTGAAATATATCAGTCTGTGTGTAATGAATGAATATAATATACAAGTTTCACTTTTTGAATGGAATTAGTGAAATAAATCAACTTGTTAATGATATTCTAATTTTATGACCAGCACCTGTATATAGTGTTTTTTTTCCAGTCAACATTCAGAGTTTGTTTGCTTGATTAACTTGGAGTTATATATTAAATTCTTTGATTTTCAATTAATTTTATTTCAAATTTGAATTACAATTCTGCATCCTTTTTGCTACCTCAATTTAAATAATAAGCACAAATCATCAAAACGGACTATGTTTTAAGTAACTCCTAAGTTACCATGATGCTCATGATGCTCTTTGGATTTGCTAATTATCAGCATATGCTCTTTTCCCTCTGTTAGTGGTTGTAGACACTGCACAGCACTCATTCTTTGTGATGAGTTTATCAACCACATTTAACCACTATGCAACTCCAAAGAACTGCTAATGAAGGACACATGTGCCTAGTGTAGTGTTACCAGCTTCTGGTAGACCACAGGCTAATAAAGTTAGCCTCTAATGCTAAGAGAGGGAGTTAAGAGAGTTTTAATGAATAGAATGCAATATGGAGTTCAACTGGACATGAAAGCAACATCAAATGTAGCTTTGACCCTGTCAGTGAACGAAAACCAACTGCATTGATACAGAAGGGCACGAATGGAGATGTTGCCAAGCGGCACTTGGATAAAGCACAGTGTGACTGAAAACTAGAGCAAGGCTCCCATCGTGAAAGAGGAAAGCCAAAGGCGATGATGTCACTCCCTAAAAACAATGCCTCATTCAGAGAGACTGGGGGACAGGAAGCTGCTAGTCATTTAAAACTTGGGAGGAAAAAAACGACAACATCTGCTGCAGCGTCCAGTCCAGATGGATTCAGAGAGAGAGGGAGAGAGAGAGACGGCAGCTATATTAGACAATCCTTCACTGGCTCCCAGAAGTGGAAATATTTCCTCTTGGATACTGGCTCAGATCCGTGAAATATAAAGAAGTTTCCAGTCAGCTAGGTCGCTTTGTGATACTCCCTTCAAAACAGACATGATAGACTCACCTTCTAAATGGCTCATTGGAAAAATGTGCCTATGATGACATTTCTGCAAAATGATATTTTGCAGAAATTTCAAAAGTTTTATCTGAAACAGATGAATCTGGTGTGAATTGTCAATATTTTATGTTGGTTGATGTACGTATCTCGGCAGTTTGGAAATTAAATGTATGGTGAGTACCGCCAAAAAATTGATGCTCTATTGTGTTTGAAAACAACGTACTGCCTACACTAACTCTACACTAAACCTAACTGATAGTTAACATAGAAAAACATGAGATAAAATTGCATTTATTGCAACTATACCATTTTAGCTTTCTTCTAAGTCTTTAAGCTCTTTTATCATAAATTGTGTTTCGTTGGTCTTGTTCCCAAGCGCTTCATGTGCTACCGAGCAAGTTTACTACATCAGAAAAGCCAAACATATGGAGCTGGTTATGTAATGCAAATGTCAAAATGTAAATCATACACTAAGTGTTTTGAGGTCATAACTTGGTAATTGTGCAAGGAACTGTGAGAAAATAAGTCTTTATTAATTGATAATCTATCCCGTAATCATAATCTGTGTGAAAAAGAATAAACGATGTTGGTGTTTTATTACCACAGTGTTCATTTCATCTGGAAACTGCAGTGAACAGTAGGTAGATGCACAATTTTCCATTGAGACTAGGTTGCTCATTTCTATGCAGTTCTGATGGTACATATGCCTCATCAGAGAGTAACAATTAGCAAACAATCATTGACTGTGGATCTTGACTCCATTCCAGATGAGCCATTGTTTGTGTTGGGAAAAAGAGCATGAAACTTGTTGCTCACTAGTTTGAGACCAGGTTATTAACTAGTGCTGCATGCCATCTACTGGGCAGACCAAGCAGGAGATTTAGTTGCATCCTTACCTGATAGAGTTTGGCATTGTTGCTCCACTCTCTCGATTTCCACGTAACTCAATATGGAATCCATTAGGGATGCTCCATTGTGCCGGCTGGCTCAAGACATTTTCCGACCTACTTCCTGGTATAGTGATCCGTAGTGGACTTGCAGAGCTGGCTTCATCCCTTGCCGTCTCTGTGCCCAGCTCTGCCTCGCCCTCAGCCCCTTCCTGCACAGTCTCCAGCTCCAGATCTGGAGGTTCAGGGCCCATTAGGGCCCTCTGCTGTATGAGAGGGGTGAGTGGCGCCTCGAAGCTGACGCAGCTGTCCGTCTCATCGGTGAGCGACAGCACGTCCAGAGAATCCAAACTGCTGTAGCAAGTTCCGCCTCTCAGAAGTTCCGACTCGACGATGCGCTCAAATGTGGAGCTGAAACCATCCTGGCTCTCTTTTGTCCTGTCATACTCTTCCTCTCTGTCGTCCTCCACCTCCTCTTCCACAGCCGTGGTCTTGGCGACCTTCTCAACAATGCTCTCAAACGTAGAGCTGAGACTGTCCTGATTTCGAGTCTCACTTTCCTCTTTTTCTTCTTCGTCCTCTACCTCAGCATCCGCTTCCTCTACGGAGAGCTCAAATGTGGAACTGAAGGCATCTAGGTTCCCCTGCACTGAAGACTCTTCCAGGATCTCCTCTTCATCCTCCTGCCCTTCGCTGTCATCTTCGGTCCCGTTCTCAAACCTGCAGTGACAAAGATGCCGGTTAATACATTCTTAAACCCAGTGGTAAAAATCAAGTCACACAGACACACCTGGCTACAGAGGTCTGGCTTCAGACTGTATACAAAGGCTCATAGCCTGGCCGGCATGCGCAGTGCGTGTTCCTATCTTTAGTCAGGCTGCTGTCACAGTTCTTCATCACGACTGCAGTGGAGGAGTCCCTGCAGAGGGGAGCATCATTCAGGACAGCTCCCCTGCCACGTATGGTGCCCAAAATATATTCCACCCTCATTGTAACATGCGTTCCTCATCATTTGTGAAATCTGACAAATGAAAAATCGCACAGCTAAACTCTGTAATACATGTGTTTCCTATTTAAAACATTTTGTACGACATGACAAGCCTGGCATTGTAAAAAGATGCATGTGTTGTGTTTCATGGGATTTTAATGATCATTTCGAGATCTGTTCAGCATCCAGCCAGATTGTTTTCTTGGAAGACCATTGTGTTTAGAAAGTCAATTTTATTTGTTTAGCACTTTTATCTGATAGGCACATCACACAGGAAATTGAAATGAAATTAGAATTGGAGTGACAGGAAAAGAAATTTACTAAATTGCAATTCAAAGAACTTCACAGAGGCTGAAATTGAAAAGGGTATTCTCAATTCTATTCTAAATTGCATGCAACCTTACTTTTGACCGTAAATGTTGATTCAAAGGCTGATAATGTATGTATTATTAAAGGGTTACGTCACCCAAAAATGAAATTTCTGTCATTATGTACTCACCGTCATGTCGTCCCAAACCCGTAAGACCTTCGTTCATCTTCGGAGCACAATTTAAGATATTTTTGATAAAATCCGAGGGTTTCTGAACCACACATAGGTAGCAACGTTATTGCACCTTTTGAGGTCCTTGAAAGGCATTAAAGATATTGTTAAAATAGTCCATGTGACTACAGTGGTTCAACCTCAATGTTTCCTGTCTCTTCCCTGTCAGTCTCCTATGCTGCTGATGTAGTGAACGCAGTGCAGCGCTTCCGTGTTTACATCCGAACGCCAGCTGACACAGGAGCTGGCCAATAATGAGTCTGCATTCTCACGTAGAACACGGAAGCGTTGCACTGTTTTCACTACATCAACAATGTAGGAGACTGACAGAAGAAAATAAATTGTTGAATAAAGTCATTATTTTTGTTTTGTTTTTGCGCACAAAAAGTATTCTCGTCGCTTCATAATATTAAGGTTGCACCACTGTAGTCATGTGGACTATTTTAACGATGTCTTTAGTACCCTTCTGGACCTCAAAAGGTGCAATGACGTTGCTGCCTATGTATGGTACAGAAACCCTCGGATTTCATCAAAAATGTCTTAATTTGCATTCCAAAGATAAACAAAGGTTTTACAGGATTGGAACGACATGAGAGTGAGTGAATTTTTGGGTGAACTAAACCTTTAAGAATGTTTAACAGTGCAGTTATAATTAAGCTACATTCTTCATCTGTCTGTCCAAGTATACGAGTCCAAGTATTGTGAGCTATTATTACAATTTTAAATTAAAATGTTTTCTATTTTAATATGTTTTCATATGTAATTTATTACTGTGATGCAAAGCTGAATTTTCAGCATCATTACTCTAGTCTTTAGTGTCACATGATCCTTCAGAAATCATTCTAATATGCTGATTTGCTGCTCAAGAAACACAATGTTGAAAACAGTTGTGCTGCTTAATATTTTTGTGGAAACCATGATCCATATTTTTCAGGATTCTCAGTTGAATAGAAAGTTAAAAAGAAGAATGTTTTTTAATACTGAAACCTTTTATGAAAATATAAGCATTTACTGTCACTTTTTATCAATTTAATGCTTCTTTGCTGAACAAAATTTTGAATGGTAGTGTACATGTACATGTGTCACCTCTGTCTTTCGAAGCATGTGCAAAAATCACACCAGCACAATTTCAGTTGGACTAAAGTGACATTAGATTTTTTTTTTTTAAAGATGAATTATTGCTTCAGTCTGACTTACAGTGAACGTAAAATAATTCTTATTTTACTAACCTTAGAGAGCACAGGGGCTTAGTTAAGTCCTTTTCTGGGCTCTGAGGCAGCAGCGACTGTGTGTCTTCACCTTCACAGATATCCCTGTTACCGTTTTCTGTTACAGGATCCAAGCAACTGCCCTCAATCTCACCATTTCTACCTTCCTCTTCTAATGTCACCTTCTCATCCTCCTTTGTACTGGACTGTGTATTTCTGTTGCTCTCTGTTTCTCTGTCTTCTGCTTCACCTTGATGCTTGTCCTCTGTCTTTGGTCCATTACAGGGCTCCAAATTTTTAGCCTTAGAGCCATCAGCATCCTCTTCTCCCTCAGGTGCTGGGGGTATATCTGGAGGTGGGGTGCCTGTGTGGAGGGGGTCATCCTGCCCCTCCTGACTCATGGTGGCCTCCTCAATCACGATGTCCTAGTAGCCTGGGGTCACAAGGTCAGGGTCAGGAACAAGGGAGGGTGGTAAAGTTCACACCTATTAAAGAAGAAATTAAGACACAACAATGAGATGTCAGATAAAAGTGAGCCCTGAATATTAAAGGATAGTGACCTATTGAGAAAATACAGTCCTTTCATAATCCACTCACATTAGTCTGGAAATATCTGCATATATTAATACTCACAGTGTCAAAGAATGTATAAGAGCCCATTTGTTTCCAGAGGAAATATTCCTAAAAAGATTATAACTCACTTAATGGGAGTTTCATGCAATGATCAACTTCTTAGATGTTTCTCCTAATGGTGATAAGTTTGGAATAATTAAGATTTTTTTAATATTTTTGAAAGAAGTCTCTTATGGCTGCACTTACAGTATTCAGTGTTGGGTATAACATATTACAAGTAACTTGAGTTATGTAATCAGCTTACTTTTTCATGTAACTAGTAAAAAGTAACACATTACTTTTTCAATTTACAACTAAATATCTAAGTTACTTTTTCTAATAAGTAACAGAAGTTACTTTTTCACATTTATTGACTGAAAGCACTTCTGTCCACATGTTGAGAAAAAATAAAATGCAGAGGTGTGTAAACATGATGGTAATTGTAGTTCTAGACTAAATGTGAACATGCATTTACTCATCTCACTTGCACAAAAAACATTCAGTATTCCTCAAAATGAATAAAAACAAAAATATACTTTACACAAATACACAAATATACTTTATGTATTTAATCTCACTTTATTAAACAATGTCTTTGCTGCTGACATTCAATGATCTAATTCAACCTCACTAATAAGTAAAAATTACTTTAGATTATATATAGAAATAATAGTGTTGAACTTCCTTCTCCTGTATCCTATTCTTCTTCAATCCAGAATGGCAGCATTGCTGAAAGGTTGTTTTAGTTGCGCCCTCTACTGTACATGAATAAATATGCATTTCCTTCAGCCTGAGGCTTATTCATGCATATTCATGAATGGGCCTTAGCATTTGCCAAAAACAGAACTTATTTGTTTTATTATTTTAAATAACTTTTTCTATTGTAATATATTTTAATTAGGTAGAGTAAGAATATAGAACTGTCCCTTTACCAGGTATGATGCAATAAAGCGACTGGACATTCTGTAAATTGCTTCATTTTTATTTACAAGATGTCACTCGTATGTAACCCTGCCAACTGAAGAATCTCACTGATACAAAAATCACATCTTTGTGCAACATCAAATATCTTCTTTCACAAAAATGTTCAAGGCTATGGACAAATTGGTTGTCAATCACACCTGGTTAGGACATGAAAAATGAAAGTGGATAAATAATTTTTGTCTTAAAAAATTTGATGAGAAATATTTAAGTCTTTAACTGACTTTTGATTGCACATTTTACTAAGTGGTTCTGACTTGCTCGATCACTCGATTGCTCCTGTCTGCCTCGCTGCTCAGATTGGTTTGCGTCTGTAACTCCGTATAGCTTTGTTTTGAATCTCTTACTTTTATTCATTGTTGCTTATTTTTTTATTACCTTATATGTAATATTGCCTACCACACTAATCTGACGTCGCTAGCTTGTAATATTTGAATCTAAATCGCTGTTACAACGCATTTGCATTTGCAGCGCTAGCTTGTTAACCTGCTAACAGTCGCTCGCGCGCTCCTTTTTCAACGCGTTCTTCAAACAGCTGTGGTAAGTCGGATCAGTCTACAAACACGGTGAGTCATGTCATCCTCTCCCAGCATTGCTACCTGTTCCATTTGCCACATGTTTACCATAGCTCTCTCTGTCAGCGACGAGGGATTTACATGTCATAAATGTAGGGAAATAGTCAGGCTGACAGAGAGAATCTCAGAATTAGAGACACGCATCCAAACTTTAATCGAGGATAGTAAGAATGCAAGGGCTTCAGATACTGTTTTGGATGCGACTAGCTTAGTGAACTCTGTACATTGTTCGGTTCCGGCTGTAGAGCCCGCGCAGCAGGGCACTTGGGTAACGGTGAGGCGGCCTAGCCGCGGAAAACACCACTCTTCCGTTCCAATAAGAACATCAAACAGGTTCTCCCCACTCAGTGATACACCCACTGAGAATCCTGTTGAAAGTGCCCTAGTTATTGGCGATTCTATTACACGGAACGTGAAAATAGAGACACCAGCCACCATAGTCACATGTTTGCCGGGAGCCAGAGCACCTGACATCAAAGCAAATTTAAAAGTGCTGGCTAATGCTAATCGTAAATACTCTAAGATTATTATTCACGTCGGCACTAATGATGTTCGACTTCGCCAGTCGGAGATCACTAAAATTAACATTAAAGAGGTGTGTGAACTCGCAAGTACAATGTCAGGAGAAGTAATTTGCTCTGGCCCCCTTCCTGTTCGTCGGAGTGATGAGATAGTTAGCAGATTATCATCACTCAATGGCTGGCTGTCTAAGTGGTGTCCGCAAAATAATATAGGTTTCATAGATAATTGGAAAAGTTTTTGGGGCAGACCTGACCTGTTAAAAAGAGATGGTATTCATCCCTCCCGGGATGGTGCTGCTCTTCTCTCTAGTAATATGGCACATAGTCTTAGAACTGAAACATGACAAACTGGGGCCCAGGTCAGAAAGCAGACAGACTGGCTAAACCGACCGTCTGCTAGCTGCCTCACGTTACAGAAGTCAGAAAATTCAGATAACTCTCAACACATAGAAACTCTTACACCTAGATATTTTCAAATAGAGACTGTGTCTGTACCCCGAATTAGTAAAAACAAAAAACTTCCAAACCCATTTAATGGTAAAAATTTAATTGATGTTCAACAAATAAAAAATAGAGATAATAATGCTAAACAAATGATAAAACTCGGGTTGTTAAATATTAGATCCCTTTCTTCAAAATCACTTATTGTTAATGATATTATCAAAGATAATAATCTAGATGTGCTGTGTTTGACAGAAACTTGGCTAAAACCGGACGATTACATTACTTTAAATGAGTCTAGTCCTCAAGGTTATGATTATCGACACAATGCCCGTCAGAAAGGCAAAGGGGGAGGTGTTGCTGTAATCTATAGTAATATTTACAGTATTAGTCAGAAGTCTTTCAAATATAATTCCTTCGAAACTATGGTACTTTACGTAACATTATGTAAGTTGACATTTGTGCTGGCTACTGTATACAGGCCACCAGGACACAATACAGACTTTATCAAAGAATTTGCTGACTTTCTATCAGAGTTAGTACTAGCTGCAGATAAAGTCCTTGTTGTTGGTGATTTTAATATTCATGTAGATAATAAAAAAGACGCATTAGGATTGGCATTTGCAGATATTCTAAACTCTATTGGTGTTAGACAACATGTGTCAGGACCCACTCATTGTCGTAATCATACTTTAGATCTAATATTGTCACATGGAATCGATATTGATGCTGTTGAAATTCTGCAGCAGAGTGACGACATCTCAGATCATTATCTAGTCTCGTGTATACTACATTTAGTCAAGGCGGCTAAACTGCCTCCATGCCATAAATATGGTAGAACCATCACTTCTACCACTAAAGATTGCTTTATAAATAATCTTCCTGATCATTTTCATCGCCTTAGCATACCAGACAGCTTAGAAGACCTCGATGTTGCAACAGAAACTATTGCCTCTGTCTTTTCCAGCACATTAGACTCAGTTGCTCCTTTGCGTTTAAAAAAGATTAAGGAAATTAATCCAATGCCATGGTACAATGACCACACTCGGGCCCTAAAGTTAGCAGCCAGAAAAATGGAGCGCAGCTGGAAGAAATCAAAACTAGAAGTATTTCGTATTTCGTGGAGAGAGAGAATGATTGAGTACAGAAAGGCCTTAAAATCTGCTAGATCTGCCTATTTTTCTAAACTCTTAGAAGAAAATAAACACAACCCTAGGTATTTATTTGATACAGTGGCTAAATTAACAAGAAATAAAGCTTCAACTTCTGATGTTTCCAAAGAGCACAGCAGTAATGACTTTATGAACTTCTTTACTTGCAAGATTGATAATATTAGAGAAAAAATAATAACCATGCAACCGTCTACTACAGTATCGTGTCAGATAGTGCATTGTAGTGTCCCTGAGGAAAAATTCAATTCATTTACTGCTTTAGGAGAGGAAGAATTGTCTAAACTTGTTAAATCATCAAAATCAACAACATGTATGTTAGACCCTATACCGACTAAGCTATTGAAAGAAATGCTTCCAGAGGTCATAGACCCTCTTCTCAATATCGTCAATTCATCTTTATCATTAGGATACGTACCAAAAACTTTTAAGCTGGCTATTATTAAACCTCTTATTAAAAAACCACAACTTGATCCTAGAGAATTAGTCAATTACAGGCCGATCTCAAATCTCACTTTTCTCTCAAAAATACTAGAAAAGGCAGTATCATCACAGCTATGTTCCTTTTTAGAAAGAAATGGTATCTGTGAGGATTTCCAGTCAGGATTTAGACCGTACCATAGTACTGAGACTGCTCTCATTAGAGTTACTAATGATTTGCTCTTATCATCAGATCGTGGTTGTATCTCTCTATTGGTGTTACTGGATCTTAGTGCAGCATTTGACACTATTGATCACAATATTCTTTTAAATAGACTCGAAAATTATGTTGGCATTAGTGGAATTGCATTGTCATGGTTCAAATCATACTTATCTGACCGTTATCAGTTTGTAGTAGTAAACGAAGACATGTCATATCGATCACAAGTTCAATATGGAGTACCACAAGGCTCAGTACTAGGACCGTTACTGTTCACTCTGTACATGCTACCCTTGGGAGATATCATTAGGAAGCATGGCGTTAGTTTTCACTGTTACGCTGATGATACTCAGCTCTATATTTCTTCGCGCCCTGACGAAACTTACCAATTCACAAAATTAACGGAATGCATAGCTGATATAAAAAATTGGATGACCAGTAATTTCCTACTACTAAATTCAGAAAAAACAGAGATTCTAATTTTTGGACCAAAAACTTCTTCACGTAATAACCTAGAATATTGTCTAACACTTGATGGCTGCTCTGTTAAGTCTTCGTCGTCAGTTAGGAACCTGGGTGTGCTTTTTGATACCAATCTTTCATTTGAAGGCCATGTTACTAGCATCTGTAAAACCGCATTCTTCCATCTTAAAAATATATCTAAACTACGACATATGCTCTCAATGAAAAATGCAGAACAGTTAGTTCATGCGTTCATGACCTCAAGGCTAGATTACTGTAACGCTCTACTGGGTGGTTGTTCTGCTCGCCTGATAAATAAACTACAGCTCGTACAAAATGCAGCAGCTAGAGTTCTTACTAGAACCAGGAAGTATGACCATATTAGCCCAGTTCTGTCAACACTGCATTGGCTTCCTGTTAAACATCGTATAGATTTTAAAATCTTGCTAATTACTTACAAAGCACTAAATGGTTTAGCTCCCCAGTACCTGAGCAAGCTCCTAATTCATTATAGTCCTTCACGTCTATTGCGATCTCAGAATTCAGGCCAGCTGATAATACCTAGAATATCAAAATCAACTGCAGGTGGTAGATCCTTCTCCTATTTGGCACCTAAACTCTGGAACAATCTTCCTAGCATTGTTCGGGAAGCAGACACACTCTGTCAGTTTAAATCTAGACTAAAAACGCATCTCTTTAACCTGGCATACACATAACACATTACCAATTTATATTTCCAAATCCGTTAAAGGATTATTAGGCTGCATAAATTAGGTCAGCCGGAACCGGGAACACTTCCTATAACACCTGATGTACTCGTTACATCAGAAGAAGAATGGCATCTACGCTAATATTAGTCTTTCTGTTTATCCCGAGGTTCACCGTAGTCAACCGGATCTGGGCCGTATCCAGGTGAGACCAAGGACCTGCACCTTGACACGACCACAACGCAGCCCTGAAGTATCAGCAGAGATTGAGTCAACTAGATCATCCCCTGTGAAGACCTCATCGACACGACAGCCACGACACAGTTCCTCAACAACCGTCCATACCGGCGTGATGAATACGATCCTCAATTGGATGGAACTGAAATAAATACTTTTAATGTTGCGATCCTATTGGACTTATGATAGCAACCTGAATTGTAACAAAGCACTGTTGGCCAGAGGAGAACTGGCACCCCGACTAAGCCTGGTTTCTCCCAAGGTTTTTTTCTCCATTTTAACACCAATTTGCCACTTGTCTGCCACCTGATGTCACCTGATGGAGTTTGGGTTCCTTGCCGCTGTCGCCTCTGGCTTGCTTAGTTGGGGACACTTGACTTGACATTTGATATTCAACAGTGCTTTTGATCTGCCTGCATTGACACTATTCTTTAAGAGATGCTGTGCAGCCAAACAATGTACCAGTTATCAATGTAAAGCTGCTTTGACACAATCTACATTGTAAAAAGCGCTATATAAATAAAGGTGACTTGACTTGACTTGACATTTTGATTTCTTGACAAATCAGGGAACAATGTAGAGATCTCTGAAACTTTAGAAGAGACGCATGTGAGATTAACAGGGTCTTTTGAAAAATCTGAACTTTATAAACTATAATCAATGGCTTCTGGTAACAGCTGTACGTGAGTCAAGTTCTGGCGGAAGAGTGACCTCTGACCCGACATATGACGTATCGACGAACGCGGAAAGCAGAGGATAGAGCAAAACAAAACAGGTCACGAATATATATATATATATATATATATATTAGGGCCGAGCACAGATGGTGTGAGGACCCTATTGTAATTGCTCAGTCAATTCTTCTTCTTCTCCAAAATGAATCTCATTTTTGAGGGCCTAAACATGCTTGAAAACTCATGAAACTTTGCACGCGTCAGAAGTAGTGAAAATTTATGTCTGATATGGGTTTCAGAATTAGGTGTGGCAAAATGGCTCGATAGCGCCACCTACAAAATTTCAATTAAGTGCGCTTTGCAGTACGTTTTACGTACAGGTATGAAATTCGGCAGACACATGTAACAGCCCAATACCTACAAAAAAGTCCCTGAGTGCAAAATCTGTAAACCCAACAGAATTTTCTCTGCAAAATTTTTGCAGTTTTTGCCATTTCCAGACGTTATTCTTTAACAAACTCCTCCTAGAGCTTTAATCAGATAAACATCATATTTGGTCAGTCTAATCTAAAGGCCTTTGTGATGTTGAATTGCGAAGATCTTGAGTTTTCATTGAAGGGTGTGTCAATGGCGGTCTGACAAAATTTGATGTTTCGCCACACGCTTACATGCATGTCGCCCACTATTCACTGTTTTCCTAAGGCCACCGGGTGGCAGTGGCCCTGGGTGCGAGGGCCCTTTCATCGCTGCTTGCAGCTTTAATTCTACTTATTATTGTCTGATGGACTTGTATCGTCATTAATAACGCTTTTATAATGCAGATTATTTTATTTTATTATTACTATTATTAATGTTGTTACCTATAGTTATTGCTGGGACCTGAGTACGAAATTTCGTTCCTTTCATGTACCGCATGTTTTGGAATGACAATAAACTACTACTACTACTACTACTAAAAGTTGATTCAGTCTCCATTATCTGCTGTCATCTTTGTGTTTTATAAGCCCTGCAGAAGTGCAGAATGCATTAGCTTTGACTCAGCAAACCTCACTGATGTTTCACATGCTCGAGGCTCACACAGACTTACAATACAACACACAGACCAGAATGATCAAACTCTCATCTGCTGAGGGTGAATTTAAGGGTCAGTCTGAGTCTAATTTTAAATTCTGCTTTGATTTATAACTGCTGCTCTGAGAAATCTTCCCTAAACCTGGTGGGCGGCAGTAGCACTGGACAGGACAGATGTTCAGTGGCACATTACGGCATGGTTAACGTCAGCATTCACCAACTCATTTTACTTCTGTAATGTTACATATTTCCAAGCACAACAGGATATTCAGTGAATACAATTGGACAAAACTTGACTTATCCATTAGATGTTAATTGCATTGTGAAAAGAGACACAGATAACAGAATAGCATCAGCCAAACATTAACCAATATACTGTACTAGACATGGGAAGATCAGATAATTTTACTTACTTGGATCTTTGAATCTCATTCAGCAAAATGAACATCTTTATTCAAGTCATTTTGTTAGTTTGAGCAGAGTTCAATTAAAATATTATATTTTAAATAGCAAAGTCCCTGAGAAATCTTTAATCATATTCTAAATTAAGAAAATCATTATAATACAGCCAAATACAAATTATGAGAAACAAATGATTTCTCTTTCAAGTCTTTTGTTCATTTGTCACATTACACAAGCAAAACGACCCATGACTAGCCCACACAGCCCAAATGGAAATTAAATTCTCAAGTGGAGAAAGTTATTACATTTTGAAAAAAGATTAAAATAATGTGGCCAAAGGAATCTGGCATAATAGGATCAGGAATGTGTGTGTAAAAAGGAAAGTGGGGTCTATTTTAAATTAAAATTCATGTTAACATTGAAGCTGAAACTTGTAGTTTTCTATTTGAATATGTTTTAAAATGTAATTTACTCCTGTTTTCAGTGTCACATGGTCCTTCAGATATCCTTCTAATATGCTGATTTGCTGCTTAATATTTTGTGGAAAATAAGATAAATCCTTCGAAATAGAAACAGAAATCCTTCGTAACATTATAAATGTCTTTACTATCACTTTTGATCAATTTAATGCAAAATAAATATCTGAGTAAAATTCTTGCTGAACAGGAAAAATCCTACTGATCCCAAACTTTTGAACAATAGCATGTAGTTGTTTCTGCATATTAAACGAGATAAAGTACATTGAAGGGTGACTTTCCAATTCATATTCAGAGCATTTGCTATGGGGCTCTTCATTAAACTGAGTGAACAGGACAGATGCTTAGTGACACATCAAGACATGTTTAATACTCATTTACCAGATGAAGCCGAATAGACAGACAAACACAGGCTGGAATATAAACAGCACACATGTCCTTCTCTCTGGCCGAGGAACAGTCTAACATTCTCTGAGTTAAATGTGAAGCTCAACCGCTTTCTTCTGCAGCTCTGACTCAGACGGTGCCGTTTAAAGTTTTCTAATGCCGAACATCCGATTGAAACTAACTGCAGTAAAACCCTAGTTTCCATTACATTAAAGCTCTATAGTAAACTGCCATTACATTAGGCAACAAATGAAATCACTTTATGTCTATATTCAGTGCTGTTTGACAGAATACACACCAATTCATCTTAATTGTAGCAGTTACACATTGTTTCAATTGAATTAGGTCAACGGTGTGTGAATTTGTGTGTAGTTTTCTACATTATTTTAATCTTCACCCTGTTATCTCTCCAAAAAGGTCTATACCCCCTAAACGCTTGCGACATGGGAATTTCAAAAATACACACTGTCTGACACCACACAGAACATTTTGATGTGGCATTTAGCAAAAGACGCTCTCAGAAAGTTACCTTTGACCTCGGCTCCTCATTCAAACACGGTTATGGTTAATGTTTGACATTCTGCATGGGTGCTCGGTACCCAAAGTCCATCCCAGCTGCAGATGATCTTTTCACATCAAGACTCACATGCATGATTCCATCACACACAAACACACACTCAGGCGCAGCTGCTTTAAAGTACCCTGTTGTCACACAAACTATTCCTGAGAGCCTCTGCACTCTGTAACTGCCAGATACCCATAATTCCTACAGCAGCAGCACACGCCCACTAAACTACATGACAAATCACTCACTGGGTGTGTATGAGTGTGACGTATGTGTGTATGTGTCAATATTTGCCTATATCGGTAGTAACAACGGGGCTTAAAAATAAGGATTTTTTTTTTTTTTTTGGTCAGTTGGAACGATTTTTACATATCCATGATATGTAAAAACTGACATATATATATATATATATATATTATTAATACTTTTATTCAGCAAGGACACATTCAATTGATCAAAAGCAACATTTATACTTTTACTAAAGATTTCTCGGTTCAAATAAATGCTGTTCTTTTGAACTTTCTATTCATCAAAGAATCCTTAAAAAAATGTATCCACAAAAATATTTCAATTTCAACATTAACAAGAAATTTTACTTTCAAAAACATTTACAAAGTTTTAATGACCTCAAAATTTTGAAAGGTAGCTCAAAATATTTCGATAAAACATTATTATTAGACTTTTCATTCTGAATCTTAATTTGAATCTATTGAGTGCAGGCAGAATTTTTTCATTTCATGCACAAAGCAATATATGTGCAACAATTTTTTACTTTGCCATTTTTTTATTTTTAGCAATGCATTTTTATTTTTGCTAGAGATTTTTCATTATATTTTATGTTTTCTTGAAAAATATAATGACTTTCAGGGGTAGCGTTAAGGGTTTGGACATTATTATTAGCTTTATATAAAAACAACAGAAGTCTACAGTGTATTTTATTCAGATAGTGTACACGTGTGTTTGTGTGTGTGCACACTTGACTGATTGACTAAGAGACTTCCAGTACTGTTAGCAGAACAGTAGGGTCTTCAGGGTGATCAATTCTGTTTAATTACTTTCACTGGATCTGTCTGTCACCTTCACTCTTTACACTACACACAACGGCACTCATGTGGCTACTGGCCTCTTAAACACACATATAGTCACTGATAAACTCAAAGAAGGGCCTTCAATCTTCAAATCAACACACAATCCTCTACTCAATAACTGCCACCCCAAAAAATCTTTAACATGCTTTCAGAGAGATCTGCCTCCACCTCTTGGCTGTCCTGTGATATTTTGCAGTGAAATTCACTTGTTTTATGTGTTGGTACATTCTGACAGCTTTTGACTTAATCTCACATATTGGATTAAACAAGGCACGATTTGGCCTGACAAGATGTGCCAAGAGGCAGAGAAGAGAACAGAGAGCTGCACTCACCACTGTAAAGTAAACCAATGTAAAAAATTAAAATCTGTAAACCTGTTTATTAATTATTCATATATATATATGGTATATTGGGTCCTGTAAACATTTAATATTATTTTAGTTAATATGGTTATAATTACCTGCCTTTCGCTAGTCATTTTTAAATTATCCTGTGGTGTCACAAATTAATAAAAATTAAATAAACACAATTTTTACTTACAAAAAAATTTATTTAGTTTCAAATAGTTCAATTTATCACAAAACAGAACAACTTGAAATTTCATGTCAGCTGCCGATTGGTATATGGTGCACTACTCAGTCAGAGGCTCTTATAAAAATGTTTTAATTAAAAGTATATTAATGTGATTCAGCGATAAAAACGCACACACAATAAGTAGTGCAACGATAAGAGGCATTTCACAATTATGAGGTTTAAATGAGACACTATCCACCCAGCCAACACAGTCTGACCTATCCAATCTACCTGTCTGGGACTATTAACATAAAAGAGAGCCAAACACTCCTTCTCCATCTCTATGCAGTCTGGATACCGGACGTCTGCGTGACCCACTAACCCTCTTCAGCCGCGAGATGACACCGCCACACGCGCGTAAGCAGACACACACACAAAGACTGACCATTACAAATGATCAGCATGCGGTATTTAACTCTCTCGGGAACTGCAGTGCGCTAAATATATCGATGTTGTACTCGTACCCACATGGAGCCGGCTACGTAATATTGAATTTCATGCGTAACGGGTTACGGGGCATCAAAATAGATACACCCCCCCTTCCTGACACGTCAGGGGTCCTGTGAAGAAGACCACCAAGTAAACGAGTATGAACAACTGAGCCGTGTGTAAATGTGATTTAAATCACCTCGTTCTGTCACTTCCACTGCTGTCAAGGTCAGACGTCCTATTGTATCATGTCACTGTATCACTTACAACGTCTTCACTTAAATCATCCCAGGGATATAAATCTCATTAGACGCATCCGCTCACCAGCTTCAGGCTGATGCTTACACGCACACACCTTTTTAACAGGTAGAGAGAGAACAAGTGATCGTTGATCATTTAGGCCGTCTTGTGTCTCGTCTGGCACTGGTATGTCTGGTTGTCTGACGCCTATATTCCCAGTGACGAGTACATTAAGATAGTTGGGGTAACAATAGATAACTAAGCATTGCAATTGCATAGCATCGTCTGACATAAAACTGCATGCATTTCACATGCATCATCATTTCCAACCATACAGCATGCATAAAGCTGCATATTACAAATGACTTGGACAGATACTCCGCAACTGTTCAAACCAGGTTTTGTCTTAAATACAGGCTGTCTAACATGCAGTGGGTCCTTGTGTTTAAGGCATCGTGGAGTAAAACACACATACATACACAGTGAGCCTGAATCGCAGCCATATTATCCCCAGCCTCCCAGTGCAGTAACCATGACAACAGGATGGCTGGGAGACACTGCGCTCTCTCAAAAGGCTTCGGCTGGTGCTTTCTTCCTTCCAAAATAGACCCCAGAAGCTTTTCAAGAGCACCTCGTCCTACATATAAAACAGAAGGGCTCTCTCTCTAGCATTTAAAAACACACAGGACACACATATAACCTGAAAACACGTTGCATTTTCATGCATACTATATAGAAAATAACGGCCGGCACAGCAAATGCATGCAACTTAACATGTAAGCTTTAAATGCGCATCAAAGAGCAAAAGCATTGACATGAGCATAAAATACGAAACCGTTTGTGATGCACCAGATAACCCAGTTATAAGCGTCCCAGATGAATATGAGATATAATATAGGCTACTCACCGCCAAAAGAAAAAAGCAATTCAAATCCGTCCTGCAAATGAAGCAATTTTGGCAGCGTGCACGTCTTGTCTGCCTATATCATCCGAGCGGATCGATTTGCTGTTTTAAGGAGGAAGCTCTGCAAAAAAGCTTATCAGAACCGAGTCTGACACCTGCCGTTTCCTCTCGCCACCGCGTGGACAGCGCACAGCGACCGACAGACCGACCGGCTGCGCGTGAGAGCTCGGTTGTGTGTATGAGTGAGTGCGCGAGCTGCGGCGGCTGTCTCGTGCCCCCGCGACGCGCTGGATGAGGAGCAGTTCAGACTCACAGTCTTTCCACGTCAATAATACATTATAAAGCACAATTCATGCGCACTGGGGGTTTACGAAAATATTCAGACTCATTCGTCTCAGGCCTATAAGCCATCATGTCAATACAAAATCAATATGACACGAAAAAGATACATTTGCATATCGTAAGGTTGGTTGTCACTTCTCTAAAAATGAGTAAGAACCTTTCATGAATAAGAATAATTTGTATTTTATTTTCATCTGAATGTCCCAGTTTCATCATGCAATTCTCAGAAAATCCCGAGAAACATGTAAATAACTGCCCTAGTACTGTATGTCTGTTGCACATAATACCATTACATTTTTTTTTGTAAAAATCTAATTAAAAATTCCATCTGGCATTAGCTATATCATAACAGTATTGTCTGTTGTCCTGACACTTGTCACAATACAATAATGAATAAAAATATATATTTATCTAATAATAAGGTTAAGGTAGTTCATTTAAAATCCTGAATGTTCCTCAAATAAAATGTCTTGATTTTTAGACAGGCAATATTTCAGGCATACCTTTGAATTGGGACCTAGGTCAAGAAGTTCAGGACAATCTTGAAAAAAACTATACTGTAAGAAAAAAATCTGTAGAAAAATTGAAATGGTACTAGTCATTTTCTGCCAGGGCATTTTCATTTAACCCTAATACACAGCACAATACAATGCATAATTATAATATGGGGAAAATAGCCGTAAAAAAATAAAATCCGAAAAATTCTGGAATACCTCAGGTCTAATTCACTCTAAGACTGACTTTTTTTTTTTTTTTTTTTTTTTTTTTTTACATAATATGGGGAGCCATATGTCATCATCATCATCATTCTTTATTTAACCAGGTTAAAAACTCATCTCTTTTACAAGAGTGACCTGGCCAAGAAAGCAGCTACAATAACAAACATACAAATACACATCAAAACAGAAAAACACAATCAAGGATCAACAGCATTTTACCAAAGGATAAAACACATAATATGTTAAAAGTTAAAAATCCAAACCAATCCATTTGTAAATTATTTGGACGCCCAGGTCGCAAATGTTGTTTGGATTTCACAGGTGAGTACTTTGTATATCCATCATGTAAGCGAATATGTTGTAATGGAAGTTTGCACTTTATGAGCTGGATGTTCCCTTTTTTTTGTGTGTGTGTGTGTGTGTGTAAACATTGTTAATTTTCTCAATGAATGAACTTGTGAAAATTCCATCCTGTTACTCAACATCTTTCACAGAAATATATGATGATAATGGAATATTCAAAAAAAGTTGTGAATAAGCATGTATGTAATTGACTAATTGACTGAAAACTTTACAGTTACTGAGATACAGCCCTAGATATAATGTGAAAATTCTCCCTCATTCTCCCTTACTTTTCAAAATGTGACATTTGCTTATAATGTGCTTTCACTTCTCCAATTATCAAGACCATTTGCATATAATTGTGTTTTAAAACCCTATTACAATGGATAGGAAACATGATATTCTATCTGTGACTAAAAGGGGGCAACACTGATGGTCTGCATTTAAAAAGGGAGTATTAATGGATCTATACATTGGATTCTTTGACCTTTAATGGCCTTAAGCAATGAGAAGCCGTGCAATATTGTGAAAAAGTGGTGGTTAAAGGGTGTTAGACATTATTATCTTATATATGCATTTGATATCAATAAGCCTGTATATACAATAAGCATGATTATGTGACAATGGTTATTTAGGATGACATGTCTGTGTGCATTTTCAAGACAGAGGAATAGAGCTCAAAATGTCACTAACTCAAAATCTGGTGACTGGGAGCTGTCAGTTTTTAATAAAGCCATATATGAGATTTTCTAAATGGGCAAGTCTCTCCTGTTTGTTTAATTTGCATTTTGCGTCAAGCCGGTGAACACCCACACTGTCATCCTGATGTTCATCCAAGGAGAAACTGGAAAGAAAACCTGCATTAGAGAGAAAGATAGAGAGAGAAAAAGAAAAACATACCATTCACCTGTGCTAATGATACTTCAGGGACCTGAGGGTGGGTTTATGGGTTCTGCTTGTGTAGTTGAGCGAGAGAAAATGAAAATTGTGGCCTGGGATCAGAAAGACCACAACAGTAGACCCCCAGACACTGTCAATCTTAATCACTTATTCATCAGACCTCCACCCTCTTCCTCCTCCATCCCTTCATCCCATGGGATCCGGTGGAGGCAGGTTGGGGGTGGGACATCCCGGCTCGACAGCAGGAGGATTCCTGATGGACTGTCTGTGTTGGGAATGTCGCAGTAAGGTGGAGTGTCAGAATACAGAAATGGGGGGATGAGAGGAGACACAAATGGAGGTGTTTTTTGGGGGGAAGAGTGAGAATGGAAGAAAGGTGTTATAGAGCTTAAACAGATGGAAACTATTGTACCGTGGATGGATGGGTGGATAGATAGATAGACAGACTGGAGGATAAATATGCACTCTTAAAAATAAAGGTTCCAAAAGAGGGTTTTTAGCAATGATGCCATAGAAGAACCATTTTTGGTTCCCTAAAGAATCATACAGTGATCAGTTCTTGAAAGAACCATATTTTTCTTAGTGTGAAGAACATTTTAAAAATGTAAAGAAACTTTTTCTACTATAAAGAATTTTTTGTGCAATGATGTATAGGTTCCAAGGATGTAAAGGTTCTTCATGGAACCATCAAAGTCAATAAAGAACCTTTATTTTTAAGAGTGTGGAATGATGAGTTAGAGTTAGATGAGTTAATTTCACCCTCGTGTAAATTCAAACCGGTATGCCTCTATTTTCTCTATGGAACACAAAAGAAGAAATTTAGAAAAATAGCTTATAGCTATAAAACAGCTTTGCATAAAGCATGGACTGAGATTTAAAATTGATGTTGACTAACAATTTTCTCCTCCGTCAAAGCGCTGAAATCTCATACATGGTTTTGCTCAGATAAAAATGGAGTTACACATCATGGACACTTTCTTTTTTGCTCTCTGAAAAGTCTCCCGTGGACTGGTGTTGAAAATTAGCATGTGTGCTAAATACTTAAGCAAGTGCATATGGTTCGTCCAAAGTAACTGTGATGTCCATGTCAAATAAAAATGTAATAATAATAATGAAACGGCATCAGTCAGAATTCCGTGTTCAGCTCGCGCACTGAACAAAACTCAGGTTTCAGCGATGACTAATCTGAACGCCTCTATATGGCCATTGCAATTATAATGTCAACAGAATTGTGTGTGATTAGTGCGCAACACTGTAAAACGTGTAAAAAGTATAACGCAACATGAGCAGAAATATATATTTAATGCCACAATTGACACTTTATTTAATTTTCATTTTATCTTTATTAGTAGATTAAATGTGCAGGTGCATTTTTGGCCAAGCCCCCATTAATTTTTGACCCATGGCCAGGGGAAGGCTAAGCCTTTCCCCAGCCTTACACACGCTCCGCCTATGTACGCCTTTGTAATGTTTTGAATAAGTGACCTCTAGCGGCGAAAATTACATATTGTGCCTTTAATGTTAGTTAATGCACTAGCTAAAAAAAAAAAAAAAACTATAAATAAGCCATGTTTACAGCATTTATTAATCTTTGTTACTTAAAATACTATTGTTCATTGTTCATGATAGTTCACAGTGCATTAACTAATACACAGATACAACTTGATTTTAAAAATGTATTACTAATTGTTGAACTTTACATTTTTAATAAATAATAAATGCTATAGAAGGACTGTTCATTGTTAGTAAATGAAACCTTGTAAAGTGTTACCATAAATAGTAAATAAATTTCATTTTTAGATGAACTATTCTTTTCAAGAAATGAAGATATGGTGGCTGGGAGGGACAGATGGGTGGGTGGGCTCACTGATGGATGTATGGTGAATGGAGAACGTGATGTAAAGAAATGATTGATGGATGGTCAGAGAGAGAAAATAGAGTGTGACAGAGATGGGAGACATGGGAAGAGGAGGGAGAGACTGGCCTCGGGGATACTTAGCAAGCAGAGACAGAGCCAGGGGACAGCATGGACTGAATGTGATTGGTCATTTTTGGGTCTTCAGTCCAGAGATGAGAATAAAAGAGACACAGCCAGTTTCCCAGAGGCCTGTCCTGAACCACTGTTTTCTCACCACACAATACACACTGGCTGGAGGCCAGCAAAAATGTCCAAACAGAAACACACACGGACAAAAAGAGCCTGCAAGATAGCAGGGTGAATGTAAAGACGTCTGGGGGTGTTTAGAGAACTGGTTAGTCTAGATTGGGGAAGGGGGGAGGAGCTGTAGTGCTGGCACAAGGCATTGTGAGTAAACTCCATGGGGACGGCCAGGTGAGGAAAGCAGTTAAAAGAAGCTGAGTCAGCAGGAGAGAGGGAAAGATGGGGTACAACATGGATAGAATGATGAATATAGTTACAATAAGTTGGCACTACGGCGTTAGAATAAATAGAGAGGGTGTTAAAAATGCCATTGTTTCCTCACCCTCATGATGTTCCGTATGACTTTCTTTCTTCTGTAGACCATAAAAGGAGCATTAATAAGAGGTGCATTTATTTTACATAAAACAACAACTAATATTGTGAAATATTGTTACAATTTAAAATAACCGTTTTCTATTTTAATGTTTTTAAAAATATAATTTACTTCAGACATCATCCTAAAATGCTGATTTGCTCCTCAAGAAACATTTCTCATTATTATCAATATATAATATTTTTTTGTTGTCTATACATTTTATTCAGGTTTCTTTGATGAATAGAAAGTTCAAAAGAACAGCATTTATTTAAAATAGAAATCTTAAGTAACATTATAAATGTTTTAAAAAACTTATCAAAAATATCTTGTGTAAATTAACTGGCATCTGTCAAGCTACAAGAAAAGCACGATGAAAGAACTTAATACAATCATGCGCTATATATTCAGTCTTCCGGAGTCATATAACTATTTTGTAAGGAAATGTCTGATATTAAAGTAGTTATGCACAGAAAATCTACTCTACTGAGACTGTAAAATCTCATTTTGAGCATATTCAAACATTAGTGCATATTCAAAAGATCACTGGTTCTAGATCAATAGAATTGACAGAGACAGCTACGCAACTGACATTTTGACGCTTCAAAAACTTCATTAAGAGATCGTAAAACCAATCCATATGAATTGAATAGTCCAAATTTTCTGAAGAGACCCGATCACTTTCTATGATGAACAGATTGAATTTAGGCTTTTATTCACATATGAATTGTAGTTGTGTAGCTGTCAACAGAGTAACAGAAAGCTCTCATGTTTCATTAAAAGATCTTCATTTGTGTTCAGAAGATGAACGAAAGTATTATGGATTTGGAATGACATGAGGGAGAGTAATTAATGACAGAATTTTCATTTTTGGGTGAGCTATACCTTTAAATCTGACATGATTTAAGGCACACACATCATGATTTACGGTCACATTTACTGTTGCTCATTGAAATCCAGTCATTTCAAAGTAAATTGGTGCAAGTAAAAAAAAAATTGTGCCTAATTTCATTGTATGAATTCTGCATTAGGTTCAAGTTTGGTAAACTTTGACACACAAACTCAAAGGACCAACCAATAGCATGCTCCTTGGTTAGGCAGTGACCTCTGCAAGGGTGGAGATTCGTAACTTAGTAACAAAGCAAAACTGAAGTTCCACAATGGACGAGGTGATTATTCTGGTGGTGTCTACTGTCCAGATTTGTATAACACTATACACTTCCATATTATAAAATGATCTATAAAAAAGACTGTTTGGAATGCAGTTATTTAGGGTTGGATCATTTACTAACTCTAACTCTATCTACTAATAGCTTTGGATGTTTATTTTGTCATCATTATTCCTGGATCATTCATCGTACTTTGTCACATGCAATCCCATCTTTCACCTGCAAAATGTCAGAGAGGTGAACACACATTTACTCACCAATGATGAACTGTTTATTTAATGGTGGGCAGAGGAATTGCGGAATTATAGGGGAGAGAAGGATATGGGAGATGTTGAGATGCTGAAGGTGAACTGGGGTGCTCATTTTGGCTGGTTTATGGAGGAAAGGTTTTGGTTCAGCTGTGCAGTGTCAGCCCAGTGAACAGGAACCAGTCATCCCTTGACATTTGAAAAGCCTGACAAGACCATAATATCTACAGTACTGCTAAGAATGTGTGTGTGTGTGTGTGTGTGTGTGTGTGTGTGTGTGTGATAGTCTAATGCAAGATCTTCAGCTACAAAATCCATTGAAGGGCATTTTCAGACCTGTAGATCATTTGCTTTGTTCCGAAACAGGGACTTCAGAATTAAAATTCCTTATAATTTACTCACCC
Source organism: Ctenopharyngodon idella (assembly GCF_019924925.1). NCBI lineage: Eukaryota > Metazoa > Chordata > Actinopteri > Cypriniformes > Xenocyprididae > Ctenopharyngodon > Ctenopharyngodon idella. The sequence continues at coordinate 20,216,570 of NC_067233.1, read as the reverse complement.
CCATGCCATCAAAGATGTTTATGTCTTTCTTTCTTCAGTCAAAAAGAAATTAAGGTTTTTGAGGAAAACATTCCAGGATTTTTCTCCATATAGTGGACTTTACCAGGGTACAACGGGTTGAAGGTCCAAATTGCAGTTTCAGTGCAGCTTCAAAGGGCTCTACATGATCCCAGCCATGGAATAAGGGTCTTGTCTAGCGAAACGTTCTGTCATTTTCTAAAAAAAAATATATAAATTTATATACTTTTTAACCACAAATGCTCGTCTTGCACTGCTCTGCAATGCGTCACACATTATGTAAATAACCCTCAGTCATTTGAATTAGTTTTGGGTATTAATATACTATTCTCATATTATTTATCGTAATTCTATATTTTCTTAATAAGAGTTTTGTTTATTTTATTTTGAAATGTTATTTGCCTGCTTTAAGTTATTATGCCTAGACCTTTATTCTTTTTTTTTTTTTTTTCTCTAGACCTTTATTCTGAAAGACGGCTGCGGTCATGGATTCAGTGTTTAATTATAGTATTAAGGACACTTTCAAATGAATTTAGGCATCTAGTCACTGTTTGTTGTTTTATTTTTGTAATTTTTTTAATTATTTTTATTATTTTCTTGTCTTTGTCTTTGTTGTTTGGCACCTGGTTGGAAAGGAGTACAAGGTATTCATGTATATTTCTGTGCTCATATATAAAGCGTATCTTCACAGTAAAACCTCCAGTGTCAAATGAACACTGTTAGTGGTAAATTAACATTGCCAGTGTTTATATAATCCACACCGGATTATATAAACACCGGGTGACACTGGAAGTGTTAAAGGTGCAATATGTAATATTTTTGCAGTAAAATATCCAGAAACCACTAGGCCAGTGTTATATATTTTGTTAACTTGAGTTCTTATAATATCCCAAACGTTTCCAACTATTCCAACTAATTTTAAATAAGGCTCCGGGACGTGTGAGGAGTCGCCTGTCAATTGCGTCATACCCGCGTTAACCTTCGGTCTGCCTCGGTTTCCATTTTATTTTGTAGAAACCATCGAAACACCAAAGACGCTTTAATATATTACACTTTTTAATAGACAAGGCAACAACTGCTTTGATATATTTATAGACAGAAAACTAATTGTTGTTATATAGCTCAACACGTTTAGTCTTATTGTTTAAATCTAATTTTCTTTTAAAGTACCATGCTTTACCATGCCTCAGAGAAAAACACTATGTTGTCAAGTAGCTAACATAGCATAATCAGATGCAGCTTTATTTTTAGTAACAGTAATACAGAATTTTCTCTATCATACAATACGTTTTAAAATGAATTGCGTGCCATTTATCAACACAAGCCATCCAGCATTTAATATGATATTCAAAATCGATCTATCTTACTGCAGTGTGTCTCAAACATGTCTCACAGCAGCCGCCGAGCGAACACACAGAGTAACATTATAACATCATTTTCAACACACTCAAATGTATCTAATATAATAAACAGAGCCACGTTACCTCATACTCATGACCGGAAAAGCGGAAGCGGCGCCGGCGACTGTGGCATAATAAAAGTTCCGCTGCTCGTGAGGCGTGTGTTGCGCAATCGCTCCAGCGGCCTCATTCAGCTCCCACAACACTCGGTCCTGCTCTGCTTCATACTACAATAACGTTAAAAATCGCATCCATGAACATGATTTCTTCCCGAGTCCTATCCCTGTTCTGTTGCACCGTCCGTTGAGGTGAAGACCACATGTCCCAAGATTCCGCGCTCAAACTTGGCGTCATCAAGCTACGCCATTGTTTTGAATAGGCCTCTAGCGACCTCTAGCGGACAAAATTTTTACATATTGCACCTTTAATTTAACACTGGATGTTTTGCTGTGTTGTCTTTATGATTATTTTATGTGTTTGCTTGATTTATGATAAATGTTAGTATTAATTTCCTAATTTTGTTGCTATATAGTCGATTGTTTTGTTTCATTTATATGAATGTGAATTATTTACAAATTCCAATATTGTTATCTCTTCTAACTCTTACGGTGTTGTGACTGTGTTGTTAAGGTGTTGTGAAGGTGTTATGAAGTTAATAAGGACAATAAACAAAGAAAGGAAATAGTACAATCTTTATTATTTCAGCCGGGCTGCTACAGTAAGTGTTTGCTCTGATTGATTCCATTTGCTGATGTAAATGATGACAGACCAAGGATTCAAGTCGTGCACTCCTGTGAAAGAAATGGAAGCATTAAAAATCCTACCTTCTAAAAACAAAGATACAGATGATGAGATGGAGTATCATTTCGAAGGTGTAAAGACAGATGAAATACATCGCTCTGTCTGTGAACGAATTCCAACAGAAAAGATGCTTGCATATCCAAGAGAGGAGTCACAAAAGACAGAAAAGAAAACTTATGCATGCATGTGAAAAATGGAAATCTGAGGCTCGAAAGGCAAGAGGGTAGTTGAAAACAGACATTCCTGACAGTCAACTAGCAGCACTTATAGACACATTGGAAAATGAAAGAGACAGTGTGATAAATGCATACATGAGAGTTAGAAGTTATGTTACTCCATCTACTGACACAAGAAGACGAATTGATGCATGCGATGCCATGACAAAGGAAATTGTAAAGATTGCTTATGAGAGGATTTCAGGTGTTGATGGGGACTTTGACGGTGAAAGAGTAATGGAGCGTCTTCGTGAATTGCTTGATTGAGATTATGCTCGCTCTGTCTATGGTTCTATAGTCTCACGTGTCAGCTCCAAGTCAAGTATGCCCATAAGTCAACCTTTACTGAACTCCGTCCTGATGGCTAAACGAATAAAGGCAGCAGCAGAGCTTGCAGCTAAGGTTGCAGAATACACAACGATATTGGAGGAAAAAGAACAAAGGGAAAGAATACAACTTCTAGAAGAGAAGCAAAAGAGAGAACTTGATGCTCAAAGGAGTGATTTGAAAGATTACAAGTAGTAAAGGAGGTAAGAGCAGCTAGAGCAAGACAAGAAATGTATGACAAGGAAAAAAACATTCACTCTGCTTACCAGAACGATGGGCTGCAGCAACCTGTAAGCATTCCCATACAAGAACCTGTGTATTCATCCTTGATTAAGCCAACACTGAATGAAAAAGCATCATCGCCACCTCCCAATGCTGCTGTGTCTTACCTTGCGAAGGATGACCAAGACAGTATAACGCTGAACAGACTTCCTATACCAGAGCCTACAGTCTTCAGTGGTGACCCCATTCACTTTATTGAGTGGAAAGCTTCATTCTAATCACTCATCGACAAAAGGCATATCTCCTCAGCAGATAAGTTATACTACTTGAAGAAGTATGTCACCGGTTCTGCTCTGAAAACTCTAGAAAGCATCTTTTACAGAAACGATGAGGAAGCTTACAAGGATGCATGGAAAAGACTTCAAGATCGCTATGGACAGCCGTTTATTATACAAAGAGCATTCAGAGAGAAACTTGCAAGCTGGCCCAGAATACAGCCCAAGGATGCTAAAGGACTCAGAAATTTCTCATATTTCCTGAATGCATGTAAAGACGCTATGCCTCATGTTAAGGGACTGGAAATACTGAATGACTGCGAGGAAAATAGGAAACTTGTAAGTAAACTTCCCGATTGGGCAGCTGCCCGCTGGAATTGTCAAGCTACGCAAACACTGAGTGAGACTCAAGATTTCACAACTTTCCATGATTTTGCTAACTTCATGTCAGTTGAGGCCAAGGTAGCCTGCAACCCAGTCACTTCCTTCTCTGCTCTTCACACTTTGAAGCTAGTAAGGAGAAACATAACCTCAAGATTAGCAAGAAAAAGCCAATGTCTTCCACACAAAGATAGTCACACAGCATGAGAATCCAAAGCCCAATAATAAAGTCTCAAAACCATGTCTGTTCTGCAGAAGTGAACATCAAATTCATGATTGCTCTAAATTCTCTGCAAAGTCTCTTGAAGAATGTAGACAGTTCATAAAGTATACTAATCCGTGCTATAGATGTTTGAAGCTCGGTCACAGTGCCAGAGACTGTTGTTCCAGACACAGCTGTATCACCTGCAAGGGAAGACATCCTTCCTGCTTACACAATGACAGCTTCATTCGAAAGGTGAAGTCCTCCTCTGTTCAAAGCCCAGAAAACTCACACGAAAAGGTTGTGACAACGTCTTTAAGTGTAGAATCTGGATGCACATCTGCTAACACCTCAGTGATTGTGCCAGTGTGGTTGTCCTCACAAAACAACCCAGTCTCTGAGAAACTTGTTTACACTCTGTTAGACACACAAAGCAACACTGTCTTCACTGAATATGCAGTAAGTCAAAGTCTAAAGGTTTACTCATGCCCAGTGACACTTAGGCTCACTACTATGGTTGGAAAGGATTCACTGATATCAACTGAAAGTTTCCAGTCTTAGAGTCAGAGGCTTTAATCCCCCAGTAGTTCTATGGCTTCCCCCTGCATACACTAAGGAATGTATCCCTGTGGACCGTGCACACATCCCTGCCAGTGAGACTGCCAGGTGTTGGAAACATCTTGCTCCTCTGACAGACAGAATTCTCCCACTTCAAGACTGTGAGGTTGGCCTATTAATAGAATATAACTGTTCCAGAGCTTTAGCACCCAGAGAAGTGATTCCTGGAGCAGACAACGAGCCATATGCTGTTCACACGGATCTCGGATGGAGCATTGTGGGCCCTTCCTTGTCACATCATAAGTAAAGCGGTGTTAGCATGTGTCACAGAGTATCTATTAAGGAAATTCCTTCTGTAACGCCAGCTGATGTGATCAAAGTGCTGGAGTCAGATTTCAAGGATACTGAAGAAAACACAAGAGTGGTGTCTCAAGAGGACATTATGTTCTTGAATAAACTGGAAGAAAACATCAGAATGAACAAAGACAGCCACTTGGAAATGCCCCTTCCATTCAAGAAAAGACCCTATCTTCCAGATAATGAGCCTCTCCCGGTGCATTATAGGTATTCTCTAGCCATTGAGCGTACATCTGTTGTACACTCGTTATTGTGGTGCATTGTGGGAATGAGTGCACTCAATATCATCCACTATGGTTTTGGACACCACTACAAATGGCTGTCCCCTCAAATAGTGCCCTATTTAAGGGTATAGGGAGAGATTTCGGGCACAGCCTAAGTCAAACGGCCTTTACAAAAAAAGGTAAAACAACAATGTCGGGCAATTTTGAAGATGGAGGAGAAAAGTTTTTCGCCCTACTGTGGTACTTCAGCCTATGTCATGCATGACTTTTTCCAACGTGATTATGTAATGCGTGATGCATTGCAGAGCACTGCAAGATGAGCATTTGTGGTTAAAAAGTATATACATTTTTATTTATTGTTTTAGAAAATGACTGATTTGCTAGACAAGACCCTTATTCCTTGGCTAGGATCGTGTAGAGCCCTTTGAAGCTGCATTGAAACTGCAATTTGGACCTTCAACCCGTTGTACCCTGGTGAAGTCCATTATATGGAGAAAAATCCTGGAATGTTTTCCTCAAAAACCTTAATTTATTTTTGACTGAAGAAAGAAAGACATAAACATCTTGGATGACATGGGGGTGAGTAAATTATCAGGAAATTTTAATTGTGAAATGAACTAATCCTTTGTAATTTGTTACAATGTTGCATTTTCTTCTTGGTTCGGTTCGCTTTTACAAGGCAACATTTCAACGCATACCAAAATGTGTTTATGCAAGTCACATGTGAGTAAAACTGTCCTATTATCGATCAGAGTTCACCTGTTTATGTTCCTCTGCGACATGCATCTGCTCAAGTTCGCTCCGTGGCCTTGTAGCTTTATCTGTAGCTGTTGTGACACGCAAACACTTATATAAATGTAGCCTTGATTCGATTCCCGCTCTGACTGATAAATTATATTTAATAATATACACAATATTGCAAAAAGTATTGGGACACCCCTCCAAATCATTGAATTCAGGTGTTCCAATCACTTCCATGGCCACAGGTGTATAAAATCAAGCACCTAGGCATGCAGACTGCTTCTACAAACATTTGTGAAAGAATGGGTCGCTCTCAGGAACTCAGTGAATTCAAGTGTGGTACCGTGATAGGTTGCCACCTGTGCAATAAGTCCATTCGTGAAGTTTCCTCACTACTAAATATTCCACGGTCAACTGTTAGTGGTATCATAAAGTGGAAGCAATTGGGAACAACAGCAACTCAGCCACGAAGTGGCAGGCCACGTAAAATCACAGAGCGGGGTCAGCGCATGCTGAGGCGCACAGTGCGCAGAAGTCACCAACTTTCTGCAGAGTCAATAGCTACAGACCTCTAAACTTTGTGTGGCCTTCAGATTAGCTCAAGAACAGTGCGTAGAGAGCCGTGGAGACGTGTTCTCTGGAGTGACTCTGGTTTGGCGGTTGCCAGGAGAACGGTACTTGCCTGACTGCATTGTGCTAAGTGTAAAGTTTGGTGGAAGGGGGATTATGGTGTGGGTTTGTTTTTCAGGGGTTGGGCTTGGCCCCTTAGTTCCAGTGAAAGGAACTCTTAATGCTTCACCATACCAAGACATTTTGAATAATTTCATGCTCCCAACTTTGTGGGAGCAGTTTGGGGATGGCCCCTTCCTGTTCCATAAAGACATGGATGAGCGAGTTTGGTGTGGAGGAACTTGACTGGCCTGCACAGAGTCCTGACCTCAACCCGATAGAACACCTTTGGGTTGAACTAGAGTGGAGACTGCAAGCCAGGCCTTCTCACCAACATCAGTGCCTGACCTCACAAAGGCACTTCTAGAAGAATGGTCATTGGTCAAATTCCCATAAACACACTCCTAAACCTTGTGGAAAGCCTTCCCAGAAGAGTTGAAGCTGTAATAGCTGCAAAGGTTGGGCTGACTCCATATTAAACCCTACGGATTAAGAATGGGATGTCATTAAAGTTCATATGCACGTAAAGGCAGGCGTCCCAAAACTTTTGGCCACATAGTGTATATACAATTTTAATGCAATTAGAGCGAGAATCAAGGCTTCGTCAGGACAGCATTCTTGCAATGCATGGAGAAGACCAATTACACAACATTTTAGGATGAAGAGGAGCTCTCAACCACAAAAACTCACACATTCTGACACTGCTGCGTTTTATATAACATATTTCCCATTATAAATTATTATACCGCTTGGTTGGTTGGGTCAGATTGCTTTCTCACCTCAACAAAACCGCTCTTCATTCAGGCGATCTCAGAACGGATTCGAGCCTGATTGTCGTGTTCAAATACTGTATGCCTAAACTAACCGAACTAAAGGAGAAAACGCACCAAAACAAATGCTCCAAAACGAGCCAGGTGTGAAAATGTCGTAAATGTTTACATTAACTGAAGTAAACGTGAGTGGTGCTTACCTGTGCAAAAATCTCAGCCACAATGCTGTTTTATCATCTGCTTTGAAAAGTAACAGTCAAATCAAGTCACCTTTATTTATATAGTGTTTTATAGCTTAAATGTACAGCTTAAATTTAAGGCTGAAACTCAGTTGATATAGCATTTTATACAATGCAGATTGTTTCAAAGCAGCTTCACAGTAATAAACAGGAAAGTAACAATCCTTATCAAATATGAGACAAATTCAAATTCTGCTGTAAAGCAGCACTGAAAAGACAATAGTGTCATTATTCAGCTCAAGTCAGTTCAGTGTTAGTTCAGATCAATTCAATAACTTTGTAAAGTTCATCAATTATGAAATGAGTTCAATTCAACTATATTAAGCTCTACAGAAGACAATAGTGTCATCATCCAACTTAATTCAGTTCAAGTTTTGCTCTCACCCAATAGTGTCAGTGTAGTCATATCGATAATATTACTGAATATTAAAGTTCTCCTCCGGCCTAAATGAACAAACATGGTGTGATGTATGATTCAAGCCTACACGACAAGTCAGATTTGTTGACTGGACACCCAACAAGGCACATGTTTTGAGTATCATCTATTTGAAAACCTCTAACCCTTAAAGAATGAGCAATAGTTAATATAGCATGCACCATTAAGTATGACAAATCTGCTCAGTGTTCCCTATCATCTTGGAGGTATTTAAAGCCATTTATTTCATTAAACACTATTAATGAGTTTTGTATGAGAAATTTAGCATTTGATGGGTTTAAACACCTCCTTGATCTGCTGCAAATTACTGCAGGGATGTCTGATGACAGAAATGTCATACTTAAATTAAGTGTTTAGCTGTAATAGAGTGAACCGACCAAACAAAGGGCCTGAACATTTATCTCGCCACCACTGCTGCAATCTCTACACTTCCATTAGGCAAATACAATACCATCTGATCACTCACTGTTCTACTTTGTTCCATGTGATTTCCTTGTGTGTAAGAGTGTGTTCAGGACTGCACAAATGACTTTGTGCATGTGTGCATCACCCTGACTGCTGACAGTGCTGAAACAGAAGAAAGATAGAGCAAAAATATGGACTGCTCAACTGTACCTTCATGGCTTTTTGTCTGTGTGGATGTTGGCTTCTGTGTTCCATGATTTGAGCCCACCATTGCCACCCTTTATTTGCACAGACTGCCTGCATTGTTCGTCATTGATTCAGATACCTGTAAAATGCAGAAATCTGATGATCAATAGAAAACATACACTACCATTTAAAAGTTTTTTTTTTCTTTAAAGAAATTAATACCTTTATTCAGTAAGGATGCATTAAATTGATCAAGTGACAGTTAAGACATTTAAAATGTTACAAAACATTATACTTCAAATAAATTATGTTCTTTTTTTTTTAAAGAATCCTGAAAAAATTGTATCACGGTTTCCACAAAAATATTAAGCAGCACAACGGTTTTCAACACTGATAATAGTAGTAAATGTGTCTTGAGCAGCAAATCAGCATATTATAATGATTTCTGAAGGATCATGTGACACTGAAGACTGGAGTAATGATGCTGAAAATTCAGCTTTGCATCTCAGGAAAAAAATACATTTTAAAATATATTAAAATAGAAAACAGTTATTTTAAATTGTAATAATGTTTTACAATTCATCATTTTTTATTCATTTCATTTTTCATGTTTTTGTTCAAACAAATGCCGCCTTGGTGAGAAAAAGGGACTTCTTTCAAAAACATTTTAAAAAATCTTAACATAGCTGTAACGAAGCGGGACTCAGGGTAAGATCCATTTGCAAGCTTTTATTAAAGCAGAGTTCGTAATCAAACAGGCAAGGGTCAAACAGTGGCAAACAGGTATGGCAAAGAGCAGGCAGGGCGGCAGGGCGGGAAGGAGGGATGGATGGCTGGCGGGCGGGCGGGCGGGCAGGCAGGGTATACAAGACCTCACAAAGTGTGTGTGGATGTGAGTGGCTTAAATAGTCCGGGTAATGAGCTGAAGCTGGGTGTGGTGATTATTGATTGGTGGAGTGAGTGCAGGTGATAGGCAGGGAGGATTGTGGGAAATGAAGTCCGGGAACGACTGGAACTGTGACAATAGCACAATGGTAATTGCGGCAAGCATGCACTGACTTTTATGAATAAAGCACATTCTATAATGAGTCTAATTTACATAAAAAGGCATGTTTGGCTCAAAATAACAAATGGCTCAATTTAAATACAGTACAAAGCAACTATATTTTAGTCCATTTAGTGCTTGCTTATACTGTATTGCGTTTAGTTAGTTTGCGGTAAAATATGTGCAAAACTGCAAAAGTGTTCAAGATCTCTGCCGCTGTGCATGTGAGAGACAAAACGAAAGAGAGAAAGTGCATGCTAGCACATTGGTTTGCACATTGTGACATTTGCACAGTATTGCAACATGCTGTCATTTTGTCACAAAACACAGAGCACATAAAGATGTCAGATTCCACCTGTCATGTGGAAAATTTACAAGAACAACAAAAAACCCGATGGGGAGCAGAAATAAAAAATAATGTTCATGCGACTCCCAGAGCCGACCAGACGGCGGGACACAATTATGGCTGTCCAATAATGAGCTAGTCAGCATGAGTTAGCATCAAGAAGGAAAAGAAGCAAATCTGACATGCAGACTTATGTATTTAATTACCACACACTTCTGATGTGTTTGTGTGAAAGAGAGTAAGATGGTTGAGGGTTTGGTTATTAACACATCCATTATCACTCACTCACTCACTCACTCACTCACTCACTCACACACACACACACACGCACACACACACACACACACACACACACACACACACACACACACACACACACACACACTCATTACTGACTGGGTTGAATTGATATGAGAGTGCTTAGCCCAGGTTATGAGATAATGTAATTAGCAGCTCTTGCTAAGGCAATTACTCAAGTCATATCTAGAGAGGACTCTTCTGACTTGAGTAACAGGATTGTGCAAAATTCATATGTTCATGGATTTGAATTGTAATAGAACTGGCCACACCCCACAGGTTGAATTTGATATATATCTCTGTCTATATATCCAACCATCAAACCTCAAGGCTTTTTCAAATCCAAAACTTTTAAACATTTAAAGTTTGAAAAATTTGCTTTTCTAGTGAAAGTTTCTAGTTTATTAGTTTCTATCAAAAGAGACAGTAAAGACTTCTATTCTATGTATTTCAAATAAATCATGTTCTCCTGAACTTTCTATTTATCAAAGAATCCTGAAAATAATGCACAGTATTATAGAATTTCTGAAGGATGTGACACTGAAGACTAGAGTAATGATGTTGAAAATTCAGCTTTGCATCACAGACACCTTACATTGTAATAATATTTAATAACAATGACAATCCCATTGTGTTGAAACCCAGTTTACAGATTAGCACAAAATCACCTGTCATTCACAAAGTTCTACACATCTCTGCTAGTGTGTTCAGTGAATATTTTGGCTTATTAAGCAGCTACTACTGAGCATGTGCAGAATTTGGCAGACGATCCCCTAAGATCAGAACAGAAAATATGAAAGGTCTGCAGATTCCTTCGGGGCCTGCTTATCACATAGAGAGAAAACAGTTAGTGCACACCAAGTGGAAGACAGCAGACATGAACTCTGTTTCCAGTGAAACTGCAGACTAATACACAAAAAGAACAGAGGGAGGGAGGGGGAGAAAACAGAAAGACAGACAGAGGGAGAGATTAACTGGTGAATGGTGACCTTGCCAGCTGGTGGTTGAAGGAGCTACTCACACACACTCGCACATCCGGATATAGCTCTCTGGAGTGCACGGGCTGTCAGGTTGGCACCATGATGCAGTGGAGGAGGGGCCATAGGGTGTAAAGTTCATGCCAATCCCTAAACATCCCATCCAACACAAACACTCCATATGCTTACCCAAAATCCCTCAGGCTGGGTGTACCGCCATCCACAACTGGCCTGGCATGGACAGGCCTAAATCACATCTGATCGCTGACCTCCATACAGTCAGTCCAGACTTAACAGCAGATCTCACACTCCCATCAACAAATCTGCTTCAAACATTTGTTTGGTCTTCATCCAGAAAGCCATGATGCACACTGTAAAAATGTTTTCATCAATTATAACAACATCTGTTTTTATCTATTTAATTTGTCACAATAATTTGTTATGTGTATTCAATTTTATGAAGTTGAACTTGAGTTTAAACTTTTTTTGAACTTTTTTTTTTTCTCTCGCAATTTATTTATTTAAAGTGGCCAGATAAAATGCAAATATTACATAACGCTGCAAGTTGCAACCAGTGTTGGGTAAGTTACGCTAAAAACGTAATTAATTACTAGCTATATTACAACTTCAACAGTGTAATTATATTACTGTACTAATTACCCTCTCTAAAAGGTACTGCATTACTTATTACTACTTTCTAAATCCTATATCAGCTTTTACCAGTTGAAAAATACAAGGACAGACAATACAAGGATACTGACCAAAGTATTTAAAGGGAAAAGTTAAAAACATACATTTTAACATTAGACGTTATATTTTGATGTTAAATCCACTATTGTTTTATATAGAATTGTTCTAGTCTATACAGTATTTAATGCAATTACATCAGAAGTAATGTAGGCCTAATTAAATTACAGAAAAATTAAGAGTAACTACTTACATTACACCCAACATTGGTTGAAACTTTGCTCATCAGTTTGATTTAAAACTTTATGGCAGAAATTAAAATTAAAGGTAATGTAATTTGTTTAATGTTATTTATATTTAATTATTAACAATTATTTATTTATAGCAAATATTTATATATTTATAACATAAAATTAAATATTTGTATTATTTATTTATTTAATTATCCTAGTTTACATTAACATTCAGTGGTTCCCAAACTGGGGTACGCGAGTTGACAGAGGGGGTACGTGAACAAAATTCTGAGTTTTGCCGTTCATATCATTGTACACTTCCTTAAAATAACATTAAAATCGAGCATGTATAACATCCAATTAAACCTACCTCATCTTTTGCGGTCAAAACTGACTGCATTCACACAAGCAGCGTGCATATGACAAGATTGCGTGCAGAGTCTGCTGCCTTAGCAGCTAAATTACTGCCGTTTTTGACAATGTAAAGGTGGGGATTTATGGGGTTAAATTCCCGCCAATAGTATTGCGGTCACGGATAAAAAAATAATAAGCGTGAATCAAAAAATTTAAAAACACATGTACAAATATATAGCACAAACTTAAAAAAATAATGCAAAATGATCAGAATGGCAAAGAATGTGGTCACGGATCAAAATATAATAAGCATGAATTCGAAAAATTAAAAGCGCATTTAAAAAAATAACAAGCATGAATCAAAACTTTAAACACATTAAAAATTATATTGCACAAATCTTAAACTTGTGTTTGTGTTCTTAAAAGTTGTTTTCCTTGCTTTTATTACTCTGTACTTTGTGCTCTCTTACATTTTCTGCTCATATTTTACTCTTTTGTATGCTTGTGCTGTTTTTCTCTTTGCTCTTCTTTCCATGTTCCGCTCTTGCTTTTCCAAATGTTGCAGTTTGAGTTTCATGTAAATTAGGCCGGGTTTAAGCATCACCATTGGTCCACTAGTTCTAGATTGACAGCTCCTCCTCTAGCCAGTCAATCGAAGAGGGAGATGACATCACTTCAATGCGACTCATGGCTACTGATGCTCACACTCATACAGGGGAAGATAACCGTCACAGCTGGCAATTTCTTTCTGTGGCAGGACACCGTTATACTGTATATTTGCCTACAACTCGACCTGTCACCAGTATATACATCTACCTGGACAATCTTTTATTGTTAAATTCACCATCCTAACGACAACCTGTCACAGTTGTGCCTGTCTGACGAACCATCACTGTTATATTCACCTTGATATAATGACATAATGCACCTATACCACTGGACCTGGCACCGCGAAACGCAACTGCCACAAGTCACTGCCAGCATCACTCTTATATGTGCCTGGCTATATTATATTACTGTTAGATATTTTTAGTATTCATACAATAAAAATAATAATGCTTGCTTGTTGTCTCTTCAATTTTTGCACAAGAGAATATAACATATGAAACCTACCTTACTAATATATTTGCTCCTGAATTACAGTTGAAGTAAGAAATGCCATCGCAATTTTAGATCATTGTATATTGCTCGTAATTGTAAACTCTCTGCATATTTTGTCATGTATTGTTTTCCTGCAAACGGATTTATAGATTTTGTCTTCCATGTACAGTATGTCATTGACAAGGGTGTTATATCACATTTTAGCACCGAGATTATAAAATTATAAAGTTAAGCAATAGCCTATATTAGAGTGATTGCAAATGTTTATTGAGCTGTTGCATAAATCAATATAGCAATAAGTTAATTTTGAGTGTTTTTGCAGTATTTTGATGAAAGGAGTATCAAACAAAGCCACAGCAGAACAGCGTCACTCGTCTCTGAGCAACACAGCAGTGTTTCGTTAATGAATTCCCGATTTGAATGAGACGTTTAAATGAAAGACTCACTCGTAAATACAGTAACTTGCCGCCACCTACTGGCCATTTTAATTCATATTTCTATAACATGGATGGGCAATGTCGGTCCTGGAGTGCAGAGTTTAGCCAGAGATTGTATATTATAGGGAGATATGAGGGTCTGTATCTCTTACCATTGGAGAAAGCGTAACTTAACTTACTTAACTTAGCTAACTTAATCACGTGCGGCTCCTCTCAGCCTATCGTGTAATGGCAGTGACATCAGTTGCAACATTCCCTAGTCTGCCTTCTCTTAAAAAAATACATTTTTATCAAGCTAAAATCTATATATAGTTCCCAACGAAAGTATTGTTTAGTGTAAAACACGCTGAAGATTGGCAAACAGGCTGTCGAATAATTAAATGATTAGCTATTTCCCCACAAAAGCTGTTTAATCAGCATAGTGAAGCCTCTCATCCATTGACATCCATTCAAAAAACAGCCTGGTCTCCTTCCCTGCGTACCGCCAGGGGCGGGGTGTTAGCATTAGCCGTTATGCTTTTTTGGCTAAAGGTTGCAGGCTTGCCTTCCAGTGGCTTTGGTTTAGCTTCAACCCTAATCAAACACACCTGAACCAGCTAATCAGTGTCTTCAGGATTATTAATACTACAGATGGGTGAGTTTTTATTTATTTATTTATTTATTTATTTTTATCAGGGTTCGATCTAAACTCTGCAGGACAGCAGCACTCCAGAACTGATGTTGTAATTTTGTTTTTAAAGCTATATTTAAAACATCAATCTTATAGTTTTGTGCAATTATGTAGTTATGTAAATAAACACAATAAGTGTGTGAATAAATCACTGCATATCAAATCCATCTGGTTTCTGTAACTATCTCCTCTGTAACACTATCATAGTCAATGCAGAAATTGACTATCATCACGACTTAATTTTCTCGTGATCTCGAGATAACAAAAGTTGTTTTCTCGTCATCACGACATAAAAGTTCTTTTTACAGTGATTGATTCTGAAACACACTGTACCCGGATTCTACTGTTGCTATAGTAACGAACACAACTTTCACGCGCATCTGATTGACGGATAAATCATGCGCTCTTATATCTTGTGGATATTTCAGCAAAATGTTTACTTCACTTAATAAAGTTTACAATAAATAAATACATATAGGCTAATCAATCACTGTTCAGTAAATGTACGCTAAACATTTTGTGTAATTAACATGTTTAATGATCAACAGAGCATTCAACATCTCAAGCGCAGCCAGAGTGCCTTCAGAAAGATGCCAGATTATTCTATAATTCTAAACATTATTAGATTAAATATTTATTTTCCTTATTCATTTGAAATAAAATTATATTACATAATGTGTTTGTTATTTTTATTCGTCATGTAGGATAGGCTGTGATATCATTAAACTGTCTTCCTCCAGCTTCCATTAAAAAGTGGTGCAATACTCCAGATTTCCAAAAAACAAAACTTTAATCCAGTTGATATAGGCTAAAACAATCTTGGAATGCTGTTTGAGAAGAGTGTTTATGTATGTGTTGTTTCCAACAAAGAAATGTAGAAAATACAATAGGTTACACACTGAATAAATGACATGGGCTATAAATCATATTTCTTATCTTATCAATCTCAAAAAGAGGAATTATTTGTCCATAGTTCAGATAACTTTACAGCTTGAAAGTCCTTGTAAAGTTTCAAATTAAACTGTTATCTTCCCCTGCATGAGTGTGAGCATCAGTAGCCATGAGTCGCATTGAAGTGATGTCATCTCCCTCTCTTCGATTGATTGGCTAGAGGAGGGGCTGTCAATCTAGAACTAGTGGACCAATGGTGACGCTTAAGCCCGGCCGCTTAATTTACATGAAACTCAAACTGCAACATTTGGAAAAGCAAGAGCGGAACATGGAAAGAAGAGCAAAGAGAAAAACAGCACAAGTATACAAAAGAGTAAAATATGAGCAGAAAATGTAAGAGAGCACAAAGTACAGAGTAATAAAAGCAAGGAAAACAACTTTTAAACACAAGTTTAAGATTTGCGCAATATAATTTTTAATGTGTTTAAAGTTTTGATTCATGCTTGTTATTTTTTTAAATTTGCTTTTAATTTTTCAATTCACGCTTATTATATTTTGGTCCGTGACCACGTTCTTTGCCATTCTGATCATTTTGCATTATTTTTTAAGTTTGTGCTATGTATTTTTACATGTGTTTTTAAATTTTTGATTCACGCTTATTATTTTTTTATCCGTGACCACAATACTATTGGCGGGAATTTAACCCCAAAGGGATTTAGCACTTACTAGCATGAAGAACAAATAGCCTATACATAGATTGTGCATTGAGATTGATTTAAAACTCAAACTCTCTTCGATACAAAAACATACCCTGTGTGAGTTCTTGTTTTTAATGTTGATAATATTATACAAGCAATAACGCATTTTTCTCAAATATTCACATGATTGCAAATGTGACATTGATTTTATACAACAGTTCAACAAACAGAAGAGTAATATTAAGTGCTGTACATTTTAAACACATTCCTGTCAGTATTGTTTGCTCTATTTTGCAACTAAATAATAGTTCCAACGAATGCCACGGCAGAACTTACTCGGTTACTAACCTAACCTCGGTTCCCTTAGATACGGAACGGAGTACTACGTCATCTGCCTTTTTAGGCAAGACGCAACGGGGAAACTCCTGTTTTCACCGATTCTGAAGCCTTTTTCAATCACGCAGTGAAACTGCACGACCATTGGTTCGTGAAGTTTAATAAAACGAACCAATGGCAGCGCGGCAGGGCCACGCGAGCCATGGGGAGCGAGCCCACTCGAGCCCGCCAAAATAGGCGGGGTCTCAGGCTATATAAGCGGCCGTCTCGCCTTGGCAAACTGATTTAATTCGATGAAGCGAGGGCATGAGGCGTCCTACGAATAGCACAGCAAATTACGCAGTACTCCGTTCCGTATCTAAGGGAACCGAGGTTACGTTAGTAACCGAGTACATTCCCTTTCGATACAACGCTACGTACTGCGTCGTCTGCCTTTTTAGGCAAGACGCAACGGGGATGTTAAGGCTAGCTATAAGGCAGTTTTTAGCGTCAGAGGACATAAGTCGACAGTCTGGAGCTGTTCAAAGGGAGGGCCCTTAAGGCCCCTGAGAACCACAGACAGGTCCCATGTGGGAACTGTACGGGAGCGGGGAGGGTTCAGCCTCCTAGCCCCTTTTAGGAAACGAACAACAAGGTTGTTCTTCCCTATCGACTGTCCTGCTACGGGAACATGGGAGGCCGCTATGGCTGTGACATAGACTTTAAGGGTAGAGGAGGAACGGCCCCTATCCATTAAGTCCTGAAGGAAAGACAATATCAGAGATATGTCACAATGTCACAAGTAAATGGGTCCTTGTCCCGGACTGTACACCAGGCAGCAAAGACTGACCATTTTAGTGAGTAGAGACGTCTCGTCAACGGAGCTCTAGCTTGTGAGATAGTGTTCAGGACATCTTCAGGGAGGTCTGAAGGCTCCCGTCTAGAAGCCATACATGGAGATCCCACAGCTCGGGTTTGGGGTGCCAAATCGTCCCTCCCGCTTGGTAGAGGATGTCTCGTCGGAACTGGCCATGGTTCCATGGACGTCAGCTGAGACAGGTCCGAGAACCATGGTTGGCTCCTCCATAGGGGAGCCACCAGGAGGACTTTGTGGGCACCTTCCCTGATTCGTCTAATAACCTGGGGAATCAGAGCGACCGGGGGAAAAGCGTACAGGAGGAGGCTGGGCCAGTCGTGGGCCAGCGCATCCTTGGACTTTGAAAAATAAATTGGGCAATGAAAGCTGTTTTCTGAGGTGAAGAGGTCGACCTCTGCCTTCCCGAAGACATCCCAAATTTCCTGAACCGCGCGGAGGTGGAGCGACCATTCCTCCGAGGGAAGGTTGCTCCGGGACAACATGTCCGCCCCTTTGTTCAGTATGCCCTGAATATGCGCTGCTCTGAGTGAGAGCAGGCTGTGCTGGGCCCACTCTAGGATGGATCTCGCTAGAGTGAAGAGGGGCTTGGATGAGAGCCCCCCCTGGCGATTTATGAAGGACACCACTGTCATATTGTCTGATATGACCAGGACGTGGTGTCCCGCCAAGAAAGGGAGGAAGGATTGGAGGCTAGATACACCGCCATCATTTTTAGGCGGTTGATATGAACCTCGCTCTCTTGGCTCCCCAGCCCATTTTGGAAGCGTCTGTGAAAACGACTTTCCTCTTGCACACGCACGCCTGGTTCACTTTGAGCGAGCAGCGACCATGCTGCCAGGCTTGGGGCGAGACCCGCGGTTTCAGCCAGAACTGTAGTGGGCACATATGAAACAGGCCCAACTGCAGAGCTAGCATCCTCTGAAACGTTCTGAGCAGCAGAGAGGATCCGGGCGTGAAATTTCTCGTGAGCTGTTGAATGGCCAGACCACGGCCCTCATGCAGGTTGAGTCGAGAATAATCCCCAGGAACGAGATACATTGGCTGGGACATAAAGAGCTCTTTGGAAAACTGACCTTGAGCCCCAAGCACTCTAAGTGGCTGAGGAGAAGGGATCTGTGTGCCACTAGCTCCGCCCCCGACTGGGCCAGGACGAGCAAGTCGTCGAGGTAGTTGAGTATGCGTATGCCCATCTGGGGGAGAGGGCCGTGTCCATGCACTTCGTAAAAAAGTGTGGGGAGCCAGAGACAGCCCGAACGGAAGGACTGTTTATTGATACGCCACCCCTTCGAAGGCGAATCTCAAGAATCGTCTGTGATGGGGGGCTATCTGGATGTGAAAGTAAGCATCCCTCAGATCCGGGGAAAAGAACCAGTCTCCTGGGCGAATTTGCGAGAAGATCTGTTTCAAAGTTATCATTTTGAACGAGTGCTTTATCAGGGCCCGATTCAGATATCTGAGGTCGAGGATAGGTCTGAGACCGCCATCCTTTTTGGGAACGAGGAAGTATCGGCTGTAGAAGCCTGATTCGCTCAGAGCCGGGGGAACCACTTCTATGGCTCCTTTTGCCAGCATACTGTTCATTTCGGAGCGTAGGACGTGCATGTTCCTGCTCTCTACTGAGGTATGGACCACTCCGTTAAATAATGGGGCCCGCTGAGCGAACTGTAGTACATAACCTCATTTTACTATGTTTAGTACCCAAGTTGACACTCCGGGGATGGCCTGCCAGGAAAGAATGCTATCCATGAGCGCAGAGAGGCGAGACTCATACTCTCGCAATGAGAGCAGGTCGATCCAGTGAGCGCGGCTTCTGCGTGGGACTTGCCCAGACATCGGACGCACTCACTGTCACAATCGTGGCGCGACATTTGAAACAACGCCGCAGGAAATTTGCTCAAAGAAAAAATGCCCTTTCAGCTTCCAACTGCGGCCACAGAAGGAAGAACGCCGTAAGCACGCGCTCGGCACTGTGGGCGGCTTGGGTGCGAATCGCTGACCAGGCTGCTTGAGAGCGGCGTGGAGGACAGAGCTGCTTGAGAGCGGCGAACTGATCCAGCTGCTGATGAGGCGGCGTGCTGATCAGGGCTGCACGAGAGCGGCAGGCTGGGTGGCGAGCCGAAAGTGAAAGTAAAGCTGCTCAAGAGCGGCGAACTGCTTGAGAGTGGCGAGCAGAGGAGAGGCGAGCTGATCTTGCTGCTGCAGAGTGGCGAGCTGATCAGCGGCAAATTCCAGCTGCTTGCAGGAAGAAGGCGGCTTCAAGTCTCGGGATCAACGAAGAGATGTGATCTGCGTCGCTGAAGGAGAATGAATCAGTTTGCCAAGGCTAGACGGCCGCTTATATAGCCTGAGACCCCGCCTATTTTATTTTATTAAACTCCATGAACCAATGGTCGTGCAGTTTCACTGCGTGATTGAAAAAGTCTTCAGAATCGGTGAAAACAGGAGTTTCCCCGTTGTGACTTGCCTAAAAAGGCAGACGATGCAGTACATAGTGTAGTATAGAAAGGGAACTATTGTTCTAGTTTGTTCTTCCTGACCGCCAGAGGCAGTGCTTCACACTGGATATTATCTCTTATTGCAAATGCACAGGTCAAGTTTAGGTGCATTCACGCCATATCGTAATTCCTGTAACTACAAGATTCTGGCTCGTAAAAAAGTGTTCACATCCTTGTAGAGCTCGTAATTACAGTTTGTAAGCTGAGAGTTTTCTGAAAGCTCCCACATGTACCACGTGGCCGCTGTATCACCTGATCGCCGTAGAGTCATTTATGTGTTGATAGTGGTGCCATAGAAATGTATAATAGAGTACCTCAGGGATGGCGTGTTTTTGTAGGCCAACCCGGAAGTTAGTGGCGCACGGGTTCCCTCGATCGAAAGCCTATGCATTTTTCCCATAGACTTTTGGAAAATTGCAAAAAATAAGCTCTGTGTTTAACAAAGGGTTATGACACTTACACATTTTGTCTATCAAGATAATCTTTACAAGTTAACAAAACATTTATACATTTTGAAGCCTAAATAAAGTGGTCAGATATAAAAAGCTAACAGTAGGCTATAAACGGACTACAGCACACCATGGTCGTGGATCAACGTCACCACCACCAAGCTTCCTCAAACATTATTTAAAAAACAACTTTATTTAAAAACATGCTTGCTGATTATGATCTGCGCTGTGTATGAATACTTATCCACTTTTTCATGAGAAATGTTGTCCAAATGTCCCGTTTGTCATGATGACGTCTAAAGTCCCTGCCAAAAGAAGTAGTCCCTTTTAGCAATTTGTTAGCAACCGCCGTTTTTAAGACACAATAAAGGTTTAAAAAAATCACAAGCGGGCTATAATTGGTGTGTTTTATGTCATAGATCAAAACGTGAAAATATTTAGAGGCTTTGTTAACCACAGACCTTATTTCAGGCGATTTAGCAAAAACCCATTCAAAAAACCCATAGACTTTAGGGCGGAAGTCCTAAAATGCTAACTCGCTTCCGGGTTTTGCCTACAAAAACACGTCATCCCTGAGGTACTCTATTCCCAGTCAAAGGACTTGAACAGCTCAGAATATAACGTCACGTGTTGTCACCTGAAGATTCCGGTAAATACGAGGTGGCGTGAACGCAACATCATACCAACAAAGTCCCTCGTGACCAGGATGACTCGGGGTGCTCTTCTGTTTATCAAGCATTGCAGGTCATAGAATATTATAAAAAATAATAATAATAAATACAATTTTAAAAAAAAAAACACTTTTGGAATCCGTTCTTCACAGCTTCGCAACAAAAAACATTTGTTGGTGTTTCACGAATGCGCATCTCTGCAGCGGATTCAGTTGGAATTTCATTCATTAAAAAAAAGCAGTTGACAACCTGAAAACAACAGCTCTGCTGGTAAGTTTGTTTACATATATGCTTGGGGTTCGTTCAAATTTTCCCTGCAATGTTTTGGTCGCTAGACAAAGTGTTTTCGCTCTGTGGAACTGCCATATAGTGCTATAATAATTTACTGCTGTAGTTTAGACCTCGCTAGGACTGTGTGCGCTCTGTATAGCGATCAGTATCTGTGCTACAATAAGTATAATACTCTGCTGGGTGCTTGTTCAAGTAACAGTAGTTAATATTGTGGAAGCAATTAAACTTCTTCCTTTGCATATATATATATATATATATATATATATATATATATATATATGTGACTGTGTGTGTGTGTTGGATGGAATTATTCAGGCTGAGATCAGGTGAATGGTCACTTAAAGTTGATTTACTGGGCCTGGGAAAAGACAAGACTGGGACAAAAATTAGCGCGTTAACGCAAATTTATTTTAACGGCACTAATTTTATTAACACGTGGTTAATGCAGCGCTCATTTTCTGTTTGACCCATGGCCTATCTATAGTAGTATCTATAGTAGATATTCTGGTAATGAGGATTGCTGAATACAGCAATGGTCAGAGTGATTCCGCTCGTCCTACAAAAATATCTTCCGTTGTCAGAATGGAAAGAATATCTCATACTTGCGCATTGTGCATGGCCATTCTCCAGACTGACGATGGACATGACTGCTGCCCTTCTTGTTTAGGCCTGGAACACCTGAAACAGGGCCTCACAGAAAATGCCTGTCTTGTTATGTCTTGGGAGAGGAGGATAGCTTTGAGGATAGCTGTGGTGGAAGAACACCACCTCCGCTGAGTAAAGCAACGCATAAACGTAGAAATGCTGAATCAACCAGTGCTTCTGCTGGCAAGAGACCCAAAGAAAAACACCTTAGTCAAGAAAGTGGATGTGTTGACTGCTGAGTTTGCTCAAATTAAGTCTCTGCTTATGAATTTGCAACCGGGTGAGAAACTAGTATCTTCAGTCGAAGCCCCGACTATGGAGTCGCCCATTGTGGAGGAGAATGTCCTGTCAATGGTGGCTTCTCACAACCAGTTCAATGATGAGGAAGAAGTGGAGTTTATATCTGATCTACAATCCTGTTTCTCCCATGATGGCTCCCAGGATACTTGTCACGGATCTGCAGAATGTCCACAGTCAGAGCAAGAGCTGGTGAAGCAAGCTCTTCGGGCTGCATTGGCTCGCTTAGGTCTTGACACAGCCCCAGCGGTGGCAACCACTTCTAGTGCTTTTTTCAGAGGTTCACCATTGAAACATCCCTGGGGGCCGTTGGCCAGGCAATGGTAGCGAGGTAGCATTTGCCAAGGTCCCGGCTTATGGTGAATATTTCATTTGATCTCATACAATCGGTGAAAAGCCCTACTCACATTCAGGGTCATATGTTAGACCTGGTTTTGTCACATAATCTGTTAATCTCTGATATGACTATCTCTGATCTTAAGTTCTCTGATCACAAGCCTCTTCTCTTTACTGTTCCCTTACACATTCAGTATGTAAAAAACCACATGGCGCAGCTAGATGGTCGCGCTTGTTTAATTGTAATACTATCAATAATTTTTCACAGTTATATAGAGAAAACATCTCAGGTTACGTATGTAACCATGGTTCCCTGAGAACAGGGAACTCAACACTGCGTTTACCGCATATAGGGAACGTCACACGTGAAACGGTGTCTGAAAGCAAAGTATCAAATCTCTCCAATCCTATTGGCCGGCGACAGCCTATGACATCATCAAGACACGGCCCGGAAGTATAAAGGAGCCGCCAGTGAAGCAGTCAGTATCTTTTCGTCTTTCGGGACTGTTTTGTCTGATCGCGATTTCATTGAATCTGGTATGGAAACTTTATATCGTGTCTGACAAATGTTTCAGAAAGTGTGCTAACCCGTGTCCCAGGTTTCTGACACCCGGTGACACACACAATCTGTGCGTCTGGGAGAGGAGCACGCACGGACAGTGCTTGAGGGCGCTGTGTTAACTGTGAGCGTCTCCCTATGAGGACGCTCCGTTCTCATTTGACACTCTTCTCGAGGGAAGAGGTGTCAGCATCTGTGCCTGGTGGTTCTGGCCCCGCTCGTGCTGAGGCAGAGCGGCGGCAGAAATCATGGGGCTCGCAGGTGGAGCTCGCTGAGGAGTTTGAGAGAGGTGTGGCTGGCGAGGATGAGCTGTTGGATGACGATGACGTCCTTTCATTGACGTCATCAGATCCAGCAGCGAGTGCTCTTCTGGCTTCTAGCCCTAGAGAGCAGGAGATGGCTGTTGATGAGGAAGCAGGTGAGCCTGCTGAATCTTCCAAGCCTCCCTGCCCTGCATGTGCGGAGCTGCTGGAGGTTATGGAACGCGCTTCTGGCAGACTGCAGCTGCCTTGGGAGCGCGTTAAGAAAGGATCCGCACACGGACGGCTCGACGAGTCTCCATGTTGAGATCGAAAAGGCATGGAAGAACCCATATTCAGCTCGTATTCATCGACATCAGCGGGCGAATTTCTGATGTTGAAGGATTGAGCCAGCATGGGTATCTGTCGATGCTTCCTATTGACGAGACGTTTGCGAACTATCTCGTCACGGGGCAGGCACCGACACTGAAAGCTCCGGTCCTGCCTTCTAAGCCCCTTAAGACCACCTCTCGTTTAAATGGCAGGGCATAGGCGGCAACGGGTCAGGCCGGGGCGGCAATACACACCATGGCGGTGTTACAGGCCTACCAGGCCGACCTGCTGAAAGATCTGGATCAGGGGCAGGGTCTGTCCCCTGAGGCAGTAGAAGAGCTGCGCCGGACCACGGATCTCGCTCTCCAGGCCACCAAGCAAACCGCCGCGTCGATCGGAAGATCGATGGCGGCGATGGTGGCCACGGAGAGGCATCTGTAGCTGAACCTGGCGGACATCAGGGAGAAAGAGAAGGGCTTTCTCCTTGATGCCCCGGTTTCGCCTTCCAAACTTTTTGGCACCTCCGTCGAGGCGGTGGTGGGAAAGTTCAGGGAGGCAAAGGCGCGCTCAGCAGCGTTTAAAACCTGCATACCGCTCAGATCTGAATCTGGGCCCAAACAGACAGGAGGTCCCGGCCCATCTCGATTTGAGGATCGTAGACAGGGCCAAAAGTCCAGCGTGGCCTCTCAGGCACCTCCTCCTCCACGGAAGAAGAAGCAGGATTTGAGAGAGGTGATTGATCGCAGACGCCAGCAGCGTCAGTAGTCGATCACCTCTTTGCAAGGGCAATTTACATCTGCCCTCTCCTCTTCTTCTTCCACCTCCTGTGTTTTTTGATTCAAATTAACATGCTCAGACGCTTCTTACAGTCAGGCTGACGGCTGGGCTCATGATGAATATTTTTCTGATGGCTCGCCTTCTGGCTTGATAGTGAAGAGGCTCTTTTAGGCTTTAAAGAACCCTAGATTCCATCCTTCCATTGGAAAATGAGGAGTCTTCGGTCTTCGAGCCGCAGGAAGGTAAGCTGGGTCTATATTTATGTTTTAAAATATGTTGACCTTGTTTTTCCTGTATAGTTTTTCCTGAGCATGTAGGATTGGAAAAAGATAGGGTTTTTTTGGGCACTGAAGTTCCATTAGGTTGGCTGGAATGATTTATTTGTACCACAAAATGGCCGCCTCTCAGCCACCTTTGGTAGAGTAGCTTCTCCTCTGGTTTTAGCTAGAGTATGTTTGAGTTAACACTCTTTACTTCAGATATATCTATGTCTGTGTCGGCCTCCTGGGCTGCCTGACATTGTTTGCTTGTTGAGCTTTGCTTTACTTGAGTTTCCTCTTCTCTGGTTGAGTTCAGAGGTTTAGTTAAGCCCCAGGCAGATCTATTCTTCGTGCGGCTTATAGGCCCACAGCTTAGCCAGCCTAGGCTAGAACTAGGGTTTAAGTGATTTTTAAAGCATTCACCTTTTATTGCTACTATCCTCTGTCAGGTTGTATAGTTCCTAGTTCTGGCCTCCTCTTATTTGAGTTGTCAGGCCAAATGCCCATTACTCTTTTGGTGTAGGTGCTAGTTAGATAGCAGCTAAGGTAGCAGGCTGTCACTAGCCTCCCTGGTGCCGTTGTCTCAGGTGGTAGGCCCTTATCTTTGCCACAGGTTACATGAGTAGTAGGCCTGTTTCTAGCCTCCGTTAGAGCATGGTGACTTTTTGTACTCCCCTTGCTTTTAGGGTTATTGGTTTTTACTGAGCACATGACCTGATGGATTGCATAGCTCAGGTTGAGTGGTAGGGAACCTCACTTTCAGTTTGGTTCTTTTTAGCTCCCTTTAGAGTTAATCTCTGCCACAACAGCTTATTGTGTCTGTGGAGTTGAAGGCTCTGGTGAATCTGAGCCTCCTTCTAGCACGATAGCTTGTGATTTCACAAGTGTTGTTGGTAGATGTTCATGAGATTTGCTCACTTAATTTAGCACCGCCACAGGTTTATGCCCATGTCTGTCCGAAGTAGTAGGCCGCTTCAGGCCTCCTTCAGACCATGGTAGCATATGTTGTTGTGCTCCCCCTTTCTGTTAGGGTTTAGTGTGTTTGAGTACATTGCCTGTTGGAATGTGTAGACTTAAGCTCAGGTTGAGTTAAGCTAGTTAACTGCAACCTGACTTGTTAATTGGGTTTGTTTGTTGGGTTTTTAGAGCTGGTTCTCTTTGAGCTTGGTCACCTGTGAAACCACTAGCTGACGCCACATGTCTTTTGGAGTCGCAGGCCCCGCTTGGGCCTCCTTCAATTAACATGTTGGCACAGTTCTGTGTTGGTTTTGCTATTACTGCCACTGGCTACGCCCATGTCTGCTATATAGCAGGCCCGGTTTGGGCCTCTCTCAGAGCATGCTGGCGGAGTGTGTACTCCTCTTGCTTTAAGAGTAAAAGGTGCTTTACTGAGTACATGGCCTGTTGGTTTGTGTTGGAATTATTAGCTCTAGTCGAGCTAAATAGTTACCTCACTAAGTAAAGTCTGGTTCTATTATGGCTCCCAGAATTTTTAGTGGCCACTAGCTGGCGCCACGTGTCTGTGAGTTGTAGGCCCTCTGGGCCTCCTTTGAGAGGACGTTGGCGTATGTCTTTGTACTCCTCTTGCTTAAAGAGTAAAAGGTGTTTTACTGAGTACATTGCTGAGTGGCCGTTGGCTCAGGTTGAGTTTATCTAGTTAACCTCACTTTGGTTTGGTTTCTTGTGTTTGCTCCCTTGAGCTTGAAACACTGCCATGAGCTGACGCTATGTGTCTGTCTGAAGTCGTAGGCCCACTTTGGGCCTCCAACAGAATATGATGGCGTATGTTGTACTCCTCTTGCTTTAAGAGTAAAAGGTGCTTTTACTGAGTACACTGCTTGTTGGATTGTGTTAGGTGGACTGTTATGTGGGCACTCTACAGTCTTATCTGCTGGTTTAACTCAGTTTCTTTCTGAACGAGTTACATGTCTGTGGGTTCTTGCTTTCAGCAAGCTAGCTGTTCGAGGTGTGTGGCCTTAACAGGCCGCCCTTGAAGCTTTTCCACCCCCACATCTGGGAGTTTTTCTACACTGTGTAGAACTGTTGTCATGTTGTAGGCCCCCTCTTGGGCCTCCATGATTTTGTGCCTACAGTACAGTCTATCTGTTAGGTTGAGCTCTGTACTCCCCTCTTTTGAGGGTTGTCCTGCTTAGTACTTAGCTCCCTAAGCTGGTCAGTGGTTGAAGGCCTCTCCGAGGCCTCCCTATTGAGGATCAGCCCCCAGGCTGGTAATGTACTCCCCTTGTTTGGTTTCCTTTAGAGTGCACAGCCTCCTCAGTGCAAATAATCAGGCGCTGAGTAGATCCTAGGATTGAGCAGAGTTTACTCCCCTCATTTTTAGGGTTAAGAGCACTTAGCTGAGTCCTGCTCTCCTAGATGCCCATCTCTACGCTCTGGTCTGAGTTGCTTACTGCCCCTTTGCAGTCACTCTCACTGGATATCTTCTCTGAAGAATGTGTAGTTGAGGATCTGTGTTCAGACAGGTTGCTGACCAAGACTAGGTTGCTATCGGACCGGGTCGGCCTCCCTGGTGGCATTTGGGGTGACTGTGTTCCCCTTCTAGTGACTGGCTGGGGTTCCTTCCGGCCCCGTGGCTACATTCCCTTAGAGGGACCCTCTTTCCTCGGAAGGTTCAGTCCCAGAAGCCTTGGAGCGGCCTTGGTAGGCCTTCTGCGGAAGGCCTCTTTGAGGCTTATAGCTTGGGCTGTTGGCCGTAGGGACTGACAGCCTTTGTTTGACCCAAGGGAGAGTTGCTCTGGCATTTCATTTGAAACTGCTAGTTGGCGTTTGTCTAGCCATCTTCTTGGCACGCACTCCCCTCAAGCATGGCGGCGTGGGTATATCGTTCCCCATATGCGGTAAACACAGTGTTGTGTTCCCTTTTGAAAGGGAACGTCTCAGGTTACGTATGTAACCATGGTTCCCTGAGAACAGGGAACGAGACATTGCGTTCCTTGCCATGCATCGGGGCTGCCTGCTGAACAGTCCCTTCAGACGATAAGATACTGACTGCTTCCTGGCAGTATCTTCCTGGCAGCTCCTTTATACTTCTGGGCCGCGTCTTGATGACGTCATAGGCTGTCGCCTGAGAGGCCACGCTGGACTTTTGGCCCTGTCTACGATCCTCAAATCGAGACGGGCCGGGACCTCCTGTCTGTCTGGGCCCAGATTCAGATCTGAGCGGTATGCAAGTTTTAAACGCTGCCGAGCGCACCTTCGCCTCCCTGAACTTTCCCACCACGCCTCGATGGAGGTGCCAAAAAGTTCGGAAGGCGAAACCGGGGCATCAAGGAAAAAGCCCTTCTCTTTCTCCCTGATGTCCGCTAGGTTCAGCCACAGATGCCTCTCCGTGGCCACCATCGCTGCCATCGATCTTCCAATCGACGCGGCGGTTTGCTTGGTGGCCCGGAGAGCAAGATCCGTGGTCCGGCGCAGCTCTTCTACAGCCTCAGGGGACAGACCCTGCCCCTGATCCAGATCTTTCAGCAGGTCGGCCTGGTAGGCCTGTAACACCGCCATGGTGTGTAAGGCCGCCCCGGCCTGACCCGCTGCCGTGTAAGCACGAGCGGGGCCAGAACCACCAGGCACAGATGCTGACACCTCTTCCCTCGAGAAGAGTGTCAAACGGAGCTTCCTCATAGGGAGACGCTCACAGTTAACACAGACAGCGCCCTCAAGCACTGTCCGTGCGTGCTCCTCTCCCAGACAGAAAACGCACAGATTGTGTGTGTCACCGGGTGTCAGAAACCTGGGACACGGGTCAGCACACTTTCTGAAACATTTGTCAGACATGATATAAAGTTTCCTTACCAGATTCAATGAAATCGTGATCAGGCAAAACAGTCCCGAAAGACGAAAAGATACTGACTGCTTCACTGGCGGCTCCTTTATACTTCCGGGCTGCGTCTTGATGATGTCATAGGCTGTCACCGGCCAATAGGATTGGAGAGATTTGATACTTTGCTTTCAGACACCGGTTCACGTGCTACGTTCCCCATATGCGGTAAACGCAGTGTTAAGTTCCCTTTCGAAAGGGAACTGCTCTTTTAAACTCGGCTCGAGCGCGGTTCGCATGCAGTGTGAGCGCTAACCGTGCCAGAGCACGGAACAGTTACTCCTTTTGTGTGCGCTACTGTCATCATTATGACAGCAAACATCTTTATTACTACTTTGCACCGCTACTACTAGACAATCGCGCTCGGGCTTGGTTCAAGGCAACCGTGCCTAGTGTGAGTACACCCTAAAGTTAACAATGCCCTGGTTAAATGAAAATATTCTCTCTCTCCGGCGGATATGCCGACAAGCAGAACGTAAATGGAGAAAGTCCAAACTTTTAAGTTAGCTATGAAGCTCTGCAGGTTGCATTTTCTAATTTCCAAAAAGCAGCAAAGAACGCAAAAATGGATTATTACTCAGATATTATTAATCAAAATTGCCATAAGCCCAAGGCCCTTTTTTCTATTATTGACTCTGTTCTAAATCCACATGCAAAAGTTCAAATAGTATCATCTTTAACACCTGAATACTTTCTCAGATTCTTTATAAACAAGATCACTGATCAGAGACCTCATACTGTTAAAATTAATATTACCACTTCTGAATCTTTTCCCTGCACTCTCACTTGGAGTGTTTTTGAACCAATCTCACTGCCTGCCCTACAAGAAATCACTGTTCAACTAAAACCTACTTTTTTTCGTTTGATATCATCCCCTCTCGTATTTAAAAAAAAAACTGTTTGATACCCTGGGGCCTAGACTTCTGGTTATTGTCAACAAATCACTTAGTTTGGGTATGATACCAGCAGATCTTAAACATGCGTCGGTGGTTCCATCTCTTAAGAAACCAAATACTGACCCTGCTGATCCTTCAAATTATAGGCCAATTTCTAATCTGCCTTTCCTTTCTAAAATTCTTAAAAAATTGTTCAACTTCAGTTACACTCTTTCCTGCTTCAAAATTCTATCTATGAAACATTTCAGTCAGGCTTTAGAACATTTCACAGCACTGAGTCAGCTTTATTAAAGGTGTTAAACGATATTTATATGGTAACTGATCAGGGTGATAGTGTAATATTGGTGATGTTAGACCTTACTGCTGCATTTGATATGATCGATCATGAAAATTTTATTGCCCGTCTCGAGACCTAGGTGGGCATGACGGGAACAGTTTTACGCTGGTTTAGTTCCTATTTAAAGGACAGGAGATTCTCTGTTCGTCTTGGTACCCTCATGTCTTCAGCAACCAATCTCCCATGGGGGGTCCCATAGGGATCTATACTTGCTCCTACCCTTTTTTCTTTATATATGCTCCCTTTGGGCTTTTTCCGTATTTTCCGTAAACATGGTGTATCTTTTCATTGCTACGCCGATGACACCCAGATTTATCTGCCCCTTAAACGCTCAGGTAACATCTCCCTGGGCCCTCTGATGGAGTGTATGGAGGACGTAAAAATCTGGATGTCATCAAATTTTCTCAATCTAAATGAAAAGAAAACTGAAATTATATTCTTTGGCCCACCTAGTGGCATTCCCACAAAATTTGTTAATGCTCATCATGTCTTATCTCAAGCTAAAACTCTTGTTAAAAACTTAGGCGTCTTGCTTGACAGTGATCTGAAACTTGACAAACAAGTGAATTCAGTTGTTAGATCCTGTTTTTTTCATCTCCGTCTTCTTTCCAAAATGAAGCCTTTTCTTTCTTTTCATGATTTTGAAAAAGTAATTCATGCTTTCATATCATCACGTTTAGACTACTGTAACTCACTGTTATTGTGGAATGAACGCTACTTCCTTGGCCCATCTCCAGTTGGTCCAAAATGCGTCAGCTAGACTTTTATTGGGTCTCCGTAAATCCACTCACATTACACCTGTGTTAGCATCATTGCATTGGCTTCCTGTGCAGTTTAGAGTGGAGTTTAAAATTCTAGTTTTTGCTTTTAAGTCCCTAAATAACTCAGCCCCCTCATATGTATCTGAACTTTTATCTTTATATAACCCTTCCCGAGCTCTTCGATCTAGTAGCCTTAGGTTGCTCGCTGTTCCCCAGAGTTAGACTAAAACAAAGAGGAGAACATGCTTTTGCTGTTGTGGGCCCTAAACTCTGGAACAGGTTACCAGTTAATATTAGA
Source organism: Ctenopharyngodon idella (assembly GCF_019924925.1). Classification (NCBI taxonomy): domain Eukaryota; kingdom Metazoa; phylum Chordata; class Actinopteri; order Cypriniformes; family Xenocyprididae; genus Ctenopharyngodon; species Ctenopharyngodon idella. Next base: position 20,185,737 of record NC_067233.1, on the reverse strand, counting down.
TCTGCTCCGATATTACAAATTTTTAAATCTTTGCTTAAAACTCATTATTTTTCCATTGCTTTTAATGTCCCTTGATGGTTTAATTTTGCATTTTGACTTCTGTTGGTGTTTTGATTTTCTTTTGATATTTTGTTGGTCAAATTGTCTCAATTTTATATGTGACATTTTATTTGTGACATTATTTAATTGTCTTTGCTTGCATTTATTTTATCTGATGTTGTAAAGCACATTGGTCAACTGCTGCTGTTTTAATGGTGCTATATAAATAAACTAGACTTGAAACTTGAAACATTATATTGAGGAGTTGCAAAGGTGCTGGGCTAACCCTAGATCTCTTACGCACCCCACTAGTGCAAGCAGAGCATCAAAGACCATAGATATAGAAAGACTGTTTACTCCTATTAGTTATGAATGGGAGAAAGTGCAGCACGCAATATGGCAGAATATGTCCCGCCTTCTAAGTAAAAGAGGCAATCGCTGATTGATGAAGTCATTGCGTCACTGCAGCTGCCATTAGAGGTTCCGGTTCCCATAGAAACCTGAGACTCGTGCTTAGGACTGCACATGCGCATTGGCTCGTCTTGCCTGAAAAATAAGCTTTTTAACACTATTTGAACATATGAAACAGCATTTATGGGACAGTTCATATCAGATTTTGTTAATATATTATTTAATTGTGATTTAAAATTGTGCTTCACCAAGCAGTTTTTGAGATTTTCAGGATTCCCGCATTCAAATAGATAGGACTTGGTCTTGAATGCCCAAAATAGCTGCCCGGAGGCATTGCAAATATGGCCGCTGAGTGAACAGACTTTCCTTGAAAGGGACTTTGCTGCAATGCAGGATGCAGACACTTATGGCTTGGGTCAAATGCCTAAAGTAGATCCAATTATTGCCTCTTCTGTTCTCTCCCCAGAGGAGGTCTTGAGGCCTAATGTTCGTTGCCCCTGGCCACAATTCTAGATTACAGATGACCTCCTCATTTAGGCATATAACACAGCAGCACGAATGGGTCGCATTGGCAATTCTCTCCCATCTCATGTTGGCCCTGTCTCAGTCCCTTCAATCATAAAGAAATGATCCTTTAAACTTAAATGGCATTCATGACAAGAGAGCTGGGCAGGCTTATGTCCACGCTCACACAGACACGCCGCCAAGTCTGGCTTGCACAATCACCTTTGTCTGAGGCATGTAGGAGAACACTAAGGGACCTTCCAGTAAATCCTGGGCAGCTCTTTGGGCCAGCTGCACAGCAGACAATGGAGCGCAGTGTCCAGGTGAATCAGACCAGGCAGCAGTTTACTGACCTGAGGAGAGTTCCACCATCTCAATTACATTACCGGCAGCCCTCTATAGGGTATGAACTACCACGCTCTCAGTTTTCAACATGCCCAGGTGATATTCACAGGGGCCAGCCTCAGCGCTTAGAGTGATCTCAGTGAGTAGAACATTCTGCTCAGTGACCCCAGGCTCGGGGACAGCAAGTATTTCAGGCCCCAAGGGACAGAGTGCCTGGCCAATGGCCCCCAGGGATGTTAAAGGCCAGGGATGCAGGACCTGAAGGTCTGCAGCCGGCCGCCGGACGTGTTATTCATTAGCAGCTCAGTTACTGGAAAACAACACCCTCCGACCCATAGGTTACAGCAACACTAACTCAGGGGTACAAGCTGCTGTACCAACGGTGGCCGCCTACTTTCAAGGGGGTCAAGATGACCATCGTCTCAGACCCCAACAGTTCACTTTCCCTAAGGCAAGAAATAGCACAACTTCTACAGAAGGGTGCCATCAAACCGGTAGAATAGTCAGAATGGCTCGGTGGGTTCTTCTCTATATACTTCATAATTCCAAAGAAAGACAGGGGTGTAAGGCCCATACTCGACTTTTGCAGCCTAAACAAGTTCCTGAAGATCTTACCATTTCGATTGTTGCGCATAACCGATGTTCTCCAGGAGGTCAGGCAGCAGCACTGGTTCACCACAGTAGACTTAAAGGATGCTTACTTCCATATTCCAATTGCTCCATAATACAGGCCATTACTACGCTTTGCATTTCAGGACCAGGTCTATCAGTTCTGTGTCCTCTCATTCATCCTTTCTCTATCCCCACGAGTCTTCACCAAGTGCATGGCGGCGACCCTGGCTCCAATCCAAGCCAAAGGACTACAAGTGCTTCCGTACTTGGGTGACTGGCCCTTTTGCTCACACTTTCAGGAGCAGGCAGTGCTAGAAATCACACAGCTGCTCTTACATATTACCCGACTGGGCCTTTCTGTGAATTTCAGCAAGAGTCGGCTAACTCCAAGTCTGTCTGTGGGGTTCATAGGTGTCATGCTCGACTCACGATTAATGAAAGCCTCGCCATCAGCACAGCGGGTGGACAATATACTGCTCCTCCTTCAGCGTTTTCGAAGGTAAGCCAGACTTCCATTCAGGTGCATCCTCAGGCTCATGGGTATGTTGGTAGCAGCAGCTGCTGTCATACTGTTAGGCCTTTCAGAGATGGGTGAACAGTCTCCACGTGAATCCCAGTCCCAGGCACATTCTCGTCAGGTCCGACAACACATCAGTGGTTTATCACATCAACCATCAAGGGGGCACGAGGTCCAGCTAATCCCTTCAGGTATCACAGGAACTGCTGACTTGAGCCTTCCCTCAGTTTGCAAGCATCAGAGCAATGCACATTCCAGGGGGGTCAAACGTGGTGGCAAATTTCTTGTTGCACCACAGACCTCTATCGGGAGAGTGGAGGCTTAACCCAGAGGTGGTAGAGATGATATTGCAATGGTTTGGCAGGGTGGAGGTGGACCTCTTCGCCTCAGCGACATCGATCCATTGCCATCTCTGCTTCTCACTAGTGGAGGAGTCCAGTTTGCTGGGGCAGGATGCTCTAGCCTACGCCTGTCCAGATTGGTTATTCTATGCCTTTCCCCCGATACCGTTGATCTTGGTGACTGTTCACAAGGTCCTTCAAGGACACCACAGGCTGCTGCTAGTAGCGCCGACCTGGCCGGGGAGACCTTGGTTTCCAATACTGTACAAGCTCCTAGAGGGAGATCCTTGGAGCCTTCCCCGGAGAATGGATCTCCTCCACCAGTTGGAGGGTCAGATTTGGCACCAAAATCCAGACAATTGAACTCTAGAGCACCTTCTACCAGGAGTGCTTATGCCTATCGATGGAAGCTCTTCGCTGATTGGTGCAGAGAGCATGCAGTGGCCCCAGAGCACTGCCCTGTTCCCCTGGTTTCACGTTTTCTGCAGTCACTGTTAGAAAATAATAGGGCAGCTTCTATCTTAACAGTCTATGTGGCTGCAATTTCAGCACATCGTGTACTAATAGATGGTCAGCCATTGGGGACTCATGCCTTGGTTACTCAGTTTCTTAGAGGTGCTCAATGACTGCACCCTCCTCAGTCCACTCGGGTCCCCTCGTGGGACCTGAGCCTAGTCCTAAAATCTCTTACATTGCCTCCTTTGAACCTCTGGAGCAGACTGACCTGAAGTGGATCTCTCTGAAGCATTTCTATTGGCCATTACTTCGACTAAGCGTGTGAGTGAACTCCACGCATTATCAGTTAACACATCCTGTATGCGCTGGAATGCAGATGGCTCAGTAGTGACGTTATGGCCAAACACAGTATTTCTCCCTAAGAGGCTCTATGCCCATTTTAGAAACCAGGCTATTGAGCTGCCAGTGTTTAATAATACAATGTTGAGTACACAGGAGGAAAGTGGAAGCAGACTTTTGTGCCCAGTAAGAGCTCTCTGGGGCTATCTGAGGGCCACAGAAGTTTTTCGGCAATCATACCAACTTTTTCTCTGTTATGGGGGGCCAAAAAGAGGTCAGCCTCTCTCAAAGCAGAGATTGTCGCACTGGGTAGGTTATCACCCATGCTTACAAATCTAATAAATATCCAGTGCAATTGGGGGTGAGATGCCATTCGACAAGGGGCTGCACTAAAAGGTTGTGTTGGAGTGTTTTGCGTGTTGGAGTGGTTGCTTCTGATACTATTGAAACAGCTGTCCTGTCGGGACCCTCAACTTCCTCTTAAGGTTAAGTGGGACCTCCTTGTGACCTTGTTGTTATAAGTCATCCAGTGTGATGCACTGCCTCTGGCAGTCAGGAAGAACGAAATAGAACAAGAGTTACGTATATGTAACTGCTGTACTATGAGTTGACCGCCAGAGCTTTCTGACTCAGAGAGAGCTTTCTGTCTCTCTGAGTCAGGGCGAGAAGATTCCATAGTGACAGTCTGCAGGAAGTCAAGTGGTTAAATAGGGGAGCACCCTGAGTCATCCTGGTCACGAGGGACTAGGGATGGCTCAATACCACAATTTTGGCTTCGGTACGGTACCACAATCTAATACCGTTATATCGATATTAAATCGATACCATACAGGGTCTAAATTTTGGCGCAGGTATTGCACATAATTTTACTCATTCTCGCAGGTTTCGCATTTACAAAGCGGGAAATTACCACAAATGTGTATTAGTAAATTAATCAACACAGATTATCACATCAAATCAGTAATTTAAAAACTTTCTTGTGAAGTAATTTCAGCAATACTTTCTTTCCACTCTCTAACTCTCAAAATGAGCAAATTGCTTCTGGCTTCAAAAGACATTGCGCCTGTACTATATAAGCGAGCTGCACGCTGCGATACAACACTCTTGTGCGTGTTTCAGAATCACTTGCCCACGTCTTTTTAAACCTTGCCAATTTGAACATCCAAGCGATTTTATCATTCAGTAGTAACAGACTTGGGAGCTCTTTGAGAGATGGTTTCTTTGCGCTTATACCAACAAACAGCACACACACACAAGCCGCCTGTATAGAGTTTGCGCATTCTAAATTGAGTTGTTTTACCTTAAATGGTCAAATTCACACAAAATTGTCAAAATGTCCGTCTTAGTGAGTATACACATAAACACAGTCTTTATGTCTTACGTGAATTTAAATAGTTTAATAGTATGCGTCATCGCATGTGTAATAGTAGCCAATATTGAATTTGTGAAGCCAAAAATACATACTGCTGTCTGTCACTAAATAACGTTTGTAACTTTAAATTAATCTTAAGGATTTACCTATTTAATGTATTAACAGTGACTATCCAGTGTTATTTTACACTTGATTTCTTTATTTAATTTCTGTAACTAGCATCTCTGTACCTGCAACTACTGTTAGAACTACCTAAACTTAAGTGCAAATATTATGAGATATAAACATTGGTTCAAACGCACGCTGGAGCTTTCATGTTATCTAAACGATATGATCTCATGTACGTGCGTTAATCAGTGTTAAAAGAAAATAAATGTCTAAATTAGATCATTTGAATGACGCACTGACCTGTCGATCTCGAATTGTCTTGTACAAGTCAGAATGAGCAAGTGACAGATGCTTGGCAAGGTTTGATGGTTCTTCATCATTTTTATAAGGAAAGTAATTCCAAATTATACGTCTGCTTCTCTCAACGAGAGATAGTTTTGGGCATGTTGAGTGAGATTCAACTGCTTTATCCATTTTGTTCCTCAATGTTGTCACATTTGTCGGTTTCACGTCAGTTTGTGTAGCACACTGCCACCTAGCGGAACAGCAGCATATACTGAAATGAGCAAAATCATGAAATCATACCGTTTGAAATAAAATATATACCGGTATTTTCCCAGTACCGGTATGCCGCGCATCCCTACGAGGGACCTGTGCATTTGCAACGAGAGATAATATCCAGAGTGAAGCACTGCCTGTGGTGGTCATCCAGAACTCATAGAACTCATAGAAGTTATAAACGTAACTCTCGTTCATCTCCAACAAAGTCCCTTTAAGACTGTATAAAGTCTTTGGTCTCCAAGCCACACACAGCGGTGTTTTGTGAACAAATCTGCAGCTTCGAACAAATCGTGAGAATCACTGATTCAATGACCCATTCATGAATACAGCCACTTGCTTCGTTACTAAATGAATAAATGGCTCACTGACTCACTCATAAAGACAGTAACTTACCGCCACCTACTGGTGGTTTTCGTTTAATATTTAAAAGTATCACTTTCGTTTTTTACCATCATTGCATATTTCTCTATGTATATTTTTTTTAAACATAATTTATTTCACAAAGGTATAGAGGTAAAAATGCACTGGGAAATCAATTTAAGGTGGCAAATATTGTCCCTTGGAAAAGGTGTGACTGTAGTCTAAGTGGAAGAGTGGGGGTACACAGAAGGATGTTAAATGCCCCAGGGGGTACTCCACTCTAAAAAGTTTGGGAACCACTGACATAATTATAAAGAAGATAAAATGATGTTAATATTTGTTGCATAATTACTGTAGCTCAAGCAGTAGAGTATGGCGCTAACAAACAAACACCAAGGTTATAGGTTTGATTCCTAGGTGAATGCATGAACTGATAAAATGTATACCTTGTAAGTTTCTTCAGCAGTCCAGTTAGTGACCCAGCATAAGCTTGACAGGAAGTGACCGTCACTGTAACAACACACATTAGAGACTTAAGCTTCATTTTTAGATATTGAAATGATCATTTGAAATAATAGTTAGTTGTATTACCCTCTGACATGAGACACAAAAGGGTTGACGGTGAAGCTTGACAGTCCTGCATTGTTTGGCTTTATTTATGAGCTCAGTGATGAACCGTAATTCATTTAATTCATAATCAAACTCAGTCCAGTCTCTTCAGAAATGAGTAGAGAGTTTCTATGTTAGCATATGTTAGCACCTTACAGAGCAGAACATCTAGGTGCAAAAACAAACATGCAAATCACACTCGAGTCAAAGAGTGATAATTCTGATAAAAGACAAATGATTATAGTTCACAACAACAGTGGCTCCAGTTTGGTGTGCGAATCACACACAGAACTAAAATATTCTATTGTACATAAATCTAATCATCAAAACAATAAGGACATTTAAATGTCTGAGTACTCTGCAAGTACATGAATCTTTTAGTTTTTAAAATGACTTTTATCTTGCTGCCAATCTGTAATAATGTACAGTTGGTAAGAAAAATATTACTTGCCTGCTTCCAACTAAAACTAATATCTCATGCACCACAAGGGGGCGTTATTCATTAGTGAATTACACTATGACCATATACTGTAGAAACTGTAACTGTATATTGCTCCAACTATAAATTATTGATAGAGTGGGAACTATATTGCAACTAAACATAAATTGCCCTACATTTCACATTTGCATTTCTAAATACTAATTAGGTATTTGGCTAACACTTTTACCAATTATTAATTATAGAGACAGACCCCCAAGACAATCTGAGATAACATGCTTTTTGACAATGGTGAAGGTCCTTTGTAGGGTTCAAACCTACAATGTTTTAGTTGCCAGCCCAGATGTTTAACCCCTAGACTAACCCATTCATATCTGAATTTAGACAGACCGGTATATTTATCCTCCTCCACAGAACCCTGATAAGGATTTGACCCAGAAACCATCCTATGCCATATTCTGACGTTTATGTTTTCACGGCAGGTCAGGCCAGATCTCAATCTAAGCGAGGAAAGAAATGAAATTTCCCTGACAGTGGGAAAATACCAGACATTGTACCTCTACATGAAACTGAAACAATCTGAGTCTGGGTGCCTCACCAAAGAACAAATGCTGTTGACTTTGAGGCAAACAGATCACATTTTCTGAACATCTACCATTCCTCTGACTCCCGAGCAGCAGTTGTTTCACAGCAATATCACTCGCTGTCTCATGATACAGGCCCTCTGTGAACTGTTGTTGTACAAATATAACTGCTGAACCAGCACCAGTGTAATTCCACCTGAATCTAGAGTCTGAAAACACATAGACACATCACTGTTGTACTGAAACAAAGAGCAGCAGTTCATTATGCCTTCAATTGTTTTATTAATGCATAGGTGAATGTCACAAACATATGTTCAGGTCACATTTTACCCTAAAATAAAAGAGAAAAAATAACACACGCACACACACACACACACGTTTATTTTTGTGAATTGTGGGATATTCCATAGGCGTAATGGTTTTTATACTATACAAACCGTATTTTCTATCGCCCTACACCAACCCTACACCTAAACCTACCCATCACAGAAAACTGTGCACATTTTTACTTTCTCAAAAAACTCATTCTGTATGATTTATAAGCCTTTTGAAAAATGGGGACATGGGGTAATGTCATCATAAGTCACCCTCTCCTTGTAATACCTATGTCATACCTATGTCATTATACAAATTTGTGTCCTGATATGTCACAAAAACACGCACACACACACAAATTAGGATTATAAAGTTTGTGCATCACAACATAATTTTCATGATAATCAAGCAAGTTCACAACATTATAATGGATCTGTGATTCTCATTAGATTCACACAGCAATCTGCAGAAAACAAATGCTGCAATTCAATGTTTTTCAATCTACTACATCATCATAAGTAGTAGTTTTTCAATCTACTACATCATCCAGGCCCTAGTCATTTCTAGGCTTGATTACTGCAATGCTCTTCTGGCTGGACTGCCATCATGCACAATCAAACCTCTACAAATGATTCAGAATGCTGCAGCACATCTTGTCTTTAATGAGCCCACATCACACCTCTCTTCATCTCTCTACACTGGCTGCCACTTGCAGCTCGCATCAAATTCAAGGCACTGACGCTTGTTTACAGATCTACCACAGGCTCAGCACCCTCCTATACTTCCACTCACTCTTATGAGACTACATCCCTATCAGAAGCCTGTGATCACTAAATGAGCGAAGGCTCGTGGTACCATCACAAAATCGCTCTCTAGAACATTTTTGTTCACTGCTCCTTGCTGGTGGAATGATCTCCCTGCCTTCATCCGGAATGCAGAATTCCTGGCAATATTCAAAAGACAGCTGAAAATTCATCTCTTTCAAGAGCTCTTAACCTCATCAAAAAAACTATGTTTTCACTTACTTTAATCCCTCCCTATTCTAGCTTATGCTACTCTAAGCAATGTCTGAAACTTGTATTGTGAGCAATTCTTGTGTCTATTTGCCTCTTCACGATGAATCACTTGTTGTATTCCTCACTTGTAAGTCGCTTTGGATAAAAACGTCCGCAAAATGAATAAATGTAAATGTAAAGGCAGTAGAACAAATACTATCATGATGTAAATTTAAATCTTTATCATTATTTAAATAAAATATTTAAATGATTTTTTAGTCACAATACAGAGAATGAGTGTTTTTTAGGAAAAATGTGCTTAATTGTAATAAAAATACATGTAAAAATGCTAAATTATTACTATTAATAATAATATTATAACATTTTTAATATTTTGGGGTGAAATATTACCCTGACAGGTTTTGTGAGATTCATCCATATAACCATACATATCTAGCACACATTTTCTCTAAAAACAAAAAGAGTTTCAGGGCCACTATTTGGCCAAAAGTTAAATACATTTACATTTATGTAAATACGCAAGCAGCAAGATGCTGATAGCAACATAACATTTAACATTAACACTACTGTGTTCATATGACTGCTATATTCATGGGTGAATGAATTTGAACAAAGATGTATAGGAATTGTTTTGAGCAGCCATGCTGATATGAGATCCCTCAAACTTAATTTGAAGCTGATCATAAACGGATGGAAATCTCTTGTGTTCAAACATTCCCATTCTGCGAGATTGCTTTGAAAGTCAAATATGTTGTGTGTGTGAGTGTGTTTATTTTCATATGCGGTATGAACCCTAACCTGTGCTGCGCTCCATTGTTGTGTATGCATACTCACATGGAGCCATGCAGTCCATTTCAAAAAGAGTGACAAAAGTCACATGACCACAGCACATGGTTCAGGAAACAACAAACAAGTCAGTACACATAACCAGACACACACTTCCTGTTTTTCAGCATGCACACACCCCATGATTCATGACTCAAGACATTTCAAAGGAAAATTCTCAGGAAATTTATAAAGCACGCTTGTGGGAAAAGGAGCATCATGTGACTTCTAATTTAATGTGTAGATCTCCTTGAAAATTAATTGTATACTTGTACAGATTTTAAAAAATCCTGAAAAAAATGTATCTATGTTAAAGGGATAGTTTACCCAAAAATGAAATTCTGTTGTCATTTACTCACTATTTCAAAAGAAAATTATTTTGAAAAAAGATGAGAACCAAACAACATTGGACCCCATTGACTTCCATTGTGATAAAAAAAAAAAAAAGAAAAAAAAAAAAGACAAGTATCTTCTGGCGTGGTCTGCAGAAGAAAGAAAGTCTTACAGGTTTGGAACATGATGGTAAGTAAATTTTCGTTTTTTGGGTGAACTATCCCTTTACCAGATGACTCCCTTCATAGCGGGTGTGTAACATGGTGACTGTGGAAAAGGAGAAGACTGTGTACGAAATAAATGAGATGAGAATAAATGAGTTTAAAATGAATCTGAGGCTTGTTGTACAACTGATTCATTTCCTTGTTGAATTAACCTTGACCAGTGGGGCATGATGGGAAATCACCTGTGCCTAGATTTGTCATGATGTAGTTTGTTTGCACATGAGGTCATAGAATAAAATGTAAAATCTTTTAATGTTTCCACATTATCCAACCCGCACACTATGAAAACACAAGCCCACAAACACATTAAGTATCTGTAGTGAAGATCCCCTCCTGTACAAACTGAACAACCTTTAATTCACATCTTTACTCCTCTGTTCAACACATGCACGCTCACTCACAGCTCAACCCCCGTCACTTTCACAGCTCTATTCAGTCAGAGCTCTATAGAGATGCTAGTCATTATTGGTTTTTGTGATGTGTGGACATCATTGTTCTCGGACTCATTTATTGCATCTCTATTGTCTTTGGCAAAGAAGACACCATGATACATTTCACACATACAGTATATGAAAAACATTTATACCTTTTTCTTATATTTAAAGACCCTAAAACTGTCTAGTGTAACCTTTAAGTGAAAATGCTAAAATACTTTGATTGCATAGCTACTTATTTTAATAAAAAATATCAATTCTTATTTTCAAACATATTTTAAAAATATTTATATAACATGCATTTTTGAATCATTAATATCAGTTTGTTCCAAAACCGCCGCTGGAAAGATTAATCACAATGAGAATCACTGTAATATATCAATCATTAAATAGAGAGTGTAATAATCTCAAGTGTGACTCCTCTAGAGCATCAGATAAGATCTCAACAGTGTCTTAAACTGAACCACTCACTCGAATCAGTGTTCAAAAGCTTTTCCATAGGGTTCAATTCTACTACTGAAACATGTCATGGGGTAATTAATGAATGTCTGAGTCATGAATAATAGCAAGACATTTATTTTATTTTTTTGACCATGTATGTGCCTATTAATAAAAATGCCAAAATATGTGATATGATTTCAACAGATTTGTGGTTTTCTTGTAAATATTATATTTTTAAATTATTATTAATAATATTATATGTAATTTATTAATAATAATATATTTTAAAACTAAATTGATTCAGTGCTTATTTTTTAGTAAATATGACTAAACACATTTTGTCAAGTATTTCTGCCTTTTAACAATACTTTTTCTAATTTTCTCAGAAGTTAGACATCCTAGTAATTTAATTTTTGTCTTTAAGCCCCGCAAAAAAACCTGCAAAATTACTATGAGACATTAAAAACATAATAGAAAATGATTCTAGTAATTTTTTGTATGAACTTCATTTTAATACTGTACCATTAACTTAGATCTTGTAACTTCACAACAAGATTTTATATGTTAACATTAGTTAACGCTATAGCAAACATTAAATAACAATGAACATACTTTTACAGCACTTATTGATCGTGGTTAATTTTAATCTCTACAAATATTAACATCTTAAATTGTAACATTAAATTTAAAAAAAATGTATTATGAAAAATCTGAATTAACAACAAACATGTATATTTATAAATTAACATTACACATTAAAGATTGTTTTCATAGTTCATGATATTTAATGCAATGGTTAACTAATGTTAATCAACTGAACTATACTGTAAATTGTTACCATTTTCTGTATCAACATCAGTCTAACCAGGTGATTTGACAATTCAAATGTAGCTGTTTTTGTTATGCCAATGAAGCACATTGAAACAGATAGAGAGGGAGGAGACAAGGAAGGAGAGTTGGAGTGAGGAATCTGAGAGAGGGAGGAGAAAGAATTCTATGATGTCACACTAATGCACTCAAATACAAAAGCAGCCAAGAGAAAGAGACACACACACACACACACACACGCTGCAGCCTGTTTCACTAACACAACTCTACAGCACACTTCTCCAGCCTTGAATGTGAGTACTAATTTTTCTTTTCTCTCTTTCTCAGCAGACTTCGTCACACTCAGCTCTTTGCCCTTATCTTTTTTATTCTCTGTTTCTCTCTCGATCTCTCTATCTTATCTCTCTGTATCCTCTCTCTCTTATGTGCTGAAGAACAGATGAGACTGTTTTGCCAGAGTTACTCCTGATCGGTCTAACGGCTGCTTTCACTCTTGCTTTGTTTGTTTAAGTTGCTTTTTTGCCAACTTCCAGAGTCTTTTGTGCTGTGAGTCTTTGTGTAAATGTCTCAATCTCTGGCTGCATGTCTATTGTCCATCCTTAACATACCCAAATTCAAAGTCTTCTCTGAGTGCATCAACACAGTTTTAACATGTTATTTCAGCTGCATTCTAACCTTTCATGCTTAGATTGTTGGTTTTGCTTGAGTAAATTCAATATCGGTGTGCTTCCTCCATATCACTCTAATTAAAAACACAGATGTTTATTAATTTATTGCTTCTTTGTTTGTTTTGAATGTCTTTGTTAGTTGTTTGGTGTGGAAACATGTCTGACCCGGTGCATGATTGGTTTTGAATACAGAGAGGCTCTTTGTTTGAGAAATGGTAGTGGAGTAGGATTAATTTCTAGCAGAGAGAAATAAAGAAAAGAGAGAGTTTTAAGGACTGAAATGCTGTAGTAATCTGTGTAAACAGCAACAGAGTTGGAGCTACTGAATGAGAAACAACTAAATAAAGTGAATGAGGGAGAGAAATATAGATGTTCATTTAGCTAAAGTCAACAGAGAGGAAAATCTCACAGAGCTCTGGAATAAAACAGACTGCTATTGAAGAGCAGTCTGGATCACCAGCACTGAAACATCAGAATTTACAGCTGCTCAGAGGAACATTTGCCCAAACAATCTCCTTTAATCCCCACAGGAAAGAAAATCACAATGAGAATCTCTGTAATATGTGATTTCCTTCTCCTAGACAGCAGTGAGATTAATAGAAAATGTAATAATCTCAAGTGTGACTCCTCTAGAGCTTCAGATAAGATCTTAACAGTGTCTCAAACTGCATCAGTGTATATATTTGCTCTCTTCAGAAAAAGGGAATTAGTTTGGAAAGCTTAATTGTTTTACAAATCAGGATGAATTAATGCAGAGATATAAAGGAGTCGCTCATAAAGAGGGGCTGAACAAAAATAACAACAGATGCAGTCATGGATCTTTCTTTCTTTACCTCCTCCCATTTCTTTCCCTCTCTTTCAGACTGCAATCACATGGCCAGAGTGTGGGACAGGAACGAACTCAGCAGCAGGATCTAAAATGACAATCTCTGAAAGATAGAGGGTGCTTTTGTTTAAGAAAAGGGCGATAAGAATTCCAAAAAAGGAGCTGGACTCTTCAGACAGCAATTTTATATACCAGCACACTTATTCAAAAGCCTACAACACACATACAGACACAACATGCTGCAGCAAATACTAGCTGACATGTACATTGACCCTGATGTATTAGAGGCCCTGAATGAGGAACAGAAGAAAATCCTGTTCTTCAAAATGAGAGAGGAACAAGTCAGGCGCTGGAAGGAGTGGGAAGAGAAGGAGGGCAAAGAGGGGATAAAAAAAGAAAAGCTCCGGCAAAAGAAAGGTATGAACTCACACCCCTTCTAAAAATACTGCCACATCTGTCATTCTGTGAGGAGACAAAAACTATTTACAGAGCAGCTAAATATGCTTTTGTGTGTCTCTGACAGGTCACAGTGTTTGCTGTTAATAACACATTCTTTTGTGTGCGACATCATAATTGAACCTCACAGACCCAGTCGGGTATTATTGGGTGTATGAGGCGAAAATTTTTCTTTTGTTCCGATGACGTGTTTTGTTTTAGCCTTACTCCAAGGTTGTGGAAGCATGGTAGTGGGTTCATTTGTTACGCACTTCAATCCACACAACTTTCTTGGTTTGCTTCTTGTTAAATCCAGAAAATTGGTTAATAAAACATTGATTGAAATTTATATAACATTCACAAAATGAAATTCACTTTAACAAAACAAAACTTAATGAAATGGTCAAAAATCATGTCTGACTCACTCCATGTCTCCCGACATACTGCCGTTCAATCCATGCTCTTGTCTCTTATGATGTATCTTACTCAACGCTGTTCACTTTCATAATCAACATAGATTAAATCAAACCAAAGTTTAAACAAATAATAATAATATAATATGAAAATAAATTAGTTTTCTTTAATGGCTACAATAATGGTTTCAATACTTGAATTGAACTTTATGGAAAAGCTTTTGAAGAGTGATTTTAGTGAGCGGTGCAGTGAAAATGGCTACATTCACACAGCAGCTGTTCTGAATATAATTCAGTTCTGTTCGGAGAGAGAAATACACTGGTGTTCACACACAGTTCAGGTATTAAACATGTCTGACCTGGTGCATGATTGGTTTTGAACACAGAGAGGCTCTTTGTTTGAGAAATGGTAGTGGAGTAGGATTAATTTCTAGCAGAGAGAAATAAAGAAAAGAGAGAGTTTTGAGGACTGAAATTCTGTAGTAATTGTGTAAACAGCAACAGAAATGGGGCTACTGAATGAGAAACAACTAAATAAAGTGAATGAGGGAGAGAAATATAGATGTTCATTTAGCTAAAGTCAACAGAGAGAGGAAAACACACACAGAGCTCTGGAATAAAAAAGACTGCTATTGAACAGCAGTCTGGATCACCAACCCTAAAACATCAAAACTTACAGCTGCTCAGAGGAACATTTGCCCAAACAATCTCCTTTAACCCGCAGAGGAAAGAAAATCGCAATGAGAATATCTGTAATATGTGAATCACTTCTTCTTGACAGCAGTGAGATAAATAGAGTGTGTAATAATCTTGACTCCTCTAGAGCTTCAGATAAGATTTCAACAGTGTCTCAAACTGAATCAGTGTTCAAATATCTCTCCATAGGGTTTAATTCAACTGAAACGCGTCATCAGAACAAAAAGAAAAAATTGAGTCATATCTCAATATATACCTGAATGGATTCACAGTTCAATTATGATGTCACAAACAGAAGTCACTGACTTCTGCTTGTCCTACAAAATGGCAAACAAGTCAAAAGGACTTGTTTGTTATTAATTACACATTATTTTGTGTATGACATCATAATTGGACCTCACAGACCCAGTCAGGTATATATTGGGCATTTGAGGCAAACATTTTCTTTTTGTTCCAATGATGTTTCAATAGTTTAACCCTATAGAGAAGCTTTTAGTGATTCTAGTGAGCGGTGCACACAGCAGCAGTCCTACATATAGTTCAGTTCTGTTACAGGACAGAGAAATACGCTGGTGTTCACAAATGTTCATATAACCAAATTAATTTAAATATTTTTATAATATTGTGTCTTTTTATAATAATTAATAACTAATAACTAATAACAATAACTAATAATAGCCTAATTAATAATTGGCTTCATAATCTTCTTCCTCCAATCTTCATTTGATTTTCCCATTTTATTACTGATAGCGGTACATCTAGGATTTCTAGATTGATTTTTCAATATTTTCTATAAAGTCAAGTCACCTTTATTTATATAGCGCTTTTTACAATGCAGATTGTGTCAAAGCAGCTTTACAGTGATAACTGGTAAATAATTTTGGCTGCACAGCAGCTCTTATGAAAATGGTGTCATTGTCCATCTTAAGTAAATTCAGTATTGATTCATTCCATTGTAAAAATCAATTTATCTATATATCAGCACTGGAGAAAATAGTGATGTCATTGTCTAGCTCAGCTCAGTTCGCATACAATGGTGTCAGTGCAGGAAGATCAAAAACATTGTTGAATATCAACTGTCAAGTGTCCCCAATGAAGCAAGCCAAAGGCGACGGCGGCAAGGAACCCAAACTCAGACAGGTGACATCAGGCGACAAACAGATGATAAAAATGGAGAAAAAAACCTTGGGAGAAACCAGGCTCAGTCAGGGGGCCAGTTCTCCTCTGGCCAACAGCGAACAGTGCTTGATTATGATTCAGGCAGCTTTCATACAAGTCCGAATGGGATTGCAACAGTCAAAATATTTAATCCATATTTATAGTCCATGTACAGTTTATTACCTTTATATTTTTGGGTTAGGGTTCATAATAAAATATTCTAAAATTCTATTAAAGGACACGTCTCCAATTGTCTTACCTTGTCAAATAGCTCAAACACAGCAAACACTTGTAAAATGTGATATTCTGTAGTAGATTATATAATTAACATATTATATATTTTGAGAGCAAAATTCAGTTGATATGTGCTGCATGAACAGAGCCGTAGACACCTAAAATGTTTATTTAAATGCAAAAAAATTATTTAAAATGCTAGAAAATGTACATAAAGGTGTCTTTTAAAAAAAATTCAATTCACTATCTACTTTCCTTGCTCTAGCAGAATTAGCACAACGTTAACATCAAGAAAACAACAGGGAGTTCTGTGAAATAGTAACCAAATAAAGAGCTTAATTTACATAGAAAGGGATGCTGAAAAAATTACAATGATTTACACTACCCTAGATTTTTAAAATGTTTTTTTTTTTAAGAAGTCTCAAGAAACATTTCTGATTATTATCAGTGATTATTAAAACAGTTGTGCTGCTTAATATTTGTGGAAACAGTGATACATTTTCAGGATTCTTTGGTGAATAGAAAGTTAAAAAGAATAGCATTTATTTGAAATAGAAAGAAATCTTTTGAACCATTATAAATGTCTTTACTGTCACTGAATAAAAGTATTAATTTCTTTCAAAACCAAAATCTCACTGCAGCCACGCTATTTCAAAACATTTAGAGCCTGATTTAGTGAGACCACCCCTAGCTGTGTGAACGTAGCCAATCAGAAAATGAATAACTTTTATTAAATCCTACTCACCCATTTACGCAACTACAGCAAACTTACGTTATAGCAGCACATTATAAGGAACTCAAAATAAATCTTTTAACACGCCCTCACTGATGTAACAGGAAAATCAATACTTGTGCGAAATTATATAACGTCATTTCAAGGTGAGCACATATTTTTAAGGCCAAAGGAAATTAAGTGACCTAAAAGAGTCACATAACATGATGGCAGAGACATTCTGGAGCTAGAGGGGCGAAACCAGAGCCAAATTCCAGCTTTTCAACACTGGCCTTGCACCACAAAGCAATACTCACAAGCAAATCACTTTGTGGTAGATTACTCTGTATCTCCATAGCATCAGCATTCAAGTAGTTGAGGCTTCTTTGGGATCTAACCCCTGTAATGCCGTAGGGGTCCCACCGTCGTAAATTCCTCTAAACATTTCAGGGCTTTCTAACACTTTAATGCTGTGCTTTACAAGAGATTTGGGCACGGAATGTTTTTTTTCGAGAAACAGAAGACATGCAAAAACAGAGCAACCTGGAATAGAGAGAAAAAAAAAATGGAGGCCAATAATATGGTTTGCAAATGACAGTATGAGGAAAAAACCCTGACATTTGCGTAACATGGTGTAAATATATGGAATTTCAAAACATCAGATGCTTGTAACCTCTGTGAGAACCTGAACTCAAGATCTCAGGCTGGGAAAAAACATTCATGTGTTGATGACGATGGAATCCAACCCAACAGGAATTGACGGTTAAGGGAGCATTTGCTTGGGGACATTAATGTCCTCGTAAACGTTTCTATCAATAGCTCTGGATTTCTCCGCCGGCTTCAGTTTCTCATCTCATCAAGTCACATGAGCTACATGTGACACAAGGCCTTTGTGATGTGTGTTTAGCTTTTGCACAAAAGCGAGCCGCTATGTCATGCAGTAACTCTCATTCATTTACTTCAGTGTGACATGATACGAACACAGGCAAATCTCTCTCTGTACTCTTTTGATTTTCTCTCCGCAGACACACTGACAGGGTTCACAGTTCATGTCAATGGCAGCATTGTGAAACGCAGCTGTCTCTCTTTCTCTCGCTCAGCACTTTGTGGCTGGTTTCAGTCATCTCAGCTGATACTGTGTGTCAGCTCTGCGTCAGGGGTAGTCGAGATAAATACTGCTGTTGAAGTTTCCGTTGGCAGTTCTTTCTGTACACAGACACACAAAACTATGAGCTATTGCTGGAACTTTGTACCTGAGACTCTTTTGCCTGCCCACTGACAAATCACCAATGAGATCTCTTTAATATGTCATTTGTTTCTCTTAAACAACACTTAAAATTAAATGGGGAGCAAATGGAGATTGAGGTGTGGTCTAGACTTAAGCCTGTGGAATTACTTCAGACACCTAATATGCGTCATTGAATATTAGCAGCAGGATGTGATGTCACACTCCAGGACTATTTTTGATAACAGAATATACGATTTAATTCAAAATATCAACATACACAATCTACTCTATTGACACTTTGAACTCTGTAAAACGTCTTTCTGCAGTGCAAGTTCAGAATTCATCAAACCTGAACTTTTGTATGAGCATATGCTTGCATTTATGCTCTCACATTACACACATATGTATTATTGGAAGTGAAAGGAACAAAAAATCTAATGTGACAGTCCCTTTAATCTAACTCTCATAGTCTCACATTTGTTTCAGAAAATGATCTCAACAACATCTCAAACTGTGCTCTCATAAAGTATGCAATCAAAATCAAAATCTGAAAGTATGCAATCAAAATCTGCTGTTATGCACATTTTCATTGCTTCTCAACCTTTTTGTCTCCAAGGCCCCCCACTGTCCACAACAACATTGGAAGAACTAACCTTTCCAGCAGTTAGTGATTTACTGGATAAGGATTTTTAAAATTACTTTTTACTCTCAAAATATCTACCTGAAAAATATTTTAGAGCTTGGCATAGGTAGAAAAATATATATTCATAAAATGTATAAAAATGATCAAGGAGCTAGAGGATTTTATTATTAACTTTTCCCAATCTTGAAATCATATTTTTATCATTAGGCTTCCTTATATCTAGGTTTTTCAAGACTCTGGAAATCCTGGTTTTTCAAAGAGGATTTAAAATAAAAAAATTTAATTTAATTTTTTCTTATTTTAAATTATGTCATCTTGAGGCCCCTTTAGGAGTTTGCTGAGGCCCCCTGCAACAATTTCATTTGTGCCTATTTTAAGCAATTTAAACATGAAAGGACAATTGAATTTACCCCAAAATTGTATCGTCATTTACTCACCCTCATGTAGTTCAGACTTACTTTTTTTCTGTGAAACACAAAAGAAAATTGTATGTAAAAAACTGAGACATCATTGAATAATAACTAATTTTGTCATAGAGGTTTGGAATGGCATGAGGGTGAGTAAATGATGACAGTTTTCATTTTTGTGTGAACTGTTCCTTTAAGGAGCAAAAAGAGACAAAGAAAAGAAAGAGCTCAGAAAGAGCAACTTCCAAGCTATAAACGTCTCCTTTTGGATGTTATAAACACAAATGTTGGATGTTCTTTTACTAGGTGTATCTCTAATCTCTCTGGCCACATTAAGCCCTGGGCTGCTCAAGAGTCATAGTGCTTTAAGAAACACTCCTCAAGAAAACATATTTATCATCATGCTGTTACAACACCTTTCAAATACAAACACCATGTCTTGAGTGGCATATGGGTGAACCCAGTGACCTAGGCAACAAGCAATACACAAACAGAAAAATAAACACACACAGACAGATCTAACCATAACACCTCAAAGACATGCCAATTTTGTATTATCTAACTTGTGCAAGTTTCAGCTGCACATACTGAACATTTCAGAGATTTCTAACAGAAACCTCTGAAATTCATCCCTGCATGGGTGCGAAGCCATCTGATCTGTCTCACTCCAAGACAGCATTGCTTCTTGTCAACCTGGAGAACTGGTTCTTTACGTAACCCTTTCTGCTGGAGCTGAGAGGTGTTAGGTTTTCTCTTATGTGCATGCAAAATAAAGGAAAAGAAAACAGAACAGATCTTCCCCTGCTGGAACAACCGTTTCACACTTAGAAATTCTTGACATTTTTCTCTCTAATTCCCACAGTGATATTGATGGCATTACAATGTTCTTTTAGATTATGTAGTTAGATGAACTACGGTCCCATATAATCCGCAAAAGGATATTTGTGTGCCTACAGTATTACGTAAGCACCACATTTCAGTTAATCAAACTTCATTTCATGCCTTCAAACATTTTGTGTAATCTGAGAAGGTTAAATCACACTGAAATAATGATGAGGGTTACTGGGAAAGAGTCACAGAATTTGTGGGTTGGTGCAAGTGTCTGTAAGGTGATAATACAAGTCTGAACACTGGCATGGATTTCTACACACTGAATGACATTAACACACTTCTAAACCAGAGTGGGTGACTTACAGTGCAGGATCAATTTCACTCAATGTCACAGCGCCCTCTGTCTGTGAAAAGGACACACTACAGAATGTAATCATGAAATCAAGGGATCAGGGAGGGTTTGGCTGGTTAGCATCAAGTTGGTCTTGATGCTAAATCATGACAAAATATGATTTAAAAGACCATCAATGGGGAAATACGCTTTACGCTGGTGATTCCAAACTTTGAGCCCTTGGGTTCAGAAAAAAAGATCTAATTAACATGAAATTACAAAATATTAAACCTCAAAATTACCCATTATGTGTTCAAAAAGCAATATATGGACTAAATGTGAACTGTTGTCTCTGTTGTGCCTCTTTTAGTCTTTTTAACTTAATTGTTTCTGTGTTGCTCATTTATTTAATGTGTTTCTCAGATATTGATTTTCTTGACATGTATATCGTTTTGTCCTCAGGCCCTTGTAAAAGTGTGAGCTGGCGGATGGGTAGTGATGGCGACGTACATGTGTGTATTATCGGAGAATCAGATGAGCTCAAATCTCCTAAACTCATTCTGTCTGAGCTGAGGGACAAGACAGAGGCCAACCCTAACAATATCAACAGGTACAACGCTCTCTATTCGCAATAATATCAGCAGGCAGAAATACACCATTAAAGGGGTTATGGTTGACTGTACATTGGACACAAAATATTGATTTAACTTTAAATGGTCTTAGCATGGATACATTTAATTGATCAAAAGTGAGAGTAAAGACATTTATAAAGTTATAGAAAACTATTTCAAATAAAATGGTGTTCTTTTGCACTTTCTATTCATCAAAGAATCCTAAAAATATATATTACTGTTTCCACAAAAATATGAAGCAGTACAACTGTTTTCAACATTGATGATAATAAGAAATGTTTCTTGTGCAGCAAATCAGCATATTAGATTGATTTCTGAAGAATCCTGTGACACTGAAGACTGGAGTAATGATGCTAAAAAAATCAGCTTTGCAATCACAGGAATACATTTTTAAAAGACATTTTTAAATATATAAAAACAGAAAACAGTTATTTTAAATTGTTATAATATTTCACAATATTACTGTTTACTGTATTTTTTGATCATATACAAATAGCAGTTTGGTAAGCTTAAGAGACTTCTTTCAAAAACATTTTTAAAAATCAAATTATCAAACCCAAACTTTTGAATGTCTAGCAAAATGGTGTTGCATTTTTCAATGGTCATTATGCTAAAATATCTAACAGATGAATACAGCAATAGACCAATCAGAGTCAAGTATTCCAGAGAGCCATATCATAAACCATAAACATATCATAAAATATTAGAAAAAAAGGCTTCAGTTGGGTTCAATATAGAACACTAGGGTTCTTGACTCAATTTTAAAGAACCCTTTATTCCAAAAAAGTTCTATATATATGCAGAAATGTCTTAAATGATTGCATAATGCTAACAATTTTTACTGATAAAGTATGTTTACAAGCTTTTTTATTTAATTAAAATTAAAAGTGAATTAAAAAAAATTAATTAAATTAAGTAAATTAAAATGATCTCATGATGGGAATCCCTAAAAGGTTCTATATGTCTGACAGAACCCTATAAGTTTCTATTATAGAAACTTTTCTTCTAATAGTATAACTGAAAATACAAGCATTACTGCAAATAGTAACTATCCAAACATTCGAAACAGAGATCTAAATGTGTTCTCTTTGTTTACAGAGCAAAAGCTGAATCTGTGAAGAGCAGCTTAACCAAACCCAACAGAGCACAACAAATCAGCACAGAACCAGGGATCCAGCTACTGCTTAAGGTGTGTGTGTGGGTGGGGGTGGGGGTGGGTTCATGCCAGACTGTGTGTGTTTGTCTGTTTTTACTGTTCAGCAGGCGGCCCCGAGGCATGGCAGGGAGACGCAGTGTCTCATTCCCTGTTCTCAGGGAACCATGGTTACATGCGTAACCTGAGACGTTCTCTTTCGAAAGGGAACTCGCACTGCGTCTTAACGCATTTGGGGAACAAAATACCCACGCCGCCATGCTGAGGGGAGTGCATGCCAAAGAATGGCTGTGACAAATATCAGAAACAATTTCAACTGAAATGCCAAAAAAAAACCCCTCCTCCTAAGGGTCGCAAAGACTGTCAGTGACAGCATTCCCTACGGCCACCACCCAAGCTATAAGCCTCAAAGAGGCCTCCAGAAACATCTAGAGGCCTACTAAGGCCGCTCAAAGGCTTGGAACCAACAACTTTGAACAGAAGGGGTCCCTTTAAGGGAATGTGGCCAGGGAGCCGAAAGGAGCCCCGGCCAGTCACTTCTCAGGGGAGCATAGTCTACCCTGACTGCCACCAGGGAGGCCGACCTGGTCCTACTAAGTAGTAACCTAGTCTGGCCAGCAACCTGTCTGTTACCAAAACAGAATCTCTAAAGCACTAGCCTCCAGAGGAGGGGTCCAGAAAGAGGGACTGCAAACTGGCAGTAACCAACCCAGACCGGACATAGAGACGGGCATCCTGGGGAGCAGGACTCGGCATAGCGCTTTGAACCCTTGCAATCGAGGGGAGTTAATCTGCTCAACCTAGGATCTACAGAACGCTTCTTAATAAACACTCTGGAGGCTGAGTACTGTAAATAGGGTCCCTAAAGAGAGACATACCTCCAGCTCCAACAGGAGCTGATCAATCAAGGGAGTTCTTACTAAAAAGAAACTTTTAAACCTCAATAACCAACTCAGCGGCGAGGTCCTCAGCCTTAAATACTGACCTCCCAGGGAGGTCTCACGAGAGACCTTCAACCTTCCGATCAGACCTCAGGAGCGCAGTACTCTAAAGAACGACCCTCAATGCGAGGGGAGTACCCACGGCCACAGGCCCGAGGCTAATGCTTGAGCTCTAAGGGAGCGTGCTCAACTCGCCCTGAAAGGGGGGAGTACTCGACACACTCGACCTGAGCATCACTGGTGTTGGGCACATATGGGGCACAGAGCTCTGGGAGCTAAGTGAGCTAACCCGCGAAAGGCTCAAAGGTAAATACCTGAGCAAAAACTCTCGCTCCAAGACGAGAAAGGCCGTCTGAGCTCAGCTCTGGAGGAATGGAGGCCCCAACAGGAAGAAATTCCACAGGAGGGGCCTGCAACACTCGACTCCGCGACTTGATAATAATCAAAAAGCTTTTGGTGGAGAGATGCTCAAAGCTCAAACTAGACAAAGCTACTACCAAAGCTCTAGAGAGCGGAGACTTCAGCATAGTGCTTTCCACTCTCTAAATGAGAGGAAGTCTAACAACGCTCAAGGACAACCACAGGGGAGGCTTTCAACGAAAGCCTACAACACCTGGCTATTTGTCTGTGCCTAACACCACCAGGGAACTGAAGCTCAGCATATCGCTTATACTCTAATATCAAGAGGAGTTTCAGCTCAACCTAGATACATTGAGGAGGCCGTAAAGCCTGCCACTTGCATTAATAGCCTAATGCAGAAGGCGGGCCCCGGCCTGGGATGACTCTCACAAAGAGAGGAGGCATACTAGGATCACTAGCTGCTAGTCTTAAGCTGGAGAGGCTCTCCTAGGAGTAGCCTACTCCGGGCTACTGCATGCTAGGAGGCGGAAAGCTACAGCTGAACCGCCTCTGTCAAAAAAGACGTATTCCTGACGTACAAGCCTAGGCCGGATATCGGGGTGGCCCAAAAGAAGGGCCGGCACACACGCACTCATGACCTTCCTAGAGCTCAGTGAAGCAGAGACTTCAGCCTTATAACTCTAAAGAAAGGGGGCCGGCTCACACAAAACTCAGGGGAACTGACCACCTGGAGTTCAATGGAGCGGTGGCTTCAACAAAATGACTCTCCTAGTGAGAGGAAACCAACACACTCACCACAGGGAATGTCAAGGTGGCCTTAACAGGCCATTACTTAAGGACACCGACTACCTGGAGCTCAGTGGAGCAGAGGCTTCAATAAAAACTCTCAAATGAGAGGAAGCCAACATACTCATCATAGGGTGATTGTCAAGGTGGCCTTGCAGTAGGCCAATGTCAAAGACCTCAACTACCTAGAGCTCAAATGGAGCGGCAGCCTCGAATAGAGACTCTCAAACAAGAGGAAGCCAGCTCACTCATCACAGGGTGATGTCAAGGGTTGCCCAGAGAGGGCCAACACCTACTGTCATGATCTATCTGGATCTCGGGTGGAGCGGAGGCTTCAGCATATCGCCTTCTACTCTCTGAGCGAGAGGAAATCGCTTCACTCGACCTAGGGAAGGTATCAAGGGGGCCTAACAAAGGCCAAACACCTCAAATCGTGATATTACCCGGAGCTCAGCAGAGTGGTGGCTTCAACAAATGACTCTCTTTAACAAGAGGAAGCCAGCCCACTCAACCCAGAAGGATTATCAGGGCGGCCCCGGAGGGCCGAACACCTGACATATGAACTACCTGAAGCTCAGATGAGTGGCGGCCTAAAAAAATCACTCACAACTCTCAGATCGAAAGGAGGCCATGCCATTCACTACAGGTGATATTTCGTTCTTAGTGCTACCCGCTATTAAGACCTCATAAAGAAAAGAGAGGCACATAGTAAGGGTGCCACGATAACCTTCCCTAATAATGGGAGCTCCAGGGCCCCAGATTAAATGCCCCAATACATAAAACATAGAATATTCCTTTCTACAGGAAGCTGAGGTCACTAAATTTGTAATGGCTCTCACAGAGGGAGAGGTAACCTAAAAGCTCAACCTGAGACTTCAAAGAGCAGAGGCCTAAATGTAAAAGTGGCCTGCCATACTCTGCAGTCTGAAAGGATACGCTCACTAACAAGCTCTGTGCCGGATTCACAGACGGGTTCAAAAAGATGGAACCAACACATCATTGGTCCAGCCTCAGGCCTGGTGTGAAGCGCCTGGGATAAAAGAATAAAAGCCCCCTATTATTTCTTTCTATAGGGAGCTGAGGTCACTAAATGTAAAATGGTTCTCACGCCAGAAAAGGCAACCTGCAAAGCTCAACCTGTAACTACAGTAAATGGAGGCCTTAATGTAGATGAGACCTGCCATACTGCTGTAGACTGAAAGGATGCACTCAATACCAAGCCCTTATGCCGGACCAACAGAAGGGTTAATAATAATGGAACAGAACCCATCATTGGTCCATTCTCAGGCCTGATAAAAAACACCTAATATGAATAAACACCCCCTTTATTCCTCTCCATAGGGAGCTAAGGTCACTAAAAATATAACAATTCTCACCAACGGTGAGGCGACCTACAAAGCTCAACCTGTGACAACAGAAAGCGGAGGCTAATGTAGATGAGGCCTGCCATACTGCTGCAGACTGAAAGGAAGCACTTACTAACAAGCCCTGCGCTGGACCAACAGAAGGGTTCTAATAATGGAACAAACTCATCATCACTGATATTAACAGTGTTTGGTGGGGGGGGGATGTTGGAGCACAGCATAATCTGTCACCGCGTATGTCCTGCCATATACAGACAGGACCGGCTTCATAACACATAAACGCAGGTGCAGAAAGGAAAAACGCAACTACGGTTGCCAAGGAAAACACTCAAGTGCGAGAAAACAGCCTTATACAGGGGAGCGCGTGTGCTCCTAGTCCAAACAAACAATGCACAAGTAATGTGTGTGATAGATGTAAAGCTTGCACACAAACCTACACATCGCTCGTCCAAACGTAAATACAGCAAGCATTGCTTACTGATCCTAAATCAGCTAAACACTCTCATAACAAAAAACCTGTCCTGCTTCCCTCGAGAACAGACAGACAAACGAGAGTGGAGCTTCCTCAGAGGGAAACGCTCACAATGCGTGCCGACAGAACTCTCAAGCACTGGGCATGCATGCTCTAACAAAGACGCACGAGTCAAGTGTGTTACCAGGTAACTATACATGGATGTGCACACTGACTGAGACATCTGTAAACAGCCATTCTTACCTTTGAATAGCGCTTCAAACAAAACAGTCCCTGAAAGACGAAAGAGGATAACTTCTCTAGGTGCTCCTTATGTGCGTTCGGGTCACACTAGTAGTGACGTCATAGGCTGTCGCTGGCCAATACGATTGCCGTGATTTGATAGCGTTTCAGACACCGGTTCCCGCTAAGGCATTCCCCAAATGCGTTAAGACGCAGTGCGAGTTCTCTTTCGAAAGGGAACATAGTCTTATATTGCTTTATATAAAATCTATTATAGTGACACAAACTTTATAAGAAAAATACAAATCTATATGTACTTTACGGATGGTTTATATGTTAGATTGAGTTGTGTCAGATTTAACTCCTGGATTCGGTTTATTCCCCAAAATTCAGATAAATACACACACACACACACACACACACACACACACAGTAAACATGTTCAAACTTGATAGAGACATCTGAATTTCAGAAGTACTATAGTTTGTGTGTGTGTGTGTGTGTGTGCGCGTGCGTTTTTGTGATTTATGAGAACAAAAATTGTATAATGGTATTACGACGTAAACATGAAATATGAGGACACTTCATGAGTCCTCATATTTAAAATAGCTTGAAAAACATACTAAACAATGTTTTATTAAAAATGTAAAAATGCAGAATGTTTTCTGTGATGGTTTAGGGGTAGGGGTAGTGTAGGGGGATAGAATGTACAGTTTGTACAGTATAAAAACCATTATGCCTATGTAATGTCCTCACTAAGATAGCAAAACAAACCTCTGTGTGTGTGTGTGTGTGTGTGTGTACTAAATAATGTCTTAATAAAATTAAAAAAAAAAAAAAAAAGAAAAATGTTACTATTAGGTCAGTGCTTCTCAACTGGTTTTGCTCCAGGACCAATGTCATATTGGACATAAAATGGCAACCAATCACAGTTCAAGAAAATGTTTGTTGAAAAAAAAAAAAAAAAAAAAAAAAAAAAAGATATTAAAATTAATATGAACTATGAAGATATGAAAATTACTATGAACTTCAATGTCCCAACAAAATGAAGATAAGAAGCACAGGGTTAGAGTATAGGGAATCATTAGCTTGAAACAATAGACATCATTGGAAAGTCCCTACTATAACAGAATGTGTGTAAGTGTGCATTATCGGTATGTGTTCAACTGAGTAAGCATTAATGTGATTTGACATATGAATGCGCATTTATGTGAGAAGATATGTGTGGGTGTCTGATATTAATAATAAGAGCAGCAATAATAATAAGAGGATGGGTGTGTGTAGTTGGACTGGCCAGGCTCCCCTGAGCAGATGGTTTAGAGCCTGGGCAGAGAATTAAACGGTATCAGATGGCATCAGTGCCACAGTGCCAGAGGGAATACACACACACACACACACACACACACACACACACACACACACACACACACACAACAACAACAACAACACTCCTTCTCCTCTCTTTGTGTTTCTGAATTCGTCAACTCCGATTTTATAAGTGTTTACAAATGAGTTTCATTCAATCTGCCCCAGAAACCAGAGGAGCTCAGCGATTCTACAACAGTCTCAGATGAGTTCAAGCAGGACAGCGGTTCTGATCAGTCAGCTGACGACAGCAGGGGCCAAACAGATGACTCAGACTCAGGCAGTGCGGAGGAGGACACAGGCCTTTACAGACCACATATGAGCAACAGAGAGACAAAAGTAGCAGAAAGGCTGAGAGAGCTTCAACTGCACAGAGCAATGAAAGAGCAGATGTCAATCAACAACAAGACACACCCACTGGACACACCCACAGACAAAGGTAAGAGCATAAATTAATCCAAGGTATTATTTGAACAATAAACTACAAAAACACCACAGAACAAGCAAAACTGAAAACACAACACAGTATTATCAACATTTATCTGCATCCAGTATAATAATAACAATTGCAATGGATAGGTTAGGTTAGGATATTGGTTTTCGATTCCCAGAAAGTCAAACTAAACTTATATGAGCCATTTTATTATCTATTTATTTTCTATAAAGTTTGTAATTTTTTGTTGTTTAATTAATTTTCTAAAAGGTTTGTGACTAATATTTAAGACATGTCTAAATAAATTTTCCAATCCTAATTTGTGTAATCCTTTTAAATTTTATAGCAATGAACACTGAATAATTTATAAAATGTAAACTAATATTTACAATATTTTAAACACACACACACACAAACAGTTATATATAAACATTATACTTAATTAACAGATAATAAATGACATCATATACATTTAGTTTGACCTCCTGGGGATTAACTATCAACATTTATATGTGGTTTATGGCAAGTTTACATTAAAAAAGGCACAGTGGAGAGCAAGCGCCATCCAGTGGACTTCTAGTATCATTAGCACAACCAACATCGAGCACGTAAGGCCTGCGTGCGCCACCTGCAGGACACATCAGTCACTGCGACATTTTCCTTTGTTTACCAGCTGCGGCTAATTTTCAAAAACAGGGAACTTTGCGCTGTTGTTTGTATACTAAAATGCTGCATTGCCAACAGACCAACACAAAACTACAACCAAACTTCTTTAGAAACAGAAAACAAACACGAATTTACAGGATTCAAACATATTAACGTACCCGAACCTGACTTTCAGCTTGGGAGGGCAGATGTTGGTCAGGTGTTGTTTGTGTCGTCACCTCAAATAATATTGTACATTGTTGATACTGATTCGTTTTATGTTAAAGTGGATACATAACGAAGTGTGCGTGTGTGTGTGCGTGTGTGTGTGTGTGTCTGTGTATGCGCGCGCGGTCGCGTATGTGTGTGCTGGAGCGGGAATTTGCGCTGATCCCACGTTTCCATGGCGACAGCATAACGCAGTCAGGGGGTCACGGCTGCAGGGAACGGCCAGAGAAGCATCAACAGGAACTGCGGCTCAACTCATGAGAGAGAAAGAGAGAGACGTGACAAAACTAGATTGCTCCCATTATAATCAACACAGCTGTCTAGTTAGAACCAGGGCAGTTGGTAAGAATGATCTAGTTTTTACACGTTGTACTGCTTGCGTCACGTTACCGACGTCATATATTTTCTTAAGCAATCTTCAGCAACAAAGCGCCCGAAAGTCATTAATTTAAAAAATGAGAGCAGGCGATTTACAGCAACAGCAACCATTTACACTGAAAGGACAGCGACCGGAAGTTGTTTATTTTTAACCTGCGACAGCAAACTTTGCCAATGCGATGTGAAACTTGAAAATGCTGCGTGATTGAAGCGATGAAATCAAAGCATCAAATACCAGAACCTCGTCAAATGAATTAGCATGTAAATGTAAAATATTATAATTGTATATATGTATAATTCACAAAAATTAGACTTACATTTTAAAGGCAAATTCTTCTTTTTATCAAACTGAAATCAAACTTTTAAAGTACATCTAAACAGTGTGAATGTCTCTAAAATGTCTTTTTGTGCTTTGCATTCTCAGATTGTAATAGATTATTTGGATTTTATTTTAGATTACTTGGAAGAGTGTAAATATTGCTGATGCCCGCATTACACCTGGTTAGATG
Organism: Ctenopharyngodon idella; assembly: GCF_019924925.1. Taxonomy (NCBI): domain Eukaryota; kingdom Metazoa; phylum Chordata; class Actinopteri; order Cypriniformes; family Xenocyprididae; genus Ctenopharyngodon; species Ctenopharyngodon idella. The sequence goes on along the minus strand of NC_067233.1, from coordinate 20,155,654 downwards.
TTTTCAGTCATTATGAGAACAGTCTTGTGTTGTATTGGTATGTTGTTGCTTGCAACTTAGAAATAGAGGTTGCGTCACATGAATACAAGGGAAAAAACTGCGAGTACAGGCCATAGTAAAGACCCCCACGTCAGTGCGGAAGAAAAAAAGTGCTGGCAGAGAGTTGGTCTCACAGGAAAAGCGAGAAGGGGGTGGAACTCCAGGCTTAGACCCCTCAGGGAGAGTCTAAAAATACAGTCCTCCCCTGGCCTCTCCTCTGAGTCTCACTCTCCACAGCATCTGTCTCTGAAGTCAACCACCACGGTCCCCATGAGCGTCCTCCCCCATCTCTCTGTCTCTGCCTCCTTTTACCTCAATCACCCCTTCACCTATTCCCTGACCACCTGTCTCACCCCGTTAAACACATTCAAATTGAGTCATCACTCCTGTAGCCTTTACCCTCTACCTCACTCTCATGTTATTTGTACTTCCTTCGTCCTTTACTTTCTTCCTCTCACTTTTTTCTCTTTTGCCTGCTGTCGCTCTCCTTGCTTCTCCCTCTTGTGACCTCTAGACCTGCCTTGAGTGGGTGGAAAGGAGGATCGAGAGAGAGACAGCTGTGGATGTATTATAATCCCCAACGGGCTTGTGTCAGGGGTCTAACAGCTTTTTAAAGTCAGCAGTGATTTACAGACAGTCAAAGTCTCGTAATCACAAATTTCTGCTTGATTATTTCCTTAGTCTTTGACCTCTTGCGTGGTCCTTGTGGCTCTGAACCAAAACCCAATGAGCTGCCTACATAAGCAGCATCTGAAGGAATCATAGGCGTGGTTATGCATGATTATGGCAGCATATATATATATATATATATATATATATATATATATGCATGCCATTAATATTATTAATAAATTAAGTTAAATGTGACTATATATACACGTGTATGTGTGTGTTTATAAAATAACAGCTCAATAAAAAAAATCATGAATCTAATTCTACCCATATTCTAACCTGCTGTGTGTTTTTACACTTAGCAACATACTAACATTGTATATGCTGCCCAAGTAGACAGTAGACAACAAGGCACCTCACTAGGTATTTCATCAGAGAGTATGTTTTGTTTCCTTGTCTAATGATACAATCTTTTGTCTCTGTCTGTAAAGGAGTGGTGAAAGAGAAGGATAGCAGTCTGTCGTATGGCAGTCGTGTGGCTCAGCTCAGGAAGAACTTCAACACCACAAGTGCCCCATGTGTCAAACCACCGATCCCCTGCAAGCCAGCTCACCTACTGAACTCCCCCTCTGTCAGATAAACACAACACTGCCACTCTGCACACCTGAAAAACATTCTTATGCACAAAACTGAAAAATGGACTAAAAAACTAGAAGGACTTGAGCAGATCCAGGAGTAGACGCAGCTGGAGACAGACATTGTACAGAAATCAAACGCCCTTTATGACCCAGCTCGCACCAGTCCAGCACTCTTCAGTTTTCACATTGTTTACAGGAGAACATGGTCTCAAAAGGATTAAGATTTGTTCTACTGCCTTTACGTGATATTGTTTGTTTTATTTTTTTTTTATATATAAACTTTGTTTCCTTAAGTGAAGAAAGACCAAAGTTAATGTTTTTATAGATAATGGCTCATTTTTTTTTTTCTGGCTGTAAATAATGGTGTCATAATGTATTAAATAAAACCATTTTAACTGATTTTGAGAAATGAATGCTAATTTAACCAGGAATGCTGTTCCAGGCCCTCTTATGTCCTCCACAGACAGACGATAGATAGATAGATAGAGAGAGAGAGAGAGAGATACATAGATAGATAGATAGATAGATAGACAGACAGATAGATAATTTTTTATAAACACAACACCAGTTCAAAGCAGCAAACAGATAATCAACAGTCAATCAACCTTCAAAATGTGCATGAAGATAGAGGTAGCACAGAAGGACAGAGGGAGATGGAGGGAAAGTAAAGATGATGTAGAGAAGATGGGTCACTCAGTCTCATAATTTAACTGGTTTACAGGTGATTTTTCTTCAGGACAACTTTAAAGGAACACCAGTACTGAGTGAATCCTTGTGTTGGAGCTGTAGTCAGTGTTCAAAGTGATTTAGCAGTTTTCAACAGGCAGTGTGAGTTTGAGTCTGGCTCACATCTATAAATAAAAGTGGCAAAAAATACTTTATATATATATATATATATATATATATATATATACTTTCTCATCTTCCAATTTAACACAATTCTCAGTACACTCTAAAAAAAATATGTAAAAATAGGGCACAATTTACTGTATTAACAGAATTTAACAGAATTTTCCTTATTTATTTTTTACAGGTGTTTTACCAGTATTTAGAATTTTGCACTTCAATGAGTTCTGTTTTAGGGTTAACGGAAATGTCTGTAAAATTACTGGATAATGTCCAGGTAATGAGCTGTCAGTACTTTTTTTCCCCCCGTTATTTTACAGATTTATTTTTTACAGTGTACATATAGCCTATATAAAATTAAAATTTATATATAATAAAAAAGACTAAATAACTAAAGTTATATTTATTACTAAACACATATAGAATTAAAGCTGCAAGCAGCATTTGTCGGGGTTCAAGCGCTTTAAGGCTTTTAAGCACTTACGCAAAAATATATTATGTTTTATTTAGCAATCCTGTAATCACTTAAATCATCGAAGGAAAAGACCATTTACCACCAATACAGGCAATTTACCATTGGAAATATATGAGTTTTAAAGCTTTTTAACAGTTATAGTAACACCTATGGTCAGATCTCCATAAAAGTTTGCATGCTTGTTTAGAATCATATGTCGCATGTGCTCACCTATTTTCGTGAAGTTTCAAGTTTCCGTTTAGGAGTAACAGGCTTTTATGGTCACTTAACCACGCCCCTTTTCTAATTGACCCTGTTATAGCTAACTTTTTTTTTTTTTTTTGATAATTATTGACCTAGAGAGTCCAGAGAATTGTACTGCACTGGTTTTGTTCCGATTGCGAGAAAAACATAGGACAAGTTCACAAAAGTAGGTTTTTTACATTTTCGTGAATATTTAATTAATGATTTGATTGACAGCAGTGATTCTTGAGGCAAAGTTAGTAGCCGATTTCTTTCAAAATTCTCACAGACCTCTAGGACCATGAGTCGAACATGCCCACCGAGTTTCGTTCTGATTGGTCTCTGTTAACCTTGTCTAATCGGTGCTCAAACTTCATTGGCCGATGGCGGCCATGTTTTTTGAGATACGCCAATGTCCTCATAGACTATCATGCCCCCTTGGACCAAGACATTGCATGCCAAATTTTCAAGCCGATCGGACTAACGGTTGCATAGTTACAGCTGTTTTTATGTTTTTTTCAAGTTATAGTGCCACCTAGTGGCCAATCGACACTATTGGAGGAAATGGAGGAAAATTTTTCCAGGCAGAAATGAATTCGGAGATATACGATTGTCCGTCTTGAGCCAAGGATTATATGATATAAGACACTTGACTCTAGGACAAACGGTCTAGGTGTTATGAGCAATTTTGCGTTTTTGATTGCTGTAGCGCCACCTATTGGCCGATTTGGATGAGTCCGCTTTGCGCTTGAACCCTTAAAAATATGGCCTGGTGTTACAGACAGGGCTTAGACTAAGCCAGGATTAGGCCTTAGTTCAATTAAGACACTTAAGTAGCTTTTATAAAAAAAAAATAAAAAAAAACATGACTGGTGTGCATCTTGAGACAAAACAATGGCAGTTACATATTTTAAGATATGTCAGTGCAAATGACTATTAGTTAAAACAGCTCAAACATGCATTTTAGTCTAGGACCGGCTTAAACCTTGTCTGTGAAACTGGGGGTAAATGTTTAATTGTAATTTCTTTTTTAAACTTGTTTCCCAATTTAAGACATTCTGTTCACATGTAAGCCTATAAAAAGTATGAAAAATAAAGACTAAATCATTTAAAAATGCATGTCTTCCATGCACTACTATTTTATAATTTTATATAAATGTAGTTGAGTAAAAAAAAAAAAAAAAAAAAAAAAAAAAAAAAAAAGTTCAGTAGATGATTTTTCAAAGAAATAAAAATAGCCTCATTTTATTTTTTATAGCAATGAGGCAGTAAATTGATCAAAAATGACAATAAAGATATCTGTAATGTTACAAAAGATTTCTATTTCAAATAAATGCTGTTCTTTTGAGATTTCTATTCATCAAAGAATCCTGGAAAAAAAAACGTATCACAGTTTACACAAAAAATATTAAGCAGCACAACTGTTTTCAACATTGATAATAATAAAAGGATCATGTGATCCTTTAGAGTAATTTTAGTAATAGAGTAATTTTGCTGAAAATTCAGCTTTGCCATCACAGGAATAAATACATAAAACAGCATTTTAAATAGTAAAAAACATTTTAAAATATTACTGTTTTACTGAATTTTTGTAGGCTATATATTCAGAAACGTCTTTGCTTTTTGGTTGACGTCATCTCCGCTCGGTCAAGAGGATTTCAGGTTTGAAATGTTCACTTTTCATTCAATTCCTAATGGGCAAAATCACTTTGAATATTCTGTTTAATGTGAAGTTAAACGGGTTGTGAGTATTATTACTCTTAATTTTTCTGTAAATTAATTACAGTTACTTCTATTTGCATTAAATACTGTAGACTATACAACAATTCTATAAAAACAATAATTTTACAATAACAAATAATTTTAATGTTAAAATGTATGTTTTTAATGTAAACATCTCCCTTTACACACTTTGGTCAGTTCAAGAATAATTTATGCAATTGTATATTGTTTATTTTAAAGAATCAAAAGTGCAGTTCTCCTAGTATTGTTTAACTGATCAAGGCTGATATGGGATTTGGAAAGTAGTTAGTAATAAGTAATCCAATATTTTTTAGAAAGAGTAATTAGTACAGTAATCTAATTACACTGTTGAAGATGAAATAAGTAGCTATAGTAATCCAATTAATTACTTTTTTAGAGTAACTTACCCAACACTGCTTTTATCTGCAATGATAAACCATCAGAGTTTTTTTTTTTTCTTTTTTCATGTTCAAAACTCAACTAACGATGGCTACCTACTGTAGAAATATCTCTAATGTGCGGATGGCGAGAGAACAGATTAATATTTCATAAACAGTATCGTTGCTGTACGCGAGGTGCTGCAGAGTTTTGGGAAGCTGCTCTGTAACTCCAGTCGATACTTTATGTCTGTCGTCTCTGTAGTGACCAAACCGGTCTAGAATTTTTACATGAGAGGAGAATTGACTAAGCCCCCCCCCCCCCCCCCCCCCCCCCCCCCCCTTCTCCCTGCTTCCCTCTATCTCGCTGTCTCTTCTGCTTCTACAAAGACCACGACTGTTTTGCCGTTACACTCAGATGCTCTGAAGAAGCTTCCTGGAGGAAGAGGAAGGTGGGGTGGTTCTCTGAGAGCGAGGAGGACAGGGGTACTCAGGCATCGTAAACCTTTTAAACACACATGCGCACACACGCACACACACAATTCCCTGCTGCAGTGGGATTTTCTGAAGGGAGATAAAAAAGACTCTGTTGTGTGCGGGAAGAGAGAGAAGCCCATCACCACCTCCACCACTGTCACCCAGAGAGAAAAAAAGTGTGTGTGAGAGAGAGAAAGTGAGGGAGAAAAAAGTGTTGTGGCGGTCTAGCGGTGTAGGCTACCTCGGCTCCAGTGACCCCTGGCGAGAGAGAGCGCTGTGTGTGTCTGTGTGTGTGTGTGTGTGTGTGTGTGTGTGTCGCTGCAACATGTGACAGGGCTACATACACACACACACAGCCTCACCCCCTCAGGCAAGAGAGAAACGGTCTGCAGTGAAAGCACAGTGTGTGTGTGTGTGTGTGTGTGTGTGTGTGTGACTGACTGAATCCATTCGGGGAAAACAATCCCTTCTGTGTGTGCGCACGTCTCTATACGTGGGGCTGCGTGTGCGTGTCCGTGTGTGCGTGTCTTGCAGTGAACGGTCTACTGCGTTTTTCCCTCCATGATTAATCAGAGCGAGGGCAGGAGGCCGAGGGCCGAAGGGACTGCGACAGCTCCAACGCTCTTAACCCTTTACTGCACACACACATATAGGTACTGGAGATTCACACTAAACACAACCTGTAATATCACAAACACTGAAACAATTGCAAACTAATTAGTTGGAACTATTATGGTTATAGCACAAACAACATTAGAGATTGGGCTAATAGAGCACAACAGCGTTTTAGCATTAGGGATTTTTTAACAATTCTTTAATAAACAGTTCCACAGCCAACAGGGACTTTGGCTAACATTCTGCCAAGGTTTTCTCAAAGTTATGAACAAACATTCTTCCAGTAATGTTAATAGAATGTTCGTTCAAAGTTATCCTGTAGGCTAATAATGTTAATAATATTAAAACTACAAGCAGCGATGAAAGGGCCCTCGCACCCGTGCCACCACCACCTGCAATAGGCAATATGCGTTTAAATATATAAAAATAGGAGGACTATGTCAGTCATTTGTATTTGCCACACTTCCTGCTACCAGCTGGTGGCGCTATGACTATAACTAAATTTTGGTGTGTAGATAGATGTGTTCAGGCCAGGACAAATGTGAAGTTTGAGGCAGATTGGACATTGTATGCTTGAGTTGCAACAACATCCTGTTTCCTGATGATAATAACATGCTTTAGCACTCAGCTAAGTGTTGCTAGCATGTTCAGAATGTTTCTAGCATGTTTAGCACTCAATTGCATATTTTAGTATGTTGCTAGTAGTGCATCACAGTGTTAAACACGTCACTTCCTGTTGCCAGTGGGTGGCGCTATTACTATAACTGAATATTATAAGGTAGATGTGTTCAGGGCAGGACTCTTCTCAAACATGTGAAGTTTGGAGCAGGACATTGTATGCCTGAGTTAAAACAATTTCCTGTTTCATGGCATTAATCGCATACATTAGCACTTAGCCAAGTGTTGCATGAGATTTAACGTGTTTCTAGCATGTTTGGTACTTCATGGCAAATATAATTGTGTTTCAGGGAGTGAATTACAGTGTAAAGCATGCCATTTCCTGTTGGCAACAGGTAGCACTATGACTAACTGAATATTTGCATGTAGATGTCTTCAGGCCAGGACTCTAATAAAACATGTGAAGTTTGGATCAGATAGGACATTGTATGCCTGAGTTACAACAACTTCCTGTTTCATGGCGAAACATTGAATTTTGTCTGGCCGCCACGGACACACCCTTCAGCGAAAACTCAAGATCTTCCCAATTTAATGTTGCAAAGGCCTTTAGATTAGACTGACCAAAATGTCTCACTTCCTGTTGGGTTTTCCGATTTTGCACCCGGCACGAAGGGCGCTTAATTGAAATTTTGTAGGTGGTGCTATCGAGCCATTTTGCCTCACCTAATTCTGAAATCCATATCACATGTAAATGTTCACCACTTCTGACGCGTGTGCAAAGTTTCATGAGTTTTTGAGCATGTTTAGGCCTTCAAAAATGTGATTTATTTCGGAGAAGAAGAATAATAGACAGAGCAATTACTATAGGGTCCTCACACCATTGGTGCTCGGGCCCTAATAAAAACTGCTTGTCATACTAAAGTATACAATCAATGACACTAAATGATATAGGCCTTCTTGGAAATTCAAAATCAAAATTCAAAATTTTTTCTTGTAATATTATGTAAACTTTTATCAATGTACACTATACTGTCCAAAAGCTTGCGGCCTGTAAAATTTAAAGGTTTTTGCATAAGTCTGATCAAGAAATACAGTAAAAAAGTATTGTAAATATTGTGAAATATTATTACAATTTAAAATAACTATTTTCTATTTGAATATATGTTAAAATGTAATTTATTCCTGTGATGGTAAAGCTGAACTTACAGCATCATCTCCAGATTTCAGAGTCACATGATCCTTCAGAAATCATTATAATATGCTGATTTGCTGCTCAAGAAACATTTATTTATGTATTTATTTTTCTTGATAAATAGAAAGTTCAAAAGAACAGCATTTATTTGAAATGGAAATCTTTTGTAATATTATAAATGTCTTTATTGCCACTTTTGATCAATTTAATGTTTATTTGCTTAAGAGAAGTGTTCATTTCTTAAAAGAAAAAACACATTTGACCCTAAACATTTGAACATTAGTGTACAGTACATCTGGTCTTGAGTCTCTGATGACTGGAAAACTGCACATGACAACACCATCAGCATAGCACAAACCCAGAAATCCCCTGCAGAGATGAAAAAGACTATTTCAAACACATACATCACATGTCTGTCATGTTGAAAACCAATCACAAGTCCACAAAGGCACGTGATAAAATTCACAGGTGGAAATTACAGGGCGCAGGGCTGTCAATCAGACATAATCCCACCCCTTTGATTTGACTACGTGTACTAAATTGGAGTTTTGTGTCTTTTACCATAGAGCGTTAAATGTCATATTCTAGTTTACTTAAAATTATGCTTTAGCAGATATACAATACCATTCAAAAGATTGTCAGTAAGATTTTTTAAGTAATTTAAGTAATGCAAAAATACATTAAATTGATGAAAAGTGACATTTATAGTGTTTATAGTGTTACAGAAGGTTTCTATTTCAAGTCAAGTCACCTTTATTTATATAGCGCTTTTTACAATGCAGATTGTGTCAAAGCAGCTTTACAGTGATAAATGGTATATAATTTTGGCTGCACAGCAGCTCTTAAAGAAAATGCTGTCAATGTATGCAGATGCAAAGCACTGTTGAATATCAAATGTCAAGTGTCCCCAACTAAGCAAGCCAAAGGCGACAGCGGCAAGGAACCCAAACTCCAACAGGTGACATCAGGTGGCAAACAGGTGGCAAATAGGTGTTAAAATGGAGAAAAAAACCTTTTGAGAAACCAGGCTTAGTCGGGGGGCCAGTTCTCCTTTGGCAAACAGTGCTTTGTTACGATTCAGGTAGCTATCATAAGCCACATTCAAAGTATTTATTCCAGTTCAATCCAGTTCAATCCATCGTATTCATCACGCCGGTATGGACAGTTTGTTGAGGAACTGTGCCACTGGCTGTCGTGTCGAAGAGGCCTTCACAATGGATGATCTAGTTGACTCAATCTCTGCTGACACTTCAGGGGTGCGTTGTGGTCGTGTCAAGGCGTAGGTCCTAAATCTCACCTGGATACGGCCTGGATCCGGTTGACTATGGTAAACCTCGGGATAAACAGAAAGACTAATATTAGCGTAGATGCCATTCTTCTTCTGATGTAATGAGTACATCTGGTGTTATAGGAAGGAAGGTCCGGCTGACCTAATTTATGCAGCCTAATAATCCTTTAACGGATTTGAAAAAATAAATTGATAATGTGTTATGTGTATGCCAGGTTAAAGAGATGCGTTTTTAGTCTAGATTTAAACTGACAGTGTGTCTGCTTCCCGAACAATGCTAGGAAGATTGTTCCAAAGTTTAGGTGCCAAATAGGAGAAGGATCTACCGCCTGCAGTTGATTTTGATATTCTAGGTATTATCAGCTGGCCTGAATTCTGAGATCGCAATAGACGTGAAGGACTATAATGCATTAAGAGCTCGCTCAGGTACTGGGGAGCTAAACCATTTAGTGCTTTGTAAGTAATTAGCAAGATTTTAAAATCTATACGATGTTTAATAGGAAGCCAATGCAGTGTTGACAGAACTGGGCTAATATGGTCATACTTCCTAGTTCTAGTAAGAACTCTAGTTGCTGCATTTTGTACGAGCTGTAGTTTGTTTAACAGGCGAGCAGAACAACCACCCAGTAGAGCATTACAGTAATCTAGGCTTGAAGTCATGAACGCATGAACTAACTGTTCTGCATTTGTCATTAAGAGCATATGTCGTAGTTTAGATATATTTTTAAGATGGAAGAATGCGGTTTTGCAGATGCTAGAAACATGGCCTTCAAATGAAAGATTGGTATCAAAGAGCACACCCAGGTTCCTAACTGACGACGAAGACTTAACAGAGCAGCCATCAAGTGTTAGACAGTATTCTATGTTATTACGTGAATTTTTTTTTTTTGGTCCAAAAATTAGAATCTCTGTTTTTTCTGAATTTAGTAGTAGGAAATTACTGGTCATCCAATTTTTTATATCAGCTATGCATTCCGTTAATTTTGTGAATTGGTAAGTTTCGTCAGGGCGCGAAGAAATATAGAGCTGAGTATCATCAGCGTAACAGAGAAAACTAATGCCATGCTTCCTAATGATATCTCCCAAGGGTAGCATGTACAGAGTGAACAGCAACGGTCCTAGTACTGAGCCTTGCGGTACTCCATATTGAACTTGTGATCGATATGACATCTCTTCGTTTACTACTACAAACTGATAACGGTCAGATAAGTATGATTTAAACCATGACAGTGCAATTCCACTAATGCCAACATAATTTTCGAGTCTATTTAAAAGAATATTGTGATCAATAGTGTCAAATGCAGCACTAAGATCCAGTAACACTAATAGAAACATACAACCACGATCTGATGATAAGAGCAAATCATTAGTAACTCTAATGAGAGCAGTCTCAGTACTATGGTACGGTCTAAATCCTGACTGGAAATCCTCACAGATACTATTTCTTTCTAACAACATAGTTGTGATGATACTGCCTTTTCTAGTATTTTTAACAGAAAAGTGAGATTTGAGATCGGCCTGTAATTGACTAATTCTCTAGGATCAAGTTGTGTTTTTTTAATAAGAGGTTTAATAATAGCCAGCTTAAAAGTTTTCGGTACGTATCCTAGTGATAAAGATGAATTAACGATATTAAGAAGAGGATCTATGACCTCTGGAAACATCTCTTTCAATAGCTTATTCGGTATAGGGTCTAACATACATGTTGTTGATTTTGATGATTTAACAAATTTAGACAATTCTTCCTCTCCTAAAGCAGTAAATGAATTGAATTTTCCTCAGGGACACTACAATGCACTGTCTGACACGATACTGTAGTAGATGGTTGCATGGTTATAATTTTCTCTCTAATATTGTCAATCTTGCAAGTAAAGAAGTTCATAAAGTCATTACTGCTATGCTCTTTGGAAACATCAGAAGTTGAAGCTTTATTTCTTGTTAATTTAGCCACTGTATCAAATAAATACCTAGGGTTGTGCTTATTTTCTTCTAAAGTTTTGAAAAATAGGCAGATCTAGCAGTTTTTAAGGCCTTTCTGTACTCAATCATTCTCTCTCTCCACGAAATGCGAAAAACTTCTAGTTTTGTTTTCTTCCAGCTGCGCTCCATTTTTCTGGCTGCTACCTTTAGGGCCTGAGTGTACTCATTGTACCACGGCATTGGATTAATTTCTTTAATCTTTTTTTTAAACGCAAAGGAGCAACTGAGTCTAATGTGCTGGAAAAGACAGAGGCAATAGTTTCTGTTGCAACATCGAGGTCTTCTAAGCTATCTGGTATGCTAAGGCGATGAAACTGATCAGGAAGATTATTTATAAAGCGATCTTTAGTGGTAGAAGTGATGGTTCTACCATATTTATGGCAGGGAGGCAGTTTAGCAGCCTTGACTAAATGTAGTATACATGAGACTAGATAATGATCTGAGATGTCGTCGCTCTGCTGCAGAATTTCAACGGCATCAATATCGATTCCATGTGACAGTATTAGATCTAAAGTATGATTACGACAATGAGTGGGTCCTGACACGTGTTGTCTAACTCCAATAGAATTTAGAATGTCTGTAAATGCCAATCCTAATGCGTCTTTTTCATTATCTACATGGATATTAAAATCACCAACAACAAGGACTTTATCTGCAGCTAGTACTAACTCTGATAGAAAATCAGCAAATTCTTTGATAAAATCTGTATTGTACTGTATGTCAACTGTCAACTTACATAATGTTACATAAAGTACCATCACTTCGAAGGAATTATATTTGAAAGATTTTTGACTAATACTGTAAATATTACTATAAATTACAGCAACACCTCCCCCTTTGCCTTTCTGACGAGGATTGTGTCGAAAATAATAACCTTGAGGGCTAGACTCATTTAAAGTAATGTAATCGTCTGATTTTAGCCAAGTTTCTGTCAAACACAGCAAATCCAGATTATTGTCTGTGATAATATCATTTACAATAAGTGCTTTTGAAGAAAGGGATCTAATATTTAACAACCCAAGCTTTATCATTTGTTTATCAGTATTATCTCTATTTTTTATTTGTTGAACATCAATTACATTTTTACCATTAAATGGGTTTGGAAGTTTTTTGTTTTTACTAATTCGGGGTACAGACACAGTCTCTATGTGATAATATCTAGGTATAAGAGTTTCTATGTGTTGGGAATTATCTGATTTCTGTAATGTGAGGCAGCTAGCAGACGGTCGGTTTAGCCGGTATGTCTGCTTCCTGACCTGGGCCCCAGTTTGTCATGTTTCAGCTCTAAGACTATGTGCCATATTACTAGAGAGAAGAGCAGCACCATCCCGGGAGGGATGAATACCATCTCTTTTCAACAGGTCAGGTCTGCCCCAAAAACTTTTCCAATTGTCTATGAAACTTATATTATTCTGCGGACACCACTTAGACAGCCAGCCATTGAGTGATGATAATCTGCTAACTATCTCATCACTCCGACGAACAGGAAGGGGACCAGAGCAGATTACTTTTCCTGACATTGTACTTGCGAGTTCACACACCTCTTTAATGTTAATTTTAGTGATCTCCGACTGGCGAAGTCGAACATCATTAGTGCCTACGTGAATAATGATTTTAGAGTATTTACGATTTACGATAGAGTTTTTGCTTTGATGTCAGGTGCTCTGGCTCCTGGCAAACATGTGACTATGGTGGCTGGTGTCTCTATTTTCACGTTCTGTGTAATAGAATCGCCAATAACTAGGGCACTTTCAACAGGATTCTCAGTGGGTGTTTCACTGAGTGGGGAGAACCTGTTTGATGTTCTTATTGGAACGGAAGAGTGGTGTTTTCCGCGGCTAGGCCGCCTCATCGTTACCCAAGTGCCCTGCTGCGCGGGCTCTACAGCCGGAACCGAACAATGTACAGAGTTCACTAAGCTAGTCGCATCCAAAACAGTATCTGAAGCCCTTACATTCTTACTATCCTCAATTAAAGTTTGGATGTGTGTCTCTAATTCTGAGATTTTCTCTGTCAGCCTGACTATTTCTCTACATTTATGACATGTAAATCCCTCGTCGCTGACAGAGAAAGCTATACTGAACATGTGGCAAACAGAACACGATATAACACTAGGAGAGGATGACATGACTCACCATGTTTGTAGACTGATCTGACTTACCACAGCTGTTTGAAAAAAAAAAAAAAAGAAAGTGATCTAATATTCAGCAACCCAAGCTTTATCATTTGTTCATTTGTATTATATCTGTTTATTTGTTGAACATCAGTTAAATTTTTACCCTTAAATGGGTTTGGGAGTTGTTGTTTTTTTGTATTTACTAATTCGGGGAACAGACACAGTCTCTATGTGTTGGGATTTAGCTGACTTCTGTGATGCGAGACATCTAGCAGACAGTGAGTTTTGCCAGTCTCTCTGCTTCCTGTCATGTTTCAGCTCTAAGACTATGTGCCATATTACTAAAGAGAAGAGCGGCACCATTCCAGGAGGGATGGATACCATCTCTTTTCAACAGGTCAGGTCTGCCCCAAAAACTTTTCCAATTGTCTTCGAACCCTATATTATTCTGCGGACACAGCTGGCCATTGAGTGATGACAGTCTGCTAAGTATCGCATCACTCCGGCGAACAGGGAGGGAGCCAGATCAAATTACAGTGTCTGACATCATACTTGCTAGTTCACTCACCTCTTTAATATTAATTTTAGTGATCTCCGACTGGCGAAGTTGGACATCATTAGTGACGATATGAATAATAATTATCCAGCACTTTTAAATTTGCTTTGATGTCAGGTGCGCTGGCTCCCAGCAAACATGTGACTATGGTGGCTGGTGTCGCTATTTTCACGTTGTAATTGCCAATAACTAGGGCACTTTCAACAGGATTCTCAGAGGGTGAGTCAGTGAGTGGGGAGCAGCGGAACAGCTGTGTTTTGCCCCATGACTATGCCCTCTCACATTCACCCAGTTGTGTGACAATCACTTTATATAAGCGATTTTAAAAGCAAATTAATTTAAATATTTGTATTATATTGTTCCTTTTTATAATAATAACTAATAATAATAATAATTAATAAATGGCTTCCCTATCTTCCTCCTCCAATTATACCTTCATTTGATTTTCCCATTTTATTACTGATAGTTGATTCAGTTGATGTGTGCTGCATGAACAGAGCTGTAAGACACCTTAATCATTTATTTAAAATGCAAAAAAAAAACCAACAAAAAAAAACAACAACTTTAAAATGCTAGAAAATGTACACAAAAATGCAGTTTAAAGTTGTGCTGCTTTATATTTTTTGTTGAAACCATGATAGGCCTATATATTTTTCAGGATTCTTTTATAAATAAAATAACATTTATTTGCTCCTGTCTGCCTCGCTGCTCAGAGTGGTTTGCGTCTGTAACTCCGTATAGCTTTGTTTTGAATCTCTTACTTTCATTCATTGTTGCTTATATTATCATTACCTTATATATAATATTGCCTACCACATTAATCTGACGTCGCTAGATTTTAATCTTTGAATCTAAATCGCTATTACAACGCGTTTGCATCTCGCTAGCTTGTTAACTTGTCATCACTCTCTCGTGCGCTCATTTTCTTTTCAACACGTTCATCAAACAGCTGTGGTAAGTCGGATCAGTCTACAAACATGGTGAGTCATGTCATCCTCTCCTAGTGTTATATCGTGTTCTGTTTGCCACATGTTCAGTATAGCTTTCTCTGTCAGCGATGAGGGATTTACATGTCATAAATGTAGGGAAATAGTCAGGCTGACAGAGAAAATCTCAGAATAAGAGACACGCATCCAAACTTTAATTGAGGATAGTAAGAATGTAAGGGCTTCAGATACTGTTTTGGATGTGACTAGCTTAGTGAACTCTGTACATTGTTCGGTTCCGGCTGTAGAGCCCGTGCAGCAGGGCACTTGGGTAACGATGAGGCGGCCTAGCCGCGGAAAACACCACTCTTCCGTTCCAATAAGAACATCAAACAGGTTCTCCCCACTCAGTGAAACACCCACTGAGAATCCTGTTGAAAGTGCCCTAGTTATTGGCAATTCTATTACGTGGAACGTGAAAATAGAGACACCAGCCACCATAGTCACATGTTTGCCAGGAGCCAGAGCACCTGACATCAAAGCAAATACTCTATCGTAAATTGTAAATACTCTAAAATCATTATTCACGTCGGCACTAATGTTCGATTTCGCCAGTCGGAGATCACTAAAATTAACATTAAAGAGGTGTGTGAACTCGCAAGTACAATGTCAGGAAAAGTAATCTGCTCTGGTCCCCTTCCTGTTCGTCGGAGTGATGAGATAGTTAGCAGATTATCATCACTCAATGGCTGGCTGTCTAAGTGGTGTCCACAGAATAATATAGGTTTCATAGACAATTGGAAAAGTTTTTGGGGCAGACCTGACCTGTTGAAAAGAGATGGTATTCATCCCTCCCGGGATGGTGCTGCTCTTCTCTCTAGTAATATGGCACATAGTCTTAGAGCTGAAACATGACAAACTGGGGTCCAGGTCAGGAAGCAGACATACTGGCTAAACCGACCGTCTGCTAGCTGCCTCACGTTACAGAAGTCAGATAATTCCCAACACATAGAAACTCTTACACCTAGATATTATCACATAGAGACTGTGTCTGTACCCCGAATTAGTAAAAACAAAAAACTTCCAAACCCATTTAATGGTAAAAATGTAATTGATGTTCAACAAATAAAAAATAGAGATAATACTGATAAACAAATGATAAAGCTTGGGTTGTTAAATATTAGATCCCTTTCTTCAAAAGCACTTATTGTAAATGATATTATCACAGACAATAATCTGGATTTGCTGTGTTTGACAGAAACTTGACTAAAATCAGACGATTACATTACTTTAAATGAGTCTAGCCCTCAAGGTTATTATTTTCGACACAATCCTCATCAGAAAGGCAAAGGGGGAGGTGTTGCTGTAATTTATAGTAATATTTACAGTATTAGTCAAAAATCTTTCAAATATAATTCCTTTGAAGTGATGGTACTTTATGTAACATTATGTAAGTTGACATTTGTGCTGGCTACTGTATACAGGCCACCAGGACACCATACAGACTTTATCAAAGAATTTGCTGATTTTCTATCAGAGTTAGTACTAGCTGCAGATAAAGTCCTTGTTGTTGGTGATTTTAATATCCATGTAGATAATGAAAAAGACGCATTAGGATTGGCATTTACAGACATTCTAAATTCTATTGGAGTTAGACAACACGTGTCAGGACCCACTCATTGTCGTAATCATACTTTAGATCTAATATTGTCACATGGAATCGATATTGATGCCGTTAAAATTCTGCAGCAGAGCGATGACATCTCAGATCATTATCTAGTCTCGTGTATACTACATTTAGTCAAGGCTGCTAAACTGCCTCCCTGCCATAAATATGGTAGAACCATCACTTCTACCACTAAAGATCGCTTTATAAATAATCTTCCTGATCAGTTTCATCGCCTTAGCATACCAGATAGCTTAGAAGACCTTGATGTTGCAACAGAAACTATTGCCTCTGTCTTTTCCAGCACATTAGACTCAGCTGCTCCTTTGCGTTTAAAAAAGATTAAGGAAATTAATCCAGTGCCGTGGTACAATGAGTACACTCAGGCCCTAAAGGTAGCAGCCAGAAAAATGGAGCGCAGCTGGAAGAAAACAAAACTAGAAGTTTTTCGCATTTCGTGGAGAGAGAGAATGATTGAGTACAGAAAGGCCTTAAAAACTGCTAGATCTGCCTATTTTTCAAAACTTTTAGAAGAAAATAAGCACAACCCTAGGTATTTATTTGATACAGTGGCTAAATTAACAAGAAATAAAGCTTCAACTTCTGATGTTTCCAAAGAGCATAGCAGTAATGACTTTATGAACTTCTTTACTTGCAAGATTGACAATATTAGAGAGAAAATTATAACCATGCAACCATCTACTACAGTATCGTGTCAGACAGTGCATTGTAGTGTCCCTGAGGAAAATTCAATTCATTTACTGCTTTAGGAGAGGAAGAATTGTCTAAATTTGTTAAATCATCAAAATCAACAACATGTATGTTAGACCCTATACCGACTAAGCTATTGAAAGAGATGTTTCCAGAGGTCATAGATCCTCTTCTTAATATCGTTAATTCATCTTTATCACTAGGATACGTACCAAAAAATTTTAAGCTGGCTATTATTAAACCTCTTATTAAAAAAACACAACTTGATCCTAGAGAATTAGTCAATTACAGGCCGATCTCAAATCTCACTTTTCTGTTAAAAATACTAGAAAAGGCAGTATCATCACAACTATGTTCCTTTTTAGAAAGAAATAGTATCTGTGAGGATTACCAGTCAGGATTTAGACCGTACCATAGTACTGAGACTGCTCTCATTAGAGTTACTAATGATTTGCTCTTATCATCAGATCGTGGTTGTATGTTTCTATTAGTGTTACTGGATCTTAGTGCTGCATTTGACACTATTGATCACAATATTCTTTTAAATAGACTCGAAAATTATGTTGGCATTAGAGGAATTGCACTGTCATGGTTTAAATCATACTTATCTGACCGTTATCAGTTCGTAGTAGTAAACGAAGAGATGTCATATCGATCACAAGTTCAATATGGAGTACCGCAAGGCTCAGTACTAGGACCATTGCTGTTCACTCTGTACATGCTACCCTTGGGAGATATCATTAGGAAGCATGGCGTTAGTTTTCACTGTTACGCTGATGATACTCAGCTCTATATTTCTTCGCGCCCTGATGAAACTTACCAATTCACAAAATTAATGGAATGCATAGCTGATATAAAAAATTGGATGACCAGTAATTTCCTACTACTAAATTCAGAAAAAACAGAGATTCTAATTTTTGGACCAAAAACTTCTTCACGTAATAACCTAGAATACTGTCTAACACTTGATCTGCTCTGTTAAGTCTTCGTCGTCAGTTAGGAACCTGGGTGTGCTCTTTGATATCAATCTTTCATTTGAAGGCCATGTTTCTAGCATCTGTAAAACCGCATTCTTCCATCTAAACTACGACATATGCTCTCAATGACAAATGCAGAACAGTTAGTTCATGCATTCATGACCTCAAGGCTAGATTACTGTAATGCTCTACTGGGTGGTTGTTCCGCTCGCCTGTTAAACAAACTACAGCTCGTACAAAATGTAGCAGCTAGAGTTCTTACTAGAACTAGGAAGTATGACCATATTAGCCCAGTTCTGTCAACACTGCATTGGCTTCCTGTTAAACATCGTATAGATTTTAAAATCTTGCTAATTACTTACAAAGCACTAAATGGTTTAGCTCCCCAATACCTGAGCGAGCTCTTAATGCATTATAGTCCTTCACGTCTATTGCGATCTCAGAATTCAGGCCAGCTGATAATACCTAGAATATCAAAATCAACTGCAGGCGGTAGATCCTTCTCCTATTTGGCACCTAAACTCTGGAACAATCTTCCTAGCATTGTTCGGGAAGCAGACACACTCTGTCAGTTTAAATCTAGACTAAAAACGCATCTCTATAACTTGGCATACACATAACACATTATCAATTTATTTTTTCAAATCCGTTTAAGGATTATTAGGCTGCATAAATTAGGTCAGCCGGAACCGGGAACACCTCCTATAACACCAGATGTACTCATTACATCAGAAGAAGAATGGCATCTACGCTAATATTAGTCTTTCTGTTTATCCCGAGGTTTACCATAGTCAACTGGATCCAGGCCGTATCCAGGTGAGATTGAGGACCTACACCTTGACACGACCACAACGCACCCCTGAAGTGTCAGCAGAGAATGAGTCAACTAGATCATCCATTGTGAAGGCCTCATCGACACGACAGCCAGTGGCACAGCTCCTCAACAAACCATCCATACCGGCGTGATGAATACGATGGATTGAACTGGATTGAACTGGAATAAATACTTTGAATGTTGCGATCCTATCGGGCTTATGATAGCTACCTGAATCGTAACAAAGCACTGTTTGCCAGAGAAGAACTGGCCCCCAGACTAAGCCTGGTTTCTCCCAAGGTTTTTTTCTCCATTCTAACACCTATTTGCCACCTGTTTGCCACCTGATGTCACCTGTTGTCACCTGTTGGAGTTTGGGTTCCTTGCCGCTGTCGCCTTTGGCTTGCTTAGTTGGGGACACTTGACATTTGACATTTGATATTCAACAGTGCTTTGCATCTGCATACATTGACAGCATTTTGTTTAAGAGCTGCTGTGCAGCCAAAATTATATACCATTTATCACTGTAAAGCTGCTTTGACACAATCTGCATTGTAAAAAGCGCTATATAAATAAAGGTGACTTCAAAAGCACTTAATGTAGATGATATGATTACAGATTGTAAACTAGATGTGCTGTGTTTGACAGAAGCCTGGCTAAAACCAGACGATTACATTACTTTAAATGAGTCCACCCCCCAAGATTACTGTTGTAAACATGAGCCTAATCTGAAAGGCAAAGGGGGAGGTTTTTCTGTAATTTATAGTAATATCTTCAGTATTACTCAGAAGTCTAGTTTCAAATATAATTCCTTCGAAGTGATGGTGCTTTATGTAACTTTATGTAGTGTAAGTGATAAATATGGTACAAATGTGGTAAAACAATCATTTCTACCACTAAAGACTGCTTTATAAATAATCTTCCTGATCAGTTTCATCTCCTTAGCATAGATAGCTTAGAAGAACTCGATGTTGCAACAGAAATTATTGACTCTCTTTTCTCCAGCACATAAGACACAGTTGATCTTTTGAGCTTAAAGAAGATTAAGGAAAATAGTCCAACACAATGGTACAACAAGCACACTTGGGCCCTTAAGAGAGCAGCCAGAAAAATGGAGCGCAGCTGGAAGAAAACAAAACTAGAGGTTTCTATTTCTTCAATCTCTTAGAAAAAATGTCTCAGGTTATGCATGTGACCATGGTTCCCTTAGAAGGGGAACTCGCACTGCGTCTGAAGACACTTTGGGGAACGCCTCTAGAGTGTCTTCGAACGCAGTAAGAGTTCCCATTTGTAAAGGAACATCTCAGGTTACGCATGTAACCATGGTTCCCTTTCGAATGAAAACTTGCACTGTGTCTGAAGACACTCTGGAGGCGTTTCCCAAAGTGTCTTCAGACGCAGTGCGAGTTCCCATTCGAAAGGGAACAAACACAACCCTAGGTATTTATTTGTTACAGTGGCTAATTTAATGAGAAAATAAAGCTTCAACTTCTGATGTTTCCAAACAGCACGGCAGTAATTACTTTATGAATTTCTTTACTTGCAAGTTTGATAATATTAGAAAGAAAATTATAACCATGCAACTGTCTACAACAGCATCGCATCAGACAGTGCATTGTAGTGTCCCTGAGGAAAAATTCCATTCATTCATTGCTATAGGAGAGGAAGAACTGTCTAAACTCATTAAATCATGAAAATCAACAACATATACCAACTAAGCTATTGAAAGTGATACTTCCAGAGGTCATAGATCCTCTTCTTAATATCATTCATTCATCTTTGTCACTAGGATACATACCGAAAAAGCTGGTTTAAGCTTTAAGCTGGTTCTTATTAAAACAACACAACTTGATTCTAGAGAATTAGCCAATTACAGGCCGATCTCAAATCTACCTTTTCTGTCAAAAAATACTAGAAAAGACAGTATCGTCACAACTATGTTCCTTTTTTAGAAAGAAATGGTATCTGCAAGGATTTTCAGTCAGGATTTAGACCGTACCATAGTACTGAGACTGCTCTCATTAGAGTTACAAATGATTTGCTCTTATCATCAAATTGTGGTTGTATCTTTCTATTAGTTTTACTGGATCTTAGTGCTGCATTTGACACTATCGACCACAACATTCTTTTGAATAGACTCAAAAATTATTTTTCCGTTAGTGGAGTTGCATTGGCATGGTTCAAATCATACTTATCTGACCATTATCAGTTTGTAGCAGTAAATGAAGAGATGTAATACCAGTCACAAGTTCAGTGTGGAGTACCGCAAGGCTCAGTACTAGGACCATTGCTTTTCACTCTGTACATGCTATTGGGAGATATCATTAGGAAGCATGGCATTAGTTTTCACTGATACTCAGCTCTATATTTCTTCGCTCCCTGGCGAAACTTACCAATTCACAGAATTAATGGAATGCATAGCTGATATAAAAAATGGATGACTATTAATTTCCTACTACTAAATTTAGGAAAAACAGAGATTCAAATTTTTGGACCAAAAACCATCGCATGTAATAACCTAGAATACTGTCTAACACTTGATGGCTGCTCTGTTAAGTCTTCGTTGTTTTTTCTAGCATCTGTAAAACCGCATTCTTCCATCTTAAAAATATATCTAAACTAGGACATATGCTCTCAATGACAAATGTGGAACAGTTAGTTCATGCGTTCATGATCTCAAGGCTAGATTATTGTAATGCTCTACAGGGTGGTTGCCCTGCACGCTTAATAAACAAACTACAGCTGGTCTAAAACGCAGCAGCTAGAGTTCTTACTAGAACCAGGAAGTATGACCATATTAGCCCGGTTCTGTCAACACTGCATTGGCTCCCTATTAAACATTGTATAGATTTTAAAATCCTGCTAATTACTTACAAAGCACTAAATGGTTTAGCTCCCAAGTACCTAAGCAAACTCTTAACGCATTATAGTCCTTCACATCTGTTGTGATCTCAGAATTCTAGCCAGTTGATAATACCTAGAATATCAAAATCAACCGCAGGTGTTAGATAGTTTTCCTATTTAGCACCTAAACTTTGGAACAGTCTTCCTAGCATTGTTCGGGAAGCAGTCACACTCTGTCAGTTTAAATCTAGACTAATAACACATCTCTTATAACCTGGCATACATATAACACATTATCAATTTATATTTTGACATCCGTTAAAGGATTGTTAGGCTGCATAAAGGTCAGCCAGAACCGGGAACACTTCCTATAATACCAAATGTACTCGTTACATCATAAGAAGAATGGCATCTATGCTAATATTAGTCTCTCTGTTTATCCCGAGGTTTACCGTAGTCAGCCGGATCCGGGCTGTATCCAGATCAGAAGGAGGACCTGCGCCTAAACACATCCCTGAAATGTCAGCTAGATTGTGTCAACTAGACCATCCCCTGTGAAGTCCTCATCGACATGACAGCCAGTGGCACAGATCCCCAACAAAACCGTTTCCATACTGGCATGATGAATCTGATCTTCAACCAGATGGAACTGGATTAAATATTTTGACTGTTCCTGTCCCAATCTGACTTGGGGACACTTGATATTCAACAATGTTTTTGATCTGACTGCACTGACACCATTGTATGCGAATAGAACTGAGCTGGACGATGACATCACTGTTTTCTCCAGAGCTGCTGTATAGTTAAATGAACTAAATTAATACCTAATGATTTTAATACAGAATGAATCGATACTGAACTTACTTAAGCTGGACAATGACACCATTTTTTTCTAGAGCTACTGTACAGCCAAAATTATGTTCCCTCTATCACTGTAAAGCTGCTTTGACACAATCTGCATTGTAAAAAGCGTTATATAAATAAAGGTGACTTGACTAATAAAATCTTAAGAATCAGCTGCAGGGCGGCATTGTCCTGGCTTCTGACATTTTTGTTTTTAATTGGAACACACGTTTCTGCCACTCTATGAAGTGATAAACAGCACAAGTCGCTTGATCCATTCAGATTTGACTCCAAATTTTGTTTTATACAGTTGTGTCATGTGATATGGGAACATTGCAGGTTCTGTGGGGAATGTAGCTTAAAACAGCTGCGACCATGTAAATACATGACTAGGTAGACGCCAATATATACAACTACAAGCTTGTCAATCCAGCACCACCATTTTTATAGTAATTTACCTTGCAGCTACTAACAGTGAAGAAATATGGTGTTTTGGCAGAAATGTATTTATTAAAAATGTTGCTATTATTACTTAAATTAAATATTGCGGATAAATCACTTTTATAGTGGCTGTTTTCATATTTTCTACATGTTTGCAATATTTTTATTACAAATTCTTGTCACGGTCACCAGTTCTGTCACTTCTGCACTACATCTCCCATCATCCTCCCTGGCTCCCACCTGCATGTATTTCACAATCACCTGCCAGCAATCACTCTCGTCATCAGCTCTATATAAACACTCACCTCTTCTCCCCTCATTTGTCCAGTCTCATTTATATGAAGTGGACAACTCTCCTGTTCTCCTATGTGCATCTCCAGTGTGTATCTCCAATGGGTATATCAAGTGTGCACCTTAACTGTTTGTGCACCTTAACTGTTTATTCCCCTGATTCACTATGTTTGCTCATTGCTGTTAATGAACTGTTCTTCTAAACTTCATCTTGTCTAAGTCCTCATTTCGTGACAGAAGACTGGACCACAACAGCAGACAGCACAATGAGCACAATCTCCTTCGATCCTACAAATCTACTTCTAGCCATTTTCCAAGATGGTCGTCCGATCGAGGATTACGTGGAGGAATTTTTAGAGCTCTCCAACATGGTGCCTTGGAATGAGAGCACTTTAAAGACAGTATTCTGCAGATTCCAGCGGCTTCAGCAACCACTTGTTTCCTGCAGCATTACATCAAGGATGTCCTTTGGCTATGTGGATCTTCTTTTACAGTAGGTGAAGTGGTAGAAGCCATCGCTCCACCCTCCCAATCTGCACATCTTTTTTCAGTCCTTCATTTTCCAGTAGCCCAATGCACTGAATCCTCATCAGCCCTAGAACTCCTCATGCAAGCACATGATTTTCTTCCTGCCCAGTGGTCAGCTTTAGGGGTCCCATACCCAGAGCCAGGAAGATTGTTTCTTTAAGCATGGATTTGATTTCCAAGTCCGCAAACCCACCTATAAGTTCAGCAAGGCAGTTGTGAAAAAGCGTAGTACTTCCAGACATCTTTTAACTCCTGTTTTATCCAGTAAATCCATTCCAGAGACTGAAATTCCTGAGTCCACTCCAATCCAGAGTTTCCTTCATTCCAGGCCAATCCAGAATGCTCTCCAGAGCTCAGCCAGGAGCCAGCTCGCCTCATAGAGCTCAGCCAGGAGCCCGCTCGCCTCGTCCCAGAGCTCAGCCCAGTGCCCTCTCTCACCCTAGAGCTCAGCCCGGTGCCCTTTCTAGCCCCAGAGCTTAGAGCTTTGGAATGTCCATAATGGCACTAGCATATGTGTGTCTGGGCCACACACACATCGGCTCCAGCCCCTGACCAGAGTTTAGTGATGGTTCCAGCCCATGAGCCTGCTCCAGAGTCCACTCCAGTACCTGAACCCGCTCCAGAGTCTGCTCCAGCCCACGAACCCACACCAAAGTCCACTCCCATTCACAATCCCATAGCTTCCCCCAAGAAAAAAAAAGGGAGGGAGGGAGGCATACATCCCCGGCCATAGTGGCCGAGCCAGACTTCTATACCAAGGCCACGAAGGCCGAGCCTCCCTGGTCCCCTGAACAGCCGGCGCCTCGCTGGTCACCTGCGCAGCCGCTGCCATCCTGGTTACCGTCTGGAGGCTTCTCAGCCTGCTGGCACTGCCCTGGTTACCAGCTAAGACTCCAGGATGCCCGCCAGCCCGCCCGCACTCCCTCCCTGTCGGACTGTTTACGGCACGAGGACGCACCTCATGAGAGGGGGGAATACTGTCACAGTCACCAGCTCTGTCACTTCTGCACTACATCTCCCTTCATCCTCCCTGACTCCCACGTGCACGCACTTCACAATCACCTGCACCTGCCAGCAATCACTCTTGTCAGCAGCTCTATATAAGCACTCACCTCTTCTCCCCTCATTTGTCCAGTCTCGTTTATACGAAGTGGACTACTCTCCTGTTCTCCTATGTCTATCTCCAGCGTATTTCTTCATTGTGAATCCCCAATGTGTATCTCCAGCGTGGACATGACATGAACGGTCTCAGGCTTTGCAGGCATGACGTGAACGGTCTCAGGCTTTGCAAGCATGACGCAAGCATGGCGGGCATCCTGGAGTCTTAGCTGGTAACCAGGGCGGTGCCAGCAGGCTGAGAAGCCTCCAGAGGGTAACCAGGATGGCAGTCTCTGGCCTGGCAGGCATGACGTAAAGTAACTCTGGCTTGGCAGGCATGATGCACCGTCAAACCAATGAACCAATGAACCAATGACAACATAGGACACCTGACAAGGGGAGCACATGGCAGGATCACATGACTGGAACATGACAAACAAGTGAAACATATGGCAAAAGGGAGCACTTGGCAAACTAGAAACATATCAATGAGACATGACTAAACTACAAATTAAAACATGAACATGAAACAAAAACAAAACTAGACGTGACAGTCATACAGGTTTGGAACGACATGAGGGTGAGTAAAGGATGACAGATTTAATAGCAGTAAATTCACTTTACGGAATCCTAGCTCAAAATCAGTGCCTTACTGTCAAATGCATTACTATGTGACAAAAGTGCAATATTAAATTTGTTAACTGCATTTGCAGTAAATTCAATAATATCCATCATTATTTGTCCCTGTCCTAGTTTTATTTATTCATCTATTTTCTCCAATTTAAGGCCCTAACCCCAAAAACATTCTTGGGGGGAACTCGTGGGCTGCATGGGCTGGGTATGGAAGTAAAATAATGACAAAAGTTTTTGAAACAAAACAGCTTGTTGAATTACACTAATTGGAAAAAAAAAATGCATCGCATAAACCGTGCTTGAATTTCAATGCATTAGGGTTAGGGCTTGTTTTTAGGGCTTGCATTTACAGGTGCTGGTCATATAATTAGAATATCATCAAAAAGTTGATTTATTTCACTAATTCCATTCAAAAAGTGAAACTTGTATTTTATATTCATTCATTACACACAGACTGATATATTTCAAATGTTTATTTCTTTTAATTTTGATGATTATAACTGACAACTAAGGAAAATCCCAAATTCAGTATCTCAGAAAATTAGAATATTGTGAAAAGGTTCAATATAGAAGACACCTGGTGCCACACTCTAATCAGCTAATTAACTCAAAACACCTGCAAAGGCCTTTAAATGGTCTCTCAGTCTAGTTCTGTAGGCTACACAATCATGGGGAAGACTGCTGACTTGACAGTTGTCCAAAAGACGACCATTGACACCTTGCACAAGGAGGGCAAGACACAAAAGGTCATTGCAAAAGAGGCTGGCTGTTCACAGAGCTCTGTGTCCAAGCACATTAATAGAGAGGCGAAGGGAAGGAAAAGATGTGGTAGAAAAAAGTGTACAAGCAATAGGAATAACCGCACCCTGGAGAGGATTGTGAAACAAAACCCATTTAAAAATGTGGGGGAGATTCACAAAGAGTGGACTGCAGCTGGAGTCAGTGCTTCAAGAACCACTACGCACAGACGTATGCAAGACATGGGTTTCATTCCTTGTGTCAAGCCACTCTTGAACAACAGACAGCGTCAGAAGCGTCTTGCCTGGGCTAAAGACAAAAAGGACTGGACTGCTGCTGAGTGGTCCAAAGTTATGTTCTCTGATGAAAGTAAATTTTGCATTTCCTTTGGAAATCAGGGTCCCAGAGTCTGGAGGAAGATAGGAGAGGCACACAATCCACGTTGCGTGAGGTCCAGTGTAAAGTTTCCACAGTCAGTGATGGTTTGGGGTGCCATGTCATCTGCTGGTGTTGGTCCACTGTGTTTTCTGAGGTCCAAGGTCAACGCAGCCGTATACCAGGAAGTTTTAGAGCACTTCATGCTTCCTGCTGCTGACCAACTTTATGGAGATGCAGATTTCATTTTCCAACAGGACTTGGCACCTGAACACAGTGCCAAAGCTACCAGTACCTGGTTTAAGGACCATGGTATCCCTGTTCTTAATTGGCCAGCAAACTCGCCTGACCTTAACCCCATAGAAAATCTATGGGGTATTGTGAAGAGGAAGATGCGATATGCCAGACCCAACAATGCAGAAGAGCTGAAGGCCACTATCAGAGCAACCTGGGCTCTTATAACACCTGAGCAGTGCCATAGACTGATCGACTCCATGCCACGCCGCATTGCTGCAGTAATTCAGGCAAAAGGAGCCCCAACTAAGTATTGAGTGTTGTACATGCTCATACTTTTCATGTTCATACTTTTCAGTTGGCCAAGATTTCTAAAAATCCTTTCTTTGTATTGGTCTTAAGTAATATTCTAATTTTCTGAGATACTGAATTTGGGATGTCAGTTATAATCATCATGAGTTGTCAGTTATAATCATCAAAATTAAAAGAAATAAACATTTGAAATATATCAGTCTGTGTGTAATGAATGAATATAATATACAAGTTTCACTTTTTGAATGGAATTAGTGAAATAAATCAACTTTTTGATGATATTCTAATTATATGACCAGCACCTGTATATGGGCTGAAATTTAACATGGTCATATATTTAACCCTCTGGGGTCTGAGGCTAATTTGGGGCCCTGGAGAAGTTGTGACATGCCCTGACATTTGTGCTTTTTTCAGTTGCTTATAAACATATTAATGACAAAAGTCTCATTACACTGTATTCAGCACAAACTAGGCTACAGTAATATGTGAGTAACAAGTATGTGCATGTTTGTATTTCTGAGAGAATTATGTATATGCATGGTTTTTGAAAAAAAAAAAAAAGTCACTGAAATAAGGCCTCAAAACACATACTAAATATTTTTTCACAAGACTTTACTGTATATTTTAGTCTAGAGTTTTTGCTTCAAAGTGATGTTAAAATCATTCTGCCTACTCAGGCACATAAAACAACATATTAATTTTGAGGCATGAATCTTCATGAATAATGCTGTGATTCACACCTGAGGAGATTAAGACCCTGCCCCTAATGAGCCGCATAATGAGCCATTCAGTCAGGAATATGACTAGACTAAGAAAGAGTGCAATGACAAAAGAAATATCATTTTTTGTTTGTAGTTTATTTAAAATATAGTTATAAATGAGAGTCAAAGACACATTTTGAGTACACAGTTATACCTCGATATAAATCCAGGTAAAAAAAAAAAAAAAAGAATAAGAAAAAAAACTTTCCTGCTTCCAGTCAGTGATCTCATT
Source organism: Ctenopharyngodon idella (assembly GCF_019924925.1). Lineage (NCBI taxonomy): Eukaryota > Metazoa > Chordata > Actinopteri > Cypriniformes > Xenocyprididae > Ctenopharyngodon > Ctenopharyngodon idella. The sequence goes on along the minus strand of NC_067233.1, from coordinate 20,127,436 downwards.
ATCATATGCATGCAGGCCAATATCTGGTCACTATGATTCTCAAATCTTAAATCTGTGAGATAAAGGGGAAAAAAACCTTTGTGAGCTTGCTGATAATAGGATCATATTAAAAATAATTTAAAATAATGTTTTTTTATTTTAATATACTTTAAAATATAATGTATTTCTGTGATGCAAAGCTGAATTTTCATTATTCATTGAGAACAAAAGCTTCATATGGCACTAGACTATTTCATAGTAAACACTTCTTAATCTGTTCAAAACAGGCCAAAGAAATCGTCTAAACATCCATATTACCTCTATGACATTTTATGTATTATATTTGTTATATTATAGAGGCTAAATGTCTGTATTATAATATTCACAGACACTATATCGTGATTAGAATAAAGAACTTAAGAATAAAAAAACGTAACATTCACAATCATCGGCTTGATCAAGTTGATCCTAAAATGTAATTGAAAGTGCTCTTCCTTTGAGGTAAATTCTTCCAGAATTATTCCTCACTGCATCTCAAAATGATGTACATGAATCTGACTAAGCTTGATACATTTTTTACTCTGTTGCATTGGTCGCCTCAGAATTTGCATTTGAATAGAGCACGAGCTACGTGGGCGTGGCCGCATTAGTGGATAATGAGATGATTTGCGAACGACTGACATCTCTCTATTTTCAAACAGATTACATAAACAGAGAATTTTTTTTTTTCGATACATGATTTAAAACCGGACATTTCAACGTTTCTTCGGACATATGTCTCATGTTTGTGTGATTAGTATTCTCTAAATTACAGTTCATTTTCTGAGGACTATCAGAATGGACTTCATTCAGATAGAGATGGGAGGTCGAGCATCACTTTTAGTTTTCTTTATTTTGTGTACACAAATAAAATAAGACATTCCACAGTTTTTAATAATATATAACTCTTATTTGTATGTCCAAAATTGCTGGAGTATTTCGAGTCTCTTTTGCACTGATATTAAAAAAAAATGCAAGTAAAGGCGCCGACGACTTAACCGACTCCAGAGTGTTAAAGGTGCGGTATGTAAGAATGACAGCTAGTGGTTGAAATGGGCACTGCAGTCCAAATTCAAAATATTGTTTGCCCTGCCCCCTCCTCCTCAGACTCAACGCTCACACGGGTTGCCAGTTTGAGGACACACAACAGGAGCGAGTTCAATTGGCGAGGCGACAGGCGAGGAGACTTACACACTGTAAGTTGATTAGTTGATTTATGATGAGTTGATATCACGTTTTAATATGCTCCCATTCATAGAGATTTTTAGATGAATGATGAGGCTTTTTAGGTCAGGTAGAATCTGCAATCTCTGACCCAGTTTGTTCACATGGCTGCAATTCGCTGCATGTGTTTTGTGCCAACTGGCAACCCGGGGTGCCGAAATACTATTGGGTAAATTGGCAATGTGCAGTCTTGCACAGACTAAAACAAAAACAGACATTCCGACACGGAATGCACATTTCAAAGTAAAATAACTAGCTCTGGTTTTCAGAGAAATGAGTATGTGAACTCAGCATGTTGCCTAAATATCTGCAAACATATTATGGTATTTTTATGCTTTAGTACAGTCAAAAACTTACATACAGCACCTTTAAGATGTGAATATTTCACTTCAAAACATTTCTCACACATTTTTAAAAATTCAATAATCTATATTCACCTTTCAGATTTCTATTTTCTATTTAAAAATACAACCTATAATATTCGGCAGGCAATTTTCTGTCCATTTTATTCTGCTTTACAAATTCACTTCCACAAATTCAGTAGTTCAAATTCAACAGAAAATTCAACATTGCAAATCCGGGAACTGCAGGAATAGCAGTAGATTGCCGATGCATAGTCTTCATCTGCTGTTAGTCGGCCTCACCAGCAGGTGCCGCAGTGGAAGACCAGAGCAACGGTTAGCGATTCATTCATTCATTCATTCATTCACAAAAAAAGATTTATAGAAATGGAGCAAGCAGTAAGTATATGCGATGATTATCAGGGCCTGTATATAAAAAAAGCTGATAAAGACACAAAAGATGTGTTTACATTTAGTTCTGTGTCTTCACAGTTACTTTTCCTGTGTCCTATAGCCTACATGTAAGCAGCTTTCTCTATCGTGAATGATAAATTCATAACCCCCCATAAATTCAAAGAATATTTAATTTAAATATTGAATTTTTAATAATGAAAATGTGTGTGAAATGATTTGAACTGATATATTCATAGCTTAAATATACGACCATGTTGAATTTCAGCCCATATAAATGCAAGCCCTAAAAGTACAATGCATTAAAGGAATAGTTCACCCAAAAATGAAAATTCTATCATCATTTACTCACCCTCAAGTTGTTCCAGATCTGTATAATTTTCTTAGTTCTGTTGAACACAAAGGAAGATATTTTGAAGAATGTGTTAAACTGAACAGTTTTGAGGCACCATTGACTTCCATAGTAGTTTTTTTCCTACTATGGAAGTCAATGGTGCCCTAAAGTGGCCTGGTTACAAACTTTCTTCAAAATATCTTCCTTTGTGTTCAACAGAACAAAGAAATGTTTACAGGTTTGGAACAACTTGAGGGTGAGTAAATGATGATAGAATTTTCATTTTTGGGTGAACTATCCCTTTAAATTGCAAGCATGGTTAAAGCAATGAATATTTTTTCAATTATTGCAATTTAACAAGCTGTTTTGTTTCAAAAACTTTTGTCATTATTTTACTTCCATAGCTGGGTTTGTCCACGGCCGAATTTTAGCCCCGCCCCAGCCCTGACTGCACTACTCACTCTTCAAAAGCTTCTCTATATAGGGTTCAGTTCAACTATTGAAACATGTCATCAGAACAAAAAGAAAAATATACCTGACTGGCTGGGTCTGTGAGGTCCAATTATGATGTCACAAACAAAAAAATGTGTAATTAATAACAAACACTGTGACCTGTCAGAGAGACAGGAAAAAAAGCATTTTCAGCTGTTCTGTAAATGTATTTTGGTTACCTGCTGATGCCCACAAAATGGCAGTATCCAATTTCTATATGTCCAGAACCAGCTTCCTGTTTTAGATAGGAAATATGTTAACCAGGAAGAAAACTGTACTAATCATGGGGTCTTTAAGAGTGAATCCTGTGACTGCAGACAATATTTGTGCATGTGTTTTTGCAGGAAGTTAATTAGAAAAAAAGTATGTTACCGTTTTCGCGTGTCAGAATAAGTGTTAAAATGCTCAACAACTTCAGCACAAATGACCTCGACACATAAGGTGCCAGTGTTCAGCCAGCTCTCTTAATCTTTAATCAAAATAGCATCCCCTCTCCCTCACAGCAAAATCTCTTCTCTTCTCTGATGACTTGTTTATTGGTGTGAGGGCAGGACAATCTATCACTCACATGAGATCCATGAATAGCTAAACACAACAATCCAATAATCCAATCAATTTCCCATGGACAAAATCATGTCCTGTCCAACATTTTGTCTTGTTAGAGAATCTGTTTCACTCAGATATACGTCACACAGTGAGGAAGAAAAGACTATTGCAATGTTCATGTCGACTTTAAGCAAACAAAGTTTAAAGGCCAATAAGCATTAGTGACTTCACATCAGTTGGACTCTTTATTAATACTACAAGTTACTTTTCTGCCAACTTCCTGAGCCAGATATTGCCAATTTGATCCGATTAGTCAGCATTTTGACAACGAATTCTGTTCACACGTGACCTCTAACTGAAAAATGCTGTTGAATCTACAAAAAAGGCTGTGAAAGTGCATATTGTCATAAGTTTTTGCTGTTTTTCACACATACAAACACTCAAACGATGTCATCATGCGTCATTCTTTAGAAATAAGAATGTCTAGTGACTACCATAAACTACATAAGACAGATGACTGCTACTGCACACACACAATATACGCCTTGTTGATAAACACTTTGTTTTTTATTACGTCACAGTTGTTTTGATCGGAATATCCTGTCACGAGGGGAAGGATGTTCACTTAAGAGAGAGAGAGAGGATGATGCTGGGAAGATGCTGAGGAAATGAAATAGAAGAGATACCTACGTGCAAGTGAATGGATAAAGAGACAGAGAGAGAAGGGGGAGAGAGGAAAGGAACTGTACCACCAGCAGGCCCCTACAGATCTGCCAAACCGCTAGAAGAAAAACCCTGTTTTATTTATAGTGTGGCGTATCCATGGAAACCTGAGAGGTCACTGCAAGCTAGACCTGTATTTCACCCTTGCTCAGGGGAGTAGGATTTCACGGAGAGGCGCTTAGATGTGTGTGCGTGTGCATGTGTGTGTGTATGTGTGTGTTTGCGCACAACACAGAACCGTGACTGATGGTGGTCACGCAGTCCCTAGAGCAGGCAGCCAGGCCCGGTGCATGCTGGGATGTGTGCACAGGAGGCAAGAGAAAAGCACAGGCAGAAATTGCGTCTTTCCCGTAGCTGTACATCAGAGCAGTTTTTGTTCGTCCAAACACGTTTTTGCTCTGTGGCTCTCCAGGGTATCAAATATCATGGCATTAGTCAAGGTTGAGCATAAGGTTTCATGTGATACATGAAAATTTTCACCACAAAATGTTTAATTGCCTTGCAAGTATTTTGATCCTTAATTAATTCTTTCATTTTACAGAATTGCAAATTGTATATTGCAATTTAGCTCTCTCTGTTGTAACTATTTATAACTATTGCTTATAGTTAGGGTTAGAGATTTGAACAAACCACTAATGCTTACTGCACAGTTTGATGAATGATAAATGATGCTGCATCAAATCACAAAGCCATTTGAGAAGAGGTGTGCCGTTACTTTTCAAAGTGTTAAGATTTATGTTTGCTGTTGTTTGCCTTGTGGATGATAAAACAGGTGAAGAAATCTCATAGGTTTCCACTGAAGGAGCCATATGCAGGGTCACTTTCTGTATAGACACATGCCTTAAAGTCTTGGCTAAAGCTATATTGAACATTAACAGATATTACCCAGGGAATAGTGTACAGTTACATTTAGCACATGTTGACCCAATAGTGGGGCATATTGCCACATAATAGGGGGCTTGTTGTCATAATGTCAACCTATTGTTTATTGAAACTGATTTGAAAACAATACAGTTTTTTATTTTACTGAAATGTTAGTAATAAAGCATAAGATGTCTTCCACAAAAATCTGTATTTAAAATATATTATTATATAGTATTTAATGTCTTTGCAGCAAAATGTCAACAGTGAAACAACTATGCACAAAAATGTAAAAAAAAAAAAAAAAAACAAAACAAAACAAAAAAAAAGCATGCAAAAATTACAGATTCACAGCAAAAACATGTTTTGGGGCATAAATCAATCATATAAAATTAGAACATAAAATACATGACAACATGCCCCAACCTTACATTTATGGGGGAAAAATGTTATGAAGAGATACTGCCATTCAACAGTTTGGGTCAGTAATTTTTTTTTTTTTTTTTTTTTTTTTTTTTGAATATTTAAATACTTTTGTTCAGCTAGAATGATTTAAACTGATCAAAAGTGATGTAAAGCCATTTATGTCACTCATTTCTATTTCAAATAAATGCTGTTCTTTTAAACTTTCTATTCATCAAAAAAATCCTGAAAAATATTAAGTAGTACAACTGTTTTCAACACTGAAAAAAGCTATTTTAAATTGTCATAATATTTCACAATATTACCGTTTTTTTCTGTATTTTTGATCAAATAAATGCAGTGTTGATGAGCATAAGAGACTTCTTTCAAAATCATTATAAAGTCTTACTGACTCCAAAGTTTTGACCGGTAGTGTAAGTTATTGTGATTTTTGACAGGTGGATGATAAAACTACCCAGAACACCTTTTTTTTTTTTTTTTTTAAGAAAATGTAAAATTCTATTACTTCTATTTAATCACTGAAACTTTAAATCAATTCATTTTATGAGACAAATCCTACAGCAAAAAAACTGTTTAAGTTTTCAGTCCCTGCATTGCATCAGCTCTAAGTTTACATCGATGAAAAACAATTTCCCTAACAAGGACACAACTGCCTTACGAATGCCGTCTACCTGAGAATCATTAAAATAACCACCACATTTTCTGGACAAAAACCCCACAGTTAAGCGATCATTATTTAGGTTGCAAATCTGAAGGCCGGATATAAAAATGAAGACTAAAAGTCTTCTGAAGATGCTGAAGTAAAACAAGCGCATAAATTAGGAAAAGGCTACCCAACAATACCCAACTGTTGGATGTCCCAGTGGGTGCTGTTGTTCAATTATCAAGCAGATCAAACAACCGAGTAGCAGTCTTAAAAATTGGATGCCCCAGTGTGAACAAGAATGACATGTGAGAAAAACTGCGGAGGAGCCAACGATCACTTTGAAGGAGTTACAGAGTTCAGCAGACTGAAGGTGCACCAGTCAAGCATATCAAACGCTCTGACACTAGCCTGTATGGGAGGGTTGCACAAAAGAAGCCATTACTCAAAGGAACCATGTGAAAGAACATTCTGAGTTTGCCAAAAAGCTTAATAGCGTCCCGATTACAATGTGGGAAATTATTTCGTGGTCAGATGAAAACAAGATATAGAGCGTTTTAGTAAAAATTCAAAGCAATTTATGTGGTGTAAATCTAACCTCACCACAAAAAAGCTCCATGCCTAGAGTGAAATATAGTGGGGGTTGCATCATATTGTACGGCTGTGTTTGATCAGCAGGGACTGGACATCTTGTTAAGATAGAAGGAAGGATGGATGGATGGTGCAAAAAAAAATACTGGTATGAATACTATACAACACTATGCATCACTGATTAGATAGTAATACAGATTCTATTCACTTCACAGTTTCAAAGCTGAATCGGAATCTGAATTTGACTGAACATTCTAAAAAATAAATGTTCCATTTCCAAGTAGAACCAATCCAAATTTGGGTCAAATATGGACAAACCCAACCATTGGGTTAAAAATTTACGCCTTCCCTATTCAACTTACGGAACGAATGCGGCGCCAGTTCCGTTTTTCCGTAAGTTGAATAGGGAAGGCGTAGGACATTTAGCATAAGCTTTTTGAAGAATACGGAATCGCGTTCTGGTGGAAGCACTTGTGATGTGATCATTTGTGCCTATAAAGCATATATATTTTGATTTTTTTTTAGAAAATGACCGATCATTTCGCTAGATAAGACCCTTATTCCTCGTCTGGTATCATTTAAAGCCCTTTGAAGCTGCACTAAAACTGTAATTTTGACCTTCAACCATTTGGAGACCATTGAAGTCCACTCTAAGGAGAATAATCCTGGAATGTTTTCATTAAAAACCTTAATTTCTTTTCGACTGAAGAAAGAAGGACATGGACATCTTGGATGACATGGGGGTGAGTAAATAATCAGGAAATTTTTATTTGAAAGTGAACTATTCCTTTAATCTAAAGCATAATATTCTAACATAAAAAAAAAAAAATGACAATATGCCCCAATTTGACATTTATGGTGGAAAAAAACTACACTGTAAAGAGTAGTTGACAGTATTGGTGACTTTCTGATGTTTTGTCCTCTTTGTAATGAAACCAGCGCCATCAGCAACCAACAGCACAGCATGTGTGTGTGTTTGATGAGTATGTGACGGAAATCTGATTAGAGATAAAGCTGTAAACTTTGTTAGCTTGCAGAGGTGACAGCGTCAGATACGGTGGATCAGACAACCTCCTCCCTCCCTCTCTTTCTCTTTCTCTCTCTCTCTCTCCCTATCTCTCTTGCTAGCCTTTAGGCCAATTCAATAAAGCCAGGCCCTTATTTACCGTCAGACGGCACGGCAACACACTGGACTGTGGTGAGAAGAACAATGGACCCTCACAGCCCCGTCTTTACACAACACTACCCACGGCTGACGCTATCCCAGCCCAGCCCAGCCCACAGGCCCGATGCTGTGCTGATAAAGACCAGAGTCACGCTAGCTTAGTTTGAGCTCATACAAAATGAGTACAGAGAATCAATCCTGTATTTTAGGACTTTGTCATGCTCTTGTATGAATTGTTTGCTTGTAGGCTTTATTGTACGTTTATATAATGAATAGTTCTAATTCTGTAATTATTTCTGTCATCAATTACTCACATGCTGTTTTTCTGTGAAACACACACTGCAAAAATTCATTTTTATCTTATTTTCAAGTTAAAATATCTAAAAAGTAATGCAACTTTGCAACATGTCATCTACCAGTCATTAGAGTATTAGTAAACTGTCTGCTTAATATTTGCTGACACTTTATTTTGATGCTCCCAAACAGACATTTTAATTCAGGGGACCTGTTACCTTAACTTAAATAAATGCATGGTTGCAAGTTAAAATTAAAATGTATTGTTCTAATTAAGTTTGTTGCAAACATTATTTTGTAGAGTTCTGTTGACATAATAATGTAATATAATTTACATAATTTGCATAGGACTGGATAAGGAGAATAAATGTTGAAATTAAGTGTTAATTCATGTATTTTTAGTGAAGAGAAAGACCTAGTGTTTAATGCTGTTATGTTTGACATTTAAAAGGGTTTTTGTAATGTTAAAGTTCTGTGATTACCATTGTGCTGAAGAGTAGATACATGAAGGTAAAGATTACATTGACTCTATAAGCAATGACTGTAATAATGCCAGTGACAAGTAATATCTTACTTGTTCATTAAATATACATGTTAAATAAGTTATGCTAGCATTTGCTATGATAGCTTTTGCAAAAAGTGTCCCAATCACCCTCAATTGTCTAATTTGTTCCAGGGTTATAACTCTGACTTAATTTTTTATTTATTTATTTATTTATTTTTGAGTAATCAACTTAAAAATTTGTGTTTATGCTAACTTAATGTAGCTTGTTGGTTGAATGTAAATTCACAAAAAAATGATGCGAACTGTTGTGTTATTTTATTTTATTATTTTATTTTTTTGAGCCAACACATTATTTTTTAGTGTATAAGTAACTTTGCAAATACATGTCAACTTATTTTACTAACCCTAATCCTAACCTAAACAAGCTAAAAACTAGTGAAAAAAATTAAAGATACATATGTAGTGTTACTTCTAAAACAAGATAAAGTATGTATCTTGTGTTAAGGATTTTTAATATTCTTACTCCAAAACAAGACTGTAAAAAGTAAAAATATTGCAGAATATTTAGTCTTTTGCATACAACATTAGGCACAATATAGACTGGAAGGTAGGGTAGGCAGTTTCGGAGAGGCTAGCAATAGCAAGCTAGCTGTGAAAGCATTAGATCCCACCCTCTTTGCCGAGCACCCTCTGCCTCCTCCAAAACAAATGAATGCATACAGCCAGAGCAGAGTCTGCAAAGCGTCATGAGAGATGCTGTTAAATTGCCTAATGTCTCAAAGCACATGACATTGCATTATAACGAACATAAACAACTTAAAGACCTCTGACTTGCACCACCTGACTGCTGCAGATTAACTTCAGCATTTTTGCCATAGAATTCCGAGTCCGAGCATGTGAACTGCTCTGGGTAGAATGCTTTTTGCTACGGTTACGCCTGTCGTTTACACTACTCCGGCGTTTTCAGCCATCGAAAACGGAGACTTTTGAAAATGCCGGGTTTGCGTTTCAGTGTAAACGGAATGGAAATACAGGTTGACAAGCAGGTAGGACATCCTATCATTGCATTCAAACTGAATGCAAAGATTGGACGAACATTTTTTGGTCCTAAGACTTCCACAGAAGATTTGTCTTTTTTTTTCTTTTTTTTTTTAAGACAACTTGTATTATTGATTGCTATCAGGATGTGAGAGCTTCAACCAGTATAATAAAAAGTGTTTATAAAAAACATCGCCTACCTTTAAGGGCCATTCCCACCAAGGACAATAACTATAATGGTAACTATCTATACATTTTTAATAATCATTCTAATTCTATGATAATAGGGATTAATAACCAGAATATTTTCATCAGCCGGAGTGGACACTATATCGTTCTTGTTGTGAACAGATCTTTATGTGCTATATTCCAAGTCACACAATACATTTTTGTGACAAACATTTAAGCCATATTCTCTGATAATCTTAACATCTGCTACAGATTTCAAATCTCATTCCCCATTCTGCATATTCAAACTGGCACACTGCTTTCTTCAACCACATATAAGAAAAACAATGCTTTTTGCCATTAAAACATTAACAGCACAATTTTTCCAAACAGGAAATGGCATGAGGGTGAGTAAATGATGACAGAATTTTCATGTTTGGGTGAACTATCCCTTTAAAAGAAGGTATATTACAACACTAAGGACCAAGTAAATGGATTTTGTTCCCTGTAGGAAACACATGGATGTGCATGGATATGCACAGACCGTGACGTCTTGATATCCAGCGTGGCAGGATCACACACACACTGGGGTCAGTGGTGCTCAGTGAATTAGTCACATGGTGGTGTGTTAATGAAGCAAACCTTCACAAACTATTTAATCATTAACATCAGGTTTCTACTGCGGCAGCGGGCGCATTCTCCCGCCCTATCTTAAACACACACACACGGAGCGACACTCGCTGTCTGTGACACACTCATCCTGGTTCGACTGCATCTCCTGAGACAAATCCATTTTATCTCTCCTAGACTGCATCAGCCTGTCTCCATCTCACCGTCTCTGTCTCACTGTAACACACACACACACACACACACACACACACACACACACACACACACACACACTCACTCACGCTCTCGTTTACTCACTTACACATTATCTGCCTGCTCCAGTCTGCTTTCTACTTCCTGTCACGCTCTCTCTCTTTGTTCCTCTTCCTCTCACAACACGCAAAAACACAAACATGCAGTGCTTGGAGTTTAATGTACTAATAGTCTATTTTGACAGAAGCACCCAACACAGGCCCGTTGCGTAAATTCACGAGGCCCGGGACAATATTTTATCATGGGTGAGTATATTATATCATGTAGGAGGACCTTAGTGGCCCAGGACATAATTCCTGATTGTTCCACTGACAAGTCTATGCAGCAAACACAGGTTTGAATGCTTAGCCAACACATTTCAATTATACGACCACATTGTACATATTTAATATGTACTCTAGGGGCGATAAAGTTGCATTCAAATGTCTGTGCCATAAACCGGATGTATTATTATTCAGCTAGCTAAATATAACCAAAGGCTGTATCCGAAATTGCCCCTTATACCCTTAAATAGGGCACTATTTGAGGGGACAGCCATTTATAGTGGAGTCTGAAACCATAGTGGACATTATAGAGTGTACTCATTCAATCCCACAATGCACTGCAATAATGAGTGTACAACTGATGTACACTCAACGGCTAGAGAATACCCATAATGCACTGCGACAGTCACGTCAAATGAATTCCCACGTCTTGCCAAAAGATGCTGCCCGCAGCTGAATCATCCATCCATCCATTTGCCAAACCACTGGTCCAAGTAGGTACAATGTAATATCATACATATATAAATTCCTTTTTAATTGATTATTAAATTGTTTAATCAAGGTTTATACATGCTAGTTTCCATGATAGAGTTCAAGATAAATCCTTTTATTACTACTGGAGCTGCCAGTTTGGTAAGTTTCAAATTATTATTAAGCAGCAGCCCTTCCGGCACACTCAGTGTCCAAATTCCATTCACTTCCTCAAAAGGACTATATTAGTGGACTAATGTAGGAAACAGTGAATGAGTATATAGTGGGCGATTTCAAACACAGCCAAAGACTATAGCAAAGATGGTGTACTTCTATTATTTATGAATGGGAGAAACTGCAACGCGCAATATGGCAGAATACATCCTGCCTTCTAAACAAAAGAGCCAGTCGCCAATTGGTAAAGTCATTGCATCACTGCAGCTGCAATTGGAAGCTCCCGTTCCCAAAGTGCTGCATCCCAATTTGCACACTATCTGTTCTAAATAGTTAATAGTAACAATTTGAAATTAGAATTAGTGTGTCCCAAATCGTAGTATGTTGAAATGAGTATTCCAAAGATACTCGTATGGTCTACTGTTTCCGGTTAGAATCCTAAGTGTAGATCCATGCACACTCTAACAGCTAATATTGCCCACAACCCATTGCGTGTTGGACGAGGATTCGACTAGAACTACAAACATGAAGAAAAAGTGTTAAAAACTATAAACATGGCGCATGTGTGAGTCCGACAGTGACAGAGCTGTCCGTTAAAGACGAAAATTATGACAAAGTATGTCCCAAAGCTTGCCTGCTCTTATGCTTCAAAAGTATGTACTTTTTCTTCACAAAAACAGTGCATACTTTTAGGGCATAGTATAGTCGAATTGGGACTCTCCATAAGACTGATGCTTAGGACTGCACATGCACATTGTCTGGTCTAGCCTGAGCTTTTTTTAATGCTATTTGAGCATAAGAAACAACATTTATTTGACAGTTCATGTCAGATTTTTTTTTTTTTTTTTTTTTTTTTGCTGATTTGAAATATGTTATTTAATTGTAAGTTCATCAAGCAGTTTTTGAGATTTCAGGATTCCCTCAATTAAATAGACTGGACTTAGTCTTGGATGTCCAAAATATATGGCTGCAGAGTGCACAGACTTTACTTGAAAGGGATATAAATACATAGTTCAGTCATGAAACTCTAGAGGGCGCAGGCTGATGGAACCTTAATGCAAGCTTATGATAATTATAGCATTAACTACTGGCACAAGCTGATTGGTACATGTCACATCTGCAGCCAATGAGCTGTTGCTTACACATTTAAATGGCTGGTTACATTCTCTATAGCAGTTTGCAGTGCGCTTCAGAGTTCCTCTAAAACCCTCCACCTTCCCCAGCTCCACCTGTATAGATCTGCTATGGGTTATTGATATGTGCTATTTGTGCAGCAGCACTACGTCTTACTCGCAGCAGCGTATCGGCATATGTATTGGCAGTAGCAAGTTCCTGTAATTGCTCTGCAGCAGCAGCAATAATCTACAACAACAGCAATAATCTACAGCAGCAGCAATTCAGCAGCAGTGTAGCAGATCTATTCCACCAAGACCAAATACATTAACATTGTCATATCCATTACTAACAATCTTCAGAGAGTTGTCATGATTGAACTTTGATATAACTGTGTTTAGAAGCTCAAAACTGCTCAGCAAGATTCTCTTTAAAAGAAGAAAAAAAATCTTAGCAGTTCAAAACGCAGTTCAAAAGATAATAAACTAATCCTAATCAATATGCAACGTGTTGTTTTGAATTATGCTCTGACACATTTCAGAATGCAATTAACACAGAGAATGTAATTAAGGGGCCATTCACATAAAATGCATTTTTGCATTGAAAACGCAAGTGCAATGAAAAAAATGCAAGGACTCAAGACACATTTTTTTAAAGGTTGATTGTAATTTGTGGTTGAACTTGAACAATTGTATTTTAACATTTTTGGACGAAGTGACGTGTGAGATGTTGTAAAAGACATAAGACACAGGCACAACGGTCTGTTTGTCAACAATGTCTGTCTACCGCATATTTAACACAATTGTAGGGTGGAAAATTAAAGAAATGGAAAAGTAACACAGAGGAATTCACTAAGGCATTATGTGTGAACTTGCATTGCATTTTGAATTGTGTTCGGACACATTTTTGAATGCAACGACAAAACTGCAACTGCTGCTTTCATGTACTTACGTAGAGTGTTTTGAGTTACAGCATTCAAAAACAGCACAACAGAATGCAAAACAGTTTTAAAGCATGTTTATATATATATATATATATATATATATATATATATAGTGTGTGTGTGTGTGTGTGTGTGTGAAAAATTACATGGATTATAATTTTTATATTAATATGTGAACTCATGAAGCCAATATGTTGAAAAAAAGCAAGATGACATGTGAATGGCCCCTAAGTTCAGAAATATACTCCATAAGAACACTAACACTTTTTATGCATTATTGCATTTTGATGTGTCATATCGTGAGTGTGTGTTGCTGCTGCAAAGGGCACTGTAGAGAGTGTTAGTGTAAACTTAGCATCATCTCTTATGGTCAGTTTTCTCTTTCAGGTCAGCTACTGTTATGGTTAGTTAAACTGTTGACATGTCTGAAGCTATAGCTACAATAATACACCATTTGGTTTAATAGCACAGCCACAGACATCTGAAGGAAACTATATCACCCCACCTTGAGTACTGAAGTTTGTTACCGCTACAGTATGTTTCCGGCCTCAACCCTACTCATGCAGTACTACACGCACACACTGTGCATTGTGAACGGTCTCTCTCTCCTGTATGAAAACGAGTCCTTGGTTCTGTTGCCATGGCCAGTAACTAACCTGTTCTCACCCTCACAAGCATGTGGTTTCTCTCTGCACTTTCCTAAAAACTTTCCTAACTACCAGGTGCATCTCTCTTACTTTAGTTTCCAGTTTTAAATTGTCTCTCTTGCCTTCCTCATTTTATATTTCATCACTATACTGCTATCTATATCGGTCTATCCTCCTCCACAAATCAGTACTGCTCTCTTCTTCTCATCCTCATCCTTCCTTTCCCTCGTTCGCTCGCTCGCTCGCTCATCCTGCCATCCTGCCGGGCAGAAGTGCCCGCTGGCACATTGGCAAGCTGGTGTCGTGGCGGGCACGAGCCAGCGAGGACAGCAGGTGACACAGATTTGCGGAAAAGCAGAATTAGAGGTGCAGGAACCACTGAGGGGGAGCACTCACGTGGAAAATGGGAAGTCAGGAAATAAAGGAAAAAATGAACAGAGAACACTTAGAAGTTAAAACTGATTTAATGAAGCTAGAACTGTGAATTTTAATTCATTTAATTTTATAAATTTGATTATGTTAAAACTGAATTTAAGAGTAAAATAGCCAACATAAAATAAATTATTTGAATGAAAACAAAATAAAAACAACTTACAGTTTAAAGTCGGCAGATTATTTAAAGTTATTATAAAAGTTAAGTAACAATTTCAGCTGATTTTATGATTTTACTTCTTGTTTGATGCATTGCATTATGGGAAGTAATTTTCCATGCAGTTTTTTTTTTTTTTTTTGTATACTAAACATGCAGTAGGTCATATGTAAATGTGCATACTATGCACAGTGTGCATAGTATGCATGGTGTGCATAGTGTATATAGTGCAGAAACAGATAGAGTAGTATGTTATTCTGAACACAGGCCATTGTGTGCAGTATGCATCAGACGGTCAGTGAACGGACTGTGGGCGGTTTGTGGGCATGCTGCCTGAGGCTTTTTAAAAGATAATAATTATTTCAAAACCACAAAAAAGACAACTAGCTTTATATCAAACAAACAAAAAAAATATTTTGCTGAAAAAAAATTAACCAATTGAGAGGGTCAGATTTTTAAACTGCAGGCAGTGAGATCACATACGTTCCAGTGACACTGAAAAGGGGGTGAAAGAAAGATTGAACAGGATACTGGGAAGTGTCGTGTAGCCTGCAGTGGTAAATTCCCCACGGTACTGCTTCCTTTGTCAAATACCCTCGCTACCGTCTTCCAAACACACACACACACACACACACACACACACACACACACACACACACACACACACACACACACAGACAGTGCCTGAGGGTTTATGTCCACCATCTTATCACCATGCAGTGGCAGCTCTCTCTCTCTCTGGACTCTGGGTGAATTCCCTGTGCTGTCAGGGCCCTGTCACATCAGCAGAGCTAACAGAATATAAGAGGGAGAGAGAGTGGGAGAGAGAGAGAGAGAGAGAGAGAGAGAGAGAGAGAGAGAGAGAGAGAGAGAGAGAGAGAGAGAGAGAGAAATATCCATAGTGAGATAGAGGAAAAGGTGAACAGAACAAGAAAGAGAGAGAGAGGGAAAAATACTGTTTGTGTACTGTATAGATTCACAGCCATAGGCTACAACTAGCTAACCCTCCACCTCTCAGAACCTGAGTTCTACTTCAGCTTCCGAGTTACACAGCTGCATAAAACCTCCTCAGTTAGATTTTGACCCTCAAGCAAGTCATAGACTTCACCTGCAGCAATTCATGCAAACTTGAATTCATTGGTTTATCAATTTTAAGCTGAGGAAAAGATTCTTAAAGGGTTAGTTCATTCAAAAGTGAAAATTCTGTCATTAATTACTCACCCCTTGTCATTCCAAACCGTAAGATATTTGTTTATCTTATGAACTTTCTGTCCCTCCATTGACAGCCTACGCAACTACCACATTCAAGTCCCAGAGAGGTAGTAAAGACATCATAAAAGTAATCCATGTGACACCAGTGGTTTAACTTCAATTTTATGAAGCGATGCAAGTGCTTTGTTTGCACAAAAAAAGCATAATTTACCACTTTATTTACAAAATATTAATTTTGCCCATTCACGCAACAATGTCTTCTCTCGACACAATACGTATGCGTCGTGGTACTCTTGTGAGCATTAAAGGGTTAGTTCACACAAAAATGAAAATTCTGTCATTAATTACTCACCCTCATGTCGTTCTACACCCATAAGACCTTTGTTCATCTTCGGCACACAAATTAAGATATTTTTGATGAAATCCGATGGCTTAGTGAGGCCTCTATTACCAGCAATGTCACCGTCACCTCTCAAGATCCATAAAGGTACTAAAAACATATTTAAAATAGTTCATGTGAGTAATTTTATAAAGCGATGAGAATACTTTTTGTGCACCAAAAAAACCCCAAAATAATGACTTTTCAACAAAATCTAGTGATGGCCGATTTCAAAACACTGCTTTGGAGCTTTATGAATCTTTTGTTTCGATTCAGTGATTCGGATCGTGTATCAAACTGCCAAACTGCTGAAATCACATAACTTTGGCGATCCAAACCACTGAATCAAAACTAAAGATTCGTAAAGCTCCGAAGCAGTGTTTTGAAATGATTTATTTCTTCATGTTTTTGCACAAAGCATTCGCTACACTTCATAAAATTAAGGTTAAACCACTGGAGTCACATGGATTACTTTTATGATGTCTTTACTACCTCTCTGGGGTTTAAAAAAGTGGTAGTTGCATAGGCTGTCAATGGAGGGATAGAAAGCTCTCAGATTTCATTAAAACATTTTGTGTTCCAAAGATGAATGAAAATCTTACGGGTTTGGAACAACATTTGCACATTTGAGAAGTGATCGTTGTAATGATGGGTCGACAGCGTGAGGATCCATTTGCAGCTTTTATTCAAAACACAGCACAGTGCAAACAAGGGCAAGGCAATAGCGTAAACAGGGACAGGCAGAGATCGGGGCAGGCGGCAAGGAAACAGGGTCAACAACAGGCAGAGATCGGGGCAGACGGCAAACAGTACACAGTCCAGTAAACAGGCAAGGATCGAGGCAGGCGGCGGAGATTCACAAGAGAGTAAGCAGTCCAAACAGTAACAGATAAACAGTCCACGGGAAAAACGCTCAGAAATGATCACCTTGGCAAATCAAGACTTCGCGGTGTGAGAGTGTGTGTGTGTGACTTAAATAGTGTGAGTGTAATGCGGCGCAGGTGCAGTGAGCAATCAGTCTCAGGAATGAGGGCCCATGGGTAATGTAGTCCGAATGGGAAATGATCAGAACTCCGGTGACGGCTCCCTTCGGCGGCCGGGAGGAAGAGCCGCGGGAACCGTATTCGTGACAATCGTAAGATAAAATGTAGTATGGTTTCCATGCAACATTTAATAAATGAGGCCCTTGAAGTTCTGCTTAATTAACTTGAGCTAGTACGGTACTACCTAGCAATGGCCTGGCAACCACACAGCAATGTGCTAAGAACCACTCAAAACACCTTAGCAACCGCATAGCAATGACCTGGCAACCAGCCAGAACATCAGAACGGGGGGAAAGACTTGGGGGTGGACTTTTTCACCCATAACACCCTAGCAATCACATAGCAATACATTAAAATTACTCTTAACGCCTAAGCAACTGCACAGTAACATGCTGACAACCACTCAAAATACCTCACCAACCACATGGCAACAACCTGGCAACCAGACCGAATTTGGGGACTATCATTGAGACTTTGAAATTTGCTTTTTTCACTTGAACTAGTGAAAACCTTAGCAACTGCATAGCAGTGCTCTGTCAGCCAGAACACTAGAACAGGGGAAATATCATTAAAACACAGTGGAAACTATGTAGAAATGCCCTAGCAACCACACAGCAATGTGGTAAAAATCATTTACCAAACTTTAGAAACTGTATAACAGTACCCTGACAACCATCCAGAACACCAGAATAGGGGAAATATAATAGAGACACATAGGAAACCACCTAGCAACACCCTAGCAACCAGATAGCAACATGCTTAAACCCACCCTAACATTGTGGCAGCACTTTGCAGGGAAAGCACCACTCTAAAATGTAGTTTTAAGAGGAAAGCTGTTTCTTGCAGCCACCGACAGCAGAGAGGCATGTAGAGATCATGCTGATGGGTTGTAGCAAATAAATGTTAAAGACAGACAGACAGAGAGAGGCATGATGGCCCGGGAGTGGAAGAGCAAGACACTGAAAGCGGGAAACTGGCAGAGAGGAAGGAAAGAAAGAGAGTGAGAGAGTGAGAGGGAGAGAGAGAGAGAGAGAGAGAGAGAGGGAGGGAGAGAGAGAGAGAGGACAGCCGGCTGTAATTGGCAGTCATTCTTTGTTGGAGAAGGCCGCTGGCTTTAATAGGCTCTGTTGGTGACTCAAGCAGTGAGGTGAAAACTGTGTACACACACACACACACACACACACACACACACACACACACACACACACACACACACACACACACACACACAACCACCCATCCCCCAGATCTGGGAAGTGCCTGACTGCCCCTCTCACCTCCCATTGCCCTGCACCATACCATCAGAGCGAGAGAGAAAGTGCGCTCATGTTGTATTACAACAACAGCAAATATAACCTCTCAAACCTGAAGCAAAGAGCAAAAAATGATCTGAGTTCATGTTAATGTGAATATTCACTCCAGTTTCGACATGTATGCTGTTGTCAAGCAGAAAGACTAATGTAGACTTGTGTGTGCACACATCATGCTGCATTAGAGTGTAATTGTCGAATGGGCCATAATTCCCGTCGGTAAACGCTGTGCATTGATTGGTTTAGAGGAGATTGTTGGATAGCGGTCGTTTCCAATTAGAAGCAAGATGGACCTCTCGCAGTTCGTGAGGCTTAGAAATATGACATCATCATGAAAGACGGATCACAAGATGTGTGATGTCAACACTGAGCACATATAAGTTTATTTAAACTAATAACTGGTGTGTTTTCTTAAACGGATAGTTCACATAAAAATGCAAATTCTGACACTGTACTCACCCTCATGTCATTCCAAACCTCTATGGCATTCTTTCTGTGGAACGCAAAAGAAGATTTTGAAAATGTTTTAAGGATTTTTACGATTTTTACACATTTTTACTCCAAAACAAGTTTTAAAAAACAGTAAAAATATTGAACAATTTTTAAAGTGTTTTGGAAAAAGCACTGAAACAATGTTTATAGTAAAACTCAATAGACCTTAGTCAGGGTAGCAAAATATTTAATTTTTGACAGGAATGAAAACTGTTAGGCTGTTAGGGATAGAATTAATGTGTGTTCAGTGAATTGTACTGTTGTTTATCCAATTCACCAAAGCGTCTTTCCAGAAAAAAAAAAAAAAAAAAACTTTCAGTAGACAAAAACTTTATAAAACAGTTTTAAAAGTTGTGAGTTGTGAAAATTATGTGATCTAGGACCTTTATACAGTGCATGCCATTGTAAAGACTTTAATCTCTTCCTCACAACCTTGTTTTCATCTGTGTTAAATTCAATATGGCATCCAACCTGACTAAGGTCTATAGACTTATTCTAACTCACTAGAATCATTCTAATTCTTTGTGAATAGAGAAGTCCACACTACAACTATAACGATAAGGACACGGAGGAACGATGTTGTTGAATGTTAAAAAAAAAAAAAAAAAAACAGCCAATCAAAATTTAACAGACTTTAAAAAGCTCAAATATTTAAAGTGACAGATGACATAAATACAGTGCAAGCAGAACATTATCATCCATTGCTGTCGATGCTAATATAGTTATTGTGATAGTTATTGTTCTTGGTGTGAATCGGCCTTTAAATCGGGTGCATCGGGTGTTTTTTTCCCCATTGTTTGCTCACACAATGAAAGTCAATGGGGGCAAAGTCAATTGGACCCCACTGACTTTCACTGTGAAAAAAAAACAGCATTAAAAATTGGCATGGCTTCAGAGTGAATAATGTTGACATTTTGGGTCAATTATCCCTTTAATACCTTATTGCAGAACCAAAACCATTTGTTTTAAAAAAAAAATCAATCAACCAATGAGAGCCGTTTACACGCTGAGACCAAAGGTCATGAAGCAATAAAACTAGCACCCATTATAATCAACAAAGCAGTCTATACTACAAGTGCACAATAATGTTAATCAGTGTAACATTATTGATTATAATGGGACTGATCTAGTTATATTTCAATCTACTTCTGTCACGTTACATCACAACACATACTGTCAGTTTGTGTTCAAAAGTTCATTTGCATTGTAGATACAGTGTATATACCAAAAAATAAAAATGCATCTCTGGACAAATGCCCACTAGGCCAAAGAGGAATATAATAGTGTACTATGTTCTGTCTGTGATTATTTTACTATTTTGTGTGTGCAGTCATGGAAGACGTTGTCTTGTGTATTGCACGTTTGACAAAGGAGTGAAAATATAGAGAAAAGGTCGCAGGAGATTCAGCTCGACGTCAGCTGTGCGGCTTGTGTGTTTGTGGTGTGGAGGGGGGGATGAATTAGATGGCTTCCTCTCTGAGAGAGACCTGACCGTGGCCAGCAGCATTTCCCTGCCACCGTGCGCAATTAAAGCCAGACACTGCCTGGACAAAGGGGGTGGGGGGTGGGGGGCAATCTTGACGAGAGGAAAAAGAAATCTTTCTTTCCATCTGTGGTGATAGCCCTCTCCTGAGTCTCCGTTCTGGTAGATTGGCCTGCAAAAGCACTGTCACCATGTGAGGTTTCACTTAAAAAAGATCTGTTTTTGCAGATATAGCCAAAATTACACATCTGTTTGAAAAGACACAGTTTTGTGCTTAAAATGAACTTAAAATGATAGTGTGAGCTTTTTTTCTTCTTCTCTGAATTAGTGGTTGATACTTCAAATTCATAAAATGACTCTAAATTCTTATTGGATGTGTCTCTGTAAATAGCCCAATTATGCTACATTCACGTCATTTTGGAATTACCGTAATTACAGGAAAATGAGAACTTTTCATTGTCAATGACAACGTTTCTATGGCAACTAACGCCAACATGGATCCATGTGCAACATTGTTGTTGTTTACAGTAAAATAAGTAATCACTAAATTAAATTCACCTCTATAACATCTTACATTTAAGAACAATGAAAGTACAGCAGGAAAAACTGAATACAATAAAATGGCATATTAAACAGAAATGTGTACCTAATGACTTTTACCTCTTTGAGCTGCAGCCATTTTGGTTGTTTTACTATGATGTCACAGCGGATCTTTTGGATCTTTGATTTAAAAAAAAAAAAAAAAAAAAAGTTGCACCAGCTGTGCCATTGGGATGGGAATGCTAATGGACATCTTTGTCCAGAGAAACCTGTTTTGAATCAGGCATCATTTTTCCAAGGTTGGTGCAACTATTTTTCTGTAATGTGGTTTATTTACAAGTGAAACTGGTTATTTACCAAGAAAGAATGGAGCCAATCTGAATGCATGTTTGCTTAAATAAATGTTTGATTATTGGTCAAAGTCCAAAAAGCTATTTATGCATATACTTAAATAGCAATTTAAACTTAACAATAAGCTCAAAATAAGATCAGTAAAATAAACATGATCAAATTTGATCTCACGTTGACTTTACCTATATCACTTTGTATATTAATTGTTTATTGCATTTATTTGCATTACATTTAATTATTACTGAAACACTGGGGTAAAATGAGCCACGCCTCGTTTGAGGCAACCATAAACAAAAGTAACAATGTGACTGCATTTGCAGGAAAAAGCCATTATTCATTCATCTGTGGAGAAAGAGAGGGCATGGTCAACATGTGTTATTTTTTCTTTCGAATTGAATTCCATTCATTTCCAAATGCAGGACAATTTAGAATTTTTTTTTTTTTTTTTTTAAATACACTACAGTTTAATTGGTTCTCTAACACAAAAGTTAACCTTATCTTTTTCCCCAAAAGTAAAGGCCTGGGGTAAATAACTATTAAAGCTATATAAAAGTTTCAAATGGAAAGAATACTTAAAAGAAAAACGAAATCTGACTCATCAAAATGATTTAAAAAAATGTCTCATTCTTCCAAGCTGCATTTTAAAAGACCGCCCACAGTAACTTTGCACGGTTAAGAGGGTTTTAGGCAAATAACCCTCTTAACCGTAAATAAAATTCATTTAATCAAACACAACCCCGCTACGATTATTTTGTGACTAAAATAACGAGGATAGTAGAATATAAGTGTGGAGGAGGAGGAGGACAGAGGAGATGAGAACCGGTCACATTGTGCTTTTCCGCCGTCTCCCAGCGGGAGTGTAATATCGTGGCTCCTGCGCGCTGACACGCGCACCTGGAAGTGCCGCTATGCTGCTCGCAGCACTGCACCAATTATAGCGCAACATCTCTCTCTGCCGTTACCATAGTAGCGCCGTGCTCCTGTTCCCCTGGAACGAATGAACCGTGGGGGAGCGAATATCTTATCAACCATCGCCCTGGTTACCGCGCGCTCTCTCTCTACGCGTTCCCCGTCGCTCGAGTGAGAGGCCAGAGCCCTTGTGTGTGTGTGTGTTTTGGACAGAGCTGTAGACGTGAGCACAGAAGGGTCTGGGTGATGTTGATAAGACTGAAGGAGCCTTTGCAGCGTCCCTCAGTCGCTCTGTAATCGTGGGCCATCGTTTCATACGTGCACACCCACCCTAAATTGCATGCTAATGAATCAGATTTGCGCCGATATACAGATTCGACCGCCTTCATGTCGCATGTGGGGCAGGGCGGCGTTAAAATCGTTTCTGATGGCCGTGCACCTGGAGGAGAACAAAACACGCTCGACCTTCTCTCCACGCAACCCCCACACACTGCGTTTGCTCTCTCCCTATGCGGCCCTTTGGCTCGCTCGCTCTCATCGGATTGATGGCCACGAGGAGTGAGACAGACAGACGCGGCCTGCAGAGAGAAAAAAAAGCTTTCACACTCTTATTCACTCCTACACTACGGACAAAAATATCACGCTCAGTACACTGGTTTAACCCACCCACAACACAAACACACACTCGCACTGGCGCACGGTTCAGTCAGAGGTAAATTATGAGTGCTCATTGATTTCACCTCACATGACTTCTTCCATCCATGCCTTTAGTTGTGAACACCAACCAAAAATGAAAATGAATTATCAAATAAGCATGTTTTAAAGAGCTTAACAATATCTCAAGCTCAAGACAAGTAATAATCATTAATTTAAGGTGGTGTCATCATGCAAATGCTATAGAATATGACATATTTCGACAAGGACTATAGAAATGTTTGGTTTGCACCTAGGTTTATTAAATTGAGGACTGCCAAGACCTCAGAATGTTTGGCTTTGGACACAAATACATGCATTCATTTACGCAGACCGATAAATTTGGCCCCATACGGCACGGGAATGGCGTGCTGTTGGATTTTGTCTTGAATTTGTTTTGGTACTGTGCGTTTAACTCAGTCTAGACCAGTATTTGAGCTGGAGTGGACCTGTTCAATAGGATTTCGGACTGAAGAAGAAAAAAACACCAAAATGACAATTACAGCTAAAAATAAGTCACTTATCCAACATGGTGTCTATGTTATGTGGATGGCCTAAAGCCCCTTTCACATGACTCGTGCCAGGGCTTCAATGCATGTCTCAACACAAGCGTCATG
Source organism: Ctenopharyngodon idella (assembly GCF_019924925.1). Lineage (NCBI taxonomy): Eukaryota > Metazoa > Chordata > Actinopteri > Cypriniformes > Xenocyprididae > Ctenopharyngodon > Ctenopharyngodon idella. The sequence goes on along the minus strand of NC_067233.1, from coordinate 20,103,548 downwards.
CACTGTGACGCTCAACATGAAAACGTTACAGATAACATTACAGAAGGCCGATTCACGAGGTTGCTAGGTAAAACGAAATTAAAGAACTGAACACAATGAAAATGAGCTAACATTTATTTGAGCTTAAAAAATCCAGGAAAAAATGTTGAGCAAGAGTTCTTGAAACTTTTCTTGTAATGCTCTAGACATTGTGTCATACAGCTCAATGTGTCGCAATGATACAAAAGGTAAATTGTCTTGTAATCCTTGTCTACATTATGAAAACTCAATGACAAATGGGGTCAAAGTTGAAATAGTTTGAACTTTGAGCGTCGTAGAACAACGATTGCACGCAATGCTTGCTGAGAATTCAATGACATGAATCATGTGAAAGGGACTTAAAGGAGCTCTGGAACTCAGGGTAAATCAGCAATAAAATATCCTAATCAGAAATATTATGATAAAACCTCAAAAATTTCCTGAATTTTGGCTGCTTTTTTCTGCTAAGGACTGTGGTTTCCAGCTGACCAATCCCATAAGGCTGCAAGAAAAAGAAGGCAGGTCCTACGCATAGCTGGTACACAAATACACCATTAGCTAGTCTAAATATTGTAGTTCCACCAGCTTCACCTTCCCTCCAATCCCAGCAGGCCTTCTGCATTTAAAAACAAACAACCAGAACGACAAACCCAAAAGGACCTTTCAAGCATGTTTAAAGTAAGGGATGCTACATTAGAGTGTCTTTCACGGTCATCTTCGTATCAAATATTGAGCAACTTGAAAACTGTATGACAAATCAAAAAACAAAACAAAAAACAAAAAAGGCAATCATAACATTGAGGCAGTCAGTAAGAACCACTGTGCTAAATTACAATAGTGCTCCTTAATTATCACAAGCTTTAAAACAGAGCCTTGGGATTACATTCTCTAAACGAAATTACGGCATTTCTCCACACATGGACAAACAAAACCACTAAACACACAAATAAAAATGATTGTCCGTTTTCCATTTGGCGGCAAATAGTTCCAGAGCATCCAATAAAGGGCAAGATTCCCAAGTAGAACTCAGATGGTTCTGAAATGGAACAGAGGAAAAAAGAAAAATGGAATGACATTCCGCCATTCACTGTTTATTTTTGGTTCAGGACATGTTCATTTTCAAATAGTGCTTTCATTCCGCTCTTCATTTGTTTTATTTGTTTGTTTGCACCCAGTGTTTACAAGCGCCACAGTGTTCCGAGTGGGAGTGGCGTCAACCGTCCATCGGGAGTCCTTCATTATGGGATGGAAGTCATGGGGGGAGGGTTCAGCTGCCCTACGGAAACCATCGGAAAGGAGCTCCGGTTGGCAGCATCACCTTCTTAGAAAGACAGGAAAGACAGAGGAAGGAAACAAGGAAAGAAAACAGCATGAGTCATTGATAATTCGACATAAACATCAACAATGGAACAGTAAGAAAATAATGTCTCATTAAACTGGACTCTCAACTCTCATCTCTAGACCTTTTCCCTTTTCTGTTGCAAATCCCTCTCTTTCTGCAGAGCCAGACATGCTAAGTCCGTAAAGGGCTGAAATACCGCAGTGGTGCAAATGGCAGATTTTTTCTCAGCCTGCTTTGGGACTGGGCAGGGGTAGTCTATGGCTGTGGGACTTTGGGAGAGTGGAGACAACGGCAGCGTTTGCTGGGAAGACGTCCAGAACGAAAGAACGAAGGACCGAGGGAGAAAAAGAGGGAGGGGAGCGTTCCCTTCATCGTGAAGTAACATGCACAGGCAATGACTTCACCTTACATGACCTAGTCCCTCTCTCTGTTTCCCAAACACACTCTCCCATTACTCTCTGACAGGGCTTTGGCGTTTGTACACGCACACACACGCATCCAGACCCCCTTTTCCCTCATCGACCCCACAGACAAGCCAACACAGATGGGCTGTCGGCCCATGCACATGGCCAATCAGACAGAGCGTGAGTGCATGGACAGACACACGCTCTCTCTCTCTCTCACACACACACACATACACACAAACACTCACCAGATTAATTTCAAAGGTTATTTTTTAACCCATCATCTCCTCTGTGTCTCTACATCAAACACAAACACATAAACATACACAAATACACAGGAATGAAAGTAAGAATAGAGGATCAAGGGCACAATAAACACTAGAGATAGTGGGCAATATTATTATTTTTTTGGCCGATACGAATATATTTGATTCATCATTTTACTTTAAGAATAAAATTAAAATAGGCATTATGAATATTTTATTATTATTATTATTATTATTAATCATCATCATCATCATTATTATTGCTGTTTGTTGCTGTTTCTGCAATTACATTTTTTGTTTATTTCAGATTTTTGACAATAATAGTTAAATGATTATTAAACAACAAAAATAAAAATATAATAAGAATTGAGTTTTATTAATAATAATTATTATTAATGCAATTATATTTATTGTTTTTTACATAGCTAAATTATCATTGTGCTACAAAATACAAACATAAATTTTGACATAAATTAAACATTATTATACTACAGAAAAATATGATTATGATTATTATTATTATTATTATGTTAATTTCATTGTTTGGTCCTTTTCTTTGGAAACCTAACAAATTGTGGGACTTTATCGGTAGACTCAATTCTAAAGAACAATTTTAAAAATCCGGTCAAACCATTTATTGGTCTGTCTCTAATAAACAGACAGTAGAAAATTTTTTTACTTTTTAAGATCCTAGTATGTTCCTAGTAAGTGTCTGTAGTTATGTGGTTGCTAGGGTGTTCTAGCTGGTTGCAAGCTCTTCTCTACAAGCCTTTTGATTTGAGATATCAGTAATGTCTGTAGCACAGACAGTATGAGCAATAGTAATAGTGATACTTGAATAATCAAACACCTCTAAAGAAATGTCCAATGAGAAGAAATGTATCAGGTAGCAGGTGCTTACATATGTTGATATAATGTGTGTCTGCCTATCTTTGCTTCTCACAGACATACACAGACACTGACACACACGTTGTTCCTAAAATACTTTAGTCGCCTGGCTGTGAGACTGAGATTCCTCTAGAGGAAGGGGTGGGGCCTGTCAGGCAATGTCTGAGGCCCCGCCCACTCAATCTCCTCCTACTTCCAGCTATCAGGGACTTTCCGAGATACCGGTCACCACACAGATGGAGTGAGATGTGTCATCATGCAGTAAACACACAACAAAAGATGCAAGCAATGACCAGAAATCGAATGAGATTTGCACAAAACACACACGCCTAAGCTGGCTCAGAACACATAAAAGGCCCTACATATAAAAACACATCTATCCATCCCAAACACACACACACACTCTCTCTTAGCTGGAGACACACATATCAAGAAGTCAATAGACCCCCACACCACTGACTGTGACCTGTCAATAAAGGCTCTTTAAACTCCATAAGTCCTCTATGCTGTATTCAACCAGACCAACCCCACTGTCAATAAAAGCACACAAACACACAAAGTAATATACGCAAAACCACCATCAATATATGCCTAAAACATTTTAAAAACACACTTGAGAAACATTTATTCAAAAAAACACACACATAACAAGCACAAACTACTATCAAGACAAACCCCAGTTACGTCACCAGCGACAGAACCGACAGACATTTCATTTTGATCTTTTAAATGATACATTATGCACTGCACCAGCTTATAAGCATTTATTTCCTCCAGAATATTCAATTTTCAGAACTAAAAAACAGATTCGGTGTCATTATGTAATGTCATCTCAGCAGTAGTAATGTTCATATGCGTTATTAGGGCAACTAGAACGGCATCTAGTGATCAACCAGTACAGTGATTAGCAACACGCAGTGGCGTGAACCGGGCTTTAGGCAAGAAATATACTTTACGCAAGTATGCAAATTCTTGCTTTTCCATTGTTTGTGTAAACATGTTATTGTAATACTGGTTGAAACTCTCTTCACATCCTGATAGCAATCAAGAATAGAAATGGTCTAAATATTAAAACATTCTGTAAAAGTCTTAGGACCAAAAAAAGTTTGTCCAATCATTCCATTTGGTCTGAATACAATGATACGATGTCCTACCTGCCTGTCAACCTATGTATTTCCATACCTCCACGCACCCTGCTCGCGCAGACATCACACGTCATCAGGGCATTGTAGACACAGTCACCAGGCACCGTAAACAAACAACAGTCATCTTTTACAATTCCTCCTGATCCAAAACAATTAGCTTATTCTGCCTTCACGCCATGTCGTAACTGTTACCCGGAGCTGCTCAGACTCGGATTTATGCGTTTCTGTCAACACTATCAATGCCGAAATGAATCTGCAGCAGTCAGGTGGTACAAGTAAGAGTTCTGTAGGTTGTTTACGTTCATTAGGGCCCGAGCACCGATGGTGTGAGGCCCAATACCTACAAAAAACTCCCGGGGTGCAAAATCTGAAAACCCATCAGGAAGTGAGATATTTTGAATTTTCTCTGCAAAATTTTTGCAGTTTTTGTCATTTCCAGACGTTGTACTTTAACAAACTCCTCCTAGAGATTTAATCAGAGATCAGACTGACCAAATATTTGATGTTGATCTGATTAAAGCTCTTTGCGAAGATCTTGAGTTTGTGAGTCTGTGGCGGCCTGACAAAGTTTGATGTTTCGCCATGAAACAGGAAGTTGTTGTAACTCGGGCATACAATGTCCGATCTGCCCCAAACATCACATGTTTTATTAGAGTCCTGGCCTGAAGACATCTACATGCCAATATTCAGTTATAGTCATAGCGCCACCTGTGGGCAATAGGAAATGGAATGTTTTACACTGTGATTAACTCCTCAATGAGATTTAACCAGAACAACATCATATTTTGTCAGTCTAGTCTTAAGGCCTTAGTGATGTTAAATTGCAAAGATCTTGAGTTTTCATTGAAAGGCGTGTCCGTGGCGGCCTGACAAAGTCTGATGCTTCGCCATGAAACAGGAAGCTGTTGTAAATAAGGCATTCAATGGCCAACCTTTCCTAAACTTCACATGTTTGGTAAGAGTCCTGGCCTGAAGACATCTACATGACAATATTCAGTTAGTCAGAGCGCCACCCACTGGCAACAGGAAGTGACGTGTTTAACACTGTGATGCACTACTAGCAACATACTAAAATATGCAATTTAGTGCTAAACATTCTACAAACATTCTAAAACATGCTAGCAACACTTAGCTGAGTGCTGAAGCATGCTTTTATCGTCATGAAACAGGAAGTTGTTGTAACTCAAGCATACAATGTCCAATCTGCCTCAAACTACACATTTTTGATAAGTGCCCTGGCAAACAGAAAATAGCATGCTTTACACTGTAATTCACTCCCTGAAACACATTTAAATATGCCATGAAGTACCAAACATGCTAGAAACACGTTAAATCGTGCAACACTTGGCTAAGTGCTAATGTATGCAATTAATGCCACAAAACAGGAAGTTGTTGTACCTCAGGCATACAATGTCCAATCTGCCACAAACTTCACGTTTGAGTAGAGTCCTGCCCTGAACACATCTACATGACAATATTCAGTTATAGTAAAAGCACCACCCACTGGCAACAGGAAGTGATGTGTTTAACACTGTAATGCACTACTAGCAACATACTAAAATATGCAATTTAGTGCTAAACATTCTAAAAACATTCTAAAACATGCTAGCGACTCTTAGCTGAGTGCTAAAGCATGCTTTTATCGTCATGAAACAGGAAGTTGTTGTAACTCAAGCATACAATGTCCAATCTGCCTCAAACTTCACATTTTTGATAAGTGCCCTGGCCTGAAGACATCTACATGCCAAAATTTAGTTATAGTCATAGCGCCACCAGCTGATAGCAGGAAGTGTGGCAAATACAAATGACTGACGTAGTCCTCCTATATTTATATGCTTAAATGCATATTGCTCACCGTGCTCTGTTTTCCTAAAGCCACCGGATGGCGGTGGCATGGGTGCGAGGGCCCTTTCATTGCTGCTTGCAGCTTATTGTAATGTTATGTGCTTTGAGACATGAGGTAATTTAACTCTCTCAGCTTGTGATGCTTTGCAAACTCTGCTGTGTGCGTTCTTGTCTTTTGGAGGAGGCATGGCTTTGGAGAGCTCTCTGAAGGCAGGGTGGGATCTCATGCTTTCAAAGCTAGCTTGCTATTGCTAGCCACTCTGAAATTGCCTACCCTACCTTTAAAATGTTACATTTCTTGCATTCCACTGTGCTGGTTTTCCAATATTTTTCTAAAAGCATTGTATATAAGCTACTCAAGTTAAAATTTAAACAATATTGACAGTTTAACTGATTTTAAATTGCTTTTAAATTATTTTGAAACTGTTTCCAGCCATGACAGTAGTTGACCTGAAAGACAAAACTCACTACAAAAGCCAGTTTATGCTAATGCTCACTTTAGCACTCCATGTGGCAACATATTTGTGTCACATTATAGATTAGAAATATTACAAAGTGTGAAAACGTTGCTAGAAGCATTTGCATTCACATACTTGCATCAAGTGTATTTTGGGCCTTAGACTTCATAAAGTCTCATAAACACACACAAACACAAACTATGCCCTCAAAGCTCTTGCACACACCAACACCTCAATCTCTATCTCCTCACAGCTGTAATTTTCAAAGAAACCGGGCTGGTCAGTGGTCAATACACACACATAAACACAACCCCTCTTACACACACAAAGTCCATAATGACTTTCGCAGGGGCTGTGTTTGCTTGCCTCTTCCTGCAAGGTTGTACACACAAACAGACACACACATATGCGGATCAGGGCCTCTGGAGGACGAGAAAGAGAGGGGTTCTGGAACACATTGACACCTGGCGCTCCAGATGACAGACGCAAAGGCCAGATGGACTGTATGAGGCTGCCACACGCACACAGAGATGCACACATGCGTGTACGCGAACATGCATGAAAACAAACTTGTATGCACAAATAAAAACTGCCATGCTACAAAACAAAACAAAAAACAAACAGTCACACAACATGTATGAAAAGCCCTACATGTACACTTACAAATAATTCTGGTAACACTTTATTTTGATGGTCTCCTTTAGACATTCTGTTGATTATAAGTAACATTGCACATGTCAGCTAACTCTCATTATTAGTTAAGTATTAGTTGAGTATTAGTAAACTATCTGCTCAATTTCTGCTAACACTTTATATTGATGCTACCCCAACAGACACTGTACTTACTATAAGTTACTTTGCAAGTACGTCAACTTTTTCTACTAACCCTACCCTCTTATTCTACTAACTCTATTCTTAACCCTCACAACCTACCAATACTCAACTAATACTCTGAGTGTTAGTTGACATGTGAGTGCAATGTTTCTTAGTCAACAGAATGTCTAAAGGGAACCATCAAAATGAAGTGTAACCATAATTTTATTACCCTCCCTAAATAAATCATTTAGAAAAAGTTTATAGCATCAAGTTAAAATGCAGTCACATTTACCATTGTTTTCACAGTGAAATACAGTCATTTCAATGGAAATCCACGTGATCAGGAATTTTGTGTGAGGGAACAAACATATCCCCACAAAGATTTTGCAGGCCACGTTGACCAACAGAAAGCTGCTTGGTTTGAAAATGACTTCTGTGTGAGCTGTTTCATTAGTCACTACACTATTGACAATATACCTTTTTTGCCTGCAAAATTTGTTAATGTGACCACACCTTAAAGGCACAATATGTAGTTTTTCGCCACTAGAGGTCACCTATTCAAAACAAAGGCGTAGCTTGATGATGCCTAGATTGAGCATGGAATCATGGGAGATGTCGTCTTCACCTCACAGCCGGTGGAAAAGAATCGGGACGGGACTCTATGAAAGAGCAGCAGAACTTTTATTATGCCACAGACGACCGCTTCCGCTTGTTCTGGTCAAGCATATGTGGGGTAACGCAGCGCTGTTTATAATATTAGATACATTTGAGTGTGTTGAATTGAGTGTGTTATAACATTACTCTGTGCGTTCGCTTGGCAGCTGCTATGACACACTTGTTGCACACTGCAGTAAGATAGATCAATATTACAATATCATATTAATAAATGCTGGATGGCTTGTGTTGTTAAATGGCATGCAATTAATTTTAAAACATATTGTATGACGGAGAGAATGCTGTATTACTGTTACTAAAAATAAAGCTGCATCAGATTATGCTATGTTAGCCACTTGACAAAATAGGCATGATAAAAACATGAGGCATGATAAAAACATGTTACTCGTGGAAAATCAAGAAAACGAGATTCAAACAATAGGCCTAAAGGCCTGTACACACTGGGACGAATATCATGCACGATTATCACCGACGTTTATCGCCTCGGGACTAAACAAAGGGCGCCAATGTGAGTGTGTACACCGACGCGAAAAACGGCAGGTGTAAAAGCGTCATTTTTTAAAAAACACCTTGGGTTCGTTTTTTTTGGTTTGACGCGCCACGTTAAAAACTGGCCAACCAATGAGATTGCTGCTTTTATTCACATTCCTGGAGCTGCTGAAGTTACAGTAAAACACAACTTGGTGATGCTCAAGCACAAAATGGTCTTGCCAAGCACACGAGGAAGACCCCTACAAACTATGGGTGCCATCCCCAGTAAAAATCGCTTGGGTATGAACACGAAAAACACCTCGAAAAACGCTGGCGATAAGCGCACGCGATAAGCGCCCCAGTGTGTACGAGGCTTAAGACTAAACGTGTTGAGTTATATATCAATGATTCGTTTTCTGTTTATAAATGTATACAAACAGTTGTTACCTTGTCTAATAAAACTTATAATATATTAAAGCGTCTTTAACGAACGTATGATGTCATTGATAGGTGACGCACGGACAAGGTCCATGTCCTGGTTAAAATTGCTTATTTCTCTGGATTTAAAGTGCCCCTATTATGCCTTTTTTAAGGTTTCTAATATTGTTTTGGGAGTCTCCTACAACAGGTTTACATGCATGCAAGGTCAAAAAACACTTTTGTTTTCTCATAATATACATTTCATTTCACCTGAGTTTTCAATGTTTTGTAAACAATTCGTTAGAAGCAGTTCAATGAATCAGTCTCTCTAAACTCCTCCTTTCCGTGAGCCTACACTGCTCTGATTGGTCAGATGGCCCAATCCTTTGTGATTGGTCTACTGCAGCTATCAGTTCGCAAGACATTGTATACAATGTATGGACAGAAAAGATAGCATCGATTTTACCATATCAATTTGAGCCCGAGTCCGACGATGAAACGTCTGAAGTAGTCGATCAACCAGAAACTGATTTGCAATCATGACTGGAGTACGACGTTTATATATGGTAAGTGTCACCTTAGTTATTTATAAGACGCGATAGCAGCGTCACTGTTATACTTTATGTAGGTGCACCTGTGGGAACTGTATCAGAATGCTGAAAACCTCTAACATAAGAAAAACATTTAGGCCAGATGTGTACACAGACTTTTTCGTCATAACTATTAACAAAGAAAAATGGCTATATCATTGTTTAACATTACAATGAATGTTTACAGAGAATACTTCAACTAGTTAGAGCGGACTAGCATCTTAACATCCTATTACAATACAGATAGAGCTCCACTCTATTGTAATAATAAAAACGCAGAGGAAAAAAACAGTTTGTTTTGTACAAACCCGATTCCAAAAAAGTTGGGACACTGTACAAATTGTGAATAAAAAAGGAATGCAATGATGTGGAAGTTTCAAATTTCAATATTTTATTCAGAATACAACATAGATGACACATCAAATGTTTAAACTGAGAAAATGTATCATTTTAAGGGAAAAATAAGTTGATTTTAAATTTCATGGCATCAACACATCTCAAAAAAGTTGGGACAAGGCCATGATTACCACTGTGTGGCATCCCCTCTTCTTTTTATAACAGTCTGCAAACGTCTGGGGACTGAGGAGACAAGTTGCTCAAGTTTAGGAATAGGAATGTTGTCCCATTCTTGTCTAATACAGGCTTCTAGTTGCTCAACTGTCTTAGGTCTTCTTTGTCGCATCTTCCTCTTTATGATGCGCCAAATGTTTTTTTATATGGGTGAAAGATCTGGACTGCAGGCTGGCCATTTCAGTACCCGGATCCTTCTTCTACGCAGCCATGGTGTTGTAATTGATGCAGTATGTGGTCTGGCATTGTCATGTTGGAAAATGCAAGGTCTTCCCTGAAAGAGACGACGTCTGGATGGGAGCGTATGTTGTTCTAGAACTTTATATATATATATATATATATATTATATATATATATATATACAGCTTATAGAACTTATAGATATACCTTTCAGCATTGATGATGCCTTTCCAGATGTGTAAGCTGCCCATGCCACATGCACTCATGCAACCCCATATCATCAGAGATGCAGGCTTCTGAACTGAGTGCTGATAACAACTTGGGTTGTCCTTGTCCTCTTTAGTCCGGATGACATGGCGTCCCAGTTTTCCAAAAAGACCTTCAAATTTTGATTCGTCCATTTTAAATGAGCCTTGGCCCAAAGAAAACACCTGTGCTTCTGGATCATGTTTAGATATGGCTTCTTTTTTGACCTATAGAGTTTTAGCAGGCAATGGCGAAAGGCACGGTGGATTGTGTTCACCGACAATGTTTTCTGGAAGTATTCCTGAGCCCATGTTGTGATTTCCATTACAGTAGCATTCCTGTATGTGATGCAGTGCCATCTAAGGGCCCGAAGATCACAGGCATCCAGCATGGTTTTCTGGCCTTGACCCTTATGCACAGAGATTGTTCCAGATTCTCTGAAACTTTGGATGATATTATGCACTGTAGATGATGATAACTTCAAACTCTTTGCAATTTTTCTCTGAGAAACTCCTTTCTGATATTGCTCCACTATTTTTCGCCACAACATTGGGGGAATTGGTGATCCTCTGCCCGTCTTGACTTCTGAGAGACACTGCCACTCTGAGAGGCTCTTTTTATACCCAATCATGTTGCCAATTGACCTAATAAGTTGCAAACTGGTCCTCCAGCTGTTCCTTCTATGTACATTTAACTTTTCCGGCCTCTTATTGCTACCTGTCCCAACTTTTTTGGAATGTGTAGCTCTCATGAAATCCAAAATGAGCCAATATTTGGCATGACATTTCAAAATGTCTCACTTTCAACATTTGATATGTTATCTATATTCTATTGTGAATAAAATATAAGTTTATGAGATTTGTAAATTATTGCATTCTTTTTTATTCACAATTTGTACAGTGTCCCAACTTTTGGAATCGGGTTTGTATGTTGTAAACTCCCACGTTAGCCGAGCACAAACGTGAATAGCTGATATTGCATTAGACTTCGTAAACAAAAGTCATGCTCCATCCTTGATCATTACTCCAAGTAATAAGACAGACAAGCTGCAATAATCGACACATTTTTAGGCAATATTGGACCCACATCTGAATAGCAGAACTACAGAAACGTGAGTTGGCCAGTTAGCAGGAGACAGACTAGAGTGTATGTTACACAACATAACATACAAAACTACGAATTTTGAACGATCGCTAGAAAATATAAACATTAATTATTAATCATACTTACAGGTTGAGATTCAGAAGAGCAAGCTGGTCCAAATAAACTGGTCATTGATCCATATTTTAAGACCAAGCGTTTTGTGAATCCTGCGTTAAACTCCCCGAGGTTCGAGAAGCAGTCGTCAGTAAAATGATGGGAACACAACAAAAGATTGTACTGCTGTGGTATTGTTGAAAAAATGAATTTTCCCTGGCGTCTGCACGCACAATAAGTGGGCGGGCAATATGCTAATGTTTCGTTGTGATGTCACAAGGAAACGACTTGGGATTCGTTTTACAAACGACTCATTTAATTGTCTCAGAGTCAACTCTTACTTTTGAGAGACAACTTTATATACGGTGCACTTTCGGATTTAAAACTTTGCAGGATGTTTTCATTCACTTAGAGCTATGTTACACACTACATGAAAGGTAATTTTCAAAAATCCATAATAGGGGCACTTTAAACATTCTTGGAAACATCTGGGATAATGTAAATAGACAATTCAACAAAATATATAACACTGTGGTTTTTGGATATTTTAATCCAGAAATCTTACATAATGTGCCTTTAATGCAACAAAATCAGAACCTATTTAATGTTTAACATACAACTGTGTGGAGCAGGATTTTGGGCCAATGAGATTTCTCTGTGGACAGAGCCATTCAGACATTCATTCAGAATAGCATACTACCAAACTCTTGCTACAGTATATAGTATGTGGACACTATGCAAACTTTCTAAAATACCTGGATGACCTACTACATTTTCCAGATCTATTACAGTATGGAGTACTGTGTCTCTCAATGCACTGCGCTTGACATGACCTTACATTTAGACCCATTGTTTTCTCAACTCTCAACTCGGAAACTCTGGCCTTAACGAAAGTTTCCCACTCATAATAATGACTTTGTGGTGGCATTCATGTGCATTCAACTCATAAATACGATCTTTCCGGCATGACTTGACTGCACCATATGCTGTTGTCTTGTGTGTGTTGGGTAGCCCCGCCCACATTGAAATCTCGCAGTTCCAAAGTCCCATATTCAGTCTCTTCCCACATTCAGTACTTTCAATAAGGACAGAACACTAGAGACTTGTGTGTTGTGCTTGGCTGGAGCATGGTGTTATTTTATATTCAACTGCATTCATCCAAATTCATTAAATGTGATAGCTGAAACTCTGAATCATCTCATCATATCAGCCAGTGAAGGGGAACCTTACCTGTTGAACATTACAATGCCTTAACATTTTCTTTGTAAGGATTAAAAATAAGCAACCAACTAGACCAACTTTACCATGACACCAATCGCCCAAAGTTAGACCCTAACTAGCTTACATCAGCACAGACTCAGAGTTAATTTTCCCACACCTGAACCTGCCTGTAAACAAGGCAGAAACATCTCAAGTTACGCTGCCTGAGAGATGAGACACTACATTCAGCTTGCCATTTGTCAGGATGAGTAATGTTCATATGCTAACACTAACAGTATTAATTTCTATGTAGTCTGTTTGTAAAAACTAGGGCTGTCAATCGATTAAACATTTTAATCAAATGAATTACATGATATGCAGACTAATTAACTGAAGTAAATCACATTATATCAATATTTGCTGAGAAAAGTAAAGCCATTATATTACTGTGGCAAAAAAAAAAAAAAAAAAAGATTTAGGAGTCGTTTACACAGTTACATGATATTTTTTTAATGATGCTCTATATGCAAACGTGTTTATGGTCAGTAATATTTCTCTTATGCTCACCATATCATGCATTTATTTGATCAAAAATACAGTAAAAACAGTAATATTGTAAAATATTATGATTTCAATTAACTGTTTCCATTGTAATATATTTTAAAGTGAAATTTATTCCTGTGATGCAAAGTTGAATTTTCAGTCAAGTCAAGTCACCTTTATTTATATAGCGCTTTTAACAATGCAGATTGTGTCAAAGCAGCTTTACAATGATAACTGGTATATAATTTTGGCTGCACAGCCGCTCTTAAAGAAAATGGTGTCATTATCCATCTTAAGTAAATTCAGTATTGATTCATTCCGATGTAAGAATCAATAGTTATTAATTTAGTTAATTTATCTATATCAGCACTGGAGTAAACAGTGATGTCATCATCCAGCTCAGTTCAGTTCGCATACAATGGCATTCGGCATCATTACTCCAGTCTTCAGTTTCACATGATCCTTCAGAAATCATTCTAATATGCTGATTTGCTGCTCAAGAAACATTTATTATTATTATCAATGTTGAAAATTTTGTTGGAAAGTGTGATACACTTTTTTCAGGATTCTTTGATGACTAGAAAGTTTAAAAGAACACAATTCATTTAAAATAGAAAATTAAAAACATTTTTACTCTCACTTTTGATCAACTTAATGCGTCCTTGCTGAATACAAGTATAATATCTTTTTCTTTTTTTTCTTTCTTTAAAACTTTTGAACAGTAGTGTAAATAGCTCCAATGGTAGAAAAATACTTTTACAGAATACTTTTACTTGTTACAGAATTTCCGTATGGGTCAGATGGGTTAATTTGTTTTATTTATTTTTAATAATTCAATTAACTGCCATTTTAGTAAATGATTGCACTGAACTGAAATCAGTAATTTACGCAAGACTGATTTCACAACATATTTACACAGAAATATGTTCTGCTAGTATTTCATGACTTTTATCAAAGACTATATATGTAGAAAGACGGTTCACTCCTACTAGTTATAAATGACAGAAACTGCAATGCGCAATATGGTGGAATATGTCCCGCCTTCTAAGTAAAAGAGCCAAACGCTGATTGATAAAGTCATTGCGTCACTGCAGCTGCCGTTAGAAGCTCCGGTTCCCATAGAAACCTGAGAATAGCGCTTAGAATTGCACGTGCATTGTCTCGTCTAGTTTGAAAAATAAGCTTTTTTAATGCAATTTGAGCATAAGAAACAACATTTATGGGACAGTTCATATCAGATTTTGTTGCTGATTTGAAATATGTTATTTAATTGTGAGTTCGCCAAGCAGTTTTTGAGATTTCAGGATTCCCCCATTCAAATAGATAGGACTTGGTCTTGGAAATAGCTGCCCAGAGGCATTGCAAATATGGCCGCCGAGTGAACAGACTTTCCTTGAAAGGGACTTTGCTTTTATTTTCGACTACTTTTATTCACAGGGATAGTACAGAGAACAGAAAACGATAAGGAGATGAGGGAAGAGAATCAAGAAATTACGCCTACCACACTCAAACTTGCAACACCTGCATGAGCATCACAGCTCAACGTGTCAGAAGTGCTACCTAGTGATTTAGCCCATGCGCCTTAATGCATTATGCTGTGGTGCCCAAGCAGGTGATACTAGTTTGCAGTCATAATTTTTATGAATTTACTGTACATTGCTCACCATCTTACCTCCAGCCCGCCAGCAGGTTTCTTTTTGAGCTCTTCGCACTTGCGGAACTTGCAGATCTGATGGCCGGTTTTCCGGTTGCGGCAGCTGCTGCACTGTTCGCAGTTAATCCTGCGCCGGCAGGGTGGACACAGGCCACAGCGCTTTCGCTTTTTCTTCCCGTTGGCGCTGATGGCCGATGAAATCTCACTCTGCGTCTGCTGGTGTTCCGATGCGCCGGTCACATGAGAAAGCGCCCCATCTGCGAGGAACACTCCTGCCGGTGTCATTATGAAGAGCCCCGGGTGATATGGAAAGCTGCCACCCACTCCACCGTTGCTGAGCAATGGGAAGTCCATCACACTGCCCAGCGAATCAGAAGCCGAGACCGCCTCTATGTCCCCTCCCACACTGACATTGGAAGGGTCGCTGACCGGAAGCAGCATTCCCGCCCGCCGCAGGAGCTCGGCGGCCTGGGCGAGATGCAAGCCGCTCGGAGAGTCCAGAAGACCGGACACTAATGCGCCCCGGTCCAGTTTGGCATACCCGACTTGTGACCTGTGCTGGCTGGCCGTAGGGTGAGCTTTGACACCCGTCGCCACCATGGAGCTCTGGGCGAGTCTGTTAGCGTTTGCGACACTGGCGACAGCAGCGGCCGAGCAGGTCGCGATGTACTGTGAGAGAGCTCGTGAGCGCTTCAGGCTTTTGCTGAGTGGAGCGCTGATGATGCCGCTACGGTTTCTCCGTTCCACCACCGGGGATGAGTCTTCATCCCCGCAGCAGCTGTCCTGTGCCTCCTCATCCTCTACGGCTCGACTTCCCTCCATGGACCCTCCGCTGGCAGACATGGGCCACAGCGTGAGGGGGAGGGAGAGGGAGATGAGGGAGCTTAGGATGAAGGGGGGATAGAGTTGCAACGTTCCTCTGAAGACCGAAGCCAAAACGAGATTGACGCGTTCACAGCTGGAGAATCAGCGGTCCACACTAGGCGAGCCTCATGAACATCTTACACATCCATTCGCTAAGGCCTGGGAATCCTAAAAAGGAAAGATAGAAGATACACAGAGAGGTTAAAGCAAGCTTGGTTTAATTACATGGTTCACGAAGAGAGGCTGAGTGTTACACTACTGGACAAAAGTTTGAAATAATTAAGTAATTAAGAAAATATTTTTTTCAATGTTTTTTTTTTTTCAAAGGAGACTCTTATGCTCTAGAAGGCTGTGTTTATTTGATCTAAAATACAGTAAAAACAGTAATATTGTAAAATATTATTTCAATCTAAAAGAACTGTTTTCTATGTTAATATATTTTAGAATTTAATTTATTCCTGTAATGGCAAAGCTGAATTTTTTATCATCATTACTCCAGTATTCAGTGTCACAATTATTAATGGTTCTTATTATCATTGTTGGAAACTGTTTTTTGCTGCTAAATATTTTTGTGGAAACCATGATACATTTCTTTCAGGATTCTTTGATTAATAAAAAGTTCAAAGAACACCATTTATTTGAATTACAAATCTTTTGTAACCTTATAAATGCCATTACTGACACTTTTGATCAATTTAAGCAATTGTCCTTGCTGAATAAAAGTATTCTTTTTCATCTTTCTTACCCCAAACTTTTGAATGGTAGTGTATCACAATTTTCACAAAAATATTAAGCAGCACAACTGTTTTCAACATTGAAAATAATAAGATTTTTTTTTTTGAGCAGCAAATCAGCATATTAGACTGATTTCAGAAGGATCATGTGACACTGAAGAGTGGAGTAATGATGCTGAAAATTCAGCTTTACCATCATAAGAATAAATAAATTAAATTTTAAACACAGTTATGTTAAATTATAATATTATTTCACAACATTACTGTTTTTACTGTATTTTTGATCAAATAAATGCAGCCTTGGTGAGCAAAGGAGACTTCTTTCAAAGACATTTTAAAAATATTAATATTTCAAACTTTTTAACATAATCCAGAACACGTCGTGTCGGTTTCACTATAGTCAAGCACAAAAATTTTTTTTTTCAAAATAATCATGCATATAAACATTTCCCATTTTATTAGCTTAATGTTTTGGCTTGCTGAAATAGGCACAAGTTCACTGTGACAAATAATCTACTGGTCACTCTGGCCTCATCTTGACCCATTTTGATTACTTAGCCAACATTTATACATAATATCTGTCCTAGATATCTGTTTTAGTGACAATTACGCTTTGTTCGCTCTGCTTCCAAGGAACTGAAACTCACTGTGAAGTTAAAAAAAGAATTTGCGTGGATATTGAATTGGACAGTTTGAGTCTGTTAAATTGTTATATTTCATAACCTTTACGTGTGAAAGCCCGTTCCTTGTGACAGCAATTCCCCTTCAGTGAGAGACGTCTATCAGGGTCCACAGGCGGTCTGTTCTATCACGAAACCGGAATCGTGAGCTCAAGCGCAAAGCCCCTGGGGTGAGCCGACAGTGAAATCAGGATGTCTAGGTGCAAGCTCAGCCGCACTAACGCACGTACACACGCTCGTCAAGGACTTAACATTTCAATTAACTGCCAAGCCTCAGTAAAGCATGTTATCGATAATAATTAGAAAAAAAATGGCTTAAGATTTTAAGTGACTGTCTATGAAGATGATGTAATTGGCCATTCATTCATACAAACATGCATGAATGAAAGAATAAATTAAATAAATTAAATATGCATGTAAGAGAGACTGGGGCTGGTTGTCAAACAGGGAAGTTGTCTTCATTCCAAGATTTTTAATTTTAGCTTCAAATATAAGAGAATTTTTTCACAAAAATCAGGTTGGGGCAAGTTGTTACATGTTTTAAATGGTATAAATGCACAAGTTATAGTAATGCTGGTTAAAACAATGGTTTTGTGTTTCCATTTAGATGTTTCAAGAACTGTTTTGTGTTTCAGAACTGTTTCACTGTTTGAATTTTGCTATTTAATGCAGACTGCATTGTGACCACATGCTGACAACATGTCACAAAAGGTCAACATGTGTTAAATGAACTGTATTTATTGGTAAATAACAGTGGAAACATCATTAGCCCTTTATGTAATCAACACTATAAAGTTTGTGTCAATATAGAAATTCACTTTCAAAAATAAACCTACTCAATGTAGTAACATCTGTGACAACTAGCCCTGGTCATTCCTACATATTTACCATACTGAGCTGTAAAAAGTGAACACATACAGTAGGGTATTTCTAACTGATTTAAAAATTGCACTAATTAGTGAAGCCTAATGTATTCAAGTTGATTCAGTCATATTGAACAGTATATTTGACTTGATTAAAACCAGGTGAAACACACATTTACTGTAGGTTGCCTGCCAAAACATTTCTGCAATACAGTCTATTCCTTATCAAAACAGATGACTACATCAACTATGATTACATCACATCGACATCAAAGAGTCATGATGGGAATAAAAACTTACTGGAGACAGGAACCCCACATTTGCAGGTAAACCAGGACAAAAGCTGCATCTAGTGAGGGTTTCAGTAAATGATTGACCTGGCCTACAGATAAATAAGTTCCTTGCAACAGTTTGAATGCCCATTCAGCAATCTAATACTGAATTACCTCTTGTCAAATGTATGTCAAACATATATGAGGCTCACATGCATATATGAGGCTCACAAAAATTGCTGTGTCCAGTATTGCGGCGAGCCAGAGGGACAATAGCGCGACGTAGAGAGATCTGGACATCACCAGGGAACAATAGCTAAACCTGCACAAATAGCCCAACTGTACCTAAACAAGATGACCTGCTTATCAAGATCTACATGTTCTGTCAAACAATCACCTCAATTAAACCCTTACTGGATCAATTTCAACAATAGACCTTGACTAATTGCATATATTCACGAAAGATTATTTAAATAATTAAAATGCAAATACTGTATGCACCACGCACAAAAAGTTTGCATACAACTCATAATGGATTAATAATAAACAGCACATATAACGTGCATTCATATTGTCGTCTCTCCAAGAGAAATTCTGAATATTTCAGACATTCCTACTCGGTATATCCCACATATTTTATCCAGACAACCAATAAAAACAGAAAAAAGGTCACAATAGTATGTTTACATGAACAACACTACAAGCAAACAACAAACAAATAGCCGTAATTTCACCTATTCTGTGCGCTTATTTGGTTACGCGTGGCAAAGTTGCACCAATGCATCTAATGCATATGGGCAAATTGTCAAGCGGATGTAACGGCGATCATTTAGAAAGTAAAACAAAATCCCTTTTGTCTCATCTCGACCGATGTGTCTATGGTGACAGCGCGCGGTATGCGCCAACACGTCGCGTTGGTTAAGCACATTCCCTTGTTATTTCAGTGCCAACTTATTCGTCGTGGCTAGATGTCATTGTAACTTTGAACAGTCCTCAACAAAGTCTCATTCCCTTCCCTTTGATAAATATAGACTATCTGCACATTTGCAAACATAGGCGTCTTTTCATTCGCACCGCTCGTGAGCCGAGGGAAGCGTTCCGACTGTCCGAGCGGTCCGGTGCTCTCACGCGCTACAGAGATTTATATAAAAGAGGGAGAGAGAATAAAAGGTAAAAGAGCCAAACGAAAGCAAATGCTCACCCAGACTGAAATATTCTCGCTGATTTCTTCAATAAGCCCCAAACACCGGCAGATAAACGCAGAACGCACTTTGTCCGAGAGCGAGCGCGTGCGCTCCTCCAGCCTCTCGCGTCTCTCTATCCCACCTCCACATCCTCGCGACCGGAGAAGAACATGCAAACACATTTCATAGATTTTTGGAGCTTCACACAAAAACCGAAGTGGACTTTCCGTCGGGGACAAAATAAATAAACCTTAAAGAGGTGTGGATGAGCGCGAGGGGCTGTCTGCGGTGATGCCGTCTGTCTCTCAGTACATATGAGAGTGGAATAATGAATGAAGTATAGTTTTGAGAGGGCTGGACACTCAGCCCATTGTTGACTCCATTCTTAATGGCTGTTGGCTGCGCTCGTGATTGATTTATTATATCCGAACTTTTGCACATTCATGCTTTCCAGGAACTTGGTGCTGATTGATATTTTAATATGCAAAGCACGGTTCCCAAGCAACCATTCCCTCATCTGAAATATAACCCTATGGGGTGCTCTGGTAATGAGAACGAAATGCAAATTGTAAATAATAATTGTACGTGTATGAAAACTAAATAATAATAGAACAATAAATAATAATAATAATAATATTAAAACAATTATTTGTATACTGCTATTGTTTATAATCTATTTAAATATTAAATTAATATTACTTTGTATAATATTATTAATAATTCATGCATTCATTATCAAATCAACGTCATTAGGCATACATTAAATATGTTGTTTATAGTATTTTTATTAAATATTTTATTAATTAATGTATTTTATTTTCTGTATATTATTAGTGTTGTTTATATTAAATATATTTTTAGTTATTTTATAATTAACGAAAATCAATGCAATCTGTTAATGTATTTAATAGGAGTACCCACATATACAATTTGAATAGTATTAATTTATATTTATTAATGAGATTTACACTTTATTTTATTTGGGGTATATTGCTTATATTATTTATATTTTTAGATTATTTTTTTTTATATATAATGAATTAATATCAATACAATGTATTAATGTATTTAATAGGAGTACCCGCAAAGTAGTCCTATAAAGCACATTAATTTCAGTTTCTCTAACAGTTAGCATTTAAAGACTCATTAAACTTTGTGAAGAATTGAAAGGGATCAGGGTCGTTACCATAATCGTCGTGTTTCTCTGTGTTTGATGACTTTCTGTGGTCTAAGAGCCATTTTTGTATAGGTCCTATTGTCCGTCCGTCCAGTCGTTTGCGGACGCTCCTCCTCGTCACGTCGAGTCCACTCCACCTCTTGTGAGCGTCCTGTGTGTCTGGCAGGAGGCCAGCTGAAGTGTGGGGAAGTGACACCGCCAGGGCGGCAGAAATTTTCCTCCGTTTCGGGCTCCTTCCCAATCGCAGACGGGCGCGCGTGCATTGGCTGGAAAGTGGAACAGCTCGTCAGGGACGATCAATGCGGATCGATCAGTGCGGCGCTGCTGGCTGCGGGTTTGAGGGGGGTTGCGTGTTACAGTCCTCCACAATTGCATTAACGGGAAAGTTTAGGCGTGAGTAAAGTGACACTACTTTACTGCTGCACTTCCCATCATTGTTTTTCTCATTTATCTGTATTCAAACGCTAAACTCTCTTTTAAGCGTATGAGACTAAGTTCCCCTTACAAAAAGTTTTGTCAGTTGAACAGTATAATTACCATATTCATTTACTTAATGTCACTTAAAAATACCATAGTTTTACCTTCATGGTTGAGTCCAAAAACATGGTAATATTATGGTACTTTGAAATAGACCATGGTACTACATGATTTCCATTTTTTATATACTATGGCACTTACATAACTTACAAAAATGTACTAAAAAGCATGGTTCTAATATGGATTTTTTTGGACATGTATATGGTTGTGATCAAATGCATGGTATTAACCATATGCCATATTACTTACATGACAGTAGTACCTTGATATAGCATATATGCCATGGTACTATGTAATTACTACACTAAAACACCTTACTATTTACGGGACGTACAAAACAGTACCATGGTATTACCATGTTTTGTGGACATGCACCATTGTAATACTGCTGTATTTTTGAAAGTAACATGGTATATATTAATGTTATATACAATGTTCCAATCAATGTGGAAGTGTACCATACAGAAAACTATTCCAGGATGCTTGACTTGAGCCAGGTTTGTTTGCGAGGTCACTGATCAGACCTTTGGATCCTGAATTGCATCATAACCTGAGTTCACCATGGAGGACATTATAAAAAAGGACATGATAAACAAACAAATAAACACTTGCCTTTCCTTGTGGCCACATAATTCCCAGATAACTTGGAGAGCTGAGCCCTCCTCCTCTCTGAATTTTTTTTTTTTGGGGGGGGGGAATGAGGACGTTGGATTAACATCACATGGTTCTCTCTGGCAGCCAAGACACATGACCCGCTCCACAGGAGGGGATAAAACCCACTTGAAAGACGACGGCATAGAGGCCGAGGGAGAGGAGGAGAAAAAAAAGAAAGATGGAGCAAACGTCCGGTTTTCTCAGACGCTGAGGAATGCCGTCGGCCTGCTTCTCGAACACAGAAATGCAGTACACTCATTCTCCCTTGAGACTCTCTCACTATTTCTTCTGCTCTCTCTATTTTCTCACTCCTGTGAGTTACCTGTGGTTTTGGGCACCGTGTTGTCAGAGCTTCCTGTTTTTCAATGACTGAGATCTCCACTGCCCCCCATCCCACCATCCACATACTACCTCAAAAAGATACATTAGACAATGAATAACATGTAGACTGTTAATGGTCTCGTTAGTGGTCTCTAGTTCAACTGCAATTTCTTTTTTAGATATTTGTTTAGAGACAGAGATTTGAACAAATCCTATGAATTAAACTTAAAGGATTAGTTCATTTTCAAATGAAAATTACCCCAAGCTTTACTCACCCTCAAGCCATCCTAGGTGTATATCACTTTCTTCTTTCTGATGAACACAATCAGAGAAATATTAATAAATATCCTGACACGTGAAGCGATGCGTTTGTGTAAAAAAATATCCATATTTAACAAGTTATGAAGTAAAATATCGAGCTTCCGCCAGACCACCTTCCGTATCCTACTTACGAAGAAAGTGTAAAACTCTAGCAGTTCAAAAAGCTTACGCTATGTCCTACGCCTTCCCTATTCAACTTACGGAACTGACGCAACGCCAGTTCCATTTTTTTTTTTCGTAATTTGAATAAGGAAGGCGATCTGGAGGAAGCTAGATATTTTACTTCATAACTTGTTAAATATAGATAACACTTAAAGACTTACAGTGTAATCGGCACCTGGACCCAGTAAAATTATACTGGGTCCTTATCTAAATTATATTTAGTCTCACTGACTAACATCCTTATTGATGGTAACTAAATGTTACTAAACAGACAAGATGGGATTCTAGAGTTAAATTATTTCTGTAATGTAACCCCAGTGCCATGTCCAGTGACGAAAATTGAAGACTTAAAGGTTGTTTTGACTAAGTGACCAACTAGCAATGCCCAAGCAACCACCCACAACACGCTATCAACCACTGTATCAATCTAAAGTTTTGCAACAAAAAAATTGTTATTTTTAGAAGTTGTGATAGTTTTACTGTTCACACCAAATGCTGACTGCTGCAACAGCTTGAGGCTGAATGCAAAGTGAAAGTTCAGAATCCATTTGTACTGTTGTCTGAAGTAGCACAGGTGCGTGGAGTACGTACAAAAAAGAACAGGGCAACAGAACGCCACGCTGCATCCAGCATAGACAGTATCAATGATTATAATTGGCTATGTTTGCTTTTGTTGCGTTGTGCCGATGCGTTCAATGTAGATACAGTGTTAGCATGCATAAATAAATACATTAATACTAGTATGTCTTAGGGGCCATTAACACAAAATGCATTTTTCTTTTAACTTTTTCATGCACGAGACAACAAGAAATAATTTACAACTTTCAAGTCACATTTGTCAAGACAGCAAATAAATCCGTAAAATAAATCCGTAAAGGAAGAAGAGGCCATCTTCTTTAAATGTTAACTTTGTAACTCCAGCAGTTTTTCAACTGAAACAAAATATTTTTTTCATATTGGAACATATCTGAAAAAACTCGAAAAGGTTGTGTGCGTGTTTCATAATTGTAATTTCAGTACAAACGTGTATCTCATAGGAGTCGAAAGCACACGCCACACTGTATTGAAGATTTCAAACCCGGGCTTTTGAAAAATATGCTAATCAAGCAAGTACACGGAATATGATGAAGATTTTGAAAGCTTCTTTTTGTACTGTTGTCGGAAGTAGCGCAAGTGCGTGGAGTACATACAAAACAGAACGGGGCAACAGAAAGCCATGCTGCAACAACTCATTGAGACACTGAGACCAACGGTCAAACCCGTCCATCTAGCATGTTTACATAGAAAGCATTTTTGCAATCCACTTTGCTGCTTTTTCATATTTTCCTGTGTGAACGGCCCCTTACAAACTTCACATTACCAAAACGTCTGAAATTTTGAGGGATAATAGATCTACTGTCCATTGGCAATAGTGTATTGATGCATGAAGCACTGCATACCTAGTGCTCACTACCAATCCAATCAGCTTTAATAAATATATTTCTGTCTTGACAACTCTCTGAGGATTTGGCAAGGTAATGGATATGACAATGTTGAAATGTTTGGTTTTGGCAGAATAGATCAGATACGCTGCTGCTGCTGGTTATTGCTTCGGCAGAGCAAGTACAGGACTTGCTACTGCTAATACACACACAACACAGTGCTGTGCGCAAGTAAGACATGCTGCTGCTGCACAATATAGCATACATGAATTACCCTTAGCAGATCTATACAGGTGGAGCTGGGGAAGGAAGAGCGTTTCTGAAAGCATGCTGCACTGCCACAGCAAATGCTGACCAATTATTTGAAGGCTGAGCAGCAAGCTCACTGGCTACTGATACAACGGGAACCACTCAGCTGTGCCCTATAGAGAATGATGGAATTACAATCAGATTGAGTTAAAGGCGAAAAGAAACAAGCCATTTTAACCAGAACACGGACCGTGTCCATGTGTTGCTTATCAGTTACATCATACCCGCGTTACCCTCGATTTCCGGTTTCATTTTGTAGAAACCATGGAAACACCAAAGACACTTTAGTATATTATGTTTTATTAGACAGGTGAGCAACTGTTTGGATACATTCATCAACAGAAATCTAATCATTGTTATATAGCTCAACACAGTAATTCTTATTGTTTAAATCTTGTTTTCTTGATTTACTGCGAGTACCATGTTTTACCATGCCTAATATCGATCTAGCTTACTGCAGTGTGTAACAAGTGTCTTATAGCAGCCTCCAAGCGAATGCACAGAGTAGCATTATAACAACTTTCAACACACAAATGTATCTAATATGATAAAACAGCGCTGCTTTACCCCAGATATGCATTACCGGGTGAAGCGGAAGCGGTCGTCTGTGGCTTAATAAAAGCTCACTGCTCTTGAGCCATGTGTCGCACTCGTCTCTCAATAGCAATCGCTCCAGTGGCCTCGTTCAGCTCCAACAGCTTTCAGCCACACTCTGCTGCATACTACAGTAATGTTAATAAATCTTTAATACATTATAGCTCATCCAATATGATTTCTGCCCGAGCCCTGTCGGATTCTTTTGCACCAGCTGTAGACGTGAAGACAACACCTCCCATCAAGCTACGCCTTTGTTTTGTTTAAGTGACCTCTAGGCGAAATACTACATATTGTGCCTTTAAGGACCTATCAGCCTGCACCATGTAGAGTTTCATGACAGAAATTTGTATATTGGTAAAAGCAGTAAATTTGCATGTTAAAAGTTTAACAAGCATGAATCCAATGTGAAATCTGCAGCTTTTTTGGCCTCACATTTGCCTGACTGCTTGGATACCTATTGAGACGTCTGCGCTCCGCCCGTGGAATTAAGGTGATGTCACATTTACCACTGCTCGGCCAACTTTCACAGGCAAAATCCAGCCTGTTCAATAGGAATTTTCGTGATCCGGAGTTTCACGTGAGGGCGAAAAATTTCCCAACACAGATTTCGCAACTGGTTCAAGTTGGTCACTTGGATTTGCCATGTAGACCAACAGAAAGCTGCTTGGTTTGATAGTGACATCTGTGTGAGCTTCATAAATCTCAACATTAACAACAGACTTTTTATGCCAGCAAAATGTTAGTGAAAAAATTGGCTAAAGGTAATGATTTTATTCAACAAATTCGTCTGTCCCCTGTCATACTGCTACGCTATTTTCATTGAAGAGGTTCCGTGTTTACGTCCAAATAACGGCTCTGTATTGGCTCTGGTCATGTGAGCAGCATGACACATGCGTGTCATGCTGAAGCAGGAGCCGGCCAATACTGAGCCTGTGTTCGGACGTAAACACAGAAGCTTGTCGCTTCATAATATTAAGGTTGAACCACTGCAGTCACGTTGACTATTTTAATCGATGTCTTTAATACCTTTCTGGACCTCAAAAGGTGCAATGACGTTGCTCCCTATGTAGGGATCAGATACCCTCAGATCAGATACCCTCTGTGGATCAGATACCCCCATCAAAAATATCTTAATTTGTGTTCCGAAGACAAATGAAGGTCTTACGGGTTTGGGACAACATGAGGGTGAGTATTAATGACAGAAATTTCATTTTTGGGTGAACTAACCCTTTAAAACATCCTTTAGAGCCACAGGGGTGATGCCTCAGTACCTTCAAAATAAAACCAAGAACACTGAACTGATACAGTGGCTCCATCTGCTGGATGTAAGCAGAACTTCAGCAGGGGGATCTCTAATTTCCTGTGTTTTGCAGCAGTACAGGAAGTAGAGCACATTATCTCCCACATCCTGTTTTAAAACTGTGGCTTGAGATAACCCTGCTTAGTGAATATATGCAGAACAGAGCGTGAAACAATGATAACCATTTCAAATCACGTTTATTCAAAATGCACATCTTCATACAGCAAAATTCACTTACATGCAGTCTTAAAAATGGAACAGAGAATGGTAAAAACTACATGTTCAAGTCATAATCACTGAAAAGTTCATTAAACTGTGCGTAGTAGTTCTGACCCCGCCTCTCATCCATATTCATCTGCGCTGTAGTGCAAAGTTATTTTCGAGTACAAGCACATTTAAATTATATGGGTTGTGTTAGAGGTGGAGAGGAAGACCAAGTGTAAAACCACACATGTTTACAGTATGTTTGCTGATGCATATCTGCAGTGCTACAGGAAGTCCTCATGTGAATGAGACGCATTAACGTTGAGAATTACAGTAATTGTGATATGAAATCCTCATCCGGTTACTCTCATCTTCAATCGATGGAAAACACTGATGGAAACACACACACACACTCACTCACTGAATATTTAAGGGTTTTTCTTCTTAATGATCAGCGGTCCAACATTATCACCAGTTTCCTCGTTGTGTTTTGTGTGCATGCCGTCGCAGTAGGGAAACTGTCCAGGGAACAAACAAACACATACAAATCACAACCACACTTGATGATCTTTCAGATAATAATGACACATCTCCACAGCCCCTGTGGTTTTGATGTTTATTCCAGCGCTTTGCATTAGTACGTCTGCAGGAACCTCTTCTAGGTTACTATGGTGCTTCTGGACGTGCCAAACAGTGTCATGAGGGTTCACAGTTTTGGGTGAATTATACCTTTAACCCTGTAAAGCCTGACATATCAAATAATAGTAAGAAAAAAAATGCTTTAAATGGAACAATTTATTGAACCTTTAGACAAAATAAAATTTAAAAAATCTAAAAATTATACAAGTTATGTAAAGTAAATCTTAAAAAAAAAGGAAAAAAAAAAAAAGGGTTTTATGTACATTCACATTTAATCATTTAGCAGACACTTCTGTTACAAGTGACTTACAAATGAGGAATTATAATAATATGAGAATTATGTTTTGTATCATATTTGATGCATCAGGCTTTTATTGCTCATATAGTATTATATATAAAGAACATGGCGCTCAGAGCCGAGGAGGAAGAAAACACCTCAGTGGCCCAAACTGAGCAAAAATATGCCATTTGGTGAAGATGTTATTTATATGGCCAAAAGCGTAAGGTTGTGAAATGTAAATCAATACATTATAGTTCTTTATAATAGTATAACTGACTACTTGCATAAAATGTATATAAATATCAGTTGTCACACAACACTATTTTCAACTAAAAACAAAACTTTTTGTGTTTTGGCCATTCATTTACACGACAACAGCGTTTTGGGGCCTCAAAATGGGTTTCAAAGTGCAAGTTTTTTGTTATTATCTCCGTGTAAACTACAATAAAAATGAATTTCTGAAAACGCTGACGTCATGTGCATGAGTATTACGTGTTCAGTCTATAGGAGCATAGTGTTTCTTTACAAAGTGACATAGCCAACTACTGGCCTGGCAGCATAATACAACGTTATTAGACGTTTTCACGGATCCATGTGAACGGGGATCGTTTTGACAACATACACAGAAAAAAAACGCAAAGGAAAAAACTTTTCCGTTTTTAGAACATCATTGTTGTGTAAATGTACCCTTAGTAAGGTGATATTTAAATGCTTAGTTTTATGATCAAAGATCTATAGTTTTTATTCTGGCAGGAAAAAAAACGAAAAAAAAAAAAAAAAAAATGCAATGCAGTACAATGATAATTAAAGCTGCAAGCAGCGATGAAAGGGCCCTCCGCCACCCGTTGGCCTTAGGAAATCAGTGAACAGTGGGCGACATGCATGTAAGCGAGAAAATACAGGAGAATTATGGCAAAGTCATTTCAAAGTGGCACACTTCCTGCTGCCAACAGGTGGCGCTTTAACCATAAACTGAATATTGCCATGTAGATGTCTTCAGGCCAGGACTATTATCAAACATGTGAAGTTTGGAGCAGATCGGACATCGTATGCCTGAGTTACAACAACTTCCTCTTTCATGGCGTTAATCGCATACATTAGCACTTAGCAGAGTGTTGCATGATTTAACGTGTTTCTAGTATGTTTGGTACTTCGTGGCATATTGAAATGTGTTCCTGGGAATGAATTACAGTGTAAAACATGTAATTTCCTGTTGCCTGCAGGTGGCGCTATGACTGTCACTGAATATTGCCATGTAGAAGTGTTCAGGCCAGGACTCTAATAAAACATGTGAAGTTTGGGGCAGATCGGACATTGTATGCCTGAATTACAGCTTCCTCTTTCATGGCGAAACATCAGACTTTGTCAGGCTGCCACGGACACGCCCTTTAGTGAAAACTCAAGATCTTCGCAATTTAACATCGCTAAGGCCTTAAGATTTGACTGACCATATATGATGTGGTTCTGGTTAAATCTGTATGAGGAGCTAATCACAGTGTAAAACATGTCATTTCCTGTTGCCTGCAGGTGGCGCTATGACTGTAACTGAATATTGCCATGTCGATATCTTCAGGCCAGGACTCTGATAAAACGTGAAGTTTGGGGCAGATCCGACTTTGTATACCCGAGTTACATAAACTTCCTTTTTCATTGCGAAACATCGAAATTTGTCAGGCCGCCACGGACACGCCCTTCAGCGAAAACTCTAGATCTTCGCAATGTAACATCTCAAAGGCCTTTAGATTAGACTGAACGAATATGATGTTGATCTGATTAAAGCTCTAAGAGGAGTTTGTTAAAGTACAACGTCTGGAAATAGCAAAAAGTGCACAAATTTTGCAGACAAAATTCAAAATATCTGACTTCCTGTTGGTTTTCAGATTTTGCACCAGGAGACTTTTTTGTAGGGATTGGGCTGTTACATGTGTCTACCGAATTTCATACCTGTACGTGAAATGTGGTGCAAGGGGCACTTTGTTGAAATTTTGTAGGTGGCGCTATCGAGCCATTTTGCCACGCCTAATTCTAAGACCCATAACAGACGTAAATTTTCACCACTTCTGATGTGTGTGCAAAGTTTCATGAGTTTTCGAGCACGTTTAAGCCCTCAAAAATGCGATTCATTTGGGAGAAGAAGAAGAAGAAGAAGAAGAAGCGGAATAATAATAAACGGAGCAATTCCAATAGGGTCCTCACACCATTGGTGCTCGGGCCATAATTAAGGGCCAGTTGTTCAAAAAGTTTAATCTGGATCAGAATTATCTGGATTTGGAAATCCCATGTTTTGCTATCCAGGATCAGGTTATTCATCTTACTTTTGTGCTGGTTTTACAAAGCAAAATTGGATTGGATCACCTTGATCCAGATACACACTTTTTCAGATTACCAAATCTGTATTCTTGTGCTCTACGGAGCCCCTAAAGGGACATGGTGATAGAAAGAATATGAGATGGGGAAAAAAAATATTCAATGCTTTTGCAAAAATTTCACGTAGCATTCACCCGAGAAACGTTGCGTTTGCTCGCAAAAAACTTTTGACTGGTTCATCTCTTATGATTGTGCCAATGTAGTTTACAAACAATGATTACAAAAACACTTTGAATTAAATGTAATATTTTTGTTAGATATTTACAGCTGTTTGAGGATTATTTTATTGCACCAAATTCTCTTTTTTACTTTACAGTAGGTTAACGAAATGCTAAATATGTAGCAATGTCTACTTCTATTTTATTACTTTAAAAGTTAACTAATCAAGAGCAAAATAAACAATGTCTGTGTATGTATATTACATGATACAAATGTTGTATTTTTTGACCAGTTTTAAAGTTTTATTACATTTTTGTTCTTGAAATCCACCCTTCTGATGGGATCAGTATAATCCAGATTTTTTGGATCAAAAGGTATCCAAATCTTACTAAAAAGTTTTGAACAACACAAACTGATGATTTTATCCAGATCAAAACCAAGATTGGATTTTGTGATCTAATCTGATTTCATAATCCTTTTTTTCTTTTGAACAACCCATTTTCAGGATTTGATCCAATCCGATAGCCAAAATCCGATCAGATTACTTTTGAACAACTGGCGCCAGGAAATAAACAAATAAACGTTCCTCAAAAGCCTGTTGTCTCAACTGTTAGTTATTTTAACATGCTTTTTCTATAAAATGATGTATGGATAATCATGTATGGAAATATTACTTACAATAAAAGTAATTACACTTATTTTATAAAATTTTATAAAATTATAAAATTTTATAAAAGATTTTACTTTTAGAATTATACTAAAAGGCCTTTTACTTCCTAAAAAAGTATAAACTACCAATCAGATGACAGAAGGCATGTAGTAGATTGTGTACAACAGGTTTTTTAACCAAATTTTGATCATGTTGATCATTTGGAAGCCTTAGAAAATCATGTATCAGCTATGATACAGTAGGGTTTATTGGGTTAAAAATGGTTCATGCAGATAATCTCCAAACAGACCAGCAGGCATTAAAATCCTATTAACATGATTCATCAAGGTGGTTTCACTCACCTTCTTGGACCTCCAGCAGCGGCAGTAGACGGCCTTGTTGCCGATGTCCTCCATGTCAAAACTGTGCACTACTTTCGGGCTGTCTTTGTTGATTGACATGTTGACCCTGCTCTTGGGACTGCTCTGTGAACTGAAGTAGCGCGTCAGCAGGTAGGTGCTCAGAGCCGCAGCCACTGCAACAGGAACGATGGTGGTCAGCTGATCTGCAAATGTACACACGAGGGGGCGCTCGTTTTTGAGAGGGCCTGGAGGTTGCCCGCACACTCTTCTACACACTCACTGTGGACTCTCAACTGAATTTTGGATGTTATGAGCAGGGCACTATGAAATCAGATTTTTTTTCTGGATTCTGTTTTTATCATTTTTTTTTTTTTTTCTGGATTCTGTTTTAATGATTAAATTAAATATCAGTAATAGAAAAGCATGTCTGAATTTATAAACTGAATTTATAAAACATTTAAAAATTAGTAATTTATTGAAATTTTAAGCAATCATTTCAAAAATCTGGATACTGCATTATCTCAGCATTAGATATCCAACTATGAAAAAAAAAAGAATAGTTTGTGGCCATATTTCAAAGGTTTTTGGTTTCAATTCATTTCTAAACCTATGAATTTCTATCTTTAATATCACTTATTTCTATTTTTTATGCACATAAATATTATATTATAAATATTATAGCACACATACAGTGTAATTTTTTTTAGTGTTCTACAAAACACATGCAGTACAGAATAAAGGTAGCTATTTACTGGCATTATATAGTGTCTTTATGTGTCATGTGACCTAAAGTCGTCATGACACCTGCACTAAACCCATGAAACTTAATCAGCACTAAAATGTAGTCACGACATATGTCGACACGTATACAGGATGGATAAATCCAGGTTTTAAGTTAGTAGTGCCTGTCTATCATCACCTCAGACTGTCCAACTGATTTCCGAGAATCGGTTCTTATGAAAGGTTCGTTTCGCAATTCTTTGACGTCATCACGTGATCACTGGTATCTCGACATGACATATTACATACATACTCTAAAAGCAGTCATAAAATGGAGTTGTAAACATATTTCTAGTACGTTTTTATTATCTGTGAGCGTGAAAGAATCGTACAGACCGATCCGTTTCAAATGATTCATTTAAAAGATCCGACTCAAATGAACTCCTGTCATGTTTCCCGAGATATGAAAACAATCGAGTTTTTCAAGCTCATGTTTTCCAACAAATGCTGTACAGCGACATGTCATCAAGATGTATTTTTATTGCCTACTAAAATATTGCATTGATTTAAATATCCAAAGTGCATTTTATATCAATTATTCCAACAAAATGCCTGCAAACTTATGACCTAAAAACGCGTGCATGCTGCAATCCATCAATGTTGCCACCAGCTATAAATTAAAATAAAAAATAAAAAAATCGCTTTTACCTTTAGAAACCTTGAAACCCGGTATTAACCCCGGTTTGGTAAGAGCTGAAAGCCCTGGCACTTGAGATGCCATGACGGTACAATTGCTAGGACTTCAAGTTTAAGGGCACCACAAGGTCTGAGACGCTGAACCAGAGTGACGCCGTCACTGCGGAAACTCTGCGTGATTGCGTCACTGGATATTTGACCAATGGCTGAAGGGCGTGATCCACTCGCACTTGCTGTAAACATGGGACCCAAATCCCTCTTTAGTGCTCCACTGGCAGTTTGGTACCGTTTTGTTTATTAATATAAAATGTTGCTTAAACAAAACCTCAACTGGGATGTGTAAATTTATAGAGGTTATATGTATATATTTGTTTCATGTTTATATGTAGCACTATGATCCTGTGAAGCACGACATTTCGTTCCCTTGTATGTTGTATTGTAGCGGAATGACAATACAGCTCAACTGAACGTTCACTTCAACCTGAAGATTTCGTATTGGAAAAACAATGTCTCCAAGCTACAAAGAACTAAAATATGAAATAAATCAGTAAATAAGTTGAATGTTAATTTTGTAATAACCCATAACATAACTGTAAAACATTTTATGCAACCTGCTTGCAAAAACATACTGTAGTTGATAAAATCATTTTAATGAAATATTGCAGTAAAATATTGAAGTAAATTGCACATAGTGCATCTAATAGATTGTCACTTTAAGGGCTATGGCCCTCCACACCAAACTAAGGAAAAAGCTCCTATAAAAAGTTTATAAACAATTATGAAAAAAAAAAAAAAAACTTGCAACTTTAAGCAATCATTTTGTTTTTGATTACATTTGTTTTCCGTTTAAAAGGATGAACAAACAGATGAGATCAATGAAATGTCTTTTTTTTCTTTTTTTTTTTTTTCCCCACCACAGCTCTCAAAACACTTTAGTGTTTGCAACAAGACCTGTTTAGAAAATACATCAGGGAAAACAAAAACAAACAAACATGCAGACACAAAGCATTTCAGACTTTAGTAATCATTTTATTACACAGTTTTAATCAACACACAAAGCTCAACGAGCCTGTCAGGAAATTAAATATACAGAAGTTTGTCTGTGAGGAGTTTGTGTCCTCCCACCCAGGGACCCAATCAAGTCTGGCTGAACCATGTTAGCATCTAATTCAACAAGAGCAGGAAAAAGGGGGGAAAAAACAATTTTTTTTCCCCCAACTTAAGAGTTACAAGGGTGGGTTGGGAGAGAAGGGGGGGGGGGGGGGGGGGGGGCAAAAAAAAAAAAAAAACATTTTATAGACTTCTTTAAATAACTGGTCCAAAACCCTCCATGATGGTGAATGTTTGTGAAGTTGGTCATGGTTAAAGAAAGGGGTAGAGACAGTCTTTGCAATGGCAAATGGAAAATTATATTATATATATATATATATATATATATATATATATATATATATATATATATATATATATATATATATATATATATATATATATATATATACACACACACACACACTCAAGTCCATTACAATACTCCAGAGGAGAAGACAGGAGGTCCATTTTCCTTTAACTGCTATGATTTTAAAAGAATTCCTTAGATAGATTTTATACAAAAGACAGCCAACATACCCCTCCCTTCACTGCAGTAAAGAAATCAAAAAAGAAAGGAAAAATCTTCCTGATCCAATGAACAGTTGGAAGCCCAGGAAATGGAAATGAAAAAGTAAACTGTAAAAAACACATCCCTCTATGTCCAGACTATCACAAATTGCAGGGAGAAAACAAAAATAACAATATAGCCCTCCCTTCCCAGTTCTCAAAAACAACAAGGAATGCTTTTAGAGCCATAAACATCTTCTACAGCAAAATTGATACGGACTGATCCTAAGCAGCGGGTACGTTGCTATAGCAACGATGAAGGTAAAGCAGGAGCTGTGGAGTGGAGGTTTGAATTTGGGGAGGAAAAGGGGCTACAGTTGAAATTTCAGTATGTACACCATGGCTGCCAGAGGGCTAAGAGTGGGGGGAGGTGCTCTGGTGAGGGGAGGCGTGGCTTAAAGAAAGCACTCCAATGGAAACCAACAAGATCTGTTTTTTTTTCTTAAGCTTTTTTCTTTTTTTAATCTTTTGAACGTTCAAAATCTCCCCTAACCTTAAGATGGAGAGGTGTAATTTTCTCCCATCATGATTCTAACTCCAAAACTACATTGCATACTTTTGTGTCCATTCCCGAGCTATTCTGTTGTACCTGTGAGGGAAGACAAATAAAGATATCAGCATCACATTTTAGCAAAACATTTGCATGACACATAACAGGTAATTCAGACTTTGCAAAGAACCTGTTGTTGAAAGATGTGGCAGTCAACAACTATATTGTATTTAAACATTGGTGCGGGAACGTATATGGCCAAAAGAAGGCTATTTTTGTGCTCTGACCATGTGTTTGTGAAGTACAATCAACTTCTCTAAAGATAGATGAAAATGTGATTTGATCCCTTTGACATGTCGACCTCCCTCTTCACATTTTAAAGGAAATTTGGAAAATGTTAGGCTTCACCGGGAATTAACATGCTATTATAAAGGAACTCTTCAGAAATCCCTTGAATTCTCCTAAGGTCATGCCACAGCCTCAATTCCTTTTTCCAACTACATTTTCCAGTAACAGTAGTTCAAAACAAAAAAGATCTAATACGAGTCTGCTGGCATTTAACACCCTTTTTTGTTGAATTTGATTTAACTATATTGTCCTGTTCAAATTATTACACCCAGCAGTCTAGTTTGGATAAAAGAAAACGCTGTTGCTTTTTGAGCTATTGAAGCCTTTTTTTTTAAATTATAGCAAGTTGCAAACATTTCCACTTTTGTTGTGGCTTTACAAAGCTCAGCAACAATAAAAAAGCAAATTATTCACAAAAGACGACTTCAGAGTATCAGGTGGAACATCCCCAGGGAAGAAGAGAGGTGACAAATGTCAAAACAGGAAACTGCGTAGGCAATAACATGGCTAATAATGCAAATGATTGCATGACAGCACCTGTGGGTAAGTGTGTTAGGGCAAACGCAGTGTGCATGCGGTACTGATCTAGTGCACAAGAGGACACTCACTTTTCCCTGTCAGTCTTGTAAATGCGGGCGATCTCGGGTACTAAGGGGTCGTCCGGATTGGGGTCACACAGCAGGGAGCAGATGGACAGGAGAACTGAAGGGCAAGAGGAAAAAAAAAAAAAAAAAAAGTAAAAAAAATGCAAAAGGCACTTTAAAAGAGTTGTCCTTGTTTAAACAACTGTCATCTAATATCAGGACACTCATTCCTTATGGAATAATTCCTTAAACTTTAAGCACCAAAAATCTGTTACAAACAGCTCAAACGTACATGAATGAACATTTAATCTATAGTTACAAAATGTACTCTTTAAAAAAAAAAAAAAAAAAATTTAAACATACTTGTGTGAAAAGCATCAAAAGAATCAAATTTGGCTCAAGCTGCATGCATTTACATTTAGATGCTAAATTCAGAAATTTAGCATTTTTATTAATAAGCTGCCTCACCATCTCCGCAGTATAGACGCGAGAAATGCACCTCTCATACAGACTAAGCAGAGACCATTTCTTCTCGATTTGAATTGGTTAATTTAAAAGTAAACATTTCAAGCTTTCTATAGATATATTTCTTATGTCTGAGGCAAAAAGCCTACACACTGAGTTTCGGTTCATTTTTGCGATACGCTCCAGTTCATGGAGACCGAGATGACAAAGCGCATCCAGTTTGTTTTCTTTATTTTACAAAGGCACAATGTTTTCTTGTTATTGTGAGTTTACACAAATAAAAGTAAACCCCTTTCGAATGATGTATTACTCTTATCTGTATGACCAAAAATGGTGTATTTTAAGTTGTTTCCGCTGTTGTCAGGAAAAAAATGCAAGTGAACTCTCCAACACCATGTCTTGCAGTAAGCGCTAATACATTAGTCTTTGCTTATATTCAAGTGTTTGTGTGGAAGCTATAGAATAACACAAGGCGCGTCACTCGTATGATTATGAATGGGAGAAAGTGCAATGCGCAATATGGCGGAATAAGTCCCGCCTTCTAAATAAGAGCCAATCAGCGATTGGTAAAGTCATCGCGTCACTGCAGCAGTTGTTAGAAGCTCCGGTTCCTAATCAGACGCGCGCCTCCGAAATAAGACACAAGAGACGTGCATTCAGGACTGCACATGAGCTTGATCCAGCCTGGAAAATACTGTTTTTTTTTTTTTGTCATGAATCGAGCGTTTAGAAACAAAATGTATGAGACAGTTGTTGTCAGATTTAATTGGTGATTTCAAATATGAAATTGAATCGAAAGTTGGGCAAAAAGCTTGAGAATTTGATGTTTCCCCATTCAAAGAGATAGGAGCTGCACTTTCATGCCCAGGAGGTATTTCAAAGATGGCCGCCGAGTGAAATGACATGTCTTAAAGGGACTTTGATATAAGCCTATTAATAGCGCACATTTAGGGGCTCCCTAATAGTCAACTATTAGGGGGCAGCCCTAAGAAACTCACTGAAAATATTCTCCAACATTGCTTTCTCTAGCTTTTATTTTTCTCATGTAAAGATGCAGATTTTGAGGTTTAAACTAAAGAATCTGATTAGAATTCCTATGCAAACATTCATGTAATGTCCAAGAGAAAACAGCAGCTCCTCACACTCCCACCACACAAGGTTCTTTAGTTGTACTTGTAACAACTCTAATACCCAATAGGATATTTAATATAGTTATTATAATAAATATATTAGCGTGTAATATATATTACACGAAGAGCACCATTTTTCTCCAAATATCAGCATGATTACAAATATGATACTAATTTTATACAACATACAGTTTAATAAACAAGCAGTTTATATTAACTGACTTACATTTTAGACACCAAATCGCCTGTTTTGGTCTATTTCGCCAACGAAAATAGTTCCAAAGTCCACAGCATTGTTTTGCGTCTCTGAGCAACACTTTCTGAATCAATCAGCCGTTTGAATGAATCATATGAATCTCAATGACTCGCTCATTAACAGGGATTCGCTGCCACCTACTGGCGGGTTTAATTTCACATTTAAAGTATCTTTTCATTTTTTCATCTTTTCATGTTTTATATTTTCAACATTTCAAAACAATTTATGCATCTGTAACTACTCTTGACTGATTTAATCTAGTTATATAGTTATACATTAGATTACAATTTCTGTACCTGAAAATCTCCTGTTTAAGCCTA
This sequence comes from Ctenopharyngodon idella, assembly GCF_019924925.1. Taxonomy (NCBI): domain Eukaryota; kingdom Metazoa; phylum Chordata; class Actinopteri; order Cypriniformes; family Xenocyprididae; genus Ctenopharyngodon; species Ctenopharyngodon idella. The sequence continues at coordinate 20,065,896 of NC_067233.1, read as the reverse complement.
CATAAAAACATGAAAAGCACCATTTATTTCATTTATGTTTATTCTGTTGTATTTATTTGTGCTATTACTTGTAATTTGATTATTTGTTCCTATTGTATTAATTATCTTTACTTGCCTAACAATATTTAAAATTTAAGTGAGTTAAAGGTGCAGTATGTAAGAATTCTGTCTGCTAGAGGTCGCTAGAGGCCTATTCAAAACAAAGGCGTAGCTTGATGACGCCAAGTTTGAATGCGGAATCTTGGGACATGTGGTCTTCATCTCAACGGACAGTGCAAAAGAATAGGAATAGGACCCGGGAAGAAATCATGTTCATGGATGCAATTATTAACGTTACTGTAGTATGAAGCAGAGCAGGACCGAGTGTTGTGTGAGCTGAACGAGGCCGCTGGAGCGATTACGCAACACACGCCTCACGAGCAGCGGAACTTTTATTATGCCACAGTCGCCGGCACCGCTTCCGCTTTTCCGGTCATGAGTATGAGGTAATGCAGCTCTGTTTATCATATTAGATACATTTGAGTGTGTTGAAAATGTTATAACGTTACTCTGAGCGTTCGCTCAGTGGCTGCAGTAAGACACTTGTTGCACACTTCAGTAAGCTAGATCGATTTTAGTATATCATATTAAATGCTGGATGGCTTGTGTTGATAAATGGCATGCAATTAATTTTAAAACATATGATGGAGAAAATTCTGTATTACTTTTACTATAAATAAAGCTGCATCTGATTATGCCATGTTAGCTACTTGACAAAATTGTGTTTTTCTCTGAGGCATGGTAAAGCATGGTACTCGCAAAAAAACAAAAAAAAAAACAAAACAAGAAAATTAGATTTAAACAAGACTTAATGTGTTGAGCTATATAACAACAATTAGTTTTCTGTCTATAAATATATCAAAACAGTTGTTCCCTTATCTATTAAAACGTGTAATATATTAAGGCGTCTTTGGTGTTTCCATAGTTTCCAGAAAATAAAACCGGAAACCGAGGCAGACCTGCGTTATTGACAGGCGACTCCTCACACGTCCCTCACGAATTACAAATAGTTGGAAACATTTGGGATATTTTAAGTACTCAAGTGAACAAAATATATAACACTGGCCTAGTGGTTTTCAGATATTTTACTGCAAAATTCTTACATATTGCACCTTTAATCTAGCTTTTGGTGTCATAACCTTATTTATTACATGAATCAAAAACAAATAACTAGTCTTATTTTATAGGCCCATTTTCTTTTCTTTTACATTATACATTTTTTATTGTGGGGTCAGTGAAAATTTTGGCAGGGCAAGTAAAAATTTGAAACAGTGGCCCAACCGGGCCAGCAGAAAAAATCCTTAGCGTTGAGCATCCAAACATCACAATTTAGCTTTTAATATTTTGTCTATATTAGTGCTGTCAAAAGTACAGACTTTGGTACTTTGAAAGCAGGCGTCTATCAGCGGACCTGCTGATAGATCAGGGGTCTACACTGCGACCATTTGCTTTTGCAACTAAAAATAACTGCGCGACTGTGAAAAATATATTTAGGCGCACCGATGCGAGTGACTCGATCGATTCTCATGAACAGATCTATAATACAATAGCAATAAAAAGTACAACTCCCAAAATGCATTACACTGAGCAACAGTTACGTTTCATACTGTGATAGGCTGCTTTTCATGCCTTCATTCAAAGACTTTGCTTCAGCCAGCAGAGCAAGAGAAAAGATGTATGTGATGGACTACACTTCAAAGATTGTTTACAAGGTGAAACGGGTATGACGGCACACTTACCAGACCGTCTCATGCTGCTGATGTTTCTTTGCAACCAAATTAATTGCAAATACTACATTTGGATTATCATAGAGAAGGTTGGAAATTAACAGGGGCTTGGGGCAAAAATGGCACCAAAAATTAGCGGCAATTGCTTGAATGGTGGGTGGGTTTATTATTATTCTTAATGAAAAACAACAAAACAGTACAATAACAAACTTGCTTAAATATGCGCTTTTACATTTTGCTTTGAAACCAAATCATCCATATTCTTGACAGTCAAGAGTGAGGCGAAGGGAAGTGAACTCCTGCTGTGACTCTCGTTCAGCTCAAACTGAATTAAGCAGATGCGTTGAGTTTTTAACTATAGTGTCTGTTCTCCAACTGAACTAAATGATTTTTATTACTATTTATAAAAAAAAAAAAAAAAAAAAAAAAAATCAAAACGATGGTGGGGGCAGTGTCCAATGGGCAAGTAATGTAACCGGTGTTGCGGCTGAAAACCAGAAAGTGCTCCTAAATTTCTGACTGCTGCTAAATTTTTTTTATTAGGAACACAAATTCTCCTTAAGAAAAATGTTAGCTTAGAGCCCTGTAGACGCCTGCTTTCAAACGCTCCTGTGTACATCTGTGCAAGTGCTCAGTGAAGAGCGTCATTGATGTCTATTTACAACATGTTTTTGAAGCGTTGATCATTGTAGCTAATCACAGACATATCTGATGAGCGTGTGAACACAGTGGCCAATCAGAGGTGTTTACGAATCCGCTCAACAGCGTAACATTTTTAAAATTTCAGTACAGACTTTGATACTTTTGACAACACTAGTCCATATATTAATTTAGGTTTTCAGAATTCTCCAGAACACCACATGGGTCCATATGGAGGCAACCCAATAAAAATCCTATTAAAAATCCATCCAGGCTTGACCATGGGAACACGCAGGTTGAGGCCAAGAAACAAACGTTTCTGGAATTAATTGTCGTAATAAAGACTGTTTGAAAACTGATAGCTAAAAAACCTAGGGGTGTTTTACCTTTGGAGATAGTGAGTGCCGGTGACCACTGTGACCTCAGAATATCCAGACAGATGCTGCCATTGCTGTTTATATTTGGGTGATAGATTCTTGTGGTAAATGCAACCTGAGAAAGGAAGGAGACAAACATAAGCACACAAAACACACCCTTTTCAGGCAAAACAGTATTATTACCGCCAACACTAGAACAGTTCTTAATTACTGTAAATTGAAATCCAAACAAACACTGGCTTACTTGAAACAAATTCTTTAAATACACTGACAAGATTCTCTGCATTCAGTAAATGCATATGATATACAGACATGATAAGCTGAATTATTTGAATATATGCAGCGCTTCCCACAGGTTTGAAATATACTTGCGGTGGTAGCCAGGTGAAAAATCCTATTACCCATGGCACAAAAATGGTCTACTACATGTGACAAACAAATAATTTGTGATTTTTAACAATATTTTTATTTACTGAAATTCATTTTAATTACATAGGCTACTATTACATTTAATTAAATACTAATATTACTGAATAATGTCAAATAATGTTCTTAGGCTTTTCTTCCTGTGGGGGAGCATTCCAGCCATAGACTACAATAGTTTACTATAAATTAAATGGCTATCAAAATAAATACAATTTATTGTGTAACCAAAATACCAATAATGCCCAGAATAATGCACGTGGGAATGCCAGAGGGAGTAAACAGTTCTCGCGCACAGCCGCACACAGAACCAGCAGGTAAGAAACACGTAGGGCGAGGGGAGATTTTTCACTAGTTAATCGATCGCGGATGGTTTCATTAACTCGGGCGGATTAAAAAAAAAAAAAAAAAAAAAAACGAGTATAAGATGATAAAAATAATAAAAGCAAAAATGTGTCTCCAAATATACCTGGGCAGCCCGCCCAAGTAAAGCCTATGTGTGGGAAGCACTGATATGGTAGGAGGAAAAACATTTCCTCATGTCATGCCAAAGAAAGTGCAGGTTGGTAAAATGAGGATTCAAAGAGACAAATAATTAAGCAGCACCTGAGAATAACCAAAACACCTGCGAACCTGTGTCCAACAGGTATGGACATTACTGACCTTTGGCGGTTTGAAGGGATAATCTGTGGGAAAGTGTATGGTCAAGAAGAACACTCCACCCTGGTAAGGACTGTCATTCTGCAGGGTAAACATTTTAATTAGAACTAAATATTTGTTTGTTTGCTTATTTATAGTTTAACACCATGCCAGCTACCCCAACTATATTCATTGCGAGAAAAAAGTTACATATAAAAAGTAAAACTAAACCTGGTCTAACTTCATTAACAATCTTTTAATTATATATTTAAAAAAACAAACAAACAAAAAAAACACTTAAGTCAATTGATTTTTTTTTAATATTTACTCCATTTAAAAACAACAATACTATGCTTCAAGTTCAAATTACTTCTGCAACATGTGCTACTATAGGGGATACAAGAAACAAATACGTACTGGTCCCATTATTGTGGCCTGCCAGTGAAACACTGAAACAAGACAAACAGAAACATCAATGAAAGCCTATATCAGTCACATCATGTTTATCTTACATTCTTAAAAGTTTTTCTAAATCTAAAAGATATACAATTCTCATTTGCAAGCTCAGAATCAGTCTCTCAGAATTAAGAGCCCACTGAGGTATACGGTACAAAATATGATGAAGCAAAGTCTCTGAGGCACTAAGTGGGTCAGATGGTTGTGTGATTCAAAGTTTAATAAAGTGGCAGCTCTTTTGAGGGAAGCTATATATGCTATTTGTCAGTTCAAATAATATGTCGTCTTGTGGTTGAGCCTCACACTAAATACTGATGAGCACATCAATCACAGGGCACGCAGAAAACACAATCAGACAGGAAAAAGCACTGACAGTATGTGATTGAAGCCACTTTGACATTCAGTTCCTTTAAGTGAGAGTCACCATATCGCTGCTGTTGGGCGGAAACCTCGTATCTCCATATTTCATCTTTTTTTTCCATAAATCATTACTATTGGTCATTACTATTGTTATTGTACTTTACGTCTGTTTGTTGGTTATGCAAACATGATTTAAATCAATGAAAAGTATTAAAAACAGCTTGAGACAAAACCTCATAACTCCATTGGATCCTCAATATGTCAGTAAGATCTCATAACTCCACCCCACCTCCATCATGAATGAAGTGCCGCATGCAGTTTGCGTTTGTGTTCTTATTATAATTGCACTGTCTATGGAGCAGACCTGATTTACATTTCACTACTGGTTATATATTCTTTACATAACGGTGTGTGACAAATAAAAATAAAAATCTTTAATCTTAATGTTTTATGTATTCCAGGAGTGGAGAAGAGTGTCTTAGTCTAGCGTTTGTCGTCATAGCCAATACCATCTTAAATAGCCTGTGCGTAGCATTTCAGCCAAATGAGTGGCCAAATAGCTTCAATAAACTTTACAACCTGTAAGTTGAGGTTCGTCGAAAAACCTTGTAATTAATTTTGAGCTTGATTTTGTTAAAATGTGGCTTTATATATATATATGTTTAGACATTTGCTTGTGTCATATTTTTAACAATATCAACTTTGACAACATGGTTTAATTATCTAAAATAGTGTTTTTTTCCCCCCCCATTTCCTGAAAAGTAGCATTTCTGGAGATACATGGTTTCCATCTGATAGTGACGATACAGAATCTAATCTAGATTCTAAAAATTTAAAACTCTGAAAAAAAGAAAAAAAAAATTCTTATCTATGCTTTTGAGACTCCATTATGTTTAATAAGTCTGCAGAAAGTAGGCGACTAGTTATCACACCATAACGCATCAGTATTTCTCCTTAATTTGACATGCATACTTAGAATACAGGCTTTTGCTATATTCAACAATATTAAACATTTTTTTTAAAAACAATTTTATTCATTATCAGTTTGAATGAATAGACTCATGAAATGTGGTCTTTACATGAAGAAGCTTGATAAAGAAGAACTGAAAGATTTATTGATCTGGCCAACATCTCATTACAATAATAAACATTATGAAAACAAAACATTTTATTTTTGGAATAACATACACCGATTAATCGTCCACAACAAGACCAGGAATATGGATTAAAAGCAAATGCTGAATTTGTAAAAGTCAAAGCAGAAATCACTAGTGTTTATATTCAAAACACCTGTAAATTGAATAGGGAGAATAAATGTACACTAGTTTAGTTTATCGAATACATTGGTGGGTAAAGCGAGTTACTTACTGTCATCCCCTACTGGGCCCGCTGAACACTGAGCAGGTGGGTCACGGCCCAAATCATGCAGCTCCTGCAACACACCAGAATCAAAAACTAAGGTTAAAAACTGCTCACCTATCATGACTTGAAAACCAGCAGGTAAAGCTCTGCATCACCTGTCCAGATCCCCTTCCTGAAACATCTGCAGTGCACGCTGCTAACAATGAAGCACCAAAATGAAACTGAGAAACTGACAATGAAACTAAATACTGCAAATATCTGTGCATTTGACAAAATTACAGTAAAATACACTAAACAAATGCACTGGGTGGATGACTAAGAAGAGAATAAAGAGGTCAATATCAAATCAGACATAACAGTCAGTGTAATGGAGTTATTGCTGCTGTAATGACATGAGAGGTGACCACAGCTTATGTAACAGATTTTTTTCGGGTTAGTATGTTCTACTGAAACCCGAGAGAACTAAAGCCTTCAAAATGCTCAGAAAAACACAACAAGGGGTCTGAAGTTGTGAATATGAATGCTTTGGACCACGTTCATAACGCCAATTTGCTTGCGCCACGAGCTAACCTCAAATATCCAGATATATAATGTGAGAGTTTGGCTTTAAAATCGAACAGATGGACTCAAGCACCAAACATATAGATATTGATAAGGATAAAAAGATATTCAACTATAAAAACTGCCAATATAATCAGAAAATGACTTAGAACACATGAATGCGAAGGCAAACTGATGGGCCAGATGCCTCTCCCTGAGCGGTTAGCCAGTTAACAACCCAAACCAGCACGATATAGAGAAATGCAACAATCATACTGTACATTAATATATTAACAGTAAAAATACAGTGACCTGATGATAATGCGGTGGATATAAACGATCTTTGGTCAAGGTTTTCAAACGGGCCTTTAGCATTTGATGCTACGAAGGGTTAGCATGCTAACACGTTATCATGAGCTAACATTAATCCTCAAGTGAGCCATTGCAAAAAGACTTTCATTTCAAATGATTGTTTATTTTTGTTTAAGTTAAAACGCGAGGGGAGAAAAACAAAAATTGGACATAAGAAACATTTTAGATCAGTCTCAACAGTTCGACGGAGGGTCGCTAGCTAACAAGCTAACCGTTAGCCAGGGCCGAACCGTCGAACCGGGGTGCTTTACTACACTTGTCATCCCACCAGCGGCATACTTAACAATTTTAACTTCTCGGTAACATCCCTTAAATCGCCTTTCCGGTGTAAAAGAGGAAGGATGGTGCGTTCTCGATGTGGAATAGGGCAATGGCGCCCATGACTTCCTTCTCTTACCTTGTGGATTCTTTTCAGAGCCATTGTTGTGTTGTTACTGCTGTCAAAAACACACAAAACCAGACTTATACTCGATTAAAACGGCGCTTCTTTAATTTAGACGCGGCCAGTCCCTCGGGTGTCGTAATAAATGACGCCTTAGGGTGATAATTCAGTCGGTGTTCTGTGTGTGACGGAGCCGGTCGGTGTAATTTGAAGGCGAAACTGAAAGGTGGTGCTGGTAGAGGTTCGGTCCTTCCTCATGCAGCAGCGGCAGCGAGTAGCTACCGCATCACGCACACTGCGCTGCTCTAATCAGATCCTTCCGCCAATGGACGCAGTCGCCGAGGACAAATTGCGCGCCGACGCCAGTTGCTAGATAGTGCTGTAGTGAATCACGACACTGATGCAACAGCGTGCCAAAATGGCGGCTCGCGCTCAGTGACTTTAACACTTACTGAGCCGAAATGAAAGCCTGTGGTTAAAAGCTTCCATTTCGAGCGACAAACGAGCTTTGTGATCAGCTCAGAAATAGAATGGAAAATAACTAGGAGGAATATGGTTTATTGTAAGTGGTGTTCATACGACTCGTATTCACATTCAAATGAGGAGAACAGTTTATACAATTTCAACATAAATAGCAATAACATACCGTACATACCATCGACCAGAAGAACTTTCACCGTCGCGGAGGGATATTTGACAAATTAATGTTTTATCGTGGCAAAATACGAGATTATCGTCCATAGATGAGGGAATGTGTGTGAAACTAAGGACCACTGTTGTGCATAAGTTTTATTAGTTACCAATTATTTTTTTTTTTTTATCAAACATGCCACATTAATTTGTATGAACTTTATCTGTATATTTTTTAGGTTTAATTCTGTACATATTATATAGCATTGTATAGCATTCCTGTAGACAGTAGAGCATGGAGCCAGGGCCGTAACCACAGACAAGACCCCACCCCCACCCCATAATAATTTGAAATGGCCAAATTGCTCTGCACTTCATTACGCACCCATCTGTTGTTGGGATGACAAAAAGTGGTAGAAGTTAGGCTAGCGGTCTAACAGCGCTCGTCACTGTCAGAATGATTGAAATGGCCAATCAAATCAAAGAAGGCGGGCCCTACTGTTCACTGAAGACGATGCTTTTAGTTTTAATGGAGATGGTGCGTGGTAAGATGTAAGTAGCTAAACATTTAATATTTGTCCACTGTTTTACGATAGAAATGTTAAACGACCAACAGTAATATCCAGTGATGCAAACTACTTAACTTTATCAAGTTTATCAACTGAAAACATGGTATCATGTGCATTATTCATTCATGTAACTGAATGTGACGAGAACGGAAACATTTCGTGTTTTCAACATATTAGACACACGAATTAGATTGCACGTGTGCATGTTTTAAAATAAAATATAATTTGCAAATAGTTTAAATTGATTAGTTCAAACAATTAGAACTAGAACTATATTCTTACTTATTTTTTCTTTATTCCCTTAAATCTCTTTTAATCCTTTAATTATTTAATTAATTTAAATGAAAAGGACCCCCCCCCCCCATTCTGATTAGAATTAATTTGATGCATTCTAATTCTTTATTTATTGTCTTACGCCTTTGTTCTCATTTCTAATATTTGATTGTCCAAACAATTAATAGCACATATTTTAGGTGCTTTTGTCTGATCCTCACATAATCCTGATTACACAAATCCAAAAAGATCAAACTATCGGCCTATATTCCTAAAATACCTTTCATTGTGATATCTTCATCCTGCAGCACAGCCCTATACCCCATTAAGACAATCACATTCACTGAAAGAAAAAAGAAAAAAAAAAAAAACAGACCTAAGGTGGAATCATTCAGTTACAATAGAATAGAACAGAATAGTATTGTTGATGTGCAACATACAATGCACTTATAATACTGATACAAAAATAATAGGCCTACTGATTACATGTGCAAAATATGTGCTATGGCAGTAATTAAATGATACTCTGATAAATATCTTGGTACTGAATGACTATCCAACATTATTTACATGCTATTGCTATTACTTATAATAACATTGATACCATGGTGTCCAAAATCCATGGTATTACCATGGTGCAATGCCCAAAATCAATGGAAACCATTTCATTGTTATGTACTTTTGCTTACGAAACAGCAGTATTTGTACAGCATTCTTGTTGTATAGATGGACGGATAAATTCTTGATGGCAATTTAAATAATAATAATAATAACAACAAAGAATCTGGTTGTTGTTTTTAATATTCATAATATAATACTACACTTTTTCCTCTATTTTGTACAGTCAGATAGACTTTCTACGCCATGAAGCATTAAAAAGACTGACGTCAATAAAGCAGCAACAAGGCCTCGGCGCGCGCTCTCTCTCTCATCTCGTGCGCAGGGAAACCCCGAATCAGCCTCCGCGTGATGGCGGTATGAGGCAGTCCCTGCAAGCCAGAGCGTGGGAGTTCCTGTCTTCGCCATGTCGGGGTGGTGCTGCAACGCGCTGAGGATACCCTGAACCGAGCAAAAGTCTCCCAGCCCCCCTCCTGCTGCTCCATCCATCCATCTATCTGTCTACCCATTCGCCCTCACTCGGCACCAGGCAGAGTCCAGCATTCCCAGCATCACTGTTTCCCCCGGATCAACTGCGACACATCTTTCCCCCGACCGACGGTGGACTGAGGAGAGACGCACCAAGTGATGCGGCTTCTGCAGCCCGCGCATCCCGAGGCACCGAAGACCGCACGCTCACCCGTTAGGAGTAGGCGCACTTTCCCCGTTATCTACAACAACCCATGAGAATGTCCAGCGCAGACATCATGGGTTTAAACCCTACCGACCGCGTAATCAAATGTAAGTGCATTGTGTTGTGTTGTGTTCATTGTTAACCATACTCAGCACATTTAAGCATGCAACATTATATGCGATTGTGAATGATTCACGATGATTCTGTTTCTATATGATGATGCGCTTGTAAGGTTTTGAAAACATAAGTCATGCATCAATGATTGATCAGTGATCAAAGGATGCCTCAGATGGTGTGTTTGCATCTAAAAAAAACTCTTTCTTTCCCTTTTGAGATTGGCAAACCCATTAAGGCTCTCTATGCTCAGTGATGCTGATGCAGGCGAGGTATGGCAATCCATTTGAGCATTTATTCCTTAAAACTAACATCTACAATAATTATGTTATGAGTACTTTATTAATGAAAGTAATTCAGGGACTAGTATCTTTTTAAGATTTGCATCATTAAAGGGTTAGTTCACCCAAAATGAAAATTCTGTCATTTATTAGCCTACTCACCCTCATGTCGTTTCACACCCATAAGACCTTTGTTCATATTCGGAACACAAATTAAGATATTTTTGATGAAATCCGAGAGGTATATGACTCCTCCATAGACAGCAATTCAACCACCATTTTCAAGGTCCAGAAAGGTACTAAAGGCATCATTAAAAAAGTTGACGTGACTGCAGTGGTTCAACCTTAATCTTATGACGAGAGTAACAGCGACGAGAATACTTCTTGTGCGCAAAAACAAAACAAAAATAACGACTTTATTCAACACTATCTTCTCTTCTGTGTCATTCTCGTATGCTGTTTATGTTCAGCGCTTCCAGGTTCTATGTCAGAACGCGGCTCAGTATTGGCCGGTTCCTGCGTCAGCATCACACGCATGTGTTGTGCTGCTCACGTTAAGAGTGTCAGCCAATACTGAGCCACCGTTCTGATGTAGAACCTGGAAGCGTCAGAAGGCCTTTATTAACCTCCCGGACAGAGGCGGACTGGGACTAAAATTCAGCCCTGGCACTGTGGCCACACCAGCCCACATTACCAGACTATATTGCAAGTAGTGTAGCGTACAGCAGTCTGTTTACCCTAAATCCCTCACCTTATCTGCTGATATTTCAGTCATGTCAGTAACAGGCCTGCTAACACTTGTAACCAATTATCACGAAGCAATGACATTTTAAAATATACGGGGGTTGTATGCTACGCTTAAAACTGTTTAATACAAAAAAACAAACAAAAAAAAACACTGAAGCAAACTGACAGAAGTAGCGTGAATTGTGTCAAAATGACTTGAGCTAGCTGTATTTTCTGTTTTTTCTTACCTTTACGGCAATACTGTCCTCTGCTGCAGCAGCAGCCGAATTTATACCCTTTAAAAAGAGTTCGGTTAATTTTAGGCATTTGGCAGCGTCGGACTAAAGAGCCCTTTTTTGCTTTCTCGAACCTTTTCTGCATCGCCTTTCCTTTTTTAAGGTCCATCAATCTAACTTTTACTGACAATTTGCTCGTGTTGCGCTCTCTCTCTGATCACTTGCTTGATTTTGACTGAACGTCCTTTGCAGGGAGTTTGATTGACAGACGATCTAACCAATCATAACGCCGTATCCACATTTATGTCTGACAAAGCAATTAGATTAACGTTGTGGACTTGAACTTGAAAAATGGTGTGTAGTGTCACAGGCTGCTTGAACTGAGGTGCTACAGCAATCTGTCAAGACACATTAAAGAGCTACAAAATGGTATTTATTGTTTAAATTTCTCTTCTGTCGACGCATTGTCAGCGTCCTCTTTGCTCCAATGTATTTTTCACTCTGAGAGAGCATGATGTGTGGTGTGAGAGCGCCATGGCTTGTCGGATATACATAGCAACAGTAACTAAAGGGGGCGGGGCGGTCGGCCCATCTCGAGACCGGGCCGGCCTTTGCCAACTAGACCAAATGCTTAACGTTTATAATTAATAACATTATTATAATCATAGTGAAATCGTGCTAACAATAAAAACACCTTCTATGCGCTGTCGGACTGAATACTAGGAACATAAATCTAGTTAACCGTTTTAAAGAATAAATGCGACAACAGCTTGCCACATGTGGAGCGCATCGACGGCTGCGCGCCTGCTGGAGGATAGATGAACTGTTATACAGTGCCAGGTTACCCGAGAGAGAGATAGAGGGGGGAGGAGAGCAAGAGAGAGAGATTAACATCTCGATCCAATGAAATATTTTTTGCAGTTTGAGGATGACAGCGAAAGGACGACTTAAAGGTAGCGTGGCTTTTGCATTGCATTCCGGCATTATTTTATTCATCTCATTGTGCCCGCCTATACGCATCTTTTACTCCAATGTTAGTGCGCGCGCTTGTCGGGTAGCAGCGCTCGGATAACGAGATGATCTTGTGAGTTACCGTATCGATTCTGCGTGTAATGATGTGAAATTTGCAATACCTCGAGACCTTGCACGAGTGCACTTTAGTCATGCGGGGAAAATGCGCTGAGATGCTGGCAATGTCAGCTCATGCACTGACATGGACATCCTTGCATAGATGGCCTATGTGGGTATGTTATTATCATTCCGAAGTTTATCGATTCGTTGGTACAGCGTTACCACTGTAAACAAGGCTGCACACAGAGAATGCACTGCATCTAGTGCCTGCAGAAATCCCAAAGGCATTAAAGCTAAATGTTATTGCAGGAAGCAAGTTGCATTCAGTGCATTGCAGTACTATATATTTACTGTGATGATGATGAGCATAAATACGTTAAGCGCCTATGCAAACCCATCATAACTATACCAGTGCATTGCACTATAAGCGTATCAGTGTTCACAGCCATTTTTATATTTATAGTTTTTGCAAGAGAAAAATATATGATCAAAAATAACTATTAGAAAGCCTATATAGTGAGGATGTGGGCATTACAGCATCATTGGATTCTGGGATATGTGGATGTTTAGTGTGGGTGGTTAGTAGAGAGAGGGGCTAATTAGACATCAGCAATGGCTGTGCATACTGAAAAGCTACCCAAAAGCATCTGTTTCCTGTGTGTATGTGATCAACACTGGAATTTGTTTGGATTATGGAAGACAATAAGAGCGGGCAGTGCAGGCATGTTTTGGACCACCGTAGTGTGTAGAGTGAGAAAGGTTTGGGCAACAAGAGAGAGAGAGATGTGGTGAGTATATTGTAAAGGACTTTTCCTTAACCCTGGAGTGTGGCCGTCTGTAATTATTTAACAACATATGCCATTCTGCATTAAATAATTATAGTGTGGCATATGTGTCACATTTATGTAATATTAACCGTTAGGTATCCTGGGTAATAAGCTTTAGGGAAAGTCTGTGTGAGAGCGTGTCCAGATATTGCTGGCGTACAAGCAGAGCAAAGCAGCTGGTGTGAAGGTGAGAAAGGTATTAGGAGGACGCAGTGGAAGTGTGAAACTGCTTGATTGTTCAAGAAACTTTTAGGAAAAAGTACTGTGATATCCATGATACAATATAAGGTGTGATACCATGGTACTTTCATATATATGCATATATTGCCTGGTATTTACATATACTCCAATGTAGGTCAAACAGTACTGTTGTATTACCATACATGTCCAGAAATTAAGAAACATGCGACCATGTTTAAAAAATCATGACATAACCATGTTACAGTTTTGTTACACTTAAAATGTACCAAAAAGTAACATGGTACTTCCATGATATTTTGGACATGCACTATTGTATTACCATGGTATTCTTTGAAGTACCATGTAGATACCATGGTACATGAATTTCAGTGCTATGGCATATTTAAAGTACTATAGTATTATTATCTGAAACCATCACTTTACAATAGTATTGCCACAGTACTTGTTTGTAAGGTTTGGAAGACAGGTTAAACTGCTTATTCACTTTGTTCTGCGGACAAAAAATAAAGAACTGCAGTGGCAGTAGGCGATGATTTCTCTCATATAAAAAATAATGTTACCAAGCATTATTTTATTTCAGTCAACAGAAAAAAAATAAAATTTAGAAAAATAACTACACGTCTGCACCTGTTTCTGAATAGTGTAATATTTTAGTGTACATAAAGCAATATTCAGAAACAGGTGCAACGAATAAAATGGGGGAATAACGAGCATGAAACTTCTCAATAAATTATTTTATGTACAGTTTAATAATATATCGTTGGGTGTTCTTCAACAGAAGGCATGCCATCAGTGTTTTCTGTGTTGACAGCTCCGTAAAATAGCCTTCTTGACGTGCTGTAGTTTTACTGTACCCTACTATACTAAAAATCTGAAAAGAAGAATACAAAATAGCATTTTAAGTTACTTCTGTTTTTGAACAAATAAGGCAGTAACTGATGTCATAAATACACGTACATGACGAATAAAAAAAATCACAAACATGATGCTTAGGCTGCCACATAATTTAGGCTATAATTTAATGAATAAATAATTCAATAATAAAATAATTGTATATAGGCTATACAGTTTATTAATAAGTAATGTCATTTTATTTTAAATAAATGAGAAAAATAAACTGGGTTGAATCCAAGGAGCTCTAAAAGAAATTTACAATCGTTATCTGAAGCTTATAACATACTTTTGCCAAGAACGAACCGAAATGAAAACGGTTACACTTTATTTTAAGGTGTCTTTGTTACACTGTAATTATACATTTAAGTACTGAGTAATATTAAGTAATTACATGTACTTACTTTAGGGTTAGGATTAGGGTTTGGTTTGGTTTAGGGTTAATTGCATGTAATTATGCATAATTTATAGTTATTACTATAGTAACTACATGTAACATATGTAACAATGACGCTGTAAAATAAAGTGTTACCACGAAAACAATTCAACCATGTATTTGACAGCTTACACCCATCCACTCACCATCTCGTATACTTCTGTGTGGGAGATCTTCTCTGGTCGACCAGAGGTGAGGAGGCACAGTCACCAAGGTGGCCGGGCCAGGCCCCCTGGGGCCCCCTCGTGGTGCTGACGCTGTGTCACAGTATTATCATTATTCTTTATTATAAACCATGGTAATACTCTGGTACCAATGTCCAATATTTGGAGGATGGAATGCTTAGCATAACCATAGCACTGTGTTCATAAATACATGGTAACCATAGTACTTTTTGCAAATTTTTCTAGGGAGTAACAGAGTGAAGGTGGTGCATGGAAGATGGCATATTAGAGAAAAACACAAAGTGAATAAGCGAGTAGATTGCTTGAGATGATTTTGCTCATTTCCACGTTATTATGTGCTGCATTCTCTGCGAGACAAAATGTGCCTCACTGCCATCTGTCTCCTCAAAGAATGTAGTAATGCGACAATAATGACTAGATTATTCTAATTGCATCATAGTGTATTTTTTATGATTGGTACTAATAGGTGTCCTTGGCCCCTAGGAGGTTTAAAAACAGGAATATATTATTTGCACGCAGTCATAAACACACACGTTCGAGGCGTTATCGAAAACAACTTCAAAGATCAACATTTTCTTCAGATTGTGTGTCTGTGTTAATTCATGCATGCCTCCTGCCGAGTGCCGACACGCAGCATGAGCGGGATGTTAGGGCCCAACACAAAAACTAAGAGAGAGTGTTGACATGAGCCTGGCGATAAATGAGACGAGAGCAGGTGAAAGAAAAGAGAGGGGGAATGTGTGAAAAGTGTGGAGGATGAGAAGTGGGAGAGACGGGGAATTAGGCAATTGACAGCAGATAGATGAATGGATGTGCATGCGCTTGTGTCCCAGCAATCTCTTTCTCTCACACACAGGCTGTGTTTGGAATAGAATTCTAGAGTACTGCATACTGCAAAGTATACAACTTAGTGCTGGGTGGTTTGACCAAAAATCTGTATCACAGTTTTTTTTTAAGATTCTGGCAGTTTCACGGTATATCATGTTTTTTTTCACTGGACCTTTATTTTGGCATATTTTACTGTCAGGAGTACAGGGAATATATTATATAAACATTGTAAGGACAAATCAAAATTTATTTAAAAATGTAATCAAATAAGTTCATAAAATTAACAATTTAGTTTAAAATGTAATCAAATAATTTAATTATTTAATTAAATTAATAATTATATTAATAAGTAGGCTAAATTTTTACTGTGCAATTTCTGTCATTTTAATGAAGACCGTTGAGTTTGTGTTTTAATAAACGGTGTTATTATTATTATGATTATTATTATTATTGTCTCTATTAATTAAAATATACTCGATTGTACAATAGTATATTTCTGTTATTTTCAATTTATACCGAACTTTTATTTTGACAGGGTCGTGAAGACCTTTGACTTCCTGTGTATATGATATGACAAATGTCGATAGTTTTATTAAATTAAACGGTGAAATGTTCATAAAGTGACTCTAAGAGCAGCTCTGCAGAAGAAGTTCATGTATAAGTGAGACAGCAGACACTGAAATCATCGCAAGCGTCACGCGTGCCTCAGTATGTGTAGTTGACGAAAATGCAGCGCTCATTCATACAGACTTTAAATTTCAATAGCAGTCTTTTTTAGCTTTATTATCACAAACACTAGTCCGTATCGATATCTGATTCATTGTACAACCCTACTTTTGATTTATTCATCCAAAAATTGCCAAATTCTGTGACGTTCCACTTTATACAGCAAGTTCTAATTGTGACTAGATTCCGTGATTTCATCCGTGTTTTCTGCATCGCGGTAATCATATGGCTCTACATGGTTTTTGCAGTATTAAAGAGAGATAGTTTTGTGAGTTATTTATTGTTGTGTTATAAAGTTGTTTCTATTAGTGTAAGAAGGGTATGCAGTTAATAGAAGTCCGCCCTCTATACACTCTACATAGTGCTTCATGGCCATTGAATAGATACAGCAGCTGTTTCAGCTACGCACTGGTATGGCGGTTTTTAAAAAATAAATATCGGTCTCAAAATTGCAACCGGCATACCATATGAACCGGTATACCGCCCAGCACTAATACAACTTCTCTTTTGTTCTCTGATGACGTGTTTACTGGTGTGAGTACAGGAAAACCTGTCACTCACATGACATCACAGCAATAGCAAAACACAACCATCCAATCCCCATGGACAAAAAGTCCCACCCTACATTTTTTCTTGTTTGAGAAGCTGTTTCACTTGGATATGCGTCACAATATGGAAGAAAAAACTATCACAACTTCCGTTTCATACCAACTTCACTGGAAAGTCAGTTCACTTGGCAGCCATATTTGTAATGTCTAGCAAGACCAACTCCTATTTATTTGAATTCCTATCTATTGGGAAATACTGAAATCTTAAAAAACGTCTGGCCAAACTTACATTTACATAACATTTCATATCATAACTCTCATGTTTCTATGGAAACCAGAGCTTCTAACACTGATTGGCTCTTTTATTTAGAAGGCAGGACTAGAGCCGTCATTTTGCGCATTGCAGTTTCTCCCATTCATTAACTTTGTCACATGACCTTATTACATGCATGTTTAATCCTCATCATGTTCCTGTAGTCTGGAAGATAACGTGATTGTGTTAATGTGTTCTTTTAAGTGATTTTGGTTGGGGGAAAAAATTGATGCATTGGCCAATTTCAAAATTCTTTTGATTTCACTATTAACATGTTTTAAATTAAAAAATGCACATTGGTGTGTAATCGATGCTTTATCAGCGTAGTTAGCATTGTACTTCAGCCACAGAACGATGGGTGTTTTGACGCACAAGTGCCTAAGTGAGCAGTATTTTCTAGCACAATTTATTGATTTTCTTCATTTAGAACACACAAAATGTGCACAATTAAAAAGTGTACAGAAAACATTCACAATTACTTAATCATAACCAATACCAATTAGTTTCCACCATGATTTTTTTTAAAATTTTCTGGCCTTGGCTCAGAAAGTCGGAGCTTAAAGAATTATGAATTTGAAGTGGTGTTCATGAGTGCTCATTTTGTGAATACAATCATTCTTACATGACTTAAAGGCAGCATATTACATGTGAGTAGAATACAGTTTCAGTTATTTTGCATTTTTAATCAAATTTTCTGTAGTCATCTTAATTCTTGACAGTCTATTTAAGTAACGAGGCCAGAAAAGGATGTAAAACATTGCAGCTGATATTACTTAGTTCATTTGTCACAATGTAAATGCAAGTTGAGCAAAGTGCATTGTGGGATATAGTGCCCAATGCATTGCATAATGCAGTACTGCAATACTGTTGTATATTGCACATTTTGGCAAATGTAGTAGTTGTTCATGCATACAGAAAACGTGCATGCTGTATTCAACACACATACTGCAGAAATAGTAAGGGTAGTATTGTAGTATGAAGTATGTAGTATTATAGTATACTATTCCGAAAGTAGCCAGTGTCAGACACTTCGGTTCTGCCTTCATGCATGTGAGAATGCTTTTATACAGGACTAAAGTGCTGCCCATCTAACCAGATACTGAGCTAATCAACTTCATCGCCCACCTGAATGATGCAATGGAGAGAGAGTGGGAAAGAGAGAGAGAGAGAGAGAGAGAGAGAGAGACAATTTCGCATCAAATGCGGTGATACAGGACTGCAGGAAAATGATGAAAACTGTTTCCTCCCACACAGATGCACAAACACACGGACACACACATACATATGTTACGGGTCACCAGAGACGTTAACTTGAGCATGCACACACACCAATACATACAGATGTGTGTAATAAAGAACGCTCACACGCTTGACAATGTTCGCACACCGCTATCTGTGTCTTTCTCTCTCTCACACGCACACACACATACACACATGCTGTAGGATGGAAAACAAAATGTGGTCATCTATGCCCTGGACAGGACCTCCGGCTCACCTAGCCTGTCATTCATCATTACGTTTCATATGTCATAACTTCCTTTAAAGGAACAGTGAAATTCTGTCATTGTTTAAGTATTTACAAATCTGTATGCTAGCCTAGAGCTGCACAAGAATCAAAATAAAATCAAAATAGCAATATATATATATATATGTATATGCTGTGTATTTCAGAGTGAAGCATGCCACTTCTTTGACATGATGGTGTTTTCAGTGTCTCAGAGCAGCTTGGTTTACAGTAAATGCTGCTTCAGGTGAACTCCATCTCTGCCTCTGCTCTGAGTTTGGGTCGCTTATAATGTGCGTTTGAAAATTCAATGTGCGCCAACAATTTTCCTAAACTAATGAGAAGTGCTTATAAACCGGCTGTTGTCAACAATAGAAGCTTTAGGGTTCCCTGTGCACAAGGGTTCCCTGTGGTTTTCTACCAAAATAAATAAACGACCACTGCTGTGATTGGCTAACATCTTTGCATATGAAATAGCTAAGTATTTCTCTCTCAAAAACTTTTAGCACATTTTTACTATTACAGCTCTCAAAGTTAACTAATCATGAAAAGTGTTGATGATAGCATTACATTTAGATCTATGGCATTATATTTAGATCGTGGCATGAAAGGTTGCAGTGATGAACATTGTAGCTGATCACAGACACGTTATTGAGCGCATGAAAGCAGTGATCTCATCATTGCAACTCAATTTCTACACACTAATGAATGCTTTCATCATAACTAACAGTGCAAACTCGATGTAACTAGGAGATTCGTTGAATAAAACAGGAGTTTTGGTGTGAGTCCAGAACTCAGTCACTGATAAACTTGCACTGTTGATTGACAGCTCCAGCAATTGTAAAGGGAGCGTTCTTTGGTCGCTTTCTATATATAATTTAATCACCATTTAAATAACAGATTATTTTCATCCTCTTAGGAGAAACAACTTGAAGTTGACCGTTTAGTCACTGGTTTGATTTACTGACACATAGACAAACAAAATCTGACTGTACATGAATCATTACATATCAGAAATCACTGGTCACAGATCAGATCAGGCATTAGAATTAACACAGTTACTTACATGTTGTTGCATTACTGTCAAGTCCATATCGTAAAAGTCTGTTTGCAAAGCCTGCGCCGAAATGCAATTGATTAACCAAAGAATCCACAGTGAAATGTACCGAGTACAAATAAATAATGTTCAACGGAGACATTCACATTGTTGAAAAAAAAAAAACATATTCCTAGCATAAGGATCCTTTGAAAGGTAATGTTATTTTTAGTCCTGTATTGCTCTTCTCTCATCTCACTAACACGATTTCTTCTGTGGAGGCAGCTTTTCACCTATCTATAGGATAGGCACATTCCGGGATGAGTTGCTCGCTGGGCCTGGTGTCAATAAAAGCTTTTACTGGACTAAAAAGAAGTTTTCAGTTCTGAAACGTTGAGGGTATTCTTATAGTACGATGGTCTCTTATATATCAATAGCTCAAGGAAAAGTTGATTTCTCAATTCATGACCCCTTCAACAAAACATAACAACATACAGGTTTGTCACAACATTAGGATTTTTAAATAATGATTGTCCGGCTGTTGGAGTCACAGTTATGTTCTGTTAAATTCATTTTCATGGACTTTTAGTTTATCTTCAGTCACATGTTTCCCTTTGTTTAGTTTCCTGCCACTCATCTGTTTCTATGGACACTAACTCTATCATCACAGCTGTTCGTCATTTAGTTCATCACCATTGTGTATTTAAGTCCTCCTTGTGCACTCTTCATTTGTCCAGTATTTGTCCAGTATTGTTTGTGGCATGCTGTCTCGAGTATTAGCTTCTTGTTTAACCTTCTGGGTCCCTCTGTCCTCGTACGAGGACATTATATTTTAGTGAATTACTATACATGTAATTCACCAAACATGTAACAGTTTTAAGACTTGATGTCCTATAAAGTGCACATTCAAAGCTTTTCAGAGATATCAAATGTTTGGAAGTTTCACCAAGACAACAACTTCTCCTTGGTCTTTAAATATGACTGAATGATCAAATGTAGCACTCTTATGCAAATATGAAAATATTTTTTCTATTATCATTTAAATCTGACTAATTTTCAAATTGTTTGTTATAGATCAACATCTCATAAAAATGTTATAGGGTTTCTAATCAAAATATGACTTTCTGTTACAAAACAGGGCATTGATTTCATACATGTCCTCAATCGAGGACACCAGGACTTGAATTATATTTATCAGGCATTTTAGGAGACACAACAAGTGAATAGGGAATGAAATTACATATCAATATTCCTATGATTTATTTAGATATTATCATGAAAATGTTGCCAACTATTACTCCCATTATTACTCTTATTTTTTCATTACATGTTTCTCCAAGAACACATTAATATGCAAATTAGATACAGTGTATTGAATGGGAAAACCCATGTATGGTCATTTTACCCACATATTAAAATGGTATATCAATTCATTCCATTATATCTTTCATAACATAGTTGGGCATCATCTTTAAACAAAGTTTGATTAAAAAAAAATCCTGAAACCTAAAAATTTATTGGTGAACAAAAAAAAAAAAATAATCCCATTGTTTTTGCATATACCTGTAATTTCATGTCATTTTATTTTTTTAACAACTGAGTCCCGCTGTCCACTTACGAGGACATAGCATAACATAATAATAAAATATAATTTTTCAAAAATGTTTTTTTTTGTTTGTTTGTTTGTTTCTTATGCTCTAAACAATGTAACGACATGAAAAAATACTAAATTCAAAAAAAACATTTTTAGGAGGTTAAATAAACCTTGTTATTGTTTTTATTAACCTTCCTTCATCTTCATCTGCGGAGATTTCGCCCGAGCCCCCCGCAGATAGAGACTGAGTCTGACTGGGGTGTGAGCCGGTTACTACTGTGCCAGAGGCAATTTTGGTGGTTTTGGACACAGAGGACTGGTTAATCGACTGGACTCAGAAGTACTGCTTCCCACCCTATCCCACCCTGAATCACTGGTCTGTTCTTCATTATCGCTGTTTCAAGATAGCACTGCGACTGTTTTATTGACCTGTTGGCAATGGATATTACCGTTATTGATCACGTCAAGCTTACCTATGTCACCTTCACCTCAAAGCTCAGCCAGTCCTCCAGCCCCACCTCTGCCGAATGCCTGCAGCAATTCGTCTTCCCCGGGAACGTCTTTGATTAGAAACCCCATAACATTAGCAAGTGGACAGCCTCAGGCTGTACAACCACCAGCCTCGCCCGAGCGAGAGGATCCTGTGGCTCTGCCTCCCGCCTCTGATCCCTTCACACGACCTCGGCCCGTCGCCCTGTCTGCTCCGCCTTGGCTTCTCCCATCCTTGGCTCCACCAGATACCCTCGGACTTGCGACTTCACGGGATTCCCTCATCCCACTGGCACCTCCTTGGTCAGTCGTCACTCTGCTTCTGCCACGGATTTGTGAGCCTTCTGCTGTGCTCCGTCACTCCACCCCTACAGCTTCAGCGGGTTCCTCATTCCCCCTGGATCTGCCTCTGTCCTCTGTCACACTGGCTCCGCCTCAGTCCTTGGGCACTCTGTCTTCACCTCAAGCACTTGACGCCGCACCCTCACCTTGGTCTTCAGAGCCAGTGGTGTCACTCAAGCCTGTCGACTCTCCGTCTGCTCCCTGGGCTCCACTTCTAACGGCTCCATCTCCATCGGTCGTCCATCGGATGTCGCCTGTCAAGTCACCATCATGGCTCCTCCCTCCATCGGGCTTTCATCCTTGCTGTGCTCTGGGTCACCACCACCTGGCCAATCCTTCCATCATCTCCACAATGGATGCTACCTCCATCATTGCCACACTGGTTTCTCCTGCTTGTTTGTCTGTCCTCTTCGCCAGCTCCTCGTCTGCCTCCAAAGCCCCCACCTTTCCCTCGCTCATTTCATATTTTACAGCGCGAGGTCATGCCTTCTGGGAGGGGTGTACTGTCACAGTTATGTTCTGTTAAATTTATTTTCATGGACTTTTAGTTTATCTTCAGTCACATGTTTCCCTTTGTTTAGTTTCCCGCCACACATCTGTTTCCATGGACACTAACTCAGTTATCACAGCTGTTCGTCATTTAGTTAATCACTGTTGTGTATTTAAGTTACTCGTTTTGCACTCTTCATTTGTCAAGTATTGTTCGTGTTTTAGTGGCACGCTGTATCGAGTGTTAGCTACTTGTTTAATTAAACCTTGTTATTGTTTTTATTAATTCATCTTTGGACTTTTCGTGACAGTTGTTCTCCCTGCCATTTTCCATCAAAATATAAAATTCTAGTCATAGTATGGAGCCTCGCATATGACATGCAGGAAAAATAGGAGGCTAAGGCCTCATTTACACTGGTGCGTTTTCGTTTTAAAATGCATACGTTTTGCTACGGTTACACCTGTTTTTTACACTACGCCGGCGTTTTTGAACCTTGAAAACAGAGACTTTCGAAAATACTGCAGACCCCGTTTTAGTTTGAAAACGCCGGGGTTGCATTTCAGTATAAATGGACCAAAACGGTGGTGTGGCTGCACATGTTCACTCTGCATATCCTTGGCGACAATGTAAACAATAACATGGAGACTGAACTGCAATCTTTGCTGGCTTTGTTGTAATTTTTATCAGCCATTGTGCAGTTAAACTCTGCGTTTTTTTAATACTGCAGCTGCCTACATGCACAAGAGGCAACTGTCATGAACAGTCATGTGACATGCGTTTTTGGCTGTGTAGTGTAGATGGAGATTGTTTCTGAAACACTGTGGAAACGCCAGTCTAGATGAGGATTGTTTTCATTTTAAAACGCCGTTTTAAAACAAAAACGCACCAGTGTAAACAGGGCCTAAATCGTGCACACGATTTACTAATTTGTTTCCTCGATTTATAAATCACGCGCATGATTTACTAATCCATTCCCTCAATTTGCTAAATCGTGCGCACAATTTATAAATCAAGGAAATTAATTAGTAAATCATACGCACGATTTAACAAATCGAGGGAAAGAAATAGTAAATTGTGTGCACAATTTACTTTTTTTTTCTTGCATGTCATGTGCGGGGCTTCGTATCATAGTGATATATAAAACACAGAATCTTTGGCCAAATTGTACAGCCCTATAAACAAGCACAGCAAAACTGGAACATTTTTTAATGCATTTTAAATGCGCATTTAATTTTTATCAGAAAATTTGCAAATCGTACAGTCCTACTATATGCTGCTATTTTTTTCATAAGGCAGCATGAATGTTTTTCTGAATATCTCATTTTGTGTTTGACAGACTTTAAACTGACACTAGACCTGGATGAGGATGCAGCAGGGTGAGTGGCAGGAAATTGTAGGATATTCGAAATCATTAGTGCACAACACAGGAAGTAAATTGTGGTAAAAATAACATGCCGCCACATACACACACCGCAGATCTGGTTCAAAAGACACTAAAGGTGAAACTGGGAGGAAGAGTGAAAGAGGAAGAGAGAAAGAATGAGTGAGACTAATTTTAGCCTCTTTAACATAAATACTTTGGGTATAAGTTTGAAGCGCAGAGGACACAGTGGATAGTGCAGAGCTGAGACCTAATGAGGCCATGTGAAAGCAGGAACGCTTCTGTGATCCAGAAATCCAGTAGAATGGATCTCTCTACTATTTATCCTGTATTTACTGCTGCCTGACTGGACGACCTCATCACATCTGGCCTGTCAATCAACCCAGCTCACTCTGCTGATTGCTGATTGGTTCATCGGCCTGTTCATCATCTTGAAGTCCCTCTTTTGTGCGCATGCAAATGGCCCCTTCATGTGTGAAGCGTGCATTAATTGTGCAACATTAAATGGCGCTTGTAAAAATCCCTCTGTCAAAGGCGTGTGATGCTATGTTACCTTCTCCCAATCTGGGTCAGGCCCTAACCAGCGAGTCTCCCTTCCTTTTATTTTATCCATCTCTTTAGACAGGTTTTTCTGTTCCCATTCTTTCATTCCCCTTTCTTTCTCTTTGTCTCATCTGGGATTGTCGAAGGACATAACGGCTGTATTTTTGAAGCTCGCCTGTAGTAACAACACATAGCTTCTGTCTGACACACAACAAAATATGTCTTCCATCGTTTTTAGGTCTCAGGGGCTGAAACAGAGCCGTCCCATGGTTGTGTGTTCACAGGATGATGTATTTCAGATTGTCAGCAGTTTAATTACAGGATGTTGCAGTTCGCACAGTGGAAGTGCTTTATAGAATGGCACCGTGGGTGTCTGATGGTCTTCGGTTGCTACAATTGTATGCCGCTTCAGATCTCAGTAGTTTGTTGTTTGATACCACAAATATCTGAAATTCTCTGCCCTACTTCAGCCCCCCGAACCCCCAAAAAGCCAGAAGTGAGCTTCCCACTGACAATACCTACAGCAGCAGTGTTGTATTGTACAGTGAGATTTCTAATTATCCAGTACGGCTCCAGTATGACCTCATTAGGATGGGAAACTCTGCTTCTGCAGAACCTATTCACTAGTTCAAGGTTTGAAGGCTGAGTTTATCATTTCTGTTTGAAAGTTTCTTTTTTTTTAAAAGAGGTAGTTCACCTAAAAACTATGTGTCATCATTTACTCACCTCTCATTTGTTTTTCTGTTGAACACAAACTTTTGACACCAACGCTCTTCAAAAATACCTTATTTTGTGCTTCACAGAAGAAAGAAAGTCATACAAATTTGGAATGATATGAAGCTAAATTTTTTTGCTGATCTGTCTTTTTATGTTGTCATTAGCAAAGTGACATAACCAGGTTTTTCCCTCAGATCAGTTATTTGTCGAGCAAGACTGCACACAATAACTTCGCTAATGCTAGAACTGGAAAAATGGGTTCAAAGTTTTTAATTTTGGTATAATTTTTCATTCATTCAATCCATTATTGCGTTAGTGCATAATAAATATAAAAAATTACACTGCACCATTACTTTAAATAGAAAGCTACACAATAATTGCTTTTGTGTTCTCACCAACTATCTCTCTCTCTTCCATAATGTTATATTTATATAACCTGACAGATAGTGTAGACAGCTTTGTTGATTAAAATACTTTGCTGTTGTTTGTTTTGTACCCAAGTTAAAGGGTTAGTTCACCCAAAAATGAAAATAATGTAATTTATTACTCACCCTCATGCCGTTCCACACCCGTAAGACCTTCGTTTTTGGCCCACCAAAAATATTCTCGTCGCTTTATAATATTAATATTGAACCACTGTACTGATTTAAATATGTTTTTAGTGCATTAATGGATATTAAGAGAGGAAGTGTCATTGCTGGCTATGCAGGTCTCACTGAGCCATCGGATTTCAAAAAAAAAATCTTAATTTGTGTTCCGAAGATGAACGAAGGTCTTACGGGTGTGGAACGGCATGAGGGTGAGTAATAAATGACATTATTTTCATTTTTTGGGTGAACTAACCCTTTAATGGGTATCATGCCATTAACTTGCAGTAGACCCATGGTGTCACACACAATGTAAGCCTACATTATATGTAATGGGGAAGGGAGAGGTTTTCATTTGTAACTAAATACACTACCGTTCAAATGTTTGGGGTTGGTATGATTTTTTTTTTTTTTTTTTTTTACATGATTTTTAAAGAAGTCTCTTAGGCTTACCGTGGTTGCATTCAAAAATACAAATAGCCTATACTGTCAAATATTATGACATTTTAAAATAACTGTTTTGTATTTAAATTTAAATATTTAAACATGCATTTTCAGCATCATTACTCCACTCTTCAGTGTCACATGATCCTTCAGAAATCATTTTAATATGCTTATTTGCTGCTCAAGAAACAGCAAATGAATGCATTTCTTTTTAAAAAAAATTATACTGACCCTAAACTTTTGAATGGTCATGTATATTGATAAGTTGAGTTATTTGAAAGTAACTTATTGTATAAATTAAACAGATAAAACAGCATTTTACACAGTGCAATGGTGTGTAATGGTACAGGAGGTTTGAAGTGGTTCTAAGGCAGCTGTACGCATTATACTCACTGTAAAACACTGTACTTTGTGCCAACTCAACACATATTGCTCATTATACCTCTATTGGTATAAAATTAAATGGTGGATGATGTGGCTACAGCAGGAAAAAGTTTGTAGCTTACTGATTATAAGGCCAGACGAAAAGGAAAAGACCTCTGCAGGAATAATAACACATGTAGGGATGTTAATCAGCGTCTCAGTCTGTTTTGTGGTTCTGGTTGGTCTACCAGGCCTTTGGCTCAAATAAGAAGTATCAGTTTTTTCTATCCAACATTACTCTATTATTGCCACAAGGGAAGCTGTGGTGTACATAATAATTCTTCGACAGCCATGTTTCTCTTTCAGGTCAACTAATATTATGGCGTAGCAAAAGATTGAAGAGAACCATCCCAAGCAATTTAGTTAAATTGAACTGTTGACATGTTTGCTATAGTGGCAATAACTTGTGCCCAATGAGGAAGATTAAGTTAGATTCACCATTTTGCTAACTGTAAGGCTAAAAACATTGTATTTGCAAATACCCTGTTCAGACTTGAATGTTTGGCCAGTGCATTTCAAACATGTTGCTAATGTGTTTCTTGCATTACAAAGAGTTTGGAACCCATGACAAGTTCACCTAAATGAACGCAACCTAAATAAATGCAAGGTGTTATTAAGTGTGTAAAATAATAATACAGTAAATCAAAAGTTGCAAAAAGTATCAATCTGGACCCATTTAGAAGCCAATACCATTATCGCTCTGATTGGATTCATTACGATTTAGTGCTAGAAATTAGTGCTAACAGCTAGAAACATCTACATTCATGAAGCCAGTTTGTTTTGAGAGATGGGACGCTCCACGCGTGTGGAGGTGAAACCCTGTGCTAGTGTCCCGATGGTTTCTCCTACATAGCAGGGCTTCACACTTGAAGGCAAACCTTTGTGAGTGTCTTCCAGTATTGGGGGGTCAGGATGGAGCAAGGGCAGGAGTGAACGGTCGGGAAGGAAAGAGTGAGAGAGAGAGAAAGAGCGAGAGAGACTCTAGCACAGCTGTGACCTGAATGAGTCCCTACCCTCGTACCTCTGGGGTCCGGGAACAAGCGCGAGCCTGTCAGCGGCCTACTTTCCCAAAGTATGATTCTAGGCCATTATCTGTGTTACCACTGGTGGGGCTCCAGCGGGCTCAGCTGATCCGCAGAACAATCCTCTTCATTGCTTGTGAACGTGTGAGGGAGGGCCAGGCATTTGTAAGTGTTACTCTGAGAAGCGTGTATCTTGCAGTAAGGAGTCAAGGTGAGGTTTGCTACTGGGAGCAGAAGGATAGAGAAAGAATGTAGATAGAGATATTATCAACCAAATACCTGCACGTTATTGTTATACTATGTTCATTACATTAATATTTCATTATTAATCTCATAAAGGTTCTTTATTAGCATCAGTGGTTCCATGGAATCTTTCCATTCCACATAAGGTTCTTTATAGTGGAAAAGGGTTCTTTATAAGTTTTAAATGTATTTCACACTAAGAATTTTTTTTTTAAAGATCTGTTCACTGATACCCCTTTTCCACCAAGGCAGTTTGAGTGCTGGTTCAGAGCCAGAGCCTATAGTTTCAAATCAGTTCTTTGTCTTTCGACATCCAAAGCACCAGCTCTGAACCAGGAAAAGTGGTTCGTAAGTAGCACCAAAACATTACTGGTCTAGAAGTAAGAACTACTTGCATCAGGGTCTGGGGGCAGGGTTACCGTGACCAACAAGATGAACAGAAACTTGTGATCGCCATTTTTGAAATAACAGCTAATCAAGCTAATAGCAGCTAGAT
Source organism: Ctenopharyngodon idella (assembly GCF_019924925.1). Taxonomy (NCBI): domain Eukaryota; kingdom Metazoa; phylum Chordata; class Actinopteri; order Cypriniformes; family Xenocyprididae; genus Ctenopharyngodon; species Ctenopharyngodon idella. Next base: position 20,037,123 of record NC_067233.1, on the reverse strand, counting down.
TGTAATCTCTGTCTATACAAATTAATTGCAAGCTGCATGAACATGTTGGATTCGCCGTGTTTGGTTATGCCAAGGTATGTAGGTTCGCAAAGCCATGAGCATCAATAGTAATGCAACATCTACATTGTTGATGGAAGGCTTCTTTGAGATGCATCAGCGCTGCGCAGACTGATCAGCGTACGGCGTACGTATCAAAGTACCGCAAGAGCGTTTGAAGAGCATACGTCTCCTTATGCTTTTGAATCGCTTTCGCAGTACTTTGATGTCATATGTCGATCGGTCTCCGAGCAGCCGACGCATCTCGAACAAGCCTGGTGTGTTTGTGTTTGGTGCTGCCACGCTAGTGTCACTGGTGTCTCTCTAATGCGTGGAAAGGCAAACCGGTTCTTAGAAGGCTTGTCAGTCAAACCTGGCTCCAAACAGGCAATAGCACTAGCTCTGGACTAGCACCCGTTTCATGATGGTGGAAAAGGGGTATCAAAGGTTCTTTGGAAAACCAAAAATGGTTCTTCTATGACTTTGCTGTGAAACCTTTTGGAACCCTTATTTTTAAGAGTGTAAGAAAATTAGTGATTTGAATAGAATTTGAATTAGTGTTTTGAATAGAAAAAGAGTGAAATCATTTTAAAGGAATATCCCCGTTCAACAAGGAGAGGAGCTTGCATTGTAAATTCTTACAAAAAACTTTATTTGGAGGCCAAATACAAAGACAAAACGTTTTTTGATTTACATCGTCATCAGATTTACATCGGATCATCATTATTAAGGCCTGTTCACACCAAGAAGGATAACTATAATGATAACTACATTTGTGTCCACATCAGCAGACAATTGGACAATAAACATTATGTTTATTTATATGTGGATTCTGATTGACTGTCAATGTTTTTATCGTTCATCAGCTGGAAAAAAAACTTTCTGAAAAAGATTCCAATTATATCATGGTGTGGACTTCCCTCGTAGAATTAGAACAATTATTAAAACATTATAGTTCTCCGTTATTGTCCTTGGTGTAAACTGGCCTCTACTTTTGCTTACATTTAAAGTGACAGTTCACTCAAAAATGAAAATTCTGTCATCTGTCATCCTGTCTATTCAAACATGAAAACAGGGTGCAAGAACAACAGCAGTAACTCAAAACAATTGGTTTACAGCTTAAAATGTTGCTGATGCTGATAGGATGAAAATTGGTACTACAGCAAACACAATCAAACAGTAACATCTTTCCCATAAAACTGGAGGTACTGGTGGCACTGTTCATAAACCTCAGACCGTTGGACAGATTCATACACATGATGATTTCATGAAAAACAGTATTTTTGTTCTTTGTCTTCATTTTCTCTTACACAAGCTAGTCAAATAAATTTTACATTATAGTCCATGATGGATGCGCTAGGTATGATGCATTCATGAGACTGACTACTAGAGAAAGGTAAGGAGCTTTTTCTTTTCTGCTCTCTCCTGAGCAATAGTAGTTAGCATTTGCACAAGCGTGTTCGGCTCTTGAGGAGATGCATTCGTGTCTTTTCTCGTATGGTTCTCGTATGGAGAGACAGAATCTGACGTTTGAACTAAGCACGCTTGACTCTCAAGGAGGTTTAATGTGTGTTTTTGCAATGCTGTTTGCAATAATTGGTTTCACCCAGACTTGACTCTCTCTTGTGGTGAGAATTGTGTACCTGCACTCCGCGGTTCGGGTCCCGCGACCACTACTGCGGTAGGTGGGATCAAGCATGGGGGTTGTGGGCGGAGCACAGAGGAGTCAAACAGGAACTTTTCCTTTTTGGGCTACTCAAGAAAAAATATTCTCACTCCTCTGAGCCTTCTGTTTTCCCTTTTGATCTCCATGCTGAGGCAGAAAGATCGTAAGGGAAGCCATATTCAGCCCACATTTATCCTTTATTCACAATAAAAAAAAAAATAACGTTTGCGTGATCACAGATGTGTCAATGCCTCCATTCTATTCATTTTCTTTGGTTGAGGCATCCTCATGAAGGCTCTTATCCTGCCGTTTTGGTCTTTATGATACTGCATCACTCCTGAATAGCAGGACATATGCCCCATCCCCCCCTTCAAGGAGGGATGATTGGGTTGGCAGGCAGTGGTGCCAAGTTGTCAGGCTCTCTGTGAGCCTCCTTGGTTACCGTGATTAAACCGGAGCATTGTTCTTTCTGTTAGAGGCCTCCGCTCCCCTGAGCTCTACCAAATATTGTGTCAAGATGCTAGCTCTATTATGTAGCCACCTTGACAGGCGCTAGGCTCTCTGTGAGTCTCTCTGGCTACTGAACTTAAACTGGAGTGTTGCTAGGCCTCCTCTTGCTATAGAGAGTTGTTCAGTTATAGGCCTCCGCTACCCTGAATTGCATTATATTAAGGTTGAAGCTACATCACCCTAATGAGGGGGTCCTTAAGTAGGCAGCTCCCTTATGTTTCGTGAAGTTGCAGCTGCTTCCCCAGAGGTTGGGTCCCTAAGCAGGCAGCACCTTCACAAGTCACTGCAATTCACTAGGATCAAAGGTGCCTCCCCCTGAGAGTGGGTCCCTTAAGCAGGCAGCTCCCTTAGATGATAAAGTTGTAGCTGCCTCCCCCCTAATCAGGTGGCTCCTTTGTGAACATTGCAATCTATTAAGGTTGAAGCTGCCTCCCCCTTATGGCGGGTTCCTTAAGTAAGCAGCTCCCTTATGTTTTGTGAAGGTGCGGCTGCCTGCTCAAAGGCTGGGCCAATCAATTGCAATGTACTAAGGTTGAAGCTGCCTTAGTTGCTGTTAGTGGGTTTCTAACTAGGCAACTCCCTTAGGTCTTGAAGTTGTAGGTGCCTCCCCCCAGAGCTGAGGGCTTTAAGCAGGCGGCTCCTTCATGAGCCAATGGTCTAAGGTTGAAACTTCCTTAAGAAGGCAGCTCCTTTATGTCTCGTGAAATAATGGCTGCCTCCCCCAGAGTTGGGCCTTTAAGTAGGCGGCTCTCTCATGTGCCTTGTCAATACATTAAGGTTGAAGCTGCTTCCCCTACAGTGGGTTTCCAAAGTAGACAGTTCCTTTGTGTTTCGTGAAGCTTATTTATTAGCCATTGCAATACTTTAAGGTGTATTACTTAAGGTGTATTATACTTAATGTATTGCCAAGGCTTAAGGACCCGAACTATGGGGGAGGTAGCCACAATTCACAAAGCATAAGGGAGCTGCCTACTTAAGAAGCCCACTATTAGGGGAGGCAGCTTCAACCTTAGAGTATTGGCAAGGCGTGTGAAAAAGCCGACTACTTAAATGCCCAACTCTGGGGGAGGCAGCCATAGCTTCACGAGACACAAGGGAGCTGCCTAATTAAGGAACCCGCCATTGCATCATGCATCGGGTCAGGGGTTACTCTTCCACCGCAAATCAATGCATACAGCCGTCTGCCTGAAGCTAGTTAATATAAAGTTATAAATATGGATATTTTTCTTATAAAAACCCATCGCTTCACTTCAGAAGGCCTTTATTAACTACCTGGAGGCATATGGATTATGTTTATGATGGATGCATTTTTTTGGGCTTGAGTATTGCCAAGGCGTGTATTCCCTGAGTTGTAAGCCTACTTTGAGGCTGGTAGAATGAGTTGCAACCCCCCCCCCCCCCCCCCCCCCCCCCCCATTATGGGTTTTAAGCAAGTTCCTTGTCAGAGCTTCCAAGCTCTCGTGATCTCTGAATTTCAGGTGAGCTGCCTTCCACCTCTAAGTGTTGTTTTTCTATATATAGGCAGCTCCCGTATGTTATCCTTAGCCACCTCCTTCAAGAAATGTAGTAGACGGCTTCCTATATTGATATGCTAAAGTTCATGGTTGTAGCTGCCTCTCCCTTACAGGATCCTATAAGTAGGCAGCTCCCTTAGGTCAATGAAGTCGTAGTGGCCTCCCCCAGAGCTGGGGTTCCTTAAGCTGGAGGCTTCTTCATTTATCCAGCTGGAACTGCCACCCTTTTTCAAGGGTTTTTATAGGCATTTTTCCCTAGAATGTAAACTGTAAAGCGAAGTAGAGACAGCCTCCCCCATTGGGGCCCTCCTAAGCAGGCAGTTTCCTTGTGTGCACCGGAGATCGTTGATGTGGTTAAGTTTGAATCTCCCCTTTAGGGTCTGTAAGTAGGCCCTCAGCTCCCGCAAGAGGGTTTGAGATGATCCCCAGACTACAGGGGCTATCGTGGATTATCGCTATTTCTGGGATACCTACCTTGGGGTTCTCCATGCTCTGTTCCAGCTCAGGCAGACTTCTGAGACTTTGGTACGGCTGAAACTAAAGTTATGCAGCTGTCCTCGAGTTTTCTCTAGTGGACGTGATTCACCCTCCCTTGTAGGGTTACTTTATTAAGCAATCATATTGTCCCTGGTTCTAGTCTAGCCTGAATTGGGGATCACAGTCTTGGGTAAGCATTGGACTCCTCTTGTTCAGAGGGTCTCTCTGCTGAGTCCTCAGCTCCCCAGAGAACCCATCTCTGGGCCCTGGTGAGAAGCGGCTTTTTGCCTGAGATTTGCATCCCTTCTCATTGGTTTAGCACCCTTAGTTCAGGGATGCTGGCTAAGCGAGATGCTGACTCTAGGTCAGGCAGGGTGGAGCAAACTGCTCCAAACAGCTAACTTAGATTATGAGTGACAGGTGAGGAAACCATTCTTTTCCTATGTCAGTATTCCCCTAAAGGTAATATCTGGCATAGAGGCCAGCATTACCAGACCTATGAGCTCCACCCATCTAAAGATTTAGGGCTTTGAGCTTGAGGGGTGGAGCTTGGAGCTTCCGTAGGGAATAATGTCACCGACAGTTCCATTGACCTGAGTGAGGGAATCTGACTCCGGCATCTAAGTCCATTGAGTCTTGTGCCTGGTTTTGTGCTTGTCACAGCCATTTTGGCAATTAGTCCCTCATGGTGGCGTGGGCATTTGTTCACAAAAAGTGTCCTCTAGAGGATGCAGTGCGAGTTCCTTTTCGAAAGGAAACGTCTCAGGTTACTCATGTAACCATGATTCCCTAAGAAGGGGAACAAGACACTGTGTCTCTCTGTCATGCATCAGGCCTGCCTGTCCACGTGTCCTTGACGACAAGTTGGTGACGTCTAATAAAGGTACCCATTTATATTCACGGTTGTACCAGTAGTGACGTCACAGACTGTCATCGGCCAATGACATTGTCACGTTTAAACACGTGCTTCAGACGCCGGACATGCTGGAGGCGTTCCCTAAAGTGTCCTCTAGAGGACATAGTGTCTCGTTCCCCTCTCATCGAACCATGGTTACATGCGTAACCTGAGAACGTTTTTTTAATCAGTGCTACCTGACTAGAGAAAACAGAAAAAAAGCAGTTGTCTTTCCTTTTGCCAAATAGGTAGGAAAACAATGCACTGGGCATGTTGCGTCCAAGGGCACTCCCACCAGTCTGCTATAGATACGCTTACCAGAGTCAAATACCACCTTGCTCTAGTAGAAAATACTTCTTAGCAAACTTTTAGTCATAATGGTGTCGACTTTTATTGTTCCTGGGTGAAAGAATTCAAAAAGTAAACTTTAGCGGGAGTGAGTTACTTTCTGTTCCCAGTGAAGGATCCAGCACGTTGTAGGCAGTAGCTAAAGGCTGCAAGGTATCATAAATACGGAGAAAACTTTGTAGAAGTATAATCTATTGTTTTCACAAAAGCTCTGGAGCTGTCAAAAAAACGTTTGCTGACAAATAAATAGGGCTGTGTGATTAATCGTAATTGTTTTTCCGATTTCAATTTTGGCATCCAACAATTATGCAAACAAGGTAATCGATGTAAAATGATTATTGTGCTGCTACTGCATTCTGTCAAGTGCACCATCTATTCCTTCATAGTAGTGTGCTTTCATTCCTTCCTAAGCCAAACTTACCATCCAAATCAGCCAAATAATTGAGTGCTGTAAAATGCACTCTACTGTTGCTAAACTGGGACGTACTTGATATTAAACAGTGTTATTAAAAGAGCATTAAGTCGCAAAATAGATATTGTTTCCTAGCAGCTTACTGTGCACACACTCTGAGATGGGGCGGAACGCGCATAAGCAAAGTGTACTGTGGGCTTTGGATTCGCGCCTATACGGTCAAATAGCCTACGTACAAAAATGCAAAAAAATGCCGTTTTGACGAGTATCCTTATAAACACAGTTGATTATGTCTTAAGTGAATATAAACTGTTAAGAAAGAAAACATAATCACTATGCCTCACTTAGTGTCACTACTTTTTAAATGAAGACTGTGTGTTAAGCTTCAGATGTGCTTTCAGCTTTCAGTTTCATTTGTGACAGTTTGCGCGTTGGTTTGCTGAAGAGATGCTACTCCTCTGTGGCCATAGCAGTAGCTACATCTGGGTATCTTGGTACCGGGAGCCGTTATAACGCGCTCTTGCATGTTTCATTTTTACCATTTTAGGAGGAGTAAAATTTACATTTGCGGCTTCAACAACCAGATGCATTTTGCGAAAAAAAACAAAACCAAAAAAAACCTCTCTGTCTTTTCATGATTGGATAGCTATCCGATCAGAGAAAACACATGAAGTGACCAGGTACACATGAATGGAGTTTCCACATGCATCACAATCATTTTGATGTGTGTGGAATATTTGATAGGACTCAATATACTTGGTTGAATATCTTCGAAATTTATAGCATTAACAATGTACAGCGAAACTAGCTGTAAGCTGTCAGTTAGTAATTTTTGCACATGATGTGCATTGGTCGCACTAATGGTTTGTCAGAGCTGCGTGCTTTCATTGACTTGCGCAGTTTAAATCTAACACTTTAATAGTATTTATAACTCCTTACTTAATATAACAAGCTGTGTTAGTGTTACTGTGAGGAACATTTACTTTATCTGAATAAAATACATACACCTCTCTAGCTTTTGCTCACGTCCCAGCGATTACCCCTCCGCGTGCCAGTGTTGGCACGCATGCCATAGGTTGCCGACCCCTGGTATATTGGATCCGCGCAGCTCTTAAAGTGACAGCAGCCTAATAAACCTGCTGCAGTCTGTCATTATTTTAATCAAACAACAAAATACTTCTATAGTTGTAATAAGGATTATTACATATATTTAATGTATGTTGTAGGCTATTACTTATCTGAACACCACTGTTAGTACATCTTCCTGAAAAAATCAGTTGTATTTATTTGTCAGTTTTGTTTGTAATTCATTTCTTTGTTCTTACTGTATTGCTGACTGTTTACTTGTCTTCTGTAACTGTTTTGAGGACCTTTTACTTGCATTAGTTAACCTAGTATTAGTTTTTGCTGAAGTACTGATAATTGCACAAAATTACACAAATCACGAAATAAGACTTTGATCATATCACCCACCAATAATAGTGTTAAAGGGTTAGATCATCCAAAAATTAAATTTCTGTCATTAATTACTCACCCTCATGTCTTTCCAAACCCAAAAGTAAGACCTTCGTTCATCTTCGGAACACAAATTAAGATATTTGTAAGAGGTTTTTTGATCCCCCATAGAAAGCAACATAATTACCACATTCAAGGTCCAGAAAAGTAGTAAAGACATCATTAAAATACTCCATGTGACTACAGTGGTTTAACCTTAATGTTATGAAGTGACGAGAATACTTTTTGTGCTCAAAAACAAAACAAAAATAACGACTTTATTCAACAATTTCTTCCCTTCCCTGTCAGTCTCCTATGCTGTTGACGTAGTAAACACAGTGCAATGCTTCCGGGTTCTACGTCAGAACGCCGGCTCATTATTGGCCAGCTCCTGCATCAGCATCACACGCATGCGTTGTGTTGCTCACGTGTACAGCGTTGGCCAATACTGAGCTGGCGTTCTGATGTAGAACCCGGAAGCGCCGCACTGTTTACTGTAAGCAGCATAGGAGACTGCCCTGCTGAAAAATCCAGCATTACTGGTCACCAGCATACGGTATGTTTTTGCACACTGGGACCAGCATGGGATGCTGGTTGCTGGTTTGATGGTCTCCAGAATGGGATGCAGGTTGCTGGTGGACCAGCATAAGGTATGTTTTGCATGCTGGGACCAGCTTGGGATGCTGGTATGCTGGTGGACCAGCATATGTTGTCTTTTGGGTGCTGGTATAATCCCAGCAAGACCACAACAAAACTTTCTTACTGTGTGTTCATAGTTAAATAAAGACCAAGACAATTTTTCAAAATTAATTTTAATAAATTATTTAACAAAGAAAGTAGGGGTCAACCGATTATCGTCGCCGATATTAAGCATTTTTATGATTATCGTTATCTGTCATTTTCAAATCCAATTTGCCGATAAAATAAGTTACATTTGAAATGCGCTACTTGGCTCTGATGCAGCCACCTCTGTTGGAACTCAGAGCCTAGAGCAATGTCTGCCCACCGCCCATCTGATTTTTTGGGAGTCACGATCAGTTGTCTCTCAAAGGTAAGGCAGCAGCAGACGTTGCTGAAGTTGCAATAAATCACAATCTACTACACTGAAGTTGCGAAACATATCAATATAATCAGGCCTGAATTTCGGCGTGGAATTGCGGTTATTGTGCATAATTCTACACATTCCCGCAGGTTTCGCAATTATTAAACTGGAAATTCCCGCAAACATTTATGCACTATAGCATGTAGATTGAATCCAAACAGATTATCAGAGCAGATCAGTTATTTTAAAACTTTCTGAGACATAGTTTCACATAGCAGTACCGAGTCTCCCTCTATCTCAAAATGCGCAAATGGCTTCACATCCATAGTATCCACATTGAGTTTGCTCTGCAAGTGAGCTGTATGCTGCAATACAAGACTTTAGCACATGTTTTGGATTGTTGATGGAATTGGCACTTACACGTCGTTTTAAGTCATGCCAATTCAAAAATACAAGCCATTTTAAAGCATAAAGTACTCATGCGCTCTCAAAAGACGATCTTCAGTCAGTGCGCTCTCAGCCAATGCATGCACACACAGGACACAGCCACCTCTCAAATTGCTCAGTGTCAGATTGAGTTATTTTTCACAACTTATTACACATAAACGTTCAGATACACACAAATGTTAAAATGCCCATCGTGGCAAGTATACACGTAAGCACAGTCAGTTGTCTTAAGTGAATGTGAACAGCATGTGTAATAGTATATTCCTTTAGGTCTTAAAGAGACAGCAGCCTTTAAACCTGCTACTGTCTACTATTGGCTGTCTATCCTTAATGACAATCAAACAACAAAAGAAAATCTTTAATAAGGATTAATCTATATTTAATTTATACAGTTAAGGCTGTATAGTTATTTTATATTGTTTTTTATTATTATTATTAATAATGTTATTATTAACAGTTCTCATAATTAAAGATATGTTTAAAAGCTTTTAAAGAAGGTTTTTGTCAGAGCCCTTGTTATTCTCAATTTTGACATTGTTGTTGCTGGTTACATGTTTACATGTTACGTAAGGGATAATGTAAATCCAGCTGGATGTTATCTCAGAATAAACCCAGACAGGTCCCCAACGCGAAGCAGAGGGGTCTTACATCAGCCTGAAGGGGTTATTCTGAGATAACAACCGGCCGGATGTACATTATCCCACTTATTACATGGACTTGCCACATAAGTAAATAATTAGACATGAAATATTGGTCTGAGTCTAAATATTTTATTAGCTCTTTAAACGCAAAGCTTCCGTGGAGAGAGCAGTTGCTAGCGCGGCTAGTTCAAACTAGATGGACATTTAAGGGATACGGTACAGTCACACCATTTTTTAAACGTCATTTCACCACATAAATAATTATGAGGATAAGACATTGTCACAGCCACCAGCACTTACACTCCATTTCCCAGCATCCCTCCTGTTCCTCACCTGCACTCACTCACCAATCACCTGCACCTGCAAGCTATCTACTCATCACCATTGTAGTATAAAGGCACAATTCACCACTGCTCTTGGTCTGGGCTTGTCTTTCATACCTGGACTCCTTACCTGTTACTCACCTGAGATTCTGGTATCCTCTTCTGTTGTCTGCTTTCCGTTCCCTGTGGATCCTTCTCCTGCAATGACAATCATCTGTTCATCATTCTCCAGCTAAGTGACTGTTCCAAAGTGCTTGTTCATTGACTCACCTGCATTCTCCGTCTGCCAGTTTCTGTGCCTCTGATCTAAATAAACAACTTGTTTAACACTTACCTGCCTGCCTCTGTCTGTGTCCTGACAGACATATTGATCTGAGATGAAAGTGTTTTAAAATCACACCTGTTTGTTATTTTATAATCCGACAGTGTACAAAACAGTAGTTGCAAAATGGCAGCAGCTGCATTTGTATGAAACAAGAGAGCGATACTGGGTGACATAATTAAATAACTGAACACAAAATATTTATTTGACTGAGTTTTTATATTTTATTAGCTCCCCAAACGCAAAACTTCAATGAAGAAAAAACGTTCCTAGCAAGCGTATAGCGCTGCTAACTTCAGTAACCCAGATGAGCCTGTGTTATCTGTTTTCAGCGCTTGTTATCGGGGAATAACATACCACTGGATGGCGCGATTGACCAATCAGAATCAAGTATTCCACAAAGCTGTAATAATCAGTGTTAAAGTGCCCCTATTATGGATTTTTGAAAATTACCTCTCATGTAGTGTGTAACCGCTCTAAGTGAATGAGAAAATCCTGCAAAGTTTTAAATCTGAAAGTGCATTGTATATTAAGTTATTGTCTCTCAAAATTAAGAGTCGACTCTGAATCAATTTAAATGAGTCGTTTGTAAAATGAATCTTAAGCTGTTTTGTTGTGACGTCACAACGAAATATTAGCATATTGCCCGACCACTTGTTGCGTGTGCAGACGCCGGGGAAAACTTAAAACCCGAACCTTGTGCTGTGTGTTCTCGTCATTTTACGGACGACTGCTTCTTCAACCTAAATGTGTTCAATGAGGGATTCACAGGCCGGTTGTTATTGAAGGATGGGTCAGTACCCAGTTTGTTTGGACCAGCTCTTTCCTCCTCCGAATCACAAACTGTAAGTACGATTAATAATTGTTGCCACGTTTGACAGACTGACTGTTTTGAAGGAAAGAATGTAATTATTATTCTCACGGAGTTTTTACGGAGTCAAGATATAGAACTTCCCCCAAACAAAAAGACTCACTTGTTCTGATGTGCAATCCAACTGAAACAGCACAAGTCTATATGTCCTCTAAGTAAAAAAATAAATAAAAATCTTCTAGACAAATATGCAATTAGCAAGGACTAAAATCCAGTGTCTAACATCCACACGGTTCTGAGTTTGTTCAATGGCCTAAGTAGAGTAATGGGGCGTTCACACCAGACGCAACTTGCGCGAATAAATCACGCTATTCGCGCGTAGTTGGACGCTTGAACATTTTTGCTGCGTTCACACCAGACGCGAATGAAGCATTAAGCGGTAGTGATTTACATGTTAAGTCAATGCAAAGACGCGAATAGACATCCTGCGGCCCGAATGACACGATTTGCGCGAATGAGGCAGCGTGAATAGAGCGTTTCGGGCGTTTGACGCGCTGTAACGCGTGATTCGCACGAATCGCGCAAGTTGAAAAATCTAAACTTTAGCGAAAATTTGCGCCGCGTTAACCAATCAGGAGCTTGCTCTAATTTCACGTGCGACTGAAGCGAGTAAACTCAAAATGTTCAAGCGTCCAACTACGTGCGAATAGCGTGATTTATTCGCGCAAGTTGCGTCTGGCGCGCGTGAAATTCACTTTACTTCACGCGTCATGAGAGGGGCTTCTGCCAGGCGGCTCGTCTCGTTTCTGCACACTTCCTCTGAATAAACACATCAACTCGTCAGCGGGAAGTAGTTGTAAAATACGGCGAATAAGCTCAATTTGCCGGCTTTAGCTAGCTTGTAGTCTCAATATGTGTATATATAGCTCAAATTGAGTAAAGAGCGTTTTTTACAACTTACCAGATTGTCCGACCTCCTCACTCACTTTCTTCCAAGCAAAATCCTTTTTATTCCTGTTTCTAAAAAAGTACAAAGATGTATCGTACAGCGAGGATGATTTTGTCCTCATGTCGTTTCGGATTTCTGCCTCCTCACGCTACGTCGTCACTACTAGAGCTAGCTCCTGATTAGTTAACGCGGCGCGAATTTTCGCCAAAGTTCAGATTTTTCAACTTGCGCGATTCGTGCGAGTTATGCGCGTCAAACGCCCGAAACGCTCTGTTTGCGCGAATCGCGTCATTCACGCCGCAGGATGTCTATTCGCGTCTTTGCATTAACTTAACATGTAAATCACTCGTGCTTAACGCTTCATTCGCGTCTGGTGTGAACGCACCATAAGGTTACTGGACTGAAACCCTTATACGGTTCAGCCCGAAAATGTCAGTGACGTCTCCGCATTCAAATTTCAAGCCAGAGTCACCACATTCTCTGTAGCATGCACAAATACGTATTTAACCTGTGTTGTGTACGCTCCGTGTAGCTTGTAGGTCTACGGCTAACCAGCTAACGTGTACAATATGTGTTCGCTCGCAATTGTCTAGAAATGTATCAAATGTTTTTTCGTTGTTATTACTTGGAGTTATGATAAAGAAAAAAGCAATACGTTGGTGTACAACTGCAGTGCTTTATCAATACGTTTCTGTGTTGGGCTAACGCATATACCATGTTTGGGTGTTTACCACCAAGCTGTGGGCTAGGTTCACTAACATAAACATAAAACAACTTATTTCCTCTTTATTTTTAGAACAGAGTGGCGCACCTTAATATAATGTAAGTAATGCAAGCACTATATACTGTACTCCGTGTTAACCAGCAGAAGTCATCTGACCAATCACAGCAGATTAGCGTCACGCAAACAAGGGGTTCGGCAAAATGAATCGTTGAGCGAATCGTTTGGGAGTCGTTGAGCAAATAAGATAAAAATAAATGCATATCATAAGACAATTAAAGTGTTTTTTGACCTTGCATGCTTTTAAACCTGTTGTTGGGGACTTCCAAAACAAAATAGGAACCTTTCAAATGCCATAGGGGCACTTTAAACAAACACTGCTCAGTTTTCATATGGTCCCAATCTAGAGAGAGTAAAAGTAACACTGAAGCAATGTTGCAGTTAGTGAAATAAAGTTGATTCACTCTACAAGTGATGACTGAGCATTAGTGATGACACCTGCGTAACCAAGCAGAATCACTGAAGATAAGAGGAACAACATGAACAGGAAAAAAAAACTGACTTACAGCCACACCTTCGATGTAATCATCTGCAAATAATATCAATTTCTCACCAGAGGATGATTAAACAACTCCAAAAACAGCATTTCCATATTAAATTATTACAAACCAATTTGGCTTTATGTACAAAGGTTGTTGAAGCCCTTTAGTTGGGCACTTGGCACTGACAGCTGGATTTTGACACATGTTAGTTCCCAAATGAGTATGAAAGTCTTTAAAAACAGCAACTTTCAGTTTTGAATTGAATTTTTTAATTATCAAATTGTTATTAACTGTCCCATTGAAAGCGTTCTTCTCATAACCCGTTATTGAACAAACTGCTTATTTATGCTTTTATTAGATATTTTTCTTGATTTTCATATCTCTAAATGTTTTTGTTTTGCAATGTACACAAGGTCTTTCAAATTGACTTTAACTGGTTTGTGTACAGATCTTTTGAAACAGGAGACAATTCCTTTGATGCTTTGAAACGTTTTACCAGTTTACCAATGACTTTGATTAATAATGTAATCATGACTAAAACAATTAAAATTTTCATTTCTACTTTCAGCAGAGGGAACAAAAAAAAAAAATGACAAAGTTATAATCGTATAATTCAATAAACCTTATATTGTTTTTCCTTTGCATAATTAATGTATTAAATATAGAAATATGCAAGCAAAAGCAATGCTTGTCCCCAAAACACTGCTTGCATACAGACAGCTGTCCTACCCAACCCCACAAGACCATGCTGGTGAATGAGCTTTACCTGCTCCGTTTTGCTTGAAAACAGCATGAATAAGCTGGTTCACCAGCTAGACCAGCACTATACCAGCATAAACCAGCCTGGGCCAGCACATGGAACCCATGCTGGCTTTTGCTAGATTTTTTAGCAGGTTGACAGGGAAGAGAAGAAAATGTTGAATAAAGTTGTTATTTTTGTTTTGTTTATTTTGTTTATTTGTTATGACATTGCTGTCTATAGGGAGGTCAGAAACCTCAAAAATATCTTAATTTGTGTTTTGGAACCACATAAGGGTGAGTAATTAATAACAGAAATTTCATTTTTTGGTGAACTAACCCAACATTGTTAATTGTTTATTAATCTACGGACAGTGTAACAATACATAGCGGGTTGAAAATCAGCAAAGTTACACTTTAAAGGGTTAGTTCACCCAAAAATGAAAATTCTGTCATTAATTACATGTCGTTCCAAACCTGTAAAACCTTTGTTCATCTTTGGAAATGAAGACCATTTTGATGAAATCTGAGAGCTTTCTGTCCCTCTATAAACAGCCGCAATTGCAACTTTGACGCTTCAAAAAGTTCATAAAGAGATCAGAAAACTAATCCATATGAATTGAGTGGTTTAGTCCAAATTTTCTGAAGAGACTCAAATGCTTTTTATGATGAACAGATTTAATTTAGGCTTTTACTCACATATAAACATTAATCAGCGAATTGATCAAGCAATACACAGAAGCTCAACTGAACCTGAATGACGCACGAGAACAAACCTCCTCCGGAAGCTCAAACGTGCTGCGTAATCAATGAGGTTCATTCTCGTGTGTTATGCAGCATGTTTGAGCTTCCGGAGGAGGTTTGTTCTTGCGCGTCATTCAGGTTCGGTTGAGCTTTCGTTTATATTTGCTGATCAGTGTTTTTATGCGAATAAAATCTCTTTATGAACTTTTTGAAGTGTCAAAGATGCAATTGCGTAGGCTGTCAATGGAGGGACAGAAAGCTCTCATTTCATCAAAAAGATCTTCATTTACATTCCGAAGATGAACGAAAGTCTTACAGGTTTGGAACGACATGAGGGTAATTAATGACAGAATTTTCATTTTTGGGTGAACTAACCCCTTAAGCTTTAGACAATAATAGCTCAAAATGAACCACATGGAGCAGTCTTTTTCCTTTTTAAAGCTTTTTATATCTGATGGATACTGTATCTTTCATTATATGGAAAAGAGCAGCGTAAACACTGTCCCTTTCTGTTTAGTGGAAGAAAGTAAGTCATACAGGTTTGACATGAGAGTGAGTAAATGACTTTGGGGAAGCCATGATAACCAAACTCAGCAGAAGTCAAAGAAATATCTGTCAGAAATGAGATGCGAGCAGTCAGAAATGTTTTTTGTTTGTTTCCAAATGCTTTTGTGAGTGTATTTGTGTGTGTGCATTTTAGTGAGAGATCAGAGAGTTTGTGTGTGTTTGGTCTGGTGTGTTTTCCTAGTCTCTAGTAGATTCAAAAGGAGTCTCAGCATCTGTCTCAGCAGCTGGAGGGTGTCCCACACATACACACGCTCTCACACGTGGGTCAGTTATCCTGACCTCACACTGCCGCTGCTTGTCCTGCCCTGAACTGCTCCATCACACATACACATACGGAGAGTTTAGAGGCTGTGAAAGGGCAAGAAGGAAGTTTGACAGAGAAAATAAAATAAAGGCGCAGCGAGTATTCATGAAATGCTGATATTAACTTTCCATACAAGAGGTCAAATGTCAACACCACTGTTGACACAGAGCAGATGCAGACTCCATATTGACATTGCTGATCACAATATCCGAAAATGTGTATGTGGGTAGTAATACCATGTCTTGCATGTCCTATTTGCTTGGTGCTTTTATAAACTTTTTAGCTTTTCATTAATTGAGGGACTACATGGAATATTTGTAATTTTAAAAATGTATTGTCTCAATGCAGGTCCATTTAAAATTAATTGCTGATTAAAAATAGTCAAAAATTTACTCTAGTTATTCTTAATTTTTTTTTTTTTTTTCAGTCTCAAAATATGCATTTCGCTCTGTACATTGTAATGTTGTGATTGTTTTGAATTATGTTTTAGACAAAATAGTATAGAGTTTTAATATTAGTTATTTATCATGTATTCACCATAATGAAAATAATTATCAGCTTTGTTTTAATAATTTAGGGACTATATGGAATATTTGTACTTATAAAATTATTATTTTTTCATGGCAGGACAATTTAAAAAGTCCAAAAAGTGATTAAAATTAGTGAACATTTTTCTCAAAATGAATATGCATTTTTCATTCTAAAGTTGTTTTGAGTAAATTCACAAATTTCAGCTTTTAAAATAGTTTTTTTTTTTTTTTCTTTTCTTTTGATGGGTTTATATACACATACATATCATTCATTCAGTGCTTAACATGGCAGATGTAGATGTGCCTTTCAGTGTGAAAGATGTTCCAGACAGTTGAAGGAACTGTTACTGTCCCGATCGGACCAGTGCTGCATGGTCACAAAATTTTATCATTTGCACCTGTTTTCAATCCTTGCAAATTTAAGCATTCAAGCATAAGACGCGAAAGAGAAGTTGCACGCTGTGTGAGAAGTTTTGTGCGCACACAGAAATCTGCGCATTTCAGACAGCATGCAAATAATAAAATGAATTCTCTTTCACATCTGCTTGCACTTAAACTGGCAAATTCACACAAATTTATCTCAAAATGCCCGCACTGGTGAGTGGCGAGTATCCTAGTAAACATAGTCGGTTATGACTTAAAAGAACGTAAACAGTAGAGAAAGACAACACATGTGTATCATTATATTGGATCCGTGCAGCAGGAAAGTGACAGCAGGAATATTAATATTCCTGCTGCTGTCTGTTTTTAAAGTGTTATTCAAACTACAAATGACAAAGGAATCACTCACTGCTCTTCACCGAATAACTTTTTTGTAACTTTAATAAGGATTAAGCATATTTATCTTTGTTCTATTGTATTTATTTATTTATTTTGTTCACGCCATTTATTTGTGCTACTACTTGTTTAATTATTTGTTCTTTTTTATTAATGACAGTTTACTTTTCTTTAATAATCTTTGAATTTATATTAGATATTAGTTTTAGCTGTGGTATCGAAATCGGAATCAAGAATTTCACAGGTATCTAAAATTTTTATGTCGTAACCTTATTTATTACTATACAAGGAATGCATGGGTCAAAAACAATAACTATTTTATTGATTTGTTATAATTTTTTTGTGGTGGGGCCAGTGAATATGTAATCATTGAATCGAATCGAAAGATAGGAATCGAATCGAATTAAGATCTTGTAAATCAGAATAAAATGGGGACATCTGTATCAATACCCAGACCTAATATATACACGAGTGAGAGAGAAAGAGATAAAGCTCCACGGGCACATTATAGGTCAACTATACTTATGTTTATTGTTTAGGCTTCAGCTGCATCAGTTTAGGCAACAGTCATGCTCATATTTAGCTTACAAACCATTTGCACAGGTTCGTTCTGCTCTCCGATCAACGATTCATGAAATTTCGTTTCATCCTTGTGGTTCATAATCCAAAATGTTTATTTACATTCAAATGCCTGTGAAAAAGATGTACCACATGTGTGTTTATTGACATGATAGGGCATGTGAGGCCCTTCACTGTATGACTGTGTCCATGACAATAGTAATTACGCTCATGTTCACAAAGAGAACAGTGTACAGTATGTGCTTATTCAGAAGGAATGTATGCAAATATCTGTACGGTAAAAGTGTGTGTTTGTGTTGCTGTAAGTGTTTTTAGGTACCCAGAGGAAAATGCTATTGCTCAGAGTTTGTACGTTCTTAGTTATGACCGTTTTAAGTATCAGCTTTATCTCAGATGTTTCTCTTATAATTCCTTATAGGAAATCAAAGACAAAATGAGACAGTTGTTGACATGGAGTAAGATTACAGAGCTAAAATTAATGAGGATATCAGCTCAGATAATTTGATCCTGGAAGAATTTGATGAGAAATATTTGAGAGTTCATATTGAATCTCTTTGTATTGCAGACTTTGGTATCTTGACATATCTGAGCACAGTTTGAGAAAATGTTGAGCTTCCTAGAGGAGACACGTGAGAATACTGGGATCTCTCTCTCAGTAGAACAATCTGAGAAGCAGCAGCCTCAAATCTTTATTTGCTCTGCATTTCAGCTTCATTCCTTCTAGGAGAAGTTGAGACATTAAAGAGATTTACTTTTCTATGAGTATTTTCAAGTCTTTTTGAAAGATATTTGGAAAATGCATGCACAGAATAATTGCATTCACATGTCTGGTTTAGTAATGAACATTTTGTAGGAGTCGTGCATATTTCTTTTCTCATGAGCGTATTTATCATGAGCGTGTGTATTTATCACGTGCATGTGAATGCTTGTGGAGTCGGCAGTGTATGTGTGAGCAGTGCACTTGCCTGAGGAGACAGTGTTATGTAAGAGATCTCTGCTGCATACTGCACTTCAATAATACACTCATGCTGCTAAATAAAGACACGCACACAACCGTACTGTACACACATAATAATAACAATAATAAATCATATACAGAGCAGATCAGATTCTCGGGAAGCTCATTCTGAAGCTTGTCCTAACACACTGTGTATGTCAGCATGTTCTTATCAGCAGTAAATGAAAATCACAGATGACATCTCTTTGATAGCTCAAATGTTTTTCCTAGGCTGGACTGGGATTAAATGAAGAATAAATGGAAGAATCTCCTGCTTCTCAGATGTTTTTCCTGAGAAAAGGACCCTAGTAATATCACACGTTTCACATGTGTTTTAGAAGAGATCTTAACTAGTGGTGGGTGATATGACCAAATTCTTATTTTACAATATGAGAAATTTTATTTCAGGATAACGATATATAAAAATAAGAAAAAAAGAAGCAAATTACAAACAATAGAACATATTCAATATAACGAAAATATGAATTAAACAAATTAAGTTTTTCAGGTACAATAGGTTTATTTAAAGTTCCCTTTCAGTCGGTCACGGTCGACGTACATCAGTAGTGACCGACAAACTGGGATATCGCCAGAGAGCCCTATCAGCTTTGAGTGAACTAAAACAAGCCAATGGAATTGGCGTGCAATATTTGCATAATGCGCACCGCCCCCGCCAGGTGGGTATAAATACGGAAGCGGATGCAATCGCACTCTGTCTTTTGCTTCGGAGCCAACCTTGTGTTCCTGCTATCGAGACTGAGAGTGTGTTTCTCAAGCCTTTGAAGAGCGTCTTTTCTGCGTGTTGGTGTGAAGGCACGTTACAGCGAGGCCGCAAGCTTCCAGAGGATATTTGAGCTATATTACAGCTCTTAACTGCTGTTTTCACAGCATTCTCTGCCCCGTTGGTTTGCGATTTGGGCCGGTTCCTCTGTGTGTGTACTGTCAGGCGATCAGTGTGTACCTGCAGTCACATCGCGTCTGTTCCCTGTGTGCTTCAGTACAAAGAACAGAGCTGAATTTCCCCCTTTCTAAAAGAGCTTCACAGGCGAACCCTGTGTCTTTTTCAAGATGTCATTTCGTCTGTGCATTACTGGATGCGGTCGTTCCCTGGTCCCCGCTGATGGTCACAATCGCTGTGTCACATGCCTGGGCGTTCAGCATGCTGAGGCAGCTTTTGTGGATAGTTCATGTTCTCACTGCGGGAACATGACTATCTCAGTGTTGAGGTCTAGACTCTTGTTCCTTGGTTCTCAGGGGGCGGGGGTCCCCTCCCCTATGCCCCGTACGGCCGTTGTCTCTGGCTCCGGCCAGGGGAGTGGCACAGCGGCGTGTAGGCAGGGTGACCTGAGGATCACGGTTAGGGCTTCCCTGCCGAGCTCCGCTCCGTGGGCCCCTTTCCCCTCTGCAACACTGCAGCTTGTTGTGTTGCCGGAGGAGCGTGCTGGTCCCTCCATGGAGCGACCATCCGTTTCCTTCGGTGCACCTGCGGACGAACAGATGTCGATCGCGGCATCGGAAGGTGAGCTAGAGTCCTCGGGAGATGAAGACTCAGCTGCGCTGCCTCCCTCCGGGACCGTAGCGTTACCTGAGCCTGATCCCGAGTTGACGGCTATGCTTTCCCGGGCCGCCGAAAAGGTCGGGCTTGTCTGGAATCCTCCACCGCATCCTGAACCTTCTCGGCTCATGGACATGCCCCAGGGTGGTCTTGACCAACAGCTTCTGGGGGAGCTGCGCACCGTCACTGACCTCGCCCTCCGGGCGACTAAGGTGACGGCACGTTCAGTTGGTCAGGCGATGGCTACGCTCGTAGTCCAGCAGTGCCACCTGTGGCTGACATTGGTGGATATGAGGGAGACCGATAAATATCAGTTCCTGGACTCCCCCGTATCTCAGGTCGGCCTATTCGGCACAGACAAAAGTCCTACCCTTCGGGCTGGCCCTGTCGCCCCGCGTCTTTACGAAGGTTGCGGAGGCGGCCATTGTTCCGCTCAAGGAACAGGGCTTTCGCATTCTCAACTACCTCGACGACTGGCTCATTCTGGTCAGCTCGCGGGAGCAGTTGTGCAAACACAGGGACATGATGTTAGCTCACCTCAGCCGTTTGGGTCTTCGGGTCAACTGGGACAAGAGCAAACACGCCCCCAGGCAGAGAGTCTCTTATCTGGGTATGGAACTAGACTCGGTCGCCCCGGACAGCGCGCCTCACCAAGGAGCGCGTCCAGTCAGTGTTGAACTGCCTGAGTACGCTCAAGCGCAGGACAGCGGCCCAACTGAAACTCTTTCAGAGGCTCCTGGGGCATATGGCATCCGCAGCCGCAGTCACGCCGCTCGGATTGCTTCATATGAGGCCGCTTCAGCACTGGCTCCATGGCCGGGTCCCGAGATGGGTGTGGCAGCGCGGTACGTTCCGTGTCCCCGTGACACCGAACTGCCGCCGCACCCTCACTCAGTGGTCGGACCCTTCGTTCCTGCAGGCAGGAGTTCCCCTCGAACAAGTGTCCAGGCATGCTGTGGTGTACACAGATGCTTCTGCCACCGGGTGGGGAGCCACGTACAACAGGCATGCAGTATCAGTTCTGTGGACGGGGCCTCAACTGCATTGGCATATCAATTGCCTCGAGTTGCTAGCAGTACGTCTTGCACTGGGCCGCTTCCAGGAGCTGTTGACAGACAAGCACGTACTGGTCCGCTCGGACAGCACTTCGGCCGTTGCGTACATCAACCATCAGGGTGGTCTACGCTCCCGTTGCATGTCGCAACTCGCCCGCCATCTCTTGCTATGGAGTCAGAAGCATCTGAGGTCGCTTCATGCCATTCACGTCCCAGGCGTGCTCAACCGTGCAGCCGACAAGCTCTCACGGCAGCCTCCACTTCCGGGCGAATGGAGACTCCATTCCCAGGTGGTCCAGCTGATTTGGCAGCGCTTCGGGGCCGCACAGATAGATCTGTTTGCCTCCCCGGACACTACCTACTGCCAGTTGTTCTATTCCCTGACCGAGGGCACGCTCGGCACGGATGCTCTGGCACACAGCTGGCCCTGGGGCCTACGCAAATATGCGTTTCCCCCAGTGAGCCTTCTCGCACAGCTCCTGTGCAAAGTCAGGGAGGACGAGGAGCAGGTCTTGCTAGTGACTCCGTATTGGCTCACTCGGACCTGGTTTTCCTGGTTTTCAGATCTGACGCTCCTCGCGACAGCACCTCCTTGGCCCATTCCTCTGAGGAAGGAACCTCTATGCATTGAAGTGGAACCTGTTTGTCGAATGCTGTTCCTCTCACCGAGAGGACCCCCGATCATGTTCGGTCAGGTCTGTGCTTTCCTTCCTGCAAGAGGGCTTGGAGCGAAGGCTGTCTCCCGTTGAAGGTAAGTTGTTGGGGAAGCACGACCTGATCATCAGGTTCCTGAGGGGGGCGAGGAGACTGGAACTGCCTCGCCCTTCCTCTATACCCTCTTGGGATCTCTCCCTGGTACTTACGTCTCTCCGGGGTCATCCCTTTGAGCCTTTGCAGTCAGCTGAGTTAAAAGTACTGTCCCTTAAGACCGTCCTCCTGGTTGCATTGGCCTCGGTGAAGAGGGTAGGGGACCTGCACACATTTTCGGACGACTCATGCCTGGAATTCGGGCCCGGTGACTCTCACGTTGTCCTGAGACCCCGGCCTGGATATGTGCCCAAGGTTCCTACCACTCTCTTCAGAGATCAGGTAGTGAACCTGCAAGCGCTGCCTTTGGAGGAGGCAGACCCAGCCCTGGCTTTGCTCTGTCCTGTCCATGCTCTGCGCCTGTACGTGGATAGAACGTGAAGCTTTAGGACCTCAGATCAGCTCTTCGTCTGTTACGGAGGCCAGCAGAAGGGAAAGGCTGTCTCCAAGCAGAGGATGGCCCACTGGATAGTGGACGCCATCGCCTTGGCTTATCAGTCCCAAGGCGTGCCTTGCCCGCTCGGGTTAAGAGCTCACTCCACTAGAGGAGTTGCCTCTTCCTGGGCGCTGGCGCACGGCGCCTCGCTGACAGATATCTGTAGAGCTGCGGGCTGGGCGACACCCAACACGCTCGCTAGATTCTATAGCCTTCGTGTGGAACCGGTATCTTCCCGTGTACTCGCTTCCAGTAGCCGGTAAACGCGAAGAACCCATTCTAGTGTCGGCTTACAATGCCATTCCCGCCCCCTGGGCCGGATACGTGCATCCATTTACTCCAGTAGAGTTCCCCGCTTGGCGAACCCTGTCGAGTTCCTCCGCCTCCCCTTGCGGCTCGGACATTGCGGAGTGTCTGATGCCAGGCCAAACGTCCATCACCGACGTTGATGTTTGGCTGGGTGCCATATGTCGTGACCCCTCCACGTGAGTGGTCCCATATGTGTATTGTCCACGGTCAAACTCCCCACGGTGAGCCCGTGTCTTTCCCTTAGCAGAGCCAGCTCTGTTGTCACCTGTCAGATGAGTCTCCCCTTATCTCTAGGCTGGAGCCATCCCAGGGACTCCATATGCGTACTGCCCACGGCCAGTCCATATGTGTATTCCACGTAAATTTCTCCCCTGCAGGGTAGGTTGTGGTCTCCGCAGCGTCCCCTACGGGTACGCTTCCCCAGTGTTGTCTAAGTCTTACTGTAGTGGGTCTTGCGGAACGGCAGTAGACTCTCTCAGTGCAAGCTTGTCCCCTTCTCTGCCCCTCAGGTGCACCGAGTGGTTGGAACTTACACTGGGCGCTGGAAGGGGTCAGTAACTGTGGCGCTTTATTTGGGATCCCAATTCGTCGGTCACTACTGACATACGTCGAACGTGACCGACTGAAAGGGAACGTCTCGGTTACGTATGTAACCCTCATTCCCTGAAGGAGGGAACGTAGACGTACGTCCCGTCGCCTCAGTTCCTGTGCCCTCGCTTAAGGTTGTCTCCTCAGCGAAAAACAGAGTGCGATTGCATCCGCTTCAGTATTTATACCCACCTGGCGGGGGCGGTGCACATTATGCAAATATCGCACGCCAATTCCATTGGCTTGTTTTAGTTCACTCGAAGCTGATAGGGCTCTCTGGCGATATTCCAATTCGTCGGTCACTACTGATGTACGTCTCCATTCCCTCCTTCAGGGAACGAGGGTTACATACGTAACTGAGACGTTTTTTTTATTAAAAGTTTTTAATGTTGTTTATATGTCTATGTGGTGTTTTTAATATGCTTTAAGACAAACCATGTGCAAATTCATATGTCAACTCCATTGATGAGTAGTTTCTCCTTTAAACTGCAGTGATCTAAAGACACTGAAATCGCTGATGTTTCTGACGTCACAAACTATCTTGTAACCAGTCACGTCAATGTGTGATCTTCTGAGCTGGTGCATGTTCATAGAACTGCGTATACTAAATGAGGCCAGGGTGTAGAGTAGGGGTAGGTAAGTTCGGTCCTGGAGAGCCGCTGTCCTGCAGAGTTTCATGGCAAAACCCTTTTTTGCCATGAAACAGGAAGTTGTTGTAACTCGGGCAAACAATGTCCAATCTGCCTCAAACTTAACATGTTTTATTAGAGTCCTGGCCTGAAGACATCTACATGCCGATATTCAGCTACGGTCATAGCGCCACCTGCGGGCAACAGGAAATGTCATGTTTTACACTGTATTTAACTCCTCATTGAGATTTAACCAGAACAACATCATATTTGGTCAGTCTAATCTTAAGGCCTTAGCAATGTTAAATTGCATAGATCTTGAGTTTTCGTTGAACGGCGTGTCCGTGGCGGCCTGACAAAGTCTGATGTTTCACCATGAAACAATAAGCTGTTGTAAGTCAGACATACAATGTCTGATCTGTCTGACACACAATGTATGATCTGTCTGACACACAATGTCTGAAAAACTTCACATGTTTGATAAGACTCCTGGCCTGAAAACATCTACATAAAATATTCAGTTAATCATAGTGCCACCTGTTGGCAACAGGAAATGGCATGCTTTACACTGTAATTCACTCCCTGAAACACATTTAAATATGCCATGAAGAACCAAACATGCTAGAAATGCGATAAATCATGTAACACTTTGCTAAGTACTAATGTATGTGATTAATGCCACGAAACAGGAAGTTGTTGTAACATACAATGTCCAATCTGCCCCAAACTTCACGTTTGAGCAGAGTCCTGCCCTGAACACATATACATGACAATATTCAGTTATAGTAATAGCGCCACCCACTGGCAACAGGAAGTAACATGTTTATCACTGTGATGCACTACTAGCAACATACTAAAATATGCAATTGAGTGCTAAACATGCTAAAAACATTCTAAAACATGCTAGCAACACTTAGCTGAGTGCTAAAGCATGCTATTATCATCATGAAACAGGAAGTTGTTGTAACTCAAGCATACAGTGTCCAATTTGTCTCAAACTTCACATGTTTGATAAGTGCCCTGGCCTGAAGACATCTATATGGCAAAATTTAGTTATAGTCATAGCGCCACCAGCTGGTAGCAGGAAGTGTGGCAAATACAACTGACTGTATATTTATATACTTAAATGCATTTTGCCCACCTTACTCTGTTTTCCTAAAGCCACCGGGTGGCGGTGGCATGGGTGTGAGGGCCCTTTCATTGCTGCTCGCAGCTTTAATTTTCTATTTGTTTTTCACTGTAAAGCAGAGTGTGTGACAAGAGAGCCTGCTGACAACGTCTATTGTCCTCCATTTGTTTTTCTTCTCAAGTAACGTTTGATCTCGCGAGTCTCCTTGAGATCTTGTGTCACTGTGAAATCGTTCCTGCAATCAACAGGTGTGTGGTCTCGCGTTCCGGTCGAATCATCTAGTGTGTGCGTTCAGAGGATTATAATGCTAAAAATCGGTTGAAACTGTCATTATGTCTGTGGTCTCCCACAGTTTTAAAATCGTTTAAGATTTGAAAATTGTCTAGTGTGTCCCCATTGGGCACTTGAATAGTCGAATATACATGCAACCCAAACAAAAAAAAAAAAAAAAACTTTTATGACATATTTTGTGACAGAACTTACAGAACATCCAAAACAATGCTGTGTGCTAGACTAAATGCACTCATTGAATGTACTTTCTCTGCCAACCTTTGTCCCATTTGTGTCTATTTTTATTTCTCCCAAGGAATATAAGAAAAAGTGAACTCCTTAAGAGCTCCATTGATTCTCCTGAGCTACAAAAGAGCAACCTCTGACAATGAAACTTTCCTCTTTGTATGATCTGATGTTCTGCATCATGAAAGTTGCATCAAGAAACAGACTCTATTCCTCTGTTTCTGAAATACATAAATATTGTCTGACTGAATTCATTTTTACATTTAGTGTTTTTGGATGCTGCAGCGCATCTGCACAGCTCAAACTCTGTGGCTGTAGGCTGAAAAATAAGTTTTTGAAAACACATTTTTTGGATGTAGAAATGGGTTAGCACGTGGGCTGCTATGACTCAGAGTGTGTGTGTGTGTGTGTGTGTGTGTGTGTGTGTGTGTGTGTGTGTGTGTGCGCGTGTGTGTGTGTGTGTGTGTGTGATGTGCTTCACTGGTGGCATGCCAACCTCTGGCTGCTGTTGCCCGGTAACACTTTGCCACAGTTTTGTTCTCATTTCACCTTTTTGCAGACTTTTTGTCTTTTTCTCATTCTCCATGTTCTTTTTTTTTTTTTTTTTGCTGTACATCTGTTTTTTCCTTTTTCATCATCATTTCCATAATCTTCCGGCTTATTATTTAATGTGAAAAAAGAGAATAAACCAATTTCGCTATTGTTTTATTGAAATTACTTGCCACTGCGGACCCTTTTCTCTTTAAAAAAAAAAAAATCTTTAATTACAAACTCTAGAGTTTGACATATTTATAAAATAAATTTCATAAAATATATTTTCCTAAAATTAAGTTGCTGTTTTTTTCCATGTAAAATTCTGGAAGAATCTGATGAATTGTTCATATTGAATCTCTTTGTATTGCAGATTTTGGTATCTTGGTAAATCTGAGCACAGTTTGAGAAATTGCTGAGATCTCTAGAGCAGGGGTTCTCAAACATTTTGGGGTCAGGGACCCCCTTAGAGGGGAGAAAATTTTCCAAGGAATTATTACGTTGACTAAGCATATGCTTGCTGCAATTTTTACTCTTGTAATCAAGAAGGATGTGTAATTAATTGAAAGTATACAATGTATACAATTTATCAATGATTTATTAAAAGGTAAAAACAAAAATACATTTTTAAAGCTATATGAAATCTGTTTTCTTTTTTTCTCAATTTTCTTTTTTATTATTTCCAATTTAATGGTTAAATTCAATTTTAATGATTAAGAAGCATGTCTAATCAACTGAATAACAACTTAATACTTTGCAATAACAGGGTCCTATGAAATGTTTAATTTTTATGTTTAAATACAAATTTATTATCAAAAAATGTGCTAATGAAATTAAGGCATAAAACATTAACAGTTTATATTTTAAAATGTAATAGAAAAAAATGAGCAATTCATATTATTTTTTGGCAGAGTGCTGCAAAACAGAGGTTCACTGTTCAAATTAAAACATGGAAGAAAATTTGTGATTATTCCTTAAAAAAAATGAAGTTTTAATAATTTCAATATTATTACTGTGAGAAGTACACTCTACTGTACAATACTATTATATTTCTGTTATAATTTCTTCAAGTTAAACCAAACTTTTATTTTGATGGGTTGTCATAAAGACCTTGAGTTTCTGTGTGCATATGACTATAGTTTTATCAAATTAAATGGTGGATTGCTGAAGTGACTCTCAGAGCATGTCTGAGGCCCGTTTCAGAAAGGAGGTTTAGTGAAAACTATGTATGTTAACCCTGAAATGAAAATAATCTTAATGCAAATGGAAAACAAGATTATTTTTCTTACCCCAGTGGCAGATAATTGTAGAAGATGCATCTTGATTTAAAAATCTTTAGATATTTTGACTGGAAACAACAAGACAAAAATACTAAGTAAGAAAAGCATTTTTTGCAGTGCAGTACATTCATTCATTGCACATATTTTCATCATGCAGAGAACGTCAAAGTGACAAAAATGGCATGTCCTTTTGTACAGGATCCTGCAGATGATGAGGCTGCATTAATTTGTAAGGAGTTACATTTACGTCAGGAGAGAATTTTTTTTTTTTTTTTTTGCCCATGGGACACAAAGAAAATGAATATTAGTTCAATAACTTACCGTTCTGCAAGTTTTCACCTCTGATGTTATAACAGTGATTAAAAATTAAACAGCCTATGTATTGACCTGGAAGTATGCGGACGTCTTTTTGTCGGGTGCTGTTGCCATGGTGAATCGTAATTTTGGAGCTCCATTGATCGTGGCTTTTCATAGTCATGGTGCACGCACTTAACTCAGGGTAAATCAACTCAGAGTTCAAGTTTTAACTCAGAGTTGGTTGAACCTCCTTATTGAAACGGGCCCCTGGAGATCAAGTTCATGTGTTCATGTCCTTATATAGTGAGACAGCAGACGCTAAAAGCACCATGAGCATCGCATTTGTTTAAGTATTGACGAAACTGCGCATCTGCGGCGCTCCTTCACACAAAGACACGCAGAACAGAACAGACTTCGTATTTACATAGCAGTCTTTTTGAGGTTTAATATTCACAAACACTAGTGCATATCTCAATTTGATGAAGTGTACAGTCCTATTTTTGATTTATTCATCCAGATTTTGCCAAATTTTGTGACATACCGCATTATACTATAAATTTTATTTTTATGACTGGATTCCTCGATTCTGTACACCTTTTCCGCATTGCGGAAATCATAGGGCTCTAATTTTATTTCATGTACCCCTGGCTATGGGTCACGGACCACACTTTGAGAATCCCATAAAGGAGACACACGTGAGGGTCTCATTCTCAGTAGAACAATCTGAGAAGCAGCAGCCTTAAATCCTCATTTGCTCTCATTTTCATATGATTTCTGTCTATAAGAACAATTAAGAGATATTAAAAAGATTGACTTTGCTATTAGTATTTTCAAATCTATTTGAAAAATAGTTGGAAATGCATGCACAAAATGATTGTATTCACATGTCTGGATATGTTTATGAGCACTTTTCTTTACTTAACTTTACAAATAAAGGTGAAGTTAGTATTTTTAATGTTAGGGCAGGACTCAGTGATGTAGGGTGGGACTCATGGGTTTTGTCCATGAGGAATTGATTGGATGGTTGTGGTTTGCTATTGGTGGATCTCATGTGAGTGACACGAGTAACACCTCCCTTGTGTCTGTAAACGTGTCATCAGAGAAGAGAAGATATGTCACTGCAAGAGGGAGGGGAAGTTATTTTGATTAAAGATTGTGGCACATGAATTAAAAAAAGAAAAAAAACATGTGCATGGATAAATAATTTAAATTAAATACTGCAATATTCCATTAAAAAAATAAAAAAAAAGAATTGTCCATTTTAATTGATCATGACTGTAAAATCTAGGTTAAATTGGTTGAAACAACTGTAAGTAAGCTTTTCAGAAATTCTAGTAAATGTGTGAGTGCTTTAATGTTTAATTAGTATATTAACATTTATTGGTATACATGTCTAGGAATGTTGGCCCACCCTCAAGTTGATTCTTCCTTCAGTCTATGGGATTTTTTTACTTGTTTTTTCATCCACAAGGTGAAAATTGTAATCACTTAGAATCAATAGTATTATTTAGCAATATTATTTTAGTAGATTGTGTTGGATATTCCTCAGTTTCCATCATCTAAATCAGAGGTTCTAATCTCGGCCCTCGAGGTCCACTTTCCTGCAGAGTTTAGTTCCAACCCTAATCAAATACACCTGAACAAGATAAAAAAGCTCATTAGCATTACTAGAAATTTATAGACAGGTGAGGTTGATCAAGTTTGGAGCCAAACTCTGCAGGAAAGTGGACTTCAAGGGCCAGAGTTGAAAACACCTGATCTAAGGGGCCGTTTATATGACACCATTTTCAACTAAAATCGGAAAACTTTTTATGCGTTTTGGCTGTTCATTTACATGACAACGTCATGTTTTGGTGGCCTGAAAACACAAACTTTTGAAAACAGCGTAAACAACAAAAACGCGAATCTGTGAAAACATGCACATTACATGTTCTGTCTATAGTGTTTCGTCGCTATCTAATGGCCTGTCAGCAGAATCGTTTTGACAATGTTGTTGTCTGTATGCAGAAAACTCAAAGGAAAACTTCTCCATTTTCGTGTAAACGTACCCTAAATTGTGTAGTCAGTCTGGTTTCTCATCCTCATGTTCCTCACAAAGCCTGGAAGCCCTCTGAATGTGTGCCATTGAGTATGTTTTGTGCTTTCTGGCCTGAATGCTAGCTGAATTCAGGAATAAAGTTTGTTCAGCATTCTGGATGTGTCACTCTACAATAGATGTTTTTTGTAATCTTATTCCCTCTTGGATTTTTATATCATTTACTCTTTTCTCTGTCCCTCTTTTTCTCTGCAGCGGTGCCGTTTCCACTAAGCCACAGGTTGAGCATGCGAGAAGTGTTCGACTGTGAGGGGAAACCACGTGTGGACCTGCTGAAGGCTCACCTCACTAAAGAGGGCCGCGTGGAGGAGCCAGTCGCCCTACGCATCATCAACGAGGGGGCCGCCATCCTCCGCCAAGAGAAGACCATGCTGGACATAGAGGCCCCCGTCACAGGTTACTGATCTCTAACAACAAAAGAGGGCATGATCTGTAGATAAAAACAGATATTTTATTATATTATTAACATATATGGTCATTGAAGGTTATTTTCATCTCTAAATAAATATCAAATACATAAACTATAGGTCAAAAGTTTGGAATAATTCAGATTTTTGTTTTTGGAAGAAAAGTTTCTAATGCTCACCAAGACTGCATTTATTTAATCAAAAATTCTGTAAAAACAGTAATACTGTGAAATATTACAATTTAAAAGAAGTTTTCTATTTTTATTTTAATTTAATTTATTCCTAGCCACATTTGATCAATTTAATGCATCCTTGTTGAATAAAAGTATTAATTTCTTTCTTTCTTTTTTATTCTTACTTACTCCAAACCTTTAAATGGTAGTGTATCATCCACAAAAAATATTAAGCAGCACAACTGTTTTCAACATTGATAATAATCAGAAATGTTTCTTGAGCAGCAAATCAGCATATTAGAATGATTTCTGAAGGATCATGAGAGACTAAAGACTGGAGTAATGATGCTGAAAATTTAGCTAAGCATACTGTGATATGAATATGTAAAAAGTGCATCTCTAGAGACTAACAACAGGGAGTTTAAGATATGCACAGGCATATATATATTTATGTAATTCTCTGTGGTGAGACAGAATGACTACATATTAATTTTATAACAGGAAAAACAGATCTCTCACCTTAGTAGAAAAATTCTGAAAATACAGTCTGAGATGACATTGGAGAGTAAATGATATTGTTAGGAGAGGTCAGATAATAAACTGCACCTAGTGACATTAATTTTCCCTGAGTCAAAGTGAGGTTCAGCAGGTCTGACACAGGACAAAGATATTGCTTCACAGCAATGAAGATGCCATCATTTAGCAGGCAGAGAAGCTAAACACAGGGAACTTTTCCCGCTCGCGTTGGCCTCACACCTGAGACCGAACCTCTTCTTCTCTCCCAGTATGCATTTCTGAACCCTAATCAGCTGGTGGCCTAGTGAATTTCACACACAGGAGTCATTAAACATTAATGGGACACTGGATAACTGAATTAATTCCCTGGAACCCACTACACAGAGAGAGAGAGAGATGGTTAGCTTTGTGTGCTTTCAGTCATTCCAGACCTTGTGGTCATTAGCCCTTTGACCTCCCATTGGGAACACACTCTCACATGAGAAAAGCTCCAATTAGACGTCTTCATTAGATATAAAATAAAATTTGCCATGTCTTCTGCTATCTTTCTCTGTCTTTCTTTTTTTCAGATACACACACACATTTCAGTCAGGATGGTGGTCTTTCTATGAGCATGCAGACAGCTTTTTCCTTCCCATCTTAATATACAAAATGTTTGTTGAATGGTTTCAAACTGATTTTCAGCTGTAACTATTGAATTTTGTCACCATAGTCAGACACAAAATCTTAAGTTGACAAAATAACCATATTTTGCACATCACAACATCAATGGTGTGCGGTGGTGTTCCCTTTCAAAAGCTACACTCAATGCTGTGCTTGATTTTAAGCGCTAAATAGACGTGAGACAAGTGCACTCATCAGGTTCTTTTGTCTTCAGAACTGCATTGTGTCCATGTGTGCTGATACAAACTCTTTCCTCTCAAAGTATCCCTTTCGTTAGGAGATTTACAAGGCAGGAATAAAGCATTTTCATACTCTTTTTCTCTTTCTCTTTACACGAAAAGAAAAAAAAGAAAATCATGTTGAGTGAGTCCAAAAAGAGATGCGTGCCGCCCTGCACATGGCCCAACGCACAGGATGATGCGCATGATTTTTGTGTATGGTGTCTGGGGGAAGAACACGCTTTGTCAGAGTGTGAGCACTGCGATCACTTCTCCATCAGAGTGCTCCGCTCCAGGCTCACGTTCTTTCGTGAAAAGCAAGCCTGCACGTCCTCAATGTTAAAATCATGGGGCTCGCATGTCGATCTGGCTGGAGAGCAAGAGATGGGTCCGTCCCTTTCTCTAGCACTTTCACCAGATCGGGAAGTCCTCGCGTCTGCTTCTGAAG
This sequence comes from Ctenopharyngodon idella, assembly GCF_019924925.1. Classification (NCBI taxonomy): domain Eukaryota; kingdom Metazoa; phylum Chordata; class Actinopteri; order Cypriniformes; family Xenocyprididae; genus Ctenopharyngodon; species Ctenopharyngodon idella. Next base: position 20,005,085 of record NC_067233.1, on the reverse strand, counting down.
CACGCTCCGGCACTTCTTCAGACCGGGCTGAGGACGTTACTTCCCTTGTTGATATGGATATCAAGTGTACTGCCCATAACACCTGATGTACTCACTACATCAAAAGAAGAATGGCGTCTACGCTAATATTAATCTCTCTGTTTATCCCGAGGTTTAACGTAGTCTGCCCGATCCAGGCCCGATAGCTCGATAATAACTTTTTCCTAGAGCTGCTGTAAAGCCAAAACAATCTCTGTTCATTAATTTTACTATTTCACTGTGAAGCTGCTTTGAAACAATCTGTATTGTAAAAAGCGCTATATAAATGAAGACGACTTGACTTGACTTGACTGCCTCCAAGCGCTCCTCTCGTGATGATCGATCTTACGATGAGTTACTCGAGGTAGTCACTCGCGCTGTGGACAGTCTTCAGTTAGACTGGCCACAGGAACAAGAGACCTCCAGGCAATCCAATTTAGATGGTAGATTTCTGTCTGGTGGCCAGGGGGAGGTGCCAGAGAGATGATCCCTCCCCTTCTTTCCTGATTTACATCATGAACTCACTAAATCATAGAATAAGCCTTATTCTTCTCGTGTCTTTGTGCCCATGATGTCAATCTATTCGACTATCGTTCATGCAAAGGCACAGGGCTATACGATTATGCCCCAGGTTGAAGAGACGCCTGTGAGCTATGTCTCCCCTGGCAGTACATCATCACTCAAAAAGCCTGTGCTTCCCTCCAGACCGTGCAGAATTACATCTACGCTGGTAGGGATAGCTTTTCAGACGGCAGGTCAGGCTGGTGCTGCCCTGCACATCATCGCGGTGTTGCAGGCATACCAGGCGGAGCTGCTCAAAGAGCTGGACCGCGACTCATTCCATACTGTTTTCAGTAGGTTCCAGGAGGCTAAGAAGCATGAGGAGGCGTTTGATAAGTTCCGCCCCCGCCGTGCCCAAGGGTCAGGGCTGTCGGCAACCCAGCCAACCAGGTCCAGCTTCTCAGAAACGAGAAGCTCAGAAACAGAGATTGGCGAGTCGTGCTCCCCCTCGTAAAGACCGTGCTCCACCATCTAAGAAGAAGCTGGACCTGAGATCCCTGATCTCAAAAAAAGAAGAGGCCCTGAAGCCTTTGTGTGGTCCTTGAGGGGTCACAGTCCTTCAGATTTAGGTCCACCGCACTACCCATCGGCGTAAGTCAGAGCTACTGTTCACTTGCCATGGGGGACATAACCAGAGGCGGCCGCCACAAAGCAGATTGTCACATTGGGTGAGGGATGCTATCGTCCTAGCCTATGAGGCACGTGGTCAAGCTTCGCCTCTAGGCATTAGGGCTCATTCTACCAGGGGGGTCGCATCCTCCAGGGCTTTAGCAAGAGGCGCCCCCTTGTATCAAGTTTGTGATACGGCAGGCTGGTCCTCTCCGCACACATTCATTACATTCTATAGTTTGGATGTTCATGTTACTCCGGGCTCTCACGTCCTTGAATCAACATCTCAAGCTCGTGTTTGAGGCTCCTCTCGTGTTTGTGCACACATTGCCGCACTGAGGGCATGTTCAGGACGTTCTTCAGACAAAAGGACCTGATGAGCACACCTGTCTTACGTCTATTTATAGTCTCTGACGTGCACATTCCAATGACGTCATCATCAGAGGTTATTTAAGCCAAATACTTTGGCGTGTTTGCCACGTGTTCACAACCAGTCAATCGAGGACATTTTCCCAATAGCATTTAAAATCAAGCGCAGCATCTCATTCACGCTTTTTCCCTCTGGTCCTCTTCGGTCAAAAAATTTTACGTTTTGAAATTTACATTTTTTTTGCTTCATCGGAATGGGATGACATTTGGTGATTTTTGTTGCATTAGCTATGTGAACACACAAAAAAATCATGAACATGATTCGGATATGTTAAAGGGTCGTAAAAAAAATAGTCACACTTGGCTCCTTCGGGGTCAAAAATGACCGACTTAGGAAATGAATGGGAAAATACGAAAAAAGAAGAAAACTCAGAGAATTGTTTGGTGGTACAAACTACAAATCAGCCACTGTGCAGACAAAAAAGTGAACAGCAATGAAGGGGTGACACTCTAAAATGTCAAGAGTGCAAAATAGACACAACCACCCCAACACCCCCTTCCCCCCACACACATATATATGAACTAGCACGACTATAACACAGAGCAAGTTTATGCAAATGTATGAAATAAAATCAATAATTCAGCCACAAAGCAGTAAAAAACGAAGAGCATGAAAGAGGTTACACTCTAAAACATCGAGAGTACAAAACAGACAAGCCCACTCAAACACACACTCACTTACACACATTTACAGACACACACAACACACTATTATAAACACACAAAAGAACCGGTGTGGCTGTAACAATATAGTAAAATTGAGCCAAAAGACTGAATAAGAGGTTGAAATCAGATCAGACCCAGATTTATTAAGCTGTAATAAAACATACCTGTTCATTTTTGTAATATTTTTATTGAATTTTGTCAGTATGTGTAACAAAATGTCTCTGTGTTCAGGTTTGGCTGTAGTAAAATTAATGCAAAAACTGACACTTCAAATCAAAAAAATCTAAACCTTGACAAAAAGTAGTCTTTGAGAATGTCTAAGTATAAATCCAAATCCACAACTTAATAAAAATAAGTATTTATGTCTACAAACCACTACAGAATTTATAAGCCAATTTATATAGAACTATATAGGAAACGTCTCAGTTACATATGTAACCCTCATTCCCTGAAGGAGGGAACGGAGACGTACGTCAGTAGTGACCGACGAATTGGGATATCGCTAGAGAGCCCTATCAGCTTCGAGTGAACTACAACAGGCCAATGGAGTTGGCGTGCGATATTTGCATAATGCGCACCGCCCCCGCCAGGTGGTATAAATAGGCGAGCAGATGCTATCGCACTCTGTTTTTCGCTGAGGAGACAATCTAGTCCGCACTACAGCGAGGGTACAGCAACTGTGGCGACGGGACGTACGTCTCCGTTCCCTCCTTCAGGGAATGAGGGTTACATACGTAACCGAGACGTTCCCTTTCAGTCGGTCACGTTCGACGTACGTCAGTAGTGACCGACGAATTGGGATCCCAAATAAAGCGCCACAGTATGAACCCCTTCCAGCGCCCAGCGCAAGCTCTAGCCACCCGGCGCACCAGTGGGACGGGGAAGGGGGCGAGCTTACGCCGAGAGAGTCTACTGCTGTTCCGAAATACCCACTAAGTAAACTAGACTACACTGGGGAAGCGAACCTGTAGGGGACGCTGCGGAGACCACTACCCACCCGTAGGGGAGGAATTTACGTGGAGAGTACACATATGGACTGGCCGTGGGCATTACGCATATGGAGTCCCTGGGATGGCTCCACCTGGGTAGGGGGAGACTCATCTGACAGGTGACAGCAGAGCTGGCTCTGCTAGGGAAAGACACGGGCTCGCCGTAGGGAGTTGACCGTGGACAAATACACACATGGGACCACTCACGTGGAGGGGTCGCAACATGTGGAACCCAGCCAAACGTCAACGTCGGTGACGGAGGTTTGGCCTGGCATCAGACACTCCGCAATGTCCGAGCCGAAGGGGGAGGCGGAGGAACACCCCTGAGGATACAGTCTCCTCGCCCCCCTCAAGAACCTGACGATCAGATCATGCTTCCCTAGAGATTTACCATCAACTGCATAGTGATGTGCGGCGATAGCGGCAACATACACCTTGAGGGTGGAGGGAGACAGCCTTCGCTCCAGGCCCTCTTGCAGAAAGGAAAGCACGGTTCTGACCGAATATGATCGGGGGTCCTCTCGCTCTTGTTGAGAGGAACACCATTCGACGAACAGGTTCCACTTCAGCGCGTAGAGGTTCCTCGTAGAAGGAGCTCTAGCGGAAGTAATAGTGTCTGCGACCGCTTGCGGGAGATCACTCAGAACCTCCGCGTCCCGTCCAGGGAACACACTGGAGTTTCCACAGGTCGGGACGCGGGTGCCAGAGGGTGCCCCGTCTCTGAGTCAGGAGGTCCTTCCTCAGAGGAATGGGCCAGGGAGGTGCTGTCGCGAGGAGCGTGAGGTCCGAGAACCAGGTCCGAGTGAGAGCCAGCGGCGGGACAGACAAATTCACAAATTCCCCCCGGCCCTCCTCCGGGGGTGGGAGAGACGATGGAGTCCTCTCCCGAAGAGCAGGAACCTTCCCCTCCAGGTCGCCCGTCTCAGGGTCGCGTCTTCCTCGACCTCTTGCCACCTGGCTTGGCCTGAGCGGGCTGGGCGCCGCGTCCGCGACCGGCACCCTGCTGTTTGGCTGGTGTTGGCTGCTGCTTTGCCGTCTTAGCAGGGGCGGAGGACGACGCAGGCGGGCGCCCTCGGCGACGAGCGGGCTGAGGCTGTGCGGCCGGCGGCGGGGTGGAGGCAGCAGCGGACCGCCGGGGCAGGACGTGTTTAATAGCCTCAGCCTGCTTCTGGGCGGCAGAGAACTGCTGGGCGAAGCTCTCTACCGCGTCGCCGAAAAGGCCGACCTGTGATATGGGGGAGTCTAGGAACCGATACTTGTCAGTATCCCTCATATCAGCAAGGGTCAGCCACAGGTGGCGTTGCTGGACCACAAGCGTGGCCATCACCTGACCAACAGAACGTGCCGTCACCTTAGTTGCCCGGAGGGCGAGGTCCGTGGCGGCACGCAGCTCCCCAAGCAGCTGCTGGTCAAGACCTCCCTGGGGCATTTCCATCAACGCTTTTGCCTGATGAACTTGCAAAAGGGCCATGGCATGCAGGGCGGAGGCAGCCTGTCCGCAGGCTCTGTAAGCTTTCTCTGTCAAGCCTGACGATAATTTACAGGCCCGGGATGGGAGACGCGGCTCACCGCGCCAGCCGGAGGCCGTTGGACACAGTTGCATCGCAACAGACCTCTTGACTGGGGGAATCTGCGTATATCCCCTAGCCTCCCCGCCATCCAGGTGGTGAAGGCGGACGAGGGACCAGGTCTCGCACGAACGCTATAGGGCGTCCGCCAGGACCTGTTCACCTCATCATGCACCTCCGGGAAGAATGACCAGCGCGGGCCGCCCCGAGGTACCAATCATCGAGCCGAGAAGGTTCGGGACACGGTGGAGGGTTCCAGACGAGCCCGACCTTCTCGGCAGCCCGGGAAAGCATAGCCGTCAACTCAGGATCGGGCTCGGACAACGCTACGGTCCCGGAGGGAGGTAACGCAGCCGAGTCCTCATCTCCCGAGGACTCTTGCTCACCTTCCGATGCCACGATCGACATGCGGTCATCTGCCGGTGCTCCGAAAGAAACGACTGGTCGCTCCATAGAGGGACCAGCACGCTCAGTCGGCAACACCACCGGTTGCAGTGAGGTAGAGGGGACAGGGGCCCGCAGAGCGGCGCTCGGCGGGGAAGCCCTGACCGTGATCCTCAGATCACCCTGCCTACACGCTGACGCACCGTCACCCCGGCCGAAGCCAGAGAAAACGGCAGAACGGGGCATAGGGGAGGGGACCCCCGCTCCCTGAGAACCAAGGAACGAGAGTCTCGATCTCAACACTGCAATAGTCATGTTCCCACAATGAGAACATGAACTATCCACAAAAGCTGCTTCAGCGTGCTGAACGCCCAGGCACGTGATGCAGCGATTGTGGCCGTCAGCGGGGACCAATGAACGACCGCATCCAGTAACGCACAGACGAAATGACATCTTGAAAAAGACGCAGGGTTAGTCTGTGAAGCTCTTTTAGGAGGGGAAAATTCAGCTCTCTTGTGCTGAAGCACACAGGGAGTGTCATGATGTTTTCAGGTACACCACTCCCCGAACACAACGGAGGAACCGGCCCAAATCGCAACAGACAACAAGCTGGGTTTGGAAATTGTGCTGTAAAAACAGCAGTTGAGAGCTCTCAAGCTCAGGCTCCTCGGGAAGCTCGCGACCTCGCTGAAGTGCTGTCACACCAACACACGACGCTATTTTCCTTCTCAAGGCTTGAAGATTTCACTGTGAAGTCTGAAAAGCTGGAACACAACTAGATGGCTCCGAAGCGAAAGACAGTGCGATAGCATCTGCTCCCCTTATTTATACCACCTGGCGGGGGCGGTGCGCATTATGCAAATATCGCACGCCAACTCCATTTGCCTGTTGTAGTTCACTCGAAGCTGATAGGGCTCTCTAGCGATATCCCAATTCGAAAAAAGGGAACTAGTGTTTACACAATGGCATTACATAAGTTTTTCTTTTTTTACTCCTACTAGATGGCACTAATCTACCTTCAAACATTTTTTTTTAAATGCCTTGTCTCTATTTTAACATGGAATACTGCTTTAATTGAAAAATATTGCATAACATCATAAAATACCCTCAAAATTTTAAATAATAATCAAAAATATTATTGAACAAAAATATATTACATTGCTTTTCCTGAAAAACAAACAAACAAAAAAAAAAAGTTACATTTCAAGGCTTCGGTCATTTTTGACTACGAAGGAGCTAAGTGTGACCCCTAAACGAAGAGGACCAGAGGGTTAAAGAGACAAAGTCCTTTTTGTAAAACAAAGGGTTTCTTTTAAACATTTTTTTTTTAACTTTTTTTTTATATATATTAAATGTAAATTTATGTCCCTTTTACACTCAATTTTCCTGGTTAAATAAATATTAGGCTACATAAAAAAGAGAGACCAAATACAATTATATTTTGTATTTTTACACTATGTAATGTTCTATTTATTAAAACCAAGTATAAATTTCATCAAGTTAGTGTTTTCACACATTTTTACATTTATTCCAAAATAATAACTAAAGGTAGTATATTATTTGTGAACTAATGTTCAGCTGTTCTATTTAATAGTCCACTTGTTTTCAGCAGTCATCAAGCTTGTACATATTGGTCACAGACACAGACACAAAGATGTGCCTTTAATTTCCTGATTGCTCACTAAAAACCCCCACAGTCAATATGTTTTCAGGCTATTTCAATTTTGATTTTGACGTGACATAAAGCGGTGATATGTAAGTGGCTGAGTTGTTTACTTACTTTTTAATTATTGTTCCCATTAATGCCATCATTGTATTCATTCAGGCCGATTCAAGAACGCGCACAAAAAAAGAGGTGGGATTTATCGCACAAACCAATCATATCCAATTATAGCGCGATGCTGGCATTGCCCCCTCTCATGTGCCTTTTCCCCATTCATTTTCAATTACCCCCATCAAACCCACTGCACTCTTTAGGGGGTCTGTTAAAACTAAATGGGCTCAGGGGAGTCAAGAGAGATGCATATTCGTGCTGTAACTTTACCTGCTGGTGTCGCTGTTGGACAGTGTTACTTTATAAATACGATTTTTACATTTTTTAATGTCACATTTTGTAATATTTGCTTTGTTTTATTTTTGTAATATCGATTATTTTCTCTTCCAGTTTTTTTTTTTTTTTTTTTTTTCGAGGAGACACTGCCTCCCTTGCCTCCGCAGAACACATGTATTAAATGCAGGAGCCATTTATGGTTGCTAATAGGACCTATTAAAATGAGGGAAATTATCTAAAAAAAATTCTCCACAGAGTTTACATGATTGTGGCTCATAGAGCTCATAGCAGGTTACATACTGAAAGAGGACTTTCAGGATGACTGTTTTATTTGCTGACCCCATGAAATCAGTTTACAAGCACAATTTTCTTTCCTGTGTTGACTTATATTTCCCATTGAAAGCAAGGTGTCAAGGTTTAGGCTGTTAGATACCAGATCTGACTGCAAAGAACCCCTTTCTCATTGACATATCTGTCTATTCTCACTTAACATTTAATTATTCATTTAATATTTATATATACTTTAACTTCATAGCTTTAAGTCTGTTATGCAGTTTTTGGTTTTTATAAACTTTGTAAGTAGAAACTTTATTCATTTACTTATTTATTTTAAAATTAATAAACATTTTAATAAATGAATAAATTATATCTAATTGTAAAAAACTGTTTGCATTGTTTAGAATTGTACTTTTTTTTATCATCTTTGTTAGTAGAAACTTACGATGAAAGTTTTAACATCTGCCTTTGATTTACACTGATATCTGTACACCAATAATATTATTATTTTAAATATTTTAAATAAAACATTTGAATACATTTTTTTTTTTTTGCATTTTTTTTTTAGAAATTTAGTTTATTTTTATAAACGTTCAGTAGACAGTTAAGTTTAATGGTTTTAAATCTTCTAAAACTACTAATGAATGATAATATTTTTATTTATTTATTTATTTATTTATTTTAAATATTAAACATTTTAACAAATAAATTATAACTCTAACCCTAAAATACTTTCTTTTTTTTTTTTTTTTTTAGCTCAAGTTTTAGTATCATGCTTTTGATTTACACTGATAACTGAATTACACTGATTTACTAAATGATTTGTGTACTGAATTGTGATTGGTCTTTGTCAAACATCTGTTTTTTCAATTTTTCTCTTTCAATATTTATATTTACAACTTTTCAAAGTTTTTTGTGCTAAAACCTTTTTTACTAGTCTAATTCTTTTGTTTTGCAAGCACTAGTGTTTCCTTCAGCTAAAGCCAAACTTTTTTTGTCATGTTGTAGTGTGTGGTGATATCCACGGGCAGTTCTTCGACCTGATGAAGTTATTTGAGGTTGGCGGGTCTCCTGCGACAACGAGGTACCTGTTTTTAGGGGATTACGTGGACCGAGGGTACTTCAGTATTGAGGTGAGTTTGCTCTAGGGTTCATTTTCACCTAGCTTAGGGACCCTAGTTTGTAGTACACACTTTGAATCTTTTTCCAGATATCTTGATGTGGTCTGTGAAAGCATCTTTCTTTCTATCTATATTTTCTCCTTCAGTGTGTTCTTTACCTCTGGTCGCTGAAAATCCTCTACCCAAAGACGCTGTTTCTATTGCGGGGAAACCATGAATGTAGACATTTGACTGAATATTTCACTTTCAAACAAGAATGTGAGTACTTGCATGAGGAAAACTCTTTGTCTTTTTAGTTACAGTGTCTCTACACTTACATTTTAAAGTTTAAAACTATACATTTCCTATAAACACACCAGTTCACCTCTCATCTCTTCTGATGGAGGTCTTTTTCTGGTGCAGTCTCTTGTCAGACAGAAAGAGAGATGCAGAGCGAGAAAGAGGGAGTATGATTAGCAGAAAATTAATTTGCCTGTTAATGCTGGGCCCAGGGAGCCTGTGAGTGTGATTTCCCTGATGAGGGGAGTGAGGAGGAGTGAGTGCCCTCCTTTACCATCTGCTGACTGACAGAACACACACACACACATTCCATGTTTTATGGGGACTTACCATAGTTTGTTTTTTATACTGTACAAACAAAGGTATATTCTATCCTCTAACCCTACCCTAAACCTACCTATCACAGAAAACTTTCTGCATTTTTACACTTTCAAAAAACATCATTCTGTACAATCAGGGCCTAAAAAAACTCTCGGCAATCGCCTAATTCGAGTAAAAATTGGTGTTGGTGAGTATATGAAACGGTGTCAATTGCCAGTTGTCCGGTAACATTTTTATGAATTCTATTTCTAACAATGCAATGTTGTGCGAACATGAACGTGAAACAATGCTTGCGAGAGTTAATGGACCAGTGCTGCATCATCACAAAGGTTTAAGCCTTTCCAGTTTAAGTATTCAAGCATGTTACTCGTTGTGTAGGACGTTTTCTCTGTGCAAACATCCAAAGTGCATGCCCAGAAAAGCTGCATCTCAGACAGTGCTCGAATACTGAATTAAGCTCCATTTAACTTCTACTTGCACTTGAACGGACAGAATCATACAAAATTATGTCAAAAAATGTCCATCTCTGCTAGTTGGTTATAGGGAACGTAAACAGTTGAAATCTCACAATCTCTATTTTGTATCTCACAAAAGTAAGTACACCCCTCACATTTCAGCAACCATTTTATTATATATTCTCAAGGAACAATACTATAGAAATGAAAATTGGATATACTTTAGAGTAGACAATGTGCAGCTTATATAGCAGTACAGATTTACTGTCCTCTGAAAATAACTCAACATACAGCCATTATTGTCTAAATAACTGGCAACAAAAATGAGTGCTCTACTCTAAAATATATCCAAGTTTCATTTCTATAGTATTGTCCCTTGAGAATATATACTAAAATGGTTGCTGAAATGTGAGGGGTGTACTCACTTTTGTGAGATACTGTATGTGAATTTTTTTTATATAAATATCTTTTTTATTATTATTATTATATTTTATTTATTTTATGAATTTATTTATGTATATATTTAAAATAATTTAATGTGAATAAATATTAATAAATTAATAAATAATAATAAATATTAATTACATTAATATGCTCCAACTATATAATTAAATATACAATAAATGTATTGTTGTTATGATTCATATATATATTAAAATAATTAAACATTTTAATACGCTTCAACTCTATTAATAATTAAATAAATAACATACGTGTATATATTTACATATACATATATATATTTAAAATAAAAATTGTGATGAATTGGTAAATTGTAACTCTAATACTAAAATACATTTTTAGAATATCACAAAGCTAATATTGTTTACATTTTCTTTTCTTTTAAGAAATTTTAAAAAAGTTTTGTGGGGTAATTTTTCAGCTAATTTTCCTTCAGAGTATGAGATTAAACATGCAGTCATTGTGACGCACACTCGAGAAGGTCATCACATTCAGTATTGATTCTTGACACAGAGCACATTTGTATTCTTATACTACTACACTACAACATAGCACAAACTTTACATATAGATTGATCCAATGTCATTAGTGAGACAGTATTTGTGTGTGAATAGAAGAAGGATGGAGGGAGAAATGGAGAGATAATGCAGAGTGATGCAGTGATGAGGCTGAACAGATTGGTAGATTTGGAGCAGTGAGATTGACACAGCACAGACTGTCTCTCTCTCTCTCTCTCTCTCACACACACACGCACACGTGTACGCACACACACACACACACACACACACACACACACACACACACACATCTCTCCTTTAGTGTCCTCTGAAAGTGTAAATGAATGCAGGAGCTTAATGTACAAATTAGATTCATACAGAGAAAATAAACCCTTCAGAAGAAGCTCACTTCATTTCTTAGCTCTGGAATGACATTACTTTATACTCTTCCATCTGTATCTCTCACTGTCTCTCTTGGGTGAAATCAGATGTTCTGTGCAGGTGTGTGATCTCTGTCTCTCTTTCTTTCAGGTAAAATCAAATACTCGGAGCAGGTGTACGATGCGTGCATGGATGCGTTCGACTGTCTGCCTCTGGCTGCACTGATGAATCAGCAGTTTTTGTGTGTTCATGGCGGCCTGTCTCCAGAAATCCACACATTAGACGACATTAAGAGGGTGAGGAGGACTGTTGGACTATATATATATTGTTACATATATGGTCTGTCTCGTATGTTTCATTGTATTTTTGGTTCAGTCATGTGTGACCTAAGGTGTGTTCAACTTTGGCTGTGGCTGGATGTAACCGATTGGCGAGAGTTGCCGCTTGCAGTAGGGGAGGAGCTGAAAAGTCGGACACTTTCTGCTTCCTGTAGTGATGCTCACACTGTGTTTGCATACTTTTTCACAGATGAAGTGAATTAAATGCGATATTTCTCAAATACAAAGACGTTTCAGAGACGTTTTCATTCAATTATTTATGTACTGCTTAATACAACGTCTGTTTGTACAAGAATAAAGTTCAACATTAGCCTATACTATTTAAATACAATTGAAGTGGGGTCTATGTTTTTTATATCAGTTTTATTTTGATAAACATGACAATATAACATTACGATTACATGAAAAGAGCTTTTACTGTTATAAAAACACAGATTTGTGAGCATTAGAGGAACTAAAAGTGTCAGAATAAACATGAAACACACGTGATCGTTGTCATGCGGTCAATCCAGCCAATCGTGGAACAGATATGTTATCACTAGAGCTCATGCAGCCGCTCTGAAGAAACTGCAACAGCTGAGTCAGCCGTCTGCTCGACTTTGATGTCATATGTCACATGGCGTCGCTGCTGTCTTAAGTCAGACAACATTTCTAACAGACATGCACTGCTTCAAGTCAGCCACCGATTAGTCTGCACAGCGCTGCATGAAGTCGAACAAGCCTCTAGTTTTCCTGAGTTGTCATCATTAGTCATCCAGTTCACCTGTTATCCATTAATTATCTCATTAGCTCCTTTTGTTTAATCTGTCTACTTAAGTTAAGAGGTTTCTGCCATTCGATGTCCGTCTTCATTAATGTATTGTCTGAGTAAGTGTATTCTAGTGGTTATCTCCTAAATTTTTAAAGTTTCCTTGATCTATTCCTCGTCATGTGATTTCTACATTACCACGTTACATGACAGAAAGATGGACCCTCCAAGTGAGTAACAAAGATGCGTTTACCTGCAGTTGAGCTGCTATGCCTGGAGCAGGGGCAACTTTCCCTTGAGGCTTACACCTGCGCTTTTCTCGATCTGGCATGCCTTACCAACTATCCAGACAGGTCTGCATTGTGATAGTGGAGTTTGACTGCTTGGAGGGAAGCCTCGCCCACAAACTTGCCGCGGTGGATGCGATGGATTAAACCTCTGGAGGTTATTTATTTGGGAATATCTGTTTCTCCAGCACCCCCTGTATCTCCAGAATGCCCGCCCAGCCTCCCTCTCCCACCTCCTCTTACATCCAATCCTCGGCCTTGCCTCCGCTGGTATCTTTCATCCCCTCTGCATCTCCCACATCATGTGTGGCTCTGCCTCAGTGCTTCAGACCACCAGCTCCACCCAGCCCAGAGGATACCCTGGCTCCGCCTCCAGCCTCTGTGCCCATCGCTCCACCACGGCCTGTCAACAAACTGGCTCTGACTCGGCTCCTCCCTCCCTTAGCTTGACCGGAAACCATTGGCAATACGGCTCCATCGGGCTCCCTCGTCCCTCCAGCTCCGTCTTGGTCAGACTTCGACCTGCCTGTGCCTTCGTCTGGCTTCACCTCCCCCCCGGCTCCGCCTCTGTCCTTTAGCTCCCTGGTTCTACCTTGGATGCTTGTCGCTGTGGTTCCACCTCGGTCTCCAGTACCATCGGTGTTGCGTGGGCTCTTCAGCTCATCAGCTCCACGTGGGTCTCCATCATCGGTGGCAGCATCGGCGTCGGTCGTCCCCAGGGAGCCTACCATCAAATCTACACCATGGCTCCTCCCACCTTCGACTCTGCCCTGGGGCCTCATCCTGGCTGGCCTCACCATCTGGCTTCTCCTGCTCCTGGCTCCTCACTGGCTCCTCCCACCATCCACTCCCCCATGGACTATTTTTGCCCTGGACTTTTGGTTTTTCCTATGTTCTGTCTGGTCTGTCTTCTATGTTTCATTGTATGTTTGGTTCAGTCCTGTGTGACCTAGTTTTCCTGAGTTGTCATCCAGTTCACCTGTTGTCCATTAGTTATCTCATTAGCTCCCTTTGTTTAATCTGTCTACTTAAGTTCTGAGTTTTCTGCCATCCGATGTCCATCTTTGTCAATATATCGTCTGAGAAAGTGTATTCTAGTGGTTATCTCCTGAGTTTATTAATGTTTGTTTCCTTGAACTATTCTTTGTCATGCAATTTCTACATTACCATGTTACGTGACATATATATATATATATATATATATATATATATATATATATATATATATATATATATAGTATCTCACAGAAGTGAGTACATCCCTCACATTTTTGTAAATATTATATCTTTTCATGTGACAACACTGAAGAAGTGATACTTTGCTACAATGTAAAGTAGTGAGTGTACAGCTTGTATAACAGTGTAAATTTGCTGTCCCCTCAAAATAAGTCAACACACAGCCATTAATGTCTAAACCGCTGGCCACAAAAGTGAGTACACCCCTAAGTGAAAATGTCCAAATTGGGCCCTAAGTGTCAATATTTTGTGTGGCCACCATTATTTTCCAGCATTGCCTTAACCCTCTTGGGCATGGAGTTCACCAGAGCTTCACAGGTTGCCACTGGAGTCTTCTTCCACTCCTCCATGACAACATCACGGAGCTGGTGGATGTTAGAGACCTTGCGCTCCTCCACCTTCCGTTTGAGGATGCCCCACAGATGTTCAATAGGGTTTAGGTCTGGAGACATTCTTTAGCAAGCCAGTGGTCGTCTTGGAGGTGTGTTTGGGGTCGTTATCATGTTGGAATACTGCCCTGCGGCCCAGTCTCTGAAGGGAGGGGATCATGCTCTGCTTCAGTATGTCACAGTACATGTTGGCATTCATGGTTCCCTCAATGAACTGTAACTCCCCAGTGCCGGCAGCACTCATGCAGCCCGAGACCATGACACTCCCACCACCATGCTTGACTATAGGCACGACACACTTGTCTTTGTACTCCTCACCTGGTTGCCACCACACACGCTTGACACCATCTGAACCAAATAAGTTTATCTTGGTCTCATCAGACCACAGGCCATGGTTCCAGTAATCCATATCCTTAGTCTGCTTGTCTTCAGCAAACTGTTTGCGGGCTTTCTTGTGCATCATCTTTAGAAGAGGCTTCCTTCTGGGACATCAGCCATGCAGACCAATTTGATGCAGTGTGCGGCGTATGGACTGAGCACTGACAGGCTGACCCCCCAACCCCTTCAACCTCTGTAGCAATGCTGGCAGCACTCATACGTCTATTTCCCAAACACAACCTCTGGATATGACGCTGAGCACGTGCACTCAACTTCTTTGGTCGACCATGGCGAGGCCTGTTCTGAGTGGAACCTGTCCTGTTAAACAGCTGTATGGTCTTGGCCACTGTGCTGCAGCTCAGTTTCAGTGTCTTGGCAATCTTCTTATAGCCTACAGCATCTTTATGTAGAGCAACAATTCTTTTTTTCAGATCCTCAGAGAGTTCTTTGTCATGAGGTGCCATGTTGAACTTCAAGTGACCAGTAAGAGAGAGTGAGAGCGATAACACCAAATTTAACACACCTGCTCCCCATTCACACCTGAGACCTTGTAACACTAACGAGTCACATGACACGGGGGAGAGAAAATGGCTAATTGGGCCCAATTTGGACATTTTTACTTAGGGGTTTACTCACTTTTGTGGCCAGCGGTTTAGACATTAATGGCTGTGTGTTGAGTTATTTTGAGGGGACAGCAAATTTACACTGTTATACAAGCTCACTACACTCACACTCACTACTTTACATTGTAGCAAAGTGTCATTTCTTCAGTGTTGTCACATGAAAAGATATGGTAAAACATTTTCAAAAATGTGAGGGGTTTACTCACTTCTGTGAGATACTGTATATGTGTGTATATATATATATATATATATATATATATATATATATATATAGTCAAACCAAAAATTATTCAGACACTAGATATAATGTTTTTATATTTTTTACTAGTGGGTCCAGGACACTATAGTTCATTTATGTAAGTGAGGATAGCAAAATAAAATAAACTGACATATTATACCCAAAAATTCATCATACAGTGGACTACCAGTAAAATTGATAAAAATGTGGGACCAAAAATTATTCAGACACTTTGACCTGACCATGTTTTGCTTAAGTGTTATCAGACATAATTAAGATTAATTTTAACTCTTAATAATTAATTTTAACAAATTCTGACAGTTTAACTCTGAGGTTTTGTCATATTTTATTACCATTTTTTTAACTATAGTGAATAATCTGTAATAATCAATGAAATGTTCAAGGTGTCTGAATAAATTTTGATTTGATTGTATTTAAATATATGGGATCAGTCAGGATTTTTGGAAAAAAAATTCAAATACAGCATTAAATTGATAACTTTAAGATTTCTATTCCAAATAAATACTTTTTTTACTTTCAAAAGAATCTTGAGAAGAATCCAGAAAAACTATATATCATGATTTCCACAAAAGAATTAAGCAGCACAACTGTTTTCAACACTTATAAGAGTAATAACTGTTTCCTGAGCAGCAAATCAGCATATTAAAATGATTTATGATGGAGCATGTGACACTCAAGACTGGAGTAATAATGCTTGACATCCCATGAAATAAATTAAATTAATTTTAAAATAGAAAACATAGTCAGTTTTTAAAAAAATAATATTTCACAACTGTTTTCCTTTGGTGAGCATAAAAGACTTTCGAAAACAAAAGAAAATCGCATCAATCTCAAACTTTTAAACTGTTATGTGTGTATATACAGTATATACATAAAAAATAATAATAAATTTTATATATATATATATATATATATATATATATATATACTCCAGTTCCTGTTTCCTAGAAAGTCCTTACCAAAGGATAATGTTCAATCTTTTAGACTTAAGAATGAGCTCTAACAGCAGATGTTTGACAGATCTTTTTTAAATCTCCCCTTATGCTTCTGGTGTATTTTCTTTAGCGATGTACAGGCTGTGCACAAACATAGCACACAGTTTTTTTTAAATTATTACTCCCTGACTTTTTAAATTTAGTGTGCTTTATTTGTATGTCAAAGAATGGTATATTTTTTTATTGGCAACACAGGGCAAAAAAGTTAACAGTGTGATGTAAAATAAGATAAAATATATATTTTTTAATATTTATAATGTTGTTTATTTATTCATATTATTGGCATATTTATTAATATTTCATTTTAGTGAAATCTGTTTCTCTCTCAGTTGGACAGGTTCAAGGAGCCCCCAGCATTTGGCCCCATGTGTGATCTGCTGTGGTCCGACCCGCTGGAGGACTTTGGCAATGAAAAAAGCCAAGATTACTTCAGCCACAACTCTGTCCGTGGATGCTCCTACTTTTACAGGTAAACCATACAACCTTCTTTATGGAGATCGCTTTGTAAAGTGATAGAAGAGGTGCAGAAATTATAAAGATGACACCAGGAAGGGGAGGAAGCATACATAGAAAATGACAATCAAGATCTCTTTAGTATCTCAATGGCCTTGTTTACACTATTAAGATGTGTTTTGATCGATCAGATCACAAGTGGACAACGCTAAATACAGGTGTAAACGAGGTCTAAAAGGTTTTGAGCTTCTCCACTTTAGACCACTTCCAGAGGTAGTCGAAAACGCATGCGACCAGATTGCTTTCGTAGTGTAGACGCTCAGATCTGAAAAAGTCCATAAAGTCCTTCCCCTCGAAGAAATCTGGACAGAAGTGGTCGAAAGTGGACAAAAGAGACGGATTAAAACACCAGGTTTAAACGAGTATGTGTCTCTCTCGTCTACTTGTGATCTGATCGAACACACTGCATTTTAATACCAGGTGTAAACAGGGCCTATAGATCTCAACAATGTCTCAGACTGTGCTCAGACTTAACAAGATACCTAAAGTACACAATCAAATGTCAGAGATCTCAATATAAATTCTACCAAGACTAAATGATGCAAGCCGCTGAATTTTTTAAAGGTTTAAAGGGGGGAGTGACCAAAAAAGTTTGAGAACCACTGCTGTATGTCAACAATTGTGTCATTTATCTCTCTTTATATTTTCCCTAAGGAATTTTAGGAGAAACACCTGAGACTGAGTTGACACTTTAAGTCTCCTGAATAACGAGTGTGTTACCACTGACCAAAACAATGTTCCTCAAGGACTGGTTGTACAGTGAAATAAAGGTGTAGATAAAATTCCAGTGCCTGAAGTGCTGTGCGAGTTTAATTGGAATTGTAAAGCATTCCAAACAGTGACCAGCCTCAGCACAACCCAGAATCCCCACAATCCCACGGGAATCTGCGCTCTGCCGTTACCATGACAACTGGCTACTACTGCCAGATCCGCTGAGATATGAAGATACAGAGATATAGTGAGAACCTGAAAGAAATACAGAAATTATGAAACAGGAAAAGGAGAGAGGATAGAAAATAGGGCTGAACGATTAATCGAAATAAAATCAAAATCACAATATGACTTTGTGCGATTATCAAATTGCAAAGGCTGCAATTTAATTAAATATACACGCTGCACATTTTAAGTGAAGCATTTCACCACATTTGTTTGAAAATGAAGAAATGAAGACATAAATATTATTATTTTAATTTTACTAATTTTAGTTGTACTGAAAAACACTCATTTTTTTACAAACCCGATTCCAAAAAAGTTGGGACACTGTACAAATTGTGAATAAAAAAGGAATGCAATAATTTACAAATCTCATAAACTTATATTTTATTCACAATAGAATATAGATAACATATCAAATGTTGAAAGTGAGACATTTAGAAATGTCATGCCAAATATTGGCTCATTTAGGATTTCATGAGAGCTACACATTCCAAAAAAGTTGGGACAGGTAGCAGTAAAAGGCCGGAAAAGTTAAATGTACATATAAGGAACAGCTGGAGGACCAATTTGCAACTTATTAGGTCAAGTGGCAACATGATTGGGTATAAAAAGAGCCTCTCAGAGTGGCAGTGTCTCTCAGAAGTCAAGATGGGCAGAGGATTACCAATTCCCCCAATGCTGCGGCGAAAAATAGTGGAGCAATATCAGAAAGAAGTTTCTCAGAGAAAAATTGCAAAGAGTTTGAAGTTATTATCATCTACAGTGCATAATATCATCCAAAGTTTCAGAGAATCTGGAACAATCTCTGTGCGTAAGGGTCAAGGCCGGAAAACCATACCATCTTCGGGCCCTTAGACGGCACTGCATCACATACAGGAATGCTACTGTAATGGAAATCACAACATGGGCTCAGGAATACTTCCAGAAAACATTGTCGGTGAACACAATCCATCGTGCCATTCGCCGTTGCCGGCTAAAACTCTATAGGTCAAAAAAGAAGCCATATCTAAACATGATCCAGAAGCGCAGGCGTTTTATCTGGGCCAAGGCTCATTTAAAATGGACTGTGGCAAAGTGGAAAACTGTTCTGTGGTCAGACGAATCAAAATTTGAAGTTCTTTTTGGAAAACTGGGACGCCATGTCATCCAGACTAAAGAGGACAAGGACAACCCAAGTTGTTATCAGCGCTCAGTTCAGAAGCCTGCATCTCTGATGGTATGGGGTTGCATGAGTGCGTGTGGCATGGGCAGCTTACACATCTGGAAAGGCACCATCAATGCTGAAAGGTATATCCAAGTTCTAGAACAACATATGCTCCCATCCAGACGTCGTCTCTTTCAGGGAAGACCTTGCATTTTCCAACATGACAATGCCAGACCACATGCTGCATCAATTACAACATCATGGCTGCGTAGAAGAAGGATCCGGGTACTGAAATGACCAGCCTGCAGTCCAGATCTTTCACCCATAGAAAACATTTGGCGCATCATAAAGAGGAAGATGCGACAAAGAAGACCTAAGACAGTTGAGCAACTAGAAGCCTGTATTAGACAAGAATGGGACAACATTCCTATTCCTAAACTTAAGCAACTTGTCTCCTCAGTCCCCAGACGTTTGCAGACTGTTAAAAAAAGAAGAGGGGATGCCACACAGTGGTAAACATGGCCTTGTCCCAACTTTTTTGAGATGTGTTGATGCCATGAAATTTATTTTTCCCTTAAAATGATACATTTTCTCAGTTTAAACATTTGATATGTCATCTATGTTGTATTCTGAATAAAATATTGAAATTTGAAACTTCCACATCATTGCATTCCTTTTTTATTCACAATTTGTACAGTGTCCCAGCTTTTTTGGAATCGGGTTTGTAACATATACCAGGAAAAAAATAGAAGACTGCCAAGTTAAATTAACAAATAACATACAAGACTAGTTTTCAACATGGGATCATACAACACAACATCTGGGCCTTCATTTCTTTACTAGGACCACATTTAGACATATTTTGAGCAGGAAATGATAGTGGTTTTCACTGTAATCTGCACACTTACATCACTGCTCCCCCCTGGTGGCTCATAGTGGTAAGACAATAATACACACGCTAGCAATGGGTTAAAATCCACTCGCGATGGTTTTTGACACTTCTGAGCATCTCAGAGATATCAGGATGGCTGTATAATCAAATGAAATCTAGTGAACTGAGGAAAAGGTTTCAAAAGTGATGTTAGATCTAAGTGCTAGCTGGACTATTAGCAATGAAACAATGAATTTGAGCAATGAATTTCTTGGAAAACATTCCATTCTGCAGACATTTTGGATATGTTACTTTTGAATGTTCTCTGAACATTCTGAAACAAGTAGTAACATTTAAAAATGTTAGATAAACATCAAACTAAAATGTTTCAGGAAAAAAAAGGTTCCATAAACAATGTATAGAAAATGTTTTGTGCTAACGTTTTGAGAAGTGTGAGAACATTCCCTGTTACTGGGGTTTAGCTAGTTAGCTTACAGGAACCTATGAAGCCAATATTGTATCAATAATAATTCACACAAAAAACATGATGCACACATGCGTAGCCAATTTCACATGCGTGAAACCTAATTCACGTGCACAAAAAACAATTCATATGCGCAAAAAAAAAAAAATACATTCACAAAAAGAAATTCATGTGCACAAAATAAAATTATATATTCATAAAATACAATTCACAAATGCAAAATGCAATTCACAAATGCAAAACACAATTCATAGATATACAACTGTGCACACAAGTTTCAAATGTTTGAAACTTATGAGTTTATCCTCACATTCGCGTGTGAATCAACTTGGATTTGTGTGTGTGTATTTCTGAGACTCCCCTGCCACTGCAACTGGATCATTCGTATTCTTCAGCCAATCAAATTGAAGCTTATTAATTGACCAATCATTATCACGTGAGGGCGTGCCTGCCTGGGTGTTACGTCATCAGCTGTCGACCAGAGTTCAAGTCATGTAGAGAGGTATGTACAGTTTGATCGGTTCATCTGTTTTTATTGAAGTAAATGAAGAGATCAGTTGAAGCTATAGTTTATTAACTTCTGTTTAGTCCGGGTGTGAACATAAACCTTTATTTTAAGTATTGATGGATTCTTTTTACTTCATTAAGAATTCATGTGCATATCATACAACGTTAGGATTTTAAATAAACTCCATAGAGCGCATAACAATGGTTTGACTGATGAGAGATGTTGTATAGACAATAATGAAAATATAATGTTTATTTATTTATTTATTGAGGATAGGAAAGAGCAGTCACAGCTAGGGGTTTGCGATAAATATCGTCTGCGATAATCATAATTGTTGTTTTAACAATGTGCGATCTGACATCGAGTATATCCCTCACACACCCAGAGAATGCATGCATACATTACATAATGTAGTCTTGTAGATTAGATTAGCGATTGTACATTTAGAATGCACGATTTTACTGCAAGATTTAGTCTATATTTATATCATTTTAATATAGTTAATAAGTATCATACGAAGAGTGCGATTTTTCTCCAGATATCAGCACAACAAATGTGACATTGATTTATACAAGTTTAATGAATCAAGTTGATATTAAGTAACACCATATTACCTGTTTTTGCTTTATTTTGCTCTAACTTAAATAGTTCAAAACAAAGCCACAGCACTGTAATTGCGTCTCTGAGCACACACAGCGTTGTTTCCTTACTGAACGAATCAGCTGAATCAATGATTCAATGACTACGATAGATTATGATAGTCAAATGTTTCGTTCCTGAATTAATCAGCCGTTTGAATGAATCGGTTGAATCTCAATGACTCATTCATTAATGATGACTTGCTGCCACCTAGTGGCGGTTTTATATCTTTTCATGTTTTAAATCATTTCAAATATCAGTATTCAACATTTTTTGTTTAAAACATCAAAATATTATTATTCATTTGTAACTGCAGGTTATTCATTTGTCACCTTTGAGCTGTATTAAACTGTCTGCGTAAATGCATCTAAATGCTACTTCAGATGCAGCCCATTGCACACCCCTAGTCACAGCAGTGTGTTTGTAACTGTACTGCATGTCACGCCCACCACATATTCAATTGATGATGATAACGTATGTAATGACTTGCACATTGGAGAACATTTACATTTTTTGAGCTGCATATATATGTATTTTATTGTTTCAGATTTCCGAGGCAGATGAAGTTGCAGAGACAGCCAGTACCTTGACCTTACCATTCCTACTGTAATTGACTGTTTTGACTGTAATCAAAACAGTCATGTTGCACGCCATGCACTTTGACAGTTGTTTCAACAAGAGGTTGAAAGTCATGCATTGTTACTATTCATTTATTTCCTGCTGACTATATGTAACTTACACGCTCAAGAAATAAAGCCCTGCTATGCATTATTAAATGTTCTTGTTTTATGTCAGAATTAAAAGATTCAACAGTTGCTACAGTTGATGAAAATGTTTTATTAATTTGAAAGTTTCTGAATCCTTTGGAAAATAAAATCTGTATAAAATGGCCATGATTAATTATATTGTTCCTGTTACATATGAAGATCATGAACTGGCAATCTCAAGTATGAAGGAGCACAACATTCAGTACAGAGAAATATGTCTCTTCCATAGTTGTGAGATTGTCTGACTAACAGTTTGAAGTTGGGCTACAAGTTCTTCAGTCACAGGCCATTCTGATGGAACCACAGTTCCACTGCATGGCTGGTCAAGGATGATTGTAGTGTTTCAGTCAGAGTCTTCTTTTCTTTTAAAGTAGATAAATATTTATGGCCAAATGATAAATATAAGTGCAATAAATCAGGTGAAAAGTTAACGTATAGATGTGTTCAATCCACTCTTCTCTCTCTGTAAGGACATATCAGATTTTGGTCTGATATATTAAGCAGTCAGCACCCAGTACAAGAGAGTTTACTGAGTAATCTTAGTTGCATAATGTTAATTGCATCTCTGATCAGTATGCCTTCATAATTAATGTTAGTTATTACATTAAAAAATGTTAACAAATGAAACCTTATTGTAAAGTGTTACCAATTAATGCTTCACAACATTGTCCTGTGACATTAAAAACCTTGAGATGACAATACATCACAGTACATAAGTAAATGAATATTGGATATATTAAGACATTAATACATAACGTATAAAAGAATAAAGAAACAAAATGAATTAAGATGTTTGTGACTGATGTCCAGATGTCAAGCCAACAGTTTTTAATCCTGAAAAATGCAGAGAAACAATAAGTGTGTAATAATTTAACACTGCATACTGTTGCACAAATGCCAAGTACAGTTGCTTATATCTGTAAATAGTTAATAAACTATAGCTTCAACTGTTCTCTTACTTCGTTTACTTCAAAAAAACACAGATGAAACGATCAAACTGCACATACCTCTCTACATGACTTGAACTCTGGTCGACAGCTGATGACGTAACACCCAGGTAGGCACGTCCTCACGTTATAATGATTGGTCGATTAATAAGCTTCACTCTGATTGCCTGAAGAGTACGAATGCTCCAGATGCAGTGGCAGCCAGGGGAGTCTCAGAAATACACTCACAAATCCAAGTTGATTCACACGTGACTGTGAGGAACTCGTAAGTTTCAAACATTTGAAACTTTTGTGCACAGTTGTATATCTATGAATTGTGTTTTGTATTTGTGAATTGTATTTTATGAATATATAATTTTATTTTGCGCACGTGAATTGCTTTTTGTTAATGTATTTTTTTTTTCGCATTCGTGAATTAGGTTTCACGCATGTGAAATTGGGTACGCATGTGTGCATCGTGTTTTTTGCGTGAATTAATTTTTAATCATTTTTTGCTCCACAGGAACCCCTCTAAAACCATAAAAAACAGACCAGCTAACCAGTTATTTAGTCAAATGAGTTGTTTAATCAGTGTTTTATCAATGACTGAAAATATTGTTTACCATGCCTCATTTTGTCTGTTTTATCATTTTGTACAGCTATCCTGCAGTGTGTGAGTTTTTACAGACCAACAACTTACTGTCGGTCATCAGGGCACATGAGGCGCAGGACGCAGGGTAAGAAAACAACACGCAACATCACCTTTGACCACCTGTCCTTTTCTATATGACCGCTTTTCTCTCTTTAGCTCTCTTCCTCACCTCCTACAGATATAGAAACCCTAAAAACACACACAATATGTGTATATTGACAGGCTGGATTAAGTTTGTGTTGATGGATG
Source organism: Ctenopharyngodon idella (assembly GCF_019924925.1). Classification (NCBI taxonomy): domain Eukaryota; kingdom Metazoa; phylum Chordata; class Actinopteri; order Cypriniformes; family Xenocyprididae; genus Ctenopharyngodon; species Ctenopharyngodon idella. Next base: position 19,981,077 of record NC_067233.1, on the reverse strand, counting down.
ATCAGTGTGCAGATACAGCAGACAGACAGACGCAGAGAGACATTGATTCTCCATAATCCACGTACATTACTGTACAGTAGTGTTCATTGATCTGAAATGCCACCAATGCACACACATTCACCTAAGCCCAGGCCTTTTTATCAGTCATTGTCTCAGGCATAATGCAGAGAGTAGTTTTTAAATGTGCAAAGAGACTCTACAATACTCCGAAATAGTAAACTATTCCATGCAGTCAACTAAACAGCAGTCAATAATGCACTGATACTCCACGACAATCTGTACAGTCAACAACAGCAGACAGCATACTCAGTAAATTAGTTAATTTTACAGTCTATTAAAAAAATAATAATAGGCATTATAATGTGTATTATCTTTAATGCATTTCATTTTAATAATTTTGTGTTAATAATACAATAAAGGCTTTTCTTTAAAGAAATAATAATATAGTCAAGTCAAGTCAAGTCACCTTTATTTATATAGCGCTTTTTACAATGTAGATTGTGTCAAAGCAGCTTTACATTGATAACTGGTACATTATTTGGCTGCACAGCAGCTCTTAAAAGAATAGTGTCAATGCAGGCAGATCAAAGCACTGTTGAATATCAAATGTCAAGTCAAATGTCAAGTGTCCCCAACTAAGCAAGCCAAAGGCGACAGCGGCAAGGAACCCAAACTCCATCAGGTGACATCAGGTGGCAGACAAGTGGCAAATAGGTGTTTAAATGGAGAAAAAAACCTTGGGAGAAGCCAGGCTTAGTCGGGGGGCCAGTTCTCCTCTGGCCAACAGTGCTTTGTTACGATTCAGGTAGCTATCATAAGTCCGACAGGATCGCAACATTCAAAGTATTTATTCCAGTTCCATCCAATTGAGGATTGTATTCATCACGGCTGTTGAGGAACTGTGTCGTGGCTGTCGTGTCGATGAGGCCCTCAGAGTGGATGATCTAGTTGACTCAATCTCTGCTGATACTTCAGGGCTGCGTTGTGGTCGTGTCAAGGCGCAGGTCCTTGGTCTCACCTGGATATGGCCTGGATCCGGTTGACTACGGTGAACCTCGGGATAACCAGAAAGACTAATATTAGCGTAGATGCCATTCTTCTTCTGATGTAACGAGTACATCAGGTGTTATAGGAAGTGTTCCCGGTTCCGGCTGACCTAATTTATGCAGCCTAATAATCCTTTAACAGATTTGAAAATATAAATTGGTAATATGTTATGTGTATGCCAGGTTAAAGAAATGCGTTTTTAGTCTAGATTTAAACTGACAGAGTGTGTCTGCTTCCCGAACAATGCTAGGAAGGTTGTTCCAGAGTTTAGGTGCCAAATAGGAGAAGGATCTACCGCCTGCGGTTGATTTTGATATTCTAGGTATTATCAGCTGGCCTGAATTCTGAGATCGCAATAGACGTGAAGGACTATAATGAATTAGGAGCTCGCTCAGGTACTGGGGAGCTAAACCATTTAGTGCTTTGTAAGTAATTAGCAAGATTTTAAAATCTATACGATGTTTAACAGGAAGCCAATGCAGTGTTGACAGAACTGGGCTAATATGGTCATACTTCCTAGTTCTAGTAAGAACTCTAGCTGCTGCATTTTGTACGAGCTGTAGTTTATTTATCAGGCGAGCAGAACAACCACCCAGTAGAGCGTTACAGTAATCTAGCCTTGAGGTCATGAACGCATGAACTAACTGTTCTGCATTTTTCATTGAGAGCATATGTCGTAGTTTAGATATATTTTTAAGATGGAAGAATGCGGTTTTACAGATGCTAGTAACATGGCCTTCAAATGAAAGATTGGTATCAAAGAGCACACCCAGGTTCCTAAGAGACGACGAAGACTTAACAGAGCAGCCATCAAGTGTTAGACAGTATTCTAGGTTATTACGTGAAGAAGTTTTTGGTCCAAAAATTAGAATCTGTTTTTTCTGAATTTAGTAGTAGGAAATTACTGGTCATCCAATTTTTTATATCAGCTATGCATTCTGTTAATTTTGTGAATTGGTAAGTTTCGTCAGGGCGCGAAGAAATATAGAGCTGAGTATCATCAGCGTAACAGTGAAATAGAAAAGAAAGGATAAATACTTTAAAACTATTATGACTGTTTATGATTTGAGACTATGCTTTGAGAAAAGTTTTTAACTATTAGGCTTCAAATACTTGCTGTAGAAAAGGGTTTCATATTACAAATATGTACTTATTATTAACGTTAATGAAAACATGTCAGCGTAATTGTAATCATGTCAATTCTGATGGTCATTCTGTAATTTTCTATGACCTCTTCTTTGTTTTCTTGCCCTTTTAGTTACCGTATGTACAGGAAGAGTCAGACCACAGGTTTCCCCTCTCTCATCACCATCTTTTCTGCTCCAAACTACCTGGACGTTTACAACAACAAAGGTCTGAATTCAGTTTATATATATATATATATATATATATATATATACACACACACACACACACACATGCAATCTACAAGCAATCACATCATCGCATGGTGCAATGAGATTGCTTGCTCAACATTTAAATAGTCTCTATATAAATATAGTCTGTTATAAATGTAGATACACATAATATAAGTATATAATACATTTATACTGAATATATAATATACAATAATTTATAAATTACAATTATTTATTATTATTTTTACACACTATACCACAGTTAGTTAGTTTAGTTTGTTAGTTTGTTAGTTTTCTGAAATATGACCCAGGCATTTGCTGATAGATTTTGTCATGTCTCATGTATCTTTGTGCTTTTGCTGTGTATATCTAATGACAGTCATGTGCAAAGAGAAAGAAAGAGATAATTATGTTCATAAAAACATGTTTGTAATGTGTGAATATAACAGCCTTAATGCCTCTCCACAGCCGCCGTGCTTAAATACGAGAACAACGTAATGAACATACGGCAGTTCAACTGCTCGCCACATCCGTACTGGCTGCCCAACTTCATGGACGTCTTCACCTGGTCGCTTCCATTTGTTGGAGAAAAAGGTGGGAAAGAGGAAACACAGTGTTTCTAAACAGCATGAGACATCATCATTCTGCCCGGAGAAAACCAGTCTTTGTGGTTACACAAATTCCTCACGTTTTCATTCTGGGTGTGTGAGGGATAGTAGACAGGTGTTGTCTTGACTTGTTAAAACAAAGAAGATGGAATAGGTCTGATTCGAACTGTATTTCACCTATTCTGTCTCAACAAGTAAAACTAGAATGAGGTAAAATCCCCAAAAGTTTGACCCGATAAAGTAATTTGATAGAGATAGAGATTAAAGGATCGATTTTAGCCTGTGTATAAATATTACAGTGACATTTTATGTTTTTGTTGTTGTTGTCTTGGCTTTTTGACTTTTGACGCCTCCACAGTGACAGAGATGTTGGTGAATGTCCTCAGCATCTGCTCTGACGATGAGCTTATGAATGATGGAGATGAGATCTTTGATGGTGAGGCCTGCACATTCCTCAACTTTTTCCTCATTAAGATTTTCGTAAACACACAGGTCAAGACTTTTAAAATGATTACACCTAATTTTAAAAGTTGAATACGACCAAATGACAACTAAAATGAACCTACTGTGCAATTATTGGCATTCCTTGTCAATTGTGGATACTTCAGTAAATAGTTTTGCGATCAAACAGTTGACATACTGTACCGTTGATGTACTGTAGCTTTAAACATTGTTTCATTTTAAATTCTTCTATAGAATATTCAGCTCCAGTATGTTGTTTATGAAATATAAGCCTGTCTCCTGGTTCTTTTCAGCTAATGCTGCGGCTGCCCGTAAAGAGGTCATCAGAAACAAGATCCGTGCCATTGGCAAAATGGCCAAAATGTTCTCAGTCCTGCGGTGAGTCTGGATGGGGTTGGGAACGCATGTTTGTGGTTTGGATGTTTACAACATAAAAAAATGTACAATAATAATAACAACGCCGTGTCTTAGCCAGGCTGCACAAACACACACATATTGGTGTGTGTTTGTGCAGCCTGGCTAAGACACGGCATTGTTATTATTAACTACAATAGAGTGCAACAGTCGGGTTCTGGAAGTAAAAACTTTATTAACTTTCTCCATACTGAAATTGATCTTTAACGCTAACTTATATACCAGCCCGACAGCCCTACAATAAGCAACAGGGTTGTTAATCAGTGCTTCTGTTGAAGCTGTCAGCCTACATTATTTAAAATAATTGTGTTTAACTGCGGACTTCGTGGTGAACAACTACATTACACACGATGCTGTATAGAAAATTCCACCAAAGAGTCAAAATAAGCAAAATGCGCCAAAAAGCTCATTGGCTCCGCCCACTCACATGAAGCACTGCAAATGATGAAATCAAGTCTGTCTCACTACGCTCTTAAAATACATATTTTATGTACATTATGCATATTTTTCAATGTTTAAAAAAAAAAAAAAGTATATATATATACACACTATATTGCCAAAAGTATTGGGACTCCAAATCAATGAATCCACTTCCATGGCCACAGGTGTATAAAATGAAGCACCTAGGTATGCAGACTGCTTCTACAAACATTTGTGAAAGAATGGGTCGCTCTCAGGAGCTCAGTGAATTCAAGTGTGGTACCCACCTGTGCAATAAGTCCATTCGTGAAATTTCCTCACTACTAAATATTCCACGGTCAACTGTTAGTGGTATCATAACAAAATGGAAGCAATTGGGAACAACAGCAACTCAACCACGAAGTGGTAGGCCACGTAAAATCACAGAGCGGGGTCAGCGCACGCTGAGGCGCACAGTGCGCAGAAATCACCAACTTTCTGCAGAGTCAATAGCTTCAGACCTCCAAACTTCATGTGGCCTTCAGATTAGCTCAAGAACAGTGCATAGAGAGCTTCATGGAATGGGTTTCCATGGCCGAGCAGCTGCATCCAAGCCTTATATCACCAAGTGCAATGCAAAGCGTCGGATGCAGTGGTGTAAAGCATGCCGCCACTGGACTCTAGAGCAGTGGAGACGTGTTCTCTGGAGTGACGAATCACACTTCTCTGTCTGGTAATCCATTGGACGAGTCTGGGTTTGGCAGTTTGGCAACGGTACTTGCCTGACTGCATTGTGCCAAGTGTAAATTTTGGTGGAGGGGGATTATGGTGTGGGGTTGTTTTTCAGGGGTTGGGCTTGGCCCCTTAGTTCCAGTGAAAGGAACTCTTAATGCTTTAGCATACCAAGACATTTTGGACAATTTCATGCTCCCAACTTTGTGGGAACAGTTTGGGGATGGCCCCTTCCTGTTCTAACATGACTGCGCACCAGTGCACAAAGACATGGATGAGCGAGTTTGGTGTGGAGGAACTTGACTGGCCTGCACAGAGTCCTGACCTCAAACCGATAGAACACCTTTGGGATGAATTAGAGCGGAGACTGCGAGCCAGGCCTTCTCGCTAACATCACTGCCTGACCTCACAAATGCGCTTCTAGAAGAATGGTCAAAATTCCCATAAACACACTCCTAAACCTTGTGGAAAGCCTTCCCAGAAAAGTTGAAGCCGTTATAGCTGCAAAGGGTGGGCCAACTCCATATTAAACCCTACGGATTAAGAATGGGATGTCATTAAAGTTCATGTGCACGTAAAGGCAGGCGTCCCAAAACTTTTGGCAATATAGTGTATATATATATATGTAACACAGTTCGTATATACGGGAAGAAGGAGGCGGGAACCGGCGAATGTTAAACACTTTTTAATATATAAAATAAACACACAACAAAACGAAAGTAAAATGGCGGCAGAATGAAGGACGTCTGCCGCCCACACAAACATAATAAAACATAACACAAAGTCCAGGCCTGGTTTTCTCTTGTCCTTCACTGTCGTTGCTCCCCCTTTTATGCTTCCGGAGCTCCTCTGTGAGATACGAGACCGGTGCAGCGCAGCTGACGCTCATTATCACTCGCTCCACCGGCCTCGCGCCGTTCTCTCACGGCTCTCGCCCCACCCTGCTCGTCACATATACATATACAGCAATGTTCCCTCTAATTTTTTACAGCACTGAACAAATAAATATTTCTCTGAGAGCAAACTTTAAAACTGTAAGCAACTTGACCAAAAATCTTCTGTGACCGTATAGTCTACACAAAAAGAACGCTGCTAACATTAACTAAGACGCTGTAGTTTGATAGATGACTTACCCCCTTATATTAACTGTTTAACAACAAGTCTAGTAAATAATAATATAAAAAAGTACAATATTTTTGACCAGAAACATTTTATTAAACCATATACACAACAACATTTTAGTGCTTCATCAGTCCTTTCTTGACTGGCCCTGCAGGTCTGTGGAGAACCTCTCTCAAAACAGCATCTAAAAACCAGATAAACCACAATAGTAAAAATAGTATCTAACTGTTTAACCTTGTTTAAGTATATAGCTACACTCCCCTGTTTTTGCTTATTTCTGCTGGTCTGTACTAATACACCAAAATAGTAACCTAACCTTTAAACAAAATGTAAAGCTTTAGTCATCTAATTAACAACAACTTTATACATTATAATGATATGTTTAAGAGTTAGTAAAGTTGTTAGTTCAGTAAACAGTAAAAAATATTGTCCAAGTCAAACACATTAAATACATGTATTATTACTACATATATATTTATTAATATTGCAGCCTAGGCCTACCTTAAAACTTTTCCCTTCTGTCCTTGTCCCCTTTCCAGTGGTTGTAGACCTTGTCCAGGTTTATAGGACCCTCTGCTTGCGTAGACCGGATTCTCATTAGCTGTTCCAAATGGGTGGTCTGAAGTCGGTTCCGTGAATTTGTCTTGATACGATTCATCAAACTGAAACCGCGTTCACAGTCTGCACTAGACGCTTGGAATGTCCCGCAAATGTCAATCAGCTGTACAAGCTCAGTGAACTCCTCACTTTTTAGTGTCCAGGTTACCATCTCAGCAAATGTCTGTAGCGCTCCCATCTTTCGTTTTTCTTTGATAGTGAACTTGAAATCCTTGTACTGTTGATAGATACGCTCGGTGGCAGTCTTGCCTGTTTGTTTTAGAAAAGCGTGAAACTTCTCTGTCGGTCTGGTTGCATCTTCTGTACCATGATCAAAATCGAATGTTGAATCCAGTGTTTCCAGGCTAAAAGCAGACCATTCTTTAAGCTCACCTTCAAGAAATCGAGCATCAAGATGGTCACAGAATTTATGAACAAACAGAATAATGTCCGCTATATTTACCGCACTGTCACTTGTTTACAACAGCTCGTTCACTCGGTTGCTCCAATATATATGCTCTCCGAGATACTGAGATCTAAGTTTTTCGATCTTAGCTCTAGCAAAGTAATGGGCATCAACGGTGCTAAGATTGCTACGGTGCTAAGATTGCTTCGCAGAGCTGGGCTAGTTCTTCCAACACATCTCCAAGCACAGTGAGAGCAACTCTGTACTTCGAATCGGAGAGTTTTTTTAAACTAGTATTTTTGCAATTGGGTCATCGTTTCCAGCTTCTTTTGTGCAGTACTCTGTTAATAAACTGTAATTCCGCAAAAACGAATTTGCAGCTTGGTAACGTGACAGCCAACGAACCTCATTCAAAGGCTTAAAAGACAGTGAATCCACTTCTAAAACATTTGCCAACTCATCGAATTTGCCAGTCAAGTTTCCACTCTGTCCATGTTTTCCTGGTGGAAAACTCTCCTTTGATTTTAGCTTTGGAGCAAATTTTGCACACAATCCCATTAGCTTCGTAGCTGAATATGTCAGACAATTTAACTGATTTACAAGGACCATCACTTGCGTCCGTTTGAACTATTTCATTAAGCCATTCTTGTTTGAAAGTCAAACAAACCTTTTTCTTAGGATGTTGTCGAGGTAAAGTCTCTTTTCATTTAGCCATGGCTGCGTGGCCGCGCGCGCAACATAGAGGGAACATTGATATATAGTATCTCACAGAAGTGAGTACACCCCTCACATTTTTGTAAATATTATATCTTTTCATGTGACAACACTGAAGTAATGACACTTTGCTACAATGTAAAGTATTGAGTGTACAGCTTGTATAACAGTGTAAATTTGCTGTCCCCTCAAAATAACTCAACACACAGCCATTAATGTCTAAACCACTGGCCACAAAAGTAAGTACACCCCTAAGTGAAAATGTCCAAATTGGGCCCAAAGTGTCAATATTTTGTGTGGCCATCATTATTTTCCAGCACTGCCTTAACCCTCTTGGGCATGGAGTTAACCAGAGCTTCACAGGTTGCCACTGGAGTCCTCTTCCACTCCTCCATGACGACATCACGGAGCTGGTGGATGTTAGAGACCTTGCGCTCCTCCACCTTCCGTTTGAGGATGTCCCACAGATGCTCAATAGGGTTTAGGTCTGGAGACATGCTTGGCCAGTCCATCACCTTTACCCTCAGCTTCGTTAGCAAAGCAGTGGTCATCTTGGAGGTGTGTTTGGGGTCGTTATCATGTTGGAATACTGTCCTGCAGCCCAGTCTCTGAAGGGAGGGGATCATGCTCTGCTCATTCATGGTTCCCTCAATGAACTGTAGCTCCCCAGTGCCGGCAGCACTCATGCAGCCCCAGACCATGACACTCCCACCACCATGCTTGACTGTAGGCAAGACACACTTGACTTTGTACTCCTCACCTGGTTGCAAACTGTTTGCGGGCTTTCTTGTGCATCATCTTTAGAAGAGGCTTCCTTCTGGGTTGACAGCCATGCAGACCAATTTGATGCAGTGTGCGGCGTATGATCTGAGCACTGACAGACTGACTTTTCACTTAGGCCCCGTCCACACGGAGATGCGTTTAGGTGTATACGAAAAATTTTGTATCGGATAGGCATTTGTCCAGACGAATCCGGCGTTTTCCGAAGGTGAATCCGATATTTTTTGAAACCGGGTCCCAAAGTGGATAAATCTGAAAACGACGCCCTTGCGTTTTCGTGTGTACAGCCTATCCGTATATTTTGTGAAACGATGATGTCATCACCCCACGTGTCGACCCTATTCAGACACCGCTAACAGCACAAAACAGCAGCAACAACAACAATAGCAGACTCTAGATGCTTGTGCTCGTGCTGCAGAAGATACTGAGCCAAAATAAAGCGTTATTTCTAAGCTTTACTAAAGTTTGTATACAGCGTGCAAGGTTTATGTGCATGCTCCAAGTCTTATTCTTTGTTTTAAGTGTATATCTGTGGCAGAATTACAGCGCCACATACTAGTCTAGCATGTATACTACATCGTTTTATGCCAGTTTCAGTGGTTTCGTGTGTACGCAAATATTTCTTGAGACAAGGAAAAAAAAAGATCATCCACACGAAGATCTGGCTTCGTGTGGACGGGGCCTTAGGGGTGTACTCACTTTTGTGGCCAGCGGTTTAGACATTAATGGCTGTGTGTTGAGTTATTTTGAGGGGACAGCAAATTTACACTGTTATACAAGCTGTACACTCACTACTTTACATTGTAGTAAAGTGTCATTTATTCAGTGTTGTCACATGAAAAGATATAATAAAATATTTACAAAAATGTGAGCGGTGTACTCACTTATGTGAGATACTGTAAATCTATATATAAAATATCAACATTTCTAAAAGAGTAGTTTTATATTTCTCCATTGTTTTTAATTAGATTATGCTGTTCGCAATGCTTCATGGGATTGTAGTTCTTTCCCTCTCCAAAGCCATTAAGTACACAGTGGATGTATTTTTGCGTATTTTTGTCTGATTTTCAAATACTTTTTTGCTTCAAATCAAAGTTTGTAATGTTACGATTCACTTCGTAGCTGGTTGGCTTGGTTCATGGCTTATAATTCTTTAATGAATAAGTCTTCCCTTATTTGTGAGATTTGTATCCGTATATAAGTTTAAATCTAAGTAAAAGTTGTATCTTTTTACCCTTGCATTTAGGTCATCACAAATTACTTTTATTTTTATTTTTTATATATGTTTAGGATTGTTCTTCTGTACATCACAGTGTACACAGAATAAAATGCGTAGCCTATGTAAAATATAGACTACAATAGCTATAGTGTGACAAAATTACATTCCGTGTCATTATCATTTGTGTAGTCTATGCAAAAAAAAAAAAAAAAAAAAGAGTGATCTTTAATATAAAAAATCTTTCATAGACCAGATGCTCTTCAAAATATGTGAACATATTATAGTAAAATGTTTCCATACGTCTATGCAGGGCACTCAGGGAAAAACGCATAGTTTCCCTGTTACGGAAGTCAAGCATGCAGCATTATTTAATTTATTTCTCATTATCTCGATATAAGTTGCTTTCTCGTGATCTAAACGTTAAAAAAAAGTAGTTGTGATAATGAGAAAACAAGAAAGAAAAAAAAAATAATGAATGGCCTCTTAGGCTTCTGTACTTAGTTAGAAAACACCCCAAATTTGGGAGACGCTCCTTTTTTGTTCTGCAGAGACCTGTACCTGCCTGTACTTGCCGTTTTTGAAGAGCGTGCATGTGCGTACATGCTCTAGTACGTAAGAACAAGCCTATGATTGAATCTGGAAATAAAGCAAAATAACTGAGAAACATGAGAATTAGTCCTCAGATGCCATGTCTGTAATTTATAGCAAGATTTGGGCATTAATTCGATCTCAAATGGATTAATTAAAAGTTATTACTCCACCACCTGCGTGGCATCATTAACCATGGTGGTTGGACGACAAATTTGCGACAATACGGTTTTCGGGTCGTGACTTGCTAGTCGATTTCTTCAACGATGCATTGTACCAAAGAACTTGATTGTACTATGGAGGTTAATCAGTGAGTTACGTAGTTGTACGGGAAAAGCACCCAAGAGAGGTTTTATGTGGTCACATTTCTACAGCTGGACAAGCAGTTATTAAAACAGGTTGCATGCTGTGTGTGCTTGTCCAATTAATTTCATTTACCTCATAATTATGCAAATAAGAACGTTAAACAAGGGTTTGCAGTGTGAAAAGGATTTAAAATGACCCTATGTTAACAGTTATTTTAATATTATTTATATACTTTAATAGTATTTGTTAATATTTTAAATTAACTTGTATTTTTATATTTTCTGTTTTCATTTTAAATGTAGTTTTAGTAATTTTGTTGTGCTTTTGTCATTTTTATTAATTTTTGTTTTTTAGTATTTCTATTTAGCTTGAATTTATATTTATTTCAGTTTTAGTAATATTTTAGTATTATTTATATAACAGTTTTATGTTAACAGTTATTTTAATAGCATGTGTATATATACTATAATATGTTTAATTAGCTTTTATTTTTATATTTTCTGTTTTCATTTTTTTGTTTTTTTGTTGCTTTTTTCATTTTTATCAGTTTTTTTAATATATATTTGTATTTAGCTTGAATATATATATATAGAGAGAGAGAGAGAGAGAGAGACGGGGTATCCACGGGGTATTAAAAAGCACTTTTCAGACCACTTTTGTGACTTTTTTCCAAGAAAGCGCATTGTGACGAATACACTTGTTAACCTGATCTAGCTTCCGAGACTCCCCGGTACTGCCGCATGAGCGCGAGGTCTTGCTTTCCAGCTGCCGCAGGCACACCTCTTTCTGCGTCTGCTGTTCAGTGGCTAGAGGAGCAGCGCATATTCAGTTGAGGATGTCAGAGAACAAATAAAATAGATACTATTGATTCTAACCTGAGTTATCATTTTACGAGTACATATAGCCAAAATCACAGCAAATGTCTTTATAATATTATGTGTATGGTGATTTTGTCAGACAGCGTCTCGATTATAAATCAGGATTTTAGCGCTGGTTTAACATGTCAGGGCTCGACACTAACGCTTGTCAATTAGTCCGGGATAAGTGTATTTTTTGAAGGGGCAAGTGAAAGAGAATTTTCACAAGGACCTGATTAAAACATCAATACCAAAAAAAAAAAAAAACACGAGAATGACTTATTTTATTACGTTTAGTTTAAGTGGCGATCCACAGTGGATAATAATAGGCTGTATAATGTAGTGGCGATAACAAGGTTGCGCTGTTGAGGCTCGCGCACCATCTCGAGGAGAAATGGAAACATGAGCGAAGCACATACAAAAAGAAGTTTTTATAATTTGATACAGGTAAGCAAAATCACACGACCAAGAATGCTGTTTTCCTAAATAGGCTACCGTCACGATTAAAAACGTGACACTGATTTCATACAACTGTTCAGTTAACAAATGTTAAATATTAAGTCACTTAATTTTAGAAGGAACATTGACAGTTTTAAAAATAGTTTCAAACAAAGATCACAGCAGAACCATAGCGCAACACTCAGCCTTGTTTTCATTACTGAATGATTAAGCGTTTTGAATGAATCGGTTGAGTCAAAGATTAAATGACCCATTCATAATTGCCTCATTCTTGAATGAATCAGCCATTGGAATGAATCTTTAAATGAACGACTCACTTATTAAGATGGTTACTTGACACCACCTACTTGTGGTTTAGTTTAATTTTCTAATTGTTTAATCATTTTCCCCCCAACATTTCTTACAATCCCATAACATTATTTAATGCAGTTGTAATTTTTTTTTTATTGTAAATTTGTAAATTATTTAATTTGATTGGTAACAGCCCTTAGTGTCTTATTCTAATTAAATTTATTGATCGAATTTAAGAATTTAAAATGAAAGATGAATCATACATTTTACATGAATCGTACAAGAATCGTACAAGTGAATGAAAAGGCTTAATGTCGAGCCCTGTATGTAGTCTTAATGAGCCGCGTTTCAGTCACCATTTCACCACCACAACAAAAACTGAAAATATATAGATGAAACAATTTTGTTGGGAATTTGGCTGTATTAAAATATATTATGTGAGCAAAAAGGGTAGCACCAGAGAAGCAAACAAATGTAAAGGGCTGACACTTGGCAGAATGCGAATGCAACAATGACATGATGAATATTCTAATTGCCTTATGACGTCATCTACCGACATTTATCGACTCACACACATATACATATATATATACATATATATATATATATATATATATATATATATATATATATATATATATATATGGCATTAAAAATTTAAAAATTGCATTTAAAAAGGCATTAAATAAAAGCATTAAATTAGACCTGATGAAACCTGTAGAAACCCTGATATATATATATATATATATATATATATATATATATATAATATTACAGTTTTAGTAATATTTTAGTATGTATATACTATAAAAGTATTTGTTAGTATTTTGAATAAGCTTTTATTTTTATTTTTATTTTCCTGTTTTCATTTTAACTGTAGTTTCAGTAATTTTGTTGTGCTTTTCTCATTTTTATTATTTATATTTAGCTTGAATTAATATTTATTTCAATTTTAGTAATTTTAACACATAAGTTTCATTGTGTGTTTCTATAGAGAGGAGAGTGAGAATGTGTTAACCCTGAAAGGTCTGACCCCTACTGGCATGCTGCCGAGCGGCGTACTGTCTGGAGGAAAACAGACCTTGCAGAGCGGTGAGTTACAAACCCAAACATTGCTTTTTCACTTTCCAATCACAACCTCTTTTCTCTTTCAAGGTCACTAAGACAGTGTCTTACAAACTCACACTCATGTTTGCTAACCCCTCTCTTTTGGTGAAACACTTTCGTTCATTCTCTTCGCTAATTAAACCATCTGAAATGTGCACACACGAACATACTGGGAAACTAACCAGCTAGCGCTAACTGCTACCTGCCCATGGCAGCTACTTGGCAGCTAATGCTGGGGGATTGTGCTGCGTGCATGACTGTCACAATAAACTCCCCCATCCATCCTCCCTCTCTCCCTCTCTCCGTCTGTCTTTCTGTGCCTCCTCAGCTACCATCGAGGCCATTGAAGCAGTCGAGACGGATAAGGATGGAGAAGGTAAACTGTCCGGCCTCTATCTCTCTCTGTGCTGCTCAGAGGTTTCATAGTGACCGCCGTAACACGCTAGCTAGCTAGACAGTGCAGCCTAGCTAACTGAGCGTGTGGGGTGCTATGACTGGTCAGGGATTGTGTATTTCACACAGACACACACATACTGTATACATGCACATTTATCTGAATATCTAAAAGAGGACATACACTATGTTCAAAAGTTTGGGGTCAGTAAGATTTTTCTTAAAAGCAATAAATACTTTTGTTCAGCAAGGATGCATTAAATTTATCAAAAGGGACAGTAAAGACATTTATAACGTTTTCCATTGAAAAATATGTGGGGGAAAAAATGCTGTTCTTTTGAACTTTCTATTCATCAATGAATCCTAATCATAGTTTCAACAAAAATATTAAGCAGCACGACTGATTTTAACATTGATAATACTAAGAAATTATTCTTAAGCAGCAAATGAAAATTCAGTTTTGTCATCACAGGAATAAATTACATTTTAAAATATATTAAATTACAAAATAGTTATTTTAAATTGTAATAATATTTCATAATTTTGCATAAGAGCTGTATAAGAGAAAAACACATTAAAAATTGTATGCTAGTGTAGTATAGGCTTGTATTATTTTTAAGTAATTAAAGTAATTACTTAATTTAAGTAATTAAGTAATTTTTATTTTAAGTAATGCCAATTAAATTACATTAAATGATGACGCTAATATTCATTCAAGTGTTATTAAATCATTCCAGCATGAAAAGATGAAAAAAGAACTCAAATCTGTACTGCCACGCTGTTTGTGAAGCAGCTCTCTGTGAACCAACACCCGAAATGTATGCACAGAATGCCGCTTCAGAATGCAGAGTTATCTTTCAGACAAAAACACCCAAAATTATGTTGAAATGCCAGTTTTTGGCGAGGATCCTCATAAGCACAGTCTTAAATGAGTTAAAAAAAAAATAATTAAATGAACTTAAAGAGTTGTGAGAAAATATGATGTGTCAGATTTGCGTCATGTTTATCAGGTCTGCTGTCTGTGTTTTTAATGTTAATCAAACAATAAAAGACATAGAACAAGCACTCATTATATATATATATATATATATATATATATATATATATATATATAAAATGACGTCCTCTGTTGATAATCCAGTCTGAATAGTGTTTTATAGAAATACTGTATACTGACACACAAATACACACACACAGACATGCACACACGTACACTCTCACAACTGTGTCTTCCTGCTTATGCAAATGCTGGACTCTGCTCTGCTGTTCTCCACCTTTTTTCTCAACGGCACACATTTTTATGTACTTAATAATCAGCAAGGTTACAGAATGACTCAGCAGACGACAAGAATCTGGGCCATGGGTGGGTGGGGGCGCACGTCCCCTGCCTATCACAAATGACCCAGTATTCTTACAGCACCATGCCCCAAACGCTGATCAACCCAGCACCGCTCCTCGCGCACTCACTCTGGGTTTGGTCTGCCATGACCATGTGATCTGCAGGGATCATGTGACCTCTCTATGACAGGGTTTGTTTTTAAACTCATTCAGAGATAAATGTTTTCACAGATATCTGGAAAAAAGTGACTTAAAGGTCAATGAGGGTTCTGGAAGTTAAAATGCCATTTAAAATCTCCAGCAAAAGAGGATTTTAGTCAATAACATACTAACCTTGTGAGACTGACCTAGCACTGTTACATGCTGGTTTGACTTGATAATCCACAAAAGAAGCTTGACACAGAAGAACGATGAACGATAACTGAGAGTATAAATACACAGGATGATTAGTGCTTAGTTGGGGGCACTTCACATTTGATATTCAACAGTGTTTTGATCTGCCTCCATCGACACCATTGTATGCGAACTGAACTGAGCTGGATGATGACATCACTGTTTACTCCAGTGTTGATATAGATAAATTAACTAAATTAATAACTATTGATTCTTACAACAGAATGAATCAATATTGAATTTACTTAAGCTGGACAATGACACCATTTTCTTTAAGAGCTGCTGTGCAGCCAAAAATTATATACCAATAATTATCACTGTAAAGCTGTTTTGACACAATCTGCATTGTAAAAAGCGCTATATATAAATAAAGGTGACTTGACTTGACTTGACAGGATGATGGGGAACAGGTGAGACACTGATCAATGAAACAGTGAATAATTATGGCAACCAAGGAAATGGGAACTAAACACACAGGAACTGAACACAGGCAAAATAATATCAAAATAAAAGATCATGAACACAGACAAAGGGAAATCGTGACAAGCATGAGCTCCAAGGTTGTGGAGAAATGAAATACACTTCTGTAAAAGTGATTTTTACTTAATTTAAAACAAAAACAGCTGAAATCCTAGCCAAAAAAGGGTAACTGGAATTAAACAACAGTTTAGTAGTCATTGATGTGCCCTCATTATGACAATACAACCTGAATTAATTTCTGTGTAAATTTTTCATAAACACTCTTCCATAAATGGCTGCCTTCATGAAATAAAAAACATTTATGTAAGAATTGTTTTACAGTTTACATAGAATCTTTCACGAACCCTATAAGTATTAAAATTACAACATAAATATGTTTTTAAATATATACAAAATGTCTAGCTCTTCTGCAGTACTTGGGATGAAAATTTTTTTGTTTAGTATTTATATTTAGTATTATTTAAATAATGTTATAGTATTAATATTTTGAATGAGCTATTTTTATATTTTGTAGTATTCATTTTCATTTTAGTTAAATTTTTAGTGATTTTATGTTCTTTTGTCATTTTTAATAGTTTTTTTATTTTTATTTAGCTTTTATATATATAAATTATATATATATATATATATATATATGTGTGTGTGTATATGTATATGTGTATGTGTATTAGTTTTAGTAATTTTAGTATTTCAACTTATTTTACTTCAGTTAGGTTATTTTACTTAAGCAGCAAGTATCTAATATGTATAATTTATTTTATGTCAGCTTTATATCAATTAATTAAAAATGATTTTTAATAGCTTAGGGGGCCGTTTACACAACACCTTTTTCATCTAAAAACTGAACTTTTTATGCGTTTTGGCTGTTCACGTGACAAGGTTCAAAAGGCGTTTTGGGGGCCTGAAAATGCAAGTTTTTGAAAACGATACTATTATCGTCCCCATGTAAACTACAAAAACACGAATTTGCAAAAACAGTGACATAATGCGCATGCGTATTACATGTTCAGTCTATAGGAGTGTAGTGCTTCTTTACAAAGGCCACGCACACACCGCAGCTAAATTCGGATGTCAGTTCACCTTTTAATGCTTAATCGCATTCTGCACACACACAGTTCAGTAAAATACAGGAGTGACAACCGCATTCTACAACCGAATTAACTCCTGAAAAATACGGCCACGTACACGCTGCAGCTAAATCGCTATTAATTACAGAAAAATGTGTGATTTTTTTTAAATTGATTGACAGCACTAAAATGTTTTCTGCAAAACTGAACAACACTCGGGACAGTTGACAGGGCAGTGTTGCATTGTCACAAAAGTTTAAGCCTTGCCAATTTAAATATTCAAGCTCAAGAAGACATGAAAGGGAACTCAAGTTGTTATTCGGGCAGTGTGTGGGAAGTTTTCTGTGGGCAAACAGTTATTATATTCAGCCCTAATATTCAGGGCTGCTGTCTGTGTTTTTAATGTTAATCAAACAACAAAAGACAAAGAACAATCACTTGGCTGTTCACACGACAAAGTTGAACTGTAAATTCAGTTGTCAGTTCACCTTTTAGTGCTTAATCGCATTCTGTACACACACAGTTCAGTAAAATATGAGAGTGACAACCACATTTACAGAAATTCTATGCAGTGTGTACGGAAACGAACTGAACAACTAGTTGTTACGTTAACATGCATCAGAGATGTGTCTCTCTTCTGTATGCACGGTGAACCACAAGGAAAGCACGACTCATTCGTGTTGCCAGATCTTGCTAGAAAAATCAGCGCATAGCCCATAATAAACCGAAATAAATTCAAATGCTTTATGCTGAAAATAAGACCAAAATATCTCAATTCATGTCACATTAATAACTCCATAAACCCATTCGCTTTATGAGACGAGCTTCAACAACAAGCCCAAAAACACTTACAATGAGTGATCATGGCAACACAGGCTGTACAAGCATAAACAAAACATGACGCCTCCGTCGACTGTGTTTAGTTAAATTGCTGAAAATAACGAGTGTTTTGTCACTGTAATATTACTTTGGTCACAATAAAGGATACCAAACACAAGAGATGCCAGAACATTGCTATGGTTTCCAAGCTGTCAATCATCACATTTTCAAGAGTGAGTCATGTTCCGTACACACATGTAGGCTAATGATAGACCTACACGTTTTGCATGTCACCTTTGTCTGACACACCCATTTCAGGTCTTGGACAGAGATTGTATATTATAGGGAGATGAGAGGGTCTGTATCTCTTACCATTGGAGAAAGCGTAACGGCTAACTTAATCACGTGCGACACCTCTCAGCCTATCGTGTAATGGCAGTGACATCAGTCGCAACATTCCCTAGTCTGCCTTCTCTTAAAAAAATACATTTTTATTTAAAAACACATCATAGTACATTGTTGTCGTGTAAACATACCCTTGGTTTCAATTGACAATAACAGCACTGGTACACAATCTGTTTTTTGTTTTTGTTTTTTTTGTTTTTTCCAGATATTTAAATAGTTTGTAGAATAAATTTAAATTCTGTAGTGTTTCATCTCAGAGTTGGTTGGTTTGCTTCAAGGTTTCTATAGCTCCTTATCAAAGAATATTTTGGAATGCCTATGGAGAAAATCAGTGGCAAAAATACTTTCAGGACTCTTTTCTCAGCTCGCAGGGTGAGATTTGAAAGCCAAAAACTATGTGCTCTGAGTGCAAACCCAAGAGAGGGTCTCACATCATCTCTGACTGTGGTATGAAGCTCTATGTTTCCATCAGAACTGATCAAAGTACATTCAAACCTATAAAATTTACATTACAAAAAATTGTGATGCTGGTGAAGTGGGTTTGTTTTCTAATGGAAACATTGACTGTGCTATTGGTCCTTGTGGGGTTTTCCAGCGAACTGGGAGTGAAATGTAACGTTCATCGTCATCGCCACAGCTTTTCCCTTGTACAGCATATATTGTGTGTGTGTGTGTTTGTGTGTGTTTGGTTGTAAAATACATGTAGTTGTGAATTTGTGCCTATACTGTGACTAATACATAGCAGAGTGGATCAGTGGAGTGTTTGAAGAGAGTCTGTGTATGAGTGAAATTTAAAGTCATTCCAGGTCACATTTCACTCCAAAAAGAAAAAAAAATATTTTGCATAAAGACCATGTAAAAAATATTGAACAAATTTAAGAACATAAAGATTTTTTTGCATTATGATATTATTAATTTAATGTAATATTTTGTTCCTGAAAATTTCATCATCTGGATGCGTGTGCGTGCGTGTTCACAATAAATATTGTATTTATTGTTTTGTTTTTTTACATTACAGTATTAATAATTTTGGAATTAAAAAATATTTTTGCAAAGCTTCAAATCATTTTGAAGCGAAATATGACCCGGACATGTGTGCATCTCTTGAAATACTATTATACACAATATCACTATGTCAAAAGTACACTTTCAAAAATTTTTCAAATTTTTAGAAAATTACACTCATCTAGCAGTATGTGATCATTTGTGGTAAGTGTGATTGCCTGTTTTAGATTTTGCCCATGCACAATTGGTGACTGCTCTTCTCTTCTCTCTCCTTTCTTCCTCATAGCCATCCGTGGCTTTTCTCCACAGCACAAGATCACCAGTTTTGAGGAGGCAAAGGGTCTGGACCGCATAAACGAGCGCATGCCCCCTCGCCGAGACGTGGTCAACAGCGTGGGGCTGTCGATGGGCAAGATGAACATGGCCGAATCCAACGGCACGGATGACAACAGCAATATCCAGTGATTCATCTCCTCCTCCTGTCCCTCACTCACCCCTGCTCCTTCTCCCATAATGCAATTCTCCCCTCTCCCCTCATTTTCACTGCTACTGTCTATGTAGCAGATGGATTATGTGATATATTTAGACAGAACTCCCTGCTTGACGTTCAATGGCCTCAACAGCAAACACGAGAGGGACAGAAGGGCCGCGCAAAGGAGATCATGCATGAGAGTTGCATGATGGGATGTGTAGTTTTATGGATATGGGGCTATGTAATGGAAATGTGAACACAGAGAAGAGGGCATTTCCTTTTCCTTTGTCCGAAGAGATGTTTATTTATGCGTGTTTGCACTTCTGCGTGCGTGTCTGTGTGTGTGGAGGAGACGTGATATATAATTATATGATGATAAGTAGGTTTTCACAAACGCTGTTTTTTTCTTGGCCTGCCGTGGAACGTTAAATACAAAACTAACGCTCTATTTATTTGAGAGCGGTGGAGTGTATGTTTGCATTCATATGTGTGCAAGGAGCTTATAACCATTTACTTTTACACTTCTCTCGCAGTTTCATGTTTTCCTACTTTAGTAATCACTATATCTACAGAATAACTAATATTACACAAAATAACTTCACACAGGTTATCACGAATAATCCGCAAATAACGGAGAGGTTTGGAGTCGCTGTAACGCCCCTCATGCTGTTCAGCTGTGTGCTCGATGCTGCGTTGTGTAAATCCGCCGTTGTCACGTCGTACTGCGGTTGCTATGGCAGTTTTCCCCGTGTCCCTCGGTGTCTGGTGCTTCCCCGCCTCCTCTCAAGCTCCGGAGCAGAGCGGCGGGAAGCATTATGTCAGCTGCGTCAAAGACTATAGGCTGCGTGTGCATATGTGTGTGTGTGAGAAATAGGGAAGTGATTTGACCTGAGGGATTGTGTCTGGCCGTTCTGGGTGGTTTCAAACAGGTCCTTGTCCTGTATAGGTGCGCTAGACTGAACGGATTTCCAGCTACGCATAATTCATGGGAGTTTATTTTGTATATAAATGGCGTATATTTTTAAGGAACGTTTTGTTATTGCTTATTTTCATGTTATTTTATTTTGTATTCAAGCTATTTATTTATTTATTTATTTATTGTTTGTTCGTTTTTTGTTCGTTTACATTGCTGTACAGTTAATTAAGCTCCACTGACGTGTTAAACCTTTTGCGGTTCTTTATGGATGTACAGAAGTTATCCAGTAGTGTGAAGGAACATATAATTCTGTGAAAAGACATCCGGGCTGCCAAAGCATGAATGCATGGTTATTTCAAATGTAAATCCAATATGGACACACCTTAACGTGTCTCACATTTTTAAGGAGAAGTATATTCTGATCATTATTCTAATCTAAACAATATTCTGGTTATTTATGATTATTAATTATTATTAAGAGTTCTGCTGGTTTATTCCACTTTGCCTCATCCTTGTTTTGGTTGCTCATTGTGCTTTACGTTATGAATAATGAAAATGTTCATGAGTTATTTGTGATTCTATATCTTGTATTTTTCTCTTGAGCTTCATTCTGAGCGTCATGATTTCCTGACCTACAGTACGGACAGTGTGAGCATGCCCTATGGGACAAATCTCTTTTTTTACTCTTGAATAAAATATGCATGAACCTTTTGGATTTTTCTGATTTATTCAACTTGCACTGCCAGAGTGTCACAGGTCTTACTTTAGGGCTACAAGCAGTATACTATAAATCAGCATGGACATCAGCATCTCTTCTATGTTCTGCCATAAAACAAACAAAAAAGTTTAACAATTGCAGCATTAGTGGGTGAATCTCATGAAAATATATCCAAGTCACACTGTGTAAATATATTATTATTTTTGTTCCGGATTCTTTGATGAATAGAAAGTTCAAAAGAACAGCATTTATTTGAGTTGGTAACATATTTGTAACGTTACAAATGTCTTTACTATCATTTTTAATCAATTTAATGCATCCTTGCTGAATGTGTACCAATCTTTCAAAAGAAAAATCAGACTTTTAAATGTTGGTGTATGATCTGGACATGTTCTTGACATGTTTTGTATGATTCTCCCTAGTTATGATAAGCAATACATAAACACACATGCCACATTATCTCTGTGTTCAAAGTTATGTTGGTATAAGTTCCATTAGTAGTTGAATTAGAGAAAGTACTTTCTGATATCAAGAAATGTGTCTGCAGTACAGCAGTAGTTGTCAAAGTCTATATAAATGTATTGATCAATGAAGTGCCCAAGGAGCTTGTGATGTGTTACAGGTAATCTAATCTTCTCAATTTTATCTTCCATCTTTCCAATAGAAGATATTCTCTGAAACTGTTGTAGCATCACGAGATCAACAGGTGACAATTTAAAATGACACCTGATGGACAAAGTGCTTCTTGTACAAACACAAACAAATACTAATTCATACAAATAAAGACAACAAAGAATTCAAATATGACAAAATTAAAAGTCAGTGACATGTAAATCCCCTGCCCTTCACAGACTCATGACCTGACCTGCGCTGTCTCAGTTAAGTCAGCTCTGACAACACCCCACACTCTTGAGGTCTATAAACTATACATAACACATAATAATTCACTTTTAATGAACGTGAATGCCTTTGTGAAATGTAACAACTTTTCACTTGCCAAACAACATCCAACAGAAATCATGAACGTGAACACGCAGCAACAGCAGAACCGCAGAAACAAATCAGTTATCACTTGATTAATTTCTTGTTTCGTTTTTTAAACAAATCAATTGACCATTGCAAAGACCCGCCCCCTTTAGTTACTGTTGCTATGTCCGACAAGCCATGCCGCTCTCATGCCACACATCATGTTCCCACGCAGTGAAAAAGGTAGGCGACATAGCGGAGCAAAGAGGACACAGACAAGGCGTCGACAGACAAGGCAGAGAAGATTACTTTCGATATGAAACAAACTCTCAAATTTCAAATGTTTTTATTTTTAAAGAAATTTAAAAAAATAAATACCGTTTTGAGGCTCTTGTGATCATGACAGACAGTTGTAGCGCCTCAGTTCAAGCGGCTCGTGAACCGATCATCTCTTCCTACTAGTTAATTTATAACATCAAATAAACAAGAAAGAACATCAGAAGAAATGTTGTTTCAGCCGCGGAAAGATGTCAATACACACCACCTTTCAAGTTCAAGTCCACCAAAGTAATCTACTAACTCCCCTGACTGCTTTGTCGGATATAATGGCGGATTCGGCGTTATGATTGGTTAGATCGCCTGTCAATCAAACTCCCTGCTAAGGGTCAATTGAATGAACGATTCAGTGACTCAGTCATAAGGCCAGTTATGGAGTCAATTCCATGCCACATATATTTGCAAAACAATAAAGTTTCATTTTGTTAACTAAATGTGTATTAACAGCGTTTGCTTAAATTAAAGAAGTCAGAGATCAGTTAAAGTGGTGGTTTTATTAGCTGTAGGCTTCTCGCTAACGTAAATGTCTCTGAAATAGCCAACATCTGCTGTTTATTCTCTCAATGGGCACACGCTTGTACTGTTGTTGGACTCTTTTGTTTGCTTAAAAATAATACTTATTGTCCACACCATAGTATGGTGCATTATGAAACTGCACACATTAACACCCCTCCGGCCGAAATATGACCCTAATATAATTTTTTGTCTGATGCCTTTCCATTTTACACCATTTAATCCCTCAATTCTTTCTCACTACACCTTTTTTGACTTTGTATCAAATGCCCTTTAAAAAAACATTCCAATGATCTTTACTTTTTAAAATAAGTCATAAAACATAATCGCTCGTAGTCCAGGTGATATGTTCACTTTTTCATAAAAGCATGAAACTTTGCACACTTGTACAGTTTGGGGCCCTGAACATTTTCAGAAAAAGAGCCATCGCAAAAATGCCTTGTGGTCGCCATGGCGGCCATTTTACTTTCCGCCATAACCAAATTATGTATTTTTTATCATATCTCCTGAATCAAACATCTTATCACAGAAAAGGTTATGTCTACCCCAATGTTTTGATGGTCAAGGATTACAATGATACCATATAAAACAAAAACTGTTCAGGTGAATAGTTAATGGTGAATTCAGTGAGAAGGAAATCACAGCATCTGAGAACCTAGGCTAGATTTTATAATATCATGTCTAATATATTTTATAATATACACGGATCAATGAATATGCAAATTACCCCGCCTCCACTTGCTCACGCCAGCTCAGAGAATCTACTGTAACATAGTGACAAGCAATTTGTCGTTTGTGTTGTGGATATTTAAGAAAAAAAAACTTGCTTCGCTTCGTATGTTCAGTTTAACAGCTGTGTAACTGAACTGCTCACATATTTTTGACGCTTAAACTGTGTTCTAAATTATGAATTGGTAAAACATCTTTGCCAAACGGTCTGAATCCACTCGCATTCGTTTGGACTGCTCTCTCACTGAATCACCTGAAGCAATTTCTCAGTAAAACAGACAGTATCGAGAGAACAAGCAGCGTTGTTTTTCAACCGTTTTCCTCTGTGAGCATGCGCTAAATGGATGTCTGACAAATTTGTTGCTGTTTGGAGTTTTCAGATTTAAAAACGTTTAAAACGATAGAGATAGAGCTACATTCGTTCTGCGGTACCATTGCTCTCAGTGATGGTCCAAAAGGTGCGTAATAGTTAGGCTATATATGCTTATTTAACTTTATAGGCCTTGTCCCAAATAGCACCCTAAACCCACACGATCTTCCTCTGAGTCTGCACTTTCACGAAGTAATGCCGCTTTGACTGCCGGGTAAAATCCTCTGTGTAGCTCACAGTCTTGCAGGCTCAGCAGAAGTGTGCATCTAGGGCGCATAGCAGCCGCAAAGGGGACACTCACGAGCACCCTTCTTTAAGATTAAATGACAATCTACGGTCTTGTGGACTTAACGGACACGCGCACGCAGCGGCCATTGTAAGTCCACAGAACCGAAAGTGCACATGAAGCGTGCCATTTGGGACAGGGCCATAGTGTTAAATAAAAAATCCTTTGTGCGGACCGTCAGATGAAATCTTGCAGGCCCTTACATACACTTTGAACAACTGAGAACATCAGTGGAGAAAGGCATATAGTTCATCATAACATCATAATATACATCATAGACTTGCTATATTGCTAAATCTACACAATTTTTCATATCAACAGAAAATATACCGGGATAACTTGGCTTCTCTTGAGACTCTCCTGCTTCAAAGCGCTCATGGTTAATAATATGCTAAAGCCCACTGGCACTTTGTCTTGACTGGTTACAAGGTAGTCTGTGACGTCACAAACACCAGCGATTTCAAACCGCGGTTTTGAGACTGTCTCTTTTTCTCTGCAGTTTTAAACATAAAATACTCAGCAATGGTGTTGACTTATGAATTTGCACATGGTTTGTCTTGAAGCATATTAAAAACACCACATAGACATATAAACAACATTAAAAACTTGATTTTCACCAGAGGGGGTAAAAGCTTAATCCTTTTGTTCATTAACCCTGACAATACAGTGACTGTAAAGAGTAGAACATTCAATATGACCTTAGCAACAAAAAAGAATGTCAAACAAAGATTTACTTCAAGAAATCTCTTTCAGACACATGTTTGTTTGATTGTTTTGTTGTTGTTGTTGTTGTTGTTGAATCTATTCTTCAGTCTCCTTCACAGTCTCCTCCACTTTGACACAAAGCTGTGCACTTTAAGGAGGCTTGTTTACATTTGCAGTGCCGACCGGCAGCCTTTCTTGCAACCACAGCTTAAGAGTTCAAGGATGGTCTGTCTTGGCTGTGGAAGAGTTGACCACAATGTGCTCCAAATGCTTGGGTCCATACAACTCCAGTCTTTTGCCACCTCAAGTGCTTGTCCTCAACAGTGTTCTCCTTGGTACACTGCTCTTTTGAGGTGCTGCACCAGTACATACTTAGTTGGGAGGATTGCCATGTCATCTGTATTCCAGGTATCCCATGCTATCTTCTTGCCCCTGGTTGCAAATGCAGATACTGTGTCACAGCCAGTGAAGGCATAGAACACAGGAAGGGCCTTTAAATTTGTAACTGGCAGTAGTCTCCACATCCGGATGACATGGGCCTACAACCAGTACACTGAATCAACTGGAGTACCATGAGACGTCAAGAAAGCCCTCAGTTTCTGTTTTGGCACACTGGCCTGCACAATAATCAAATCAGATTGCCTCTTCCATACATGAAGAGACAGATACAAGGATGCTACTTCATGCTGCAGATTCTGCAAGAAAAGGATTTTAAAAGATCACCCTGTGCACTGTGGACATAGATCTCATGGTCCTAGCCATTACACATGTGTCAGAGCTGGACATTAAGGAAATGTGGCTGGCATTTGGGATAGGCAAGAACTTCAGATACATACCTGCCCATGAGACTGCCAAGTCTCTGGGTCCTAACAAATCCAAGGCCCTTCCTGTGTCCCATGCCTTCACTGGCTGTGACACAGCATCTACATTTGCAACCAGGGGCTAGAAGACAGCAGGGGATACCTGGACTGCAGATGACATGACAACAGAGGCCTTCAATGCCCTGTCAAAGGCTCCAAAAAGCATTTCAGAGGAGGTGATTTCCATTGTGGAACACTTCACAATTCTCCTCTATGATTGCACCAGCAGCCAACTCAACATCGATCAAGCAAGTCTTCAGCTGTTCACAAAGAAAGGACGAGGAAAGTAACAAATCCCCCCATCTAAGGATGCACTGGTGCAGCACCTCAAAAAAGCGGTGTACCAAGAAGGACACTGTTGGGGACAAACATTTGAGGTGGCACCAAATATGCCATCATCTCAGTATGGGGTTGGATGGACCTAAGTGATTGGAGACCATTGTGTTCAACTCTTCCACAGGCAAGCCAGTCCACTCTTAAGTTGTGGCTTCAATACAAAAAAAGCCTCCTTAGAGTTCACAGCTCTGTGTCAGTGTAGAGGAGATTGTGATGGAGACTTTGAAGAATAGGTTCAACAACAACAATTACTCAAATGTGTTTCTGAAATACACTGCTCAAAAAAAAATTAAGGGAACACTCAATCCTCACAGTATAATTAAACTTAAAAACACAGTCAATTAAACTTCAGGGATATCAATCTGTCCAATTAGGAAGCATAAGTGATTGTGAATCAGTTTCACCTGCTTTGGTGCAAATGAAAGTGAGGCAACAGCAAGACAACCATCAAAAAGGGAATGATTTTGCAGGTGGTGGCCACAGACAATTATTCTCTCCTTGTTCTTCCTGATTTGTCTTTAGTTTTGGGTTTTGTTAGGGTCCTTGTCACTGTCTGTAGCATGAGGCAGTATCAGTAGCCCAATCAGGTTGCACAGGCAGTCCAGCTCCTCCAGGAT
Organism: Ctenopharyngodon idella; assembly: GCF_019924925.1. Taxonomy (NCBI): domain Eukaryota; kingdom Metazoa; phylum Chordata; class Actinopteri; order Cypriniformes; family Xenocyprididae; genus Ctenopharyngodon; species Ctenopharyngodon idella. The sequence continues at coordinate 19,953,887 of NC_067233.1, read as the reverse complement.
GGCACATCGATACGTGCCATCGCAAGGAGGTTTGGTCTCCCAGCACAGTTTCAAGAGCATGGAGGAAATACCAGGAGACAGGCCGTTACACGAGGAGAGCTGGACAGGGACGTAGAAGGGCAACAACCCAGCAGCAGGAGTATCTGCTCCTTTGTGCGAGGAGGAACAGGAGGAGCACGGCCAGAGCCCTACAAAAAGACCTCCAGCAGGCTACTAGTGTCCATGTTTTGAACCAAACTGTCAGAAACAGACTTAATGGGGGTGGGCCCCATGTCCTCTATTGCATCCTGTGCTCACAGCTTAGTACCGTGCAGCTCGATTAGCATTTGCCAGCGAACACCAGAATTGGCAAGTCCGCTATTGGTGTCCCGTTCTCTTTATGGATGAAAGCAGGTTCACACTGAGGACATGTGACAGACATTAAATATTCTTTAGATGCTATGGGGAATGTTATGCTGTGTGCAAAATTATTCAGCATGACTGTTTTGGTGGTAGGTCAGTAATGGTCTGGGGAGGAATATACTTGGAGGTTCACACAGACCTCCATGTGCTAGCCAATGGTTCCCTTACTGCTGTTGGGTACCGGGATGAAATCCTCAGAGCCATTGTCAGACCTTATGCTGGTGCAGTGGGCCCTGGGTTCCTCCTGGTGCATGATAATGCCCGGCCTCAACTGGCTAGAGTGTGTAGGCAGTTTTTCGATGAAGAAGGCATTGATGCCATTGACTGGCCCTCACGTTCCTCAGACCTGAATCCAATTTAGAACCTCTGGGACATTATGTATTGGAGCATCCAAAGGTCTGATCCAGGTCTGGGAGGAGATCCTCCAGGACACCATCTGTCATCTACTCAGGATCATGCTTAGATGTTGTCGTGAGTGCACACAGGCACATGGGGGCCATACACACTACTAGGGCTGCATGGTTATGACAAAAATCATAATTGTCAATTATTCTCTTGAAATTGTAATTGTAATTATTAATTGTCTATAGCATTAAGCCTCAAATGCCATTGGTTTGGTTTCTTTATTAAATAAAAAGTAAAAATATATGATGATATAATGTTATACCAAAACTAAAATTAAAAAATGAAAAGAAAATAACCTGTAGAAAGAAAAAAACCCACATCTTAAACACACAAATCTAGAAAAAAAAGACTTTTTTTGTTGTTTTGTTTTTTTTGTAATTGCACTTTTGAAAGATTTCGTAATTGTGGCATCTGTAATTGTAATCACAATTAGAAATTTGATTCATTGTGCAGGCCACACTACTGACTTACATTATGAGTTGCTGTGATGAACTTCAACTTACTTACTTCAACTTTTTTACATTGATTTTTGGTGTGATTTTTGAATCCAGCCCTCAGTGTGTTGTGTTGATGATTTTGGTTTCAATTGACTGTTGTCATATAATTTGTCATTAACAAATTATATGTCATTAACAGATTTTCAAATTTAATATTTTATTCATTGAGATCCAATGTGTGATTTAAGTGTTCCCTTATTTATTGATTGATTGATTGATTGATTGATTGATTTATTTATTTATTTATTTATTTATTTATTTATGTATGTATGTATGTATGTATGTATTTATTTACGTAGTGTAGATTTTTTAATCTTTGTTTGACATTCTTTTGAAACTATGTTGCTAAGGTCATATTGAATATTCCACTATTTACAGTCACTGTATTATAGGATTAAGCTTTTGAAACTCTAAACAACATGCATGCAACAGACATGATATTATGAAGTCTAGCCTAGGTTCTGAGATACTGTGATTTTCCTGCCACTGAATTCACCATCAACTATTCACCTGAACCATTTATGATGTTTTACATGGTATCATTGTGATCCGTGACCATCAAAACATAGTGTTAGACATCACATTTTCTGTGTTATCATCTTTGATTCAGGAGATATGATAGAAAATACATAATTTGGTTATGCTGGAAAGTAAAATGGTTGCCATGGCGACGTGTTTATCATGTTTGATTCAGGATATATGATACAAAATACATAATTTGGTTATGCTGGAAAGTAAAATTGTTGCCATTTCTGAAAATGTTCAGGGCAACAAACTGTATAAGTGTACCAAATTTCATGCTTTTATAAAAAAGTGAACATTATTTTCACATATTACCTGGACTATCCTGGAAACAGGTGTATAAGGGCTAGCTAGCATGTTAGCTTAGCACAGCATCAAACCATGACAATTTATGAGATTAAAGCAATGTTTTTGCTTCAAACTCACTTTGTAACATTAGTTGAGTGTTTGAAATAAACTTTTGTGATCCAATGTGGCTTCTTATCACAGAATGAGGCAGAAAATATATTATTTTATTATATTCTGTATTATGATAAAGGCTATTTCGATTAGCATTGCATGTTAAATAAACATATTCTTATGAAAATACCCAAGATGACTTCAAGAACACAGATAAACCATATATTGTCTCAAACGTGTGTTTATTATCCTCATGTTTATTCAGTTAAAATGTCTCTATCTGCATGTTATTCTGCTGCAGTGATCTCTGGATGTTTTTGTCCATATAAGGGATTTCCTAGAACATCATAAGATTTATGACTTTGTGAGTGCACTTGTATAGCCTACTTTCTGCGTGAGGGTGCCCTCTCCTAGTTCCAGTATGAATGAAACAGACATTACATGAGAGTGTTTAACACTCTGTATTGCTTACATGACCTCATTTTGGGTAAAAATTAAATAAATATTACTCTTCTTTATAGAAATTTGAAGTAAACATGAGGATCCATCAATATTTCTCCAAATTTGTATGCTTTTGAACTAAAAGCCCTCATTGACATTGTTTTGTCAAGCACTTTCATGATGACCTCCACAGGTCAAAGTTTGAGCTAAATTGTAACATGCTACTGCAAGTATATAACAATTAGTTCAAACTTTGACCTGTGGGGGGCAGTAATACACTTAGCAGCATCTACACTGCCGGAATTCTAATAGAGAAGAAGAAGAAGAGAGCTAGTTCAAGACGAGCGTCTATGGTTAAAATGTATAAAAAAATTTTTTAGAAAATGACCTATCATTTCGCTAGATACAGTAAGACCCTTATTCCTCGTCTGGTATCGTTTAAAGCCCTTTGAAGCTGCAATGAAACTAATTTTGACCTTCAACCGTTTGGGGCCAATTGTTTGCACATTACGTCATTGCTGCAGCGCGAAATGCAGCTGGAGGGCAGGGAGTGATTTTCTATATAGGACTCGCTATCACAAACTCAAAATTCCTATGTTTTGCATCATTTATGGTTGCTCAAATCTATCAAACCGAGAAGCCACAAGGAGCTTTTATCGTTTACGCAACTTGTATAGTTTTTTAACTTTAAAAGTTGTCGCCTTTAATAGCGTTTTGCGTCTGCTGATACTGAAATGAATATAGATACCTTTTTTGTTTTTGACTTGGTTAAATATTCACATTCTTCATGGTATCGTTTGCAGGGAAGAGAAGCTATTTTATCCCATTGCATGGTAAATTGGTGTTTTCACTTAAGTTTTGTAGAATTCCGTTCACAATGTTGGTCTGTTTACCGTGTCACGCGCTGCTGCTTCAGCCATCATATGGTAGAAAATGTCCAAATAAAAAATGTGTTCAACAAGCTGACAGGAGTCAATCCATTTCTTTGTTGGAAGGGTGTAAATGTAACTGTAGTTTTAATGTTGTCTTTGTAAATATTCACTTTCCCATATGGCCACGGAGGAGAATCGGAGGGTCACATTCAGCGGACAGACACCGACACACTGTATTTTTTATATTTATTTCAACAAATGACAACCAAAATCAAACCCATAGAAGCTTGTGAACAGGTTTGAAGTGGCTGTGTGCAAGTTTAATTATTCATAAGCCAGGTGAGAGTCATACTGGCAAATGTAATGTTAATTATTAAACCAAATAAAATACAAAACTTTCAAAAACACTCAGCTATGTGATTATTTTATTGAGTGATATAGCAGTGGGTTCAGTCAGTGACATTATTAGATTTGCTATACAGCGTCTCCCCGTCACCTCCTCAACCTGCTTCCCTTAGTGTTTTTACATGTAGAAAAAAGGAAAATTATATTACACCGTCCAGTTTTTTCACTGAAGGATGATGTGAGCTCCTGTTGCAGTTCCCGATTAAGCATAAATTACCTACAATGGCGACATTTTTCGTAATTGCACCAAAATCAAAATTACTGCCCTAAACTCTCTAGCAGAAAGACAGCACGATATAAACAAACCAGACTTGAACTGAACACGGCGTGATGGCGTCTCGATTGCAAACAACCTATTGAAGTCCACTATAAGGAGAATAATCCTGGAATGTTTTCATCAAAAACCTTAATTTCTTTTCGACTGAAGAAAGAAGGACATGGACATCTTGGGTGACATGGGGGTGAGTAAATTATCAGGAAATTTTTATTTGAAAGTGGACTAATCCTTTAAGCAAAAGCTGTTAATACACATTTTAACAAAACGAAACCATACATGTTTTAATGCTAGTGAATAAAATGCAAATACAAAGTCAAAGAAGGTTAAGTCAGTGGTTTGATATATTCTAAGAAATTAGGGATCAAACAGTGTGAATGGAAAGGCATTAGAAAATAGAATAAAGACAAAAGAATAATAAGTATTATTTAAGTAAACAAAAGAGTCCAACAAGTGTGTGCCCATTGAGAGAAATAAACAGCAGATGTTGGTTATTACAGACACATTCACGTAAGCGAGTAGACTATGGCTAGTAAATGTAAACTTCTTTAATTTAATCAAATGCTGTTAATACACATTTAGTTAACAAAACAAAACCATGTACATTTTAATGCTAGTGATTAAAAGGAAACGATCCACCCGCATGCCTCTGCTCAGCCATTGTGCCTTGATCTGTTGTGATCTGCGTCTCGAGCTGATGATGTAACTTCGAGGGGGGGCATGGCATGGCCAGGCCTGTTGCACACGCCCCAGTCCCTTGACTCCACCCCCCGGTGTCAAAACAATGCCATAAATTGAAATGCACAGAAAAGTAAAGTGCAAAGGCTGCAAGCTCATACTTGAATGAAACACAGATTAAAAGGAGTGTTGCAAATGAATTAGTAGGTGTGACCATGGAAAATATGTGTTGCAAAATCATTGCTGCTAAAAATCTGTTGCAGAGATGTATATTTTATTCTTTATTTTCGTTTGCAAAACTTTTTTCTCTCAATACTTATTTTTCTTTTGCAAAACTTTATTTTCTTTTGCAGTACTTTATTGTTTTGCAAATATATGTGGCATGGAATTGACTCCATAGGCCAGTCACTTGTTTCATTCTTGAATGAACCAGTGTTTTTGAACAAATCAGCTGAAGGAATGATTCAGCAATCCGCTTATGCCTGGTACACATTGTATGATTTTGGGCTGTCCCAGTTGAAAGATGACCAATCGTGAAGATTCCTGCAGTCGTAGCTCCTCCTCCTACGTTTGGTCTTGCGACCAAAGATAGCCTGCAGAAATTTTCTGACAGTGTCAGAAATTTAGCATGATCATCTCAGTGTGTTTGCTGCTATGACCTACATTTACTGACTAGCCAATAAAAATGCAACATGAATCAATACCTAAAAACTACAGTTGCCAAAGTGCTATTCATCTTGCTCTATTTGTTTACCACTAGAGCATATGCTGATGACATTTTATTCTTCTATACAAACTTGTGTCGTAGCCTACATTTTCAATAGGTTTCATCATCGTGCAGTCTACATACATGTTGTACACAAGTTTATTAGATCCATGTCGTTCAGTGTGATTTGTAATCCCTTACGCAAAGAAAATATAATTCCTTCTATATGAATGATCAATATATTAAATGATTTAATGGTATATTTGAACATATACAGAATAATATATTGTGTTAATATATTACAATATATTCAATAATACATAAGGAATTGCCGCTTTTCATATACTGAAAAGAAAATTGATAATATGTTTACTAATGTATCATAATTAATGTAATTTAATTTAATGTAATTAATGTAAATATATTGCAGATATATTTACTTATGCAATATAAACACACATATATAGAGAAATATATAATGTAATATATTTCTTATATTTTATAATTATTTACATTATGTTTCATATTTTTTAAGCTAGTTAACATAAGCAAAAGTTCACCTGCATGTATTAAAGTATTAAGCAAAGAGACTCTCACTGCGCTGAAGAATGCACAGCCATTACTTTTTAAATAAAGTAATTATAGTCTTAATGGTGTTCGGTCAATCGTCAACCTAACCACAGGCTCTTCTCTTCAGCACAATGGTAACCCCAAAAACTCAGACATACCAGAAACACTTTTAAATTCCAAAAAAATGCAACTTTAAACATTAACAGACCTCCCACTATATTAATTTTGAGCAAAACACATGAAATAGGCAAAGCATGCTGGGAACTAGAAATCTGTTGTCATGGAAAACTCATTCCGTAAATGTGTATATATGTGTGAACATACATTCACATTTATATGAGAACATGTATGTACAATATATGTACACAATAAAGGATAAAACTTAATATTACATTTAATGCTATTTTTGTCTTCATTTCTAAATATTTTTATGTATCAATATATAGCCATACATGGTCACTGCATATATTGCAGTATATTGAAAAATATAAACACTAGTTTTCCATATATGGGAATGTATTATGTAATATATCACATTATATTTTGCAGTATATTTCCATATATTTTTGTTCCACAAGGGATGATCTTATAGGATTGCTGAAATCTCACAGTCTGTAGCAGCTGATCCTGAATGAATCAGCTTTTTGAACAAGTCAGTTGAATTGATTCACTGACTCGCTTATAGGCTTACAGTCGCTTGTTTCATTCCTGAATAAATCAGTGATTTTGAATGAATCGGTTGAATGAATGATTTATCAACTCACTTATAATGACAGTGCTTGTTTCATTCTGAATAAACCAGTGTTTGTAAACAAATTGGATGAAGTAATGATTCAGTGACTCACTTAAAAGACAGTCGCTTGGCTTGTTTCTGAAGTGTAGCGTTTTTTAACAAATTGGCTGAATGAATGATTCAGCGACTCAATTATAAGTATCTATAGTCTTGTTCCATTCATGAATGAATCAGCTTTTTGAAGGTATCGAAAGCTTGGACAGCTGACGTGTTACCTCGCTGCTTTATCTGACAATGACTTTGCAGGCAGCATTTGCGCACAAAACTGATCTCGGACAGTGAAGCTATATTGGATTCGGAAGTGCCTTGATGCCGTCCTACCTTGCAATGCATCCTCTGAAAGCAGCATTTTTAAGCTTTTGGACACAGCCATTAATAAGGACAGTAACATGTTTTGTTCCTGAACGAATAGGCTGAAGGAATGATTCAGTTTCATAAGTGTCTTTTTTTTGTTTGTTTGTTTCTGAAATGTAGCAGCGTTTTTGAATGAATCGGATCAACAATGATTCAGTGACTCATTCATAAGGGCAGTCACTCATCCAAATGATTCTCGCTTAAAAAGGACAGTCGCTTAGCTTGTTTCGTTCCTGAATGTATCCGTTGAATGAATGACCCTGTCATAAAGACAGTCACTTTGCACCTTCTACTGGCGTTACAATGTAACCTGAAAGAGTCCATGAACAACCTTTGGAGCTGCATGAACAAACCCTCATTCAATCTGTCCTCAGGGGAAGAACATATGACTGTCTATACAAAGCATTTCACATTAGAAAATGTATATGATTATTTGTTTAATGACCTATACTGTATATGCTAATGTTTTTTTTTGTTTGTTTGTTTGTTTGTTTTCATCATACATTAAATCCTAAAACATTTGAAAGTTTGAAGATTTGTTCTAGATTTTCAATGTGGTCTCAGCCTATACATACAGTGGGGACCAAATGTCTAAGTAGCCTATACTTATATCCAAGACTGATTAGAGAAGGGCATTATTCATTTACTGAAAGTGAAACTGAATGTTGCCAGAAAAAGAAACTAGGTGTGGTAGAAAAGTAAAGACACAACAAAGAGAGAGAGAGAAATTTAGAGTGAGCGCAGAAGAAAGAGAATAAAAATCACTCTGGTCACCATCAAAGCTAATGCAAGGTAAGCTTGAACATGTATTATAATTTCTTATAAACAACCTTCTTATAATTTTGAATGTACAGCAATTGTATGACAGGGCAGAATATCAAAGCAAGCATAGGTAATAATAGGTCAAAGATGACATAAGCATACTTTTAAAACATATTTTATCTGATGGAATGGCAATTATTCATTATATGGCTTAAGAGTCAATTTGTAGGGACCGCTGTATATGTTTAAATTCCCCATATAGTTTTACTTTTAACAATGCATTTAAATGTCTTAGTTTAATAGCTGACTGATCTCTCTGGTCACTGGTGGTATGACAACAAAACTTCCTAAAAAGGGATAAAAGAAATCAAATACATAAAAATGTAAAATCTTTAGTTGTATTCCAAGTATGTACATGTTTCTATGCTATTTAATGTGTTTCACGTTACCTGGTGCAGTATGCATTTCTTCCTTTTCTTGGAAGTATTTATAAATGCATGCTTAAAATATTATTAATTGAACACACAGTGACCTGAGCATTATTGGTAATGTTAACACTGTTAAAGCTGTCATGTTGCTGTAATGTTTCATCTTTAAGTTGCTTTATATGCATCACAGTAATGTCTGTGGTTACATTTGGATATAGAAATAAATCAGCAGGTGCTGTGAATCTCACCAGCTTGTGGTTTCATTTTCCGTATGTGGGTTAAGCTCTCTCTATTGGTCATTTTAGGCGAAATGCAAAGAGCTCCAATAACATATATACCTGTATCCAAATGAAGCTAGAGATGTTAGTGGTGGAATAAGGAGTGGCATTCATTATCGTAAAACCTGCGATTCCTGTAAACCCACTGAATCAGTATGATGTCATGCACAGCTGTACAAAGTGCATGAAAAAAAAAAATAGTCCAAAACAGGAACCAATTCAAAACTGAAAATAAATTATTTTATATTAAACTTTTCTGGAATTTATGAGTGTAAAAGCACAATAGATATAGATGAAGATGCAGATGGGTGTTTATTTATCTATGGCCACTTTTGGAGGAAAAAGCCCATAGAGGAAAATGAACTCTTAAAACATGCAGGTTGTTGCTTTTGCCCCCCTTGAAATCGTGCTCCTTTGGCTCGGATGAAATTGCGTTCCTGGTCCACCTCGTTTGAAATCGCGGGGCCACCCCAAGACTGGGGGCCCTAGAATCATCACCACCTTTCGCTCCCGCTAGCGACAGCCCTGCACATATCACAGGGGAATTCTGTTATGCATGTAATTTTTATGAAAATAATGAACATTTCGACCACAACTCAAATGATGCATTGTTTTTAAAAGCATTCTGTGGTGGATGTGTTGGATTCACACTGATGAAATGACATTTTGAACAATGTTTGGAATAAAAGGCTTACTTCTTTTGTCTTGCTAAGGTTAATTTCATTTAGATGTTCTAAATTATAAAAAACATAATTTGACAAATTGCAGCTTGTTAGAAATTACATAGAATAAAAATTATTAATGGTCTCATATTTATCTCAAGCTCTGTGCTGACATTGTTGTCTCCTTGGCAAACAAGTACACTAACTTTTTAAATTACTGGGTGTTTTGGACATTATGTCACAAGTGTGGGAAAGCCATACATTTGTCTAAACTGTGAATGTGATGTGTTCAGATGTGTGGTGTGATCGGAGAGGACGGTCTCGTCCCCAGAGCGCGCAGCAGGCTGCCAGTGGTGTGTGCTGCTGGACTCGGCCTTCTTATGCTGGTGTTTGCGTGGCTGCTGGACTCTGACAGCTTCAGGGAGAGAGCAGGAATGTTCCTTTTTTGCCTCACAGTGGAAAGGTTTATTCACAGTATGTGTTTGTTTGCAGAGGAGTGGCTCGTTCATTCAAGGCAAAGGTTAGAAAACAAATTAAACATTTGAATAAATTTTCTCTGGGATAAAATTGTTTTGGTATTGTTTCAGTATAATATGCTCTTTTCCAGGTATCATGGCAGAATAAATGAGATCTTTCAGGCTTGCTTTCAAGGACATGTCATTCTGGGAATGTGTGCAATATTCCTGATGCTAATGTTTGGTGGCGTTTCCTTTTCTCATGAGCAGTGGAGCACCATGACCATCACATGTGCCGTTTACCTGTTGCTCAACAGCCTGGGGGTGCTGGTAAGATTTATCCCATGCCAAGAGAACAATATCCATGTCCAAATTAAAAATATTTATGAGAATGAGCAATTTATGAGCAAAAAATGCTATTTATACATTATTATTTACAGAATGTTTTTCTGAAACATAGTTGGACGTTCCATCGTCTAATGACGTTACTACTTGCCACTTTTTTAAGATGGTTCAGAGAACATTCAAAAATAATATTTCCATAATACTTGCAAAATGATAAAATAGAGAAAATATTCACTTAAAAAAGATCTATTAGGCCCTTGGGTCTACTAGAACAGGTTTTCATGCTTGAACGTTTAAAAAATGCATTATTTTTCAGATATTTGACATTGTTGCAGCACCTCTCTTCCCAGTCTGTCAGTAACGCTCTGGGGTGCGTTTCCCAAAGCGAACTATGGCAAGTTTCGTCGTTACCAATAGAGTTCAATGGGACTTACGACCATAGTTGGCTAACGATGCTTTCGGGAAACGCACCCCTGTTTAGTTCCTGTCTCTATAAGCCCCTCCTTCTGAAAAGCACAATGTGCTTTGATTTGTTGGCTGGACCAGTGTGTTGTGATTGGCCAGCCGCTTCAAGCGTGTTTGGGAAATGTCACGCCCTTTACCATAACTGTGAGTCAACACTGCTAACACAACTCAACCATGCCTCAACCTTTTTTTGCATATGCCTTGGGCAGGAATTTTTTAAATGAGGAATATTGTGATGTGTTCATCCCCGGACTACAATCAATGCGTTTCAGGGAGTTCAGAAATGGTGCTTACTGACCTTTGGAGTGACTTTATGCTTTGTAACTTTGCAGACCTTTCAATATTCAATATTTGTTCAACTGGTTTAGTTACTTCCTTGCCAAAGGAACAGTATGCAATGTGGCAAAGCCAATTCTAACTTACAATGGTTTTCAAGTAATCACATGGCCGAGTCTATTATCTCCAAAAATATCAGATAATCACATTCATGATTGACTTGTAACAGGAAACATAAAACACACCCAGCACTCATTTCAAGTTCAAGTACACACACTATTTGGATTACATAACGTCAACAAAAGGCATGGTAAATCATTTCTTCTGCTTCACTTCCACCATCTTGCTAATTTTGCAACCACACAAGGGCTGTGTCTGAAATCGCCCCCTATATCCTACCCTTAAATAGGGCACTATTTGAGCCATTTAACCATAGTGGACGTTATCGAGTGCACTCATTCAATCCCACAATGCACCGCAATAGCGAGTGTACAACTGATGTACACTCAATGCCTAGAGAATACCAATAATGCACTGTGAGGGTTGTGCCGAACGAATCCACGTCTCACAAGAAGATGGCACCCGCAGCTGAATCATCCATTTTCCAAACCGCTGTTCCAATGTGGGTACAGTGTAATATCATACAGGTATATATTCCTTTTCAATTGATTATTAAATTGTTTAATTAAGGTTTATGCATGCTAGTTTCCATGACAGAATTCAAGATACATCTTTTCATTACTACTGGTACTGGAGCTGCCAGTTTCAAATGATTATTAAACGGCAAGCACAAACTATGCAAAGCGGCAGCCCTTCCGGTGCACGCAGTGTCCAAATTCACTCACTCATTCATTCATTCACTCCTTCAAGTGGACTATGTTAGTGGACTAATATAGGGAATAGTGAATGAGGGTATAGGGGGTGATTTCGAACACAGCTACGGACTGAATTGCAAATAGCATACCAGCGTACACTCACTGCCATTTGTCATATAAAGACACTAGCCATCCTATCACCAAATCTTACATGTATATGGGCCTGTCTCAATACCCAGACTCACAGTCTTTGCACTTGACACTTTCATTTCCTGTATTTTGCCCAAGTGCTCAAGTGGGCGTGAAGACAGTCAGCAAGTGTGTGTAGAACCTTTAATTACTTGATGGGACACACACTTACAACAAAGTGTTGTATAAATCCAAGTTTTTACAGAGCTTTATTTACAATAATTTGAACCTTAGAATAAATGTCTAAATGTCAGTTTAGTCCCTATGGGAAATTTAGCTTCCACAGAAAAATCACTCTGAAGGTTCTGTCTCTATGCACACGCATCTCACTCAATTTCAATGATAATTTATTGCCATTACAAACATCTATGTGTTTGTACTGCAACTTTGCTGTGGACGGTTAAAAGTAGTGCAAGTCAACTAAAATAATAAAAAGTAATTTAAAGTAATTAAAAAAATTAAGTAACATCTCTCTGTTTAACTTTTGGTTCTCTTTATCTATATATTTCTGTGTTTGCAGGGCCCTGCTCCGGTGGAGATCTCAGAAATCTGCGAAGTGAAGAAGATGAATGTTGCTCATGGTTTGGCCTGGTCTTTCTATATCGGCTACCTCAAATTTGTCCTTCCAGGTACATTCATTTGCAGTCCACATGTTAGCCATTACTTGTTGACGCCTCTAGAGGGCAGTAATGATGCATCACTTACTTAAACTTAGTGATGACCAAGTAACATTAATAGATACTGGACCTAATTTTTACATTGAAAATCTTTCAATTTACCATAGCTCTCAAATATTTTTCACACGTCCACATATTTAAACATGGTGTGTTGCGTTTGGTCATAAGGCAAGTTTAGTATGTGCATACATGAATGAGATATTAGTTTATTGGGAATTATTGGGTTGTTGGTGTTGTGGAGCATGGCAGCCCCTGGTCTCTTAATGCTTTCACATTGAAATGGGCAGTTTGAATATTCTTCATCATTTCTCATTGCATATTCAAACCACTGATCATTTGAGAGATTCTGCTCACTTTCCTTTTTCATTTTCACTTTTATTTTCTTTCACCTGCAGATTTACAGAACAAGATCAACCAATATTCCTCCACAAGGGTGAAACTGAGCTCTCCACGTCTACATATCCTTCTGCCCCTCAACGCTGTGGTCCCAAACAAACCTGAAGAGGAGGACACTAATGTGGTCTTCCACGAAAACCTTCCAGAACTGGAGTTGGACATAGCAGGGGTACGGAATCGTAGCTTCAAGAACTGCGTCTACAAGATCAACCAGGACAATAAGGTGGGCTAATGCTTATTACTGATCATTTAGGTTCTTTAATACTGGAGTTCATCATGAACATTTTTTATAAAAAAGCAAAAATATGATGATACGAAGAGCTAGCATTTAAGATGGTGTTTCCTTTGATTGAGAGAGGAGCTATGTTGCATGCCAGTGCATATGCTTTTTGTCCGTATTTCTCTGTTGTTGAGAAAGTACATTCTTTAAATTATGTGGTAAGGTGGTATGCCAGTATTAAAGTTGCAATATAATTAGTAATTTCTAAGAAACATTGATGAAAGTGGATCGGACAGAGCACCATGTCACTGGAGCTGGTGTGCTGCTGGCAATTGACAATAAACTCTCACTTGTGTATTCTCTTGTGTACTGTATGTTCATTTTTTGCTCTTCCTTGTTCTTTGTCAGCTTTGCTATATTTTTCACAAAGCATGCTTTAGCTATGATAAAGAAACGTCCACACTGCCTGTTTGTACATTTTGGGGGCAGAGCAATGATGTTTGTTGGGGTTAATTTCAAACTATTACTTAACTTTTCATAAATTTAAAGACAGCTGTAGCAACTTTAATCTTGCATTCCTCACCAATGGAAAACATCTAAAGCAAGAAAAAAGGTTTAGTGAGGTTCTATGCCAAAAAGGTATATAAGGAGAAATGTCTTAAATGATTGCATTATACCTGCATATTTCATGGGTTATTTCAATTTTGTCCAGAGATAAAGTATGTTTACAAGTTGCTTAATTCATACAGTTTAATTAAAATGAAAAATGAAATAAAACAAAAGTTAAGGTGAAAGAAAAGTACATTTCTATAATGTACTCAAAGTGCTCTATTTTCACGCACTAATTTTGTACTTAATATACTAAAAATTCTTCTTCAGTACTTCTTAAGATAATCTTAAGAATATCTAAGTGTACTCAGCTGTGCTATTTTGAGACACCATGAAATATGAATTAAAATGTGCTTTTAATATACTATCTCTGTATTAAAAAATTGATTTAGTTACCACTTGTAGTACACTATGTGGTACCTAAATACATTTGATTAATACAGAGATAGTATATTAAAAGGACATTTTAGTTCATATTTCATGGTGTCTCAAAATAGCACAGTTAAGTACACTTAGATGTTCTTAAGATTATCTTAAGAAGTACTAAAGAAGAATTTTTAGTATATTAAGTACAAAAATAGTGTGCGAAAAAAAGAGCACTTTAAGTACATTATAGAACTGTACTTTTTTTTTACCTGGGTCTATATATGAAACACCTGACAGAACTCTTTAAGGTTCTATATAGAACCTTTTCTTCTAAGAGTGTAGTATGCACAGAATTATACTTAGAAGATCTACCATAAATATCCAGCATGGATAGTATGATAAATAATATCCAAATTAGGATGCAGCACAACACAACATTTAGCTGTCAAAAAAATCTCCTTTTGGCTAAAAACTGTACTGGCACTGAAAATAAATGCAAGGTCTTACCTTCTCTTTGTCTGTCTGATCCTAGACTTTTAGCTGTGTTCTGGAATATGCCACACCTCTGCGGACGCTGTATCAGATGTCCCAGGAGAGCAGCGCAGGGTTTGGAGAAAGAGAACGAAAACAACAGGTCTTGCTGTTCTACAGAACCCTGAGCCAAATTCTGGAAAATTCTCTAGAGTGCCGGAACCGTTACAGGCTCATCCTGCTCAACGGTGAGAAATTCCATTCAGATTACTAAAATGAGCAAGGCTTTTAATGCCCGGTTTCACAGGCAAGGCTTAAGCCTAGTTCCAGACTAAAATGTTTGAGCTGTCTTAACTGAAAGCAACTTGCACACCAGTAATGTTTTTTTTTTTTTTCTAAGGCACGTTTTTGTAAAAGCTATTTATGTGTTCTAACTGAACTAAGGCCTAATCCTGGCTTAATCTAAGCCCTCTCTGTGAAACCAGGCCGAAGTGTCTTGTCCTGGAAATTATCAAAATACAGTTTAAAAAGCTTATTTGGATATTATTCTTGCAGCATTCTCCTACAATAGTTCAGCTCATGTCCGTACTGATTTGATACAGCTGTTTTTCAGATGAGCACACAGGTGACCGTCATTACCTCTCCAGAGTGATCATCCAGCACCTGAAACAGCAGGACGGAGAGATTCACATGGATCCCATCCGAGAGCCACCAAATGAAATCCATCCAGTTCCAGAAGAGGGTCAGATTAAGAATTTCAGGGGTGCGCTGTATGCCACTTTCCCAGAAGACCAAATGAGCAGTGAACCCACCCTCATGTTCAGCCCACCCCAGTCATTAAGATCTGAACCAGTGGAGACTACTGATTATTAGCAGTAGCTATTAACAGGAGATGTGTGCTCTGCATGATTTCTTGGTTTTTCAGTCATTATTTTATAGACTTTGATGTAATAATAAAGAATCCATTAAACCAGCTGTTATTCATAATTTTCTCTGTGTATTTCCTCTCAGTCCCTTCTTGTCCTTCTTGTAATATCATGTACATTTTCTGCGACAAATATCTGCCAACACACCCAAAAGTGCTCATTTACAGGTCAAGGATTGCTAATATATTGCTCTAGAATCACACATCTGAGACCAGTGTTATTTTCAATGATACTATTATAGTTTTTGTTAATATTTTGAATTAGTTTGAACTTTTAGTGCTTTTTTAAATATATCTTTTTTTATTTATTATTAGTTTTAGTTTATTTAATTTAACGTTTATTTTATTTCAAGTAACGGTGTTTATAATGTTTTTTATGGCTTTGGTTTTAGCTTTAGTTAACCCTCTGGTGCTGTTCCGTCATTTTTGACTGAAATATTTTATGTTTTGGTTTCGTAGAATTTTTTACTTCATCGGAATGACACGAAACTTGGTAAAGGTTTTGGCACTTGCTATGTGAACAAAAAAAAAAGGTCCTGAAAAATATAGTCACACTTGCATAGTTTGGGGTCAAAAATGAGCCCTACTTGGATGGGAGGCGAATTTCATCTAGTGGAAATGTTTGGTACTGCGCCCAAACAAAATCTTACTGAAAGCTTGTTTTTTGAGATATCAAGCTCAAATTTAGAGCACTGTTTGCTTTGATTTTCTCAGTTTTAGAATAAAATATGTTTTGGAAAAAATTTATTTAATATCAAATGTAATATTTTTGTGCAGTTTTTCATAATAATAAACAAACTTCTATCATTTTTTTTTTAACTTTTTTCACTTGAGCAATAATCTGCCAAGTGTCTTCTTTAAAAAGAGACCAAACTTAAAGGCACAATATGTAAGATTTTTGCAGTAAAATATCCAAAGTTTTAGCCCAGAGTCCTCTCTTGCACCGTGAATGCGTGCAGTGGACAATTCGAGATATACCACATCTATAAATGTGAGAACCCAATATTGCTTATTAAGAGAATGTGGAGGCTTCCATCTTGTTGCTACTAATTTCTCAGCAGCTGTCAAGCCAGCTAAAAACACTCGTTTCAGAATTTTGTTAAGTTGGATGTCAGAGAGATCATTTAACATAAAAACAGATGGGGACTGTCACGGAGTCACAGCCTGCACCCTCCAATTACAACACATCATCACCAGATCTTCAAGCTCCACCCACTCGCTCACAATCCCCTGAGTTCTGATCACCTGCACCTGCACCTCATCACCAGTGACACTTTAAAAGACACTCACTCCCTGCACTCAGTGTCTGGTCTCATCAGACTTACATGGACTACTTACCCGCGTCTTCCTGTGTCTTTATCCTCTCGTCTTCCGTCTCCAGTTGTCTGCTCTCCGTTGTCATCCCAACCTGCAAGAAAGAACTCTCGTTACATCCAGCTAAGTGACTGTGTGAAAGTGCTTGTTCATCTACTCACCTGCCTTCTCCATTACCTGTGTTCGTGCCTCTGTTTCAATAAACATCAGTGTTCACTCACCCCTCTGCTTCCGTCTGTGTCCTGACACATTATTTTCCATGTCCCTTGGCAGAACAATTACACTGAATAAGACAAACATGTTTAAACAAGTTGTGATGACGGAGGTGATTCGTAAAACTGGGAAGATTCAAACTGAATCACACTGCTTGTCTATGACTAATATATTTTAATCCAACATTTATCCACAGATCAGATGATAGCTAATTTTAACTTTTTGAAATTACAATCTATGAAGCCCATTACACTAAAGTGAATGCAGCGGAGCAACTTGGCTAAGCAAACTAGTCCATCAGGTTTCTACAGCTGAGCTGATGTAATTTCATTGGTGGATTGACAAACTGATTCATTTTTATTACTCAGACTGCTATCTATTTCCAATGAAATGTGTGTGAAAATGTATTTAAAATTTTATATAAAATACATTGTTTGTAAATAAATAAAAGTATTATTATTACCACAAAATACATTTTAATTAACAAAATATTTTAATTTAACTGAGTAAAAGGTTTTATATCAGAAAAGACTTTCTACAATAGCATAAACCATATAAATTCAAACATAACGAAACATTAAACATTAAACACTAACAGATTTCCTCCTATGTGTAAAAACACAAAAAAATACTTAATCTTAATATTTATTCTCTTTGCTTGAGATGTTCCTAAAATTGCTCGCAATAGTTAATTATGTCTAACTTATTCAGTTTCTTAAGTTTTTGTTATGGAGTGAGTAACAATTAATAAAAATAAAAAACTTAAATAATAAATGTAAATTTTAAACCAAATTAACCCATGGATTTTTAAGCAATTATTGTGAGATATCCAACTCAAACAATCACTTTTTTTAGATTTTATTAATGGTGTAGTTATTTATTATTGTGATATTTACAAAGTCTATCTCAGTCTGTTGACTGAGGGGCTTCCCATGAATCAAAACTCTCAGTCATCCATCTAAGCAGCTGATTGAGACAACACGTCCATCAGGTTTTACTTTGACATTAATGGATGAACTATCACAAATTTAAATCTGTTTGTGATCAAAATCTACAAAGACTGATACGTTCCTCTTTGCTGAGGAGCTGTGAACTGGAAAGAAAGCTAAATATCTTGACTTAAGTCTAGTTTGAGGTCACATCAATGTTTTTTCTTAACAGCTGATTCAGTGAACACACACAATCACATTTTGCACATGTAATCACATTATTAAAACACTTCATGGTCAAAGGTTTACATTAGTTTATTCTTCCTTCCTTGTTCACCCACTCAAGAATACATATAAGAGATCTGTGGTTCACTTTTATTCTTTTCTCATTTACATAACCTGTAACTTCTCAAAGGTTGTTCTAAAGAAGTCTCATCTACTTCCTCATTATATCGTAAGATGGTTCTCCATTCAGTGGTGCAATGTGACATCATAGCGGCAACTGGTTGGTTAATGACAGAGAACAAAGGTGAAGTCACGAGGAAAAGTCCCTCATCGTGACTCAGAGACTGACAGACGGCAAACAGACAGTTGATGATTTAAGAAATGCCAGTAAGACTGTAAAAGCTCTTCCTAGATCAGCAAATCAGACAGACTTTAGTCACAGATATGCTCTCTTTTGGGTTTATATTATCCTTCATTAAAAATAGAATCAAACTCAGCACATCATTTTAGAGTAAAAACTGATTGCCAGAAAAAGAAACTAGAATGAGAGTTTTAAATTTAGCGAATACTGTTTTAAAAAGCAGGTACAATAGATCACAGTTTATTTATTAAATCAAAATTTAAGCCTTATAAATATTTAGATTTCAAAGAGTGATTGTAAGAGTGTGGAAATATTTTCTGGGTCATGAGGAGCATTTTGCTCCTCATAGGGATAGGGATAGTTCACAAATGTTAGTTTGATAGTGAAAGAAAGTTCACCTCATTGACTTCCATTGTATTTATATTTGACTTCCACATACTATGGAAGACAATGGGGCCTAACTGTTTGGTTACCGATATTCTTCAAAATATCTTCTTTTGTGTTCAGCAGAAGAAAGAAATTCATACAGGTTTGGAATTTGAAAATGAGTAAATGATTACAGAATTTTCATTTTGGGTGAACTATCCATTTAAGAGTACTGTGCTGACAGGCTGCTGAACTGGATTTTACTGACTGCAGTGTTTGTCTTTCTGGTCATGTGAGTCTCACCTGTGAATAAACACGTCTAATATCACTGTCTGAATCATTGTTTTTTACATTACATTCTTCTTCTGTTTCAAATATTGCTATAATATTCCCAGAATTGTCTGCTAAAGATGAAAGTAGTTTAGAAATTTACTTTGCAAGTACATGCAACATCAACTTATTCTACTAACCCTAACCTTATCCCTAACAGTCTACTAATACTCAACTAATACTCTAATGAGAGTTAGTTGACATGTGTGACAATGTTACTTATAGTTAACAGAATGTCTAAAGGAGGACATCAAAATATAGTGTATCCAAATTGAGAAACTACATGTAAAATAAATAAAGCAGTATGTATTTAAAGTGAATTAAATTAATTCAACTAAAACTATTTAAGTGAAATAGTAAATAAAATAGAAAAAATACCCATGAATATATGATTTAAAAAAGGTGAATCCATTTTTTTAAAAAGGAAATAGTGATCAGTCACAGCATCTAAAAATATAAACATTAGGCTATATTACTACATAATATAAATATATAACATTTAAATCCAAAATCCTTATAATATAATATATAATATAATATAATATAATATAATATAATATAATATAATATATAATATAAACGCAAGAAGCCGGTGAGGTTGCATGATCTGATTTAACCACTCACGGGTTTGCGTAAGGTCGCCCATCCCACAAACTTCAGCTGATGCAACAACAGAGCTCAGTATAAATACAGGCTGCCGTGACAGAGCCACACATTTCAAGCTCTCGCATTCATGGAAGGAACAAAGAAACACTCAGCGGAAGAGTTGGGCGAGCTCTCGGGGAAACACTCGGAGGAAATCACGTTAAAATGGTCTATACACAAGCTCTCGTGTTCGGTAACGGGATGTCCGCCAGGAGAGTTCAGGAAAACCTAGCGGAGAACCTGGGCTTTCTACAGTGCTATAGATCAGACAGACAGAAAGTAAAAGACTGCGGCAAGCTCGTGAAAGCACAGAGCTTATCAAGTAAGAATCTTTGCTGTCAAAACGATATATTGTTGGGGAAACGGGGGCAAGTTGTCACAGACACTCTGTCGCAGTAACTATGTCAAAAGTTTTGGTTTTGTATGTTGGTTTTAAATAATCTATTTCAAAAATGTTGAATTGGGATCTTTTTGAATGAAAAACGGTTGAGGCAAATTGTCACGTGTTTTATATGTTTATATTTAATTAATTTATTTTTATATATTTTATCTTATTTTTAAAATTATAACAATATAATTGTTATCTTACCTTTAATTATCTTGCTACAACCTGACACTTAATAAAAAAAATACATTATAAGTTGACCTTTGACCTAATGTATATCATTGTGATTTTTTTTTTTTTGTGTATAAAAGTTTTTTTTTTTTTTTTTTTTTATAAGTTTGAAGGGCATAATTCACATAAATGATTTTAAGTTGTTATATATTTATATAATGGAATGTATTTGTTGAACTTTTCAACAATTATTGCAAATAATAAATTCTATTTTTATTATATTAAATCATATATGTTTTATTGTATAAAATTAAAACATATAAGACATGTGACAACTTGCCCCAACCTGACATTCAGTTTTAAAATATCTATATTTATTATTAGTTAACAACTTTGTTACCCTTTACATTTTGGTTAATATACAATGAATAGAATATTCACATTGACAATATATATTGTATATAATGTACCAACAAAATGTATTAAACTTTATCTTTTAATGTTCAAAAGCTTTTCTGTATCGAGACTTTACGAATTGTGACAACTTCCCCAGTCTGCCCTAATATTTCTCATTAAGGTCAATTTTAAAGAACATGTGATTATTTTATTGCTGACACTATGAGCAGGGATGTACATTGTTCCAGTTTTCCAAACTTGCAACATATTAATTCTGCTCAGTGCTCACTAAAGTCCAACAGCTTTGATCAGCTGATGACACTGTATTACAGGCTGACAGTGTTAGTTTCCTAATCCTAATCTAATGATCCATCGGTCACTCTCAAACTGCTGAGGCGTAAAGTTTCTGTCTGATCATCTGAGCCTGACACATTCTTCCCATTTACTCATTCACAGGTCTGGGATCTGAGTGCAGTTTGGAAGAGGAGGAAGGAGAAGACGTGCGTCCTCAGCTCGACCTGTCCAAACGCATAGAGAAGTGCCTCTATGACGCGAAAGGAGCGAGTCTGCGCTGCCAGGAGCTGCGTCTGCCTAGGCACATGACCACACGTGTGGCCGGAGGGATCCTGTGCTCATCCACGGATGAGCCGTGTGGGATACGGGGCGCACTGATCCACATGTTCATGGAAAGCAAAGGCACACTACTGAAGCTGGGCACCATCATTCCTGATCAGAGTCTCACGCCGACCTTTGAGGTCTCGGTGGTCCTGCAGCCTGACATGGGTGGATGGCCTCCACTGAAGATCCTGTTTGGGGGCGGAAAGGTCTTGAGCCTCCGAAGGGAATACCGGCTGATTAAACGGAAGCTCTATTCATCCGCCACACCTACTGTACTTGAGTTTTATTAAAATTGTGGCATTAAAATAAGGAGACAATGCCTGAGGTCTCAGAGGATGAGGGCAACTTCAGGAAATGTTCGTTTTGCACATTGTTTTTCACTGTTACATCAATATATTTCAGAGTTTACCGAATGATGTTTAAAACTTAAAAGAAGTTGATATTGTGCAGCTGACATTTCTAGCACAATATGAGCAGCTATGTTGTTATAATATTGCTTTTTATGATACTTAAAAGATCATTAATATACATACAAATAATAACATGGAACCCGATGCATGAACGCAGTTCAAAAATTTAAAGTCAAAGATTTTTAAAGATATTAATTTCTTTAAAAATAATCTTACTGACCAATTATGTATAATCTGGGACTATATAATGTTGTAAAAGCTCATCAAAGAATAACAAACACTACTACGTTAGTTGTATTTGTCAGGTGACACCGCATGTGTGATAAGATCACAGTGGCATGTTTGTATGACTTGTGTTGCGACTACAGAATGTTCAGTTTTGATTCTTCACTACTGTTTACTCATGTTCAGGGAAATAGGAGGGTTCAGATTGTATATGAATCTCTCTGCTGATAAATGTTTGACGCCATTAAGTTATCAGTGTGTTTTTGTCTTGTGACTGTGAAACGAATGGGACAAGCTGGTATTGTCTCCCAGTGAAGCATTTGTAACAGTATTTTTGTTTGAAAGCAGTATGGAATAAATTATTCTTAAAAAAAAAAACATGAACATCTTGTTTATTTGCAGACTCTCATGTTTTATTAAAACATTTCACGACACTATACAAAAACACTGTACACAAAGGCTCTGTACAAAACTATATGTTCTTTCTAAACATACAGATGTCAAATTAAGTCTCAATTATTTTAAGAACAAAAACAAACTGAACATAGTACAGTAGGCCTTTAAACTGTAATCCAAAGCATCTAGGATCCTGACTAGAGAAAAATCAAGTTCAAAGAAACTGAGGATCCATATTCATTCCTATAGAAGAAAAAAAGCATATTTTTATTGCTCTTTCCTCAGTCGATCAAAGTTTCACATCATCCCAAAGTGATAAGGCGATGGTAATCTTTGTCTTGTACAATGGCTTGTAAGGTTTCATACTTGTCTTTAGAAAGTGACATTCTGCTTACTAACCATCTAGTGGTCATGATGGTGGTACATTCAGCTTTTTTAAGAGGCCAGTGTTGATGGCTAACTTTGTGACATCAAGTCAAAAACATTTACCCAGCTCCTCCAACCCCAAATAAACATGAGGTCAGTTTGACCTGTCCCGTGAGGTCTACTGGACCAGCTTTTCAGGTCTTGTACTGAAGGGTTTCTATGAAAGGGGGTTGAGCCCTTAAAAAGTATCTTCTTTTTGTGTCCAGCTGTAATCATACTGTGTTAAACCACTGAATCAAACCACCAAGGCATTGAGTAACTAAACTTAGCCAGAACTTCATAAAGAAACAGGGAAATAAAGCCTATTGAACTTCCATGACAGCTGCAGTGAAACATCTCAGTTCACTTTTTCATCTTCATGTCAGCCTCGATAGCACTGCGGCGCCCTCTGGTGCCTCCATCCTGGAAGAGCAGAGAAGCAGGGAAGACATGAGCCAATGCCTTTCATCCACTGTCCTAACACACCAGACCATCAGAGCCAAACTAACTAGCTATTACCTGAGAACAGGAAATGTGTGCGTTTCTAGAACATGAGAGAGTAAAGTACGAGAGTACGAGCTGAAACAAAAGTGAAACAGCATAAGAAATGCTGTTCAAGAGTGAAAGTGTTAATAGTAAAAGTCAGTTGCTTACTGAAGAGTTGAAGAGCATCTTTAAATGTTTCTTGAAGAGAAATAAAAAAACAAAAAAAAAACAAAACAAATCTAAAACATTAAAAGGGAAAGCTGACCCCAAAATAAAAATTTTGCATTATTTATTCACCCTCATATCATTCCAAATTGATACACTGATACACACACACTTATATATTACACTACCGCTCCGTCTACCGTCTTGCCATTATGCTCACCAAGGCAATTATTTGTTCAAAAATACAGAAAAAAAAAAACAGTAATATTTCAAAATATTATTACACATTAAACAGTCGTTTTCAACTGTAACATATTTTAAAATATAATTTATAGCTTAATTTTCAGTCTTCAGTGTCACATGATCCTTCAGAAATCATTCTAATTATACACACACACCAATCAGGCATAACATTATGACCACCGACAGGTGACGTGAATAACACTGATTATCTCTTATCTCTTCATCACGGCACCTGTTAGTGGGTGGGATATATTAGGCAGCAAGTGAACATTTTGTCCTCAAACTTGATGTGTTAGAAGCAGGAAAATTGGGCAAGCCTAAGGATTTGAGCAAGTTTGACAAGGACCAAATTGTGATGGCTAGATGACTGGGTCAGAGCATCTCCAAATTTTGATTTGGATCAATCTTTGATTTACCTGGGCAACACATGGAACCAGGATGCACTATGGGAAGAAGGCAAGCCGGTGGAGGCAGTATGATGCTTTGAGCAATGTTCTGCTGGGAAACCTTGGGTCCTGCCATCCATGTGGATGTTACTTTGACACGTACCACCTACCTATGCATTGTAGCAGACCATGTACACCCTTTCATGGAAACGGTATTCCCTGGTGGCTGTGGCCTCTTTCAGTAGGATAATGCACCCTGCCACAAAGCAAAAATGGTTTAGGAACGTTTTAAGGAGCACAACAACGAGTTTGAGGTGTTGACTTGGCCTCCAAATTCCCCAGATCTCAATCCAATCGAGCATCTGTCGGATGTGCTGAACAAACAAGTCCGATCCATGGAGGCCCCACCTCGCAACTTAAAGGACTTAAAGGATCTGCTGCTAACATCTTGGTGCCAGATACCACAGCACACCTTCAGGGGTGTTGTGGAGTGCATGCCTCGACAGGTCAGCAAAAGGGGGACCAACACAGTATTTGGAAGGTGGTCATAATGTTAAGCCTGATCTGTGTGTGTGTGTGTCTGTGTCTATGTGTATATGCATTATATATATATATATATATATATATATATATATATATATATGTATATATGCATCCTTTATGAATAAAATATTAATATTTTAATAATATTATTATTCATATCTCTTTTAAAAAAATCTTACGGGAAACAACATTGGGGTGAATATATAATGACAATATTCATTTTTAAAGGATTATTCGGCTAAATATATCACGGAGCTCACGACCTTTCAGCATACAGACCTGGATGTGTTCATAACAACAGGGACCAAATGCTGCTCAACAATCATGGAGCGAGCGAAGCAACCAGCTCTAACCAATCGGAGAACAGTATCAGAGTATATAAATGTATGCGTGTGTTTGTGTTTGGTAAAAGGGGACGTTGAATATCTTTGTGGTCTTCAGCCTGGATACTTACAAAGAGAGAGAGAAGGAAAGCAGGAGAGGCCATGGAGAGGCTGTCCTGTAGAAGGACAAACAGCACAGTGAGAAAAAGAGTTCACTATTTAAAACCTACCCTAGACAGAGAGAGACAGACAGACATGTACAACAGAGCAAAAGCAGATGTTATGGGTGCATACAGCAGGTATACTAATCTAAAACACTGATCATGAGATGGAAGACATGTGCAGAACCAGAATGACCAGACTTTTACAAGCAATGTACCGTATCTTGATGGACTTCTAATAGGGATGTCATTTGACCCAATAATTAGTTTTACCCTTAGTTTGATTGACACAGCAGTGATTCAATGTAACATTAAATTGCTCATAATATGAAGAGATAAGCTGAAAACATCTGTCATGCTTGTGCAAAATGACTGACAAAAGTTTTAAGTTGAAATAGACACTCATTTTATTGTTCTAAAAATAAAAACTGACAAATGATTTCATCTACATCTAATTGCTTATAAAAACAAAACTACTCATGATATTAATTATTCATTTTCATTTACGCAGTTTTCTGCAGAGCTGCTTTGAGCTACTTTGGATCATAATTTATTAATTTTGCAACATCAACACTTTACTGAATAGAACTGAATCAACATTGTACTGAATAGAGCTGAATAATGACATCCAGAGCTGCTTACTGCAGAATTTGAATTTTTCTCATATTTGATGAAGTTTGCATCATTGATCTTCTTTTCTGTTTATTACTGTGAAGCTACTTTGAAACAATCTTTTATTGTACCTTATTGTATAAAGTGCTATATAAATAAAAGTGAATTAGCAGACTCACTTTTGGGAATCTGACAAATCTTTTACATTGCCAGTCATCTTAAAAACATTATGATGAATTCAGGTCAACAAAAAAAAGTTGCTTACTGTTGGATTTTGTTTTCAGATGGTTGTGAATTCAAACAAAAACACAGACTTTCACACTAGAATGGTTTCGACCTTGAGTCTCTCGCTTATAAAACATGTCGGACAATGGAGCAGTTTTCTATCATAATCATCTGGTCACCCTAGAAAGCTTCTCTACATACAGGAACACACAGAAGAGAAAGAAAAGAAGGATTAAATGGAATAAAAATGGAAAAAAGAGAATCCAAAGACTGTAGATACTAAAGGGAGGATTTGTGGGGTTGATGAGTAACAGAGATGTGTATATATGTGTGTTAGCCAGATGAAGGCATGTATGTAAGAGTGTGTTGTAACTGTTTCCATGACGACCGCAGCACTCCAACATAAACTCAAATAGATGGTGATGAAATGAGTGTCCAGTCATTTGAATGATCTCAATCACACAGCTCAGTGTGAAAGCATCACTGAACAAGACCATGCAAAAAAAAACAAACAAAAAAAAAAACAACAACAACAACAACTTTCACTTAACTTTGGTCTGGTGTGTGTTGAAAAATAAAAATGGAGAAGATTCAACAACAGAAGACACCAAAAGGCTGTTTAACCCAACCCTTACACAACATACACAAATAAATTGTTTACATTTTCACAATAATCACACACACAAGATGATAATATACACTATCGTTCAAAAGTTTGGGGTCAGTAAGATTTTTTTTAAAGAAATTAACAAAAGTAAAGACATTTATAATAATGCTACAAAAGATTTCTATTTCAAACTTTATGTTCGTCAAAGAATCCAAACAATCCCAAAAAAATATAAAGCAGCACAACTGTTTTCAGCATTGATAAAAAACAAGAAATGTTTATTCAGCACCAAATCAGCATATTAGAATGATTTCTGAAAGGATCATGTGACACTGAGACTGGGGTAATAATGCTGAAAATTCAGATTTGCATCACTGAAATAAATTATTAAAATATATTACAATAGAAAGCAGTTATTTTAAATTGTAATAATATTACTGTTTTGCTGTTTTTTTGATAAATAAATGCAGCCATGTTCTTTCAAAAACATGTTTAAAAATCTTAATTATTCCAAACTTTTGACCGGTAGTGTATATACAGATAGATAGACAGACAGACGGACAAATAGAACCATAGAGTCTTTTAGAGAACAACAAGAGCCACAAATACGGTGCTGTGTGAAAAACCTGGAAGAGAAACTCATATGTTATCGACTCATTGTGTGTTTGTGCATGGGTTAGTAGTGCAGTAGTCATCTCACCTGCAGTGCCCTTGATTCTCACCTGTGAGTGTGTGCTTGTGTGTGTACATCACTGACCTTCTCATTAGTGTCTTGTTTGGAGTTGTTCCTTTTCCTTCTGGCTGGTGGTTCTGGCTCTAAATGAGGGTCTTTGTGTGCAGGACTCAGGGTCTACATACGAGACTGTGTGTTAGTGCAAGTATCGCTAACCTTACTGTCAGGGACTTCAGCAGTTCAGGTGTGTGTGTGCGCGTGTGCGTGTGCGTGTGTGTGTGTGTGTGTGTGTGAGTGTGAGTGTGAGTGTGAGTGAGTGTGAGTGAGTGTGAGAGTGAGTGAGTGAGTGAGTGAGTGAGTGTGTAAGGGACAAAAAGTCTGTTGTTTGCGTCCTACCAGAAAGGGTTTAATCTATGTGGAGTGTGTTGAAACCAAATTGCTTCTGGATCAATCTCACAAAAACATATCTGGCTACATTTCAGCCCAAAATCAAAGGTACAGTGCATTCAGAAAGTATTCAGACTTCATTTTTTCCCCCCACATTAAACAAAATGTATATTATATATATTTAATATATATCTTCTTATTTTGGGGTAAAATATGACCCGAACAAGTTTTTTACAGGTTTTGTGAGATTCACCATACAAGGTTTCAAGTTTATACAGGAAACTATTTGGGCAGTGACACTTTCCTGCATTTCAGCATTTTGGGATTTTAAAACTCAGCTCAGGGACTAAGTGCTGAAATGACAATTTGAGCGCAGCCATCCCATCAAGAGTCAGAAAATCAATTTGTGCAGATTACCTGTGAGTATTACAACGTCATGTGCAGTTCGTGGTCGCAAATCCATTTTGAGTGTACTGACAGCTATTAAGTCTGCAGCCTAAAGACATTATGAGTTATATTTCCTGATGATGCTTCAGTTTGTGTTTTCTCATTCTTTCTCAGCTGGACTGAAATCAGGTCAAGTTGCAGGAATTGGCTGCTTAGTGCCAATTGTCAGCCGATAGTTGGAGGCATATGGTTTTATCCAAGTAAAAATGATGTTTTCAGGACACTTTTGAATTCATGCTGCTTCAACAGATACAGAAATAAGAGCCAATCCCACAGATAAAGTTCCATGCTGTGGTGCACAGGAAGCTGTTTTTCCCATTCCTTTCTTTGACTCTCGCTCTTCCTAAACCATTTCACTGTCCACAACACTTCACTTCAGATGTCCACAGACTCTTTGATGTCCTGTCCTTGAGACGTTTGAAGCTTCTAGCCTTGCTCTCTAAAAAAAAAAAATCCCAGTCTATATCCTGGAAAAGGATCAAGGATCTTGATTTGTTCTAGAGATGCTATTTTTCTTCAGAACTGCACATGCTTTTCACTCAGCAGTGTTATTGTTAACTAAAACTAAAATGATTAAAAATAACTTTCAAGAATTGAAATAAAGCTGGAATAAAATAAAATATAAATATTAGATAAATAACATGGCAACTTAAAAAATAAGTGAAATAAACATAAAGCTAAATAAAAATGTTTAATAAAAGTAAAAGAAATGAAAATGACAAAAGCACATAACAAAATAGCTAAAACTTAAACTAAAATTAAAATAAAAACTGAAAATATAAAATTAAAAGCCTATTTAAAATATTATAAGTATATAGTATATATTAATAATACTGAAATAACAGTCTTAAAGACCCTCTAATGGTCTTCCTGCTTCTTTGAGCTCTCTTTTGTCTCACTGAATGACCTGCTCTAATTTTTATATCATGAAATGACCAGCTATACTGACACAGACCTGTTCCTTTCATGTACTAACGAACCAATGACAAATGAAATAATAAATACATCAATAAGAGTTTGTCAAGCTGTTGAAAAATGATTAAATGTCACTGGCCAAATAATTAGCGCTGAAAGCATTGTGTAATTGATGCGTCTCCACATAGTGCTCACTGTGTGTTTGTGTGTTGATATTCTTCCAACCTTCTCCACAGCATCTTGTTTCCACTCATGGTTTGTGTGTGTGTGTGTGTGTGTGTGTGTGTGTGTGTGTGTGTGTGTGTGTGTGTGTGTGTGTGTGTGTGTGTGAGTGAGTGAGTGTGTGTGTGACTATCCACGTGTGTCTCTAACCTTCTCATTGGGGTCTTGTTTGCGGTTGGCTTCCCTTCCACGCAGGCTCTTGGTGCTGATGCCTGATTCTGACGTTTGCATGATTAGCTGAGTGGCCAAGAACTGCTGGATCTGCTCCAGAACGTCCCTCCGCATCTCCAGGGCCATGTGGTAGACGTCATGATCCGAGCTGTTATACATCACCGCGTTCTGGAACATCAGCATGATGTCACGTTGGAACTCTGCCGTTGTACGGATCTGCCCAGACTCAATGTTCTTCTTGATGGCTGACAGGTCCATTGGTCTGAGGAGGCAGAGTTTTCAGGAAAGACAGAAACATTATTAGCCAATAGAGAAAATCCTTATTTTAGGCCCTATGAAATGCATGTTATTTTTTCCCAAATTCCCCAAATTCTCCGCTTTATTTTTCCTGGATTACATTTTTGTCCATTTTAAAGCTGCAGTCTGTAAGTTTTGCCTCTTTGTCGTCATCTCTGTTTGAAACCTGCAATTGCAGTTATTTGCGGAATTATCATCTTTACGTGGGTTGTGCTTCAGCACGGCTCCTCAGTGCGGATGAATCTAATGTTTGCTGTCAGTCACCACATCGGTGTGAATACTGTATTTCGGAATCACAGATTTTACGTCTTGGAAGTATGACCAAAATAAGAATTTTCAAGCTGACATTTTTGTTCTGACCAACAGAAAAAAAGAACAACAATAAATCGCACTGCTAATGGTGATTAAATCTAACGATTGCTTAGCTCGGATCATGTCAAACCATGCAAATTATTATTAAGGTTATACTTTGTTCTCAAATTGTTAATGTTAACAACATTGCGTGACTATGTGCATTTAGTGTGTATTAGCGTTACTTGTAGATTTCAATTTCTGTAGTCACTCTGACCACAGTTTGAAGTCTTTTGCTTTTGACTACAGGTGAATCTCCAGTTGTCACGGATGATTGTCATTTGGCCCTTTCTGGATTACAATCCACATACAAAATGATAAGTTTAATTATTGCAGCTGCTGTGAGAAAAGGCTATAAATGACCCGCCACCTGTAGCATCCTCACATGCCATATACACGCCTACTAGCTGGGACTCCTTCTCTATGGAAACAGACGTGACGTAATGATGCAAAGACGAACGACTGCATGCTCGAATTTCCCACGGAAACCCACCAGTACCATCCGAATTAGGAAACATTATTACAAGCTTACCATTGTGAATCGGGCTAAAGTAAGGAGAAAGTTTTGAACACTGGCTGGTTATGTACTTGCTCATAAATTGATTTTGGATCATTTTTAACCAAAAAAATCTACGGACTGCAGCTTTAATTATTCTGGATTCCATTATGAAATTGGTTTTATTTAATTATTTCCCAAATTCCAATTTATTTTTCCCATTTTCAAAGTTTTCCATTTGAATTTTTCTGGATTCCATTTTAATGGTTTAAATAAATTTAAATAATCAAAAGCATGTCTAATCAAGTTAATTCATAAAATTAACAATTTAATAATTTCTTAACATTTTTACAATGATAGGGCTATATGAATTTTTTTTTTTTTAATTTTTCTGGATTTATGATTTAATACATATGCATTATTAATATTCACAGACACTCATCCATAGGGCAAATTAATTAATTGTACAGACATACTTTTGATTAATTCATATAAATTGCGCCACATTCTGTGACATTCCATGTTATGCTGTAAATTCCAATTGTATGACTGGATTTTGCGATTCCTTTCATGTTTTCTGCATTGTGAAAATTCTACATACTTAAAAGGATAAGGTTATATTTAAAGCAGTCTAAGCTTGGTACCTGTGTACAATGCTGTGATAACCAGGGGCGATGTCATCAGACACAGGCTGCAGAAACACACTTGCATACCTGAAATACAAAACGATAAATGATACACACACTACACAAACACATTTCTATCAGTTCTCATCATAAAACAGCAGCTGTGATAAGTATGAATTGCAAGCTTACCTGTGATTGGCTGCTGCCCGCCACACCAGCATGATGGCTTTCTTCCAGATCTTCTGAGCCTGCAAGGCCTCTTGATCTTCACTACACATTGAGCTGAGAGAGAGAGAGAGAGAGAGAGAGAGAGAGAGAGAGAGAGAGAGAGAGAGAGAGAGAGAGAGAGAGAGAGAGAGAGAGAGAGAGAGAGAGAGAGAGAGAGAGAGAGAGAGAGAGAGAGAGAATTGTTAAAGACAGATGAAGGATAAAAAAAATAAGTAATGTATGCTATCACACAAACATGTACTCAAGACACTCACAACTGTGATGAGGCAGGGCTGCTGGCGGTGGAGTCTGCAGTAGTATAGCGCTGAGAGTGACTGCCGTATCCATCCTCACTCTCACTGGCAGGAGGATCAACCTCTGAGAGATACGGCCCCTCTCCGTCCCCGTCACCACACTCTTTCATCTCCATCCCTTCATCCACATCCACCTCACTGCCTCCATCTTCTTCCTTAACCTCCTACAGCATGTGAAAGAGAAAAATCAACCGTAGACATAATAATCAATCATTAGCACAATGCGATTCACCGTTTTCTTTTAAAGTGTCCCTATTATACTTTTTTGAATATTACCTTTCACTGCAGCGTATAATATAGCTGTCTGTGAATGTAAACGATTTGCAAAGTTGTAAAGCCGGAAGTGCACCATAAATAAAGTTATTGTCTCGCCCCTCAAAAAAAGAATCGACTCTGGACTGCCTAAACAAGTCATCAGAAATTCCAGTCTCACTTTTGTGACCTGCATACGTAATGCGGTAACACATTTGCATAATGCCCGCCTATGGTCTTCATTGGTAGCCCACTAACATTGTCAACAATGTCTCAAACACTGCAGCTGTACATGTCGAGAAGATGCTGTTTTCTGCTCTGCAAAAGCAAATTCTCTTTGTAAACACTTCCAAAGGATGAGGATGTGAAGAGTCAGTGGTTCAAATTACCACAGCGATACAACAGGAGTATAACCTTTGACAATTGCTTCTCAAATTTCTATGAGGTCTAAATGGGATTTACAAAACACTTATCCATTAAAGATGGGACAGTACTTTATTTGGTTTAGTTGGTTTATGTGGTGCTTATGGAACAGCAGAAATATAACGGTTACCCTAGTAACCCCGTATACAAAGCACCTGTGCTCATTAGAATGGCAAATTTCTCTGAAAGGCAATGAGTTTGTAGGTGATATAAACACCACAAAGTAAATAATGTTATAATTCATCAACAGTAGATCATTAGCAATTGGCAATTGCTTGGCATAAATCTGTGATATTTGATTTGATCGCGAATTGCTCTGAAACCATGAGCCTGTAGAAGGCACAGCAGCACTAAGTATTTACTTTGAAACATGCAGTGCACACGTTTAAGTTTAACAATCAATCTTGTTTTTCTGCCCTAGAATTATTTTCTTAAACCATTTAAGATATTTAAGACTTTTTATGGCCTTAAATTTGATAAAACTAAATTTAAGACTTAAAGACCCATGGAAACCCTGAGCATTATCTAATTTCAAAACATCTGGGTTTGAAAAAAAAATAATCTATGCGTCCTTCCTGAATAAAAGTAACAAGAAATCTTGCTGATCCCAAACTTTTGAAAGGAACTGTATATGAAAAAAAATATTCACTTTGCTGCTGCTTTGCTGATACCTTTGTGTCTTTCGCCGATGCTGAGCTGTCCTCCGAGTCCAGACAAGGCGTCACCGTCTCTGGCTGAACCCAGTCCTCCCCCTCACACTTCACAGCTGGACTTGGGGTTCTGTTCTCCTGCTGTGTTTCCTCCATCCCACTTTCTCCCTCTGCTTCCCTCTCACCCTCAGTCTTAACCTCAGAGTCCTGGCTCTGCCCAGCGTCAGGGGCGACGGGCGCCGCAACTTCCCCTGTCACTTCGTCAACCGCTTCGGTTTCTGTAGCCTCCTCTACCAGAACCTCCATTTCTCCCTGCACACCCGCAGGGTCAGGGTCGCTCTGTGTGACTGCTGAGGCGGCACTCTGCTGGGTGATGGGCTCTGGTTCAGCTGCCTTAAAAGTCTGTGACTCCCAGGGGCTGGTGAGGGGGTGGCCCCCGACCGCTGGATCCTCACAGAGAGAGAGAGCCGCCTCCACTGCAGCTGCGTCCAGAGCCTCCACGGGGTCGTCCACCTGAGACAGAGGTATTTGATTACTTTGTTTCAGATTTGGCAATAGAAAGGAAGAGCTTTTTGAAGAGTTTATTCAAATAAAATGGAGGGAAACATGAAAGCATTTGGTGGGTTATAGACCTCTGGTAATTTGTGTTACATTTATAAATTTAAATACTAAACATAACATTCTAAAACATTGCATGTGTCACTTTTGCATTGTTTGTGTTGTTTTACTCATTACACTGATACATTTACACTCATTTACTATGTTTTTAATGAAACATAGTAAGTATTAGTAGTCACATTTTGTTTCTACACATTCTGCATTTGCAATTGTTAACCATAAAGGAGATGGTTTGTGTTCCCTGGGAACTGAACCCATGACCTTAGCATTGCTTGTGTCCATTGTTGTTACTGTTAATTAAAACTAAAACTATTAAAAATAATTTTCATTAATTGAAATAAAGTTGTAATAATATATACATTTTAGGTGAAATTTAAACTTAAAAAAAAATTAACTGAAATAAAAAGATGAAGTACTAAAATGACTAAACTGAAATAAATAACTGAAAGAAAATAGAAATATTTAAAAAAACAAAAACTAATAAAAATGACAAAAGCACAAAACAAAATTACTAAATATTTAAAGTAAAATTAAAACTGAAAAATATATAAAAGCTAATAAGAATTAAAAAAAAAAAAAATATTATAAATAGTGTATAAATAATAAATAACACTGCTAGTCTCATGCTCTTGCTCTCCCGGTAGAACTAGAAAATGTCATTTTGCACCCTGATATCTTTTGTCTTACTATGTATCACTCGCTACATAACTATAGGTTAATGATATAAAAAAAAATGAGGATAAAAAAAACTAAAAAAAAAAAAAAATATATATATATATTATATATTACTATCACTTTTCTTTTTTTAATTTTTAGACATTGTCAGCTTGTCTATTATAACAGTTTATAGCACTTACGGAGGAGATTTGCATTAAAATCACATGAAGTAGCAACCAATCACATCATCACAACCGTATACAGGTGGTTGTATGTTTTTGTGTGTGCATACCTTCTCTTCTATGATTGCAATGATGTCTCCCACAGTCTCCAGGTCCAGTTCGTGGGCCATGTATGACACTGACACCACTGTGTCCTCCTCCACCAGCTCTGCCTCTTTCCCCTCCACCTCCGCCGGTGTGGACGAACCTGCCATTACCGCCTCTACTCCAGAACCTTCAGCGACAGCTGCAGCTCCTACACATGCCAACAAACACAATGCTTACTCTTACTATGGTTCATCTCTTTCATGGAGTGCTCTGAAGAAGAAGTGATTACTGTTCTTCAGTGAAAAACCACAGCAATGTTTTTAAAGGCTGAATTTGGCCTTTGGGGACCTTTTTTTTTTTTTTTTTTTTTTAAAGAAATTAATATTTTTATTCAGCAAGGACACATTAAATGGATCAAAAGTCATTTATAATATCACAAAAGATTTTTATTTCAAATAAATGCTGTTCTCTTGAACTTTTTATTCATCAAAGAATCCACGCACATACAAAAGAAAGAAAGAAAGAAAGAAAGAAAGAAAGAAAGAAAGAAAGAAAGAAAGAAAGAAAGAAAGAAAGAAAGAAAGAAAGAAAGAAAGAAATTCTTCTCCCATGGTTCTTAACAGACAACTAAATAAATTAATTTATTTTAGTAGAGGTTCTGACAAAATATTAATTGCTGCAGTCTATTTAAAAAGGTTTAATTAATTTGAATGAATTCTGCAAAAAAATGGGTTTGAATGAATGATTCAATGATTCTCTCACTCATAAAAACTTTTCAGTACTGGATGGATCAATGTTCTTGAAAGAGTCTCTTGAATGAATAATTCAATGTCAGTACATTTCGTTTAAGTTACTTGTCGCCACCTAGTGGCGTTACATTGTAATTGATACAATCATTATTCAAAAAGTGATTTGCAACAACACAGATCTGAATTTTCCCCAATGACTGTTATTTAGGAATAAGATCGCATGAGTGTTCGATCTTTTAACAATTAATCATGCAGCTCTAACGTGGGCGTTACAGAAGGTCATCTGATGTGCTTGAGTGCATCACATATGACATACTGTATGTTTTTAATGAATAACTTATTGATATAACTTTTTATTATTGAAACCCTATCTAAATAAACTTCTTTTTTTTTTAGTTTATAGAAGTGGCTGTTTATAATAAACCCACATTAGTGAGTAGAGACATCTAGACACATATCTTACCTGCCACTGATATTAAAATGGGCAGTCTTCACAGTTTCTGCGATTTGGCTCCATTTATTAATTTTATCATTTTATTTTTTCGTCGAATACCATCCATATTAAAATGAAATGAAAGCATGTGAAAAACTGGTGTGCAAAAAATGGTATCTCAGGTAGGTGAAAAAAACACATTAAGAGAAGTGTTAGTATAATACAATATCGGCAATCACAGACATTCGCATTTGGATGGGATTCGATTTCTCAGAGGGCCATTGAGTGAACAGTCTGTAATTTGCCCTGGAATTTTTACTGATGTTGTGTGAGAAAAACACAGACATGACAGATTCAGACAGGATTAAAATCACAAAGAACGCCTGTACATCATAGAATATGTTATTTCTCTAACATCTTCCATGAAAACTAGTCCCGTCTGAATAGGGCTATGGTGAGCATTTTGTGAACTTTTGAATGGTAGTGTACACCTGGAGTTCAAAAATAAATGTATAAAAGTCTTCTATATAAAAATACTTCTGAAGTTTTATATTAGACCTGCCGTTCTAAGAACAAATTCGCTTTATTTCTTGTTATTCTAGAATATATTCAGAAAACTCCAGTACTGTCATTGCAGTCCGAGAGATTTGTGATTGGATGAGGATGATAGGATGAGGATGATAGGATGAACATCACGTGACACAAACAGGAAACCATTGCCTGAGCAAAAACAGACTGATCATCCTACAGAGAGAGTGCTGAAGAGAGGAAATCAGAGAGATCAGAGACCTGTTTTGGGCACAGAGAGGTGGTCCAGGGCTGGG
Organism: Ctenopharyngodon idella; assembly: GCF_019924925.1. Classification (NCBI taxonomy): domain Eukaryota; kingdom Metazoa; phylum Chordata; class Actinopteri; order Cypriniformes; family Xenocyprididae; genus Ctenopharyngodon; species Ctenopharyngodon idella. The sequence goes on along the minus strand of NC_067233.1, from coordinate 19,917,109 downwards.
GGGACCACTGTGGGGGGCTTAGGGGGATCAGCACTGACAGGTTGCTGCGCTGGGGTGGAGCTCTCCAACAGACGAGATAATGTAGGAGCATCTGACACAGAGACACACACATATAGCGCTACAAACACACACACTCAAGCCAAAGCTAATTTCACATTACTTAAACTACATGGTAATAATGCAATACAGCGGGTGTGAAATCTAAAAGTTGCATGCAGGATGCATAATCAATGCGAATGAATAGCACTAAAAGAAATCAAAACCACAACAAACACCATAACTTAAAATTCAGTTTGTTCACTGACACAAAAAATGTTTAACGTTGAAGAGAGACATTTAAAATGCACATTTAAGGCAAACAGATAGAAGTATGTGTTAACCTGCTGTGATGTCTTGATTAGCAGGCAGAGCGGTTGCAGAGGTGTGAAGCTCAACTCCATGAGATCCGTTACTCAAACCTGTGGCTACATCGCCTTCAACCACCTGCCCGACAGACCAACACACAGAAAAATATGACAAACCATTAGCAAAATCTACAGACACATTCTCCACTTTTGCAAATTGCAATATAGAGAATCTATGGTGGCCAACACAGGACAAAGATGTCATCATCTGAGACAGCAGAGAGTAGCCAGGCAAGCAAACGCGCTCAGTAGAGCAGTTTGTCCGTTTAGGGCTACTGTAGAAACATGCCTGCGCAAAATGGCGACTTAACATGTAAGGGGACCCGCGGTGTATGTAGATAGAAATGGCTCATTCTAGGGTAATAAAAACATAACGGTTCATTATGTAAGGTCTTTATATACCACTGAAAACATAGTTATGTATATTATATTGCATTTCTGTCAATAGATCCTCCTAAAATTTACACATTGCACCTTTAACTTTACACAGCATTGTAAAAAACGTGATGCTCATGTGCGACAACAAATGACGCAAGATGCAATGGTCAAAGAAGTCAGTCTAGCATATGTTAGACTGCATATATATATATTATATATATATATATATATATATATATATATAATATATGTGAACCACTTGCAGAATCTGTGAAAATGTGCAAAATTAACAAAATAAGAGAGATCATACAAAATGCATGTTATTTTTTATTTAGTACTGTCCTGAGTAAGATATTTTACATAAAAGATGTTTACATATAATCCATAAGACAAAAAAAATAGCTGAATTTATTAAAATGACCCAGTTCAAAAGTTTGTGAACCATTGATTCTTAATACTGTGTGTGGTTACCTGGATGATCTACGACTGTTTTTTTGTTGTGTGATGGTTGTTCATGAGTCCCTTGTTTATTCTGAGCAGTTAAACTGAGCTCTGTTCTTCAGAAAAAATCTCCAGATCCCAAAAATTCTTCAGTTTTCCACCATCTTTTGCATATTTGAACCCTTTACAATAGTGATTGAATGATTTTGAGATCCATCTTTTCACATGGAGGACAACTGAGGGACTCAAACACAACTATTAAAAAAGGTTCAAACATTCACTGATGCTTCAGAAAGAAACACAATGCATTAAGAGTCGGGGGGTGAAAACATTTGAACAGGATAAAGAGGTCCAAATTTTTCTTATTTCGCTTGAATATCATTTTTTTTCATTTAGTACTGCCCTTCGGAAGCAACAGAAGATACTTGCATGTTTCCCGGAAGACAAATTAAATACAATTTACCTTGATCTTCAATTCCAAATGTTTTCACCCCCCATCTATTAATGCATCATGTTTTTTTCTGGAGCATCAGTGAATGTTTGAACCTTTTTTTAAAAGTTGTGTTTGAGTCCCTCAGTTGTCCTCAGTGTGAAAAGACGGATCTCAAAATCATTCAGTCACTGCTGTAAAGGGTTCAAATATGCAAAAAACCTTGAGAAAGACCTGGAGATTTTTTCTGAAGAACAGAGCTCAGTTTAACTGCTCAGGACAAACAAGGGACTCATGAACAACCATCACAAAACAAAAAAACAGTCGTAGATCATCCAGGTAACCACACACAGTATTAAGAATCAATGGTTCACATACTTATGAATGGGGTTATTTTAATAAATTCAGCTATTTTTTTTGTCTTGTGGATTATATGTAAACATCTTTTATGTATTTGTATTATCTCCCTTATTTTGTTAAAATTATTAACATTTTCACAGATTCTGCAAGTGGTTCACATACTTTTTTTTGCAACTGTATATTTATATATATATATATATATATATATATGTGTGTGTGTGTGTGTGTGTACGTATATTATATATATATATATATATATATATATATAAATAAAGCAGCACAGCAGAATGCAAATAGCATGTTCTGTGTGAATGGCCCCACAGACTTTGATATAAAAATTTACTGGCTAATGTTGCATGTGAAATGCATACTAAAAACCATGCCCTTGTCAATATGCCAAATACTCAATAGCTGGTAAATGTTAATGTTTGCAGTTTATTAGTATAAATGGGCTGGTTGGACTGAGGAGGAAGCTTTTCTTTGTGAACGTTAGAGTATGCTGAGTACCATGGAATCTTTCTGGGGGTTATTTTTTACTTTATTTATTAGACCATATAAATTAGACACAAGTAAGGTTGAGAAATATAAAATGGGCCTGGGACATGGCACAAGCAAAATCCTGTTGCTATGACATGCCACTAAAATTCAAAGGCTTAAACTCTGAGTGCTTTACAGTATTCCCCACTCACCAGTCTAGAGCTGGCAGCGATGAGGCTGCCCTTCTTTAGCAATTCAGACAGCAATGGGGAGGGTGGTGGTGTGGCTTTTGGGGCAAGGTGTTTTTTCTGTGGGGAGTCATCCACCAGAGTGCCCAACCCTGTCTCTTTAGGCCCTGAACCCGTGACCTCTGACACAGGCATGAAGATGGTCACTCCTTGAGCCTAGACAGAGAAATTATGATTTTGACCTCTTAAAATCAGCTTTAATTTAATGAAAAAGAAGCAGAAACTCACCATGGGACTGGCACAGGATTCATCCGTCATTGGCTGCGACGTGTCTGGCTGCAAGACGTCCATGCTGGGAGAGCTAGCACCTGGTGGAGAACGTACCGTCACGCTGGGGACTCTCTTTGGTGTGTTTTTAGCTGCCTGACGAACTGGAGAGAAAGAGAAATAAAAATAAGTTAATCATTATGCAAAATAAACAATATTTCACTGGCAGCAATAAGCCCAAAGTAATAAAAACGGAAATTTCTAAGTATTAAAAATGTAATACATCTGCAATAAACTGCATGTTAAACTAATATTATTTGAAACTACATTAGCAATATGTTGAACTGCTAAACTAATATAATTTCAAAATAACTTTTTTTGTGGCGGAATTAACTTTTAAAAGTGCTGAGTGAATGCAAATCTCACCCTGATAGGCCGCCTCAGTTGCCCTCTTCTTCTGCTCCGCCTCTTCCTCGTCCTGCTTCTTCTTTCTGAGAACACACACAATCCCATAAGAACACACACAATGGAAGATTTGTATTGAATTTTGATGTTTGATTTAGAATACGGTTAACAAATTACTTTCTCTGTGTTCAGGTTTGATTGTATTCATAATGCAAATCAACATAACGTCAAATCAACATTTAAAAAAAACAAAATTTAAACTTTGACAAAAAGTAGTCATTGACAATGTCCAAATAAATAAATAAATACGTATGTATTTATGTATGTATAATATATAATATAATAATGTATAAATTAGGGATGCACCGATTTTTTGGGGCCGATGCCGATATTAACTAATAATTACTGGCCGATTCCGATACCGATATGTCACTTCTATTTCTTCCATTTGAAAATTTGTCATCAAAATAGTATTTTGATCATGTTTTAAATCAGCAAAGTTCAAAAAACACCTGCATTTAATTATACTAGCTAGTTTATTGCTGCATCAAATAATTTCTAATGAACATGGCTTGGATCCATTTAACATTCAGCAGGCCTACATAAATACAACAGAATAAAGAAACATATGAAATAAACAGTGCTTTTTAAGTAGGTTTAACAGTTTTCAGATACAGAAATAAAATAAACAAGTGTAAAATAACACTGCATTTTCTTCACTGTATAAATTAAATACATGTATATTAATCCTTTCTTATTGTAACAGACTTTTATGATTAATCTTCTGATTTGTTTTTGTATGCATTAATATTTTTTGTAAGTTTAAATATGTATAAGATCTGCACTATCTCCTTTACTAAGGCGGGACTCTTATTATGACGGGTTTTCTAGTCTACGGAGCGATACGGGTAATGGAGAGCACGCAGTTCTTCAGGAGTTATTTTGTGGATTTAGTCAGTTTATTAAGCACCCCCGAAAAAGCATAAGGTCTGTATATTTTTGTTTACTGTTAGTTGTAATAAGTGTTTTGTGTAATTAGCTGTATGTTGATGATAATGCAACGGAGAGAGAGAGCGTTTAATCTGCACTTTTTGTGCTGTGTTTTTATTTATTTTATTTTTTTTTTTTTTATTTGGAGTGACGCAGTAAACTTAATTAAACATCAGTTAAGTTTTGGCCATCATTCAGATGGTGTCTGCTACACTTATAAAAGTTACAAAAGCTATTTAGTCAAGAATAGTGTGCGATCTTTTGTTTTTTGATTAACATTAAAGCGCAGGCAGCAACGCTAGGATTACGCAACAGACATTACACAGCTCAGTGCCTTCACGCAGTTAATTAATAAACCATCGGTTTGTTATATCGGCCTTTTTCCTGCTATAGTCGATATGCCAATGGTTGTAAATTGATCAATATATTGGCGGCCGATACATCGGTGCAATCTCTCTAGTATAAATACATAATATACAAATCTTAATATATAAACATGGTACAAAATTTAGAGGTGAATATTGTTTTATACTATGAAATACTCTCAAAATACAGAATATTAAATAAACAACTATTATTGCAAAATCTTGTTAAAATGAAATATAGTGCATTCATTTCATAAAAATAATTCTTATACAATTATGGGGCTCTGGTCATTTTTAATATCTCTGAGGGTTAACGCAATGTGACAATGTTTGTTAAATTAAATCTCTACAAGAGTGGTTGAAACTAGATCATATTGGAAGACATTTCAGAAAATTCAAGACTAATTCTTAGAATAAAGAGCAGGAAATGACACCAAAAATGTAAAAACAGTACAGAACTGTCTTACAGCTCTATCTCTGCCCACAGCTCCTCCAGTTTAGTGTCCATATGACCTGCCTGGATTAAATCCACCTCTTTCTTCAGTTTCCTGAAGGTACAGAACACATTTATCACATGTGAGTGGCAGATATAGACAGTGGGAGGTAGAAGGCGGTGGAGACGTACCTGTACTTCTCCTGTGTGTCTTTGATCAGCCTCTTGAGCTCCTCGATTCTCTCTGCTGTCAATCTACGGACGATCACGTCCTCAATGGTCTCGACCACCTCCCCTTTCTCACCCCGCTTACGTCTACAGGGAGAGCATGTCAAACTTGCCAGTGAACTTGTGAATGATGTGTATGAGATGGTTTCAGTTGCTATGCTAATAATAATACTACAACATGCTAACTGGCTAAAATAATATCCTGAAGTCTAATTACACAAAGTCTGTGAAAAGACATAAACTGCGTCTCCACATATTTACTGCTTTCCATGCACAAATATAAAGTACATCTTCTTTGCTGATTGATATTTTTCATTATATACACAGAGCAAATGATTTGGGGACTAGAAAATTTAACTCTTGGGTTTTGCGAGAACAATGGCAAGATTTAATAAAGGTGCTCAGCGCAGATATTTTGAGAAAGAGAGAGAGAATCACTTACTTTGGGGCCTCTGTGGTTTCCAGCAGCTCAGAATATTGGGAGGCACAATGCTGCAGAGGTCATATTGACATGTTAAAACATAATTCAGTCAGCAGATCACTAATACTAATATAACCACTCACAGTCAGTATTACCTTCTGGGAGAACCAGTCAGGGGGTCGTCCAGACTCTGAGAAGGGCTTGATGGCTCTGCTTACAGACACCCTGACAAAAATTTAAGTGTATCGGACATGTTCAACAGTAACACGTTATATTAAAATAATAACATAGCTAGTACCCAAAGTGTAACACCACACTGAAAATAATCTGGGATTTAAAATCTAAACAACATTATAGTATTTTGAAAAACAAAAACAACAGCATGATGTTAGTGAAAATGAAATATTTAACATTTTGCATTAATGTACAGGTCAATAATCAAATAAGCTAATCTGTGACACTGACAATGTGAACTTTTATTTTCCAAGCAGAAAATTCTCTTTGAAACATTTTTTAAATCTCAATCTCTTTAAATTATGATCATATGATAATAAGTAATAGGGAAAAGAGCAAGAACATTATAAAAAAAAGCAAAAATAGAATAATTTTCACAAGTGGTTCCCATTGTGTGTGTATACATATTATTATTGTGGTTATATTGATTAATGTATATATTATACATACATAATGCATATTTCACTGCACAGAAACTACAAATGATCTGTGATAAAGTAACATTAGAAATTAGATATTTATTAATTATTAAACATTATCGATTCAATTAGAAATGATCATATACATTAAATTATTAGAAATGCTACTATTACAATAATGATATTAATAAGGCCCTTTAAAATGAAAATGTGTTTGAGATTTTATCAGCTAATCATTATGCAAAATAAACACTTTTTAACCCAAAGTAATGAAAGTTGATCTCCTAGTATTAAAATATGCAATAAGCTACACTGCTTATTTTAAACTAATATGTTAAAATATATATCGGCAATATGTTGCACCGGTTTTATTAGCATAAAACATTATCAATTATATAATTATCATTACAATTATATAATAAAACAAACTAAATTCTAAATGGTCATATACAATTTATTATTAGAAATTACTAGGGATAAATGTCAGTAATTTATTTTAAAGTGATTCCAATTCATGAATATTTAATTAAATATTTAAAAAAAATATTACTAAGGAGATTATTTTGGGTGACTCTACAGATCCCCCTTCAGGTCAGCTATCAACTACTTCACCGCAAAAGGGGGATTAGCTCAAATGGTAGAGCGCTCGCTTAGCATGCGAGAGGTAGCGGGATCGATGCCCGCATCCTCCAATTATTGTTTTAAGTCTTAATCTTAACAATTAACATAACTGTCACAATTATTTCTAAAAGTATAAGACCAATGTAAATGATTTTTTAAGGATAATCAACAGTGTCCTATATGTTAAGAAATGCTGAATGTCATATATTAAGAAATGCCACAATACAGACACTGATACGGTGGTAAAGCTCTGAATTATTTAACATGCTTCAATCTTACAGTTCTATGATGACAAGTGTTAATTATTTATTCTTACCAGTTCTGATCTCCGCTTCTCATCACTGAGGAGGCGAGACAGAGTTTCTCCCGAATAGACCAGGGTTCAGTCGGACCCAGAGACAGCATTTTGTGTTCTACAGGGACAGTTAAAACTCATTATTTGAACACCTATTTAAAGCTGTAGTTCAATTTAGAACAAGTGTCTGGGGAAAATGTATCATGTTGTGTGACCTTTGTGACTTATTTAAAACAACATGAACCATTTATTCAAAGAAAGTTATTTTAATTACATATAGAGAACGTAAAAATTAGCATGTTGTTCAAGAATAGAGAGAAATGTGTGTTGGCAATGTAAACATAGATCGTCTTTGTTATCATGAAGCCAGCTAGCGCAACAACTATATTGCTCACCCCGGCGTTATTAAGAGCTTTAGATGCTCTACTCACATAGCATAAAATACTTTAGAATTCAGTTTACAAAGTTCTTTGATTTCAAATTGCAATGTTAATCTGTTTGTGAAATAAAATAACACTTACTTCCAACCCCGCTCGACATTTTCGCCTATGCGAAGCAGGCCGCGCAGCTCGTTTTTACTCACTTCCGCCGGTACTATTGTAGTGTGACACCCATATAAATGCTATCAGGTGTCGCACAAATATCTTTCCGACACCAGCTTTGTCGGAGGGGGGGGGATTAGCTCAAATGGTAGAGCGCTCGCTTAGCATGCGAGAGGTAGCGGGATCGATGCCCGCATCCTCCAATTGTTTATTCATTTAAATAAATTCAAACAGGTAACATGAAAGTCACGCAGATGTTATTTGTGATAATTGTAACTACTAAATAGCTTAATAGTTGCTGTTCCCTATAGTTTACAGCTCCATTCAGATATTTCAATAATGCATTAGATAGGAATCTGGCAAAGTCATTATGTGCGTCTTTAACTACACTGTTATATCTTTTACCATATCTTTTGTAGTAGGTTGTATGTGATTCACTAAAAAGAACCAAACCATTAAAATCGTTCATTCTGGAATACCCTGATTGTATTCACTGATCTATATTTATATAGATTTATATAGATTAGAGAAGTGGCGTGCACAGCCACAGACCTCCGCGGGGGCCTGTATGATTTTGATTCACTAAAAGAACCGACTCATAAGAGCCATGAGTTCTGTAATTGGAGTAGGGTTGATCCAGTAGCGATCAACTGAACAGAACGTCATTCGATTCACGTATTTTTTTAATCCGATTTTTTTAAAGAATTATGAATTCTGAATAAAAACCGACACACACATGTATTCATTATTTTATAAACATAATAAATACATTCACGTATTACATATAAATTGATTTTGTTACCTCTAGACAAGAAAAAAAGAGAAAACTTAGTCTAGTAGGGCTTCCGTAGTTATGTGGTGGTGGAAGAGAACAAAGGAAAATCAAGGTAAGAAATAAATAAATAAATAACTCACGAACTTAATGTTTTATTTGCAACCAAGTGGTTTTGACAAAAATATACAAAACATGAAAGTATTTAATCGAGTGTAGGATATACCTACATAAATCAAAATTTCAAAATATAATATGCATGCATGATGCATACACAATAATTTGGGATGGTGGCGGAAATGTTCTTTAACTTGAGGAATACGGATACGATGCATTGAGGCCTATAACGTTACAATGTTGAACATTAGTAGGCTTACACAAATTGTGAGAGTGTACTTTCCTTTGCAGCCACCAGGTGACAACAGCACACTACAATACGCAGATCATTTATAATTGACTTATCGAGGGCCCTGAAGATGCCTGCCGCAAAATCCCTATTTATGAGATAGGCCTACTCATGCGCACTTTATTATAAAGATCTTTTATTGAATTATACTTATATAAGTATTTCACAGTCACTTGTTGTTATGCCTATTGAAATATAGCATGCCTTCCACCTGTAACGGAACCTATTTTATATTTAGGATCCCAAGGTAGCAATCATTATTATAGCAATACGGGGAGGCCATCAGAGTTGTTACTCTTCTCAAGTGATTGTGAACATTAGCAATATTTACATTTAAATCTGCAATGCTATCAAAAAGCAATCGTTCTGAAATGATCAAGCCACACAGGATGATCTACCAATAGTTTAAGCAGGCATACTTGTCTGAGAAAAAGTGCTTATTTGTCAGGATGAGCTACAGTTAACATTACAATATCAGCATTTTGTCTGCAGAATATACTTATCAGGATGTACCTTAGTAAATGTGCCTTTGACAAGCAGAAATTACCTGTAACCTTAATAGTGGGCCTAAACTGGCAAGCACCGCAGAGCAATGATTGCAGTGGCAATTATATTTTAATGTGGCAACAAATGTTTATGAAATGAGAATCATATTTTCAATGAACAACATTGTTTTTCTAATGTTTTCTTCATATTATTGTGGTCTAGGCAGCTCAATCTCATGAGAAAACATAACCATTTTACAAAGTGATTTGGTAAAAATTCATACAATTCATTTCGTATGGAAACTTATGATTTTTAGAAAAAACAAGCATGAAGGTCCACCCCTAAACCTAACCTAGTCACAAATTCGCTAAATCATAAACTAGTTTCGAGTTGTCATGAGAGTGTGTTGAATTTTCAAGCCTATAAACCCGTATAGGCTTGAAAATTAGTACGCGTATACGCACAGAGCATGGATGACATCCTGCAAGGTTCTTTTATTCATGACACCTGCCAAATACACCAATCAGACACAGTAATTGTCCAAAACAATCCTGAATTTCAGATCTAGCCAAATTATGACTAATTAATATGATCCCTGAATAGCTGCATTTTCACAGTTTGCACTACTGAGCTATAAGTTTATTCATCAGCAGTATCAGACCAACAGATCCATGCTGAATTTCTGAACAATCCACCGTTGAACCTGCTCTGTCTGTGTTCTACAGCAAATATTAATGAACGCATCGGCATAATACGATGTCCTCGGGCGTCTCTACGGTTATAACACCATTCACTTGAATCAATATCTCTGTTGCATTTAATTGATGGGCTCATCTTATTCAGCGAAGGGCTGAGAAACGCCCGGGGCAAAAGAAGAATGTGAGGTGAATGTGTGAGGATAAGTGGCTGGGTTTCGTTGGGGAGAACCTCACTGATGTATATGCTGTAATCACATTGATGTGTCGGTCAGACAGGACCACACAGCAGACCAGGGCGCCTAGCCTTGTGGTGTGGGTGAGTTTGTTGCATTCACTTCTCTTGCCCGCAGGGGCTTTGAGGAAGAGCTACACAACAACAGCTGTTGCTAGAGAGAGAGAGAGAGAGAGAGAGAGGTCATATCGAGACCAAAAGAGAGGAGTGACAGATAAAGAAATGGGATGTTGGAGACCAACAGCTCAGAGGCGTAAACACAAGACCTGTTTTCAGTAGCTAATGAAACTACGGTTGAAAATTGACCCATTTTCCCCTTTCAGTGCAGCAATACAATTGAATTGGACTTTAAAACTCTCTCACATACTAAGGTGACCAGATTTCTGAAATGAAAACCAGGGACATTTCTAGTTCACCAATCAATATATATAGCCTATTTTACATTCTACCAATCTACTCTTTGGCTATGAATACTTAATTTAAATTTTCAGTTAAATCATCTGTACACTTCAAATGCTCTTACTGTCAGGTGATTCATCGGTCACCGGTTCATTGCGACATGCCCAAAAAGAGGCCGTTTTTGGTTCAGTGAGTTGGTTCAGTCAGTCGTTGACTCAGTGACCGGTCAGAACAGCTTTTGAAAATCCAGCGTGTAGGCCTAGTTGATTCTGATAAGCACTCATTGTCAAAGTTGTAAACACAACGGCTTGCTTCTTCCATAAGGGGGTTTGGCGTCACAGCATCTTTGTTTCCAGGTGGACCGTTAAAGAACGCAACACACACATCTCCTGGAAATCCTGTAGAATTCAACCAATCAGATGACGATCTCGAAACTCTTGAAGTGCTTTCAATTTTGTGGGCCATATGTCTTAGACATTCAGCCAATGGTCCATGGGCATGATGTCTGAGGCTACTGAAATCACATACTCTCTTGAGTAGGTGCTTATTTTGAATAAGTCATACTTCACAATCGCTAAAAATGTAATCAGGACATACTATATTCGCCATGCTGTCATCATCATGTGACCTACTAGCATCAGTTACGTCGCTTCACTGCCATTCACAAATCCTCTCCTGTGGCCTCATGGGATAGTAAAGTATCCATCGTATGTACACTCAGAATCTCGCCGGATGTAGTAGGTCATCTGGGTACTTTTTACCAGTACTAACACAAATATTAGGTTCGACTTATATGAGTACTGTGAATTCGGACATACTTATGTCACATTCTGTTTTTTGCCTACTATATAGTAGGGAAGTATGCGATTTCGGATGTAGCCTCAGTTTTGTAATCTGGTTCAACCAATTCATTGAAAAGATCCAACTCAAAGGAATGATTCTTTCACAAATTGTCTATCTCTAATCATGAACTGTTGAAGTTGTTCAACATTCTTGTGCAACTCGTTCGTTTGACTGACATCAGCACACATTCAAAACAAAGATTGTACAGTAATGCTGCTGTTTCTTCTTTCTGGTGAAGGCCAGTATCAGTGTTAGTATCAGTAATATTAGTATCACTGATACTATATTTTTTTATATTTATAAAAATTTATATTTATTAGGCTTCAAAAATATACTTTTAATTTAAGTGAACTTAGAACAATCCTCTCATAAACCCATAATAAATGTCATATTTAGCTTACCAGTGCCCTTCCTACCTGTCTAATAAAGAAAAATACAGAAATTGAATAAAGTTACCAAACAGTCTGCAGTGTGCACTGCATAATTTATAGCCTAAATTAAATATAGATTAATCATTATTAAAGCTACAGAAGTTCTTTAGTCAAGAGCAGTGAGTAATTTTCTCTGTTACCTTTGTTCTTTTATTATCTTCAATGACAGACAGCATTGGTTGCTGTCCCTTTAAGAGCTACCGCTGCTGCACATGACGCGGATCTCACACACGTCCCACTTTCTCACAACTCTTTACTTTCGTTTTTAAGACTTGAGTTAACTCATTCAAGGCTGTTCTTATGAGGATCCTCGACAAAACAGCTATTTTTGCATTATTGTGTGTGTTATTGACAGAGAACTCGATTCTGGCGCGCCGTCCATGTGCACGATTATGGCGCGCGTCTTTCTGTGTGTTGTGTGTGTGACAGGACATTCTCAGACAGCGCGTTCTCTTTTTCTCTTTTTGCTTAAATGGTTTAAAAGCATTTGCATGAATAAGAGCGTGATCATATATTGTAATGCTAGCCAAAGGATGACAGGAAAAACGGATGCTGCGTTAATTGCGTTACATATTATTAACGTGTTAAACTGGAAAAAATTTATTGCATGCGTTAACGTTGACAGCCGTAATACATACATACATACATACATATAGGCTATATATTATAAAGTCAAATAATTAAATCCAAAACAAAGCATGTTTTGGAACTAATGAAACTGCAACGGGTAAGTTATAGACAGTGAATTAATGAAACTGAAACTGTTATAACTATGGCACCTTTATTTACAATATATATGGTATATAGAATATTTTGTTTTTAGTTGTCTTCTGTTCTCAGTGAGTTTTGTTTTCTTTTTATACTAAAATTGTGCTATTGAAAAATTGAAATTAAATTACACATTGTATGCATGCAGTGTTAAAAGCCTAATGTTTTGTTTGCAATATCTAGCTCAAGTATAATTTCACTTTTCAGCTCCAGACGGGGACCAAAAACAAGGACTGCCCCAGGAAAACAGGAACGCCTGGTCACTGTGGTAAGAGAGTGGTTAGTTAGAGACGAGCCAAAATGATTTTGTTTGGCCCTACTGTGTTATTAATACAAGCCATTAATGCATCATACTTTCTGTAACTCTCTCTCTCTCTCTCTGTTCATCTCCACTGTCTTTTCTGCCCACTGAGTCCATTAAGCACAGAAAGCTGAAACGATGTACAGGCTGATGATAGTTTCTCTCTCAGCCTCTGGCCCTCTCCACTCCATCAACCTCTTTCTCTTTTTATCTGTCCCCCTCTCTCTTTCTCTATTTCTACATTTTCCGTCTTCGCTTTCATAAACTCGACCCCTTTTTGTGTTAGCTGAGGTTATGAACCTCACAAGTCTGTGTGTGTGTGTGTGTGTGTGTGTGTATGCGTGTGTTCTTCATGTGTCCTCTGGGCCAAATTGTGTTGGTATTCCTGGCTGAAATCAGGGCATGCATCATGATGGCCTCAATTGGCTCATTAGGGCAGAACCCACCTGAGCCCCAGAATTACACACACAAACTGAGTTAACTAAAGCAAGATATCTTCATTAGTGGCACTTGCTAAGGCATGTTCAACTATTAGATGGAGTTAGAGATTCAAACAGACCCTTACCACTGATCTTTGTGCTACAGACATGAACTATACCTCAAATCATGTGGTTTGTTGAGCAGAGGCATTTTATAGAATGCAACAGTCGAGTTCCAGAAGTATCCCATTAATTTTCTCTATAGGGGAATTGATTTTGAACGTTAACTTATAAACATTCAAAAAACAGGCCTTCTATGAGCTACGAGGTTAAAATACACAGTCTTGTACCTTGCAGTCTTGTCTTTTTGTCCGATTTTCAAATGTTTTAATGCTTCAAATCAAAGTTTGTAATGTTGTGATTTACCTCATAGCTGGTTGGTTTGGTTCACGGCTTATAACTCTCAAAGGTAGGGTAGGTCATTTTCGGAGAGGCTATAGCAATAGCGAGCTAGCTTTGAAAGCATAAGATACCACCCTTCCTTCAGAGCATCTCCAAAGCCACGCCTCCTCCAAAACACATAAACCCGTACAGCAGGGAGCAAAGAAATGCATCACGAGAGACGGCGTGAAACTACCTCGTGTCTCAAAGCACATAGCATTACAATAATATTGAACGTAAACAACTGAAAGAGCACTGACCTGTACCACTTGATTGCTGCAGATTCATTTCGGTGTTGATAGTGAAATTCGAGTCACAAACCGCACCGAGTATAACGTCACCGTTTTCCATCTCTTCCAATTTACGGTAGTTATTGTGTGAACGCAGCATAAACTTGTTGTTTTGGTTTAGGAGGAACTGTAAAACGTGGCTACTGTTTTGGTTGTGGTGATCGTGGCTGGCGTCTGTCTTAAAGGAGACCTATTATGCCCCTTTTGACAAGACGTAATATAATTCTCTGGTGTCCCCAGAATGTGTCTGTGAAGTTTCAGCTCAAAATACCCCACAGATCATTTATTATAGCTTGTCAAATTTGCCCGATTTGGGTGTGAGCAAAATCAAGCCATTTTTGTGGATGGGTTACTTTAAATGCAGATGAGCTTGTGCTCCCCGCCCCCAAGCTCACGTCATTCCAATACACTGAGGCATACATAATACAGAAGCTAACAGCAAATATAACTTGCAAAATGGATTACAAACTACATTACAAACTATTCTTGATGCAGCATATAACATAGGTATGGCATGTATTTTGTGAATGGTTGCTAAAATTCGATTCGGAATGATTTTGTTAGTGTGATCCACAGCTAACGTGGCTAAAGCTACACACTGTTGGAGAGACTCAATAAGAATGGAGATGCGTTTATGAATTATACAGACTACACACATTTTTTGGTTAAAAATGAAAATAACGAAATGGCTCTGGTCTCCGTGAATACAGTAAGAAACGATTGTAACTTTAGCCACATTTAACAGTACATTAGCAACATGCTAACTAAA
Organism: Ctenopharyngodon idella; assembly: GCF_019924925.1. Classification (NCBI taxonomy): domain Eukaryota; kingdom Metazoa; phylum Chordata; class Actinopteri; order Cypriniformes; family Xenocyprididae; genus Ctenopharyngodon; species Ctenopharyngodon idella. The sequence goes on along the minus strand of NC_067233.1, from coordinate 19,901,956 downwards.
CACATTCAGGAAGACAATTTGCAAACACCACAAAATAAATATATATGAAATTCGATCAGTTGGTATCGATCCATCTTTGAGAATCAATTTCTGTGCAAATCCTGTGTTTTACTGATGATCATGTGAAGCATTCTAGTGTTAATGACTTACACATACTGCTAAATGAAGTTATCTAGCCACATTCCCTTCATAAATAAAATTGCACCACTGCATCCTTAGTGGCTCAGATGCCAGGGAGTTTATGGAGACTCGTATGTTTGCTATTATAGCCGTTAACAGATCAGTGATAATGTTTACATAGCTGAGACATATCACAAGCTCAGGGACGGTCGTTCTTGAGTGCTGCTGTCCTGCAAAATTTTGCTCTGACACAACTCACCTTCCTTCATGTAGCTTTAGTAATCCGGAAGACATTCAAGTGTGTTTCATCAGGGTTGTAGCTAAACTGCGGGACAGCTGTTGCTGCTGCACTCCAGGACCAGTGTTACTCATCGCTTGAGAAAACAATGGCGACGCTGTGGTGGAAACATACAGATTCAAGGGGCGGTAATATTATAATAAGATCCCCTTCCTACGTCACAAGGGGAGCAAATGCAGAACAACTCTATTTGTCCCATGCTTGCAGGGAAAGGCTTACTAAAACAAAGTTACTGGGTTGTCCTTTTTCACATTTTCTGTGCTGGTAGATGCACCTGATTATAGCACTTAAACATGGGAAAAGTCAGATTTTCATGATATGACCCCTTTAAGTCTGCATAGCATGAAACACGCTGATGACGTATATTTCTGCGCAAACAGGGTGCGCGAGGACATGTAAAACATATGTTAACAGGCAGGTAGGACATCCTACCATAGGACCACATTTTATGATCCTATGTTAGGACCATAAAATGTTCGTCTAAACATATCCTTCGGTCCGACGCCTTCCACAGATGATATGAATGCATATAAATACATTTAGACCACTTAACTTATTGATTGCTGTCTTTTTAAAATCCCTGTGGGAAAAATGAATGGGAAAAATACTTCCAGAACCAAGGCCACTGAAAAAGTGGGTGTGCACTGTTGCACTCTATTACTTCTCTATTACCGATGGAACTTACGATTTTTAACCCTAAAGGAACATTCACACCAAGAACGATAACTATAAAGATAACGATAAGGATATAGTTCTAAATATCATTCTAAATATAAAAGAATAGCACTGTCCACACCACAGCTATAACGATAACGATATAAAGAAACAATATTGTTGGGATCACTTTAAAGGGAACCCCTGGTGTTAAGACTTGTATGGCTTAATATAACGTAAATGATGTCTCTTACTGAAATGTATAGTAGAAAACCCATGAAAGATTTATGTTATTTAAAAAATCCATGACATATTTGGACTGATTTGGACAATGGGCGGTGCCATTTTGTTTAGGTGCACAGTGCTTTCTATATCGATGCCGTCAAATAGTTGCACTCACTGAGCTACCGACACTGTCCTATTGCTATTTTTACCAGAACACAACTCGGAATATAATATACGATGCCACATTGTGCAGCTTTTGGTTGTAATTTTCAGTCGATGAGCCACAAGAGAAGCAATGTAAGTCTTTACTGCTTTACTAGCGATAAGAGGAGAAAAGAATGAAACGAATAAAACTTTCTAACTTCGTCTTTGTTCTCTTCACTTTAGCCCTGATGACTTTGAGGCTTTTTATCTGTATGTTTTGGTGCAACGGTAATCTAGCTACGCATACAGATCTTAATTTTCCGCGGGTTTCCTTTTAAAACACGATCAGCTTTTTCAATTTGAGCCAGAGCGCAAAATTAGTGAGAATGAAAACATCAAAGCTGTGCAATGTCTCTGTGGCTATTCGAACTACTGTAGTATGATTGACATGTTAAAATCGTCTGATCACCTGAATGCATACACACAGTTAAACATGCTGAGAAGATACTGTTTATGCGATCACAGATATCTCGTGCATCACAGCACACACACGCTTTGAGGCAGTCTTGCCTCAATTGAGATGTGTTACAGGCTTACCTTCGTCAGTCTCCACAACAGGCGCGGCATTTGGTTAAAGCATACACTTACGTCCATCGGCAACTGTAAGCTCTTTCAGCTGTGGTCTACTAAAAGCCTCAAAGTCATCAGGGCTAAAGTGAAGAGAACAAAGACGCAGTTAGGAAGTTTTATTCGTCCACATTCTTAACAACTTCCCATTCTTTTCTCCTCTTATCGCTAGTAAAGCAGTAAAGACTTACATCGCTTCTCTTGTGGCTCATCGACTGAAAATTACAACCAAAAGCTGCACAATGTGGCATCGTATATTATATTCCGAGTTGTGTTGTGGTAAAAATAGCAATAGGACAGTGTCAGTAGCTCAATGAGTGCAACTATTTGACGTCATCGACATAGAACACACTGTGCACCTAAACAAAATGGCGCCGCCCATTGTCTAGATTGATCCAAATATGTCATGGATTTTTTAAATAAAGTACATTTTTCATGGGTTTTCTACTACATATTTCAGTAAGAGACATCTTGCATTTACATTACATTAAGCCATATAAGTCTTAACACCAGGGGTTCCCTTTAAGAACATTTTTTTTCCAGCTGTTGAATGATAAAACACCAACAGCCGATCAGAATCCTTTCGAATTTAAGGGCTCGTGCATTTAAATTGGCAGACGATATTGCGGAGAGGTTGATTGCCAAGGTCCAGAAAAAGCCACCACTGTTTGACAAGCCAACCCCCCTTTTCAAGGATACTTTAAAGAAAATGGATATATGGAAAACAATCGGTCATACCCACAGAATAAATGGTGAGAAGTATTAACGATTATGCCAGGCTAGAAAACAGTGTAACATAAAAAATTACCTCAGGTATCCAGCTTTAGTTTTGACAACATTGTCTTAATTCCTTTGAAGTTGCAGTGAAAAAGTCTAGGCATTGTTTTTATTCCACTATATTGACTTCGTCAGCTAAATTCTCTATTAGATTAGATTGATTACACTAGCTATTCACTCGAAACATAGCATGCTGAGGACATCTGCTGGTTAAAGCTGTGTAAATGCAACAAGAACAGCAAAAACATGTTGTACACACTTTACAACTGCAGCGTGTGAGCTTAGAATAAACAGACCGTTATCGTTCGTTGGTGTGGACGCAAATATAGTTACCGTTATAGTTATCTTTATAGTTATCGTTCTTGGTGTGAATGGGCCTTAATGCTACATATGAGCAATAGTGATGCTCACCTTAGCATGCATCACAAAAGTACTACTAGGTAGTGTATAGTGCACAGTAAGCAGTATGCTGACCATTCCGGACGGCATTCCAGGTGGCATGTCTCTGTCCTCACCTTCCCCTCACGCCTCCTCCCAGGGGGATTCTATGATGTCATGTCTCTGTGTCACCCTCCTCTGCCTCACCCCTCTCCCTCGGGACATTAGCCAATTTGCCAAAGTGCCTGAGTGCCCCTCCCCCCCAACACCCTCTCGCTCACACTCGACCTTTGACCTCGCCATTATCAGTGCAGTGTGACACCACAGCGTGACACCTCGCTGAGGCAATGGGCCCACACGTGCTCATAACAGCTACAAATCACCAACGCAGCCCTTCGATGTGTGTGTGCGTGTGTGAACAAAAAAAGAGGGGGAGTTGTGTGGGTTTGGATGTGTTGGCTTGTTCTAGTGTGTGTAAAATTCTGATATATGGAACATGGGTGCACTAGCAGTATGTGTGAGTCTGACTAATGGTAGCACATATGTGTGTGGGGTGTAAAATGGATTTAACCTCAGTCAGCAGAGACTGCGCCATCTGAGAATTGTTCTCAGATGATAAGCTGTTTTGTGCGCCTGGTTTTACACACGTGTGCTCACACAAACAAACGCAGAAACTGTCCGTATTAACTTACTGTACAGATGGACCTGGCGAGTGACGCGCACACACATACACACACTTCTTAGAGTGACGCCATCCTCAGCCTTCAGCTGGTGATAAATCATACTACTCTTCCACACTCCATCACACCAGAGAGAGAGAGACTAGAACTAGAAAAAAGGAGAGATGTCACTGGGCAGTCCATCACCTTTTTGTGAAAGAGACCAAAGGTAGAAAGATGGTGAGGGGGAAAACAGAAAGAGCTAGAGAGACATTCCATCAGCTCTTTCCAAGGACAGGTGTGCAATCTTGTGAATGTCATAATTGAAAGCTGTTTTTTTTTTTAAGCTGAGCCAGATCGAATTCTTTTCTACAGCCGAGTGTTTCCTGAAAATACCCACATTGCACTGCTCTGCAGGAGCACTGTATTATTTGAAAAATTCCCCAACATAAATATAGGGTTATGTACGGTGTAAGTGGATAGGCAAAGTGCTCAAGAAAAAGAAACACATCACAACAAGAACAAAAAAACATGGGTTTTTGTGATTTTTATTTGAGAGTTTTACCTATGGGCAGGCCCAGGCGGAATCTGTGTATTTAAAAAAAAATTCTGTTGAATTAAATGTAATTTTTTCCTGTAATGCAAAGTTGAATTTTCAGCATCGTTACTCCAGTCTTCAGTCAAATGATCCTTCAGAAATCATTCTAATATGCTGATTTGATGCTCAAGAAATATTTATTAATATCAATGCTGAAAACAGCTGTGCTGCTTAATATATTCATGGAAACTGATAAAACATTTTTTTTTCAGGATTCTTTGATGAATAGAAAGTTCAAAAGAACAGTGTTTATTTGAAATAAAAATCTTTTGTATTATAAATATCTTTACTGTCGCTTTTGATCAGTTTAATGCATGCTTGCTGAATAAAAGCATTAATTTTATTAATAAAAAAAGAAAATCTCACAGACCCCAAACTTTTGAAGGGTACTGTATATTCAAATATGGTGCATTTGATGTATCAATGATGCCAAACATCATTAGTTTTTCCATTGTTCATGTAACTCATGTACCAAATTTGAACATACGCATTCATTTGAGAGCTACAGTGGAAGTGAAGATTTCCAGTGAATCTCTTTAAACAGAGCAGAGAATCTACATTCTTATTGGCAACTGAAAGCATTATCAAATTTTCCCAATTATTTAATATACAAACCCTCAAGGGGAACTCTGGGAATAGTCAGCGTTCCAATTCCATCATTGGCGAGTTCTCTGGGTATACAGATTCAATGTGGGCCTGCCCACTTCATGAAACGAGGCATTGAGGTCTGACCGCAGAATGCCACGGAGTGAGTGGCATTACCTTTGACCTCTGTGCCCTCTGCCACATTGATCTCTTTGCTGATTGGATCATGGTAGGGAGCGAGAGTGCAGGGGTTTTTGTGGCTAAGTGGCGGGGATGGAAACAGACAGAAATGAATGGAGTTTTGTTCTGAAATAAGACCGGAAACTGTTGGCCTGACTGAGCCACTGTTAAAGCACTGCAGTTGTTTTCCCTCATAATTCTTTAATGACATCATAACGTTCAAAACGATGTCATAATGACAAAAGCCATCCACTTTCGAATGCATTTGGAATGCTACTATTCATCCCAGGTGTCAATGGTTTTTCCTCATTCCTGTCGCTATGCCTCTCTTTTCCCTGCTGTTCCTTTTTCTGCCACTCTCCGTGTCTCTCTTGCTCAGTCCTCTATTCTGAGTCAGGTATAAGGGACAGCAGAGAGGGACAAGTGTATGTGTGTGTTTGTGTGTGCGCTGACAGTTGATTGGATTAGAGAGGGATGCGTTTGTAATCGGGAGGTATTATCTCCGTCCGTCTTGTGCATTAGGGAGCATTAGCTCTCTTGGGATGGGGTGGAAGGGGGGAGGTACTGCTTCGGGGGTACTGTACACGGTACCTGCCCTCCTGCTATCTATCTCCCTCCATCCGCCCCCGGGGGACCTGCAGATAGCACCCATTACTGTCAGCCTCGCCTGCCTCTAATTGGTCCAGATAGGAGCCCGTTGCCGCTTAGGGAGGGGTTTTAGATTCGATTAAGAGTTTTGATATGTCGTTTCTAAATTTTTAATGACCAGTAACTGAAAAACAATGCAGCACATTAAATGCAAAGGGCAACACAAGACGACCAAGCCGAAACATAAGCCTAGAGAAATATTAGGCCGGGGACGACTGGACATGCAGAATTCTTATGGCCCCCTGGTGCAAATCAGGAGTGTTTTAAGAGAAATTTTATGAGAGTGCTGGGAGTTCGCTGAACTCATAAACTCTTTCCCGAACCTAGTGAGCTGCCTTGCAGTTTGCTGCCTACATAGACAGCTTCCTAACTGAAGTGACTTGACTTTGTTGTGTGCAACTCCATAAGCCCTAAAAAAAAGCAGATTTGACTCACAATTGAATCCAGTTTGGTGTTAGCATGTTGCAAAGCTTACTATCTAAAACACATAGCACACACAAATATTAAGTAAAATACTCTTTTTTTTTTTTTTTTTTTTTTTTAATTGAACAATATTATTACTTTCAGACATTGAATGAAAAGTATATTACAAAGTACAATGTTTATATAAAGTATAGAATTTGATTATTAGGCATATTTTATTAAACTGTCATTCATTTAATCATTTTTTATTAACATTTTAACTATTTACAACTAATGAAACCAAATGAACAACACCCAGCATTTACAACAATAGAAAAGAATAAGAGATTATAAAAACTGTAATAGTAATAAAACTATATACAAGAGCAAAACGTATATATAAGATAGGTGCATTATGATAAACCATACCTCAAAATATTACTTAAACAAACACCAATATAATCAAAATATGGATTCCAGACATGGTAAAAATACAAAATGGGAGGAAAAATTATATGTTGATATTTTGCATTCCCCCAAGAAACTTTGCTTTCGTTTGCGAGTGAATGCAAGGTTTCTTGGGGGAACGCAAAAGTTTTGCTAGGAAACTCAAAGTTTCTCGGGGGAATGCGAAAAATGGATCAATTATATAATAATTAATGAATTGATAAATGAATAAATAAGTGGATGCACAAATAAATAAAAATAAATACATGAATGAATGAATGAATAAATGAATAATTGCATAAATAAAAAAATACATGAATGCATTGAAAAAATGCAAAAATGGATGGATGAATGAATAAATGAATAAATAAATAAATAAATACACATTTCTTACTTAGATGATTTAAAAAAAAAAAAAAAAAATTTATTTACTGAGCTCATCGCATTGCATTCTGGGATTGCCTTATCTGTGAAAGATGCATGTGATGTTGCCTTTGTTACAGTCTTTGCATTGGTAACATTAAAATGTTGTTGTCTATTTATGGAGCTGACAAAGCTATAGACTTGGAGTTAAAGTTGGCTTGACTGGAATGGACCCTTTTCAGATTTCCGGGGTTCTTAGAAGCGGAAGTCGTCGAAGTTGGATAAACCTCTATAGCTATGAAGAGACGATAGCAAATATAATTTTTGTATTTGCATTTGCTCTAAAAGCAAAAGAAAAAATCCATGATAGAGTTTCCACGACTTTCCAAAAGAGGGAAAGAATATAGAGGTTATTTTATATTTACTGGTTATATAACACAAAGTATAGCATTATAAATGTGAATTATTTAAAAAAAAAAATGAAAATATTAAAAACTTTACTAGATTTGTGATGTTGATAACGGTGGAAACGTGTCATCACAGTTTGTGAAAAGAGTCCATAAGGTGCATCAAAGGGATAGTTCACCTAAAAATGAAAATTTACTCATCATCATCATTTACTCAACCTTGTGTCATTCCAAACCCGAAGAGACATGGTCGCTTTATATGATGAACAAATTAAATTTAGGCTTTTATTCACATATAAACATTGATCAGCGAACATATAGCTACAGAAGCTCAACCGAACCTCGAGAGAACAAACCTCTTGCAGAAGCTCAGACGTGCTGCGTAACACATGAGAATGAACCTCATTGGTTCTCGCACGTCAAGCAAACATGCTTGAGCTTCCGTTTACCACAACTGATGTGAGTTGATGAATGTTTATATGTAATTATAAGCCTAAATTAAATCTGTATAAATCTGTATCATATAAAGTGATCATGTCTCTTTAGAAAATTTGGACTAAACCGTTCAATTCATATGGATTAGTTTTACGATCTCTTTATGAACTTTTTGAAGTGTCAAAGTGGTAGAAATTGCTCAGGGGTGCATTTCCCAAAAGCATCATTAGCCAGCTAACATCACAAGTTCTGTCGTTACTAACATAGGTCAACGATTTGGTGTTTCCCGCAACCATAGTTCAAACGAACATTCGCAAAATACATCGCAAACTTGTGTGGTTGGAACGACAGCTCTCGAGCTGTGGTTAGAAGCATACCTAGTTTCTTGTTTTTATGACATGTGGACTTAATAAATTGTTATCTTGAACAAAACAAGCAAGCTGACATCAAGTACAATGTATATCTTTCATTTCAAATATATACAAATGTCATTTACATTTTAGTTTGTCAAGAGATTTGAAGCACCGTTTTTGAAGAGTGCGCATGTACGTGCTCTGGTACATAAGAACGAGCCTATGATTGAATCTGGAAATAAAGCAAAATAAATGAGAAAAATGAGAATTAGTCCTCAGATGCCATGTCTGTAATTTATAGCAAAAAATCAATCATTAATTTGATCTCAAACGGATTCATTTAGGAGTTATTACTCCACCACCTGCGTGACATCATTCACCAACGTGGCTGAACGACAGGTTTACAACAATATGGTTTCAGGAAACAGTCATGACTAGCTAGTTGACTTGTTCAACTATGCATTGTACTATGGTAGCGAAGCAGCGATTTACGTTGTTATACGGGAAACGCACCCCTGATTTTATTAAAAATATCTTCATTTGTGTTCCGAAGATGAACAAAAGTCTTACGAGTTTGGAACAGTATGAGAGTGAGTAATTAATGACCGGATTTATATTTTCAAGTTTCACATTAGAACTGTCTGTTATTCTGCCTTTTAACTTTGGACTTCTACTGTACACTAAAACTCTGAGACTAATACTACTGTTTACTCTGAACTCAGAGCCAGTCAGCAGTAACTCTGTACAGTAAAGAAGAGGCACAGAGAAACAAGGTAACGACTAATGAGAGTGAGAGAGAGGGTCTTTTCAGAAGACATTTTCTTTAAAGCTTTATTTGTTCCAGCCTAAAAAATTAAATAATGTTCATTCAATGCTGTGTGCCTTTCTGTAGTTCATATTCCCCAGTAGATTTGGTCTTTATTTATTCAACAAAGCTCTGGCGTTTTCTGCGGATCACAAAGCCAATACCCTAACAATGTGCAAAAGAGCTACAACACCTCTTAAATAATGTACGCCTTCAGAGCATCAGAAGCTAATATTCTTCATCTCTTTCACAGCGAGATGTTCACTTGTCTTTCCACCTTCATTTATGTTTGCTTTTCCCTGTGCATTTTGGCGAGTGTGCCAGTGTTTGTTTGTGTACATGTGTTTGAATGAGTCTTGCATGTGGTTGTCGGTGTGTGTAAATGATGAGTGTGTCAGCGTCTATGTATGGTGGCATGTCATAATACAGCTGATATTCAGGCTATTAACTTGTTGACACTTTGGGGTCAGTTTGACAGAGGCCTAATGCTCAGTGTGACAGAGTGGAACCTCTTCATTATCCCCAATGTAATGGTCTCATCGCTGAGGGCTTTCTTCTCCTCTCTCTCCGTCTCTGTCTCTCTCTCCCTCGCGTTCCCCTCATTCCTAATTTGGAGCCTGGTTCAGTTCGGCAACATTCTCCTTATTTCCTTCACCTATATCCTTCCTTTCCGCTCTCGCTCATCCCTCATTCATGTCTGGTTCTCTTGCTCAGCATCCTGTCCTGGTCCTCTGGCCTTCATTATTCACCCTCCATCTTTCATTTCTCTCCTTTGGCTCATCACTTCATCTTTTACTCTCTTTCTTCCTCTTTTTTCACTCTCTCTCTCTCTCGGTTGTTCATACATTCACCACCACATTTATCCTTCTCTGCTCAGCTATCCTTTATTCTATCTGCAATATCTAAGAGAATATCATAAAACCTGTTAAGAACAAGTCTGAGTCATATTTTATATGATTAAAATCATTTTGCTAACTTCTGCTAGGCTTGGCCACTGAATTGCAACCACACAGCCTCCAAAACTCCATCCAGCTAATTGACAATATAGGGCCAAAGAAACTAGGGCTGCATGATTAATCAAAATAAAACCTTATACTGTTAACCGGTGGTTGTTAACAAAAGAATAGATTTATTAAAAGCTTGATGGTTTAACGCTTAATAATGAAGGAATTAAAACAGCTTTAAAAAATTTAGTAATTTTACAGTTGTACTGCAAATTATAATTATTATCATTTTCCCTAAATACTTAATTTTTTTAAGCCCTTAGTATACTTCGTTTTTTTTTTATGTGTACGTGCAGTCTACGCCCCCAGGGCATGGTTGCCACCTTGTGGATAAACTAATTACTGCAAAACAAATTAAATGCGCATGTGCGACCTGCGCATACAAGTACGCGCTACAAAAATCCGGCGGTGCGCGTACAGTACGCGGATACTCTTCTGATGACGAAATTTGCGTCACGCACACTGTACGCTGACCCTCGCGTATATTTCTTGTTTAGTTATATTTTTAACTATTATTATTATTATTATTTGTATTATATTTTTCTTAAATACTTGACTTTTATATTATAGTGAAATATTACAATAGTAATATTTCCTATTTTGCTTTTATTTTTATTTAATAATAATTATTTTTATTATTATATTTTTCCTAAATACTTGCTTTTTAAAGTTACAGTGAGTATTCAAGTAGTAATATTTCTTATTTGATTTAATTTTTTTGTTTATTATTATTATTATTATTATTATGTTGATTATTATTTTTAGTCATATCGATATATATTTTTAGTCATATTGATAGATACTGTAAATATTTGTCCCAAAACATGCAGCCCAACAAACAAGCACAGCAAAGCTTTTTTTAATCACAATCACAATGTTTGTCTGAAAAATCGTAATTCGTCTTTTTTCTCAAATTGTGCAGCTCTACCAGACAATTAAAAGCCAGAGAGCTTTATTCTGATTGGCTTAGAAATGAGGGGCAGCTCCCTGAAGCTTTGTTTTTAGTGGGAAAATGCTTAATTGTTATCAAAATAATGTCAGAATACAAAAATCTTAATGGTCCTTAAAATATGCTCCATTTCCATTATGCAAGATATATTTTCAATTTTTTTTTCTTTAATCTGGACATGTTTTCGTGAGATCTTCCTGCTAATTTTCTCTCTCTGTGTGTCTGTGATTTTGGCCCGCCTCCATTTCCACCTTCTTTTCCCTTTCAATTTGTATTCGTCCTCTCCACCTCCCTCCTCTGTCTAATTCTCTCCTCTCTCCCCTCCCTCTATTTTTTTCCACTTTATTACTTTCTTCGATTATCCACTCCTATCTTCCCCACTCAATACTTTCATTTCATGCTCCTCTCCTCTAATCTTTCACCCAATTTCTCCCTCGTTTGCTCTTGTCTTCCTGTTTTCTCTGTTTTAAGAGGGTGTCCCATGCTTGCCTCACTCTGTCTGCCTCTCTTTCACAGTCTTCTCAGGTTTTCTCACCTTATTCTCATGTTTTCTCTCTCTGGGAGCAACTCCAGTCAGCTGAAAAGTTCCTCAGCGTTCACCTCAACAGACTTTTTAGGTGAATCTCACAAGAAATGTCTGGGTCATATTTCATGCAGATATTGAAAGAATAAAATAAGAAACTAGATGAGTGAAGTTTGATGACAAACTTTGATGTTGGCTTGACAAAGCCTTGTCTGTAAGTTTGAAATAATTTTGAAAAGCTTGAAGTTTGCAGATTTTACTCAAAGTTAATAAAATGTTATTAACATGTTCTAGCACATTGTCAACATGTTTTAGCAAGTTGCTGGCATATTTTAACACATTGTTAACATGTTTTCGCATAATTTAACACACTGCAGACATGTTTCTAGCATGAATCAGCACATTGCTAACATGATTTAACATGTTCCTAACATGATTTAGCACATTGCTAGCATGTTTCTAGTATGATTTAACACATTGCTAACATGTTTAAGCATGTTGCTAGCATATTACTAGCATGATTGTACACATTGCTAGCATGTTTTAGATGTTGCTAGCATTATTTAGCATGTTGCTAGCATGATTAGCAAATTTTTATGATGTTATAACATGATTTAACACATTAATAACACAATTTAACGTTACTTGCATTTTTCTAGCATGATTTAATACGTTGTTAGCATGTTTTAACATGTTGCTAGCATTGTTTAATATGGTGCTTGCATGATCTAGCACATTGTTAGGATGTTTCTAGCATAATTTAACACATTGCTAACATGTTTTTGTTAAGATGATTTAACACATTGCTAGCATGATTTAGCATGTTGCTAGCATGTTTCTAGCATGATTTAATACATTGCTAACATGTTTTATCATTTTACTAGCATGGTTTAATAAGGTGCTAGCACGATTTAGCACCGGAGTTCCCAAACACATTCCTGGAGCCTCCCCAGCACTGCATGTTTTGCATGTCTCCTTTGTCTGACACACCCCGGATTTGGAGTCTCATTGCTAACATGATTTAGTACAGTGCTAGCATGTTTCTAGCATTATTTAACACACTAGGTGTGTCCCAATTCACATACTTATGCACTGTTCTATGATGTTTTTAAGTATAAATAGTGCAAGTAGTGTGTTCACACTGTAAATTCCAAAAAGAAATAGTACACTTTAAATACCCGGATGATGCACTAAATTAACGGAAAAAACGAAGCGTCGCAGCATTAATTATGTGGCGGAGGGGGAGGGGATATCAGACTCCGATGTTAAATGACAAAATAACCTTATACAATTCACGCACTACATGGATGAGTACATAGTGTATAAGTGCATAGTGTATAGTGCTTCATTTGGGACGTAACTATTGCCAGGATGCTTTAACATGTTGCTATAGCATGTTTCTACTATGATTTAGCACATTAGTTGCGTCCCAAATGACGCACTATGCACTTATACACTATGTACTTATGCACTATGTACTCATCCATGTAGTGCGTGAATTATATAAGTTTATTTTGTCATTTAACAACGGAGTCCGATACCGCCTCTCCCTCCGCTACATAATTAAAGCTGTGACAGTTGAGTGCATGAAGTGTCCAACATTCCATACTTCATTTTTTCCGTTAATTTAGTGCATCATCCGGGTATTTAAAGTGCACTTTTTCTTTTTGGAATTTTCTGTGTGAACGCATTATTTGTACTTAAAAACGTCATAGAATAGTTCATAAGTACGCGAATTGGGATGCACCTATTGTTAATGTGTTAGCATGTTGCATAATTTAGCTCATTGCTAGCATATTTCTAGCATGATTTAACACATTGTTAGCATGTTTTTTAACCAGATTTAATACATTGCTAGCATATTTCCAGCATGATTTAGCACATTACTAGCATGTTTTAGAATGTTTCTAGCATGATTTAGCATATTATTGGCATGTTTCTAGCATGAATTAACACATTGCTAGCATGATGTAGTACATTTCTAACATGTTGCTAACATGATTTAGCACATTGCTTATAGATAGATAGATAGATAGATGTAGGTTAAATACTCATCCTTACTGAATAAAAGTTTTTTTTTTTTTTTTTAAACAAATGCAGCGTTAGTGAGCATAAGCAATTTCTTTCAAAAACAATAACAAATCTTAATTACTCCAAACTTTTGACCGGTAATGTACGCCACAATAGAGAACAAACGGTGCTCGCAATTTCTGTTTCATGCCGACTTTAACAGTTTTTGTAAGACCTTTTCAACCTTAACCATTTCTGCTGTACTGCAAACCACCGTTTCCTAGGGGAAAACTGAGCCCAATCTTACTGAACTGACCGGGAAAGGCTTTTAACGTGGGAAACCTTTTCACATGCCACATGCGCACTTAAGAAAAAAAAATGATGGTATAAACAATTGAAAACATGCTGTCTTGGCACAGCTAATACACTCTCTCACGCATACACACACACACTTGATCTCTTTTCATCTGTGCTCTATCATTCTGTCATAGCATCCCTCCATCTCTGCAGGAGTGTATTTGCTGATGCCTGCAGACGTAATTTACTACGCCTCATTCCCACATGCCGGCTGACTCACAACTTACTCACTGCAAACTTACCTTCATAAATGCCACCCTGTGTGTGTGTGTGCAATGGGAATTACTTAAAAGGACATTCTTGTAAATATGTCTTATTGTGAGCCCGCTGGATGCTCAGAAGTTACTCTTTAATAACTCAGGAGATAACTCAAGTTGTGTTTCATTGAAATATCAACTTTGTTGCTGTTTATCCTTAGGAAAATTATAGTACCAGTAAATGCAAAAACAAAATTCTTATTTTTGTCTTGTTTTCCCAGACAAATATCTGAATATTCTTGAATCAAGATACATTTATTTGAGAAACAAAATAATCTAAGATATTAAAGTACCCTTTTTATGCTTTTTTTGGATTATACCTTTTATACAGTGTAATATAGCTGTTTGTGAATGTAAAAGGTCTGCAAAGTTTCAAAGATCAAAGTGCATGACAAATAAAGTTATTGTCTCCCAAAAGAAACAACCGATTATGAACAGCTTGAAACGAGTTGTCAGTAATTCCAGCCTTGCTTCCTGCTCAAACCTATAGGTTTGTAACAAATCTGCATAATGCCAGCCTATGATCTTCATTGGCTGCCTGCGAACAGCGTCTACTTTGACCCGCCCTCAAACACTGTAGTTGTAGCTGAGACTGGAAGAGTTTGGTTCATGTTGTTGACATATCGAGAAGACTGTTTTCAGCTCGGCAAAAGCAAATTCACTTTACATGCACTTCAATAAAATGAGGACTCGTGCTGGAATTGATACAGTGAAAACGACACTATCGTTACTGTTTGTATCACTGTGTATACATATATGGTAAATTTAGACATTGTAATGGCCGTTTGGCTTTCGACATGTGCTGTAAGCGGTAGACCAATCACAACAGACTGGTCCATATGACCAATCAGAGCAGAGTGTAAGCTCTCAGAAAAGAGGGGTTTAGAGAGACCGGATCCTTTACCGAACCATTTCAGACAATGTGAAGTGATCCAGGGTACACTATATTATGAGAAAATCATAGTGTTTTTTGACCTTGTAAACCTATTGTAGGAGATACATGTAACCTATTGTAGGAGACCTCCATAATAAAATTAGAAACCTTTAAAAACCTTTAAGAATTTGTAGATATTTATACTTCAAAACAGGAAAAATATATTTAAATATAGTTATTTAGTCTCTTAGATGAGAAATTTTTGAGTTCATATTGAGATCTACCAATTCTGTGAACAGTTTGAGATGTTCTTGAGATCTCTTCTGAAACTCTAGAGGAGAACAATCAAAGCAAAAGTCTATTTTTGCACTTAATTTGATTGTGGTCTAGGAAAAACAATTGAGATATGAAAGAGATCTCATTGTGCACTTTATCTCGTGCCTTTCTCTCTCACACACATGCACGCACGTACATGCAAACATCAGGTACAGCTGTACAGATGGCTTTATCCATCAACCCAATATGATCACATGACTTTGTATGTCCTGTACAGCCAGAGTTTTGTCACCTCCCTGGACTCAGTGGAGCTAATACATCATGTGACGGTCCGCGTGGCGGTCCTGCACGCGTGAGTCGTAAATGTATAGATTAGGACGGGTGACAGTCTCACAGCCCTGCGGTAAAAACCTCGCTGCATGATGGATGTGGACTCCAGAGGAAACATCAGCCAGCAGCTATCAATCAAAAGCACAACAGGGAACAGTAGTTCTGCTTGACGTGGGTTTTTGTGCAACAAGACACTAATTAGAGGATGAGATACAGGAGATATCAGATCACTTGCTGCCAAAAATTACTTTGTGGATCAGTACTTTTGTCTTGTTTTCTAGGTAAAATATTTACACTAGTTAAAGGTTTACATTATTGTTCAAAGTCGGTAAAAGAAGTCATAAGACTGCATTTATATGATCAACAATACAGTAAAAACAGTAATACTATTATTACAATATAAAATAACTTTTTTTTTAATATATTATCATATTTATGCAATTTATTCCTGTGATGCAAAGCTGAATTTTCAGCATTGTTACTCCAGTCTTCAGTGTCACATGGTTTTTCAGAAATTATTCTAATATGCTGATTTGCTGCTCAAGAAACATTAATTATTATTATCAATGATGAAAACAGTTGTGCTGCTTAACATTTAATATGTGATTTTTTTTTTATGAATAAAAAAAGTTCAAAAGAACAGCATTTATTTGAAATAGAAATCTTTTGTAACATTATAAATGTCTTTACTATCACTTTTGATCATTTTAATGTGTCCTTGCTGAATAAAAGTATCAATTACTTTTAAAAAAAAATCTTACTGACCCCAAACTTTTAAACGATAATGTACTTGAGAAGCAAAATTGCATAAGATTGTTTTTCTTATCACACTGGCAGTTTGTTTTAGTTTTGCAGTCTTAGAGATTTTTGTTGTGCGCACAGGAGAATTTACAGTAAAAAAAAAAAAAAACCTTGCAGCTGCTGCACAGTGTCAGACACACAAATACAAAACATCATCATGGTAGCACATATGACACTAAAATAATGCAATAAACATTCTTTTAACAACATAAGATATAAAACCCTAATGTACAGGCGTGCACATAACTGGTGGGCATATGCATGGTAAAAATAAATGATCCATACCAGAAAACGGGGAGGGAAGGCTTTTGAGTACAAACATTTTTGGGGACAGGGACATGTTTACTTACAGGAGTGGGATTTTCCCCATCTCTGGTAAGAAAGCCATTATGGTGATAAGTGTGTTCATTAATTATTAGGGGTGCAACGGTTGATCCGTGATCCGTACGAACCAGGCCCCATGGTTCGGCATACATGTGATTCATGGATTAACTGCTAAGTTTAACCATCATAATGTGAAAGTTTATCATTTGGACGTGTTTTGTCTTGCCAATTAACACATTCAAACAATTTTAAATGCGGAAGAAGAGTCAAAAATCGGGACTCGTGCACCTCGCACACCCGAAGCACACGCATGCTGAGAGAGAGAGAGAGAGAGAGGCTTTCAGACAGCGCTTGAACATATAATTAATTCTTCTTTCACGTTTACTTGCGCTTGAACGGACACATACACACAAAATTTTGTCAAAATACCCGTCTCGCAAGTATTCTCTCGGTTATGTCATAAGTGAACAGTTTAGAAAGAAACCGAATGTGTGTCAGTATAGTCGGTCCGTGCATTCTGTCTTAAAGTGACAGCAGTATTCCTGCTGTTGTCTGTGTCATTAGTGTTAATAAAACAAAATACAAAACAAAACATCATCATCAACTACCATGTTCGAGAGCAAAGAAGATAGTGAGAAGAGCAGACAGGAGGAAAGTGATGACGACAACTTGTAGGTTAAGAGTGCTGCGTGAAGTGTGAGTACCAAGCAGCATCTCTAGGTGCTTCCTTGAGAACCAGACTAAAAAAGTTATGTGCACCCCTGCTAATGCACATACTGTAACTAATAAGAAAAAACTAAAAAGAAACAATTATTTAAATAAAAAAAAAACATCAAATGTGAAGTGTCACACAAGGAATTCTGGGAATGTCGATTTATGGTCTTTCACTGTTAATTATAAGATGACTTGCTCTTTTTCACTTCCAAAAACTGTAATTTAACAGTATTTTACTGTAAAATTACAATAAATATCCATTCTAAATATCAGCTCTATTATAGTTTGTCACAGTATAAGGGAACTTACCATAAACCAATTAACAGGTTTTTACAGTAACATTTTTACAGCCTTTTCCCATTGAAATTACGATCATTTTTTAAATGCTAAGCTAGTTGGCAGTTTTAAAAATAACAAAGAACGAGAAATGTTTAATTTAACAATGTATAGTTTTAGTAATATACTTTTATATGTAACATAATTAGAAAGATATTAATAGTTGAATTTACATTACAATTACATTTGCACTAAAGAGTATGCATTTAAAGGTCTTTCAGGCAATAAAATCGCAATATTGATATAAAATATTAAAAAAATCGAGATGCAGACGCAAATTAAAGGGCTGACTAAATTGTTTGTGACCCTAGAAACCTGACACTCTATGTAGATGTATGCTAACAACAAGAAAAAAGAAGTTTAACCCTTAAACAGGCATGACTGGAAAATGATCTGCAAAAAATAATTTCATGTCACTTTTTATATAATCAGGATCTTGGATTTTATGAGTTGTATCTCACAGTACACGTTGCCTGTTTTGGGTATAAAAAAAAAAAAAAAATCCACAGTATTGACAATGAATGGTGTTTCAAGGTAAAATGGGTTCCCTGTACTGGTCAATGCATTATTGCGAATTCCGGGGTGATGAGTGAGGGGTCGGTTGTGGGTGGTGGGAGGGCCAGTAGAAATCTCGTTCCAGGGCCGGGGCCCTTAGGGAAGACCCTTATAGGCCCTCCAGGCCTCTGGGTCCACTGTACACAGTCCCCCTTCTCAATCTATGTATTTTAAGTTTTTAAAAAAATGCCCAAATGTTAATATTCACATGTAAAACTGATATTATTAAGTTTAGTTGACTATATCTTTGCTTTTTTAACTACTTGCAGATAATTTTTTTTTTTTTTTCTTGCAACTCTGCAGGACGGTAGCCCTCCAGGAGCAGGGTTGGACACCCCTGTTCTACCATAAAATGAGCTGTGTGAGACTCTCTATCTAGAAAGTTCTATCTAGAAATATCTAGTTAAAAATGGAAAGATGTAGTCAACAAAAAGTATTGTCAGTTTTACATGTGAATATTAACATTTGCACATTTTTGCAACTGAAAATACATAGATTGAGAAGGGGGACTGTGTATAGTGGTCCCAGAGGCCTGGAGGGCCTATAAGCATCTTCTCTAAAGGTCCCGGTCCTGGAACAAGATTTCTACTGGCCCTCCCACCACCCACAACCGACCCCTCACTCATCACCCCAGAAATCGCAATAATGCAATGACCAGTACAGGGAGCCCATTTTACCTTGAAACACCATTCATTGTCAATACTGTGGATAATCCTTAATTTTAATTTTATATATATACACATTGAGTAACTTTTCTCCTCTTTTAATTGGTTAGTATGCTGATTGTCCATGTCTTTTATTAGGTGTGAGTGTATATGTGATACCCTTATAAAATCCCTTAATATTTGTTGATCTTATTGCCTGGCAAAGACCTTGTTTGTACAAAACGTTGCAATATATTAAAGTTTTATGGGAGCAGATAAAGCAGTGTGCCTTTTTTTTCCACTGAACAAGAAGACATGAAATATAAGACTGAATTCAAAAATATGTGACAAAAAATATATGACTGTTTTGCTTCTCAAGTAAATATGTTTTGTTTAAAGGGTGTTTAGATGTTTTCCTGGAAAACCAGACAAAATACTGATTACGATAATGATGTTTTACAGTGCAAACGGCAAACAAACAGAGATGGAGCTGTGATATGCTGCCTATGTGTGTTTATGCCCGCTGTACAGCGCCAGCCATATGTCAGCATTCTGTGGTCACATCTGTCGAAGGGGGCACTCACAGATTGGGAGTGTGTGAATGTGTGTGCATAAGAGAGAACGAGAAAAAAAGAGAGAGATTTCCGAGCCCTATACGCCTGCCATATCTCATATTCATGTCTCTTTCTGTCACCTGTTCATTTGTATGGCTGTGACAGATCTCATTATGGCTTTGGCACCGCTTCAGCCCGTCTTGCCAATGCAGCATTCCGGGATGGAATTTTTCAACGTGTGCGCTTGTTCTGCTTCGCGTGTGCATGCACACGCCCGGCCGCATCACCAATTACTGCCGTTGTCCGCTGTTACAAACATGACAGAAACAATAGCATTAATTATCTGTACACCGATAGCGCAGTTTGTCGACGGCGACGCCGTCAGTTGCTGAGAGTGTTTTAATTGTCGATTAGCTAACGAGGGCATAATTAACGGGAAAATATATTAGTACCATCTGTCATGCAAATGTCAGGAATATTGTCATGCTGCAAGACGTTGATTAGTAACAATGTGCATTTGAATTGCAGGCTGCTACACCTCAAGTTAGGTTTAATGTTAATGACAAGGTTAACCTGGTAACAGAACGTTAATGTGTCTAGTGAGTTTATCGTCATTATTCAGTTTATTCAGGCCATGCCCCCTGCATCATGAGGATATGCCAATGTCCCTGTAATTCAATACTATTTTTAATTTTTATAATTTTTAACTATTTTTAACTAATATTTTAATTATTATTTATTTCATTGATGAATTTATTAACATTAAGTTTTCATATATATATATTAGGGGTGACCCTGAATAGTCAACGATTCAATGCTTCGATAGGAGGAGCCTGATTCGACTACCAATCTCACAGTCGAATCTTCAGAGGTGTTATGAAACGAGATATGGGGGTGCTCAATATCTGATTTTACATAGACGTACCGGTTCTCTCCCAGTAGGTTAATATACAGCCTATTATGATAATGATGTAAATAAAAATGTGAAAAGAAAGAGGCTTTTAATAAATAGTTTTAATGTGCGTGAATAAATTCAACCACCCCTGTGACAGATTTAAGTTTCACTTCCATGATTAGTGACTGACAGAGGAGCATCTTGGCGGCAGGGATTAAATCTTTAACAATGTCTGGGGTAAGAAAATCTAAAATGTAGAATTGGATGCACGTTGAAATGGTAAAAGATGATCCAAAAGACGTAAGATGCAAGTTGTGCCAACAGCTCATGTCCTACCACTCAACAACGACAAACACTACGGCGCACTTCTGCCAGCCAACGTTAACGAGTTGACTAGCGCACTATTTTAAAAAAACTCAAATGGACACAGGCAAATGAAAGACTGGATTTTTTGGATGCTGTGAATGTTTAGCTAAAAAGACTGCCACTCCATTTTAGCGTTTATTGTCTCTGCAGTTAAAAAGACAAAGTTGACAATTCTGACAGAATACCGGACCCCAAAGATGGATTATGCAAAGAAATTTGCGCTTGTGGCTCAGGAGAGCCACGATTTTTTTGTGTTCACCCAGCACTTTACATGCCTTTCACTGACCTGCCACCTTGACGACGAGACCCTGAAGTCACTATTCTGGATCGCGGCGAACTACCATCATCCGGTGTCTGGAGAGCGTCGCGTGCCGGTCCATAACATCGCCAGACCCAGAGCCCGGATCGTCCCCAGCGACCGCGGAGTTCTCGTGCGAGCCCCCCGCAGACGGAGAGTTTCCACCAGCCGCAACGTGTCAACGGGATCCCGAATTCACGAGGACAGAGGTGAAGCTTCGCCTCCCGCCATCAAACTCTTCACTCCATCTCGGCCCGTCAACCTGCCAGCTCCGTCCAGGCTCCTCCCAACTACGGTTCCTCCGGAGACCCTCTGACTGACGGCTCCTCCGGTCTCCCTCGTCCGGTCGGCTCCCCCTTGGTCAGTCGTCCCACCTCTTCCGCCTCGGACTTGCGGGCCGTTCGTTCCACTCCGTCCCTCCACCCCTACAGCTACAGGGGGTTCCTCCTTCCCCTCGGGGTCACCTCTGTCCTCCGTCGCACCGGCGTCACCGCAGCCTTCGGGATCTCCAGCTCCACCTACGTTGATCGTCACTGTGACGTTGCCGGGGTCTCCTAAGCCTGCGACGTCGCGGTAGTTCGCCAGCTCTCAGTCTGCGCCCCTGGATCTACCTGCCGAGTCTCCGTCGGTCGTCCCCCAGATGCCGTCAGTCCGCCCAGCATGCTGGGCTCCTCCCATCATCGACTCTGCTGTGGACTGTCGGTTCTGGGGAGCTCTGGGTCTGTGCCAGCGGTCGTCCACTGTTTATTCCGGTGCATGCTGCTGGTATCCCTGCGGTTGTCCCAAGTCAAGGGGTCTCAGAGGTGGTCCCACTGACGACTGCACTCCACATCACTGCTATGGCTGTTAAGTGCGTTTTGGCTGCATACTGTTCATCAGCCCGAGAGTCTGCTTCAGCCCAAGAGTCTGCTCCCAAGCCTGCTTCAAGGTCTGTTTTATCTCACCAGTCTGCTTCAGAACCTGTTTCAACCCCTGAGTTCCCTGTCTGCCTTGATACAACCATGGATGCCGTTCCTGAGTTTCACATCAGCCATGATGCGACCACGGAGGCCGTTCCTGAGTTTCAGATCATGGCTACCACTCAAGAGCCTCTTCACAACATGTTCACCACGCCAGTGCCTCTCCACGTCATGGCCGCCATGCCAGAACCTCTCCACATCATGGACGCTATGCCAAAGTCATGTCACGCCATGACCACTCATGTTTCCTATGAAGTTTTTTTTTTGGGGGGGGACTATGGATACCAAGCTCCAGCAGATGCGGACCACTGAACCATGATCCAGGCCTACCACTGCTCCACCATCCAGGCCCGTCAATGCCCCACAGTCTGCCACTGCACCACCATCCAGTCCTGCCATTGTTTAATGGCCCATGGTCTTGCCCACCGCTCCACAGCCCTGATCCGCCAATGCTTCACGGTCCAGGTCCACCACTGATTCACGGTCTGTCACTGCATCATGATCCAGGCCCGTCATTGTCCCATGATCCAGGTCCTGTTCCCCTTCACGGGCATGGCCCACCATCCTGCCCCCTGGACTACCCTCCGCTCCACCACCCTCCTGGACATTTAGTGTATTTGGGTTTGTGCGGGTGTTTAATTGGGCGACTGGAGCCACCCATTAAGGGTTGGGGGGGGGGACAAGGGTTGGGGGACAAGCTTCTTCTAGACAAGCTTCTCTTGTCTAGCTTTGATGTTGTAACCTGCTGTTGGTGAGTTTATGTTCATGTCAGGCCATTGTCAAGTCAAGCCTGTTTTGGATTGTTTTGCTACTTTGTTCTAATAAACTGCACTTTAACTCGCCTTCAGTTGGACTCCTTACACAGACTTATGTATGGTATTAGTGCATTAATTGAGTGAAAATAAGTATTGCTCTTGTTTAGTGTATTTAAGTGTATAGTTAGGACCACTTATCCTTCAAGTACTAAAAGAATCATTAATAGAATCATTAAGGAACCGTAACCGTTCAGTGGATTCAGAGTCAGAATCGTTAAATTCCTCACGATCCCATCCTTAATGGTAATGTTGGTTAAAAATAATTTGTGACTCGCTTTTTGGGAAATGTTGTGAAGTTCAGCGTCTGGTAATGCGTGTTAAGGTAATGGCTGTTAATGCAGTGTTCTGCATTGTGAAGAGCGCATTTGATAACGTCAGACGGATAATGTATGAAGTGTCAGGGAAGATGATTTGCTCTCTTCTCATCCTTCCATGCTGCATATGGCCCTTATTGATTAAGATTAAACCCTCATCCTTTCTGCTTATTAAAATATTGATCAGGGAGCAGAGAGCAGCCAATGGGGGAGTCCAAAATGGAACTGTGTGTGAGTGTGTTTGAGAGAGAAAGAGATTTTTGAGTGAGTATGTGCGTATAATCTTGTTGTCATATCTTTTTTGTTGTTGTAGGACAATAAAATGATACAATGACACTTATTAAAATGGTGTTATCAATTGTACAGTGAAAGCTAAATGGATGGGAATGACAATGATAAACAACACTGTGTGTGTGTATGTCTTGAGCCTTGGGGTGGAGAATGTGTGAGAGTGTGTAAATAAACGTGTCATTGTGAGTCTGAGCTGTGATTGTGTATTTAATGTATGTGTACAAATTAGTACCATAGTATTACCATGATAATGCCATGATTTGCAGAATAATTGTTTTTTTTTTTTTTTTGATAATGCCATGTTTTTCTGAACAGTTATCATTGTAATTTGTTGTTTTGGACAGTACCATAGTATTACCATGGTTTTTCAGATATGTTGCCATATCAGAGATGTTCCATGGTTATTTCATGGTATTTTTATTACATTCACCAAGGTATTATCATGTTTTTGGACATGCTACCATAATTATTCCAATATTTTTACATGTATTTCCATTATATATGTAGAAAAAGGACCAAAAATTTACCATGGTATATTTCAGTGTACTTTGGTAATAACAGTAATTTTGTAAGAAATATTGCATATTTTTTGGCTATAGAACTCCTTTGTTACTGAAAGGTGGAGGGTTTCAGAGAAACTCTGATAGTAGGCTGCAGGAATATCTTACAGCAGACGATGCACCAGACTATTTAAATGTTGAGCAAGCAATCTCATTGGCTGCAGGATCAGCAGAGGCCAATCAGCTCGTGCCATTCGGTAATGATCTGATTGTTTGTAGATTGCCTGTACAGGACCTATCAGCCTGTGCCCTATATGACTGGACTAGATATTTTAAAAAATCCTACCGACCCCATACGTTTGAATGGTAGTATACTGTGCCTTGGATCACCATATAAATACCATGGTGCATGAATGTGGAAATGGGTTCACTTATACCAAGGTACCACCACAGTATTTATTTATAAAGCCTGTATGACAGTGTGTTTATGGTGTGCGTGTGTGTGTGTGTGTATGTGTGTGTGCGCGCGTTTTTGTGACATATCAGGACACAAATTTGTATAATGACATGGGTATAACATAGGTATAACAAGGAGAGGGTGACTTATGAGGACATTACCCCATGTCCCCATTTTTCAAAAGGCTTATAAATCATACAGAATGAGTTGTTTTTTTTTGAGAAAGTAAAAATGTGCACAGTTTTCTGTGATGGGTAGGTTTAGGGGTAGGGGTAGTGTAGAGGGATAGAAAATACGGTTTGTACAGTATAAAAACCATTATGCCTATGGAATGTCCCCACAATTCACAAAAACAAACCTGTGTGTGTGTGTGTGTGTGTGTGTGTTGTCAGTTGGACACAGAAGCAGCTATTGTGTTTTTTGACCTGTGAGACCTCAGTTCTTCCTCTATAGTCCTCTAGAGCCCCTAGTGCTCCCTATTTACCCATGTGACCTCTCTTTATCACACTCTATCTCTCTGTCACACACACACACCCATTCTCATGTTAACCTTTTATCTTACATACAGCCCTACACACTACACACACAAATTCCTTCACAGTGGGACGTTGGTCAAAATATGCTTTTGCAGAACAAAACACAAATGCACAAACTATTCTTTCTTTCTCCTCTCTATTCATCCTTATCGACCACACAGCATCTCTCTCTCTCTCTCTCTCTCTCTCTCTCTCTCTCTCTCTCTCTCTCTCAGTCTTCATCTTTTATTCTGTCTCCAGACGTACCCAGAATGCAACAGCTCTTCTCTGCTGGATGACAGCAGAATGCAGCCATTGAAGGGATTTCAGAGAGTGAAACAGTGAAAATGTCGTGTCCCACACACACACAAACACACACACTAGCTTTCTTTTGCACTTGTGTACCTCTGGTGATGTCATCAGCGATGTTAGCATTCGGTCGTGTTACTCCCATTGGGAGGTGGGTGTGGGGTAGAGGTTTTTTGTGTGTGTATGTATGAGATATCTCTGTGTGTTTGTGAGTGGAGCAGGGTTGTTGGTTTCAGAGATATGTATTGGTGCGTGATTGGGAAGTTTATATTTATTTGTGTGTGTTTGTATGTGTGTGATAGGGATGTTTTGTGTGTGTGAGGTAGAGTGAGTTAGTTTAGTGTGTTTGCTTGTGTGTGTTCCAGGTAGGGAGGTTTGTGAAGTGTTTTGTGTTGTGCAGTACTTGTCACAGACACGCCAGGCTCTACACTCACCCAATCACATCGCACTCCCTCTCCTGAGTACTGACAAGCCACACCTGACGCTCATTCACGATCATCACCACAGCCACATATAAGTCACGCCAGTTCACTCAGTCACTGTCCGGTCTCGTTAACACATGCTAGTGTTTACTTACCTCCAGGACTCCCTACTCGACTACTTACCTATCTCCAGCGTCTTCAGTGATCCCCAGTGTCTCCTCGTCTCCTGTGCTTCTCCTGTGTGTTCGTCTGCTCCTCGTCTCCCGGTATCCACGCTCCCTAGAGAACACAGACAAGTATCAGTTTCCAGTTCATCGGCTCATCGACCCATTCATCTGCCATCACTCACCTGCACTCTTCTCACGCTCTGCTTACCTGAAATAAACCTGTTAATCCTTACCTGTGTCTCCGCTCCCTTCTGTCTGTAACAGAAGACCGGACCAACACCGTCCAGGTACAGCATGAGCACCCCGGATCCCATTCAAGAGCTGGTCGATGCACTTCGTCGCACTTTCACCAGCACCTCCATGACAACGCCACCAGCGAACACTTCCGCATCCACCGCCACAGCTCCTTCACCTCCCGTGGTCGCCAGTCCCATGGCCAAACCGGCGCCCTTCTCTGGTCTGGCGGAGGATTGCAACGGTTTTCTCCTGCAATGTTCGCTGGTCCTGGAGATGCAACCGCACGTATACCCAGACGATCGTTCAAAAGTGGCTTTCATAATCTCTCAGCTTCACGGGAAAGCACTGCGATGGGCTGAACCTCTCTGGAGCCTAAACAACCCCGTTGTTTCATCCTTGTCAAGTTTTACAACCCACTTCAAGGAAGTTTTTGGAAAACCCGCCTGGGACTCGTCGATTGGTGAGAGATTATGCAATTTAAAGCAAGGTGCACTAACTGTGTCTGATTATGCCCTCCAGTTTCGTACCCTCGCTGCTGCTAGTGGCTGGAATGAGCAGGCCTTAATAACCACTTATCGCCAAGGCCTCGATCCCCGTGTGCGGTTACATCTCGCTGCATACGAGGATTCCATCGGGCTCGAGAAATTCATTCAGCTGTCTATCAGATTCGCCACTCGTATGCAGCTGTGCTTAGAAGAGCACCAGGGCCAGCCGCTATTCCCCTCCATTTCCCGCCAGCCAGAGTCCGTCAGCTCCCCAGAACCAGCTAACGATAACATGCAAATTGAGCACTCGCGTCTTTCCGCAGCTGAGCGACAGAGGAGGCTGACCCAGAATCTCTGTTTGTATTGTGGTGGTGCCGGGCATTATATCGCTGAATGCCCTTTACGTCCTGCCCGATTTTTGGTGAGTGCTGTCCTGCCCACTCTAAATAAAATGAAACCACTCACAATTGTAGTAACACTTACTGCTGCTAAACTTTGTCTTCCAGCCAGTGCGCTCCTCGATTCTGGGTCAGCTGGAAACTTCATCTCCGGAGCCCTCTGTCGCCAGCTGCGTCTCAAGACCACCCCAACGCCGAAGATCTACCAGATCCACGCGATAACAGGAAAACCTTTACGGAAGGTTCGTTACAGCGTGGGACCTCTCCGTCTCCAAGTGGGAGTGCTTCACACCGAGGAGATACAGCTGCTGGTTCTGGAGGAGTCTACATCTGACGTGATCCTAGGGCGCCCATGGCTTGAGCAGCACAACCCCACCATCTCCTGGAGGACAGGAGAGATCCTGAAGTGGGGTAACCAATGTTTCCAGGACTGCTTTCCCGAACTCCCAGCTTCCAGTTCTCCAAGTTCCCATGAAATCCAAGTCGGGGCTACCACAGTGGAAAGCCCTCTCGAGAAACGTTCCACGGATATCCCAGCCTGTTACTCCCACTTCAGAGATGTCTTCTGTCCGAAGCAGGCCTCCAAGCTGCCCCCTCACCGGCCATGGGACTGTGCCATAGACCTCATCCCAGGTGAGCCAGTGCCCAGAGGGAAGATATACTCCCTATCCGTCCCGGAGGAGAAAGCCATGGAGGAGTACATCGACGAGGCTCTCAAGCAAGGTTACATCCGACCGTCCACTTCCCCTGCTGCTTCTAGTTTTTTCTTCGTGGCCAAGAAGGACGGAGGCTTGCGGCCTTGCATTGACTATCGAGCACTCAACCAAATCACCATAAAATTCCGTTACCCCCTTCCTCTCGTCCCAGCAGCCCTGGAACATCTACGCGGCGCCACTGTGTTCACCAAGCTGGACCTCCGCAGCGCGTACAACCTCATCAGAATACGTGAGGGGGACGAGTGGAAGACCGCCTTCGTGACACCTACCGGCCACTATGAATATCTTGTTATGCCGTATGGCCCGGTCAACGCCCCCTCCGTATTCCAAGACTTCATGCATGAGGTGCTCCGGGAGTTCCTGCACCGGTCTGTCCTGGTGTACATTGACGACATTTTGATCTACTCCCGGAGCCTGGCCGAACATCGCCGACACGTTGCGGAGGTCCTCCAACGCCTGAGAGATTACCACCTCTTCCTGAAAGCCGAGAAGTGCACCTTCCATCAGCCTTCCGTGCAATTCCTCGGCTACAATATCGACCACAGTGGCGTCCGCATGGACGAGAGGAAGGTCACAGCTGTAAAAGAATGGCCCATTCCCTCCACTATTAAAGAGTTACAAAGATTCCTAGGATTTGCCAATTTCTACCGCCGTTTCATCCAGCACTACAGTTCCATCACCGGTCCACTCACCAACCTCCTCCGTGGTAAGCCCAAGTCTCTGTCCTGGACCCCAGCAGCCACCCAAGCCTTTGAGGCCCTCAAAACCGCCTTCACGACCGCTCCCCTCCTGGTTCACCCTGACCCTGAGCTCCCCTTCATCGTCGAAGTCGACGCCTCAACCACCGGAGTGGGAGCGGTCTTATCCCAGCAGCAGGGGAATCCCAGCAGACTCCATCCATGCGCTTTCTTCTCCAGGAAGCTCAACCCGGCGGAAGTCAATTATGACATCGGCAATCGCGAACTCCTCGCCATCAAGCTTGCCCTAGAGGAATGGAGGCATTGGCTTGAGGGAGCCAAACACCCTTTTGTTGTCTTAACTGATCACAAGAACCTAGGATACTTACGTGAAGCCAAGAGACTAAACCCCCGCCAGGCCAGATGGGCTCTGTTCTTCACGAGATTTAATTTCACCATCTCCTACCGTCCCGGATCAAAGAATGTGAAAGCCGATGCCCTATCTCGTATCCACAGCCTCGACGAGAGCAACGAGGATCCAGAGCCCATCATCCCCGAAAGATTCATAGTAAGTCCCATATCCTGGTCGGAAGAGACGCTCCCCGAGTCCAATGCCTCCACTAGCATTCCGCCGGGTTGTCCCCCCGGATTGAAGTATGTACCCCGGTCACGACGCACACCCCTCATCCATTCAACCCATACTTCACTGGGCACTGGCCACCCCGGGGTCAACGAAACCCTCTCGCTGTTAAAACAGCGCTTCTGGTGGCCCAACATGACATCCAACGTCAGAAGGTACGTGCAAGGGTGTAGGGAATGTGCCGTCTCCAAGAGTCCACGCCATCTTCCCTCCGGAAAACTCCAGCCTCTGCCCGTTCCCACTCGTCCCTGGTCACACCTAGGAGTGGATTTCATCACCGACCTTCCTGTCTCCGATGGATGCACATGTGTGCTAGTAATCGTCGACCGCTTTTCCAAGTCCTGCCGTTTAATTCCCCTGCCTGGACTCCCCACTGCCATGGAAACGGCAGAACTATTATTCAACCATGTATTTCGCTACTTTGGTTTACCTGAAGACATTGTATCAGACCGTGGATCCCAATTCACCTCCCGAGTCTGGAAGGCCTTCTTCAAACTCCTAGGTGTGACCATAAGTCTCTCCTCCGGATACCATCCACAGACGAACGGGCAGACGGAGAGGAAGATACAGGAGATCGGCCGTTTCCTGCGTACCTTCTGTCACGGCCACCAGGACTCCTGGAACCAGTTCCTGGGCTGGGCCGAGTACGCCCAGAATTCTCTTCGCCAACCCACTACAGGCCTTACACCTTTCCAATGCGTGCTCGGCTATCAGCCCCCGCTTTTCCCCTGGGATGGGGAACCATCAGACGTTCCGGCGGTGGATTACTGGTTCCGGGAGAGCGAGAGGGTCTGGGACTCAGCACATCTGCAACTCCAGCGAGCCCTACGCAGGCGCAGGTTGACAGCCGACCTTCGACGCTCCCACGCACCCAACTTCCAACCAGGGCAGAAGGTTTGGCTGTCAACCCGGGACATCAAGCTGCGCCTACCCTGTAAAAAGCTGAGTCCTAGATTCGTTGGCCCCTTCACCATCATCCGGCAAGTCAACCCCGTCACCTATCACCTGCAACTCCCTCCTGAGTATCGCATTCACCCAGTTTTCCATGTGTCACTCCTGAAGCCTCACCATCCCTCTGTTCTTCCCTCCACAGAGCCTGGCGACCCCGAAGATCCCCCTCCTCCACTCATCGCAGAAGACGGAGTGGCCTACCAGGTGAAAGATATCCTGGACTCCCGACGTCGTGGTGGGTCCCTTGAATACCTGGTTGACTGGGAAGACTATGGCCCCGAAGAACGCTCATGGGTCCCGAGGAATGATATCCTAGATCCCAGCCTCCTTGACGACTTCCACGCCAGACACCCCAGCAAGCCAGGCCCCCGAGGCAGAGGTCGACCACCACGACGTCGGGGTCCGCGGTCCTCAGGAGCGGACCGTGGAGGGGGGGGTAATGTCACAGACACGCCAGGCTCTACACTCACCCAATCACATCGCACTCCCTCTCCTGAGTACTGACAAGCCACACCTGACGCTCATTCACGATCATCACCACAGCCACATATAAGTCACGCCAGTTCACTCAGTCACTGTCCGGTCTCGTTAACACATGCTAGTGTTTACTTACCTCCAGGACTCCCTACTCGACTACTTACCTATCTCCAGCGTCTTCAGTGATCCCCAGTGTCTCCTCGTCTCCTGTGCTTCTCCTGTGTGTTCGTCTGCTCCTCGTCTCCCGGTATCCACGCTCCCTAGAGAACACAGACAAGTATCAGTTTCCAGTTCATCGGCTCATCGACCCATTCATCTGCCATCACTCACCTGCACTCTTCTCACGCTCTGCTTACCTGAAATAAACCTGTTAATCCTTACCTGTGTCTCCGCTCCCTTCTGTCTGTAACAGTACTTTCCTACAAAGGCAGTAACTGCACATTTCATGTGCTACTCATAAATTGAGTTATGAATGAAAATGTGTTTTTTAGATCAGGGCTTTTCAAATTGGGAGTCATAAAAAAAACAATAATAATAATTATAATAATAAATAAAAACTTGAAAAATGTAAAACAATAATAAAAAAAAATAATATTGACATTAATATTAATGATTATTAATATCAATGATCATTATTAAAATGTACTGAATTAGATATTATTACGGTTTTATTCTTTCTAAAGACTCTTTGGGGTCATCCTAATATCGAAAAACAATTATTTAGTAAAGCAAATAAAGTTTATATGTATCATTTATATACATTACCATTCAAAAGTTGTTTTTTTTACTTTTTAAAGAAATTAATATTTTTATTCAGAAAGGATGCATTAAATTGATCAAAAGTTAAGTATAAGGGCATTTACAATGTTACAAAAGATTTCTATTTCAAATAAATGCTGTTCTTTTGAACTTTCTATTCATCAAAGAATCCTGAAATAAAAATAAAAAAATGTATTATGGTGTCCACAAAAATTAATTATTGACAATAACACTGATAATAATAAGAAATGTGTCTTGAGCAGCAAATCAGCATTTTAGATTTATTTGTGAAGGATCATGTGACACTGAAAACCAGAGTAATGATGATGAAAATTCAGATTTGCATCACAGGAATAAATTACATTTGAAAACATATTAAAATATAAAGCAGTTCTGTAATAATAATGGAGTAATGTCTTGTGAGCAGAAAAGACTGACCCCAAACATTTAAACGGTGTAGTGTTTATATAAAATAATTTAATTTTATTCTGTTTTCGTTTTGAGGTAGGGTTCAAAAGCTTTATATAAAAACAAAGAAATCTAAGTTATTGTGTGTTTGCCTCTGTTTTTGTTTTATGATATCGGGAGATGTTTTGTTACTGTGTTAGAGTGTGTAAGTGTGTGTGAGAGGTTGGAGGGTGTTTTTATTAGGGTGTGTGTGTGTGTGTGCAGTAGGGAGGTGTTTTGTGCTCAGACAGGTGTGTAATAGGTGGATGAAAGCATCATGTTACACACACCTTTACACACGATCACTGCTGACCTGAGAGAGAGTGAGAGAGAGAGAGAGAGAGAGAGAGGGGATGTGTATCACACATTGAGGAGGGAGGAGCAGATGTGCTGATAGAGAGATGCTCTTAGTAGAATTGTTATTTCAGATTGATGTGTTGAATAAATAAAGTGCTTCATCCTTCCCTTTTTCGCTCATTCCATCCAGCCGATGAGTGGTATCAATCTCTCCCCCAGCATAATGAAATACCCTCTCCCATCATTTCACACACATACACACACGTCTCTTTTGGTTCAAGTTCAGTCTGATTATGGTCTGTCTAAATATTTTGCCCCACAGTGATATGATATGAAGACGTCTGTCCTCAGGTGCCAGAGAAAGAGAGAGCATGAAGAAGGGAGGAGTAATGATGCTCGGTGAGTGATAAAAAGAGACTCAGCAATCCCCCTGAGGACCACACACACATACACACACACATTGACTTTTACTATCTAACACAAAAATTTATACAAAAACATTGGTACAACCCTCACAGCAATAACAGTTAAATCCTCACTTGCATACGCACACACTCTTTAGGTTATAGCTGTTTTGGAGATGATAAGGGAATGATAATGTTATTGAGCGACATGTAGATGGGGGCAAATGGCAGCGGCCAACCGGAAGTAAAAAGTCCATTCATTTTCTTCACAGAGAAATTGATTTTTTTGATAACACATAAACCTTTCCAGAAAGACCTACCATGAGCTGCAAGGTTATTAATCAATGGTATACATCTCTGTAGAAGCCACATCAGTGCAATCTGAACATCATTTTTCAAAAAAACAAAACAAAAAACAGACTACATCAAGAAAAGACTACATCAAGACCTATAATCCTAAAGAGAGACCAATCAGAGATGTCGTTGTTACTGTGGCAAATGAGCACAGCAGTGGCCTTTTGCTCCCATACAGCTTTGTGAATGACAGTATATATTTGTATATTGTAATATTTTCATTTTTAGCTGTTAGGTCTTTTATTGAGAGGTATGTGCCTTAATTTACAAATGATGTCCATTCAACTGAATTTGCCACATATTAACTCCAATCAAAGTGTAAAAAAATCTTAAAAGATGATCCAGTGAAATTGGAAAGCTCCTGAGCTACATGTCAAGTGTCCCAGTTTTTCCTTTTAATTTGCAAAGTTGTCACAAATCTGTATTTTGCTGTCATTTTAGTGTGTGGAGTGTAGATTGATATGAAAAAAAGGTCATTTAAAGTAGTTTGACATAAGGTTATAACATAATAATAGGTGAAAAAAAGAAAGGGGTGTCAATAATTTCACAAGGCAGTGTATATATGTGTGTATATATAGCCTATATATATATATATATATATATATATATATATATACAGTATCTCACAGAAGTGAGTACACCCCTCACATTTTTGTAAATATTTTATTATATCTTTTCATGTGACAACACTGAAGAAATGACACTTTGCTACAATGTAAAGTATTGAGTGTACAGCTTGTATAACAGTGTAAATTTGCTGTCCCCTCAAAATAACTCAACACACAGCCATTCATTTCTAAACCGCTGGCCACAAAATTGAGTACACCCCTAAGTAAAAATGTCCAAACAATGTCTACAATTTTGTAGAGTTTATTCCCTTATAAAAGACGTGAAGTCTTGTACCGTTATTTTATTTTCTTACATTTTCCCAAAAACTTTTGTGTCTTAAATGAAAGTTTGTTATGTTGTGATTGGTTAGATTGTCATGTTGGTTTTGTTCAAGGCTTCGAAATATTTATTGAAGATTTTTAAAAATGCTTATGGAAAAAATACTAGAAAGCCTGAAAATGTGGCTGTCCCAGTCACATCTGTTGTTTTTATATTATAAACTGATGCTCAGTTCAGCTAGATCAGCTAGGTCGCTTCTCAACTGGCTTTGCATGGTATGCATATTTTACATTGGACATAAAGACCAGGGTTGAGAACACCTGATAATTAGACACATATATAATTAATTTAAAAATCATCTTATGCCATTTTTTTAATAATTAAATGAAATTTAAATGAATAATTGTGGTATATATTAAATATATATATATATATATATATACCTCTCTAGAATTCTTTTTCTTTTCTTTTTCTTTTTTTTTCTGGCTAACTACCAAACTTATGGTCATTGAATGGCTTTTCTGAGGTAAATGTAACATCATGTGATATTGTTTAAGCTGTCTTTCTGTGGTTACTTGAAACGCTGATTGAACAATTACTTGAGACATGATGCGGATTTCGGTAAGTTATATGGTATCTTTCAACATACCTTCTGATTCATATGCAGGGAAAAAATAGTAGGCTAAATCGTGCACACGGTTTACTACGGCCCTGTCCCAAATAGCACACCTCATATGCACTTTCGGTCTTGCGGACTGATAATTGCTGCTGCGTGCGCGTGTCCATGAGACCGTAGAGTGTCCCATTTGTCAATTTTAGGTTTCAGAAGATTGCTCAAGAGCGCCCCCTTTACGGTCGATATGCGCCCTTGATGCGCACTTTTGCCAAGCCTGCACTGGTGCGAGCTCCGCAGCAGACTTTTTCCCAACAGTCAAAGTGGCGTTATGTTATGAAAGTGTGGACTCTTAGGAAGACCGCAAGTGCCATTTGGGGCAGGGCCTAATTCGCTCCCTCAGTTTGTTAAATCATGCACACTATTTATTAATCGAGGGAACGAAGTAGTTAATCGTGTGCACAACTTAGCAAATCGAGGGAATGAATTAGTAAATCGTGCACACGATTTACTTTTTTTTCCTGCATGTCATGTGCGGTGCTCCGTAGATGTATCTAATAGTAAACAGAAGAGATTATCACTTCCCTTTCGAGGGAACTCGTGCTGCATCGTGAATACGACACTTTGGGGAATCCCTTCAGTGTAAGCTCTCCTGAAGGCGTGTGCTAACAGCAACAGTTTAAGAAGTGTGTTCCTCCCTCTCCTTGCTATATTATGGATGGGGATACACACAACTTTTGTGTTAGTTGTTTGGGAGAGTAGCATGCCAGGTCAGTTCTCGAGGAAGCTGACTGTGAGCACTGCGAGCGTCTGCTTATGACAACGCTTCGCTCCCGGCTGGCGCTTTTCTTTCAGAGCGGCCAACTTGGCGACTTCACTCGTGGGGTTCGCAGATGGATCTGGAGGAGGGGTTTGAGACGGCTTCGGCCCTTTCTCAGCCTTCAACCTCTGGGTCCAGTGTTCACCCTTGGGATCTGGAAGCCTGCTCTGCAGCTTCTTCCACCCCGAGCGAACACCTGATGCTGAGTGCATCTAGTTCTGAGGATCTGGATGTTCTCAGCATTGAAGCGAGTGATTTGGGTTACCCGCCAGCCCATTCACCACAGTACAGTAGTACGAGGAGTTAGTGGAGGCTGTCTCTCATGCCGTGGTAAAACTTAATATCGATTGGCCGGCCGAGAGACGGGAAATGCAAAAGTACATTAGCACTTCCTGCAATCTACACCGCAGTCTCCACGTCAGGGTTTGCCATTCTTTCAGGAAAAAAACATTCATCTAGGCTTTTGAGTCCCTTAGTTCATAATTATTCTATTTAGGGACTCAAAGAGAATGGTTATGGGATGATGCCGAGGGTCGAAGAGACCCAGTGTATTTGTCACCTGATGCTGCGTCATCCCTAAAAGCCCCAACATTGTCCACCAAGCCATGCCTTCTTACATCTTTGCTGGTGGGCAAGGTGTATATGGTAGCAGGTCAGGCTGGCACTTGTTTACATACTATGGCCAACCTTCAAGCGTATCAAGCCGAACTGCTAAAGGATTTAGACGAGAGCAAAGGGGTGCGGCCCGATGACATTAAAGAACTATGTTGGGCCACCGATCTTTCTCTCCGTGCCACTAAGGAGAAAGCCCGTGCCGTCGGCTACTTCATGGCAGCTTTAGTGGCAATGGAGAGGCACCTCTGGTTGAACCTCTCAGGCATCAAGGAGAAGGACAAAGATTTCCTCCTTGATGGCCTGCTGTCACCTCTTGGTCTCTATGGCGATGCTGTTGCTTTATGTACCTATAGTACCCACTAATATGGCCTGGTCAATAGTCCTTCAGGCCTTTCAACCTCCTCAAGTGTTGGCTGAATGTGAGAAGCTACGGTTGCTCTGCCCTGTCAGGGCCCTTGAGACATATGTGAGAAAAACCTCTCAGTGGAGAAAATCCGATCAACTGCTGGTATGCATCGGGCCCCCTAAGAAGGGCTGCCTGGCTTCCAAACCTACTATAAGCAGGTGGATTGTCGAGGCTATTTTTATGGCATACAAGGTGCGTGGCCTGCCTTCACCTCTGCCCCTTAAAGCACATTCCACACGAAGTTTGGCATCTTCTACAGCTCTGTTGTCAGGGCTTCCCTAAAGACATTTGTGATGCTGCAGGATGGTCCTCTCCACACACCTTCATCAGGTTCTATAGCCTGGACCTACTGGCCACGCCGGGATCTCAGGTGCTCATGTCTTGAGCTGTGCCTTAATTGCTTCACATCAGGACAGACATTCCGTCAGCATGGCGACATAGGTATATTGTTCCCCAGAGTGTCGTGTTCACGAAGCAGCGCAATTTCCCTTGAAAGGGAACGTCTCAGGTTATGCATGTAACCATGGTTCCCTGAGAAGGGAACGAGATGCTGCGTCCCCTTGCTATACTTCCTGCATGCCTGGGAGCTGCTGGCTTCAGATCAGTAGGCTGAAACAGCTGTGTTGCCGGCTACGTTTATAGCTTCGGCGTTCCGCCGGCACACGTCACGGGATGACGTTGTACCAATCAGAATTGGACTAGTTAGTGTTGTCACGGTACCAAAATTCCAGTAGTCGGTACCAATACCATTAAAATTTTACAGTTCTCGGTACCAATTTCGGTACCACAGGAAAATCTATTGGAACTATTTTACAATTTTATTTAACTAGCCTATTTTAAAAACATATTAAATATGATGGTAATCATACATATAAATATTTAGAGCGTGTGTGTGTATATATACCTCAATGAAATAAATTATGAAATATAAAAAAATGAATAAACAAATGCTCAAACATCCATTTTGTAATAGACGTGCGTTTATTTGAGCTATTCCGTCAGTGAAATGACGCACTACAGCCTGTAAAACTATGAAATAAATATCAGTAAATAATGGTAACCTAAATAATAAGAAAGTTAAATATTATTTTTAAAAAAACATTCGTTTTTTTATTTCCACACAAAGATGGGTCATATAGCCTACCGCTCTGCGCTTTGAGAGGGATGAGGGACACGAGCAGGAAAGAGACCATTTCTTTTTAATAATATCTTCATGTTATCTCCTGATGTTACAAGCAACTGACACTTGTTGTAAAAGGTCTTAAAAAGAGCGAGTTTTATGCTCCGCAGGGCCAAGACATTTAGGCTATGTTTGATTTTGCGCTGCCAGAGAAAGCGAAACTAAAAATCACCAGCATGTGTGAAACGAGCTATACAAATAAACTTGACGCACCTTATAAATTAGCCTATAATAACAACCACAAACTGTGTTAAATAGAAATTGATGTGCAGGAAAAAAGTTTGAAAGCTGAGACTTCATACCAAAAGTAACAAAACACAAAGCTTGTTGGGATTTATTGTATGGGAGGCATGCCACAAAGTTTTGTTCATTCATAAACTGAAAACAGCATAGACTAAAGTTCAGTCTGAGTGCCATAAATATTATTTTTCCAAAGTTTGCATGCATGTAACTCTAAAAGTATTCAAGATATCTTAATATCTTTCTAGATTCTCATTCTTAATGAATGTTTCTTTTGTAATCTTCATTTTCAAGGTCCTTTTAAGGCTCTATATAGTCCCATAGATAATGGGACCCCAAATTGTTGAATTTTACTCATTTTCAATGGTCAAGAACCAAATGGAGGTAACTTTTTAAACAACTGTTATTGTGTTTAAGGAGGAATGTCTGAAGAACAAATAACAATGATTTTTGACTACTTAAAATAAGTACAATTTACCAATTTACTCATGGAGCTGCATTATGATCTCCAAATCTCTGGGACTGAACCATCGAGGGCCTTTCAAATGAAGATACCAAAGGGAAAGTTTGTTGAGAACTAGAATTTAAAAGGATATTAAGATATCTTTAATACTTCTTGAGTTACAGGCATGCACAGTTGAGGTAAAAAAAAAAATTGAGAGCAAAAAAAAAAAATCATTTTTGAACTGTCACTGTTGGCATATAATGCAACAAAGATTGCTAAAGTCAAAAGATTTTACTAATAAACCTACCAATCTCTGTGTAAAAATAAAATAATGATGCTGCCATCTTTCTAAAGTCATTTTTACCCCCCGTAAATTGGCTCCAAATCTCAGGTGAAAATTGTAATTTTGACCCCCCTCTACAAAATAGTGGATTACTCAGTAAATATACATCTGTGACATTTAATATTTTGGCTTTAATCACTATTTATGTTTGTCTTTCTATAGAAAAAATATGAACAAAATCAAAAATTTAAGCAGGGGAATTTTCCGAAATTTGTTTGATTTGACACAGAATGACTCTATTGTTCTGAGGACGTTTTCAGAAATTTCATCCCCACAGGGAAAACAAAACCACACACATTCAGCTTTGCAGGATCCTGGCATCATTAATTTCTCTCATTAAGCCCCATTGTTTCTAATGAGAGTCTTGGTGTCAGCGTCCCTGCTGTGTTAGAATGGCCCTCTGCAGACACTTACCATATCACAACAAACCTCATGTTCATAATCGCATAAATGTCACCGGCATAAACAGAAACAGACTGAAGTTCGTCTCCAGACAGGGAGAGAGCTCGTCAGACATGATCCATCTCAGACGTGGCAGGATTGATGCTGACATTGAGAGATTGTCCAGTATCTGCCACCTGCCTGGAGCTCTGAACCTAATTCACGTCTGCATGAGTCTTTTTTTCCCTTTGTGTCACCCTCTAATGAGACTGCTAATGATCAACACCTGTCTGACAGTCCGCCCTGGTCTGAGATCAGTTTCTTTCGCTCTGAGTCTAATCCCATCTTTAATGAAAAGATTCACCGGTGGATCTCAGATCAGTATGTGCTATTTTTTTCGTTCGATAGCAGCATGAGCTCAGGTTTGCGTTCCAGCTGATTAAACTCTCTTTCAAATGTGTGAGAATGTGCTTTAATGGAAATGGTTTGGAATAAAAGGTGGTGTTTTGTTGCAGACAGTTGTGCTGTGGTTTGGCGTGGAGTTCACAGCGTTGACGGAGGCCCAGGGGAATCGCTCTATTCACAGTGATACGAGATGGATGCTGTTGTGCTTGATGAGGGAACAGCAGGAGGACTGAACTCAGAAGCTATGTGAACGTTTGCCAGGCCAAAGTTTAGTGCTGGTGTGTTGCAGAATGAGTATGAGTGTTGGGTGAGTATCAGTGTGTTTTAGTTCTGTGACTGTATCCAAAAGCTGAAAAACACTGCCTTGTTAGCGATAAGAAGGAATGCTACAAGACATGTCCAATTTCATTGTTTGCTCAGCATCCTATCTCCTAAGATTCCTGCATCTGGTCGGATTTTGATATTTGCCAATGATATCCCACAATCCTCTCTGTGTGGTTTGCCATTTGTTTAAAAGAATAAAAATGGCATATATTAAAAAATATATTTAAAATTATTAAATGTTATAAGTTAATAAAAATGATAAATAAATCTATTCATTGTAACCACTCCAATGTAATTTTATATTTATAAATATTTACATTTTATAAATTTATTTTAATGTAATATTTTTTATGCTTTTTGTCATTTAAATAAAAATATACATACATTTTAAATCCGCACGCACACACTATACACTGTAACTGGAGGTTGGTTGAACATTGACAGTTTTTTAAATTTATGCTATTGCATTCTTAAATTGATAGTTCAGTGAAAAATTAAAATTCTGCCTTCATTTACACACCCTCATGCTGTTTCAAACCTGTATGATTTTTTTTTTCTTCTGTGAGGTACAAAATAAGATATTTAAAAAAATAAAATAAAAAAAAAAGTCACAATTGTGTCCATACAATGAAAGTTGTGCTGAATAATAATGTAATGACCCCAGTATTCTTTTACTCAGAAGAAAGTCATATGAGTTTGGAATGAGGTGAGAAAGTGATTTTTGTGAATTTATATTTTTATGTGAACGTTTCCCTTTAAGGCACATGCTAAATCCCACTTCAGGGAAATACCAACAGTATTACACATTCAAACAGAACACACAACTGTAGAAATGTATGCACACACACATAGACATTCAAAAAAGCAAGCATGCAGCAATGACTTTGCACCGCTACATCTTCTTCTCTTCTGTCTTCTGCCGCAGTCTGAACTTCCCTCAGCCTCTGAGACAAAATGTCCTATAAAATAGAGCAATTTGTGTGTTAGACGCGTTTAATGTTTATTTTATCGTCCTCAGGGAAAAATTACATTTGAAGAGTAAAAAAAGAACAAAACCAAGTGATGTGCGCTAGAAATTTAATTAGGCTGAATCTGTGTTTGTGTGGCTTGTGCAGATGTGCGAGTATGTGTGTGAGAGACACTTGTATAATGGCTAGATCAGACACAGAGACAGGGATTCAATTACTGCGGCCTGTTCTCACTCACACCCCCTGGCGATACACCAGCTCTCATTTAAACACACACACACACACACACACACATTACTCATTACACATTACTCACAGCTCTGTAATATTGCAGGAAACGTAATATATAGCTCGCTGTACGACAGCATAAGAAAATAAAACAAACAGGGAAAGCGCACAAATAATCTTAAGAGATCAATCGTCAAACCCCGGCGGAAGAGAACGGATGATCGGTGTATTGGAAAGCAATCTGTGGGCATTTTGTAATTATGATTATTTATACAGGCCTTTAACTTTGGTATTGTGCCTGACATCAAATGAATATGACAATCGATCGCGTGGATTCCTCTGCAGGGTGCACATTTCTCATGGCCTACATTTCTCCTCATCCTCTTTCTCTAGCTCTTTCTCTTTCTTTAAAGAAAACACACACCCACAAGCTTATACACGCACACACACAAGCATACACGCACACACACACGCACACAAACACACACACACACACACACACCAGTGTAGCTGAAACTCCTTTAATTGTAATGTGTATAATTTCTGTATTACTAGATTCACCAAACGGAACTGTATGATAATAATTAGGGATGCACAATATCGGTGATCGGTCAGACCAATTAAAAAAAAATAGATTTTAGTGATTCATTTTTAATTTATTTACTCTAAATAGTGTAGAATCAGCCATTTATTGGTTAACGTCCATAACATGAATCATGAATATATATATATATATATATATATATACACACAGTATATATGTGATTTATTTTTATATAATTATAAATTTAATTTAAGACATTTTTTTGAGCTCTTAAAAGCATGAATTTGCATAGTTTTTTTCCCTGGCAGAAGGTATTTGATGTTAAATATATAATGTTAAATATACAGATATGTGCAACAGGATTTTAGACCAATGACGTTTCACTGTGGGCGGGGCTACCCAGTGTGATGCTGCCCAAATACAACTTCAGACAATAGACAAAATGTCTTGTGGCTTGTTTGCAACTGATTAGGATAAACTCTGATTAAGGTTGTTTTTTTTGTTTTTTTTTAAACCATCACTGTTTTCTTGTCTTGTTCTTTTCCCTGGTAGTGTTTTCTGTTTCTGTATGTCTCTTTCATTTAGATTTCACTGTGTTTCATATTTCATCCACAGGTCTCACTCGAAATCTCTGCTGCAGGGATAATCCAAAGCAACATGTATGCAAACCCTCCTGAAATCTCTGAAAAAATCTATATAGGAGTGCAGGTTCGGTCCAAGGACAACACACTAATACACACACACACACCTTCCTTGAGCCATCAGCTGCTGTTTATCAATCCTCAGTGCTGCAGGTCTGACAGCAGCTACACCTCCATCTCAAGCTGTCAGCTCTAACACACCAAACCATCTGATGGAGAGGGAAAAACAGGTGAAGAAGGAATGGGAGGAAGATAACATCGTCAGAGAGCATGCTAAAGGTCAGCATTGCTAGTGTTGGTTAACATTGTAGGTGTCTGGTTTTCTCAACATTATCAGCCATTTTTGCTAGAGTGTTGTGGAAGTTCATTCCTTCAGTGTTTTGAAGTAACCCAGAGGAAAATTCAATTGCCCCAAAGTTGCTTTCTCATACTAAATAGAGATGCACTATATTTGATATTCACTGAAAATTGTTCATTTTGCCACAGCTCTTAAATCTCATTTTCGTTTGAATATGTTAGACTACAATCGAGCCATTTCGGGGAGTTTAGAACCAGTGCTTACTGATATAGAGAATAGCTCTTTTTAGAGTGACTTTGTGCTTTGGAACTTTACAGTCCTTTTTCATGCTCAAACAGCAACACTACCCTAGTGAGACTAGACTGGTATACTTAAAGTCTGCTAAATTGGAACAACTAATTTTGTAATTTTGCAGAAGTAGTGCTGAGGTCCTACTAAAGATATACTTACAATATCTCACAGAAGTGAGCACACCCCTCACATTTTTGTAAATATTTTATAATATCTTTTCATGTGACAACACTGAAGAAATGACACTTTGCTACAATGTAAAGTAGTGAGTGTACAGCTTGTATAACAGTGTAAATTTGCTGTCCCCTCAAAATAACTCAACACACAGCCATTAATGTCTAAACTGCTGGCCACAAAAGTGAGTACACCCGTAAGTGAAAATGTCCAAATTGGGCCGAAAGTGTCAATATTTTGTGTGGCCACCATTATTTTCCAGCACTGCCTTAACCCTCTTGGGCATGGAGTTCACCAGAGCTTCACAGGTTGCCACTGGAGTCCTCTTCCACTCCTCCATGATGACATCACAGAGCTGGTGGATGTTAGAGACCTTGCGCTCCTCCACCTTCCATTTAAGGATGCCCCACAGATGCTCAATAGGGTTTAGGTCTGGAGACATTCTTTAGCAAGGCAGTGGTCGCCTTGGAGGTGTGTTTGGGGTTGTTATCATGTTGGAATACTGCCCTGCGGCCCAGTCTCTGAAGGGAGGGGATCATGCTCTGCTTCAGTATGTCACAGTACATGTTGGCATTCATGGTTCCCTCAGTGAACTGTAGCTCCCCAGTGCCGGCAGCACTCATGCAGCCCCAGACCATGACACTCCCACCACCATGCTTGACTGTAGGCAAGACACACTTATCTTTGTACTCCTCACCTGGTTGCCGCCACACACGTTTGACACCATCTGAACCAAATAAGTTTAACCAAATA
The DNA here is from genome assembly GCF_019924925.1 of Ctenopharyngodon idella. NCBI lineage: Eukaryota > Metazoa > Chordata > Actinopteri > Cypriniformes > Xenocyprididae > Ctenopharyngodon > Ctenopharyngodon idella. Next base: position 19,858,636 of record NC_067233.1, on the reverse strand, counting down.
AGGTCTCATCAGACCACAGGACAGACTGCTTGTCTTCAGCAAACTGTTTGCGGGCTTTCTTGTGCATCATCTTTAGAAGAGGTTTCCTTCTGAGATGATAGCCATGCAGCCTAATTTGATGCAGTGTGCGGCGTATGGTCTGAGCACTGACAGGCTGACCCCCCACCCCTTCAACCTCTGCAGCAATGCTGGCAGCACTCATACGTCTATTTCCCAAATACAACCTCTAGATATTACGCTGAGCACGTGCACTCAACTTCTTTGGTCGACCATGGCGAGGCCTGTTCTGAGTGGAACCTGTCCTGTTAAACAGCTGTATGGTCTTGGCCACCATGCTGCGGCTCAGTTTCAGGGTCTTGGCAATCTTCTTATAGCCTACGCCATCTTTATGTAGAGCAACAATTCTTTTTTTCAGATCCTCAGAGAGTTCTTTGCCATGAGGTGCAATGTTGAACTTCCAGTGACCAGTATGAGAGAGTGAGAGCGATAACACCAAATTTAACACACCTGCTTCCATTCACACCTGAGACCTTGTAACACTAACAAGTCACATGACACCGAGGAGAGAAAATGGCTAATTGGGCCCAATTTGGACCTTTTTACTTAGGGGTGTACTCACTTTTGTGGCCAGTGGTTTAGACATTAATGGCTGTGTCTTGAGTTATTTTGAGGGGACAGCAAATTTACACTGTTATACAAGCTGTACACACTACTTTACATTGTAGCAAAGTGTCATTTCTTCAGTGTTGTCACATGAAAAGATATAATAAAATATTTACAAAAATGTGAGGGGCGTACTCACTTCTGTGAGATACTGTATGTATATTTGATTGTGCTAAGGTGGAACTATTGCAAATATACTTTAGGTACACTTTAAGTATCTTGCATTTAAAGATATATTATACAAAGATAATACAATCCCTATTAATAGTGGTATTTTTAGGCATAATATTAAGAAATGTGCATTGTGCAATAAATAAATACTCCAAATAAAGTTATTAGTAATTATAATCTTATATCAGTAAGTCTTAACTGATGTGTCAATAAATATGTTAATGAATTTCAACTGTACTTAGTATGAAATAAATGCATTTTAAGTAGACTTGAAAGTACAAAAAGCACAATAGGACCCTTTTAAATCTCTTTTCTGTTCAAAAATGTTGTATGAAGATGCGAAGTGAGCGTTTTGGCATTGATTTCAAACTGATTGATTCTTATGTCATATAAAAGATTTGGTGATAAAATAATGCAATTTTTTTGAGAATTACTGTATTACTTTAACTGTCAGCTTGGTCTGAGATGTATCTTCAGAATGAGAAGTTGATTAATATTGGTGATGAAATGTTTATAAAATGTAAATGTTATTTTAAGGTTAATAATTAAACATAATTGTCATCATGCAGTAAAAGTATAGAGCTATAAACTGAATGTGGATAGCTCAGATGGTTGGTTTTAGGAGAATTTGATAAGAAATTTCGAGATCTCTGATTTTGATCACAGACTTTTGTATCTTGACAAATCTGAGAGCAATCTGATACGTCTTCTGAAACTCGTGAAGTGACCCATGTGAGATTACTGGGACTTTTTTTCTCAGGAGAAACAGTTTCCATGTGCTCACCTTTTAATCACTTTGCCAACTAAGAGAAACAATTGAGATGTTATGGCATTTTTGTTCCATTGAGTAAGGAGGATTTAAAGAAATAAAGCAGGAGAGATTGAATGGATTTGGTTTATAGAAGAACAAAGAGGAAGAGCAGGAATAAGCAGCATTTCTGTTCAGATCAGAGCAGAAGTTTGAAGTGTAGATGAGAGAGTGTTGAAGTAGAATCACGACCTTGGGAGAGAGAGAGCTGCATAAATTATTCACCTCAGTAAAAACACAGAGAGATTCGCTGTACGTTTGCTGCTCTCAGTATCGACCTCTAACCCCTGCGGTGTGTGTCAGGACGACTTACTGGTAAACAGCCACACACTCGGCCAGTGTGTGAACGTGTGTGTGGGAGCATAACTGTGTGATGTGGCAGTGTGTCATGGGTGCGTGTGTGTGCTGTGGGAACGCCTGTAAGGTTTGTGCTTGTGTGTGTGAGAAAGGGTTTTGTCTAAAGTTGATGAGTATAAGCAGGTGATGTCCAGGTCATATTTCACCATAAATCAAAATGAAAAAAAATCATAATTATATTTTCCATTTAAGGAACTGAGGTCTATTTTACCATTTTAGCAATGTTTTTATGACAGTTCTCATGTGTCCAGATATTGTACTTTTGAATTAATTTCTATTATTCTCATTGGGGATGGTGATACTATGATTAAAATATGTTTAGACATTTTTTTAAACTATATATTTTTATAATTAAAATAAACATAAATTAAAGGTACAACAAGTGAATGATTTCAGAATGATTTCTGAAGGATCATGTGACATGGAAGACTGGAGTAATGATGCTGAAAATTCAGCTTTGGATAATCAGGAATAAATTACATTTTAAAATATATTCAAATAGAAAATTGGTATTTTAAATTGTAATAATATGTGTGTGTGTGTGTGTGTGTGTGTGTGTGTGTGTGTGTGCGTGTGCGTGTGCATATCATGCATATATACACACAGATAAGCTTGGACACTTTTACTATTAAGATGAATGTCAAAAAGTGTCGTAATTCAACTTGTTTTTGCCCTAAGAAGTATATAAAATGCAATGTAAAATTATTTTTGTGTTTGATTTTAGAGTGAAATATGACCAGGACATCATCTTGACAGTCGTTCCGACAGGAAGAAAGGTTTGCTGAGATCCGTGTGTGATGTGCGTGTGCCCACAAATTTTAGATTATATAAAGTCTCATCTCCTCCATGATCAGGCTTATATGAGCAAAAGTGATGACAAGAGAGAGAGACAGAAAAAGAAACTGATGGAGAATTTCAGAACATGAGAGAGGGATAATGTGTTTTATTCAGAAGCCCATGATTGACACTCCATTTACCTCTTAAAGTACTTCAGAACAGTGTACGTCTCCGGCCTGATTGTTTCTCAGGAGAGGTATCTAAGGAGAGCCTTGTTCCTCCATTTCTCTCTCTGCTTCCATCTTTTCACTTAAAGTTTCATAGAGGCCTGGAGATTGACTCCTGTTGTGTCAGAGTGAAAAGCATGTTCTCTGCAAAGCTCATCTCTCCATCCGGGAATTATGTGAGTCATCCTCAGGTTCTCAAACATAGTCCTTACGATTGCATTCTATCTTTTAAAAGATTACATTGGAAATTTCAAACTGGAAAAATAATTGGCAAACAGCAGTTGCAGATTGCAACATGCTTTCCTCAGAGCAGCCACAAAAATATTGCAGATTTTATTATATTATAGCAAAGAATATTACACATTTTCCACACCTGCTTTATAGGATCTGGTAACCAGAATCGCTTAGAATGTTCACTTTTGTCCTCTCTGCAATTAGACTAATTGAAAAGTGATGGTGTCTTTCTTATTTTAACAATTTACTTTTATTAGTTCAGTTTAATTTAATTAATGAAACTGATTTTTTTTTCTTAGTTGATATCATGCCATTTTTATTTAGTCACATTTATTTGATTTTATAACATTCCGTGTGATTTTTCTGCAGGATTTCCAGACACGTTTAGCATAATTCACCATTTAGATTTGAACATAAGGATTTTGTCCAACAAACTGCTTCTGCAAGTCAAAACAGGTCTGATGGATACTATATTTAATGGAAACTGACAGGCCACTGTGGTTATGATTAAAATACAGTGAATGTACAGATGAAATGGCATTTCAGCAGAAATAAGGTAACTATGGGTAATATGCCTACATATGAAGTAAAAGCAGCACGATTCTGTGCGCGTATATATTATCAACCCCCTCCAGCCTGTCCTGCCTCAGTAGAAACTGCGTTTTATTACTTTGTAAATAATAGAATTTATTTTTCAGTGATACTGACTTTGTCAGACTTTGTTCTTTCTAAAAACTTTCTAAATCTTTAATACTCTTACTTACATTATACGGTAGGCCTACAAATGAAAGGAAATCTGAAAATGCAAAATAGAGCATATTTTCAGTTCTGGCATTGGTCTAGTTTTATTGGTCATTGAGCTGGTTTTGGGCTGGTTTTAAAGCTAAAAAATTGCTTTAAAATCTAGTTTTTCTTATTGGCAATGTGTGAACAGCTTGTAACGAAACTTAAAAAATGAGACCTTCCCCAACTTCCAGTTTACTATGAAAGCCTGTAGACTGATTTTTATGTGAAGGACTCGGGACGTTTTTTCGTGGGCAAAATCAAAAGGATGTAATGTTTACGTGTGCTCCCGAAAGCTTCTCTTCTGTTCTGTGACACATGAAACAAATGCTTATACAATGTTCAGGATAATGCCGAAATAGCCATTCTATACTGTAATGTCAATGTGTCATGCAAAGAAAATTAATTCAAACTATAGTCTCACATAGTCGGATCTAAATAGTCTATAGTCTCAAATATACTTTTGTAGCGAATTAGCTCAAAAGGGAAATATGAATAATTAATCATAACTTGTTATAATTAATTATAAATATTTGATTCAGTTAATAGAATTAACTTGATGTAGCTGAATTAATATTACAATATATTAATCTTACTTAGTATTGATCGTCTCTCAACTCTTCAGAAAGGATATTTTCCATGGCCACAGAAAAATATCACTTTCTTAGCATGAGCTGTGATCATAATCGTTATCAGTGACAATGGTTTTATAAGCAGATCAGAATCAACTCGCAAGAATGTGCACACAAGTTTTATTTAACTAGACTAACACACACAGACATACAATTCACGCATACATAGGAAATGAGAGAGTGGAAATGAATTTGAACCGCAGCATAACGGGAAAGGAGCTATGAAAAGAGTAATTTAACGAGCTGGCAGAACCATCAGTTTCTCACTATAAAGCGCCTTTGTTAACAAAGAGGTTTGAACTTAATACTAAATCACAGTTTAGTGTTCAAATGTACGATACTTGCAAATGCCTTAGCGGTTGAGGAGCGTCCAGATCTGCAAGCTCAAGAGAAATTCTTGATGGTTCGGTCCAATGGTGCTGAAGTTGTAATCAATATCTTCTGCATTGAATGAAGAACTGACAATGAACTTGCGCTGTTAATTTGACCCTGTTGTCAAGAAAGCTGTGCATGGGTTGAAGTGAGTGAGGCCTGCCAACCTGGCTTGGGGACCGGGTGGGATCTCACGTGACAGCAATCCGTAGTGTCAGCAGGAATAAAGACAGAAGACCAGAAGAGTGCGTGCGATCTGCGTGGGGGCTTTTTAACCTCTATAGAAGTCACACCTTTGAGTTTTGGCTTGACCAATGAGAAAGGTGCAATTTCCAAGCGGGAAAGTACCTTTGTTTGAAAGTGGACTCATTTGCATGAGGGGAGTAAGCTTGTAGTTTGTGTCCATTTATACTCTGATAAATATAATAAACATACAATGCATTGTACGAGATGGTGATGTCCACCAAAGTGTGAGTCATTAAACAAGGAGTAATTTGATATGAAACACCACCTAGATGAACTACATTATCTAGTAGTTCCAAATTTCAGGCATGCATAACACTATACAATATACAAAAGAACAATATAATACACAATAATAATACAAAAAATGTACTGGGAAATGCATGTTCATTCATTTAATCAAATTTGTCAATGAATTAGAGGAAAGGATGCCATTTCTATGGGCTGAATGTATGATTCTTGTGTTGAGAACAATCAATATCTCAAGTGTCTTTGAAGTGTATGTGGGGAGCAAATGGTGGTAGTTCTCAGTGGGTGGGGGGGCAGACATTATGGAGTCTGCATGTTGTGAAGATTGACTTTTACAATTGTGTGTTTGATCGCTCCAGACATTACACTTTATAATCAAACTATCATGGCAATGTGACTTAAACTGAATATTGCCATGTCTTCAGGTCAGGACTATTATCAAACATGTGAAGTTTGGGGCAGATTGGACATTGTATGCCTGAGTTACAACAACTTTCTGTTTCATGGCATTAATCGCATACTTTAGCACTTAGCCAAGTGTTGCATGATTTAAAGTGTTTCTAACATGTTTGGTACTTCGTGGCATATTTAAATGTGTTTCTGAGAGTGAATTACAGTGTAAAGCATGCCATTTCCTGTTGCCAGCAGGTGGCGCTATGACTAACTGAATATTGTCATGTAGATATCTTCAGACCAGGACTCGTATCACACATGTGAAGTTTGGGGCAGGTTGGATATTGTATGCCTGAGTAACAACAGGTACCTGTTTCATGTTGAAACAGCAAATTTTGTCAGGCTGCCATGGACACACCCTTCAGCAAAAACTCAAGATCTTCGCAATGTAACATAGCTAAGGCCTTAGGATTAGGCTGACCAAATATGATGTGGTTCTGGTTAAATCTCTACGAGAAGTTAATCACAGTGTGAAACATGCCATTTCCTGTTACCCGCAGATGGCGCTATGACTGTAACTGAATATTGGCATGCAGATGTCTTCAGGCCAGGACTATTATCAAACGTGAATTTTGGGGCAGATCAGACATTGTGTGCCCGAGTTACAACACCCATCAGCGAAAACCTAAGATCTTCGCAATTTAACGTCGCAAAGGCCTTTAGATTAGACTGACCAAATATGATGTTGATCTGATTAAAGCTCTAGGAGGAGTTTGTTAAAGTACAATGTCTGGAAATGGCAAAAACTGCAAACATTTTGCAGAGAAAATTCAAAATATCTTTTCCTGTTGGGTTTTCAGATTTTGCACCCAGGGACTTTTTTGTAGGTATTGAGCTGTTACATGTGTCTACCGAATTTCATACTTGTACGTGAAACGTGGCGCGAAGGGCGCTCAATTGAAATTTTGTAGGTGGCCCTATCGAGCCATTTTGCCACACCTAATTCTGAAACCCATATCAGATGTAAATTTTTACCACTTTTGACGCATGTGCAAAGTTTTATGAGTTTTCGAGGATGTTTAGGCCCTCAAAAATGCGATTCATTTCGGACAAGAAGAATAATTGACCGAGCAATTAAAAAAAAATTTTCACACCAACAATGCTCGGGCCCTAATTACCTCATCTGTCGACATGATGCCGAAAATTGCAGATCTTGTGCAAACATATCCACATCGCTATGATAAGATGCTTTCTTAACTGCTTTTTTCTCACCGCTGTCATTTTTGTTGTTTTGTTATTGTGAGGAAAGTGTGCAGCACGGCAATTTCCAGCTTCTTTTTATTTCTAAGTGAAGAATGAAAAAAAGAACTTTGCTGTGAGTATATCGGGTCTTGAACCACGTTCCGTCACTGATTTGGCCTAGGCTCCCTTGCGTCACTGTGGATTGTGTGCACAAATGCGAGCACATGCAATAAGCTACTAGCTGCAATTCACTTAACGGCCACCAGTGCCTCTAATAACAAGGGTTTCTGAATTCTACATAGCCCCTTTAATTGGTCATTGGGGTGTTTTTTTTGTTTGTTTGTTTTTTTTGTTTTGTTTTTTGTTTTTTGCTGCATGGACCTGGCAACCCTGGCAACATAAAAAATGTGACCTCTATATTTTTCGTTTTTGTGAGAAGCCAAAGACAAATTTACACAGTAGTGGACAATTACTGTGAAATATTATCTAATCTAAATAACTTAGACTTGCGGCTCACATTCGACTGGCAGCTGCAGTAAAATGACTCAGCCGCGAAGCTCACATGTAATGATCCAAACAAATGCCTACAAGAAAAAAATGAAAGAAAAGGGAGAAAAAAAAGGCGACAAAGTCGTGACAGAAGTTTTTTTTGTGTGTGTGAGAACTTTTCATTGTACAGAGGAGGTTTTGAAGTTTCTCTTTCTGCTCTTTCCCCATGAGAACTGGCCTCCCTCTTTCTTCCTGTCAGCCCTCCAGATTGTTCTCTTTTCTCTGCAGCATTCTTTCCCTCCATCCTGCACAAACGAGTGTCGGGTTGCACTCAGCACCTGTTGGGGGTTGAAAGCATGTGGGATTAGACTGTTCACAGCTAACGAGTTCAAGGACTCCATTACTGCATCCACAGAACAAGCCAGACACAGCAGTAGTTGCAGGGCCAGGTGTAGATGCGTGATAGAGAGAAACCGCTGTCTGAAGTGAACATACAGAGCAGGGGATATCTGTGGAAGTTCACTAGGTGAAATTTGTGTATTTGGAATGCCCTGCTATGTCAGATTATAAATATAAATGACTAACACTGAATGTTATATAAAACTATACATACTTTTTTATTATTTTGGAGATGTTTCAGAGTCTGACTCAGTCGCCTTGCTATAACAATTTGGCCCTTGTCAAAGTCACTCAGATCTTTATTCCTGCCCATTTCTCATGCATCAACATGTTCAATAATATATATTGTATATTATATTATATATATATATATATATATATATATAAACCTATATCATGAAGTTGATAGTGTATGTGCATAAATCAATTTTTACCGAATTTGGCAGGCGGTAACCCCCTCGTTACTTGTTTGATCTTCTGTCGAGTGTCTGACTAAACAAAATGCCCTTTCATACTGTACTCCATACGAACTCTCTGAGAAGTGCACTTCACAGGGCACTATTTTGTGAGATTGTAACATACTCAGAGAGAGAGGTGACCCTCGCTGACGGAAAAAATAAAGAGGAGAGGAAGTGGAAGCGATAGATCTGATGTCATCTTGAATTAATGACAAGGAAAGAGTGAGAAAAATGGATGGAAGCAGCACACAAACAGAGTGATGGATGAAGCAACGGAGAGATAAAAAGCTCAGATATGCACAAGGTTCTGCAGATGGAGGGTGGGAAGGGAAGAGAATGAAACGAAGAGGGGAAAAATTAAAACGGGCAAAACAGAATTTTAGCGCCTGAGGTGATGGGATGAGAGAGCATCAGAGAAAGGGAGAGAGAGAGAGATGAGACGCTCTGAAGGAGGAGAGTGGCCAGACGAGCGTGACTGTGTGGAGCAGGTGTATTAAACATGCTGATGCCTTTAAAACAGACAACAGACTATAAATTACTGCAGCGCCTGTTATTAGTGCAGCACAAGTGCAGTGAAGTATAGAAAGACTTCAGTTACCACCCTACACCCATACTAATGCACCGAGAGAGAACAAGAGTAATTAAACTACAGAAAAGAAAGAAGTGGAGTGGAGAAGTGCTGTTCAGGTGATAGAGGGATGGAGATGGAGAGAGAGAGGGGTGATAAAGAAGTAATGAAGGGGACCGAATATGAGAGTGTGCAAACGTCAAGAGCTTAGTGCTCATTAAAAACACAGGCCCCATTAGAGAGCAAACTACCCGTTTGAAAACACACACACACACCCTGAAAGAGTGCAAGAAGCTGAGGAGAAAAGAGAGAGATCAGACTGTAGGACATTGTCATACTGTTTAAAATCAATGTTTTTTAAATTCACAGGCCCCCCGAACAAATCGTCTCGTATCTGCATTAGTTATCCACACGTCGAAAGAACAATTGCAAAGGAGATTTCTTTAATGTCATTTTGTTTTTCTACACAGCAATTTGAAAAGAAATAGCTCACCCCAAAATGATTATTCTGTCATTATTTGCAAAAACGAAGAATATACTGGCCATTGTTTTCACTGTTTAAAGTCACCTTGACTTTTTTTTTTGTGATGATCAGATTAAAGAATCTTGACCCTAGTTCCGCTTAGTGAGTTAATAAGAATTCATGAGTTGCCCCATTTGTGAATGAATTATTCTTTTGAGTCAGATTTTTTAAAGGGGACCTATTATGCCCCTTTTCACAAGATGTAATATAAGTCCCTGGTGTGGTGTCCCCAGAATGTGTCTGTGAAGTTTCAGCTCAAAATACCACACAAATCATTTACTATAGCTAGTCAAATTTGCCCCTATTTGGGTTTGAGCAAAAACACGTTGTTTTTGTGTGTCCCTTTAAATGCAAATGAGCTGCTGCTCCCGGCTCCCGGCCCCCTTTCCAGAAGAGGGTGAAGCTTTAACAGCTCATGCCCAGCAACAAAACTGGAAAATGTCACGCAGCAAAATGTCAGAAATTGTCAGTAGCAGTGTTCGAACTGGAGTCGGACACTGATGGAGAGACTAAGGAAAAAGTTACAATTTTTAGAATGCAACTGGATGTTTCTGAACGGTTAGTGGATAAATTTATGTAGTTGTTGTGGAGTTAAGTTGATTCAACTCATTGACTAGCATGCACCATCATGTTAATCTTTTGTGCAAATGCAGTGTTGAACTGACTTTGAGAAGCAGTCCAGTTGTGAAATGCTTTGTGCAAATATATAACACTTTACTGACTTTCTTTGCCACATTTCCTTCATAAATGAAATTCAACCACGGTGTCCTCAGTGGCTCAGATGTCGGGACTCTATGGAGACTCTTATGTTCATTGGTACATCCAATAATAGAACATTTGTAATGTTTTTTTAGTGCAGACATTGTATATCTCCAGCTGCTACAGCGAGGAAACAGAAATGGCGGACTGCTGCATCTCACTCAGGGCGTCATCTATGCTAATAGGGCAGATAATCACCAGTCATGGGCCCTACTTTTACGTAGGAGTAGGGGGAAATCTGGAACCAAGAGTTTGGAGAGACTGTTTATGATTAATGGGGATTATAAAAAAAAGGAGTGGTTGGATTTGTACCATTGTAGGCTGGTTGTTTACACACACTTTGGACACACATCTGTGTTCAAACACCTTATGAAAGTGAATTTTGCATAGGTCCTCTTTAATGAATCGATTGATCGGTGAAACACAAATTAAACTCATTTGGTTCTTCATCCCAGTGATTCGATCACAAATTAAATTGCAGTCTGTTCATCACATAAAACTATCAGCAGACTTGGAATTTAGTGCACAAGTCATAAGTTATGATACTTTCATGGTGATTTTACATCCTTTTTGAAGCTTGAAAGCTCCAGTCTTTATTCATTGTATGAAAAGAAAATACCAATCCATTATTCAGAATTTCTAATTTTGTGTAAATGATGACAGAAATTTCCTTTTGAGTGAATTATTCCTTTAATAACAAATGGAAACTTCTGCATATGCATCTTCCCTCTGAGAGGAAACGTGCCCTCCAGAATCTTGCGTTCTGCAAGTGAACGGCGCCTTGTGGTGCCATCCCAAAGAGGCACAAAATCTTTCAATGACATTTACCTTAACTGTTCCATGCTGGTTGAATGGTCAAACCAAGCTGCTGAGTCTTTAGCTATTTTCAAGAAACAGCTGAAGATGCATCTTTTTCGTCAACACTTGACCATTAATACTAACACTTACTATTATATTATATATCTGTTTAAAAAACAAAAACAAACAAACAAACAAAAAACACCTTGCTATGTGTACTGTTCTAGACTAACTGGGACTAGTCACAGCACATACATATTGTTGCCCTATTGTTGGTTTGATTGCTTCTACTGTTCTCCTCATTTGTAAGTCGCTTTGGATAAAAGCGTTGCTAAATGATTAAATGTAACATTGTGATTATACTTGCCTGTTCTACTTTGTTCAGAGGTTTGGCCTCAAAAACAACTGGTTTATAGTACTGCTGGTGACTATTCTTGCTGCAGATTTGCTGTTTGTTTGTTTGCTTGTTTGATTTATTTGTCATTATTTAATTGACAGTATTATGCATAAAGAAATTCCATTGCTTTGGCAGTGCCATTGCAGAACAGTCAAACCACTTCCGAATCCAGACTATTGATGTTGTGCTATCTCTTAATCAGATGTAGGAAGAGCAGCAGAAACAGACGGAGCCTCCAAGAGACACAGACCGACTGCCGAGCAACTGCTGTAATGAAATAAAGATGTTCTGGAATGATGCCTGGCGTTCTGGACACCAGCAGGGATCTTCACAGAATAAACCTCTTACAGGCTGGACTGGACTGAACCACAGTCTCTCTAAAGCAAGTCACTCCACTCGGCAGTCATCTCAGCTATGTTACTGTCATGCAAGTATATTGAATGGGGTAAGGCTGAAACCTCCAAAAGTGCTTGCCTAGCTTACATCACATCATTAATAAAAGTGAACAAACATGGTATCATGGTAATAAATTGTATTTTTCAGGTTGGACCAACTCATGGAGTTCCTTTCCCAGCATTCCCATTTAACTCACTGGCAGTTGCTCAGCTGTGATGTGAAAGGCAGCAAACAATGAGAAATAAAGGTCGATATATATAAATATAGTATACTTATAAAATAAAAAACAGCAACTTTTTTTGGCCGTATATATACAATTAATTTACCGGTACTCATTTTTTTAATTTACTAATCCTTTACAGATACCGTAGCGGAAAATGAATATACTGTTGACCCTCCAGCGATTAAATCAACAGCAGTATAAACGCACCTTTACACTGTCTGCAGCCAATCCACACAGAGCTACAGAAACCTAGCAACCCCGAATGAACTAGGTTATACAGAACTAAAATGACAAAAGACAAATGGATTCAGTCTGTGACTACTGGTCGATCGGTCTATGACACAGTATTTCTTTGTTCTCATTGTGTTCTGTGAAATGGCTCACTTTGACCCTTGTCAGGAGGAAAATTCTGGATCATTCTCATTGTGTGTGACTCAATTAAGGGTTTTAATACAGAAAGTACCATAAAAGAGCACATTATGACACGCTTCAGTAGACAGTATTGATAACACAACTCTCTCTTTCTCTCTCTCTTTCTGCAGTGCAGGGTTCTGTGTTTCCTGTGACAACCTATCAGTGTACTCAAATCTATGAGCCATGGAGATGCACGGCCGCCTCTAGCCCTGCTCTCAAAAAGCATGACTCAACAATCCCAAGCATCCTCCCACCCCATAATCCTCTGCCCAAGAGATGGCCACCACTCTAGACCAAAGCCATGATGCTGAAGGTAAAGCCTTGCTCACGATAATAGATACATTTCGCAGGGCTTTGGGTAATGTGATACCTTACAAAGAATGTGATATGTTGACACTAATTTCATGGGGCAGTGAAAAAATGCAATGAAAAATTTCCACTATAAGCAATAAGATCTGAGACACACACCTGAGGCAGGTAAATGGATGACTCCTGCACAAGTTTTATGAGAGTCTACTTGACCTTTTGACCCTCAAGAATTCTGATAGACGTGGAACTAATCAGAGTCAATTTCTTACATAAGCCTGTGCCAATTTGTCAGCAGTCATTTCTATATCGGCCCCACTGTTCCAGTTTCAGCATTTTCTAAAAATATCCAAGTGTGAAGAGAATGAAGACGACGTCTTAGGGGGAAAAAATGGAACAAAATCACATATTCAAGAAAAATAATGAGATATGGCATTTTTGTGGGTTATTAAATGGACTTTGGGGGAAATTGACTTTTTTTCCAGAGAAACAGAAAAGTTTGTCTCGGACAAGACCAAGTGTCGATTTTAATTGAAAATCCTGATTTATTTGCACATGAATGTGTGCTGTGTTTGGTGAGTATACTGTGAGCAGCTATTGATCGTTTTATCAAGAGTGTATGTAGCGATTGACCAGCTTACTGTGAATGTGTGTCAGGGTCATTCAGAATTGAATTGAGAATTCATTTTAAATTTCAGTTCATTTCTTCAAAATGAATTTAATTTGAATTGAGGTTGCACACAGGATGAACTGCAATGTGAATTTGACTGTAAAGAAGTACAATTAAAATGACTAGATTCTAACTAGAAAAGCAAAATTTGCCAAGACATATTTTTTTTATAAGTTTTGGAAAAAAGTTTAAAAAGCCTTGTATTTTGAAGGTTTATAGATAGTTTTAGTTTGTGTTTACTTTCAGGATTTTTTTTTTTTTTTTAATTCTTTAGTTCAGCAAGTCTATTCACAATATTACTTTTTTACTGTATGTTTTGATCAAATAAATGCAGTTTCGGTGAGCATAAAACAAGTTAAAATGAATTGGCCAATTCAAAATCCAACTCATAAACTTGAAGGGAACCAATTCTTAAATCTTGAATTTGGCCCAACTCTAATGTGAGCAGTAATTGGTCAGTTTCACAGTCAAGGTAAGCAGCAGTTAGTCAATTTTAGCTCAGGCAAAGATAATTCATTATATTACAGGTTCACTGTATGCAGGCTAGCATTACAGGGGCCCTTGGCCCTCCAGGGCCCTGTATCGTGGCTCTAAAAGTGAATCAGCCTGCAGTCTGAAGTCAAAATTGATACACTAATGTCAAGTTTGCACTATTGTCTTCCGCAGCATTAGCCACATAAATGTTTAATACAAACCCAAACAATGTCTGTGCTTAAGCTATTAAATGAATCAGACCATCCCTCCATTAACAGATTAAAAGCTTTACATTGTCTCCTTGTGTTCTCCATCTCTACCTCCCTCCTCCATTTCTCCATTTCTAATTGACTGTAGATAGAGCGGAGTAGAATAAAGCTTCCCCAGGGAACCTGGCTGGTTACAGCGGGAATCTCGGTACTGAATCATTCCAATGTTTACTGGAATAGTTCAGCCAAAGATGAAGACTCTGTCATCATTTACTCACCCTCATGTCGTTCCAATTCCATATGATTTTCTTTATTTCTTGGAAAAATTTTAAATAATATACAATACTAGTTGCTTTTTTGAGTCACAATTAATAGAGGCCTGACTCTTTCAAGCTTCAAAAAGGCAAAAGCACCATAAAAAATGGTCCATATGACTTGTGCACTCTATTTCAAGTCTTCTGGAAACCATACGATAACTTTGTGTGAGGAACAAACTAAAATTAAAGTCATTATTCACTGATAATCTCACCTCCAGTGAGCTGTTAATGCTGTTAATAGCAATTAAGAGCAGGATCAGTCAGTTTTTTTTTCTTCAGTTTTTTTTTTTTTCTTTAGTTTTGTTTATTTCAAAACTCTAATCACATTCAGTAAATAACGACTGCTACTCACACAAAGCTATCAGGTGCCTTCCGATTGACAGGGTCCCTATACAGTGTATCCGTTGAAGTGGACTTCACTGACAATAGTCGCTCATTTGGAACTCCCTACACCATCTTTAAAAAAAAGGTAACGATGGGGTTGCGCAGATTATGACATATTGTAATTTACTTTACTTTCAAATTTAAAATCATATGATAGGCCAATACATATACAAAACACACATTATGTATCTATCTAATAAATAATAATCAAATAATCAAAACATATTAGTCTATTAGTTTTATTAGTTTATTTCATAGACTACTTGTATAGGCTATTTAATTTACTACTGCAGCTATTAATTGACTATTTACATATCTAAAGCTGTACTGTAACTGTCATTTAATATAAAAATCAATTTTTATTTAGTTAACTATGTAAAAATGTATTCTTAATCAAAGGTCTTAATTATTGTAGTGGACTCATCTCATGCGCGTTCTTTCCCATGCGCAGCTGCATAGTAAACATTCCTGAGGTAAATAAAGTAAAATAAAAAAATGACAGCGTCTCAGCTGCTTCTCATATACAGAACTATTCATACAATAGAATATGCAAATGTAACATTCATCGCTATAACCATTCATAAATATTCTATTTTGTAAAATGACAACAAAATATTTATGAATACTCAAATGAATATGTAAACTCTTCCATTGCAGAGCCATGTAAAAAATCTTTCAACGGCTCTGCTACATTGTTAGTTCAGACTGGTGACGCGAAGCGCAATGACAGTTGGGTGATTTTCATTCTCACTTCCTGTGAAGTGATTTATCGAATGTTCCCTTATTCCCTATGCTGTTCGCAGTGCCCTTCGAACTGAACATGTTTGCTCCCTTCGGATTGGATTCTCACTTTAGATGGCAGATTACCCAGTGAATTACACTTCGCAGTCCACTTACGGTTGAACAAACCTATCGTCTGACTTCCAGGGTTATTATTAACTAAAACTATTAAAAACTTTTTCTTTTCTTTTTTTGTCAATAGAAATAAAGCTGAAATAAAATTAAATATAAATATTAGATGAAAAACTTGAACTAAAAGAAAATCCAAATGTTGCCTTGGCAATTAATTAAAATAATTTTAAGTTGAGGCACTAAAATTGCTAACCAAAATTGAACTAAAAATTGAAAAAAAAAAAAAAAAACTTAAATAGTAATATTTTAAAAAGCACATAACAATTACATGAAATTAAACTAAAATTAAAATGAAATTTGAAAATGTACAAATTATCAGTTATTTCCAAATATTAATAGAAAATGTAAAAAAATATATAAATAAAACTGATGACTTCAGAACACCTGAAATATAGTGCATGCACTGCTTTTGATACCTTTATCATTGACGTTATATTGCAATTATTCGCCAGCATATTCTTCAAAAATGAAAAAAGTCAGACATGAGGGTGAGTAGTTAATGACAGTGTTTTCATTTGTGGATGAACTATCCCTTTACAGAGAGACAGAGAGAGAAAAAGCTGGTCTGACTGATTTAGTCGATTGCCTTATTAAATGATAAAACCATCAAGCTTGCCTTCTGGCCAGTGAAAGAGACGCCACACAATTATAGAGCGAAAGAGAGAGAAGCAGAGAAGGGGTGCTGGATTTCTCGAGCCGTCAGGCAGAGACAAATCCTCACAAACACAAAACCCAAACATTCCCCTGTGTGTAAAAGTTGACGTCTCTTTTTAGAATTATGATCCGAAGTGCTCATCGCAAGGCAGTGGTTATGGCAAGAATCTGTTCATGTATGTTTTTGCAAGCAGAGATGTATTCTGGGAGGGGAAAGCCAGAGATTGCAGACTGTGATAAATCTCAATGGGACACAGAGAAATCTGATTAATAAATAAATGCTTTCTCACTGGCTTCCATATGCCGGAGAGACTCAACAGCACCTCGTCTGCCTTTATCAGAGGTGATGATGCTCTGATTAACCCAGATGCAATTAGAACAATGACACGGCCCAGGGGAGGTCACTGACTGCACTGCACAAACAAACCTACCGCATTCACTTCGCTTCAGAGAGCATGTGCTTATGTATCTGAGATGATATGCAAAACATGAAACATTAAATACACACCCAGATGAAAATTAAAATGGGCAGTTCACCCAGAAAATGTAAATCATCATCTACTGTCCCTCATGTTGTTCCAAACCTGTATGGCTTCATATCTTCTGTGGAACACAAAAGAAGATATTACAAAGAACTGTTTTTGTCTATACATTTAAAGTCAGTGGGGTTTTTTTTTTTTTTTTTTTTTTTTTTTTGGTTTTTTAAATCCTTTTGTGTTCTACAGAAGAAAATTAGTCATATGGCTTTTGGAACAACTTTTACATAACTTTGACAATTTATTATTATGTTTCTCCTAAAATTCTGTAGGAAGCATAATGTGAGTGGCGTTTTCTTGCAATACTTCAATGTTAGAGTGGTTGCCAGGGTGTTGCCAGGTGGTTGCTACATGTCATGGTGTGTCAAAAGTCTTCACCCCAAAAAGTTTGATGTTATGGTCTCTAGATATAACTTGAGCCCATCCTTTAACATAATATTGTAAAAGTGTTTGTCTGATTGCTTTTGCAAGCACCATTAATGAGTCGATTGTTGACATACACTACTACACTACATACACAAAAGTTTGGAGTATGATTTTTTATATATATATATATATATATATATATATATAAAATGCTTTCAAATAATAATAAGTTCTTCATAAGTTCTAATGAACTTTGTATTAATCACAGAATTCTGAAAAAAAAGTCAGTTTCAACAAAAATATTAAGCAGCACAACAGTTTTCAACATGGATAATAATAAATGTTTCTTGAGCACCAAAACATAATATTAGAATGATTTCTAAAGGATCATGTGACACTGAAGACTGGAGTAATGATGCTGAAAATTCAGCTTTGACATTACAGGAATAAATTAAATTTTAAAATATATTACAATAGAAAACAGTTATTTTAAATTATAATAATATTTAACAATATTACTGTTTTACTGTGTTTTTGATCAAATAAATGCAGCCTTGGTGAGCATAAGAGACTTCTTTCAAAAACATTAAAAAATCTTTCCAACCCCAGACTTTTGAATGGTACAGTAAGAGTATAAAGCTATACATTGAATAGCATAGCTCAGATAATTTGGTCTTGAAAGAGTTTAATAAAAAACATTTAAGCTCAAATTGAATCTCTTTTGACTGCAGTTCACAAGGTCTGAGGTCTTTTCTCAAGAGAAGCTAAATAAAAATACCTGAGAAGCAGGAGACTTAAGCAAAAGTCTCAGTTTGAGCACCATTTAATCTCATTGTTGCTCGTTCTCGCTGACACATGCTGCGTGTTTCAGTTACCACAGGCAGAGAAGATGACATCTAGACAAGCACAGTTGAATTGTTTTCTTTCTTTTATTTCAGATGGTACATTATCATGAATCACAGAAACAGTGAATTCTCATTTTTACACCTGATAGGAAACAGGGCACATAAACAGAGGATGAGCAGAGGGAAAGAACCAGCACAATAAAACAGGTCCGAAAAGTGACCCAGAGGGCAGTGGCTGAGGAAGAGTTCAAGTGTGTGGGGAAGTCCATTAAAGGCAAGTCCAACATGGCACAGAGAGACATGCTCGCACACAGCACACTCCACATGTCCACTCAACCAGTCACCAAATGGCAAGCATTTTTTAAGTATAATGACTATTTAAAACGTAATCTTGTGTGCTATTTAAGTATTTTCCCACTTCAGTTCCTTAATGTTTATGAAATGTCACATGAAGCGTTTTGCATGAACTAAGCATGTGCAGCAATAAGGGAGCTCTGATTGGCTACACCCGGGGCTATGATGGAGATGGTCATCATTCAGCGCCAACACTGAGGCAAATAATTAGGCCAAGACTGAATCGGCACACGTTTCTGCACTGGATGGATTGGAGGTTCCATCACTTCCATTCAATCCAGAGAAAGTGGAAACATTCTGTTTGTAGATTCATCTGCTCATATTTGGTGAACTCTGGTGAAAAGATGTTTCGCCCAATACATTGCAATAAATTAAAGCGACGCAATCAAGAGTGCCTTTATAAAATGCTCACAACTGCATTGTGATAAAAGTGACCAATATTCAATAAATAGTTCAATTTATAAATAATAATAATCAGAATAACGATTATTCTGCCAAATCATATAGTTCATTAGCCTGATTAAACTGTGACTGCACCTTTAAAAAAAATTAGCCTAAATAAATTAAATTTCAATGTTATACTACTTTTCTATTCCAGCTGAATATGCAGAGATGACTATAAGTAAGCAAATTCTAGGTTGGCACAAAAAAATTATTTCTGTTTGAATTTTCTCAACCAATTGTGTAAGTTTGGGGCGGTACTATCTTTTGGGACGACCAATAGCAGAGTATTCTGGCAACTTGTTTGAAAGCAATAATTATTTTTGCAATTGACGCTAGCAGTGTGGAAATTACACATTTGCATTTTAACACACAAAGGGAAGGTGTAGATCTTTGTAAATGACTGCCTTTGCAATTCTCCAGAAATCTGCAGGCCTGCAAATGCTTAAGTAGACTAGAGTGCTCAGTGTTGATAGTTTCATTAAAATTAACTGCAAAACAAGACAAAGACAATCCGTTAAGTCATTATTAAAAGTGAAAATACAGCGCTATGAAAAAAAAAAAGTGCACTCCATAAAAGCAGATTAAATACAGACACTATTTTGGGCATCTTCATTAGAAAAACATTAGCAGTGGTGATTATTTTCACGCAATTGATGGTGCATTGTGGGGTGACAAACAGTGGCACACAGTCCAGTGGGCTCACAGTGCAGAGCCAGAGGAGAGAGAGAGAGAGCAAATCAACATCAGTACAACTGAAATGAGTTTCAGTACGGGTGCCTGCAGCCGCCAAATAAATCAGTGTCCGCATACTATAATAATAAAGCTATGAGCCTACAGGGTAAACTACTCTCTCTCCTCTCTCTCTCTCTCTCATGCAATCTTCCCTCTCCTCTCTTTCTCTCCATCACGCTCGCAGCTCTCTCGCTGGGTTGCCTTTTTCTCTAACCCATACTCTTGCTCTCTCTCCTCCACTTTCTCCATCCCTTTATCCCTTATTGTGTGTTTATCTCTTTTCCTGTCCCTTGCTCCCTGCAATCTAGCACTCGGCACATAGGATTCGCTGTGGCAGGTTTCTCTTGTGTACACAGACGCAGATGGGCGCAGAGAAAATGCTAGACTCATATTAAGCAAATCTGTGTACAGGCCAAGTCGTGGTTGTAATGCGGCACACGCAAGCAAACAGTGAGAATTGTTATGGTTAATTTAGTGTGGGCTCCATCTCTCTAGCTCTGTTCCAGAACTTGGCTTGTTTTGAATGCTGGTTTCAGA
Organism: Ctenopharyngodon idella; assembly: GCF_019924925.1. Classification (NCBI taxonomy): domain Eukaryota; kingdom Metazoa; phylum Chordata; class Actinopteri; order Cypriniformes; family Xenocyprididae; genus Ctenopharyngodon; species Ctenopharyngodon idella. Next base: position 19,838,321 of record NC_067233.1, on the reverse strand, counting down.
CATGGGTATTCTCACCAGCAAAACCATGCTGGTTAACTAGCTTTATCAGTTAAGTTGAGCTTGTTAACCAGCTTGACATGCACCAAACCTGCATGTACCAGCATGGAACCTCAACTTACTATTGATTTCAATAGAGTTTGATATTAGCATATTGCTAAGCTAACAACATGATATGCCAATACATATAAAAATGTATAGTGCACTGCTTTTTTCCAGTTAAAATATCTAAAAATCCTTGAAACAAGATAATGCAACACAGCATAAAATATAATGACTTCTTTACTGAGAATATGAGATTTTTTTGCATACTGTAAACGAGTTGATGCAGTTTACTCATGTACAATATACATTTGTCAAAGTTTTAATATCTTTTGCAGTGTTGCTCGAGTAAATGTATTTTCTTTTACGGATTTTAAATATGTTTTACTGATAAACAAGTCTAAAAATGACTAATTAAAAACTCATTAAGAAGTAATTTTTTACATCGTATGCACAATAATTGGGTAAAATAGTTTTTTTGTCCTGTGTTCCAGTTAAGATATCTAATAATCCTTGAAACAAGATTACTTGATAAACAGCATTAGATATTAGGACATGTTTTCAGAGAATACAAGTGTATTTGTCTTGCTGCACTAGATGTTATTTTGTTTTAAGCATAAATGATTTAAAACCCTTCAATAAACTCTTTAATATCTTATATAGTGTTGCTCAAGTAAATGTATCTTGTTTTAAGAACTTTTAAATGTTTTACTGATAAACAAGTAAAAACAAGACTAATTAAAAACTCATTAAGATTTTTTAAATTAGATTAGAACTATTTTTATCAGTTCTTTTCAGTATTAAATTGAATATATTTATAACCAGTTTAGTTCATATTAAAATTTGGCCAAAACAAGGTACTGTATCTTACTACATTTCAACATTGTAGGAAGTAGGAAGCTCACTAGGTTTTGGAACAGTGCTAACACTTATCTTCTGTCCTGAAACTTTTTTGCAATGTGCATTTATTTAACGCATGGATTATTTGTTTATTTTTTTCTGAAATATTGTAATGTGAATCACTGACACCCATGCCTTTGCTCTCCTCCTCCGATGTCACTCATTCTCTGCCTCCCTCTGTTATGGCTGGGCGGACGACACTGGCCCCCGATAACAATTAAAAAATAACAACAGCCATCATAAAGGCTGCCCGCTATTTCGACAGGCGCATCAATCCAGAAGCGCTCTCGTTTCTTCTCTTAATTAACCCTGCTGATTGAGCGGGCGCGCTGCGTGGCTCACTGACCTTGCCACGTAGGAGAAAACGTTGAGGAGCACGACGTCTGTTCAATCAGAGAGCACTCCTCTGTGTTCCTCCGCATAATAGATCAGTTCACAATCTGATTGTTAAGTCATGTTGGGGTAATCTAAGGTGCTTCATGAGAATGCCAGATGAGATATGAGCACTTTAGCTAAGCTTTAATTTCTTCCGGAGAGGAGGAGGGGGAGGGAGGGGAACATGTTCAGTAGCCCTCACGGTTTAAAAAACAGTACTTCCAAATGCGTACAGTACTTCCATTCACACCATTGAAAAGTTTGGAGTCAGTAAGGATTTTTTTTTAAAGAAAGGAATGGTGCATTAAATTGATTGAAAGTGACAGTAAAGACATTTATAATGTTACCATTTTTTTTTTTTTTTTTTTTTAAATAAATGCTGTTCTTTTGAACTTTCTATTCCTTAAAGAATCCTGAAAACAGTACATCACAATCTCTAAAATATTAAGCATCACTGTTTTTAACATTGATAAGGATCATGTGACATTGAAGACTGGAGTAATTATGCTGAAAATTCAGATTCGAACATATATTCAAATAGAAAACAGTTATTTTAAATTAATTAGTAATAATATTTCACAATATTACTGTTTGTACTGTATTTTGTATCAATTAAATGCAGCCTTGCTGAGCATAAGAGACTTTTTTCGAAAACATTAAAAAATCAACCCTACTTTTGAATGGGAGTGCATTTAAAAAATACTTTTGAGTAATCTAATGATGGTCAATTATATGTATTATTATTATTTGTATTATTTTAATAGTTGTTTTTAATTGTTTCAGGACAAGAGTCTAATCAAATGAAATGATAAAGAAATTACATGATGTAAAATAAGTATTAAGTACTTGCAATGTAAATTAAAAGAAATGCTACAGAGGTTCAGTGGGGGGTTCTAGGGTTCCAAAAAGGGCCTTTATAAGGAGAAATGACTTAAATGATTGCACAATATTGTCATGTTTAATAGGTTATTTATAGTGATAAAGTATGTTCACAACCTGTTTAAATCATAAAATTGAAATCAAATTAAACATTAAAACAAAATTCATTCATTCATACAAACTAAATCCATAAAATGATCTCATGATTCTATATATGAAACGCCTGACTTCTATAGAACCTTTTCTTCTAAGAGTGTATTTTGATGATCTAGATGACAATATTGTGATAATGTTGTTTTCAAAACTTGTGGTCTAAGTGGAATAGAATTCTGCAAGGGACCAAATCTTGTATTTTTACTACATACCTACTGAACATACTCCATCAACGTTTGAGAAGTAAGTTCTTGATCGAATTTAGTACGAGTGCGGCCATGCTTTCTCTCTCTCGATTCCATGGACATGCACGAGGGCGAATGAAGAGAGAGCAAACGAAACGAGATTGAGAAAAAAGCACCGGTGTCAGCAAAAGATTTATAAGAAACAGAAAAAGTATGTGATTCCAGACTGTATGTTTTTTTCTTCGCTGGAGGGTTTGAGTCTCTCCCCGTCTCTGTCTGTTCTTTCCCTTGATCTCTTTTTTCTATTTCATTCCCATCATGAGTAATTCGTCCCCGTGAACACACAACAAGATAAACAGTTTGTGTTGTAAGCCATTATCTCTGTGAAAGTAAAACAACAGGCACAGGGAGAGGTACCAGGCGACAGGCGGTTGGAAAATGACTTCCTGTTTCTTCCCCTCAGGTTCTAAACCTAGACCGGACTCCGACACCTGCTGTGCGGCCATATATTTATTTATTTAGTGTGTTTATTTCTTTATTTTCGGTTTTATTACTCATGTTTTTTCTGTTCGTGGACGTGTTTTTTTTTATTTATGCCCCTGGTTAGAGTGCACAGTCTGTGCTGAGTCAAAAAATGAAAGCACATCGCAGATAGAGCAATAAATGAAAACCGCTTGCATCTGCGCAATCGGCTCCGCAGCAGAGCAGAGGCGTGTGTGTGATTAGGCGTGCGGCCTGACTCTCAAGACATGGAGGCGTGAGAAACGGAAGATTTGGGAATCGTGCTTGACAAGTTTTTTCTCTCATGTCGGCGAGCAGTGATGTCAAGCGAATCACGTACTTACAAACACACATACATTTTGTCTCATTTCATACAACGAACATGATCAGCGACAATAAACACGGCAGGTTTTCCAAACGCAGGAAATGCAGACTGACGGCAATGTTTTCCTGGTTTAACTCACTTTTCTGAAGCACACTGACACTGACAATATATACATGGTACGTCCAAATCATTCGGTTACCGTCGGCTACTGTCAGTCCGAGGAGTTGTGAATCTTCTGTGCGATTCAAATGATTCAGGCGGGGAATCCCATTCAGAAAGCGATTCCCTAATGAACAAGCAGCTATATCTATAGCAGACCCTCTTCCCAAGGAGGAGAAAAAGAATGAATGAAAGAAGGAAAGAGGGATAGAACAGTTGTCCGCTCCTTTTGCCCTCCGATCTATCGTTCTTGTCGTCCCTCGATGATAGGTCGTAGAGTCTGGATGTAAGCAAGTACTTCAGGAGGAAGTGTGTTGGCGTGTGTTGTGTAAGAGAGAATGCGTGTGTATGTGAGCGAGGGTTTTTACCCCCAGCGGAGGGCAATCAGCAGCAGAACCGTGAGTAGGAAGTGAGGGACAGAGAGGGTTGCGGCTGTGGAGCTGTGGACTCTCCCGGCCTCAGAGCCCAGGTTAGTGACTGTCGCCTTGTCAGAGAACGGAGGGATGACGTTGAACCCTCCTCCGGTTTGGTCTTCTTCCTCTTCCTCCTCTTCTTCCTCCTCATCTTCTTCACTTTCCACCACCTTTTGGAAACAGAGAGAAATGTCTCTTAAAAAATTGGATAATTTTTTGTGCTTTTTAGTTTTGTTTTATTTTATTTTTTCACCTTAAAAACGTGTGGTGTTCCCAGTCAAAAATGACTGGCTAACAAAAATTTTCTTAGAAATCTCTCATCATGCTATGTTATTTTCAAATTTTGGATTCAATCTTTTTATTAACTTGTTTTCTTTCAATTAGGACAGTTTTTGTATTTCTTTTTAGCCTTATTAATCTTAGCTTATGCACCATTTTTTGAGGTAAATAAGCATGAGTGGAGTTTTTTCACTCAAACACAGAGGTGCATAAGCTCAGATCAATGAGGCCTACGATGAAACAGTTCCAAAAAGAAATACACAGCTTGTGCTAATTGAAAGAATACAATTTGACAAAAGATTGAATCCAGTATTTAATGATAATATAGCATAATGTGAGATTTAAAAGCAATTCAAAAGGCTGGTTATTTTTGACGAGGAACACCAAGGATCTTCAACACAGCACAAGGGTTAACTTGTTGCAACACTGTTTCAACCAGTAGAGTGCAACAGTGCCTGTCCATTTTTTCAGCGGCCTTGGTTCTGGAAGTATTTTTCTCATTCAGTTTTCCCATAGGGATTTTTAAAAGTCTTTGTCAAAGACTTATAAGCCATGAACCAATTCAACCAGCTATGAGGTAAATCACAAAATCACAAACTTTGATTTGAAGCAAAAAAAGTATTTGAAAATTGAACAAAAAGATACATATATATATATATATATATATATATATATATATATATATATATATATATATATTAATTAGTTTGAAAGAATAGGGAAACTGATTCCAGGTCATTCACAGTGATTCATTCAAGTGGGCGGGTACTAAAGTGTTCTTTTGGAGCCATTTGCTTGTCTCAGTTCTCTGATTGGTGGAGATTTCTCTGCAGAATCATGGGTAATGTCATTTATATATAATGCGGTTTGATGACTTCAACAAAAGCATATACAATTGATTAACAAGCTCGTAGCTTATAATACATCTGTCTTTAAAAGTTTAAGATAAGATAAGTTTTGAAAGATAAGTTTCTTTCAAAATCTTTCAAAATCAATTCCCCTATGGAGAAAATGAACGGGATTCTTACTTCCAGAACCCGACTGTTGCATTGTATGGTGTGAGTTTGAAGGCGGGGATATTTGCGTTCTGACCAATGGCAGTTAGAAAAAGTGTTTGGAAAAGTGTTTTTTAAATTATATTTCCTTAAATACAAAGTAAACAACTTGCCAAGTGATCACTGCAGTAACAACAACATGGCAGGAACAAACAAAACTAACAAACAATGGAAAGAAAATATAAATATAATATAATATAATGTAATATAAAAAGAATCAAATAAATTCTAGCTCACTTGACAAAAATAATATGTATTTGTTTATATAATACTTATTTAATTTTTTGTTTTAAAATGTTTTATATATATATATATATATATTATGTGAAGTATCTGAGACAAAGTTACTTGGATGATGATATATGAAATGAAACATGAGAAATAAATGAATCACCTGTGAATACAGTTTTAGAAAAGTAGGAGCAATAAGATGGTGAGCGTTTGTCAGGGAGAGGGACGGAGAGATCGTGAGGGAGAGGGATTAGGAACGAACGATAAAAGAAGGAGAAAGAGAAAAAGAGAGTTAGCGAGAGAGAGAGACAGACAGATGGGTATGAATACATTAATATTAATGAAGTTTGACTGATGCACCGCTGCTTGCAAACACCTTTCGTTAATCCGTTCAGAGAGAGAGAGAGAGAGAGACAGGCCGAGAAAGTGAGAAGCACATCAAGAGAGACAGATCAGGAAAGACAGGGACATTTGGAGAGGAGAGATTTGCTGGAGAACACAAGTGAGAGAGTGAGTCTAGGAAAGAAATAAATGACAGCAGAAACTGAATTGAATCCTTTTTGTCTGCAGGCCCAGATTATCTCTAAGCTGAATGCTGTGGTCTGTGTGTTCTGAGAACAGAGGATGTGAACGCAGTCCAAAGCGAGGACATGTGAACACAAAGACACAGAGATCAGAGCAGCGTTTCTTGATAAAGTCTGTATGCCTATGGATGCCAAGGGATTATTTGCTTCTCTTCTATGTGGGCAGCAAATATACAATCCATTTTACAATACATAGTCAAGTAAGTGTTGCTATCACGGACGGTGTCATTCCCTGAAGCGCTAAAAGCTGATCGGCTATCAAGAAATTACTTTTGCTGAATATTATGCTACTGCTAATGCTAATAACATGGCCAGGGGGTCAGGATTTAGCCGATTCGCTTTAGTACTACACCATTATGCTGTCAAAAAGCATGTTTTTTCTTTGACAACCATTAAAAAGTGGCCAACAAAATGATTTTTGCAAGAAATATAAATTACAAAAAAATCAGTATCGTAGAAGATGATTTATTTGGATGGTGTTACTCCCTGAAGCTCTAGTAACTTATTTGTCCATCAAGAAAAGACTTTGGCACAGATATTATGCAGATTCTAATAGCTTGTCAATGGGGTCAAGGTTTGGCTAGTTAGCATTAACAGTTTGCCTCTGCTGGTACAGTAGATACTATAACTGCACCATTATGTTGGCAAAAGCATTTTTTTTTTTCTTCATTCAGAAGTAGCTAACAAAATAAAATTCTAAAATAAAAAAATATTTTATTAATTATTTTTATTATTTTTATTATTTTAGAAGATTTTGCCTGCAACTTTATTTATCTGCACTTGAGATTTATATATTTATTTACAGAGCCTAAAACTAACTTTTTGCCACACCTGCCAATGGCTGGTAAATCTACCAGCCATAAATATTTTTTTTACCAGCAAAGAAAGAGATGAATCATTATTAAAGTTACAAAACTTATTCAGCCAAGAGCAGAGAGGTTTTTTTTTGTTGTTGTTGTTGTTTGATTAACATTAAAAACATAGACAGCAGCCCTGAATATTAGGTTGCTGTCACTTTAAGAGGTAATGCATGGATCCAGTATACTGTTTCAAATGTGTTTTCTTTCTCAACTGTTTACAGTCACTTAAGACAAAACTGACTATGTTTACGAAGATACTTGCCAAGACGGGCATTTTGACAATTTTGTTTGAACATGTCTGCTAAGTCAAGAAGACTTGAAAGAGAGCTCAATTCAATATTCGCACTCAGTCTGAGACACAGATTTCTGGGTGCGAGTAACGAATTTAGTTCCCTTGCGCGTCTTCTTGCACTTGAACATTTAAATTGGCAAGGCTTAAACTTTTGTGACGATGCAGCACTGGTCCATCAACTGTCCCGAGCGCTTTGTTCATGTTCTCACAATATTGCATTGTTAGAATTCATAAAAATGTTACTGGCCATTGCATTCAAGATTAATTAATTTATTTATTTTGTTGGTTGGTTGGTTGGTTGGTTTATTGGGCTGGTGTCACTGGCTATAAAGAAATGACTTTGCAAATACTATGCTAATGCTAATAACTTTTCACTGAGTGTATGGTCACTTTTAGATACAGCATAAAACCGAAGTAGCCACAAGACAAATTAAAGAGCTGATCCAGTGACGCTGCCTAGTAAGTTTCATTGAGTCATTTGAAGTTTGGCGGTTGGCCATAATGAAAGAAAAATAAAGCTGACACCCTCATTCCAAAGCACAATATAATCTGACTAAAGGGAAGAGCAAATCGATATAGATTTAATTCCTTTCCATGATTGTGTTCTTGAGGGCCTGTGGGTTGTGTGATTGTTTCTGATTGAATTGAAGGTGGCAGTTCAGGCAGTTTGATTCGACCCCACAGTGATCTCTTTAGGTACATGTGGCATTTGTTTACCATCTTTGTGCATGCCCGAAAACCATGACATCAAGTGAACATATCCGTGAAATCACCATTTTAAAGTAAGATAAAGACCAAATAGGACATCTTAACAAGGTCATGTGTATAGTGGTTAGAGGTCGGACCTTAGGTCAAAGCATCCTGACCTATTGATTAAGTGTAAGAAATAGGTTTGTTCCACAGGCACTAAAGAGACAGAACAACAAAAACAAGCATTCATTACTCTTGTTCTGAAATCAATACAGTAAATTAATGAGGAACATTTTGGGAGCATCTATTACGCACATGGGAAGCCAAATTAAATGCAGAAGGTAGGAATTCTGAACAAGCATTTTTGTGCTTACTGTAGCGGCTGCAGGGGCGACAGCGTGTGACCGTGTGTTTCTGCAGTGACACGATCAGCCGCCCATAAACGTTTCACTTCAGTTCTCGGATCCATCAGTATGCTCAAAGCGGCAGGACTGCGGGTTTGTTCGGCTCGTGCAGCGAGTCGTTTTTGTAAATCTGATGTATCAAAAGGGCTCAACCACAAGGCCGAACTCGTGGGTCATACGTTAAATCGAGGCTATGACCACAAAAAAGAATTACGAATCAGGTTTATTGTGCTTACAAAGAACTCGTACACATAGGTGGAGCTAAATGGTTATTCACTGTAAAAAAAAAAATGATTTTTCAAAGTTGTAAATAAAAAAGTTTTGGAGTGTTTCGCAAGAAAATACAATTTCTACTTCAAAATCTCATTGTTATTTTAATGTGTTATTTGCCGTTTCTTTTTAATTGTTTGTGAAATTTACTAGCAATTGTGAAAATTATTTCTATGCCATTTCTTTCAGTGCATGTAAATTATTTTGAGATGGCATTGGAGCTGGAGGAGATTGATAGTTTTATAGTGGTTCTGTGTTAGTTCACTACTCACTGCATTGGGTTCAGGCAGCAAGTTGATGTTCAGCTCATCACGCTGGACCTGAGGGGAGGGGCGAGGTGGAGGAAGGGGTGTGCCCTCTACTGGACGAGGGGTGGAGCTTCCCATGTTATCAATGGCATTACCTGTCAGACAAAGAGATCGGGTGAGTTTTAGGCTGCTTTTTTTTTACAGTTTTACTTGCTAATAAGAATAATTATAAGGATATGAAAATAGATACTCATCTAAAATATGAACAATTTTAAAAACCATTTAAGGACCGCATGAAATTAGAATTTTGTTTACTTTATGTCTGTTAGGTTTGAAGTTATCTGTATGCTAGTGTACTACAAAAAGTTCAAAATGTACAAAAATTGACTTAAAAAATATTTATGACATTATCTCCTGGCATATATACTGTAAATTATTGTGGACAGTATAGTTAAGATAATTTTGTCTTTTGATGAGATATGCATAAGTTTGTATTAAAATCAGTTTGTAGCAAAAATACAGTAAAAGCAGTTATACTGTGAAATATTATTACAATTTAAAATAAGGATTTTCTATTTTAATATATTTAATGTAATTTATTCCTGTTCAAAAGAAATCTTTTAGAAACCTAAAAAAACTTTACTGTCACTTTCAATCAATTTAATGCATCCTTGCTAAAAAAATAAAATATTTTTATTTTTAAAAAAAAGAGAGATTTGTGACATTACTGGGTTTTTTTTTTTTTTTTTTTTTTTTTTTCAGGTGAAAATACTGTTAATATATGAAAAACAACTGAGATGGTAATGAGATCTAAATGTGATTTGTGCCAAGCTGTAACTTAAACTAAAGGCAGTTGGCTATTTAAAAAAGATAAGTAGAATCCTGCTCCAACAAGGACCCGCCCCAACTTCCTGTTTCAATAGTAAATATGTCATCACAGAAAAAAAATTGTGAATGTTACTTATTTAAAAATAAAGGTTCCAAAAGGGGCTTCAACCTTTCAGTGAACTGGGTTCCCTAAAGCACCTTCTGTGGAATGGAAAGCATCCATGGATGCTAAAGGTTCTTCATGGAAACACAGACGCCAAAAAAGAACCTTTATTTTTAAACCAGTGTAATTGCCATATTTACACTCTTTTTCTCTGACATTAAGATGATCTGTAAATGATATTCTGGGATACTCACGCAGGCAGGTGTTGCTGGTGAACATGCGCAGGATACGCAGGCAGTCCTGCCACTGGTTCCCGCTGCCTTCGCAATTACACCACTGCGACACCTCTGTACTGCTGTTACTCACATAGTTTGGTGTCATAATGGTACCTGCAGAGGGAGTGAGAGAAAAAGAAGGGATGAGAGCTAGCCAGAGGAAAAGATCCCATGCCAATTAGCCCGAAGCCCATCTGGGAGAATCTCCAAGCAGTGTAGTCTATCCACCCCCCTCCGCTTTAATTATGTTGCCTCAGGTTGTCCTGCTAATTCAATATAAGTGCCACACTGGGTTAAAGTAAACCCACAACGTGAAGTTGAACCCAAAATCCTCTGACCAATTGTTCCCATTACCAATTCTCGTTTCAGTGAGCGAACTCACTCCAGGAGGACGCAGAAGTGCTCGTCATTAAAAATGTAATATTATTTAAGTACAGACTGTGCAGTGACGTATCGATTTGTGCGTTTTGTACTCTTCATTAAGCTTGCGTCCATTTTTTCAAGGTCGTCCAAGGTGGTTTCTCACCGATGAGCCCAGCATAGGCCTTGAGGCACACGGCTCCACTTTCCCGGAGACAGCCGGAGGGAGAGACAGAAGACGGCTGACAGTTCTGCTGGAAATCAGCCAATCTTGACCTGATGGACCAGACAAATTTGAATGCGGACATAGGATGATTAGTACAAAATGTATGTCAAATTCTAAGATATATACACAGAATGCATGATCAGATGCTTAAATCTGATTCTTATTGATTTATACCATGTGATTTTATTCTTTATAGTGTATACAATAGGGCTATAACTTTTTGGCTATTTTTCAAATAAAAGATTTCCTCTATCATAAATCGATGAATGTTTGCTTAAAAACAATGAAAAAGAGCCTAATTCCTCTAAGTTTAAAAAAAGGTCACCCCAGATAAAAAATTGGACATATAACAAATGTAACTGCTTATAAGTCAAGTCTTTATTTATATAGCATTTTATACAATAGAGATTATTTCAAAGCAGCTTTACAGTGATAACAGGAAAATTATGCATTTCAGCTGTTTGTAAAGATCATCAATTGCTAAATTAGTTCATTTAATCTATAAGCAGTTCTGCTTTATGAGCAAACATCTCAACTTGATACTTTTTGATATTTGTTTCAGTAGCAATATATAATGTCGCACAAGATAAGTGATACTACCTTACAGAAGAACAAGTCTATCTGGACCAATAAAAGAAGATGAAGTGTGCCTTTAGAAGAATCTTCACTAGAAGAAAAATGCTAGATGCCACTCCAAAGTGGAAATTTCCAATGAAGTCAAAATTATAGAAGAATTAATTGAATTTTCCACTTTCTTCTACGTTATAACCCTAGTGTACAGTTTTTGTCAGGGGTGTAGGAACGAACGGGGGGGAGGGGTTCTTGAATATTAATTAGGTGATGTAATGTTCACCCTATAGTTGGAACTGGTTTACTGACAAACAAGTTATGTGGGTGATAGCTTAGGTTAATTGTTTACCAAATGCATGCTTGGTCATTCAACTGCTAATGCAACTGCTTCACAGTGGCTTCTGCTTAGTCGTGAGTCATTGTTTTAATTTTAAATATACATTTAAAAAAAAACACACACATTTTTACGCTACCTCCCTCTGAAACTTCATCTGTTGGCGTTGCCGTGGGACAGTATTATTTTATTATTATATTGTATATTATAATAGTATTTATTAATATTTTAAATTAGCTTAAATTTTTACATTTTCATTTTCCTTTTTCATTTTATTTTATGTTTTAAAAATTTTGTCTATTATTGCTATTTAGCTTTATTTTATTTTTAGTCACATTTTAGTACTTCAAATTAAATATTTTAAACATTAATAAACAGTTTAAGCATTTCATCTAATATTCATATCTTATTTTATTTCTGATTTATTTCAATTGATGAAATATTTTTGAATAGTAGTTTTAGTTAACAATAACAGTACTGCTTTAGAATCATGTGTGTTTTAGTAATTTAATGAGTGATTTGATTTTTTAAATATCTAATGTTGTTTCGTAATTTTTTTTTAAAGGACTGCCTTTTTTGAGACAGTGACCCATGCTAACGAAAATGTCATGTTGAAGGTTAGTGTCTGCATTTTCCAAACATTTCTCATTTTTATCCTTGTTTAAATACACAGTAGACACGTCTAATCGTATAGTACGCGACCTGTTGTCCTTTCTTCCATCCAGCTCAGCATGTTCTGTGCTATTAATGATGCTTAGATAAGCATTACTGCCAGAGACATCTGTTTCTAGAAGAAGATAAAAGGGAAGTCTTGTACTTCAAGAAGAAAGGTGGAAATGATCATGCTGTGCTGTTATCAATGCTGAGTTTTTTTTCTAGTTTGAATGAGGGGTAGAACATCTGATGACAGTGTGATATGTCAGAATCAGTTACACAAATTGGTTCTTTCACACAGTTTTTTTTTTTTTTTCAAAGAACTTATTCAAAATATTGATTCATCAGATCTTTACATCATCATGTGGTCTCTGACATTCTGGCATGGCATTACATGCTCTAAAGCATTCAAAGAAAGCCATATGTAGCCATTTATAACTTTTTAAATACATTTTTTTAATACGGTAACCTTTTAGGTTTTTAATAGCGTTGTTATCTTATACACAATGATAGTGGTATGATTTTCAAAAACCCATTATCAAAAGTTTGCATTTTCAGGCTACCAAAACGCTATTGTTGTGTAAATGAACGGCATAAAAAAACGTTTTCCATTTTTAGTTGAAAACGGTTTCGTTCATTTTGTTCAATGGCGTTTTGGGGGCCTAAAACAGTCACCTTTTTGAAATGTGTTTCAAAGTGGAAGTTTTTAAAAACGATACTGTTATTATCTCTGTGTAAATTACAAAAACGTGAATTTGTGAAAACGGTGAAGTCATGTGCATGCAATTGACATGTTCAGTCTATTGTTGCGTAATGTTTCTTTACAAAGTGACACTTTAGTGGATCTGTGTGAACGGGGATTGTTTTAACAACTTTGTCGTCTGTACGCAATGGAAAAACTTTTCTTTTTTTAGTACATTGTTGTCCCATAAATGAACCCTTAGAACCTAAATATAATTTGCATTTTCAAATAAATAAAAAAACACAAATTAATTTACATATTTTGGCTGAAAGCATTTTTGCATGTTTCAGTAAAATGTTTATTAAAATCAACTCTATGTGTGTTTTACAATACATATTTTTTACGTATATACACTACTGTTCAAAAGTTTGGGCTCGATAAGATTTTTTTAATATTGAAAAAAGTCTCTTGTGCTCACCAAGGCTACATTTATTTGATCAAAAATACTGTATAAAAAAAAATAATATTTTGAAATATTGCTACAATTTAAAATAGCTTTTATCTCTTTTAATATATTTTAATACATTTCTTATTAATATCAATGTTGAAAACAGTTAATATTTTGGTGAAAACTGTTATACATTTTCTTTCAGGATTCTTTGAAGATTAGAAAGCTCAAAAGAACAGCATTTATTTAAACTAGAAATGTTTTGTAATATTATAAATGTCTTTACTGTCACTTATGATCAATTTAAAGCATCCTTGATAAATAGGAATTAATTTCTTTTGAAAAAATCTTACTGACCTTTAAACATTTGAACAGAAGTGCAGGGCATTTTATCAGAAGAGGCAGTAAGCATATTTCAGATATGTTTTATTTGTGACATTTCTGGTATTAAAGACTTCTGACAAAAGATGGATTGGTTCAATGAGTTAGTGAGTTGTTGACTTGAACTAAATTAGTTCTATTTGTGAATGAATAATTCAACCAATTCAGCTGATTCATTGAAAAGATGCAAATCTGATATTTTTACTATGTACAACTGCTAACAGATACGTATCTCACCTGCACAGGATATCTTTAAGGCAGTAACTCTCCAGATGAAGGCAGTTGGGCTGTCCGTCTCGCTCCTCATAGGAACAGGAGGGCACAATGGTTTTTCTCCTTCTCTCCCCACATAGAGTATCGGAACAGGGGCAAAATAAGACACCAAAGCTGTACTCTTCGGGAACACGCTCCAGGAACCTACGCAGGGCCCGGTGACATTTATGCCGGTTACAGTGGTTCGTGCCAGGTATGATCTTAGTGCAAGCTAACGCATACTCAGAACGCAGGGAACCGCACTTCTCGTACAACCCACAGTCCTGAGCTGCTTTCAGACACTGGTTCTGATCCGTCAGAGGAAGGGACGACACTGAGAAAGAGGAAAAGAGACTTTCAATTAAGTATCCGAATACTTTTTGGGGTCTGTATAAAGCAGTATGCTATGCCTTTTATATTGCACACATAAATTCAGCAGCAAGACAACAAGGAAAACACTATTAAACACAAACATGCAAACATGCAGCGATACACAATGCATCCATCATCACAGTGCATTCAGCTGTGGAGGAAAACATTTTATTTGGTCGTACCACTGATGTGGCTGCAGTACCTGAAACTATTGAGGCTAGTTTTGATGTTTCAGTATTTCTCACGAGTTCCAGTTCAATGTCTTCATATGGGGACGTCTCAATGTCATCATAACCTGCAATACATACACACACACAACCATATGACATCAGATTGTTTGAGACTAATTAAGCACATCTTATCATTACACCTAATTAACAGCAATGCATTTAAACAAATTGCAGAGATCATATAATATATCTTTGATTATGATTTACATAGTTCTCATGGATTTTAAAAAGAGATCAGTTTTTGTGATATATGCATTTGTTGAACTGACAGTTCACAGATTTAGGGGTCTGGATCAAGACAGGTTAAAATAGCGACGAGTCTATTTGTATCACACAACCCTGGGGACGCTGCATGCCAAGATAAGTATGAAACCACACACACACACAAACTTGTACTGTATATTTGCTCTTCTGGGGACTTTCTGTTCATATCTATTGTATTTAAAATAATATATAAGGATGAAAAGGATAAAAGTTTTAAACTTTGGCACGTATCTTGTCCTATTTGTGCTACATAAATCATCCACTTACATTGATTGTACTTCATTATTTTATCAATATATTATTTTTCTTTACTTTTTATATATTTTAATGTATTTTTTACATTTTTTTATTTTAATTTTTTAATTAAACTTTTATTGAATTTTCTAATTTTATTTTAATTTTTATTTATAATTTTTTTCATTATTTTTTTATTTCCTTTTTGTTTATTTGAAGTTTTTATTCAGTTTAAATTACATTTTTTATTTAATTTAAATTTGTATTTATTTAAATGTATTTATTTATTCTTAAATGGTTTTAAACTTAGTTGTGTGTCTATGTAAAGCACTTGCATGAATTACCGCTGTGTATGAAATGCGCTACAGTATATAAATAAATCTAAAATCTATCAGAGACTTAGGACAGCTGCCTAACAACGCCCTAGTAACCACCCAGAACACCTTAGTAACCTCCTGAATACCCTAGAAACAACTTAAAATGCCTTAGCAATGGATTAGGAAATACTGGGAAATTTGTCAGCAAGCACCACAAATATTTTCTTCAAAAAGTCTTGTTATAATTACTTAACACTTAGCCTAACCCCAAAATACACATTTTGACATTTCACGAGCCTGTTATTTTTGTGTCGACATCCCCAGAAGGAGGTTTTTGTCATGTTGTGATATTCTTTTGGGGACATTTTCTGAAATTTTGGTTATCAAATTCTGCCCACACAGACACACATACTCAGACTCTTCAAACAAATGCAAACAGGCAGAATCCCTTCTGTCATCTTGTTCGTGCTGACACACACGCTACATTTCAATCTACGGAGGCGCTACATCAAGTGTGCTACATTCACAATTACATGCCTTGTGTATTGTGGCGCAGACGGTTTTTGTTTGCAGAAGAACACTTGACATTTCCAGTTGATGTGTTTTAAAAGCACTTATTTCTGAGACTGCCGATCAGCCCGGGCCCTTCTGGCCCCTGCGGCCCCTGCGCTACACTCAAACACATGACAAGTCCACTGCTGGAGAAGCCTGGGATTAGTCAGCATTTACAACAACTCTTGATGAGTCGCTGTGGGAACCCATCTTCCTGTTTCATAAGATTTAATATTAATAAGCCATATTGGGTGGGAATATGGACTCAGAATCAATTAATTTTGCAGCCGTGCCTTGACGATCCCCCGGACGTCATTCACCAGCATGCCGTAATCTCTTTTGCTCATGAGCAAACACACAAGACGGAACCAGACACCCTCGACAGAACGAAGCAAATTCCGGTTCCTGCATGTATGCGTCTGTCCCGCCGAGCGTAATGAACAGATGAGGGAATGGCGAAATTAATCACGATACCACTGTCAGTGAGCCAGTCGTTTGTTTAGTGTCTGACTGGGTTTTATGCCTCCTTGCCATTTCATACACATTACTGAGCAGTCATTAAATGCTATTACTGCCTAAATCTAAATCCTCTGGTAGCTCACTCAACACTCTCATTAAAGCGTTTTGGCATGTCCTGAAAGAACATAACAAACGGCATCCACTGAGATCTATGAGTTCACTGTTTATGACCGGCAGAACAAAGAGAGTCATTTTGAAATTGATTTAACTGAATTCTTTATCCATGACTTTTCTCTGGAGCTACCTACTTACTCCCTCTTATACTTTCTTATTCGCTTTCTTTAAACCTGCTCCTTTCATCATGACATTCACTGGTTTGGGAATTGCTGGACATGAGCAGTTCAGTCACAGAATATTCTTGGGAGTCTTGAAAAAATATGAAACTGCAATAGCAATGCATTTAACTTTTATAACTTTTATATTTTTGGGTGAAACTGAATATTCAGTATATGCTTATATATTTACACACTACCATTCAAAAGTGTGGGGTATGTAAGATTTTTAATGTTTTTGAAAGAGGTCTCTTATGCTCACTAAGGTTGTTTTTATTTGATCAAAATACAGCAAAAACAGTAATGTTGCGAAATAATATTACAATTTGAAATTACGGTTTTCTATTTGAATATATTTTAAAATGTAATTTATTCCTGTGATTGCAAACCTGAATTTTCAGCATCATTACTACAGTCTTCAGTGTCACATGATCCTTCAGAAATCATGCTGATTTGCTGCTCAAGAAACATTTCTTATTATTATCAGTGTTTAAAACAGTTGTGCTACTTAAAGATTACCCTGTGGTGAAAATCTATTTTTTAATGTTGTTTATATGTCTGTGTGGTGTTTTAATATGCTTTAAGACAAACCATGTGCAAATTCATATCTCAACACCATTGCTGAATGTCTGTGACATCACAAACTACCTTGTAACCAATCACGTCAACGTGCCGGCAGGCTTTAGCATATCATTAACAGTGAACTAGCAGGGGAAGCCAGGTTATCCTGGTATATTTTTCTGTTGATATGAAAAATCGTGTAGATTTAGCAATATGGCAGGTGTATGATGTATATTACGATGTTATGATTAAGTATGTCTTTCTCCACATTCTGAGTTGATTGTTAGAAGGCAGCTGTCTGACTCTGACATGGCGAATGGGAACATGGTTCATGTAACATTAACAACACATTATTAGCTGTTTGATAACATAGTCAAGCAAAAGGCTAATCATATTAATTACCGTTATGTGTCCGATGTTGTAAAGAACGATACCATTGTGCAGCGTTTACCTCAGTAAGTTGACCGAGTGGATCTCTGAGCTGGCGTGTGTGAGTGGAGGCGGGGCTAAATTGCATATTCATTGATCTGCTTATATTAAATGAGGCAAGGATGTAGAGTTACATTCAAGCTATTTTAAGGCATGAAGAAATTTTTTTTCACAGGAAAAAACGTTTAAATATGTCATTTTGATGATCAAAGATGAGTTTTAAGGGATAAAATTATTGACTACAGGGGGACTTTAATATTTTTGTGGAAACCCTGACACATTTTTTTTCTTTGATTAATTAAAAAAATTGCATTTATTTGAAATGGAAATCTTTTGTAACAATGTAAAATTGTTTGCTTTTGATCAATTTAATGCAACCTTGCTAAATAAAACTAATTTCTTACTGACCCCAAATTTTTTGAACGGTACTCTGTAATACTTCTAAAAAATATTAATTCAAAATAATTATTTATCATTCAAATGTATTTTTATAGCTGTTTCACAGGAGGAAATATTGGTCTAAAACAGTTTGATTTTCTTTCCACAGACCCCCAGAACCTCCTTTGCAGCCCCCAGGGGGTCTGTGGAAAGAAAACATTTCTGAATTAAACAGGATTTTCAATGAGAAAAAATTAAGGGCAGATCCAGGTAGTTGATAACATTCACCATACGAAGGGTAAACACTCTCTCTGACACCCTTACCCTGTGGAAAACGGACGGTCCAGTAAACTCTCAGACACTGTTGTTCAATACGAGCCCCTCGCTGACACTTGCATTCTTGCAGGAGCAGATAGCGCATGAGGTTGTTCTGGGCGTCAATGCAGGCCTGCCGCGCATCCAGACTCAGGGGAGCCACCGCTTCCTCGTCCACACAGTACTCCAGATGCCGGAACGGTCGCTTACACTCCGGGTCTAACACACATTCCTGTAAAGCCTCTATGCAGTCCATAGTCCCAGGGAACACCGGCACCACAGAGGGAACAGACCCTGGAGGATTGTGAGTAAAGTCATTTTTTGAAATCAATTAACAAAGTATTTATTAACAATATGCTTTACCAATGAGCTAATTGATTTTGCAGACAGCATTTGGCATTGCAGACAAACATTTGGCCACAGTTGTGAACAGGCCCAGATGGAATCACACATTTTTTGTTTTCATACAGGCTTTTTCACATTTTTTACATGAAATATCAGAAAATCCACAGTGGAATGCATTTAAACATCATAAAAAAGACTTACAGAGAGCTGAGATGCAACATTCCGAACGGAATAGAGAATCAGTTCCTGAATTCGAATTGAATTTGAGGTAGCAAACAGGATGCAGAATCGCAGTCTGAATTTGAATGTGAAAATTAAAATGAATCGCAATTCAAAGAGATTCAACTGTAACGTTTAACTAGAAAACCAAAGTTTGTCAAGTTGAACTTTGAATATGTTGGCTGTTGGTTGATTGAACTGGAACTACTACAGTCCTATTGGTTAATAAAAACAGTCATATTGGCCAAAATATTTAATAAACGAATACGCAAAGGGGCAGGCAATATGTAGAACTTTGTGAATGAGTAGCATTCCAGTTCTGTGGAAATCTGATTCCTTGTGTGCCTGGATATGACACATTACGTTTCTGTTTCTCATCAAATCTGCATTCTAGACACATAGAAAACATTCTGACAGTGACCATGTAAAAATGGAGATCAAAGTCCCTTAACTTCCACCTAAGGGCAGAATTAATAATGTGTAAAATAATTTAAAAGAGACCTCTTCTTGGAAAGGGAATTTGCCGGCTCGCTATTGCCAGGAGGACAGATAACTTAAACAAGCAGAAAATCTTCATTCACCATCTCCATGCATCAAGAGTTTCAACCCGAGTCCTTGACAACAGATACTTTGTGCTTTGTGTCCATTCTCAAGCTCAGTCCTGACAGACGTCAACTCTAGAGACCCTCGCTGTCAGCCGGGGTCTCAGGGTGACCTGAGGGGGAACTGTGACAGGGCTGTGTAATTTCATGGCAACGTTTGCTGTTTTTCATTTAGTAGCAACAGAAAAAGGCTTGCACTCCTGTGGAAGCATTAGACATGTGTTTCTTTTTCTTGTATTTCTCCCCCCTGACCCCCATCCCCCTTTGTGTCTGTTTTCCTTTGCAGCAGCAGGGACTGTAATTGCACTAGGCCTCATTTTAAAGCGTGTGGTGATTGAGAACCCACGGCTGTGGCCGGCAGACTAAACGTTGGTCATGGCTTAGGACTGCGCTACCACAAAATGGCACCTCCATCCACAGCTTGTGGAGCAATGATCCATGCATGAAAGACCATCTACTGTGGCGGCCGAAGTTAAACGGACAAGTAAACACACTTTGATCTTGCACATATTTGGTAAACAGTTCAATACTGAGATGTTACGTGCAAGATTGAATATAAAGACAAGTGTTTGTTCTGCCACTGTTTTCATTTTTCTTCTTAAAGGTAAAGTGTGTCATTACTGCACCTCTAGGGGCACAAAGCAGAATTGCAAAATTAATTACTGTTTTTGAACAGGTTTTCTAACTGCCTTTGGGTAGCCACGCCCTAAACTCACACCATTGGTTGAGTCAATGCTGCTGTGTTGGATGCTTGTTTGATAGCTCCACAGACCCAAAGTGTAGAGTTTTCAGTCAACCACTGAATGTCTTTACACTACATATTAAAATTGGAATCAAGAAAGTATTTTAACATCATGAAAATTACAATGTACAAATTCTCAGTGACTAATAGTAAAAGAAAGACATGATTAAAGCAATTTTAGTCCATTTTTTTGTTTAAGCTTCTAGCAGACTTTAATTTTTGTGGTTAATTTTAGATGTAATAATATTAAATTTGTTTGAATTCACATTTCAGCTCTTTGCCAAAGCAACATTCCTAATTTTCATTTAGTTTAACTTGATGTACTAAAATAACTAAAACTGAAATTAAAATTAAATAAAAAAAAATAAAAAAAATATATAAAATTAAAAAACTAATAAAAATGACAAAAACACCAATAAAACTTAGATGTTAAAATGCTAAAACTAGAAATTCAATAAAATCATTCAAAATATATATAAAAAATATATGATAGTATTTCAGTGCTACTAAAATAACACTGATTAATATTTATATTAATGTTTATTAATATTTTCTTTATTAGTATTTTATTAATTTTAGATGTATAATACATAGTTAGAAAAATAATAAATATAAAAAATATTAATTAAAAAAATTAAATTAAATTAATTACAATAGGGAATTTCTGTACCAATTAAAACAATTCATGTGAGTCCACTGTCAGCATAGCACCAGCTGATACTACAGATAGACGGAACTACAACGGAATAGAACAGAATGCAAAGTTTTCAAGACATGCTCATGGCATTAGATGCTGAAAAACAACGAGACACAACAGCATATGCAAACAATTAAAAAATCTAAAATGCATCCTGGGTGAAAAGCCCCTAAGCCTACATCGGACAGAATGAGAAACATGATTGCAAAATGAATTGTTGTGGTCTGTAGACCATTGAGAGACTTATGATCAATTATATGGAAATATAACAAACAAAATATTGATTGTCAATTGTCTATTCAATTTTTTACTCATCTGCCACTATAATGTCTTTAAATTATAATGTCTTTAAATAATCTCCATTTGGGGGCTGTTCTCAGCATATGTATATGATTAATTAATTATAATTCATAATGCAATTAATTAAATGATTGCATACAATCGTATAATTAATTTGATTTAAAATTTCATTTTATAATTATAAATTATATTGTATGAATTAACACTCTAAATTATAGCATTATAAATGTTTATGTACTATTATAAAATCAATATATAAAAATATCTAAAATATCAATTTTTTGTGTCTTTTCCTTTTCAGAGAACAATGAGCGATTCAGAGAACGAACACTGCACAGAGGAGTCGAAAAGTGAGCGATGAGCAAGAATGAAACAGAAAGAAAGAAAGTAAACAGAATGACAGACAGCAGACGCCTCACACAATAGGAAACCATCTCAGTATGGAGGCTGATGGCAATCAAACACACGCTGGCCGGGTATTACGAGATATGTGTGTGTGCGCGCACTAAAATCACATTTAACAAGTGACAGTGACACACACATACACACACACACCTTGAGGCTTTAAGTCTCATGCACACACTGAGAGGAAACGACAGACGCAGTTTCTGCAGTGAAGCTCAGCTGTACAGGGAAGTGAAAGAAATAAAGAGGTGAGTGAAATAGAGAAAGACAGTGTGAGCGCGTACTGTAAATCTAAGTATCCTTGTGTGACCGTATTTATGGTCGGCGACAGCAAACCGGCTCCAGCTGTCGATACGCACGAGTCTAACGTGATTAACTAATCAATGCGTACAGTGGTCTAAACCTCTGTGGTAAACCAAGCACCACTATATCAAGATACATATCAAGAAAACGTCTGTTCTGTCAGTCCACACAAAACTGAAGAATCCATCAGCTAAATTACAGCATGTCACATCTCCAGGGCCCAAACCAACAATTTAGACAAATTACTCAACAAAAACGTACACAAACAAAACCCTTGTATCCATTTTAAACAGTGAATGAGTGTGTTTCAGCACTGACGTCTGAAGAATGACATGTGAAGGAATAAAAAAGAAGCCATTAACGTTATATTTAAGTATTTTTCTGACATTAAATACGCTCGTATTTGCTATATAGACTTTCAGCACACACTGTTATTTGCTGCATTGAGGGTTTTGTCAAATGTGGGTCAGAGCGCCGTATCTATTCACTATTGGTGACACGTCACATCAAAGCATGACGGTGGTATTAAAAGAACCGGGTCGGATGGGCCCGTCTGATTGACACTGAGGAGAAACGGAAGACAATCCGAGAGCCCCGGGAGGAAGGAGTTCACTGCAGGGACGTGATGCTGAGACGGTCCTCGACGCTAAATCACAGCGCTCAGCGCCTTTAATGAAAATTGGCTACAACATCATCATAAAAGCCGTGTGCGAGTGGAGCTCACGCACACACATGCTCGCACACGCTCTTTCTGATTCTGTCGCTTGGCTTGAATCTTCCAGTCGAGGCGAGGGAGTCCAACACCATCTGCCGTCACTGTGTTTGCCTTTCCAAATCCTGGTTATCAACAAAACACACAGGCGACCCTGAAAGGACCCTAAAAGTCCCCTCATATGTGAAGAAAACATGCCCAGAGGGAAGATTACCTTTTTGTTAACTGGTCCCGTGTGGTTTATTGAACCTGTGTTCTTAAGATTCCTCTTTGGTTTGCTAAAAATGGCCATGTAATTAGACTGTCCCTGGGTATGTCCTTGGCTGGGATGTATCTGAGTCTATTATGGCATATTTTTCTCCATGCAATTAGTATATCCGCTGACAAAGCCTGGTTCACTTGTGTTTATTAAGCATCCCAAAACATTTCTTAACTTGTGCAGCTTGTGCTTTTTACAAAAAACTCATTTGGGTAAAAGCAAAAATGAGACGAAAGCATTATGCCAGGCATGTTTTTCCCAGACCTGTCAGCAGCTGTCGCTGGCAAATGAGTTGAAGCTGCCAAAGTCCAGAGTTGCGCACGCGTACCTTTTCCCAAACACCTGGGCACACGGCTGGCACGCGTTCGCACATGCGCGCTTCTGCCGAAAGGCCGTCAATGGACCCTTTTCACCTTTTCAATGCGATGACATGTTTCCACATTGTAAATCTAGCAAAGCTTTTTATATTTTCACTTTCAAAAAAGGTACATTTATAAGACTATACTTTGTGTTTTATTACCTTTGCATTAAATCACACAAAACTGAGTGTTTCTAATACAACGGGTCAAATTTGACATTTTTCTCTCTTCAGTCTTAAAAACAAAAGTTCCAAAAGGGGGTTTTTCATAGCGATGCCCCAGAAGAACCATTTTTGGTTCCCCAAAGAACCTTTTAGAACAATTTTTTTACAACCATTTTAAAAATCTAAAAAATCTTTTTGCACTAAAAGTACGTTTTGTGGAATGGAAAGTTTTCATTGATGTCAAAGGTGGAACCATAGATACCAATAAAGAACCTGTCTTTTTTGGAAAGTTCTGACCACCATTTCCTCTTTTGAAAACTTTAGTTTCCCCAACTATGACGACTTCCGCTTCTAAGAACCTCGGCTCCCTCTGAGATTTCGTATGTTTGCACACATATTTCCACCTCAGGTTGCCTCTTAAAAACATATTCAAGCAGCCAAGTCTTTATGCAAATACACTGTGGAAATTAAATCTTTTTGCCACTTGATCTCCGTCAGGGGGTCCCTTTGCGTTTCATGCGGCTGATATACGACCCGACCCCCAGGGATACACACAGCATGAGCGAGCACATCAAATCTGCAATCATTAACACAGCTAATAAATAAACCTGTCGATCAGCGCGCGCATTACAGCGTGTTCTCATGGCACCAGGGTGCGACAAACACCACTCATGATGATGAATGCTACTTGGGCTACAAAGCACTTGCACAAGACAATTGCAATATTGTACCGTGTCGTCCCAGGTGGAGAAAGAAAGTCAGATCCCTCAAATGTTGGTTGCTGTGCTACGGGAACTCCATGGAGCTGCCCTTTACCAGCCTAATCTGTCTCTGTTTGTATGTGTGTGTGTGTTCTTGCCATCACATAATTAGGATAATATTGACTGTGACAGATGTCCCATAACATACTGTTATTGTTGACGGAATTATATTTTTAGACCTGGTCTGCACAGATTATCGAGCTCAGAGGAGCTCCTGTAATGTTTGAGATATTAAAACTATTATGCTGTTGATTCAAAGGTGTGAAGAAAATAAACAGGGCTGCTAAAGTAAGTACATATAATTGACTGAAATAATCTCACTGCTCTGTTTGGCTATTAAAAGCACTATTTGTAAATGAAATGTAATTACTTATAATGTTACATTAAAATAAGAGTTTCTTAAAGGTAATTTCATGTTTGTACACATATAACAGTAAATTATATTAATATTTAAGCTTTTTTAAGGTCTTTATGTTGGTTTTACAACATAAAGGGTTCTTCTATTGTTGCAAGCCACATATAGAGATAATCTGGTTATATTTGGAGTATTCTTTCTTCAGAGTGTAAATTCTTTGTTAAACATAATAAGTACACAGATGTGTATGGAGTGACAGACACATCTGTTCTGCTCAGTGTACAGCACTCTAGAAAATGAAGCCCTTTCTATTGTTCCAGCACAAGCACATGGCACAGCGGTCACCCTAAAACACACCTGTGCAATAAGTTCCCATGCTATTGTAATTTAATCACTGTTGTTCTGACTTTTACAAATGTTCTTGATGTAATCCTATGCACTATATGTTGCATGTACAACATAATTCAAGCACAGTGTGAATCTCTGCCCAATATACATGCAATGATACAGCATATGGTGTATCAACTATTAGAATTTGTTGTGATGATATCTGTAATGCGTATTCTTCTAATTTGGTCTATTTTATGTAATATATATGGTGTGCTTTGTAATCTTGTTTATAATGTAGACTTTTAGAAGAATTATGGTATGCTCTACTGTACAGTCTGTGTCTGGCTGTTAATGTACCCCAATTTCCCTACACAGAATCAGTAAAGTCACATCTATCTATTCGTCCATCTATCTATATCTTTTTTTTCTTCGAAAATTTACAATACCAAGGTTTTACTATAGTCCCATTTAGTCTGCCGCCTTCAACCAAAGAGCCATTCATAAAAAACATCTCTATCTATCTATCTTTAATAAATTTATATTTATTTTTAATGTGTATAATTTATCACAATAGTTACAAAGTGTATTTGCAGGCAGCTCTACAAAATAAAGACACGCACGTTGTTCATTAACTCAGCACTTACTTATATAAGTATGTCCTGTAAATACTTTATGTAAATATACTGCATAAACACTGTCATATAAAGTGTGACCCTGATGTGTCAAAATAAGTCATGAAGGCTGTTTCTAAGAGTCTTACCCTTAATGACGAACAGATTTAGAAGTATTCCCAGAAGGATCATGTCGCCTGCTGCTGGAGACGCTCGGCTGGACGGTGATGCTGCTGGGGAATCTCGGGGAAGCGCGCCTGGAACCCCCGGATCGGTCCGACTCAGTCCGACACACTACATCCATACAAAAAGGACCACCGTCCGACTGATAGAAATCTCCAAAATGACGTGTCCGAAAATCAATTCCAACTACAAACTTGTGCGATATCAGAAGCTTTCTAATGCGTAAGAGGTGTCCGAAGAGCAGACCAATGATTTCATACAACAAACGAGGCAAAAATTACAAACTGTCAAATGCACTAGCAGTAGATGTCCGTTATACTCACGATCGGAGTCTTTCTAAAATAATAATCCTCGATTTAAACGACCACCACCATTACAGACGCGTAACCAAAGGCGCGCGTCAGATGAGCCAGTGTGCGCATTAGTGCGCATCAGTTTAATATATGTGAGCGCGACCCCAGATGCTTGATTCCTGCTGTCCCACAGCACAATGTGCTCAATCCAGTCCTCAAACTCAGCGGCGAATTTTACATGCATCTGCCTCGCTGTGATTGGCTCTGGCATTCTCAGGCGCATCCATGCAAAATCCCTGACCAGCCTTCTGGAGAGCTGGGTCGGTGCTCCTATAGGCTACAGACATTCAGCCTGCGCTGCAAGTATCTAAGTTTGCAAGTGATTCTTTCAGCAATAGTGAAATGTTGCAGCGATTAAAAAGGTAAGGTAGACAGGTCAGTCAAACTGTGCATTCATAAAAATAAAGGTTTCAAAACAATCCTTTTAAGATCCGATTACTGAATGGTTTCAAGTTTATCAAAGGATCAAGAACCATTTTATGGTTTCTTTTAGATTCAAAAACTAATCAGATTAACATATTCGCGAAACTTATAAAGCTTCTCCTATGTCTGTAAATCCATTTTTTGTTCTACTGGGAACCTTTATTTACACCTTACACCTTTATTTAAGAGTGTAAGAGGATATTTTATAAAAATGTTTGTGATAACCTAATGTATTTGGGTTCATTTAATTATATTAAACAACATGTGTGACTTGAATAAACCCAGTTAATTTGGATTTAGTTTTTAAGAACACTCACAAAACAATATTTAACAGTGCAGCAAAACAGAAATATGGAAACAGGCAAGACTTCATCGAGAGAGTTCACAGGGTGTTCCGTTTCACTTTGTTTACAAAACTCTATATTGAAAAATCCCAAAAGGGCAATGAGCTGTCCAGACCGTGGATGCTATGAACACACAACACTGTTAGAACTTTAGATTTTGAAGTGTAGTTGGCAGGAGAACACAGAGATGCCAAGGCTGTACATTTTCTGTACACTTGCTGTTCCAATTTCAGCATTTGCAAATGAAAGTTTTTAATGAGAATTTGATTTGTCCAAGTGGTCTGAAGTCCAACAACAGGCTATAATCAGGAGGCTTATGTAGATACACATTCAGGCTGATTACCACAGTGTGTGTGTGTGTGTGTGTGTGTGTGTGTGTGTGTGTGTGTGTGTGTGTGTGTGTGTGTGACTTGCTGGGCAGACAATCATGGCCATTTAACTAATCAGAGTAAATGCCATACAGAGCCATTGCCCTGATGATGTCACAGCTCTGGAGTCGTCACTTTGAGTGCTTCCATCTGGTTGGACTTTTTAAGGGCCGGAGAGCCACACTTCACTTTTTCTTTTGTCCTTTCCTATTTTCAGGCAATCTGGCCACACTTTCTGTCCTCTTTTCAAGTGGAAGATGCTGTTTTATAACCCTTTTTCAAAGATCAGACGTAACTAGATTTTTACGCTTTGCTTTCCTGTCCAAAACTCACCACCACAATGTTACAATGTTGACAAAGCTACTTTAATATATTTAGCCTATACTAATGTATTTTAGCTACCTGGAGTTTTGAATGAACAATCCTAATTAGGGCTACAGAATCAAATTTTATTAGGAAAATGTATACTACAAAAACACTCTAATTTTATAACTAAGCTGAAAATATAATAGGCCTTCAACGCAGGGAGTCGAATTGGTTGATTCTTTCATTAGAATGATTCAGACTTCCCATCTCTACAAATGAGAGGACCATTTAGGACAAACCGTTTCATTAGAATAAATCAAACTTTCTAACACTACATATGAGAGAAACATTTAGGTCGAACCTTTTTACTTGAATGAATAAGACTTTCCAACTCTACATTATAAAAGAGAGGACCATTTTAGAATGAACTGATTCACTAAAATGAATCGAACTTTCCAACGCAACATGAGAGAGAACCATTTAGGTTGGACAAACCAATTCATTGGAATGAATCTACATACAAAAGAGGACCATTTAGAATGAACCGATTCTTTGAATGATTCAGACTTTCCGATGCTACATTTGACAGAGTGGATCAATTAGGACGAATCGATTTGAGAGAATCTGACCTTCCAACACTAAGAGCACCATTTTGTTGAGCGTGTTTGTTTATTTTTCTGATCAGACAATAGCAATTAAGTGCTTGGTCGTGCTAAATCACAAAACATTTGATAAAGTTCACTACTGTAAAAGCTACACTATTATGACAGTAACTACTGTTAGGTCGCTACTTTCAGTTAGCTGCTTCCTAAAACTGGAATGTTTTGGGTGGTTACCAGGGCGTTGCTGTGCAGTTCCATTTCATCTATTTTTGTTTTAGGCCTACCTCCCACAGTTCCACACTGGTTTTCTTTCCTGGATCAACACAAAGATTTTCCATTCGTCTTTCCTCTCTTGTTCTCTGTTTCTCCTCTCCACTCATCCCTCGCTCAGCTCATCATTGCTTTACGATGGCTGTGACCTTTTCAGTGGCACTCCACTATCAGACTCTTATCTCACTGCCAGTGTAGCCGAGCGGTCATTTATGAGGTCACTTCACAGAAGTGGACATTAGCGATAATGTACTTCCAGTGACTCAGGTGTCACACTAAAGCGAAGGCCAGTGCGTGCATACACACACACACACACTTTTGCACGGCATATAATCATCCAGCTCTGTGTACATGACAGAGATGTGGACGTTGTAACAAATTAAAATGTCTGTAGGTGGAAGGAATATTTTGCTTGATGAGAGAAGAGAAAAAAGAGACAATATATTTCTTCAGAGTATTACAAACGCACGTACACACACACACACACACGACACACACACAATTTCTCGATCCCACTTGGTTTGTACGCTTGTTAGTTCCACTTGAAATGGCAAATGACAAACAATCAGAGGCAGTGAAGCAGTGGCTTACCAGCTCACAGAACCAGCCAAAACAAAACAAACAAGGCAATTACTGCAATTCACACTACACCAGTTCTCCATGTTAAACACACACACGCACACACAGATAAACACAAAGGCCTTTGCAATTATAAACATTATTCTCATCTCTCGCAATCTATTTTTGACATGCAAACTAACACTACACATATACATAAGCGCGCACGCGTAGCTAAAGCAACGGGGATAAACATGGTACATTAAAACGACTAAATCCACTGAATAAAATATTTTCTCATCTCCAAGGTTATGAAGAGAAGGTGGAGAAAATCTCCGAACTGATTTTTTATACATCACTGGCTTTGCAGGGCTTTGATAACCTCAGGCCAAAAGAAGAAGTTGGCAGATGTGTTTAGTTATGGCCCGTTTGAATGTTTCCCTATCAGAGATAGAACAACTTCATGCCTCTGTGCTTCACAAACACACACAAAATATAAAGTCATGCTTCTTAAGTAGTTTTAGCACTGCTGCT
Organism: Ctenopharyngodon idella; assembly: GCF_019924925.1. Classification (NCBI taxonomy): domain Eukaryota; kingdom Metazoa; phylum Chordata; class Actinopteri; order Cypriniformes; family Xenocyprididae; genus Ctenopharyngodon; species Ctenopharyngodon idella. The sequence continues at coordinate 19,808,818 of NC_067233.1, read as the reverse complement.
TTAGTTCATGTAATTAATTCCTATTATTAATTGTTAAACGACTAGGCCTACTTACATAATTTGTCAGCAGGAAGAATTCAGCAATGTTTGATGAAGTTAAACATGTTTGTTTGTTTATTTTGTATCTCTCCTACACACATTGTTTTAATAGACTTTTTATCACTGGTACTAAATTATATGCCTAAAAATTGACAAATAGACAAGTTCAAAGTTTTATTTGTCATATATGAGTCATTCTGTGAACACAATGCAACATTTGATGAAGTGTGCTAAACACAAAAACATGCTATTAATTGCTTTGCTGGCTTGAATATATGAATTCAGAATTAATAATAAACATTTTATTGCCATATTGTAAATATACGCTGCCCGGCCAAAAAAAAAAAAAATTTTTTTTTTTTTTGCTTTTTGGTTTTAAAGGGTTAGTTCACCCAAAAAATGAAAATTCTGTCATTATTTACTCATGTCTTTCCAAAACCGTAAGAACTTCGTTCAACACAAATTAAGATATTTTTGCTGAAATCCGAGAGGATTTTTTGATCCCCCATAGAAAGCAACATAATTACCACATTCAGGGTCCAGAAAAGTAGGAAAGACATCATTAAAATAGTCAATGTGACTACTGTGGTTCAACTTTAATGTTGATACAGAATACTTTTTGTGTGCAATAACGAAACAAAAATAACAACTTTATTCAACAATTTCTTCTCTTCCCTGTCATTCTCTTACAATGTTCACATTGTAAACATAGTGCAGAAATTTCATTTTTGGGTGAACTAACCCTTTAAATAGCCAAATACTTAAGAGTCTATGACTGGATCATTATTGAAGTGATTATGATGTTTCTAGCATGTTATATGTTTGGGAACAGTTCTTTTAACCCTAATTGATGGAGTGTGTAGCTTTTTATTTCTTAAACAACCATGTAGGAAGACACATCATGGCCATATTCCAGGATGACAATGTCAAGATTCATCAGGCTGGTTGGGAGGGAGCATGAAGAATCATTTTCAAAAATGAATTGGCACCTCTGAGTCCAGACCTTAAATTCATTGAAAGTCTTTGAGATGTGCTGGAGTAGACTTTATAGAGTGCTCGACTCTTGCATTGTCAATACAAGATCTTGACCAAATATTGATGCATCTCTTGATGGAAATAACATCACATTTATTCATTTGTTTGTATGTGTGTGTGTGTGTGTGTGTGTGTGTGTGTGTGTGAGATGATTTACACTACTGTATAGAATGCCTTTAATGGAGTGTCTAATAATATTAAAAGTGTTTACTGGGTAGGGTTAGGTCAAGGTGTAGGGAGGGTTTTTATTCCCCCAATAAAGCAGCATCCATTTAATAATTTTAGCAAATATGATAATTTATACTATGATACTGTATTATTGCATCCTGTTAATGTACAAAAATATTGAGGTGCAAATAGTATCTGCCAATATAAAGTACCTATAGATAACATCTTTACTCTTATTGCAAAGAACTGATACTTTTACATGGTATAAATAGAATCTATTGCTGTTTTCACCTAGTGTGAATAGCATATCGCTAAGAAAATGTTGCTATTGTCACTTAGTGTACATGGCATCTATTGCTATTTGCACTTAGTGTAAATAGCATCTATTGCTAAGAAAATGCTGCTATTGTCACTTAGTGTAAATAGAATATATTGCTATTTTCACTTAGTGTACATAGCATCTATCGCTATTTGCACTTAGTGTAAATAGCATCTATTGCTATTTGCACTTAGTGCAAATAGCCGCTGCAAATTTTTAATCTATTTAAAGGAAAAACATAACTCACAAAATTAATACCAGAACATTTCCATGATCAAATACACCATATTAACAATGTCTTTTTTATTCCAGTGCCAAAGACAAATTTGAACAGATAATGAAAACAATAGAATTGAAAAACATAATTTTTAAGTAAAACAGAATAATTCAATGTCCGCAAATTTACATTATCCCCCAGTCACATCACTTATTTACTTAAAAATAACTATCATTATAAGTGACATAATGAATAGGAAGTGATATAACTGGAGTCTTTATAACTGGAGTCTTCATGTTCAAAAGTTGTCCGGTTTTTCCTCTCATTTAGGATTCATAATTTGTTGTTTTTTAATGCCTGGCAGGTCAAGCATAACATATCCACCCCGTCACATCAAATAGACAGAAAAATATTTTGTTTGTTTTATTTATTTATTTATTTTTGCTATTTATGAACAATTGTTGAATCTTAATGCTAATGAGAAAACCCCATAACCCCTAAAATTTTAGTTTGAAATATTTCATCCTGTTACATGTTCAGAATAACCCATATTCATTTTGTATTCATTCAGCTTGAGATGACATAATGCAATTTCTTAATGCTTAAACACATTATTTGTCTGATAGTTTTTCAATATAGAAAAGGCTGCTGTGTCATAGAATGACTCATGCAGTATGCATCTGGTACAGTACAAGATATTTTTTGTTAGTGATCTAGAAAGCGTATAGGCAAAAACTTATTTATTTATGAAGCAGATCATGCAATGAATGTTTGCAGATGTGTGTAAATGTTTGTTAGTTATGCATGAAGTTGTTGATATGTGTGGTTGAGGGCCCCTGATGAAGGATCTGGATGGTTTAGGGGAATGTAGCTCGCCCTGACCCCTGTTGGCCCTTCATCTGCGCTGGTGTTTTATCTGACCACAGCAGTGTGAAGTCCTTTGTGATTTTTCTTGCCATATAATTCTGCTGAAACGAGTAGATGTCCTGCACACGGGCCAGACAATGGGAGCCTCTTTAATCATCTGCCAGGAAAAAAATCGCAAGTCTGATCATTTAAAAAACTTAATAGCACACCTCTCCTCAACAAACATTCAGCATTTGAAAAGTATTAGAAGTTTACAGCATTTCAGCAGCATTTCCACCAAAATAAAGGCTTGAGGATTTGAACATTTGAAAGTGAAGAATTTAAGACATCAATATTAGTATTTTAACCTGTAGTGTAAAATAGAAGTATTATTATAAATATAATATCAAATATTATTTGTTTTCATTTTCTAGTACAATTGCAGTAATATATTTGTCTTAATTTTTGTAATCAGAGATAAAAAATTACAATAATAATATTCAATTTGATTGGGTTCCTAAAACACCGGTGTGGATGTAATGTGGACTGAAACACTACAAAAAAAAGCCCAACTACAAAGAAGTCAAAATAAAACATTTATAACTATAAAACTAGATTAAATATTTCATCTATTTACTTGCATGTACATCAGAGAAATGTGAACATGTGAATGCGTCATTAAATTATTTAAATATTAATTTAAAATCTCGGAGGGTTCTTCAAGTAAATATTTTGCGTCTAAGGACTTTGCCTGACACAAAAAGTTTGGAAACCCCTGTATAAGTAAATGTAGAAATTGACATTAACTAAGAATAATAAATGCTTTAGAAGTATTTTACATTGTTAGTTCTTGCTAATTAATGCAGTTACCTAATGGTATTAAATGGAACCTTATTGAAAAGTCCACTATCAGGGCCTTGTTCTTGCTGACATTCACCTCTACTTCCTGTAGATAGGCTTTGTCTTCGTTGTCAGCATCAGACCCATCACAACAGAGTGAGAGAGAGAGCGAGATGGCAGAGAAAAGGAGGAGGGTGGGGTGGAGGAAGAACAAACATGTCCCTTTGAGATAGACTCTAGTACTAATATTGACCAGCACGCTTCAGAAAACACAGACGCACGACTCCGCTACAGTAATGAAAGTCCCACAAAGGACCATCGACACGTTTTATCAGCAACCTGAATTAGCAGCGTCTGTTCACCTTGATTGCTAGTGTTCATATGTTTCACTTACACACACACTCACACCACTGCACATGCAATCATCCAGCAAATAAGAGCATGTGGCACAAAAAAAAAATCACAAAACAAGTTTCATGTGCTCAGTAGGTACGAGTCCAACTACTAAAACACACAAATGCACATGAAAAAAACAAACACACATCACAAAGCTAAAGTTGGTGAGCTCATAAATTATAAATGTCATTTCAGACTTAATCAGAGGCTTTTTTGCAGTGGAAAGATTCCATGGATGTTAAAAGTTCTTCATGGAACCATCAGTTAAGAAACTTTATTTTTAAGAGTGTAGCACAAACAGTGCTGTATGAGTTACACAGTAACCACAAACTGTTGAAACTCCTAACCTTAGGTATGAGCAATAATAATAATAGTGATGATTGCCTTAGCAAACACCTTTAAGAACATATGCAGTAGTTTCTGATGAGAGAATCAGATTTTAGTGCGGCTGGAGGGAGGAACTCACAGAAACGTCAGTCACGTTTTTTAACCGGTTAAAACATCAGGGAGCCTCTAAGCTATGAGCAAGCTGTTCCTCTCTCTAAAACAGTTACTGTTTACTATTTATTGTGGCGATGATAGGCTTTTAAGAAATGATAGCTCTTCCTGCACTTAAGATGGAAGTTGCTTTATTACCTCCTGAATGAATGAATGCATAGCTAGTCAAAAGAACAAGTTAACAATCAACATTAATATGTTGAGATATGACATCTAAGTTTACATATATTTTTGTAACATTTTGCAAAATAGAGTAGACTGCATGGACCAATATATCATCTAGGCTAATTTATAAATAATGGACATTTTCTAAATAAATTATTAAATAATGGACATTTTCTGTTATCAATTTTTTATTTTTGAGTTAGCATTATTTAGAATGTAATTTTTGCAATTTGTCATTTCTCCTACGCTGCCATTTAAAAGAAGACACACCTACTTATTAATTTCCAATATTTATAAATATATATTTTAATAATATAATTTAATTTTTTTGTACAATTACAAACTTTATTCAGCAAGGATGCATTAAATTGATCAAAAGTGACAGTAAAAACTTTTACAGAGTTGTAACAAAAATATTTCAAATAAATGCTGCCATCCATCCATCCATCCATCCATCCATCCATCCATCCATCCATCCATCCATCCATCAAGCTAATTTCAAACATTTAGGGCATGAAAGTATGTATGTATGTATGTATGTATCTATGTATCTATCTATCTATCTATCTATCTATCTATCTATCTATCTATATTCAGCATACTTTTTAACATTTGCATTTGTAAAGAAATCAATATATTGGCACAATTAGTTCTGTGTGTATGTATCATCATATGTATCATACATGTGATATTGGTGTGATCAGTGTGATCAGATCAAGCACTACTACTAAATGCCAAAAGAAGATTAAAGTTCATTGCAACGCTTTGAAAGTTAGTGCGAGTGTTTACAGGGTGAGTGACAGGACTGAGGATATGAGTTTTGACATTGGACAGATTGCTTGTCCCTCGGTGAGCCCCGAGGAGGCAGAGGGGCAGGATCAGCCTCTTCATGAGGAGGGGCGGGTGGGGTATGAGAGTATATGTGTGTGTGTGTGTGTGTGTGTGTGTGTGTGTGTGTGTGTGTGTGTGTGTGCGCGCATTTCAGGACAGGCTCACAGATGTGCGTGATGACCCCACGGCAACGGAACTGCTGTCGCTATGCAGCACACATTGCATAGCAACCGGATAACATCAGTCAGATAGGCCTGATTTCAATGTTTAAATGTAAAAGGTTATAACTTAATTAGCCAAAGGCAGACGCAACGCTGTTTATAAACAAGAAACACAGTAATATCCAAATACAATTTAATTATGCTTGCCATAAAACTCCCCATGTATATAAATTCATCTTTATCACTTTCAAACCTGACGCTGGATAAAACCATCAATCCACAGGTGACCTAACTAGCAGGTCACATTTTCCACAAGCCAATTTGTGAAAATGATATGCACAGACTGTAAATCAAATGAAGTGTTTAATATTATTATCATGGTGACTGCAGTACATGTGACAATGTGAGGCGGCGTTATGACCTTTGCTACATTAGGAGGTGTTGATGTGTTTATTTCCATGCAAATAAACTTTAATTGCACTACGGTAAAAAGACGTATCACGCATGTCACCACTAGGAAAATTGAAAGATGCAAAGGATGCAAGGTGCAGAAGGGAGTGAGAAAAAGATATGCCAGTTGTCTGTTCTGTCTGTTTTTCTTTTCTGAGAATTAAAAGGCTGTGAGGCAACGGAAGGATTTTCTCCTGCTAAAAAGTCAGAGCTGCAGGCCACACTAAGAACTAAGCCAGGTTCTGCCTTTCATCTGGCACAGCATCACTTTACACTGACAAACTGTGTACCTGCACTCTCATGCATTCGCTAAGGTGGCGTTAATTCAAAAGCCGGTACATAAAATACTGTCTTTGATCATTTTCATGTCGTTTATGCTCCAGACCTACGGTTTATTGTAACTTGGCCAGAGCTGTATGACACAATAAACTCTCATTCATTTGCCACCATTAAAAAAACCTCAGATGGAGACATATGCATATTCAAAAACAAGGTGTCATGGTGACGTGCATTTTCAAGATGAGTCTAAAGACAGGTTTTTTAGTACATAATAAAAAAATGCATGTTTTAACAAGCGTGGCCTTTGAAGTGGAGTTACCAACAGAGGTACCAAATATCTTGAGATTATTTATTAACACTTGACATCTTAAAATGAAGTGTGAGAAAATGTGTGTTTTGGAATGGAACGCTTGCATACTGTGCATTGCACACTGTTGCCTGTAATATTTTAAAAATATATCCAATGATACATGTTTGAAATGCTATGTTGTTGTCATATGAACTCATCACCTTGTATGTTTAATTCAGTAAGTGGCATCCGGTTATCATAAAAAAAAAAAAGTTATTTATTTTGCGAGTAAATGCATAGTTATATTGGATTTTATTCCAATTTTATTTCAATGTAATAATATAATATAATATAATATAATATAATATAGGGGAAGATGGAGGAATATGCCCCCTTAAGAACTAAGAATTTAATTTTAAACTGTAACATATTTAGATATAAGTTCACCATTTGCAGGATGATGATGCATCAGTCTATGTGTTATTATAGGAAATAAATAGAAACATTTGCTAATTTAGTTGTTATAGCACAAAATGTCAAATATTAAAAGAGGAGTAAGGTCATCTTACTTCATTTTACCCTAAAATAATAATAATATTAAGAGAGAGAGAGAGAGAGAGAGAGAGAGAGAGAGATTATACTCCTTGAAAACAAGCACATGGATTGTCCAAGAACAACAACTGCTGTTTTTATCAGTAGACAGTTTTATGGCGCAGGGGTCATGACCTGTGACAAACTCAGCCCAGCAGGACACCTAAAAACAAACCTTTTTTTTTTTCACTTGAATAAAAACAGGATGAGCTCCATATGTCCTTCTGTTTCGTACACTGAATAATTAAAATATAAATAAAACGGCGCATTTGCACATATACGACTCTTAAAAGTTGAAATCAAACATGTTTTTAAAGAGTAACATTGTGTCCAGGGGTGCTGAATGACGTTCATTTAAATAATCACATGCGCGGCTGCCACCTGCTGGTGAAGAGTGGAACGTCTATGATTATTGTTCCTCAATTAAGCCCGTTTTAAAAAGTTACATAACGGTTTCATCTTAAAACAAATACGAGTAATTATATATTTGTCAAGCTGTAAATAAAACTTATTTTTGTAAGTCTCAGCATCACCTCTGTTTAAGGACTAAAATTTGAGCGCGTTGCGCAGAATCCGCCCACTTTCCTCAAATGTGTCCAATAGTGTCTCTAGAGGAGTCATGAGGTTTATTTTAATGACCTTTGCTTGACTTTTCCAGCAATTTACAGGTGTGCCATCATAGGTGGGCAGCGACATGGAGGGACAGCAGCTACAGCAGGTGAGCACGTTTATTTACAGTTTATGTTTATAAACAACATACTTTTGCCAAAACTTTGAGCAAAAGAATTTGGCTCAAGACGAATTTATTCGTGTGCCATCTTCAGAGTTTGACGTTTGAGAGCAAGTCAGCTCATCGATATAACATGTAAAGAATCACCTCTCTAATTTGATTGCTGGCAGGTTTTGAACCCGCAGAGATTGAAGTCACTAAAAGAATGGATGCAGAAAAGCTCCATCACTTTAATACAGGTCAACGGGCAGAGGAAATATGGTGGTCCTCCTCCGGGTAAGTGCTCTTGAATTGAACTGAGATCAGCCCACTGCAATTAAAACACAACCTGTGACATTTCAAGCTCTTTTATGTCTCTTTGCATGAGATTGAAGCATCATGCGGATAAAGACCGAGCTTTAACACATTGCATCACTTAAAGAAGCTTTTCGTTTTTCTTCATAACATTGAGTAGAGCAGAAGCAGGCAGTTTATCTCTCCTTTCAGAGGTTTTAAGCGTAAATCTTCATCATTTGGTTTAAATTAGCTTGTCAAGTAGGAATGAAACTTTGTAGCCATCTTATGAAAGTTTAAACCATGCCTCTTTTCTGCTTTGCCTCGACCTCACTGAAACATGGACACCTGGAGACCAATTAGGCTGCAAGTCCTCGTTGCTGCTTAATTATTGCTGATTGGTTAATGAAAATGTCTGGTTTGTAGATGTCGATCACTTTAGATGTATAGTATATAACATGTATAAATCAAAAACCAACAGTAATTTTTGTCTTTAAGAGAGACCTGGGCTAGTTGTAATAATTATATATCTATTTCCCAGTGTATTAGTTTATTTTGAAAGTTAATTTTATATATATATATATATATATATATATATATATATATATATATATATATATATATATATATAATTATATATATAATTTAACACACATTGATGTACAACATCTCCTAATAGTGTTGCATGATGTCACACTACATTAGTCAATTTGTCATAATAAAAAATATATAAAAACATAAAATTCCTAGTACATATGATTTTTCAGCTTTGATTTTGGTCTCTGGTCAGTGTTTATTATGTGATGTTTTCATCAGTTTTTCAGTGTAATTATGCTTTTAAAGGCTTAGATCATGTGGAATCACTTTTGCCTCGACCTTTATATAGAAGAGCTTGATATACTTTGAAATATATCTCAGAATATATCATTTTTAATAAAGATCCCTAATCTTGACAGTTTGAAAATTACATTTCAGCATCATTTATTATAAGAAGTTTTTAATCACAGTTTGACCACTGGTCAACATGAAATTCATGAAGCTTTGAAGTTACAGCTAACCAGGGTATTAAGGATTTTGTTTTAAAAAACACTTTCAGTGGCAAATGAAGAACTACTATCTGTTTCTTCATAGATTTAATTATATAGTTGCACATAGTTCTGGTGCTACAGAGGTTGAATGGTTTGTAGCACAGGCCACACAATTGTAGCACAAATATAAAACATCTGTTACCATCTCTGAAACCTGTGACCAACTCAGTAGTGCATTTCATCACTTAAACAGGCATGTGACTGACAAAAGATATTAATGTTCCATACAATGCACATAAAATACAGACCTTAACAAGAAATGTTTTCAGACAAACATTTTCTTAATTTGCCAAAAATGGCAGACTGCAGGAACATAACACCTCTTGCTTAACATTAAGTCAGTTTTGTTTACATAGCCCAACATAACTAATCACAGTCAACATCCACCTGTTTTGGTTGGGCACTATAAATCATTAGAAAGATCTAAAAGTTTATTATAAATTATTAAATGATAAATGATCTGTGATGATAATTTCTTATTTTTTTGTCAGGAAATCTTATTCATCCACTGAGAGAAAAAAAACTCCTGTACACTTCTCTCCACTGGAGAGAATATATATATATATAATTAGTTTTTTTATTATGTCCTGATATGTAAAATCATCTGGTCTTTAGCAGGTCTTAAAATTAGGTAAATACAACCTCAGATGAACAACACATGACATGTTACACTGTGTCATGGTATATTTAAGAACTAGGCCAAAATGGAGAAGTTTGGTAATTTTAAGACCTGCCAAGGACCAGATGATTTTTTTTATTATTTCTTTTCTCTGTGTGTGTGTGTGTGTGTGTGTGTATATATATATATATATATATATATATATATATATATATATATATATATATATATATATATATATATATATATATATATATATATATATATATTTGTTTGTGTTTGTGCTTTTTACTTTATACTGTTTATTTTTCATATTTTATTGTATATTTATACTTTATAAATACTGTATTATATATATTGACTAATATTAATGGTTATTATGATTATTATTTATAATCAATTGTCATTATGACAGTTTTAACAGGATTGATGCATAACCTTGGGCAACTTAAGTCTTCAGTCTCATTCTATTCTCATAATTAGTTTCGACATTAATCATGAAGTCCTTCTGAAATCTAACCCTATTCACTTTTGTTTTTGCAGCAAAGATAATATTGCTCATTTTGACCTTTCCGTATATTTGACTTCTCCAGGCTGGCAAGGTCCTCCTCCTGGCCCGGGCTGTGAGGTTTTCATTAGTCAGATCCCACGTGATGTCTACGAGGACCGTCTGATTCCTCTCTTCCAGAGCGTCGGCACTATTTATGAGTTTCGTCTCATGATGAACTTCAGCGGGCAGAACCGAGGCTTTGCCTACGTAAAGTACGCCGACCCCTTCACCGCATCCGCTGCCATCATGACCCTCCATCATTACCCTCTGCAGGAGGGGGTTTGTCTGACGGTTCGCAGGAGCACGGAGAAGCGGCAGCTGCGTCTGGGGGATCTTCCGGCTAATGTGAATCAGGCGGGGATGCTGATGGCGGTCCAAATGCTGTCTGAGGGTGTGGAGGATGTCCTGCTGAAGTTGGCCGGGCCTAAAGGGAGAGAGGTCGTGGCTCTAGTGAACTACTCCTCCCACTACGCGGCATCCATGGCCAAGAAAGTGCTTGTGCAAGGTATGCTGGGATATGGAAATATCTTGTAGTAGTGTGTGATTTTAGTACAGTATATTGTGTATATATATATGTTGTTGTTTTTTTTTCCTTTTTTTTTTTTTTTTTTTTTTTTTTACATTTTCAACTTTCTATCTATGGTGTGTAAAGTTGCTTTTTGAGCATGAAAAAGCGAGTTATTCTGTATATCAGTAAGCACTGTTTTTGAACTCCCTGAAACAACTCGATTGTAAGTCTTGAGTTTTCTTCCGGGAACGAACACGTCACAATATTCCTCATTTAAATTATTCCCACTCAAAGCATATGCAAAAAAGGAGGCAAGACCTAATTGATATAGTTAGTAGTGTGTTGAAACTATTGTAAGGGGCATGGCATTTCCCAAACAGCTGACCAATCAGAGCACATTGCACTTCAGAAGGAGGGGTTTCATAGAGACAGAAACTAAACAGAGTGTTACTGACAAACTGAGAAAAGAGGTGCTACAACAATGTAAAATATGTAAAAAAAAAAAAAAAAGGTGTTTTTGTTACATTCAAGCATGAAAACCTGTTCTGGTAGACCCTAAAACATAATTAAGACTTTGAAAGATGGCATAATAGGTCGCCTTTAACATTGGACAGTGGACATATTATATCACCATAGGGCTCGGTGATATGGCCAAAAAAATTATCACAGTAACATTTTTCATATCAGTCGATATCGATAATTGTCATGATAAATGTCAAATCTTTATTTCATTCAAGTTTAAAGGTAGATTTTTGCTCTTGAGTGAAAGTTGTAGAAACCAGACCGTTAATTGTGGTTTTAAACTACTCTTTATTGTCAAAACATGACAAGCTTTTGCCAAACAGGTGAACATTTCACAAATCTGAGGTAGAACATTCAAAACATTTTTGAATTCTTACTTTTTCAGCCTTTTTTTTCCCTTAAATCTTAATAGAAAAATGTATTTCTTAGTTTCTGTGTGTTCTAATGGTAATGATATTGTTGCAAGTCATCAAACAGGTTTGTGTTGCCTGACTTTTGACATGTATCTTCAGCACAGTTTGCAGTGTAGGCTACAATATTAATAATATTACATGTTTTGCCTCTTAGAAATGTACATTTGACAGTAGCTTGAGTTGACAGTAGCAGTAGCTTGAGTTAGGATGATTTATGTTCATTAACATGTTCGTTAAAAACAGTAACATCTATAAAAAAACAACCTAAATAGGGTAAAATTTACATATTCTGTTTGAGTTAGGATTCCACTTTTATTAAAATTAACCATTGGTCATCCATAGTATCATACATTTAGATCATGATAACCACAGGTAAAACCACGCATATAACGTTAGCACCTCACTACCATGGTAAAATGTAACTATATGGTATTTGTATGAAAAACAGTAGTCTAAATACAAATTCACAAATGCTGAAGCTTATTAATAAAAAAATTGTAATTATATTCCATTATTCCTTTAATACATTTAATATCTTTCTTAATTATATAATCAAATTTGACATCCCAAATTTCTGCTACAATACCATGGTGTAGTTAGTGTTACTACAGTAAAAACATGGTAAATGATGGTGATTTGTAGATCGAAAAGCATTCTGAATGTATCGTTGCACACAGTGTTTCTCCTGTTTGTCAGCGCTGTTTCATCTGGCTTTAAACTACAGTAGTCAACATTTGAAGTGGATCAAAACCTTTCATCAAAGTTGTCCTAGAACCTTCTTCTTAGGACAGCTTAGTTCTTAGGACAACTTTGATTAACTTAACATTGTGAGATCCAGTGAGTTATTTAGTGGTCTCGTGATTTAGACCATTCAGCAAGTGAACGCATTTGCTCTGGTAAGATCGCGCTGCTGTTTCGGCTGAGCGGATAAATGGTCCGTGTGACCCGGTTCAAATTAGTTGCGCTGTTTCGTTTCGCTTTTGGCACATAAACATTATATCAAACTTCTATCATTTTATCGAGGAATATTATATCATGATGATAATTATCATTATCGTTTTAGCGCCCAGCCCTACCATTAAATGATAAACATTTATCTTCAACTTGTTAGCATTCCACTGTACCACCCGTGGTACAAATACCATTCAAAAGAGACCTAAGGAATGCTAAGAGGTTGTGTATTTCTTGTGTCCTTCCAGCTTTTAAGAAGCAGTACGGCATTTCCATTACTGTCAGATGGACATCCTCCAAGTCCAAGTGTGTCGAGAAGACCGGACAAGAAGGTGACTGCTTTACCCCACCTGGTCTGAAACCCCTCACTAAACCCTCCCTCAACCCTCCACCCCTGCCCCCTCAGCTCTCTCATCATGATGTCCCAGCACCCCCTCCTCTCCTGCCCTTTTTCCGGGCTGTGGGGGGTCCGCCCGCCCCGTCGAGAGATGAAATGATGGCTCAAGCCCCCATGAACCGCGACACCGTGTCTCAGCTACAGATGATGTGCGAGGCGAACAGACTCGGTGCGCCGCAGTACGAATTTCATTACAATTACACTGGCCCCGACGGCTTCTTCTACTTCAGCTACAGAGTCCTGATCCCAGGCCTCCCTCTGCCTCTGTACGGGGCTGTCCAGATCCTTCCAGGCACCAGTGCTCGAGCCATGAAGGGGGAAGTTTATCGGGCCGCTGCCGAGCAGGTGATCCAAACCATGTGCAAGGTCTCAAATTTGCGACCTTTCTAAAATTTGAGCTGCTTTTGCTAATGTAATGTAACGTTATCAGTTTTACGTTCAGTATTATGGTTTGAAGGTGTGTACTGTTCTAGTTTCAGATCAATGAGTGGAAATATTTCATTTACTGTTTAAAAAAAAAAAGTGGAACTAGGCAGTGAATTTATTTTAATTTTACAAGCTCTTGAATTCTGTGGTATGAAAGAAGTTTGAAGTATTATGTTCTTGTTGATATAATGTTTTATGATATTTTAACTATGTAATATTAATCATTTATGTTTAGGCAGCCTCATCACATTTGGTTGACTGCATGTTTTCACAACTTATTTTGAATGTTTTCACAGTTTTTTTTACTTCACAATTTGTTTTGCGTGTTTGTCACGATTGTTGACTGCATGGTGTGCTCTTGTTTCCTTGTTTGATGGGTTGTACTGACTAAAAATGACTTTTGTACAGTAAATAAGTTGTTCAAGAAATAATACTTGTGCAGGCTTTTGCTCACATCCCTGATTATGACATTCACATATTGCCATTGCTCATACTTGATAAGAAGTCAAAACCCCTAACATAAGAATTAAACCTCAACACACAAAACAACAGATATGAATGGTACCTCAAATTACATGGGATGCTATTCTAAGGCTTGCACGATTTGGGCAATAAATCATTTTTTTTTTAATAGAACCCCAGGTTAGCTGTGCTTGCATGAAGGGCTACATAATTTGGCCAAAAATCTTATGATTATATATCAATGACTATAAAATAACATTCTTACAGCTGTAAAATACTAATATTTATGGCTCTCTTAATTAAGAGGATCAAAAAGTCAGATAGAATGTACAAAAAATTTAAATGTTAAAGGTGCATTTTGCATGTGGCATTAAAACAGATCATAAAGACAAGACAAAATATCTTCATTACTCATTTATTGATAGATCGGACATAATCCAAGCACATTTTAAAAGAGCAGGCAATGAGTTGAATATTTTCTCGTTAATATACATGTTAGACTGACACAACTGTAACTGGCATGTGGTAAATAGGGGCGGCGCTTTCCTCCGTCTATATGGTGACTGTTTAAGTTTGTGTTTTTTTTTTTTTTTTTTTTTTTTAAGATTACAAGGTCCGTTTCTTGATTTCATCCACCAGATCCGCTCTGGGCACATCCACCTGCAGGAAACCAGACAAAATATTAGTGATTTTTAACATTTTTCTTGACTCAGTACTCAAAGGTTATTAAGGTATACGAATGTAAAAAATTTTCATTTATTTTCAAGATGAAAACTGGATTAAACATGCAATATATTTAGTGTGGAATAATGCATACAATTATTTTATAATCAGTTAAATGTTTTGTGAATGGCATTTTAAATTGTTTTATACAATTTACATGGACATTAGAGGTTAAAAGAAATCCCCGACAGTCTAGAGATGTCAAAGCTCACCTCTTCTCGGCTGGCCACGTTGCGCAATTTGACGACTCCGTCTTTGAGTTCTTGCTCTCCTAAAATAGCCACAAGTGGAATCCCGGTTTCCTCACAGTGCTGCAGTTGGCTCAACAGCTTTGGGTTTTTCTTATATAAAACTTCAGCCTGCAGCACATAATACAGAGTCAGAGAAAATTAATTTATGTTTTCTTGATATGACATCCAAGCATATACAAACCTTGATTCCAGCGTTCCAAAGCTCTGTGGTCAGTCTGAGTCGCTCTTCTAGAAGGTTCTTCTGCGCTGAAGCCACCAGCACTTGGGTTTCAGTGGTGCGCACCTTCTCTGAAGATGTCTGGAGGAGATGGGAATATTCAATATTTGTATTCAAATACCTTTTCATATTAAAGTAGTGGCACTATTATAAAAAATATACTCAAATGATTAATTAAATATATACAGGTAAAAAAAGGCGATATTCAAAAAAAAATCAATATTAAAAATAGACTACTAATCTTTCCAAATTTTAAGTTTTAAATATCTTTCATAATAAAACAGTGGAAACCTTCTAAAACACTCAAATTATTAATAATAAAAAATGCAAACAATAAATAAAAGAAAGATTTCATAAAAGAAATATTTAAAATGAATCCTTAATCTTCCCTGTTTTAAATACAAACCTTTCATAATAAACACAGTGGAACCCTTCTACAAATGTACTTATAATAAATGTAAATAAAATGTTTATAAAAATATTAAATAATTAAATATTTAAAATGATTCATTCATCTTCCCAGATTTAGATTTTAAATACTTTCATAATAAAACACATTGGCACCATTCTATATACAGGTGCTGGTCATATAATTAGAATATCATCAAAAAGTTGATTTATTTCACTAATTCCATTCAAAAAGTGAAACTTGTATATTATATTCATTCATTACACACAGACTGATATATTTCAAATGTTTATTTCTTTTAATTTTGATGATTATAACTGACAACTAAGGAAAATCCCAAATTCAGTATCTCAGAAAATTAGAATATTGTGAAAAGGTTCAATATTGAAGACACCTGGTGCCACACTCTAATCAGCTAATTAACTTAAAACACCTGCAAAGGCCTTTAAATGGTCTCTCAGTCTAGTTCTGTAGGCTACACAATCATGGGGAAGACTGCTGACTTGACAGTTGTCCAAAAGACAACAATTGACACCTTGCACAAGGAGGGCAAGACACAAAAGGTCATTGCAAAAAAGGCTGGCTGTTCACAGAGCTCTGTGTCCAAGCACATTAATAGAGAGGCGAAGGGAAGGAAAAGATGTGGTAGAAAAAAGTGTACAAGCAATAGGGATAACCGCACCCTGGAGAGGATTGTGAAACAAAACCCATTCAAAAATGTGGGGGAGATTCACAAAGAGTGGACTGCAGCTGGAGTCAGTGCTTCAAGAACCACTACGCACAGACGTATGCAAGACATGGGTTTCAGCTGTCGCATTCCTTGTGTCAAGCCACTCTTGAACAACAGACAGCGTCAGAAGCGTCTCGCCTGGGCTAAAGACAAAAAGGACTGGACTGCTGCTGAGTGGTCCAAAGTTATGTTCTCTGATGAAAGTAAATTTCCTTTGGAAATCAGGGTCCCAGAGTCTGGAGGAAGAGAGGAGAGGCACACAATCCACGTTGCTTGAGGTCCAGTGTAAAGTTTCCACAGTCAGTGATGGTTTGGGGTGCCATGTCATCTGCTGGTGTTGGTCCACTGTGTTTTCTGAGGTCCAAGGTCAACGCAGCCGTATACCAGGAAGTTTTAGAGCACTTCATGCTTCCTGCTGCTGACCAACTTTATGGAGATGCAGATTTAATTTTCCAACAGGACTTGGCACCTGCACACAGTGCCAAAGCTACCAGTACCTGGTTTAAGGACCATGGTATCCCTGTTCTTAATTGGCCAGCAAACACGCCTGACCTTAACCCCATAGAAAATCTATGGGGTATTGTGAAGAGGAAGATGCAATATGCCAGACCCAACAATGCAGAAGAGCTGAAGGCCACTATCAGAGCAACCTGGGCTCTTATAACACCTGAGCAGTGCCACAGACTGATCGACTCCATGCCACGTCGCATTGCTGCAGTAATTCAGGCAAAAGGAGCCCCATCTAAGTATTGAGTGCTGTACATGCTCATACTTTTCATGTTCATACTTTTCAGTTGGCCAAGATTTCTAAAAATCCTTTCTTTGTATTGGTCTTAAGTAACATTCTAATTTTCTGAGATACTGAATTTGGGATTTTCCTTAGTTGTCAGTTGTAATCATCAAAATTAAAAGAAATAAACATTTGAAATATATCAGTCTGTGTGTAATGAATGAATATAATATACAAGTTTCACTTTTTGAATGGAATTAGTGAAATAAATCAACTTTTTGATGATATTCTAATTATATGACCAGCACCTGTATATATTTTTTTAAATGTCATTAAATACTTTATGTTCCCAATTATAAAATAGATTTGCAATTATATTTATTGCAAAATAACATTTCATGTTACATTTAATTCTTAAAATAAATGTATTCTTAAAACGCTACTGTAGAACGCATGCTTCCAAAACAGACTCCTATATTTTTTCTGTCTTTATATGCCCTCTAACCTGCCCCTCTTTCTTTCTCTCACCTCGGCCTTCTGCTCCATGATGGAAAAGATCCTCTCAATCCCAATACTGACGCCTACGCAGGGCACTTTCCTGCCCTTGGGGTCAAACATGCCCACCAGACCATCGTATCGCCCTCCGCCAGCCACGCTGCCAACGCTTACACCCGCCTCATCCGCCCCATTCTGCTCTGCGGGAGTAGACACTGGTGCCGGGATGGTCTGGGATAGCACCGCTTCATAAATCACACCTGTGTAATAGTCCAGTCCTCGTGCTAGACTCAGATCAAACACCACCTAGAGAGACAGAGAGAGATTTAAAAATTAATGGGGGCAAACAAAAAGAACAAGACCACAGATGCAGACAATAATGCAGAAATAATGAACATGAAATTATAACTGAATTTACTGAACCGAAAAACCCTTGTAATAAACTTTATAGTGTGTGTATTTCTTATCTAATGGGTCATAAAATGAAGAAAAATGCATAAGAAGCATTAAAAAAAAACAAACAAAAAAAAAAACAGGTGTGATGTGATACAGCATCTCTTTTTTAAGTTAATCCAAGTTTTTTGTTCTAACACGTAATTATGTCAGTTTGGTTAAAATTTGTCACTAGACTCTTGAGTGGATGGGATTTTTTTTTTTTTTTGCCAATATTGGAAAATCATCTTAATTTATAGAATTTCTTGACAAACATTAATGCAATTTAATGCATAATGCAAACATAAATAAGAAAAGATCAATGTAATTTTAAATTTATTGACTGAAAATTATCTTATTGAATTTTATTCAATAAGAAAATACACAAAGTAGAAGCATTTTCAGTACTGGTCTTAATACCCTTGTGGTACAACCACTGATCTATAGAAATGACTAGATTTCTCATGACATCATTAAAAGTTAATCCACCGCTTGTGTATTCCTCACATTATTTTCCCTTACATTCTATTGAATAGGAAATCATCTGATTTTAATGAGAAAACATTCAAACTTTTTAATATCTGAAGTCTCCCTGTATGTTCTTACAACAAAAAAAATGTCCTAAACATTTAAATGGTTATTTGTTTCAAGTCTGGAATTTCCCCTGCTTATTAAAAGTTGCTTTCATCTTCATTACAGTAGTGAATATCAGATCAGCTGACGGACGAAACACCTCAACATTTGTATTACAAATGTCACAATGATTCTTCTGAAATCCGAATACATATTTATGCTTTGTAAAGCATGTGCATACAACTTAATTTGTCATGTACAGTTATTCACTGTGGTTATGTAATTATGTTGTGTTATATAATATTGTTTTTATTCGTACAGTAACTGTAAATGATTCAACAGTGTTTTCGTTAAAAGCATGTATTTCAAAGCAGCAAAGATAACAACTTAAACGTTGGTTAAATGAATAATTAGGTCAACGACATATACAAATAACACGTAATTCATATCAAACTGTCATGCTAGTAAAAAGCCAAAAATTAAAAATACAGTAGTCAACATTTGAAGTGGATCAAAAAAGTTCATTAAAGTTGTCCTAAGAAGAAGGTTTTAGGACAACTTTGATGAAAAGTTTTGATCCACTTCAAATGTTGACTGCTGTAATATCAGGAAATAATATACACGCTTCACAATTTATTCAGAGAAATGACACTGACTGCGTATGGAATTAAAGACATGAAGCTTTATTTTCAAGCAATTATAATGTAGCTCTGAGCAAGATTATGCATGGTAAACCTCGGATTTTGATGAAATATAGTGCAATATAATAATAGTGGCTTATATATTTTGTAATATTTATTGTATTCAAATCAATTTCTGCTAATAATCCTAATATATGGATAATATACAGGTGCTGGTCATATAATTAGAATATCATCAGAAAGTTCATTTTTTTATTATAAATTATTTTTAAAAATGAAACTTTCATATATTCTAGATTCCCTACATGTAAAGTAAAACATTTCAAAAGTTTTTTTTTAAATTTTGATGATTAGAGCGTACAGCTCATGAAAGTCCAAAATCCAGTATTTCAAAATATTAGAATATTTCCTAAGATCAATCAAAAAATGGATTTGCAAAACAGAAAAGTTAAAGTTCTTTAAAGTATGTTCTTTTGTGCACTCAATACTTGATCGGCAGGACATATTACAGCAAATGACTTGCTCCTAGCACAAATTACTGCATCAGTGAAGTGTGGCATGGAAGTGATCAGCCTGTGGCACTGCTGAGGCACTATTGAGCCTTCAGATCATCTGTATATTGTTGGATCGACTGTTTCTCATCTTTCTCTTGAAAATATCCCATAGATTCAGGTCAGGCATATTGGCTGGCCAATAAAGCACAGTAATATCATGCTCAGCAAACCACTTGGAAGTGGTTTTTGCACTGTGGGCAGGTGCTAAAGTCCTGCTGGAAAAGGAAATCAGCATCTCCATAAAGCTTGTCAGCAGATAGAAGCATAAAGTGCTCCAAAATCTCCTGGAAGATGGCTGCATTGACTTTGCACTTGATAAAACACAATGGACCAACACCAGCAGACATCACGCCCCCCCCAAATCATTATTGACTTCAGAAACTTCACACTAGACTTCAAGCAGCTTGGATTCTGTGCCTCTCCAGTCTTCCTTCAGACTCTGGGACCATGATTTCAACATGAAATGCAAAATTTACTTTTATCTGAAAAGAGGACTTTCGACCACTGTTCACTGTCCAGTTCTTTTTCTCCTTAGCCCAGGTAAGATGCTTCTGACGTTGTCTCTGGTTCAGAAGTGGCTTGGTAGTCCTTTTCCTGAAGATGTCTGAGTGTGGTGACTCTTGATGCGCTGACTCCGGCTTCATTCTACTCAATGTGACACTCTCCCAAGTGTTTGAATCGGCTTTACTTGACAGTATTCTCAAGCTTGCAGTCATCCCTGTTGCTTGTGCACCTTTGCCTACCCAATTTCTTCCTTCCAGTCAACTTTGCATTTAATATGCTTTGATACATCACTCTGTAAACAGCCACCCCATTCAGTAATGACCTTCTGTGACTTACTCTCTTTGTGGAGGGTGTCAATGATTGTCTCCTGGACCATTGCCAAGTCAGCAGTCTTCCCCATTAGTGTGGTTTCAAAAAACAAAAGATACCCGGAATTTATACTGTAGGGATTGTCATTTAATGAAACTCAAATGTAAATATTCTAATATTTTGAGATACTGGATTTTGGACTTTCATTAGCTGTAAGCTCTAATCAACAAATTTAAAAAAAAAAAACTTTTGAAATGTTTTACTTTACATGTAGGGAATCTAGAATATATGAAAGTTTCATTTTTTAAAATAATTTACAATAAAAAAAATGAACTTTTTCACGATATTCTAATTATATGACCAGCACCTGTATGCTCATGCTTAATTTTTCCTGCATACAGTAATTGTGCAGATAAAGAAATCTATTTTGTGTTAGGTCAGTAACCTGTGTCAGCAGTTTGCCTAAGACACTATTGCTGCGTTCGAAATCGAATACATCCCTACTATATAGTATGCAAAAAAACAGTACGCCAAAAGAGTAGTATGGCCGAATAAGTAGTATTCGAAAAAGTAGGCGAAAAGTCCCCGGTGATCTACTACTTACGCTGATATTCTGATTCAGAATCTCAGAGATTCCGCATTCGATGGACACTTGACTATCCCATGAGGCCCAGGAAGGGATTTATGAAGGGCAGTGAAGGGAACTGATGCTGGTAGGTCACATGACAGTAACTACATGGCGGATGTAGTACGTCCGAATTTCATTCATACTACCCATATTCATACTATATAGACAGTACTTTTTAACTGTTGCAAAGTAAATTAAAATGTAATACCTACTCAGAGAGTACGCGATCCAGTTATCACTTATCCGGCCCAAAAAGACCATAAACATTACAGGTAACATCCGAAGTAACAATTTGCATACATATATCTAAAAAAATAATCCTGTCCTACTGATGCACTGCAAATCAGGTGATTTTAGGTCAATATTTTGGCTGTAAGTAAATGATGCGGTAGGGAATACCAATATGGCTGCTCGAACACTTCCAGTGGCTTCACCACATGCTGGCAGTTTAGAATGCAATGAGCAATCCAGTCATCCAGTCAGTGGGTACTGCACACTTTTTGTTCAGTATTAAGGACAATAGGAAATAACTGACTTTTCAGTCTTGACCTCTGACCTTACCTTGTCTGTGACCTGGAAGAGCTCCAGGTAGCTGAAGAGCTGCTTCATATCTGTGAGCCCAGCGCAGGCCTGTTTGCTCTGGGACAGTTTGGGGTCCTGAAGCAGCCGCTCAGCCAAATCCTTCCCGCCTGGAGGTCAAGTCAAAGACGTGAGTGGATGTAGGAAAACACCCCAGGTAACATATCTGGTCAGGTAAAAATTGACTTTAGGTGATTGTGAGAAGTGGGTGTGATGAATGTTACTTACCCTGCATGCTGACATACTCCCCGATCCGATCGGCAACTTCCTCTGGAAGACCTTTCTCATTTACCATCTCCTTTTTTACATCCTCCCAGGCCATCTACAAACACAACGAGCAACCTTAAATTAGGTTTGGATTGACAACAGTGTTCATTTTAACAGCAAATTTTGATTTAGTTTTAGTCATAGTCTTGATTAAAAATGCCTTTTAGTATTGGCCATATTTTAGTCATCTGAATTGTTTTAGTTTTAGTCTAGCTTTAGTCAACTAAATATTATAAATTTTAGTCGACTAAAATCTAATGTCTAACTCATAATATACTCCTGGAGAAAACATATATTAACCTCTTAATATGAATGCTATAGGTTGGACATAAAATACAGACAGATTTAACTGCTCTGCCTCTGACATGTAAGATGTCTTTATCTTAAAATTAAATAAAATCTCATAAAGAAACAAGAACATGGTCTTTTTAATTGATGACGCATGCATTCTTTATAACAACTTGCATACAACATTCTTCATTCTTTCAAGCAGACATATTAATTTGGATAAATTAAAGAGATTAATTCTCAAAGCTAT
Source organism: Ctenopharyngodon idella (assembly GCF_019924925.1). Taxonomy (NCBI): domain Eukaryota; kingdom Metazoa; phylum Chordata; class Actinopteri; order Cypriniformes; family Xenocyprididae; genus Ctenopharyngodon; species Ctenopharyngodon idella. The sequence continues at coordinate 19,786,175 of NC_067233.1, read as the reverse complement.
TAAAATTATTCAGTCAAGAGCAGTGAATGATTTTCCTCTTTCTTTTGTTGTTTGTTTAAGATTAATGATGGACAGTAGCAGGAATATTGGACTGCAGTCACTTTAAGGCCGAATGCACAGATCCAAAACACTGATACACATCCGATATTCTCCCAACTGATTACAATCACTTAAGACATAACCGACTGTGTTTACGTGAATACATGCCAAAATGGACATTGACATAATTTGTGTATTTGTCAGAAAGATGTGAAAGAGAGCTCAATTCAGTACTCGTGCGCTGACGTCTGAGGGGCAGCTTTTGTGCGCACAGAAAACCGGAATGAATTGAGCTCTTTCGCATAGTCAGGCTTTTTCAGAATAATCTATATAACTGGTTAACACTGATACTTTACATTACATTGACACTGGTTACACTGATAATTAACACTGGTTGACAATACAGATTAGATTCTTAGATTCTTAATATTCTTAAATTGCTAGAATTAATCTTTTAGTCTGTTTTCTGTTGATGTCTGAACAAAAATTCACTAAACATTATTTGTAGCATGCCTCAAATCCAGTAATTGCAAAAAGATTGCTTGGCTACATTTGTTTTCCTTAAGAAAAAATTGACATGTACTGTACTAGATTATATAAATTATATATATACTGTATATAAATATGATTAAAAGATTAATGAGGCAGAAGTACAGAATGTCACGTTATTATTGACTGTTTCAGCACAAAATGTTTTAGCAACTAAGAAGTACAGCACTTTTAGAGTTTCATCCCTCTGCCTAATGTGAGCATAAGTATTGGGACGGTTTAACTTAAAGCAAATGTAAAAGTGTGAAAGCTAATATTTAGTTGTAAATCCCTTGCAAGCAATCAAAGGAGCGAGTCTGTGACCCATAGACATTACCAGACTCTTGGTTTCACACTTTGAAATGCTTTTCCAGGCCTTTAATGCAGCCATTTTCAACAGTTGCTTGTTTTGGGGAGTTTCTTAGTTTCTTAGGGAGCCTTTAGTCTCCTCTTCAGCAGGTGAAATGCTTGGATTTAATTCTGGAGACTTGGCCAATCTAAGACCCAAAATTTCTTTACCATGATAATCTCCTTGTTTGAGTTGGCAGTACTAGTGTTTTGGGTCATTGTCCTGTTGCCATATAAAGCACTTCCCAGTGAGTCTGGTGGCATTTTCTTGAACACTAGTAGGAAAAATTATTTTGTACACTTCTGTATTCATTCATTCTGCTGCCATCATTGAATAAGTCATCAATAAAGATGAGTGAGCCTGTTCCAGAGGCAGACATGCATGCCCATGACATGACACTACCTCCCCCATGCTTTCCAGATGAGGTTGTATGCCTTGGATTATTTGCAGTTTCTTTTTTTCTCCATACTTTTGCTTTCCCACTTTGATAAAGGTTAATCTTGGTTTCATCTGTCCATAAAACTCTGTTCTAAAACTCTACTGGCTCATCTCTGTGTTTTTGCAAATTCAAATTGGCTTTCTTATTTTTGGTACTGAGATGTTTGATCTTGTTGTGTATCCTCTAATTCTGTTGGTGAAGTCTCCTGCGAACAGCAGATTGTGAGACCATCACCCCAGCTTTCTGGAGGTTGCTGGTGATTTTACTGACAGTTATTTTAGAGTTTTTTTTTCATAGCCCGTGTCATTTGTCTGTCATCAACTGCTGCTGATTTTCTCAGCTGACCTGGTCGTTGTCCGTTGCTGAAGCTTGCCGGTGGTATCTATCTTTTTCAGGACATTCCAAACTGAACATTCCAAGTCAATCTCCAGATTTAAATCCTATTTAACATGCATTTCACCAGCTGAAGAGGAGACTAAAGGCAGAAACTCCCCAAAACAAGCAACCGTTGAAAATGGCCTGGAAAAGCATTTCAAAGTGTGAAACCAAGAGTCTGGTGATGTCTATGGGTCACAGACTCGCTCCTGTGATTGCTTGCAAGGGATTTACAATTAAATATTAGCTTTTACACATTTACATTTACTTTAAGTTAAACCATCCCAAATTAGGCAGAGGGATGAAACTCTAAAAGCGCTGTACTTCTTAGTTGGTAAAACATTTTGTCTTGAAACAGCCAATAATAAAATGTGACATTCTGTACTTCTGCCTCATATTAATCTTTTAATCGTATTTATAGATGTCTTGACACCACAGCTAACAGAGCAATTTTGTCTTTACTGTCCCAATACTTATGGAGGGCACTACATATAAATCTTAAAATCCAGCCCTACCTTAAACGCATTCTGTTGTTTCACACGTTTCATAAAATTAAAAATATGCGAGCGTTCTCTTGTAGTTTGATCTCTCACCTTATCCAATTTGTCCACCGTGGAGCAGATTGTACGGAACTTCTCGTCAGGAACACCGCACACGGCAAACATTCCATCTAGAATGCGTCGGTCATTCACCTGAAACACCACAACAGTGACTATTCATCTCAATCCGATAAATATATAACAAGAGGTTCTACAAAGACTCTAATGACCACAACAACTTTCTCATGCTGACCACCAACCAACCTTGATACGAAAATCTCCAAGATCCAATTCGCTCAGGATCTCATAGACAATTTTCAGACACTCTGCATCAGGGATCATGGCATCGTACTGACCTGCAATATCGAAATCCTGCAGCCACAGAGAACAAGAATTATTTAGAATTTTAAAAATAATAAAAATGAATAATAATAACACTACTACTAATAATGACAATAATAATTATAATGATGATACTAGTAATTCATTTTATTAAAGGGTGTTTTGCCTTCAGATTCAAACCTGCATCCCTGTGCACAACATTTTTACCCATATATCTAACATACAGCCTTTTGAAAAATTAAAAACTGAGAAATGAAAAGTCCCCCTATTATGCTTTTTCAGATATTACCTTTCATGTAGTGTAAAATTTGTCTGTTTGTGAATGTAAAAGTTTCAAAGATCAAAGTGCATGACAAAAAGTTATTGTCTCCCAAAATCCCCTCTTTAAACCAACAGAAAGCACAGGTGTCCAGAAAGGTCCCAGAATCCAGAGCAAGGTACTCACACACTGGTAGAACTCCCTGTATCGGCCCCGGGTCATGGCTGGGTTGTCTCTACGGTACACTTTAGCGATGTGGTAGCGCTTGATGTTGGTGATTTTGTTCATTGCGAGATAACGAGCAAACGGGACCTGAAAAGGACAAAGTCAAGGAGCCAACTATAGGCAGCACTGAATCTTCAAAAAAATGTTATGGAATTAAGATGAGACTGTACACTGTATGTATTTGCACTATATGCTACAGCCATTAATGCTTTCACAGCAATATAATAAAGTACACCAATTACCAATAAATGTAAAATTATTAATTGAAATGAAATGAAAAAATGTTCAGATTTTAGCAAAACCTAGACTATGCTACAACTTAATTGGGTGCTGAATTTTTATTTTTTTTGGTTTGCTCAATGGTTCAACCAAAAATGAACATTCTGTAATAATTTACTCACCCTATTGTTGCTCCAGACCTGTACAAGTTTCTTTCTTCTGTTGAACACAAAAGAAGATATTTTGAAGAATGCTAGTAACCAGACAGTTGACGGTAGCCATTGACTTCCATAGTAGAAAAAAAAAAAAAAATACTATGGCTACTGTCTGGTTACCAACATTCTTCAAAATATCTTCTTTTGTGTTCAACAGAAGAAAGAAACGCAATTAGGTCTGGAACAACATGAGGGTGAGTAAATTATTAAAAATTCATTTTTTGGTGAACTATCCCTTTCATTAATTTCTCTGTAACACTTTACAATAAGGTATCATTTGTTAACTGCATTAGTTAAAGTAACAATGAACAATACTTCTGCAGCATTTATTAAACTTAATGTTAATCTCAGCATTTACTAATACATTTTTAGGATCTAAAGTTGTATCTGTTAACATTAATGCACTGTAAAGTAACATGAACATTTGTATTAACTAACAGTAAAAAAGGTTAATAAATGCAGTAAAAACAATGTTCATTGTTCGTTCATGTTAGCTAATGCATTAACTAATGTTAACAAATGAAACCTTATTGTAAAGTTACCAATTTCTCACATTGACAAAAAAAAAAAAAAAGAAAAAGGTAATTTAGGTTTAAATCAAACAATATGCAAAAAACATCTACAAAAAAAAAAAAAAAAAAAAAAAAATCAATATAAGATCAATAAAAACATGTCTTATGGATACAGTGAGGTCATATCTCAGGGACAGAAGTTCTCCTCCCTGGTCCTTCAGATCGTAAATGAGTTTAGAGTCTTCTCCATACTTCCCTGTCAATGTTTCCTACAGAATTGCAAATAAATGGTCATTACAGTCAATTAATGCAATTATGTGATGCACAAACTATTATGTAACCGTTCAAGATACCTTCAGCTCAAAGACGGGGGTATCGATGGTTTCAGCACCATGGCGTTTAAAGCAGCTGATGATGATGTTGAAAACCTTTTCTCTTATAGCCATCTGCTTGGGGTTATAGTCCCTGGTCCCCTACAGAGAGGAAAGAAGAGATATTGCTTAGTACAAAACAGCTCACTTTAAACAAACCTGCGTGTCTACAATGTCACAAAGTGTTATACCTTGGCTGTTTTGAGAACAAACACATGTTTTCCCTCATCTCCTCCCAGCTGAGCTTTCAGCTGCAACAGTTTGGCCACCTCTTCATCAATCTGAGAACAAACAGCACAGAGGTTTTTTTTTTCCTTCATCATGATGAACACACAGAATCATGGGTGAATCATGAAACTTGTCAAGAAAATATTTCCAGATCATATTTCACCCCAAAAATCAAAAGAAGCCAATTTGAAGGATTTATTTTTGCATTAATTATTTTCACACACAAATTAAGCACAACATTTTCATTTTCTCTATACATCATGGTAGTATTTGTTGTATGTATTTAATTACATTTATGCTGGTTTTAATTTTTTCAAAAATTATTTTATTAAAATTATGGAGGGGAAAAGGAAAATTATAAAATTTTTTTTTCAACCTTACATGTATAGCGTTCAATTGTTTGGGGGCTGTAAGATTTTTTTTTTATGTTGAAATAAGTCTCTTATGCTCATCAAGGCTACATTTATTTGATCAAAATTTTAAAAACAGTAATACTGTGAAATATTATTATTTTAATATATTTTAAAGTGTAATTTATTCCTGTGATGCAAAGCTGAATTTTCAGCATCATTACTCTTAGTCTCAGTGTCACATGATCCTTCAGAAATCATTCTAATATGCACATTTCTTATTATTTCTTCTATTATTATCAATGTTGTAAACAGTTGTGTTTATTAACATACTTGTGGAAACCATGATACATATTTTTTTCAGGATTCTTTGATGAATATAACGTTCAAAAGAACAGCATTTATTTGAAATAGATTCTCTTTTTTTATGCTGTTGCTTTTGATTTACACTTTAATGCATCCTTTCTGAATAATAGTATTCGTTTCTTCTTTAAAAATTATAGTGTATGCATACACAATGATTTTATATTAAGAATGTTGATATAAGTATGATATAAAATATATATTTTTTTCTTTTGATTTGAAGTGAAATGTGACCTGTTTTTTTCTCAGCCTTCAATAAGTTCTATACGTTTTTTGGACTGGAAATGGAATGTGAACAAAAGACAGATGACAATTAAAGCTAAAAGACATAAGATCAGGTGTGACTGAAATAAAAAGGTACCTGTGATAAAGTCATTCCAGAAAAGCAACGCAGAGATGGCAGGTGCACAGCAGACCGACGGCCCATGAGCCCAGCACACAGGCGCATGGAGACCAGCCCCAGAGCATTCATTATGCAGTCCAAACATAGACACACCAAAGTCACAATACCGTACAGTCCAAAAGCATCCACAGGTGAACCGTCCGATCCCACAAACAGCAGGGATAATCCAGGTGTGCGGTGATGGTGGTGGTGATAACCGTGGCAACAAGTAGGAAGAACAGGAGAAAAGTGGTGAGCAACCCTGTCACTAGGGGTCCGTAAGAGAGGCAACACAGCAACGAGGAAGCAAAACATGAGAGGAAGCCGTCAAAATCCACCAGCATCCCCAAACTAAGTTAGAATCATGTCATATCAATTACTTGAGCACATAAACCACATTAGGGCTTTTCTATCACCCCTTGAAATGTAAATTCCTCACATATGACTCAACTTACCCTTTGACATACACACCTTACTACAAACAGGGTTCATGGGTCTTTTTTTAGTCATATTTTTTGGTACTACAGACATCCTGAAATATGATTACGAGTCCCTCTTTGTGTCACTGGACGCCTAATACCTTCACATTTTCATTCTAAACCAAGCAATCACTACAAACGAATGCATTTCAAAATATCCATTCATCAATACAGATTTATTTATCCATCTAGATACAGTACTGATGTCCACCATGGCTGACAGATTGCATCAGCTAGCTAACAAGTTAGCATCATGCCGAATGTCTAATACAAAATAACATTATTTAAATCTTGAATAATGATATTGGAAGCAATTCAGTCTCCTAAAACAGCTCATAACCTGCCATGCAGATCAGACCTAAACATTTATGATCTCCTGTTTTCTCATTTGAAAGATACAGCAGGCAGTTATCAGTCATACCATGTGTTCCTTCATTAAACTTAAAAGAACGATTCAGAGCTCATACTGACCTGTTCTTTGCTCGCTTTCTCTGATTTCAGTTTCCTGACGACCTCTCCTTGTGATTTAATCGCCTCCTGTAGCTGTGCTTTATCGGCCATGGTGCTCCACAGAGCCGACGATGAACCAGCGACTGAACTGAACTGCAGCTACTACTGCGGGCGCACACCTTAAACGTCACTGTATTTCCACAGATGAACACTAGGGGGCGCTATATATCCTCAGCGGAAAACATGGGGAACGATGAAACGCTAGAGTGGAGGACATTTTTTCATGTTACACCCCAAAGCAAAAAAAAACTATTTCATTTTTTTTTTTTTTTCAGATCCTTTCCCCATATGCTGGCTATTTCAGTAAATTATCATTATTATTTGTTTTTATTTTAAATAAAAATAACGTAATAAATATTATTCTCTATATCTTTGTAATTTATTTCAATTTTTTTTTTATAAAGGGGATAAAATATATTATTGTTTATTATTTTATATTATGTTTATGAATACTACTGCTAAAATACTAATACTAATAATAACAATAATCATTATTATTGTTTATCATTATCATTATTATTATTATTAGTAGTAGTAGTAGTAGTAGTAATATTTAAAACATATTAATGGTAGTGCTCGAGCTAGTTTCATATATATATTTCTATACATATATTCATAACTTATCTATTTTTGTCTATATCTTTGTAATTTGTATACTATCTTTGTTATGTAATGTAATGTAATGGTGTCTGTCTACTGTTTTTTTATTTAACAATCTCATTTACAATGAGAAATCATTGTGTATCTGTGAATTTGTAGATGTGTCAATAAAGTACTCTATAAAACTGCATTTTAACTCTACTTGGTAAAAATGGTTAATAACCCCATTAAACAAACACATAAAATATTATTCTTCATCAAGAAGTGTCATCTTTAAATTTCTAATCGATATACTTTTCTCACAACTGTTATAGAGCTCGTGAACTGCAGGTGGCGGTAAAGAGACCAGTCTCCTAGAAAACGACGCGCAAAAGATGCAGAAAGAAAAAGCAGTCATATGTTATGAGGAAGGTGGGGTTTGAATTATAAGCAAGAACTGTACATAAATGTTGGCCAGCCTGATGAAAACCGAGCAAAACACTACTTGAACCTAAAGGTAAAAACATTTAAGCTCATAGACTAATGTTAAAGGTTATAAGTGACAGCGCTGGGCATATTGATGCTGTTTAACAGGCTGTTACTGAATGTTAGCTTTAGCATTTACAGAATAGCATAAGCTGTCACGGATGACAACTGAAGGAATCAGCTGCTTTGCGGTTTATCCTTTGCCCGTTCGCAGCAAAGTTGTGGACTTCTCAAATATAAATAAAAAGATTTATGTACGCATGTGTTATTGAGCTACTGTCTTCATATTCCGAGTTTTCTGTTGTTAAAGTCACTATCTGCAGGATCCTTGAACATAAACCATGGTTCCATAAACTATGTTCTATCTGGCCAATGAAAAACTTAAATAAGAGAAATGATTTAAAATTCCTTTCTGTTATTTGTTTCTGATTGTGGTTCTATTCTGTGTATATTGACTTGATTTGTGTTGATTTTTTTTGCTGGTCAGGCGGTATCATGAGTCCAGCGCAATGGGATCTTCCTCCAGAGCTGTGCTGCAGGCCCATGGCCTTTGTGGCTCTGACAGGCTTGGATGTGGTTTATAATGCCATCCACAGGGCCATATGGGATGCTTTCTGTGCCAACCGGCGGGCAGACAGAGTACCCATCTCTTTCAAAGTTCTACCAGGAGACCATGAGTATCCAAAGTGCAGAACCAAGGTGAGACAAAAGACCTATGGAACCTTCTAAAGATTTTGCATTTGTAATTACTTATTTATAAAGCACCTTTCAAGCTACACAGTAACTCAAAAGTGCTGAACAATGCAACTAATATAAACAATTAACAATAAATACAGTGTGAAAACAGAAAAAAACAAAACAATAAAATAATGTGTCAAAAGGCAAGCGAGCACAGGTATGACTTTAAGCGAACTTTAAAAATAATTAAAGTTGGGGAAGATCTAACCTAACTAGTCTTGGACCAGCAACAGAAAAGGCGTGATCACCCTTTGATTTGAGACACACTCAGGGAATTGTTAAAAGGAGCTTATTTGAGGATCTTAGCATTAATCTTGAATTACAAGGCATAATAAACTCAACTAAATTTTCTGGAGCCATCCCGTAGATTGCTATAAAAACATATATCAATATGTTGTAATGAACCCTATATTGAACTGGTAGCCAGCCCATTGAGGATAACAATGGAGTAACATGGTCAGTCGTCTTAGCATTCATAAGCATCCTTGCCGTGCCATTTTGTACTAGCTGGAGATGTGCAACATGAGCAAGACAGGTCCCAAAATAGATGGCATTACAATAATCTAAACAGAAAAAGATAAAAGCATCAATGACTATTTCCAAATCACTAGCTGATAGAGTCAATTTTAATTTGCCTGTTGCCTTTAGATAAAATGATTTACGCTCCTTAGAAAACAAATTAATTTAACTCTTGCCACTTCTTGGCTTTTGTGAGACTACATTGCCTTTAGAACGCTAACATTCTCTCTTTTCATGTCAGAGAACATCGTATGAGTGGTACATCCCTAAAGGGATTCTGAAGACTGGATGGATGAACAAACATCTCAACTTGGTGCCTGCACTGGTCGTGCTGTTTTATGAGCTGGACTGGGATGATCCTCAATGGAAGGAAAAGCAGTCAGAATGTGCAACCAAAGTCGAAATTGTCAGGTACAGTTTTATGAAAGGGTCATGATGGTCAACTAGTCATCCAACAACCAGCTACTCTGTTGTTCTAAAATTGGCGAGGACAAGAGGGAGTCCGTACTAACCAAGGCTGCATTTATTTGATCAAAAATACAATTTATTCCTGTGATGCAAAGCTGAATTTTCAGCATCATTAATCCAGTCTTCATTGTCACATGATCCTTCAGAAATCATTCTAATAATCTGATTTGCTGCTCAAGAAACTTTTACTATTATTATCAAAATCAAAAACAGTTGTGTTGCTTAATATTTTTGTGGAAACCGTGATGCATTTTTTTGGGATTCTTTGATGAATGTAAAGTTCAAAAGAACAGCATTTATTTGCAATGGAAATCCTTTGTGACATAATAAATGTCTTTACTGTCAGTTTTGATCAATTTAATATACCTTTTCATATTTCATTAAATAAAAAAAAAATCTTTAAAAAATTGTGCCAAAATCCAAAACTCCTGGGTAAATGAGATTTTGGGCAAATCCTAACAGGTGTTCTTATTGTTGTTTGTTGATGTCAGGTCTGAGATAAATTTTTTCTCACAGGACAAGTTTACAAGGAAGAAACACAAAGGTCGCTGTTGTTTTGATCCAGAAGAAGACTCCTCTCCCACCAGGTATAACAAAACTCAAATCCATGGACTTCAATCTATGTCTTGGGTAGATGTTGATGGATGAAGATGTGCTTGTGTCTCAGGTGAAGATCTGGTGGCATCTGAGAGGGCTTCTGCTCTATGTGGTGCCTGTGACCTTTCTGGGAAGTCCCTGTTTGTCCTGCCCCATACTGACCACCTGGTGGGATACATCATTAGGTTAGTCTCTCTAGATGTGGCGTGTGTGTTCATTCTGCCTGAATGAGCCAATCAGATGTATCTGCGTATGTGATAACGTCACAAATGATTTTGCTGGATTGCAAGAAGAGGTCAACTTTTTTTTTTTTTTTTTTATAACAGTACAATAATCAGTATTGATTATTTGCATATTGGGGTATCTAACAACTAATATGCTGAACCAATATTTATGAACTGCTTGATAAATGCTTTTTTGCACCTTTGCTAAGTACTCATTATAATACAACAATAAAAACACAAGATGTATTATGAATATGTTAATAAAAATATTAATATAAATAAAATAATTTATAAAATAATTTTAGACTACAAAAAAACTATTATAAAGGTCAATTGTATTTACATTTGTGTTATGCTTATAAAGGTGTTGTTGTTAAAAATTGAAAAATGGTATATACTGCCTCAGTCGCAGCCCAGAATACGTGAAAGAGAGTGACGGAAGCGATTGACAGACAATTCTGTGTGTTTTTTATTTATATGCCTGCAGGTTGGAGAATGCATTCTACGAACATGCACAGACCTACTATTATAATGAGATCAGGAGAGTGAAATCTCACAAGGAGTTTCTCAACAAAACTACACACCAGGTAACCTGGAGCCCATTCTAGAACTCCAAATATAAACACCTGAATTTATACTAAATGACTTTTAACCTTTGTGCAAGTATGTGCAGTTTCTGACGCTCAAATAGAGGCATTACAACCATTGAAAAAGCAATAGATTACTTCTGAAACCGTTCTCAGCCTTTTTTAATGCATAGCCTACATAATGAATAGAGCATGCAGATGCCTCATGCAAAATAAGTAATCATCAATTATTATTTTATTATGGCTCTTGGTTTATTAGTCTGTTAAGTGTGAAAAAGCCCAACTTACACATAACCCTTGAATGCTTTGAATTCTAGTTGCTGTTTGTCAGGCACCAGTTTAAGATGGGCTTCTTTAGTGAACTAAAACAGGACACTCAGAACGCCCTCAAGTAAGTGCTGTTTTACATTGCTGTTTTTACATAACATTTTATTTGCCTGCATCAGGGGTTGGCAACCTTTTTAACATGAATTGCCATGTATTATTTTTTCCCCAGCCCCTTAGTATTACAAAGCTATTATATAATGATAATAATATATAATACTTATATATTTATATTACTAATAACTAGTCTCTTTTATCACTCTCATGACAATGATTACCCCTTCCTAAGGTTGTCAACACATAGACCTTAGTCAGGTTAGATGTTGTATTCAATTGAATGGATATGAAGAAAGCTGTGAGGGATAAACTTAGTCTTTACAATGGCACGCACTGTATAAAGGTCCTAGATCACATAATTTCACAACATTCAAAACTGTTTTATGGAGTTTTTTTCTATTGAATGTTGTTGTTTTTTTGTTTGTTTTTTTCCTGAAGACATTTCTTCATCTGAACAGTCTGTATGTTAAAGGGTTAATTCACCCAAAAATGAAATTTCTGTCATTAATTACTCAACCTCATGTCATTCCAAACCTGTAAGACCTTCGTTCATCTTCAGAACACAAATTAAGATATTTTTGATGAAATCCGAGAGGTTTTTTTATCTCCCATACAAAGCAGCGAAATTACCACATTCAAGGTCCAGAAAAGTAGTAAAGACATTGTTAAAATAGCCAATGTGACTACAGTGGTTTAACCTTAATGTTATGAAGCGACAAAAAAAAAATGTTTTGTACACAAAAACAAAACAAAAATAACAACTATTTCCTCTCTACCCTGTCATTCTCCTACACAGTTTACGTTGAAGAGACAGTGCAGGCTTCTGTGTTTTATGTCAGAACACTGGCTCTGTATTGGCCGACTCCTGCGTCAGCATCACATGCATGTGTCGTGCTGCTCATGTGAACAGTGTCAGCCAATACTGAGCCAGCATTCAGACGTAAACACAGAAGCACTGCACTGCGTCAACTGCATAGGAGACTGACAGGGTAGAGAAGAAATTGTTGAATAAAGTTGTTATTTTTGTTTTGTTTTTGAACACAAAAAGTATTCTCGTCACTTCATAACATTAAGGTTGAACCACTGTTGTCACGTTAACTATTTTAATTATGTCTTTAATACTTCTCTGGACCTTGAATGTGGTAATTTTGTTGTTTTCTATGGGAGATAAAAAAACCTCCCAGATTTCATCAAAAATATCTTAATTTGTGTTCCGAAGATGAACGTCTTGCGGGTTTGGAATGACATGAGGTAATTAATGACAGAAATTTCAGGTCTATATTGCCTAAATAAATATATAGTATTTATCTATAAGGACCCTCACACATGCCATGTGTTCTGTCTCACAGATATTACAGGACTGCTTATAGTCTCATCCATGAACTCAGAGCTCATGAAACCAACATGCTTGAGATCAAAACCATGGCTGGATTCATCAACTACAAGGTAAACTATATTTTTAGATGTTCTGAAGAAAGTGTGAGTGGTGCTTGCATAAGGTTTTGAGACACGGCCAGTATGAAGTGTCATCTAAACAGCTGTAAACATCACACAGGAAACTGGCCAGAGTTCATTTCCTGTTTTCATTTTCTTCTAAATAGCACTGTCACGTTCAGTTGCATTTGGTTCAGAGAGGTCTCTTTATTAAGTGTCTAACGGTGGCCTTCTCTCTCAGATCTGCAGGCTGTGCTTTCAGCACAACACCCCCCTGGACGCCATCGCTCAGTTTCGCAAACACATCGACCTGTGCAAGAAGAAAATTGGTAGCGCTGAGCTGGCATTCGAACACACCGCCTGGATGTCTAAACAGTAAGATTCAACCCTGCCATATGCACGCATTCTTATTTCATGTTCTTGGATGAAGATATTAACTCTGGTAAAGGGTTTTGGGTTTAAAACTAATCTAAAAAAATAAACATCTAAAAAAAAGTCACAGACTACATGACTATATGATTTATAGTTTAAATGATTTTATTGTTCTCTTATTGATGCCATGTGTTTCTAGTTAGTTTATGTCCTGCCCATTGTGTAGACATAGATTATTGCAGCTATGTATTATTTCTGATAGAATGGGATCCATTGAATATTGCTATAATTATTATTATTATACACTTTACAGTGTCTCATTTTTTAACATTAGTTAATGTATTAAGTAACATGAACTAACAATGACCAACACATTTGTTACAGCATTTATTAATCTTTGTTAATGTTAGTTAATAAAAATCCAGCTGTTCATTGTTTGCTCATGTTAGTTCACAGTGCATTTGCTAATGTTAACAAATATAACATTTGATTTTAATAATGTATTAGTAAATGTTGAAATTAACATTAACGAAGATTAATAACTGCTGTAGGAGTATTGTTCTTTCTTAGTTCATGTTAACTAAATGAAAAGTGTTGTAAGTGGTCACTTATTATTAGCAACCAACCCCATAGACTACCACTGGAAAAGAGTGAGAGGGATATCTCTGAACCAGAACATTGTAGAGGGAGTGGGATATTTTCAATAAACCAGACATATCTCAGCTCCAGAACATTGTAGAGATGCGTGGGTGGGCTTTTCTGACTCAGGCTGTCAGCAGCCTTGAAGTATCAGCCTGGAAACTGCGTAACCACACCCTAGCAACCATTTAGACCATCCTACAACTCTACAACATCATAGAGATGTTGAGGTTGGCTCTTATTATTAGGATGGGCATCCAGTCTGTAATTGTCAATGTTGTAAATGTCTAGCCACACCTTGGCAAACATTTAGAGCAACCTAACAACTGTCTATCAACATGAACAAGCCATATTTCAGCATCAGAATAATTTACAGACATAGGGGTTGGCTCTCTTTCAATGTCACAGCAAGCACCACTCACATTTTCTTCAGAAAATGTACATGTTGAGTTATTATTATTATCCAAAATGCAGCAGACATTATGAATGCGTAACATTTATATAATGAGGTAAGCAAAAAACAGCACACCAATTGCCTCATTGCGTAATGTTTTCAGAGTATGTTGCTCAACAAACTTAGTACTAACTCGGCATATGTATATAAAAAAAAGAAAAGCTACGTTTAGAATATTAATTTTGTTTTATACCTCTTGTTTTGGTTTTATTCATAAATGCACACTCTTGATTGTTCCTTATCTCTCTCTGTAGGTTTCAGTCATTTGGTGATCTGTTTGATGAAGCCATTAAACTGGGCCTCACTGCCATCCAGACCCAGAACCCAGGGTTCTACTATCAACAGGCTGCTTATTATGCACAGGAACGTAAGCAGCAAGCGGGACAGCTCTGTGGCCAAGAGGTACTGCTACCCACAATACAATTCATCATTGATGTCATCTGCATTTATTTGAGTTTGTGATGTGAAATCTCCCACTGGTCCTGTTCCAGCCAGGCATTGGCTACCCTGCACCTGACCCATTAGAGACCCCCTCCGGAGCTCTAGACTTCTACGGACAGAGACCTTGGAGACAGGGACATCAGAGTGAGTAATGGCTTAGGAAGCATTATCACCCTTTCTGGGTCTTTGGATGAATCTCACAAAACATGTCATGTTTCACTCAAAATCCAAAAAAGCTAATTATTATTATATATTATGTTAAATTATTTTATTGTACATTGTTATATTTTATTATTGAATTTTTATTATTATTGTTTTCATGAATGTTATACATATTGACTCCTGTGGATAAATAAAAATCTAATTCTTATTACTGTAATGTAAAAAAAAAAACAACTGCCTGCCAAATTGGGTTTTTACTTGCCATGTCAATAATTTAATATCCTCACCAACAACAATAAAACAAAAATGTCATTTTTAGTGCCATATTCTATATGTGCCCGTAAAATAATTGTATCATAATATATTATAAAACTTTACTGATTAGATGTTTCCAAGACTATTAAAAGTCACTATTGCAATTTCCTTAAAATAGACTGTTTTCTTTATGCAATGTATAATTTTTAAAATTAGTGTTCTTTTAACCAGACATGTTTTTATTCACCCAAATAGTTCACTTGGGAGTCAGCTTACTTTAAACATAGTAATGACTTTAAAATATAGTAAAAAAAAAAAAAAAAAAAAAATTATGGATTGTGATATTGACTTTGTGTTTGCCATGTAAATAGCCCTGATGCTAACATGGCGTTAAAAACAAACAAACAAAATATAGAAAAATGGCATGAGTTGTTGATATCATGTGTAATATAAAGCTTGAAAGTCTTATTTCTGACCCAGTGACCTTTGGCCCACAGGCATTGACCCTCCTGACTCTGAGAAGGAGAAACAAGGCATCCTCGCTCTTCAAGTCAAAGAAAGAGATGTACTTCATTCGGTGGGACTTTAAATATCTGCAATACCTGTTATTTCTTGACATACATTATGTTCAGGTTCATTTGTGAATTTGATTTCAGATTCATGTTTTTTTAACATGAGAATGTTCAGGTCAGAAAGTTCTAAATTCTTAAAGCGAGTCAGTCATGAGGAATAAGGAATTATAAGGAATGCTGAGGGCCTTGTTTAGGAGTTTGAACAGTTATATTTTATATTTTACATCTAAAAACTAGGGATGCACTGAAATTTTGGACGAAAATTATCGGCTGAAAATATGAGGCAGAAATATATGCCACCCTTCCCCGCCTCTCAGTGTTCACGCTCACCAGAAAAGCAAAGTCTGCTCAAATAATGTGTCGACATGAAATTTCTCTGTAATAGACTTGTTCCTGTTGGTATAGCTGTGTTGGGCAACACTGGTAAAATGACACTACCCTCTCGTTCACTGATCCGCTTCCCGCTACGCTCTGCTCACATGCTCTGTTAATAATAGTTTTGTAGGACTATATTTAATTTTGATAATTGGTCAAAAAATAAATCTGTTAAATCTGATTCTGTTGACATAGAACTGAATGAAGAATAATATATTGATATTTAATATTATTTTAACATATTTTCTGTCCAATTTTGGTGTATTACTTTAAATAAAGTGTGGTTATTGTATTATATTGGCTTGTATTTTTTTAATTCAGATTCAATAAAATTATTGAATTTAATTAAAAAGTCTAATATTAATACAATTATACAAAAAAACTCATTTAAAATAAGAAATTACTAATTATTAGAATTTGTTTTTCGGTTTTCGGCCAAGTGCATCCAGAATTTTCGGTTTCGGCCCAGAATTTTAATTTTGGTGCATCCCTAATAAAAACAACAATATTCCTCTCCTAATGGTTGTATGTGTGTGTTTCTGATGTCAGGAGCTGATCATTGCTCTCCTCAGTAATGCTGTTGCCCAGTTTAAGAAGTACAAGTGTCCACGAATGAAGAGCCATCTCAGTTAGTCCAGAAAACACTTTCAAATGTTCATCAACCAGATTTTCATTTCTTTATTTAATTGCATAGTAAAACAATAACATTCTTGCTCTCTCTTTTTTCCCTATGCAGTGGTTCAGATGGGAGAGGAGTATTATCATGCAAAAGACTACACCAAAGCATTAAAGTGAGTTAAATTCAAAATACATTACACTCAAGTATACACAGATACCACTCTGCTTTTGTCAATAGCGTTTAGCTGTATTCCTAATATGAGTTTATAACTGTTCCATACATATAACTGTTGTATTATGACTGCCCAGACTGTTGGATTATGTTATGTGTGACTACCGTACGGAGCGTTGGTGGTCTCTGCTGACATCTATCCTGTGCACGGCTCTGAAGTGCTCCTACCTCATGGGTCAAGTGAAAGACTACATCACCTACT
The DNA here is from genome assembly GCF_019924925.1 of Ctenopharyngodon idella. Lineage (NCBI taxonomy): Eukaryota > Metazoa > Chordata > Actinopteri > Cypriniformes > Xenocyprididae > Ctenopharyngodon > Ctenopharyngodon idella. The sequence continues at coordinate 19,769,116 of NC_067233.1, read as the reverse complement.
CCATGGAGCTTGTGGGCAGAGGTACATGAATACCATGTATTGACTCTCAGCTTCACCACATTTAAAAGTTACTGTATTAACAAGTGTATATGTGTGTGCTTAGCCTCTGTCCTCCCTGAAGAGCAGAAGTCAAGGATTGAAAAGAATCTGATTAAAGTGCTCATGGTATGTATAGAAATATTGTCCACAGGGCTGGGCACTATAGTTGAAAAATGTTTTTTGTACTTAATATTCTGAAAGTCCCACTCTAGATAGATATGGTGTGTTAGTAGAGGTTATAAAGTTTCATTTTTTTTTTTTTGCGATTGCCAGAATGAAGTTCCAGAGCCTGAACCAGACTGTGACCCGGTCTCCGTGAAGGCGGCCCAGACGCTGTGGAGTGACCGCATCTCTCTGGCTGGCAGTAATGAGATCACCATTGAGGTCCAGGACTATGTGCCCTTTGGTGAGCTTTTGAGCTGATCGGTCTAAATGAATGAATACAAAACATAAAAAACTAACTGCAGTTCTCTTATACTCACCAAGGCTGCATTTATTTGATCATAAATATTGACAGTAATATTGTGAAACATTATTATATTTAAAATAACTGTTTACTATATGAATATATTTTAATTTATTCCTGCAAAGCTGCATTTTCAGCATCATTACTCCAGTCTTCAGTGTCACATGATCCTCAGAAATCATTCTAATATGCTGTTTTGCTGCTCAAGAAACATTTCTTGTTTTTATCAATGTTGAAAACAGTTGTGCTTCTTAATATTTCTGTGGAAACTGATACTTGTCTTTACTGTCTCTTTTGATCAATTTAAAGCGTTCTTGCTGAATAAAAGTATTAATTTAAAAAAAACTCTGTACGATATTGTATATGTTGTTGTTGTTTTTATGTTGGCTGACATTATGGAACAAAACGTAATGATGTTTATGTTCATGTCCTCGTTTATGTTCATGTCCTCCTCTCAGTTCAGTGCAAGGCCAAGTTCCTGTCCCCTAGTTTCCACATAGATGAGCCTGTCCAACTACACGTCTATGTGAGAGCCGACTGCCCACATCCTGTGCGATTCTCAAAGCTGTGTGTCAGCCTCAGCAACCAGGTACAGCACACCTAACATAGACACACATCACTCCATGACATTTGGCTTTTTTCTTAATGGCTGCATTTGAATTGCAGGAGTATAACCAGTACTGTTTGCTGGAGGATGCCTCTAAAGGGAAGGATATTCTAGAACCTTCCAGCCAGGAGAACATGTGTCTTGTCCCCGGCAAAACCCGCAAATATTGCTTCAAATTTGTAGCCAAAACGGAAGATGTCGGAAAGAAGATTGAGGTAAAAATATTTAATTGACTTAATTTAAACAGATCTAATGGTGCCACAACTAGTACATAGTATGTTTTTGTTTTATTTTTGTCTGTATTTGTCATTCAGATCACGAGTGTGGGATTCATGTTAGGCAGAGAGACGGGGCGCTACGTCTATCTGAACTGGCGGGGTGGCTGGGGCGATGCGGCCTCTTCCCATGAGACTTTACAGGCGTCCCGCTCCTTTAAGAGGAGGACACGCCTCCCAGAGCAGCATGTGGATTGGGACACAGTGTCTATACAGTCCAGCACTATGTAAGTTAAAAAAAAATATCAGCAAATGTAGTATGTCTCTGTCAGTCAGTACAGAAAATATATTGGTTTAAATGTGTAGTTCATTTTCTTTCATTGTTAATATCGCTATGAATCAAAAGAAGCGACAGATCTTTTCTTCCATATTGTGATGTATGTCTGAGTGTAACGGATTATATTATTAAAAAATGTAAGGGGTAACTTGGTACTATTCATCTGTTTTTCATTGGGTAGAGGCAAATGCGAACTTTTTGCAGTTGATTGCAAGAAAATGGCAGGTTTTAAATGGACCAAATTATTTAAGAAGTTCATAAAAAGACAGAGAGAAGTCTGTCTTTTCAACATAAGAGATATGGTGACAAAGTTATTAAATGCTTTGATTAAAGGGTTATTTCCCCCCAAAAATAGAAAAAAAAAATTGTCATCAGTCACTCACCCTCATGTCATTCTAAACCCGCAAGACTTTCGTTCATTTTCAAAACACAAATTAAGATATTTAAAATGAGAGATCCATTGGCAGTCCATGCAACTACCACTTTGACGCTTTAAAACATTTATGAAGAGATTGTAAAACGAATCCATATGAATTGAACGGTTTAATCCAAGTCTTCTGAAGAGACACAATACTTTATTTGATGAACAGATTGAATTTGGGCTTTTATTCACATATAAACATTGATCAGCGAACATAAACAGAAGCTCAACCAAACCTGCTTGACACGCGAGAATAAACCTCATTGGTTCTTGCGGAAGCTCAAAGTGCTGTATAACACATGAGAAAGAAACCTCATTGGTTCTCGCACGTCAAGCAAAAATGCTTGAGCTTTCGTTTACCACAACTGATATGTGCGTTGATGAATGTTTATATGTGAATAAAAGCTTAAATTAAATCTGTTCATCATATAAAGTATTGTGTCTCTTCAGAAAATTTGGACTAAACTGCTTGATTCAAATGGATTAGTTTTACGATCTCTTTATGAACTTTTTGAAGCGTAAAAGTGTCTTGCCTGCATGGACACTGTCAATGGAGGGACAGAAATCTCTCAGATTTCATTACAATACCTTTATTTGTGTTTTAAAGATGAACGAAAGTCTTACGGTTTTAGAATGACATGAGGGTGAGTAAATGACAGATTTTTCATTTTTTGGGCACACTATCCCTTTAAGAATTACAAAGGTCAAAAAAGAGGTAAAATTTAAACATGGATGGATGAGATCAATAACATGCATTTAGAAAATAGAACTTTAAATGCATGCTATTGCATATCTTTAAAGTCAAGTTACTTTCTTAAATCACGTTCTTAGAAGTGCCTCTTTTGGATACAGTTTCAAATTTATAAATATAAAATGGTGATGTTTTCCTTCACATCATGCCTTGTAGGATCATCTCCAGAGTGCCCAAAATCTCTGTACAGCTGACTCATGAGCCTCCAACACTGACCAATGAGATGTACTGTATGACTGTTACCATCCAATCAGAAGAGGACACTGTGGCCAAAGACATCAAACTTACTGCAGGCCTCAAACCAGGTACTCATGAAATCTTAAATAAAATAGAAGGAAAAACACCTTGTGTTTTACTAAATGTTTTTTAAGGGTACCAACAGATGATGTATATTACATCTTGTAAAAAGTGGCATAATAGGTCCCCTTTAAAAAATACAAGGGAAAAAAGAAAAAAAGAAATGCATACATGAATAAATCGTTCACATTAGGATCAGTAACACAATCTATTTAGAAAATAGATTTGGCGAATTTCATTTCATGCTGACTTCATGCAGACTACTACAGTATATTTTGCGAATTGTACTGAAAAACTAGGTGCCCAGTTCACACAGAACATATTTTTGCATTTAAAAATGCAAGAGGCAGGACAGAGGAATGGAAAAATAACACAAGGTCTCGAGATACATTTTCAAAAGTTGAACTTGAAGTTTAAGCGCTGAGTTTTTAGAACGCTGTAATGCGCAAGCGAGATGAGAGCGCATTAGTAACAGCTGTACATTTTAGAGTGTGTTTGTATAAAAAACAATGGAAGGCAGCACAGTGAAATGCAAAAACGTTCATTTGTTTATTGTATATTTCTATTGTTTCAATTAGGTCAGGATGCCAATCTCACACAGTCGACCCAAATCACACTAAACGGCTCTGAGGTGTGTGATGATTCTCATCCTGCCCTGCTTCCTGATATTCCCCTCGGAGATCTGCAACCTGGACAGAAGGTACAGAATCTTTGCACTGATTTTCAAAGATTAAATTGATTGAAACTGATCATCAGCTGATCTTGACTCCAGTATAATGTTGTGTACATGTTTTCTTGTGTGTCAGATTGTGAAGCCCCTGTATATCCACTGTGTGAGCACAGGATCCAGAATATTACTGTTTCACGTAGCCTATTCTGTGAGTGCCACAGTCGAGGGCAAGGACATCACGTGCAAGTGTCACAAAGTACGCAACACCCAACCTAACACCCAACACACAATTGCTTGTTAAATACTGAGAAATAGTTTTGTGAAGATTATGTCAGAGCCAAACATAAACTTCACCCCTAACCCAGTTTTCTTGTGGTATAATCTTTGCACTGGTATTCAGTTTCACTCAAAGAGTTGTATTGTTTGTTTTTCACCTGTAGGATGAAACTGTTACTGTAGAAACGGTTGTTCCCTTTGAAGTCGCTATGAAGTTTGTGTCTAGTAAGGTAAGAGCTCCCCTACCTGTACACTTGCATGATATATTACGATTTCAGTAATGAAACTTGTCATCATTTACTCACCCTCATGTTGTTCCAAACCCAAATGCCAAAAGCTCCAGAAATGACAAAAAGCATAAAAGTAGCCCACATGACTTGTACGCTATATTCCTTTTCTTCAGAAGTCATGCGATAGCTATGCGTGAGGAACAGACCATGGTGAACTTCCCCCTACACTACAAAAAATGATTTTCTTACCTAGTATTTTTGTCTTGATTTACAGTACAAATATCTAAACATTCTTATATCAAGATGCATGTACTGGAGAAGCAAAATTACGTAAGATGCAATGTGATTATTTTCTGAAAAACTGATTAAAATGTGAGTTTATGCTTAAAAAAATTGAGGTCTGAAAAATAAACTTAATTCAAAGAGAAAATAAAATTATTTTTATGACCCCATTGGCAGATATTGGTTCTTGTTTTAAGCATAAACTCACTTACTAAATTATAAAAAAAATCCAGATATTTGAATGTTCAGATATTTGTACAAGAAATCAAAAAATCTTTTTTTTTTTTTTTTTTTTTTTTTTGCAGTGTGTGCCGTTGCTTTAATAATAATAATCCTTTATTCCATCATTTTTGGAGCTCACATGGGTTTGGAACAACAGATGAATAGTGCAACAGTCATCTTAACATAAAACTCCATTCAATTTCTCCACAGGGAAATAGATTTTTAACAATAACATAAACTTTTAATAACACTGCGAGCTACAAGGTTAGTATTTGATAGTATTTGCTTCTGCTGAAACTGTCAGCCTGCATTATTTCAATTTATAATGGGATTGTAGTACTTTCTATCACTAAAGCCGTTAAGTAGTACACAGTCTTGTACTTGTATTTTTGTAAGATTTTCAAATACTTTTTTGCTTCAAATCAAAGTTTGTAATAGGGATGGGGAGAAAAAATTGATTCACATATGAATTGCTATTCTATCTTCTACCGATTCGCATTGATTCACAAATTTCAAAAATCGATTTTCTAAAGTGGCACACTTCTTTAACTTTGCAATACTACTAAAACTTATTGACACGTTAGAGTGTTCTTAATCACAATAAGCTGTGGAAAAGCAGTCCTTCTTCGCAGCTTATTGTGATTAATAAAACTCTAACAGACGCCGCCTCTCAGATGCATGTCATCCTGAATTCAGTGTGGAGTATTCACGTAAACACAGTCTGTTATGTCCTACACGAATGTAAACAGGAGAAAATCAGATGTGTGACAGTATATTAGACCTGTGCATTCATTTTTAAAGGGAAAGCAGCCTCATGAACTGTTGCTGTCTGTTTCATTGTTAATTTAAAAAAAAACTTACTGCTTTTGACTAAACATTTAATACAGTGGGATTTTTTTTTCAAGACCTTTTAAACTGTCTACTGCAGTCAAATAGGAAAAGCAACACAAAACAGTGAACTTCATCAAATTCACGCATATATTGAATCGAAATTTGATTCAAAATAGAGAATCGTTTTTTAATCGAATCGTGACTTGAGAATCGATTTGAATCGAATTGTGAGGTGCCAAAAGATTCCCACCCATAGTTTGTAATGTTATGATTCACCTCGTAGCTGCTTGGCTTGGTTCATGACTTATAACGCTTTAACAAAGACTTTTTTGAAATCCTTATGGGAGAAATGAATGGAAAAATACTTAAGGAACCAATACCGCTGAAAAAGTATGTTTGTATAAAATTTCCCTTTAAATGTTCAATTTTAAGCACACATTTTATAAGGTTGGTAAACACTTTTGTGTTTGTGTGTGTCAGCTTGAGCATTTGGAGCGTGTATACGTGGACATCCCGTTTTTGCTGATGATGGATATTTTGAGTGCGTCTCCGTGGCCGATCGAGCTGGTGAACAGTGAAGTACAGCTGGCCTCCAGTATGACTGCCATCGATCAGCCGCAGAGTCAAGTAGAAGGAGGTGGTGAACTTTATTTCTGATGGTTATATTTTAATGCATTTATTATCTCGACTTTGGTTATTCGTTCATGCAGACAATATTTCAGGACCTCCAGTATGCTGTTAATACTGTAAATATGCTCACTGATATGATTTAATTCTGTCATATGTCCAGTCACGCTGCAGACCAGCGAGTGTGCCAGTGAGTGTTTCCTGCTCAAATGTCCTCCTGTTCAGAACGGTACCAGCACTGTCGCCTCTGGACAGTACATCATCTCCTGGAAGAGGTGATGGCGCTCTTTGCATTCTCAAATTTACCCAGAATGTTCCTGTATATTACACTGAAAGTGATGTATTTACCCTTTTTTCATGCCACGTAAATAGTTACATGAAATGAAAATGAGAAACTGTGCCTAGACAACTGGCTGAAATAAAATGTTTAAGTTTTTTTATATTTCAGTAAACGTTAATTTTATTTCAAGAAACAATTTTTTATGGTTTTAGTTTTAGTACACTATAACCCTGATCTGTAACTAATCAAAACAGATTTTAATTTCCTGCATAACCTTTTTTTTTTTTATCCAGAAAGTCAACATTTTCTGAGACATCAGTGGTGAGAACAATCATTATTCTGCCACATGTGATGGTAGAGAATATTCCTCTGTATGTCCATGCAGGTCAGTCAAACAAAACAAACAAAATAACTGAGTTTTTTATTAAATTTAATTCAGTGATATAGACTGACTCATCTGAGTTCTTTTCACTGTATTTTCTTTCTTATAAATTCATTCTCTTCATCCTCTCTTGCTCTCTCTTTTTGTAGAGCTGCCATCATTTGGTCGTGTGCGCGAGTCTTTACCTGTTCGGTACCATCTGGAGAATCGGACCGGACTGGTTCAGGATGTAGAGATTAGCGTGGAGCCCAGCGATGCATTTATGTTTAGTGGACTCAAACAGGTCAGTGCAGAAGTTGGCTTCATGCATCCTTCACATACATTTTATTTGGTGAATACTAAACTAAATGAATATATGATATTCATTAACATTAATATATATTTTATAGCATTTGGGTGTTTCTATAGATCTGCAGGACTTATATTGTGATTTTTGTCATGTATTGCAATTTGATCTGTGACATGATTATGACATTTCACTTCATATGAAATTGTCTCATATTTCAACTTCTGAGACATCCAGACACGAAGAAGAACAAAGACTCTACTGTTAATGGAAATAGTTACTTCTAAGGGTGTTCACCCTCTTAAAAAACACACAGTGCTGCTCTTTACCTATAATTAAATCACAGCCTTTGATTTGATAATTGCAATTTGATAAGATATATTGCTATTTCAGTTTATTTTGATTAATTTTGCTGCCCCATTTTTTTTTTTTTTTTTTTATGTTGCATTCAGTTTAATCAATTATTAGTTTTTCAACAGCTCACAAACCCCCTGCAGTTTCCTCTTGAACCCCTGTTTGGGAAACCCTGATCCCAGGGATGCCTTAAGATAACCAGGGGCCCCTGGGCTTCAGCAAAAGTATATTATGTGTGCTGTAAAGCACTTTGGTTCAACTCCTGTTGATTTATAAATCAAGGTTGAGTAGTACCTCGTTAAACTAAATTAAAATAAGAAATGTTGCCTTGGCATCTAGCTGAAATAAAATAAGTTAAAGTTTTTTGTGTTATTTTATTTCAGTTAATGTTTATTTTATTTCAAGTAATGAAAATTATTTTGTTTTTCTTAGGGTTTTAGTTTCAGTTTTAGTTTAACTATAATAACCCTGATCCAGAGTAAATTCACTCACACTTAGTCCAAGGGTGTCCGAAAGCTATACAAAGAGTGAAGATAATTCCTTATTTAAAGGTAACCCAGCAGGAAGCAAATAAAATGATAAATAAAAAATAAAAATGTGTTTGGTTATCAACAAATCAATGTTATACTTCCCATAGCACTTAAAAAATCTGCTGTTCCAACTGCCACCTCATTCTCATTCTGTATTTGTGTACAGGTGCGAATGAGGATTTTGCCGGGTGCAGAACAGGAGATGTTGTATAATTTCTATCCTCTGATGGCGGGATATCAAGTCCTCCCTCAGCTCAACATCAACCTGATGCGCTTTCCAAACATCTCCAGTCAACTGCTGCGCCGTTTTCTGCCTTCACGCATCTTCATAAAGGTAAATATTCAGACATGCAACAAATTATACATTATATGAATCTGGATGTAAGATAATGTTGTGTACCATTCAATTAATTATAAATTATCATACATAAAACATATGTTTTTTTTTTTGTTTTTTTTTCAGAAAATGTAAATTAAATACAAATTTTTATTAACGAGTTATCAATCATATTTTTTTTTCATTATATTTACTAAATTAACTTTCATTTTGTAGAAAGCATGTATTATATTGTTCAAAATATATAAAAATGTATGCATTAAAAAAAAAAATCCTGCAAAACTATTGTTGCACTAATTAAATTCCTCTGTTGTGAGCCTGTTGAATTTCATTGAATTGCATTGCAATTCCTCTTCCTGTCATTCCAATTCAAATTCCAGTTCAGCAGCCTGTGAGTGTGACCAATTTGATTCAAATTCAAACTCATGAATTGAATGGGAGCTATTTCTTAATTTCTGCCCAACCCTAATGGATGAAACTAAATTTGTGTGGAGTATTGATAGAATGTTTCAGGAGTGTAATGGTCGCTGTCTCATGTCTGTTCTGATTTCTCAGCCTCAGGGCAGAAATGGAGACACTTCCATAGAAGCAGCATGAGGAAGAGAGGAGCACATCTCCCAACTCTGAGCGTTGTCATAGTTACCGTTGCGGGACGAAGGCAGAGCATTCCTTGGAGAACACATGTTTACAGCTTAATGATTTGAAATTGTGAATGAAATATTAGAGATTTCAGTTGATTATTTGTTGTGTGAGACTTCTAGATTGTTGCTTGTTAAACAAGGCTAAAATGATGCCCTGCATAAGGTTTGTTTTTAATCTAACAGATTTAATCTACAGTTATCCTAATGTCTAAAATGTTCATGAAAATGACGCTGTAACTAAAACTACATAACTGCTAAATAATGTTAGAAGTCATTTAACTGACATAGTGCTAGCTGTTGTCATAATTAACGTGTGGAAAGTGATTAAACGTTTTTGCTTTGTTGTCAAGAAGCTGTTTGTTGTTGTGGCTTGTGTCCCTTAAGAGGTGCTGTGTGATTGGCCAGAATTTTAACTTCACAGGTCATAGTAAATAACCACAACATTTGTGCGCACTGTATTCTATACAAAGTTTTAATACATAAATATACTCTTCAGTTATTTAAATTATACAATCCTTTTTATTAATTTCACCATGAAAATTATCTTATTGTGAATAATAAGAAAGTGACATCTAAAAACAAATGTTAATGTAATACAAATACTTAGTGTGAGCTCCGGGATTTAAAGTTGGCATGAAATGGAGTTGTGATTGTCTTTTCTTCCTTATTGTGAAATATATCTAAATGAAATGGCTTCTTGGATAAGAAAAAATCGTGACTATTCTGAGCATTTCTGTTTTGGAGGTGAGGGGAAAGTTAATCCTGAGCAGGAATCCAGAGCACTTCTCAGTTTCCGCAAGTTTAAGCTTAGGGCATTCACCATATGCAATAGAAGTTTGTGTGCAGTTACTTCTTGTCATCCTTACAGGGGTGTAAAATTTAGTAAGGATGTGTCCCTACCAATATCCAGTGATCCAAAATTACATATATTTATATATAACCACTGTTGTCCGATTGTGTCTTGTGGTTTTTATGTATTACTTATTTTATTTAACGTTTATTTAACCAGGAAACATCTCATTGAGATTAAAAATCTCTTATATTCGTTCTGTGAATGAAAAATGCACAATTCCTGGTACACAAAATGTTAATAGATCTCGTTCTCTATTTTGGGTCCTGCCTCCCGAGCCCACGTCGCTAATCTGATTGGATTTGTTTTTTCTTTCTTACTTGTGAGAGGCTGTAGTTCCATTTGGTTGTGCGAAGCAGCAAAGCTCTTCTGAGACCTAGATGTGGTAAGTTAGGAGAAATCAGTTCTGTGCATGAAAATACGTGCAAATCGCATCACATATTGATTCCGGGACAGTGTAGTTTTTTTCAATATATGAACCTAAACATTTGTGTGTGTGTGTGTGTGTGTGTGTGTGTGTAATAATTGTCTGTTATGTCTATGGAAAATCCCTATAAAACATGAAAACACCACAGAAAACATGACTCAGATGACACAAGTGAGACTTAACAGTATTTCTGTGTGCCATGTCCACCAGGACAAACTGGACAATATTGATGTGAAACAAATATGCCACCAGTTCATTTCTGTTGATGACAGATATAGACATGTGTTTGGCTTCTTCAAATAGCAAGGAACAAGACAGTATAGACACATTGACATAGACTATTGCATTGCACTATGAACGGAGTGAAGTCTGTTTCTATTCATTCCATCTATTAATTTCCTGAATACTCAGCTTCCAGGGATGTCCTCGCCAATTTCAAAATCAAACCTATATGCCCTTGCATCCTTATCATATAGAATTTTAATTTTGAAGTGAACAATTTATGTCAATTTACTGTGTAGGCTACCTCACATTTAGGTAACAATCCCCACTGACAAACCTGCTGGGTTCCTAAAAAAAAAAAAAAACGCTATCAAAGTTTGATTTTGTTTCCTAGGTGATAATTCTATTTGTTCTTATATCCTCTTTTATGGCTCACATACTTGGAAACTAACCAGGCTTCATGAGGTGTTATGGTTACCTGGTTTTTCAGTCACCCAACACTCTTTTGGCTTCCATTAAACATATCACCTTACACTGATGTGTGTGTGCGTTTGTTTGACAGGAGGAGGAAATGACTGTCTGAAAAATGTCAGCACAAGAAAGCCCTGATTTCTTAGAGTCTGTCTAAATCTGTTAAAATTGTTATCAGATTCACGAAGCTTTATTGGCATGAAAATAGTTGAACATTGCCAAAGAATGAATATACACTGTCAATGTGTCTTTTAGCAGGGCCTCGCATGTTTGAGATTTTGAGGATTTGATTCCTGTTTGGGTGAATGTCAAAAATACAGTCAAGTTGTGAGGGTCATATTTTACCCTAAAAACAAGAGGAAAAAAAAGAAAAGAAATTAAGCCTATTTTAGGGATTTTAAAAGTTTTTACGTTTAAGAGTTCTTACACTTTTTCCAGACAGTTAAGCAATTACCCCCAAATCCAAAGTTACATTATTGAAATGTAAAACAGAAAGATTGCTTTCTCAACATTTAAATAGTCTGGTTCATCGTTTGCTGTAAGCTAGTCCTGCAGCATGCTATCAGAGTTTCTCTGAAATCCTCCACCTCCTCATATATTCAATTACATGCTAAAACTGTTCAGAGAGTTGTCATGATTGAAACATGCATACGCATAGCACATCATCATAGTAATTTTAAATTGTATATTTATTTACATTAATTTACATTTAAATTGTATTACACTATTAATGGAAATTATAAAAAGGTGAAATATCTAGTTGTATTAAGGTATTGACAATTTGAAGAATAAAAGTGCTTAAATGTTTTGACATTGTCACCAAAAATCTTATCTATAAAATAACTTGGTTCCCTTTCGAAAGGGAACTCAACTCTGCGTTTACCACTATGGGGAACTGTCACTCGTGACAGGTGTCCGAAATGCCAAAGAATCACACCACTTCAATCCTATTGGCTGGCGACAGCCTATGACGTAATCATGGCGTGAACCCGGAAGTATAAAGGGGGCGCCCGAGGAAGCAGTCAACATCTTCTCGTCTTTTGGGACTGTCTTTTCTATGCCATTGCTTTCATCTCCGGTAAGGAACTACTCTGCAACACGACCGACAAACACGACCTGTGCGTTTTTTGTTTGGGCGAGGAGCACGCGCGGACAGTGCTCGAGGGCGCTGTCTGCGTTAATTGTGAGCGTCTGCCTATGAGGACGCTCCTTTCTCGTCTGGCCCTCTTCTCGAGGGAACCTTTGCCCGGTGGTTCCGGCCCTGCTCGTGCTGAGGCTGAGCGGCGGCTGAAATCATGGGGCTCACAGGTGGAGCTCGCTGAGAAATTTGAGAAGGGTGTAAACCTTTCTCAAACCAAAGCGGCTGAAGAGGACGTGCTCCTGGATGACGATGACGTCTTGTCTTTGACGTCTTCGGATCCAGGAGCGAGTGCTCTTCTGGCTGCAAGCCCCAGAGAGCAGGAGATGGCCGAGGAGGAAGAAGCGGGCGAGCCCGCGGCTCCCTCCAGGCCGCCCTGCCCGGCGTATATGGAGTTATTGGAGGTTATGGAGCGCGCCTCGGGCAGGCTGCAGCTGCCTTGGGAGCGCGTTAGGAAGGAGCCTGTTCGCGGCAGGCTTGACGAACGGTTCCTTTCTGACCATAACCCAATAACCCCAGTAAGCCTTCCATTCCTTCCCGATCTACATTCTGAGATCGAGAAGGCATGGAAGAACCCGTACTCGGCCCGAATTCATTGATATCAGCGGGCTAGTTTCGCTGATGTTGAGGGATTGGGCCAGCATGGGTACGTGTCGATGCCACCTGTTGATGAGACGTTTGCAAACTATCTCGCTACAGGGAGTGCACCGACACTGAGAGCTCCGGTCCTGCCATCCAAAGCGCTGAAAATGACATCACGCTTGAATGGCAGGGCTTACGCCGTTGCGGGTCAGGCTGGTGCGGCATTGCACACGATGGCAGTGCTGCAAGCCTACCAGGCTGACCTGCTTAAGGAATCTGGACCGGGGCAGGGTCTGTCCCCTGAGGCGGTGGCAGAGCTGCGCCGCACCACGGATCTTGCTCTGAGGGCCACCAAGCAGACGGCCACCTCGATCGGCAGGTCGATGGCGGCCATGGTGGCCACAGAGCGACATCTGTGGTTGAACTGTGCGGACATCGGGGAGAAAGAGAAGAACTTTCTCCTCGATGCCCCGGTATCGCCTACTGAGCTTTTCGGTACCTCCGTCGAGGCGGTGGTTGAAAAGTTCAGGGAGGCGAGGGCGCGCTCTGCAGCATTTAGATCTTGTATCCCGCTCAGATCCAGCTCTGGGCCCATACAGCCAGGAGGTCTCGAGTCGAAGCTCAGAGACAGGCCCAGAAATCCAGTGTCGCCGCTCGTGCGCCTCCTCCTCCTCGGAGTAAGTCGCAGAGAGAGCGGGATGCTAGGAGGAAGAAGCAGGACCTGAGGGAGGTGATCGATCATAGGCGCCAGCAGTACCACTGATCGATCTCCTCTCTCTCGCGGGGCATTTTTGTTTGCCCTCGCTCTTTCTTCTTCCTCCTCCTCCCGGGAGCATTTTAAACATCTATGTGCTCAGGCTTTTGACAGTCAGGCTGACAGTCGGGCCCATGATGAATATTTTTCTGAAGGCCCGCCTTCTGGCTTGATAGTGAAAAGTACTTTTAGGCCAGAACTTTGGATTTTATCCTTCTTCATACTAAGAAAGGAAGGGAAATCTTCGTTCTACGAATTAAGATGGGTCTAATTTTTATATTTTAAAAGTTTAGACCTTATTTTCCTGTATAGTTTTTCTTGAGCATATAGTCAGTAAATGTGAAGGGGTTATTTTGGGCAAAAGTAACTGAATCACTAGGCTGGCTAGTTTCTTGCAGGCCGTGTTTTTGGCCGCTAAGTTTAGCCCCCTGTGTTAAGTGCAGCTTCTCAGCTATATTATAGTCTTGTTTGAGTTTGCACTCATTATTTCAGTTATTTGTATGCAGGTCGGCCTGTTTCGGCCGCCTGACACTGTTGGCTTGTAGAGCTTCATTTTTCCCTTCATATTTGAAGGTTGCAAAGTGAAGCCCAAGCCTACTAGGCCTTAGCTAGTAGCTAGGCTAGAGCTAGGTCAGGTGTTTGTTTGTTACATTGCCCTTATTTTGTTACCCCCTTTTTCAGGGTGTATAATTCCTAGTTCTGGCCGCCTCCCGAGGGAGATGTTAGGCCATATGCCCATTTCCCCTTCAATATATGTAGGTGCTATGGCTGGGTTAACAGCTAAGGTTATAGACTGTTGTTAGCCTTCCTGGTGTTGTTCTCCCAGGTGGTAGTTATGTAGTGTTGCTAGGCCCCACTTTCAGAACCTGTCATGCTTATATGTTTCCGCATGAGCCCCTTGATATTATATTCAAGTTGAGTGTACGATGCTAAATGATTTTAGCTCTCGTTCTCAAGGGTTCATCACAGATCTTAGTTCTGTTGTTAAAGGCTGTGAAACATTTATCCTGTTGGATGGCATGTATTACAAAGCATGTTTTTTGCTTTGGGTTCTAAGCCGCAGCCCTACATATCTTCGATTATGTGAGCTTACTTTAGTGCTGCCACAGGTTATCACCTGTCTCTGGATTGTAGGCTTGGGTTAGCCTCTATCTAAGTGCGTGGTGTTTATTGTACTCCCCGGTTATGGTTTGTGCTTCACTGAGTGCATCACCTGTTGGATTGCACACTCAGGTTGAGTGTAGACAGTCTTATTCTGCTTAGAATGGATGGTCTTTGTTCCCACCCTTGTTGATCCTGACCACAGCAACTGTTTTACATTTACTGTTAGATTGTTGGCTCTTTTGTTAGTAGCCTCTCTTCCAAGTACATCTTGTCTTGGACGCTGTTGGTTTACGATCATGAGTTTGCTCACGTATCTTAGCACTGCCTCAGGCTTATGCGCATGTCGTTTGAGATGGTAGGCCTTGTGGGCCTCCCTTAAACCATGGTAGCATATGTTATTTGTACCATGTACATTTGCCTGTTGGAATGTGTAGGCTTAGCTCAGGTTGTGTAGCTAGTTACCCACAACTAGTTTGTTGGGTCTAGAGCTGGTCCCCTTTGAGCTTGGTCCCTATTTATGACCACTGGCTGGCGCCACATGGTGTTAAAAGTAGTAGGCCCTTCCAGGTCTCCTTTTTAATCGTCATGTTGGCACGGTTGAGTTGGTTATGTTTGCACTCATTCCATGGTTGAGTCTTAATTTTTTCTGACTTACACCACCATCGGCCACGCCCACCTCTGTAAGAGTAGGCCCTAGGTCAGGCCTCTCTTAAGTGCTGTGTGTGTGTACTCTTCCAAGTGTTAGTTGTTTGCGAGTACTTGGCCTGCTGGCTGGTTTAGTCACTAAGTTACCATTGGCTGGTGCCATATGTTCATAAGGTTGTAGGCCCCAGTAGGGCCTCCCTTTAGTTTGCATGTTGGCTCAGTTTGTGTTGGTTTCTATTTGACTCATCAACACGGATGGGTCTTGATTGCCACTAGCTGACGCCACGTGTTTACGAGTCGTAGGCCTTTTTAGGCCTCCTATGTATCATGTTGGAGCTTGGCTTTGTACTCTTCTCGCTTAGAGAGTAAAAGCTGCTTTTACTGAGTACT
This sequence comes from Ctenopharyngodon idella, assembly GCF_019924925.1. Classification (NCBI taxonomy): domain Eukaryota; kingdom Metazoa; phylum Chordata; class Actinopteri; order Cypriniformes; family Xenocyprididae; genus Ctenopharyngodon; species Ctenopharyngodon idella. The sequence continues at coordinate 19,753,452 of NC_067233.1, read as the reverse complement.
TTTTCTGAGTGGCTTGCCTCTCAGGGTAAGTTCTTGTGTTAAAACCAGCTATTTGTGTGGTTTTATGCATTTACTTCCTTGAGCTTGGTCTCCTTTAGCTCTAGTAGAGCTAAGTAGTTACCTTGTTGTTTACTTGGTTCTATTTTTGCTCCTAGAACTTTAGTGGCTGCTAACTGACGCCGCGTGTGACGGGTAGGCCCTCGGGGCCTCCTTTAGGAACATGCTGGCTTATACCTTTATGTGTTTTCTTTAATATTTTTACTGAAAACAGTAAAAGGGATTTATGTCGCTGGCTGGCCAGGGCTCCGGCTGACTCATTAACCTCCTTTGTAGCTGGTTTGTTTTGCCTGGAGCTTGATAACACTGCCACGAGCTGATGCCACGTGTCTGCCGAGGTTATAGGCCCATGGGGCCTTCTTTAGCCCATGATGGCGTACGCTGTACTCCTCTTGCTTAAAGAGTAAAAGGTTCTTTACTGAGTACACTGCTCGCTGGATTGTGTTGGGATGGACTGTTTGTGGGCACCCACAGTAGCTTTATTGCATGGTTGGTCGTGCGCTGTAGCACGTTTGTTTTAGGCGAGTGGCTTCTTTGCCACCGTGAAATACCACCATCCGATTTATGTCTCTGGTGTGATTCTAGTTCTTCTTTACAACTTCAGTTATGTTGTAGGCTCTTTTTCCGGCCTCCATAATTATGTGCCTACAGTATGGTCTGTCTGTTAGGTTGAGCTTCGTACTTCCCTTTGGGTTGACTTTGTAATTGTGCTTAGCTCCCTAAGCTGGTCATTGGTTGTAGACTTCTATGAAGTCTCCCGCTGAGACCAGCCCCCAGGCTGGTTTGTGCTCCACTGTTCCAGGGTTTTTCTAGCGCACAGCCTCCTCAGGTGCATTTGTCAGACACTGAGTAGATCCCAAGATGAGCAGGTTTTTACTCCCCTCAATATGAGGGTTTATAGCACTCAGCTGAGTTCTGCTCTTCGGGATGCCCATCTCTGCGCGTGGGTTTGAGTTGCTTACTGCTCTCTTGCAGTCGCTCTTACTTGCTCTCTTCTCTGAAGAATGCGCTATGGAGATTCTGTGTAACAGACAGGGCTGGCCCAGACTAAATTTGGCCTTCGCCAAGTTAGTACGGCTTCCTGGTGGCGTCAAGGGTGACTTTGTTCCCCTCTAGTGTCTGGCCGGGGTTCCCTTTGGTTTCCTGGCCACATTCCCTTTAAGGGACCACTTTCCACGGAATGCTGGTCCCAGATGCCCTGAGCAGCCTTGGAAGGCTTTCTGCGGAAGGCCTCTTTTAGGCTCAGCTTGGGCTGTTGGCCGTAGGGAATGCTGTCACTGACAGCCTTGCGTGACCCGAGGGGGAGTTGCTCCCGGCGTTTCTCTGGAAACTGCTGGACGTTTGTCTAGTCATTTGGCATGCACTCTCCTTAGCATGGCGGCGTGGCTATATAGTTCCCCATAGCGGTAAACGCAGAGTTGAGTTCCCTTTCGAAAGGCAATGTCTCAGGTTATGTATGTAACCATGGTTCCCTGAGAACAGGGAACGAGACTCTGCGTTGCCATGCTTCGGGCTGCCTGCTGGACAGTCCCTCAAGACGAGTAGGTGTTGACTGCTTCCTCGGGCGCCCCCTTTATACTTCCGGGATCACGCCATGATTACGTCATAGGCTGTCGCCGGCCAATAGGATTGGAGTGGTGTGATTCTTTGGCATTTCGGACACCTGTCACGAGTGACGGTTCCCCATAGCGGTAAACGCAGAGTCTCGTTCCCTGTTCTCAGGGAACCATGGTTACATACGTAATCTGAGACGTTTTCATGATGCTAAATATTTTTATTTTATTTTATTTTATTTATTTATTCTTTTGGTGAAATGTGACCTGGACATGTTTTTGTGAGTTATATTTTTTGTTATAATTTTATCTGGTAACACTTTACAATAAGGTTAATTTGTTAACATTAGTTAATGTATTAATTATCTTAAACTAAACATGAGCAATACATTTGTTACTGTATTTGTTAATCTTTGTTAACATTAGTTAATAAAAATACAGCTGTTCATAGTTTGTTCATGTTACTTCCAAATGCATTTACTAATGTTAACAAATACAACTCTTGACTTTAATAATGTTTTAGTAAATGTTGAAATTAACATTAACCAAGATTAATAACTGCTGTAGAAGTGCAGTTCCTTGTTAGTTCATGTTAACTAATGAACCTTATTGTAAAGTGTTACCATTTATTTATTTTTTTAAATAAAACAATATGATTGGGCTAAGATTCCAGTAATAACTGCCTATACCGTAGCTGGGGTATCTGGAGCCCTGGTGCAGGTTGTTGTTGTGGGGGTGGGGATCGGTTGAAATCCTAAGGCTGGGGGCACCTAGAATCGTTACCACCTTTCGCCATGCTAACGACGGCCCTTCCTTTACTGAAACAAAGGGAAAATGTTGTGGAGTCAGCAGGCAGGTTTAAAATCCTTCTGCAGGTTAGCAACATGCTCAACGTCTTCATTCTAAAGCATTAAATTACACTTTACCTGTGGCTATTATGAAACAGGAGAACCAAATAGCACATCAGAGACATGTTTACATGTCTGAGCCTGAGTAAAACAGAAGAAAACCATCAAACTGACACCCCTACCTTTTGCTGTAATAGATATCATGTGGTAGTAAAATAAGGTGATTCTCTCCATTCTAGATGCTATAATTGTCAGGATGTCTGGAGTTTTTCCCCACCAATTTGTCGCAATAGAGTAATTTGTGATGGTGAGTGGGATGCAACCTCCATTAAACATACAATGATTCTGTAATACAATGACGTAAGAAAAAAAGTGTTCAAGGAAAGTAAAAGTTGAAAGTGTTTCAGTTTATGTATATATGAGTTTCATCAATGTCACTAATATTGTGTAGGTCAAACTGTTGCCAAGCCAGGGGTTACTGTACATACAGTATGACAGATGCAGTTATGCGGTTACATTTGTCTTTTTCAATGAATAGGTATAAGAATTGATTTGTTTATTGTCCTGTTTTGTATTGCACTCTTGCATATTTTATTGTTCTGTATTAATAATTATTGTGCATATGTTTAGAACAATAAGGTAGTAAAAGGATACACTAATAATAGACTAATACGTCTAAATTATTCATTCTTGTAATGTATCTTAAATATTAATATATGTAAGTGATTGTCTGTCAACAACAACAAAAGAATTTATTTTAAATACCATGTAGATATTTAAATAAATAGCCTACATTAATTAGTTTGTGTGTGTGTGTGTGTGTGTGTGTGTGTGCGCGTGCACAATTGGCCAATAAAGCTATGCTATTCCGATTTAAAAAAAATAAAAAATAATTATATATATATATATATATATATATATATATAGTAATCTAACAATTCGTTTTTGTCTGGTCTTTTCATGTTTAAATGTTTTTATTTGGTATTTCAGCAGAAGATCCTTTTTTTTTTTTTTTTTTTTTTTGCAAACAAAACTTACATCCTAACAAATATGCATGGAAAAAAAAAATTGACGAAGGTAATAATAATTTAACAGAAAATTTAAATAGGTAAATTAATTAGGGGGGGAAGAACTAACCAGACAGAAAACACGTCCAACCCCCACCCAAAAACTCAACCCCAAAGTGCTATCTAGGTAAAAGCAGGTAATGAAGGCATAATAATCATAAGCTTGCAGAAAAGAAATAAAAGGGGACTTTTTCAAATAATAAAATCTTGTCTTTTAGGGTATACCTAATTCTTTCTAAATGTAGTACCAGTCAACTCTGTCAGCCATATCTTACGAGTTGGAACTTCCTTTTTCTTCCAAAACAAAAGAATATATATATATTTTTTTTTTTTGGCAGATATTAACACACAGCCTATTAAACAAACTGTTGTTGTACTACTGTAAGTCTCAAAAATTCTTCTGAAACTCCAAATATAATTAATATAGGATCTGGTTCAAAACGTATGTCCAAAGTATCTGAAAAAACCTGGAAAATTTTGGACACAACTAATTTTGGACACATAATATAGCAATGAGACAGGCTATAGCATCTAAAAATTGACATTTGTCACATAATGGAGATACTTAAGGAAATATTTGGTCGCAACGAGGGCGTTTCAATCGCATGATTGTGACATGCAAAATTGCAAATTGAACTTCAATGTTTTCGGTCAGATACAATTAGCGTTTAGTCCGAATGGCATTGCCATGCATAGGAAAAGTGAGCATCGATACAAGTGGTGAGAAAAGTTTACCCACAAGTCAGTGCGCACCACACGTCGGTACTGCTTGACGCAAATAAATGCGGAAAAATGCTCCGAAGTTTTTCGCCAGCGAGATGCGACAATTACAACCAAACGATCATGATTACGGGTTACATAAAATTAGACACGTACATCCAATATTACCAAATCACGTTTATTTCCAAATAAAACATCGCAAAAGACATTTACACACCAGGGCCTTCGAAAATGATTAAATGAGTTACATTCAAGTTTCTTCGCTTCGGTGTTTGATGACGTCGCAGTATGTCCAAATGAACTCATCTCGTTTTGACTACCTTGCGCATTTAAAATGAAGCAGTGAACACTGCGGTTCTCGAGTTCAACTGACTGACAGTCATCCAGTCACAGCCGTGAACAGTCAGGGGGAATGATCAGTGAATAACTTAATTTTGGTCCGTTCTTCCCACAAAACTACCGCAAAAATTTAGACGACTTGGAATATGTCGAGCACTTTTACGGTTTCTTGTATGTATTTGATATCTTCAGACACTATTAATTTCCATTGGTTTGAAAACACATTTATAAAACTTATTTTGTGTTTCGCAGAACAAAGAAAGTCATGTTGAAAGTTAAAACGGGTTTGGAACGATTTGAGGGTGAGTAAATGGCAGAATATACATTTTTGACTGGCATTTGAAGGGTTGCGCCTGCAGTATCTCTCCTCCCCCATTAGAGGGCGTTACTATCCGAGCTGCTGGAGCTTCAAGGTAATAACCTGCTTTACACACCGTAAACCACACAGGCATCGTCACGCACCGGCCTGCAGGGATCCACTGCATCTCGACGAGGAAAAAAAATAGCACGAGAAATCTCATTTTTGCTTTGGCGCAAAACTATTTTTCATCCATGGACGTTAAAATAATGTTTTTCTTCATCCCGCATCCCTGCTGGAAGAGGATGTCATTTTTCACGCCGATGTCTCTGATCAAGGTGAGGAATGGATAATATGCGGCGATTTCAGCGGAGAATAACATGATCACCTGCGCATTTTACCTTTAAAATGACACCCCGCATCCATCCAGGCCTTTGTTTGGAATAATAATGGTCTTATCCTCTAAATATCACCATAATGTTCTTTTATTACAGCAATTGCATCACCTTATACAGGCAGGTCAAATGAACTAACGCGCAAACGCGCTCTTTGTCTGGTTGCGGGCGCGCGCTCAATCAGTCAATCAATCCATCAATCCATCAATCAATCAATCGCCTTATTTGCGTTTCCACGCGCGTGGAATGCGTCGAGTCTAACGAAGCATCTTTCAGAGGATCAATGGAGCCTTTCCTGCAGATCGCGCCGCACTCGCTGGCCATCGTGCTGTCGCGCGTCGTGGCGGAGGACGCGCCCGGGGTGACGGAGAGCGAGGAGCCGCCGCACCATCACACCGGCTACGAGATATTCGCCGACTTCAAATCACTGAACATGAAATATTTCTGGAATAAGATGGTGGCCGATGCCATAGCCGAGACCTTTTTCCTGGGCTGGATAGATGAGCATGTGTTACTGATCCAGGGGAAGGAGGATCACCTGGAGGTATTGAGGGAGGCTTGGATGAGGAGGTCCCTCAAACCACCGCAGGGCTTCGACATCAAATACCTCGGTAAGAATGATCAATATGGTGCATATATGATGTTTATACAACGCTTAGGACTTCATTAGTGATCAGTCTTGCTCCTGGAGTTTCTCCATTTACAAAGTACCATGGTATTATTATGCGTTTCAACATGGTACTATCCAGGGTAGTGCCACTGTTTTTTTTTTTTTTTGGATATGTTCTATGATAATGGCATGGCTTTGTTTTGGACTGTCATATATGATTATCATTCAGTACCATAGTGTGTATATAAATGTACCTTTTGAATTATTATCATGTGCTATGGTATTGTTAAGATTTTTTCGGTCACGCACCATGATAGTGTCATGGTTTTTGGATATGTGCTATGGTAATTTTATGGTGTTCTTTGAAGTACATTGGAGCACAATGCAAATACCATGGTATGTGAATATGGCAGTTGTTCAATACTATGGTAAATGTCAGAGTACCATGGAATTATATGTACTTTTTGGACATGTACGGTACCATAGTAGTTGTACTATTTTATTGAAAATGTATGATAGTTTCATATAGTATTCATTGCTGAAACTTGGAACACCATGCTATGGTATATGAATAATGTAATAGTAAATAAATATTAGGCTTGTGTTTCTGTGTTTTAAGTTGTATTTGTAGCTGAGATCTAAACTTTTCAAGTTGTTAGATCTACAGGAATATGATTGACTGCCTCTGCAATTTACATTTTTAATACTTTTGAGTTAGATACTGCCCTAAATTAGATGCTGTCCTCCATTGTGCTTTTAAAAATGAATATTTTATTGTCTTAGAAAACATGATTTGCTTGTGCTTGCTTGTTCTGTGATGGGCACTTTACAAATCAATATTTTGAAGTCATTTTTGGCTGTGTCCGAAACCAACGGCTGCTGCTTTTCTATGCAGTCAGTCAATGACTTAATGTTTTTGTAAGAAAGTTTTCTTCTTTCAGAATGGCTTACAAGGACATAAAATCAAGTCTAAAGTCTAAAGCACACTTGATTTTCTTTTTTCTTTTTAATTTTTTTTTATAATTCTTTTTTTTTCTAGTAATGTCAAGCTCTAAAATAGAGTAGAAATTGTGAGTAAAAAAACTAAATGAATATCCTTTTTTCTTTTTCTTTTTTTTTGAAAACCAATCAAATATTAAGTATTACAATTCTCTAAAAAAAATGATTATGCTGCCTCAAAAATGTAGAAGATATCTTAGTAGTAGACCGGGTGTTACGAAAGCATTCGGATGTGAATTGATGCCTTCCTGCCTTTGAAATCTCCCTGCAAATGCAATGTTTTTCAAGTTTCAGACACTGTCATTTCAGCCATTGTCTTCAGCTGTGAGATATTGAGGCATTCGATCACCTGTAACCTGAAACCTTCTTGTGATCATTAAGGCAGAGGATGCATGTGTTCTTCTTCCTCTTAAAGGAACAGGCCTTCCCATCAGCGTTAGGGTTGTGCTATTGCATGTTGTGAGAATTGTAGTCTTAGAATGTATTCAAAGAGACAAACAAAACCAATCAAATGTTTACTGAGTTTTGAAGTTGTGTATGAAGCTAATAGACTCACATCCTCATCAAGACCCTTGACATTCGGCTCCATTATTCAGACTAATTAGTGCAGAAAACTGCTGTCCCATATTCAGCCCCATGGACACAGACTAAGGACAGCAGCGCTCTTTATCTGTAGCCATTACTGCTACTGCAGCTCAGTAGATTATGGGACAGGTCTGTGTATTGTACCATGTTCTTAGCTGAGTGTAGGAAAGAGGAAGGAGACTTGGACCTTGACAAACAGCAGGTTTTTGAGAACTGTTGCTCTAGGCATCAGGGTTTTCTTTCTTCTCTCCAACTCTACTCGCATCTCTCTCTCTTTCTCTCTATCTCTCTATCTCTGATCTCCCGCCCCTATTTTTGCAGGAGAAAGAGCTATGCTGTATCCGTCTCTTTGTGTTTGACATGTCTTGCGGAACAGCTGAGCTGTAGAGAAAAAAACCCTCTATTGATGGAGAGAGAAATTCTTCGCATGTTTACTTTACATCTAGTTCATTTTGATATTACTTTAAAGTGTTTAAGACAAGAAAAAGAGTTCAGAAAGTTATATGTAATGAGTTTTTAATGGCGTGTGAAAGTTCGGATCATCCAAGAAAAGAGAAAACGCATAAGTGTTTAAAGTGTCCCTATTATGCTTTTTTTGAATATTACCTTTCATGCAGTGTATAATATAGCTGTTTGTGAATGAAGTTTTAAAGATCAGAGTGCACAACAAATTAAAGTTCTGCTGAAACGAGTCATCAGCATTTCCAGTCTCACTTCCTGTTACATAGCTACGTAACAATGTAACAAATTTGCATAATGCCCGCCTATGGTCTTCATGGGCTGCCCGCAAATGTCTTTGACCCTCGAACACTGTAGTTGTAGCTGAGGCCTGGAAGAGTTTGGTTTGTGTTGTTGACGTGGAGAAGATAGTGTTTTTAAGCACTGCATATCCACTTTGGACCTGTGCTGGAATTGATACGGAAAAACCAACGCTGTCGTTCGTATCACTCTGTATTAGGTGCTGAGGAAGACTCCGGAGCTGAGATTCAGATATGGCAATAGGCATTTGGTTTTCTGACATGCGTTGTAAGCGGTTAACCAATCACAACAGACTGGGCCGTTTGACCAATCACAGCAGAGTAGGCTCATTTATTTTGAAAGTGAAAGTTTACTGATTCAGTATCTTCTGTCGGATGAGATGTTGTCAGTCTGTATGTTGGTGTCATTATTCTAACATTTTTCTTAACTTGTTACTAAATAAAAAGTTAAATAAATAAATAAGTCACAGACTTTACAGTACTGTCAGACATTATACTGTGCTCGTAGATCGTCACTTGAGTGTACAAATGCAGAGACACATGCTGTATATCAAAGTTATGAGCATGCAACGTCATAGTTGCAATTTCAGTTAGTAAGTCTTGAAATTACCAAAAAGTACCAATAAATTATTGTATTTACCATGGTAACAGATTTTATTTGTTTTGAAAAACCTGATGAGGTAGCCTAATTTTAATTTTTTTTTTATAATTCTTTTTTTTTCTAGTAATGTCAAGCTCTAAAATAGAGTAGAAATTGTGAGTAAAAAAACTAAATGAATATCCTTAAAAGTCTATTTATTGAATAACATGTTAAATAATCTTTCCTTATATAATCTTTCCTTAATTGATCAACAGTAGGTCATAAGCAGTCTATTGGCACAAATGCGCAGTATTATTCATTGATTGTGAGCTGCTCTGAAACCGCAAGCCTGTAGATTGTGCAACAGCCCTGAGTTGCTACTTTGAAACATGTAGTGCTCATATTTATTTAATTAAATAATAGACTTTTGAAGTTTAATAATCACATTAGGCTGTATTGTGGTTCCTATTTTTCCATCCGGAAATGTAAGATCTCTTAAAATGATATTTAATACGTTTGTTATACAATTTAATACACTTTTTATGACCCTCAATTTCATGAAAGTGAGGACCCATGGAGACTTTTTTTTTTTTTTTTTTAATTTGCGCACGTGCTCCTAAATACATTTCACAGTTCGCACACAGTCGCAAATATGAGTGAAACGCTTTCGCTGTTGAGCAAAAATCGGACTGAATTTTTAAACGCTGTTGTAAATTTTAATCTGTTGATGGAAAATCAGCCAATGTGCATTCTAAAAATCGAAACAATTTGGATAAGGTGTCTAGAATTATTCAGAGCATATAAAATACCTCAATTTGACTCATTTCATTTTGAATAATTTTTCTTAATGATTTAGAGGCTGAAATGTGGGTTTATCATTTAAAAAAAAAAAAAAAATTATTTTTTTTGTCAAAACTTTGTTTGAACATGTAGTACATGTTGGTAGATAATGTCACCCAACCAACAATTTTTTTTTTTTTTTTTTTTTTTTTTTTTCATTTAAAATCTGGCCATCATTGTAAATGTTATTTTAATGCAAAGAAAAAGTGCATAGTGCTGCAAACTTTGTTTGTTGTTTGTCAGTTTTTTTTTAAATATTATATTTCATTCATTCATTCATTCAACCAAACATTCAACTTGGTGAATTGATTTCTGTGTGTATCAGTACTTTTTGAACATTTTCAGCACATTTAACAATACTGTGATAATATTAATAACTGTGATCATTTAGGTCACAGTAATCATGATATAAAATTTTTATTCCATTTCATCTCAGCAACTCCAAACACAACACAGAACACTTTAGAAAAAATCTGTTCCTTTGCACTAAACTTTGAGGCTGAAGTGTTAAACAGGTGGCTGTTCGCTTTCTTTGTATTCTCTCAAAGTGAAAGCCAGTGTTAGAAGAAATAAGCTCAGATAATATTAGGGTGTACGGTATAGTTATGCAGATTATGCACTTTTTAAAATGGTAGCTTTTAAATTACAAATCTTACTTTTTAGCAAATTATACCGTGACTCAGGCAAGCATGTCTTAACAACATTACACACAGTATTTGATTGAGTCTGTGTGTGTGTTTGAGGAATGTGTGCAAGAATGAAACATTTGTGATTTGCCTGTGGCTGAATGAGGGTTGTGTGGTCTCACCTGTGTGCATTGTTTCCAGTCAGCTCTCTCAGGTGTGTGTATGTGTGTCTGTACAGGTTGAATCCGGGGAGGGGAGAGAAGGCCATGCCCTCAACTGACTATACTGCTCGTAAATCTAACCCTGGTTTGAGATTTTCCTGTGCAACGATCCAAGACCTTTTTATTGCACTGAAATCCTGATCTCAGTAATTATAAGAGAAACTAAAAACCTACTCAGAACAGTATAAGAGCAGCATTGAGCTCACTTTTAGGCGGTGCTGCTATTGCATTGCCTTTAACTCATGACCTGCACTTTAGAGTAAATTTATAGTTTCCTTTCTCAGCCTATATGCTTCAAAGTATAATTAGCTTATTGCCCATGCATGCGCACACACACATGATTGAGCATTTCTGTAAATTTAACTTTTTTTTGTTTTTTTTTGTTTTTTGTTTAGACACTTAAGTTTTACCATTGCATTGCATTTTCTATGTTGATGCTGCATGTGAGCAAAGCAATAAGATGAAAGTTTATAAAGCATGTACAGAGGGTAGGTTAGAACACAAGTAGTCTGCTGTCAAAAGGTTTAAGCCAATCACGATAATGAAGTAGCTGATGCAATTATCTCATGCATTTAATTGCACGATATCCTGTTTTTAAATTAGTTTTTTAAAGAAAGCATAACAATAAGACTTTTAACCAAATAATCATGAGTGAGAAACATAACATTTGACTAGTAGTGTATAAATATTGCATTTTAAATATAAATGCTGTGAAAATGTCGCAGTGCAAAAAAATCGTAATGGTCCTAAAATAGGCTTTATTATCTTTAAGCAGAATGTAGTTATTTATTTCTTTTGATTTTTGGGTGAAAAATGACCCAGACATGTTTTTGACAGGTTTTGTGAGATTCACCCCTTAGGTCTAGGGATGGTCCACATTTGAGGACAGTAGATTAAATTAATTTTCATGTTGTTCCATTCTGTTTGGCTTATGTTGACATGGAAACTGCTGTTGATTGGCATCTTTTCAGATGTGGTTAGATGCGGGTTGCAGTAGCAATACTGGTATGACATCTGGTTGGTGATTTATGGATGACTAACACCAGTCGGACACATTCCAAAGTGCCTGGTTTGTTGGAGGTGGATATTACTGCGTTTTCACAAGTATAAGTCATACATTCAAGGAGAGGTGGATGTTGGTCAGAAAAAGATGGCATAATATTGAACATGATATTTAATAACAGGTTTTGACCAGCTTGATTTAGGTGAATTAACTATGGATTATGCTGGTAATCCGTCCGCGACTGGTAAATACTAGTAAATCTATGTATATAGTATACAAGCTTTAATTATTCATATTGGAGAATTGCACAGTAACTCGACTTGCTAGAGAGGCAGCCTTGGTGGTGACTCAGTTTGATGTCACTCGTCACATGGACAAAAGGCGGTCAAGAAGCTGAGAAATACCAGAGTGGTGTTGTGGTGTCTGTGGTAGTCCCAGCGGTGAGGTCATTCTCATCTCATCCACTTAAGATGGATCAAAAGCAGGCTAGCCCAGTGAAGCATTGAGATCAATTGTGCACAGCTCCCTCTGCTGGTGCAGTACTGATAAGATTCATCAAGTGCTTTACACACTAATCTAAATCCGCCTTACTCATGGCAATCTAACACATCCTGTGATTGCATACATGGTAATGCCTGGAGATTTGCCTAAAGAGGCTTCATGTATGGGTGAAATCATTCTTGCTTGGTGCTGGATTGTGAGCATATATTTGGATAATGTCAAGCATCTTCTGACCACACAGACAAGAGCTAGTGCTTGTAAAGTTAAGTTTTCAGGTAGTTTAATGCTAATGAGTGGTCAGCACGAAATCAAAACTGTCTCAATTTTGATTACTACTTTTATTATTCTAAAGAAAATTTATATTGCCATTTATTTAATGCTAGTCAATGTAGAACATAAAAATATTTTTTCATGTTGACTTTCAATCCTGGCTCATTCCTGTGCAGAACATTTTCATGTCCCTATATACTGTCCTATTAAAATAAAGTTGGCAATATAAAGATTTGTTTTTTTTTTTTGTAAGGAAAACACTGGCACATAGTGTTAGTAATGGGTACATTTTATGGTATTGTTTTTTTGTCACGCTAAAACATTCTAAAATAAAATTACAGAAATCTGCGTGATATCTGTTTCAGGCTGTTGAAATAATTAGTTCAGGCTGACCTCCTGACATGTAAATATCATGAGCATATTTCTCGAAATACTGCAACACAAGAATATTAATCTTTTAAAGTGTCAATGACCCCGTTGCTGTACTCCTGTGGTGTTGGTCTGCTTCTCTCCACTAGAGGGCAGAGTCAGATAGTGATTCATTATCAGTGGACCAATAATAACACCATCTCTGGTTGGAATCACAGGTCTGTTGTTGCAAAGCTTGAATGCCGCACTTGATTGTGCGTAATGTTTAAAAGAATACATATTTGGGGTATAATAATTAGTTTTACCGTTTTTAATGTCCAGTTTACGTTGGGCGATTCTTTTCATACTTTTTACAGCTTATTCTCCAGTGCCAAGAATAACACCATTAAGCTTTTGCTTCTTTACAATGCTGTCACAGTGCTCTTATTCAGTCCTTTAACAATCATGTGTTCATCCTTTTTTATACCAGTTCAGATTTTTCTATTTCTGTTTTATTTAATTGTTTTCTTTTTCCTTTTAATTACAAAGACGTATTGTGGTGGTATTGCCATTGTATATATATCATATTAATGTTTGTTCCAAAGTATTTCAAAGATACAATAGTAGCAGATGGTCATCACATTTTTGGCATTTTATACTCTCTTCCAAAGACTATAGATATAGAAAGACGGTTCACTCCTAATACTTATGAATGGGGAAAACTGTCTGCAATGCGCAATATGGCGGAATATGTCCCATCTTCTAAAGAAAAGAGCCAATCGCTGATTGGTAAAGCCATTGCGTTACTGCAGCTGCCGTTAGAACCACCGGATCCCGTAGAAACCTGAGACTCGCATTAAGGACTTCACATGCGCATTGGCTAGTCTAGCCTGAAAAATATGCTTTTTTTATTTGAGCATAAGAAACATTCATGTGACGGTTAGGGCTGGGTATCGTTCAAAAAATTTCGATACCGATACCTTGACTTAGATACCGATTCCTGAGCGATAGCTTTTTCGATACCAATTTTATAAAATCTGTTTTAACACGATTACATTACCTCAAAAAATCTTTGGTTTTATATTTTAAGTTTCACTTTTTTTACAGATTCAAAGACTCATCTCCTGAGCCACTGCACAAAGGAATAAAAAAGGCTGCTTATAAATTAACATTTATTTAAAAATTAAAGTTCTTATTTGGCTAAATTACATTTCCTTAACAGCCTTTAAACACAGGCTTTACTCCCTTCAAACTTATATTTTGCCACTGTTTCCTTACATCATTGTTGGATATATAATTATATATAATATATAATTATATAATTTCTGTTAGTAAAGCTTGTGTATATTTTTAGTTAAAGCTGTTAAGTTATAAAGCAATATCTCATGTAGGATTTTCCTGTGTTTTATATAATGACCACTAGGAGGTGCTCTAGGCACATGCTTTTCTTAATTGGTTTTCTCAAAAGAGAAATAAGTTCAGTTGAAAATGAAAGTAAAAGAGTGACACAAGTTCGTTGCGTCTTGCCGTGAAATGAGAGTTCTGTGTCTTTATTAAAATCAGCACATTAATGATTTCTCTCTCATCCACCCGCAATTAATTGGAATGTTATTTTTTTTATTACTTGGCCCGAACTGCGGATCATATAATATATACAGGTGCTGGTCATATAATTAGAATATCATCAAAAAGTTGATTTATTTCACTAATTCCATTCAAAAAGTGAAACTTGTATATTATATTCATTCATTACACACAGACTGATATATTTCAAATGTTTATTTCTTTTAATTTTGATGATTATAACTGACAACTAAGGAAAATCCCAAATTCAGTATCTCAGAAAATTAGAATATTACTTAAGACCAATACAAAGAAAGGATTTTTAGAAATCTTGGCCAACTGAAAAGTATGAACATGAAAAGTATGAGCATGTACAGCACTCAATACTTAGTTGGGGCTCCTTTTGCCTGAATTACTGCAGCAATGCGGCGTGGCATGGAGTCGATCAGTCTGTGGCACTGCTCAGGTGTTATAAGAGCCCAGGTTGCTCTGATAGTGGCCTTCAGCTCTTCTGCATTGTTGGGTCTGGCATATCGCATCTTCGTCTTCACAATACCCCATAGATTTTCTATGGGGTTAAGGTCAGGTGAGTTTGCTGGCCAATTAAGAACAGGGATACCATGGTCCTTAAACCAGGTACTGGTAGCTTTGGCACTGTGTGCAGGTGCCAAGTCCTGTTGGAAAATTAAATCTGCATCTCCATAAAGTTGGTCAGCAGCAGGAAGCATGAAGTGCTCTAAAACTTCCTGGTATATGGCTGCGTTGACCTTGGACCTCAGAAAACACAGTGGACCAACACCAGAAGATGACATGGCACCCCAAACCATCACTGACTGTGGAAACTTTACACTGGACCTCAAGCAACGTGGATTGTGTGCCTCTCCTCTCTTCCTCCAGACTCTGGGACCCTGATTTCCAAAGGAAATGCAAAATTTACTTTCATCAGAGAACATAACTTTGGACCACTCAGCAGCAGTCCAGTCCTTTTTGTCTTTAGCCCAGGCGAGACGCTTCTGACACTGTCTGTTGTTCAAGAGTGGCTTGACACAAGGAATGCGACAGCTGAAACCCATGTCTTGCATACGTCTGTGCGTAGTGGTTCTTGAAGCACTGACTCCAGCTGCAGTCCACTCTTTGTGAATCTCCCCCACATTTTTGAATGGGTTTTGTTTCACAATCCTCTCCAGGGTGCGGTTATCCCTATTGCTTGTACACTTTTTTTTTTTTTTTTTTACCACATCTTTTCCTTCCCTTCGCCTCTCTATTAATGTGCTTGGACACAGAGCTCTGTGAACAGCCAGCCTCTTTTACAATGACCTTTTGTGTCTTGCCCTCCTTGTGCAAGATGTCAATGGTCGTCTTTTGGACAACTGTCAAGTCAGCAGTCTTCCCCATGATTGTGTAGCCTACAGAACAAGACTGAGAGACCATTTAAAGGCCTTTGCAGGTGTTTTGAGTTAATTAGCTGATTAGAGTGTGGCACCAGGTGTCTTCAATATTGAACCTTTTCACAATATTCTAATTTTCTGAGATACTGAATTTGGGATTTTCCTAAGTTGTCAGTTATAATCATCAAAATTAAAAGAAATAAACATTTGAAATATATCAGTCTGTGTGTAATGAATGAATATAATATACAAGTTTCACTTTTTGAATGGAATTAGTGAAATAAATCAACTTTTTGATGATATTCTAATTATATGACCAGCACCTGTATATATAATATATATGTTACTAAAAAGTATCAAATTCAATACCCAGCCCTAGTGACAGTTCATGTCAGATTTTGTTGCTGATTTGAAATATGTTATTTAATTGTGAATTTGGTAAGCAGTTTGAGATTTCAGGATTCCCCATTCAAATAGATTGGACTTGGTCTTGGATGTCCAAAATAGCTGCCCAGAGGAGTTGCAAATATGGCTGCCGAGTGAACAGACTTTCCTTGAAAGGGACTTTCTCTTCTCAAACAGAACTTCCTCTCTTCTATGTTTGACCCTCAGCGTAGCACTGTTTGTGCATGCATAATTGCTTCCCATATTAATTTAGTCTGGCTCTTGTTTAACAGTATAGACTAGACCTTATGTAGCCACGCCCCTTTTCAGCGCTGCACTCGTTGTTCTGTCTTCCTGTTTGTATTTCCACAGCATGAAGGTAAGATCTTGGGGATTTATGAATGAACCGCTCATTTTGAAATCTTCCCGATCTACTGATGCTAATGACATCTGCTTCAAACATTACAATGCTCATGAAAACTTTTGTTAACTCTACAATAAGTCCACTTCACCAGCTAATTACTCTTGGACAGTGATGCCATAGAAATATACAGAGCTACCATAATAATGGAAGTTCAAAAACAAAATTCTAAAGATGGCTGCATGCGTGTTTCTCTGCACATATTGTCTATAGATAATCGGTAACAGTCCAGTGTGACCCAATTCCAGCAGACGTGACAACAGGGTAATCAGCTGTGTGATTGATGTCCTTTGATGTTAGACATTCAGTGCATTCGTATTGTATGAATAGTTGGGTTATTTGTAACTGATATTCAGGGAAATTATCTGGAGAACATGTGCAGGCAGCATCATGTCAAAAAATCTCACAAACACCAAGGAACAATATGTTTTGAATGAATTTGATTAGAAAATGGCACTTAAGACATTTCATAAAGACAGTCTGACAAGCCCGTTGACAATACTTTCATCAAATCCTCTCCAGTGTGTTTTTAGTGGAGTCTTTACAAATATATTTAATTTCAATCAAAGAATTAAAAAAAAGTTTAAAACAAATGCAAACTTCAAACATACAGGCATACGAGGAACATATACATATACTGTATTTGTGAAGTCATCATGTGACATCAGGCCATGTATAACATACATTATAAAGGACTAATGCATTACATGTTGATGGTTTGTTCTTTACACTCCATCTGGCTTGATGTGTGTGTGACAGTGAAGCTCTGGTTTGAATTTATTCTGCTTTTCAACACTTCAATAGCACAACTGGATTCAAGTGAATGTATCTAAGATCAGCCCGTACTTTATTTTCATTTGTGCTTAATGCTATATGCTCTAAAAAGCATTTGTGGGAAGCTTAACATGTCTATACCAGAAAAGATTCATTGTGTAATCTTCTCAACCCTTGAGTAAGCTCTCTTATTCGAAATGTTGTAGATAAAAACCCAAAGTGACCCATTTGCATTTGTGGTATACTGTAGTATCCTCTTTCTTGCCCACTTTTCCATGTCAGATGTGTTGTTAAAATTGTTTTCAGTGACGTGGCATATGTGGCTACAACACACTAGGACTGGGTGATATAGCTAAATATTTTCCAGCCTTTTGAATATTATTTTATAATTATAAGTCTTGATATGTAAGCTGTATGTTCTGAAATGGCTTAGGGTGACTTTTGTTTATTTCACTTTCATTAAAGAAGCAGCCATTGTTGCCAATTAGATGTTTAATGTTAGAACTAAAATACTCAAGCATTCATTCCACACTTTTTTTCTCCACTAAATTTACACAGGAAGAATATTTAATTGTTTTGATGTGTGTTCACCAGTATAATAGCTAGTAAAATTATGTTTAAATAAATATTGCTGTATTTATTTATTAACTAAAATACACTACCTTTCAAGAGTTTGGGGTCAGTCTCTTATGCTCACCAAGGCTACATTTATTTGCTCAAAATACAGTAGAACAGTAATATTGTGAAATTTCTAATATGCTGATTTGGTGATTTTAAGAAATATTTTTATGATAAATGTTAAACATTTTTGCAGCTTAATGTTTTTGTTTAAACTTCATGTTTTTTCATGTTCAAGTTCAAAAGAACAGCATTTATTTGATATAGAAAGTTTTTTTGTAACATTACAATTGTTACTTATCAATTTAATGTTAACTTGCAAAAAATAAAATTACTAATTTATTTAAAAAATGTATGAACCGTTCTTTAGTGTTGATGCAAATTGTTTGAGTTTAAAATTGATTTACTTAAATGGACCATTTGAATGGATTCACATAAACGTACCAACTTTAACACATTTTTAGCTCTACAAAACTTTTTGGCCTCATCTAACAAGTCTTTAGGAAAAAATACTCTGATTCATGATGCTGCCTAATTTTATTTTGCCAGCAAAATCATTGCTAATATTTTATGAATATTTTCTATATCGCCTAGTCCTTCAACACACATGCCCTTCGTTGCAGCGTCGCTCCAGTGGGTTCCATTCAGTTCTTATGTCATCTGGAAGACATCCTGTGAGCTCTGTGCTAACTGCGGAACAGGGGACACTGGCCAAATGATTCCGGAACTCAATCCCAGGTCTTCTCTCACAGAAGAAAAACAAAGCTTTAAATTCTTGGCTCAGATTTCTTTGTTTTCTTTTGCCTTGTGACCTGGAGTTATGAATGGGCTGCTCAGACAGGCCAAATGACATTCACTCTCACACTGGCTTTCACTTGCTTGTGTCCTCACTGCTCTGTCTCTTTCTTTTTTCTAGAAGTTCAGGGTGGTCTCCAAACTTGGAGGCTTAGATGATTTCTTGACTAGAAAAGAGGCTTAGTATTAGCATAGTATTTAGTGTTGTAAATAGAGGTAGATTTTTGTATTTTTTTAAACAAAATGGAGAAGTCAGAAAAGTCAGTGTTAAGATGTTCTAGGTGGTTGCTAGGGTGTTGATAAGGGGTTGCTTGCTGGTCTCTAGATATGGCTGTCATCTGCAAGGCGGAAATCATTGTCTTTTTTTCCCACTGAAGGCAGATTCATTTTATAACATTTCACGCTTTGAAATGGCATATTTCAAACATTTTAAACGCTACTTGTTTCTTTAGTTCATGTTTTGGCCATTCAAATGTCTGGATACAGCATTTAGCAGTTTCCCAGAAAATATCCGCCATGCGTCATAAAATTCATAGACTAACATAATTCAGCCAGTTAGATGGAGCTCAAACGTTGTGTGTACTCAAATCACTTCTCCAGTGAGTGAGAACAAAATCATCAGGTTTTTATTATTCCAGCACTTTTGCGCCTGAATAAAGAGCTGCCTGTCTTTTGATAATGATGATTATACAGTAATGACTATCACAACAATAACACAATCTGTAGCCGGGATTTGTACCCTCATTAAATAAAATAATGTATATGAAAAATGTTTCAGCTTGTTGGAACACACCCTAGTCACACCACCATCTCTGTGTGTGTGTGTGTGTGTGAGATGACTTGTTATTCTAGCTGATTAAAGCATTGATTACAGCTATTTTTAAATGTTCAGGTTGCCAGTTTGCTGCAGGGTGTTGGCAAATCTATCTTAATAGTTTATCTCCTGGATAAGAAACAATGCAATAAATGAGTAGCTCATTCAAAATAATGCTCATTTTGTCTATTTTTACCTTGTTGTTCTAACCCTAAATTATTTCCTTTTATCTGTGAAACCCAACAGAAGTCAGCATGTCAGAGCTGCTCTTTGCTATAAAAGGAGCATGGATGATCTATACTCCCAAACTCCAAAAAAGCTTAAAAGCATGAAGAAATAAAGTATCATAAAAGTAGTCCTTACAACTTGTGAGCTATATTACAGTTCTAATATACCTATTTGATATTTTTGTGTATGAAAATGTACGTTTTTTTTTTTTTTTTCTTCATCAAAATTCATCAAAAGTGACAGTAAAGACATTTGTTTCATATTAAGGTTGTTGGGGGAATCCTGAAGTATGATGTATGAGGGGAAACCCCAGTACTGCAGCACAGCGCTGCTATATAAAAGCAATATATGTCTTCCTTAGATGTAATATTTGATCTGTACTACAGCATCAGGTGGGAATAACGTTATAATTTAGTTCGCGGTAGAGAAAGCTACTTACATGTAGGCTATACACAGGGAAATAACCGTGAAGACATTGAATTAAACGTAAGTGCAACTTTTGTGTCTTTTACCAGCTTTTCTGCATATATACTGGCCATGATATTCATCATATATGCTTACCATACTTGCACCATTTCTGTAAATCCGTTTTTGTGAATGGAATTGTCAATGAATGACTCTCATAAGCCGTTACTTTGGTCTTTGTCTACAGCCCCTAGCGGCACCTACTGGTGTGGCCGACGAACAGCACAGATGTGCAGTGTCGAATTTGAACCACTGAATTTTTATTTTACTTTATTTATCCTTTTATTTTACCAGGAATAATCCCATTGAGATATAAATCTATTCTACCAGGGAGTCCTGGCCAAAATGGAAGCACACAAAGTTTTAAATAAAACTAATTCCAAAGACACACAAAACGAGAAATACAAGGAAAAAAAGTCCTGTCCAGCACTCATATAACTGCAGTTCTTAATAAAAAATAAATATAAATATTAATATTAAGTAAAACTTTTTGTTTTTTAAAGTAAAATATTAAGTAAAAATTTGTGGAAGCGAATGTGTAAAGCGAAATAAAATGGACCAAAAATTGCCTGTTGAGTATTATAGGTTGTATTTTTAAACAGACCGAATATTTTGGAAGTGAAATCTGAAAGGTGAATAAGGATTATTGGATTTTTAATAATGAAAATGTATGCGAAATGTTTTCAATTGAAATATTCACTGCTTATATTTACAGCTGTTGGATTTCAGTCCATAAACATGCAAGCTCTAAAAATACAATGCATAAAAATGCAAGGCATGTTTTTTTTTTTTTAATTAGTGTAATTCAACAAGCTTTTTTATTTCAAATACTTGAGTCATTATTTTACTTCCATACATTGCTCCTTATCTTCATCCAGAGAAGTTGGGAAGAACCTGACAGCAGCATAAACAACCCCAGTAATATCCAATACGTCCATAGAAATGTGTTTTGCATTTGACGTAAGTGGATTAAAACAGTGGCCACTAGCCAGTAACACACCTTCTGTATGTGAGTACATAATTTGTGCTATGCATTGGGGAATGAGACGAATGGCGGTAAAAATAACCATACTACGCAAATAATCAGAATAATGAAAATCTTATGTAAATGGGAAGAGTTTTACTCGTGTCATGTAAACATCTTACTGCGATTTAAGTCCTTACTCTGATTATTGTAAAAAAAATAAAAAAAATCACATGTAAACGTAGTGATTTATGTTACAAAAGACATTCTTTTGAACTTTCTATTTGTCAAATCCTGAAAAGAATGTATCATGGTTTCTACCAAAATATTAAGCACAACATTGGTAACAAGAAATGTTTCTTGAGCAGCAAATCAAATCCATGTATCATTTGTTCAGTCATTTTTTTTATTTAATATTGAAAGAAGAAAAATGAGAATATGGCTCCTTTTTAGTTTTTTTTAGTTTTTTTTTTTTTTTTAAACGAAAAACAAGAATTCAGCTTGATTTTTCGTTCAGGGGAAGGAAAACGAATAAACTGCTTGAATATTCGATTTCTATACATGGGCAGGAATTAAATGCCCCTTTCTTCTGATTGGTCAGCCAAAGGCCAAACCGTGCCGTCGTCAGTTCTTCCTCAGTTCCACACAGCAGAATAATATAAATTAATACTCAATATTAATGAAATAAACTCAGCAAATCAAAGACTGCTGCATATTTCCTGTGCACTTCAATACTGGTCTGCGCTTGACCGTAGGTGCGTTTATTTGCTTAGAGTTTAACCCATCACAACTTATTGGAACTGTGTGAACTAGGGTAACTACTCACCTTAATGTTGTTCTAAAAGCTTATTACCTTTTTTTTTTTTTTTTTTTTTTTTTTTTTTCAGAACACACACGCACACAAAGTCCTGCTCGCACTTGCCTATTTAATGTCAGAGAATGGTGACTCACTTTTTTTTTTTTTTAAGCAGATGCAAATCTGTCATAAAATAATCCTATGCAACTCGTGCCATATTTTCCAAGCGTTCTGAAGGTATACTGTAGGGTTTGGTGAGAAACAAACTGATATGGCAAATTATTAAATTTATAAAAATCATGCACTGTGTGTGAGTGTGCAGCAGTTTGCGGTGCGTCCTTTGGAGATATCAATTATAATACATTCACAAGGCCTACATTATAAAACTCAGAAGAAGGGTATGTATTTTAATCTCTCTGTTGTTATCTGAATGTCAGATAGTCAGAATGACATCTTGCGTGTACGTTATAGACCTATTATATACCCAAACCTAAGTCAATGCATTATTCTTTCCTTTTTGTATTGGTGTGTAAAAATACTTAATTTACAACTAATTATATTTAATTTATATTTAATTTCATCGTTAGTCTGGTTGTTTGATGAGAAAAAGATTAAATGTTTTTGCAAAAAACGCGTTAAGAATCCGTACAACCGCAGCTGAGGAGGACTATTATTCTGCTGTGCGGAAGTGAGGAAGAACTGATGACAGCATGCTTTGGTCTTCAGCTGGCTATTCAGCAGAAATGGGCATTTAATTCCCGCCCATGTGTAGAAATCAAATATTCAAGCTATTAATTTTTCTTCCCCTGAACAAAAAATGAAAAATCAAGCTGAATTTTTTTTTTTTTTTTTTTTTTTAAAGGAAAAAGGAGCCATTTTCTCATTTTTCTACTTTCAATATTAAATAAAAAAAACGACTGAACGAATGATACACAGATTAAATCAGCATTCGAATGATTTCTGAAGGATCATGTGACACTGAAGACTGATGATTAATGATGCTGAAAAATCTTACAGACCTAATTCAATGACTTCTAAACTCTGCATAACATCTCTTTGTGTTTCTTTGAAGACAGAAAATAATAAATGTTCAGAATGACACGGGGTGTGTAAAAGATGACAAAATGTTTTTTGAATAGTTTTTGGGTGAACTATTCCTTTAATTCCTGAAATATCCTGTCAAGTCGAAGACATAATGAAGATATGTATGCCTCTGCTATTGCTTAGTGAAGTCCATTTTAGGTGAAATAAAACAATTTCTCACTTTTTAAGCGTTTGCACATGTCTAAGCTGTATTTTTATGAAACTCTGCTGTGTTGTTTTAAATCAGAGTCTAAAAAAGGCTTTATTTTCTTTCATTTTATTCTATTCTGCCATGATAGTGTGTTTCCAAACTACACACAGCTGAGCTGAAATTGCCCTCTTCCAGAATGTCTGCAGAGAGTTACAACAAAGCAGGGACTCTTAAATCAACCCTGGATGCGAGTCTGGCCCTGGACCCCAGGAATAAATTACTCAAATATTATATTGGTCAAATCATGATGAAGTTTCCTCTCCGGGCTGGGGGCCAGTGCCCATGTGCTGCACTGCTGTGGAAACAGAGTTGAATGAAAGCAGTGGAGATCACGACATATCAATGACCGTATCTCAGACGATTCTGAATCTCAATGAATTAGGGGTTAAACGGATCGTAGTTGATCCGTGATCCGTACAGGACCAGGCCCCACGGTTCGGTACGCATGTGATTCGCGGATTCATTGCAAGTTTAGCCTAACCACCGTAGAGTGAAAGTTTATAATTTGCAGGTGTGTTGTCTTTTCAGTTTACACATTCAATAGATTTTAAACCATTCCAGTGCTAGAAGAGGCAAAAGAGAATTTAATTTGTTACTTGCGCTGTTATTTGTGCACACAGCCACACACACACAGAGAGAGGGATGCATTTCAGATAGTGTGCTAACTCCGAATTGTTTCCTCTTTCGCGTCTCCTTGCACTTGGATGGACACATACACAAAATTTTGTCAAAATACCAGTCTCTGCAAGTGTTTGTGTTCTTCGTCTTAAGTGAACGTAAACAGTTCACTGAGAAAGAAATCAGATGTGCATTATTATATTGGATCCGTGCATTAAGTCTTAAAGTGACAGCGGCCTATGAATACATGCTGCTGTCCATGCCATTAATGTTAATCAAACAACAGAACACAGCTTTAACAAAGATTAATCTATATCAAATTTATACAGTGAAGACTATAGTGTTATTTTGCATTTAATTATTAAATTTCTGTACCTGAAATGAATACTACATTTAGACCTTACTTTATTTGTAACTGTTATTTTGTATTTATCTATGCTTGTAATTGGTGTATTTTTTCTTTTTTTTTTTATTGACTGTTCACTTGCCTTTAAGAATGTTAGTTTTTGCTGTCTTATTGGAATACTTGGGGCCCGTCCACATGGAGACGAGTTTAGCTGAATACGCAAATTTTTTGTATCGTATAGGCGTTTCGTCCAGACCGGGTCCCAGAGTGGATAAATCTGAAAACAACGCCCTTGCGTTTTCGTGTGTACAGCCAACCCATATATTTTGTGAAAATACCCCACGTGTCGACCCTAGTCAGACAGCGCTAAAAGCACAAAACAGC
This sequence comes from Ctenopharyngodon idella, assembly GCF_019924925.1. Classification (NCBI taxonomy): domain Eukaryota; kingdom Metazoa; phylum Chordata; class Actinopteri; order Cypriniformes; family Xenocyprididae; genus Ctenopharyngodon; species Ctenopharyngodon idella. The sequence continues at coordinate 19,728,982 of NC_067233.1, read as the reverse complement.
AACAACAACAACAATAGCGGACTACAGCTTGTGTTTGTGCTGCAGAAGCTACTGAGCCTATTAGCTTTACTAAAATAAAGGATAGGGAAAGCTCTGACTTCGTGTGGACATAGCCTTAATGTGTTCTTTAAGTATTATGGAAAGCAAAGTTACCCCCCCCCCTCCCCACCCCCAAATATGTAATATAATCTGAACCGTGAGTTTTGTGATATGTTGAACCACTACAATGAATGATTCAAGAGAAAGACAGGGCTCTTGTTTAAGATTTTTTGGACACTGCTCAAATTGGCCTCGCCAAATGTATGGTGCACTCATTAAGACCTCTACGATAAAACTTTCGGCACTGCGCTCATTGCTAAACCATGATTAGCCTTGGCGAGGATCACTACGAGGCCCTCGGAGAGACACGGCATATATTAATGCCAGCCAAGTGCTTAACTTAACGCCATGGTGCCACGCAGAGGGTTTGGACCGAAGTGCTTTACCATCAGACCATGAAAGTAGGCCTCCGTACGTTTGAAGCCAGAATACATTGATTCTCCGGTGATGATTGAGCGAGCAACTCAACAAAGACGTTGCGGTCATCTCTCGGCTGTGAAATGGCAGGGGGGCAATAGAGATATCTGTTCCTGCTCGTTCCCGGTGCCTTTGAAGAGCAGAGGGGTTTCCCTTTAATTGCTTGGATTTCAATCTACTTCACATGATGTATTCTGTTTGAAACTGCTTTGCAGAGCTCCCTAATGAAGCAGCGAGGAGCGAGCGGGCCCTCGCTCGGTGGCAGGCTGCCTGACTGAAGCTGTCGTTCGTGCACAGGCGACCTAGTTGCATAAATTCAGCGCCGCCTCTGAGCCAGAGTTCGAACCGAGTTCACCACCACTTTCACAGCTATTGATCTCGCAGGATGATCAGATGTCCCATTTATTTTTTTGTTATTCTGTATTTTTAATGATTCATCTAATGTTCTCTGAAAAATATTTAGGTTTTTTTCATCACTGAAAGAACTTAAAACATCACTCAGGTTTTTTTTTTTTTTTTTCGTTTTTTTTTTTTTTTTGCTGTGATTTATTGTACTAACAGGCAAAATTGCAAAAAAAGAAGACACCTCATGAAAGCCGTTGGAACACATGCCATCAACAGATCTATATTTCTGGTTCTTGTTCTAGTTTAGTACATTTTGCTTTATGACATTATTTTCATGACAATTAAGCACCAAAAATCAGAAAAACAATCAGAATTTTTTTTTTTTTTTTCATGAGACCCTTTGTGTAGTTAAAATCTTAGATTTGGACCACAAATCAGTTATTGATTTCTGCATTTTGTTTTTGGCCTTAAAGGAATACTCCACCCAAATGTAAATTGTCATTTACTCACCTTTTTATTTCCTTCTGTGAACCATAAAAGATTATTTTTTATTTTTTTTATTTTTTTTTTCAGAAATGTTTTTTGTTTTTGGTCCATACATTGGACATCAGTCGGCTCCAATGCTGTTCTCAACATTCTTCAAAATATCTTCTTTTGTATTCCAAAAAAAAAAAAAGTAAGACATACAGGTTTGTAACTACATGAGGGTGAGTAAATCATGATAGAACTTTAATTTTTGGTTGGCGTATCACTTTAAATGCTCTTGAGGTCAGTTCACACTGCACCGACAGACGCCGACAAATGGCAACAGACATTTTGTTGGGTTTTGTAGGATCGGTGTGTTAGGCGTTGGTCGGCTCTTGTTTTCACCAATTGAACATGTTGAATCGGCATTTGTCGGGTCGTGGAATGTCTGAGAAGTGACCTACTGTAATCTGGTGATTGTCAGTGTCTGTCAGTGCAGTGTGAATTGACTTTAATATAGAGGCTGCTTATAAGCCTAAAATGAAAAAATGCAGCTGTAGACTAGGTGACGACAACAAAGAGGCTTGAGTATTTGCATCTGTCAAAAAAAAGTTTGGTTACTTGTGTCTACACCAGACATGAGTGAAACTAGATCACTCCCATTATAATCAACAGAGCTGCCCAAACTGGAAGCGGCTGTTCAGTTGGCCTTATTTCTATTTTTGATGAAGTAGTCTGTCTGAAAATGAAGTTATTTACATGCATGTGTGAATTGATTGCTTTGTATTATAGTCCTTTTATATTTAAACCATTCTGAGTTTTAATACATAAATGTAATTTGAGTTTGAAAGTTTACATATGCTAACTTTAATAATGACGACAATGATGAAACTGAGCAGGATTATTTTCTTTACTGTATTACAGTAACAAGAATACTATATCTTTGTGCAAAATATAACTTCTCATTTTTATCTTTTGATTTTGGGCTTAACAAACCTGTCAGGCAGCTTCAGTTCTCTCTGTTAAAGCCATGCTTTTGTAATAGGCCGGCCTGTTGAAAGATGTAGAGCAGGATTACAGATAGAGTTTGTGTGTGGTTTCAGGGAGTGAGGGTGATTAAAAGTTTCCCCAGAAGACAAGAACTCAGGGATGGCCAAACACATGTCAGAATGCCAAGATGTATGTGATTTGTTGAGGTCCTCTGAGTTTTTTGTGCCTGGAAAATGGAAATGGTGATGTCCTAATGTGTGCAGCTTGACTTGATATAGGCATGTATCATATGAAAATTAGATTAAAGAGTGTGGGGTGTCTGTAGAATGTGTGTGTATGGGTGAAAGGAAAAAAAAACAAGGGTCATTGCAAGGGCCATGCAGAAACCGGGTGTTTGTTGAAACGTAAGTCTTAAAGGTATCGACACAAACAAAAAGGTTTTTAGAGCAAGTAATTTTATCTGTGAACTTAAAGGAAATTAAAATTTTTAATTTTCTTTAAAGGGGACCTATATTATGGCCTTTTTCAAGGTCTTGATTTTGTTTTTGAGGTATGCTAGAATAGGTTTTCGTGCTTGAATGTTAAACACATTATTTTTCACATATTTTACGTTGTTGCAGAACCTCTCCTTCCAGTCTGTCAGTAACGCTCTGGGGTGCGTTTCCCATACAACGACATAACTCGCTGCTTAACTACCATAGTACAATGCATCGTTGAAGAAATGAACTAGCTAGTCATGACTGTTTTGTCGCAAATTACCCCCCATTTTTTGTGTATGCTTTGAGCAAGAATTATTTAAATGAGGAATATTGTGACGTGTTCATTCCTGGAAGAAAGCTCAAGACTGCAGTCGAGATTAGACATCAACTGATTGAATGGTTTTGCCGATTATGGATTTTTGCTGGTATGGATTTTTCAGCACCATTTTTCTGGAACAATCGGTTATCAGTTCCAAAATATTCATTCCGACAGAAATCCATACCAATAATCTTTCCGGGTTGCGTCCATTGCTGGAGCGGCTGAGAAGGGTCTGCAGTCATTATACAGTATGAGAGCGGCCTCTAGAGGCGAAATAAAATGATCACTGATGCCTCATGGTGTTTGTTTTGACACGTGAGTCTGCGCACTGCACAGAGCGGGACACTTCAGATGTCATAGACATAAAAACATAGACAGCGAAGCAGTATGTATACAGCACACTACCGTATGTTTTCATATCATTATAAAGTAATTATTTTGTTGACTATATGCTGCATTAGTGAAGAACAGCAATATGTTGGCCGTCGAGGCTGAGAGGACGCTAACTTATAGTACCTCAAGCGGTTAAACCAATGTGACAAAAACACATCAAAGTCCAACCTAAGTGTTTAATGTGTTCTAAAATAGAAGCAAATCTATATAAAGAGTTCACATACAATATACACGTCTAATTTCAATGCTAAGGCCTTTGTGTAGATACTTAAAGTTGACCGTTTTTAAGCATGACTGTTTGGATTTATATGAAGTGGTAACAATTTCAGGGCTCTACGCTAGCATTTTTCTTTAGGAGCGCTTGTGCTCCTAATAAAAAAAATTTAGGAGCACTTTCTGATCAATAACAGACACTAACTTTCCTATTATAGGGCGATATTTGAGTCCATTTGTAACATTAACTAATGTTAATAAAAGTATTGTTCATTGTTAATTTCATCATGTACAGGTACTAATGCATTTTTACATTTTAAAGTTGTATCTCTTAACATTAGTTAATGCACTATGAACTAACATGAATAATCAAGGTATAATTAATATATTAATATTTATTTATATTTAAAAGTACCATACATTTTCATGGTTCAGTAATGTTTTTCAATTTTTTCAGAAACAGTGCTTATTGATATAGAGAATAACTCCCTTTGGAGTGGCTTTATGCTTTGTAACTTTGCAGACCTTTTTCATGCTCAAACAACAACATTACACACCAAAAAAAGTTGAAAATTTAAGTATAAAAGGACCCCTTTAAATTGGTAAAACAATTTTAAACCCGTACCTCTAATGTACTTTGAGCGGCATGCCATTCAAACCACCGCTAGTCCTATTTTCTTTAATCTTTACAGTGTGATCACATTATTTCACATCCACAACTTTTAAACACATCAGTCTGCCATCCCTAGAGATCCAAAGAACTGTCTAGAACAGTGTGAATGCTGAACTCAGGTACCTAATGAATGTTGAAATTCCTCCTGTATGGTTTAGGTTTGGACTGAGGCCATTGAGCTGTGGTTTGGCAGAGGTCATTTTGCGCTGGCTATTTATTTCATGGAGGGCTATAATTGCTCATTTTTACTGAAATTAGGCTACAGCAGGAGGAGTCCAGAAGCCTGGCCTCATTGGCAGCAGTTTGGCATTGGCGCTTTCCTCTCAGGACACGCACATGGAGAGCTCTCCTCATTCCTATTCTAGTTTGCCTGCAACATCCACATGCATTTCACATTGTCAAATTCTTAATGCTTTAATTTCCACTTTTGTAGGGCATTTTAATGTTAGTCAAAGATTCTCTCACTAAAAACAGTTTAGGAACTTCTTATGATTTGAAACTTGTAAATGTGGGCTCTGGGCAGTCATATGATAATTTGCTTATTGTGACGACACAACAATTGCGACTTCTGAATGACCTGTTACTTACAGTTTAAATAAATATTCTGGATGAACTAGGGAGGCAACTTTGAGTTGTAAATATTACGTAGTACATAAAAATCTTTTATTTCCAAAGAGCAAGAACATTTCTGTTTTCCATGATATGGCCCCTTTAAGGGCTTATAGTTTGAAATATGAGGAAAAGAACACATTCCATTTAAATAACACTGCATTTTTCAGAAATATGTCCTCAGACCAACTTTATAATCCAAAACATTCACCCTGTGTTAGCAGAATGGAGAGCAATGTGCTTTTCCCATCTTGTCTTCATAATACACACCACATCTAACATGGACTCTTGTAAACAGACATTACTGCTGGTTGTTTCTGGTCAGATTGTGTAGAAGGCCACTAATGGAGGTGGTTTTAGATCAGTGTTTCTCACTCATGCTCTAGATTCCCATGCACATGTGTCAGCTGTTGTGGAGGTGAGCAGGACTTCATTTAACAGTTTATTCTTGTTGCTCTTCCGTGGTAGCTAGTCTGTGGCTGGGTTAACAAGTATATTAAATTGACACATGGAATAGGGTTCAAATGTCCAAGTCTACTTTTTTGTTTCTGATTTTTATGAGTTGCAAATATTACATTGTGTGTGTGTGTGTGTGTGTATATATATTTTATGCATTTATGCATATATATATATATATATATATATATATATATGCATAAATGTGCATATGTATTTTTAACTGAAATTTAACTGGAAAAAATACATATTTTACAGTTTAAAATCACATATTATGTATTTATTTCTTAATCCTATTTCTTTTTCATTCAAAATCATAATGTGTCTTAATCACGCTTGTTGTATACAGACACTCTCCAAAGCAGCAGACCTCTGGCGTTTTGGGTGGTATTGAGCGGGTTTCTTCCACACCAGTGGACATGTACCCATTACAGATCATGTGCACTTTACTAATGAGCTGATGAGCTGTTGAATCAGGTGCCATAGGAATACAAGTGAGATAAGGAATACATCCAAAATACGCATTGCTTATTGGTCCCTGGGAGCAGCATTGAGTAATACACAAAGTGCCCAGATCAAGAAAATACAATAGGGTATCACATGACTTTAACTGGGATTAAGGTTTCCAACTGTTTGCATTCTTGCTCAAAGCCGGTGCAACACAATTCTTTCAGTAGTTGAATTTTACATTTACCAAAACCCATTTTGCTACCACAGCAAACACAACTGTACAGTACACAATCCCTAATGTAAACATATTTATTTCCTTTTCAGGTAAATATTTATAGGAGGAGTAATAATAATAATAATAATACTAATAATAAGAATAAGAATGTAAAACTACATTGTATGTATGTAGCTTTTAAGTATTTTTCACTTAAGTAAACAAGTTTTTTTTTTTTTTTTTTTTTTTTTTTTTTCTAATTATTCAGGTCAACAAAAAAAAAAATTATAGCAGTGAGTGGTTTTTCTCTTTCTTGTTAAATATTATTACTACTACTTAACTGTTGTATTGACTGAGTATTGGTGCTTTTGAAATCTGTAGTCCAGAGACATGATGTACATGTGACTGCATGTTCAGTTCATGCTGATGTAAAATAAGAGGCAACTTGGTTTCAACACGCTAATTCATATCGTCAGAGAAGAGCTTGTCCAATTGTTTCATTACAATGGTGAGCATAAGAGTGATTTGTGGTATTTTTGGAGGTGGAATGGCCTACATATGGGCAAACAGAGCTGTCTGTGTAGCTTGGAGCGCTTTCTGACACTCACTAATGAAGGCATGTTTGGGATTGTTTGGCGTGGGAGTATCAGCAGTGTGTTTCTTACAGTATGGGGTGCTGAGAGGAGGGAGAAGGAGAATGTGATGATCCTGGAAGAAAAGAGGGTGAGAGAGAAGGAAAACAGTATGGTTTGAAAGTGGGGGGCAGGGTTGATAATTCAGAACACGTTTTTCTCATGCATGGTGGGGGGTGGGGGTGCTATGAGCTTCATGCACTAAAAAAAACCTAGCACAAGTGTGTGATCAGTCACTGACAATGGTTTGATGGAACCCAATAACATTGTCTAGAAATTAAGAGACACTTTAGATGACTTTTTGTTCCAGGAAGCATTGTAGTGGAACCATGGTGAAGTTATAGTATTAGATGGTAATGGTACTGAATCAGATGGGAATTACATGAGACTAAATTATCATGTTTATGTACCATAACAAAGTTAGTCCATATAAAACTATTGACTCTTACAATGGAATGAATCAATACTGAATTTACTTAAACCATTTTTACACCAATGACACCATTTTCTTTAAGAGCTACAGTGCAGCTAAAAATTATATACCAGTTATCACTGTAAAGCTGCTTTGACACAATCTGAGTTGCAACTTCTTCATCCGGTGCTTCTCCATCCGGATCGGATTCTGGGTCGAACTGAAACGCTTGAACGACTGCGTGTCTACGAGCCATTGCGATACATCCACTGTCAACATTAGCGCATGGAACCGTGGCCGCAAGCTGGTTAAGACCACACCCACCCTCCACCTTGCCCCGCCTCTCTCCTCCTCATTAGCATTTAAAGCTACAGACCCAGAAACAGCACGTCCTGAGGAAAGCTCATTGTGGGACTGTCTCGTAGTGGCTGAAATTCTGCACCAAGGCTGAATTTCAGGAAAAAGACTTATACATACAGTACTAGGAACCACTTAGGCCTATATAAAAGCATCCAAAAAGTAGCATGTCATGGGACCTTTAAGAGCTCGCTCAGGTACTGGGGAGCTAAACCATTTAGTGCTTTGTAAGTAATTAACAAGATTTTAAAATCTATACGATGTTTAACAGGGAGCCAATACAGTGTTGACAGAACCGGGCTAATATGGTTATACTGCCTGGTTCTAGTAAGAACTCTAGCTGCTGCATTTTGTATGAGCTGTAGTTTGTTTATCAAGTGAGCAGGGCAACCACTCAGTAGAGCTTTACAGTAATCTAGCCTTGAGGTCATGAATGCATGAACTAACTGTTCCCTCTTTGTCATTGAGAGCATATGTCGTAGTTTAGATATATTTTTAAGATGGAAGAATGTGGGTTTTACAAATGCTAGAAATGTGGCTTTCAAATGAAAGATTGGTATCAAAGAGCACACCCAGGTTCCTAACTGACGACGAAGACTTAACAGAGAAGCCATCAAGTGTTAGACAGTATTCTAGGTTATTACGTGGAGAGGTTTTTGGTCCAATAATTAGAATCTCTGTTTTTTTCTGAATTTAGTAGTAGGAAATTACTGGTCATCCAATTTTTTTATATCAGCTATGCATTCCGTTAATTTTGTGAATTGGTAAGTTTCGTCAGGGCACGAAGAAATATAGAGCTGAGTATCATCAACGTAACAGTTAAAACTAACGCCATGCTTCCTAATGAGATCTCCCAAGGGTAGCATGTACAGAGTGAAAAGCAACAGTCCTAGTATTGAGCCTTGCGGTACTCCATATTGAACTTGTGATCGATATGACATCTCTTCATTTACTACTACAAACTGATAACAGTCAGATAAGTATGATTTGAACCATGCCAATGCAATTCCACTAATGCCAACATAATTTTTGTGATGATACTGCCTTTTCTAGTATTTTTGACAGAAAAGGTAGATTCGATATCAGCCTGTAATTGACTAATTCTCTAGGATTTTTTTTTTTTTTTAATAAGAGGTTTAATAATAGCCAGCTTAAAAGTTTTTGGTACATATCCTAGTGATAAACATGAATTAACGATATTAAGAAGAGGATCTATGACCTCTGGAAGCATCTCTTTCAATAGTTTAGTCGGTATAGGGTCTAACATACATGTTGATTTTGATGATTTAACAAGTTTAGACAATTCTTTCTCACCTATAGCAGCAAATGAATTGATTTTTTTCCTCAGGGATACTACAAATGCACTGTCTGACGCAATACTGTAGTAGACGGTTGCATGGTTATAATTTTCTCTCTAATATTGTCAGTCAATAGTTTCTGTTGCAACATTGAGTAACTCATCACTCTGACGAACAGGGAGAGGGCCAGAGCAAATTGCAGTGTCTGACATTGTACTTGCGAGTTCACACACCTCTTTAATGTTAATTTTAGTGATCTCCGTCTGGCGAAGTCGAACATCATTAGTGCCGACGTGAATAATAATCTTAGCGTATTTACGATTAGCATTAGTCAGCACTTTTAAATTTGCTTTGATGTCAGGCGCTCTGGCTCCCGGCAAACATGTGACTATGGTGGCTGGTGTCTCTATTTTCATGTTCTGTGTAATAGAATTGCCAATAACTAGGGCACTTTCAACAGGATTCTCAGTGGGTGTGTCACTGAGTGGGGAGAACCTGTTTGATGTTCTAATCAGAACTTTTTTATTATTATTATTATTATTATTATTATTATTATTTGTTACATTTATATAGCACTTTTCTGGGTACTCAAAGCGCTTTACATATGGAAGGGGGTATCTGCTCAGCCACCACCAATGTGCAGCATCCATCTGGATGATGCGACGGCAGTCATATTGCGCCAGAACGCCCACCACACACCAGCTTATTGGTGGAGAGGAGACAGAGTGATAAGCCAATCAGTATATGGGGATGATTAGGAGGCCATGATGGACAAAGGCCAATGGGCAAATTTGGCCAGGATGTCGGGGTTACACCCCTACTCTTTTTGAAGGACATCCTGGGATTTTTAATGACCACAGAGAGTCAGGACCTCGGTTTTAATGTATCATCCGAAGGACGGTGCTTTTTGACAGTATAGTGTCCCCATCACTATACTGGGGCGTTAGGACCCACACAGACCACAGGGTGAGCACCCACTGCTGGCCTCACTAACACCTCTTCCAGCAGCAACCTAGTTTTCCCAGGAGGCCTCCCATCCAGGTACTAACCAGGCTCAGCCCTGCTTAGCTTCAGTGGGCAACCAGTCTTGGGCTACAGGGTGATATGGCTGCTGGGAACAGAAGAGCTGTGTTTTTTTTCCCCACGACTAGACCGTCTCACAGTCACCCAATTGCCTTGCTGCGCAGGCTCTATAGCCGGAACCGAACAATGTACAAAGTTCACTAAGCTAGTCGCATCCAAAACAGTATCTAAAGCCCTTACATTCTTACTATCCTCGATTAAAGTTTGGATGCATGTCTCTAATTCTGAGATTTTCTCTGTCAGCCTGACTATCTCCCTACATTTATGGCATGTGAATCCCTCGTCGCTGACAGAGAGAACTATGCTAAGCATGTGACAGGCAGAGCAAGTAACAATAGAAGGAGAGGATGACATGACTCACCATGTTTGTAGACTGATCCGACTTACCACAGCTGTTTGAACGCGTAGAAAAAGGAGTGCGCAAGAGACTGATGACAAGTTAATAAGCTAGCGAAATGCTAACGCGTTGTGATAGCGATTTAGATTAAAAGCTAGCGATGTCAGATTAATGCGATAGGCAATATTAGATATATGGTAATGATAATATAAACAACAAGAAATGATAGTAAGAGATTCAAAACAAAGCTATACGGAGCTACAGATGCAAACCACTCTGAGCAGCGAGGCAGACAGGAGCAATCGATCAACAGGATTAGGCTTTATTTCTATTAGGGTATTTAAGTAGCTTTTATAAACACCCTAGAAAAAAACAATACTGGTATGCATCTTGAGACAAAACAATGGCAGTGACATATTTTAAGATATGTCAGTGTAAGTTGCTTTCAGTTAAAACAGCTCAAACATGCATTTTAGTCTAGGACTAGCTTAAGCCTTGTCTGTGAAACCAGGGATTCATATTTTGTGTGAAGTACAATAAACGTTATAAAACTCATCGGTAAACAGGCTTGTACTAATATAGTGGATAAAAACAAGAAGAATACAAGTTATAACCATAAGTAAACTAAACTATCCATGCAGCATATATTCACAGTTTCTGACATTTATAGTGCGTCCTGACTGACTCCTGACATCAGAGAATGAGCTCTTGAAGCTCCGCCCTCTTAGGCCGAGTGCAGCAGCTCATTTGCATTTAAAAAGCACACACTGAAACGGCGCATTTTTGCTCACCCCCAAAAAGTGGCAATTTTAACATGCTATAATAAAATTATCTGTGGGGTATTTTGAGCTAAAACTTTTGAGCTAAACTTATTTTACATCTTGTAAAAGGGGGCATAATAGGTCCCCTTAAAAAAAACAAAAAAAAAAAAAACATGGTTTTACTATGGTACCAAGTTCAAATATCATTGTAAATGGTGTTCTTATACCTTAGACTTGGCTGCAGTGACCAGCTATTTTGATAATCAATAACTCTGTTGGTTATTGCTTGATTATCGGATTAGATAGTGGCCGGTGGTCTTTTTCAAACAATTTGAATATAACATTTAATTATTAAGTGTGCAAAATTGTTTAAAATATAAGCGTTAAAATACAAAGTGATTTAGGGGAAAGAAAACATTCAAGTTTCAGTTGTTTAAACCCTAAAATTTGATGTTTAACAACAAATATAATATGAATGTTTTGATATTTAAACACTTGTTTGCGGTTTAGATGCTCTATTTTACCAAAATCAGAATCTTATAGTAAAAGAATACAACAGTTATAACGGCTATAATTCAGAAGTTTGGGGTTGGTTAGATTTTTTTTTTTTTTTTTTATGTTTTGAAAAGTCTTTTAAGCTTACCAATGCTGCATTCATTGTATCAAAATTACAATTTAAAATAACTTTTCTATTTGAATATATTTTCAAATGTAATTGATAATTGTTGGCAAAGCTGAATTTTCAGCAGATCTATCAGAAATCATTCTGATATGCTGATTTGATGCATATTGCTTATCAATGTTGAAAACAGTTGTGCTGCTTAATATTTTTGTGGAAACAATGGTACATTTTCTTTGATAAACAGAAATAGTAACAAAGAAATCCATTGTAACAATGTAAAAGTGTCCTTGCTGAATAATTAATAAAAAAAAAAAATCGTACTGACCCCAAACATTTAAATGGTAATGTGTTTTTTTTTTTTTTTATGTAAAAGGTTTTTCACTACTTTTACATAACATTTACAGAACTGTGGTTCTCAGTGCTCAGTGCAAACACCGACCTTTTGTTGTTGCCGTTTTATCAATTTATCATTATTTTTATCAACTTGTTGTTTTAAGACTGGCACCCTTAGACTCGCCATCCCATGTGTTATGCTACATCAGGCTGCACTACGTTTCACTAACACCCTCAGAGGGTTGCGCTGTCAGCTTTCTCTGTAAGGAACGACGTGCTCCTCAGGCCCTCGTCTGCATTCCTGTCATCACTGGCGGCCCTGACATAACACAACAAGAAATATGAGCCACAACAGACCCAGGAAATGTGAACTCAGACCTGGAGAACTGGCACCTTGGCCTGGGCTGGAGATAACCAGACAACGAGAGCCATGGAGGAATGAAGTGTTAAGGGTTTGCAAGGCACGAAATGACAGCAGAGGGCTTTCCACTGTCGTGCCAAGATGTCCAGGCAGTGGAGTGTCGGGAAAAACATTTGGTGTTGATGGGTTGCAATTGGTCAGAGAATGTTAAATGCAAATGTGGACAATCTGAAAGACACATTTGTTTGTTTGGCTGATGCTTTTATCCAAAGGGACTTGTAATGCATTCTATGTATTCATTCCCTTGGAATCGAACCTATGACCTTGGTGTTGCTAGCTCCATGCTCTACATCCAACTAGATAAATCTTGTTACAGTAGGAGCGTTGTCTTCCTCGAAACGGTCCAGACCTCATGGAAAGTTGTAAAGTGCATTTGCCAAGACTCCTGCAGTCTGTACTAGTGAGCCAAGGTTGAATTTGACCTACAGCAGGTTTCTGCTCTCCATGAATCTGTAGTGTTCCATTAAGAGCTCTGTAACCCAACACCCTCTGCCTGCAAAGCATCACCGCTCAAGCAAACCATTTCCAAAGCTCAAAAGACACCGTTTGGTTCATCATAAATAGTTATAAATTATTTGTTCCATTCTTTGAATCATTACGAAATGTCTTTTTGTTTCCATTCAGGAAACACTGATGTCAATTTGTTTGCAGCAAGCAATGGGCACAGATTGTTGAAATTGATGAGAAAGATGGTGGAAGTCTGCTTTTTTCATGGATGGGTGACCTTTGATCTGGGGCTTATTGGAAAAACATTAGTTTCTCACTGCTCATTTGACCGGACAGAGAGGGAGTCCTCCCTCTGATTAATGATCTGCCCTGAGGAAGGTGAACGAGACCGAGAGCAAGAGCAGCCTTGTTAAATACAGTTTGTTGAAAACTAGAGCCAAATTATACTGAACAAAATGGCATCTCGCGTGCACAGCGTCTTGAGGAGATCCTGTATAAATGGTGTTTTAGGGTGTTTCCTCAATAGACCCTTTTCACATTTCTGTGTTTCTCAGTAGCGGAAGTTGTCATAGTTGGGTAAACTTTTATAGCGGTGAATGAGAGACTTCATTAAATATATTTTTTGTGTTTCCATTTGCACAAATAGCAAAAGAAAAACTTCACAATGTTGTTTTCATAACCTTCAAAAAGAGGAAAAAAATAGAGAGCGATTGATAACGGCAGTCAGAAGAGAGAAAGATGTCATTTTTACCGTCACTTCCATAGCCGCTGTATTAGAAACACCCTCACAGCAGCGTTAACTATTTTTTTTGTAATTTGATGCAACGGTAATATAATACTAAGTATAGTGCTATAAATGTAAATAAATTTTTAAAAAAAATGAAAATATAAAAAACTTTGCAGGATTTACGATATTGATGACCGTTAAAACGTGTCATCACAGTCTGTGAAAAGGGTCTATTGTTGTGACGCTATTGGACTTTCAGAAAATAAACACTTTTACTAGTTTAATTTGTGTACTAACAGTGTGCAAAATGTTACCTTTAGGAGTATAACAGTTTGTCACTGTGGCTGTAGTCTTAAAGGTATGTATACCTTTGTACCTTATCAACCCTTAAAAGGTACATTATATGCACCCTTTAGGGATAGGTACAGTACATAGGTAGATGTACCTTTTGAGGGTACTGCTCTTGTGAAGGTTCAAACTCAAACTATGTATTGAGTTTAATAGCTATTTGTGGATTGACAGTTTAGACATTTTTGGATTTAAAATGACTGATTTAAATGATTAACTTCATAGAATTTGACAAGTACACATGATTAAATATTACACTGTAAAATAAAATCTGTTCAATTTATGGTAAAAAAACAACAAAAAAAACAGCAGCTGTGGTTGCCAGAAATTTTTCGTAAAATACGGTAGCAACGTTTTAAGTTTTACAGATTTAACTTAAATTTACAGTAAAATACCATATTTCGTTAACTGATATAATGTTAATTTAACATCCTACTGAAGAACTAATATCTGTTTTGTACCTGTATAATACACTGACACCACCAAACACAATGGTGATGTGAGACACATGATGAATCAAAGTTCATCATAAGCAGCTTCTCCACCAGCTGAGAAGGTTAATACTAATATATAGAAGGTGCACAGTGTCATTTACACGAACACTAAACACCATCATGGTAACACACATGATTTGAACACACTTTTTAAAACTTTATTTAAAACTAAAATCAATTTTCGCGAATTGAGTATTGAATATTTGAATATAATTGAATATTATGTTTAATATATATTAATGATGATGATAATAATAATAATAATAATAATAATAAAAATAAATTTTAGATAAGCAGTTTTATGCATGTAATCATTCAAGTTTATTCATGTTCATAGATTAAGATTAAAAAGTGGCTAAATTAAATGAAGGCATGCTAAAAAAAAAATTTTTTTTTTTTTTTTTTTTTTTTTTAGTTTTAATAAAAATCCCTGGGAGACAAAGTGCCAAAAGTTGTAAAGTAAACACCTTTTAATGTATGCCTTTTATTTAAACACCTTTTATTTCTAATTATACCTTTTTTAATACAGTTCGGACCTAATATCCTTGTGTGTATGGATAAGATTTTCTCGTAAATATCCATTATTGTTCTTTTTGTGTGTTGCTGTGACTATCGTATTCCCCTCTGCAACTCTGACTAAATAATGCAATGTGTTTTTGCTGTGCATTAAAGAGAGATCGAGATCCTGTCGCATTCTCTCTCCATTTGCTGCTAAGGAGTGATTGGCTGTGTTCTCAAACAGCTGCGCAATTGCCCTCCTGTCAGGAGAGGTAGGGAGGGATGACAGCGTGACAGAGCGAGAGAGAAAGGGAGGGAGAGATCTCCATTCACCATTCCACACTGCTCCCCGAACCCCCTTTTTCCCGCTCTCGCTGCCGTGGAGGGATCTCTTTAATTGCATTCCAGAGGAATTTCTCTTGCAGCTGGTGCTTCGACTGACAGGAACGAGTGGGAATTGTGAATGACTCTGCCTGGAGGAAGGAGGGATTTTTTGGTATAAAAAGTGAGAGAAGAGAAGAGAAAATAAGTTCTTTTGGAAGCGGGGCACTGCAAGCTTCAACTCTTTTGTCATTCGTCGCTTGCAGATAAGGGACGACTCGTCCTCATTTCTCACACGCTCTTTACTGCATCGGTTTGGCTGTCTGGTGAGCTTGCGAGGCGCCGTATGTAAATAAAGCACAGTGTTTCTGTAGGCTAGGCTCACTGCCAGAAAGTGAGAAAGAGACGGCGAGAGAAAGCCCTGAAGATTTTGCGGTGAGAAGCTCACCCTGACTGGATCAACAAGTCTGAAGACGGACAGCTCCTCAAATCATCAGCGTGCGCAGGCGAAAGTGGGAGCTACATGCGCCAGCATTGGCGAGAGAGCATTTATGAGTGTGTGGTGAAGTAGAGGAAAGTCAGGCAACACAGCCTGGAGAAAGACTATAAGACGGACTGTTCTTCAACGTCCTTTCACTCTGGACGTTTCACATGTATTCGTATCAGTGTTTATCTTGGTCACAGGCTATGAATGCATCAGAAATGTCTCTGTTAGAAGTGGGATGTCTCTGTGTGACGTTATTTTTCTTAACAGATTGAGCAGTCTTTTTCCAGGATTGGATTTGAATCGGAGAAGGGGGAGGACTTGGATCTTGTGTCTCCAGTATATGCCCCCCCCCTGTCATTTCTGCATGGTTGAAGGACCCCTGCCCTGCACACGAAGACAACCGCCTGAGACTTTGTCTCCTCTGTGGTTTCTGGTCTTAAAAGTCTAATTTGTTTTTGGGGTTTTCTTTTGTCTCGATGGCTCTGCACTAGTGGAGTGAAGCTCTGCTGAATTGATCTTTTGTCTGAATCTAGGGTTCTTCTCACGGTGCAAAAACCCTGCAGCCCCCCACTCCGACCCCTCTAAAATCCCCTCCTTCCATCTCTCCCACATGAGTCCCCTCGTACCCTGCCTCCCTCCACTCCCACACACCACCTCGTCTTCCATCCACATGCCGCTACTATCGCAGAGCATGTGAGAGTAGTCTGCATGTGTGCCTCTGTTTGCACGTGAAGAAACCGTAAGCCAGGATTAGGTGCGTGGAGGGTGATGCATCGCTGGATGCATCTGCAGCTGACGGATTCAGGATCGGGAGGACCCAAAACCATTCCTGAGGGATTCCACAACCGCTTTATAACCCGGGCATCTGTGATTGCGTGTGTGTGCATTTCCCTGACTGTCGTATGAAGAAAGAGGTGGATAGAGACCGTGTCCTGCCATGTCCAAAGTGTGACTGTGGTGGTGTAATATCAGAGCTGGTGACGGCACACTGCGTTTATCCAGGCTCATCATGAAAAAAACACGCAGCACCACTCTGCGCAGGGCCTGGCCCAGTTCCGAATTCTCAGACCGGGCCTCTGAGCGCACTCGGTCACGGAGCGAGAAAGACTACCGGCTCCACAAACATTACCCTAAACACTTCATCTCGCACTCCCCTAGAGGATTCATGATAACAGGTCAGTTGTCCTTTACGCTACACTGGCAGAAGTGATTCATTAAATTGTGTATCTAATTTTACAGCCCTCTTGCATTTTGTTTTTGAATTTAATCCTAAATTTAAAGCTTGCTTTGAATGGGTGACTTTCACCAGATCAAGGGCCACGAGATGATTATGTCTGTTGCATTACAGATGCAGGTCAGCTATTTTTAGCATTCGTTCCACACTATGAAAATGCTGTTTTGTGTGTGAGTGTTAGCTTTTGTTGCGTCTGGAGCTTGTGTAGAGTGGCCACTGCAGGTTTTGAGAATACTAGTTTTATTTGGAATCTATTTGGGTGCAAATTTTTTTGCTTTTGGAGTTTTATTTGGTTTTTTGATACCTTCATCTATACATACTACATGCATTTATATATACATTTTTTAATACAAATTTTATACAAATTTCTTAAGATGGATCCAGGTGGATGACTAGCCAATTCGATTTTTTCCCCCTTTTTTTCCCTCATTTTTTTTAAAGTTTTGCTTTAGCTTTATTTTTATTGGAGATGGTTGTCAGGGGATGGATTTAGGAATGCTGCTTCTCAGAGAGGATTTTGGCATGCAGGTTTTAGTGTGATGTTAGACTGTCAGCATGGTAAACTCTTTTAGAAGTTGCATCTGTCAATTCACCCTCATAAACCAGGCAGCGCCGCTATAGTCACCAAAGTGTTTCTAAAAATCCACCACATTAAAGGGGACTTATTATGCCCTTTTTGGGGTCTACTTTTCCTGTTTTGGGGTCTAGTTTTGATGCTTGAATATTCAAAAAAAAATTATTTTTCACATATTTTAGATTGTTCCAGCACCTCTCTTCCTGGTCTGTTTGTAACGCTGGACCGGTGTGTTGTGATTTGTCAGCTGCTTCGAACGTGTTTCAGAATTGTCACACCACTTACCATAGCTGTGAGTTTGAACACACTACTAAAGAAACTCAACCAGGCCTTGCCCCCTTTTTTTTGAGGGATATTGTGATGTGTACATTCCCGGAAGAAAACTCAAGACTACAATCATTCAGGGAGTTCAGAAACAGTGCTTACTGATATAGAGAATAACTGCCTTTGGAGTGACTTTATGCTTTGTAACTTTGTAGGCCTTTTTCATGCTCAAACAGCAACATTACATATTAAAGAAAATTGAAAAGAAGGAAAAAGCATAATAGAACCCCTTTAAACCTGTAAATTTCAAGATAATTATTATCAGTCTTCAGATAGTTTTGTGCAATAAAAAGTTATAGATATTCACCTTTTTGGTGAATATCTGTCAGTTACCATATCGAATGCCATTTTTTAATTTATTTTTTAAATGTTTGTCTGTGTGCACAGTGCATCATGTCTCACTACGGAAGTGGTGCACTTTTTTAAGGTGTCATGTCAAGCTAAAATAGTAACAATTTTAAAAATGCATCTTATACTGCAAAAAATGCTTTTTTTACTTAGATTTTCATGTTTCCAATCCAAAAATGTAAAAATTCTTAAATCAAGAAGCATTTTCTAGAATTATTATTATAGTAAAAATTATTGTCTTCTTTTCAGAAAAAATAAGTCCAAATTAAGTGAGTTTTTTCTTAAAACAAGCGAAATAATCTGCCAGTGGGGTAAGCAAAATAATCTTGTTTTCAAGATTATTGAAATCAGTTTGAAATAAGATTATTTTGCTTGCCCCATTGGCAGATTATTTTGCTTGTTTTAAGGAAAAACTCTAAAAACAAGACAAAAATTTTTACTTGTCTAGAAAATGCTTCTTGATTTAAGAATTTTTAGATATTTGGACTAGAAACAAGACAAAAAGTCTAAGTAAGAAAAGCATTTTTTGCAGTGTAAAATTACTGCGTTCTGTTACTTTCTCTTGCACTCTGTCCAACTGCTTCTGAACAAAAATGTGTCCCTTAAGAAATGCGTCTGATCGGGGTCTGGTGGACGTGACCCTAAATCAGTCTAATTATACAATCAGTGCTCCCACAGGGAATTTTAATGTTGTGATTTTCCAGGCCTAGAAAAGTCAGGGAAATAATTAAATTGTTCTAGTAGTCTAAAATATTTGTCTGTGAGAAATTGCTCGTTATGATGTAAAACCAAATCATTTTTAAAATCCTCATTCAGTTATCACAAATGTCTGGAAAAGTAATACAAATTCGATCTTAATGTCAAAAAGATGTGGGAAGCCTGTTAGTCAGTCTGCAAGATTTACTGGTTATTCAGACAACTCATCGACAAGTTTATGAAAATGCATAGTCTTGCACCAAACTGTTTAATCTAAATTTGCATGTTTATTATGTGTGATGTACTGTAATCAGATATACTAGATGTGCAGAGACCCATTGTTGCTCTATGATATTTAAGCTATGTTGATTACACTTGCTTTTTTTGTGATACTTTACCCAGCTTGTTCAGACCCAGAGGGCAATATATAAAAGGATAAACTGCATCTCATATTTTGATCGGCTAATTAAGGTTTCCTGTTGGATGTCATTATACCAAATCACTGCAGAGAGATCCCAGACCCAAGCTCAAGGCCTGAAACAACAGTGTGCTCCCATAAAAATAAATACTCTTATTACTGCTGTGCCAGAACCCCCTCGTTACAGCCTCCTCTGCGCTAACGAGAGAATTAAGTGGCGATGACCAAGGATTAACCCATCTCAGTTTGATTAGTCTACATCCAGCAGTCTCACCAACAAAGTCCAAGAATAGACATTGTGTGAGCCAACAATTGGAGGGAACCTGAGCCTGATGTGAAGGGCACCACCTGTTGGTTCCCTGAAGTGTTTTTGCCATCCAAACCTGGTATCAGTGGTAGTTGAAGGTTCACAGCTCAGATTTACTCTGGCTTGCGTAAAACAGCCACGTTCCAGTTGCTTCACTAGAAGTGAGAGTGACTTGAGGTAAAGCTGAATGATAATGGGTAAACTGCATTGGTTTGAGGACCGTTCCTGTTTCCTAGCAACATTGGGTGTCAAAGGTTAAATAATGTGGTGATTGTGGAGATTGGGTGTCATTTGGGGTGTAAAGCACTAGCGTGCAATTCAGTGTGTGGGGCTGCTTCACTGGCTAGTGGGAGGTTCTATTTTAAAGTTTGTTAAAATGGTTAGACGGCTCGCTCTTCACGATTTATAGACCTTGTGAATCTCGACTTGATTGTACTGTACAGTTCCTTAAAACCCAGTGAATCTTCAATGAAGGGACATAAAGTAGTCATTATTTACAGAGTTCTTGTGCCTGATATAAAAGCATCCCTCTACGGACACACCCAAGCCCGAGTCGCCATTGGCTAGTAAATTTATTTTACTCACCAGACTTTTTACATGGAATGCAAGAACAATGCAAATGAGCAAGATTCTACATAAATATAATATGAATATAAATTATACATTTCAAACACTATTAGTCAAGTAAACAGTCTGTAATAAAATAAGAACAAATCAAACTACAAGCAATAGCAAAAATAAACAACAATAGAACAAAGATGCAAATTAAATAAACAGTGCTTTTCAGGTAGATCTAACAGTAGTTAGATACAGATTAGGTAGATTAGGTACAGAAATTGAATAAAGTAATCAAATGTAAAATAACACAGCATAGTCTTTGATTTATATAAATTAAATATAGATGAAATATAAAGTTACAAAAGTTATTGTCAAGCACTGAGTGACTTTTTTGCAGTGAGTTTGTTATTTGGTTAACATTAAAAACAGACAGCAGCAGGAATATTAGGCTGCTGTCACTTTAAGAGCTAATGCACTGATTCAATATACTGATACTGTTACACATGCTTTGTCTTTCACTCACTTAAGATATAACCGACTATGTTTACTAGGATACTCGCCAAGATGGGCATTTTGACATAATTTTGTGTGAAATTGTCCATTCAAAGGCAAGGCGTGAAAAAGAGCTCAATTCTCAGTACTCAAGTGCTATCAGACGCGGCTGGGCGCATGCTTTGGATGTGCAGTTTGCAAACACAAAACTTTTCACACAGCGTGCGCAAGTTAACTTTTGCTTGAATGTTTAAATTGGCAAGGCTTAAAAACGCATGCAAATGATAAAGTTTCATGACGACGCAGCACTGGTCCGATTGGGACAGTGATAATTCTGTCAACGAGCCCTGCATGTGCTCTCTCTTTCTCTCACGGTGAGTGCTCATGTGTGCAACAGAGGGCGCTCTCAGCCAAGCGAAAGTGCATAAAGCTCAGCAGGTAATGAAATTATATCTGCGCTAAACTTAATTTTTGCCTTTAACTCAATTGCAGGTGACTGTAATCATACAATTTACTAGCCATTGGTTATTAAATAAATTTTTTTGAAAAAAATATAAAATTATTTTATTTATTTATTTTTTTTTATTTTTTTTATTGTGAATAAAACTGCAGTTTTACAACTGCAGTTGTGCAAATGATCAAGTTGTTGTTAGCTTATATTTAATCTGTACTGAACTGTTAAAGAATTGAAACTTATTGTAAAGTGTCACCAAAAATTTTAAAAATTACGTTGTTATTGATAATCTTGATAAAGCAAATCTGTCAAATCTTGTTAGCATGTCTTACTCAAGGTTCCTCACACAAATACCAAAACATTTGGACTGTATTTTATTTCTTTTATTCATGCAGGAAAGAAACAGTCATAAAGTACTTTGATATCTTGTCATCATCCTATTGTAATTCTTCAAAGAATGGTTGGAAGCATTTGCTCCCGATATCTGTTAAAATCCACAGAAAAACAAATGACTCTAAAAATATCACATAAGCCATGTGAGGAATTCAGTGTGGTGGCAGTGTGCTGCCGGTCGAGTGAGCTTGCGGATTGTACAAACCGCCTGACTTCTGGTCTGCTTTCTCACTGAGGAGTGTTAGTTGGGGGTGGAAAGGTAAAAACTATTAAGTGAAGGTCACACAATCATCCGCATTGTTTAGAGAAAGTTCTAGGCTTTGGCTTTATGGTTGATGCTGAACTTGACCCTGTGCTTTCTTGTCTTTCATTATTCTTCTGCATTTCCAGTAACGCATGCCTAGTGTGGAGTGCTAATTAGAGGTCGACCGATATGGGTTTTTCTCTGGCCGATGCCGATATTTAGAAATCAGGGCAGCCGATGGCCGATATATGATGCTGATATATTTTTTTTTTTTTTTTTTTTTTTTGTCCGATATGTTTGGCCGACTTTCTTTTTTTCGCCCTTCATCTCATAAAATCTAACAGTTAAGTAATAAGAAGTTGTACAGAAAATTGCTTAAATTAAACATTTATTGAACAACACAAGCCTCTCCAATCAGTGCACTAAAAATAATTTATACGTTAAATATTAAAGGGGCTCTATGTAGGAATGACACCCAGTGGTCGAAATAGGTACTGCAGTCCAAATTCAAAATATGGTTTGCCCCGCCCCCTCCTTCAAAGACGCGGGTGGCCAGCTTGAGGACATACATCAAGAGGGAGCGCAATTGACAATGAAAGCTGAGGAGACTTACACACTGTAAGCTGATGAGTTGATTTATCTGTGTTTTAATATGCTGTCGTTCATAGAGATTTTTAGATGGATGCAGATGCTTTTTAGGTCAGGTAGAATCTGCGATTCTCTGACCCAGTTTTGCACAGACCAAAACAAAGACAGACATTCCGACACGGAACGCACATTTCAAAGTAGAATATCTGTCTGTAGCATTGTTTTTCTGAGAAACAAGTAGGTGAACTTAGCATGTTTCCTAAATATCTGCAAACATATTGGGGTATTTTTATGCTTTATTAAAGTAAAAATCTTACATATAGCCCATTTAAATACACAAAACAGGTAATCAAAAATCTAGACTGTCAAATTAACTTAGTAGTAGCCTAATTCATAGTAATAATAATACATGGCTCAACTTTTTAAGCACCTTCTCAAAACTATTCTGAAGCATGCTTCTATACTGTAAGTCAAATAGCCATAATCT
The DNA here is from genome assembly GCF_019924925.1 of Ctenopharyngodon idella. Lineage (NCBI taxonomy): Eukaryota > Metazoa > Chordata > Actinopteri > Cypriniformes > Xenocyprididae > Ctenopharyngodon > Ctenopharyngodon idella. The sequence goes on along the minus strand of NC_067233.1, from coordinate 19,706,165 downwards.
AAAAATCCAAAAATGAAAGTTTACCCATTTTACACAGCCTGCTGCTCATAACTGCATAGAGTGCACTGGCCACGAGCGATGACGTCGTGGAGGCTATGTGTCGGACCCACAGACACATTTAATGAGGAAAGTTAATATGCACGTTTTAGCCAGAAGTTTCGTCTGAATTGCACGATTCTACTTTCACATGCAAATAACTTGTTGCGCTTATGATAAACATGGTTGGCATCAATTCTAGTAGGCTACAACGTAATTACTCTTTCAAAACGGTCTGTTTTCCCCTGCCATCGTTAGTTGAAGCTGTGTGTCAACAAGGCGTGGCTACAGCGTGTGAGTTGCTCCGTCTCACACGCAGCCTCAGAGGGAGAGAAATTCTCCAGTAACATACGGAAACAGAATTGATAACGTCAGAGTTTATCTATACAGTGCAGGCTTGTATAATAATTTAGCCGCTGGGCTCGTTACCAGGTTTTGGTACCCGTGCCTACCTGTAACCTAAACTACAGCTGGTTAAAGGCTCGCACACCCCGTCCGCATGCAGGACGATCCGCGTGTACAACAGGGCATGTGTAAGTGACTTGAGAGCTTCAAAACTGCAGTCCACTAAATCCGTTTTTCCGCGCTCACGGAAAAAGGAGTATTCTTTGAAAGGCTTGTGTGCTCAACGCGGAAAATGAATTATAACTGGTCCTTTATGCTAGTGGAATGGCAATAGCACCTGCCTATTAATCGGCCTAATTTGCAGCACAATCAGCCGATGCTGATTAATAAAAAAATGCCAAAAATCGGCCCGATATGTCGGCCGGCCGATCAATCGGTCGACCTCTAGTGCTAATCCGTGCAGGTCATTGGGGAAGCCATGGTATGCAATATCCACATGCAAATTATGTCGCCGGACAAGATAGATAACTCTGACAGTTTTGTGGGATTTTAGATTTTCTATCTGATTGTTTTGACTGTCTCCTGTTTAGTCCAATCATATTTTTCGGTCACTAAAATCTTTGTTCCCTCAGTTTAGTGTTTACTCAGACAAGAAGAGTTTTAAAACTATTATAGAGAATTCTGTCATGGGTGAGTTGGGAGAGAGATTTACTGTTATCTTACCTGGCTATCGCTCAGCACAAAATTACACTGACTGACTATAGGGGGTTTTCTGGAGGAGTTCCCAGAGTCATTAGGAAAGTAATGTTAGGGAAGTCTGCATTGGTTTTAAACGTGTAATTAATTTGAGGCAATAAGTAAAAAAAAATTGGTTGCAGTCTCCTGGAGAAAAATTGTGCTACAGTAAGAGGAAAGATTTGTGCATTGCTAATTTAGGAAAACCCATCATATCTTTTAGCCTAAAATGGAAACTTCAAACCACTACATATCTTTCGTCTTCTGGATCCTCTTCAGACACACGCATACACATTGTCTCACTCACAAGAAAAATGTCAGAGCTCCGTGTCAGTTCAGGGATTTTTAGAGGGATTCACTTAAATGTTGGTGAAATCCCAGATTTTGCTTCAGTAGATACTTAAAATTGGACATGTGTTGTGGGATAGACATTTTCCACCTGCAGTTCCTTCATGCTCTTTACTTGCGCCCCATAATATTCTCCATTAAGGGATTTTGAACCTTGTATTCCAGTTAAATTAAAAATAAGACACAGATTTTGGGGCACATAGGGTGATAGATAGCTTGCCATTACAATATTAGGAGATTGATTTGTAGGCCGTTTATTTTAAATAGCTAACTGCCCAGTCAGGGAGTTTTTCATCTTGAAAGGCATCTTAATGCTGCAATCAGACTTTACTTTGACTCTTTGTATACAGTCATTATTTCTAATCTGACCCCACTGGTATCATACTTGGCGTAGTGTCACATAACAGCTCTAAAATAAATAACAGCTGGTCCTGCAGTTCAGGGCATACCAAGTAATAGTTGGTTGATTTTCTAGATGGGACAAGCTTAGATGTCAGTAAACCATGTGACTGCATTTGACCTATTAACCATATCAACCTCTCCAGCTCGCTCTCTTTTTTTTTTTTTTTCTTCCTCAAGAACTACTTATACTGGTCTAGCATCTTATCAGGTTAAGCTTCACTGCATATCATAATTGTGATGTAATCGATGTAATAGTGTTTTGACAAAATCAGAATATTGTTTTCTTGTGAAAGTTTAAGCATTGATACATGTAAAAAATCTATTTAATTTTCATAATCATTTGCAATTTAGAGTTCATGAAAAATTGAAAATGGTAATGAAAAATGTAATTGTTTTTTCTAGAAAACTTGTGGACTCCAATAAGGATTGAGAACGCCTTTGTGCGTATAACAAGCTGTCTTGGTGCACGAGAGAGAAACTTTTACATATTTTCTCTCTTAAGCACAGTTTAAAGTCTCCTTGTCATATGCGTCCAATTATCATTTTACAAAAACCATCAAGCATCACTATGTCACATTTATAATGAATTAATGTGTATTTGTTGGGAAAATGCTTCACTGAGTCATTCCCAGTCATGAGAGTCTTTTGAGACTGTTATTTACCACAAGCTGTTTTGATTGTTGTAGACTATTTGGGCTTGATTGCCATTTTTTTTATGCTTTGTGTTTGTTTTCTGGTGCTCTATGCATTTCCTTCCAGACTCTTAGAGAGAAGCTTTGGATGCCATGAAAAGGAACGCTTCTCTAGCCATTTGATTGGATGGGAACTCTGAAGTATTGGCAAGCCACTCAGAATTGCCATGTACCCACCACACAAGTGCACAAAAACACACTCGATCACACACAGTTGCACACCATGTTTTCATTGTCCATGATTTATTTGAATTCTGAAGATGTCGCAAAGTTCTCAACAGCCTCTCTTTGCCGTCTTTCTATCCCAAAACCAATGCGAGCGCCTTCATATGTCTTGTGATGGCACTTCAGATTAAGCATATGAAGTTCAATGAAGTGTTAAATCTGATTTTCAAACTGCATATCCATGGAAAGTTTGAGGAAAAACATTCTTTTTTTTTAGGATTGTCATAGTTGATGTGTTAGCTGAAGACATTAATTAAAAATGTTTAATGCAACCTTTAGCTTTTTTAATGCAGAAACCCTGAATGACAATATAAAAGCCTGTTGCACTTATAATATAAAACATACTATTTTTGTCACACTGTGTAAATAAAACTTTATACATGAAAATGTATAGCTGCCCTTATATATTTTTAAAAAAGGGCCCCTTAAAAGGGGATTGTCATGTTGGGGTCTTTGGCTAAATAAATCTGTTCTATGACATCTTGTTTATATGGAAAATAAAATGGGTCCTACTCCTAACACTGGCACTTAAACAATACACTTAGTAGGGATGTACGATATATATTGTTTTCGATAATATCGTAATTGTTGTTTTAACGATGTGCAATCTGACATTGAGTATGTCCCTCAACCAAACAAAAACACGCCTTGAAAGTGCATACACTACGTGATGTAGCCTTTTTGGTTTAGGTCAGGCTACTGCGCGTGCGCATTTAGAGTGCATGTTCTTACTGCGCAATTTAATCTTAAAATGCAGTAAAAATGCCCCTGTATGAGTATTTGTCTTTCAATAACAAAGAATGCCGTTTTTTTTTTTTTTTTTTTTTTCTAAATATCAGCACGACTGCAAATGTGATATTGATTTTATACAACAGAGCAAAACAAACAATTAAGTGACATTTTAGATACAATATTGCGTATTAAACTACTTCGCTGATTAAATTAAGCCACAAAGCCACAAACAAAGCCACGGAAGAACTGTTTTGCATCTCTGAGCAATGTACAGTAGTGTTTTGTTACTGAATTAATCAGTCCATTTGAACGAATCGTTTTGAATTAATGACTCAATGATTCGCTCATTAACAGTGACTTGCCACCACTTACTGGCGGTTTTAGTTTAGTATTTAAAGTATCTTTTCAATTTTAAAATCATTTTATGTATCAATGTTTTATTTTTAAAACCTCAAAAAATTGTTTATGCTCTTGTATCTGCAGGTTAAATGCATTTGCCACCTCTGAGCTGTATTAAATATATCTGAATGCCACTTCAGATGCAGCTTCTATGTTTCCTCTGAATTGCAAAGACGGATTTTGCTAATGCTGTTTTTATTTGATTGTAACAGCCTTATTATTCTAATTGAATTTATTGATTTAAATGTAATATTTTGACATAATAAGTGATGCATAAGCTACATTTAATCAGGTAAGAAATAATTTCCCCCTATAAAGGTAAAAATGCAGATAAAAGGTAAAAATCAATTTAAACTTATTTGAAATTTAAATTTCTGTCACTGCTGCAAACTAACCACTGCACAAAATATGAAGAATAACAAAAACTTTAGGTGTCAGCTGTCAATGACAGTCCTAACCTGCCAAGATACAAGCGCAAAAACACACTCAGCAAACTATCGGCGTTATTGACAAAATCCCAGAAAATATCGAGATATTTTTAGTGAATATCGCACAACCCTTACACATAGTATATGGTAAAACAGACTAATCGACCCTTCGCAAAGACCCCGCTGTGAAGTGGAGGGGGAAGAGGGGTGACTGACAACACAGCAATGGCTTTTGATTCAAACAGTTTTATTTCGCTCTCATTAAAAGCATCAAAGCTTCCCACAAATGCACGCTGCAAATTACCATTACACGCACACAACACATTCGTTTTGTAAGCTCACCATATTACACAAATACACATATCTTGTGACAGCTAAAATGTAATGCACAAATACACAGCATTTGTTCTGCATCGAAAATATATATGAACAAGCTGTTGCATCTTTAATAACTTTTGAGCCTTATTTTGTGGCGTTTTTGTAAGCTGTCTGATCAGTTAAAAGGCCGTAAAGACCGGTTGCACTCACAGTGTGGATAAATCGTGTTTGTGTCAGACTCAGGATCTATTGAAGAGAACTTATGCGACGCAAAAACTCTTACAAAGCAAAAATAAACACTAATTTTTGATCCATTAATGCAGTCTCACTGTTTGAAGTGCCTGTCATAGGAAATCAGTGCGTGATGTCATTAATAATTAAGCAGGGCGTCTTCTCATAGGATAAGGACACACAGTCTCATGAATAATTATGAGACACCAATGGGTCATCGATTTACTATAGTACAAGAAAATGTCACATCCTGTGACACGAAGACGAAGTTGAAAATAGCACAAAAAAATTAACTAGTTTTCTCCTACAATCAAAACTAATGGATGGTAACATTGTTTTATATAATATTCAACACACACAACTCTGTTAAAATCTGTGAAAATTTGGTTTAGGGTTTCATGACCCTTTAATCAGCTGTGTTAAAAGCCTTAGCCCTTTCCTGGATCTGTACAGTCTCTTTTCTTAGCTATCTCTGTATTGGTCTTTCACACATTTTCTCTGTTCTTTCCTATTCCTACCCTATGACACAGTAAACTGTAAGATGTCAGTGGGCCCCAACGTTGGAGCCACTGTGAGTTCTCCAGCTAACTTAAAATCTCAGTTTTTTCTTTATTCTCATTTTTGTTCTTCCAGTTATTGCAGAAGTGACTGAAGCTGTAAACCTTGAGGTTTTCAAAGATGACTTCAGCCTACTAATGTACTTTCATTTATTTGTTCACTTTATTTTGCCTTTTTTATGTCTCGGGCATTCTTTTAATCTTTTCATTCATCAAGCCTACTTTTGAAACTCAGTTCAGGCTGTAAATTGCAGATTGTGCAACAAGAATACAGGGATAAAAAGCCGTTTTAACACAGACAAGGTTGTCATCACCTCCTTTTAAGAAGGGCTGTGCAGTGTCATCCAGCATTTCCAATGAAAGAGCATTAAACTTCAAACATATCCAGAACTCTTTGTGGTTTTCTCAACTTAATGCACTGTAAAGGACGGCATTCATTTTGGAGTATGTCATATTTATTGCCATTCACAGTCTTCTTGCCATAGGACTAAAAGAACGTTTCAGTTCTATACATGTCCAGGGTTTTTCCTATATTGAAAATTTTTTGGTGGCCGCCAAAATGGATTTTTTGTTCCGCCAAAGCCTTATTTGATCAGTTATAGAGTACCTCAGGGATGACGTGTTTTTGTAGGCAAAACCTGGAAGCGAGTTAGCATTTTAGGACTTCCGGTTCCATCGCCCAAAGTCAATGGGTTTTTTGAATGGGTTTTTGCTAAATCACCTGAAATAAGGTCTGTGGTCTAAATATTTTCACGTTTTGATCTATGACATAAAACACCAGTTATAACACGCTTGTGATTTTTTTTTTTTTTTTTTAAAACCTTTATTGTGTCTTAAAAACAGCGGTTGCTAACAAATTGCTAAAATGGACTACTTCCTTTGGCGGGGACTTTAGACGTCATCATGACAAACAGGATATTTGGAAAGCATTTCTTACGGAAAAAGTGGATAAGTACACATACACAGCGCAGATCATAATCAGCGAGCATTTTTTTAAAATAAAGTTTGAGGAAGCTTGGTGGTGGTGATGTTGATCCGCGACCATGGTGTGCTGTAGTCTGTTTATAGCCTACTGTTAGCTTTTTATATCTGACGACTTTATTTAGGCTTCAAAATGTGTAAATGTTGTGTTAACTTGTAAAGATTATCTTGATAGACAAAATGTGTAAGTGTCAAAACCCTTTGTTAAACACAGAGCTTATTTTTTGCGATTTTCCAAAAGTCTATGGGGAAAAATGCATAGGCTTTCGATCGAGGGAACCCGTGCGCCACTAACTTCCGGGTTGGCCTACAAAAAAATGTCATCCCTGAGAGTGGTTTATTAGTTATGCAGATGACTGCTGTGCTGACGGACAGAAGGAGCGCGCCCTCGTGCGCGCAAACTCTCTCTGTCTTCAAAGTAAGCACTGTCTTTGCACTTTCTCTAACTCGCACATAATAATCTAAATCAACTGACACAATGCTAAAAGTTCGGAAGACCGAATCCATGTTTCACAAGGCGCATTCGGAGAATGTTTTTCCTGAATAACCGCTGGGTGTGAATAGTGCTCAAAAGAACGTTACCTCATCTTCTCTGACAGGCGTCCCGCACATGCAGCTGACATAAACCCACACTTTCAGTAAACAAAAAGAAAATCCTATACAGTGATGAAGTGTGTTCTGTGTTAATCTTTTGCGATGTCCTAATAACAGTCGCGATTCGCACGTAATGCGTCAACGTCCGCTAATGTCCAATTCGCGACCTAATGACTCATTTGAACAGATTTATTTTAATGAATCATGAAAACAACTGATCTGTCCACACGGTCTATAACGAATCATTTACTCAAACAACTCTGAAACATAAGTGTGCTTACCCCATTTAGCAAGAGTGGTTAGTAAAATTAGCCTTAATAATCCACAGTGTTTTCAGGTTATTTAAATGACAATGTGTAGTAAATTAGGCCTACCTATAAAATCAGTTAGTTTAGACTGGAGTGAGGTGAAACCAGAACAAAGCAAGTTGTTGTTAGCTAGGTGCATTCAATTGTATATGGTAGAAAATTATATTATTAATGTAACTTTTTAATGCTACTTTTTAATACTGATCATTAATTATTATTATTATACATACCAAAATAATTTTCAGGTCTAGCAAAGAAGCATCTTCTCTTACAAAGCTATGAAATCACAGATTTTTTTTGCAAAAAAAAAAAACCTTTCTGAGGAGTTGCATCTGCAAATCCGTCCCTTTTAAATTATCAGCACTAAAGAAATATTGAAGCTAAATGCACATTCTTGCTTTCAGGCTGCACAATTTATACACTGCTCTGTGTACACGTGAGACGGACATCTTTACGGACTACTTGTTCGGACAATCCACTGTCTAGTTGATTATGAAAATGTCGTTTTGCATTTCCCTGATATTTACTGGATGCCCTACCACAGTATTTCAGATCTTGAATCACATTTGGTCCTGATAAACATTTAAGTTTTGTTGTTTGTGTTGTGTAATTAGGTCATAATTCATATGACAGATTAATTTAAATGAAGATTTATTTACTGAAGCTCTGTCTTTTACACCGAGAGCCTTTTATTCCAGATGTTTTTACTGATGTTTTGGCGTCGTCAGCAGACAGTGAGTGGTTTGATCTGAGCTCTCAGATCTTTAGGATTTGTTGCTACAGTAGGCAGACGAAATCTGCATTTTGGGAGAATGTTTTAGCAGTTGCTCTGTTAAAGGCGTTCATACTGACTGACATAAAATTGTTGGAGGCCATCAAGTTTATCTACTGATTGCTAAGAATAATATACTACTGTTAAAAAGTTTAGGATCTGTAAGATCTATAAGTCTCTTATGCTCACAAAGGTTGCATTTATTTGATCAAAAATACAATAACATAGTAGTATATGTATAATGTAATGTAAGTGGATGGATGGATATAGAAAGAAATCTAAATAAACTAGTTGAGCTCACTAATTGACTTGTCAATTTTTGGACACACAGTTGATTAGTTGACCGTTGTGACCCATGACTAATGTGCCATGACATCGATTGCTGCCTTAGGTCATGAGCGATGTCTGAGTAATCATTATTGGCAATTCTGTCACTATTGTCTTTATCAGATATAAACTGTTAACTGTGTATTTTTGTGATTTTCCTGGCCACTGATGTGATGCGATTGTGAATGGAATTCGGTGTCTAGAATCATTTGCATGTTCCTCATCAGTGAAAAGATTCCAGTAATGTTTTTGACTGCACTTGGCATACGCGCATACGCACACGTATGTATACCTATATGCACATCATCTCTTTCTGACATGTCGGCTCCCACACATACACTGCGGCATAAAGGATGCTGCAGTGCATGCTGGGATACAGAATGAACCCGTTAACCCGCCGCAGCCCCACGGCTGCCTGATGCAAGAATGCCCCCTGTGGAGAAACACACACATACTCGCACATTTACACCAACACACACTCACTTTTTAATGTCTGTTTTTGAATATCTAAATTAATCTTTCATAAGCACCCAGGCAGGGGAGACAAATTTGTCCTCAGCACATATATTTAGTTCATGAGGTTTATTTTATTTATTTGTTTTGAGTCAATAGATATAAAAAGAAACTTTGTGGGAAAAAAATTTTGATCATCTTTTTAACTAAAGATGAGCAATAATGTATTTGCTCACCCCGAAATGAACATTGAACATTGTCTGAAAACGAGTTATGAATGAAACCATCAGACCAGTTTTGTGAACTAGATCAACTAATTCATTAAAAAGATCCCATTCAAAGGCCAATTTGTTCACGTATCAGACATCGCTGTTTCATGTCAAGGTTTTCAGTGAATAATGACTTATTTAGGTCTGTTCTTCATGTTCTTCAAACTATCATACAAGACTTTACATAAATGGCATGTGAACCAGTTGGTACTACTTTATACACATTTTTTTTTTTTTTTTTTTTTTTAAATTTTGGAGCTTGACAGCCCTATCCTAGCAAATTCTTCAGAGGAAAAAAAAAACGTCACAAAAGAAATTCACATGGTTTGAAATGACAGGGTGAGTAAATAATTTCCATATTTGGGTGAACCATTCCTTTAATGTTTCATGTTGTCATTATCAGAATTGTTGTATGAATATTTAAATGATATTTAAATCTAGAGGAAATTACACTGTGTATAACTGCTGGTGTTCTGACCTGGTTTATGTGGCGTGTATGTTGCGTGTACATGATTTGCCCTGTGCATTTCAGTATATATTTTTATCCCTCCAACACACCGGAGAACATTTGTTAAATGATGGATGGAATCCTGCAGCAGCTGCGTGTGTGCGTGTGCGCGTGTGTGCATGTGTGTCATTTATGACTGCAGAGCATGCAGTTTAACACCCTGCATATAGTATCAAGCATGCAACTTGCATGAATGTCTAAATATCTCATGTGATTGCATTAAATGAAATGTGCAATACCGTATGTGCAAATTTACTTGCTTTCATTCTTGTAGTGGTTCATTCTTGTAGTTTTAGATAGCAAAGACCTACAAACCAAAGACCCAAATCGTCATCAGTTATACGGAGCACTAGAGATTAGTGCGTTTTATAATCCGGAACTCCGTGTAGAGCGACAGGAGTCAAATCCTCAGTTCTGTCTGGCGTGAATGTGCTGAATCTGATTATCTGCGCTACGCATTACACTTCAGGGTCAAATTATACTAGTATGTCTTGAGTATAATTCACAATGTTTACTTTATGGAGTTAACCTTTTGACAGAATCAGTTTAGAATCAAGAGACTTTTGCACAAGCAGCAAGCACTACCGGGGATATGATTTTTCCATATTTATAAGGATTTCCATATTTACTGCCCTGAAGTTTTTATGACCCATGTAAAGAAAAAACTGGTTGGGTACTGTATGATGATTGAAGTCGTGAAATGGCCTTAATTGCTAAATAAACTGCAAAATGGTTTTCTAATTAATTCATACTTAAGCAGCGCTTCAATAACCTTGTTCAAATTCACTCAAACCATCATCTATCCTCCAATCCTCCCTTCCACTAATGACAGCTTCCTTAAATACATGTATTTTCCCACATACTAATTGGAGCATACCATTTTTGAAAAATTATCTCTTGTTAAAACAAATCAATAAATACAAGAAATAGGATGGATAAAACCAACACATTTCCATAAATAGCTAAAATGAGCACTCCGCTACAGTTTGCAGTTTCTTTAAGGCCCATGCCCACTCAGCTAAAACAGGAAATGTAAAGCAGCAAACCCCATGTAAATATTATAAAATGCGGTAACACTTTCTATGAAGCCTGAATTTATAATGCATTATAAGTGTATTAATGCATTATAATACATGCATAATGCCTTACAAACAACCTTATAATATGTTGTATCATCTGATAAATAATCATAACAGTTACAATACATTTATAATACTTTCCTATTTCTGGTTGTAACTTTAAAGAGTACAATGCATTATAACACCAGATGAAGCCTGCATTTATAATGCATCATAAGGGTATTCTTGTAATGCGTTGTATCATCTCATGAATAATCGTAACATTCCACTAGTTAAAATGAAAATGTATCAACCTATATTGGTTTTCTCTTTTGTTTAGGGCCTTTCTTCATATCTAAGTGTCTTTTGGTAAGCAATGATCCGATCTATTTTAATGGTGTGAGGACAATGTAAATGCTTCTCACACAATCGTATACACACCTTTCCTTAGTGTTTGCACACCATTGATGGAGTCTCAGGTGTCATGTCCTCAGGGTCAGGCAATGGAACAGTATAGTGATATCACTCTGGCAAGCACATGAGAGTATATGATTGATGGACAAAAGTCTGCATAATGTAGTATGAGTCATCAATATTTTGGTATGTTTCCAAAATATTGTATATTTTACATGTGTATATCTACACTGCCCTCAAAGCTAATAGGCATGGACTGCAATCCAATTTTAATGGGGTCTTTAATATCAAGCCTGTGTGTTTGTTTGGTTGAGTTTGTTTGTTTAATGTTGCCATAGCACTCGCTCTGTGAATGGGTTTAATTTGAATGACAAAGCAGCTAACGGAAGCTCCTGCTGCACTGTGGGGTATTGGCAATACAGCTGTAATCATTCACATCAAAACCTTTACTTGCCAATAGGCCGCCATGATTTCTGTATTATATTTAAAACTTAGGGCCGATTTCGACATTTTCAGCTCCAATTGCATCACAGATGTAATGCTGAAGTGATCTGTAGAGGGTATATGGAGGGCAGTCATATTTTGAGCTAGAATTAGTTTTCTTTGATGTCTCCCCTTGAGCTGAGCCATGAAACCAAGTCTTTTTTTGTGGAAGACGTGCCAAACAGTCTGAGCTTCTGTTTTCTAAGAGGTTTCACATCTCATTCATTTAGGTTGTGGTGTGATTGAAGTCAGGCAGATCCACGGGGCATAAACATGCTGCCACACGAATTGCTGAAAAATGCCGCCTGACAGCTTTTTGAATGTTTTGATCCATTCTGGAGACGAGACGCGAGATTGAAGTAGCCAAAAATTGGAATTCTTTCAGATCTGTGGCACTTTAGAAGGAATTGCTTTCAACTTCACTACCTTGCATGCCTAGACTTTCCGTTACCACCATCTAGTGTTACAACCAACAGCAACTAAAGAATTAGGCCTACTGTTCAGTTAGTATCAGTAATTAAAGGTGCAGTGTGTCGTTTCTCTTCCACTAGCTTCACAAATGGAATTACACAAAAAAATGACTGTTTTCAAGCAAGTTTCTGTCTGAGTTTACATTTTTGGACAAATCAATGTCTGACTGACTTGTCATATGGGATCATTTTAACATTAAAAAAGGCACACTTCACCTTTAATTGTACCAATACATAAGGTAGATTTTTGAAAGGTTTAATTGAATCTAATGAAAATGAAATAGAAATCTTAAAAAAAATCTAATTTTCTGTTTTGGTTTTTAGCCAATGTGTGCACAATTTTTGGTTGCATCCAATCCAGTTTTCATTTTGGCGCATCACAAATTTTTGTACATTCAGAGTATTAAATTTATGTAAATTTGGTCAATTAATTATTTTTCTAGAAGATAATCTCTTCTAAAGCATTTCACTATCTCTCTAATAAAACAACCATCTCATGTAGTCCCACCCTACCAACACAAGTTATAATATGATTTGTTGCTGTGGCATCTGGTCACTCCTGTCAGATATCCTGACACTGAATACTACAATGCCAACTGTGATGTGCTTTTCATCTGTATGTAGAGCCTGTGTGTTATAATGTTTAATGCAACAGTTCATTTTTGTAACTTTTATTAGTTTAGTACATATTATGGGGGAAGTTGTTGTCGGCATGGGCATTTAATAATTTATATATAACTAAACTGTCTAATTTGTGTCTGTAATTTATGAAAACCGGCAGGCTGTATCAAATTCACTATGTATTCCCATTTAAAGTATTGTTCTTATGACACCGGGTCCATCCCCCCTGATGTGATTCAGTTTGTGGATTTGTGAGTTAGCCTACTTTCTTTGGCTCAGGTTTTGTGGCAAGGTTAACCATTTAAATAATAATTTCAGACTGCAATAATAATGAAACAGTTGAGTGATTTTTAGCTTGCAATTTTAAGCTTTTGTTAAAAACAAAAAAAATTATATGTATTTGAATATATTATAAAATCTAATTTATTTCTGTGATTGCAAAGATTAATTTTTAGCTGCCATTACTACAGTTTTCAGTGTCACATGATTCTTCATGAGTCCATTCTTTGTACCTCACTTAATACATCTGAGATGATTTGACAGATACCAGATCTTCTAATTGTGATAACTGATCTCTGGTTAATTTGGTTCTTCAAAGGAATTTGCGGATATGATTAAAATATCTGAATTAAGTTGTCTGATATTACTGTGTGTTCTTGTTCATTGGAAAGCACAGATATACTGATACTCACGATTGGCTGGCATCAAGACCGCAATGTAATGACATCTCATTATTAAAAATGAAACAAAATGACATAAGTTCTAATAGATAAATAAAATGTGTAAATGTTTGTTACACCATTCCCAATTACTTCCATTTTTCACAATTTCTAGTATTTGTCCAGGCTTTACACTTTTTTTTCTGTGTCAAGAATAGACTATTGTAATTAGCAATTCGGTTAATTTTACACGTGAAGCAGATAAAGATTATTAAGGGTCAATAACATATTTGGCACAGCAGACTGTATTTTTTATATTACGTTATTTTTGTAAAGTTATCAGCGTCAAGCCACCAGTATAATAGCCGTTACCGTTCAAATGAATGCACGGTTCATACTGTGTGTAATGTGTAAGGTTCCAAATTATGAGAATTACTCCGTTACTATACAACATTTTTTATTATGTATATAATAACCTATTTACATTTAAAAGATTTTTTTATTTAAAGATTTATTTTAAATATTTTTTTTATAAAATTTATGGTCACTTTTAATAAATCCTTGCTGAATACAATAATAATAGTGATGCACTTAGAAGGAATCACTAAAAATGCTTTATTTTTTTCACAGCTAAATTGCAAATCAGTCTATTTGTAAAAATGCCATTTATTTTCCATTTCCAAGTAAATGGGGCTTTACTATATTTTATCATCCAGTATTGATTCACAGTGTGATTAATGGTTCTTTTTATAAGGTGATCTGTCAGTCAGCCCTGGGAAACTGAATTAATTTCAGGGGCCGACTGCATGAGACAGCAGATCCTCTGTGTTTCTGAATAAAGCCTGAGCCTTTTGTGATTGCCCATGTGTCCTTTAAGAGATCACCCCTCCCCCTCTCCCACCGATAACCCCCTCCCCCCCTCTCTCCTTCCAGTTCCTCCTCTCACACCCCCTCACCATATTAACAGCTACCATGAGCATTCACACTCATTGTTTGCCTTGAGATGGGAGTGACGTTGGATTTGGGTCATTTGTGATTCATGATGTCATTCGACTCTTGTGCAGCTCTGATTGTAAATGGCAAAAAAAAGCAGGAATCTCCTTCCCCACAATGCAGTTGTGCATTTCTTTCACATTGGAATGTGTGTTGAGCCTGATTCCTTAAATTATTAATTAGCAGAATGTGGCATAGTGGGGAAAAATCTGTGGAGCCTAAAACCGAGCGGCGGAAAGAGAGAAAATATGGCTTGTGGAAGAATAGGCACTAGGTACAACAGGGATGCGTTGCCATAACAACCTTTTCTGTAAGGGCCGCCCACTAGACTGTCAGTGGGCATTCCTGGGAGTAAGCAAGTGTTGTAAGGAGGGTTCTCCTTTCCCCCCCCCCCCCCCTCCCAAAAAAAAAAAAAAAAAAACAGTGCAAGCTCAGCCACCAATCTGATTGGTCACACCTCCTCTCTCTTTGTGTGGACCAAAGCATGCTGGGTAAGACCCTGGAGTGAATGCTCATTTGTCTGTGGAAGGCTCTCGGAAGGATCCCAAAGTCTGCTTGGATTTTAGGAGCTGGAGCCGCACAGAATAAACCAAGGTAGAGCTTGATCTTCTCTCTTTCATCACAGCCACGGCTGAGTTTCTATTGCACGTTCATCTACACGTCGTAACTAGGCTGCGTGCTGTCGCGTTGTCAGAATGAATCACAAAAGAGGGGGTGGGGTTGATCAGGAGGTGTTTGGACAAAGAGCCCAAGCTGTGGGGGATTGTTTACTACAGCAGCGTCAGGCGTGAGCGCGTCTTCTGCGTACCTCCTCCTCCATTATCTGATGGCAAACGCCTCCGGAGCAAAACACATTTATGTTTGCTAATTCAAGAATGGTTGTCTCTCTATCATTCTCTTTTCCTCCGCTTTTCTCTCCATGTCACGTCATGCTTTATTCTTTGCCTTTGCACGCTCGTGTTTTATTAACTCTTTCAGTGACGTGCTGATCTCACCAGGGCAGTGATGCAGCTGTTACAGGCTGGATCAGATAAAGGACTGTGTTTTCAACCCTTCGGCACTTGTGTTGAAGCCATCAGGCGAGCCCCCTGTTCTGGGCCTACTATTTCGAGGGGGGGTGGGGGTGGACAAATGGAGCAGGACGATCTGAAAATGCCTGCCATTCTCTTCCTCCCTCCCTGTTGGGGGTTAAAGCTGACAGCAACATCACATGTTTTCCATTTTGCTTCTGATAATGCAGCTCTTTGTTGCATGTGAGATCACTTCCTGGTTTCCCTGATATCTGTGAAAGTTTCCACGGTTCAGATGACATGCTTTTCCACCCAGAGCATCTGGAAGTTTAAAGCAATGTTTCTGTTAGGGTTAGGGTTTTTTTTTTTTTTTCTTTTTTTTTTTAAGGCATCCCTTGTGATTAAAGTACTGTGGTACATTGATGATATCACATGGCAGTACCATAGTAATTTGATGTATACCATGGTACTGAATGATTACCATATTTATGCTGTTGACATCCAAATACTTTAAAGAAACTTTTTGTAAGTGTTCAGAATTGTCTCTCTTTACAGTTTATACAAAAGTAAAACCAAATTTTAGTGCAAGAAGCTTTCAGATTATTTTTTTGGTGTCATTTTGTTCATTTTCTTCTTTTTTTTTTTTAAATGGCTCATTACAGACTTACCAGTTTTACTGTTGTAAGTGATTGAAATGAGTTACCTTGATCATTTGTTTTAAAATAATGTGCTGTATAAGGGATAATGTGTTCATTTATTCCAGTAAGGTCCAATTCACAAGCAAATGACTCTTATGAACTGGTTCTTTTAATGCTCTCAAACTCAGCCTTTATTCCCTTTAATCATTTGAATTGTTACTGATTGATTGTTTATATGATAGTGTGTGTGGAAAATGTAGGATTGTGTAGGATTTTGTCTTGTACAACAATCAAATATACACATCAGCAGTAATTCTACAAATACATCTGACCACATTGACCAGTCAAAAAGAAGTATTCCAGAGAGCCTTGGTATAAGAACTGATATTTGTTAGCAGTTTTCTTTTTTTTTTTTTTTTTTTCACCTTTATGAAAATCCAGATCTTCTATTGAGTATTTTATTTAAATTACCACAGGACTTTCTGTCCAAACACACCATGACAGTTTGTTGCAGATGTTTGAGTTTCAGTACTCATTGTAATGCAGAGAGCTGGTCGCATCCTGCTGTTGAATGCTATCACCACCATCACAACACGCATGGACCATCAGAGAGATCAAAGCTCACTCAGGAAGCAGAGAGCAGCTCCTCCCCTTTGTCTCTTTCACTACGGCTATTGTGTAATGTAACCAATTTTTCTGGAATAAGACCCAGCTTGATCTGAAAACAGCGTTTATGCCAAGGTACACTTGTGTAGTGAGGAAAAACGTAATGATTGTTTGGATATTTGAATAATTCTTGCCTTTTTTTACATTCTTGCTAGGAATTGTATTTTTAGAAGTGACTCAATAGAGGTTTTTTTTTTTTTTTTTTTTTTTTTCCAAAAGTTGCTTACTTCCGTCTTACCTGCCTTTCAGCAAATAACTTATGGTCTACCAACCGAACATTGCATCATCTAAATATTCAACCCTGATAAGATTTATAACATGTCCCCTTCACTTTTCAGATCATTTCCTCACCCGTGGCTGCAAGGTTGTCTAGTTCAGGAGCTCTGTGTGAGACATACTGTAGTGATGAACTGAGAAATTGCTCTGACTGCTGGTGAAGTGATGTTTGGACTGCAGTGTGTTTACTATACAATGTCTGTGGTCACGAATGACTGGGCCACAGGACCGCAGTCTCAGTCGGGCGGTTGGAGCTCTTTCCTGGAAGGAGAAAGAAAACAGTGATGTCAGTGTCTGTGAGGAGAGGTGGTCTGGCGTAAAATGTCTCGCAGGGGAGATAGAGAATCCTACACCGGAGAGGTTGAGGAAACAGCATTATGTGACTGAAATATATCCATGATCAGGATGTTTAGGCCTAGTAAAAGTGCTTAGTTAAAAAAGTTATTTCCGTTAATAAATATAATTAATATAGCCTTGATTCTGTTTCATTTGCATAGTCAAAATTTGGTCCGCTTTACAGCTTCTGGCTAAGGACTGCACACTCAGACTAGAGGAGATTTGTGTTTTAACCAGCATGTTTGTTTTGGGTTTTTTTGTGCTCTTTAGGGGCGGATTTATTTAAATGATTGATAGTACAATCAACCCTTGTGGAAAAAAAACAGTCATGTTTTAGCCTATATATTAATTAATGCAGTAGCTCTATAACATTAAAAAACTGAACTTTTGATGTACTTGAAGAGTGTTCAAAGGTTAAAGGGGGGTCTAATGCTATTTCATGCATTCTGACTTATTTAAGTCAAGTCAAGTCACCTTTATTTATATAGCGCTTTTTACAATGTAGATTGTGTCAAAGCAGCTTTACATTGATAACTGGTACATTGTTAGGCTGCACAGCAGCTCTTAAAGAATAGTATCAATGCAGGCAGATCAAAGCACTGTTGAATATCAAATGTCAAGTCAAGTGTCCCCAACTAAGCAAGCCAGAGGCGACAGCGGCAAGGAACCCAAACTCCATCAGGTGACATTAGGTGGCAGACAAGTGGCAAATTGGTGTTAAAATGGAGAAAAAAACCTTGGGAGAAACCAGGCTTAGTCGGGGTGCCAGTTCTCCTCTGGCCAACAGTGCTTTGTTACAATTCAGGTTGTTATCATAAGTCCAATAGGATCGCAACATTAAAAGTATTTATTTCAGTTCCATCCAATTGAGGATCGTATTGAGGATCACGCCGGTATGGACAGTTATTGAGGAACTGTGTCGTGGCTGTCGTGTCGATGAGGCCCTCACAGTGGATGATCTAGTTCACTCAATCTCTGCTGATACGTCAGGGCTGCGTTGTGGTCGTGTCAAGGTGCAGGTCCTTGGTCTCACCTGGATACGGCCCGGATCCGGTTGACTACGGTGAACCTCGGGATAAACAGAAAGACTAATATTAGCGTAGATGCCATTCTTCTTCTGATGTAACGAGTACATCAGGTGTTATAGGAAGTGTTCCCGGTTCCGGCTGACCTAATTAAATTGTTGTTAGCTGTAAATTTGAGACACCTGATGCTTTTAATGTTAATCTACAGTGTTACCAATTAAGGTCATTTCACAAAGGTGTTGACAAAATGTCCAAGAAATAAGGGGACGTGCGAAGACTTTATTTTTTTTGAGGGTCTGGGAAATAATCAGTGACCCTTCGCAAAGACCCACCCCCCTAAGTTACTGTTTCTTTGTCTGACAAGCCATGCACACTCACGCCACATATCATGTTCTCACAGAGTGAAAAATACATCGCTGAGCAAAGAGGACACTGACAACATGCCAACAGACAAGACAGAGCAGGTTACTTTTGGTATGAAACAAAGGCTCAGCTTTCAAATTTTCTCATTTTATAAGAAATTTAAACAATACATACCATTTTGTGGCTTTTTAATGTTGTAACAGATCATCGCTTCCTACTAGTAATAAACGTGAATTAACATTAGAAGGTATGTTGTTTTATCCACAGAAAGACATCTAAACACCATTTTATTTTATTTTTTTATTTTTTTTAAGGTCAAGTCCACCAACGTTAATTTATTTACTCCCCTGTCTGGTTTGTTTGTCGGACAAAATGGCAGATTCAGCATTGTGAATGGTCAGGTCGCCTTTCAATCAAACTCCCAGCGAAGGGTGAATTACTTTTGGTTGGACAGAAATTCAGATTACAAAGCAGAATATAATGTTCATAGATATCTAGTTTTCTTGCTACTACGTGCCTCAAAATTCGAGTATATTTTTGACGCCATTAGCCTGGCAAATCCAACAAATCCAATTGATTTAGTTCTTCCTTGTAACATGGCTTTTTCCCCCCGGTGGATTAAGATGGTTTCCGTCAGCTATTGGCATTTTTTGTGCAGTATGCATCAGACGGTCTGTGAATGACCAGTCCCTGGTTAGTTTATTCACTAGTATATTTTTAGACTTTTGTTTTTATACTTAACTCTATTTCATAGCTGACAACATACTAAAGGGTATTCTTCATTGTACATATGTTTGTGATGGGATTGCCTTTGAACCCAGACTGCTCACTATAATGGTTTGGTGTACTGTTAATCTCGCGTTACTTCTACATCTGGGTTTTTTGAGCAGGTTTGACAACCTCCTGGACATTGTTCAAATAATGGCATTAGGCCAGACTGTAAATGGGACACCTAAGCATATCTGTAGTTCATGTGATTCTCCTAGAATAAACACAATCTCCATCTTCATCTACAATTAGGTTCCTGCATCTACAGCCCCTGATATCCTGTATCTGGCTGTGGCATCAAACAGATCTTAGGTCAGCGTTTCATCTTTATTAGTCTTGCAATCCCGAACATGTCTGGTATTTGCTTTCCACCTTCACATGTACGCTAGCTCACTTTGTGCACTTCTCACATGTGTTTTGTCTTAATCAGCTTACCCTTGTTCTTCACCAGCCAGGAAGGTGCATTAGTGTGTTTCTGTCCTCGCTTTGCATGCCTGATAAGCCCGATTTGGATCCTAAGAGCCAGGGATCCATGCTGAGCTACTTACCCAGGTGCCAAGGCCTGCTGACTGGGAGTGTTGCTTCCTCTGAGTGTCTCTTCCAGGGCCTTTACTGGAGAGTGTAGCACCAGATGTTCTGTGCTATTTTTGGGAGAGGTCTTTGAGTAGCAGAGAATGTGGGTCGGTCCAGAGAGCTGGACCACGTTAGGTTGGTAGTTAAGGATGATATAGTTGTGTTTAAGGCAGAGATTTGATTTCAGCAGGCTAAAGGTGGGATATGTCATTTCTACTGTAGCGCTTTTCAGAAACAGTGACTGTAGATTAAAATGATTTTGGAAAGTGATTTTTGTTGGACTGCCAGCAATTGGTTGCCAAGGTGCAGTTTTGGGAGTATGTTGTAGAGGTCAACTGATAAGGGTTTTTCAAAGGCTAATGCTGATGCATTAATTCGGAGTGGTGATTGGCTGTAGAGTACGAGTCTACGTCATCAGTTTCTGAGCTTTTCTCCACATCATTCATGAGAATGAACTCTTTTAATCCTATCACTGTGCCGTATTGTGCATGGAGACTTCAAATGTCACAAAAGACCGCTTTAGCACTGTTCGTTCACCTGCCTGTTCAGATTTTCATTCTGACAGGTCATAAGTGTGTTTCCTCAGTACAGTAACACAAAAGAGTTGTTGGCATTTTCTCCATGATGCGGCTGGATTTTTATATATTCATTCATTATTTCATATAGACCAATAGCTCTGCAAAGTTATAATGCTGATTTGTTGATATTTCAAAGAATCATTTATCAAAAAATATTTGATTTGTTCATGATAGTTGTTTTTGTGAGTTTGTTGTCATAGGGTTATATTTTTTTAAATTCATCAAGGTGCCACCAACTCTGTTTGTTTTTCTTTCTCCGATTATATTTTAATATTCATTTGTCTGTAATGAGTGTGGTTTTATAGGTTGTTGTCTCCCCTCTTCCCACCTTCTACACTCCCACTATTCCACAGCTTTACACGCCCATTTCTTTTTCAGATCTGAGGTGTGAACGACCAGCGCGGGTGTTTCATGACACTTTAAAAACACTGTTACTGTGGTATCTGTGTATCCATAGTATTGTTTTTGTTGATTTTAGAATGTTATCATCTGATGCAGGTAATCTTGAAATGGTTAAATATTGGGACAGTTAATCATTCTGTTATTAGTGTTTTTTTTATTATTTTTTATTAAATGTCCTTATGCATTATAACTTTGATCAGTTCCTTTAGAAAGTCATGATGCCTGTTCTGCACTCCTAAAAGCCACTAGTGTAACGTTTTAATTTTTGACCTCTGCCACACTCAGTTAAACTTTGGCCTTTGATCTCTGTCCTTTGCAGGTGATGTGTCTCCCATCAGCATGTCTCCCATCAGCCAATCCCAGTTTATCCCACTGGGAGAAATCCTGTGCCTGGCCATTTCTGCCATGAACTCCGCCCGTAAGACTGTCACGCAAGAGACTCTCATCGAACACCTAGCAACATGCTTCCCAGGTAATGTCCTTCAATGATAACACAGAACATAAGCGCAGGAAATGTGCTTAATTGTATTGAAAATAATGCTACAATGCAAAGCATCTTAATGATCCTAATATGCTTCATTTTCTAAATGCAAAATATTAATTCTTTTTCATTTTAAATTTAAGGTCATTTGTGACCTGGATATGTTTTTGTGAGATTTACTTAAATGTCGCAAGCCAGATTCAACCTCGCTTCAGATCCTATGCTCTAACCCCAAGGCCACAGCATAGAAATGAATGTTGAGCTTAATATTTTTCACCTTTACATAAGACCAGACATGCTCTGTTATTTTCACGCTTCTTAAAAGATGCTGGAAGCATCTGTAAATCTTACATGTTGAATCTGTTTTATAACTGTTCAGTGAATTTATTTTCTTCAGTTTTTGCCAGTAACACCAGTCGTAACCATTTACACAGCCATTTGCACATGATAATAGCCATATCCTGGAACATCTGGATAAAGTCTCATATTTAGAGTGCTGTAAACCATGATGTGGTCACAGTAGTGATACGGAAAGTTTAACATCCGTTGTTATGTGCACTTATTGCAGAAACGCAGCACAGGATAATGATGTTTTGCTGAAATTAGTGGTTGGATTATGGGGAAAATGTGTTGTAATATATTCTCAGTGGATATGATACAGACATAGTGAATCAGCATTCTTAAGGCTTTAAAGTTTGATGCAACTAAACAGACAAGTATTAAATATGTTTTTTTTTAAATTCTGGTTTTTGATGTTTATTTGAAAATACTGTATCAGTGTACAAAACTATACAAATACTTGGTTTGGCTGGTTGAAATAGCTAAGATTATATCTCAAAATTGTTGAATTGTTGCATACATGGAATTTGTTGCATACATGGAATTTACATGGAACAATTTCACGAAATTGTTGCATACATGTATATAGGTAATCACAGCCGTGCTGATATAGAGCCATATCGCATATATGTATATTGTTTATACAATAGCTCTTTTGCGTGAAACTTCCTTCCGCCACGGATTCAAATCTCAAGTTGACAGTTTAACCAGGCACGTGCACACATAGACATCAAAGGGGGCTCAAGCACCTGCCCTTTTTCTTCCTCGAGAGAAAGTGCCCTTTTTTCTGGGTGTTTTTTTTTTTTTTTTTAATAAATGAGCGCTTTCATTCTATATTAATATTAACATAAACATAAATAGAAAAAAATAAATAAATGCATTTTACAGTAAACGCACGCCACATGCCATTTATTCCCGCATGCGTGCCCTGCCCTTTTTTTTACAGTCTATGGCCCTGCCCCACCTCATGTTTGCTGCTGGCTGACACCCGGGAAAAGATAACAGGTGTCTGGCAATGAGAAGCGCAAAAAGTAAAAAAGCCCAAGATGAATCCCGTGCATCACTTTCAGGTAGCCTATGTATGTTCAAAAACATATGAAAGTTTTGGCTATTGAAGGGTGAGATTATTTATACATGTTCAACGCCACGTTAATAATTTGTCCACCAGCAACGCATCTGCCTGATTTGATACTAATGCAGTTTATGTCATTATAATTTAAATTATTTTAATGTGCTATGCCGTGCGTTTTGAACCATGGTAAAGATATCTGTAGGGCTGTCAAGTGTTAATACCAGAAGTAGAGCATTCCACAGACGCGAAGGCATGAACCACATTGTTAGACAGTTTTCTAAGGATGCACGATTTATTAAAAACCATTAAAAAAAATCATAATACAGCATAGCATAGTGCTATCTTTTTTAAACCTATGCTTACACAGAAGAATACATCAATAAAAATGTAAGCCCTTTCTCTGCGTTTGCATGTTTTGATGTATGCATATTCTTGTTCAAGAAATTACAGTGGCTGTAGCATTTCTGTCACAAAGAAGTGGCTTGTTATTATTAATGTTATTGTTATTATTATTATTATTATTATTATTATTTAAATTAATATTATATTTTTAATTAAATGCTGTTTGGCCAAAAACGAGGATTTGATCATGCTGCATAACAACAACAATCACCAGGCTTTTGGCGCCCTCTGTAGGCATTTGTTATAATACATAACATTTCAGGGGAATAGACTTCTTAAAGGAACACTCCACTTTTTTTGAAAATAGGCTCATTTTCCTACTCCCCTAAAGTTAAACAGTTGAGTTTTACCGTTTTCGAATCCATTCAGCCGATCTCTGGGTCTGGTGGTACCACTTTTAGCATAGCTTAGCATAGTTCATTGAATCCGATTAGACCGTTAGCATCTCGCACAAAAATGACCAAAGGATTTCGATATTTTTCCTATTTAAAACGTGACTCTTCTGTAGTTACATCGTGTACTAAGACCGACGGAAAATGAAAAGTTGCGATTTTCTAGGCCGATATGGCTAGGAACTATACTCTCATTCCGGCGTAATAATCAAGGAACTTTGCTGCCGTACCATGGGTACAGCAGGCGCAATGATATTACGCAGCGTCTCTCACAAATGTCTCCATGGTTGCAAGGCCTGCTCCCTGTGCAAGCAGGGGGTCACAGGCGCTGCGTAATATCATTGCGCCTGCTGCACCAATGTACGGCAGCAAAGTTCCTTGATTATTACGCCGGAATGAGAGTATAGTTCCTAGCCATATCGGCCTAGAAAATCACAACTTTTCATTTTCCGTCGGTCTTGGTATACGATGTAACTACAGAAGAGTCAAGTTTTAAATAGGAAAAATATCGAAACTCTTCGGTCATTTTTGTGCGAGATGCTAACGGTCTAATCGTATTCAATGAACTATGCTAAGCTATGCTAAAAGTGCTTCCGCCAGACCCGGAGATCGGCTGAATGGATTCGAAAAAGGTAAAACTCAACTGTTTAACTCTAGGGGAGTTGGAAAATGAGCCTATTTTCAAAAAAAGTGGAGTGTTCCTTTAATGTGTTTTAAATATGAAGTAGCTTGTTTTGGTTAATTTAGAAAAAATCTACAGATGCAAAGAGACGGGTATAGTAGGCTTAAAACAAACACCATCTAAATGTGTATTTTGGAAGTTTTCTTTCCATTAGAGTAAAAAGACATGGAAGCAAAAATAGACCAAAATCTCAATTGTTCACGACATACTTGAAAATAGTAGCGTAGAAAACATGCACATTGTGGCATAGTTTCCTTTGCTGTTGCCTGCTCTTGTGATGAACCTAGTGAATAAGAAAAAAGACCATGGTCTCTGCGAACTGATTATTTTGTAGAAATCTGTTGAGTATAAAACAGTTGCGAGAGTATGAGGGAATTAAAATAAATTAAGGAAATCAGAGTTGTTAATATATCTAACGTTTTGTTTATTTATTTATTTATTTATTTATTTATTTATTTTTCAAATAAATAATTTTGAGAAGTGCCCTTTTCCCCCACTTGAGCCCCTGCCCCCCAAAATGTCTGTGCACGTCTCTGAGTTTAACAGTTTAGCCCAAGCCTCCTTTACTAACTCAAAAACGTCACTTTAGAACTAGTAACTAAGGAATGGGCTACTTCAGTGAAGTTATAAGAGAGCAACAATGAGGCAGGACATGCATATGAATGAAAAAGAGAGAGATAGTTAGACGGGCTGAATGTGCGTGCTTTTAGTTTTAGTTTTAAGGGGCTGGAATGACAAATATTTTTACATTAGTATTCCTAAAGCATTGCGTGCATTTAAAACAAGGCGAAAGTGTAAAGTCATCAGCATAAAGAACATCATTATAATCATTTTATAAATTATTTATATATATTTTTGTTTTTTCAACTCAAGGTCAGATTTATTTTATTTTTCACCAATAAAATATAAAAAAAAAGACAGCATATCATAAATAACATCATATCTATTGTGTGTGTGTGTGTGTGTGTGTGTATATATATATATATATATATATATATTATATATATAGTGTGTATATATAATATATTTATATATATATATATATATATATATATATATATAATATTTCACTACTGCGAGGTAGACCAGTAGTTCTTGGGACTATTGTTCAAATTTATTTGTACATCGTACATCCCGTGAAATAGCTATTTGGAGATAGTCTTTTGTTGCTTTTCTGGTATGGTTTTCTTTTGATCTGCTAGTACTGCACTCCAGCGTTTTCTACTCTCTAGTAATGGTCTCCAGTATGATTTTAGTGAGCTTTTTGACCTACAAACAAACAAAAAAACAATTAAATAAAAACATGCATTTTGCATCATTTTCTTTTTACAGTATGGGTTAAACAAATCAGAAGCATGCCCACTGGTGGCCATGATCTCTCTCGCTTGCAATCCTGCATCTGACAGTTTTTGAATTGTAGTGGCCCTGATACTGTGGTTCGTGTAGGATGATCACATCCTTTGCACAACCTCACGAACATGCTGGACAGCTGATTTATACCCAAAGCAACAGCGGTGTACCAGATGTTGTCGTTAACAGCAAACGTCCTCCTGGGCTGCAGGTAGAGTTTTTGCATCAGGTGGGATTTTGCCGAGATATTTCTCAAGTGAGGAAACTGGACACAGAGAGCTACCGGACTCTTCAAACATAGCGCCCCTCCGATTTTGCCTGTCGACCTCCAGTGGGTTTTTTTTTTTTTGTTGTTTTTTTTTTTCTTCATTAAATGTCATCGTGAAATATTTTGTACCATTTTCATCTTGCTTCAGTTCAGACAAGTCTGGCTTAAGTTGTCGATTACCCTCCTTCCCTCTTCTTGCAAAGTGTAAATGAATGTCATAGCACATCTTATTTAATAAACCTTTTTGGGTTACCAGGGTCTAGTGCAGCAGGTCGCGTCAGTATTTGCTAGTCTTCAGATGATATCGGTGAGTAGTGTGATGTTCTATCTGTACAGGATCATCGGCTCTGTTTAACAATTTCTTTAAAAACGTTGTTGGCGGACGTGAACTCGGAGTCTTGCATTAAATTCCACTCACGGCTAAGAGGGACTGCACCCCCCTGATATAGAGAGCGATAGAAGAAAATATAAATGTACTTTTTTTTTTTTTTTTTTTTTTTTTTTTTTGTATCCATGTATCGCTTCTAAAATGGCTTAAAATGATGATTTAATGCCATTTTTGCTACCAGTGTTTAAATCAAAAGCACTATTCAAGACATTTAAATCACAGGCCCCATACAGTGGGTACGGAAAGTATTCAGACCCCCTTAAATTTTTCACTCTTTGTTATATTGCAGCCATTTGCTAAAATCATTTAAGTTCATTTTTTTTCCTCATTAATGTACACACAGCACCCCATATTGACAGAAAAACACAGAATTGTTGACATTTTTGCAGATTTATTAAAAAAGAAAAACTGAAATATCACATGGTCCTAAGTATTCATTCTTCTGATCATCCTTGAGATGGTTCTACACCTTCATTTGAGTCCAGCTGTGTTTGATTATACTGATTGGACTTGATTAGGAAAGCCACACACCTGTCTATATAAGACCTTAGAGGCCTGACGGAAGCCTCTCCTCAGTGCAAGACACATGAAAGCCCGCATGGAGGACTCCAAGATGGTGAGAAATGAGATTCTCTGGTCTGATGAGACCAAGATAGAACTTTTTGGCCTTAATTCTAAGCGGTATGTGTGGAGAAAACCAGGCACTGCTCATCACCTGTCCAATACAGTCCCAACAGTGAAGCATGGTGGTGGCAGCATCATGCTGTGGGGGTGTTTTTCAGCTGCAGGGACAGGACGACTGGTTGCAATCGAGGGAAAGATGAATGCGGCCAAGTACAGGGATATCCTGGACGAAAACCTTCTCCAGAGTGCTCAGGACCTCAGACTGGGCCGAAGGTTTACCTTCCAACAAGACAATGACCCTAAGCACACAGCTAAAATAACGAAGGAGTGGCTTCACAACAACTCCGTGACTGTTCTTGAATGGCCCAGCCAGAGCCCTGACTTAAACCCAATTGAGCATCTCTGGAGAGACCTAAAAATGGCTGTCCACCAACGTTTACCATCCAACCTGACAGAACTGGAGAGGATCTGCAAGGAGAAATGGCAGAGGATCCCCAAATCGAGGTGTGAAAAACTTGTTGCATCTTTTCCAAAAAGACTCATGGCTGTATTAGATCAAAAGGGTGCTTCTACTAAATACTGAGCAAAGGGTCTGAATATTTAGGACCATGTGATATTTCAGTTTTTCTTTTTTAATAAATCTGCAAAAATGTCAACAATTGTTTTTCTGTCAATATGGGGTGCTGTGTGTACATTAATGAGGAAAAAAAAAAATGAACTTAAATGATTTTAGCAAATGGCTGCAATATAACAAAGAGTGAAAAATTTAAGGGGGTCTGAATACTTTCCGTACCCACTGTATATTTGAAGATTGTGAAGTCAGTCTTTAGGACTTACCAAAAAAATCATTGCAGTATTCAAGATTATTGGTTAATTTGATGTGACTAAAAAAATATTGTGATTTAATCAATATATTGCCCAGCCCTAAATGTATTAGCATAGCCTTAATTGTTTTGTTACATGTGAGTCATGATTTTTTTTTTGTTTGTTTGTTTGTTTGTTTGTTTGTTTTGTGGTCAGATATGGTCGGTTTCAGCATCTCAAGTAGTATGATGTTGATTATATCATGTGAGACTGAGCTAAAGAGATGCAGAAGATGCTGAGTCATAATGAGCTCTTTGTCCCTTATGTTGTGAGGCAGTGAGGTTACTATAGAATCAGTGAACAAAGAAGTTGCTATAGAATCATGATCTCATCCTTCCAGCTCATACCCTAAAAACACATTTTTGAACCAGCCATAATTTTTGCACACCTAGACCTCTCCTCTAGACCATATTACCAGTATTGAGAAGGCAAGTCATAGTCTGTGGTGTGTGTGGTCACCAGGTAAATAGGGTTTGGTTTGATTCAGTTTGTAAGGTTACCTTGAACTGCTTTAAGTCACTTTAGATAAAAGTATCTGCCAAATAAATACATGTAAATGTATCTGAGTGTGTATAAAAGTCTTAATGGGGATAGTTTTGTTCTGGTAAAAAGATAAGTGTGTTGGAGAGAGGCACATTGAATGTAAAAATAAAGCATACAGGCATCATTGAAATGTAATATGTTATTCCACAGAGCACATTTTCATCTGACTCATGTAGCAGTTCTTCTCACTGCATATATTGCAGGAAAGAACATTCCCCCAATGAAGTTTCTGTTTTGGTTCAGGTGCAAATCCACTAATGTGTTTATTTTGGAGAAAGCTGTTGTTAGGAGGATGTTGCATTGATCCTGTTGTGAAAAAAAGAAAAATAGTCTTTTTGTAAGGCACACAGCATCACATTATTACTGCTTGGTTTCTCATTTTTCAGAGGTCAACGTCTGTTTGTTTGGAGAAAAAAAACTTCTAATGTAAAAGTAAAACTTTGAAACGGAAACTTCTGCAACACAGACTCAGTGTATTCTTCTGACAGTTTTTTGTGTAATCTAAAGAGGGGAAAAAAATAGATGGTTGGGTTGAGTTATTTATTTATTTTTTTAATCCTTTTTTGCAGCAGTGCTTCGTTGTTCTTAAAGGGATAGTTCACCCAAAAATTTAAATTCTGTCATTTATTCACCCTCAAGTTGTTCCAAACCTGTAGAAATTTTTGTTCTGTAGAAAATTTTGACTACCATAGTATTTGTTTTTTTCCTACTATGGAGTGTCTAGTTCATTTTCAATGGGACACATGTGGAAAACTACAAAATGCAGGCGGTTTTGCTGGCAGCGTGAAGGCAGTGCGCAAGCAGTGCATGTGCACTTAAAATCCTACCGTTTCCACAAGCATACCACTTTGCAATAAGTGCAGCCAAAGATAAAAATATTTTCTTTTTTTGAGCGGCAGTGGCAGCTGCATCAGCTTTAACCAATTATTGAACAGATTATTAACAACCAATCATAAAACATTTCAGTGAGCTCATATTGGAGTGTTGAAACCATGATGGACAAGATTGTTTTAAATGTAGTAGAATTCCCAGAGTTGTATGACCCATCAAAAAATCTCACACAGAGATATAAATGAAAAAAATCCAGAGCAAAAATCCAGAGTGCATGAGTTGGTTTGCCAGTTAAAAGTACAAATATTTGCAAAATGTCAGTTAACTGTGTGTGACATGAAAACTGTGCTAGACATATTCCCATGAAATGATAAAAAACAAATAACACAAACACTAAATTTCTGTTATATTTATTTAGTCAGTTTTTAGTAAATACTGTAGGGGATTAAGGGGATATTAGTGGATACAGTTAAGACCCAAGGACCAGATATGATGAGTGAAGACCGGGAGTCAGAGTTAAAAAAAAAATTTATTGAAGAACATTTTACTGAAGAGTAGTTTGCAGTTTCATCAGCAAAAGTCAGCTTCAGCACTGACAAGGAGTTCGTAGGCTGCTCTGCATCCATTCACAAAACCACAGCAATTATACTTTACACAGGTCACTATACGTCATTGCTTCAGGTGAAAAGGATTCTGATTGGCTAAAAAATAGATTTCGAAATTGTTCACACATGGATTGATAGACATAAGCATGTGTCCATAGATTATACAGATGACAACAAAACCCTGGTTTAGGCACGGAGTGACCTCCAAGGTCACAGAACTGCTCTTCTAGGCACCAGTTTGTCTGGAAAAACAAGTCATTCCAGCATCCAGGGTGCCATTTGGTATTTGGTTTGTTCATTTGACCAATACTGATCTGTAACAGAGAACCAGAACACATACACAGGTACATAGCAACTTCAAGGTTGAAGTTGGTCGAGCTCTTGCTCTAATCAGGAACTTTCCCAGAACATACAGATAAGTTGTAGTTTTCTCTCAGTAAGAGGTACAGTATTATACAATATACAATATTCATCATTATTCTCTAGTGATTGAAGATGAAAAGTAAAGTAAATGAAGCTTGAAGAAGTCATTAAAATCATTGAGTATGTGGAAGGATAAATGTTCATCTTTGGTTAATACCTTGATTATAAATCGCTCATTACAATTCACTCAAAAGCATATATATATTGAAGTGGCAGTGGATTCTGGAATCGGACCCTTCAATACAAATGTGACATCGTTAATTTTAACTATATGCCAGTGTCCGTCTGAGAGAGCGACGCGAGCTCTGCCTTGACTGCACAACATGCTTCCACTACAAGAAAAAGCAGCTGCCGCATCCTGTGTGAATTGGCCTTTAGTAGAGTATTGTGATAATATTGTGAAAATATTGCGATTAAACTTTACCTCATGTAAACGCAATACTTTGATTAAAGTAATGCGATTAAGCTCATAATCATAGTAAGCATTATCGCATTAAACTAGGTGGTGTACGCTGATTTTAATCGCAATATACAGGTATGTAAACACCTTAATCGCATTATTCCCGCTCTGACCAAAGTGTGCATGTGCTCGGACATACACGGATGCCATGTGTTGTTCACACAACTTCACGAATGAACTCGTGCCATTTATTCTGAAGTTTTCTCTTCACCAAATCACTAAACTCTGTCAACACAACTTGCTGTGCAGTCTCCGCATCTTCATCCAGACGGTGCGAAGAACGCGGCGGTAGCGTTGGCAAACTCGGCATTGCGATGTTCATCACGGTGCCAAATAATATCCAGTACATCCATAAAAATGTATTTTGAATTTGATGTAAGCAGATTAAAACAATGGCCGGTAACATGCATACTGTATGCCTATCTGAGTGTGGTATAACCATACTTATTAGCGAATAATCAGAGTAATGAAAATTGCATGTAAACTGGAGTGAGGAGTTCTGCTCATGTCATGTAAACATCTTACTGCGATTAAGACCTTACTCTGATTATGAGAAATAATTGCATTATTGGTGCACATGTAAAGTCATTGAATGGTAGTAGTGATTTGATTATTTTTATAAAACCCTCTGAACTTATTCCCAGAACTTAGTTAGGAAGAATGGACATTTGTCTAGGTTGTTGCTTCTTGAGATGCCTTTTTCTTTTTGTAGCAGTTTAATACATCTAAAATGTCTGCTGTGTTTAATAGTCATTTAAATGTAATGCATCTATCAAGATCTTGAGAAGAACTTCTTAACTCAACAGCTCTATGTCTTTAGAACCAAAGTGAATTTCTGCAATAAGTGAGAGACTGTTGTTCTCGATTGGATTAGACAGTCGTTTATATGTGTGTGTGCGTGTGCGTGCGTGTGTGCGTGTGCGTGTGTGTGTGTGTGTGTGAGAGAGAGAGAGAGAGAGAGAGAGAGTGTTTGTAAGGTTGAATTAGGATTGCACCTCATTGACAGGGAAACTAAGCAGCAACTATGATGTAAGTACAGGCAACCCTTCTTCACCTCAGCGTCCACATATACAAGTGCACTGGACTACGAATGTACTGCAAATGACAAAGCAGAACTGATATAGCGCTCAACTCTAAATCCATATTTTATCACATTTGGGGGCTTCTTTACTGTTTGAATGTTCAGGAGTTCAGGAGTGGAAAAAATACTCATGGACTGTTTCCCTTATAAAACTGTGACATCACAAATGTGCTCACCTAAGCTATCATCACACATATCTCTATTTGGACCACCAAAGTTTATGAGACAGACATACTGTAGACTCTCCCCCTGAAATGTGGATGTTTGAATGGGGTGTTGCCTGCTGTGTTTTAGCTGCAGGGTTGGGTTGGGGGGAGATGTTGCGTCACACTAGGCTGGTTTTAAGGACTCCATGATGTAATGGGGAGTAATGCCAGCAGAGGAGCAAAGCTCTGAAAGCAGTCAACCATGCACGGAAGGCAGACACCGTTGCACCGCGTCTATATGCTGCATTAAACACACCCATACATAGTATCACACAGAACAGAATGGTACTGGATTTTTAATAAAAGGCTGTTTATATTAGCTTTGAGCATATATGCAGATATAATCTCTCTGGCATGTTGTGATCAGTACTGTATATTGGTCCGTGTAGAGGGGATGAAATGAGAGGCAACCTTTGAGTAAAGAACAGCAAACATAAAAGAATACATAAAAGAATTGTAAGTGCTTGAAACAAAAAAAAATATAGCATGTTTTTAAATCCCATTATATTGTCATCATGTGGAATTGCACCTTGTGATGCTTTGTTTAGTTTGTTACAATCAGATTAAGATTGTGGTTTCAGTGTCATATGGATATTGTTGGTCTCAAGGTAATTGTTTTGCCGTATTGGACTGATCGTCTTCTGTCTCTTTTTCTGTCCGCTAGGCGTCCCCACTCCAAGTATGGAGATTTTGCGGCACACGCTCAACATGCTGGTCCGAGAGCGGAAGATCTACCCCACCCCAGAGGGTTATTTCATTGTCACCCAGCAGACATACTTCATCACACCTTCCCTCATTAGGACTAACAGCAAGTGGTACCACCTAGACGAAAGGATACCAGAACGCGTGCAGCAGCAGCAGCAGCAGCCATGTACCTCTCCTCATTCGGGTACAATGACACCCTCCACATCTGGATGCGTCCGGGAAAGAACTCACCACAAGAACCACAGTGATTCCTACAACAACAGCTACCGGGAGGACATGCCTAGCACACATACCTCAACCTTACAGAGAAGGTCTAAGGAGCATAAAGAGGTTTCTCCTGTGTCTCCGCCCCCTCAGCAGCCATCAGAGAAGAGTAAGAGTGCGCTTAGTTTTCCATTTAAAACAGAGACAAACAGTAAACACAAAGATGGAAGCAGCAGCAGTGGGGAGAAGCAGTCTAAGAAGTTTGGACTGAAGCTCTTCAGGTTGAGCTTCAAGAAGGACAAGACAAAACATCTAGCCACGTTTTCCGCCCAGTTCCCACCTGAGGAGTGGCCACTGCGAGACGAGGAGACACCAACCACCGTTCCCAGAGAGGTGGAGATGGAGATCATCCGTCGGATTAACCCAGATCTCACGGTGGAAAACCTTGCTCGCCACACAGCAGTAATGAAACGATTGGAGGAAGAGAAGGCACAGAGGAACAAAGCGAACTCCTCGGCTCAGCAAAGTGCACGCAGCAAGAGGAGCCGCAGCCACCGAAAGACCCAGCAGAGCAAGGCCTCACGTTCACATAGCAAAACACGAGCGTCCAGGGGGGATCCATCTGAAGGATCCAACCTGGACATATCCTATGACCGGGATTACAGATTCTACAGCTCCTCATTAGTACGTTCTCCACGCGAAACCATGATGTCCATGGAGCGGAATAGGGGGAAGTATATGGTTCACAGCAACCCCAATATTGTGGAGTCTCACTTTACAACCGCTCCAGAGTGGGATGTTTCTGGGGAACTGGCAAAGCGACGGACAGAAATGCCATTCCCAGAACCCTCTAGGGCACAGTCACATTCCAAAGTCCACCGAAGTCATAGTCATACACAAGAGAGAAAGTCACGAAATGAGAGGTCAGACAAGGCCAAAGAAAGGTCACGCTCCATGGACAACTCCAAGGGACCTCTTGGTGGTCCATTTTTAGGTGGCCCAGAGGAATTTGAGTGCAGTCCCGATGACAGGAGTCGGTACTACACTGACGATGGTACTTTGAGGGCATCTGCGCAGGCGACCCACTATTCCCGCATTATGCTCTCTGCTGCTAGATTACACTCTGACATTTGTGTGCCTGATGTTGGAAGAGGATCCTCAGAGGATGCTGTGCTTTACCGGACGCTGGAGAAGAGTAAAAGCAGGGATAGTCTTCCTGCTTACAATGACCTGAAGTCTTGCTCTCCCAAAACACCTGCGGATGACTATTTCCAGTGTACTGCGGCAAATGAAGTCTCTCTTTCTGCCCCATCGTCTCTTGTAAAACCCAGCCATGACTTTACGGATAGTGTCTGGAAGGGGATCTCCTCTGACCGACTGACCCCTCATCTACCACCACCTCACCCTATAGAATATAAAGAGGAGACAGCCAAGGGACAAAGTAGTATTCCTATAGCGACAACGAGCCAAACTCCTGAGCACCTCCCCAATGGACGATTGTTACACCAACACAATCCCGACTCAGGTGACTTGGACAAAATGCCAGAGGTTTACAGCCAAGAGACTTTGTTTAAACCTCCAGACTATGTGGAGAGCAGCTTCTCAAGGCCAGGTACGATAGGTAAGTCCCCTCACACCAAGTCAGCAGAGGTCCTGGAGACTCAGGAGCATTTTGATAAACCTCTACCACTGACCGTGCCACCATCCTCGGCTCAGGAGCAGGCTTCATGTGCAGAAACCACCTTTGACTATTACAATGTGTCGGATGACGACTCTGAGGAGACAAGTCATAAGACCCGAGTGGAGGAGAAAGTTCTAGAAGAGGGAGGGACAATGCAATGGCTGCTGGAACGTGAGAAGGAGCGGGATTTGCAGCGGAAGTTTGAGAAGAACCTTACCTTTCTAAGTCCCAAGGAAGGTGAGGGCAACAACAGCCAAAAATCAGTCCATTCTACCCGACTGGACAGTATGGACTCCAGCAGTGTGACTGTGGACAGTGGATTTAATTCCCCACGGTAAGGCACTCAGGGCCAATTTAAGGGTTTGTTTCATTTGTTGTGTTGGCAATAGGGTGTGTCTGAAATTAGGGTTATGCTATTCTATGAATAGACATATCCTTGTTTTTAACTCAGTGTTAACTCACAGGAACATTTAGGGTTTTTTTTGCTTTTATAGACATTACAGAATTCCGTAGAGCCTTAGTTTAATCCCAGTTGTGCAAGCCTTACATTTTCTTATTTTAAGCAGCAGTAACCACCTCTGTGAATGACATTAAGGCCAGAAACATACTCTATGCAAGTACAAAAACACCAGTGCTTGGCCAATGCATTGTAAGCATGCTCACCTATTATACATACTTAACATGCATTCTTGCTGTGGCGGTAACAAACTTCAGTAACTTGATAGAGTTCATTTAAAATGTCATGTGCCATTCAACCTCTGGGTTATATTTCAGGTAACTAGCTATAAATACGTCAACAGTTACCTAACTGTTACTTGCTTAGCAAGACACTGTTAAAATTGTTGTTCTGCCACAACAGTAGTTGACCTGAAATATAACTTTCTACTATAGTGGCCCTTGCAGAAGTGATGAGAATGAATTTTACATGTTGCATTACAAATTACTTTCTGACACATTTTGCAATGCTATGGTTCATACTTGCATAGAGTATTTTTGGGGGGCTTAATGCTACTCTACTATGTATCAGGTTTTCACTAAAATGGGAGAGGCCCTAACATGTGAGAGGTACTTAATATACCTTAATGTAGGTCAACCACTACCAGTTTTATAACTGCAATCTTTGAAAGGGTTTACACCATTTGTTTTTGTTTGGTTTTGTTTTAAACTGATTTTTTGTTTAAATGTGTTGTTTTGGGTGCTCCTTTTGTCATTTTTGTCTAAATGAACATTGTTTGTATTTTAAGGCTGCATTGTTGCAATGTGTGTTCTCAACCAGAATCCATTGGGTTAATTGACATTGTTCTCAAAATTATCACAATATAAAATGGATAAGCACATCTCTGTCACTTTATCTATTGATATGTTTGAGGCCTTACTTAAATAATAAATTGCCTTGAGCACATGATGCAACTTGTGCAACTTTATGTCCTGACGTTATCCTTGTCCTCCCCTTCAACCTGCACCCAAACCCTTTTATCTCATCTTCCAAATGTCTGAAACTTCTCATACTACAAACTTCCAGTAGATGTTTTCATGCTCAGATATTGCAGTCCAATAATATTGACTCAGAAAACACTTTGCAAAGTTGGATGCAAAGTCTGTTTTGCAGGCAAAAATCCAACAATAAAAAAAGACTCATCATCCAGATTGATATAAAGAAGTTTGTGATGTCCACTTGAGGGAATATACCAGGTTTTAAAAATCAGACTTCTTGAACTGCTGAAATTGATGAAGTTGATATTTTCTGACTGCGTTTAGAAACAAATGTGATTGGGTGAAAAAAAAAAAAAACAAGCACTGTACTGTTACTCAGGTCATCCTGTGAGGCAGAGCGTGGTAAGAACACTTCACTGTAGTGACGGCGACCACGCTCAGTGCCAAAAGACTGAGACATTTCAAACATTTGAGGAACAAAATGTTGCCCCCATGTTTAGTTTTGTTTTTAATTGTGATATTTTTTTATTTTTATTTTTTTTCCCCAAATTAAAGTATGTTGTTTTTCATACAGTGGTTCAGTTGTAGTTTTTACCTTCTGTGTGTGTGTGTTTTTATATATATTTGTTTTGTGCAGTTCCTTCCTGTGTTTTCATTCTCCCCTCTTGCATTTTGGTGGCAAGCCATGTTCAAAACATCATAGAAAAGGGAAATGGTATGTGTCAAACAGCGGTATGTCAAAAAACACTAAACTATTGTCCAAACATTATAAAAACCATTGCAAATATTATTATATTAGTTCTTTAATAGGTACACTCATAAAAAGGGATTTATTATTTAGGAGTTTTTACAGTGATGTATTCGAATGGGTTTATTTATTTATTTATTGCATTTTGTGTGTATATATATAATATAT
Organism: Ctenopharyngodon idella; assembly: GCF_019924925.1. Taxonomy (NCBI): domain Eukaryota; kingdom Metazoa; phylum Chordata; class Actinopteri; order Cypriniformes; family Xenocyprididae; genus Ctenopharyngodon; species Ctenopharyngodon idella. Next base: position 19,669,221 of record NC_067233.1, on the reverse strand, counting down.
ATATATATATATATATATATATATATACAAAATTAAATTATATATAATTTAACACATCCGACAGTTTTTTGAAAGCCTCTATAAAATTTATATTTATATACTACTGTACTACTAATAACAAACAAAATAGACATGAAACATACATAAAATATTGATTGCTAACTTCCAAATCTGACAGAGTAGGACCTATATATGAGTTTACAGTTTTTACAGTAATATATTTGAATGGGTTGAAATTTGATCATGACACTGATGTTTAATATATGTGCTGGTTATTTAAAGATGAATGAACTAGTTAGAGTTGGAGCTGAGCTGTGTGTCACTGGAATGAATTCCACTTGCATTTGATTGCCCAAATTTGAAAGGGGAATCTAAATTTAATCAGTCACATTTAAAATGAACCAATTAATGTGACATTTTCAAATGATTTTTGTTTATACAACCTCTCATATAGTCCTGCATCTTACATTAGGCATGTTTGGGCTCTTTGAGAGAAACGTCTATTGGCACGGGCGCTTTTAGAGTCAACATAGAAATCCATGAATCATCACCTTTTATAAATATTCTGTCCTTTCAGGTTTGTATTCCTCGTTTTACTTTACTTTACGGTTTACATTTTTTTCTTACTTTTTTTTGCTTCCATACTGTCCTTTCTCTTTTCTATTTACTTTTCATTTAGTATCAGAGTTTTGCAAAATTCTGAATGAAGTTGGAATTTAAAGTGAAGGTATTCAAAGAAATTCAACACGATCACTCTGAAGAAACTTCATTAATCCAATACAACATTTGTATAATCATTTCTGTTTTGTCGCAAACATATATACTTTATTTATTCATTTATTTATTTATCACTACTGTTTAAAGTTTTGGGGTAATTTAAAAATAATAATCCTTTTATTCAGCAAAGGTGCATTCAATTGAGCAAAATTGACAGTGAAGATATTTATAATGTTACTATTTGAAATAAATGTTCTTTCCATTCTAACTTCAAAGAATCCTGAAAAATCTCATGGTTTCCAGAATTTAATTCAAAGAAATTCAACAGTCTCTCAGCAGGAATTTAATCACTCCAATACAGTGTTTGCGACAAAACAGAAATTATTACATGATTCATTTTGACATTTATTCCATGTTATAAAGAATACTTTTTTTTTTCTTATTGACCTATTGGACATATTTTTCTAAACTAAGCTCAAGGAAAATCATCACAGTTCTCTAAAAATTTTTAATTTTGCTTTACAGCACCACAAGCATTGTCCACTGCATTGTTTTCCGATAACTTGCTATTATTGATATTGACAGGAACAGTTTTTTATGCCTCCATTTTGAATTTCATTCCATTTTAATTCTACTTCTTGCAGTCTAATTCAAATTCTACATCCTGTTCGCAACTTCAAATTCAGGAGTTTATTTGCAATTAAATTGGCATTCTCAGTTCAGTTCTGGGCTGTATTTCTCAAAAGCATTGTAAGACTAAGTTGATCATAGAAAAATTGCCACCGATGGTCTCTACGATCAACTTAGACTTAAAATGCTTTTGGGAAACGCAGCCCTGAATAGTACACAACCTTGATCAGCACTAATAACGAGATTGCGATTGTTAATCTTTGATAAACCCCCATCTGTGTTCCTCTTTCAGCATGTTACTAATCAATTTTCCATTTCTGCTTTCTTCATAACACTTTCATTCTTTTTCCCTTTATGTCCTTCTATACTGCTTCAGCACACGGGAAAGCCTTGCTTCGAACACCTCGAGTAATGTGGAAAATAGCAGGCGTCAGAATATGGCTTTGAGTCCAGGACACATTGGCACCAAAAGACCCCCGCCTCCCTACCAGCCCCCCAGCTTTCGTACCATCCGTGAGCCGCCCGCCAACCGCACGGAGAAACAGGCCTCCATCACCAGTGTCTAGTGATGGGGACCGTTAAACTGAACTTCACCAGGACTGTTACAATCTTACAGGCTGGACCTTCTGAGCTCGTGTGACGCCTGTTCCAGCTGTAATTTCAAATAGAGATGTGTTTCAAAAAACGCAGTTCATCATGATCACTGGAGGTATCTTTTACTCTTTTTTTTTTTTTTTTTTTTTTTTTTTTTTTTTTTGATATTTGTAACAAATACTGCTGCAGACAAACACGTCACTTCATTAGGACTAAATTTACGATGATCTGCAGTCACGTTTGGGATAAAATCCTTGATCAAACTTAGGTGTCCTTTATAGCTTAATGTATCCACTACGGGTCTTAACTGTCTTCTGATCCAAACTTGGCTGCGTTGCCTCTGCCTATTCATTCATCGCTGCGTCTAGCGTTTCATTCTGTACGCTCAGGTCCCTCTGAACTCTGCTGACTTACTGTCTCATATTTGCTGGCCGTAACTTGAAGGCCACGATAATCTCCTTGGAAATCTAAACAAGCTCATCTGTTTCCGCTGGAATCGTTTCACTGCATCCTTGTGTATCGTCCACTGTCCTGGGATTTTTCTGGGATGTTTGTAGTTTATTGAAACTTAACAAAACATACCACCATCAAGGCATTATTTGTTTAGAAAAAAAATACCAATTTAAATATTACTGGTGCTTTCTCAATGAATGGACCGTTATTCTTTAAAAAAAAGAAAAAAAAGTTGGAATCCATTTTTTTTTTCTTTCAATTTTCTCTTTTAACCAGGTGCTCAACTACTAGACAACACAGAATACACACATTGCTACCTCCACTATTTGTACAGTCGTAGAGGGAGACAAGAGTGACATCCACCCCCCACCCCAGGTCCACTGTATTAGACAAACCACTATCAGCTTGCAAACTGTGAATGTACTGCTAGTGCTTTTCAATCACATGTCGATCATAAAGCGTTAGTAACCTACTGTTCTCATACTATTAGAGCCGAATCTCATTGTAACAGAGAGGAGACTTGTGTAGAGTTTGGAATCATATAGGACCCATATAGAGTGGATAATTTAGAACTTCATATCTCTGATATGTCCATTGTTATGTTATATAATAACATATACTATTATTATTTGTTATTATGATTACTATTATTATTATTATTATTATTATTATTATTATTATTACAATTACTTTTTTCAGTTCTTTTAGTACACAAATTCATGGAATAGAACATATTTTCTATATTTCACTGATTCTTGAGATGTGGGGCAAAACGTCAATTTTATCTGGTGAATAGTTTTGAAAAATTATTTAAAGAATATATAATGTAATACCGCTAATGTAAAAAAGATTTGTTTATTCAGCAAGGATTAAATTGATCAAAAGTGATAATAGACGTTTTTATAATATTACAAAACATTTCTGTTTCAAATAAGCAGCACAACTTTTTCAACAATGATATTAAAGGTACACTGTGTAACTTCTTTTTTGTTCAAAATTAACAACAGTTAAATGAGTCAATACATCATCAAACCTTCTTCCAAAATGTGTTTTTTGTCTTGATTCACTATGGTAAGCCTATTATAAGTGTTTATATTTTAGACCTGCTGGGTGGTTGTCGTGAGAAATTGCATACATACGTCACTCGACCATGTGTGTCTCATCATATCTGTAAGTAGAGAAAAGTTTCTCTGCTACTTTGAAGCATGTATGGTGTGGGAGTGGCACAGGTTAGTTGTCACAACAAGCAAGAAAGTTTGACACGGAGCAGCTAAATCTCCAAGCTCCAGAGAATCACCCATTTTAAAAAACGCCGAACAGAGGAGAGTCTGCTGGCAAAAAGACAAACATGACAGCTCGTAATAAAATGAGAATCAACATTGGCTTGGCTTTTCGGAGATGGCGACAAATGTTGATTTGAAATGCTGTAAAAGTGATGCAGAGATGGCATTATAAATAGTGCTGATTAGGCACTTTTTTAACTGATGATCGGTATCTGTCCTTAGCCAGATCCTTATAACGTCATCTGTCACACAGTTGTCATGCAGTAGGTGGCAGTATGCTGCTTTAAGCAGCTTTGCCAACCACCATTAAAAGGAAAAGAAGCTTTTGTGTGTGTGTGTGTGTGTGTGTGTGTGTGTGTGTGTGTGCGCGCATATATATATATATAACACAAATTCCCCATTTGTGTAATTGTGCTGTTAAATGTTTTAGTGTGCTAAATATTCAATGACTTGGATCGGATTGGAGACACAAAAAAAAAAAACGTAGGAACATACCTAGTTTTTATTACTCAACAGGCGAGTAAGTTATTTTACTGAACAGATAAATTGCCATGAACTTCATTCATTTTTATTTCATTTTAAAGCATTATCTATTGTGAAGGGTCATATTCATCTGCACACTCAGAACCGAAGCACAAACAAAACTTGTTTTGCACAAACAAAAAATTTACATGGTGTACCTTTTTAAGAAATGTTTTTTGAGCACCAAATCAGCATATTAGAATGATTTCTGAAGAATAATGTGACACTGGATTGTAATATTATACAATATTACAGTTTTTATTATATATAAAATTAATGTAGGTAATTATACTTATTCCCTGACCATAATTTGCCATCTTACAGATTGTAATAAAATTGTTTGGGATAGTTTTAGATAATTTCCTATAGAGTCCTATTAGCAACCTAGTAGCAACAGCAAAAAAATAAAGTGGCTACTGCAATTAACTTGTGTGGTTGTTTTGTCAACAAAATATGGTTATGATAGTGTCATTTTCTTCCTACTTAAAGTTAAATGCTAGATTTGTCTGTTTTTAATACATATTTGCCATTAGTCATTTCAAATATGTATCATAAATATTGACAAATCTAGCAAATCATGTCGCATCATGACAGTACACATTTTGTAACTGACAGCATTGACCTGTGAATGAGTTATATATAAATGATTTATAAAACAGCAACCAAGCCAAAGTAAATGCCTCTGAACATGTGCAAGTTAATACAAAATAATTATTTGAGGTATAAAATTTTGTTCTGTGTCCTGTTTTGTCCCAGTATTCAAGAATCAGTGACTTAAGTTTTTAAATAAGTTATTTAATAAGTCTGAAAGAATAGCTTCTTTTTTTTTTTTGTGAAATGATGTTCACTGCTCCATTTAGTGAACGTCTGTCATATTTCATCGGAGTACGAGTCCCCTCATGAGTTCTAGAGGACTGTAATATGTCACGCTCTCGAATAAAAGGATAAACTGCAGCCAGGACTACCTTGTTATACCATTTTTGCACTAATGCCTGTTCTCTGGTGACTGTAAAAAGAAAAAGGAAAAAAATCATCCGAATGGATGTTCTGTTTATAATGAACATATTTCATACGAAATACTGATAGTCCATGAAATGTCTTCCCTAAACATGATGGATTTCTTATGGTTCTCAATAACATTGTTCCTTATTGTGACATTATGTCATTCTGTAAGAGATGGCTATCTGTCAAGCTAAGTATAAAAACCTACAAGGGGGATTTTTTTGGTAAAGTCTATAATATTTAAAAAAAAAAAAAAAAAAAAATCCCCATTTGTGTAGTTGTGCTGTTAAATGTTTTAGTGTACTAAATCCCTCCCTTGGGGATTGTGTAACTTTTTAAGACAATAAAATAACATGACATGTTTATAACTGTGTAATCTCTGTTGAGGTCAATGCCATGTTAGGTCTTTGGTGTCATGTAAATTGCAAAGCTTGAAGAATAATGGTCACATTAAGGTAAACTACCACAAATAACCACTAGAGAGCACTCAACAAAATCTTCAAAGCATTGACCTTGGACAAAACTTATTCCAACTAACAAATGTAAAAATGACAAAAATAATTCCTGCAAGGTTCAGAGTAGTACATGGTCAAAATAAAATTTCTGACTTTGGACAGCAATGCAAATCTTGATCTTTTTGGCACAACTTAAACTTTATCTTTCCCTCAAGATCTGCATTTTATTTTATATATATATATATATGTATATATGTGTGTGTGTGTGTGTGTATATATACATATATATATGGCACAAAATGCATTCAATGACTACATCTTTGAAATTACATTAATTCTTTTCTTACTTCGACACAAATGCCAAAACTCAGTGTACCTACAGACCAATTTGCACATGCTTACATACTGTTTTCAAGATTGTTAAACTTAAGTTCAAAACGATAACATAATACAAAATTTTATATGATTAGCAAAGGTTTTCACCCAGCAAACACTTTGTCAGTTCTGAAAGAATGAGTTGATTTGAGACATGAATGAAGTGTTTTGGTAGATTTAGTGCATTTTGAATGTGAAAGCATCTAATTAACTGTTGTGCCAAGATGAAGCTGGTTAGGAAAACCATGTGAAGATTTTTGAAAAAGTGACCTAAGTATTGAGAAATGGGTCCTAGCAATTTGTAAAAAAAAAATATTTTGTAAGAATCAAAAGCCCAATGTGTCAAAAGAAATCAGAAACCTCTGAGGTTAACCGTAGTGCTCTTGCTTCATTTCCTGTTGCGATTGCTTTCATCTTGGGTGTTTTGTGAAGTTTGAAATGGCTGAAATTTAAGACTAATTTAAGCCTTTTCTAGATGCATATTGCTCGATTATTGAACTTACAAAAAACATGGCTGTTATGACAGCATAAAGCACAACGGACACATTTGGGAGTTTATTCAGCAATACATGTTTGATATTGCATTTGAGATACAGCTGGTTTGAAAAGTACAGTGCAGCAACTGAGAGATTCATCTTTTCTACCACAAAACAAACCTCAAATCTTCCATTGTGCGTTCGGAAGAAGCATTAGCAACTTTTTCCCCTGCATCCAAATATGCTCAAAAATGAGGAAGAGGCACGCTTACATTAACGGAATGATCACAATATACTGTGGAAATTCATAGTGTGCAAAATGTAGATTCCAAGACTAGTAGCTCAAAAATATTCTGTAAAATGCACTCAAATCTAAAATGCACTGTTAAAAATGGTTAATTGCTAATCTATTCAGCAGAGTTGAAAGTGAACCACACAAAGCTCAATTCAGTGTTTTGGAATTAAATTAAAAGTTATATAATTAAATACAGAATAACAAAACTAAAGTAAAACACAAAATATTTAACTAAACTGCCTATCTAAAATCACAACACATGTAATGTTTGTATCAGTATCATGGTAAACAATGTGCTGTTATCTTGTCCTCCTTTGCTATTTGGTTATTTGCTGTGTCATCACTGCACATGTGGATCTGAGGTAATGTATGTTAAATTCAGCTATTCTGAATGGAATGGCTGTCTAGCATGCATGTAACAGCAAAAGGAAGGACTGATAACTAAAGTACATGACTGCAAGAGAAATACTTCACATATTTGAGCTACTGAGAATTATGTGCTTATATGGATGAAATATGTTCAGAAGAATGTGTTTTGCACTAGTGTGTTCACAGGTCACATGATGACAAACTTCTGTACAGAACCATCACATGTTCATGACTGAAATGTTTCTGTATCCATGCTCTGTGTGTGTGTGTGTGTGTGTGTGTGTGTGTGTGTGTGTGTGTGTGTGCGCGCGCATCTAATTCACAATTGCAGATGAGCACATCTTGTTGATTCCACACAGTCTGGATCCTCTGTACAGGTAATAGTAACCCTATAAAATAAGTATAGGAAAAACTTTGTGATAATAGACATTGCATAGTCTACAGACATACTTATAAGTTAGGAGCAGGACCAAATGTTTTTAAGAATTGATGTGTGATGATTTGGCAAAAAGTCTACATGTATAAGTAATGTTATACTCTGATTGCAAATAACACAATTTTTAGATCCTTTTCCATTAATAATTTTCTAACAATCAAAACATGTTTAAGTGTGCCATATTAAGCTAATTTAAAGGTTCCAAAGTTTGTTCTGGAGGTCTCCTACAATAGGTTTAATTCTCTCACAATATACACTGCAACATTAAAGGTTTAGTTCACCCAAAAATGAAAATTCTGTCATTAATTACTCAACCTCACATCGTTCCACTCCTGTAAAACCTTCGTTCATCTTCGGAAAACAAATTAAGATATTTTCATAAAATCCAATGGCCTGCATCGCCAGCAAGACAGTTAAAACTTTCAATGCCCCGAAAGCTACTAAAGCTTCTAAACCACTGTAGTCACACAAACTGTTTTAAATATGTCTTTAGTAGCTTTCTGGGCATTGAAAGTGTTAACTGTCTTGCTGGCAATGCAGACCTCACTGAGCCATCGGATTTCATCAAAAATATCATCATTTGTGTTCCGAAGATGAATAAAGGTCTTACGGGTGTGGAATGACATGAGGGTGAGTAATTAATGACAGAATTTTCATTTTTGGGTGAACTAACCCTCTAACTTCTTTTCTTACATTGTCTGAAACAGTTCGATAAAGGATTTGGTCTCTCTTAACCCCTCCTTTTTGAAAGTCTGGTCTGATTGGTCAGATGGCCAAGTCTGTTTTGACAGGTCGACCGCTTACAGCACGTGTCGGAAAAGAAACACCCATTACTATATCTGAATTTCAGCTCTGGATCTGCATCTTCTCGACATGTCAACAACATGAACCAAACTCTCCCAGTCTCAGCTACATCTACAGTGTTTGAGGATCAAAGTAGATGTTGTTCACGGGCAGCCAATGAAGACCATAGGCTGGCATTATGCACATTTGTAACAAACCAACGTAGGTTTGAGCAGGAGGCAAGACTGGAATTACTGACGACTCATTTCAGGCAGTTCAGAATAGTAACTTTCTTTCGTTTCCAGCATCAGTCAAGAATGAAAGTCTACAGAGGCCATGCAGTATTAATTTTTTCATATAATAATGATCTCTGCTATTTTCTTAATATATGGCGTGTGTGACTGAGGTACAAGCAGAACTTATTTTATTTGCACGTGATATAGCACATTCAGGTGATTTGTTTTTCGTACCTGCTCTCCATAGTCCTCTCCCCAGCTGTTCTTGATGGCCCAGAATGGAACGCCATTACCTGCACACAAAAGCAGAAAAAACTATACTTAGCATCACTTTGAGCACTATGCAACTCTGTTGCTTGATTCTACATTGCTGTAAATGTCTATTTTGAAACGGTCATTTGCAAAGCCTTGCCATTAAATGCCTGAAGTTTAGATCCGTATCAGTACAAGCTATTAAAATTAATATAACTCACGTTGTCCATATCCCACAAGCAGCACAGCATGATCAATCATCCAGGGGTTGCAGAAGATTTTTAGAGGATGAGACACTCCCTTTCTGTAGAACTAAAGACAAGATCAACAAAATGTTTAAAAAGGGCAACTTCAGCTAGTAACCAGATAAAACAGCATTTTGATTTTGAAGTACCAGACATATGTATGCTTGAATCTACAGAAACGTGTGCTGCTGTTTTTTAAACTGTTTTCATATCTAATTATATCTCTCATTATTACACGCTGTATATTTAACTGTTGTATATGCTGAAGTGTACTACAAACTTTTTCAAATTTTTGCCCAGAACATTATAGGGCAATATATTTACATAACACATTTATGCACGCTAACAGTAAATTTTTCCAATGCATTTATGTTACCTGCATGGCAAAAGCATTGAGGGCAGCAGACACTGGACCATTCTCAGCCAACCAAGCAGCAATCTCTACAACACATGATAAGAATCAAGACATTTTAGATTAAAAGACAGACTGGAAACGCACACTACCATTTAAATGTTTGGGGTCAGTATAATTGCTTTTTTTTTTTTTTTTTAAAGAAATTAATACTTTTATTCAACAAAGATGCATTCAACTGACCTGATGGCAAAGAAATTTATAATGTTGAAAAAGATTTATATTTCAAATAAATGCTGCTCTTTTTAACTTTCTATTCATCAAAGAATCCTGAAAAAATCTGTTTCCACACAAATAAGCAGCACAATCATTTTCAACAATAAATGTTTCTCGAGCAGCAAATCAGCATATCAGAATGATTTCTGAAGGATCATGTGACACTGAAGACTGGAGTAATGATGCTTTACCATCACAGGAATCAAAAATATTTTAAAATATATTCAAATAGAAAACAATTTTATTGAATTGTAATAATATTTTGCAATATTACTGTTTTACTGTAATTTATCAAAGAAATGCAGCCTTGGTGAGCAGCATTAAAAAAACAATCTTACCGACCCCAAATTTTTACACACAGGGCTTAGATTAAGCCAGGATTATAAACATGCCTTAGAAAAAAAATACATTACTGGTGTGCATCTTGAGACAAAACAATGGCACTGACATATTTTAAGATATGTTAGTGCAAGTTGCCTCAGTTAAAACAGCTCAAACATGCATTTTAGTCTGGGACTAGACTTGAGGCTTGTCTGTGAACCCGGGGGCTAGTGTGCTATAACTATCAATGGTACTGTTTATTCACATTTAAGTAAGATTACCTTATAGCTCATATTTCTTTCCAAATGCTCTGATTAAAAAAATGATATTTTTTAATTTCCTGCTTTAATTTCCTCTAGTGCAGGTATTTCCATCATCAGTGTTGTTTTAATGTCTTTAATTTAATTGTGTTTATTGACACATCTCTAGTTCTACCCTCATATTTTCATCTCTCTCACTCACCGTTTTCATCGTTGGGCAGCTCTACAGAGTTGTTAATGTAGGCGGCCACCTTTCCTGTAGAGAAATCACAGCTCTGCTTGTGTCCTGTGTAGCTGTAGTCTGTTTCTGTCTCAAGACCTCCTTTAAGGGTGAAAGAAAAAGCACGGTTATATTGGATATGTTTACTCTTACAGATTCCCAATAAGTTATTTGCTTTCTAGGGAATGACCGCCGCTCTGTTATTTCTCACCAAGCTTCTCGATGGCTTCATAAGCGTTAGACGGCAGCCCACCTCCACATGCTTGGTCCAGCCTATCGCAGTCCACTAATTCTGTGATGAGCAAACAAATGAATTTGTTAAATTCACATTGAGAATAACACTTTATACAATAATTCCTGTTTTATCTCATGTTATTTATGGTGTTTGCTAAGGCAAGGCATTCATCTGATGCCATTTGTGATATGGACAATAATGGCACTTCAAATCATGCAGCTTGTTGAGGAGAGGTTTGCTATTCCTTTTCCACATCACCCTAGCACAGTGGTGGCAAGTCTTCTCAAACAAGAAACATTTCTTTGTTTTTGAGGAAAAAACTGCACTACCTTTCAGAAGTTTAGCTTCGGTGAGATTTGTTTTGTTTGTTTTTTATTTTTTGAAAGAAGTCTCTTCTGTTCACCAAGGCTGCATTTATTTGATTAAAAATACAGTAAAAACAAATTGTGAAATATTACTACAATTCAAAATAACTGTTTTGTATTTGAATATATTTTAAAATGTAATTTATTCCTGTTATGCAAAGCTGGATTTTCAGCATCATTACTACAGTCTTCAGTGTCATGATCCCTCTATATATTATATTAGAAATCAGTTATGCTGCTTAATATTTTTGTGGAAACCGTGACTTTTTTCCCCCCACAATTCTTTGAAGAGAAAGTTCAAAAGAACAGCATTTATTTGGAACAGAAATCTTTTGTCAAAATATAATTGTCTTGTGTCATTTTTGATCAATTTAATGCATCTTTGCTGAATAAAAAAATTTATTTCTTTCAAAACAAACATCTTACTGGCCCCTTTTTTGAACGGTAGTGTAGTTTATATTTACCCTGCTCAGATAGGGAAAGCAGCTGTCCAGTTTTCTTGAACCACTGTCCCTCGATGTTTCCAGTCACAGAAAATGCCCAGCAAGAGCCACACATGCCCTGCAACAGACAATCCATTAAACTTTTTAAACAATTATAATAAACCACTTCATTTAAGTTTATTCTGCAGACATTCATATTTCACTGATTCACTCATCATTCATCATATTAACCTTAATTCAATGACCCCTTATCCCATTGTAAAGCACTTTGAGAGTACTAGTGCAACTAAAAGCACTATATATATATATAAATGCTTCATTCAATTACACCTACTGATTAATTCTAATCTAGCTGTCATACCTGATTCTTTACAGGGCTGACCGCCCCGTGGTCCCTCCAGTCCCAGCTGTCAGGAGCGGCCTTACTGGCCGGGGTTGCTGGTTTCATCTCCTTCTTCAAAGTCCACTGACTCAGCATTGGGTTCAGGTACATCATTCGGAACTCATCCTCTACACACATCAATACGATTAGTACATATTAGAGAGCCTTGCACGTGTGTGTTTTTGGGACAACAGGAATGCAAAAAATAAAAAATTATGATTCTGGTCTTGTCACTCTAAAACTGGACACTCTTTTTTCCCATATTTTCCTGAGCAATAAATGAGAATCTAAAAATCCATAAACATACCTGTGAGGTCACTGAATTTGGTGACCCCATACTCAGCTGACCCCTGTTCCAGGGATTGTAGCGTTTGTGCTGTTTTCATATTCTCCTGGAAAATGCGCAAACGCTTCTCTGCCTCTGTGGAGTTTAATGGATCAGTGGTTAATAAAGGACTTTTAATTGTGTATGTGCAATTCAAACAGCTATTAAATGACATACTACTATAAAAGACTTAACAGTTTACATTATGGTATCCATGTGATGGGTATTACACATTAATACATAATACATTAATAACAACTACAAACTAATCACTTGTTTATTAGTATTACTATTTATGAGTACCTGAGCAAATATTTTTATAATTTAATATAATTGTTTTCTATTGTAATATATTTTAAAATGTAATTTATTCAGAATCATTACTCCAGTCTTTAGTGACACTGACACTTTTTTCAGGATTCTTTGAATAGAAAGTTCAAAAGAACAGCATTTATTTGAAATAGAAATGTTTTGTAATATTATAAATGTCTTTACTGTCCCTTTTGATCAATTTAATGCATCCTTTCTGAATAAAAAAAACAATTTCTTACAAAACAAAAATCATACTGACCCCAAATTTTTGAATGGTAGTGTATATTTGTGTCTTACCTTCTTGGGAGCTATATGTTCGGTTATATGTGATCATAAAGTTTTTAAACAGTGTCAGAAGCTCCACAGTTTCCTGAAAACAGCAATAAAAAAAGTGAGGCATCTTGAAAAGGTCACAAATATTTAATTAACTTTTGCAAATATTTTATGACATATTTTAAGTGTACTTTGCATTACCTTCATGGGTTTGCCATGGGTTAGGGGTACAGATGCAACCTTTTTGAGCTCCTTTGAAACTAAGACATAAACAATATCAAGGTAACTACAAATACATGTTGGGTAGAAAACAATTAAAATTGGATGTATGATAAAAATAACTTTAAATCCTGTCTTAAAACATAATGATGAGTATGCATGTCCCTGTTTTACACCACTGCAGTATATCATGTGATGAAGACGATTTGGACTACATGAGGCAGACAGATCTGCCATCTGTCCCAGGCTACTGACCCGCAGGCTCGCATTTCTGTTTAAGTAGGGTGGATTTACTTTCCCAGGGAATGTCCCAAACCTCAAACAAACAAACCTCCGTCTGTGGGGAGACAGAGAATTGGTGTGATTTAGGAGAGAGGATGTGCATAGTACATTTCTAAGAACAGCATGTGTTTGCAGCAAATGGGCAGGTTCAAAATGTGGGGTTATCATACTGAATTTGTGCTACTGTTTATTTTGAACATGAAATCAAAATCGCATGCAATCCAACAACAAACAAAAAAAATCCCAACCTAAATGTACTGTATTTTACACTGTATTTTGACTATTAAGAAATGTACGTTTTGATGTTGTTGTTGTTTTTTAACCAACAGCAGAGTTTGCCATTACAGACACTGAGTAGTGACATTTTACATGGATTAAGGATTAGTGTTTGCTCACCTTCTGTTTGTGGGGCTCTTGGAAAAAATCACAGTTGTCCACAGTGCTCAGCTCTAGGGATTTCTTACACTGAGTGCTTCCAATCTCTACCATAATACTGTACCGAATACCTTTCACCAGCTGTGGAAGACACAGAACAGAAATTAAAGACACAAATCACTCTTTTTGAATAAGGGAATAACCATGGCTCTGTCAAATTACACTTCAATAAAGAAATCTTGGTAACACTTTACAATAAGTTCTCAATTGTTAACATCAGTTAATTCATTAACTAACATAAACTAACAATGTGCAATATACTTTTGCAGCAACTTTTGTTAATGTTTTAGTAAATGTTCATGTTAGTTTAGTGTATTAACTAACGTTAACAGATACCATTTCTGATGATAAAAATGTAGTAGTAAATGCTGAGATTAACATTAACTACGATAAATAAAGGCAGAAAAAATGTTCATTCTTAGTTCTTGTTAACTAATGCATTTAAGCGTTACCGAAATTAATACACTGGTTACATATATTTACTAGATAACGATTACCTTCTAATACTTTATGTACCTAAATACATTTGTTACACACAACAATTATATCACAAACCGCACGAATTTGTGGTATTTATAGAACAGTGGGCTTTAAACGACCTTTAAATACACCGTCCTAAAAACTTTGGTAAATGTTAATAATTGCGCAGCTTTTCTTTTATCTACTGTAATAAACTACTGCGCAAAAGGCGCGCAGTGTTGTGCTGCTTAATCCGCTCAACACTGTTATGTATTTGAGGCCTCTGCGCTTGTTTACGTCTAATCACATGAATGCGGTAAAAATAACTCCTTATAATAAACTTCATGTCCAGTATCGGAATTGCGAAAATAAATAAGTCATAATACATAAAACATTAACCATAATAAATATCAACAATAATATAAATAATTATATTATGTCTAAAGTTATTGTATGCAGAATTGTATATAATGGCTTTGCATCCGTTAATAACATTGTAGATATTAGATATTAATTCTACCTGTTTGCTGGCCGAAAGGATTTTGCTAACACGGCGTATGTGCATCGTGTTGGATCCCATATTATATCGTTCCTCAGCAAATTTCACTGCTTTCATAACCCCCGGGTCTGATTCCGACAGACGGACCGGCGATCCCGGAGCTCCGATAACCGGGCGATCTGGGCCATCTTCTATACCCAGAACCAAAGCGACCAGGACGCAGCAAGCGATCACGGGGTAACCGCGGTTAAAGTACATGTTGTCGAGCTCTTGGAACAGAAAGCAGCGACGATCTATCAGGTTTTTGTTTTTAGATCGTAAGCCTGCAGTGTTTTGTTGCTCCACACGGCAGTTCACTACGAGCCTCCCCGCACAAAGATGGAAGACTGATGATGCCCCTCTGTGTGGGGGCGGGACATGTTTCTTCAAAAGCTTAATAATAATAATAATAATAATAATAATAATTGCTTGTAATTATTATAAGACAGTTATTGGTTACAAAAGGAAACATTTCTTTTCAAGATGTAGGTAGGTAACGGAAGTATTTCCAACAATTTTTTTTTTAAATTATTATTTATACTTACTTAATTTTATTTATCTTTTCTTTTTTTTTTTAAACGAAAATTCACATCTCATCAAAAACATAATTCGGTGCAGTCACCACCGCTAGACGGCGTACGATCTCATGAAATATAAAACAATAATGTCTTTACTCCCCCCTGTTGGTCAATGGGTGAATTGTCTCATTAATGGCTGCTTCTCTATTTTTCT
Organism: Ctenopharyngodon idella; assembly: GCF_019924925.1. NCBI lineage: Eukaryota > Metazoa > Chordata > Actinopteri > Cypriniformes > Xenocyprididae > Ctenopharyngodon > Ctenopharyngodon idella. The sequence goes on along the minus strand of NC_067233.1, from coordinate 19,653,669 downwards.
CTGGTTCGTGTATTATCGACACGAGAAGTTCAGCAACGAAAGCTTTTTTCGAAAGGAGTTTAAATATACAGTTTTAGTAGTATAGGTAAATAATCCAAGTTAAATGCTTGTAGTTGTTTATAGGTAAAAAATTATACGTAACAAATGTAACTGCAGTAGCCCATATAGCTGTGTTTGTGAATGATACTATCACAAGTGCGTCACAAATGGATTATCATCCTCGTGGGAGAGGAAGAAGGGGTCGAGGGAACCGAAATGAAGAGGTGGGAAGAGAAATGCTCATTCATTTATGTTTAATGCACGCGGTCCTCTTAAAGTACAGTATTATTACACATTTACAATGGTAGTCATCATTTTTACTTAATATGGGGTCTCATTTAAAACTTAAGTTTTATGCAATTTTTGTTTAATTTAAATATTGATCTAAAATCTAGATTTGGGGTTCAAATGTATATGAATGTACACTGTCCAGCCAAAAAAAAAGTCGCTGTTTAGATTTAAATAGGCAAATGACTGGATCATTATTGCAGTGATTGTGATGTTTCTAGCATGTTATATGTTAGGGAACAGTTCTTTTAACCCTAATTGATGAAGTGTGTAGCTTTCCATTTCTTAAACAACCATGTAGGAAGACGTATCATGGCCATATTCCAGGATGACAATGTCAAGATTAATAAGGCATGTGTGAATCATTTTCACACATGATTTGGCACCTTAAGTCCATACCTTAAATTCATTGAAAGTCTTTGGGGTGTACTGGAGTAGACTTTACAGAGTGCTTGACTCTTGCATTGTCAATACAAGATATTGACCAAAAATTTCTATATATATAATAAAGTATAGCAGGTCACATCTAAGTGTGAAAAGTAATGACAGTATTTTGTGTCAGCTGCCCAGTTACTGTGGTCAAGTTTTGAAATGGTCTGTGCATTGTAATGAATTGTTATATTTCTGTTTTGTGCGTATTTCAGAACAGAGATCTGCGCCTGTCTAAATCTCTGACTTACGTATTACGCCACGGTGCCAATAAGATGGGTTTTCAGATGAACTCAGGTGAGAAGTGATATCCACAAACTGTACACCCTGTCTGCTTACAAAATAGTTATTTAGGTCTTGTGTGGAATGGAGTTCTTGTGGAGGATGATTCCTGTTATTATTGGACAAGACAGAAAATGATTCATTCACTTATAATTCCTTTAGCACATGTTTTGGATTTAGTTTTTTTATTTTCCCTGTTGTCTGTCTGTAATTCTTATGTGACTTTGTCCGCAGATGGCTTTGTATTTGTGGAGGAACTTCTCGCTCATCAGCAGTTCCGCTCATTTTCATTGGAGGATGTGGAGCGAGTGGTGGCCACCAATGACAAACAGCGATTCAAGCTTTGCCACCACACTGAAGATGGTCGTCTTCTGATACGAGCCAATCAGGGTCACTCAGTGCAAGTCAGTGTGGTTCAGATGTCACGCAAAGTCTACAGTCTTAATTTAAGATAGATATAGGTTTAAAGTAGTCAAGTAGCCATCAGAAGATGGGTACACTGGTCAGGGATGACATGGTCAGCAACGATAAATTACATTTAAGCAATGCGTAATTGGTACTAAGGGGCCTAAAGTGTGCCAAGAAAATATCCCCCCACACTATAGGCCTCATGCCAAACATCACATGAACAAACAGGAAAACAGGTTTCATTGCATCTGCTTGTTGAGAAAGTGTTAACAGAAGTAAGAATTGACTGCGAAAGTCACTTAAATCAGCTGTCTTCCCCATTCTGATGCTCAGTTTGAACTTCAGCAGATCGTCTTGACCACGTCTACATGCCTAAATGCATTGAGTTGCTGCCATCTGATTGGTTGATTAGCTATTTGCGTTAACGAGCAGTTGAACAGGTGTACCTATATAAGTGGATGTATATATAATTTATGATATACTAATCTAGTTTATACACATAAAAACATCTGCTAAATAAATAAATGTAATGTAAATCTGACAGATTCTTTAAATAAAAAATAAAAACTTGATGCAAATTCTGTGATTTACGTATTCATTTAACTCCCAGAATGTGTTTCTTCAAGGTTACAGATCTGGAGTTGAGAGAGGTAGCACTTGATGACCCTGACTATCCAAGAGAAGCTGTTCATGGCTCATACATGAAATACTGGCCCTCTATACGCAGTCAGGGCCTCAGCAGAATGAACAGAACTCACATACACCTGGCACCTGGCCTACCTGGAGAGGGCAAAGTCATCAGTGGTGAGTGACATGCAGATTAGATTCTTTTCTAGAGATCTTTATTTCATGTGAGTATGTATTTATTTATGCATGCATGCATGCACAACAGATTCGGAAAAGCAGTCTAGACCAAGATATATGTGTACAGAAGCAGATTTTTAAAAATGCAATTCACCTTATACATAATTCAGGTTATTTACAGTTCAATGGCTTTTTTTCTGTTTATAGGTATGAGACAAAGTTGTGATTTGGCTGTGTATATTGATGTTGCGAAAGCTATGTCAGGTAATAAGAAATAATTTAATCATTTTAATAATCATCTTAATAATAATCATTTTATTTAAACACAGTATAAAGTTTAATACATTTAAGAATTAGAATGTAGAAGGCCTAATGATCACTCTGCCTTCTGGTTGGTGTTTAGATGGGATTAAGTTCTTCTGGTCAGAGAACGGTGTGCTGTTGACCCCTGGAGATGCTGCTGGGTTGTTAGCACCACGCTATTTCTCTCGAGCACAAAGTCTAAAACCCTCACGTGAGTCACTTTCACAGCCAGTCCATAAACTCACTTAAAGGGTTAGTTCACCCAAAGATGAAAATTCATCATTTACTCACCCTCATGTCGTTCCAAACCTGTAAGACATTCGTTCATCTTCGGAACGCAAATGAAGATCTTTTTACTGAAATCTGAGATCTTTCTGTCCCTCCATTGACAGCCTATGCAACTACCACTTTCAAGCCCCAAAAAGGTAGTAAAGACATCATTAAAGTAATCCATGTGATTCCAGTGGTTTATAACCTAAATTTTATGGAGTGACGCAAGTGCTTTGTTTATGTAAAATAATAAACACATTTGTAAATAAAAAAAATATTAAAGCTTGAAAGGGTAGTTGCATAGGCTGTCAATGGAGGGACAGAAATCTATCAGATTTTATTAAAAAGATCTTCATTTGTCTTTCAAAGATGAACAAAAGTCGGGTTGTCATGGAATGACAAGAGTGTAAATAATTAATGACAGCATTTTTGGGTGAACTAACCCTTTAACTCCTAATTCATTTTCATTCATTCAGATTCATTTTGTGTCCATGTACTGTAATTAAGTAAAAATGTAAATTATTTTTTAGCTTATATATATACTTAAATATATGCATTTGATATTAAGAGATCATAAAATGTTTTTTTTTCTTTCAGCTTGTGAAATTGAACTACATTAGCTGTTGGGGAGGATCTAGAGATGTTCATTCGACTTTTGTTCATTCGATTTTTGTTCATTCAATTAAACTTTTGAAAGCATTAAAGTGGAATGTGTCCTTCTAAAAAGAAATATCTAAATAAAACAACAAAATATGTCATTTGCACAATCAGGCTATATTATTTATTAACAGGGTTGATTATACCACAGAATCAAAAGAACAATAGAAATGGAAACTGCAAGCAGTGATGAAAGGGCCCTCGCACCTGTGCCACCACCACCCTGTGGCTTTAGGAAAACCGAGCACGATGGGCAATACGCATTTAAGTATATAAATATAGGAGGACTATGTCAGTCATTTGTATTTTCCACACTTCCTGCTACCAGCTGGTGGCGCTATGACTGTAACCGAAACTGGCATGCCCTTCAGCGTAAAGTCAAGATCTTCGCAATTTAACATCACAAAGCCCTTTAGATTTGACTGACCAAATATGACGTTGATCTGATTAAAGCTCTAGTAGGAGTTCGTTAAAGTACATCTGGAAATGGCAAAAACTGCAAAAATTTTGCAGAGAAAATTCAAAATATCTCACTTCCTGTTGGTTTTCAGATTTTACACCCCAGGACTTTTTTGTAGGTATTGGGCTGTTACATGTGTGTACCGAATTTCATACTTCTATGTGAAACATAGCACGAAGGGCGTTTAATTGAAATTTTGTAGATGGCGCTATCAAGCCATTTTGCCGCACCTAATTCTGAAACCCATATCAGATGTAAATTTTCACCACTTCTGGTGAAAATGTGCAAAGTTTCATGAGTTTTCGGGCATGTTTAGGCCTCCAAAAAATGCGATTCATTTCAGAGAAAAAGAAGAATTGACCAAGCAATTACAATAGGGTCCTCACACCATCGGTGCTCGTGCCCTAATAAGACTGGATTCTAATAGACCGAACACCCACAGATGACTTTGGGAAGGATTCATTGGAAGAGATGTAAGGACTGCTGGTCATTTTATTTGTGCCTCACGTAAAACTGATGTGCAGTTGGACAATGTTCAGCGAATATGCTTTGTTAGATTGTCATGATGTTCATGCAGGAAATTACCAAGGGAATAGTGGCGGCGCAGTATTAGAATTAATGCATTAAAATGCAGTATTTATTATTCTTTTTTTTTTCAGTTAGACAGCCTGTGTCATGTTATCCACAAACAAGGACAAAATTCTAGCTTCAAAATTTCTGTATTATGTACTGTATCTTTAATATATTATGGAATCAGCTGCATATCTGGTTGTGTGATGTTTTGTATACAAATTGTCAAGTGACCTCCTAAGCCTGTTTTATTTGTGGGGTAATTTCCGCCCACTACATATTTGTCAAAAAATAGAATATCTAAATAAACTGACCTCAAGATAGAGATGTGTCATGTTACTGCAGGGGGATTTCTGCAAGCATATTTATGTACAGTGTGCTAGATAGAGACAAATAACAGGCAAAGGTGTTTTTTGTTTTTATTTGGTGCTTTTGTGTTGGCTTATTAAAAAATTTTTTTCTGTGAACTAGAGTCATGCTGGCTTTTAGTTGACTTTTCAGACACAATTACTAGAAATTGCTGCTAAACAAAACTATTTCTATTCTAATCAAGTTCTGTAAAAGCACACAACCTTTCAGTCAAATATATTAAATGTCAGGTGGCTCTGTGAGATGCAAGTTTCTAGCTTTAATTCATGGTCATTGAGAATTCTGTTTTGACTGTCCATCAGCTGATCAAAGACCTATTCTTGGTATTGTCAAGCTGCTGTGCTTTTGGATTTCTGTCAGTAGTGTGTGAACGCTAAATCCCCGCACTGCAGAAATGCTCAGCATTCTTTCCAATGCGATGGACTAGTTTGTAACCACATGATACAAATATACTTTGATGCTCTGAACAAGGGGTAATAAAATATGGAAAGGAGAAGATAGCTTATTTCACAATTTCAAGTGGTCACTAGGTTAAATCACTTATGTTTAATGCATGATTATTATAAATAATTTTTAATTGACAATTTTAAGCTCAAAGCAATTATTTATGCTGTATTTCTCTTTTATAAGGCTCTTTAGAGGAAAGCGTCTGCTAAACAAATAAATGTAAATGTAAGGAAGAGTTTTAAAGAGGATGTTACAATCTAGAAATACTAGAGAAATTTCAGTTGGTGTATATTTTGTAAAGCTGTCATTTTGTGTCCTCTGTGTGTCTCTAGGCAGCCTCTCAAAGCAAAGTTTCCCTGATAGAAGAGGTCTAAAATTAGTGAGCCCCTATGACTGTCTTGGCCTAGTGTGTCAGATTCCATTCGCAGACTCCGTCTATTCTATCGCAGCACCTGCTCCTAGCTGTAACACCCTATTAAGCTTGGCAGAGACATGCACCTATGTCTAAGCATGATTTAAAAAAGTTTTAGGTCAGGTTCATCGTGTCCTTTTTCTGTACATGCTTGTCTCTTTTTTTTTTTTTTTTTTTTTTTAAAGTGGTGTCAATTAATGTTTGAAATAGCCAGGCTCTGTGAGTTCAGACAGGGCTAACGATACAGGAGTCGTAGAATTTTTTTGGGCTTAGCTTGAGGGGCTGGACATATCTGTGCACTGAGTGGCCATGAAGGGTGAGCTTGGCACTCGGAAACCTGGACTCCCCAGTTGGAGCCTCATTTACAGCTCATGGTACAGTGCATAACTGTCCCCTGTGAATATTCTCTGGTGGGGCTGTTCCATTCAAACTGGCCATATGGACAGATAGCAGCAGAAATAGGCAAGTATCATGTCTGATGACTTTTACGTGAACTTTGATTTCTGCATGTATGTGGTAACATGTTTCACTTTACAAAGTTACTGTATATATTTTTGAATCAGTTTGCATGAGGTATGTCTGTGAGTAGTTGTAAGAGTAATCCATTAATCTGATCGTTTTTTTACTATTATTAAGCACACTTGTGTATACGCAAAGTAAATATAATTTCTGACAGACAGTTGCTCTCAGAAGATAAAGTTGGTACATTTTGTCTTGAGAATTATATTCTCTAACAAGTTGACTGATGGGTTTTTTTTTATGTTTCAGGTCTGAAAACAACTGCTGAATGACCAGTTCAGGGATTTATAAATGGCTCAAGTGTGACAACTCGATGTCTGTGGTATCTGAAGTAAAGAAATGGAACGCTGGGTTCTAGAGGGAGACAGCTACTCTTTCCTTCGCAGTGCTCCACAAACGTTCAACCTGCAGAGTCGTGAAGGGCCAAATCGTGTGGAGATTTTTGACATCACTTCAATCCCCAACCATCATAATGCCATATCTGAAACAACCTGCCTGTGTGACATTTTTGGGGATGACTGCGAGTCTCCATCACTTTCCAGTAGCCCGGCCTCTGCAACATTTGTCAGAAGGGAAGTGGATCAGCCTTTTCCAGCAGATGATGCCAATGACTCTTCTGGATCTTATCACACTGCCAATGGATCTGACTTAAGCGACAACACTGAAGTCACTTACAACACACCTTCTCCAAAAAATATACTGGATTGTTCTACATCGGAGACAAGGGAATCACATCCCCATCCAGGTGAATCAAACATCTTATCTGATTCTAAAAATGGACTTAACCCAGTGGATTACACACCACCTGCAACCAAAGTGAATGTTAATAACCTTTCACGTACTGGGAACACGTGGGAAGAACCCAAAGTGTCAGTGAGCACTGCCCCAGTGAATGAAACAAAAATTACAGATGCTTCTGAATCACAGGATATGAATTTATCACCAGCTACAAACCAGATTAACCCAGGAAAGGATCGTTCTAATCTTATGTCTTGCTCTTCAGTGGAGAAAGAACCTGCCACTTTTGAGCAAAAAGAAATTATTACAGCACCTCAACATACAAGTGCAAGCCCATTTTTAGATAAACAAGACTGCATACCTATATTTGAGTCTGACTGTGAATCCTTGGCAGACTCTCCACTTGAACAAAATAATGAGGTGTCTTCTGAGAACAAAGAAACTATGAACTGTCATAGTCCACAAGAGGAAAACGTTCTCCTTGAACAAAGGATGATTAACAGTGGCTCTGCGTCAGAGCTGTCAAATGCTTCTCCAACAGACTGCAGTCCTATTCAGGAAATGTCTACTTCACCTGCAAACAGAGATATTAATATACCACCCATACCCAGTGTCATGCCAGAGCCCAGATCCAGCTCCACACCTGCATCCACTGGTAGATCTTCACCTGAACTGCTGAATTTGTGCTCAACTCAAGTTGGGAACACATCAGAGTTTCCAGACTTGGAGGACACTTATGGTGCATCTTTTTCAGTATCTACACTTCCTCCCAGTGGTAATGTGGAAATAGATTCCCCATCTGTGTCTGCCATTTCCACTGACACAAGAGGACTAGTATGGTCATCCATAGATGGCAGAGAATGTCTGGAATCACCTGAGATCAATGAAACCTGCTCTTCTTCTGATCCCTCAGCACCTGCTCACTCACCAGAACCAGTAATGATTTACTCACCTGTGGGTTACACCATCAGCCCATCCCCTACAAATGAGAGAATCATTTCTTTATCTGAACCTGAAACCTTACCATCCTCCCCTGTAATCACAAGGATTGATTACAGAGATATCGGCTCCTCTCCTGATCACTCAGAACCAGTAATCATTCACTCACCTCTGGGTTACGCCATCAGTCCATCACCTACAAATGAGAGAGGGGTTTATTCATCTGAACCTGAAGCCTCAACATCTTCCCCCTGCTGTCACAGTGATATCTACTCCTCTTCTGATCACTCCGTTCCAGCTCACTCACCAGAACCTGCAATAATTCACTCACCGATGGTTTATACCATCAGCCAGTCACCTACAACTGAGAGAATGGTTTATTCAACAGAACCTGATGACCTACCATCCTCCCCTGCCATTACAGGAACGGATTACAGAGCAACACCAACATGCAGTAGAGATTCCACGCCTGCGTTAAGAAGTATTACCTCCACTCCAAACAGCAGAGAAAACTACCTTACACCAGAGCCCACTTCCCCAGCCCCTTCACTAGAATTGAGATCAGTCACATGCTCACCTGAAATCAAAACAATATTTTATAGTGTTCTGCCACAAAATACAAAATCCCCTGTAACGGGAGGCATCACAAATAACATTTCACCAAATGAAGATTTAACACAATCACCTGTGGTAGAGACAACTGTCTGTGGCAAATCTTCAAGGCCCTCATCAACTGCATCAGACCATACCAATGACAAAGCTCTATCCCCTGATCTCCAAACCGAGCCTTCCATTCCTCTTGAAAAGGCAGAAAATCAGCCTTCACCCATAATCTGTGAGGGAATGAGTCCTCCATCTCCTAACCCATTAGACAGTGATCATTTTGATGACCTTGCTGACACAGATACCTTCAAAAGCAGTGTATCTGTCCCAGATGAATGTACAAGGGGTGGACCACAAATTCTTGGCCAAATGCAGATCTTGCAAGATTCACCATCTAGACCTTCAGGTTCTGGATTGTCCACAGTAAAAATGGAGCAAAATCAGGAAATTGTCACTGACAACACAACTGATTTAACTGTCTGTGGAACACCAGCCTCTCTGAGTCCATGGGCCTCATCTGTCCCAATGCCAGTGACAAATGTAGAAAAGAAACAATGCCATATTGAGGTTTATGACAGAAACAAGGGAACAGAAATGTTGGAAAATGATTGCCCAAGCAGTGACAAGAGGCATAGCCAAGTGCCTGTAGCATTAAGAGAAAGTCCAGAGGTTATCAGTAGGGAAAGTGGTGGTAAATTTGACAGGCAGCCATGCAGGGAAAAGGAGGAGAGAGGAAAGAGGGAGGGAGAGGGGGCGGAGACTGTGAGAGATAGTAGTTACAGAAAGGAACAGGTTGAGCTGTCATTCAGTGCCAGGAATAGAAAAGGGCCTGCAGGCCACAGCCCAGCGCTCTCAAGTCGAGACCCAAAGTCGGGAATTCCAGCTCGCTGTTATTTTGAGTCGCACCCAACAACTCTGCAGCAACAGAGTCAGCTCAGAGCTCAGGGCTCACAACAAGAGAACAAGGGTGGCGCCAGGAGGCTCCAGTCAACTGCCCACGGTAAATACAGCAGTGCAGGCTTTCTTCCTCTTGAGTGTACTGGCGAGACCTCCAGCATGGGAAGTGAGTTCGATGAAGCAGACAATGAAGTAAAATGGTTTACAGATTTGGCCTTCAGCAGCCTGTCTAGCCCTCAGGTGGATTATCTGGATGTGTACAATTCAAGCCACAGGTCATCAACAAATGTTTCTCAGCCATCGACCGTAGACAGCCCTGGTGCTGTTGCATGGATGACCTATGCAGACTTACGTGGCTCAGCGTTACATGAAAACGATAGCTCATCTTTTCTACCCCGTGACAGCCTGGACCCAAACAAACACTTTGAAATGGGGAGTTTTGAGTGTGTGGACGTTGCATTAGAGAGCAAAGAAGAGTCCAGGAGAGGAAAGAGGACAGTACCTAAAAGGCAGATACAGCTGTTAAGGCGGAACACAGATGAATCAAAACATAAAGGGAACACTGAAAATGCTTTGAATTCACCCTCCACACATAGACACTCACAAGACAACCTTGTTCGTCAACATAGCACACCAGCTTTTGTGCAAGAGGAGGTTTCCAAGGAGGTACCAGATTCTCCACAAAATTACAGGAAAAGGACATTGCAGAAGTCTGTGTCTTTAGATGATGACTCCCCTAAGACACAAATGGCATCTTGCATCATCAAGAGTGTGTTGTCAAAGAAAATGCAAGATATGCAGAAAGAGAAAACAAAAAGTGCAGACCCAAGTCCATCTGGAGATGAAAACAAACGTCCAGATATTAGCCCCAGCTCTTTTGATGGTGTACCAAGTAACATAGAGAAGCATAGTTTAAGCTCTAGCCAGCAATCTGAATGTACTTTTTTATCTGAAGGTTTTGCTGTTGGAGAGGAGAGAATTTCACATCGTCAGCTGAAGAAGTGTGCCCCAAAAGTTCCTCCAAAACCATTCTTAAGACCTGTGTTCTTTAACACTGGGGAAACCCGGGTAGCTGGCAGTATTACAAGGGAAGAAACAAAGCCTATAGTGGCCATTCCATCATTTGATGATAAAATACTTGTAAAACAAAACAGCAAGAGTAATGGGAAGGAGGAAGGAGGGGGCAACCTTGGAGAGAAGTACAATGGTGACTCAGCAAATGCCAGTGTCAGGAACACAAGTCCTACTGTTGCCACTCCAGCAATAAGCATGCAGAGCAAAATGACAAGCAGAGACACAAAGTACCAGATGACACTGGAAAACCAGGAACAACTGGCTGGAAAGAGTGTATACATGTCAAAATCCCCAGAAATAACTTTGAAACCTTCCTCTGTCAAAGGGAAAAAGACATCTTCTCTGAAAGTGTCTCTATCCCCTGACATAGAACATTCCAGAGAAATGTCTGAATCTCAGTCAACGGAGAATGCTGCAGAAGATATGAGCACAAAATCTAGTCAAAAAGTCATAGAGACAGAAGGTGACGACAACAAAAAATCTGTTATACACAAAGTTAGGGATGTAAGGAAGTTAGTAAAAAACACATACAACCTGTCTTTCAAAGCGTCAAATTCAACTTCTACTGAAGAAGATGCAATCATTCAAGAGAAAAGAGAGCAGCCACCACAAACGCCTCCAGCCTTACACATTGAATGTAAAGCCATTAGTTGGAAGGACAAACAAACATCAGGTAGCAAAACAATCCACTGTCATGCTGAAAAACAGCCTGTTGACATATCAAAAATATCACAACCTTTAGTTGGTGCAGAGACAAGAAGAGATGCTGACATCACTGAAATAACATCCAAAGCCTCTTCGCCAAGGACTGAGTCACTACAAAAACTGCCAGATTCTCACTCTTCAATCATAAATGGATTACCTGAATCAGATAGTGTCACTAAGAGGTCTTATATTCACTGTGATCAGAGTACTAAGATGCCACCTAGACCCCCCAGTAAGGAGCGGGAAATTTCTGCATTAGTGGTTCTGCCGGATGGCACATCCAAATCAAAGACCTTTGATCTTACAAACCCTGACTCCACTCAAATGAAAGCTACAAGCAACAGCCACTCTGTATCCATGCTACTGAAAGAGAAAGGCATGCAGGCTGATATTGGGGTGTGTGATGTTCTTACCGAAGTTGGAACTGCTACAGCTAAACATGTCAACAGGCTTGAGGTCCCTGTACAGGCCTGTTTATCAGAAGGATTTTCCAGTGAAGCACAAGTAAGGGCAGAAAATACAGCATTGCCTTGCAGTCCAACAGCTCTTGTCAACAATTCTTCAAGGACATCCCGACAAAGTGAGAGTCCTAAGGGAACACTGACAGAAGAATCAACAAAAGAAAAGAAAATAGCTGCTACCACAACTATGACACAAAGTCCAACTTATCTAGCAACATCTGGCAAGCCAGAGGTGAGGTCTTTTTCAAATAGTACAAAAAATAATGCCACACCAGTGAATGCATCAAAAGAGATTGAGTTACCCATACAAGTGAGGTCAATATCCACTGATAGACTAAAGCCATTTGTACCACAAAAACCCAGCTATAAACAATCATTTGCAGAAATTAGGTCAGTGTCAAGTGACCCACCGAAAGCAGATGCTCAAGCATCATCTGTTATTAAGCATCAAACCAGATTAAGTAATGAATCAAAGAAAAATGAAACACCAACCATGATACACAAGGATCAGTCAAACGAGGCTTCATCAAGAGATACAAAAAGACTGGCTGTATCGGCTGTATCAAGCTACAAACCACCACCCATCCCAGTCACAACAACTCCAAGTACTGTGCAGAAATCCACCATAATGACATTGGCCAGTCTGGATCAACAGCAATCTTCTGCTTTCTTTAAAACCACCAGCGCTTGCCAGCAGCAGACCCCATCATTCAGTCAAGACAATTCAATGTTAGATAGTTCCTTTGCTTCTAACTCATCAGGAGCACAAGCCCTCGAACACACACAATCTGTGACAAGAGCATCATCTAATAATCGTTTTCACACAGATGACTATCTTTTTTATACTTCAGATGATCCCCCCAGCTATGATGAGCGAGAGAGTTTCAGCCCACTACAGCTGTCAGACTTGCCCCCACAAAGGTCATGCAGGTATCATCCAACCACTAAGCAATCTCCATGTGTCTGCACACTAAGTTCCCACTCACATCAAGGACATCACCACCACAGTCCACAGGAACGGGTGCCAGCAGCCTCTCGGTCTCCAGGCCAAATCCTTACCTGTCCGGGACCTCCTCCACAAGCTCAAGTTCGTCCTCAACAGTGCAGACCAGATGCTCTACCAGTCTCCAATATCTCCAATACCTCTGCTTTGATTCAGCCTCTACACAACCCTCGTGCTTGCCCTGTTTCAAACTCACAGTCCTACGGTGATGACCAACCACCAACTTCTGGGCTGCATGCAGACAGACGCCCAGCTAATCATCCTTCACCTCAAGCAGCAGCTCCTGCTTCCGCTCCCTATCATGAGTACTCTCATTCAACTGACATGTCTACTCTGGATCCCAGGCCTCAGTTGTTTAATCCCCAAGATTTGTCACCATCTTTTGGTCATGATTACACAAATGAGGGCCCAGGTGGAGCCGGTGTATTATATCCAGAGAATGCAAGTGGGCTCAGCTGTGGCCAAGTTCCTCGTCGTGTTCTTCTTGATCCCGAGACTGGTAAATACTTCTACATTGAGGTACCAATGCAGCCACTCAGAAAAATGCTGTTTGATCCTGAATTGGGCCAGTATGTGGAAGTTCTCATACCGCAGCAGGCAATGTCCCACTCGGGCCTGTATCCACCAGCTGCACCACCCTACTCCTCTTTGCACAGTTCTGGGTTGTATGCACCACAGTACCTACCTTATGCAGTGCCATCTTACCCTATCCCAGGCAGTGGCCAACAAGTTCGCCATCCGGAGCCGCCTCCTGTCCCTACCACACTTCACCAGACTTCCTTAAGGTACGGAAGCCCTGCAAGTCAGATGCCAAAAAATGAACCCAAAGGCCACTCATCGCTGGATCAAAGCTACCTAGAAAGCATGTATTACATCCCCACTGGGATGAATGCAAGCCCAAATTCAACCCCTTTAGACTGCTACCACAAGGCATCTTCAAGCTTGCCTCCTTCAGGGGGAAGAAGAGCATGAAACAACAGTAGATACATGTGATCTGTTTACATTTAAAATCTGTTCTAGTCAGCAGCATTTTTAATTTATGCTGGATTTAATAAGTCAACATTTCTAGTCAACAGTTGTAAGACAGTATTAATGTTGTTTCTGTAAATGACAATGTGTTAACTACTCAAAAAAAAAAAAAAAAAAAAAAAAAAAAAACGTCTTTGCTGTTGTTTTTCTGTTTGCTGTTTTCCTGACATTTATGGTTGACATTCACATCATGGTGGTCATTCTCTGATATTATTTCACTGTATCATTTGTACAGTACCCAAGTCCTTCACCTTTCTTGCAAAGGCCAAGCTTATGCAATGGTAGGCCTGTCATGATTTAATCAATGTCTTCCTTTATTTCTGAAAGGATTTATATTGTTGCAGCTATAATAATGTGTTTGGCGTTTTCACTTCTAAGTTTAATGATGTTAAACACAATATGACAACACTTGTAATTTCTTTGTGCAAAGCCTTTGATGTGCACTGAGAAATGCAAGTAAATGCTGTACATTTGGGTGGATGAAAAGAATGTGGATGTGCAAGATCCACCAGTTCATTAGTATTAAAATCACATATTTTCTACCATCAGAGGATTGCCATTTACTATTTTTTACACATGTATACACCCCATTAAAGATAACTGTCTGCAAAATCCACGTCTCATGTTTTTTTTTGTTTTTTTTTTCTCTCATTAAATTGTTAACTGCCACATATGATCTATTTGAGTAACAGTAAAGGTAAAAGCCGTTTACTTTAACTTCTAAATTACTGCAACATTATTCAGCCCAGAAGTAAAAGAAGAGTTTCCAAGTTTGGGAGAACCACAGCCACAACACAATAGATGATGACCCACTTTGAGTTTAGGGCCACAGCTGGGCTGTCGTTTTTATCTCAGGATGACATCTAGTGGACAAGATCTAACATCCTTGTCCATCATTCTAATGCTTTCTTTCAAGAATGTGAATCGTGTGTGATTTTTTTTGTTTTTTGGAAGAGAAAGGAAGAAACAAATATTGGTTACATGCTATAACCATTCCAAGAATCAGTCATAATTCAACTAAATGCATATGTATATAAATTTTGTTTTTTCCATTACCTCTGGGATCATTTTGTCAGCTGAATAAAACAAGAAGCACATGTTTTGACTGGGCTGATTTCTTTTATTTGGGTGTTCAACATGGTTGATATGACATAATGGACCACCATGATCTTAGCTGTGATGTTTTGTGAAAATGTTTCCACTTATTTGAGCAAACAGTTCAGTCTTCTCCCTACACTCAAACTTTAGCCGCACCCATAAATGACTGCATTTGATTTCCTGACTTCTCTGATCATACTGTAAGAAGGGCTGATGAAACTGTCTGGGCAGACAGCTTTGTAGGGGAGAGGGCCTTAACCCTGTTTGTTGGGTGTTTGACTGAAAACAAAGACATTCAAATCTGTCTCTGACTTCATTTAGGATCTTCTGAGCAGGCAGCCAAGGGGAGTAGAGTGGAAATAAAAATGAGAGTGTCTTGGGGCAAGTACTAACCTTTACCATAAACATGTATGTCCTTATGTGCTGAATGGTGAATAAACTGAAGAACTTAGACACAACAACTTAAATCTACAAACCATTTTACATTATGTAAGGGCTAATGTCAGCCAGCTGGCCAATCATTATCTTCCTGTCTGTGTGTGTATGTGTATGAGAGAGAGAGACAGAGAGAGAGAGAGAGAGAGAGAGAGAAAATGACTGGCTGACCATATATAAAGGTTGGGCAAAATTCAGAATTGAAGAATTTGCTCTATTTCAAAACATGATTTGAAATTTGGCCAAATTCCACAGGAATTAAAGAAAAAAGTGGAATTTATTGAATTACAATTTCAACATGGAATGTTAAATGACGTGTTCTTTCACCGTGGTCTATAAATGTATAGACTATTTCAAAACCAGGCACATGACATGCAGAAAAAAAAAGTAGTAAAACGTGTGCACAAATTATTATATTGTGCGCGCTATATAATTAATTTATTTTTTTATCCTGCATGTCATGTGCGAGAAGCATATGTAATTTAAAAACAAATTATTATAGGTGACATTTAAAAAAACAAATCTTGTTGTCAGTAAAGCCTAAAAAACCTTCAAGAATTTTTCAACTTTCACGTAAAACTTTGTCATGCAATAAATCAATCTTGACAAACCTTCCTTTTAAAACTACAATTCCAACAAATTCAGTTATATGAATTTCTTTGAATTCTATTTTAAATCTACTTCCTTAATTTAAAATATATACTAGGTAAATGGACATTAAATATTAACTTATTTTGATAAATTAATTTAGCAAATATTAAATTTGATGGTCATTATAAAAATATTTGACTGTAGAATGCTGTGGTTGACCAATAAGAAACAAGTTTTCGTGTGCGGTGTGTGTGTGTTTAAATTAATTGCTCATACAAATGAAGACCTAGCGCTGCCTTCACGTGCTATGGGAAATTTTATAATTCCCACTTCTGAAGTCGTGATTACGAGCTCATCGCATTCAAATTTCGAAATAGGAGAGCATTCATGTGCAATTTTTACCTAAGAAACTCATATTTACAATAATTCCGAGAGCACGTGAAGGCAGCATTAATCCCAGGTAAAATCAAGGATTAACCCTTATCACAACTGACCCCTTCAGCAGGTTAGGTTGCTACAGGCAGTGGTGTCCCTTAGATTTTTGTAAAGTTGCTTAGTTACTTTTCAGACAAAATAACCATAAGGTAGCACCGCCTTAGAGGACTTTAGTTGCCCTTGTGAGGTGAGTAAATGTAATTACTACATAACAGCTCATTACTCATATACTCATAAAAACAGAACAGAAATGTTAACTGTCGTACCGTGTTCTGCTTTGAGGGACAGACCATATATGGATCCATTCCGGAGATGACATCAGCAAGGCGTTCAGGCATGAATGAACCTTACAAGACTCGCTGTTCCTGCAGGATGATGGATCAGGTACACAGGTTAGATTAGGAAACGCATTTCCGCAGCCCTTCCGGACGAGTCATGTCACATAGCAACAAGTGAACAAAACAATGCTTCCGTCTGCAGGCCAAACCCCAACAGAGGCTGTTTGCTAAGGTACCAGCAGGTGGAGCAGTCACACCCACAAACATAACCACAACTGAGAGAAGTTCCCAGCCTTCACCTCGTTATATTTCACTGAGGAAATATTTGATTGCATCAGGCTTTTTTTTCTTTTTCTAATTCCTGTTTGCAGACATTGACCTAATTATTAACCTCAGTCAAATACACACAAGTGTCACACTGAAAAATGTCTGAAATTCATCGCATTTTTAACAAACTGGTCTTGTCTTTTTTTTTTTTTTTTTTTTTTTTTTTTTGTGGATGTATGAAGTCCACAAAGGTGTAGGCCTAGTTCATAACGTGTTCCAAAAAGTTTGACAACCAGAAAGTGTTCAATATTTTAATAGAAAAGTGTTTGTGATATATTTCTTTAAAATAAATGCTACTTGTTTTTAATTTTTGTTATATAATGCAAATATGTTTATACATTTTTATTTGTGGCTCAAGTGTCTCAAGTGTCCCTTTTGAGGACACTGTTTTTCTTTTTCTTTTTTTCTTCTTCTTTTTTTTTTCCAAATACCATTTGTAAAATAAAATATGAATGAAATAAAATAATAAAAGTGTAATAACTTAAAGCTCTGACTGATTTACTCTAAACACACTTACTTTCCCTTTCCTGGAGAGCATACTGAACATACTTTGAATGTTACTTGATGATGTAAGGGCTCAAGCACTACTTTCGGTATGTCTTTTACCCAGGACACTGGACTCTCAATGAGGCCTGAAACCTGAAAGGGTGGAAGGAATTTGCCCCCAGAGAGCCTCAGTGTGTGTTGAGAGAATAAAACCACTAAACTATCAACTATGACAGGACAAAGGTGAAGGGAAATTAAGCTACTGTTTGTGTGTGTCATGGTAACATGATAGAGAGAGGCAAATATTTTCCTTAATTCCCTTGTAAAACTTACATGATATGAAATGGAAATGGCTTATAGATCAGGAGGCTTAATTATTAAGTGTGTGTAACATCCATGTTTGAAAAGTGAAACCTTGTTTCCATCGACACAGTTTCAGATGGAGGGATTCCCCTTCCTGGCATGGCTGACAGTTCAAATCCACACTGGAACAACGTTGTTGGATTTGGTTATGTATTAAATGAAAACAGGTCATGCTGACATTAAAGATTCAGAAAGATTGTCTGAACAGGAGACTGGACACAAAAAATAGCAGAGTGTGTCACATTCACGGTGACCTATTAGTAAAAATATGTCTCCCTTTTACTTATGGATCAGTGTATCCAAAATGCTGACTTCATCTATGATATCACCCTCAAAAACACTGATGTGTCACATCCCCAGCTGTATTTTTTACAAATACAAATGAGGATGTCTGGATTCTTAACATGTTGTTTGTTATAGCGTCTGATCACAACCATATGTCAGTGAACATATGCAGTCCTTCATAATCACTGTAGCTGTTATTTCATTGCCTTATGGTGACATGTTTCACCACTAGTTATTCTTAGAGACACCCACGGTTGATTTCTACTACAAAACCCTTATCAGTAGGGGAGCCGATAATCTCGGAAAGCATGACCGACACAATTCTCTTTGGTATCTCTTCCTACCTCCTGCAATAATAAACTGCTTTTTGTTGATGCCCACTCCCTCACTTTGATGTCAGAATAGCATTTGATCAACACGGCCCCAAGGAATGTTGGGAAGGTTTTAAGATTTTGTGGTTTTGCCATTAAACAACTCAAAGGCGTATAAGAAAAATAGATGATGACACGCTGCATCTGACTGATTGTCAAGGTCTAATCTTGAGGATGTATTCAAGTGAGACAGATTGATAAAAAAAAGCGGTCAGTAAATCAACTTTTTAAAGTAAATGAATAAGGAGTGATGATACAATTCCTGTGACATGACAGCATTGACATCATGACATCACTAGTTCTTGTCAGGGAAATTCACTTTTTGTTTTCTCTTCCTATTTCTATTCTGTTTCTCTTTCACATTTTCCCTATTTATTTCTCTCTCTTTCCTTATCACGCACACACACACACACACACACACACACACACACACACACACACACACACACACATGTTGACCTTACAAATCACTTCGTTATCACCTTAAAACACTTTTTAATTTCCGCAGATATTGTACTGCTTACTCAGTTAGCCAGTATGACGCCATTAGTGATGAAAGTCCAAGTGCAGTGTTAAACAATTGCTTAATTAATGAAATCATTACCAGAGAATTATCAAACCACCTGGATTAATCACGACACACAAGTTGATGCATCCTGATTTGAATCTGTGCTGAAATTAAAAGATTATACACTGCCCAGCCAAAAAAGTCGCTGTTTGGATTTAAATAGGAAAATGCTTAAAAGTCTATGATTGGATCATTATTGCACCTCTTGATGGAAATAAATGTTGTGATGTTATTTCCATCAAGAGGTGTGTTTGTGTGCAACATCTTGTATTGACAATGCAAGAGTCAAGCACTCTGTAAAGTCTACTCCAGCACATCCCAAAGACTTGCAATGAACTTAAGGTCTGGACTCAGAGGTGCCAATTCATGTGTGAAAATGATTCTTCATGCTCCCTCCCAACCATTCTTTCACAGTTTGAGTCTGATGAATCTTGACATTGTCATCATATGGCCATAATGAAAGAAATTAAGAAATGAAAAGCTACACACTCCATCAAGTAGGGTTAGAAGAACTCCAATCGTAGACTCTTAAGCATTTGCCTATTTAAAACCAAACAGTGACTTATATATATATATATATATATATATATATATATATATATATATATAATTATTATTATTATTATTATTTTGGCTGGGCAGTGTATGCTCTTCTGGTAACACTTTAGTATAGGGAACACATATAAACAATTAACTATGACTTTTCCCTCAATAAACTCCTAATTTACTGCTTATTAATAGTTAGTAAGGTAGTTGTTAAGTTTAGGTATTGGGTAGGATTAAGAATGTAGAATAAGGTCATGCAGAATAAGGCTTTAATATGTGCTTAATAAGTACTAATAAATAGCCAATATTCTATTAATATGCATGCTAATAAGCAACTAGTTAAAAGACCTAGCCAATACCTAAACTTAACAACTACCTTACTAACTATTAATAAGCAGTAAATTAGGAGTTTGTTGAGGGTCATAGTTAATGGTTTATATGTGTTCCCTATACTAAAGTGTTACCAATAAAGTGTTACCGTTCTTATTTAAACTGTCAGATTTAGATTTTTCTTTCATAGCTCAGGAGTCTCACACTAAAAATGTTTGTAAATTAAAAAAATCATGTTAATTAACCATATAATTTGTGAAAAACTGTAAACAGTTTAACATTGCATTATACTATATGTAATTTTCCTGTAAAATAATTTCAAATGTATACTTTTTTACAGTAAAAACTATGAATTACCATGTAATTTACTGTGAAAAAAAGTAAAAGACCATTCCCAGAAGTCCCTTCCTGACACTTCACTTATGAATATATTCTATTTAAATAGTTTTGTTTATTCTTATTTTTGTTTTCAGTAATGAAATATCGTCACTTAATGAAATGCATGCATAAGATGTAAATAAAGTATACAGGCACCAAAAATCCAACCTGTAATACCAGAAACATTGTCACCATATTTTTTGACATGTTTAGTTTAACATATTTTTTTTTACAGTGTTATGTTTCATTTATGAATCAATTTTGTTTGTTTGTATAAGAATAAAACATCAGAAAAAATAAAACCAGGTGATAATTTACTCTCCCTCATGTCAATGCAAAACAACATTGGATGCACTGACTTTTATTGTATGGACACACACACAAATCTTATTTTGTATTCCACAGAAGAAAAAAAGGCATACAGGGTTGGAATGACATGAGGGAGATTAAATGATGACAGAATATTCATTTTTCATTGCAATTTCAAAAGTCATATGTTCTCATTGTTGTCAAGAGATCTTGCTTGTAGTTTTTCTTTCTTATGGGTTCATTGGGTGAACAATGAATCAGTTTCCATCAGTTTCCTGTGGTCACTGTTGTGTACAACCTGCCACCCCCTTACGAAACCCCTTCCTTCTTCCTTCTGAGAATTCTCAAGAGTAGGCAAACCAACAGCATGAGTCAATGCTTCAATCAGCACAATGCGGGTAAAACAGTCTGGGAGCAACAACCTTCCAACATCATATTTAGTTCTCACTCACTGTCCTCTTACGCAAAACACTCGACCACATCGTTTTTGTTTCCAGCGGGTTTGAATCCAGGCTTTTGCAGTTGGCCGCTTACAGGGTCTGTGAGTGTTTATGTGGCGTGTATATTGAGTGCATGACAGCTGGCTAATGCTATTCCAGCCATGATAATAAGGAGGGAGCGGGCTATATTTATCAAGTGGGGGAGTGTCCATCACTACAGCAGAGCTTAGTGCAGGTTGTGACCACAGAGTGTACCAACATGGGCCTCATTGCAAGTCTTAGCTTTTGTGTTTTTCCCACCAGACATTATTCTAGTAATTAGAGTCTGAGGTATATAAGTCTGATTATTTTAAGTCTTTGATTGTTAGTGGGTATTAGGAGGAATGTTTACAGTAAAATCTCATGTGCTTGTGTGGGTTTATATAAATGTGTTTGTGTGCTAATGAGTGGTGGCAGATTTATGCTAGGCAGGATGTGAATGTTATTTAAGGCTAATTGGCTGGTGGCGTTTTGAAAATAACAAAATTAGCTTTTCACTCTGTCTACCAAATTATTTAAAAACTAATGTAGATGATCAATCTGCAATCAGACAGTAAAATCTGTCTGATTTCTGTGGCATTATCAGTGCCAAACACATTTGCAAAAAAAAAATATATTAATAAATGCATAAATAAATGTATGCATGTATTCATGTAATAGTCAAGTCAAGTCAAGTCAAGTCACCTTTATTTATATAGCGCTTTTTACAATGTAGATTGTGTCAAAGCAGCTTTACATTGATAACTGGTACATTGTTTGGCTGCACAGCAGCTCTTAAAGAATAGTGTCAATGCAGGCAGATCAAAGCACTGTTGAATATCAAATGTCAAGTCAAATGTCAAGTGTCCCCAACTAAGCAAGCCAGAGGCGACAGCGGCAAGGAACCCAAACTCCATCAGGTGACATCAGGTGGCAGACAAGTGGCAAATTGGTGTTAAAATGGAGAAAAAAACCTTGGGAGAAACCAGGCTTAGTCGGGGTGCCAGTTCTCCTCTGGCCAACAGTGCTTTGTTACAATTCAGGTTGCTATCATAAGTCCAATAGGATCGCAACATTAAAAGTATTTATTTCAGTTCCATCCAATTGAGGATCGTATTCATCACGCCGGTATGGACGGTTGTTGAGGAACTGTGTCGTGGCTGTCATGTAATAGGATGCTGCTGTGCAGTTTCTAAGGTATTCTGACTGTTGTTTTGCATGTTGCTATATAGGTTTCTGGCTCAAAAGAACTTCATGTCTTTATGATATGGTTTGGCTCTGGTTCTTTCTTCAGTTATTTTTTTTTTTATTCATTTAACATTAACATTTAAACATTTATCTGATATAATTTTCTCTGTGACTGTGAAAAGCATTTTATTGAAATATTACATACTTTACCTTTAAGGACACTGCTTTTTTTTCTTTCTTTTTTTTTTTTTGGCATATCACTTAAGAAACAAATGTTAAATCCATTTGAGATATAAAATAGAATGGCCTGGTTTCACAAACAGGGCTTATTAAAGCTGCTGTCCGTAACATTTTTTGGTTAAAAATGATCCAAAATCAATTTATGAGCATATACAGAACCAGCCAGTGTTCAAAACTATCGCCTTACCTTAGCCTGATTCACAACGGTAAGCTTGTAATAATGTTTTGTAATTCGGGTGGTACTGGTGGGTTTTCGCAGGAAATTTGAACATGTCGCTGTTTGTCTTTGCGTCATTGCATCACGTCTGTATACATAAAGAACGAGTCCCAGCTAGTAGGCTATATCGCATATGAGGCAGATCATTTATAGCCTTTTCTCACAGCAGCTGCAATAATTAGACTTATCATTTTGATGGCAAATTGTATGGTATGACAAATTAACGTTAGAGATTAGACTGTAGAGAAATTGAAATCTACAGGTAACGCTAATACACACTAAATACACGTGATATGAGCTAAGCGATCGTTAGATTTAATCACCATTGGCAGCGCGATTTACTGTAATGCTTTTTTTCCTTAGTCAGAACAAAAGTGGCAGACGTGTTATTTACTTGTTCAGATGACATTCTCTGGTGAAAATTCTTATTTTGGTCATACTTCCAAGACTACAGTCTGTGATTCCGAAATACAGTATCCACACCTATGTGGTGATTGACAGCAAACATTAGATTCATCCGCGCTGAGGAGCCGTGCCGAGGAACAACGCACGTAAAGATAATTCCGCAAACAACTGCAATTGCAGGTTTCAAACAGAGATGGCAACAAAGAGGCAGAATTACGGAATGCAGCTTTAAGCCAGAATTAGGCCTTAGTTCAATTAGGACATTTAAGTAGCCTTTATAAACATGCCTTAGACAAAATAATGGCACTGACATATTTTAAGATATGCTAAGATTGCTTTCAGTTAAAACAAACATGCGTTTTAGTCTTTTATTAAGCTTAAGCCTTGTCTTTGAAACTAGGGGAAATTTACAAATTTCATTGTGTAAAACTAAAAGATTCCTGAAATTCTTAAAGAGAAAGTCTTTGAACTTCAGGAGTCTTTGAATGCTCAATAAATCCATCTCACAACCTCATCAGGGGTCCCATTAATAATGCAAATGTCACTCTTTCTATAACCACGAGCCCACAAGCAGTGACCACAAATACCCTCGCCTTTACAAACGCTGAGAGCTGGGGGGGGGGGGGGGGGGGGTGCTTGCATCTATCTGACAGGTGTTGAAATTAGATGTCATCACCCGTCACAGCCCATAGACACCCTGACTGCCAGCACAATCAGGTCATAGTGGCATCTCAGCAGACAGAGCAACCAAAATTACCTTTCAGACTTATTGCCTTTTGTAACATCTCTCCAAACCATGCAAACACACACACACACACATATATATTTATATCTTTAGCAGGAACGACTATTTGCGATTTGCACTGAGCTACTATAATAAATGCATTTAGACACAATTGTACCCACAGTTTTATTCATATTGCATTTATAAATAGATGTGTTTACATGCAGTCATTTTGGTCATCGTAATGAATCCAATCAAATGAAAGTTCTGTTTAATGAACGTTGCAGTCCGATTCATATGTGCATGTATACGTGCATTCAGAACTGGAGAAATCCACTGCAATAATGTCACTGGAGCTACCGCGAGTATAATTATCATTTTTGCCCATCCACTGACCACTTAACCAGGAAACATGCGCAGCATAGCACTGCACATGCGCGCAAGGTGTTTTTGAATCCATTTAAGTGCTTAATTTATACACGTTGATAGAATTATTTCAGGTCTACACCACCCTTTTCAATCCGATCGAAATTTCATTCGGATCAATCTCAATTGCATCGACTGAGGTGTTAACATGAAGACTTTCAGTCTGATTGAGCCATCAATATGATTCTAAACAGATAATTTGGGTGCATATCAATGTAGTGGATGATTTTTCATTAGGCTACTAGATGACTTGAAATGTGTAATTGCATGCAAATTGGCTCAACCAATGTCAAGTCAAGTCACCTTTATTTATATAGCACTTTTTACAATGTAGATTGTGTCAAAGCAGCTTTACATTGATAACTGGTACATTATTTGGCTGCACAGCAGCTCTTAAAAGAATAGTGTCAATGCAGGCAGATCAAAGCACTGTTGAATATCAAATGTCAATGGTGTGAGATTGGGGCTGGACGATCTGTTAGCCCAACCAATGACAAATGGGATTAGTGTTTATGAAACCTCTTTGTAACAATCATTATGTTTGCAGTTCCGTTTGGTGCTGAGGAGCAAAAAACACACATTTTAGCTGGATGGTTCACCTCTAAATGAAAATTCTCTCATTAATTACTCACCCTCATGTCATTCCAAACCTGTAAGACTTTTGTTCATTTTCAAAACACAAATGAAGATCTTTTTGATGAAATCTGAGAGCTTTCTGTCCCTCCTTTGACAGCTTCGCAACTGACACTTTGACACTTCAAAACGTTCATAAAGAGATCGTAAAGCTAATCCATGTGAATTGAGAGGTTTAGTCCAAATTTTCAGAAGAGACTCAATCGCTATATATGACAAACAGATTTAATTTAGACTTTTATTCACATATAAACTCTGATCAGCGAACATAAACAGAAGCTCAACCGAACATGCTTGATGCGCGAGAACAAACCTCTTTGGTTGTTGCGGAAGCTCAAACGTGCTGCATAACACACGAGAATGAACCTCATTGGTTCTCGCACGTCAAGCAAACATGCTTGAGCTTCCGTTTACCACAACTGATATGTGAGTTGATGAATGTTTATATGTGAATATAAGCCTAAATTAAATCTGTTCATCATATAAAGCAATCGTGTCTCTTCAGAAAATTTGGACTAAACTGATCAATTCATATGGATTAGTTTTATGATCCTCTTTATGAACTTTTTGAAGCATCAAAGTGTCAGTTGCATAGCTGTCAATGGAGGGACAGAAAGCTTTCAGATTTTATCAAAAAGGTCTTTATTTGTGTTCCAAATATGAATGAAAGTCTTACGGGTTTGGAACAACACAAGGGTGAGTAATTAATGACATAATTTTCATTTGTGGTGAACTATCTCTTTAAATGTGCTTTAAAACAACAAGATGATCTCAATGAACAAGCATTAAATTATAAAATACCAAGAATAAACATTCTGCCTCATGCATTTTGGTAATAACATGTCTATAAAAAGTATAACTGTATTTATATCACATCACATTTTAGGTGGGGGTATGAAGGAATGGTTGCGTGGCTTTCAGATCTGGAATGACATGATGGGACGTGAATGATGGCGTAAGTCACACATGAATCTCTTACCTCAGGCCAAAGTAAACTCTTGAGAGTCATTACAATGATGAGAGTATGAAACCCTCTGTCACTCCGCCAGGCGGTTGAAGCTAAATTCAGTTTTGGAAGGAACAGAGGCTTTCGTTCTGCTGAGTTACAGACTGTAATACAGGCAAGCGTCACTATTATTATTGCTCAAGTGTAATATTTGATATTTGGTTTGTTCAAATCCATTACCACGGCAAACACCACTAATAAATTAAAATAAAAGTGCTAGAGAAGAGCAAAAGAATGTTCCCCATTGCACT
Organism: Ctenopharyngodon idella; assembly: GCF_019924925.1. Classification (NCBI taxonomy): domain Eukaryota; kingdom Metazoa; phylum Chordata; class Actinopteri; order Cypriniformes; family Xenocyprididae; genus Ctenopharyngodon; species Ctenopharyngodon idella. Next base: position 19,627,615 of record NC_067233.1, on the reverse strand, counting down.
ACACAAAATGAAATATGTTATCACAGTAAAACAGCATCTCAGAACCTCCCTCTAGAAAAATTTAGGAGGATTTATGTTAAGTCTGACAAGCCACAATCTAACCATTAAACAGAGTTACATTAAACAATCTAATATAAAAATGTTTGCTTGATGTATTTTTCCATTAAATCAATTATATTTGGGACAGTGTGTTCAATGGTTAGTAGGCTACTTCCATTTGTTTCTGGATAAACATCCCCGCCTGCCACAGTACTGTCAAAATCACTGTATAATCACAGAGCACTTATCTAAAACTTGGTGGAGTCACGTCCAAGGTGCCGCATATAACAGCATTGCAGCACCTTAATCATTCCAGGAACTGTTTATTGAGAAAAACCAACAAGCAACCTGAAAATAATAGCTGTACAAGAAACCAGCCTCATTTTAGGCTTTGTGGAAATTTTGGACAGCATTCCAGAGTTGTGAGAGCGTCGCAAAGCTCAGGGAGCACCCAACATGTCTAGGCAGATCCTTACCTCCACCCAACACATCATGATGAACAGCTCCTTTATACCAGGCAGTTCCCTTAACAACTGAAGCTAACAGGTGGAATTGTAAAAACAAAAATAAGCTCTTTTATATTTAAATGAGCATAAATTTGGTTGGTCAGCTTAGGGGTTAAAGGGTTAGTTCACCCAAAAATGAATTCGTAAAGATTCGTAAAGCTCAGAAGCAGTGTTTTGAAATCAGCCATCACTAGATATTGTTGAAAAGTCGTTACTTTGTTTTTTTGGTGCACAAAAAGTATTCTCGTCACTTTATTATATTAAGGTAGAACCACTGTACTCACATGAACTGTTTTAAATATGTTTTTAGTACCTTTATGGACCTTGAGAGGTTCAGTGGCTTTGCTCTCAATGGAGGCCTCACTAAGCCATCGGATTTCATCAAAAATATCTTAATTTGTGTTCCGAAGATGAACGAAGGTCTTACGGGTGTAGAACGACATGAGAGTGAGTAATTAATGACAGAATTTTCATTTTTGGGTGAACTAACCCTTTAATGTCTGAGCTTATAACCCACAGGTTGTGGGTTTAAACCCCAGAAGTTCACGAGCTACCATCATTGTGTCGCTGAGCAAGGCCCTTAAAGGGACAGTTCACCCAACTATGAAAATACAGTCAAGGACCAAAAAAGCAACATAAAAAATATCTTAAATGTGGGCCATATGACTTAAGGTGTGGTCACATTAATGAAATTTTGCGTGAAAAAAGATCCACTGTCAATAGCGTTGAAATGTAAAAAACAGTGCTCCCACAGCAGTTATTTTCAAACCAAGCAGCTTTCTTTTGGTATTTTGGCTTTCTTTTTTACCCTCATGTGAAACTCAAGTTCAAGTTCAAGTTCAAGTTGAGCTTTATTGTCATTCCGCTACATATTTACATAAATACAGACATACAACAAGGGAAGTAATAGCAAGTGTAAACCTATATACAGCTAACTTACTAAGAGAGGTCATCTGACTATATATTTCTTATAAATAGTTACCTATACATAAAATTAGAAAAAGAAAAAAAATCCTATTAGAATGACTGGATTTCATCCTAGAAATTTTGCAGATTAACAGTAAATGAGACCACACTTTTATGCACTATATTTTATTGAGCGCAGCGTTAGTTCAGTCAGGCCACGTAGGCATAGTGCTGTGACCAGCTGACACGGTCAGCTGTCAAATCACTCCAATCACTACCATTCTCCTATTAGACACGGGACGTATGTACACAGCATTACTGCTCGGTAAGTATGCTCAAACTGCTCGCAACCCTCCCTCCCTCCCCATTATGAGCATGAGCATATTACTGTGCACCTTCTGGTTGTCGTCTTCTTTTGTTTCAGATCTTTAAGGCTTTCAAATCCCGGCTGGCATGGACCTCACTGCTGAGAGACACTCATCCTCATAACCAAGCTACAGTATAGACGTCCCACTGCCATATCTACACGATTACCATGTTCGCTTTTAAAGACATTACTAAGTGTCTTAATTGTCTATGTATTTCCAAGCTGATGGTTCCGGGGGGTTAATGTTAAAGCTCTTGTATGTTCAATTAATTTTGGAGCAAGAACCCCCATAAGGAACCATACCGCCAAAGACAAATTGTGTTTCAATAAACTCAAGTAACTTGCCAAAGTGGTCCTGTCTGAAATATTCCTATATAAACTATATAAGTCTTCTGAAGTCATATAATAGCTGTCCTTCTGCTGGAGTTCTCAAATTGGTCCTACATTTGGTTATGACATGCAGGAACAAAAGGTGTTTGGCATAAATTATGTCAAACATGGCATAATGCTTCTAAAGGCACCATATTTAAAAATAAGCTCAAATATGAAGGAGTTTTTCCACTACATCACAATTTAAACTTCTTTGCAGAATGGCTTCGGAAGACCTGTAATATAGTCCAAAAGTCATATGGACTACTTTATACTTTTTTTTAATTTTTTGGCAGCTTGACAGTCATGGCAACTATAAACTGTCATTTTATATGAAAGAGAAGCATGGACATTGTTTAAAATTTCTCTTTTTGTGTTCCACAGAAACTAACAGCATACAAGTTTGGAATGACATGAGGGTGAGTAAATGATGACAGAAGTTTCATTTTGGGTGAAGTAACCCCTTTAAGATTGTGCTTGTCACTTTGGATAAAAATAAATGTCTGTTAAATAAAGAATAATAATGTCATGTCATATGTGATGTAACCTCAGATCTGCATTTGATATTAGCACACATTTCGTGTTCTTATCTGTGGTTGAAACTAAGCTGTCAGCAATGGAAAAAACTGTCAAGAGACATGTTTTATTGTGTGTTTTGGCTCTCACTATCCATTTTTAAGAAAGTCTATAAAATGTAGCATTTGCTAGAAGGATATCGCTGTAAGTCCTGTAAGTGCCATGGCGTTGTGGAATTTCACAGGCAGTATTGTGTGAAGGTCAGGAAACTCTGTGAAGCATTGATACAGTACACTGCCCTGGCTTTCCTCAGTATGGACAGCTGCTCTTGATGACAAGACGGTAGGGTAAGCCACACTAAGGTCTTTAGTTTGGGTCATGGCCTCTTTTTGATTTATGCAATACACACGCTATGTAAGCTTATACGGTATGTTATAATAAATTCACGATTGTCATTTACTGGCAGCAAACAGAAAGTCTGGAGCGAGGGGGCATCGTTAAGTTGTTCTGGGAAACTAAGAGCAACAGAAACAACATGTTAAAACAAAACTGTCTTTTTTGGTATCAGTCATTAGGTGTCATCGTGATGAACCAGAAGAAAACCTCTTTTATGACAGGAATCTGATGATGACAAGTTTACCAGACAGATGTTATACAGGAGTTGGGCAATATGATACATTTCATGCCAAAATCAAAAGAAAAAAGGTGCATGAAGAGAGTCTATTTTATGACTATTACAATTTTTTTGCAGTGTGACATTATTTTCGTGAGTGTTAAGAACATTTTCAATCCAAATTTTCATTGTTTGGTGACTCAGAGGAATTACAGCTGTAATTAATAATAATTATTATTATTTGCACTACATTAATGAGAACACTATTTTTGCATTATGCTGAGAATTTGGAGGGAGATGTGCTGAATTTAAGAAAATGATGTCAAGTGCAAAAAATTATTAATAGTTCTAAAAATAGACAATTGAATAGACAATATCTTGTTTCTTTCATTTCTTTTCCTAAAAGGTTTTGTGAGATTCTTCCCTATAGACAGACATACAAACACTCCCAGACATCCTAATAAAGATTAACTTCCCACATGAAAGCTCCTGAATCTCAAGTTCACCTTTGTACACCGCCTCCATTGACGCTACTCACGTTGAGAGTCACGGCATTAGTCAGAGTTCAGCTTTGTAACAAGAGCTCTCACCGGAAGGTTTCGTACGTGATAAAGATCTGATAGAGAACGTAGCCCATGGCAACAGATTACACACTGTTGTGCTTGTAGGTGGCATTCCTGAGATATGCCATCTGCGGGGCATGCGTCATATAAACAGTTTTCCATTCAGAAGAGCAATATCTCTAGTCTAGACAATAACAATGCTTTGGTTTTTGTTTTTATTTAACAAGTTAATTCACTAAACCCCTTTGGTTCAAAAACAAATGCAATTCAATGTACACACAATCAGTTTTTGGGGGTTTGACAAATGCATTTACAGGTATAAATCTCAAAATGTCCTGTTCACATATCAGTCTACGATAGTGGCACAAATACTGCAACAGAAGTCAAGCACATATTCTGTTCCGTTCACCTGTAACCATAGAGTCAGCGACTAAAGTAATATGATGATGTCCATATAACTGGATTTTCTTATCACTTTTGAAACAGCAAAAGTCCAGTCAAGCAGGAGTTTATATTTCAGGTCTAAATTATCCGACAACAGCGTCAGTGAGAGCAGAGCATTTGAGTCGCACATGTAACCCCCCTACCCAGGTCCTACTCACCCCGCTCTGCGCAGGCCTTGAACATGGGTCTCCAGCGTGGGAGTTGGACGCTTGAACAAGGAGGCTAAAGGCTGCAACCTCTAGCGTCAGTCGCTAGAGCATCTCTTGAGATCAGAGGAGTGAGGTTTACTCGCATAGCGACTACTAGCTGGCCTCCGTTACACATACAGACCACAAAACTGATGTAGAAGCTCCGGCGGAAGATAGTGCTAAAGATGACACACACAGCTCATACCTGCGGTGTTGAGTAGCTTTCTCACTGTATGACGTGACAGACAACTAGTCATCCAGGGGTGCTTTTCCCAAAAGTATCGTTAGCCAACTTCCATTGAACTCTAACAATGGAATTTGTGACCATAGGTGGCTTTGGGAAAGGCAGCCCAGTCCGGTTCCTTTTACACAGCAAGTTACTGAGTCCTGAAAATGTACAGGTTTGAGTTCAGTGACAGCAGGGATGCCCAATCCTGTTCCTGCAGAATTCGGATCCAACCCTGATCAAGCACACCTGTCTGTAATTATCAAGTGTTCCTTAGGATCTTAATTAGCTGGTTTAGGTGTGTTTGATCAGGGTTGGAGCTGAACTTTGCAGGGTTATAGAATGTAGTTGTCAGTCCTGTAAATAACCAAATTCTGTGTGAATGTTACTGTATTAAAGATTCAGATAGCACTAGGACTGACAACCCTATTCTGCTGCTGTTTGTGGCCGTTCAGGAACATTTCATGAGTGAATGTCATGATTCAGAGTTTTTGAACAAATTGGATGAATATTTTATTCACTCATTCATAATGACAGATGCTGAATTCTGAACCACATACTAGATTACTACTTTTACTATTCCTGCCATAGAAAGATATTATGCTAGTAGGCTATGCGGTTCAGAATTCAACAACTCACTTGTTTTTTCACAAATCAGTGGTTTGAACAATTTGGTTAATGATTCAATAGTTGCATCCCAATATAGAGGCTGCATTCTTCGAAGGCCGATTGCGTTACAGCTGTGCAACAAAGACTATCCCAATTTCGAAAGCTCCTTCAAATGCGACCTCCAAATGTGTCCTTCATTTCCCGTGAAATGAAGGATACAACTGATGGACTCTTTATTATATACAGAAATGGACCATGGTGAACATATTTAGACAATTTGTGAACCTTGTTTTGTTTTCAGACAGTTTAATGACTTTGAAAAAAGTCCTGTACAAACAGTTACTGCCGCTCATCAACGGCAGCTGTCACAGTTGCTAGGTGACAGTCCTCCGTAGGCTAGACAGTCCCATTTAACAACGCTCGGTCCTTCAATGTATGCAGCCTCTGGGTTCACTGCTAATGACTCTGTAATGACAGCCACTTTCATTACTGCGTGTTTGAACAAATTGGTTAAATTAATGATTCAATGACTTCGGTGGTAAGGGTAGTCACTTGTTTTTTCCTCAGTGATTCAGCGTTTTCAAACAAAGACAATCACTTGTTTCTTCAGGGGCCGATTGCATAAAATGCATAGACTAGTCTTACAAGTTAGTCATCTCATTTTTTTTCTTTAAGACTGTTCATAACTTTTGTAAAGTCAGTTACATGAAAAGGTAGATTAGTCTAATTGAATCTGAAGAGTAACAGTGATTAGCCCTAACTAAAGTTCTGCCAGTTGGTCAGAGTTCTTAAGACAGTCTTAACTTAGTGGCTATGTTTATGCAACTGTGTTTGAATGAATCAGTTAAAAAAGTGACTCTTAGCTGTTTTGAACAAATCAGTTGAATGAATGATTTAATGGGTGCTTCCCTACTCAAATGGATGCTTCCTCGTTTTCTTGCCCCTCCGTCCTCCAGCCTCTGACCCGGAAACTGATCAAAGTTAGCCATCTTGAAGGAGGTCTCAATTTTCTAATTGCACCGCTTCCAGAGGAGCTATGAGAGAGGATACACAGTTGTATCATTGCGGAAGTCTTTCTTGCTGAAAAACCTGATGCACACATACACTCTCCTCCTCCTTCACATCTGTCACAATCATTTTAATTTATGCTTTATCTTTGCAGTTTAAATAAATCATACATCTCACATATTCCAACAGGGCATCTTGCTTTATTATTATTTATTATAAATTTCTTGAATGGCCAAAAATTCAACTTACATAAGGGCAGATCTCTGAGCCCAAGTGATGACGATTTGAAGTGAAGCTTGAGTCAAGTCAAGTCAAGTCACCTTTATTTATATAGCGCTTTTTACAATGTAGATTGTGTCAAAGCAGCTTTACATTGATAACTGGTACATTATTTGGCTGCACAGCAGCTCTTAAAAGAATAGTGTCAATGCAGGCAGATCAAAGCACTGTTGAATATCAAATGTCAAGTCAAATGTCAAGTGTCCCCAACTAAGCAAGCCAAGTGAGTGATCAAGAATATTCAAATTTCCAACATAAGATCTGAGATGCAAGGAAAGGAAACAAGGATGCACAAATAAGAAATGAAAAGCACCCAATGACTTGCTCGTAAGCACAGTTTCGTTCCTGAAAGAATCAAAGTTTTTAGGAAACGGTTGAATGAACAAATCAGTGACATACTCAAAGACAGTAACTTGTAGAAAGAATCAGTAAATAACTTCCACCACCAATAAACTGTTTTTTTTGTGTGTGTGTTTTTGTGTTTAAGAAAACAAGATTTGCTGTTCATTTACTTTTAGACATTTTCCCTTTTTACTGTAACAGATAAAGAAGTGTAAAATTAATCTGCAAGGCAATTTCTGTTCTCTTGTTCACTTCCTTTCCTTCCCTTTAACTTGTATAGTTAAAACAGACAGGGACAGTATATAAAGCTTAAACTAACATTTAACATTCTCTCTCTAATGTATTTACTTTGTTGATGATTCAGTTCAGTATTCTGATCCATTAAGAGTTAAGCTAGTGGATGCCAAAAAAAAAGCACATCTTATCTGAGTCTGGCCTTGAATGTTCTTACACTTTTCTCTCAATTCTAAAGTTATTTGTAGAAAAAGTGGAAGAACCCTGCCTCAAAAGAAAACACCCAAAAATAGCTCTCACAAGGAGAAGAAAGATAGCTGCTTCAACTGCTGGTGAATAGAAATGGAAACAATTGCTTTCATTCCTAAAAAAGCAGATTTTATAAAGTCAGTGCTTCTTGTTGACAATGTTTGTTGAATGATGAAAGGAGTCGTCAACGTTTGTGTGGCTTCATGCAGCACAGCTTTATGTATTTTTCCACTTGCAATGTTAGTAAGGATAAAAAAGTCATGATTTAGTTTTTAATGACCATTGTTAACCCTCTGTAGTTGACCCTTAGAAGACTTCTGCATAAAAGGCCTCTTCACACATGTAGCATTCTGCAGGTTTATTGTAATATCCAGTATAGTTTTTAACTTTTTTTTTTTTTTTTTTTTTTGCAAATTCTGCTTTACAGGTGATAGAAAAAACAACAATCTGCACTGAAATGTTCTACACAAACTATTAAAATCATACTGAACTGATCTTGAATCCTGGTTTCTAAAATTTTTGAGGGGACTTTCCCATGTGGTTTTAACGCTAATATTATCTATACAGCTTTTTTTTGCTGTTTCCTCAATGTGACTAGGCAGGCCAAGTTTCTGCATACTGATCAGGCGTTGTTGGTGTGTATGTTAATTTTTCATGGATCTGACATCTGTAACCCAATGATTTTAGTGTGAGACATTTTTGTAACTTAGTTTCAATAAATAGCCTTTTAGACTGTGAAGGAAAATTTGAGTTTTAAAAGTTACAGCATGTTTTCATAGAACATCAAGCTGTACTATGTATCAGCTCAAAAAGTATCAGCTTTTTGAGTATCTCAGAAGATTGAGGAAAATTTAATGGCTCATGAAATGATGAAATGACACTTTACAATAAGGTTCATTAGTTAACATTAGTTAACTACTTTAGTTAACATGAACTAATAATGAACTGCACTTATACAGCATTTATTAATCTTTGTTAATGTTAATTTCAACATTTACTAATACATTATTAAAATCTTGTTAACATTAGTTAATGCACTGTGAACTAACATGAACAAACAACAAACAGCTGTATTTTCATTAACTAACGTTAACAAAGATTAGTAAATACAGTAACAAATGTATTGTTCATGGTTAGTTCATGTTAGTTAATACATTAACTAATGTTTAACTAATGAACCTTATTGTAAAGTGTTACCCTTTTTTCTGACATTGATAAAATATGCAGTTTAACTGTCTTTATTCAGAAATACACTACCGTTGAAAAGTATTAGGGTCAGAAAGATTTTTTAATGATTTTTGAAAGAAATCTATCTTATTAAAATTCAATAAAAACCAATATGTTGAGATATTATTACAATTTAAAATTATAATATTTTAATATATTTTAAAATTTATGTATTCCTGTGATGTCAAAGCTGAATTTTCAGCATCATTACTCCAGTCTTCAGTGTCAAATGATCCTTCAGAAATCATTCTAATATGCTGATTTTCTGCTTAAGAAACATTTTTTATTATTATCAATGTTGAAAACGGTTGTGCTGCTTAATATGTTTGTGTAAATTATGATTCTTTGATAAAAAAAAAAAAAAAGTAAAAAGAACAGTTGGTAAAAGGTAAAATAAATGTTTTGTTACATTATAAATGTCTTTACTGTCACTTTTTATTCAATTTAATGCCTGGTGAATAAAATAATTTCTTTAATCAAATAGAATCAAATATTCCAGAGAACCTTTCATAAGATTTCATATTACAGTATATCAAGGAAGGGCAAATCCACCTTGTATTCTTGTAGCAAGCCGGTTGGCATGAGAAGCAGAATAAAACAAAAGCCTCTTCTTAGTTTCTGTCACCATCCCATTATATCAGTCCAGCCTACTCAAGGAATGCAGGGGAATGACCCATAATGTTACCAGGGAACACACTCATTCCTTTAATCTCCATTGGGTTTCTTTATGAGCCAGAGAATAAGGGAGACTCAACAGTAACCTCACCAGATGTGTGATTTATGCCCACAGATCCACCTGCATAGAATTTAATCACCAGCTATAATGACTAGCTATAAAAGTCTGTCTTTGTTTTCTGTTCCGTGTTCTCGTTCCTGCTTTCAGTGCAGCTTTATTAGTGGGAGAATATTGGTTTCACAGCAAGCCCCTCCTTTTGCAGGTGGTCTGGAAACTGTCCTTAATGTTTCAGTAGTTTTTGTTCATATACTGAATCAAAAACCAATAGCCTATAAAATCAATTTAACCCAAAATAAATGTTCTTTATTCATAGTTTTCATGTGATGTCACACGCCCACCTGGAGGGAAAAACAAGGCTTTCCTCCTTTGCCCGCCAGTCATTTTTACCAGGTTTGTACTAATGTAGCAAGACAGTGATATTAACAGACCAAATTCAGTATACACCTTACTGATGATGCATTTATATCAGGCAAACAGATGAACCCAGAAATAAAATAGGTTATGAACACTATTTTAATGTTTAACACATTCAGATTTGCATAGAACATGAATAAAACCCCAGAAAGACAGACACAAGGAGATATTTTTGTGGGTCAAGCTGTCGGATAACACACTCGGGTCCAATATCTGAATATAAACCATGGCACATTCACAGGTCTATGTTTAGAGCTTTTATGATGTGCAGATCATAACTGCGGATCCAGATTTAGAAAGGACAGAGCCTCAACATTTATCTAGTAATGGAGTCAGTGTCAATATTATCGCTCTAACCATTTAGTATTTGCATAGTCAACTGGAGCTTAATTGTTCGTAGCTGTGATTCAGTTGTTGTCGTTTCAAATTCTCTGAGCTATATCATCCATTGACTCACAGATTGCATATATTGTGGTGAGTGTTTGATCCGTGTTCATTGATGACGGGCCAGACCCGTATAAGCCTACATCATCTCATTGTCCCCGGGGCCCATTCATCTGCTCGTCAGCCCCAGAAAACACAACAGGGGGCACAGAGAGGACGAGGTTTCACATGGAGACACAAAGGCTGGGTGCTGTGACTCATGCTTACACATTCCCCCGGGGAAACGGCTGAGTAATCAGTCCTCACCGAGTAGATTTTTAACGATTTAACAGGTCAAAGTGACTGTTTGCAATAAACCATTTTTCCTATTTCTAGCCAGTCAGCTTTTGAAGCAGTCTAAGAAGTGCGGAGCACACTGAAAAGTGACTTTTAAGTGCTCTGAGCCAGCCTTTGTTCATGCCTGGAAGAAACTGCAAAACCATGCGCTGTGACATTAGAGTCGATGACTCCAGGATCGGGGTTTGTGGTCTAATTACTGCTTCCGCTTACTGCAAAGGTCGAAAGTTGAGGGTTCTGAGACTAAAGGAACGCTTACTGTAGAAGTTTAATGATTTAAAGTGTGTTAGGATTTATCTTGTTTTAAGGACGTTTTCATGACAGAAAACTGACAAAAAAAAAAAAAAATGATGCACTGCAGTAAAAACAAAAACACATGTCTGTGCTAAACTTTTCAACAGGGTTGTGTGCAGATAAAATAAGCTGCACATTACTGTAATTCTAGAGTAATGGATCACTGAAAACTCCTTTAAAGGATGTTGATGATTCTTGCCATCACTACATCTGTCTTTGTTGTAAAGCAGAGTTTTTTCAGAAGATCAGTGAGCTCACCATATGAAAAATCCCCTCCTAACATTCCTCAGGCCCTGACTACAGCTCCCTCCTCTCCGTGGCTTGCTGTTCAGAAACCAGACAACACGTGAATTAGAGAGTGAGACACTGAAACTTAGTCGTTGCAGCACCTGATTCAGAATACTTAAAGGAATATCCTAGGTTAAACAAGAAGAATTTAAATAAATTGAAGAACTTAATGCTTTTACTCAGCACATTGACTGCATAGATCAAAAGTGACAGTAAAAACATAATGTTGCCAATTTTTTCTGTTTGTTTGTTTGTTTGTTTGTTTCAAATAAATGCTGTTCTTTTGCACTTTCTATTCATCAAAGAATCCTGAAAAAATGTATAACAGCAAAACTGTTTTCAACATTAATAATAATAATAATAATAATAATAATAATAATAATAATAAAAGGGAATCAGCATGTTAATGATTTCTGGGATCATGTGACACTGGAGTAGTGATGCTGAAAATTCAGCTTTGATCACAGGAATTAATTACATTTTAAAATATATTAAAATGTACTAATGTTCCTCAATATTACTGTTTTCATTGTTTTTATCATATAAATGCAGCCTTGGTGAGCATAAGAGGCTTCAAAATCATTCATTCATTCATTCATTCATTCATTCATTCATTCATTCATCCCTTGAAGGCAGTCCTTTAATTTTTTTACTTGTTTTGTTGTTTCTAACATTGCTGTTTGTCTTTTGCTGCCTGATCATTCTTGCTAAGATGTTTTTATCTATGTTATCTATGAGATCTCAATGGGCCAAATTTACTAAATAGTTAAGTAGCATTTCAGCCCAAAATCCTGCATCTTATTAAAGGATCAGTTCAATTTCAAACAAAAATGACCCCAAGCTTTACTCATCCTCAAGCCATCCTAGGTGTATATGACTTTCTTCTTTCTGATTAACACAATCAGAGATATATTAATAAATATCCTGACACATCTGAACTTTATAATGGCAGTGAGCGGAATTAACGAGTATGAGCTGAAGAAAGTGCATCTATCCACATCCATTCATTATAAACGTATTCCACACGGCTCCGGGGGGTTAAGAAAGGTCTCCTGAAGCAAAGTGATGCGTTTGTGTAATAAAAAATATCCATATTTAACAAGTTATGAAGTAAAATGTCTAGCTTCTGCCAGACCGCCTTCCATATTCAACTTACGAACAAAGTGTAAAACTCTTGCATTTCAAAAAGCTTACGCTACGTCCTACGCCTTCCCTATTCAACTTACGGAAGAAGCTTAACTGACGCGACGCCAGTTCCGTTTTTTCCATTCATTACATTTTGTATTTCTTATTTTACTATTTTTTCTTATTTTTTATTTCTTATTTTACTATTTGTGTACTGTTGTTGTCTTTGTGCCTGGAAGTTTCCTCTGTCACCAAAGCAAATTCCTTTTGTGTGCAACATACTTGGCAATAAAGCTCTTTCTGATTCTTTCTGATTCTGATAAATACAATCGGCAGAAGTTAAAAGCTATAGGCTAATAATTGCCCCCCTTCCCTTTCTGGAGAGCAGTCGCAGGTATGGATTGGCCTCACATGGGCCGTCAGGGTTTTGGCAAAAGGGTGAAAAAGTGGACTTAGGTTTCAAGTCTTTAAAGGCTTTGAAACATGGACTACATGACTTCAATGTCACCATCACTATAAGCTTCTGACAACTCATTGAGTCTTTGTTTAAAAACATTTTAAGATTAAGTTATAATAGTTTGAAAGAGCACGATTATAAACACAACTGACTGTGAAAGCGACTAGTGAGTAGATGAGTTTATCTGTTCAGCTGAGGACGTTTAAATGTCCCCGACAAACTCTGTAGTCCCATTTAGCCACTTGTTAGCAACTGCCTTTTTACAAGACAAGCAAAATCTTAAAAAAAAATCACAAGAGTGATTTTATTACTAATGTATTTTATATTGTAGAATAAAACGTGAAAATATCTTGAGCTTGTATTCATCACAGACCTTTTTTCAAGCATTTAACCAAAAACCCATTAAAAAGACCTTACTGACTTCAGGGTGCTGAAATCAGAAGTGCTAAAATGCAAACTTGTTTCTGTGTTTTGGCCTTTTTTCTTTTTTTTTTTTCTTTTTTCTTTTTTTTTTACCTAAAACTGAGATATGAATTGCAATTACTTTGTCATTCAGTGACAACTGACACTTGATGTGACATTTTCAGTAAGACGAAAGCTGGTTAACTATTTAAAATAAGCATGCGCTGCAGAACAGTGGCTCATGGAAGAGTCATTCTGGCAGAAAGGCATGCACGCTTTGGCCTAATCCTGCCTAACCGCATCTGCCGGAAATGGTAGGCTATGAGGGGGGTGTAGGCTCTTGTTTAAATATGTGAGTCAAGGGCAAGACATCTCTCCCTTCTGGCTGCATTCTGAATTGTGGTAAAAAAAAAAGAAAAGGCAATGCTCAAAACAAGCCACAGCCCTGGAACGCCATCAGATTCCCAATGTTTATTGATAGCATCCACTGAAAAAGCAACTGAATTTGTTTGTGCAGGAGCTAGAGCAAAAAACAGATAGCTCTATGGTCATTTTGTTCCCTCTCTGCTCCACTCCTCCCAGCGCTATCATATCCTCTCCTCACATTTGTCATACAATCCTGCTCGGACTCTCCAGGGGATCTAAATAGACGGGTGAGAATTTAATAACGTGATAAAGATACACAAGTGTCTGTCCAGCACCATGAGGTCACGGTGAAAGAATCTGATGGCAGCTCTGATGGGCCATCAGGAGTGAAGATGAAGTGGACTACTGGCTCTCCAGGAGATAGACAGATGGTGCATGAGAGAGAGTTTATGTTTATGTAGAGTTATACCCTGAGACAGTAGAAGTGTGACCACTGTAAACATTCAATTCCTACCCATAATCCCAAGCCATGCGTCCTACTCCTCTGTCTGTCATGTGCTAGGGATAATTCAATGTTAATAATTACATATGAATATAAATAAATAATATAATTATAATTATATTACAATAATATAATCTATAATGTAGTATGAATATAATAAATATTAAATATTTACTCTTTGACGCATAAATTGAATCATAAAGAATTTTTTCATCATTCCCTTTTGTTTTCTAAACAAAAGAGTTATTTTGAAATAGTTATTCATCTGTCCTTTGCAATAGAACTTAATAGTAATTATTTCTGAGGGACTTTTTTTATTTTTGTCAGTTATTTAGAATTATGGAAACAAGTCATGAAAACAATAAGAGAATAGTGATGATAAAGTAATATCAAAACTAGAATGGTCGTGCACTATAGTAGACAACATGCAAAAAAGGTTTTGATTTCAGCACGAAACTCCTCTTTTAATTTGTGCTATGTACATGAATGATACCCAAAATCTTGTAGCCACCAACAACCACATAGCAGCCTGCTGAAAACAAGTATCTCATTGTGCTCTATCAGGCACCTTCAGTGTTGAATCACAAAGGTTCTGTCGACACCTCATCCATCACAGCTCGTATTTCACCGGCGGAGTGACAGTGTGTCCGAGTCCATGACAGCTGCTCTTCAGCAGTGCCAAAGACAGAAGACTCCCAATTCAGAGACTGCATCCTTTGAAGGATGCAGACTTCAAAGGCCACGCCTTTGAAGGCCACAAAGGGCGAACCGAGTGTTGTTAAATGGAATGGTCTAGCCTATGGAGGATTGTTCTTGTCGCCAAGCAACTGTGACAGCTGTCCTTGATGAGTGGCAGTAACAATTGTACTGGACTTTTTTTTAATATATTTTTTTTCAAGTTATATTAAACTGTCTGAAAACAAAACAGGGTTCACAAACTGTCTAAATATGTTCACCATAGTCAATTTTTGCATATAATAAAGAGTATAAACTATATATAATCGCATCTTAGTAAGGTATGTCAACATTTAAACCAATTTAAAGTTTCAATACTTATGTTTAAAAGTGTAACTCGACCTGTCACCACCAATGCGCAATGAATTCTGGGTTATGCAAGGGCGTGAAGGATCCATCTCTTGTATCCTTCATTTCACGTTAAACGAAGGATGCATTTGGAGGCCGCATTTGAAGGAGCCTTCGAATTGGGACAGCCTTCAACACGTGGTGACGCAATTGGCCTTCACATGCGCCCTTCGAAGGATGCAGCCTCTGAATTGGGACGAAGCCAGAGAGTCATTAAAATGCTGCTCGCACATCCTGCTTAACACAAAGCAGTGAAAACAAGTGAAAACAAAACATATAAAGCCGCGGTCACACGTAATATGACATAACGCTTTAAAAAAAACATAAATCAACATATAATACATCCAAAATGTTAAAATATGCAATCTACTCCACTTCAATTGCATATTCATTTCCATATTCAATTGCCCTCTATAATCTTCAATAATCAATAAAAATAATTCTTCTGATGACGTGTTTAGTTGTGTGAGGGCGGGACAACCAGTCACTCACATGAGAGCAATAGGCAACGACAACGATCCAGTCAATTCCCAATGGACAAAATCAAGTCCCACCTTACAGATTTTCTTGTTTGAAAGGATGTTTCACTCAGATATGTCACAATAGGGAAGGAAAGACTATCACAACTTCCGTTTCATGCCAGCTTTAAGAAAACACGCTGCGACATATCAATCTTTTGTGGTGCCATAGACTGTAAATTACACACACCCATAGCGAAAACTCGAATTTTGAAGCAGTGATGTTTATTTTTGAAAACATCAATAGTATCATCAAGGTATGTTTACCACAGGCTTTATTTTATTCATGAATTGAAAACCCCCATTATAAAACCCCATAGAAAAATCTTGAATGAACCTATCACTCTATTGGTCACACGACTTCACATAATACAAATTTGCAGGTCAGGGTTCACCGAACTTGAACTGTGGAACCTAGTGAAATGCAAAACTTCTTTGCATGTGCGCGAATTTCCTGTCTCCCGCATTTGCATGCATGTTAATGGAAGTCAATGGAACGAAAAGTGTAGTTTGAATAAAACATGACACCTTCACGTTTAAAGGTGTACATAATGAGCCTTTAGCCCAACACATTCTGGAAGCCTAATGAGATTCCCAAATGTCAGTGTGCGCACTTCCATTGTACGATGGAAATGAACCATTGTTACAGCAGGAAACACCTTGCTCAACAAAAAGGTTTTGAGAAAAGGCAAGTTTTTACCAGCAAACAATTAATGTTACTCAACTGAGTCATCTTACACAACCAATGGAGATGTCTTAAAGGCAGAGCCACTATAAGCAATGTCTGAGCGCATGTCATCATAACCTTCCTGAATTATGATCTGTAAGCCCGACGTACTGCCAGGGTGTGACCCAAACCCATATGTACAGTATTCCAACCAGATGTGGTTGAGTTAGATTGGATAGCTCATAAAGCATGAGAATGATGTCATCCCTAAAAGAGGGCCGTCGGCCACCCAGCGTGTGATGAGCTACTCGTATCCCCTGCCAGGTCAGTCAGCTGACCTCGCAATATCCAGTTGAGTAAACTTATACAAGTATAAAACAATAAACGTTCATGTTAGTATCAGTAACAAATAGTGATAAAGTTCGGACTCAGCAAACACATCTTCTGATGCTCCTGTATGCAGGATGTCACCCAACAGGATCTTTACAAACAAACAGCATGAGTCATTCATCAAAGCAGACAGGCACTGTGTGGAACAAGCCGGGCTTGTAATGCTTTTTGAGGAGGTGGTTTGCCACAGACGTTTAAACATAAAACAGTAAAACAGTGAGGGTCAAAGGTTAAAAAACCAACAAAAGATCTGAGACCGACTTCAAACATTCAAAAGGAAATGAGCTCTGTCATGTGGGTTCCTATGGAGTCTTTTAAGTCACAGATCCAGTTTTTATTGATCAGGGGAGAAATTTTGGAGTATAAAATGGAAGTCTTGAAAGTGTGGCCAACACACAAGCATTGCAACTTTCTATAGAGGAAGTGCAATTTCATGATGATGCAAGCGAGTTATGCGAGTAATGCAAGGTGAGAAGTTGCATGTGATGGGCGTGTTTGTGAAAGAGTGTTTATTGTCAATGTAAAATGGCCACAATGCAGATCACATGTTCAGGATACAGGTGCATGTCACATGAAATTTTTGGAATTGATAGCAGGAGGCAGACTAGACAAATAGTTTACTTCTTAAGCCAAAACGTAGACATTACAGTATTCATGTCACTATTCCAGTTTTCAAAAATATCCTCAAAATGGGAAACCGGTCCTAACTGCTCTCATGAGGAAATGACTCATTGCATCACACTGGAATCTTCCTCCTTGGGAACATAGTGAGCATACAAATCTCTAATGAAAATACAATAAAATGGTCTTTTATATAAAGAGGTTTTATTATTTGTCTGAATTTCTTGTCTGGGCATTTAAAAAAAAAATACTCCATACATACAATGAGAGAATGAGGAAACAATTTCTTTATGTCTTATAGAGCAGGATGCTGAAATTAAATAAACAGAAAATGAACTGCTCAAACAAAATAATTCACATTTCATAATTTGCACACTGTTTAATATAACAGTGCATTTTACTGGCCAAAAATGTATTTTTTTTTTCCCTCTCCTAAAAAAACCCACAAGCTTGAAATATGACTTTTCATAAAGTTTGCTGAAAAAATACATTCTAACACTGTCCTGGACTTTAAAATACAAATAATAATTCTTAAATATTCTCTTCAAAAAAAAAAAAAAATCAAAATAGCATACGGTTATAATATACTATAATAGTATATATAGCATATGTACCATTATAATATACTATACTTTAATATATAATACACTATTATTTTGATTTTCAGTCTACCATTGTTCAGTACTCACTTACTGAATAGACACAGATTACTATTGCTTTGTTTAATAAATAAAATATTACATCGACATACAACAAAACAAAGACTTTCAAATACGTTGCCAGTGCATTAGGGCTGGACATGGTTGGTCTAAATCCAAATAAATATTAATAGATATATATACATAAATAAATAAATTAAAGCATAGCCAGCAACGATTAAATACACAGTGCACAAGACATGAACAAAAATGCTTATTTGTAAGAATACTTATTTCAGGCAAAGCTTCTTCAGTACTAGAAAAAGCTTAGCCTCAAACTCAAACTACATTCCCAACCCCGAAGAGTTCCTTCTTATTCTGTATCGAACAGCTCGGGGTCTCTTCCTAACTGAGTCTGTCCATCAGAGTTCCAGATGGTGGCAGGTTTTGAGCTCTCCTGCGAACCTTTTAGAGAGTCATTTGTGAGTCAGGCCCTTCACGAAGGCGCCGTGACTCCTGCCAAACAAACGTGGTCACTCTTCCCTCTCCTCCAGCACGCTGTGCCCGCTGCTCCTCACAACATTCAACTTTGCCACTTCATTTTGAGGTAGAATTTCCACACGGTCGCCCTGAAATAAAACAAGAACCCAGATGTCAAGCGACTGAGTCAAATCAGGCTGGATGAGTTTATGCAGTATATACAAATGGATGACTTCACTCACCGTTCTCTCCCGTCTCGTTTAGTGGTGTGGGGCGGCTCCCAGTTTAACCTTCTCCTCATTTTCCACATTATATGCGCCTTGCTTATGAAACCTAGATGATAAAAAGACGGATATTATGATAGACTGCAGACATCCACTCGCTTCTAGAAACTAAAGACGGTGATTAAAAACCAACCTGAGTGCCAGGAGAAGTCCAATGATGGTGAGACATAATGAAGAGAGAACTACAGCCACCACAGCGAGCGCCGTAGTGCGGTCGTACGCATCACCATTCGTCCTTACTTCCAGGGAGAAAAGGTGACACCGCTCTCCTGAGTAGCCATGATCACATCTGGAGAGAGAAAAGAAAAAACATTGATTCTATAAAATGGCTATAAAATGGAACTTTTAAATATAATAGATTTAAAAATCACAAAAATTACAGACGATGTGGCTTAAGGGAAGTGCTTACATGCATGAGGGCCCCTTTACGTCCTTCAGGTACTGGCAGGTTCCGTGGATACAAAAGTCCTTGTACTTTTTTAGACATGGATTCCTTTTCTTGCCTTTTCCCTTTCCTTTTCCTTTCTTCCTTCCGAGCCCCTTCCTCTTTGAATCTTCAAGTTTCTCTGCATTCAAAACTGCACTCTGGTCTTTGGGTTTGCTTGAAAACGCAACTATTTTGGTAGGAGAGAAGAGAAAATATACAGTTAACTTATATTGTATCGGATACTAAGTACGCCACACACGCAAATCAGAAAAAATAAATAAATAGAAATGAAAGAACAATTACCCATTGGCAGCCCATAATCTCCCGAAAACTCATCCTCCTCTTCATCGTCATAGTAGTACTCCTCACTTTCCTCCACTTGCTTGTTGTCCAAAGTAGATCTCTTCTCATTCAGTGCTTCCAAAAGATCAATCACAGCTGTCTGTGCAGGCCTCTCACTCTCAAACCGCTCTATAGACGCACAGCTCACCGACATGACAGCCACTGAATGGGAAAACATAATAGCCATTAAAACTTGATTAGTTAGGCTGATTGATTGTTTACGGTTATGAAGTGGATTGTTGACCATAATGTAAATAATATGCTGACTGGGTGTCTCAGAATTGTATTTTTTTTAATCATATTTTTCTTCATTAATGCAAAGAGCACACCAATATTTTCCATTTTAAATAGAATTAAAACAGTTTTTTTCAAGGTCTCGTTGATGACATACAAATAAGCATGTTTTAAAACTAATAATAGTTTGTGTGCATTACCTAATACCCCTAGAGGGTGCTGAGGGGCTTCAATTTACAAAAATCTTGCATGCACAGACACTGAGCTAACGAATGAACGCATGAGACAAAAATAAATATATCCCAGAATATTCTTAAAACCGAATGACTGAATGACATTGTTGACCCATTAATAGATTCATTGGCAAATTCGAGGTTTTGAAGGGTAAAAAAAGTCCGTGTTAAGTATTAAACAAGCCATGTTACGATGAAATTCCACATAAGCTATTAGTAAATACAAAGCATTTTGTTAAAAACTGTACCATTTTACACTTATATAACTAGTTCAGGATTGTAATGCGACACCCTTCAGCACCAAGTGGCCGTCTGTCAGATATACTCACCGATGGTAAAGACAAAAAGACGCAAAACAGTTAAAAACTTCATATTTTCCCTTCTGGTCATGACGACGATAGATTCAGTTGTTAAGAATAAAATCCTCTCCGCTCTCTTAATTCCTTTAAAATCACAGTAGATTGTTACTTTGTGTCTTCGAGTGTTACTTTGTTACTGTGAGCGTCTCTCGTGCGTCAAGGTTGAAAAATCAGCAGAGTCCCAGTGACAGCCGTTTAAATATGATTATGTCCGTGAACACGCCCACTCAGAGCTGTAACACATTTTGTATCAAGAAAAAAAATGCTTGACGTTTTTGTTTGTTTGTTTAATTTATGAATATTGATGGAATAACACAATTTCAATAAAACATGTTGAAAACTTTTTTTTTTTTTTTTTCCTGGTTAACTTCACTTTTGCCATTTTATAATATCTCATATATTTTATAACAACTTATTCTGAAATTAGTAAGGTAGGTTTAGATACAATTTTAGTTCATTCATATTTCACAAATAAATTGCAATTGTTACTGGAGCAGTCAATACGGTCCTATTTGAAAGTCTATCATATTTGTGACATTTATGCACAAGAAAAATAGAAAGGCTAGAAAAATAAGAAGAAAAAAAGTTGCTTGAAATTTGACTCATAAATAAAAACATATATTATATACATTTATTATATTAAAACAATCACACTATATATATGATATTTATAATTTGAATTCTTTACTGAAATGATCCAAAGACAATAAAAGGTTAAAAACAACACTTGCCACTTGAGTTTGTAACAAACATAGAAGTAATAAACCTATAAAAGAGACTAATATAATGTGGATGATATTATATTTCTTTTGGAGGAGAACCATGCAATTGGTTCAGTATGGTATAAGCACATTAAGAGTGGAGATTTATGTAAAATATTGAATTTTCCTTTTTCTCTTTTAAGACATGTCTAACTAGTATTTAAACAAACATTGTCTAATGATCTGATGATGATATGAATGTACGTTAATGGTTTAATGTACAAATCTCTGTAGTGAAGCAAATACACCAGATTCAGCTGCGTTTGACTTAATACCAGACTTCATTTTCCTCTCTGGGATTGGCAATCTGCTGTGATTGAATGAATGAATGAAAACATTTATGACCAAACATTAAATTGCATTACATCTTTCATTTTCTTTACATCTTTAATTCTTTTTAATCCTTATCATCTTTAACCACGGCTGCATTATTTCATTGTCACACCTAGTGACTTTTGGTAATCCATCACAATTATTGGACATCAAGAGAAACTTTTAAAAATAAAATTTAAACACTTAAGTCAGGTTGTTCCAAAATCCTAAAAACTACTTTGCATCAGGGACATCTTTCCCTGTTTTTGGATATAGAACTACAACGCACTGAACAAACGGCATCACGCATATTTGTGATTACTGTTTCACCATTCAAATAAGCAAAACTAGATATGTAAGCTATGAGCAAAACAGCGTTCGCTACTGCCATCTAGTGAATACTTCGAACTGTTACATAGAGAGTCAAACCAGCACAAAGACAAAATTTGCTTTCTATTTTTGAAGTGTATCTTAGGTTAAACTTTGGATTGTTAAAATGTTAACAATCTAGCTGTCGATCTGTATGTCAATATGTGGGTAAGTCTTTCAATCTATCTTTAATTACTTTTGCATTTTTAATTGTTGTTTCATTTTATTTTCCATTAAATTTCTATTAATTTCTAATAGATTTTAATTATTTTTATAGTCATTCTAATTTGTTTAAATTGATGGCTAAATATTTGTTTTAAAAGTGAAAATACGCTAGCTCGCAAATCGATTTGTCTCCCCTGAGCGATCAAACCCGATTGCTCTGGTCTCGAGTCACATGCTTTGACAAGTAAACATGGCGGACGAGGACCCAAACACGAAAGTTGAATGTGAAGACGTTCCTGCAAAAGAAGAAGACCCAGACGCTACGGAACCTGGGCAAGATGATGTCGCCAAAAATACCGACGAGGTCCAGAAGGACAAACCCACAGACAGCTCTTGGTCTGGGCCTATTTTGTCGTTTGCTCGTAAAGCGACGGAGACGCTGAGCATCGGAGTGAATCATTACAGCGCGGGGTTAAAGGGATCTGACACATCACAACACACCCCTGACACATCTGATCCCATTAAGACAGCAGGTATGACACCTGTTCCGTAGTTTTACATTTAAATAAGAACGTTCACTGACTGCACTTACTTACTAAGATAACTAGTCAATAACAGAAACTAACAAAAAGTATAAAGGTATTGCCATATTTTTTGGACATGGTACCAGGGTATTGCCATGATATTGTATATAAACATAGCCTACATGGGATTCGGTGCCTTTTGTGTCCCCAGTAAAGATAATGATCTTACTGCCTTAAAATGTTGAACAAATATATCATTTTTAAACCTGTCTTAGTCATAAACAACACCAGCTGAACTCTAAGCATTTTGATGTTGATTGAAAAAATAATTTGAGACATTTTACAGCATTTTGAACCACCACTTATCTCCATTTTTCTTATGTCCCCAGGCCTGTGTAGCCCATTTCATGATAAACACAAATACTGACTATACATGATTTTTTCCCCAATTGTTTTACATTGTTGGGAATATCACTAAAGATTCTCTATAATGTATATATTTTTTTCAGTTATTAAATTTATTTTAACAATTATAATCAAGGATTTTATCTTTTTCCTCAATTTATTGTTCACCCTGTTATTTTGGACTACTTTCCATCTAAATGACAGTTGGAAAAATTTAATGACATCAAAAAGCTGTCATCACTTTTTTTTGGAAGGGAAAACAACAGGCAAGTGAGTGAGATCCTTGACTATTTTAACTGTCTTTTTTTTTTCTTCTTTTTTTTTTATACCAATTTTTTCTTTCAAATTTGATGTGGTCAACCTTAGTACACCCACCCTGTTAAGGGAAATATGAAAAAAGTTAGTAGAAAAAAACATATTTTTAAAATTACAGTTTTAAAGACCATGCAATTCTTTATTTGATAAACCTTCTATGTTAGCTTATTGTTTTTGCTCAGACACGCTGCATTGGCTGATTTTAGAATGTCCACCCTGTTAGTGTCCAACCTTTCATATCTGAAGAACTAACAGAGTGGACATTGAGAGTGATTGTGAATGTAATTTATGTTTAAAGTTGAAGAAGTAGTGCATTTAAAGTTCATTGGCAATGTTTTACATATTGTTTCCCATCTAAATCCAGTTCAAAATAAAGTAAAATTGTAACCTGTTGTACGCGAGCGATAGGAAACCATCCATCCATCCATCCATCCATCAATCCATTCTTTATACCACTTGTCCAGCCTGTTATCAGGTTGTCTACCCTGTTAAGCAGTTTTTTACCATAATTTCATAAAATCAGCAAAAGAACATAGGCCTAGAAAATAATAATTCAGTGACAATGAAATTTTGCTAGAGTATCAATAATATAGTACTTTAAAAAGTAAACAAAAATGCATGTATTTGTATCTGTTCATATAGGGTGGACATTTTTGATCAATTTATTTTGTTTAATAAATGGCTCAATTTATTTACCTGATTTTGACCAGAATATTTTTTTTTTTAAATGTTTTACATCACCCTATCATGACTACACAAAATAAATAACCCTGAAGTGTGACACGAGTATTTAAAACTAATATTGCATGTAGTGTCACAATTCAGGGGTTTTCAGTCTTAGATGCCAAAGGCTCCCAAATATAATCATCCTTTTGTGAGGAGGGACCCTCATCCTAAAGTTTTAAAAGGCAGCTACTGCATCTGTTGTCTGTCATGTACAAATACCCAATCCTACTGTGAAAAATGTGTATTAAATTAAATTATTATATTAAATGAAATGTGGAAAATATTTATTCCGTTCCCAAGTAACGGCCGGTTATACATGTACATGGGCGGGTTCCAGAGAAAATGGCCCATATCTCGGTCCAGGGAGGTCCCAGCGGCTCAGGACTCGGGGGTTGAGAGGGGGCCCCCGGCACGGCTCAGTTCTGAAGGGGACCCTGATCTGTTGGGGCCATTTTATTTGCGAAGGGGGTTGCTGGAAGCTCGGCCCCGGGTGCATTCGAAGGGGCCCCGCGAGACCTTTCATCGACCTGAGTTTGAAGGTCCTATAGGCTCTATAAGACCTTCAAATAAGTTTTAATTTATTTATTTTTACTTTTTTTTTTTTTTTTTTTTACTTTTTTCTCTTGTAAACTTTTCTATAGACCCTCTAGCTCTCCCTTGATGCCCCTGTACCCCAGTTAAAAAAAACCCTTTCGTACTTGACCTGAGAAAATAATGCATTTGCTTGATGAGAAATATGAAACTGCATGAATAATAATTATACAGTGTACTAAAGTAAAAGTAATTAAAAATATGGCATGTCAATCTACTGCTGACACTGCTTGAAATGTCACGTTAGCCTCCCAATTACTAAGGTATATGAATATATTAAAATTTCAATACTATTGTATATGACAAAGAACCATGATATTACCATTTGATACCATCAAACCACTCCAGTACAGTTTTGTAACAGAGGCCTAGACACCACACCACAAAACCATTAAAAAAATGTCCAGGTCCAAGTTATTGCATCAAACAGGTTAATCTATTCATGACTGAATCCTTGCTATTCTTATCTGGCCGTTATTCAAGCTTTAATTTAAGCTGCATTTTAATACAGTCAGTGTTATATGATGCAGAACATATTTGGTAACCTACATTTGTAGCTTCTATTTATAAAATAACAATATATGACATAATTGTTTTCAGGACATTACAGCATACAGGAAATGCATAATGCACCTGCTTCCGGACTCTGAATATTTTTCTCCAGCAGGATCTTCCACTTCCCTTACTGTAATATTTGAGTCATTGTTTTGAATTTGCATTTAATTGCACTGATTCACCAGTTAAACTATCCGATAGTGAGCTTATTAGTCCTGCAGATGCCACAGGAAGTGTTTGCATGTGTGTTTCTCCATTTGTGTTGTTTCTGATCTGTCCAGCTGTGAAGGATCCCATGGTGGTAGAGAGGTCAAATCTGCTTAGCATGATGAAGCTCAGCATAAAGGTTCTGATCCAGTCCTCCCTCAGTCTCGGACGCACACTGGACTCTGAGTATCCACCTCTGCAGCAGTTCTTCGTGGTTCTGGAGCACTGCCTTAAACATGGTTTAAAAGGTGAGATGGGACATAAAGCTTAAAGGGATAGTTCACAGAAAAATGAAAATTATCCCATGATTTACTCACCCTCAAGCCATCCTAGGTGAATATGATTATCTTCTTTCAGATGAACACAATCGGAGATATATTTAAAAAAATATCCTGGCTTTTTAAGCTTTATAATGGTAGTGAATTGGGTGATTTTGAAGCCTAAAAAAGTGCATCCATCCATCATAAAAGTAATCCATACGGCTCCAGTGGGTTAAAAAAAGGCGTTCTGATGCGAAGCTGTGGGTTTTTGTAAGAAAAATATCCATATTTAAAACCTTATAAACTAAAATAACTAGCTTCCGGCAGACGACCGTAAGCATACCTTGCAAGTCGACTTGCGCCACAAGAGTAACCCCTGACGTGATGTAGGAGTAGTGTAAGCTTAGTGTAAGCTCTCACGATTTAAACAAATAGGTCTGGGCAACAAACTCAAGCTCCTCTTCTCTTATATCGAATCCTCCGACATTTCTCTTTAAAATTTCTCGTTTTAGACTTCTAATTTATTAGCGGTGTTTTGTTTTGCTTATCTTATGTGCTTCCTTGTTCATCATCGCGTCATGCATCGGGTCCGGGGTTACTCTTCCGCCGTAAATCAATGCGTTCAACCATTTGCCGGAAGCTAGCTATTATGGTTAAAATATGGATATTTTTCTAACAAAAACCCATCGATTCGCTTCAGAAGGCCTTTATTAACCCCCTGGAGCAGTATGGATTATTTTTTATAATGGATGGATGCTTCTTTTGGGCTTCAAAATCATGTCCCCCATTCACTACCATTATAAAGCTTGGAAGAGCCAGGATATTTTTAAATATATCTCAGATTGTGTTTGTCTGAAAGAAGATAATCATATACACCTAGGATGACTTGAGGGCAAGTAAATCATGGGATAATTTTCATTTTTGGGAGAACTAACTTTTCCTCGCCAGCATTCTTAAACAAGTTGCCAGCCATGGCCAGCAATTTTGATCATTTTAACAAAACTTTCATGGCCCCTAGAATATTTTGTTGTATGAATATCTGAACATGCAATGTCAAGAGCCTGTGCTTTAAAAAAAAAAAAAAATATATATATATATTCTACCTTCATGTATTCTGCAACATTTTAAACAAAAATTCCGTAAGAGATTTTTATTTTTTTTTTTTGGAAAGAAATTAAAGAAATTAATATTTTTATTCAGCAAGGATGCATTAAATTGATCAAAAGTGACAGTATAGATATTTATAATGTTGCAAAATTTTTATATTTTAGATAAATGCTGCTCTTTTGAACTTTCTATTCATCAAATAATCCTGGAAAAAAATTGTACACAACTATTCTCAACATTGATGATAATAATAAAGTTTCTTGAGCAACAAAGCGGCATATTAGAATGATTTCTGAAGGATCATGTGACACTGAAGACTGGAGTAATGATGCTGAAAATACAGCTTTGCCAACACAGAAATAAATGGCATTTTAAAATTTATTCAAATAGAGAAGTTATTTTAAATTGTAAAAATATTTCACAATATTACGGTTTTTGCTGTATTTTGGATCAAATAAATAAAGCCTTGGTGAGCAGAAGAGACTTCGTTAAAGGGGTTTTTGCTGTATATTTCACAATATTACAGTTTTTGCTGTATTTTGGATCAAATAAATAAAGCCTTGGTGAGCAGAAGAGATTTCGTTAAAGGGGTGGTTCATTGCGATTTCACTTTTTTAACGTTAGTAGTGTGTAATATTGCTGCTTTAGCATAAACAGTATCTGCAAAGTTACAGCGCTGAAAGTGCAAACGGAGATATTTTTAGTCTTTTAAAGAATTTTCTGTTTAAGGACTACAACAAACGGCTGGTAGGGACTACATCGAGCTTCTTCCCGGGTTGGTGACATCACTAACCCTAGAATTTACATAAACCCTGCCCCCGAGAACACGCAACAAAGAGGGTCAGGCCATGTTACTGCATTACAGTACGTAACACAAATGCAATAGCATGTCATAAAAGCAAGATGACAAAATGACAAGTTATAACCGTAATTAAACTAAACTATACCTGTTCTATCTTAATGCAGCATATATTCTCTGGCTCTGTTGGCATCTTGCAACAGTTCCCGCAGGAGCGATTTATAGATTATCAGGACAGAATATGCTAATCAATGACTTTAAGATAGTTAACTCCACATCAGCTACATAAATTCATCAACTAACTGTTCAGAAGCGTCCTGTTGCATTCTACATGTTGTCACTTCTTTTTGCATGTCTCGAACATAAAAGGCTGAACAGTTTCTGACATTTTCAGTGAGTCTGCGTGAGGTAATGTGAGGCGCTGCTAAGTGCTAACACGAGCTCCTAAACCTCCGCCCCCTTTTAAGAGCAGAAGCTCATTTGCATTTAAAGGGACACCCTCAAAAAGTGACAAATTTAACATGCTATAAAAAATGATCTGTAGGGTATTTTGAGCTACAAATTCACATACACACTCTGGGGACATCAGAGACTTATTTTACATCTTGTAAAAGTGGCATTATACCACCCCTTTAAAAACATTAAAAAATCTTACCATTCAAAAACTTTTAGTGCATACATGTTTTATTTTTATGGTTTTAGTTACCCTGCTTCAGAGTTTAATAATATGTTTTTGGGGAGAGAAATGTGCTTAATTGTCAGAAAAACATAAAGGCTACATTTTCTTTAAGTAAAATATGATTTCTAATTTATTTCTTTTAATTATGTCTTACTTTCCAAAATTATGTTCTTGACATGTTTTGTGAAATTAACCAGGTTTTTTTGGCCTAAATCCTGCATGTTTCTGTTTTTCCAGTGAGGAAATCTTTCATTGGTCAGAATAAGTCAATCTGGGCTCCTCTGGAGTTGATAGAGAAACTGAGCCCTGAGTCAGCTGATATTGCCACCAGTGTTCGTGATATGCCTGGAATCAAGTAGGTGCCCATCCCAGGCGCTTGTCTTGGATATAATATGTCTGAATCAGTGTAATAGGAGCGTGCATTTGGTATTTACATTCATTAGTTTTTGTGTTGTTTTAGGACAGGGCTCGGTCGAGCTCGAGCGTGGCTGCATCTGGCTCTTATGCAGAAAAAAATTGCAGACTACATGAAGGTGCTTATAAATAGAAGAGACCTTCTTGGGTAAGAGCAGTTAAGTTATTGAAAAATAATCTTCAATATTTAGTCCCTTGTACAGAATTTATTTGATTTCATACAAAAAGTTGTAGTGTTATTAAATTCTGTTTCCCAAAAATTCCTGCTCTTTTTCTTTCTCAGGGAGTTTTATGAGCCGGGGGCTCTTATAATGGAGGAAGAGGGGGCTGTGATTGTAGGGATGCTGGTGGGTCTAAATGTGATTGATGCCAATTTATGTGTGAAGGGAGAGGATCTGGATTCTCAGGTGAAACATATAGCCATTCAAACCGTGCTGCCAGATGTGCACTTTCACACTGACACTAAACACTGCATTCTTGTTGCTGCAGGTGTGCGTCATTGACTTCTCAATGTATCTAAAGGATCCACAAGCAACTGAGACCACACAAGAGTGAGTGTGAGATCATTTAGCAAATACTTTAATCACTAATTACATGGCTAAAAACAAGTATTAGTAGACAGTAATTTTGTTATAAACTTGTGCAAAGATTTTGACTGATTCTCATTAATATCACGATTGAATTCTGCTCCACAATGTTCAGTAATTTTGACTCTTTCCGACTCATTAACTACTAACAGCGATTCAAAAATGACAGCCATTCTTGACCAGAAGCACTACATAGAAGAACTGAACCGGCATCTGAGCTGCACGGTGACGGACCTTCAGGCCAAGATGGACTCACTGGAGAAGACCAACAGCAAACTCATTGAGGAGGTGAAAAGACTGTACACAAAGATACTTTCGCATTGTTTTTTATGGACTTTATGGGCCTGTTTACACCTGGTCACTTCATGCGTTTTCTCTGATCGGATAGCTATCAGGTTAGGTGTAAATGCCCTCCGAAATGCTTTAATCCACTTTAGGAGGTGGTTTGAGACAAAACCGGAGAAGTGTAAATGCATCTGGTGGTTGAAACCACATATGTCCACCATATGCCCTGGACCACAAAACCAGTCCTAAGTCGCACGGGTATATTTGAAGCAATAGCCAACAATACATTGTATAGGTCAAAATTATCGATTTTTCTTTTTATGCCAAAAATCATTAGGATATTAAGTATAGATCATGTTCCATGAAGATATTTTGTACATTTTTCTACCGTAAATATATCAACAAAAAAAAAAATTGTGAGTGGATATGCATTGCTAAGGACTTCATTTGGACAACTTTAAAGGCAATTTTCTCAATATTTTGATTTTTTTTGCACCCTCAGATTCCAGATATTCAAATAGTTGTATCTCAGACAAATATTGTCCTATCCTAACAAACCATACATCAATTGAAAGCTTATTTATTCAGCTTTCAGATGATGTATAAATCCCTTATGACTGGTTTTGTGGTCCAGGGTCACATATGTAAATTTTACTCCTCCCAAAATGTTAAAAAATAAACATGAGACCATGTTATTGGCTATATGACATACTATAGCCAGATATGACAGCGCTGCTGCAACACGTATCACCGCATATATCTTCAGCAAACTGACATGCAAACTGCTGCAAATGAAACTGAAAAGAAGTTGCAGATGCTCAAAACACAATCATCTTTATTTAAAGTCGTGAGACTTAATGATCTTACCAGTGCTGATAGCGCTCTCTCTACTATTGCGATTAGCTGATGATTAATAAAATGAAGCTCATATCCTTTGCTTTTGTTGATGTGAACCCCTTTAAATTTGCAGTATATTCAGATTTACAGTATATTCGTTTTGCGGAGACACATTTATATGGCCAAGTGTAAATGGAACCGTTTTAACAAATCAGATATCTATCCTATCAATAAAAATAAATGAATTGACCAGGTGTACACAGGCCCTATGATGTGCTTTAGCATATTTTAATTTGTTGTTTATAAATCATGCACATTGTTAAATACAGAATTAACATGAAAAGACATTGTTATTTACTTTCTGTCTTGTATACAGCTTACAGCAGCCACAGACAGAATCAACGCTCTGCGTGAAGAGCAGGAACAACTTAAACAAGAAAATGCAAATATTCTTGAAAATAGTCAGAGGAAAGAGGAGGTGAGAGTTGCAATAGAAATGTTGTATTTTGAAAACACTCTGTATGAAATCATTTGTTAAAAAAACACTAGAAAGAAAAAAATGTAAGAAGCATGATTTTGCTTCTTGAACTGCAAATGCTGATAGCCTAACAATAGGTTTATCAGTAATTTAAGACGTATTATTTTGTCAAGTCACCTTTATATTGCACTTTATGCTTCACAGTGATAAACAGGAAAATTACAATGAATGTCTTAAACTTCATCAAATATGAGACAAATTCAAATTCTGCTGTAAAGCAGCTCTAAAAACACAATTGGTCATTATTCAGCTCAAGTCAGTCAGTGTTGGTTTAGTTCAGTTCATTAGCTGTGTAAAGTTCATCAATTATGAAATTAGTTTAATTCAACTATAATCAGCTCTAGTGTTATCATCCAGCTCAATTCAGTTCAAGTTTTGTTCTCATGTGAGTGTCAGTGCAGTGCAGTCAAATCAAAAACCCCAATTAAGCAAGCCAAAGGCGACAGTCACAAGGAACCTAAAATCCATCATGTGAAATGGAGGGGAAAAAAAGTAATTCCAAAAGAAAGTTACCTGCCAGTTGGCCAGTTTTATTTACTAAGCAAAGCCAAATTTGCCTCACATGTGGATTGTTTTTAGGTGACTCTGCAAGACAGCCAGGTGGAGCTGGAAACATATCGGCAGACACGTCAGGGTTTGGATGAAATGTACAATGTGGTTTGGAAGCAGTACAAGGAGGAGAAACGAATCCGGCAGGTAAAAATGTAAAATAATCCAGCTCTGAATGTGCAGTTATTTTTGAATTAGAGTTAATATTGTATTGGATAGTATATAATATTATATAGAGCCAATCACATGCAATGTTTGTCCAATCAGGAGCTGCAAAAGGAGCTGGAGCTACAGATTGGTCTAAAACAGGAAATGGAAGTTGCCATGAAACTTCTGGAAAAGGACACGCACGAGAAACAAGACTCGCTGGTCGCACTACGACAACAACTGGACCAAGTCAAGAATCTCAACATACAGATGTTCAACAAAGCACAGGTGTTACTTTTTTTTTTTGTCTGTACAGCATGTTACTGGAATAGGATCACTTGTAACCAGTTGAAATGTATGTCTTTTCATCTGACCCATAAGGAGTCAGATCGAGTGGCCCAGAAAAAAGAGGAGGACATGCTACAACTGGAAAAGAAGATGATCCAGATGGAGGCTGCCATGAAAGAACTGGAGCAGAGGTGCCAGCACAATTTAAGGAATAATTCACCCAAAAGTGTTCCAAACCTGTATGACTTTTTTTTTCTTCTTGGACTTTGGGAGAACGAGTCATACAGGTTTGAAACTGCATAATGACAGAAGTTTCATTTTGGGTTAAATATGTATGATATGATGTGTATGTACTTTTTCTAAACCTCATAAACACGAGCATTTTCTCCTCAGGCTTCAAAATTCAGAAAATGTGCGCAAGAACACGGATGAAAGTCAGAATGAGCTGAAATCGGAGATGAAAGGGAAGGTGAACGCTCTGCAGAAGCGTCTCACTGACCTCGACACGCTCAGGTAGTGTGAATTGAGCTTCTGTAAACGTGCTTTCATAGTTTCACCCCTCAACATTCTTATATTCAGTTGTATCAAATTTATGGCCATAAAACGTCTTGCGTATTTTAAATGGTATAAGAATTATCATTCAAGTGCTCTTAAATTTGGGGACAAGAAAAAAAACAAAAACAAGAATCGCGATATGGCCTTGATGAATTTTGACAATGTTTACATTGTGATGTTTATAACATACCTGCAAACACAGTAAGGCTAAAGACCAATAAAGGAAATCCGGCTTATCATCCTGTTTTCTTATCTCCTCTTACAAGCTTGTATGAACAAAAACCAAGACATATCCAACCTTTTGGACTACGGATAAAATCACATTACAAAATCTCCAAGTGGATCTAAGCATACTGTAACAAAACATACTTCTGTAAAATCCCCCCTTGGAAATTCAAAAAAACAAAAATAATTTTAGATTGAACAAGAAACAAAAAATCTTTCAACAATAACTCCTCTATATCAGAGAAATGTTTCCATCACATATACCTATATATACTGACAGATCAAAATATGTGGACTGTGTATCATCTGCATTTGTAATCAACCACCAAAAAAGAGGAATATCCATCCCTAAATATAGCTCAATTTTTACAGCAGAAGCAAATGCTTTCATTTTGGCATTGGACTACATAAAGATGCTTGGAGACAGGACTTTGAATCTGTATTTCTCTTTTGCAGTGTCATCCCTTAAAAATGATCACCCAGCACTTGTAATGATTTTTTACAAACTGAAATAGAGGGTCATCAATTTAATATCTGGTTTTGTTGGGTACCTAGACACTTTGGAATCAGACTCTGCCGCAAAACAGACATTATCAGCAGACCTCGAAATTTGCACAGTACCTCCTATGGATCTTAAGCCAATAATTAATTCCTATATCAATAACAAATGGCAAACAGAATGAGATCTATATACTATGAACAAATTCCATGAAATCAGCGCCAATGTTGGAAGAAGAACTTTCTATCAGTTCTCAAACCGATGAGACCAGATTGTTTATACCCGTTGCAGAATAGGCCATTTTAGGATGACACAAGTTTTTATTAATAGAAGAAGATCCACTAACACATTCTTTTTGTCAGAAGTCTTTATTATTGAAGCATGTTTTATCAGATTGTGCTGGTTTTAACCCTGTTTTTTATTGTTAAGAAATTTTTAACAAAGTTAAACCAAATATAGTTTGAGTTTAAAATAAATTAAGCAAAAATAAGATGTTGGCATGGTGTTAACAAACAAACAAACATCATACCTGTAAACTTATCACATTTCAGCAGATTTCTAGAATTCGTTCTACCGACTAAATGAAAATGCAATTAAATTTATACAAACACATATACACATACATACATAATCATTTATAATTTTGATTCTTATCATTTAGATTTTAATTCTTCAAAACATGTTTTGAAGTCTGAAATGATTTGTGAGCTTTAGCATTTTTTTGTATTTGTCAAATCCTCTATTATTTGAACTTTAAGGTTTTTTAAATCGTTTTTTCAGTCATTGCATGGTGGATGTTACCATAGATATTTCTCTACCCTGCCTAAATGGTAATAAATTATTTGTACTGGTCTTAATAACGGTCTAAAGCCCTAAAGTTGATTAAATAAAAAACCCTGCAGATAGATACATCTCTATTTTTACAGGGCAGGCCTGGAGTCAGAGCTCAGCGTGGAGAAAGAACAGAGGCAGAGCCTGCAGAGGGAACTACAGAGAGAACAGGACAACAGCGCAGAGCTGCGCACACAGCTGCAGCAGCTGCAGGGCCTGCAGACGGTCAGATACACTGCTGCTTCAGCCATAAAACTAACCAGTACAGTCAATAAATGACTTGAAATTCTACAAAATCAATCAAGAATGAATAACTTTTTTTATTTTGTCATGAATAAATCATGCTTTGATCTAGAATTCTGCACCTTTGTTTCCACAGGAGCTGCTTGACCTTCGACAGGAGAAGAAACAGCTCCAGCAGCTGTGTGAGGAGCAGGAACAAGCTCTACAGGAGATGGGACTTCATCTAAGCCAGTAAGACAACTCTACTCTCATTTCTTTGTCACCCTCCTGTCTGATATCACACACTAGTCTTACACCAAAATCCTGCTTTCAGGTCCAAACTCAAGATGGAGGACTTCAAAGAGGTCAATAAAGCCTTGAAGGTAAAAGAGCTTCATGCAAATTCACCTTTGTTTGTGTTTATTTGTACAGCCAAGCAAAGGTTAGTGGTGCTTGCCTAGTATTACTGTTTGCTTTATTACACTTTGCTGCGTAACTCATCCTACCCATTACCCACACTGCTACTGAGGTGATGTTGTTTTATCATTGAATTTGAATGAACTAGAATTTCAAAGAAAATTTTATTGCAGTATATTTTACATAAAAAAATAATGAAGATTAATTTTTTGGAAATTTCCTGTATGAATCCAGCTTATCTGGTTTCTCAGTTTGTTTCTATGTACTGTGTATAACGTTCAAAGGTTTGTGGTTGGTAAGATATTGAAATGCTTTTGAGTCTCTTATGCTCACTAGGGCTGTATTTATTTGATCCACCCCCCCAAAACAGTAAAAAAAAAAAAAAAACAGCAATATTGTGAAATATTATTGCGCTTCATATACATACCCAGTCTTCAGTGTCACGTGATCCTTCAGAAATAATTCTAATATGCTGATTTGCTGCTCAAGAAACATTTTTTATTATTATCAATGTTGAAAACTGTTGTGCTGCTTAATGTTTTTGTGGAGACTGTGACAATTTGATGAATATAAAGTTTAAAAGAACAGCATTAATTTGAAATAGAAATCTTTTGTAATATTATAAATGTCTTTACTGTCACTTTTGATACATTTAATGCATCCTTTATGAATAAAAGTGTTCATTTCTTTCAAAAGTAACTTTCAGTATATTCCAATGGTAATTGATTTAATTTCTGTTCTCCAGGGTCAGGCCTGGCTAAAAGATGATGAAGCAACACAGTGCAAACAGTGCCAAAAAGAATTCTCAATCTCTCGGAGAAAAGTTAGTGATGTTCCACTCTGTCAATCACTATATCTCAGTCCTTTGGCAAATAAATCAACTCTTGTTGTTCTGTTTGAAGCACCATTGCAGGAACTGTGGAGACATCTACTGCAACAACTGCTCCAATAATGAGCTGGCTTTGCCCTCGTACCCCAAACCTGTCCGCGTATGTGATGTCTGCCATTCCCTTCTGCTCCAGAGGAGCTCCATTGCCTCCTGACAATGTTTAACTTCTCTGCTGATCATGTGCGAAACTACAGGCCAACATTTAATCAACTTTTGATTTCTTTGTATTTTTAACACTTATGCATTAATTTCTCGTGACACCACTGGCTTCCGTTTGACTAAACCTTTTGATTTTTGCAAAATCATATGCAAAGTTTCTTTGACAGGAAGATGCTATGGTAATTAGAAACAGTAACATTGATATGACTATTTATATTGGTAGTCTCCATTTTAGGGAGCGAACTAACACTTAGAAGCCTTTCAGGTGTTCACCAAGAGTGAACGCAGAAGAATCATTTTTTTGGTACTCTTTGTGCTTTTTAGTCTTTAGTTGTGTCTCCTTTTATCAAAATAGGACTGAATTACATTTGTAAAGGTTTTGTAAATTACTGATTAGTGGAGACATGTAATAACAATTATAATCTTTATCAGTCATTTTTAGCATATATGCTTGTACTATAAATATTTAATCCACAGAATGTCTTACAAAAACACCACTACCAGAGCTCATATCAGTCAAAATGGGAGCCAGTTATTATATAAAGTAAGTGGGTATGTATGAATTGTTAAAGAAAATGTATTAGCCATTCATAAAACAAACTATCAAATGCAAGCATATGCATAATGAACTTGAAAAAATTTTTCTGCTTGTATCATGAATGAGACTCAGTCTAATTGATTTTTCCTTGTCCAAAGTATGCAAGACTAAAGAGCAAATGGATTGTATTTTCTCCAACTTGTTTTGCTCATACAGTCAAAGAAAAAAAAAATCTACATTTTTTACAAAAATTTTTAAGGCTCTGAATACAAAATGTATATTTTAGATTGTATGACAGTTTCCTGTGTTGTACCCTCTCTTGTCTACTGTTCTGTTCATAAAGCCGTAATGAAGTCTCTGGAGATTTTATAGAATTGTGTATGGTTTAATAAACACTGCCTTGAAGTATTAACCCATCTGTGAAGACATAAGGAATCAAGAAATCTGTCCATTGATGCACTACACTGAAATCACAAGTGATACATTGCTTGGGGGGGAAAAAAAGCAAATGCAAACAGTAACATGCATCTAAATGAAACCCCTTCACTTCCCACCATGCTTTAAAATAATACAAAACTTTTCCCCCCTAAACTTGTACACTCTTTTTAAACTTTCGGCCTGGATTAAGCATTAAATACATGCAAAACACCTTTGCTGGAGCGAAAAGTTTAAGATATGATTTGCTACATTCGCTGACAGAGTGAAACCTCCATGTGCAAAGATGTCAACCTGTACTAAAGGCTTTGATAAAGTTGGCCCATAGTGTCCTGCAATGAGGAAACAAAAATCACCTCTTTTTATACTCGACTGTAAACATATTTACAGGCACCTCTCCAGTGTGATACATGGGCTGTCACATTTCAGCAAATAAAGAACTTCTCTTTAACATAAATTACTAACTCTAGTTAAATGATTTTCCTCAACCATGTCAACAGGGAAAAAGAAGTTTGCTTGTGTAAAGCTATGAAACAACTTAGAAGGGAGCAAGGAACAAACAAACGAAAGAGGACACTGTTCAAATTAAGGTTTGTCGTAGGTTATAAACCAGCTATGAAAGGCCCCAGAGGCTAAATCCCCCAGCCTCCCCCCATGCCGCTGTTGAGGCCGTTCATTCCCATGGATCCGCGGCTGCCTCCGCCGTAGTAACTGCTGCCCATTCCGCCCTGATTACCTGACAGGAGGGAGAAATACACATTTTAGGACCAGGGAGTTCTCAGTGCGGAAAGAAATCATCATGTCTTCTATGATTCTCAAGGCCCGGTCACATGACAAGTGATGCAGATTTGTCATAAAGGATGATTTAAGGTTGTAAAACCTTAATTTCAATTTCACCACCATGAAATTAAACACCTGTTGAATTGTTTGGCAATTAATAACAATGCTTTAAAAATTCAGGTGGGGTCAAAGGTGAAACTGTTTGAATTTTGACTGTAAACATTACATCATTTGACCTGCGTGAAATCCTGCATTGACGGAGGTCATGTGATGGGGCCTTCAGTGATGCGTCAAATTCTACCCCACTTGGACCCCTAAAAATTCCATTGGCTCGAAGAACTCCCTGGAAATTCTTTTTGGAACCCAATTATTAATTGCAAAATGCATCATGTTGATCTTAACCAGCAACATGTCTCTAAAACATAACATCAATTAATATTTTTTTTCTTTAATTATACATCTTGTGTACAAATTGTCATATATAAAATGGCAAAAATAAATGTTTGTCACTTTTAAATGTAAGCTAACCAATCAGCAATCATAAGCTTTCACTGAATTGTGCTCTCTGTGTTAGACATCCCTACACCTTAGTTTTATGTAAAAATCTCTGAATGTAATGATGTTGAAGGAACACATTCATTTTATTTTAGGTATCACAACAGAAAGATACTACTGTAGTCAATGTAAAATCCAGACAAAC
The DNA here is from genome assembly GCF_019924925.1 of Ctenopharyngodon idella. Taxonomy (NCBI): domain Eukaryota; kingdom Metazoa; phylum Chordata; class Actinopteri; order Cypriniformes; family Xenocyprididae; genus Ctenopharyngodon; species Ctenopharyngodon idella. Next base: position 19,589,680 of record NC_067233.1, on the reverse strand, counting down.
TTTATTAAAATGATAATATTTGCATTGAAGTACTGTTTAATGATGATTGTATTTACCTGATCAGCTACAACAGGATAACACGAAAGGCTTTTTAATCAGGCATTACAAACAGCTACCCCTAGGGGTCCAAGGGCGATAGGATTTGGCATGGAACCGGCTAGCAGAGCTACGGAAGAGCTGACACTCACTGTAGTCACTGTAGCCCCCCATGCCACTCTGGTTACCATAACCACCGCTGTATCCAGAGCCCATCTGTTGGCTGCTGTGTCCGTATGACGACTGATTTCCTGCAGAGCAACAATATTGCATCTCCTAATAGCTGCTCAGTAAGAGTTACTCATTTCTGAAGAAGAGGTAAAGAGCTCTTACCCATACCGCCCATCATTTGGCCACCATATCCTCCGCTTCCGCCTCCTGCCGTTGAGTTTAGGAACAGCTCCACATAACGGTGCTCTGCATGACAATTAGTGTTGTTAATTAGGCTCCAGATTATCATCTATCATCAAGTGTTTTAGTAAGGTGTTCAGTTTGCTTCAATAGAAGAATTCAGACATTCAAGACACATTGGCAAAACCTGAACTTAATGAATATCATTTGATTCCAATATTTTGTCTTTAGCTACGTTCAGACTGCAGGCAAAAAAAACTGAACGTAGATTCAAATGTTTTTTTTTCTGATCTTTTCGATTCTGGTTTGCACCATATGTGGTCCTAAATCAGATACAGTTTTGAGGTTTTACAATGCAACCTCTGAAGTCTGAAGTCATATCAGAACTCATGTTACTTTTACGTCTGAGATCAACTTTCGTCACAGTTCTGTACTGATGGGAGTCACTCCAAAGTTTGTACATTCTGGTAGTTTTTTGGTCACTGTGAATATGGAAGTTTGCAGCAGATTTAGTCAGTGGAGAGACAGTGATCTGTTATACGTATTACAGTGACAGTTCTATACAAGCAAAGCTTGAGGGAAAACTATACGAGAAAAATATTTCTCTAAATCTCATCCTCATCTGCATCCTCCTTATCACCTGTGCACAAATTTGCAGGCTTCCATGGCGCATCACCTTATAAATGAACATGTATGACCTCCTATAACATTTGTTATTATTCTTTTGTGGGTTCATTACAGTACTGTGGCCAGTTCAAACTCAATTCTAATATTGATCACATTTAAAAAACAATGAACAGCCACACAAAGAAATCGGATGTGAGGCTCTGTTTACACTTGGTATTAAGAAACATTTTGGTTGTGGTGGACGATGCTAAGTACAGGTGTAAATAGGGTCTAAGACATTTTGAGTTTGTCTACTTTTAGACACTTCCAGAGGTAGTCGAAAATGTATTTGACCGGATTGCTTTCGTAGTGTAGACGCTCATGTGGTCGAATGTGTTCAAACAGCCACTGACCTAATGCTTAAACATTATGGGAAGCGCACTAGCCAGAAGGGAAAGCTGCTGCTCTCTCTCTGTTTTTCTGTCGTCTCTAGTCAAGTTCATATGTAAATTGCATGAGCATATTTCGTCCATTAGATCAAAAGATCTGAAAAAGCCCATAGATCCTCCCCTTGAAGAAATCAGGACAAAAGAGGTTGAAAGCGGACAAAAAAAAAATTAAAAAAAGGGATTAAAACACCAAGTGTAAACGGGTATGTGTTTTCCTCGTCTACTTGTGATCAGATCTAACAAAACGCACCTTAATACCAGGTTGTAAACACAGGGCCTGAGTAATAAATCAAAATTGAGCACTAAGGCTTGCAGCGTGAATGTATTTCCTCCTAATACTTACGCATATTGGCTTTGTCCTTTGACATGGCAGCCACAGCGTCCTCATGTGTGGCAAACTCTACATCCGCCTCGCCCGTCACTCTCCCATCAGGACCAATCTCCAGGTGAACACGTACCGGGTTCAGTGGAGAGAAAAACTAGTGAGGACAACATGGAGACAGACAGTAAACTGGATGCTATATAATTTAACTGAATAAATGCTTTGCATTAACAGACACAAAGTACATAGTTTGGAAATAAACATGTATCTGTGAGTATAAGGACTCACATTATATATGTCTGTCTCAGTAGCTCTGTACGGAAGGCCTCTCATGTGCACACAGTGCCCTGTTGTGCTCTGAAATGAGGAGCTGCCATCTCCATAACGACCATCTTTGATTCAAATAAGAGAAAGAACAAATTGAAAAATCCTGATAAGCCTTTCACTGGCTATTATACTTAACTGTGCACAAGTATCTTTGTTATGCTTATACGCATAAGTTGGCTGCTGCCGCTCCTTTCATTTTGTTGTTTATGTTTATTTTATGATTTTATGATACAGTGGGTACGGAAAGTATTCAGACCCCCTTAAATTTTTCACTCTTTGTTATATTGCAGCCATTTGCTAAAATCATTTAAGTTCATTTTTTTTCCTCATTAATGTACACACAGCACCCCATATTGACAGAAAAACACAGAATTGTTGACATTTTTGCAGATTTATTAAAAAAGAAAAACTGAAATATCACATGGTCCTAAGTATTCAGACCCTTTGCTGTGACACTCATATATATAACTCAGGTGCTGTCCATTTCTTCTGATCATCCTTGAGATGGTTCTACACCTTCATTTGAGTCCAGCTGTGTTTGATTATACTGATTGGACTTGATTAAGAAAGCCACACACCTGTCTATATAAGACCTTACAGCTCACAGTGCATGTCAGAGCAAATGAGAATCATGAGGTCAAAGGAACTGCCTGAAGAGCTCAGAGACAGAATTGTGGCAAGGCACAGATCTGGCCAAGGTTACAAAAAAATTCTGCTGCACTTAAGGTTCCTAAGAGCACAGTGGCCTCCATAATCCTTAAATGGAAGACGTCTGGGACGACCAGAACCCTTCCTAGAGCTGGCCGTCCGGCCAAACTGAGCTATCGGGGGAGAAGAGCCTTGGTGAGAGAGGTAAAGAAGAACCCAAAGATCACTGTGGCTGAGCTCCAGAGATGCAGTCGGGAGATGGGAGAAAGTTGTAGAAAGTCAACCATCACTGCAGCCCTCCACCAGTCGGGGCTTTATGGCAGAGTGGCCCGACAGAAGCCTCTCCTCAGTGCAAGACACATGAAAAAACACCTGAAGGACTCCAAGATGGTGAGAAATAAGATTCTCTGGTCTGATGAAACCAAGATAGAACTTTTTGGCCTTAATTCTAAGCGGTATGTGTGGAGAAAACCAGGCACTGCTCATCACCTGTCCAATACAGTCCCAACAGTGAAGGGGTGTTTTTCAGCTGCAGGGACAAGGACGACTGGTTGTAATCGAGGGAAAGATGAATGCGGCCAAGTACAGGGATATTCTGGACGAAAACCTTCTCCAGAGTGCTCAGGACCTCAGACTGGGCCGAAGGTTTACCTTCCAACAAGACAACGACCCTAAGCACACAGCTAAAATAACGAAGGACTGGCTTCACAACAACTCCGTGACTGTTCTTGAATGGCCCAGCAAGAGCCCTGACTTAAACCCAATTGAGCATCTCTGGAGAGACCTAAAAATGGCTGTCCACCAACGTTTACCATCCAACCTGACAGAACTGGAGAGGATCTGCAAGGAGGAATGGCAGAGGATCCCCAAATCCAGGTGTGAAAAACTTGTTGCATCTTTCCCAAAAAGACTCATGGCTGTATTAGACCAAAAGGGTGCTTCTACTAAATACTGAGAAAAGGGTCTGAATACTTAGGACCATGTGATATTTCAGTTTTTCTTTTTTAATAAATCTGCAAAAATGTCAACAATTCTGTGTTTTTCTGTCAATATGGGGTGCTGTGTGTACATTAATGAGGAAAAAAAATGAACTTAAATGATTTTAGCAAATGGCTGCAATATAACAAAGAGTGAAAAATTTAAGGGGGTCTGAATACTTTCCGTACCCACTGTATGTTTAATGGCCGCTTCCTTCCCCGAACTTGAACTTTGTTAGAGTTACGTTTAGGGATGCACCGATATTAAAATTTTGGCAGATAAAATTTTTTTTTTCCCGATAATTCTTTATATTTGAAAGCCACTTACCGATATATTGGCCAATAAATCTAAATCCAAATTTTTGCAACATGCACAACAATGCAACATTGTATTGGTGATATAAAAAATATAATTCACGATAGAGTGTTCCAAGACTCAGCTTACTGTATTTATAAAGTATAATTCACCCTAAAATGTAAATTCTGTCATCATGTACTCACCCTCATGTCGTTTCAAATCTATAAGATTTTCGTTCATCTTCATCTGAATAAAAGCCTAAATTCAAACTGTTAATCATATAAAGTGATTGTGTCTCTTCAGAAAATTTGAACTAAACCACTCAATTCAACCGCTTGGATTCGTTTTACGATCTCTTTATAAACTTTGTGAAGCGTCAAAGTGTCAGTTTCTGTCTATGGACAGAAAGCTCTCTCCGATTTCATCAAAAAGATCTTCATTTGTGTTCCAAAGTTGAATGAATGTCTTATGGGTTTGGAACGACATGAGGGTAATTAATGACTTTAATGAATCATTTTTGTGTGAACCCACCCATTAAAAGACCCAAAAAAGGTCAAAGGCATCGTAAAAATAATCAATCGAACGGTCTAATCCAAATCCTTTTGTCTTCTGAAGAGACACAATGGTTTATGATGAACAGATTTACAATGAACACGTTTAAATTTATGTGTGTGCGTGACCCACGAAAACAACATGAGGGTGAGTAAATGAAAAGAGAATTTTAATTTTTGAATAAACTGATAAAGTTTGTGAATAGTCATTTTGACACGTTTTGCGATTATAACTGTCACTGATCATCTGAAGCGCATGTGCGGCACTCAAGTTGAAAGTGCAAACATAATTTAAAGCGGCACTCCCCGAAGAGAAAGCATTTTAACTTACCATATTGCATTTTTAGTTTTGGTAGAATGATGATTAAAACTGTTTTAGATGGTTTATTCTTAACATGCAAGTGCATTAATAGAGAGAGAGGCGGGACATAGTGAGCACCGGGAGATTCTGTGTGTGCGCTGCTTGTTTGTGTAAAAGAGATACAAGGAATGCCTGCATTGAAAGCGTGAGTGTACTGCTTTACAAAAAATGAACGTTTACAGAGTTTCAGTGACAGTACTACATTAAACTACTATATTTAATGTTGAAAATAATGTATAATGATGCAATGGGGGAAAATTTGTGGGTCCTAATAATGCCAAATGTCTGATTTGACCAGTAAAAAATGGCGTACATTATTTATATGTAGTCAGTGTCAGAGTGTAAAAATGTGTGTCTAACATAATTCTGTATTTTGTCAGGTTCAGAATCATGAATATTTTATTCTGGTGTCACTATTGACCTGTGCACTGGGGACCAGGACCATATCCAAGCCTATTCAAGTCCACCTCCCAAGTCCATGCTAATTTAGCATTTTAATCAAAAGTACATTTTTGTTAACTTGTTACCATATGTCTTAGAAGTAATAATAATAGTATAACCCTTTTCTTTCATTTGGCTTAAAGTACCGCGATAGTATTGTATCGTGAGTTCAGTATCATGAATCATATAGAAACGTGACATGAGTGTATCATTACACCCCTAATAATTAGATAACAGGGCTGTAACATTCTATTTACTGTTCTTTTGAACTTTCTTTTAATCAAAAAATCCTGTAAAAAAAAAAAAAAGGTTTTTTTAGAAAAATATTACACAGCACAACTGTTTTCAAGATTGATAATACAAGCCTCTTAAGTGGAAAATCAGCATATTAGAATGATTTCTGAAGGATCATGTGACACTGAAGACTGGAGTAAATGATGCTGAAAATTCAGCTTTGCCAATATATTAAAATAGAAAACAGTTTTTTAAAACTGTAAAAGTATATCATAATATTACTGTTTTTATCATATTATTGATTAAATAAATGTAGCCTTGCTGAGCAGAAGACATTTCTTTCAGAAACATTTTTAAAAAATGTTACCAACCCCAAACTTTTGTACAGCAGGTCATTATATTAAAGGAATGTTCCAGGTTAAACATTATTAAGCTCTATCAATAGCATTTGTGGCATAATATTGATAAGCACCAAAAACAATTTACCTCCACCATAGCCTCCACGTCTCATTCTCTCAAAGGAGACTCCTCTGCCCATGCTGTTGTAGCCGCGGCCTCCTCCCGGCCTGTCGTAGGGGCCCGGTCTCTGCATGCCCATGACCTTACGCTGGGGTTCATAATGTGTGCGCACTTCCGCACGGCTGCTCTTGAAGATCTCTATATACCTAAGGACATAAAGGCAAAGTAATAGCACCAGGGTCTAGTGGCACAAGACAAGAGCATTCCTGCGTGCAGTATAAATAAGGCTGTCTGAAAACGGGTCTAATGAACAAACACCCTTAGTTAGAATGACTCTGGGATGACACTAATTAACAGTCAGCGTCTCCGTTCAGTGACTTTACGTAACAGTTTCCGAAAAAAAGAGACACAGAGAGACAGAAAATAAAGAACCCTTATATATTTAGTTTCATTCAACCCTTCATTATAAAGAACTTTTCTTATGGTCACCCGAAGGCGTGATGTGGTCTCATTGGACTGACACGCTGCTTTCGTTCTCTGCTAGCAAAGCACTTCAGACTGTTAGGGTTAACTTTGTATTACCTGTTTAACTGGGTCCTCATGATCTGAAGTCTTCAAAATGGCAGAAACACTGACAGATTCCTATTACATCAGGCTTAGTGCTGAGTGGCCATGTGATCGGTCAAGCAGGGAGGGCTGATGCCAATTAGCTAAAGGAGGCTGATCTCAAAAGCCCAAATATTGGCGTATTAACATTGATCAGCAAAATTTTCACAGTTGAAATCCAATCATTTTAAAAGGAATCTACCCAACTGGGAACTGACCAACAGACAGCTGCTCGGTTTGAAAGTAACTTGTGTGCGAGCAATTGACAGTATACAGTATATATTGACAGTATATAAGTCTGGCTGATATATCGGTTCAATTCCAACCCAAAATGCTTTGAATGTCCATGAAAATGAGAGTTAAGAGTGAAAATTCACTAAGATCTACGTCTAAGTTCAAATATCTGCAAAACACTTTTCCTCTTTAAATCAATAGAGTGCAGCTCAATGGTTCACTCAGCACCAAAAACAGATAAACTACTGGGCTTCATTTTCCTTGTTTTTTTGTTTGTCATCAAATCATCTGTGGTCATGTCTTGTCATTTCTGCAGTGGATGATTTAATGAGGTGAACACCATAAGAAAAGCAACGTATCCAGGCAACCAACCAGCCATCCCCACCTGTGCCCTATTCTTTCCTTGTGTTTCTTTAGAGCCTTTTCGGCTATATCCTGTGAAGCAAACTGCACGAAGGCCTCCCCCGTACTCCTCCCCTGGAAGTCCACCGGCAATGTTATCCCATTTGGCACGATTTCCAACCCTTCAACCCAAGGACAGATAACCCCAGTGGGGGACAAATTAAGTCACAAGCCCATTAACAAGACTTTATATTACTCTATGGGTTTCTCTTTATGTCAAATGAGAAATGATACTACATAAACCTACCAAATGGGGCCGCAATACACTTGAACCTTTTCTGGCACAACTTATGGATAATTTAGTGCAAGAAAAAGAAAAAAGGGTCACTTAAATCAAATACCTATTGAGCATCTGTCTCAACCCATCTCTGTTTGTTTGCAAAGCCCCAATAAATGCCTAGATTGTTGTACACCTGTTTTAGTTAAAATCTAAAAACTACAAAAAGGGCTGAGGCAATTTAATTTAAAATGTATAATTTCTTATAACTACATTAAAGGGATAGTTCATTCAAAAATGAAAATTCTGTCATCAATTACTCACCCTCATGTCATTCCAAACCCATAAGACTTTTGTCCATCTTCTGATGGTTCAAAATGTTCATAAAATAAATCCATATGAATCAAGCACTTTAATCCAATTCTTCTGAAGAGACATGATTGCTTTACATGATGAACAGATTTAATTTAGGCTTTTATTCACATGTAAACATTGATCAGCGATAGGGCTGCAACAATAAATCAATGCATCGTGAATCAAGAAATGATTCTGGATCGATTCTGAGATTTTCCGAACGCATCGCGGTTCTCTCTCGAATCGATTATGAGCTTAGTATTTAACAGCCGTACTCTTCCTTACACACACCACTTGAACCTTCTATAAAATAATAATTCATAAAGTTAAAAAATGTTGAAGCGAATTACATGGCTGTTTACAGTAATCTTGCGTCATAAAAGCATTCTGAGGTGCAAGTACATTCTCAAACTCAGCCAAACGCATGAGCGCTCTTCTTCGTGAGCATTTGAGCATGCGGCTAAAAACTAGCCTAGGTCACCATCTGCTGTTAAAAACTAACCTCAGAATCGATTTGAGAGAGAATCGTGATGCATTCGGAAAATATCAGAATCGATCCACGAATCGAGATGCATCGATTTAGTGTCGCAGCCCTAATCAGCGAATAATGTATACATCATTCAGTTTTGGTCGTGAAAGCTCAAGCATGCTCGCTTGAGGCACGAGAACCAATGATGTTCATTCTCGTGTGTTATGCTGCATGTTTGAGCTTCTGCAAGAACCAATGAGGTTTGTTCTCGAGAATGTTTATATGTGAATAAAAGCCTAACTTAAATCTATTCATCAAATAAAGTATCGTGTCTCTTCATAAGACTTGGGTTAAACCGCTCAATTCATATGGATTTATTTTACGATCTATTTATGTACATTTTGAAGTGTCAGACATTTGGGTGAATATACTTTCAATGGACAGAAATCCCTTAGGTTTCATTAAAAATAACTTGATGAACAAAAGGCTTATGGGTTTGACATGAGGGTGAGTAAATGATGACAATTTTCATTTTTGTGTGAATTAACCCTTTAAAGGACAAAGCTGGATAAAAAGTGACCCATCTTGGTCCTTCTGGATGATCCAATTCTGGAGATTTAATACAAATTTCAACTAATCCTAACTTTAAAGTTTAAATGACTAAAACTGAGCACTTTGATTAAAAAGTTCATTTATGTGCAAATGATGGTTTGATGAGCTAAAATACACCTTAGATGTTGGCATACTGTTTAATTGTGTGTAAAGTGGGGAATTTGAACTTCCTATCAAACATACCTGCAAAAAATTGGACAATTTCCTCCTTGCTGCATCCGAAGGGCAGACCGCGAAGCCTAACCAGGCCATCCCCTCCTGTGTCTGGGCAGTTCGGTCCAGTGTGCTTAAGAACCCAGTCCATCTCAACACTATTGGATTTGAATACTGAAACCACAAATTAATCGATCAGCATTTTGTCATGAATTATCAAGTATCTTAACTAAGGCAAAAGGAGCTGCCTACCTTCTACATAACGGTGCCCCATGGTTTCACGATCTTTCTTCACTGCGATTTTAAGATCTTCCTCTGAATCAAACTCAACAAACGCCTCTCCACTTGGTCGTCCTTCCCGTGTGTATGTGAAGTGTATGCTTGTTCCATTGTTCGCAATTTTGCATTCTGTAATGATATTTAGCCAGAATTAGTCAAGCAGGGAATAAACCATAAGAAAAAAACATAGAGATTGAAGCAGAGGCTCTTTTACCTGAGAAAAACCTCTGAACTTCATCAACAGAACAGGACCAGGGCAAACCTCTGACTCTCACCACAAACCCCTCTCCATCCGCCATGCTGGAAATAAACCTGTTTAAACACAAATTATAGGATAGGTGAATCTATAATACACTACAGTATTACATGGACTAATATCTGTTTTAAAATTATCTGTATTTCATTAAGTTATATGCATCTCAAATGGAGCATCACTGCATGGTAAACAACTCAGACATACAACATATAAAGTCAAAAACACCCATATTGTTTATTTAAAACACACAGGTCCAACTAATAAAAAGCTAAACCATTCAATCATGTATAAACACTCCCTATTCAGTCAAAACGAAAAACCAAAAGAAGATCCATTTAGGCATAAAATAAATAGGTAATAGTAAATAGTTATATTTACATAATAAATGGGAAACTGTTTTGCATAACTGAGAAAACGAAACTGTTAGCTTAGCGAGCTAATTGCACCACATACCTTCTGATAAACCCCCAAAAGACGCTTCGTCTACTCAACCGAAGCCAGTTGATGTAATATATCAACCCCTTAATAAAGTATTTTATCACTTCTTATATATATCTATAAGTAAATAATAATATAACACGACAAGCTGAACTGTGCTCGCGTACGAACAAGCGACAAACGGCGCTCTTCACTGATCTAATGCGGATTCAGAAACTAAAAGAGGCGTTTGTCGACACCTCCTGTTTGGGGTGTAAAAACGTTACAGCGCTCTAAATCTATATCACAAAAACATTTTCGTACATGATGTTCGCTATCTGTATTTGTGCATCAAACCAAACAAATATGGGAAATTAAGTTATTATTTACACAGGACTATTACAATTCGAAATTACAACTGTGAACAGTTTCTATTTATAATAACAAACTACTTTACTACTTAATCATTGAAACAATTTAAGATCAATAACTTTTCGTAAAATCACACAAACCCTAAGTTTAAACCTTATAAGTTTGTGTTCCGCATGTAGGCTTTAAGTAGTGTCCTTTAATTTAAATTATTGGCAGAAGATTTGTAAAAAGAAAATAAGATAAAAAAAAAATCTATTTCCTTCAAAGATCTGGCAACCCTGCATGGTACACCGCCTGTTTTTGTTGTTGCTCAAGTCTCGTTTATCACATGATACGAGTCACGTAGTCGGTTCTGTTGTTAAATACCCCCTCACTCACCCAAGCGCTCCACCACTGCGCCTCAGCCCTGCGGACTGACAGTCTCGCTTCTTCGAGTATCACAAGACCAGTGCTGTCTGCAACACGCTAAAAATATCTTTGGTATTTTTTATGTTGTTAAAACTTTGTTGAGACAAGTTTGATCTTAACCAGACACGTCGTATAGACAGGTTTTTGGATAGAAGCAACCCTTTAGAGCCCTTATATATCACCGTGTTTAGCGTCAAAAGTTTTGAGCGCATTTCACCCACGATGTCCGCCAACACGCAGCAGAGCAAGAGCTGCCCCATTCCCACGCGCGTGCTGCACCTCAAAGACTGGTCTCAGCTCCCAGACTGCTACAGTCAGACCCCTGGAGGAACACTCTTCTCCACCACACCAGGGGGTAAGACAGTGTTTTATGATTATACAGTTTGTTTGTTTTTATTGTTGTAGGTAGGTGAACATGTATTTTGATGAATATTATGTTTGTTTGTTTTTATTCTGCTAGGGGGAAAAACTTAACCCAGATCTTAGCTGGTCTCCCAGTGTGGTCTGTTTGTTGGTTTAGGTGGATTTTGGGCACTTGTCAGGTTGGGAGACCAACTTTAACCAGCTAAGACCAGCAAACCATCTTGGGATGGTTTAAACTGTATGTTGTAACACATTTTGCCGTCCACCATCACTTCATTTTTTTTTTTTAATGTTGACCAAAAAAAAAAAAAAAAAAAAAAAAAAAAAAAAACAGAAAAAAAATTATTAAAATGGATGTTTTACATCAAAGTAAGCAAGAGAACTTGCTTATGCAAAATATATAATCCCATTAAAATGATCACAAAATCAAAATAAATGTAAAATAAACTTTTCTAAGTAGTTTCAGACTAATTTCTGTTGGTTAAATTATTGGTGTTACAACTCACCATGTGTTAAACTGCACAGTTATTTTAAGCAATATGAAAGTACTTTTTAAGGTTGACTTGCATTAATACATAGGATCGACCCATATATGAATTTAAATAAAGCTATATTTTTTTATTTTTTATTTTTTGCATTAAACCAGGGGATGGGCATGTATTTTAACACAAGTAAATGAAAAATAAAACCTCTGTTTATGTTATTAAATTGTAATGATCTGAGATGTTGCTTCTTGTTGCTACACAAACGTTTGTTATGCACAACAAGTTAATCATTGATGGCAGACCATCTGCAGCAAGATAGCCCAACTGCCATGCTTCTTGTTATGTAACAATGTCTGGTTATCTGATTTGTGACTTGCATGTCCCCAAAATGATACTAGGCATTGAGTTAATCTAATCATGTGAAAAACAAACACTTGACCCCTTTTACTTTCTGGGCAGGACCCGCATGTTTCTCAATCTCCTTTGTCCCTCGCTAGAATATCTTTCGCATGTGGCTATAACTGTAGCACATGCCAGAGGAGGAGGCAATTCTTAGAAACACCCCTCCCCTCTCCACAGCTGTTGTGGATTTCAGGAATAACAGAACTCTATGTGCTCTGGAATATGGGTTCATTGGGGCCACTGTATCATGGATGGCTCCCTCACCAAAGAATGAAAAAAACAGATCAGAGTCATGTGCATGCATGTTTATGTACGTACATATATTTATATCTGTACTTTCTCTCTATAAATAGGCTAACTGTGAATGTCTGCCAAAATTTGTACAGATTGCATTTCACTCCACAACCAAAACAAAGAAATAAAGCCTGTTTTTAGGACTTTTTTTTTGACATCATGACAATAATTCCCTCGACAATAATGGAAACTACACTAATTATGAATATATATAATTATTTAAAGTATTTAATTATTTTGATTTAATTAAAAATACTAAAAATTATACAAAAGTATAATTTTGGGGAAATTGTCACAATAAAAAATTATAGTCAAGTGCAAATATAATTATAGTAATAGTGCAAAAATAGACTTTATTTTCTTTATACAAAATGTAATTTCACATTTTTTTTTCAAGTTTTCATTATGAAAACTTCTTGAATTCTAATCTTTCTTGAATTCTAAGATGTTGAAGAGCAGTTGAGCAAAACATGCTTCAGCAGAACAAAGTCTTGCAGAAACTGTTGGTTGTGAGTTAGTTGGTCTCCCCGCATTCCACTGGCCAGAGCAGCTTCCAGTTGTGACCACTGTTTGTCCAACCCCTGTCATCATCTCCGTCCACACCCTGCCCTTCCCCCTCCTCTCTCAACCCCCTTTTGTCCAGAACACATTGCACTGAATAGCAAAAGTTGCGTAACATGTTTTTCAGCCACTGTTAGGTACAGTATAGCTTTAGAGACTATCACATATATCAGACTTGCAAGTAGCACCATTAACAGTTCTCAAGTCAGAAAAAATCTAACCAGGGCTAGTGAAGTGTGTTCACAACTTCTCTTAACTTGAGGTTAAACTCTGCTACATCGTGGTGCCCCCATGGCTCGGCTCTGCATGCTCACGTGCAGACGTGCTCAAATTTCCTAGAACTAAAATGGGAGGTGCTGAGTCCAGCAATTCAGTTCACCCCATTTTCATTGTGGGAGCTTGAGAGCTTCTTTTCACTTGCAAAATGTCAAACATTTGAGTCTTTGTTTGCTGTCCAATAGCATGGGCGTGTTAAGTGGCACATCAAGTTAGTTGCTATCTTTCTTTTATTTTGTTAAATAGATTAGAATTACTGTTTGTTTGGTATAATCCCAAGAAATCCATATGTTTGACTTCAAACCCACATTTCAACGACTGCTTTTGAGTGCTAAAACATTTGACTTGAATCCTAGGTTTTTCCCCCCCTCACACATGGTACTCTGCAGCAGAATGTAAATATGTTTTTTTTTTTTTTTTTTTTTTTTTTTTTTTTTCTCTAGCCATCCGATTGGTTGCTATAATATATGTCATATCCCTCCTCCAGGAACTCGGATCATTTATGACAGAAAGTTCCTCCTCGACTGTAGGAACTCTCCCATTGCCCGGACCCCACCCTGTTGTTTGCCCCAGATTCCTGGGGTGACCATTCCTTCACACCATCCAATGTCCAAACTGCAGGAACTCAAAGAGGAGTTGGAGGAGGAGAAGGGTCTGGCAGGTAAAGTTGCTGTCTGCTCCAGAAAAAGAAAGAAAACCTGTTCTGTGATACCATTTCCAGGAAACATTAAGCCTTCAGGTTTCTCCTGAAATAAATTAATTTCAGTATATTCTGTACTCTTTGGAAAACAAGGTTCAGTGGGGTCTATATAGAGCCTTTATGCCAAAAAGCTTTCATGTTTAATAGGTTATTATTTATTTTTTTTCTAGTGAAAAAGAATGTTTAAGATCTGTTTAATTCATAAAATAAAATTTAATTAAAATAAAAAATGAATTAAAACAAAATGCATAAAATGATCCCATGATGGGAACCTCTAAAAGGTTCTATATATGAAGCGCCTGACGGAACCCTTTAAAGGGATAGTTCACCCAAAAATGAAAATTCTGTCATCATTTACTCCACCTCAAGTTGTTCTAAACCTGTACAAATTTATTTGTTCTGCTAAACACAAAGGAAGATATTTAGAAGAATGTTTGTAACCAAGCAGATCTCATGCCCATTGACTACCATAGTAGGAAAATAATTACTATTGTAGTCAATGGGGGGCGAGATCTGCTTGATTACAAACATTCTTCCAAATATCTTCCTTTGTGTACAGCAGAACAAATAAATTTATACAGGTTTAGACAACTTGAGGGTGAATAAATGATGACAAAATTTTAATTTTTGGGTGAACTATCCTTACTTTTGTGAAGAGTTCACTCCAGTTTGCTTGGATTTTCAAATTTCCATGTTCAAATGCCTCAAAGAACCAATCTCTTATTTCTATTTTTTTTTTTTTTTTTTTTTAGCTGATGACAACCAGTTTGAGATGGACATTTGAGTCTTTCATCTACCTCCTGTGGAGAACTCTCTATTTTATCTGTCGGGATGATGCTGCTTACCTCACAATCAGCGGACATCACATATTCACCAGATTAACAGGCTTTTTAATGAGCTAAACACCCAAAGGGTGTCCTGTTCTTTTGATTAAAAGTACTTGTTCAACGTTTACCAGAAAAAAAACATGATTGTTTGTAAGTGGCGGTATTTTAAAGTTCTTTATTGTACATATGGTACTTTCTACTTTTTTTTTTTTTTTTTTTAAGAAAATGTAGCATTACGTGTGAGCTGGGACAAAACCATGGCAAAATCTCTAATTTCTGAGCATTATATCTCAGCAAACGTTGATTGTTTAATGGTAAAGGCCGACTAAATGCCAAATGAATGTCTGTTGCATGCCTTTGGTGTTTCACTTGGAAAAGCACATCAGAACATAGACGTACACCACCGTGTCCCCTCAGGGTTTTCCTGGTGTTTCATTTGCCTGGATTTCCTCAGGTTTTATTATTTTGATTGCAATAAAAAAAAAATAGATAAATAAAAAATGAGATATACTTGTCTTTTGATCAATTTAGAGTTTTTGAGAAAATTGCATACTGGAAAACTGCATTTTGTTTATCTTGGTTTCAAAACTTGCACAACTCACCTACAAAAATCACTGGAACTCCCCTCTACTGCTAACTAGATAAACTAGATTTGCATTTACAGAAGGAAATGCCAGGGCTTGCAATGCAGAAAAATTTATAAGTAGACATTATGTAATAATGTCATGAAGTAAATTACGACTGTCTTTGAACAAAATACTAGAAGATATAAGTGGACCTCATGGACAAAAGATGTACACTACTGTTCAAAAGTTTGGGTTGATAAGATTTTGAAAGAAGTCTCATTCTCACCAAGACTGCATTTATTTGATAAAGTAAAAACTGCAATTTTGTGAAATATTACAATTTCAGTCTTCTATGTTAATATATTTTAAAATGTAATGTCAGCAAAGATGAATTTTCAGCATCATTACTCCAGTCATCAGTGTCATATGATCTTTCTGAAATTATTCTAATATGCTGATTTGCTGCACATCAATATCAAAAAAAGTTGTGCTGCTTAGTATTTTTGTGGAAATTGTGAAAACTCAGGATTCTAGAAAATTCAGCATTGTTTTGAAATAGAAATCTTTTGTAACATATAAATGCCTTTACTGGCACTTGTGATCAATTTAATGCATCTTTGTTTAACAAGTATTCATTTCTTAAAAAAAAAAAAAAAGTATTTTTTGAACAGTATTGTATCTGATCAGCATGCTGGTAGATGCTGTACAACTACACACCATGCCACTTTTGGACTCCCTTCTATAATGTTTCAACTTAAAACTCACTCAAAATCCTCTGCATATTAGCTCAAGGGAAAAACATTCTGGTATTGGAAAAAAGTTTGCTGCTGCTCAAAATAGAAATTCAAGTTCTAACAAAAGCAGAAATGAAAGATGCATGTGCTGCAGTAACTTCTCTTCTCACAGATTAAGTTTGGAACAACAAGCTGCTTTATCCACGCATGTCCCTCTAGGCTGTGTTCCAAAACGAATTACTACTATCAGGTTTAGATACAAACTGGCCCAGTTCAACCAATGACCTATTCTATTCTACATTTATTGTCCAGCTACCTTGACTGAACTCTCTCAAACATTTAGTGACCTAGTTTTCAGTCACATTGTACAGTAAAAATGTTAGATCTTACACATTTTAGACACTCATTTCTTCAAATGCAAACTTCAGGTTGATGGTTCAACTTCATTATGGAGATTGAACGCAAAAGCATTAGACATACAATAGACATCTTAAAAATCAAGTTTATTTCTTGAAATTTGTCCAAGACACTGGAGGAATGTGTATCCAGTGTTTTGAGAAAGAATCATGTTACAATTACCTGTGTGTATGTTTTGAGGTATAGTTTAATCACTATTAAAGCCACTCTTAAATATCTAACAATACAGGAGGAAATCTCCTTAAAAGCAATAGAGGGGGGAGAAAAAAAAAAAAAAAAAAATTTTTTTTTAAAATAATAAAAAAAAAAAGTCATCAAGACCTGCCACTAACATTTTAATGGACAAGCTTACAATCGTTTAGAAATCCCTTTTCATCTCACCTCGAAGCCATGCAACTTTGCAACACAGAGCACAGGTGACAGGAAAAAAAAAAAATATATATAATCTAGAAACACTAAAGAAAAATTAACCAAAACTCTTTATTTTGAAAGCATTTTGAAAGCTCTGAGCCTAGATGTGATAGACACAGCCATGATGTAAAATACAACCATACAATACATTAGAATCAAAAAGGTACCAAAAAGTACAGTAAAAAAATAACACTTCCATCTCTGGAAATGTAAAAAGGACACAAAAAACAAAACAAAAAAAATTATAAAACAAATGACAAGTGACATTTGCACCCCCCCAGTTCCTTATGTTTTCTGTACAAAATGAAGCAGAAGTCCAGATTCTGCCAGCTTCCAAAAGTAAAAGACCCCAATGTTCACTGTGACCAGACGGCTGGTTCCTGCTCGGTAGCTTTACGACCTTTAAAAAGAGAAAACACTGAGGCTTAGTTGCTTTAAACCACATTTACTATACGTGTATTTTGTTAAAAAAAAAAAAAAAAAAAAAAAAAAAAAAAAAAGTGAAGTGAAGAGATGGGGCCTATCATGATCTACCACTACAACCCTACCAGATCTCGAAAACCCTCCCCAAACGGATCTGTTCTATCTGCCTTATAGTTCGGCTGGGTAAATGGAGATGAATTGGTAATGGAGCGACACAATCAAATTAACCTTACCATGAGTGGTGGGAAAAAATAAAAATTCATACCTGAACTACACATGATCAGTATGGCTTGTAGCTACTCTGGTGAGCCCCACGTCTTGGAGTTTTTCCATAGCTTGTATTGCCCTGGTCTAGGGGGGTAAGAGAAGAGCAGAGAAAGGAACTTGAGTCCCTCGTATTCACAAGAACCCAACGGGGACGGTGGGGAAACCCCAAGGTCAATCAGTGCTTACTATAGTCATATCCGCCGCCGTAGTAGCCTCCAGAGTAATCGTAGTTGCCATAGCCTCCATATCCACCATATCCACCATAACCTTGCTGTCCTCCGTAGCCGTAACCCTGGTTGCCGTAGCCTTGATTCCAGTAGTTGCTGTAGCCCTGATTCCAGTTCTGACCCTGGCCTATAAAAACAAAACAAACTATTTTAAACACAGCATACCTGTAGGTGACTTAAACCATAAAGCAATTGGTCTCTACTTAAGCTTTGGATCTGCCAAATGTTTCTACGATGGATTGAATCTAAAAACTTCATATGTACGGAACAACAATATCTGCATGTGAGCAATAATAAATTATGAATGAGATTGTATTTGTATTACCAATGTTTAACATTTAATCAATTTATAAGACATTCAGATTCAGTAGCATGTTTGAATTAGCCTGAATTTGATTCATATGCAGATGCACAAGGGCAACTGCACTGAGTTTTGTTTTGCTGTTGTAGATCAGTGTATATTTGATAAGCAAGCAGTCGTTATCTGGTCTAGTAAACTTTACTCAGACTTATGCAGCCTAGAATTTGAGTGGCAGATTCAGACAGTCCAATAGGAGATAGACATTCAGCTTTACTAACCTCCACGCCCCCTTCCTCTTCCTCCAAAGCGACCTCCGTACTGCTGCTGCTGGTACACTTCCTTAGGCTGTGCAATCTTAATCTCACACTGGGAGAAAGAAAAGACAATTGAGTGAATAATGAAAGAGTAATCATAACAGTAAAACATCTGCATAAAAATACCATTAAAACCATTAAATATACCATTAAAATCAATACTTAAAATAAGTAGACACGGAATATCATATGAACATTGTATAATCTTACATTACATTGATGGTAAGTATAAACGAATAGCACAATGTCAAAATATGAACAACAATTTATCACATTTATCAGTAAATTCAAGGTGGATGTCACACTGGAAACTCACAAGGCCTTCTTTTCCATTTGTGTCCTTGGTTCCACTGACGTTGTGATATTTCTTTTCCAGAACTTTCTTGACAGCATCTTCCTCCTTGAAGGTAATGAAGACAAACCCTCTCCTCTTATTTGTCTTTGGATCCATTGGAAGTTCGATAGTCTCAATCTGTAGTGACAAAACAAAAAAAACAAACAAAAAAAAAGTTAACAAAATGCACAAGTTTAAAATGCAGAAGCAACAACTACAGACACAAATGTGCAAATATTGAAAGAATTGGCAATATATACTTGATCATTCCTTTAATTTTAAAAACAAAAATGAATGCATATTTTCAAAGTAAACTTAAGAGATTGTACACATTTTTTTTTTCCAGCAGGCCTAAAATAAAACATAAGAAATTAAAAAGCTAAAAAGGAACACTCCAATACCTCGCCAAAGGCACCAAAATACTCGCGGATCCTCTCTTCTGTAGTTTCAGGGTTCAGTCCACCAACAAAGATCTTCTTAACAGGTTCTTTCTTCATTGCCATTGCTTTTTTAGGGTCGATCTGTCGTCCATCCAGTCTGTGCTCTTTTTGTGCTAAAACCTGTGCAAAGAAGAGGAATTCGATGAAGAGTCTTCAATGGTTAAATACATTACAAGACTTTAGGTTTTCCTAAGCAGCAAAGCTTACCTTATCTACACTAGCTGGCTCTTTAAAAAGAATAAACCCAAATCCTCTTGACCGTCCAGTGTTGGGGTCCATTTTAATGGTGCAGTCTGTCACCTCTCCAAATTTAGAGAAGTAGTCTTTAAGATCCTTTTTACTAGTGTCCCAGCTGAGCCCCCCAACAAACATTTTCCTGGAGGAAAAAAAAAAAAAAAAAAAGCAGGAAAAAGGGTGAGACCAGGAGGGGGCGTGGTAGCGCAGATTTTACAATTTCCCAATTTCTTGCATTAAAAAAACCTACGTTCTATTAATACATGTAAATATAAACTGCAACACAATACAGATGCGTTTTAAACACACAAAAATATAGAAACGCTCGCCCACGGAAACAACAGCGTGCACCAGTGAATTTTAAAATGCCTCTTTATGCTCAATTCACCAAATTTGCCCATCCCCCTACAAAAGACACATGGCGCCAACAAAGACGGAAGGAACAAAGGATTTTATGTCCGAGCATTTAGCACAATTATTCCTCTAACATACCCCGCATCTTCTTCTCCTTTGCTCGCGTCAATTTGCCCGCCGTCCGACGCACCATTTTCATCCTCATCCCCGGCCGTTTCGTCCGCACCGGCGTCTCCCTGCGCCCCGGCCTGCGCATTCCCGTTGCCCTCCTCGTACTGCCCGGCTCCGTTCAGATCATCTTCGCCCTCGTGGCCGTTTTCTGAGGTTTCCATATACTGCTGCTCGGCGTCTGACATGGTGGTAGTTGAATGTAAAAACCTAAAACTGCAGAAAATGTGAAACGGTTACAAAAGGAAGCGCCTTATATAACGCATATGCACCTCCATTTTGAACAGCGGCGCTTGCATTCTCATACGCAACAAGAATGTAAACATATCGTTGTCCTAATTCATAAATACACAGCTTTACTGTCCTAGAATTAAATATGAGGGTTAACACAACTAAATACGCACACTGGGACTAATAATTTCATAATTTGCTCGTAAATACTTTACCTTAAAAGCAGCAAGTGAAAAGTCTCCGTGGAACGCTTTCCGCGGTGTGGGCCCTTCCTTATTGCGCCGACAAGCGGTTGGTTTTATATTACTGGATGGAAGATAAAGGAATTTTAGTAAGGGCAAATTTGATTGGATGGCTTTGAACGCCTATCATTCTAACAACCAATTAAATATGTCTTTTACACGTCACAGAAATCCTCCCCCAAACGCGCTTCTTCTGAACCTTCGTGTCGAGTGGGGGAAGAAGTCTTTGTTCTTGTCTGGTTTACAAACATGTTGTTGACCACTTGTAAATTAAGTGTATATATATATTTTAGAAGCAGTCTACAAAGAAGAAGCCGAAACAGCCGTTTGTGTTTGTTATACTTAGTCAAAATAGTAGTGCGAAGAGGTTACAGCTACATTTGCAATAGGCATTTGAATCATTAGCATGCTAACATTCATTTTGTTGTCGAGATCGGATAATTATGTCTCAATCTACGGAGTTATTCACATTAAACATTGATTGTGAGTTGAATGTTTATCGCCATTAGAAGGGTAAAAATGTATAAAAAAAAAACTATTTTATTGGGAGATGATGAATATGTTAGAATAGGCCTTCTACGGTAGTAGTAATCGACAAAAAGATACTGTAAATTTGCAATTTTGTCTTACATTTAAATTAAACATGACAATTTAAAGCTAAATATTTAGATAAGAAAATATTTAGCACAATACAACAAGGGTTAAATCAGCATAGTTTATAAACAACACTTAATTTTATTACATAACAGTTCGAATGAAATGAAAAAACAACCAAAATAGATCAAGACAGTAACTTGTTGGTAAATTCTTGTTGCTTGAAAAACAAATCAGTCTAGGCAGTAGTAGTTGGCTTCACTACTGTTCCATCAGATATTTTGGGCTTATTAGGGTTATTATTCATCAGCCAGTCAGCAAGCCATGTCTGTAAAGAAAAATGATACAGTACAAAAATAACCGAGTAAACAGCATATAGATATATAACAAAACCAAGGCGCAGATGTTCAAAAAGTTTAATCCGAATCAGAATGTCTCGTATTTGTAAATCCCATGTCTTGTAATCCATTTTACTATAGTGCCAGTTTTTCAAAGCAACATTAGATTGGATCACCAACAATGGGACTACAAATTACAATGCAGGCTACTAGCTGTATAAAGAACAACAGATATAACAGTCAGCATGGGATCACATTTTAAGTGTTTTTATTTGAAGAGAGAAAACCGCACAATAAATCAATACGGACATCCCTTTGCATTTTCATTTTCAGCCAAATCCCTCATATGACCCACAACAAAAACAAGAAAAATATACATGGAATAAGGGATGCAATTGTTAGAAACATCTTTTGACTGTTTCAAATGTAATTAATATACAGTGATAAATGACAGCTTTTGTTAGATATTGATAGCTGTTGGGGCGTACTTTATTGCACAGAAAAGGTTTAAAGTCTACAACTTTATCACTGTAAAGGTTAAACAAATCAAATGCAAAATATAAATATATACTGTATATACACACTACATGATGCAAATGTTTATTAATATTTATTATTGTATTATTTTAACCAGTTTTAAAGTGTTTGTTCCTGAAATCCATCCAGAATTAAACCATCATCTGGGATCAAGATAATCCAGATTTTTTTTTTTTTGATCAAAGGTATCCCAATCCTAAAAAGTTTGAACAACACATACTTAAGGTTTGATTAAGATGAAAACCATGATTGGATTATGTGATCTAATCTGATTTCAGCTTACTTTTTTTCTTCTTTCGAACAACCCATTTTTAAGATTTGATCCAATCCGATAGCTGAAATCTGATTGAATTTATTTTGAACAACTGGGCCCAGGGTGTCAAAGGAAAGGAAATTGGCACTACAGTTTTTGGTGAAGAAATGAAATGACGAAGAATTGACGAAGAAATGACCCAAAAATGAAAATTGTCATTATTTTTTTGTCCTCATGTAATTCCTGTAGCTTCTTTTGGGAAACAAAGCATTATATATTTTAAATAATCTTTTTAGAATTACTTTTTAATACTTTTATTAAAAGATACACTTACAAAGGGGTCCACTGGCTTTTTCTTGCACAGCTCTGTCAGTCCAGTGAGAAGTGTTGGGCTGACATACCGGCTCAGGTAATCTTTGGCAGCATCTCCCATAGGAATGGGTTCAATCACAGCTTAAATAGATCACAAATAATAATAATAATAATTTTTTTTTTTTTTACTATGCTTAAATCTTGTTCATCAAACTTTAGGGTTAGATTCACTCACAGTTGGGAAACATGAACCTGATCTCCCTCTCAGCAGCAGAGAAGGATTCACTGCCATGCACAGCATTCCGCAGATCACACGTGCCCAGTCTCGCTCTCAGACTGATGGTGATGGTGTTGATGTGGACCCAGTAGTGTATTTCCCAGAAAGAGGAAAAAACAAAACAAAATTTGACTTATTTTGAAACATGACACGTCTATGAATATAGACTTGTTGCAATGACAGAAATGAGCTATGTGATTGATTTAGGCATTGCAATGAACAATAGCTTTGTAAATTATTAGCCTGAAGTGCATAAAATCCAACAAAAGTATCCATTTATTTGGCCAGGAGTTTGAAAGGAACAGAAAATGGTGCACTGTGATAGTTGTCCCAACAGTACATGAGAATTTAGCTTCATAAGTCATCCATTTTGTTATTAAACCACCTGCATAGAGAGAGAAGATTCATTCAATGACATTCATTACCAGTCGGGATGCGTCTCTCTAGCCTTTATGCTGCTGACTGGTCCCATTATAGCTTTCCAGGTGGCAATAGCCTGGTGTCGGGCCAGTGCTAGAGCAACAACCGGTCCTGAGCTCATGAAGGCAGTCAGATGGGGAAAACACAGCTTCCCATAATGCTCAGCATAGAAATCACTGCATTGCTCTGGACTCAGCTGAAGTCGCCTTTTCTGATAAATAAGAAACACAAGCAAGCAAATATTCTGCAAATATTATGGTTTTTTTTCATCCAGGCTGGCTACAAAATATGAGCCGTTAGTTGACATAATAGTACATTTCTGCTGTGGCTTAAAACTAGTTACATGATTTCACCAGCCTCATAGTGCAAAGTAGATGCATCAGACATCACGTGACTGTCTTGTGCTTCCAAAATGACAAATTTAGCAATTGTGTCTATTCCAGAAACCTAAAGGCAGGAACACACCAAGCCGACGGTCGGCACGTCGGTCAGTTTTTGTTCGATGGCCGACTAAGTTTTCTCAGTTGGTCCTCGTCGGCTTTTTTTCGGCCGATTCTACCATAGACTTTCATGTCTACTATGGATTCGACATGTTGAATCGGCGTCAGAGCTCGTCGGTCCGTCTGATCATTCTGATTGGCTGTTCAGCTACTGCCACCTACGGAAAGGCATTTCATCTTACGCAGGCGCAGAACGGACGTGCTACTTGGCCGTCGAGAGTTGGTTTAGTGCGTCAAGGCCAACTTTGGACACAAATGCTGCCGACGTAAGCCAACCCAGCAGTCTGCTTTCGTCGTCGGCCTGGTGTGTTTCTACCTTTATGCATCATGTAAAATATTTAGTACAAATGTGCTATCTATCTTTCCATTACGTACCTGCAGAATTGTAAATCCAGATTGAAGAATAACGTCCTCAATTTCGTCAGTTTTGTGGATGGCATCAGGTTTGATTAAAGCCAAAGTTCTCTCCACGAAGATACGAGGTTCTGGCATCTGTTTTTGAGGACTGTCGCTCTCCATGACTTTAAATCAGCTAGTTTTACACAATTTCACTGCAATTACTGGACTTTTTCACGGTTAAATTCTAAGTTGTTTGAATTGGCAAGGCTGCATTTCTCAAATTATAAAGTGCAAATAGTCATAGTTACCAAAATGCAAGCAAGATTAGCACGATTTTCTTACCTACAACATAAAGAGTTATTTAATTCAGGCGCCTGTATCATGTCGCGTCCTCTGGGAAGAGTCGGGTTTGTTGGCCTTGTTGCTAGGTTACAGTTGCATAAATTACATTAACATGCAGTAGCGCCCTCTAGTGGCTTTACAAACCTATTTCATTGACTCACATGGTTACATGTCAGTTCTTAGTTTATTGAAAGGCAGAGAAATTAAAGTAAACACAAAGTCAATTATAGTTCTTTTTAAAACGTTTTTATTCAGGCATTAGAAAAGGCTTTTATCTGGTTCCAATGGTCACCTGCCACACTCTGATCAGGTTGTCAGTGTAGCCAGCAAAGAGAGTCTGATGAGAAAAGAGAAAGGAATTATCAGGCATTGTTTTAGAAGCACTTCACTATTGATTTAAAAGCATATTACTGCCCCCCTCATATTTGCAGGACTGTCACCATAAGGTTTCAGATGTTATAAGTGATTGGGAATAATCAATGGGGAAGCTGCTCCAGCCAGAATTTACAGGCATCAAATAAGCACAAGATACCAAATCAGTGACTGATGAGATTCAAGTCCAGGAACTCATTCCAGGCAGAAAAGGTTGCTGTAAAACCCACCTGTCCATCAGCAGACCAGGCCAGAGAAGTGCACTGAGGCGGCTCAGCCTTGCTGTTGGTGGTAATGATGTCCTGCCTCAGCTCATCAACAATGATCTTGCCCTCCAGATCCTGTTGAGACAATACAGTCAAGCTTTGCAACAAGCAGTATGAAAATGCTATTTCTGCTGAAGCCAATAGTTCTCAGAAAGCCCTCTTTATCAGAGTTACAAACGGCATTGAGTTTCATCGCTGAACCCTGTGCTCCCATATAAACGATTACTTTTAGTCACAATGAAATAAAAAATGAGAATTCTTTAATGTAATATTGCAGTATTATAAATTATTTGTCTGTACACTACACTTTATTTGTGTGCCCCCATAATGTTTTATCAAAATAACTTCCCCTCCCTCTTGCAGCATCTCTTCTGACGCATTTACTGGCGCTAGGGCGGGACAACCTGTCACTCACATGAGATCCACCAATAGAAACACAACCATCCAATCATCCAGTCAATTCCCCATCGACAAAATCAAGTCCCACCCCAATTTTTTTTTTTTTGTGTTCAAGAAACAATTTCACTTAGATATACGTCATTACAGGCATGACACAATCATAAATCAATTTATGCCAACTTAAAAATATAAAGCCCTTTACATTGAAAGGGAAATGTATCCTATACAGTCTTTTACATTATATAATATGAATGAGAAGGGTGCATGTACATAAACTCACCCAGATCTTGATGCTTGGTCCAGTGGCGGCACACAGCCAGTAGCGGTTGGGGCTGAAGCACAGGGCGTTGATGGTGTCACCACCATCCAGGGTGTAAAGGTGCTTGCCCTCATTCAGGTCCCATAGCATGGCCTGCCCATCCTGAAATATGAGGACAAACACAGTAAATACAGATTGAAAAGCTAACACTCATTTAATCACCTTCCTAATGATTTCAAACAACTTTTTTTTAGTTCAGAAACAGCCTCTGTGTCATCACATGGAATGCAGATGGCGTTAAGTTTGAGTTTCATCATCACTTTAACACTAAACCTGGTCATGTCCAACTTATTAACTTCAGTAGTGATAACAGGAAAAAGAACGTATTACCTTTCCACCAGACGCACACAGAGACCCATCAGGAGACACGGTCACTGTGTTCAGGTATCCAGTGTGGCCAATGTGGTTGGTCTTCAACTTGCAGTTAGCAAGATTCCATACCTAGAACAAACGCACAAATCAAATTGGCTGCATTAGCAAATATTAAGTTGATTTATGCAAGTTATCCATATTGTTCACTTGCATGTTAATGGTTTTAATCTATTACCCATCATAATTGCAGGACTTGTCAACAGAGCCCAAGAGCTCAGACAATAAGAATGTAGATTTCTTTAATCACAGGGTAAAGTCATTACAAAAACACAGATCAACAATTCTAGTTTACATAAAAATGAAGTCTCACCTTGACCATTTTGTCCCAGCCGCAGGACACAATGATGGGGTTGCTGCTATTGGGAGAGAAACGCACACATGACACCCACTCAGTGTGACTGTCATCCTGTGGATGAAAGTTGAAATAAAGGGCTTCAAAACAGCACAAACTAATCTAAACATTAGGGAATCTGTAGAGTTTTTACAGTCAAATTTATGACATTTTAAAGATCTTTAAGACCAAATAAAATATGGTATGTCCATACAGAACAAACCCATACAATCTCAAAATAAATCATGCATGTTTTCAAGACACGCTTTCCTGAATGTTTGGGGCTCAGACACAAGCTCTGTTTGAATCAAGATTAAAGACATCTCTTTAGCCAAGCATTCACAATTCTTTTCATAAACTTGTACCATTTTATCTGATGAAACGGTACCAAACACACACGATTATCTGTAGCCTAAAATACTATGAACAGCAGCTACGCTAATTCTTTTGCTGCATCTGATTCTATAGATTACAGATTGCACCAGCTCCAGTCTGGATCCAGTCTTCGCAATGTTTTTAGGTGACGCCGTCAATTGCGAAGATTTCAGATAATGGCAACTTTGGATCAACGCAATTTCAAAAATGATCTTAATATTGTCCTTATATTGTAATAATTATGAGCAAAAATTGTAATCGCTGTCTAACACGCGTTTCACCCCAAAATGTAAATTGTCATTAACTACTCGACCTCATGTCGTTCTAAACCTGCGTAACCAATGAGGTTCACTGCTGTGTGTTACACAGCAGGTTTGAGCTTCCGGAAGAGGTTTGATCTTGTGCGTCATTCAGGTTCAGTTGAGCTTCTGCTTATGTTTGCTGATCAATGTTTACATGTTTACTGAAGATAAACGAAAGTCTTACAAGTTTGGAACGACATGAAGGTTGAGTAATTAATGACAGAATTTTCATTTTGGGGTGAACTAACCCTTTAACTCAGGGGTGTTCAATCCTGCTCCCAGAGGACCACTGTCCTGCAAAGTTCAGCTCTAACCACAATTAAACACACTTGAAACAGCTAATCAAACTAGTAGTCATCAGGCAGGCATAGAAGCAAGAATACATGACAATAAGCACATAACATTAAATTATAGCTGTATATTACTGCCATATGGACATTACTTTGATACACATCTCTGACTGATGACAATACTTCCTAAATTGTAATACTGAAACAAGGGTTTTCTGTAAAGCGGCTTTGAAACAATGCATTGTTAAAAACGATGTACAAAAAAAAAAAAAAAAAAAAAAAAAATGAATTGCCCATGTTTTAATCCACGTATTTAAATTGATTTATGTACTAATATCAATACAGAAGACTTTGCTGATGATGTTTGGAACAAGCAGTGGCCATTTATTGAATTAAATCCACTTTTGGCAGTTTAATAATCACATTAGGCTGTACTGCAATTCCTGTAATACCATCCGCAAATTTAAGAAAATACAAAGCTTTTGTTACACCTCTTAAGATACTTTTGAATTAAAACTATCAGACTAAATTTAAGACATTAAGACTTTTTAGGGACCCACAAGAACCCTGATGATGGGCAAGGTTCCCCGTTAACTACTATGACGACATGGATGTGTACCTGGATGGTGTACTTGCAGACACCCAGGGTGTTCCACAGTTTGATGGTCTTGTCTCTGGAACCAGACACAATCTGACGGTTGTCAGCAGAGAAAGCCACGCTCAGAACATCCTTGGTGTGTCCAACAAAACGGCGGGTTGTAGTGCCCCTAAGTGAGACAAAAGGACAAATTCAGATCAATTTGACATTTAGTAATATTGTTGCAATCTACATTAATTTTTAATCTGACACTCCAGGCAGATGATGGCTATGGGATCATTCTGACCTTAAAGTTGGTTGCAAGTATATTGTAAGTTTATTGCCATAAGAGGTTCACAAGTTATTTAACAGATACAAATTCAACATTCAATATAAAAAAAAAAAGAAAAAAAAAAAGAAAAGAAAAATTCAATAGATGCAAATATTTGATAAAAATCAACTTGGTCAAAAATTATTGTGTATGTAAATAGCTATTATTTAAATGTACTTGTGATAAAGAAAATGAGAGTGTTTTTCTGGATCCATCTCAAGTCATTTTGTTGTCTCAATTAAAAATTGGGCAGACTAAATTTTTTGAATTTTCTCAATATTGACATTTTGGTGCTTCTTTGCAGTCTAAAAAACACCCATGAGTCACATTCTGACCTTATGATTCAGTTATAAAATGTTAAATTGTTTACAGAATAGGGTAAATTAAAAATGAATTGAACAAAAACAAACAAACAAAAAAAAGCTCATTAAAAATATTATAAATACAGCATACATACATACAGTGCTATAATGAGTAGGAAAAAAAATGAAATAAAGAACTAAATATTTTCCTAATAATGTTTAGACTTTTATAATATTTTTTTCCACAGTATAAATAGGGTCTTTACACAAAACACTGTATAGATGCCTTTTCAATTTTAGGGTTGGGGTTACTCGCCTGAGGATGATCATATTTGGAGTCCGTGGCATCTAAAAGATCAAAAAACCCTGATATACAAAACCACATTCTTTGGTACATAAAAGTTTTAAGTTCAGAAACAGCCTCTTTATCATCACAGTGATACAGATGGCATTTGAGTTTCATCACCACTTCAAAACCAATGGATGATAGATTTAGAATGACTGCCCGGGACAGTCCTTCCAAATACTCACGTTGTCAGATCCCACAGGCGCAGGGTGCCGTCCCAGGAGCCAGACAGGGCGAACTGACCATCAGATGAGATGACAACATCACTCACAAAGTGGGAATGGCCCCTCAGAGCACGCTGAGGGATGCCATAGTTGGTTTCATCACGGGTCAGTTTCCACATGATGATGGTCTTATCTGCAAGGTGGACAACAGAATATCACTCACCAGATCTTTGACTTATAAGCTTTCATTTGCAGATTTTTGACAGCTGATGGCATCTTACTCTAGACAGGTACAGTGGTTACTAACGTACACTACTGCTGCATTATTAACCTGGTTTTATAACCAGAATAATAATAGTTTTACACAGAACTAACTTTAGAGCAGAATGGACTAATGCTGCCTTCACGTGCTGTCGGAAGTTTGATAATTCCCACTTCTGAAGTCATGATTACGAGCGCATTGTATTCAACTTTCGAAACTGGAGAACGTTCATGTGCAATTTTACCTAGGTAACTCGTATTTACGACAATTCCGAGAGCACGTAAAGGCAGCATTATTATTCAGGGTAATTTGCCCATGTATTCGGAAACTCATTTGGCTCCAGCGCGGCTCTATGGACACTTACCCCGGGATGCGGACAGAATCATGTCGGGAAACTGGGGTGTGGTGGCGATTTGGGTGACCCATCCACTGTGACCCTTAAGGGTACCCCTTACTGTCATCTGCTCGGTCATTTTGGCGCAGGAAAGAATCACCTATAAAGGTGGATGGAGTTGGATTTTGTCGGAGGGCCAAATCCTCCCTATCTCTCACACTGTGGCAAGAGGAAAAGGAAGCTCCACACCGGAAGCAAAACTCTTGAGGGTGAACCGACTTCTTCAGCTTGCGTTCTCGCATGTGATGACTTATGTAAACAACTTACTGCCATCTAGTGTGTGGATCACGGGGCACTTCCAACAAAGTACTGGTACTGGTTTGAAGGCTGTCATATTTTAATAAATGTTAATGAAGTTCCTAAATATATGTAATAATTAAAAGAGCATAGCTGCAATGTTTAGAGTGTATAAGGTGCAAGTTACTAAAATGGTGTAAAGTTAGTGTATGTAGAGTAGGCCCTATTGGTTAATATGCATATTAACATGAACTAACATGAACAACACCAAAAAAAAATATACAATGCAAACAGTACATTAAAAATAAAAATGTATTAATTGTCATGCTCTGTACTACAAGCCTTTTTGCTACTATTTTAATAATAATAATAATAATAAAAACATCACAGTGTTGCTTAAACTATACTTAAAAACACAATAGTAGCATACTTGAAAATTTGGTTTGGAGCCAGGCCATTTAATTGATGTCCCTAATAATTTTAATGATTGTATAATATATGCGTAAAGTAGACTATTGCTTAAATTAATGTTAACCTAGGGCATCATTACAAGTTACTACATCAAACTTTTTAGCTAACTTGTAGGCCTAATATAAATTATATTTATTTATTTATTATAAATAGAGATAAGAGATTGAAGAAAACACAAAGCACAAGGAACAAGGTAATTTCCCTAACTCAATTAAAGAAAGAAAGAAAGAAATTATATTGAAAGAAAACAGGCTAATATCATTGGTTTAACAAGCAATATAATCTCTTATATTGATGAATTTCCATTATTTGTATGGCACAACATTCCGTGTAATGTTTATTTTAGATTTTTCTCTTGTTTACAGTAACTAAATCAGGCCAGTGTACAGTAGTACAACCCAGCACTTGTTTCTTGCGCGCCCCTGTATGCGTGCACGCGCCCTCTGGATCCGATGATGTAAGCAAGCAGTTCTCGAACATTCCAGCTTGAAGGACGCCATTTTGATCCAACCAACGACATCAGTGAAGACAGAGGAAATAAATTCTCCTTTTGTCGATACAGGACTGCAATTATTCAGGAGACTTTCTTAAACCAGGTAAGGGAATATATTTATTATTTGATAATTATTTCACTCACACTATGTTTATTTAGAATAGATTGTTATTTTACCATCTAGAAGCGTTAACGACGTTGCTACTGACTGTGTTTTGTTAATCATAGGTGTGCAGTGAGTATCACAAAATGCGTTTTATTTCGGTTTTAATTATTATTATTATTATTATTATTATTATTATTATTTTCATATAACCATTTTAAACTCCTTTACGGAATAATGTGTAGAGACTTCACTGACACGAGGTGTTCAGAACAAAGAATTTAAAGGGCCACTGTTTCTGTGAAATGCGGCCTATATATTTTATATTTTGTCTGGATATACAATCTATATTGAATGTAAAAGTAATTTAATTGTATTTTGTTTGTTTTATCAGATGAGACAATCGCAGAGAATGCGCTCTCCCTGGCTGAGAGAGGTGAGTCTGGAGGAGAAAATGGAGAACAGAAAAAGACACAGACGAGACTCGCACAGCAGCGAGAGAGAGAATAAATACAGAAAAAATCATCACGTTCATCATCACCACCACAAGAGCAGCGAAGGGTGAGAATCAGAAACCTCAACAGAACAGACTCTCTGTATGCTTAGTATTTCTTTTGAGCTCTTAATCAACTAATTTTATGGGGACGTCTTGTACCAATGTTTAAACTTTTCCAGGAAGTTACTAATTTAAGAGATGTCAGTCTTTGGCCAGGGCCCATTGAGCCTTATGTGGACATATATTGGCAGTGTATAATACTAGTTTGACAAGTTTGCTCTTTTCTTGGAAGCTTCCTGGAAAACATGATCACGTGACCTCAATGTGGCAGTCATATCCATTTAGACATGATTTATGTCATATATCAGTGTCTGTTTTAAAAATAAGTTAATTACTTAGATCCATCATTTTATTTGCATTGGTTGTCAACAAATCAGGGCCACAATATTAATGCTGCAGTTCGTAACTTTTAGTGCTCTAGCAGTTAATAAACAAAACTGCATGCTGCTTGTGGAAGAGCATTGTAGCCGGAGCTGCTACTTCTCTGTTTGTCTGACAAGTCACGCAGGTGCTGGGCTACTCTACAGCAGTGGCGACCCGACCGGTCTAAAATATTCTGAATATAAACGCTTATTATAGGTGTACCATATTGATTCAGGATAAGACAAAAACAAAAATGGATTCATGGTGTACTCTCTCATTATATAAATTTTGTACATTTTGAGAAAAGTTTTGCAGTGCAGCTTTAAGGATCCCATCAATTTCCACCACCACCACCAACAACAAAAAAAAAAAAAATACTTTTTATGTGTAGCAATGTATTTGTATATGTGCTAAAAAGATTATTTTAATTTTTTTTTTTTATTTGTATCACATTTTCTTTACACAATTTTATTGAATTTAGAAAACAATAACCTTGTTGATTTTCTAATAGTGCTGTCAAATCTATTAATTGTGATTAATTGCATCTAATATAAAAGTTAAGACGGCTTATATAGTCACAGTGTTTCCTCTAGGATTTTTTTCCAGCTGTGGTGGCAGGCCTGTTTCCACAGGGGGAGGGGGTGAGTGATTTCCCACGCCCCCTTACGCCTGGTGGTTAAATCTCCCCACCCAAGAATCACGTGCACTCACTTTCTGAGGATTCAAAAAATGAATATAGGGCTGGGTATTGACACAATTTTCACGATTCGATTCGATTTCTATTCACATGCTTTTGATTTGATTACGATTTCGATTCGATATCGATTATTTTGAATGTACTATATCAGATACAATACATGGCAAATTTTCTAGAGAAAAAAAAACTCAACTAATGCTGTAAACTACACATGGGAGTCAGTTGGTACTACGTTACTATAATATTGTTAAAATTAACTTATTTATAATTAACTTATTTATATACAAACACTTACATTTCACTCAATGATGTTTTTTATAATAACTAAAGTGATTACATAATCATATTTCTGTCATATGTTTATTGTGCAAAAGTATTCTAATATGAAAGGCTCCAACATAGAGTGGCACAAAGCGCGTATACGCGTTCCGTGTGCAGAATGATGTGCGTGAAGCAACATGGAGTCACAGCACTAGAGCCTGTCACTAACGATTATTTTGGAAATCGAGTAATCGTTCAATTATTCAGACGATTACCCGAGTAATCAAACCCCTCGCCGCCCCACCCCCTCTGTGCATGGGCGTTAGTGCTGATGCTGAGCCAGAGACGGATGCACTCAGTGCTTGGCATTTATCACAACTATTCAGTGTTTTCAACCACATAATGTTAATTTTAGGCTTCAGACATTTAATACACATAAGTACTAGTAACAATACATTTAGAGTTTGTAAAATATACACTGTTGTTTATGGAAAATGCAATAATAATCCTTGCCATTATAATTAGATTATAATGGGACCACCATCATCACATTATATTCATATTAGATACATTGTGTAAGCAACTATAAAGTTTAGCCTGTTCTTCTCCCAGTTCACTGGACATTTACATCCATCTGTGTATTTGATTCTGATTCTCTGAACCGCGGTGTAAACAAACATGGTGGCGGCCATCACGCATACAGTTCAACTACTAACATGATCATTATATGGGTGCTGCTTACACAACAAAGCATTCACTTACGCGTATGGCTTAAAATACATATGTAATAGCAATAACACAATAATAATTGATTCAAGTAGCAAGTATCAAAAGCAAGTAATCTTAAGATTTTATTGAACAACTGTCAAAATACATAATGTATTGTAAACAATATAACAAATGTACTTTATGTATTATTACAAATGCCTGCAGAGGGCACCAGTGGCCTGACATTTTTACCCTTTACAACGCAATCTAATCCTTGTTTAATATTGGCTTACAACATTTATTTCAAATGTCCACTTAATCTTTAATATTCGGCCATTTCTTTATGATAGAAATGCTACAACCACTGTAATTTCTTGAACAAGAACATATGGACTTAAATGAGGGCTTAAACTTTTATTTTTAAATCACGATGGGCAGTTAGCACATTTAGAAACAAACTGATGGATTCTCCTGCGTTTGGGTAGGTTTATACGTGACTTACCTTACAAATCTGATGAACTGCTGCACATTGCGTTTCCAGATGAACATTAAAAGCCATCCAAACTCACAGCATATGCAGAGATGGAGTTTGAGACACGCCACTCATGTAAATAACAGTTTTTGTGGTGCTGCATTTACTGTGAATGGAGCCGTTCTGAGACGCACACAGGTAACCTACACGCATGTAAATAATTACAGCGCATATATATTAAACCTGCAGCACATACATTTATTTAATTGAATTGCAGCCTTTGTAAATTCACAATAGCATTATGCTTTGATTTTTAAACGGATTTAATATCGTGCAGCCTTAGAAAATGGTCTTATAATGCGTTTCATGGATTCTCACCTATGGAATGCGCCACTTCCAGTATTTAGTTGGTTACTTGACACGGGCAAATTGAAATCGATGTGTTTTTTAAAATCGAGTACTCAAATTTAATTGAGGAATCGTGACAGCCCTACACAGCACGCAGTGCTCCGCATTGAAAAGTTCAAAGCACCAAGGGAAGAGATACTGATGTATTATATCTATGCAGCAGTTTGAGCCTTTTCTTTTAACACTTTTAAATTTCAGTTACTATGCATGTGAAGAACAATTCATAGGGCTCTCTACTCCAGTGTTGTGATCTAACAAACAGAAAGTAACGCCGAATTAGAAACGGCAATAAACTCCAGCAAGATAAAGTCCTTTTACAAAAAACCATAGACCTTTATCTACAAATAAAGTATAATAATGGGAAGGTTGATCTTGAAGTGAGTTTTAACGTGTTATTGTCGTAACCGAAAACGGCGCGCTGTTTGACTTCTGAATGGAAAATGACTGAGGAGAGATGAGTTTCTATTAAAAATGAAAATTCTGTCATTAATTACTCGCCCTCATGTAGTTCCACAGCTGTAAGACCTTCGTTCACCTTCGGAACCCAAATTAAGATATTTTTGATTAAATCCGAGAGGTATATGACTCGTCCATAGACCGCAATATAATCAACACTTCATGAACAATTATATATCACTTATAAATGATTAAATACAAAATTAATAGTAGTTATTAAGATTGATGTGGTTTGGAAATGGTAAAATGTGTCTGGAAAAAAAAAATGATCTGAAAATTAATAAATATATGAATATATACAGTGCTCCCAAAGGTTTGAAATATACTTGCGGTGGTAGCCGGGTGAAAAATCCTCCTATTACCCACGGCACAAAAAAATGGTCTACTACATGTGACAAACAAATAATGTGTGATTTTTAACAGTATTTTTATTTATTGAAATTAATTTTAATTACATAGCATACTATTACATTTAATTACATACTAATATTATGTATTATTATGCATTGTAAACTATGCAAAATTACAGCATTTAAATGGTTCTCCTTTTCCTATGTTCTCCTTGCTATGTCATGTAGTGTGTCTCTCTCAGTGAATGGGACACAGATTTTACTGGTAAAATTTATATAATGAATAATATATAGTACGTGTCAAATAATGTTCTTAGTCTTTTCTTCCTGTGGGGTAGACTACAATAATTTACTATGAATTAAATAGAAATCAAATTAAATACAATTTATTGTGTAACTAAAACACCAATAATGCCCAGAATAAAAAAACAACAAAAAAAAAACGTAGAAACGTTATTTTGAAATGTCTACAAAATTGCGGGCTGATCCTTCAGATTCTTACAATCGTCTAAAACATATTATATAAAGCCCATAAAGTAGACAGTCATAATTCATCAACTTGAGTTCATTAGCAATTGCTTGGCATAAATCTGCGCTATTTGTTGATTGAGAATCATGCTTTGAAGCAGTCTGAAGCACTGTTGTGCGAGCCTGTAGAGCGCGCAACAGCGCCGCCTTGTGACTTTGCAACATGCAGTGCTCTTTGTGAAATATCCACCGCATCTCTGCAGCGCACGTGGGAATGTTAGCGGGAGTAAACGGTTCTGACGCACACGTAACGAGCAGGTACGAAACGTGTAGGGCGAGGGGAGATTTTCCACTAGTTAATCGATCGCGGATGGTTTCATTATCTTGGGCGGATACAAAAGTATACAAGGATAAAAATAATAAAAGCATGAATGTGTCTCCAAATATACTTGGGCAGCCGTTAATATACCTGGGAGGCCCGCCCAAGTAAAGTCTATGTGTGGGAAGCACTGATATATATATTACAAACTTTATATTTCACAAACTTTTATGTAAGATGCAATTAATCACAATTAATTGATTTTACAGCACTACTTTATAATCTTCAATCTTTCACAGCTCAATGTGAAACAGTCAGTACTCATTGAATTTTGTTGCTGTTTCTTAATAGGCATTACCTTGAGACAAGGAGCTCAAATGAAAGACTAGAAACTAAAAGGCGAGCTGTATGCAAAGACCATGAGGACGACAGCCATACTGCCTGTAAAGACAAGGAGAGAGACAGAGATCGGGACAAATCCAGATGCCGTGAGAGAGACAGAGACTGGCACCATTACAGCAAATCCTCTGGGAACAGCAGGCGGAGCAGCCGGCACAGGCACAGACACCGGCACCGTCGCTCGCACCATCACTCTGACTCGGTATGACCACTCTCTGTCTCCCTTTGCCATGGCAACTGTTTGCTTTCTGTGCTTTTCTTTCTTGTTATATGGACTGTGGGAGTTCCTCATTTCCAATATTGTCTGAATGAATGACAGGAAGAATGTTGGATGAAATGATTACGCTAATATAATGACATATAATAAGATTGAATGGGTTCTTACTCAAGATATAATGTTAGTTTGATATCCACGGCACATAAAATGTTTTTAAGGCACCTCATTCATGAAGGAGGAATAAAACTCTCAAATGTTTTTCAATGATAAATTGTTGTATTTGTCTACTTAATGGTCTGAGAAAGTTTCTCATCTGAAAATATGTTGCCATTGTTTTTCTTCTGTAACACACACGATGTGGTGGGCCCTGTGTGTATCTCGTGGGCTGAATTTGCGTTGGCTGCTCCCTGTGGCCGGGCCTGGCTTCTGCGGGTATCTGAATGGGCCGAATCACTTCCCCCCCACTCGTGAATGAATGAATGGCGCGTTCTGGTCCCCCACGATTCTCATGGGTTAATGATGATGGTGGTGATGATGATGATGATGGCGGTGGTCCGAAACCCCAGAGGAGCCATCGCAGGAAAAGATCCAGGAGTATTGAGGATGATGAGGAGGGGCACCTGATCTATCACAGTGGAGACATGCTGAGAGCAAGATGTATAGAATACACACTTTTCTGTATCTCTTCTGTATCTTTTCATTTCTTTCACTGCTTATTTTCTGTTTTGGGGTCAGACTAATTTTACAAGCTAATTTTGGGGTCCTGATAAATGCAGTTGTCACAGAACAAGTAGACTTATCCTGATGTGTGTATCACCAGTCTAGTATTGTCTTATGTTCGTGGATTATTTATGCATTGCTTTTCTAATTTGAGTGTTCCAAAACGCAGCGAAATCTTTTGAAAGGGTTTGATGCTATTGTGTCTTTTTTTTATGTTTCTAACAGTATTTCTTTAAACCCGTAGATGAGATTGTGTGCACACTCGGAGAGGGAGCCTTTGGCAAAGTGGTGGAGTGCATTGATCATACAAAGTAAGTCTTCATTGTCACATCTTAGCATGTTAAAATTCATTGCTTTTGTGTTTTACACCTTACCCATATTGTTTATAATCAGTTCTTAAAACTGATTGCGACTTAATAAAATGCAATAAAATGAAAATAGCATTAAATCTTTTTCCCTCTGTATTGTGACGTACACACACTGTATGAAAATAACCCTACCTGGTTAAAAGTAATGTCTTTATTTTCAAAACCTTATATAGGTTTCTAAAGTGGATCTTTTGTAGTATTTTAACTTGTATCTCACCATAAAAATAGCCACTGAACCTGGCATGTACGTTTGTTGGTATTGTAACAAGCAAAATAATCTGCCAATGGGGTAAGCAAAATAATCTTATTTCAAACCGAAAACAAGATTATTTTGCTTACCCCATTGGCAGATTATTTTGCTTGTTTTAAGGAAAAACTCACTCACTCACTCACAAGTCAAAATAATTTTTTTTCTGAAAACAAGACAACAATTTTTACTTGTCTAGAAAATTCTTGATTTAAGAAATTTTAGATATTTGGACTAGAAACAAGATGACAAATCTAAGTAAGAAAAGCATTTTTTGCAGTGTAATTATATGATGTCTTTACGTTGCTGTCTTGACGCCAGCCAATTGCTGATCATGGTTTCGAGTATTGATATATCTGCTCTTTCTGATGAACACAAGAACATGCAGTAATCTCAGACAACTTAATACATATATTTTTGAAAACCAAATTAGAGATCAGTTATCACGATTAGAAGATCTGGTATCTGTCAAATCATCTCAGATGTATTAAGCGAGGTACAAAGAATGGACTCCTGTATGCGAGCTTGCAGTTGATTGCAAAGGCCTGTTCACACCTGTAATGATAACTGAATTAGCATCCACACCAGCGGGGGATATTGTTCTGTTTATTCTAAGTTGTGTCGTCTGCCGCTTTAAATACTCAAGCTCTTTAAAGTCTGTTGGTTTCTGATTGACTGTCATTGTTTTTATTGTTCATCAGCTGGAAAGAAAATCATCCTGAAAGTGATTGCAACGATATTGTTTCTTTGCTGTTATCGTTATAGTTGTGGTGTGGACTGTTTTTTTTATTTTTTTTTTTATATTTAGAATGATTTTTAGAGCTATATCTTTATTGTTATCGTTTCAGTTATCCTTAGTGTGAACTACTTCTCACTGATTGAGAAGTCTGGCACACATTGTTTCACTGGAAGTTACGACATTTTGATTAAGAATTAAAAAGAAAGGATAAAAATGAAACGTATGCATTAGGGGTGGGACGCTTCAGATTTCTCACGGTTTGGTTTGTATCACGGTTTTAGTGTCACGGTTTCGGTACAGTTCGGGATGTGCTATGTTCAGTAAAAAAATAGGACAATTGTCAAATAAAGATAAAGAAAATAAAAACAAATAATCTAACTACAAGAAACAGCACAAATACATGAGAGCTAAGATACAAATAAAATAATGCTTTACAGGTTTTTCAGGTATCTAACAGCTTTCAGGTACAGAAATTGAATAAAGTAATCAAATATAAAATAACACTGCATATAAACTTCTTTGAATAGTTAAATAAAGATGAAACATTATTATAAAATAATAATTACTAAACAAAAGCTATTTGGTCAAGAGTGATTTTTTTTTTTTTTTTTTTTTTTTTTTTTTTTTTTTCCTGCATTGTTGTTTGATTAACATTAAAACACATAGAGCAGGAATATTAGACTGCTGTCCCTTTAAGATGTAATTCAAAGATCCAGTACACTGATACTGATACACATGCATTGTCTGTCTCGTTTTTCTATTAAGACATAACCTACTATGTTTGTTAGGATACTCGCTAAGATGGGCATGTTGACATAGTTTTTGTGTGATTTTTGTCCGTTTAGGTGCAAGACTTGAAAGAGAATTTGCGTGAGTATTTGCGCACTGTGATGCGGCTCTCCATGTACGCACTTCGGACGAGTACACACAAATCTCCTCACAGCGCGCGCGAGTTCTTACGTCTTACGGATAAATGAGTTTAGTTTAAACACCGATAGCAACGTGAGATGTCAGCACCCGGGTGATGACGGCGTAAATGACTGGTCATAGAGCATTCGGCACGTCATTGAACATTTGTTTACAACGAGTGACTGTTTTGTCCATGTTCTTTTGATCATCGCTGTTGTAACTTATTGGGAAACTAGAATGCATATCCATTGACTGGAACATACATTAGCCGAATCCGTCTGTCTGTTTTGCACGTTATTTTCAACAAACCATATTATAGATGTGTCGTCAGATTTGGGATGAACCGCGGCGCAAGCGCGTGCCGAACCGTGGGCGGAGAACCTAACAGTTCAATTTTTTTTTTTTTTTTTTTTTTTTTTTACAGCGAACCGTACCACCCCTAATATGCATGGATGAATTGGTTTACAATAGGATCAACAAAATAGGGTGAATTTTCATTTTATGCAGATTTTAAATGTTTTTTGAGAAATTGTTTGATTTACTAACCAGTAATAAAAAATTTTTTTTTTGTTTTTTTTTTGTTTAATATGTTATTGATATTACTGTATGTTGCTATTGCAGGGGAGGAGCACGCATTGCGTTGAAGATCATTAAAAACATTGATCGCTATCGTGATGCAGCTCTGTCTGAGGTTGAGGTGCTGGAGCAGATTAACTCACTTGACTGTGACAGACGATAGTAAGTGCCTGTGAAAGCAGATAAAAAGGAGATCTCCAGTAATTTATACCTCTGTGATGCATGGCTGTGAAAAATATCACACTTAATTTGAAATTTACAGCCTCTTGGGTTTAACGATGTCCAGACTACATATTAGCAGTGCAGTATTTCACATCCACTTCTTCCCTTTCTCTAGTGCTTGTGTGCGGATGTATGACTGGTTTGATCACCACGGGCACGTCTGCATTGCCTTTGAGCTGCTGGGCTTGAGCACGTATGATTTTCTGAAGGAAAATAACTTTCAGCCCTTCTCTATCAACCACATCAGGCACATGGCCTACCAGATCATCAGAGCAGTCAGATGTGAGTCATGGGTATTGTTTGATTGCATCTTTTTTGTGTACTTTGGATGAAACACTGATTTAATCTTTTGCTTTTCTTTGATTCTTTGTGTTTTAGTTCTTCATAAGAATAAGCTGACACATACTGACCTGAAACCAGAGAACATCCTCTTTGTTAATTCAGAGTATGACATCAAGTACAATTCGAAAATGGTAAGGAGAGGCACTGATCCCATTCAGACCAGTGTTATATACTTTTGTAGTTTTTATAAATATTTTAATATTTTAGTTTTTGTTTTAGTAATTTTTTTTATTTTTTATTTCATGTTTTCTATATAGCTTTTTTTTTTTTTTTTCTGTTTAGTTTGTCATTTTATTACTTCAGATTAAATGAAAATTTGAATTGTTGCCTTAGCATCTAACTGAAATAAATTTAAGATTAAGTTTTTAATCTAATCTTTATTTTGAAATAAATTTTAATGAAATTTGTTACCGAAATCATTTGTAATAGTTTAGCAATAACAGACTTGCTCTGCCACTGTTTATTGTGCATTAATTAATAGTGTTGTTTTGAATTGCAGAAGAGGGATGATAGAACTCTGAAGAATCCTGATGTGAAAGTAGTTGATTTTGGGAATGCAACATATGAACATGAGCATCATACATCTGTGGTGTCCACACGACATTACCGAGCTCCAGAAGTTATTCTGGGTAAGCAGCTATAAACACAGTGTTTTTATTTATGCATTCTCTGACACATTGATCTCTTGCACACATGCTGTGATTTGCATGTATTGTGAGTTATAACAGATGTCTGTTTCATACAGATCTGGGCTGGAGTCATTCCTGTGATGTGTGGAGTGTGGGATGCATTCTTATTGAGTATTATCTGGGATCGACTCTGTTTCAGGTCATTGTCATTTGAGTTTCAATTAGTTAAATTATGTTAATTTTGGGTACATGTGACTTGTTGATTCAGTACTTCTTTAGTAATTTGTGGTCTTTGAAAATTTTAGACACATGACAGTAAAGAGCATCTGGCCATGATGGAGCGAGTGCTGGGCCCCATACCTACCCACATGCTGCAAAAAACAAGGTAATATTTCAATAAAGTAATTAATTGCTGTGTTTTTTTGCAGCGTTTCTAGAAATATCAGGAATTTTTAGAACTCTAAATTCAAATTTATCTAGTTATTCTTTATAACATAACAAACAATGATATTTCATCAACTAGAATTTGCTCTTCATGTGTGAAATCTCTATAAAATTATTCAGTTAAAGATACCTGAAGAAAAGTCATGAAATTATATGTCAAAAGGATCTGTAATCTTGTTTGTGGTATCTGAAAAGCTATTACTTTAATTTTCTCAGTTTGATTTGTTTGCAGAATGTTTTTATTGTTTGAACTGGCCTTTTATTAGTTTTGATACCACATGCTGCTTTTGTTGTATTAAAATGGGTATTTTTCTCATTATGCAGGAAGACCAGGTATGTTCGTCATGATAAACTGGACTGGGACATTCACAGCTCCTTGGGACGTTACGTCAGGAAGCAGTGCAAGCCCCTGAGAGTAAGTTTATCGTTCTTCAAGTTAATGTTTTATAAGTCAAGTTAGTTGGAGTCAGTTGAAGTTTTGTATTTGCTTTAAACCATTAAGGCATTTAGAAACAAACAACTTTTGGATTGCTACTGACTTGTTATTAATAATTGTTTCTTGCAGCAATACTTGGTCTCCAGTAGCTCTGACCATGAGCAGCTGTTTGATCTCATAGAGAGGATGCTTGAATATGATGTCACAAAGAGGATTACCCTGGATGAAGCCATCAAACACCCTTTTTTCAACTGTATCAAGAAGAGCAAGAAATAATTTCTGTCCTTTTGCTGTAGTTCCTCTCTGAGAGAGGCTGTTTCAGTTGACTGTATCAGTCCTCTGTATAGATCATACACTGCTCTTTTCTCATTGTTTATATTTATTGTGCTTGTTCAGTTTAGGTTATGTGACCTTTTGCTCTTGAGTTCTCCACTTATTTGTAACTGCATCACATGACTTGATTATAATGTGTAACCGTAAAGGGGCTGGGTTTTGGGTATTTGGTGTGTAGGATACTTGTATAATTGTCATAGATTTGTTAGCATTATCAATATGAGCCTAGTGATATTTGTAAATGTCTTTTCGGTTGTTTTCTTTAACTTGATTTTTAAATAAAAGCAGTTCCTGATCTGAATCATTTGTCTCATTGAGGTGTAACGTTCTCATGCGGTCAATTGGTGGCAGTAGATCGCAACTCTAAATCTTCACATTTCAAGTTGTACGTTTGAGTCCAGCCAGGGCGGCATATATGGGTCTGATTTAGTAATACAATCGGGAAGGGAGCCTTCAGTAGATCTGACCCACCTTAGAACAGTCAAAACATGGTTTGGGGTAATGATTTTTAAAAGTTACATTTATAAAATATATACAATGGTTTTCAAATGTTTTACAATGCACAAAAGTTACAGAAATCGCATTCGCCTGAGGAGGAGGAGGTAACCACTGTTATAGTCAACGTAAGAAAACACTGACAAAACACAAATATTCACATTATTTGTCTATTATAGATTTACATTTTACAAATATATGGCAGAAAAAAAGTTTAAAGATAGTTTGAATAACTGAAATGTTTCGCTCCAGTCGCTCCACGAAAAATTGTATTATGCTCACGCCAACGTGTGGAGAAAACAACCTGAAATAGAGAGAATCTCACGCAGATTGTTCACAGCTGCTTCTGGCTGCTCTCTGGTTATTCCAGCACCTTGTTTCACGCTCGTTTCA
Organism: Ctenopharyngodon idella; assembly: GCF_019924925.1. NCBI lineage: Eukaryota > Metazoa > Chordata > Actinopteri > Cypriniformes > Xenocyprididae > Ctenopharyngodon > Ctenopharyngodon idella. The sequence goes on along the minus strand of NC_067233.1, from coordinate 19,546,125 downwards.
ACCCACACACACCACGCTGAATGTCAGGGGGCTGCATGTGTCTTAATACCCAATGAGCACCCTACCTAGATAGCATTCCTTTGCATCGAAGGCGCGCGCAACATTTTTGGCCATTTGAGAATCGTTGAATCGCAGCTCAGCTTACTAGGTTTTGAAACACAGCCATGCTGTTCAAAGCCCTGTGTGCTGTTCAGCGCTGCTCAGTCTGACAGCTACATCTCATCGATCAAGAACTGATCGATACTTAAGTGATATAACTATTGGAAACTAATCGGATACTTTGTCAGAATGGATCCATCTGCGGAAAGAAATACAGAAAGCAAACAGAATGCTGCGAAACCGCTTTATCTGCGCTATTTAGTGTCTTTTCCAACCATAGTGTGTTTAGTGATATCGCTGAGTTCAATAGCGGTGTGCTTTCTCATGACTTTTAAAACGCATCAGATGGAGAGCAGGCTGCGCGCGCTGGAGATAAAGATGAGTGACATCTGTCAAGAGTCATCTGTGGACGTCTCTGTTTCACAGGAACTTCGGGAATCCATTGAAACACTCTTACAAGAGGCAAGCATTTTATCCTTTATAAAAAAAAGCTGCAACATCATCCAAAATGTTTCTTTTACTGTTTCACATGTTTCTGCAGTATGCTGATTTTGTCCAGTTTAAATCACAGTAGCTAGTTATAATTATTCAAGGCAAGTTATTATTAATAGGTTACTCTTTATCTTAAAGATATAATATATCTATAATATATGATTATTATAAAATTCTGTAATTCAGCAGGTGCGTTTATGTGATAAGATTGATTTTATACAATGTATGTTTATTTTAATGGTACATTCTTAGTAAAGATTTATATATATATATATATATATATATATATATATATAGGCTATATTCTGCTCTTTCACATGTTTAGTGTCATTTACAGTATGTTGATTTTACACAATTTAATTTTGGCTGATTAAATCACAGCTAATAATTAATAATCATTCATTTAACACATTTTTCACAAGTTTTTTTGTTTGTTTGTTTGTTTTTTCTTCTTTTTTTTTCTTCTTTAAAAAAAAAACAAAAAAAAAAAACTAACAAGTAGCACAATGACCACCACTGACACTGAAGGGGTCTTTAACAATATTCAGATTACCGCTTAATCAATATGGAATTTATTAATGACGGATTCTTAAAATGTTACCTTTGATCTACTCAAAATTTGAATAATTACTTTCCTCTGTATTTCACAGAGGCTGAATGAAGCAATGCCAAAGTTGCGTGTGGCTAGAGACGTGACACAAGACTGCAACTGTCCTCCAGGTACGTCCATCAATCTGCTCTGACAGTCCTATTCCAAAACACGGGAACATCACTAGATGAAACCTGATAGAAATTGTGCTAAATTTATCAATGGCTTGTTCCTGAACAGTGATTTAAAAGCTGTGATGTGGATGAGAGGTGGGTAGATGGAAAGATTGGAGTATTGGAGTACTGAAACAAAGATTGGAGTACTGAAAAACACAGATTTTGGTAACTCTTTGTATATCAGATTTGTACTATGAATACTAGCATTTTGCAACCAAAGCGTTTCGTACAATGATGTTAAACTATGAAGACAATTGATTTCACTCTTAAAAATAAAGGTTCTTTATTGGCATTGATAGTTCCACGAAGAACCTTTACAGTGATTAAAATATTCTTTAGACTTTTAAAATGTCCTTTACCCTATAATGGTTCTGAGCTGGTCACTGAAAGGTTTTTTTCAAATGAATATTTAATCTCCATTTATTTAAATTGCCACTATTATGCTATTTTAAAGGTTTCCTAATTTTGTTCTGAAGGTCTAATAGGTTTACATGCATCCAAGTTAAAAAAACATTTGAATTTTCTCCTAATATACATTACATCACCTCATTTCTCAAAGAGTCTGAAAACGGTTAGTTTGAAGATTCAGTCTCTCTAAACCTCTCCTTTCTGAGAGCCTACTCTGCTGTGATTGGTCAGACGGCACAGTCTGTCGTTATTGGTCTACTGCTTTATCATATCTGAATTCATCATCATGATGGCATTGGTTTTTCCATATCAATTCTAGCAGTCCTCATGCTTTTGAAGTGCATGTAAAGTGGATTCACGGTGCAACATGTCGACAACACGAACCAAACTCTTCCAGTCTCAGCTATAACTGCAGTGTTTGAGGGTCAAAGTAGACGTTGTTTGCAGGCAGCCAAAGAAGATCATAGGCTAGCATTATGCAAATTAGTTACATTGAAGTGAGACTGAATTGTGGTGCTTTTATCATGCAATTTGATCTTTGAAAATGTGCAGACATTTCACATTCACAAACAGCTATATTACACACTGCATGAAAGGTAGTAAGTATTTGATAAAGCATAATATGGGCACTTTAATAATTGGTTAATAAGTCAAATTGTCAATTAGGGTCCTGATCACCCTTTTGGAGTTTATTTTATAATATTGTTGACTGTACATTATATCTTGCATGGATTCAGGATGTCAAACCAGCCTTAAAACTTTGAATGCGTTTGCCAAACATGCAATGTTTTTCCTTAATGCAGTTACAAATAGTCATGATTATAGATCAGAGCATTTTCATACAGCTATATGCACTTCTCTTTTAAATACAGAGGGAAGAATAAAATGTGGAGAGAGTTGTTGTGTATTGATGAATTGGTGGTTGCGGTGAGCTTTTTTTGGGCTCCTCTGTCACAAAATAAGGTTGTTAAACATGGGGTTGGTGGTAACCTGAGTTTGTGTGCATTGAGAAACCTTGAGGAATTGCTGTCGGTCTTTTTCTTTTTCACAATCACTCTTTACATCGAGTCACAGAGCTTATAAAATCCAGTGTTTCCATAAACGTATGCGGGTTCACATCTGAGGGGAGATATCGATGTCGCAGGACAAGAGGGAGGTCATAGGCATCTGTTTATAGGTTCTGAGCATAAGTGTGTGTGTGTGAAGGGGCCCCAAGTATGTGTCTGTGTGAGTGTGTATTTCTGTTTGTTTGTGTGGGTAGTGCCGCAGAAGGCCCAACAGAGGCACCGAACTGTAAGGTGAGATCCTTTCATTTTAGAAGCAATGGTTGCCACCTGAAACTTGAAGCGTGTTGAGCGGTCCTGGCAGGAAGGATCAGAGGGAGAGGTATTTCTGTCTCCACAACAGACGTGAGCTCAAAGGTCTCACCACTGGGCAGGTTATAGTGTTTCGCCCCCTACAGGAGCTGCCTGGAATGACACTGATGAGAGGATATAATTTATTTATTCCATGGAGCACAGAAGTTGAAATTTTTGTTTGTTTGTTTTTTCCATGCAGTTGCAATTAATGATGCTTTTAAGCTTTAAAAAAGATGCAAAAGCACCCTAAACATATGAAAAAGTGCTTCTTTTCTGTCTTCTGATTCCATACGATAGCTCTGTGTGAGAAACAGAATGTAATTTGAGGGGAAAAATATCACAGTACCTCAGCAACCCATACTTTATTATTATGATGATGATTATTATTATTATCATTATTATTTGCTTAAAAATAAATGTAAACAAAATGTTTCATAAAATATATAGCTCAATCTCAGTCTGCTATAATTTGGAGAATGCTATAATTCTTTTAACCTATACCTTATTTAATTGTTTTATTATTATTATTAGGTTTTACTTTATTTTAAGGTGACTCAAATAAGTACTGAGTGTATATTAATTAACTATATGTACTTACTATAGAGTTAGGGTTAGGTTTAGGGTTGTAATTATGCATAATTTACTGTTTTTACTATAGTAAGTAGATGTAGTAACATGTAACTACGTCACCTTAAAATGAAGTGTTATCTATTATTATTTCATGTTTTTGGATTGATTGTGAAAGCCTTTGACAATCCATACTTTTAAATCTTTAATTAAAAAAGAATAAAATGTTTTGTGAAATATATGGTTAAAGTCAGTCTGCTATTTTTATTGTTTTATTATTATTATTATTATTATTATTATTATTATTATTAAGGTAACCCCCCCCCCCCCCCCACCTTCTTTTTTTTCTCCTGACCTTAGATGGCACAAAATCTCATCTCAGCACTTTTGATGAATAGCTATGCTATTTTTAATTTTGTCATCTATGACATTGTATTATGTTGAATATCAGTGTTTATTGTGTCTATTTGTTAATGAGGAACTTGTGGAATTATTGTAATTAATGGGATTATTATTCAGTATTTTTCATGTACATTTCAGACATTTTTGCTTTCATTAAAACCTATAGGTTAGTTGAGTGAAATTTGCATTTACAGTGTAGCTATTATGACATATCTTCAATTAAAATATGGGCAATTAAATAAGTAAATATTAATATGCCTGTATATAAGTCATAGAATAATTTTATCTTTCAGATGAATCTCTTTTACTGGTATTGACTAAAATGGCAAAATAAAAATTGTCAGAATTTTCAGTACATTAGTTTTAGTATTTTACATTAATGACACTTATGAATAAAAAAATAAAAACAATATGTAAATAATATATTAATAATAGTTATATCAAAAGTCATTTATACATTCTGTAAAAGTTTATCCTAACCTCAGTAGGGGCCATCTTACCCCTCTTTTAATATTAGACATTTTGTGCTATAACAACTAAATTAGAAAATGTTTCAGCATCCTGCACATGCTAAACTTATATTTAAATATGTTACAGTTTAAAAGTAAATCCACATTGTTCTTAATGGGGGCATGCTACCCTTTTATTATTATTATTTCTTCAAGCGTCTTGGAGATGTTGCCACAGGTCTTCTGGATTTAGTTTGTCTCAGTTTCACCTGTTTCTTCATGTAATCACAGACAGATTCGATGATGGTGAGATCAGATCTCTGTGTGGAGCATACCGGCTGTTGTCAGACTGATTGTGCATACAAAAATATACCTGAATTTTTACAATTAATGGCAAAATGAATGTTTGGAAATGTAAACTGATATTTCCTACTGACACACTACAGCAAGAGATATAAATAACTTAAAACCATTCTTTGGGATGAAAATACTAATGTGCCTAAGACTTTTGCACAGTAGCGTATATAAAAATGGAAAAGTATTGAACATTCTGACCACAATCGTGATTTTTTTCTTTCTAAATTTTACCAGAACTATAGAAATGCACTAAGCATTGCAGGAGGTCCCTGTCATGTCTTTATTTTCCTGCCTTCTTCAACCACACATAGGTTCTTTCATTTCTTCCTCTATTCATTTCCACGGCGGAGTTAGGTCTCCATAATTACCTGTCGACTGAGATGGTTGTCCTTGCATGCTAGACGATTCCCCATCTGTTATCACCCATTTCCACCGAACACCAGGCCCTGTTTGACATCGAGCTGTAACTCTCAAATGAAAGCACGAGAGGTCTTTAACTTTGTCACATCTTCTTGTCTCATTTTACAGGCTTGCGTGCTCTCCTTCTGTCTATTTAGTCCTTGCAAATTTTGGACAAGGTCAGGGACACATTTCTCTCCTTTTCAAGATTTAATTGCCCTAAGGATTTATTGTCTTTCATCACCTTTTTTGAAAGTCATCACCATGCAACCTGCCCAGGTCTATTCAGGAAACATCTGAGCTATAGGTGTGGTGTGTGTTTTGTAGTGATTGACTGAAGCCAGGGTTGTCTTCGTCTTGTTTACTGCCCGGTTCATTTGAAGAATTGCTGATTAATTGACTCATTTTAACACACTAATACTTTGTGTAAATGAACTAGGTCTATCTGTGTCCAATTTGTTGTGTATAGCATTCCTGTAGCTCAAACAGTACCACATTGCATCAGAAACATCAAGCTCATGGGTTCAATTCCCAGGGAATGCATGAATTGATAAAATGTGTGCCTTTAATGCAATGTAAGTCACTTTGGATAAAAGCATCTGCAAAATGCATGAATGAAGTCCAGGTTTTACCTAGTCTCAGCCTCAAAAGTCATGCCGATGGACCACCCACTGGCCATCTGATGCATGTTGCAGAGAAAAATGGCAAGCAGTTAATTTCTTGATCTGTCAACCTCTAGTCTGATTTGATGGCTGGTATCTGATTGATGCTTCATAGCATCAAATGTGTTCCTGTAGCTCAACTAGCGGAGTATAAAGTAGCAGAGCGTGTAAAGTTCAGTGTTTTCTGAATTCAGAGACATATTACATTAGGAAGGACAGAAACTGATTACAAAGTCATGCAGTTTTCTGCTATTTATTCAGTTTTCTGTACAGCCATTCCCTGTGCAGTGACTCTGTTTTGCCAAAACAAGATTTTTATTTTTAAACGGTCTATTATTGTGTGTTTCCAATAAATCAGCCCCAAAAAATGGCATGTTAAAGCTGCAGTCTGTAACTGTTTTTGGTTAAAAATGATCCAAAATCAATTTTTGAGCAAGTACATAACCAGCCAGTGTTCAAAACTATCTCCTTACCTTAGCCCGATTCACAACTGAAAGCTTGTAATAATGTTTTCTAATTCGGGTGGTACTGGTCGGTACAGCAGATTGTAATCCAGAAAGGTCCAAATGACAATCATCAGTGACAACTGAGATTCATTCAGGAGATTCATCAACGGAGATTCACCCGTAGTCAAAAGCAAAAGACTTCGGATTGCGGAGTGGCTACAGAAATTGAAATCTACAGGTAACGCTAATACACACTAAATACACAAAGTCACGTAATGCTGATGTTGTTAACATTAACAATTTCAGAACAAAGTATAACAATAATAATAATTTGCACGGCTTGACGTGATCTGAGCTAAGTAATCGATAGATTTAATCACCGTTGGCAGCGTGATTTAATCAATGCTTTTTTTCTCAGTTGGTCAGAACAAAAGTGGCAGACACGTTACTTACTTGTTTAGATGAAATTTTCTGGTGAAAATTCTTATTTTGGTCATACTTCAAAGACTTTCTAAAAATACAGTATCCACATCGATGTGGTGACTGACAGCAAAGATTAGATTTATCCACATTGAGGAGCTGCAAATAACTGCAATTGCAGGTTTCAAACCGAGATGGCGACAAAGAGGCAAAACTTACGGACTGCAGCTTTAAATAAGTTAATAGCACTTTTGGTCAAACAATCTTTTTATGGCCAAAAAAAAAAAAAACCCTAGCCCTTGTGATGTCCATTTATATGCATGCAAACTTGAGAGACTGGAAACACAGGATCATATGTAGACATTTTGCATTTCATTGCATTTGAAAATTCAAGTTTGGTGAATTCAGACTTGCTTTCACATGCTCAAAGTGTAGTGTGACTGCAGCTTAAGTGGATGGACAGTGTGGCCAGGATAACCTGCAGCATATACCAGACTTTATGCCCATAGTCACACAGTTTTATCAGGCACATCAAAGGCATGGCTATTGGATATCTATGGGCTCATATAATTTGAAACAACGGTAAGATGTAGCGTTTCATATTTCATTCCTCTTGCAGGTCTGGTAGAGATTGTAATATTAAACACCAGTGAATAATTTATCTCTGACTTGTTAATGACTGTAAGTGGTATTAACATACAAAAGGTGTCAGAAAGGCTTAATCTGGACGAGTTTTTAGAAGCATTCGGAAATCAGAGAAGGTTTTGGGTGTGGCAGCGGGATCTGATGGACTCAGCACTGTATTTACTTTCATCCCTCCAAAAGGTCCGGCTTAAAATATCCGGCCCGGAGCATGTGCATATGTGTAATATCTCACTAGGAAGTGGTGCAATTAGATACGCTACCCACGGCTGTGCAAAAGAGATAGGACATGCAACTAGGAATTAGGACTTCGCATCTCTTACACACATACTCACACTTGTCCAGTGGCATGCGATTATATGCACACACGCACAAGCTCTGCAGAACTGCTATATAAAATTTGTGCTTTAGGACCCTTTCTTTCTTTCTTTTCTTTCTTTCTTCATTTCTTCCTTTCTTTCTTTCTTTCTTTCTTATTAATATTTGTGAACATTATTATTGGCATGTTTTCCCCTACTGTCTTGCATTTTTGGCCCACAACCCAGCAGTTAAAAATGTAATGTTAAACCATCTTTTATGGTGTAATATTATTGATGATATTGATTATATAGAGCACTTGTGTTTTGGGTTGCACTACAGTCAGAAGGGTCTGAGCACTGTCTCTAGATCTGTATGGGTGGCATGACGGGCTCCCCAACCAGACCAATTTCCATGACCTGCCTCAATGTTCACCTTTACTTGTCTCTCAACAGGCATCTTATTAAAGTTTGCTTTGCAAAACCACACTCTGTGCATTCTTCCCTCTGGAAAATAAACAGCTCACGAGCCTGTTGGTGTAAAGCGGTGGTCTTAAACATAGTCAGAATACTTCAACCGTAGTGACCCTGACCGCTTATAAAACATTTCTAGCTATCGGTTCACTGGGGCAGGTGGTGCGCTTAGATTTATGGTTTAAAAAAACATGAAACACTGTTTCAAATGCATTTCACTTCTTTAATGTGACATATTTTCAATTAAAAAACAATATCCAGTGGGAAATAACGTAGAGCTTACACACTGTAAGATGAACAATAAAATAAGCGACATTCAGAAAGTCAATATATTGTAAAAATATGCTTTTTGTGGTAACATCCAAAGAACAATGAGAAATATTATTCATTTTTACATCCTGACTACATTTGGCTTAACAAAACAGTATTTTTAAGGGTCACACTTTAACTTTTTATAGCGTAGAGAGTAAATTTTTGTTATATTTTGTCTTTAAAAATGAACAAATACACATTTATCAAACTTTTTTTTTTTTTTTTTTTTACAGTGGACTGATTAGAGAATTGCATGTGATGTTCTGAACTGTATTTTTCTGTCATTTGGACTGAGCCAATAATAGCGAACAAGTAATATTATCTCTCAATACATTCTTGCCTTTAGGCTTGTACTGTACAAGAAGTTGTGTATAATTTGTCTTTGGCATGGATGAGATTTGCAGTGTGACATCCCAAACAGTCTCTCAGCATAGCTTGCGGTATTAACTAAAATAGAAAGTCCTGCTAACCCTCATGTGCACGATGACCTTTACTGTCCCTGGAGTTTATTGCCGATAATGGGGTGAATTTATTAAAGCATGTATCATCTCTCTTTTTAAGACTCAACAATGACGCCATGGAAAATGAATTTCAAATAACACTCTGTTAAGGTCTTTGACTGTATCTACTATGTAATCATTGATGAAAGCACACATTGATAGGTTTCACTAATGGCATTTTAAATAATTATTGAAAATGATTTTAATTTGATCAGATGTGTGACCACGAGTGGGCCGCATTCCAGAAGTACATTCCCCCGTGTGGAGTCTGACACAGCGCTCTTACTGTAGGTCACAAAATTCCAAGGTGTTGCTGGGAACAAGAGGCACGGGTGGGGGAATGGAAGTGATTATATTGCGTTAAGTTTCATTATTGAGAGTTACAGGTGACATGGAAAGTTGCCATTAAATTTAACGAGGGAGAGCGTGAAAAATGGTTAACACTTTACGCTTGTGTGCATCAGTTGCTTTGAGAGGCTTACCACCTTCACACAATGGATTCTCCTTGAACTCCCACCTTGAAACAGATCTAGAGACCATCGGATCTGCATCTGTAATCAGTCGCATGTTACTGGGCTGTCACGATTATGAAATTTGGCTGACGATTAACTGTCTAAGACCTACTCATTCAACCTTGCTCCTGGAGGCCTATTGTCCTGCAAAGTTTATTTCCAACCTGCTTCAGCTCACCTGCCTAAAATTTTGAGGCAATCCTGTAGACCTGGATTGGCTGCTTCAGATGTGTTTGATTAGAGTTGTAGCTAAACTCTGCAGGACAGTGGGTCCCCAGGAGCAGAGTTGAAGACCTAGTCTAAGGGTACGTTTACGTGACAACAATGTACTAAAAACAGAAAAATAGAATTTTTTTTCCTTTGCTTTTTTCATGCACAGACAACAACATTGTCAAAATGATCCCCGTTCACATGGATCCACGAAAACCACTAAAAATGCCATAGTCATGTAAATGAACGGCCAAAACGCATAAAAAGTTTTCTGTTTTTAGTTGAAAACAGTGTCGTGTAAATGGCCCCTAAGAAATAATTGTGATTATGACGATTAATTGTCAGTTTTGACTATAAATAATTGTCATACAAACTGTCATTCATGTTTGTGTGCTTCATTTATTATTTGTCAGAAATTACTAACTTTCTCAAGTAATCTTTCTGGATTACACTAGAGCTGTGCAATATGTCCAAAAACCACAACCGTTTTTTTTCTTTTCCATATGGTTTGATACTGACATTTATCACAGTATACATTTAATACAATTAGGGTTGCAAAAGGGGGGAAAATTTCCGGTAAATGTGGGAAAAAAGTGGGAAGTTTGAGCATAGAGCGGTACTCAAGGATGTCTCTTTTTTATAAGGCATTATACTTGTGCTGACCACAAATATACACTGAATTATTAGATTAGTGTAATTTTTTCCTGGATTTTTTCTTTCAAAGTTCTTTTTTTAAAAAAAGGCTACATTTTTTTACCGACACCGGTGGTAATTAAATGAACTGCAGCCAGCAACTTATTGCTCGTGCTCGCATACACTCTGTATGCGAGCGAGCCTCGGCCAAAACAGTGACTGAACGTGATTCACCGACCTCATGTCGGCTTTCATAGACAACCTAGGAAGTTGGGGAAGGTCTCGTTTTTTTAAGTTTCACTGCAAGCTGTTCACACATTAGCAATAATAATAATAATAAAAAAATGCAATTTCCAGTTTGTTCCCTTTAATTCCTATAAATTCCTGTTAATTCCCATATATTCCTGTTAATTCCCATGGAAAGTTTCCATCTCTTGAAAATTCCCAGAATTTTGCAACCCTAAATACAGTTAATGGTGAAGAAAATGTATGTTTGATAGACCTCAAGAATGAATGCAAACATAAAGTAGGGCAAGATGTCTATTAATTTGAAATTCAATAAGTATACTCTGTGACAAGACTTTTATATAAAAAGTCCCTGATGTTTATATGAAAAGTCCAAGCACTGGATCGTGGGTTTGTGTCTCACTTGGTTTTTGTCAGTCTGCTGTTACAGCATGAAGGACACATGCGAAACTTGAAAACTTATCACTCTTTTTTAATGAACAAAACACATAAAACATGCCACTGGACTTCATGTGAATGTTTCTGATTTTGCTCTTATCCAACAATCACACACACCTGTCTCTCTCGGTCTAAATCGTGGGGAGCTGTTCTCACACTACTAACAAATCCTGTTCAAAATATCAAAACTTAATTTAAATTCCAATCCCTGCAGCTGTTTGGCATTTGTCCCCATACGGATCCCATCCTGTATGAATTCAATACGGAACACAATTCTGTTTCCAGACTGGGAAAAGGAACTGCTTGTATTGTAGCAACACGCACTTGATCTTCTAGATCTTAAAAAATATTGAAAATATTAAAATAAACATGCCTCCTAGATTCAAGATTTTCACTTGGTGGATGATAAAATGGGCAAAAACTTCCCTTACAGACATCCCATTCACACAGAATGCATTTTTAGATTTAAAAACAAGAGATGCATGTCAGTGGAGTCAACGTCCCAACCCTCTAAATCTAGAGATCATTTTTTTCACTTGTCATGCGCAAGAACAATGGTCAAATGCATCCATCTAGCGCATTTGCAAAGAAAAACAATGGAAAAGCAGCACAATGGAATTCAAAAACATGTTCTGTGTGAACGGCCTCCTATGTTAATGGAGGGACCTGAAAATATTATTAAAACTTTTGACTTTTTGCATAGCAACACCCTGGAAACCACTCACTACATCCTAGAATCAGGGTAAAAAATTAACACAAGCAAACATAAAAACAAATAAAATGTAAAAATGTCTTCACCATTTCTCATTTACTTAAATGTTTGTGAATGTTTTCAGTGGACCGAAACCCAAACTGAGCTGAAATATTACTGTGGTAGTCACATCTGCCTCTATCATTCAAACCATCCAACCTAACAGTATCATCAAATAAATGATCATCATTTAAATGAATTAATACCATATTTAAGATCCAGTGATACAGCCTGGAAGTAAATGGTATTATTAGATCTTTTGAATTATTTAAAAATAAACACAGAGAAAATTGATTTAGACACAGTTTACAGTGACATTTTCTTTCGTTCCTGAAATCATTCAAGCCATTTGTGCTCCCTTGATATGCACTTTAAACATTAACAGAACTCAGATTTTTTCCCAACCGCTTTTAAGGCCTTTTACAATTAAATATCGATCTATCCTGTCATTCCCTAACCACAGTCAAGTGAAGCGTTCTGTCGTAAACTTTCAGCGTAACCTTTAAAATCCCATTTGGCATCAGGAGCACTTTTATAACTTTCAGGTTGTAGTTTGGGCTGCCCTGGACCTCTGCCTGAGTGAGAATCTTTCACCACCTGTTAAAAAAAGTTAGCGCTTGTCTTTCTTCTCAGTGTGTAAATGTGTGTGTTTGAGTCTGCATGCATGTATATGTGTGAGGGATTTTCTTCATAGCCTCGAATAGCACACAAAGAGAAAGTAAAAAGAAAAAGGAAAAATACTTAAAACTGAACTTGTAAGGTAAGTAAGATCCAGATTTATTTTGTGGTACAGAGCAATTAAGCAAACTGAGTTCTGTCTCTAAATTAGTGTTCACCTGTCAGGGATTTGCATACTTTTTTTGTCAGGCGAACCCCTTTGACTTCAAATATTTACTCACAGTACACCTTTGAGATTTTAACTTAAATAATTTAACAACACATTCTCATTAATCATTAGCTTTTTTATCAACTCACTAACCCCTTGCAGTTCCTTTATGAACCCACAGGGTTTTTTTTTTTTTTTTTTTAATTAAATAAATAAATAATTGTATTATAAATAAATTAATTAAATAAATAAATAATTTTGTATTAAATAAATAATACTTGTGTATTTCTAAAAGTTGATTTGTTGTACATTTACTCTGTTGTTGCGTTTTGGGGGGGAAAAAAGTGGTAGATTAAAGTTTATTAAAAGGTTAGTTTGAAGTTTGAAACTAAAGGTTAGTTTTCAAAAAATGAAATTTCTGTCATTTATTACTCACCCTCATGTCGTTCCAAAGCCGTAAGACCTTCGTTCATCTTCGGAACACAAATTAAGATGTTTGTTGATGAAATCTGTATTTTTATCCTCAATAGAAAGCAACGAAATTACCACATTCAAGGTCCAGAAAAGTAGTAAAAACATTGTTAAAATAGTCAACGTCACTACAGTGGTTCAACCTTAATGTTATGAAGCGATGAGAATACTTTTTGTGCGCAAAAACAAAACGAAAATAACGACTCGTCATTCTCCTACGTTATTTACGTTGCAGCGCTTCCACGCTTTCTACGTCAGAATACCAGCTCAGTATTGGCAGACACTGTTCACGTGAGCAGCACAACGCATGCGTTTGATGCTAACGCAGGAGCCGCCCAATAATGAGTCGGCGTTCACGCGTAAACACGGAAGCACTGAACTGCATTCACTGCGTCAACTGCATACGAGGCTGACAGGGGAGAGACTTTGTTGAATAAAGTCATTATTTTTGTTTTGTTTTTGCGCACAAAAAATATTCTTGTCGCTTCATAACATTAAGGTTGAACCACTGTAGTCACGTTGACTATTTTAACAATGTTTTCACTACCTTTCTGGACCTTGAATGTGTAATTTCATTGCTTTCTATTGAGAATAAAAAAAACCTCTTGGATTTCATCAAAAATATCTTAATTTGTGTTCCAAAGTTGAATGAAGGTCTTACGGGTTTGGAATGACATGAGGGTGAGTACCTAATGACAGAAATTTCATTTTTGGGTGAACTAACCCTTTAAAGACAGGTTGATCATTTTTCAAAAAGTTGTTTTATCTTTAAATCACATCTAATGCTATGTGATGCTGAATCGAATTATAGAAGATTATCATTTACTTAAACAGAGGAAAACCAGTTGATTACTGGTTGAAAGTTCATCTCAGTGCAGTGGTGATGTACTTCATAGATCCAGATGTGTTCTGTAAGAGTTGAGCTCTGTAAAACTCTTCACATTGGTATAGACAATTGAAACGGACAGCAAGTATTAAAATATGTTCAGTGCTTGCTTACCTGTCCAGTGTATAAAATATATTATTTTGTTTCTCTCTCTCTTTCTAAAGCAGGGTTATAGGTTCATATCCTCTGTGGATTCCACATGTTTTGTTTTGTCTGTGGGAATTGAGGAAATACTATGGGATGTATAATCTTTTTATTACCTCTGTAAAACTGGGTTAGCTGAATGAACTTCCAGTTTACAGCGAGTGGCATCATGCTTTCAGGGGTCGTCATTAATTTGCCTTTTCTCAACACAACAGACATGAGTAAATCAAGTTCAGTAGCCCAAACAGATCCAATGAATGCTTTAATGGAGTCAGATGTTAAAGCTTGCATTAAATGGCTATGTATAACCTCATAATATGTGTAGTATTGTTCTCAAATGTATGATATAAATCAGACGAAATGAGACTAAAAGCAAATAGGCCTAAAACAAGAGCAAGCTAATGAGAGAGATATGCTATAGGTATGAAATGCAGTAGGGGAGCGTTTAATCAAAACAGCATTGCCAAAGTCCTTCTTGCTGATATTGAGCCAAAAATCCATTTAAATGTGTTTTAATAGCAACAACTGGCTTCAATGAGCAATTACTGTGATTAGACCCTGCTGTTTCTCTGTGGATTGTCTTAAAGGGATAGTTCACCCAAAAATATAAGATATTTGCAAGAATGTCAGTAACCAAACAGACTAAATACCTATGGTAGTCAATCGGGGGTGAGATCTGTTTGGATATTGACATTCTTCAAAATATCTTCCTTTGTGTTCAGCAAAACAAGGAAACTCATACAGGTTTGGAACTACTTGAGGGTGAGTAAATGACAACAGAATTTCATTTTTGGGTGAACTATCCCTTTAAATGAGACTGGAATAATCATTAATGGTCTTGAGTTACAGTTGGTAATGCAATCAAGCTCCCAGTATTAGACAAAAAAGAAAAAAAAGGAATAAAAATGTTTATTAAAATAATATAATGAAGTAAAATCTCTTTTCTCAAATAAATAAACAAACAAACAAAATATTGATCATATTTTGAATTTTTATTTATATATTTTCTGTTTTAAGCAATTTTGTTGTGTTTATGTCATTTTTTAAATTAATTTTTAAGTATGTATATAAAGTTTTTTCTATTCATTTTTATTTCAGTTTTAGTTTAGTACATCAAGTTAAACTAAATGAAAATAAGAAATGTTGCCTTGGCATTAAGCTGAATATAATTTTACATTTTTCTATATTTTATTTTATTTTATTTCAGCTAACATTTTTTTTTCCAAGTAATATATATATATATATATATTTTTTTTTTTTTATTTTTTTTAATGGTTTTAGTTGTAGTTTTAGTTAACTACCCTGTCCCAATCTCATGATGTTTAAAGATGCTATTTGCTCTTCCAGGTTGATTTTGTCAAATGTGAAAAAAATGTAAAACAGCAGGTCCCAATAGGCCTACATTTTTCCAGATGTTGCCCATAGCTCTCTTTGTGTATTGGCTGAACATAGCTCTTAACCACACAATTTCTATAGTATGCAGTCAGCCAATAACCCTGAGTATTTGCGGTCCCAGAGTCCCAAGACTGTAAGGTTTAGATTTTAAGTGTATGTTTGGCAGCAAACGTTGTGGCAAACCACTGAAGAAAATGCATTAATTATTACATTTAACCTTGTGATACCTGCTGTTTGGTAGTGCAGAAGTAATCAAATGTTATTTGTTTTAACCCTCATCTGTATATTTCCTGTTGTAAGGTGTTTTGACCTTATAGAAGGTGAGTTACAGTCATCTGTTACTCTCTCTGGACTTCAGATGAGCTGTGGAGGATAATGCTCTGTCAACAGTTGGAGGAAAACAGAAAATGATCCCGTCCTGTGTGGTAGAATAATTGTCCAGTATATTTAGTAACTCTGCTATGCCGACAGATTGTCAGCTGTTGTCTGTCTAAGATTCATTCTGACTGTTTATTGGACACTCAGTTCAAGATATTTTAAGCCCATCGAAGACATCCAAAAAGTACTTATTTCTTGTTCATTATGGGTATAACGATGGCTAATTTTCAAACTTGAACTATGGTTTGGATAATACTTAAAATCTTAAAATCATGATCTTAAAATTTTTTTTTCTTTTGATCTCATAGCTTAAATGTTTGAAATTAGCTTTGTAGACATATAAATTGTGTCTACAAATGTAATCTCTTAATGAGATTACATTTATATATATATATATATATATATATATATATAGACACAAAAATACTGACTGAAAATAATGATAACTTGGAGTTTAGTAAGTGAATCAGATGTTGATTCAGTAACTGATATGGTTGATTCAGTTCAGTGAAGATTTCAGACTGATTCAAACTAGTAACTCGTCTTTAATTATTAATAAAATCGGATCATTCGTTTCGGAAATCAGACTACACTAGTTTCGCTGGATATGTTTGATTCACTAAAAAGTAATTTGTGTATCAAACTACTCCGGTCACTCTTTATGTGTTTGATTCACTAAAAACAATCAGGCCATAAGAGTAATTTGTTCGCGAATCGAATTATACTGGTCATGCTGCATGTGTTTGATTCAATAAAAAGAACCAGTTCATAAGAGTCATTTGTTTGTGAATCGAATTATACTGGTCAAGTTGCATGTGTTTGATACACTGGAAAAAACTGGCTCATAAGAGCCATTTCTTTGTGAATCAAACTACACAGAACACATATGTTTTGCATTGACTAGAAGAATCAGCTCAAAAGAGTCATTTGTTTGTGAATCAGATACTGGTCTGCTTGTATGTGTTTCATTCACTAAAAAGAATCAGCTCAAAAGTGTTGATTGTTCATGAATCAATCTACACTGGTTGTATGTTTTTGATTCACTAAAAAGTATTGGCTTATAAGAGTCACTTGTTGGAGAATCAGACTTGGTTGCATATGTTTTTCATTGGCTAGAAGAACCGGCTCATAAGAGTAATTTGTTTGTGAATCAGAACATATTCGTCACAATACATTTGTTTATACATGCAGGCCATGAGAACAATTCAACAGAAAGATGTTTCTTGCCATTATTTCACAGTACACAGTCATCAACACATTCAACACAGACTGCAAAATCACATTTTCTCAGATAAAATATTGTAGCGAAAAAAAGTGTACTGCTTTTATTACTTTATAGGTGTTTAAGTCTTCCTTACAAGTGGCAAACAGATAAAACGTTCTTGAGACCTCTGTGTGCTTCTTTAAAATACTACAATTTGATTTATTTTTGACTGGCATGTTTTCATAATATATTTTGATTGTTTACAATATTAAATTGTTTGTATGGTGTTATATACTTTCATAAAATAAAACTATTGCATCAAAGGTGAATTTATGATCTCCTGATGGTTACACTGAAACTTCATGCATCAGGATGATGGTGTTTATAATATGTCTCACATGTCAGCATTGAACACATACCCTCAGGGCCTCCTGCAGCCCTCACTGGACAATTAGACCGATGCAACACCCCCTCCATTTCCCCCCGCACCCCTCCCCAACCCAATAACCCGCTGTCCTCACCCCACTCTCCGCTCTTTAAGGACCAGACCTCCATCAGCGCACAGGCTGTATCAGATGACCTCATTACCCTGGCCTGTCCTCTAAGGATTCAGCTACTGCTAACTGTCCATCAGCAGTTCACCATTTACTGCCCTAATAGTGCTGCGTGTGAGACAGCGGTGGGTGATTGCTTAACTGGGCTGTGCACTGAACAAAACAATAAAATGTGATGGTATTCATCCTTTTAGGATGTTTGCCTCTGGTACTTTTGTGAGTAGTTCACTTTAAGAAAATGCAAACAGACAGTTTTGAGTGTTTTTTTTTTAAACAGTTGCTTCACTTTTGTGTGTACTATTTCAGAACAAAAATGTGTGTTAATAGCCAAACACCCAAAATCCAGTTTACCCAGGAGCTAAATGTGCTATACACAGGGCTCTATGCTAATATTTTTTTAGTAGCACTTATTAAAAAAATTTAGGAGCACAGTCAACAATTTAGGAGCACCTTACAGGACAATGCTTGTCCCAAATTTATTTCTTTTTTCTTTTTTTTATTTACCTTTGTAGGGGCATTTTTTTTAAAACCTTATTAAATGTATCATCTTTCAGGTCAAATTCTTACATTTATATTTATTTAAATAAATTAATTTTATTCAAAGTTTTGAATCTAGAAATATTAAATGATTAAAATAATTGGAATTATGCCTTAAAATGAAACTAAAACTGCCAGTAGGTAGCCACAAGTCATTGTCTTTGTCACTGAATCATTCATTCAGTCGATTCGTTCAAAATGGCTGACACCTATTACCTGCGTCTCATTTCAGAGGATGCGTCCTCCGAAGGTCACATTTGAAGGGTGCATACGTCATCAAGGATGTCTTATTTAAGAAAAGTAACCGCAATAAAATTGACTGTTATTCCTCGTAAGGTGTGAAATACTGTAATTACTTACTTTGCAATCTAATAGTTACTTTTCTTAAATGAGACAGCCTTGATGACATATGCAGCCTTCAAAAGGGACCTCCGGAGGACACAGCCTTTGAAATGAGATGCAGCTAATGTCTTTATGAATAGGTCACTGAATCATTGACTCACTCGATTCGTTCAAAATTCATTTATCAACAAAACAGTGCTGTGTGTTTGCTCTGAGATGCGTAGCAGCTGCCAACTTCCGTTTCCATTGCTAAAAAAACAAAAATCAATATATATTCGCTATAAAAAATGCTGATGCAGTCGCAAGTAAATCATGTCTGCTATAACCAACACAGTCTAACACTAGGAAATAGTTTGCAATATAGGGAGTTGCAGCATGTAAAATATCATTTTAGCACAGATTTTTGGAGGGGTTTTTGCACATGTCATTTGAATATTTTCTTTAGTAAATCATTTATGAAACAACATAGACAAAGCATGCAATTCATTCTCAGTGAACTCCCGCTATTGTGTTTAGCCTCAGGTTGGACAAAATCAGGATTTTGCCCACCTCAAAGGCACTGTTCAGTTTGGCATGTCTTTGAGTAATCACTCTCTCTTCATGTTGCCGTCATGTCTTTTGAGATTTGGAAATGATGCATTACTGTTCCATTAAAGAGGCCATATTATGCCCTTTTCAAAGTCTTGATTTTGTTTTTGGGGTCTAGCTACTTGTATAGGTTTTCATATTTGAATGTTCAAAAACCCACATATTTTTCCCTATTTTACTTTGTTGCAGCACCTCTCTTCTGAGTCTGTCAGTAACACTGTTTATTTCCGGTCTCTATGAAGGCCCATTGCCCACTCATTCTGGAAAACGCAATGTGTTCTGATTGGTTGGCTGGACCAATGTGTTTTAGTTGGTCAACTGCTTCAAGTGTGTTTCTTAAATATCACGCCCTTTACCATAACTGCAAGTTTCAACACACTACTAACACAACTCAACCAGGCTTCATCCCTTTTATTTTGCGTATGCCTTGGGCAGGAATTATTTAAATAATTTAAATGATTTCGTCAGTTCATAATTCTGAAAAAAATAAAGTACTCAAAGCATAAAAAATTCACAGAAAGTAAACAAAACATAGGTAGGTGGTCAGTGGAATTCAGTTTCCATTTTTTAACTTAAGATTTTTGAAGTTTTGTGCATGCTTTAGCAAAGATAGCAGATTTCAAATCAAATATGTCTGGGGGGTCCTTCAACAGCCAAGAAACTGCCATTAAGATGAAAACTGATGGAAAACTTTCTCCAGATATTATAGAACCCTTTGATGCTAACCACTCAAACCTTGACTCCTTGTATGAGGGAAGCAGGAAGAGCAGACGTCTTCCTGATCATACCATGCAGTCTTCATTAAATAAATAAAAAACACAGAAAGCATAAAGCATAAAGAATTGACAGAAAGGGAGCAAAACATGAAAATAGAAAGATGTGACCGACAGATCCGGTTTAATGGCTTTGAGCAGCGTCTTAATGGAATACAGCGGAAAGAGCAGACAACCTCATCATTAGAACATGCAGTCTTCATTAAATCAATAAAAACAAGAACTGATTTCCTCAGAACAGCAAAATGAGCATCTGATGAAATCATACGGCACTTTAAATTATTCTTAAATCACTCATTGATATGTCTAATTTGTTTGACTTGCCAGGGGAAGTTCTCAAAGAAACAGTTGGTGCAGATTTGAACAGGCTTTTCTCTTAGATTCAGCATCCCTGTGTTTCATTAATGTGCTATATTTTCACAAGGGTTCCAAGTGGTTGCCATGTGTCTGAGATCCAGACATTTCATACTAATGAATCCTGAATACATTGTTTAATTTGAACAATTTTAAAGAATAAATTTTTTCATACAAGTAATTTGTTCCTGAACGGGATTGACTAAATTTTTAAGAGTCATTTGTTCATGAGTTGGACTGCACAGGTTGTGTTGTATGTTATTGCGTTTAGCTTGCAAGGACAAATCAAACGTGTTTTCTTGCAATTATTTTGTAGTACACACCCTTTTATCTTATTAAATTTAATTCAGACTGCAAACTCTAGTGAATATGACTTATTTTTGGGGGTGGGCTGTAGATTCAGCAGTGCCAACGTAGATTCAGCATTTTGTTTTGTTTTGATTGACAGGCAGTGCAGTCCAGTCCAGCTGGCCGGTGCTTATGTCATTGCCGGAATGTCAAGGTCACTCACTATCAGGCCTCTGTTGCTCCTTGTTTGGACTATTTTAAATTGATTGTCAGGATTAAGATACGTCTCATTTCAACCACTGCAAACAAGAATCTCATTTCTAACTTTAGCATTCAAAAGCTAGCGTACATTTAGACTACACCCGGGGTTTAATTTAAACTTGTTAAACCTGTCACACGCTGACTGGTGCTGGAAATGAGTGTGGATCATCACCTCCAGGGTCGGAGGGAACAGTCACGAAACGGATTACGGAAGTCTGAGACCCGACAGCCGTCAGTCCCTAAGGGAGATTAGAAAGATCCAAAGGTGGCGGCCCGGACAGGAATCTGACACAGCAGGGAAATGATGAGGGGGGGTCTGTGCTGGTCGTCACAGCATGAGATTTTAGGAATTAACGTATGCTGTGACGTTACTATAGTCCTCTTCTTCCTACTGGGTATCAAATATTTAACTGCTTCTCCAGTGACTGACAGTGTAGCACCTGATGGTAAATATATAAATGAGCTCAGTTTAGTATGCAGTGGCCGTGGTTGATGACAGCTATAGTGGGATAAAAATATGTAAAGAACTCGCTGGATTTAACACTGACTGTATGTACAGAAAGAATAGACAGGCTTTTATGCCCATGTGATTTCTGAACCATTCTTTTAGCTAAATAAAATGTTCTTAGCATTAAAAACCAAGTTTTGTCATGAAATTCCAGTTGATGCAACCTGATGACTTTTACATTGTTAACTACGTAGCCCAAGCTGATTGGTTTCTGTCACATCTGCAGCCAATGAGCTTGCTGCTCAACATTTAAATAGCTTGTTAGCGTTTGCTATAGTAGTTTGCAATGCCTTCACTTTTTTCAATGACTACATATCCATTTCAGTGTGTTTTTTTTTTTTTTTGGCTGGCTTGCATACTTTACACAACTATTTGTCTACTGAGTAATATGTCAGATGAAAACCAAAGAGCTTTGGGGTTTGAAATGCAGGTTCCTCCAAAAACCGCAACCCTGTTGCCACCCACTTTGTCTTAAGATCTCTCAGATTACAACAGGCCAATCGTTAAGTTACTCACAGCGAAAATGTTAATAAATGAAGCACTGGCAGTTTGTTAGTCATTTTTTAAATAGCACTCTGTCTTTGTAACAGTTTGGTAAACCATTGAAGCATTTTTCTCATTTGAAGGACACATTTAAAGACTTGCCACAGGGCCAGATGTCATAAACAATCGCTAAACTTGTATTCAGATCGATTTGATTTGTTCTGAGATTTCTATCCAACACCATAATCACAAAATGAAATGATTAACTGCTAGATTAGTTCTGCATGAACAGATTCTCAGATTTTCTGCTGAATTTGCCTTATGTCTAAGGCATTATGGGATTGTACTGATGCCGTAACACGACTATAAAATGCTCTCCAGGCCTTGTGAATCCACAGGACGGGTCATTTTGACACTGATAAGCTCATACAGCACAGAACGGTGCATCCTGTCTCCTTGCATGTGAGGAAATGTCCAGGAAAACAGTATTTCGTGAGCAGTGTGTTTAAAGGGTACCAAGGTAAGCGTGAGAGGGAAGGTGTTGTGTGATTCATTGTAGTACTGTTTGCATGCATCCACTGCACACACGCACAATGATGGTTATATTAAGATGTTTCTCTTTCTGTTGATAACTGCCACTTGGTGTGATAGTTAGACAAAGAATGTGTGGAATGCTTGGACCCAAACACTCAGACCACCAAGCTAGTTACAATAATGAACTTTAAATTTGAATCTTTATGTATCTTCATTAGTGATGCACCAAAATGTTTCTGAAGCCAAAAAGAAACTTTGTTTAATTAATGAATCAGATTTATTTAATATTCAAAACACTCAAATAAAAAATGAGTTGTATATAAACATTTAATTTGCACATAATGCAGGTTTTTTTTTTTTTGTTGCAATCTTTAATAGTATAATTATGTTTCTACTCCAGTTCATTGTTGAAACATAGATATTTAAATGGTGGCTGCATAAAAACTTGCTTTCATGACAGATTTATTCAAACATACATTAAATACACCTAATACAGACATCACTAACAGGTTAAGTAAAATATAAATGAATATTCATTTATAATATAAATGAATATTCATTTATATTTAGGGCCGTTCACGTCGCGTCTAAAAACACGTGGAAAGCACGCCCGCACCGCTTTCTCCTTCTTTCCAAAGCGCTTGCATCTGTCGTTGCTATGCAACTGCGCTCTCCACGAGGAGTAGGAAGTTTCAGCAAAGGATAAATTGATTTCTAGCCCTTGCATTAGCTCTAGAGTTTTTTTTTTTCTAGTTGACTAATGCACTATGGACATAGAATTACTTTTCTAAGGTAAATGTAATGTTATGTTACAAAAGTTTTGTAAAGCTATTTTAATGCTGATTGAACGATTAAATGAGTTGTAATGAATCTTTTTAACATACCTTCTGATGTTCTTTCATGTTTGTTTCATGCTCTATCTATTGGTAAAGAGGAATAGATGATTGGTTCACATGCGCTATTCACACTGTTTCAGTCAATGATTTTGCCTCTCCAAAACCATTTCGGCTGAAACCTAAAATTCATTTTTTGCCATGCATTTTTTTATTTATTTTTTTAAATCAGGTATCAGTTATGTTTCATTTCAGTCAAGTATTAATTTTGTCACGGATGTTTCTCCTCAAATTTTGTAGGAGAAATAGAAATAGACCCTTTTGAGACAACTGTTGCCATCAGTATGTGCACTGAGAAATAAAATGAATGATTGTTTTGGTCTTGGAAAAATTAGATGAAAAATGTTGTTCATATCGAACTTTGGTATCTTGACTTTTTTTCAAAAAAGTCTGTCTATTTAATCTCATTTGAAGTTTTTAGAAGACACGCATGTAGAGCTATACACATACAGTCTTCACATACAGTATGGGGAAGTTGTGTTCAACATTTGGGTATGAGGACAGAAAAGTGTGTGCCTGCCATGATGGTCAATTGAAGGGGGCAAATGGCCCTATAGGCATCAGCATGTCCGTTGATGTCCTTGACAAGTGTTTTGAACTTGATCCTAGCAGAGATAGGGAGCCAGTGGAGTGAATGTAGGTGTGACTGTGACATGACACACCTAATGGCAATATTCCATAGTTATATAACTGAGGACATCATGATTAGAAGTTCAAATATCTGTTCAGAAATTCCTGAGAACATCTTGAATTTTGGTCGTAATCATTTGTTAGAGATTGGGGGTCTGTGGGGTCTTTCTGTCTGCACATTTTTGGCTTGATTCTGTCAATTCGATGCATTTGGCTGACACTTTTACCCAAAGCAATTTACATTGCATTCATAGCATATCAGCATACCTATGACCTTAGTTTTGCCAGTGCCATGCTCTACAGCAGGGGTCGACAACCTTTTTGTCATGAGGTGCCATTTTTAAGTTTCCTAGTTAATCATTGTGTCACAACCCCCCCATTTGTATAAACACAAACATATTTTAAATATTCACTAAGGCTAACACAGGAATAGTGGAGAGCCTTAAATATTTCTGAAATTTCTGTCTCCGCAAAACAAATATAAATCTAATCTTCAATTCCTGCGCTATATGCAAGTTTAACAGAGTTCATGTCAAAGAAAGCAAGATATGAACTCCATTTTATTTATCATCAGCCAATTTCAAGATCAAAGACCGCGATATTTTAGTGTCACTACTTTTAATGAAGTTTGTTGAGCTTCAGGATGTCTAGGATTCTTGCCTTGCTCAAGGTACCTAATGAGAGTGGAAGAGAGCGCTGTTCATTCACTCCCCCCACCTACATTTCCTGCCGGTACTGAGACTCGAACCCGCAACCTTTGGGTTACACATAAACAGAGTTTAACCTTTAATAGGACTCAGTATACTTGGTTGGATATCTCCGAAATTTATAGCATTAACCATGTAAAGCGGAACAAGCTGTAAGCTGTCAGTAAGTTGTGCGCTTTCATTGACTTGCAGTTTAATTCTCACACTTTAATAGTATTTATGACTCGTAACTTAATAAAACAAGCTGTGTTACTGTGAGGAATGGTTACCTCAAAATGTAGATCTGTATGCAGGTACGAAATACTTTATCTGAATGAAATACATACACCACTCTCACTTTTGCTCACGTGCCAGCGATTACACCTCTGCTTGCATGCGTGCCATAGGTTGCCGACCTCTGCTCTACAGGAATGCAAGATGCGTGTGTAATATTATGGACAAGAAGTGGTCTCTAAAACCATTTTCATGAGTTCAGATGTGAAAAGCTAGCAGTGCCAAAGTTGTTCTGGCATGTAGCAGCTGGGAATTATAGTAAGTTGTTCTCATACCATCTCTATTCCTCATTGTCTCTTTTTCTTTCACTGTCTCTCTCTATCCCTCTCTCTCTGTTTTGTTGTTGTTGTTGTTGTTGTTCTGTAGTATCCTTTATATTGTTTTGATGAGTGTAGATTAATTATTTTACAGAAAAAAAAAATAATAAAATAAAATCAACAACATTAGACCATAGACTGATTTTATATAAAGCTAATTATACATACTGCAGACCAGGGTTATTATAATCAACTAAAACTAATCCTAAAACCATTAAAAAAAAAAACATTTATGTTGCTTTAAAAAATGAACATTAACTGAAATAAAATAAAATATAAAAAAGCTTATTTCAGCTAAGGCAGCCTTTCTCATTTTCATTTAGTTTAAGATGTAACTAAAACTGAAATTATTAATAAAAACTATATAGACATATTTAAAAAAAAAAAAAAAAAAAAAAAAAAAACTTTTAAAAATGACAAAAACACACAACAGTTACTAAAACTTTGACTAAAATTAAATGAAAATGGAAAATATAAAAGTAAAAACATTCAAAATATTAATAAAAACTATAATAGTATCTGAATGGTATAAATAACACTGCTGTACACATGCTGTAACCCTATAGCTGAAGGAAAATGTTTTGAATTTTTAGATTTAAAATTATTAATAATAAATTGAAGTGTTTACTTGTGTATATTATTTATGAAGTTATAAGTGTCCACAAAGTGAGGTTTGGACAGTTCCCCTTCCCCCCTTAAATTATAGCTAAGAATGTACATGGACATACACTGGGCCCAAGGTCATCCTGTCCATTTGGGTGTGGGGACAGCTGTCCTACACTCATTGAGGACAGAGTTTGGCTTCCTCTCAGGACTGTTTTGAACAACAGCCCCTCACAGAGGTCAGTAAACTCTCATACCACTGTCAGAGTCTCTTCAACAGCTGATCAAATGTTTTACTCATTACATTATACAATTATACAGACATGTCAAAGAAATCACACTACACCACATGGACTTTCTGAGTCCTTGGGCTATTGTTGTCAGTTGAAAAGACTTAAAATTAACTTTGTAATTTTAAATTAACTTGGGGCAGTCGCTTAATGGTTAGAGAGTCAGACTGGTAACCCGAAGTTTGCAGGATCAATTCTCCATACCGGGCAGAAAATGACTGAGGTGCCCTTGAGCAAGGCATCTAACCCCCAATCGCTCCCCAGGTGCCATACCAAAATGGCTGCCCACTGCTTCGGGTGTGTGTGTCTACGGTTTGCAGTGTGTGTTCACTACTCACTACTCCTAATGTGTGTGCACTAACTTGGATGGGTAAAATGCAGAGGACATTTTATATATATGCTGGTTGCTCACCCTGTATTTATGGGAGCATCAGTAAGCCATGTTGTTTAGCTTGGCACTTAGTTTATGTTGTCCCATGGCAGAGGGGGGTTTAGTTGGTCAAACATTATTTAAATATACACAGTGAACATATTGAATTACTAACAAAGTGTCACTCCATCTCCACTGTGTGAATTCCACAGTGAAATGTCCTGCGTTTCTGTCATGCACATACACTGACATTGTGCTGGGAAACCCTTAATCACCTTGACCATGTGTACTCATACCTCAGGTTTACATACTTCCTGTATGGCAGATTTGCCTTAATCATTGGCCATGTTTTGATACTGCCTGAAAGGCCAGAGTTGTGGCTGGAGAGGTTAATGAGGATCAGGGAATGGAGGTTTTTCCAGGGGACTTTCTCACTTGTCAGCAGCTGTATAGTGTCACGCCAACCTAGGATGATGTATGAAATCTTCAATGTACCAAATGCGGAAAGAAGGAGGGGGATTCATATATTTTTTTGGTATAATCATAGAGCTTGCCATTGAAATTTTAATTAAACGTTGCCAAAACAATTAAACAGAATTAGCTTTTGTGTTACTGTAATTTGTCATATAAGACATTTTCCCTCATGGTGTTCCATTCTTTTTTTTAATTAGTGGCAAAAATTGAATGTTTTTTTTTTTTTTTATCATCAAGTCTCTAATGCTCAGTACGACTGCATTTATTTGAATAAAAAATACAGGAAAACACTTTTGATATATATATATCAAATATTATTTCAATTTAAAATTAATATTTTCTATTCTAATATATTTTAATTTATTCTTCATCATTACTTCACATCATTACTCCAGTCTTCAGTGTCACATGATCCTTCAGAAATCATTCTAACATGCTGATTTTCTGCTCAGGAGGCATTTCTTATTATCAATGTTGAAAACAGTTGCAGCTTAATATTTTTGTGGAAACCGTATATAGTATGTGTGTATATGTTTTTAGGAATTGTTTGATTGGCAGTGTGGGCCTCAGGAAACATTTCTTTCTGTAAATTTGTGCCAGACAGGAGGTACCAGCTCATAAAACCCTGAGCTTACAGCCTCTAGCATCCTACACGCATAAACACACACACATACACACATTGTGCAATACCCCTGCAGAGATCCTCTGCCCTCAATAGACAGGATCCCTGCCCCAAAAGGAGGAAGTCATAAGCTCATTAAAGTAAGAAGTTAATGATGTGGTTCTTCAGGCCTTTGCTACGGGGCTCAGAACAAGCCATGATTCAAAATACCGTTGATGCCCAAATCAAACATTACACTTTTATTTCTTTTGGAGATTGTGTCTGGTCTCTTTGTTAGTTATATGGAAACTAGCAGAGTACATTTAAGTGTACATTACATGATTTGTTTGGAGTATTTGAATATTTAGATTCTTTTTGGATGATGTTTATGTTCATGTGGAATATTATGTTTATTCCGTGTAGATTCTTTTTATTCAGAATTTATGCCTACAAAATCTACTCCATCAGATTCATCCACAAGTTTGACTGCTTCACATTAAACCTTTTCTATGAGGCATGACTTGGACGTCAACTGTAACCCTTATAAATGCCAAGTTTACACTCAACATGTTGGCCTATATATTTACTCCAGTAAACATGTTGTTATGTGCTGGCACAGAGCTTCATCTTGATTATGTGAATTGTATGCGTCTTGCATAGATGATATCCCTTGCTTTTGAAGTATCATTTGAACCAAACAATTCCAGGCTTTTGTTGCAGTCTCTCAAATCAGATTGAGTGGATCATGGTCCATTAACCGAGGATTGTGCTGGTATCGTTGGTTCGTGGCTTGTGCGTGTGGCCAGAGGACTGTAGATGATAATCTCTCTGATGGACAATGCATTAGTTTCAGCAGTCTGAACAACCAGCTTTGCTGGATCAGTAACATACTACCTTTTAGCGTCTAATGTTCATAATATTCAGCAGGCACATGGCAAAAATTGACAGTACAGGATCTGAAAAGGGTCTGGTATGTCATAATGTATTTTCTTCTCTTAGGCAATTTCTTAGATGGCAAATAATTTACATTAGTGAATTTATAAACTAAAAAGATGCACTGGTCTGTCATTTTTTTCTCATTCAGAAGATATTCATGCTCAGACAAACAGCATGATGTGAGTATGACATTGCTTTTAAACAAAAGTTCTGTCATGACAACTCTCCGGAATAGATCTGCTATGCTGCTGCTGCTGAAGAGCAAGAGCGGAGACTTGCTACTGCCAATACAGTTGTATGCGAAAGTTTGGTCACCCCTGGTCAAAATTTCTGTTAATGTGAACAGTTAAGCAAGTGGAAGATGAAATGATCTCCAAAAGGTATAAAGTTACAGATGACACATTCCCTTTATATTTTAAACAAAATCAACAAAAACAAAATCAATTTCATCTTTTACATTTTCAAAATAACAGAAAAGGAAAAGGGGCCCACAGAAAAAGTTTGGGCACCCTGCATAGTTAGTACCTAGTAGCACCCCCTCTGGCAAGTATCACAGCTTGTAAGTGCTTTTTGTAGCCAGCCAAGAGTCTTTCAGTTCTTGTTTGAGGGATTTTCGCCCATTTTTCCTTACAAAAGTCTTCCAGTTCTGTGAGATTCCTGGGCCGCCTTGCACGCACTGCTCTTTTGAGGTCTATCCACAGATTTTCAATTATATTTAGGTCAGGAGACTGTGAGGGCCTTGGCAAAACCTTCAGCTTGCGCCTCTTGAGGTAGTCTATCGTGGATTTTGAGGTGTGTTTAGGATCATTATCCATTTGTAGAAGCCATCCTCTTTTCAACTTCTGCTTTTTCACAGATGGTGTTATGTTTGCTTCCAGAGTTTGTTGGAATTTAATTGAATCCATTCTTCCCTATACCCATGAAATGTTCCCCATGCCATTGGCTGCAATACAACCCCAAAGCATGATCGATCCACCCCCATGCTTAACAGTCAAACGGGGGTTCTGACTTCCTTTTCTAGCAATCCTACGAGCAGTTCTCTCTGATATTTTTCTTGGTCTTCCAGAACTTATCTTGGCCTCCACTGTTCCTGTTAACTGCCATTTCTTAATTACATTCCGAACTGAGGAAATCGGTGCCTGAAAACGCTTTGCTATCTTCTTATAGCCTTCTCCTGCTTTGTGGGCGTCAAACATTTTCATTTTCAGAGTGCTAGGCAACTGCTTAGAGGAACCCATGGCTGCTGATTGTTGGGACAAGTTTAGAGGAGTCTAGGTATTTATAAAGCTTTGAAATTTGCATCACCTGGCCTTTCCTAACGATAACTGTGAACAAGCCATGACCCTAACAGGCTAATTAAGGTCTGATACCTTGGTCAAAGTTATCTAAGAGCTCAAGTCTCCTGGAGTTCCCATTCTTTTGCAGGGTGCTGCTTTCCCCCTTTTCACTTTAAAATTGTAGAAAACAAAAACTTACACTGATATTGCTTAAAATATTGCCAGAGTGTTTCATGTTTAACTTTATGCCTTTTGGAGATCATTTCATCTTCCACTTGCTTAACTGTTCACATTAACAGAAATTTTGACCAGGGGTGCCCAAACTTTCGCATACCACTGTACATACACAGACATGCTGCTGTGAGCATGTAAGACATGCTGCTGCACAAAAAGCATGCATGATATTACACGTATAGCAGATCTATACAAGTGGAGCTGGGGAAGGTGAAGGGTTTCTGAAAGCATGCTGCAAACTGCTACAGCAAACATTGACCATATATTTGAATGTTGAGCAGCAATTTTTCATATTTTTCAGTGAATCACAATAAATAGTCACTTGTTTCATTCACTGAATGAATTAGTAGGTTTGAAGGAATCAGCTGACTGAATAACTCAGTGACTCACTTATAAAGACAATAAAGACAGTCCATTATCGCCACCTACTGGCATATTACCTTTAGAAAGCATACAGCTAACTGTTGTATAAATATATAGCCTATATATACTCTTAAATAAATATGAATATTAAATATATTTAAATATTTTGTATCTAAAAGTGATTAGATGTATGATTTTTGCCATACAAACAATAAAAACAGGTGAAGACTTACATAGACTTACATTGACTTACTGTATTGAAATTGAGTTTTTGACAGTCGAGCAACACCCTAGACCACCCAAAACACTTTAGCAACCACATAGCAACACTCTGGCAACCACACACAGAAACCGTAAAGATCTAGTCTTAAATAACTTTTCCAATTTGCTGGTTTTTATAAATACTGGAATATCATTGTGCATCAAAAGATAAAAAAAGAAACATTTAAATGATTTAGTCTGTAATAAATAATGTTTGATTTTTAGTTATGTAAGGTTTCTTGTCTAAGCTGACACATGTTTTCAGACTGCTGTAGATGTGGTATTGTCAGGCCCAAGCACTTTATTTGGGAATGTGTGAACTGTGGCCTTTTCTATCATGCTATGTGGACACATGTGTGAGTGTTTTATGGTGTTCGATGCCATTTCTTCTCTCACTCTGCACACCTGTGCACATCCACTGACACTGTGATTGACAGGTCATTTCATCAACATGGCACATGTGCTCGATACTCGTCTGATTGACATGTTCAGGCAGCTTTAGCCTTTGCCCCGTGCTCTGTGCCGCCCCCTATTACAGACCTGAGGTCAGCGTATCAAGACAAGAGTGGTCTTGAGTGGTCGTAAGGTGATGACACCCCCTTTTTTCATTTTCATGTGCCTTTTTGAGGTGGAAGGAGCAGGTTTATCAGATGGTGTAGACAGATGCTCACTGTTCGTAATCAACCCCACTAACATCTGACCTCACAGCTGGACTGCACAGACAACTAGATCAAGAAGCTGATATGTGTGTGTGTGTGCCTGCCTGTGTGAGCATGAAAGAAAGAGAGAAAAAGAGTCCTGTTGTAATGGTACTCAGAACAACAGTAAGATTAACTTACATTTCAGGTCGGAGCCATAGCTGTGTGGCCAAGTGCTCTGACATAAGGTGCGGTGCGGTGACACGGGCTCGAGGTCCTTTCCTGGTCCAATTCCCTTCTCTTCTCTCATTTCCTGTCTATCCTCCTACTGTCCTATCTAAACTAAGGCAAAAAGGCATATCTAAAAATAAAATAACTTACATTTTAGACACAATATTAATACAGTTACATTACAATTTTAGCTTGAAAATAGCTCCAAAGCCACAGCAAAACGTTTCACGTTTCCGAGCATCACGCAGTTGAGGTGTTTTGTTCCTGAATAAATCACTGTTTTTGAATGAGAGAATGATTTAGTGACTCATTCACAAAGACATAGAATATTGCTCTTACTATTTCTAGCATATCTTTTTATACAACAGAAACAGTAAGAGTAATATACTGTGCGGCAGAACCAACCTGATTTCCCCAAGAGCAACATTTTCCTGGATCAACATCTTTGTTGATCCTGGAACAACATTCCAATCAACCAATTAGATTTGAGGGACAAGTTTACAGTTTATGTCAAGTTCAGGCTTACAACCGGGGTTAGGTGCTTCTACGTCTGTGTTATTCACCTATCATTTCCCTCTGATTTTAGTGATAACTTATAAGCAGTGTTAGGTTTAGGGGTATAGGGATAAGGTTAGGATTAAATTTTCGGACAGGAATGTTGTTCCAGGATCAACAAAATATGTTGTTCCAGGAACGTGTCTAACTCTGCAAAATCAGGACGTGCGTACTAGGAGAGTCAATTTTCTGTTCCTGAGTCAATAAATGGTGCTGAATGAATCGTTTCAAAACTCAATGACTCAATTCTAAAGACTTCACTTGTCGCCGCCTTCTGGCATATCGCTGTAACCTGTAAAAAGTGTAACTGATTTATGTATGTTATGTTTATTTATGTTTCCTTTCTGGTATCTTTGTACATTTTATGCAAAAGATGCTCTGGCTTAAAGGGTTATTTCACCCAAAAATGAAAATTCTGTCATTAATTACTCACCCTTATGTCATTCTAAACCTGTAAGACCTTCGTTCATCTTCGAAACACAAATTAAGATATTTTTGATAAAATCCGATGGCTCAGTGAGGCCTCCGTTGCCAGCAAGATAATTAACACTTTCAGATGCCCAGAAAGCTACTAAAGACATATTTAAAACAGTTCATGTGACTACAGTGGTTCAACCTTAATGTTATGAAGCGACGAGAATACCAAAAAAACAAAATAACGACTTTATCCAACAATATCTAGTGATGGCCGATTTCAAAACACTGCTTCATGAAGCTTCGAAGCTTTACGAATCTTTTGTTTCGTATCAGTGGTTAAGAGTGTGTATCAAACTGCCAAAGTCACGCCCCCCCAGTGGTGAACCATTGAAATTTCAAAACATTTATGGCGTAACGAAGCCTCGTTTAATGAAATCATGTGACTTTGGCAGTTTGATACATGCTCCGAACCACTGATTTGAAACAAAAGATTCGTAAAGCTTCGAAGCTTCATGAAGCAGTGTTTTAAAATCGTTCATTACTAGATATTGTTGAATAAAGTCGTTATTTTGTTTTTTTGGCACACAAAAAGTATTCCCAACACTTCATAACATTAAGGTTGAACCATTGTAGTTACATGAACTGTTTTAAATATGTCTTTAGTAGCTTTCTGAGCATCTGAAAGTGTTAATTATCTTGGTGGCATTAGAGGCCTCACTGAGCCATCGGATTTTATCAAAAATATCTTAAATTGTGTTCCGAAGATGAACGAAGGTCTTACGGTTGTGGAACGACATGAGAGTTAGTAATTAATGACAGAATTTACATTTTTGAATGAACTAACCGTTTAAGCCAGTAAGAGATTTTATCATATATGTTAAAAAAACATAAATGCCTGGTTTCACAGACAGGGCTTAGATTAAGCCAGGATTAGGCCTTAATTCAATTAGGACATTTAAGTAACTTTTATAAACATGCCCTAGAAAAAAAACATTACTGGTGTGCATCTTGAGACAAAACCAATGCCACTGACATATTTTAAGATATGTCATTGCAAGTTGCTTTCAGTTAAAACAGCTCAAATATGCATTTTACTCTGTGACTAGGCTGGGGGATATTGTTTATGTCTATGGCTATACTTTTGAAACTTTTAATAATGGTGTTTTTCTATTCTACAATGCTTTGCCTCATAAACTTCTATTGTAAATGCAATACTTACAATAGACGTTTTTACAAATTGCATGCCAATAGAGCTTAACTTGTAATGAAACCATAGAAGTAAACTAAAAGGCACTGTCAGGACAGATCTGCCACAAGACGTATGAAGTATGACATTTTGTGTCAAATATGGTGTAACTCACAGTAGCCGTTTCATGACAAAAGTAATTATGTTTTTGTTAATGAACACAGTGTCTGTTATCCAACTAATCAGACCAGGTACCATTGAATCCTGTCTTTGACCTGACTATAAGACTATCTCTCATGGCCAGTGTCAAAGCACGCCCCTGCTCTCCTAAAAGTAACGAGCATTACTGAAACAGGGGTCATTCATCAGCACTTGGCTAAATGATGCAAGTGGTTCTTATTAGTGCAGTGCTGCAATGTTTTACCAAGGGTGGGGGGCCTCTTCCCCTGCGCTGTTCCAGATGTTTCCCTCTGGGATGGCGGGACGCTGGCTATCAGAGGAGCGTGACTAGGCTGGCCAGCCATCGTGAAATAATTGAGAATGACCGTTAAATGCCATTATTTATCGATTAGTTAATCTATAGTTTCCAATATCCTCTTCCATACCTTCCATACCTACTGAAATAATGCTCAAAGGTATAATGCACACCTCTGATGTTTACTAGAATTGTGACTACCTGAAATATGAGCTCTAATGCAGAGTGAACGATACCAAGCCACACACAATTTAAAGTAGTTAACTATAGTAATTTATAT
The DNA here is from genome assembly GCF_019924925.1 of Ctenopharyngodon idella. NCBI lineage: Eukaryota > Metazoa > Chordata > Actinopteri > Cypriniformes > Xenocyprididae > Ctenopharyngodon > Ctenopharyngodon idella. Next base: position 19,511,750 of record NC_067233.1, on the reverse strand, counting down.
GCGCATTTAGCAGATGCTTTTATCCAATGCAACTTACAATGCATTGAAGTATTTAATTCCTTGGGAATGGAACCCATGACATTGATGTTGTTTGTGCAATAGTTTTTGTAGTACAAAAAAAGTAGGAAAACTATTCAAATAATTATTTAACTTTAAAAGTGAAGCATTTAAGGGGGCAATATATTTTAATATACAGTTGCAAGAAAAAGTATGTGAACCACTTGCAGAATCTGTGAAAATGTTAATAATTTTAAGAAAATAAGGGAGATAAGTCAAAATGCATGTTATTTTTTATTTAGTACTGTCCTGAGTAAGATATTTTACATAAAAGATGTTTACATATAATCCACAAGACAAAAAAAAAAATAAAAAAATAGCTTAATTTATTAAAATAACCCCATTCATAAGTTTGTGAACCATTGATTCTTAATACTGCATGTGGTTACCTGGATGATCTACGACTGTTTTTTTGTTTTGTGATGGTTGTTCATGAGTTTGTCCTGAACAGTTAAACTGAGCTCTGTTCTTCAGAAAAAAATCTCCAGGTCCTGCAGATTCTTTAGTTTTCCAGCATTTTTTGCATATTTGAACCCTTTACAGCAGTGACTGAATGATTTTGAGATCCGTCTTTTCACACTGAGGACAACTGAGGGACTCAAACACAACTTTTAAAAAAGGTTCAAACATTCACTGATGCTCCAGAAAAAAACATGATGCATTAATAGATGGGGGGTGAAAACATTTATAATTTGAAGATCAAGGTAAATTGTATTTAATTTGTCTTCCGGGAAACATGCAAGTATCTTCTGTTGCTTCCGAAGGGCAGTACTAAATGTACTAAAATCAAATGAAAAAAAAAAAATGATATTCAAGCGAAATAAGAAAAATTTGGACCTCTTCATCCTGTTCAAAAGTTTTCACTCCCCAACTCTTAATGCATCGTGTTTCTTTCTGAAGCATCAATGAATGTTTGAACCTTTTTAATAGTTGTGTTTGAGTCCCTCAGTTGTCCTCCATGTGAAAAGATGGATCTCAAAATCATTCAGTCACTGTTGTAAAGGGTTCAAATATGCAAAAGATGGTGGAAAACTGAAGAATTTTTGGGATCTGGAGATTTTTTCTGAAGAACAGAGCTCAGTTTAACTGCTCAGAATAAACAAGGGACTCATGAACAACCATCACACAACAAAAAAACAGTCGTAGATCATCCAGGTAACCACACACAGTATTAAGAATCAATGGTTCACAAACTTTTGAACTGGGTCATATTTTAATAAATTCAGCTATTTTTTTGTCTTATGGATTATATGTAAACATCTTTTATGTAAAATATCTTACTCAGGACAGTACTAAATAAAAAATAACATGCATTTTGTATGATATCTCTTATTTTGTTAAACTTATTTTGTTATTTTGCACATTTTCACAGATTCTGCAAGTGGTTCACATACTTTTTCTTGCAACTGTATACAGTCAAACTAAAAATTATTCAGATGTTTTTGATATTTTTGATATATTTTTACTAGTGGGTACAGGACACTATAGTTTAGTAAACTGTGACATATTATACCCAAAAATTCTTCATACAGTGGACTACAAGTAAAATCGATAAAAATTTGGAACCAAAAATTATTCAGACACTTTGACCTGACCATGTTTTGCTTAAGTGTTATCTAATTAAGATAAATTTTTTCTTGTCATATTTTATTACCATTTTTTTAAACTATAGTGAATAAACTGTTTTAATGAATGAAATGTTCAGTCTGTCTGAATAAATTTTGGTTTGACTGTATATCAATGATACCGAATCATTTCTTTTAACAATTTGCTCAATTATTTTTCTGGAACACAAACAATAAGGGTCTCAAGGTTAAGGGTTACAAATATTAAAACTAGAAAACATTAATTTATAGCTGAAATTAGTTACAAAAAAACAAAACTATTGCAATGAACTGATTCACTAAAATGAATCAAATTTCCTAACACTGCTGGTTTATGTGAGTAACACTACTAGTTTTGAAAAAAAAAAGTCACAAGAAAAACATCAGTTTTTGTTTGAAATCATCGGAGCTACTGCCATGCTACTGAAAATTAGTAGCATGCATAACTACTTTTACTTAGTTACTTTCTAACACTGCTAACTTTGATATCAATTGTATACAGCTGAGCCATTTCACTAAACTAAATATTATGTAACGTGCAGAATGAAGTCATCTCATCTTGTTGTAGTAATCTAGTTATAGATCTTGTTATGTTTATGTATATATCTTGTTATGTTTGTGACAAAATGCTGTATTATGTAAGATCTTGCACCACAGCACTGTATGCATTTTTTTTTCTGCTGAAATTTGGCCCGGTACATTTGTCGTCCTAGTGACATGAAGGTAGCGCTCAAGTTTGGACTGTGCATTGGCTTCAAGGGTACTTATCATTGAGTAAATCTAAAAGTCCAAGTCAAAGGTCAGCTGAAGTAAATATTATTTAATTATCCCATTTAAAGGATGATAAACCCAATGTTATCACATGTAATAACGTTTTTTAAATTGTGTCCTCGTAAACTAAAAATGTGTTTAATTAATGTGTGTTTGATCTCTGCTGGACAGATGTGAGTAATTATTGTTATGTGGTGTGTTTGTGATGATATATGTCTGGGACAGCAGGGGGTTTCGGGTGTCTAAAGGGTCAGTGGGGTTATGCTAGCCATTGTTTGTGCATGATCCTGTTTAAAGGCTTGGAAGGACCAGCAGACCCAGAGCTGTAGCTCTGCTGAGTCCATCACCTATATCCCAACCACAATCATTTGTTACTGACAAGTTAAACCAGTTTTTGCATTTTATGTTCACCTGAGAATCATTTTTTTTCATATAAATGAAACATGAAGATTGTTCACTATATGTGTGAGAGTGGCCATTGTAGCCCCATCTCCTTCCTCGCCATGCAGATAAGCATTTCCTGTGTTCTCTTTTAAGAGATAATTGGCATTACCAAAAACTGATTTACATAGTAATTTGTAAGAGCAGGCCAAAGTTGAAAGCAAACACGGCATGAGCATTATCATACTATGATTTTGCCTTTGTTTTGAAGCAACATTTACGAAGCGTTCAGGTTAATAAGATCCATCTTTATCTTCACAATGAATGAAAAAATCAAACAGAATAGTTTTATGGCTTCTGCGTCCAAAAAAAATCAATTGGGTGAATCTCATATTCTCAATATCCAGATCATATTTCACCCTCAAATCCTAGAGAACTCTTTTGCATGTTTTTAAGATCACTAGGATATTTAGCATTATGAGATTATTTTCATGACAGTAAAGCACATTTGTTCCCAAAGTCTTAATAATGTGCAAAATCTTTTTCTTTACCATAAGAAAATTCGGTCATAATGTGACAAAATCCGAAGTGAGCTTGGTTTCAATAAAAGCACCCTTGGTGAGCATAAGTGACTTCTCTCAAAAACATTAGAAAATCTTACCAACCTTAAAGTTTTTGATGATAGTGTATTGATAAAGATCACAATCCTTGCTTCATTCATGGCTGATCCATCAGCAAGATGCAGAGGTGATTCTCTGGCAGCATTTTAAATCAATTTCCTTGAGAAGTTTCAGATGCAGTTACAATTACCTCTTCAAATACATTCCACAGGCGTTCCTCTGAGAAAGGCTGGATTCAGTGCGTGGTGATACCACAGGTTAAAATGAACACATTATTACACTGGGGGTCATCTTGCAAGAGCTTGTGGTTTTCAAGGGAGTTCTGGCCTTCTGGAAGGGTTGGGTGATGCAGATATCGTCTCAAACACGACGTGTTATGGGGACCTGTGAGATGGCTACGTGTGATAAGACAACGGTAAGTCGCTGGCCTTGGTTTCTCAACGTCAGGCAGACGAGACATTCAGGCAGCACCATTTGGTACTTATTTGTGAACTGTTAATGAGTAAAGGGTTTAAGTGTCACTTATGGCCTATGTAGCTTTATTAGAACCGCATGTGTCAGTTTCATATTCAGAGCTTTCTCAATTGCATTTTTATCAATGAGGAAAATCCAGATGCTCTGCAAGGTCCAGAAGAGGTATAATACTATATCCAGTTTGAACTGAAAAAAGATCTCTTCTTTGACGCTCCAAAAAGTGAAAACACATTGTGCAGGGCCTTTCGGAGTGAAAAGGGCTTCTGTGTTTTCTTTTCTTGCATTTAAATCGAGACTTCATCCATGAGGGACAAGAGAACTGGAGTTATTAGCGGTAACATTCAATCTGTCCCTATCCACTCACCCTAATGATTTCAGCTGGAAGTGAGACGTGGCTGGCACTGATTCTCATTTTTGTTGTGGTTGTGGGGATTGGATTTGCTGTGAAAACTCAAAAACCACATTTTCTGTATTGAATGTGATTTGATTTGCATTCAGACTTGAGTGAACTATACTAAGAAAGAAATGAATACAGTTTACACTCAATCATTTTAAAAGGATAGTTCACCCAAAAATGATAATTCTGCAACCATACTATAATTTTTTCAGTGTAACACACACACACACACACACACACACACAAATATTTTTTGAATAAACTTTACACAGCTCATTCCATACAAAGACAGATTATAAAACTGGTCCAAAAAAGCCACATGATAGCTTTTTGAAAAAAACTGAATGGCTTCAAAATAATTTGAAATATAGAGCATGACTTGTATAGACCCCTGACTTGTTCAGTTCTCATCTAATAGCGTCAGTGCAGTCAAATCGATAATATTGTTGAATATTAAGTGTCCCCAACTAAGCAAGCCGGCAATAGTGGCAAGGAACTCAAACTGCATCAGGTGACTCCATCAGGTGACAATGGAGAGAAAAAAACATGGGCCAGTTCTTCTCTGACCAATATTTCACAATATTGCTTTTTACTGCATTTTTAATCAAATAAATAAGACTGTAATGAAATAAATGACACTCTGTTCAAAAACATAAAAAAATCTTGCTGACCCCAAACTTTTGAACAGTAGTTTAGACCTATATATATTAAATAATTAAACAAAAAATATTAAATAAAAAAACTAAATATTAATAAAACTAGTAATAGTATTTCTATGATACTAAAAATTACACTGGTATGTACCATTTTTTTTATGGAACTTTTTTGGAGCTTGTTGCCCTCATCCTCATTCACTTTCATTGTATGGAAAAGAGCATTTTGGAAAACTCTGCTAAATGTTTCCTTTTGTGATTCATGGTCATATGTGACATGTGTTGGAACAACATGAGGGTGAGTAAATATTCATATAGGTGCCTATGGGGCAAAACTGTATTGTGGTAAAAATAGTTCAGTTTTATGACCCAAAATTCTCATTTATTTCCCTAATGTAAGCAATCCTACTTGTTTTTGTGAGTAAAACCATTTACTGTACGTAAATCTCACTGGGTTCGAGCCCTTTTGTTTTATTATGCACCTGTGGAAGTTTATAGAAATCTGCTCCAAGGAAAGAGAGCAAAGCCGAAAGCTTTCAAAAGTCACTCGTGCAGTATACCTGGAAGGAGACCAATCCATGCAAACAGGAACTTCTCACAAGTGCAAATAGCAACAATATCTTGACAGCTCTTGAGATGTTTTAATAAGGTTCCCTGGGAAAGTGTCTGTATTTGGCTGGTTTACTGTACATCATTTGTGAATGGTGGACTTCTGAGATGAGGAGACAAAATCTCCTGTCTGTGTTTGCATATTTATTTATTGCAGTTTAAAGTGCCCCTATTATGCTTTTTCGAATATTACCTTTCATACAGTATGTAAGCTGTTTGTGAATGTAAAAGCTTTGCAAGGTTTTAAAGATCAAAGTGCATAACAAATACAGTTATTGTCTCCTAAAAGAAAGAATGAGCCATTTTCAGCCGTTTTTTCTTTGAACGAACCGTTTTCAGACTCTTTAACAAATGAGATGATGTGCAATGTATATTATGTGAAAAATAAAGTGTTTTTTTTGACTTTTGATGCATGTAAATCTATTGTTGGAGACCTCCAAAGCAGGAAAAAACTATAAGCATAATGTAAATTAATTTTCCATTTGATGCATAAACAGTTTAAAGGTTTATGGAACACCATTTACTGTACACTATCAACAAGAAACATATCAAGTTCATTTATTTATCTATTTATTTTACTTTTTTATATTATTATTTGTGTAGTTTTTATTGATAACTGTTGTTTGCCCATTTTTATTGATATTTACCTTATTTTGAACCATACAAATCTGTCAATAATCATGGTAGTTGCAGGCGCAGAGGTAATAATCGACTCACACGCAAATCAGTTTGTATTTCAGGATCATTATCATTCAGCCGTGACCGAAAGTGGTGATATTTGAGTGGATGTGCTGTTTAGTCTATAATTATTTCTTTCATTTTCACCTGTTCGATTCATTTAGGTTTATTTGGATCGGTTACAAGCATGATAGGTGGGTACAATCCCAGTGACAGGGTAATCATCCAATCACAGCAACACAGAGGATAATCAGCCAATCAAAGCAACACAGAGGATAATCAGCCATCACAGTAACACAGAGGCACCACCCCCTTTTACGTGACTTTTCACCTATATTTATTCACAGTACACTTAAAGGGTTAGTTCACCTAAAAATGAAATTTCTGTCATTAATTACTCACCTTCATGGCGTTCCAAACCCGCAAGACCTTCGTTCTTCTTCGGAACACAAATTAAGATTTTTTTTTTTTATGAAATCCGAGGGTTTTTTTTTTATCCCCCATAGAAAGCAATGTAAGTACCACTGTCAAGGTACAGAAAGGTATTAAAGACATTGTTAAAATAATCATCGTGACTACAGTGGTTCAACCTTAATGTTATGAAGCGATGAAAATACTTTTTGTGTGCAAAAAAAAATGCTGTTTACGTCCAGTGCTTCCAGGTTCTACATCAGAATGCTTTATTAAACGAGAGCCAGCGCATGTTTGCTTTAATCAAATCAAAGCAGCCTTGGTGAGCTTAAGAGATTTTTTTTTTCCAAAAACATATAAAATGTAGTGACCTTAACCTTTTGAACGGTAGTGTACATGTAACGCAAGAAATGTAAATTTTGTCTGTAAGGAGATAAGATTTGTGATACTGAACTTTCCAGTTCCACCACAACATAATTTCACGTCTGTTACGTATCCAACAGACATAATATACAGCACCCTCCTACCCACAAAACATCAAAATTAATGACTACAGTGCATGATGAAAGGTGCTTTTCCTCGATTATTATATTATCACAGCCATATAGCTTTTATCTTCTTTTTATGTTTATTTGTGTTGCATTCAGTCACTTCATCACAACATCTATAGTATCTTTTGAAGTAGGCAAATGTCAGCAGATGGTTCCATTTTCACAGAGGCATCTTTCAGCTCTCTCTTATTTTCTCTAGTCAGGGAGGAGCAGGAATCATTTGCAGTGACCATGTATCTGCATGCAAAGGTGATGCTTTGTGGTGGTGTGCGTGGATGCATGTCTGTGTGCGTGCGTTGAAAAAGTGAGTTCTTTCTAAATTGGCCTCTCCTTGGCATGTTTTTGATGTTGAAGCAGAAACAGGTTTGACTGAGGATGAGGTGCAGGGCTAACAGTGAACCTTCCCACCTGCAGAACATGATCTTTCAGATTCAAAGGATGGTTTCGATTTCCTCAAAATAACTGTAGGCCATGTAACATGGGTCACAAAAAGTCTGAAATCATCAACACTTAAAAGCAAAGTATATACATTTCAAAAAGCAAGTGAGAAAACAGCTTTTGGGGTGAAACTCATGAAAACATGGCCAGATCAAACTTTACCACACAATCGAGACATAAAAGAAATAAGAAAACAAATCAGAAATTCTATTTTGAAGATCATGAAGATAATGATTTCTTTTTAAAGATTCACATAAAACTCTGTAGACACAATGGTGATTAAAAAAATAGATAGTGTAGAAGCCATTTTTACTTGGAAATTGGCAGTAAATTTCAAAAATATATAAGATATACACTGTGTTCCAAATTATTATGCAAGTGACATATCAGTAGGATTTCAGTACAATAAGCATTCAGATTTTAGTTTTTCTAAGAAAGTGTTTGTTTGTTTATTTATCCATGTCTTTTTAGATAACTGGTATCAATCTCAGACAAAATAATTTGCCAGGTCTACTTAGGTAAATGGAAACCCTACTTAGAGGTTGTTCCACATTATTAAGCAAGTCACAGTTCTCATGCAATATGGGGAAGAAGAAAGATCTTTCTGAAGATGAAAAGCATGAAATGGTGCAATGTTGTGCAAAAGGCATGAAAACAACTAATATTGTGTGAAAACTGAATGGAGGTTATCGAATTATCATAAGATTTGTGAGTGATTTAGAGCACAGCAGAACTCTTATTAAGGAAAGTTCCTGTCAAAAAAAGTAATTGTATTAAAAGGGCAGCTATAAAAGAAAGCCAGTGTTGAGCAGCAAACAGGTATTTGAAGCTGCTGGTGTCTCTGGGACCTCTCCATGCAGGCTGGCAGTTGTGCATAAAGATGCATTTCAGCCACTCCTAACCAAAAGCTCACAAAGAGAAACATTTACAGTGGGTTTAGAAATACATAAAGACTCATTTTTAAATAGTTTTATTCACTGACGAATTCCATACTACAATGGATGGTCTAAATGGATGGATTTCTGGATGGTTGGTGAATGGCCACCACGTTCCAACAAGATGTCAGCAGGGAGCTGGTGGGTGATGATTTGGGCTGGAATATTGGGAAGTGAGATGGAAGGTCCCTTTAGGGTCTCTGAGGGTGTCAAAATGACTTCATCAAGATATGTGGAGTTCATAACTGGCCATTTTCAGCTATGGTATAAAAAGAAGGATAGTGCCTTCTGAAATACAATGCACTATGCACTATCCCATGCTACAAAAAAAAACACCACAGCAATAATATTGTTTGAAAATGTATTTCTAAACCCACTTTAAATGTTTCTCTTTGTGAGGTTTGGTTAGTGGTGGCTAAAATGCAATTTTACACATAACTGCCAGCCTGCATGGAGAGGTTCTCAAGACTCCAGAGACACCAGCAGCTTCAAATACCTGTTTGCTGCTCAACACTGGCTTTTTTATAGCTGCCCTTTTAATACAATTAACTTGTTTGACAGAAACTTTCCTTAATAAGCCTTTATCTGACCGAGTTCTGCTGTGCTCTAAATCACTCACAAATCTTATGATAGTTCAATAATCTGCATTCAGTTTTCACACAATATTAGTTGTTTTCATGCCTTTTGCACAACATTGCACCATTTCATTCTTTTCATCTTCAGAAAGATCTTTCTTCTTCCCCATATTGCATGTGAACTGTGAATTGCTTAATAATGTGGAACAACCTCTAAGTAGGGTTTCCATTTACCTAAGTAGACCTGGTAAATTATTTTGTCTGTGATTGATACCAGTTATCTAAAAAGACATGGATAAATAAACAAACAAACACTTTCTTAGAAAAACTAAAATCTGAATGTTTATTGCACTGAAATCCTACTGATATGTCACTTGCATAATAATTTGGAACACAGTGTACTTTATGAATAATGTACAAATTAAATAATATGCCTAGTTCTATCATGAAACTCTAGATGGCGCAGGCTGATAGGTCTCAGCGTTAACTACTTGGACAAACTGATTGGTTCATGTCACATTTGCAGCCAATGAGCTTGCTGCTCACAACATTTAAATGGCTGTTTGGCATTCACTGTAGCAGTTTGCAGCACACTTTCAGAATTCCTCTGAAACCCTCCACCTTCCCCAGCTCCACCTATATAGATCTGCTATGGGTAATTTTATTTATGCTATATTTGTGCAGCAGCAGTACATCTTACATAAGCACAGCAGTGTATCAGCGTATGTATTGGCAGTAGCAAGTTCCTGTACTTGGTCTGCAGCAGCAGCAATAATCATTACCATGTTAAAATCCTCTGAGAATTCTCATGATAGAAATATCATTTTGTTTCACATAATAATTTCTCAAAACAAATTTTTTGTTGCATTATGGTAAAAAAAAAATTGTAATTTGTTTTTAAAAATAATCTTAAAAATAAAGAAAAAAATTTAGCTATTATTACTTATTGTCGTCAATATTGTCATGCATATTCCAGATTTTAAAAAATGATGGTATGGAATATGGACATTTTGTCTGGAAGATTTAGTATTTATGCTGACTTTTTTTTTTTTTTTTTTTGTAATTTCAACAACCATATATATCCGTATGCTCTTTAGTTCATTAATGAGGAGAGTGATGCTATGTTGCGTAAGATGCCCTGGAATTTTTCCCTATATTATGTTTCACATTTGTAGACCAGATATAGGATGTAAATTTATGTGTAGCTTTCTTGAAATCACTCTAGCCCTGAGCGAGAATATTATTGTTTTCATTGGAGCGGGAAATTTTCATCCCATAGGGACATATCTTATTTTTCTACTAAATTCAGTGCCATATTTAATGAAATGGATCCGCATGAAGGCAGCAGCATAAGAAGCGCTGTGTTTAACCTCTCTTTTGTCCGTGGTGAACTCTACTGTTTAGCAAGGGAATGCTGGGTAAACATGTGCCGTCCAGGGAGAGAGTATCGACCATGACTGTTGGATTTAATGTAGAACTAGGGCATATTCATCGCAACTGCAGCCAAAACTCCAAACTGACAGGTATTATTATAGCAACCAACAATTGATCACAATTTTGTAAAATTATACCTCATTGTCTTAAAGGGACCGTTTAGCCAAAAATGAAAATCCTGTCATCATTTACTCACTCTCTTGTTGTTCCAAACCTGACATTCCTTCTTCTGTAAAATAGAAAAGAAGATGTAGTTGGTTGCTGTTTTCCATGCAGTTACAAGCTTTTTAAGCCTCAAAAAAATCCCACAAGCTACTCAATCTTCTGTCATTACAAAATTTTGGTCAATCAGCTTTCCTCAGGCTTGACTGAAATATTGCAAATTGAAATTTTGTAATGATGCAAGTTTAGTACTGTGCAGGATTTTGTCATGTTTTCCTTTCCAAAAAGATGCAAAAACACCACAAAAATATCCATACGACTTGTGCACTATATTCCAAGTCATACAAAAGCTTTGTCATTTGTTGTGTTTCAAAAAAGAAAGTCATTTGTAACTACAAAAGTCCCTTTTTCAAGGTGATCTGTTCCTTTAAGATGGTCTAAACCCAGTAATGTTTATTAGAAACTCTGTCTTAATTATCCTGTCTGGTTTCACATCAATGGAGTGATTCAGATATACTCCAGGGGGCCAATCCTGTTTTTTTTTTTTTTTGTTTTTTAGACATAAGAGAGGTTTAGACAGATCAGTCCAATGGCTACACTTTGTATATTCTGATCTAACCTCACAGACGCTTCCATCTTTTCTGCTCAGTCCGGTGGAGTCCTGCCAGCAATCTGATTGGCCTGAAATCCAGCTTAGTGTGGAGTTGATGCTCATTTCCTGTTCCTCTCACACCTCACTGCACTTCCCTTTATGACATCAGCTGTTTTCCTCTCCCTTCCCCTTCACTGAGCAGCAGTGATAAACTGGGACAGGATTACAGGGGCAGACACAGGGTCAAAGGTCGCCATGTCTGTGACTCATGTTGATTTGGTTTTTGCAGGGAGTGTGAATAAATGCCACTATGGCTCAGTGGGAAGTTGTTGCATGATGAAGGTTCATTTAATATTGTCAAAGCCTGCAGGTCGTGGAGGTTGAGGAAAAGGTTTGGCTTAGATTTAGACCCACAGGTCTTGCGGTGTGCTGTCAGCATGGGAGGTGTACAGCGACAATATAATTTAGCAGCTTGGAAGAAAAAGACATATGTTAAAACACAGACACTGTGACATTTTTCAGTTTGTTCTATGGTCTTTTTCTAACTTTAGACAAACATTGTTAACTGAGAGCTCCTTCTGTTGCTTTGTTCTCTCACAATGCACATTTAAGAGGAAAAAAATAAATAAATCTTGCAATACAAATAATAGGGAATTGTTAGGCATAAGGACAGAAAGCAGAATGAACATTTCCAGTAAGAACGCAAAATTCATCCAAGACATTTGGAAAAAAAGCATTGAATATGCACAATTTAACTGATCTTTGATTTAACACTTGCAGTATTATGCTGTTCTCAAATGTGTGCTTTTATCAGATCTGCACATACATGTAATGTTTATCCTTCAGGACTTTGTTGAAGGCATTAACAGGAAGGATACTCCTATAGGGTGCCTCACTCTCGCCACCGTGGAGACTGGATGATTTTTACTAGATTTTTAAAACATTTTTGATAAAGAAGAAACGTGAGTGGGGCTCACAGGCCCAATTTAAAAGAACAGCACACCGGCAGAAGTAATGATTATGAATGCATCCAGGAAAAACAGCAAATTTAAAATTTTAAATAATTTTAATAATTAATTGATAAACTAGCATTTTCTGTATTTTCGGTTGCAATGATGAAAACGATGATGCTGACTCATCATCTCCGCAGTACCTAGTGCACGCACCTATGCACGTTTCATGTGGATTACATAACCTGAGAATATTTGTTTTCCATTTGAACTGGTTCATTTAAAAGTAGGCATTTCGCTTTCTATATATTTTTTTCATGTCTGTAAGGCAAGTTTACATGGAGTTTCGGTTCTTTTTTTTTTTTTTGGCTCGCACCATTTTCTTTCATCATTTTACAAAAGGAAAATGTTTTGTTGTTATTGTGAGTGCACACAAATAAAAGACTCTTCACAAATTCAAAAGATGTATTACTCTTATCTGTATGATCAAAAATGATGGAGGAATTTAAGTGCAAGTGATCACACTGGCGCCTCCATGCAGTAAGTGCGCTACTATTCAGCTTTCACACTCCACACAAATACTTGAATAGCCCACATTTTTCTAGGTTAATGTTAAAGCAAGCAGCATGTAAAGTTGCTGCTACTTACATGTTTGAGAGAATAAGCCATATTTGAGGTCGATGAATGATAGGCAAGTGTTTGGATGTCCAGCTGTTAATGATCTGTCCGTCACAGACTGCGTGACTTCACCACTTCCTGTGGATTTTGTTCCTGCGACTAAGCGACTAATAAAATTTTGGTCAACTAAGCCTCTTCTCGTCGATAAACGGTTAGTCGACTATTAGGGGGGCAGCCCTACTGATGTCTATATGTGATTCATATTTTTTTTTTACCCATTTAATCTTCTGTAAGGCAAAACTGTTCAAAATATTGGCGTCAGTAAGATTATTTTTTAAAGAAATTAATTATTCGGAGTGTCTATTTATACCAAGTGCAAATAGCCTGCCTTGTTGGCAGAGGCTATTTACACTAACTCTGTCCACCAATGTCTGCTTGAGCCAGGAAATTACAAAAGAAAGAATGTTGATTTTGTAACGACCTAACCAACCCAAGTTCAAATCCGTCTTTTACCGGGCTCATTTTTGTTTCATTTAAATAAAAATTAAGAAAATATTTGAAAAAAGAATGCTTAATGGGTATTCAGTAGTGGGAATAAAGTGTTTAATGGGTAGGGTTAAGGGTAGGTGTAGGGGTGAGCTTTAGGGATAGGGACAAGTAATGTCCCAATAAGGCGGCATGGCATTTTATAATATACTACAATATACTGAGGTGCAAATAATATCTGCCACTATTTGCACTAAGTATAAATAGCATCTAACAACTATTTACACTTAGTGTAAATAAAATAGGCCTACTGCTGTTTTCACCCAGTGTAAATAGCATCTATCACTAATTACACTTAGTTTAAAGTAAATACTTTTGTCGCTATTTATACCTAGTGTAAATAGCATCTACTGATATTTGCACTTAGTGCAAATCCATTGCCTTAATTATTTTATTATTCAAAAGTGACTGAAAGTTAAAAGAAAATAGCATTTATTTGAAATTATTATATATCAAATAATCCTGAAAAAACATTAAGCAGCACAACGAATAATAATAAATGATTCTTGAGCAGCAAATATATTAGAATGATTTCTGAAGGATCATGTGACACTGAAGACTGGAGTGATGATGCTGAAAATTCAGATTTGCATCACAGGAATAAATTATATTTTAAAACATTCAAATAGAAAGAAGTTATTTTAAATTGTAAACATATTTCACATTATTACTATTTTTACTGTATTTTTGATCAAATAAATGCAGCGTGAGCATAATAGACTTCTTTAAAAAATATGAATATAATATAATATAATATAATATAATATAATATAATATAATATAATATAATATTTGCAATTTATATAATATAAAAAATTATTAGTTAGAATACATGATTGTTGGCAGAATACATGATGCATTGATGGCTGTCAATGGAAAAATCATGCTCCCAGAATGACGTAGTTACAGCCTCTAGACTAACCAGCCAAATTTTGACCTTTTTTTTTTTTTAAACACAGAGAAGCTGTGAATGTACACAACCTGATTTCCATTTGTTTAGTATTTGTGTGAAAGTCAACGATCCTTTTTTGGCTAGAGAAGAGAGGCTGTTTATTTTCGTAGAATCGTCTTAGTGAGTCAGTGGGGTTTTTCTCAACACTGCACTCATTTTAGAGGGATAAATTTGGAGCGCATTTGTATTTTCCTGTTTGTGCGTCGATGTTTGTGTTGCACCTGTGCCAGCGTCGACCAGAGCCAGGTGCACTTCAGACAAAACCTCTTCAACTCAAGAGATCTCTCACCGTCTTCTCAGGCTGCTCCTCTGGCTCCAGTCACGTTATCTAGTGGCAGATTAGAGCTCAGGAAGAAGCCACTGTTTAAATGTTTTAAAACTATTTCTGTTTAACAGCGGTTTTACCAGTGCATGCAGAATTTTAACACACAGCCTAAACAAAATCAGGTTTTAAAGTAGCTTTTCTTTCCAGCAGACTTGTTCATCGTCCTCATTATGTTTACTAATGAGAAAAGACCTCTTTGCATTGTTTTTCTTTACTCAGGCATGTTTTGTTGTGTCTTGACCTTTAACTTGACTTCTTTTGTGCTTGAAAATGATTGCTGGTTTACAGCAAATAACATAAAAGTGTTTATTGAATACCCAAGCTTTGTGTTCTTCTGTTTATCCATGTATTTATCTTGTGTTTTGGACGTATCTTTCCAAGATGCTGTTAATATAAATACTCGGTTCTGTTTTGCAATGCGCTGTTCTCTTTAAACGCGTCTGGGCGAATATCCATTCTGCAATAGAAAGTGCTGCCAAGAGTAATTTCATGCAATACTATGATTGTCCTATAGTGGAACACAGACCTTTTCTAGAACAACCTTTATATTATATGTTGATTCCTCCTGTTATAATGTTTTAGTCATAAACATAAATGGTCTTGTGCATCATTTTTTATGCAGAGTACTTAAGCTTACTTGGCTTAAATACAATTTCTGTGCTGGTCTTTTGTGTATGTGTATCCGTGTGAGTGCATCTTGTGGTGTCTTATTGTACTGTAGATATATTGTTCCCCGTGCTGAAATCTGCATGGAAGTATAGTGTGGTTTTTCAAAGATGAGAAGATATTGATGGCCACCACTTACTCACCCTCCCCAACCAAAAAAAAAAAAAAAAAAAAGTTATTCCCAAGCCAGGCTATTTATTTATCCAAACAGAGCTCCGAATATGTCTTGAAATACAGGGAAATTAAGACCAGGCCTTTGATTCAGCGGTTGAGGTAATTGTTTGCATCATGGTATTCCTTCTGTACTTGTTTGTTTGTAGGTTTGAGAGAATTGAGGAAGAAACACACGCTACTTTCCCCAGTGTACCTTCAACCATCATGAGTGTCTGGATTCAGTTCAGCCTTTGGTCTGGTCTTGTATATCAGTCTGTCACAGCAAATCATCCTTTTTTTTTTGGTGAAGCATATGATGGGAATTGTTCAGCTCTTTTGTTTGCATCTCCGCACTAACAATAGGGATACATCTGTCCGCAGAGCTTTTTCAAGTTCTAAAAAGGCTCAAAATACATTTTGATGAGAAGAAAATGCATTGTTGAAAGCACTGTGATTATATTGGTTTTATCGGGTTATTATAGTTAACTAAAGCTATAACTAAAACCATAAAAATAACAGTGCACTCTTCAATGAATGAGTATATGAGTTAATTAGATAATTATATTTGAACATTTTTATTAAATATGTAATATTTATTAAATAAAAATAATGAAAATGTATACAAATACAGTATATATATATTTGTTTTTGTAGCTATATTTACAAGTGTCAAGTGTTACAATAGACCTATAACAGGAAAAAGTGAGAGCACACTGCATATAGCTTTAATACATGTTAATATTACCAAACAGTTTTGCTTTATATGATATTAATTCTTTTAGCAGTCAGGAATAATATGTGTAAAAAGCTGAAGACAGTCAAAGCCCGAGTTCAACAGATCCTGTTATGTTTTTAGACTGTAGGATTAAAACCAGGGTGAATTAGTGGCCTTCCGCTATCCGGGTCAGTTTGTTTAGCGCTGTCAAAACTATCCTGCCTGTGTTCCCTGAGCTTAACTAAACCAGTTTGGGAGAGCAGAGTCAGCAAAGAGAGTCAGATGGTTGTAGTTTGCTACAGAAATGCTCTGATAAAGCTTGGATGCAACACTTTCACTTAACACCTCCTGTTGGAAATATCACCATTCCTAAACTCTGCCAAAACTATTTCATGTTTATTTTGGGCTTAACTAGATGCAACATGTGACAAGGCTTGTTACTGGCTGGAACAAGACATTTTACTGGACACAAGGGTTCTCTTTATGTAAGCCCCGCCCACCATGAAATCTCATTGGACTCAACATAGCTTTACATTACACATCAAATACATTTTGATTGACTGGGATTATGTCATTTCACACAGCTTTTTTGCTTTCATTAAGGGCAGAAAATTTACTGGACCCTGGAAATGTCTTGGTTAGGACACAGTGTACTAAATTAGTGTGGTTGTATCACAACGGATATAGCATGACAAATTTTTGAACCATATGTAACTTTTCGATTACCATTTACAGTCTTTAAATATTTATGTGGCAATTAATATTGACTATCGCCGAGCAATTCTAAACAGTCTGCTGGCGAAGCTCTTTGAAGTGTAATCTCGCCATGTCATGATTCTCAGGATCTCTCAGCCAAGATCAAAGACAGGTCCTTGGCATGTTTTCTTCTTCATTGATCATATTCGGAGGGGCATAAAATGAAAATGAAAGATCTCTTTCCAATCAGCACAGTAAATTCCATAGGGGTTGATGAGGGAGTCCCTGTTTGGGGCAGCCAGATGTGCCATATGTTTTGAAAAACCTGTAAGACAATTGTCAGCCCAGCTGCTGCCGAACACAAGGCACGTGGCAACCACCCGAGCTGCCAGAAAGTCAGACAAGAGACATCCGCACACATGTGTAGATATCAACTCCAATACAGGTACTGCATGTTACATAGAAACCAGCCATAGCGTGTCAGCTAAAGGACTGTAGGAAATCTGGTTTGAATGCCTTTGTCTCATTTCTGCATTAATCTCATCCAAAAATTTTCAGGTCGTATTTCAAACCAAAGCCTATTTTAGGACTATCAAGACAACTATTTCATGACAATTAAGGATATTTTCCCCTTAAATATATATATATATATATATATATATGACCTGGGACCACCCTGGACCACAAAACCAGTCATAAGTCGCACGGGAATACTTGTAGCCAACAATAAATTATATATATATAGAGTCATATATAAGTCTCCATTTTCTATGAACAAAATAGAATTTCTAGTTTCACTTTTGTTTTTTAAGGTGAATTATGGACTAGACATTTCTTGACAGGTTTAGTTCAATTCATCCTTCTGGTTTTCTCTCTCTGGTTTCATTTTCCATTTTCCTCATGAGACTAAAGATAGACGGATTGGTATTTCATTCCTAAATGTGCTTTAATCAAAGACAGACTTGTGTAGTTCTGCTCTCGTAGTGTCCTTATCATTTCCCCTCTGGTTTATTCTTATCAAGAATTTGATTTTATGGACATCTAACCAAATGTATTCTCATGGTAGGCTTTAGTTTGGTTCTGATCAAGCATCACATCCACGACTTTGTGACCACATTGACCCAGCGTCGCATCTGCTGAGAATCCAACTCCATCCAGCTCATGCTTGTTTTTGCAGACTACAAACAGACCAACGGATTTCTCTGTACTTGAAGTAAACTTCTCAGAAGAGCACCACGTAATGTCCTAACAGTGAGCAGACCCTTCAAGACTCACAAATTGTCCTGAGCGTGTTTGTTCCTGGCTGGACAGGCTGATTTGGTATGAGAGAACATTGTTTTATTAATTTAACTTGAGATGGAACTAATTTACAGCTATATACCCTGCTGAAAAATCCAGCATTGCTGATCACCAGCATAAGGTACACTCTTAGAAAAAGTTTCAGTGAGGTTCTATATAGAACCCTTGGGTTCTTCACTCAATTTTTAAGAACACTTTATGCCAAAAATGTTTCTATGTAAGGAGAAATGTCTTAAATTAATGCATAATACTTTCAAGTATAATGGGTTGTTTCAAATTTTTCTAGCGATAAAGTATGTTTACGAACTGTTTCATTCATAAAATGTAATCAAAATAAAAAATGAATTATGCTAGTAGACCAGCTACACCAGCTCAGTTTTGCTTGAGAACAGCAGGACTATACCAGCTCTATACCTGCTCTAACCAGCATAAACCACTTTAGACTGACATGGAATTCATGCTGGTTTACAGTATGATGGATTTTTCAGCAGGGTAACCAAACCACATATTCATATTGATATCTTTATTTCCATTCAAGAGGACAACAAAAAACCTCATTGAATTCCTGTATTTACTTTAGCTTCAGTCTTTAATCGCATGATGTGGACCGTGTGCTCTCATTAACGTAAAATAGGCCTGTCCAAAGGCCTGTCAGTTCACATTTGCATTGCCAACTCCAAACTCTACCTCAGTGGCAGTTAGCGGGACCACCGTAGTGGCACTCGCTACTCGTCCAGAGCCGCCACTCTTCTCGCAGTCTGCTCCACATTACGACTCTGAACCCCCCATTGTGTTTAGCCTACACCAGAGCACAAAAGAGTCCTGCGAAATAGGACACATATTGTGCAATGTTGTTTTAGCCCACTGGGGAGAGGAACTTCAAGTGATAAAATCTCCAGGGCCTGGCTTATTTAGGGTTATTGGCCTGGTGCATTGAAACGCTGTTGTTGTTCTTGTGTGTGCGTGCACTTGTGTATGGGTGTTTTTCTAACTATGGGTACTTTTATATCTCAGGGGTGGATTTTCATTAAAACTAACTTTTCTTTTTGTTTTGTTAATACTGTCTTGGTTTTTATTATTTATTTTTGCTACATTTAGATTTACAATTTTATTTTGTTTCAATTCCAACTGTTTCAACAGTTGTCCAGCAATTTTGCACAAATAGATTTTTTTTTTTTAAAAGTGCTTGCCAAGGAACTAGCAGTTAAGAGACTAGAAAATTAAACGGGACCTAGTATGCCCTTTTTCACAAGATGTAAAATAAGTCTCTGGTGTCCCCAGAATGTGTCTGTGAAGTTTCAGCTCAAAATACCCCACAGATCATTTATTATATAGCTCAAATTATATAGACAAATTTGCCCCTATTTGGGTGTGAGCAAAAACACGTGTTTTTGTGTGTGTCCTTTTAAATGCAAATGAGCTGCTGCTCCCAGCCCGCTTTCTAAAGAGGGCAGAGCTTTACCAGCTCATGCTTAGATTGCTCAAAAACAACAAAGCTGGGGAATCTCACGCAGCCAAAATGAAGATTGTCAGTAATGGTGTTCAGCCTTACATTGTTCAAACTGGAGTCGAACACTGATGTAGAGACTCAGGAAGAAGTTACAACTTTTAGAATGCAACTGGACGTTTCTGAATGGTTAGTGGATAATTTATGTGGTTGCTGTGGAGCTGATTCAACTCATTGACCAGCATGTGCCTTCATGTTAATCTTTTGTGCAAATCCAGCATTGAATTGACCCTTGTTTGTGAAGCAGTCCAGCGTAAAATGACATCACATTAGTAGTATAAGTTGTTTTGTGGGTGAGTCATAAGTAACACGGATACATTTCTGTCAAACTCAACTTCTGTTTGTGCTAGCATAAAATAATAGAGCATATTGAGGCTAAGGGAAAGCACATGAAAAGTGGAGCTGCCTGAACCAAAGAAACACATTGCATGACTTAAAAATACTTACATTTTCTTCATCTGCAACTTTACGAAAACAAAATGGCGGCGCCGTGAGTGGAAACGTGCAGATTAAGGGGCGGTAATATTATAATAAGATCCCCTTTCTCCATCACTAGGGGAGCGAAATCTGAGCGGCTCGTTTTTTCACACGCTTGCAGAGAAAGGCTTACCAAAACAAAGTTACTGGGTTGTCCTTTTTCAAGTTTTCTGGGTTGGTAGATGCACCGGGGACCCAATTATAGCACCAAAAAAGTCGGATTTTCATGATATGTCCCCTTTAAGTTAAATATCACTTATTTTAATATTTTTTCTGTATTTCCAGTCACGCTATAAGTTACTAAGCTAAGTAATTTTGTCATATGCAAAAAAAATAAAATAAAATAAAAAGATTTCAACTTTTTTTATTTTTGTTTTTTTTAAAAATACTTTTCAAATTTTATTCTGTTTTATCATTATAAAAGAACCAGGCGTTCCATTTTAAAATCCATCATAATGGATTTTAAAACTATGAAATATTAAATATGAAATATGAAATATTAACATTTTTACAATTTAATAATCTAAAAAGAGAATGCATGAATGAATGAAATTTTTGTTTCTACATAAATTCCAACCGTTCCAGTAATTGTCCAATAATTTTGCACAAATAAATTTTTTCAAAAGAAATTACCGATCACTAACAGTGAAGGGAAGTGATTGGTGAAGAAAGTAAAAAAAAAAAAAAAAAGGTAAATATAACTTATTTTAATCATTGTCCTTGCATTTCCAGTCAACTTGTGATTTGTCATATTATGCAACAAAAAAAAAAAAAAAAAAAATCCATTGTGTGTATTTAAAACATTAACCTAACATGACAAGGTCTGTATTTTAATGTTTTAAATGTAATTCCCACATCTGTCATTTCCATCTCAGAGTACTACTAGACACAATTCATACTTTGAGATGTGGTGGAAATGACATTTGTTCAGTCAGAAGATTGAGGATTCAGAAAAATTACTTCTCTAGTGATGCATGTATGTTTACTATTGGAGTTATAGCAGATAAATGAATGAATCTGGTGAGAGTGTGTTTTAAGGGAGATTATTAAATGTCCACAGGCCCAAACGTGCCCTTAGTTAAAGAAAAACACCCATATTTGTGCATTCATGTGCATAGATTCATAGCTCAATCCAGTGGTTTGTAATTGGTTTTGTGTATGCATATGTATAGGGTGTGTGTTGTTATAATAGCCTCTGGCTTGAATTAGTTTCAGCTTCAGATGGCGAGCATGTTCAAAGTGTTCTGCATTGAAGTCTTGATGATCCATGTGTGGTTAAAACACAGTCAAAATAGAATGATACCAGATCCACAGCACTGCTGTTCCTGAGCTGGGCAGATAATTTGATTTCTGAGGGGGGGAATAATGATGCATGGCTGTGATGCACATCACACTGTAGGATATTCTGAAACTAAAGATGCAAGCGGGGCAGTTGATGAAAGGTTGAGGGATGAAGGTAGAAGTGAAGGAAGAAATAGGGACAGATTGAGCTCTTCCTACTCTGCCTCTTGCTGTCTGTCTGTCTATTTTAGTTTCTCTCGCTATTGTTCTGTGCTTGCGATTGTGTTTTGCAGTGGAAAGTTTGTATAAAGCATATAATCTGTGGCTCATGTTCTTTTTTTAAACTTTACCCAAGCTGTTTTTTATACAGTTTAGAGGTTATACATTTATCATTGGAAAAACAGCAATAAAAAATTTGCTGCATATCCAAATACAAATATGTTTTTAATAGCAATTCATTTTTATGGTAATTTAGATGTCTATGCCGCCCATATGTATGAGCATTGCTGGTCAGCTTCTGATGAAGACAAGATGTTTGTAATCACAAAATTATACAGAGAAAGAAAAAAGATGTTTACTTGGAAATTTTTCATGCGTACTATGTTGTTATTGTCCTGACGATGAATTGAACATTTTTGATGTGTGATATTACAATGAGAAACATTTGTCAGCACAGCACCGTTTCTGATCACCCTGTTGGGTTTTAGTTTGCAGTGATGTGGTTTCATTCTTATATTTTTGAGCTTTTTGACCATTTCAATGATATGGCGACGACAAGAAATGCTGGGAAAAAGTAAAAGTGGAATTGGTATGTGAAAAGAGAGTATCAAGGCTTTACTTAATAGACACCATAAGCACAACTCCAGAAAACATAGAATTTTGCAAAGAATTTAACAATTATTCCATGAAAATCTGTATGACAAAGACTTCCTTTTTTAAAATCAGTCTTGTGGAAACCCAAACTTAAGATGTCTGCACAAGTCTTCAGTCCAATACCTTAAAAAGATGTGCCTCAAAGCCACGATTTACTGACTGTGTCGAGCAACGTTCCATTTCAGGTTGAAAATTTGCCCAGGATTCAATTTACATTTACAAAAAGCAGATTTTCAGGTTATGAATTAAATTCAGTCTGAGTTGAATAAATCTCTAAAAGCTGAATGCGGATTGGGCTTTTCATTGTGTATTCCATATCACTGCTATGAACGGCTCATGTCACTGCAATGCAGCTTTGCATTATGGGCCGTGCCAGAGCTTGTGCTAGAGACCCTCTGGAGTCAGAGGTGGTCTTATGGACCTTCACATCAGAGTCGTCCAGCTGGGTCTGCAGAAGCCCTTCAAAGATAAACACATAAAAGTCAGTGTTGGACGGAGAGAGTGCAGAAGAACGCAGCCCAGGGGTGGGATGCCGAGTGGAAAGAAGGATTTGAAGGTTTGCAGAAAGCAGGAGATGTCAAAGAGTAGGTATCATGGGAATTTGGGGGTAGACCGAACAGGATACGCAAGAAAGGAGGGAGGGGAGTTAGATCCTGAATAAACAACAATGGTGTTTGATTTGGATGTGATGTTCATCTTCTCTACAGACGTGAGGCGTTTGCTTGATAATATTTGATCGCAGAGCCCACAACACTCTGAAAACGAAGGAGAAGCCAAATGAAGAAAAAATACACAATGTCAGAACTAATTTTCTTGTAATGAAACAGAATGAACAACTAATCAAATTTAAAAATAAACTGAGAGAAAATAGTGAGGTTTTGTAAACAACCTTGGTGAAATGTACATTTTTTTTGTACTACAAAAAATAATATTCGTAATCAGTATTTTTGTATTGTTTTCCGGTAAAAATAGCTAAACATCCTTAAAACAAGATGCATTTAGAAGCAAAATGTTGTAAGACATTAAGAGTTTGTTTTTCTTACTTCACTGGCGAATTTCTTGTTTTCATCACATTTTTTTTTTGTGTGTGTGCTTGAAACAAGAAACACAAACTTAAATCGAAACAGATTCTTTAAATACATATCTTAATATCTTATGCAATTTTGATGTTTTTACTGGAACACAAGACAAAAATACTGATAAAGAAAAATATTTTTGTATTCCCCAGAACAGGGATATTCCCAAGGGCCGTCCCAATCACCAGTTGCACAGCCCAAAGGACGGGCCCTGATTATAGTTAACTAAAACTGAAATAAAGCAATATAACACATTTTTTTGTTATTTAAAATAAAATAAACATTAACTCAAATAGTATATAAAATACTCTTTTTTATTTCAGCAAGTTGTCAAGGCAACATTTCTCATTTTATTTAAATTTTAGTGTTTAACTTGATGTACAAAAATTAAAATAGACAAAACAAAAAGTACATTTACAACCTATAACCACTTTACCTGTGTGTTTGTCTGTAGGCTCCCCCTTGTGTACACACCTCTATCACACACACAGACTCATCTCAGAAATTTGTAAAATTGTCTCTTCAAGGGGCGCAAAGATGTCATGTAAATCAATTTGTTCATTTACTTATGATTTATTATTATTATTATTTAGTTATCTTAAGATCAGAATATTACAAACAAGAATCTCATAAACATTTGTTTTATTAATTATTTATTTATTACGATTCAAAATAAGACCAGGGACATTTATCATGAAAATAAATAGGGTAAATTTTGATTTCATGTTATTGTTGATATGTCTATCATGTATTTATGATGAATATGCCTCCTGATAAATCCTGGACAACATTCCTTTTTTTGCAGCCCTTTTTACCCTTTTGCAGCACAAACTCCGGGTGGATAACAGGAGAGAGTTGTAAATCTCATGTCTTTGTATTGGCCAGAGCATTTCGGGACGAGTGCTCACACACATTAAGACACACCCCTGGCATGCTTCACTATTGTGTTACAATCTGAGAGATGGTTCAGGGCCGGGCAGCTGCTGGAAGACAGTGGCGTGGCGAGTGTGTGTGTGATTGATGGCCGTGTGTGTGAGTGTCTCATGAAACAGGATCCTGCAGAGCAGAGCAGAGATGGGGAAAGAGAGAGGGGGTTCAGTCAAAGGGCACACGCTTGGCATTACTGCAAACACAGTCATATTTGCCCAGTCTCTATCTATTCCCTTTCTCTTCTACCTCTTGATTCGCTGTTTTCTTCTTGCTTACTTTCTCTAGTAGTTGATTGATATTGGTGGTGCATTTGTTAGTTTAGATTATATTAGATTCAGCTTTATTGTCAGTATGTAGAGAAGAAGTACAGACCCATCCATCCATCCATCCATCCATCCATTCATCCATCCATCCATCCATCCATCCATTTTGTGAGTTTGTGATATGAAGAGATTGTCCAATTATTAATTGTTTTCCTTTTGTCTCTTTCTTTTCTCATGGCACTGGCTGTGGCTTCACTGGGTCAATCCACCTGCTTCTGCACCAGGTATTTCAGTCCTATCTTATTTGTGTCTGTCATTCTCTTTCTCTGTCAGCAGCTGTCCATCACTGGGAATTAATACAATTTATGGCGTGTCATGCAGTCACGAGTCTTACAATGGGCCCCTCTGCTGTTGTTCTTCAACTGTGAGCAAGGTTACCCTGTGTCCTCCCTTTTCTGAGCATTATGTTTAAGTCTTCAATGTGCACAATGAGCTAAAATATACTTTAAACTATATAAAATCAAACTTGATGATATTTATATTTGGCAGTAGGTATTTACACTAAGTGTAAATGAAGGTAGACTCTACTTACAGTGAGTGTAAATAGTGGAAGATTCTGTTTGCACCAAGTGTAAATAGCAACAAATAGCATCTTGTTTACACTACATGCAAATAGTGATAGATGCTATTCAGACAAAGTGTAAATAAATGTAATATGTTATTTGTACTAAAAGTAAATCCTCTGAGCAGTGGTGGGTGAAGTCATATTATAGTGTTAAGTATTGCAAGAATGTTTTTTGCTGTTTTTAACATGTATCAGGCAGCTGATTTTGACTATCACTATTACTTATTACTTATGAGTATGAACAAACCCCTAAGGATTATTAAGCTTCAGCGTGTAACTTGCTGTTCTGTTTGTGCTACAGACATGAATAAGGGCAAAATCACGTCACTTGTTGACAAAAGGACCTCTGCTTTTCTAAGCAATCAGACTTACAATTTTTGCCTGGCAGATGCAAAATCTATTCCATAGTTTTACATTGAAGAAGGGCCCTGACCATATATTACAGAAGTGTCTTTTGCACTCCTTTTCTTCAGGGGGAAAAAAATGAGATGAAAATAACTTTGTTACTTTGGTTTTAGCATACCAACTCTCTCTCTGACTCACTTTTTGTAGTTGGGTAAAGGGGTTTTTTTTGTGCCCAGTAATGGTTTGTTTATACTATAAAATTCCGATAACAATTAAAAAGGTCGTGTCAGACATTCACCAGGAACTAAGCATGTTGGAAATTAATTTGATCGAGAAAAGAGAGTCTTAGTCTTTGCGGTATTTCTCCCTCATATGGAAGTGATTTGTATATTGCAGTGAGTCTGGATACAATCGTTCATTTTTTTCGTCTGACTGACTTTTCATTGAGAGCTGCTGTGATGTTATTCACCTTGTATAAAAATATCCTCCTCCTCATGCTTTGAGGAAATGAATTACTTGTTAAGAAGGGAGCTGTTTTGTGTTGTCTGTTCGTGACAAATTGCTAAATATGTAGTGCTTATTGCATCGTTGCTAATGTGTCTCTCTGATGGAGTACATGGTCTACACTACAGCATGTGGTGAAATTAGGCTAAGTGTGTTTCTGTTTAAAACATAATGGTGACTAATGGAATAGTGTTAAAAATGAAGTATGCATTGAGGACGATGTGTGTTCTTTTTGTTTATTGTCTTGAACACTGAGAGACACAAAACAATGTTTTCTGAAGAAATTGTTAGTGCTTGCTCATGCAAAACTCGGTTTTAAATGTGTTACATCTCACAGAAGTGAGTACACCCCTCACATTTGTGTAAATACTTTATTGTATCTTTTCATGTGACAACACTGAAGAAATGACACTTTGCTACAATGTAAAGTAGTGAGTGCACAGCTGTATAACAGTCTAAATTTGCTGTCCCCTCAAAATAACTCAACACACAGCCATTAATATCTAAACCGCTGGCCACAAAAGTGTGTACACCCCTAAGTGAAAATGTCCTAATTGGGCCCAAAGTGTCAATATTTTGTGTGGCCACCATTATTTTCCAGCACTGCCTTAACCCTCTTGGGCATGGAGTTCACCAGAGCTTCACAGGTTGCCACTGGAGTCCTCTTCCACTCCTCCATGACGACATCACGGAGCTGGTGGATGTTAGAGACCTTGCGCTCCTCCACCTTCCGTTTGAGGATGCCCCACAGATGCTCAATAGGGTTTAGGTACCCTCAGCTTCTTTAGCAAGGCAGTGGTCGTCTTGGAGGTGTGTTTGGGGTCGTTATCATGTTGGAATACTGCCCTGCGGCCCAGTCTCCGAAGGGAGGGGATCATGCTCTGCTTCAGTATGTCACAGTACATGTTGGCATTCATGGTTCTCTCAATGAACTGTAGCTCTCCAGTGCCGGCAGCACTCATGCAGCCCCAGACCATGACACTCCCACCACTATGCTTGACTGTAGGCAAGACACACTTGTCTTTGTACTCCTCACCTGGTTGCCGCCACACACGCTTGACACCATCTGAACCAAATAAGTTTATCTTGGTCTCATCAGACAACAGGACATGGTTGCAGTAATCCATGTCCTTAGTCTGCTTGTCTTCAGCAAACTGTTTGCGGGCTTTCTTGTGCATCATCTTTAGAAGAGGCTTCCTTCTGGGACGACAGCCATGCAGACCAATTTGATGCAGTGTGCGGCGTATGGTCTGAGCACTGACAGGCTGACCCCCCACCCCTTCAACCTCTGCAGCAATGCTGGCAGCACTCATACGTCTATTTCCAAACCACAACCTCTGAATATGACGTTGAGCATATGCACTCAACTTCTTTGGTCGACCATGGCGAGGCCTGTTCTGAGTGGAACCTGTCCTGTTAAACCGCTGTATGGTCTTGGCCACTGTGCTGCAGCTCAGTTTCAGGGTCTTAGCAATCTTCTTATAGCCTACGCCATCTTTATGTAGAGCAACAATTCTTTTTTTCAGGTCCTCAGAGAGTTCTTTGCCATGAGGTGCCATTTTGAACTTCCAGTGACCAGTATGAGAGAGTGAGGCGCTAACACCAAATTTAACACACCTGCTCCCCATTCACACCCGCGACCTTGTAACACTAACGAGTCGCATGACACCGGGGAGAGAAAATGGCTAATTGGGCCCAATTTGGACATTTTCACTTAGGGGTGTACTCACTTTTGTGGCCAGCGGTTTAGACATTAATGGCTGTGTGTTGAGTTATTTTGAGGGGACAGCAAATTTACACTGTTATACAAGCTGTACACTCACTACTTTACACTGTAGCAAAGTGTCATTTCTTCAGTGTTGTCACAAGAAAAGATATAATAAAATATTTACAAAAATGTGAGGGGTGTACTCACTTCTGTGAGATACTGTATATGGTTGCTACGACATTGCAAGCTGCTTCATAGTATATTCTGGGTGATTGCTAAGTGATTGCTTTCCAGTGTTTTAGAAGCTACTTTAAAAGTATGCTTAGCTACATACACACTGCAGTTCACTTCAGAATTAAAATGTCTCTACTCACCCCCATGTCATCCAAGATGTTTATGTCTTTCTTTCTTCAGTCGAAAAGAAATTAAGGTTTATTAGGAAAACATTCCAGTGTTTTTCTCCATTTAGTGGACTTCACCAGGGTACAACGGGTTGAAGGTCCAAATTGCAGTTTCATTGCAGCTTCAAAGGGCTCTACACGATCCCAGCCAAGGAATAAGAGTCTTATCTAGCGAAACGATCTGTCATTTTCTAAAAAAAATAGAAATGTATAAACTTTTTAACCACAAATGCTCATCTTGCACTAGCTCTGCGATGCGCTGAGCATTACGTAATCATGGTGGAAAGGTCACACGTGACGTAGACAGAAGTACCGCAGTAGGGCGAAAAACTCATCTCATTTCACAACTTCAAAATCGTCCAACATCATTGTTTTACCTTTTTTGTAAAGGTCGCTTGACTTAGTCTTTGCACTCTCACTTTGTAGACACTGGATCGGTACTTTCGCCAGTCACGCGTGACCTTTCTAATGTGATTCCGCCATTCGTGGCAACATTACATAAATATTATGCTATAAAATTCAAGTCAGGTCAAATTTATTTGTATAGCACTTTTCACAGTACATAATGTTTCAAGGCAGCTTTACAGAAAATGATGGTGCTGATCACAGAGCTCATCGCCCCCCAGTGGTGAACCACTGAAATTTCGAAACGTTTCGAAACACTTATGATGTAAAGAAGCCTCGTTTACTAAAATCACGTGACTTTGGTAGTTTGATACATGCTCCAAACCACTGATTCGAAACAGCTTCGAATCTTCATGAAGCAACGTTTTGGAAATCGCCCATCACTAGAAATTGTTGAATAAAGCCATTATTTTGTTGTTTTGGTGCACAAAATGTATTTTCGTCGCATCATAACATTAAGGTTGAACCACTGTAGTCACATGACCTCACTGAGCCATTGAATTTTATCAAAAATATCTTAATTTTTGTTCCGAAGATGAACAAAGGTCTTACGGGTGTGGAGCGACATGAGGGTGAATAATTAATGACATAATTTTCATTTTACTTATATTAACCCTTATTAATATCTTAATATCTTAATGCCTTATGGTCACATTTAACAGATTAGAGCTGGGTGATAATATAATTTGCACTTTTCCATGATATAACCAATCAAGCAGTTGAGATATGCAATATAGTATATATCACTTTACATCAGTATACTGTATGTATGTGGGTAAAGTTCTATATACTTATATATCCAACTTTATGTATAAAGATGTACAATGATATACAGCCATTTACATTTTTCAATTATATAAACAATCACACAGTCAAGATTTGCTATATAGCAAGGTCTAAAATGCTGAACAGAGACTCTTGAATCTCCTATGAACTACTGATTCACTGGAATGAATCAGGTTCCTCTTTCAGTCCAAGTCTTTGTTTTTCTTTCACCTGCTTTATCACCTACCAGGCAAAACTTGATTGTATTTTCTGTAGCACAAATGGTTTGCCTCAGCAAACCTCACTAAATTGCTCTTACACTCACTTTTAAAAATATGTGTACATACACATAGAAACTCACTCATGGTGTGATCTTGTCACAGCCGATATGCCTCCCCACACTCCTCATTACTGCAAGAGTTATGGTGAACTCAGTGGGAGTTCAGCTGGGTCTACGACCTCCTCCTGTCATCAGTTTGGGGACGTCTGTCCACACGGTCTCACCAGAGACACACAGGCGTTAGTATAGCTTGGCAAAAATAGAGCTGATTAGCATCTGTTAAACTCTGCATTACATTGTCTCACTTGGAAAACAAGGTATAGGACTGGCGTTCGCCCACAAATTGCCGAGGGGGTGTAGTAGTACTGAGCGGGAGCATTTTTCAGAGATCAAAGAATTAAAAAGTGTGATAAGATCTCTTTGCAAATAATCTTTCTGTGTGGTCTTAACCTTTACGAACTTACAGTCAAAGAACACAGAGGACAACTTGTTTCGAAGCACAACTGAACCTCTTTACAGTGAAAACAGCAAGCAGTCTTGTTGGCCAGCCACCAAGTGAACAACAAACTCGAAGCCAATGATGGTCCATTTAAGGAAAATGGGAAATCACCTTTAACCTGCAAAAAAATGTTTAGAAAAGTGGCCTGCTGCCAGATCAAGCTAGCATCAGTGGACATGGTCTTGGGTAGGCTTTACAACAAGCTGTCAGTCAAACAACAGAAATATGGTTATCTAGCAAAACTGGCTCAGCGAGGGAACTTAGCGTTACACATGAAACCAAATAAAAGGTTGTAAAACGACAGCTGTACAAACGTGGCGATGAGAGCTTGACAGTTTAGCGTACTTTATGGAGCATTGCTGTGTCAGTTGAGTGATGCTGGGAGTTCGCCACAGGGATCTTCGTAGTGTGAGATCAAAAGCCGTTGCGTACAGTTCAATAATAAACTCCTCCCTGCTTGAACACGGCCATTCCTTAACCTAGTCTACAGATTTTAACTATAAGGAGACATAGGGTCTGACTAGGCCATGTGGTGCCTAACGCAGGCTTCAGTACGCTTTAATTATGATGCGTTGTAGATCATAGAAATGCGAATATGTTTTTATATTGAGAAAGTAAAGATGTGTACTTCGGGTCCTACAGCTAAACAATTAGCTGTAGATCCCGATTTATGGGACTGGTGAAGGTTTTAAATACTAGGTATGTTGAACGTTGAAAATTGTTGACAGAGGCACGTTAAGGCACCGATCTACTCACGGCAGAGTTCGTTTTCATTCTTCACTTAGGGGTAAAAAGAAGTTCGAAATACATTTTCAGCAGTATAGTATTAGCGAAAATTCTGTCAATGATGGGGAGTATCTCATGTCAGTATCTCTCAATTAAAATAACAATTTCAATTTCTGCTATAAAGCAGCTCTCCAGTGTGTTCATGTTTTCATTCACGGACGTCTGACCTTGTCGGACTGAATAGAAGAAATGAACCGGAGAAGATTACATAATCACCTCGGACCAATGATAGTTTGAAGGTGTTTACCAGTCTGAGCAAACCTTTTTGGAAAGTTTGCTTTGGCAAACTGTTTCAAAATCCAGAAATGATTTTGTTAGAAATGATCATTCTTCACCAGTTCATTCTTTGATTTCACTCAAAGAATATTGGGGCCTTTATATGAAACCACTTGCTATGCTTTCTTTCGTTTTGTAATTTAACCTATGTGTGAAACCATTTGCACTACTGATTTACGTCATCAACCATTACACAGTTGTTATACAGGTATGTCTTCAGTTGTTGTTGATGTATCGCTATGTTTCATGTATTTTGGTTTGCATGGCGCTAATGCTGCATGGTGCTAATGACATTTGACAGTCATTGATAATCCAATCATTTTACTAGTTCTAGTTACACACATTCTAGTAGACATCTTCAGTTGTTAGTTCACCTGTAGTATCGCTAAAAATGTATTTGGTTTTATTTCATAGAGTGAATGCTTCACGTTACTTTTTTCGTAATTTCTAAACACCAATCATTTTAGTACTGCTACATTTCAGGTGATTTGGTTTTGAAGACATGTTACTGTACTTTGTTTGTAGTTTTTCTGAGGGGATTGTGATGCTAAAGTGCACCTTATGGTCTGTTACTGCTGCTTATGATTAAATTGACAGATTTATTGATTCTGTAAAGATTATTCTGCTGAGTAACTGGATTAACCAAAAACTGTTTTTACAAGATGACTGGGTGGTCATCAGTCAGAAATGTTGGTTAAATGAGAGGAGAAACAAAGTGTAAAGTAGCATTTACTAATTTTTATTTTCATGGGTGATATGGATAATCAGCTTAAGGCATGTAAAACTTTTTTTTTTTTTTTTTTTTGGAGAGTTGTAGTCACTCATTCTCATGTGGTTTATTCATTAAGGTCTACTAACTTCAAGTTTTTTATCCACATACAATTTATTTTTTTAGAGGGAGAGCTTGGGTATGTTTGTCACATTTTAAGTGTTGGATTTTAAGACCAGCAATTACAAAACATGTGCAGTTAAAAGTTACAAAACGGCAACATTATTAATCATTTAAAATTAAATTCTGCGTACAACGTGTAAAATGATTGTGGCTGATTTAAAAGGCACATTTTGTTTTTGTTGTTGTTTTTTAGGTCCGCTTCAGTCTGGTTTTAAATGATGCATTCAATTATAATGATTTGCGCAACAGACTTTAACCGTTCTCATTGTAATTTAGAAATAAAAGAGGCATAGGCTCTAAATTAGGTCTTAATGTGTTTGTTTGTGTGTGGGAGTGCATACTTGCTCACAGAAGAAAGGCAGTACATATGTGTCCAAAATATGGCCATTTTACATGCCTGCTGTATATGCACTGGGGTTTAATGAAGACATGATTCAAGCATTAAGTATTTCCATACTAATTTTAGAAGCACTCTCAGCTTTGTATAAAACTGCACCACCTGTTCCCTTTCTTCCATCATGCATTTGCTCTTTTTTTTAAGCTGGTATGTTCAGATAATGATTATAGATGATAGCTGAAATAATTTAAGTTTGTCAACAGCAATAGCGTCTTGTTCAGTCTGCAAATTCTTCACCTCGGAATCAGATATACAAAGCAGTAATAGTAATATATGTTTGGCAGTAATACCAGCGAGAAGGCGGCTAGTTATAAACTGCCCGTTAAGCAAAAGCGTCGCTCATATTTATAAAAACACTTCAATCGTGGAATAAAAAGTTGGATAAACTGCAGAGAACAGCCAAGTACCTCTCAAAGCGTCAATTAGTCTTTCAAATGCATGACATAAAAGACAATTTACAAACTTTTATCTTAGGCTTTCACAGCCTTAGAGAATGTTTGTTATAATACATCAAATGTATCATTTGATTTGTCTCAGGCGTCGCACAACCAGGGCCCCAGCCTGTAAATTATTTCTCCAGACCTGTGTTTCAACCAAAGGATTTTGGTAGGCTGCTGAATGAATTCAGGAATGTGGGTTTGGATTGTGCATTTCATCTTAGTCATGGGTTGAAGTGTGAACCGTTTAGCAGGGTCCCGGGTCATGCTTCCTCGTGAGGTTGCAAAATAGTCTTCTGTGGTATCATCCACACATGCAATGTTTGTTGATAACATAACTGCAATAAAGTAATAGCCTAGTTAACAATTATTTGTTTACAAAGTGTCATGGGAAGTCAAACTAAAGTTACTTTAAATTTTCATACACTGAAAATGTTAATTTCCTGTCTTCTTTTGGAATATCTGAAAGCCAGGTCTTTATTAGCAGAACACATTTTACACATGGGAAAAAAATTTAGCCAATAAATAGCAACCTACACATTTAGAAACTAGAGCTACAACATGCCATAATTGTATGTTACAGATTAAAATAAAGAAGTGTCAGTGCTACATACTGTTGCGTACCGGCTCACTTCAAGCACTGCTGTACATAATTCAAATTGGGAAAGAGTATGCGTGGGGTAAATTGGCCTCTTGTGTTCTTTGTGATTCAAATGTGTGTTTCTGTTTAGAGAGTCTGATTTAGTGTATTTGATGGTAATTTGATTACATGTTACATTCATTGCTGTGCAAATTACTCATGTTAGACTCATGTAAAAAAAAAAAATCACATTAATGAACATTCTTATAATCCAATAAGCTTTTTAGTCCACACTCGAAATCTGTTCTACACAACATCAGTGCCTCATATTTCCTGTAGTCCTCTACGACATGAGTAACAGTAGTAAACACTCTGAATCATATCAAACATCTCTCCAGCCACAGTATCCGTGGCTGTTTAACTTCCGGAAACTACAAAGAGTTGATTTAAAGCATGGGGCAGTGATGTATGGCCTTTATTTAGAGAATATCATGTTGCCCATTACAGCTTATTATGGGCTGTTTCTGGTACTTAAAATAGTTAAGAAACAAATGGCTTTGATAAGTTTGAACTTCACTTCCTCGCCCATGTACACACATGGTCAGGGCCTGTTTATGGGGCCACTGGAATGAATTTTGAATGAGATTCACTTTTTAAGTTTTTTAGTTATTCCCATGCAGTAATGAAAATACTGCAATGCCTTTTTAAATTTAAATCTACATACATTTAAATGTATGAATAGAAATGTGATGTATAAATACACTTTAAAGATGCTTTATGGAATATTTTTAAAATTAAAAATAAAACAGTACAAATAATTTCAGAAAAAATCTGTTATTGAGTATGTATATAAAATGCATTAAATCCTGATCTGATTCATCCGTGAAGAAGGGCATAATGTAACTTGCGATGTTGTGTTGAACCACAGATGGAGTTACAGAGGCCATAATTCCATAGTATCAATAAAATATTGATTTTTCCCATTAAATAATTCATTCCATTAATATTAAGATTATGGAAATGAGAATTTGTAAAATAATATTAGACTGCAATAGGATCTTAATAGTCTTAAGAATATGTTTCTTTTCTTGCAAAATGTCTATAATTTTTTTCTTTTGATTTTGGGGTTATTGCCAGGGTTTGTGAGGTTCACCCAGGTGTTGTTTATAGTCTGTATGTTACTCAGGAAGATACACTTTTCCCAGTACTTCAAATTCACTGTTTAATTACATCATTTTTGTAAATTTTCAGTCAGATTTTGTTCTCTTTAGCTTAAAGTCATAAAGCAGTTTTTATTTATTGGTTCACTGCCTGACCCTTTGGAAGGGAGAAGGAAAAAGAGGGCAGAGAAGAAAAAAGACAGGACGGATAAAATGGTGTTATGCAAACCTACACTCATCACTCACTCCTGGACCAGATTAATTGCTGTTAGAACAAGGCCACAGTGTTGCCTCCAGATGTACTCGGAGTAATGATGTCACCGTTTAATGTTCTTCTCTCTCACCATTTTCATTTTTTGATACAAATCTGCGTACATTTTACAGATGGTCTGCACATAACCATTACAATCCAGAGCAATAAACTGATGAATTCAAGGATTTGCATCTATTCATCACGCTGATGAACCGAAGGTTACCGAGTTTGAAAACATTTTCAGTTGTTGCTTAAGGTTTATAAGCTGGCTCAGAATCAAGCATAGGAAAACAGGATGAGTGAATCTTTCCAACACCTTTGAGTCTCGCTTTGCCAAAACTTTCTTTCTCCCAAAGTATTACAGCATGCCTCCTCATTTGTCTTCCCTCCCCTCTCTTTGTTTCCCTTTCATATTTATTGTGGGCCGTTTCTGCCAGTGTTTTCCTGCATGCAAAACATATGCAGGGTTGTGTGCCATTCAAGATTAAATTCCAATTCAGCTCCTGAACCAAGGTGACAAACAGAATAAAAAAAAAAATGTAATTTGAATAAAAGAAATTTTAATTCATACATTTTTTAAAAATAAAAATACTAAATTTTGTCTTGAGGTTTCAATAGGTTTTTGCAAATAACCAGACAGATCTTTTTTATAAATTTCAATTTCAACCATGCATTATTTTGTAATTATTCTCCAAATCCACATTTTACCAAGTGTTGGCTATACATGTGTGAATTATGATACATGCATTAAAAAAAACAAAAACACGTGCACACACATTTCGACATGACCTCAGCTGTGAATTAAAATATCCAGCTTGTTTACAGCATGAGCTTACAGGGTTTCCTCTCAATGGCAGAGACTGAGCAACCTGATCTGAGTCATGTGATTTTGTGAGTAGTGAAGTCGGGTTATCTTCCATTCAGCTGTGGTCAGAGGTTGATGCGTAGAAGTGTTTGTGTGTTTCAAGTATGACTATGTATGTAGTCTAACGTGTAGTATGCATGTAGTGGTTTTGAACAGGTGTGTTTAGACTTCATCAAGATGGCCACTAGATAGCTACCCTGCATTCTGACACTAACTAAGGATATGGTACACTTTGGTGTCCCATGACTTTTACAAGCACAAATTCCACATTTATTGTTCTGACCCATTAGATATATTTTCTAACAAAAACTATTTAATTGATTTTTATTTTGTGTTTATAGCTAGAAAATGACAAAATAACATAAATCAAAGTTTTAAACTGTCCCATTTAAAACAACAATACCAACAACAACAACAAAAAACCAAAGACCTTAACATTTTTTGTTTCAAACCTTATTTTGCACACCATTCGTAAAAAGTGCTGGGCCAAATCTACAGTTCGATTAGGTTGCTGTTGTTGTTTTTTCAGCCTATTTGCCACACTGTAAAGCCGAATAAGTTGGGCTAACTCAAAAAATTTGAGGTAATCAGTTACATCAAATTTTTTGAGTTATAATGTTCCCAATTTTAAGTAAGCAGAACTATCAAGTTTTGAGATTGTAGTACTCATGCATGTTAAATACTCCTAACTTGAAGTACTGACTCGTACATTTTGATTGCGATTAATATAAAATAATTAGTTAATTTACTTTTTTATTTTGAGTTTTTGCAAATCAAATGTTATTTACTTCAACTAATTCAGAAAATGCCAACTTGCTAATTTGCTAATATGTTAATAATAGCATGGGATAGCACTTACTGAATGAGTACAGCAACTTAAAACATGTAACTTACCTGCTCTCAAACCAAGCAACATGTGCCACATTAAAGTAACTCTCCAAAAACGCACATAAACAGAAACTCCTCTAAATTAGCATAACAAAACTTTAATCACTACTAAATCTCCCTTACCATTAATTTTGCACAAAAACATTATATAAGACTTAATTTTAGCATTTACTCTCCCTTTTGAGTGTCATGGGCAAAGCATGCTGGGAAATAGAAATCCCAGTCCAGTTTCAGTTAAACTTAAGTTAGTCTACATTAAAAGAAATGAGTTCATACAACTCAAAACAATGAAATGGTTCAGTTTACTTGAAATATGTCAGTGCTGTTAACTCAAAAGAAAAAGAAAGTTCTAAATACTCGTAACAGTTAATTTAACTGAACTAATTTGTTTAATTTAAGTTTGTCCTACTCAATCCAATCCAATTTGAGTGTTAGGTTTTACAATGCACTTTTAGCCAATGTGCTAATCACTAGGCTATGGCGCTGACCTTTATAAGTCTTGTTATTGAACGCATTTCAGTGTTTTCTTACAATAACTTACAATCAGCTGGTTTGATGTTGATTTCTGTAAAGGAACTGAACTGAACTCATTGGCAGGTTAATTAAATCTGGGCGATGTGCTGCCTCTCAGGTTCCAAATGGGCAACAGGGGTTACCGGACCCCTCTGGCAAACACTACCTTTGCTTGGGGGAGCAGGGAGTGTGTTTTGAAGGCGCTGACCCACCAAGAGATCAGAACTTCTCTTGTTATTTGTACAGCCGTCTTGCTGCAGCAGAACCATAATGACCTGTCATGCTAAATAATGTGAGCGAGTGAATTTGATACCGTCCCACTTCTCTGAGCAGGGAGCTGTTTGCTTTGCCGTGGTCTTTGATTCGCTAACTCTTACATAAATTTCTGTCCACTTTAGTAAACTTCAGAGATAGCTTCTTTATTTGGTTGGTTCAGAATGTGCTTTATATTTTCTCACCATTTGTAATTATAGAATTGTATTGTGTATTTTAATTATTATTACTCATATATTGAAAAAAAAAAGAAAAAAGAAAGTGGTGTAGGATTTACTTTTACAATTTTCATTCATAAATTGCTTGTAAATTTAACAAATAATCAAAGAATAATAAAACAAAGATACAAGTAATACATTGAATTAAACATTACATTTTGAAGTAGAATGATTTAAATTGTATTTTCTTGTAAAACTTACACCAATAATCTTCCCCCCAAATCCTAATTTGCATACTGTCCATCCTAAATAGTAAGTAAGATTAGAATAATTGTGTCCCAAAGCATAGTATGTTGAAAAGAGTATGCCAAACATACCCGGAATGTCTACTATTTCCAGTGGATTTTCGAAGTTTGGATCTGTGCACACTATAATGGCTAATATTGCCCAAAACCCATTGCGCTTTGGAGGAGGATTAGGTTCAGAACTACAAACATAAATATAAATTGTTTAAAAAAACTACAAACATGGTGGACGTGCGTGACCAACAATTAAATATAGAGGCTTGGAAAAGGGGTTTGAGTGACTAATAATCAACGTATAACCTGATAAAAAAATATTTATTTTATATTATTCATGTTATATTTCATCTGCAACAACAATGTGAACTTTTATAAAGATCTGTTTGGCCATTAATTTTTAAAAGCATCATTATGCAAAAATATGAGGAGAGCTCTCTGCATGAAAGACCCATGACTGGCAGATCAGTGTGCTACTTTTCTCTCCGGTATGCTAGGGAAATAAATGAAATGTGGAGGATGATTGACAAGATGATTGACAGGCCAGTTTATGGTGACAGAATGTCAGAACTATGCGACAGAGCATCCGTTAAAGACACAAATTTATGACATGGTAGTATGTCCAAAAGCTTGTCTACTCTTCTGCTAAACACTCTAAGTATCTACTTTTTCTTCACAAAAAGAGTGCATACTTTTAGGGCGTAGTACAAGTAGGCGAATTGGGATGCAGCATTTGTTTTATTCAACTTCGAAAAATATTTTTTACAGTGTGCACTTAGGTTTAGAACCCACCAGCAACCACTTAGAACACAATAGCAACCATCTAGAACACCCTTGCAACCACACAAAAAACCATAGTAACCTCCCAGAATACCCTAGGCACTACCCACTGCACCATAGTAGCTAACGAGCAATGGCCGAACACATTAGCAACAATATAGCGATGTCTTGGCAACTGTCCACAACACAAGTTTTGCATGCCAAGCACCGTTCATATTTTCACATAAAACTGAAGTATTGATAATTTTAGCTTTTGTAAATTCCTGTATCAAAATAGCAAAGCACATGGTAGTTAAAGTCTGTATTATATAGATTATGTAATGATTCTCACCCTAATCATGCAAATCATTTGTTGTGTGCTGAGCAAAACAAGTATTAAACAATGGAAAACCTTATGAATTAATTTTTGACTAGATGAGGCATGAACCACATCTAACAAGAGAGAGAAGGAAAACATATTGTCATCTTCTCTTGTCTAGTTTCTGTTAGTTATAATAGAACGTAACTACTAAGATTACAAAGATTACAAAGCTTAAAGCCTGTGTTGTTAAGCCTCTAAAAATCCACAAAAACAGCTGGTCTTTAGGGATGTTGCTTTTTCTTTTCGTAAATCTCGTTTTCTGAATCTCTCATGAATTTTGGCATCTCATCAGAGAATTTTCTGTTTTTAGTTGTCTCTTTGATTGTTGAATGATAATATGGTGGTTTTTCCTTCATAGTCTCTACTGGGGGTGGGGTGGGGGGGGTGTTACATTCCTCATGTGAGACTGCAGTGGCGTTAAAATAAATGCAGATGACAATATAGACGTGCAGATTTTATTTATCTTAAAGGGGTGGTTCACTGTTTTTTTTTCTTCTAGGCTTGCTTGTGTTTATGGGGCGCAGTTTAACATGTCTTAAAGGAACAC
The DNA here is from genome assembly GCF_019924925.1 of Ctenopharyngodon idella. NCBI lineage: Eukaryota > Metazoa > Chordata > Actinopteri > Cypriniformes > Xenocyprididae > Ctenopharyngodon > Ctenopharyngodon idella. The sequence continues at coordinate 19,472,084 of NC_067233.1, read as the reverse complement.
TCCACTTTTTTTGAAAATAGGCTCATTTTCCAACTCCAACTGCAACTCATTTTTAAACAGTTGAGTTTTACCGTTTTCAAATCCATTCGGCCAATCTCCGGGTCTGGCGGTACCACTTTTAGCATAGCTTAGCATAGTTCATTGAATCTGATGAGACCAATAGCTGTCGGTCTTAGTACATGATGTAACTACAGAAGAGTCAAGTTTTAAATAGAAAAAAAATATTGAAACTCTTTGGTCATTTTTGAGCGAGATGCTAACGGTCTAATCAGATTCAATGAACTATGCTAAGCTATGCTAAAAGTGGTACCGCCAGACCCGGAGATCGGCTGAATGGATTCGAAAATGGTAAAACTCAATTGTTTAACTATAGGGGAGTTGGAAAATGAGCCTATTTTCAAAAAAAAGTGGAGTGTTCCTTTAATGCTTTGTTTTTAAAAAAACACTGTATTTTTCATATATTTTACCTTTATTCTACACCGCTGTTTCCATTGTCATTTGACTTCCTGATTCTATGATACCACTCCCTCCGAAATAGCAATGAGCTCAGATTGGTTAGCTGGCCCAGTGTATTGTGATTCGCTGAAGCATCCGGAAACGCCACGCCCCTTACCATTAGTTGTTACATTTGCTTCAGTGGAAATTCAATATATGGTTTTATCCTGATTAAAGCTTTACTGTAGCCGAATACATGACTGAGTAGTAGCATTTTTGTAAAGGTATCGTTTAATTTATAGCATGAACAACTGTTTGTCTATGAACATAGAAGTTTGTTGGTGTTTGTTGGCGTTTGTTGGAGAAGGATGCAATAGAATTTAGCTACCTGGCTAGCGAAGCAAAAACGCGTTGGTCTTTGTTTACATCCTTGATGCAACCAAAAAATAGCACATAATACATTTAAAAGACATGTACAAACAATAAAACATACTTACAGTTAGGGGCCCATAAACAGTAGCTTCTGCTTTTAAAGTGGGAACTGCTGCATCTTTCAGTAATAGCCTTTGTGCAAATACAGCATTGAACTTGTGTAGATTCTGGAAGCTGTCTCCCGCGCTGCATCCAGTGTAGACAATATCACTGATTATAATGGGTTCTATTATCTATTGAGGCGCCGCGTTGCGCCGTGCGTGTCCGGTATAGACAACTCTTCCGCTTCCATAATGCCACACGACATGGCCTCGCCCACTTTGTTGCGTGTTCCCGGGGGCAGGGTTTATGTTAATTGCAGGGTTTATGATGTCACCAACCCGGGAAGAAGCTTGTTGTAGTCCAAACCGGTCGTTTTTGTAGGCATTAAACTGCCATAACTTTAAAAGACAATATCTCCTTTGCATTGAACTTTCGGCGCTGTAACTTTGCAGATACTGTTTATGCTCAAGCAGCAACATTACACACTAACTAAAGTTAAAAAAGTGAAATCGCATGTGAAATCGCAATGAAAAGCATTTAAATATCAGTGATGCAGGGTAATTTTTAATTGTTTAAGCTGTTTTTGTTATTTAAGAATGGTCTTTTATAACTTCTGTCTTTTCCTCTCAGATTGGTCAGTTTTCTTGTTTGAGCAAACCCAGATTGTATCATGGAAATTTTCTATATTTTTCTAGTTATTCTCAGGTCTATAACATTACATTGGCTAGATGTTGTACTTTTTAGCGCAGACCATAGACTGTAAAACAGGATTTTTAAAATGTTTATCCAGTAATCAAGAATGACTTGAAGTGTCATGCATATTCTAAAGTCCTAGTAATTAGACTAGCTACTAATTACATCTTCAACAGTGTAATTAGATTACTGTACTAATTACTCTCTCTAAAAGGTAATGCATTAGGCCTATTTATTACCAATTACTTTCTAAATCCCATATCAACCTCAACCAATTAGAATAGACATGAAACTGCTCTTTTAGTTTTTTTCAAATAAATAATATAACATTACATAAATTATTCTCTTACTGATCAAAGCATTTAGAATGTTAAATTAAAAACATACATTTTAACATTAGATGTTCAATTTTGATGTTAAATCTACTATTGTTTTATATAGAATTGTTCTATAGTCTATACAGTATTTAATGCAATTATATCAGAAGTAACTGTAATTAAATTACAGAAAAATTAAGAATAATCCCTTGCTTTTCTTTTTCAAAGGGAAAAGTAATTAAATTACAGTAATTAATTCATTGCAACACTGGTCATAAGGTCTGGGAACTCTGATGTGAGCAGTCTTGTTTGTCTTTATATATATGTATATATTGTACTTCTAATCAAATGTTGTGATTTATTTTGAAGATGTTTGGTTTGGTTATAATGTCTTTGTACTTACGGAGCCAAAGCTGCTAAAAAGGTGAATGGTCACTGTTGTGCTCTACAGTCTGTGCGTTGGACCACACAGACAGTTTCTCACTCTTGATAATCAAAACAGGTGGAGGGATTTTGCTGGCCAGCTGTGATATAATGAAGTCTTAAACAGAGGCATTACAAATATTTTCCTCACGTTTTGTGTTTATTCCTCTTCATTTCACTCTGCTGGCTAATGGTTTATTGTGCTATTTATCTCTCTGATCTCCATGAAAAACGTCTGGGGTTTCAGACATTTTCAGTAACGGGGTGCATTTGTGTTTCAGATGGAGAACAAGCCTATTTGTTCTTCTCTTTTGCTATCTATTTTTATCTCACGCTGTCTCAGTTCGGCGTATTGTTTTGGTTGGTGTAATTTCACAACAAGCCGAACAAAAACGTTGATGCATCTGTCAGTATGTGATGTTCAGATTCTCTTTGCACTTGTCTAGTGTAAACAACATATAGTCAAAGCCCAAAAATGCATGAGAAAAGTGCTGTCAATTTTGTATGTTTTGACTGCTTTCCTTTCTGTTTCCCAAGCACACATGTACAAATACAGACACTCATCCCCTGACCCACCTTTGACTCACCTGTGACAGCAGGTTCTGGGGGCACCAGAGAACATTATTTCTGCTAAACAAACCACAGCGAACAGTTCAGCCAGTTCACATGACCTCTGCCCCTTTACTTCTTTCTGGAGTACCACTAACCTTAACAGAAGTACTTTGCACACCACTTATATCATGTCTAAACAAACCAATATACATTATCTCCCTGAAATATTGTGTTATATAAAAAATATATTATATTAAAACTACATTAAACTTTAGTTGTGGGTTTTCAGGAGGGCTGGGTAAATATTCACTATATATTCACAATGATTTTGCTGGTGATATTATATGTAACAATATTGTATTATTTTTCAGCGAATTGATTCACAACTATTTGTTTGGGCCGTATGTAAAATGTAAACAAAATATAAAAAAAAAAAAAAAAATAAAAAAAAACAGAACAAAATGGCTTCTTTAAGCAAAAATCAGTATTTAGTGTGACCTCCTGGACTTCTTCCATTTTCTTAAAGAAAAAAAAATGAGAAACTTTTCATCATATTTTAAAAGTTTTCTTGGCCTTCCCATTCTTTTCCATTCCATTTAGGTTTAAGAGAGCCAGGTTCCTGCTATTGCTCAAGTGTAAGGGAAGGTCACTAAATACTTGCCACTTTGGCTATAGAAGTTTTTTTTTTTTTTCTGTTTTTCTTTATTTTTTATACTGCATTACAAATTTCCTGTATTGTCTGGTTATATTCGAATAAAGAGACATAAATAATTATATATGGTCATTATATCATTGCTAAAACGACATTTAATGGTGGCAAAAGACTTTTGCACAGTATATATATATATATATATATTTATATATATATATATATATATATATATATATATATTTATATTTATATATATTTATATATATATAGGGCTTGACATTAACTTTTTTGCTCACCAGCCATTGTGGCTAGTGGTTTTCCAAAGTTACTAGCCACCCAACATTTTCACTGGCCACAATTTTGACATCGATGCCATGGGAAAAACTGCCATATAGATATTTGTAATATTATCTCATAATTTGGCAGCAGGTATATTAGGCTGCTGCTGTCACTTTAAGACCTGATGCATGGACCCATTATACTGTTATATATAATTGTATATTCTATCTATTAGAATTCTACTGTTATATGCTGATTTGGTGCTCCTCTCTTATTATTTTCACAGCTGTGCTGCTTCATATTTTTGTGAAAACTATGCTACATTTTTTCTAGGATTGTTTTATGAATTTATATATGAAATAAATTATTGTATTTAGAATGCATAAAAATCAAAAGGCTAAAAAGATCATTTTTAAAGTTATATCTACAGGCTTTTCTATGTCTGCAGTCACAGCAACGCACAGGATGTGCTTTTAATGGATATCTGCCCTCTCGCTTGACCTGGTCCAGACACTTAGTAACCTTTAACCCTGACCTTGCCCCCTCTCTTCCCACACCTTCATCCCCGGCGGATATTCGCCCCTTCACCAGACTCTTTTTCACTCACTAATGCTCCTATTTCAGGTTTTGTTTGAGAAAAGCAGCAGTTTTCCCAGAGTTTGTAGACAGGTAGGCATGTGGAAACATTTTGATGGATATGAGTGAAGTCGCAAATTTCGCAAACTTTTTTTGTTCCTTAACTTTTGAATATTTTGCCAGAGATACATTAATGTAGTCATGATAATGTAGGGAATTATTTTTGTATTCTGGCAAATAAAAATTTAATTTGAATATGTTTCTTTAAATTGCCTGATTTGTTTTGGAGGGCTCTTTAAAGCATTAAATTGATATTTTTCCTGCTGCCTTTCATGTCACAGCTTAGAATTGTGTGCATTCTTGTGGTGCCATCAGCCAATTGTCGTAATTATCATTACGTCATTTTACTGCCATCACATTCCTTCCACAGGCATCAACGTTTATAACAATTAAAAATTCTGCCAGTCATATTTAAGTCAAAGTGACTGGGTCTCTTTAGGGCACTAAAACGCTAAGCATTGTCAGATGTAACTGGCCCAGTTGAGTAGTTTTTCAGTGGCATTTTGAATTGCGACAGCTTAGCAAACACTTATGGTGGATTCCGGTGTCATCTCTTAACGTAGCAGTCTTACACACTTACCCAGCTGTTAAACAGCCTCACATGTTGAAGTGTTACAGATTGAATCTTAGGTGAGTTGTTTTATGTTGTAGGACTCCCTTCCCTTTTGATGGTATTGTTTTGATAGTAATCAAGGACACGTTCTTGACGTTTACACAGGTGGGGCGAACCTTCAGAAGACTATGCTGAATTATGTGGTCGCAAGTAATATGTAGCATGCTTAAAAACTTTTTCTAAATAGAGCGCTCAAGCCTTCCGGCCTAAACGTGCTTAGACCATGTGGGAGATCCCAGGCCTGTGCCACAGAACACGAACTGTACCTAGCATCTTTCAAAACATAAATAAACATGAAGGGCGTTTGGGTTCAACTCTCACATCCAGTACACTCTAGTGCATTAAAGTTGGACATATTTTTCCTAGGAATACTCAGGAACAGGTGAGATGTATCGGAATATATACATGACTCCTTTAGGTCAGATTGTATAATCTATCAATCTGTACCTATTGACCATTCATTCTTGTCTGTTGGTCTGTCTATAGTCTATCTATCTACAACATCAAACCATTATTACACTGAATTTAATCAACAATGAACCTGAGCTGAATAATGCCACTATTATCTTCAGTAGAGCTGCTTATAGCTGAATTTACTTGCTTCATAATAAATTAACTTTACACAGTATGAACTGAATCACAACTGAACTGAATTGAGCTGAATAATGACACTATTATCTTGCTAAAGCTGCTTTACAGTAGAATGTTTCACTTGTCTCATATTTGATTAAGTTTGCATCAAGTCTGTTACTTTCTTTTTTATTATTGTGAAGCTGCTTTGACGCAATTTTGTATAAAGCGTGACTTAAATAAAGGTGACTTGACTTGTCTGTCCTTCTGTCTGTCTGTCATTCTATTGTCATTTTATTCATTCTATTGTCTGTCTGTCTATCCATCAATCTATCTTTCAACCTATCAATCAGTTGTTTCAATCAATAAATAAATCAATCAATCAATTAATCAATTAATCAGTTAATCAATATCTGCCGCTTCATATATTTATTTATTCTTTCTATCTATTGTTCATTTGTTCTGTGTATTGTTCATTCTTTCTAATCTTCATTAGTTCTATCGTTTGTTCATTCTATTGTTTGTTCTGTTGTTCTCTTTCTCTTGTGTGGCTTTAAAAAACAGTTTTCTTAGGAGGTGTAGTATGGAATGAATATATGAGAACAGATGGAGTGATTTGGAAGACAAATGTGGTGGCCAGCACTTGGGCTCAGAGGGACAAACCTGGGAAAACGTTGTTTTACACATCTGCATGCTCTCTTTCCATGGATACACACACAATCCCATTTCATGCACACAGAATGAAATGAAAGCGAATGTTGGAAGAGCTCTGGTTATGTCTTCTGTCACTCATATGCACCTTAAGCACTTCTGTTCTCTATGCATTCAGTTTGTTGAATTAGTGTCTTTTTTCTATGTTATTTCTTGGCATGACTTAGAAATGAGGCTTGAGCAAAGGTTTGCAGTCCAGGCCATCTGTGTTGACTTTTCTGATAGAGCCATCTGAAACATTCATTAGCTTCATCAGTATGTCATATACACTCAGTTTACCTTCAGGTCTTAAAAAATTGCTTTTCATGTTAATAACTAAATTTTATTACTGTTATTGTTAGTACTGGATGACTCCATCATAACTATTCACAGATTGAATAGCTGATCTGATTTTGGTTTCCATTCAGACAATACCTGCAGGACATAATTAGACGAGCCTATTGTACTGACCTGTAGCAAGTAAGGTGAAACTGTACACCAGCGCAAAACTTTTCCATTCCTCTCTCCCAAGGCTCTACCTTCCCTTGGATCTGCAGACTGAATGATGTCAAACTGTCCAGATTTTGCCCTGAAGAACTATAGTTGTAATATTTCAATGGACCTGTACTCATGTCAGCTTTATTTTAATACACACCCTGCTAACTTGCTTAAGGTGATTAAGCATTTGAACATGGTTAATCAGTTTCCTACTTTGTGCCTACTCTAACCAGAGCTGGTAGACCATCCACCTAAATCTAAAACTAGCTATCTTGCTAAAGCTGCTTTACAGTAGAATTTTTCACTTGTCTCATATTTGATTAAGTTTGCATCAAGTCTGTTACTTTCTTTTTTATTATTTTGAAGCTGCTTTGACACAATTTTGTATAAAGCGTGACTTAAATAAAGGTGACTTGACTTGTCTGTCCTTCTGTCTGTCTGTCTGTCATTCTATTGACAGTTCATTCATTCTATTGTCTGTCTGTCTGTCTATCCATCAATCTATCTTTCAACCTATCAATCAGTTGTTTCAATCAATCAATCAATCAATCAATCAGTTAATCAATATCTGCCGCTTCGTATAATTGTTCTTTCTATCTATTGTTCATTTGTTCTGTGTATTGTTCATTCTTTCTAATCTTCATTAGTTCTTTCGTTTGTTCATTCTATTGTTTGTTCTGTTGTTCTCTTTCTCTTTTGTGGCTTTAAAAAACAGTTTTCTTAGGAGGTGTAGTATGGAATGAATATATGAGAACAGATGGAGTGATTTGGAAGGCAAATGTCGCTGTCCAGATTTTGCCCTGAAGAACTATAGTTGTAAGATTTCAGTGGACCTGTACTCATGTCAGCTTTATTTTAATACACACCCTGCTAACTTGCTTAAGGTGATTAAGCATTTGAACATGGTTAATCAGTTTCCTACTTTGTGCCTACTCTAACCAGAGCTGGTAGACCATCCACCTAAATCTAAAACTAGCCTGAACCAACTAATGGCCAGCTAGAAACCACTTTCAGCTGGTTTAAGTGGGATTTTCTAAAAAAATTCAGCATGTAAAACAAAATCTTTTTTGGTTCACTGTGTGGTTTATCTCACATGGTCTTTCAGTTTTAAATGTATTTTTCCCAGATTGTTATTGTGAGGTTAAATCAGCATGACTAATTAAGACTTTGACCACTCAATTTGAGTAGATTCTTGCTAAATGAGGCAGATCCAGTATATAGCATAGGAAACCTTGTTTATGTATACACTTTATAGTATGTAAGGTAAGCCCTGTTTTTCTCAAGGAAAACAATCTTTCTCAACTAAAGCTGTAAACCATTTAGGTAACCCTGTCAGTTGGTACATTACTATAATATTAAGTGTTAAAATTGACGAATGATTTGTATACATACATTTAAATGCACACAAGGCAGTTTATATAGTTTAAACTTTTTAATGTTTCTACCCCAGTTAGTTTTTTAAAATATAAACAGTTAAATGGTGTCTGTCATAAAAACTTGTTTTTAGGACGGATTTATTCAAATATAGGCTACATTAAATACTAAATAACAGGTTAAGTAAAAATAAAATTAATATGTAATTTAGTGCATATATTTAGCAAAATACTACTCTCTATAGTTAATTTTTCTAGCTAACTATCGAACTATGGGACATTGAATGACTTTCCTGAGGTAAATGTAACATTAAAGGGTTAGTTCACCCAAAATGAAAATTTTGTCATTAATTACTCACCCTCATGTTGTTCCAAACCCGTAAGACATTCGTTCATCTTCAGAACACAGATTATTTCTGATAAAATCCGAGAGGTATCTGACTCCTCCTAGACAGCAATTTAACCACCACTTTCAAGGTCCGGAAAGGTACTAAACACATTGTTAAAATAGTCCACATGACTGCAGTGATTTAACCTTAATTTTATGAAGCGACGAGAATACTTTTTGTGTACAAAAACAAAACAAAAATAACTTTATTCAACAATATCTTCTCTTCTGTGTCATTCTCCTACGCTGTTTACGTTCAGCGCTTCCAGGTTCTACGTCAGAACGCCGGCTCAGTATTGGCCAACGCTGTTCACATGAGTCAGCGTTCTGACGTAGAACCTGGAAGCGCTGAATGTAAACAGCGTAGGAGAATGACACAGAAGAGAAGATATTGTTGAATAAAGTATTTATTTTTGTTTTGTTTTTGGTTAAATTGCTGTTTATGGAGGAGTACCAGATACCTCTCGGATATCATCAAAAACATCTTAATTTGTGTTCCGAAGATGAACAAAGGTCTTACAGGTTTGGAACGACATGAGGGTGAGTAATTAATGACAGAATTTTCAATTTTGGGTGAACTAACTCTTTTAAGTTTTATTGATGTCTTTACAAGGTTGAAACACTGATTGAACGATTACATGAGACATGATACAGATTTCAGTAAGTTGTACTGTATTTTTCAACATACCTTCTGATGTTCATTCATGTTTATTTTGTGTTGCATCTAGTAGTAAACAGGAAGAGGTTATCAGTTCATGTCCTCTTCCCTGCTTCACTTGAATCTGAGGCGCTCAATATGTCATGACAGATTAAAGAGCGCCAAAACGGTATTTGTTGTTTGAAAACTGAAAAAAAAAAAGTTGACAGAATTTGAAAGCTGAGACTTCATATCAAAGTGATTATTGGATGGGAGACACGCTAAAATATTTAGGGAAGTTTTGTTCACACATCAACTCAAAACAGCATAGACTAAAAGATCGATTCACATACTCAGTTTGGATCCATTTACATGTCTCTGATGTCAGATGTACATGCTGGTGACTGTTTGGGCCTGTGCTTGTGACATGCGGTCTGCTCTGCGGAGCACAGATTGTTGACAGAAGTTGGCAGTGGGGAACTTCCTTCAGCCTGTGCTATAGCAAGCAAATAACTTAATCAAACGCAGCAAGGCCTTTACTTTCAACTCAGCAGTTGTCAGACACAGGGGGGTAAGAAGGGGCACCCTTTAAATCCCAGACTTGAGGAGACAGACAGGGGACAGAGACACAGCTGCTCCCCCTGAGGAGATGGAGGTCGCTGGGGTAAGAGCCGTGAAGGACATGGAGTAGTCTCCAGTGCTTAGTGTGTATGGAATGGGATTCTTTGCTATTAAGCCACAGATATGGTCATCTCATTTCTAACAAACATACCTTTATATGTCTCAGTTTCTTTAGAAATATGCTTTTAAAGGACATTTCATACCGTATATCAGGTTGCTGGAAGATTTTTAAGTCAGAAGTTTTGATGGTTTAGAATGGTTAATAGACTTATCAAATGTTTGTTTACTCAAAAAAAATTTTCCAGTTTATATACTGCCTTCAATGATTTTCTGAGTCTGGGGCATCTGTTGCATTTGTATTTTATGTGCTGTTGATGAAAGTTTCAAGAAAATAAAACTAGTTGAGCTGGTTTATGTGGTTACAGGGTTGTGCTGCTTTACATTTCATTACATTGTGCGACTACATTTCCCATCATTCTCTGTGGCAACACACAGGGGTTAAAATACACAGACACAGCATCAGTTACACATCTAGTGTGCATCATTTGCAACAACTGAAATTACTGGGTTTTTTTTTTCAGTCCATATTTAATTTTTTTTTATAATCTTGTTTTTCAAGAGTATTTAGTTTACACTCTTAAAAATAAATGTTCCAACAGGGTGTTTTGGCAGGGATGGCATAGAACCACTATGTTTAGTTTCCCAAATAACTTTCAGTGAACAATTCTTAAAATAACCATGTTTTTCTTAGTGTGAAGAACATTTTATATAATCTAAAGAATCTTTTTACATTATAAATAACCTTTTGTGTTTCCATCGAACTTTGTACAAGTTTCCATGGATGCTAAATGGTCTTTATGGAACCATCAATACCAATAAAGAACCTTTATTTTTAAGAGTGTATCAATGAAATTTTAACTTTTTATTTCTTTCTTTTTGACCTTTCTGGCCACCACAACAATTACTGAATATACCAAACATGTATTTAGAGAAAGTGTAGATCTGTATACATTCAGATAGCTGATTTATAAATCATGTCTTCTGTTCTGTATACACGAAAAGTCCTCTTCCCTCCTCTGCACTTTCCCTTGATGATCAGCTACTGTAAACTGAATGCTGTAATGTTTAAGATGTTCACTAATGTCTTTCTGAATTGGCTCATCTTGTGTTGGATGTGTAGCTTGCATAAACAACCTGCATTTGCCCCACACACAATTATATAAACTTTATTTGAAATTAATAATCACAATTAAACATCAAGGAATATAATCAACAATTCGGGTTTTTGTTGTAATCAGTCATCCAGACCTTGTGGGAAAGAAAGGCTTTTATGACATGTGACATATTTAGAAAAATCTATTTTAAAAAAAAAATGGAACAATTTATTGAAACTTTAGATATAAAAAGCTTAAATATATTTTGGTTATTGTTGTTTTTGAGTATCGTATTTAATACACCAGGCTTTTATTGCTCATTGAGTAGAATATGGAGATCATACTAGAGGAGGAATAAACACCTCAATTTTATTCAGAGGCCAAAAATGAGCAAGAAGATGCAATTTGGTGCAGTTTACATATTTATATGGCTAAAAATTGAGATGAATTTCTGATAGCTTGTAATGTAAATCAATGAGATCATTCTAACAGTATACTACTTACATTAAATGCATATAAATATGAGTTGTCACTCTATATCTCCAAATGACGTCTTAGTAAGATGTTATTTAAATGCTTTATGATCATGTGTCAGTGGTCTCTCTTCTAAACTTGGGTCAGCTGCAGTTTTAGTCCCTCTATAAACAGTGTTGCATCCTATGTAAAGCTCAACCACAAACAGTAAACACACACCAGTTCTGAAGCAGCCGACATGTTGGACTCCAGCATTCATCACCCTTAAAGCTGCTCTTCTTTCAGGGTGATAGTGTAATGTCTAGAGCTTAGACAGCGGTTAAAGCGCAGGCAGATTTTAGCTCATTTGGTACAGATGTGTATTTAGTAAATGATGTTTGTCCTCTGTGCTTCGATTTGAGGCAGATTTGACCTCTCCGATCGCATATTGAGGATATTAGCAACTATAGCTTGGGTGCTTCTCAATACTGAAATTGATGCTTCCTCGTTTTCTTGCTCCTACGTCCTCCAGCCCGTGACCCAGAAACCGATCAAACTCATCCATCTTGAAGGAAATCTCACTTCTCTAATTACTCCATGAGGAAGCGAGGAATGAGGAAGCTCCCTGAGGTGTCATGAGCGAGGATACACAGATAAGAAATGAGAAGCACCCCTGGAGTGTCACATCTTGCTTTATATGCATATTGCTTAATTGTTATATATGATCCTGATTGCTCTGTCATTGGTTGATTGCGCTAGGCTCCTCCTACTCCCCCTGCACTAATGAGAACTCACAAACATTCATTGATCCCAGCTGCAGTGGTGAAGAGATGGTGAAATCTCTTGTGGTGGGTCAGTGTGACTCTGTGGTGGTCAGAACACAGCATTGTCTAGCCATTCTTGTCTTTTAAATCTTTATGTCTACCAAATCTGCGGTCTGGTAATATAATTTTTACTTCTTTGATCTTTGATTTCTTTTGTTTTTCTTTATTAGTTTGGGACTCTTTTTGGGCTCCATAGTTGATGTTGTGGCTTCACCACACCTGGGAAACATTTCTACCCTTTTCTTACCCTTCTTACAATTTTCTTTGGGTTTTTTCCCTCCATCTTTTCCACCACAGTCTTATAACAACCCTCCTTTAAAATCATAAGTAATCTGTGTTTGTTTGTTTTTTTAGTCTTCATTTATGACCATTCTGTCACCTTCTTTGGCACAATTTAAATGTGCTCAATTCAACTTTAATTGTTTTGTGCTTCTCACATAATTGTTCCAAAGCAAATTTACAAAGAAATTTGCCTTATCATACACCATACATGAATGCGGATGTCTTTAGTTCTATAGCCTATGATTACTTTCACAACAGGAATTTCCTTCCTTCCTTCCTTCCTTCCTTCCTTCCGTCCGTCCTTCCTTCCTTCCTTCCTTCCCATTAACCATTTCCCAGCATTTTCCCAGCGTTTTCCCAGGAACGTCCTTCCTTCCTTCCTTCCTTCCTTCCTTCCAACCATTCCATTAACTATTTTCCCAGCATCCATCCATCTATCCATCCATCCAACCATTCCCATTAACCATTTTCCCAGCTTTTTCCCAGGAACTTCCTTCCTTCCTTCCAACCATTCCATTAACTATTTTCCCAGCATCCATCCATCCATCCATCCATCCATCCATCCATCCATCCATCCATCCATCCATCCTTCCATCCTTCCAACCATTCCATTAACTATTTTCCCAGCATTCATCCATCCAACCATTCCCATTAACCATTTTCCAAACGTTTTCCCAGGAACTTCCTTCCTTCCAACCATTCCATTAACTATTTTCCCAGCATCCATCCATCCTTCCTTCCTTCCTTCCTTCCTTCCTTCCTTCCTTCCTTCCTTCCTTCCTTCCTTCCTTCCTTCCGTCCAACCATTACCATTAACCATTTTCCCAGCATCCATCCATCCATCCATCCCTTCCAACCATTCCCAGTAACCATTTCCCCCAGCATTTTCCTAGGAACTACGACGAAACATATAATGCACGTGGAGCTGTGGGGTTGATTACAAAACAGAAGCTTTGCATCAGAACTGTCAATTTAATTTAATTAATGTGTATGCGTAATTAATCATTTCATTGTGCATAGCTTTCTTTTGGCCCTCTTACTAAAGGTTTGTGTTTCATGCCTCTGACAAATCTCTTTTTGTACAAGCTGAAATTTCAGATCACGATAGACCCATCCCAGTTCACTTGAGGAGATGAAAGCGCTCTGTAAACATGCATGAGAGGAGGCCGCATACCTGCACGGTATTTTTCCCCAAACCGGCTCTGTTTTCTGCACTTGACTGGCATATTTTATCGTACACATCATGACACATGCTGTTATCGGCATCTGCTCTGCTTCCACACTGACGGGCAGGCCTTTCTGAAATCTCAGTAATTCAATAATCTGTCGTCTTTTTGGCCATCATACGTATTTCCTCAGGGCCATATGTATCTGAATTTATGGTTTGAGGGATTCAAAGCTGGTATGCAAAATGTGATAACGTAGACATCATATGAGCCTAAAGGTCACAGCGGAAGGTCTCACTTCTAAAGAGTCATACTGTATCATGAGGAATCAAATTTCCCTTGTATTTTTCTTCTAGTCCAAAAAGAGCAATCAACAACTGAGACAAGTTGCACTAATGACTCATTCTAAACTTTCACAACTTTGTGATGTTCCACAAATGAATGCATATGCATATATAGGTGTCATTGATGCTATTGGGTGATGGACAAAAATTCAATTCAAAAAATTACGTGAACCTGTCAGTCTTAGATAAAACAAACAAAAAACCTACCACAAAGGAAATAAAGATATAACCCTAAAGGTACAGCTTGTTTCTTGTTTCTAATGGAAAAATGCCCATTGTTATGTCTTTTTTTCTCTATGATAGTGGTCTGTCTTTAAAATAACATTAGCATATGTGTTCAGCATAAACTGATAAATGTGTTTTTAACTTAATTTTAACATAATCATGTTCCCATTTAACTGCATACTACATACAACTCTATTATTTGCGGTTACAGATTTATATAAGGAGCATATGGAGTGTTCAGGGTGCATTGTGACCCCTGTTATATATTTAAGAAATGGGCCTCTATTGGCCAGCGGCTAAAGTTAATTATATGAAGCAGATTGCACATTTTCTCACTCGTCGCTTTTTTCTGTATTTGTCTGTGAGAAATGGGTCCATGTGTTTGAATAGGCTGATAAATATTATGTAGATTAGCAAATGCAATAATTTGACAGGCCACTGGCATGAACTGTGGGTGCATTAGACAGCTCTAATTGGTCGAAATGATGATTTAGAAAGAACTGGAGCACTTTCATTTGCTTCTTTTGGTTTCAGTGACACATCTGAGACAAGTTACACACCACAGTTTAATATTTAGGGTTACGGGTTTGTTTATATCACTGATCACTAATCCAAAGAATGAGTTTTACACACCATAATGATCCACCATAATAAACCATAATAATGATGGAAGCACTTACATTACTGTCCAAACTTTTGGGGCCGTAAAAACTAGGTTTTTCAAAGAAGTCTCATGCTCACCAAGGCTGAAATTATTTGATCAGAAATACAGTAAAAACTTAATACTGTAAAATATAACTATTTAAAATAATTGTTTCGATACATTTTAAAATTTAATTTATTCCTGTGATGCAAAGCTGAATTTTTAGCATCATTACTCCAGTCTTCAGTGTCACATGATCCCTCAGAAATCATTCTAATATGCTGATTTGCTGCTTAAGAAACATTTCTTATTATTATCAATGTTCAAAGCAGTTGTGCTGCTTAAAGGGATAGTTCACCCAAAAATGAAAATTCTGTCGTTCCAAACCCGTAAGACTTTCGTTCATCTTTGGAACACAAGTGAAGGTCTTTTTAATGAAATCATAGAACTTCTGACAGCTATGCAACTGACACTTTGATGCTTCAAAAAGTTCATAAAGAGATCGTAAAACTAATCCATATGAATTGAGTGGTTTAGTCCAAATTTTCTGAAGAGACATGATAGCTTTACGTGATGAACAGATTGAATTTAGGCTTTTATTCACATAATAAACTTACATCAACTCACACATCAGTTGTGGTAAACGGAAGCTCAAGCATGTTTGCTTAACGTGCGAGAACCAACGAGGTTCATTCTCGCGTTACGCAGCTTCCGCAAGAGGTTTGTTCTTGTGTGTCAAGCAGGTTTAGTTGAGCTTCTGTTTATGTTCACTGATCAATGTTTAAATCTGATTAAAAAACTAACTTAAATCTGTTCATCATATAAAGCGATCGAGTCTTCAGAAAATTTGGGCTAAACCCCTCAGTTCATATGGATTAGTTTTACGATTACGATAGTTTTACGAAAGTCTTACGGGTTTGGAATGACTTGAGGGAATTTTCATTTTTTCATTTTTGGGTAAACTATTAATTTAATATTTTTATGAAAACAGTGATTCATTTTTTTTTTTAGGATTCTTTGATGAATAGAAAGAACAGCAATTATTTGGAATAGAAATCTTTTGGTGAAATTATAAAAGTCTTTACTGTCTTTTGATCAATTTAATGCATCCTTGCAGAATAAAAGTATTTATTTCTTTTTAAAAAAATCACACTGACCCCAAAAGTTTGAATGGTAGTGAATGTTTGCAGGATTGATGTTGATTTTATTAATTTTTTGTTAGGCTTTTTTCCCCATCAGCACCTTACCAACTGCTCATGAAATACCTGTTGCACTTGGATTCGATTATAGTCTGTTATATTGGCCTACAGAAACTGATTTGTGTTAAACCACATCTCCGGTGGACTTTCAGTGTGACCTTTAGCCTCCTTGTGTGGCCTTTTTCCACATGATGAAGTGCCTGGTTCACCGAATCATCATTTCTGGCATTAGCGAATCATAAATCACCTTTAAAAATGTGGTTGGTTCAGGGTCAGCTTCAACTCGAACACACGTGTAGCATTGTGCTGTCAACATGAAGGGGATCTCTCACACTCCGACTAATGGATGGCAAATCTGCAGGCCATTCTGTTTGATGACCTGTCCGCCCACACTACCGCCATATGTGACCCAGTATCAAGAGCGGAGCATTTACTGGTGTAATTAAATTGGTTTGTGTTTGTGTATGTCTGCATCACTCTGGGTAATGTGTAATTGTTTTCTAATGGCTTTTTGATGGTGTTATTGTCTTTTTCCCTTTATCCAAGGCATTTTTTTATGTTGTCACACAAACAATATGATACAATGTTCTGGAAAGTGTTTAACTTTGCTGAATTATGGTAACATCCCAGTGGAATGTGGTATTGCTCAGAAGTGGGTCTTTCAAAAGTCAACATGAAATCAAAATTCACCCTATTTACTTTAATTCTTTTAATTATTACACAGAAAAAAATGTTTTATATATTTTTAAAAAAAAAAGTAAATACATCCAGGGCTATTTGACAATTTTAACCATGTTAAAAATAGCTATGTTTTAGCAAAGTCTGCATTTTATGCTGATTTGGTGCTCAAGAAACATTTCTTATTATTATCAATGTTGAAAACAGTTGTGCTGCTTAATATTTTGTTGAAACTGTGCTACATTTCCTAAGGATTCTTGATGAATAAAGTTCACAGAACAGAACAGCATTTATTTTAAATCACATTATACATGTCTTTACTGTCACTTGCTGTTAATTTAAAGGATTAGTTCACATTAGTTCAAAATTAGCCCAAGCTTTACTCACCCTCAAGCCATTCTAGGTGTATATGACTTTCTTCTTTCTGATGAACCCAGTCAGAGATATTTTAATAAATATCCTGATGCACCCTAGCTTTATAATGGCAGTGAACAGGGGTCATGAGTATGAGCTGAAGAAAGTGCTTCCATCCATATGGCTCTGAGGGGTTAATAAAGGCCTTCTGAAGTGAAGCGATGCGTTTGTGTAAATAAAAATCCATATTTAACAAGTTATGAAGATCCAGACTGCCTTCCGTATTCAGTGTACGAAGAAAGTGTAAAACTCTCGCAGTTCAAAAAGCTTAGCTACGTCCTACGCCTTACATAACTTAAATATGGAAGGTGGTCTGGCGGAGGCTAGATATTTTACTTCATAACTTGTTACATATGGATATTTTTTTTACACAAACGTATCGCTTCACTTCAGAAGGCCTTTATTAACCCCCGGGAGCCATGTGGAGTACATGTTTATGAAGTGGATGGAAGCACTTTCTTCAGCTCATACTCATGACCCCTGTTCACTGCCATTATAAAGCTCGGCTGCGTCAGAATATTTATTAAAATATCTCCAGTTGTGTTCATCAGAAAGAAGAAAGTCATATACACCTATGGCTTGAGGGTGAGTAAAGCTTGGGCTAATTTTAATTTGAAAATGAACTAATCCTTTAATGTGTCATTACTGAATAAAAGTGAATTAATTTATTAAATTCATTAAATTAATTAATTTCTTTAAAAAAAATCTTTTGAAGGGTGTACAGTATGTTTAATTATACAAAAATAGGTTGCGAACAGCAATTCATGTAATTAAAATTAGGAGCAGTAAGGTTGTAGCTAAAATAATTTGGACTTATTTGAATTGAAATGTTTGAGTTTTGAGATATCACTTTTCTTGGCAAATCTGAGCACAGTTTGAGACAATGTTGAGATGTCTTGAGATTTCACTGTGCCTTTTTTCCGGAATCTGTTCTTTATTTAATCTCATTGCGTTAGAGATTTTTATTTATTTATTCATTTATTTATTTGTTTGTGTGTTTGTTTGTGTGTGTGTGTGAGTGATTTGTCTTTACTGTGGGTTTTCAAGCAGTATCCGTATCAGAGTCATCATGACGTTATTAGTGTCAGTAGAAATAAAAAACAAGAAATGAGCATAAAGAGACGACCAGCCCATTATGCTCAATTATACATGCAAGAATATTCAAAACAGTCAGCACAGATGAGCGGTCTGAGTTTATTCAGAAATAATACTGGAAGACATTAGGACAACAGAACACATCCGACCACAGAAAGCAGCCATTATTTGGGAAAACTGAGTGGGAAAAAGGATGCCGGACTGTGTAAAGTCATACATGACATGTTACATTTGTTTAATATTAAATAGACTACAGTTTGTAAAGCGTTCCCATCTTATACGGGCCAAGAAGCACAGGAAGAGCTGAAATGACTGCACTAATGAATGCGAATGTGTCATTGAGGAACGTCCGACTATGCCTGCTCAGTTTACGTGGACACGCACCAGATCATGTTGAGCAATGTACTGTGTTTGATTATTTTTAAAGTCTCTGAAAGGATGGACAATCTAGTCTGTCATAAGGGACATCTAGCCCAAGGCGACAGATGCTGAAGCTCTTTAGAAACACATGGCTTACTGCTGCATTTGTTCATCTTTGTTGAACACTTGTGTGGGTAATCATAGTGTAATAGTTTGAGAGATTCGGTTGTGATGTTGCATACTCACATCTGGCATCTGAGCATGTAATTGTGACAGAGACGTATAGTGTTTTGACTTCAGATGTCTTAGTTTGCTCCTCAAGTCACATTAAGACAATGGCAGTGCTTTAAAGAAACCCCTCTGCCTCAATGCAGTGTTTATTTCAGGAACCTCAGTTGCATTTGGCTGTGATCTCACAAGCCACCAAAAACAATATTGCCAGCAGAAAGTTAAACAGCAATGAAGGCTTTTGTCTAAGTCAAATCCCAGAAGAGAATACTATGAACTCTATTGTCTAAATTGAGATGAGTTCCTTCAAAGCTGGACAAACATCATGTCCCATTAAACATGAATGCTTGACGTAGCGATGCAACCACCATTATCGACTTGGCACATCTTCTCCGCAGTAAAAAATTACATCCTGTGTGTAAATATCTCAAAGGAAAAGTACTTAATTGCGACCAGCTAAATGACCTCGACACGAGTCTACATTTCATTGGAACTCCAAATGTGTGTTTTAACTATATGCTATTGATTTTAATTTAAAATAATACTGCTTATGTCATGCAGACCTCTCTCACCATCATGTAACAGTTACGTATTAAGTGACATATGAAGGGTTCTTTTGAGGTGTTTTCATATGTGGTTTTAAGCTTTCAGTGCAATGAAAGGCCAAGAATCTGATCCTGTTGAGTGAAGTGTGCCTGGCGCAGATATACTTGAAAAAATAGTGTTTCAGTCAAGTCTTGTTTTTATTTTAAACTAGTGATTTGAATATTTTATTTTCTTTCAAAATCTGCATACAATTTAAATGTTAAATGTAAGTTCAGTGTAAAAATTGCATTTATTTTATAGTCTGTTTAAAAATTAAAGTGGT
The DNA here is from genome assembly GCF_019924925.1 of Ctenopharyngodon idella. Classification (NCBI taxonomy): domain Eukaryota; kingdom Metazoa; phylum Chordata; class Actinopteri; order Cypriniformes; family Xenocyprididae; genus Ctenopharyngodon; species Ctenopharyngodon idella. The sequence goes on along the minus strand of NC_067233.1, from coordinate 19,452,300 downwards.
CATTTACTCTTATGTCGTTTCTGCCCATGGCTTAGGTCCTCTATGGAGGATTTCTAGTTAGAAATAATTATTGAGCTTATTAAAAAAAAAAAAAAATCTGTGTTTAAAACTGCATGTCTTCAAGCCTAAGTCACTATGTTAAACATACAATAATTATTTATATTCAGAGCTGTCGAGTTTGATTTAGCTAGACGTTTCATTCCTTAGTCATTTATCCTGGACTGTTTATGTGTTTTCTGTTTATGTCAGTAAACAACGACATTGTCTGGCTACTATATAGACATTTATGGAAAATACCATCTCAGAACCAATTTTTCAGATTTGGGTGTTTTTCTAGGTTATTTATTTTTTAATTTTTTTTCTCCTATGAGTGATTCTGGTGTAGCTAATCAGATCTGCTCAGATAAAAATGTTCCTCCACAAGTAATATGCATATTTTTAACTTTCAGCTTTCAGTTTCAGCCACAAATGGCGATAGAGAGCCCATAATTCTGTAGTTAAGCTTTAAGTATTTTTTTTATTTTATTTTTTAATTTTTAATTTTTTTTAAAAACAACTATTATGTTAATTTTGCAAAAAAATGTTCATTTAATTATTCATTATTTTATTTTATTATATTTATCATTATGCTTTTTAATGTTTTAACAAACAACATGATAAAATGTTCAGGAAAGTGTTTAACTTTGCTGGAATGATGGTAACATCCCATTTTTCGTACCTTTTTGTGTTTTTTTTATTATTATAGTATTATTAAAATATATAGTATTATGTATGTTATTAAAAATATATATTTTTATTATATTTTTCAGGATGGTCAAGTTGATCTGGTGACTGTAATGCTTTTTGACACACGTAATATCAGTTTGTTCAATTTCAACACAGTGCTGTGAATTCTCTCTCTATCTCTATCGGTCACTCTCTTTTTCTCACTCTCTCCACACTTTCTCAGTTTTCCTGTGAGGAATGAGGTGTTCACTGAAGCTTCTGGCACTCTCTGCTGTGGAATCAATGGGTTAGGTGTTTAGAGGTGTAAATGATAGCCAGTCATCTTTGTCTGACTGTATTTGGCTGCTTAACCAAATGTCTGAAATGCTTAGAGGCTCGTGATCTGGCAGCATTTCGCAAGTGCAACAACATGGATGTAAATATGTTTCCAAGGTCACCCTGCACAGGAAGCACTGTCAGTCTGGATCCCTATCCTCTCCTCTTGCAATCTTCTTCTTATGCTGTTTAATAAGATAAAGTCCCACTTATAAACTTACTTGAGACTGAGTATCGCCCTCTATAGTCTTAGGTAATCAGAAAATACTACACAATCAAGCATTTTTTATCAATGAACAACTGAAGTGGCTGCAAAGCTAAATGGATACATTAAGATTACCATACCCGCAGACTATTTTGTGGTCACTAGGCATGGTTAAACAATTTTTTTCCTCAAATAGGAATTAGAAAATCTTGGCTCATATTACAGTGATTTTCACATCAATAATAAAACCTGCTGAAAAGATTTCCACTTACCCAAAACCTGAACTTGTGGTTTACAGTCATCAGAAACTGATTTAATGATAACAGGCTGCAGTAATGCCCTACTTAAAACAACTAGCGCTCAAGTTACAAATGTTTTTCATCTCAGACTGTGTGAGTTGGTCAGCAATATTTAAAAACAGGCAATCACAAGTAACACTGTTCTATTAAAGTAAGTATTCGGGATGAAGATTCTTCATTTTAAAATATACGTTTGATACGTTTTAAACTGACCTTCATACCTTGCATGCTCATTCAAACTAGAGTTTTGCCTAGACTGGGTTTAATGGAGCGCCAAAATACGAGTGTGTAATCTGGGAATCAAGACCACATGATCATGTACTTGTTTGCTGTTAGCTTCTCACATGTGTTTGTCACAAGATATCACCGATCTAACCCAGATGACATTCAGGTGGACAGTTTTACACAGTCCATTTGCAGTCCATTTTACACAGAATAAATACTGGCTGTCAGCCGATAAGATTAATTTAATTCTCGAAAGTTCTCTTCACAATTGTGAGAATAGGATTTAAAATTACTGACAACTTTATTTGTATATTTATTTATTTAAAATAAATAAGTCATAATGTTTATATTTTATAATGATTTATTTATATAATTGTAAATAAAAATAATTTTAAAACATTTATATAAATATTTTTTTATATTATTTAATATATTTATTTGTAATTATATAATTTAAAAATAAAAAATAAATGTCATATTTTATAAATATTTATTTAAAAATATATTATTATAAAAAATAATATTTTAAAACATTAATGTAAATAAATATTTATAAAATATATTTTTTATTAAATTAATTGTTATATATTTAATATTTATTTATATAAATGTATTTATTTACATTTACATTTATATTTATTCATTAATTTACATAAATGTATTTTATTTTTATTAAATATATTTATATATAAATATATAATGTATAAATGTATAAATATATAAAAATAAATATAATAAATGTATATAATTGTATATAATGTATATAAATGTATAAAAATAAATTTATAAATGTATAAATCTATTATGTATATAAATTTATATTTATTGTTTAAAGAAAAATGTAAAAAAATAAAATAAATAAATAAATAAAAAGTTTAAAAGGTCAAAGGCTTTTGTAACCTGAGGTGAAGATATATGGCTCATGACAGATCTTAGTAAACAGCTTGTATGTCTTTGAAATGAATGAGGGTCAGATTATTATTCTCACAATTCTATATAAACCATGTATTATGTTGCAGTTCCTAATACTTGCTGGCCAACTGGCATTGTAATTACACACTACAAAGCCTACTTACTGTACTACAAAGCCTATTTTTACTTGCATTTGATACTTGGTGGGTATTAATTTTGGACCATGGACCCTTGTTTTGTAACTGTAATTGGATTTAATGGGTCTAACACCTCTGAGAAAAGCAAGTGGTGTCTGATTTGATTATATCACTGTAATGTTCCGCTTATGTTTATACAGTATCAGGAAAATCTTACAGTCTTACGGTCAACTTGCTCCAGAGTGGTGTAGAGACAACAATCACTTGCATCCATTAGAAACAACACGGTGGTCTTTGTTTATTTTCAGATAAGATAAATATATCATTATGAAGCTCATTATGACTTTGAAAACATGTATGAAACATTAGGTTTTTGCAATGTGTTATAAATTTGTGTGCAGTCATGTTTCCTGTGCCGCTAAATTGTAAGGACTAGTGATTAATGACTTTAACCTCTTACCTGTTTTAATGAGTAGCTACTTCATGACTTTTTAACCTACACAATGATTAAAATGAATCCGAAATCATCCCGTAACTGGTCCCGGGGCTACTTTTGTCGTGCTGCATTTGACGGAGCGTGCGTCTGAACATCCTCTCACTGTTCACTATTATAATCACTTGTGCTAATGGGAGAGCCACCCAACGAGTGTCTGGGACCCTGTGGAGGCCGGCCCCTCTCATAAACACCAACACTTCCAGCGTCAACAAACAGATGGAAATGTTTCACTGCCAGGCTGCTGGGGGTGGAGGGACAGAGTTGTTTATCTGGAGGTCAAGAGAGTTAACACTCCATCACGCAAGGGCCAAACTCCTAATAGCCGCACTTACACGGGCAAACGCCAACCCTCACGCATTACATTTACATGCTAATGGAAGGTTCCATATGTTTTTGGTACAGTGCGGCTTAAATTGTTGATTTAATCTTTGCACCAAAGCAATGTTAGATGGGCCGTGTTTGGAGGAAGTGAAAACTGTGTTTGTTTTGCTGTGGTTTGGACAATAAATGTGTGCAGATGCTGCAGATGCATAAAAATCTTCAGTTTTTGTCATGTTTAATGCTAAAATGTGCTAACAACCATATTTTATTAAAATAATTTAAGCAAATAGTGCATGGTTATTCAAATTAGAATGCCTGATGGCTAGGTTTCCTCTGCTTTCTCTTCTTTGGCTCGTCAACAAAGCTTAAACAATACAAAACCGGCACCACAGAGCCACATAAATAAGAGGAAACTCAATGAAGCTGTGCAACTGCATATCATATTTAAGGTTGAAATACAGTAAGGTGTTTTTGCAGTTAATTCAGTACAGCACAGCGCTGTACATAAGCAGAGATCATATAGATGACAGATTTACACATTCACGACAATGATCATGCTAAAACAGCAGTATCATTTAATAGCACATGCAAAGCATGACAAGAAAGCAAGTGTGTTCAAGAAATGAATGCTCAATTTAAAGGGTAGACAGTTGCAGAGAGGCTAGCAATAGCAAGCTACACTATATTGCCAAAAGTATTGGGACACCCCTCCAGATCATTGAATCCAGTCACTTCCATGGCCACAGGTGTATAAAATCAAGCACCTAGGCATGCAGACTGCTTCTACAAACATTTGTGAAAGAATGGGTCGCTCTCAGGAGCTCAGTGAATTCAAGCGTGGTACCGTGATAGGTTGCCACCTGTCCATTTGTGAAATTTCCTCACTATTAAATATTCCACAGTCAACTGTTAGTGGTATCATAACAAAGTCAAAGCAATTGGGAACAACAGCAACTCAGCCACGAAGTGGTAGGCCATGTAAAATCACAGAGCGGGGTCAGCGCATGCTGAGGCGCACAGTGCGCAGAAGTTGCCAACTTTCTGCAGAGTCAATAGCTACAGACCTCCAAACTTCGTGTGGCCTTCAAATTAGCTCAAGAACAGTGCATAGAGAGCTTCATGGAATGGGTTTTCATGGCTGAGCAGATGCATCCAAGCCTTACATCACCAAGTGCAATGCAAAGCATTGGATTCAGTGGTGTAAAGCACGCTGCCACTGGACTCTAGAGCAGTGGAGACGTGTTCTCTGGAGTGACGAATCACACTTCTGTTCGTGCTTGCACGCACACAGCAGAGTTTGCAACGCGTCAAAAGACGAGAGACAGCGTTAAATTAACACATGTCTCAAAGCACATAACACTACAATAATAATGAACGTAAACAACTTACAGAGCGCTGACTTTTTTGGCGTTGATAGTGTTGACATAGAAACGCATAAATCCGTAATTACGATTATGACATGATGTGAACGCAGCATAAACTTGTTAGTTTGGATCACGAGGAACTGTAAAAGATGATTGCTGTTTGCTTACGGTGCCCATTGACTGTGTCTACAATGCACTGATGGCGTGTGATGTCTGCGCGAGCAAGGTGCGCGGAGGTATGGATATACTTATGTTGACAGGCAGGTACGACATTGTATCATAGACCGAATGCAATGATTGAATGAACATTTTTGGTCCTGAGACTTCCACAGAATGTTTTAATATGTAGACCACTTATTTTATTGATTGTTCTCAGGATGTAAAGAGAGTTTTAACCAGTATAACAAAAAGTGTTTATAAAACAAATTGCCTACCCTACCTTTAATTTATAATTGTACACAAACAACAATCGCTTCAGAACTCTGTGTGATGGCTCTTTCTGTATAATTGCTATTTAACACCTGACATATACATGTGCACACAAACACACTCATACACTCTGGAATGTCCAGATAACCCACCTCGACTCTCCTTATTTAAAGCTGTTGACTTCGGCTCTGCTATTTGGCTGTTCGTGATCTCTCAGGAGCAGCAGTATTTGATTTGACAGTCAGAGTTCCTGCTCTGTTACAAGCCCCCCCAAGTCAACATAAACCACCTGTCAGACATCACAGAAAGCCAAATAACTCTCTCTGTTTTTGCATTTTGCATGAACATGAAAGCAGTTTGTTAAAGCACTATGAATAATGTCTTAGTAATGAAAATTGCTTAAAATATCAATATGCTGTTGATATGGCATTTCAAACAGTTGCAAGTCAACAATTTACCTAAATTCTTGTATAATTATATATTATTTTTTTTACATAATTTGATATATTACATGTATATTACATGTATACACATCACAAGACTGCTTACATGAACTGCAAACATGTTAAATGATGGTAAATAGTGAAAAAAGAAATGGTAACTAGTTACAGCCTCTAAAATACAATTGTTTTGTCCCCATTTTAACCCAACATGTTATTAATCAACTACTCATTTAAAGTTAGTGGTTTTGACTATTTCATGATTGTTTATTAATGGGTATAGAAAGAAACTGGTGCTAGTTTAGTGTATTATTTCATTGAGTTACCGATGTTGGATAATTGAAAGATAGGATAATGTGTAAACTTTCTGTCAGATTATGTTTAAATTTGCCTGGGACAAAGGTTTGTCACAGTGATGGCCCCACACAAACCACACACACCTTCTGGTATAAATTTAATTTCCTTTCCATTTTTAGAATTTAATTTTGTGAGCGAGGGATATTGGAGAGTAACCCAGTTGTGGTTAAGGCACCGAGAGGATCAAATTCTGTGATTTCACTGTTGGTGCTTATTGCGAACAGTTGTTGCGCCCAACACAAAGCCGAGGAAAACAATGACGTTTTCATTTGCTTTAGACAAAATGTCACAGTAGCTAAATCAAGCCTATGCGTGACTATAAGAACCAGATTTTCGGATAAGGATCGGAATTCGGCGAGTGGTTAGATCGTCAAAGCTGAGAATAATGATACACTTCAATTATATGATTTCTTAATGTTAACATAACGGGACAGCTATAGAGGAGAACATAGGAGAACTTAAGATGCCGGAGACCTTGATTGTATCCAGATTCCAGTTTTTAATCTTGCAGTTGTTACTTTTATGATAATTGTCCATGAGACAGTTCATGAAATGCTGACAGATAAAAAGCACAAGAGGCCCCTTTCATTGGCGTCTTCAGCATTGAGCCGTCAGCCCCAGTGTCTCAGAGTTCCTCATGGTGTTTATGGGCTCTGTTAGTGAAGAACATAGTTACACTTGTATTTATAGCCGTTGTGGTTTGGTCTTTTGTAATGTAATACTGTGTAGTGCAGTAAGCCAGAAGAGCTCAAAGATGAAGCCAAGGCTCACTATTTTCACTATGTTGACTATGATTTGTGTTATCATACACAAACATTGATACGTCATTACAGTAGGGGAAGTTGAGCCGAAAACCGATATAGAACAGACTACATAAGAGAGAGAGACCAACAGAAGGAGAATGGCGTAAGATAGAATTTACAGACAAAGGCTGAAAGTGCATCTAAAAAGGAAGAGATCACAGTAGTCATTTAGCAGGTTTGTACAAAGCAACTTCCCGTACACTAGTGACCTTTAACCTCTGGTAAGGAATGTTACAGGTTTTATACAAATTCTGAGTTCAGTTTATAAGTCAAGCATCAATGCTCTCATTTACCGTGGATAATAACTTCAACAAGTTCCTCAGTTTGTAAAAATAAACAAAAATTGTGTGTACACTTCTGTACTTATAAATGAAGTCAACAGAGCAATTCAGCCTGAAGGGTTTTTAAAGCAGTAACGATCATCTCATTTTTGTTAAAAGAATTATTAAAAGCAAAGTGTCTGATTTCAGTGCCACTAAAAGGAGGTTTTGATGCTGTGTTGGTCAGGATTCTGGGTCTCACCAAGGCTAAATTTGATCAAAAATACAGACAGTAAAACTGTAATATTGTGAAATGTTATTGCAATTTAAAATAATTGTTTTCCATTACCAAAATGCGATGCGATAGAGTTTAAGATGTATTGAACCTTGAACATTCCTGTAAGGATACTGGATGCTCTAGATTTAGTAAAGTGAACCATGCTGAGGAAGTGAAACCCTGAGACTCTTTCTTGACAGTCTTTCTAATAGGGGTTAAACCAGCAGGGGTTGATTAACCTAGAACAATAACCATAATGCCAACAAGAATAGTGAGTCTGTGACCCGAGCTCGTTAGCATCCCAGCATCCCCCTCTCCTGCCTCGCTCAGGTATGGTTTCTATTTCACAGTACCTAAAGAAGGAAGGGAAGAGGGAGGGAAAAAGGTTGATGGAAGTGATTTAGTGCCCAAGGGACGGAGAGAAGGAGAGGGTTAATCGGTTAACCAGAAGAACAGAGAGGAAGGAAGGAGGGGGACCTGGCTACCGTCTGGGAGGTATGCCCATGGCTGCTTTGTTCTGACTTACATATACACGAACAGAAAGTGATGCGAGGTGCCCAGGTGCCTCATGCACAGATATGCATACTTCATCTGCGTCTGTGAACAATGGATTTGCACCTATTCCTGGTCGTTTACATAGTTTACACTCAAATGGTCCTGGTTTCTGCATCACACATGTAGTGGTATTTTTACACCTTTCTACTGCCAAGGTCAAGTTACTGCCAATTGGCTCATATGGACTTCTGATTCTCATGAAAACTGTCACGGAATGTCCAGGTCGTATTTCACTACAAAATTTTAAAAAAGAAAAAAGAAATTACATTTAGCATAAAGAAATTTAAAGTATCATTTTTATTATTATTTAATAATAATTTTTATAATATTATTAAAAATCTTCTTATCTTATATATACTGTGTGTGTGTGTGTATATATATATATATATGTATGTGTATATATATATATATATATTTAAAATTTCTGTTTTAATGAGAATCAGATTTGTTATATTAACTTTAACAAGGGGTTCTACAATTATTGTTTGATCTCAAACTAATAAAATACATCAAATAAAAATACAAGATTAATTTATCCAAAACTTACATTAAAAATCCTAATGGACCTAAAAAGACTTCAAACTTTTTTTTTGGATTGTGGTGTCAAATGTATCCCAGACATTTCTTTGTGAAACTGACCATCATATATGCAATATATATTTTAAATAAACTAAGATCATTATTATTTGAGCTCAGCGTTCACACGGGATTCTACATACATCTGATCAGGAGATCATTTTAATGAATCCATGTGTTCACTGAACTGAACTGAGCTGGACGATGACATCACTGTTTTCTCCAGAGCTGCTGTATAGATAAATAAACTATATTAATAACTAATGATTTTTACAATGGAATGAATCAATACTGAACTTACTTAAGTTGGACAATGACTTCATTTTCTTCTAGAGCTGCTGTGCAGCCCAATTTTTTCCCTCTATCACTGTAAAGCTGCTTTGACACAATCTGCATTGTAAAAAGCGCTATGTAAATAATGGTGACATGACATGTTCAGAAACCTCAGTAAAGACTCGGGAGTCAAATTAATTCCAAAATGTATTTTATGTAATATATTTATCAAGTCATCCTATATCTCTCCTGTCTTCAGGTCCTCCTGGGAAACGTGGACGGATGGGCAGAAGAGGTGACCCTGGTGAGTGCGATCTCTTAATTTATGTTCCCTGTGCTTGATGTCTAGCGCCTTTATATTATTATTAAATTTCTATACTAGTATGCTTAATTTATAATCATTAAATGTGACAGAGAGGAAATCCTCATTGAATGTGGTTTTGAGTCACCATAGTCCCTCTGATGATTCAGAGGTATTAAACTCAGACTGATGATGACTCGGCCATACAAATAAAGATGCTGATGTATTTCTAAGTGAGCTGTGGGGTAGACACACATGTGGCTCTCAAGGCCCCAGGTTCAGAATGATTCAGAATGATTCATTGTCACGTCAATTTCTGTAGAAGCCATCAGTACAGCTTGTGAGGTTTAAGAAGGTGTCTAGATAATGTCTTGCCTGAAAACATCCATGACCTCAAGAATGTGTACAGTTTGTACAGCAGAACCTATATTCACCTCCTGACCAGATTAGATTAAATCTGGTATCGCGCCGTTCCCATGCAACTGGCTTTTGGACAGGATGACAATTCTTTACATCTGTTTTTCAAACTTGTTCCAGCTCCGCTGCCCTGGGAGAGGAACTTCAAACGCTGGCAGAACACTTTATTTACATAGAGATAGTGGGTCATTTTGTCACTAAGTTCGCAAGATGTGGTTCTGTTTAGCTGTGCCTGCTTGTTGTAGTTTGGGTCGTAATGCGGGTGGGAAGAGTCCAATGTAGGGAAATGTTGCACAACAGTCTGTTTGTTTCTCTAGAGTGTGAGAGAGAAAATATGGTTGGAAAGCTGGAAGATATTTAGCAGACTAATCAGCACAAACATTAGGCAGGTCGCATACATCCATGATAATTCAATCGTTAAAAAGTGCTCATTCAGTTAGAACCCTCATCAATTAAAAGATCAATCTTTTTACTAATGAATTTTGATGTCAGCAGTTAGCTCCATAAAGCACACACACATTCACATTCTGTAATTTCTCTTTAACCATCTTGCACTTACCCAGCTAATAGGGAACGTTCTTCCAGTAACATTAATAGAATGTTGGTCCAAAGTTGTGTGGTCTTTAATAATGTTCTCAAAACGAATGAGAACATCTTGAGAATGTTCAGAGAACATGCAAAAGTAACATTCCCATATGTTTGACGAATGATAAAATTGAATGTTTCCTTAACATTTGCATAACCAAGAAGGAAAAAAAAAACAGGTTTTAAACATTTAAAAAACTGTGTGTTTTGAGCATTCATAGAACATTCAGAAATAACATTTTCACAACTTAATGGGAACATTAGTGAAACATTCTTAGAACAACACATTTTTTTAGCTGGGTAAATGCTTTCCAACTGGTGAAGCTGTTTTGTTCACAATGGTCAGAACTTGACTGTGCTGAGTGAATGTTTTCTTTAAACTATTAAGAGAAGTAAGTTCTGTCAGCGTCTAGACGTGAGTAAATACCAACAACTTTCTGCCTCATAAAACTTCAATGTGCCTCTTAAACCTCTTTGTCTCCTCTGAGGGTCATAACCTGACATACATTTCTGTGCCATTTTGTACCAGGAAACATTTATTTAGAGGTTTTCCTTTTTGATAAAAGAGTAAAAGTGTGTTTTTTGTTTTTAAGTTCAACTGAAAGTTTTTTTTCACATGTCTCTTTGCTGTGTTTCCTTTATTTTTCAGGACCCCCAGTAAGTACCCCATCCTCACACTTCAAAATAATGGCATGCAGCAGATATGAGCTCTGTATTGTGGTAAGGCTGAAAAAAAGTTTGAAGGGTAAGTCATAAAAGCTGAGAAACTGCCTCCAAGTTCTGGAATCTTTCATAGTTCCTGAAATGTTTACATTTGAGAATATTTGTAATTTCTAGAATCTTCACATCTAAGCCGAAAAATTAGTATTCTAGAATACTCACACCAGTGCTTTTGAGATTCTAAAATAAAGTTATGATAAAATTATATAATAAAGTTCTAGAATATTTAGCTGAAAAGCAGAGCAGCTTCTAGAAGATCCAGTGCTTCTGATATTTAAGTTCTAGAATCTTCACTCCAACGTTGATGTTCTGGTATCCAACAAAGGTGTAACACAGTGAAACAACAGGTTGCAGACTGTCTGACACCTGCTTTAGATTTAGGTTAAATCAAGCCGTCGACACCTCTGTTTCAAACAGATATGTGGCTTCTAATCTGTATTTTAGCAGGCTGTCATGAAGATTTCATTGATGTTTAATGCTAGCAGATGTCAAATTGTGTGACGGCTTTCAAAATTTTAACAGTTTAGATTGGTTTGCTGACTTTCACATTTAGTTTCTGGTCTTCTGTAGAGCAGAGGTCCAGGTTATTTACTCAGAAGTCTATTGCAATGTGAAGAAACTCTAAAACACTTGAAGTTTTAATTTATAATTCTGCAAAGTGCTGTAATCCAACTAATAAACAAACACCAGAGATTTACTTTGCAGAAAGACGGACAGGTTAAAACTGATCTTCTCTTGAAGTAATTAAAACATGTACGTTTGTTTTTCAAGTTCTGATTGGTTAATCAGAATACTTTAATCTAATGTCTTAATTAGTCACACTGAATTTAAGAATATTTCTCTCTTTTTTTATGAAATTGAACATGGCTTCTTTGGATTATGAAAACTGTCATGATGTTATACTCTTTAAAATAAAGGTTCTTTATTGGCATTGATGGTTCCATTAAGAACCTTTAACATTCATGGAACCTTTCCACTGTACAAAAGGTTCTTTAGATTATTAAAATGTCCTAAAAAACTGTTCACTGAAAGGTTCTTTGTGGAACCAAAAATAGTTCTTCAATGGCGTCACTGGGAAACCCCCCTTTCGGAGCCTTGAGATTTGTAATCTTTTTTATTCTAGTTTTATATTTATTTATTATACCTAATTTTTCTTTGCACAGGGCAAACCTGGGCGCGACGGTTACCCGGTAAATGTTCTTTAAATTATCTAGTTTCTTTCTTTTGTTTTAATCTCCATCTTGGGCTATTTTTCCTTTTCTCACTGCTTCAATCACCTCCAGTTCACTTGCTGCTGTCAATTTTCTCTTTTCTGTCTCACTAAATATCTGTGCAGCTCATAGAGTATATTTTCAATATCTTTTAAACGGAACATGAATTACATAGCATCAAGAGAAGTATTAGTAATAGTGTCAAAAAAATCTGCACTAAAAAGTTTCAAACTCTTCTACTGATAAGCTCTATGTCTGATGAAGAATGAACTCTTTCGCTGGTATTTCTGCAACATGGACAATAATGATGCTGAGTTTCCTGGAAAGAGTGAAAGTGCTCCTGGGCTCAATTACATTGGTAATAGTGTTTCTCTGTTGAAACTGCTATAGATTCATCCCCTTGGCTAAACCTGTGTCCGGGACAGCAGGCCAGAGACACTTAGGACTTTTAGTTTATAATTTCCTGGTTTCTTGAACCCTGAAATGGAAAGTACTGGGAAAGCAGTCTGGCGTTTAAAAATGAATTGGTCGTAGACAAAACATCACATATGAACTGTGACATATGGGCAGATGTGCTCCGATCTGTTGAAGTACAACACACATCTGATGATTGTATTCTAATAACTGGACGCTGATTAGAGTAGCTCCATAGTTTATTTGTGTTAAAATAAAAATACATTTGCTTGGTAAACTGTGACTCATAATTGCATCTTGTATTTCATTTATGAAATAAGCCCCAGTCAAACAATCAACAGTCAGTTTATATATTTTTACTACCTCTGTTTATGTAGATACAAACATTAGATCAATTCTTGGGTCCAAACGGATTTCTTATTGAATTGGATCATTGTTATGATTGTATAATCTACTATAGAAGTGGTCTGGTGGCCTCTAGTGGCTGTCAGTAGAACAGCGGACAGCAGAATGATAAGCAGCAGGCTGTTCTGGAACATGTCAAGGTGAACCTGGGGTCAGATTGTGGTTAGTCACAAAACGAATGAGGCTTTGTACCTTGTTTTGTCTGCGCCTTAATTGTGGACCCTTTGGTTTGGTTGGTTTGGCTCCAAATATCAAGAGATGTTTAGTTAACAAGCCTTACTCACTTCGCGGCGTGAAGTACAAGTTCAATAGGGAATTGTATTTGTCTGGGAGTTCTGAGTAAGCCTTATTGTGCCTCTTTAGTCAATTATACTGCAGATATTATTTATTACATTACCACTTCCTGTCTCTGTGCCTATTATCTCTACAAAAATCAGACTGATGTTTGTACTGATATGCAATGGCGTATCTGCTGTAAGATCAGCCTCTAGATAACAGTCTATGCCAGGCTCAGGCTGGGTCAGTCATGCCCAGCAAATTAGTATCAGAGGTACACTCATGGTTTTCCCAGATTTGAATGTCTGCCGGGAAAAGTCTGTGGCTAATTATAGACAGGTGTGTGTGTGTGTGTGTGTGTGTGTGTGTGTGTGTGTGTGTGTGTGTGTGTGTATCAGGACACAAATTTGTATAATGACATGGGTGTGACATAGGTATTACAAGGAGGGGGTGACACCCCATGTCCCCATTTTTCAAAAGGCTTATTAATTTATACAGAATGAGTTTTTTTGAGAAAGTAAAAACGTGCAGTTTTCTGTGATGGGTGAGTTTAGGGGTAGGGGTGTAGGGGGATAGAAAATACGGTTTGTACAGTATAAAAACCATTACGCCTATAGAATGTCCCCACAATTCACAAAAACAAACATGTGTGTGTGTGTGTGTGTACATGCTACACACACTTATTCTTGAAACAAAGAAATGTCTGGGTCATATTTCACTCTAAAATCAAAAGTAAAATATTTTTTATTGTTTGTTATATTTTTCATTATTTTATTATTTTAGTTAAAGGATTAGTTCACTTCTTAATGAAAATTTCCTGTTAATTTACTCACCCCCATGTCATCCAAGATGTTCATGTCTTTCTTTCTTCAGTTGAAAAGAAATTAAGGTTTTTGAGGAAAACATTCCAGGATTCTTCTCCATGTAGTGTACTTCAGTGGGGTTCACTGGGTTGAAGATCCAAATTGCAGTTTCAATGCAGCTTCAAAAGGCTCTACGCGATCCTAGGCAAGGAATAAGGGTCTTGTCTAGCGAAATCACAGAGCTAGTGCAAGACGAGCATTTGTGTTTTTTAGAAAATGACCGATCGTTTCGCTAGATAAGACCCTTATTCCCCGTCTGGGATCGCGTAGAGCCCTTTGAAGCTGCATTAAAACTGCAATATGGACCTTCCACCCAGTGAACCCCACTGAAGTCCACTATATGGAGAAAAATCCTGGAATGTTTTCCTCAAAAACCTTAATTTCTTTTCGACTGAAGAAAGGAAGACGAACATCTTGGATGACATGGGGGTGAGTACATTATCAGGAAATTTTCATTCAGAAGTGAACTAATCCTTTAATTATTTAGGTATTTTTATGCAAAAACTAAATTATGCAGGATTGTTAAAATTATGCAGAAAAAAACTCATTAATGTATTAGAATCATAGATTAACTTTAAAAATGTAATTTGCAATTTAATACATTTCTGTCACCACATATCGTTTATATCACAAAACAGTCAACAAATAATATGCTTTGTCCAACAATATGTTTTGTTATATAGAAAAAGTTTTGATTATAAAATAGTGCAGTAGATTTTGTGATATGAAAAATTACTAGAGGGACGAGCCTGCTAAAAGATTTTAAAGTACTGTTATATATATGCATATCCCGGCAGGTCTTCTAACCCTAATTGATGGAGTGTGTAGCTTTTCATTTCTTAAACACCATGTAGGAAGACACATCATGGCCATATTCCAGGATGACAATATCAAAAATTGATGCACCTTTTGATGGAAATGAAATCACAACTTTTATTTCCATCAAGAGGTGCATTCATTTTTGGTCAAGATCTTGTATTGGCAATACAAGAGTCAAGCACTCTGTAAAGTCTACTTCAGCACATCCCAAAGACTTTCAATGACTCAGAGGTGTCAATTCATGTGTGAAAATGATTCTTCATGCTCCCTCCAAACCATTCTTTCACAATTAGAGCCTGATGAATTGTCATCCAGGAATATGGCCATAATGTGTCTTCAAATCTCAAATCTAGGGTCCTCAAATATGAATTTATATATTACCAGGACATTTCTTTATGTAATTAATGTTATTGTTATTAAAATCAGTTTAATATATTAATAGTTTCATAAACATACACCTGATGTTTATTTATTTATAGCATTGCAATAATGGGAATGCTATATTTTGTAAAAAAAAAAAAAAAAAAAAAATTAAATGTATGTATATATTGAAAAAAACACCAGAGGCTGCACTGACACTTTGTTTGGCATGAAGTACCACATAGTACCTCACTATGTTTGAGATCAGATTTCCTAAACTGGAGCATGTCCATTAGCATCTGCCAAGCCTCTATATCATCTGGAACAGAGCAACAGGTGCTTGTGTTAACTCGCCCCAAATCCACATCCTTTACGGTTTACAACGCAATCTCAAAATGCTTTCGGCTAGCAACTGTGAAACATACGCTAGTGATTTCACTCCATTCACCAGCAATAGCAGAATTCGCCGTCTTTTAAACAATCCCCTTTACTCCCTCACGGCATGATTGTTCTTATCCTGTAAACTGGTTTGACAGACAGTTTGTGTTAACTTACGTCATATGGCGAGGATTATTAATGACAAAAAGCAGATGATTTCAAGTAAATATAATTTACACTGTTACACTAAGCCTGAGGAGTTTAGCTGACGAGCAACAGGAGCCAAACAGGAAGTGTACGCATATATGCTTGATGGAATCCAGGTAGATCCAGGTTAATTCTGTTCTGTAAGTGTGCTGGGTTAATGTTACTCGCATATATGAGCGCAACTTGTGTGTAGGTGCTTCGCCATTGTTCTCATATGCTCAGGTGGTGCCCACATGCTGTCGGTGCTCATTTGAGGCCATGATTTCATTAGCAGTATCGTAAACAGACTGTATTACATGCAGACGTGGCCGAGAACGCCTCTCACGAGACTGTCTTTGGCTTGATCCCTTTGGATTTGAGCATGATCCTTTTGGATTTGTCCAACACAAACTGTGAGAAGAGTTAACATATTTGAGTTACTGAAGGAGATTGCTAGTTAAGAAAGATCCAGTTGCATGGTCGCATACGCCACTTTTAATATCTTCAGAATATCTATTTTACCTAAAATATCTAGTATCATAATTCTTGTCACTGAACATCAGAGCCAAAATGTGTCATATGAAGGCTTTTTATGAATCTTCTTGACATGGTAGTGTTTCTTTTTTTAAATCCAGGAACTTTCTTGGCGGGCTGGTGGGAAAGAAATGAATGTCACATATCCCAAAAGTATTTCCATGTACTTGAAGTATAAAGCAGTCCAATAAACGATATTCCCTTCCGAGAAGAAAGGAGAACAGAGAGACTTGGAGACTTCATGGACATTGGATCCAGATGAGGGTTCATCTCTCCTTGCAGAGTCACAAAGGGATGAGATTGTGGTTCATATAGAAAAAGGAAACCGCGTATGTCTCTGTCCGTTATCCATTTCAGTGTCTTAAATAATTGGCCTAATCGGTTTCCTCAGTTTAAAACAAAAAACGTGTGAATCATTGATCAATTCACAATCAATTTAATATTTAATTTTATTCAATATGCATAATCCTTGAGAATATTGATTAAACATCGTGTCTGATCTTTTTACAAATATTATAGAGTTTTAAGTGGTTAAATTATTTTTCTGTTGCAAAATAACACTGAAATTGTTATTAAAAGTAACGACAACTCGACAAGAAAGTCGTGACAGTTCATTTCCATATTATGATGAGTGTAATGGATTTTTTTTTTTTTTTAAATGTATATATTAGGATGGAGACTTGGTTCTATCCATTGGTTGTTTATTGGATTTTGAGATATTGCTCTTCAAAATTAATGCATGCTTATAACTGATTGTGAAGAGTAAGGGTTTAAGTGGACTAAATAATTGGAGAATTTTGATTAAACATGACAATGTCAAAAGATACATGGATAAATTGTTCACAATAATATCTACACCATGCTTTTACAAAACAGATACAATGAAATTTAATTTCATGCCGACTTTAGTATTTTTGTCCTGTTCATCTTACATTTGGAGAGGTTTATGCTTCAATTCTTTGTAAACACTTTACAATAAGGTTCTTTAGTTAACATTAGTTAGATACATTAATTAACGTGAACTAATAATGAACTGCACTTATACAGCATTTATTAATCTTTATTAATGTTAATTACAACATTTACTAATACATTATTAAAATCTTGTTAGCATTAGTTAATGCACTGTGAACTAACATGAACAAACAATGAACAACTGTATTTTCATTAACTAACGTTAACAAAGATTACTAAATACAGTAACAAATGTATTGCTCATGGTTAGTTCATGTTAGTTACTACATTAACTAATGTTTAAATAATGAACCTTATTGTAAAGTGTTACCCAATTTGCAAATCTTAACATTGAAAAATCATAAATAAAATTTAATTCGATATATATATATATATATATATATATATTCTCTGAAAACAAGTCTTAAAGGGTTAGTTCACCCAAAAATGAAATTTCTGTCATTAATTACTCACGTTCATCTTCGGAACGCAAATTAAGATATTCCAGAAAAGTAGTAAAGGCATCATTAAAATAGTTAATGTGACTACAGTGGTTCAACCTTAATGTTATGAAGTGACGAGAATACTTTTTGTGCACAAAAACAAAACAAAAATAATGACTTTATTCAACAATTTCTTCTGTCAGACTCATACGCATTTGACGCAGTTCAGCGATTCCGTGTTTATGTCCGTCACTGCATCAAATGCGACGAGAGCCAATGTGTTGAACACACTGCAACAACTAGCCTGACAGGCGCTTGCCGACGGCCGACTGTTGGCTTGGTGTGTCCCAGCCTTTACCCCCAGTTTTACAGACAAGGCTTAAGCCTAGTCCCAGACTAAAATGCATGTTTGAGCTGTTTTAACTGAAAGCAACTTGCACTCAAGTATCTTAAAATATGTAAGTGCCATTGTTTTGTCTCAAGATGCACACCAGAAATGTTTTTTTTCTAAGGCAAGTTTATAAAAGCTACTTAAATGTCCTAATTGAACTTAGGTCTAAGCCACCCTGGCTTAATCTAAACCCTGTCTGTGAAACCAGGCCTTATGTCTTGTGCAATATTTCTTCAAATAAATCTTGTTTAGATATTTTTACTGGAAAAGTTGCAGTGCATTTTAAGGCTTAAAACCAGATATTATGGCAATAAAAGACATTTTTGCACTGTCCAACCCAAACACAATATCTTAAGTAGGTGGAGGCAGTCAAAAACTGTGAAAGATTCTTTTGATTAAATAATTTAAGTCTTGATTTGACTCGAAGGGCTCATTGATACAATCCCCCCAGATTTCCCTCGCAGCACCATTGAGCCCACCACGAAGTCCAATTTTAGCAGGAATGCTTTTGTAGGCCTAAACTCAAAGCGTTTCGATTACCCTGTGATGAATTTGCGATTTATAGCAAAGCTGAAAAACTTTAATGCTGGCAAAGGGCAACAGACAAAAAAGTCATTATTTCATTTTCTCTAGGTTTTACTGGTAATCTGAATCCTCTTTCTCACTCCTTTGCACTTTGTGGTTAAATATATGTGGTAAATCTGTGCTACTTTGGAATTTTTTCCTGCTTTTCCTCCTTGGAATTCGGTGGTCCACACAACAAAATAAAATATTCAGGATTAATCTTCATTTAATTGTTTTATGAGAGGTTTTCCTTGGAGGTTTTGTACTTTGTTTGGCCATTCTTTGTGTTGCAGGAGAAGAATGAAAAGCAGGTTTAGGAATAACGGATGGACTTGATTTTTTTTTTTTTTTTTTTTTTTTTCACGGTTACCAACACTCTTCAGGGGGTCATAAATTGAGTTGTGTTAGTTCATGTGTGGCATCCATATGGACCTTCAGGTGTGAGACAGATAACAGAACATTTGGAAATTTGAAGGATACATTATTGGATTATAATGTGAGTGGGGTTTGTCCATGCAAAAGTCAACAGTGGCCATGTTTCTAAGATTTTTGAGGAAGAAAACCTTAATTCCCCAATCATTTTGATGGATTATTCAATTACAAATGTAGGAGTCTTTGGCCTTGAGGGTCAACAGATTGAGACCCAGCAACAGTGACCAGTGCAAAGACTGACCTCCTTCTCACAATGATAAACTTAAGGGGTCTGAGACCCTGAGTACTCTGGTCATAAATCAGAGTTAGATGTCTTAGCCGATTCATTCATTTCTCTTGCAGGAAGTCCGCTGGCATTGACCTGTGCACATGGTGTCTGCTCACCATGAGGACACACCACAGAGAGCAGGCCATGTAAACGCTCCCAGATGTATGATTAGAGCTTCGAGCACGTCCTCAAAACAAATGTCCTGTCCTTAACATACCTCTGGGAACACTTAAGACCAGGGATTGTTTATTGTTCACAATGGACTTGTACATCTTTTGTCTGTTTATTCAATGGCAGAAGCTTAGTGTTCGTTATTTTAGCCCAGGATGTTCCCTTACTTTTGGGTACAGACACTTCATTGAAGTTTGAAGGGTGCTAGACCTTGTGTTCACTTCATATGAACACAAACATGTGAGCATTTTTAAACACTACATTTTTCATTTGGTGAACTCTGGCATGCAAATTCATATGATTTAACCCAGATTTAAGTCATTTCTAAGAATCAAACATAGAAGCGGTTTCTCATCAATGCAGGTTTAAAATAGAACGTTTTTAAAGAGAAGCTACATAAGGTTGTGTGAAGTAGACAGTATTTTTAATACTTTGTTAGTGGTGTTTGCTAATATATGCCTCACTGTTGCTCATGCTTAGGGACAAACTAGCCTAAAATATTAAACATTAGTTTATCTTCTGTGATTCTAGATCATTGTGAGCACAAGCAGCAAATCATGTTTGGAGAGCTGATCAAGACTCACCTGTTGCTCACCAATCAGATTGATCAGGTGATCACTGGCATCTGCTGTAGGCAGGGAGATTTTAAATTCATTGTTCAAGATTGAGCAGGTAGAGAGGATGTTGTAGTTGGTGTCAGGCTGTGTTTCATGCCTCTCCACCCTGACACAAAGAAAAAAAGTGGGAATAACTGAACATGCACTTTTGATGTGAGAGTGCCACTACATGTACAGATATATGTTTCTAAGTCCAAAGGTCACTGCCATTTTGATGACCTCCTACACTTCATGCAAAACTATGTGAATTATTTGACACTGCTACATTTAGAACAAGTCTAGGTGCTTCAAGACACTTTTAAATCGGTGTTTTCACCTTTGACTTTAGGCCTTCTGAACAAAAATAAATCATATAAGGGTTTTGCATAAAAGTAATGGTAACACTTTAGGGAACACATAAACTATTAACTACGACTTTTTCCTCAAAAAAATCCTAATTTACTGCTTATTAATAGTTAGTAAAGTAGTTGTTAAGTTTAGGTATTGGGTAGGATTAAAAATGTAGAATAAGGTCGTGCAGAATAAGGCATTAATATGTGCTTAATAAGTACTAATAAATATCCAATTTTCTATTAATATGCATGCTAATAAGCAACTAGTTAAAAGACCCTAATATAAAGTATTACCAAAGTGATAAAATAACTTATGTTAAGCTGCCAGTGTGGAACATCCTTTCTAATTTTGACATGCTGCACAGCCACTTTAGTTTCTCAGTTCTCAACATGCTATGAATCTTATTTGTTAAATATTTAAATGGCTTCTAACAATTATTAATTATCTCTAGCCATATGTATAATGCAGTATTGTATTGTATAACAAAAAAACTATTATTCTAAAATAGCCCAAAATCAGTCATTAGATTTTCATCTACCTATTTTTATGCGAATTTTGGGATATCGCATTAAAAAAAATGCTGGATAGAAACACCAAAATTTGTATGAATTCTAAAAATGTGCCCAATTGAGGCAGATAATTCTTTATCCTATATGAAGACATGCACATAATCTATGATGTAAACACATTTGCCAAATAAATCCCTTAATGCACATGTGGTCAACTTATACAGCGCAATGGCAATACGTTTTTCTGTCTGAACTGGGGCACAGTGGAATGGCATAAATAGACTAAGCAGCGGACCAGTATCATTGCACAGCATCTCAAATGTTGGTTTGGTCTTTCTGAAATGCCTGAGCCAAAGTCTGTCATCAAAATGATTTGGTCTAATTAACTTCCAGAAGTGTTTTACATGATTGCGTTCCCAAACGAGACACAGTGGCTTTCCCCGATTGCAGCAACTTCCATTTTTCTTAAAGATATTTTGCGGCAGTTTTCCGGGAAGTGACGTTTTTGTTCTCTTAAACACATGGGATGGAAACGGTGCGAAATTCTAGTTTTGTGCATAAGTTAAATTCGCAACTTTGGATGGAAACATAGCTAATGACTCTTCTAGCATTTGAGTTTTTTGTAAGTCTGTAACCAAGTTTCTAAACTGTCTGGCATGTAAAGATACTTGATCAATATGACAGTACTAATCTTGATTTGAGCCTCTTTGCTCATTGGTGAAATTGGTTGCAGAAATTCTATGTTGAAAATCAAAAAAACATGTCTGAATCCAATCCTTAAAAATGGAGTGACATCAGGACCCGACATTTTAATTCTGTTTCTCTTCTGATCATCATCTCTTGATTTATCCCTCACACTTCATTTCAGACTCTATCCTTGCACTTACTCTTTTTATGACGGGCTGTCTGGTGGACTCCTGGGGTTTAATCGTCTGTTTTTTTCTCTTTTTCCAATGTTCAGGGTCCACTTGGTCTGGATGGCAAACCTGTGAGTATTCCCTAGCTTAAACGAGACATGAATTTATGTGTGGAAAAGATGTTCTGAATTTTCACTTTCTCATTGTGACACTTTGGAAAGAAAAGTTGAAAATGAATATTATAACCAGAAATACATTTGTTTTATTTGCAGGGTACTCCTGGACCTAAAGGAAGCCAGGTAAATACAATTTCAAATCTCTACTGTGCCGTATCTAATATTGTAGACCAACCATTTGCACTGTGTAAAATAGGAATTATGGTTTTATTTTTGCATGGCAGCAGAGGGATTAAACTCCTATATAAGTTTTCAAGCCATTTATCACCTCAGATATAGGGTCACACACCTCAAAGTGCCTTTTACCATGTATGTCTATCCGCAAATGAGATGGAAATAATGAATTACACACCAAAAAAAGAGAATTCATCATTGTTAGCTTGTGCTATTGAAAGTAGGCGGTGGTTTATAAACCCTGCTGTGCTCTTTAGCGCTGCCAAGGGAAGCCCATTTGTCCAATGTAACGTAAACCACTTCTTCTGGAAGGCAGACCACCTCCAAGCGCCATTTGTCTGTCGCTTCCTGTGAAAGACAGTTGTTTTGTTTTGACTTGCATGAAAGAAAGTCTAAGGTCATCATACAGTAGGTTTCATTCAGGCATGAAAATGTGGGATTCTGTGATGCATATAACAAAGTGCATTGTAGAATACTCCATATCTAAAATGAGAATCTGATTTTATTCACATGTGACATGGATTATATGGATGACATGTGACATTTTTAATTCCAGTTGTTTTATTGGCTCAAAAACTTAACGCATTTATTTATTAGGTTTTTGAGCCAATAAAACTCACTAAATTTTTTGCCTTTTTTTTCTTTCATAAACATTTTAGATATAAAAATTAAATAGTTTACTGTTGAAACTGTATTTCTTGTTTTTTTTTTTTTTTAATTAATGTTTTACATATTAATTCATTTTAATTGGAGTTTTTCTTTACTGCACAATATGGTCTTTATATCATTATTACAATTTTCGCATGTTATTCTCCTTGTCATCCTCAATGTGAACTTAGAGACTGGTTTTCACATCAGCTACACTAGCATTGCCTCTTTTTTCAAAGCAAAGTTTTTAAACATGTAGGTCAGTTTAGGAGCCTCGTTGCTTCAGCCCAGCGTCTGATATGGGTCACGGTGAGAAGGTCATGTGAACAACCTCATTAAAATACCATTTCCAGTTTCACTCAAACCATTTTCTTTATGTTCAGTCAGTTGTACGTCCAACATATTCACAGACTTTTGATCATCCTATTTACAAGTGACTTTTAAGATCAAAGATTACAGCTATACAGTATCTAGTGCAGATGTGAGGTGCTGTCTATAATTTTATTTGAAAAAAAGAAGACTTTGAAAACTTTGAAGATGAGGTACATGTGAAAGTTAGAGGACACTGAGACACTAAAGACTGAATGAATGAATTATGGTTCACATGGTTTTTAGATATGTTTTTGAACTACACTGCGTTTTCCCTTAGACTTTTGTCATATCAATATTTCATTTTGGACAATCTGTCTAATCAACTCACCCAACTCATTTATTTCCAGGGGCTGCCGGGACCAAAAGGAGATAAGGTACCTTTAGTATCTTTTGTGTCGAAAAAAATTGTACGCCAAACACACACACACACAGGACAGTTTCGTTCTGTTTCCGATCTCAGCTTCCCAGCAAGCAGATGTTTTCTGATTTCTAAAACAACTAACAAATTTCATTTGCATTGGCTTTTGTCTTCAAACACATGTTTTGGGGGAGATGTAGACCGTGTCAGGCATTAAATTAGAGGAACAAGAAACCTGTGGTAAATGAAGACCGTTTTGAAGTCTTTTACTGATTGCAGTGAAAAAGAAGAAGAAGAAAAAACAAGCATAACAAAACAAAAACATAGAGCCTCAGAATGCTTTTTCTCCTAGATCAGTGTTTCTCATTTATAGTAATTAGTAAACAGAGTTATGCTCATTCCCTGCCCTGATTTAATTTATTTTTCTCTTGTTGTTCAAAAGATGGTTTACTGTTCTCACAGTAAACCAGTTTATATTATGAATGAGGATGTTTAAATGAGCTAAACTTTCTCTTACATCTAAAACAAAAGTACCTTGTTATTGCTACCACATAGCAACAGTCACAGTCTGCCACATAACACTACTCAGAACACCTTAGAAACCATCCACACAATCAAGAACCACTCCAATTCTTTTCAGAATACAGAAAAATCTAGTATTTTACTGTAGTTTATATAGTGCTGTGTTGCTAATTGTATGTCTTATCTATGTGTGTTTTAGGGTGACCAAGGAGACACTGGGCCCAGGGTCAGTACCTGCATATTTCTGTCACTTGAATAGATCTATATATTCACATTTTCCCTTACAATCAGATAACAGTAAGAATGTTACATGTGCCTTGGAGAAATGAAGGAGATACAGTACCTGACTGGATGTTAATCACATTCATGAAGATTGATGATGCATCGTAAACCAGTACTGAAGGGCTGAACTGTGTATGACAGAAGGCTGAATTAATTTAATATAGTCAATATTCTTTCTTTATTCTTTTTTCTCACACACACCCAAAGAAGTGGCAATACTAGGATGTGCAAGCGTATGTATGAGATGGGCAAGTAAAGTAAAACTATGGGAATAAAATCCAAATAATTTTAATTTACTTAATTTTCTATTGGGGTGGGCAATTTCTTTTGGATGACCACGCCCACACTTGCTGTTGTCACGCTCAAATCCAAACACAAAATTGTTTGTCTGATATTTGACTAATTTGAAATGGCCAGCATCAACCAATGAAGTATTGATTATGAGTAGTGTGATCCAAAATGTACCAACATCTTGTCAATGAATATAATGTAATAATGTGCTTTTTCAATTTTCAAATCATTGTTTTTGTGATTTTGAATACATGGTAAAATAAGTATTTATTTAAATTAAGCAATTTGAGGTATGTTTTATTTATTTGCTATCACAATATAATATAATATAATATAACTTTACAATAAGGTCTCATTTGTTAACATTAGTTAAGGTATTAACTAACATGAACGAATGAATGAATGAATGATTGAAGCAAGCAAGCAAGCAAGCAAGCACTTTTACTATGTAATACTGTACACCCAAAGTGCTTTACACACTTATGGAGTACCTCCTCACCCACCGCCAGTGAGCAGCATCCACTTGGATGGCGACGGCAGCCACAGTACAACGACGCCAGTGCGCTCAGCACACACCAGCTAGGTGGAGACGAGAGAGAGAGACAGTTCAAAGGATGGGGATTAATAGGAGGCCATGATTGATAAAGGCCAAAGGACGGAATTTGGCCAGGACACTGGGGTTACACCTATACTCTTTAAAGGGGTCATATCATGAAAATCTGACTTTTCCCATGATTAAATGCTGTAATTGGGTCTCTGGTGCATCTACCAGCACAGAAAATGTGAAAAAGGACAACCCAGTAACCCAGTAAGCCTTTCTCTGCAAGCATTAGACAAATCGAGCTGTTCTGAATTTGCTCCCCTTGTGACGTAGGAAGGGGATCTTATTATAATATTACCGCCCCCTAAATCTGTATGTTTCCACCCACGGCGCTGCTATTGTTTTTGCAAATGACACTGGTCCTGGAATGCAGCAGCAACAGCTGTCCCGCAGTTTGGCTACAACACTGATCAAACACACTTGAATGTCTTCAGGATTACTAAAGCTACGTGAAGGAAGGTGAGTTGTGTCAGAGCAAAACTCTGCAGGACAGCAGCACTCAAGAACGACCGTCCCTGAGCTTGTGATACATCTCAGCTATGTAAACATTATCACTGATCTGTTAACAGCTATAATAGCAAACATACGAGTCTCCATAAACTCCCTGGCATCTGAGCCACGAAGGACGCAGTGGTGTATTTTTATTTATGAAGGGAATGTGGCTAGATAAATTCATATAGCAGTATGTGTCATTAACACTAGAATGCTTCACACGATCGTCAGTAAAACACGGGATTTGCACAGAAATTGATTCTCAAAGATGGATCGATACAAACTGATCCAATTTCATATATATTTCGTTTTGTTTGCAAATTGTCTTCCTGAATGTGTTTAGTTAGCACGTTGCTAATGTACTGTTAAATGTGGCTAGTTTCCATTGTTTCTTACTTTATTCACGGAGACTAGAGCCATGTCGTTATTTTTATTTTTAACCCAAAAACGCGTGTAGTCTGTATAATTCATAAACGCATCTTCATTCTTATTGAGTGTCTCTAACAGTGTGTAGCTTTAGCAACATTAGCCGTGTTTCACGCTATAAGAATCATTCAGAATCGAATTTTAGCAAACATCCACAAATACATGCCATATCTATGTTATATGCTGCATCAAGAATAGTTTGTAACGATCCATTTTGCGAGTTTTATTTGCTGTTAGCTTCTGTATTATATGCCTCAGTGTATTGAAATGACGAGCGAGCGTGGGGGCGGGGAGCACGAGCTCATTTGCATTCAAAGCAACCCATCCACAAAAACGGCTTGATTTTGCTCACACCCAAATCGGGGCAAATTTGACAAGCTATAATAAATGATCTGTGCCGTATTTTGAGCTGAAACTTCACAGACACATTCTGGGGACACCAGAGACTTATATTACGTCTTGTCAAAAGGGGCATAATAGGTCACCTTTAAGAGAAGTGCCATGGGATTTTTAATAACCACAGAGAGTCAGGACCTCGGTTTAACGTCTCATCCGAAGGACAATGCTTGCTGCAGTATAGTGCAGTATAGTGTGCTTGCTTCAGTGGGCAACCAGTCTTAGGCTACAGGGTGATATGGCTGTGGACCAAAGTAGTTAACTAATGTTAACTAATGAAACCTTATTGTAAAGTGCTAAATATAATATAATATAATATAAGGTAATGTAATGTAATCTTTAAAAGAAAAAGAAAAAACATAGGAGTTTATTGATTTTTTTTTTTTTTTTTTTAATATATTAAGGAGTGTGCTGTGTGTGTAGTATGTGTGTGAGATAGTGTGTGTGTAGTATGTGTTGTTTCAGAGCACAAAAACAATGAAAAATGTCTCCAGACTTCAGCTAAAGCTTAACAAACCTCCCTGTTGGAAAGCCTTAAAAAGGAAAAATACAGAGTATATAATGTCTTTTATTCTCTTCTAAAAATGCCACAAGTTTTATTTTTGGGTTGGGGTTAGTCTGTAGTAAATATAATTAGCGTAATTTATATAACGTAAGAACAATAAAGTCAATGGGAAGCTTAGTTAGCTGAGCGTGTGTGCAGTGCTGAGTAAAGCAGCAGTGTGGGAAACCTCAACCATCCCTCAGGTCACCACATCCCTGCTAACTCAACCCTTATGCTCACGCTGGCATCAACGTGCTGTGTCACTCGTTCACTTGCTCTCTATGTTGCTCTGTTTTTTCTCTTTCACTTTTGCAAGCCTTTACTTCTCAGATTTCTGAAGCCAACTTTCATTCTTAGCCATGTACCTGTTCTCCTGCAACACAATTTAGGTGAATAGCTATGAAATAATCTTTAAACTTTTCCATTCCATTCTCAAATCTTTTCAAAAAGAGAGAAAGTGGCATCTGTCCTCACCTCTATGGTAGAGCCTTATTTAAAATATCTTGCAGCAGACAAAAAGTTCTGTGCTTCTTGAGCAGCTTTCTGTCAGCATAATCCAGCCCTCTGAATGTGGTTTACAGAGAAAAGCAAACATAAATATGTTGTCTAGACCGATGTGATTTAAGACAGCAAAAATAAAACCATGGTTTTTGTCCAGTGTTATTTCAAGGTGGCAAGACCAACCATTTTAGATAATTTTTTCTAAAATTTCAGTTGTATTTAGGCTGTCCAGACACATTGTCCTTTTTGGTCTGCATTTAGAACATGCAAGTCAAAATTGCAAGTATTGTTTTTGATTTTCATGACATGGCATGAATTTGAATAACTGATCCAGTCATAATGAGAACCATTCCACAAATTATATTATATTATATTATATTATATTATATTATATTATGACAACAAATAAATAGTATAATTTTTATAATAAATAGTACATTTTTATGTTTTTGAAATGTTTTTGGCTGTATTTATTTGATCAAAAGTAAAAACAGTAATATTGTGCTGTCTATTTTAATATATTTTAAAATGTAATTTATTCCTGTGATCAAAGCTGAATTTTCAGCATCATTATTCCAGTCTTCAGTGTCACATGATCCTTCAGAAATCATTCTCATATGCTGATTTAATGCTCAAGAAACATTTCTGATTATTAGCAATGTTGAAAACAGTTGTGCTGCTTAATATGTTTGTGGAAATCATGATATATTGTTTTTTCAAGATTCTTTGATGAATAGAAAGTACAAAGAAACATTTAACAGCATTTATTTGAAATAGAAATATTCTGTAATATTATGAATGTCTTTACTATCACTTTGGATCAATAAAAGTGTACAATTTGTAAACTGTTATTACTTTTGAATGACAGAGTATGTTATCCACTGACAAGGATGTTGGCAAATTTTGGAACTGTCACTAGACAGATCTTTTAATTGTACACCAGTGTTTGGTTGATATTGAACATTTCAAAATAGCCAAATATCAGGCAAATAATTGGTCTGAACGTTATATGTATAATACGTTATGTACATATTATGTATAACATCATGTATATAAACTACAAGGGTTTGTCTTAAAGCTAATTTGACCAAACTCCTGCAAGGTGCTCGACTGGGTTTGATATTTCCCATTCCAGTGGCAGTGAAATGCTCTTTCAAAGCTCTTTTAATGACTGGTCTGTGTATCTCTGCTCCTCTGTTCATCCTGTTCCTCTCGCAGGGTCATGGCACTCATGCAGGTCTGCATAGTAATCAGATTCTCATTAAGGTTTGTCCCTTCTCTGCTGCCATAGCCTTCATCTCCAAGCTGCTCCATGACCAGGAAGGCCGTCTTCCCTTCATGGCCCCTAAGATCTTGCTCAGTTAACTCACTACCCCTCAGCCTGAGGTTTTCAATACTCGTATTGTTTTTCCTCAACTTCCTCTTTTGTCTTTTCCTCCTCCATCTGTTTTTCTGGGGTCTTCCTGTCTCTTTCTTTGGGGGACTCAAATGCACAGATGGTCTTTCCTCGTTACGATCATGGCTACATCTCGGCCGATCAGCCCAGTTTCCAAAGGCGTATGCTGAAGGTAGCATGTGTGCAAGGCATGTGTGGATACTCCCCTTACTAGATCTTCATCTTCCTCATTTCTAACTTATGTCATTTAGCGTGATTGCTTGTGTTATTGTTTGTGTGTCTCAGTATTTGCAATTAAATAACCTCATCCATGTGTGAGGGATCTGAGCGTTGCATGCAAGCTGCTGCTTCAGTGAATGTGTCTGATTCAGGGTGAATCTCACGAAAAACATCTGAATCATATTTTACCCCATAAAAATTTTAGAAATTATATTTTTCTTAAGGAAGTTTAATGCAAAATAATGTCACAATGCAATAATAATAATAATAATAATAATAATAATGGTCCTGAATATAGATAACACTTGTGAAAAAAAATCCTCAGGTTCTTCCTCTTAGATGCAAGTAACGCATTGAATTAAATGTGAAATTTTGAAGTAAAAAAACTGAAATAGTATTTGTGATAATAATTGTTGTTAATTATATTTATGTATTATTATTATTATTATTATTATTATTATTATTCAGAAAAGTTAAATGACTTATATACAATAAACAACTGATGAAACTTGAAACATCATAGTTCTTTCATTCACTTTTTTAAATAAGACAAAAGAAAAGGAAATATATACTTCAAGAGAATGTTGTTTGTGCTTATGTTTGTGTCTCTTTTCCTGTGACTTACTCGACAAATGTATTGTACTGTATATCACATGTCTGTATGTTTTCATCAGGGTGATCAAGGACAAGCTGGCCCACCTGGACCTCCAGGCCCTCCTGGAGCACCCGGTGCAAGAGGGCCCCCAGGAAACACTGGGAAGGACGGCCCCCGTGGCCCACCAGGAGATTCAGTAAGATGCTTCAATTGTTTTTACTCGCTTCTGTGGTACCTTAAAAGCTGCTGTGCATAAAGGGGTCATCATATGTAAACTGCCGAGGTTACAGCACATCAGGGAGAATCTTTTTTATAATGTATGATATTACGGAGCCCTGCACATGACATGCGGGGAAAAAATATGTATATTGTGGCCACAAATTAACAAATTGTTCCCACGACTTACTAATACATCAGCACGTTATACTAATTTTCCCCCTTGTTTTATTTAATTGTGGCCACGTTGTAATCATTTGTTCCCTTGTTTTAGTTAAATCAAAACGAGGGAATGAATTAGTACAATGTGGCCACAGTTTAGTAAATCGAGGGAACAAATTAATAAGTCGTGGGAATGAATTCTTAATTCGTGGCCTACGTATTAAGATGACCTAGGTAGGTCATCTTACATAGCTGATTGGTGACGAATATGATGCAGGGCAGTATACAGGTGCTGGTCATATAATTAGAATATCATCAAAAAGTTGATTTATTTCACTAATTCCATTCAAAAAGTGAAACTTGTATATTATATTCATTCATTACACACAGACTGATATATTTCAAATGTTTATTTCTTTTAATTTTAATGATTATAACTGACAACTAAGGAAAATCCCAAATTCAGTATCTCAGAAAATTAGAATATTACTTAAGACCAATACAAAGAAAGGATTTTTAGAAATCTTGGCCAACTGAAAAGTATGAACATGAGAAGTATGAGCATGTACAGCACTCAATACTTAGTTATGGCTCCTTTTGCCTGAATTACTGCAGCAATGCGGCGTGGCATGGAGTCGATCAGTCTGTGGCACTGGTCAGGTGTTATAAGAGCCCAGGTTGCTCTGATAGTGGCCTTCAGCTCTTCTGCATTGTTGGGTCTGGCATATCGCATCTTCCTCTTCACAATACCCCATAGATTTTCTATGGGGTTAAGGTCAGGCGAGTTTGCTGGCCAATTAAGAACAGGGATACCATGGTCTTTAAACCAGGTACTGGTAGCTTTGGCACTGTGTGCAGGTGCCAAGTCCTGTTGGAAAATGAAATCTGCATCTCCATAAAGTTGGTCAGCAGCAGGAAGCATGAAGTGCTCTAAAACTTCCTGGTATACGGCTGCGTTGACCTTGGACCTCAGAAAACACAGTGGACCAACACCAGCAGATGACATGGCACCCCAAACCATCACTGACTGTGGAAACTTTACACTGGACTTCAAGCAACGTGGATTGTGTGCCTCTCCTCTCTTCCTCCAGACTCTGGGACCCTGATTTCCAAAGGAAATGCAAAATTTACTTTCATCAGAGAACATAACTTTGGACCACTCAGCAGCAGTCCAGTCCTTTTTGTCTTTAGCCCAGGCGAGACGCTTCTGACGCTGTCTGTTGTTCAAGAGTGGCTTGACACAAGGAATGAAACCCATGTCTTGCATACGTCTGTGCGTAGTGGTTCTTGAAGCACTGACTCCAGCTGCAGTCCACTCTTTGTGAATCTCCGCCACATTTTTGAATGGGTTTTGTTTCACAATCCTCTCCAGGGTGCGGTTATCCCTATTGCTTGTACACTTTTTTCTACCACATCTTTTCCTTCCCTTCGCCTCTCTATTAATGTGCTTGGACACAGAGCTCTGTGAACAGCCAGCTTCTTTTGCAATGACATTTTGTGTCTTGCCCTCCTTGTGCAAGGTGTCAATGGTCGTCTTTTGGACAACTGTCAAGTCAGCAGTCTTCCCCATGATTGTGTAGCCTACAGAACTAGACTGAGAGACCATTTAAAGGCCTTTGCAGGTGTTTTGAGTTAATTAGCTGATTAGAGTGTGGCACCAGGTGTCTTCAATATTGAACCTTTTCACAATATTCTAATTTTCTGAGATACTGAATTTGGGATTTTCCTTAGTTGTCAGTTATAATCATCAAAATTAAAAGAAATAAACATTTGAAATATTTCAGTCTGTGTGTAATGAATGAATATAATATACAAGTTTCACTTTTTGAATGGAATTAGTGAAATAAATCAACTTTTTGATGATATTCTAATTATATGACCAGCACCTATAGAATGGAGCCTATAGAATGCAGTTATAAAATTCAAGATATTGGGGGAAAAATGCCCCTGTATAAGTTTTTGTTTCATATTTATATCACATGATATAGTTAAGCAATATCACACGAGTGCTATTTTGGTTCTGAACAGCACGAGTGCAAGTGTGATACTGATTTTATACAACAGTTCAGTAAATAAGAAGTTAATATTGTGTTATATTTTAGACACAAGCCATAACAGAACGATTGTGCATCTCTGAGCAACACAGCGGTGTTTCTGAATGAATCTGCGACTTGAACGAATCGGGTGAACCAATGATTCAATGGCCCATTCATAAAGAGATCCGTTTACTTCATTCTTGAATGAATCAGCCGTTTGAACAAAACGAACGAACGAATGAATGAATGAATGACTCAATGACTGACTGATTTAGACATTTTCCGCCATCTACTGGCAGTTTTAGTTTCTTATTTAGAGTATTATTTCATTAAAAAAAAGTCATATTCCATATTAATAAAACAAAACAAACAAACAAAAAAAAAACCATTAAAGGTATAGATCACCCAGAAATTAAAATTCTGTCATCATTTACTCACCCTCATGGCCGTTATAACCTAAAAAGTTATGTGTAATAAATTCTATGTTGAATCAAATAGAATATTTATTTTCTAAAGTTACTTTTTGTAATGTCTATTTGATACATTTCTCATTTTAAATTATGTTTTGGGGGTTTTTCTGTATAGCACTCTGGTTGCAATCTCTGTTGTTTTGAAATGTGCTTTATAAATCAATAAACTGAACTAAACTAATTTCAGCATAAAATTCGCTAGACAGGTACAAACTTGATATAGCTAACACATAATTCAGGGCTGAAATGTTGCAGGTACATGTAACGTGTAGCTGTACATGTATGTAAAAATCTTAGAATTTATCATAATGTACTTTAAATAACTGCTGTTGTTCATAAATACCAGTTGTGACATTGTAATGTGTAGTGAGCCCGGGTCCTTGTTGTCCTTACCAGTGCCCAAATTTTTGTACACCATATCACAACCTAGGGAGCTGATTGAGACACCCTTAGTTATGTCAACAAAAATTATTCATGTAGTACCAAAAAACATTATCAAGTTAACTTAAAGTTGACATATTTAAATGGATTGAACATAATGAAATGAAATTGTGAAAAAAAAAATTAAGAATTGTGTTGCTTTAGCTCATTTTAACAAAGTAATTTAAACCAACTGCTTTTTTGTGCATGCGGAGTAAACAAACAGCGTAGGGCACCAACTACCAAAGGGGGCACCAAACAGCAATGTTTACTGAGGGGGCCCTGATTGTAGATTTGGATTTATTATCTGAAGATGTTTTTGTACTACAGCAGCCTGTGGTTTACAACAGTTACAGGTTGTACTTTAAAGGTTAAAGGCATTAGCGTTGCTTCACTCTGGCCTCTCACGGTTGTGTTTTGTTCAGCCAGAGGTGATGGAGAGAGAGAGAGGTTAGAGGGGAAGGGGGCAAATCCAGTTCATCATTCCCCCAACGGGGCATTTGAAAACCACGGCCTATGCCAGTGCACTGCAGCTCAACTAAAGCTGAACCAAATATAGATTTTAAGGCTTAAGACTCATCTGGTTCGGGTAAGACACGGTCACAGTGTGTACTTGACGAGCTCTTCTGTTCCTGAACGTCCCAAAAGAGATATGGCGCAAGTCCAGGTTCAGGAACAGTTCTCCCAGCATTTCTCGCCTTAGGTCCCGTCAAATGAAGTTCATTCTTTATAGTGTCTTATCATAAAGTCAGCTTAATTTGGACTAAACATGAACTTGAAATGTTTTTATTTCAATCTGAAGTTGGCATTTTTTAATTGGAAGCATTCATGGAAGAATTACTCTTATGCCAGAGCTCAAACTGAGCTGGTTCTCACCGGCACACTAGACTGTCAATTCTTTTCACAATAACAGGAATTATTCTTGCATAGTGGCAGGTTATGAGAGAGCCAGTACACATACTCTTCTGTTTCTGCTCGATAAGACTGTCTGTCCTCTCGTTCAGACTGTTAGTTTCACAAGCCAAAACTTTGACTATCGGCACTAAATCAGCAGGATATTATAGTTTTTCTGGCCAAAAATCATTCATTCAGATATGAATGCCGTCTGAATGACATTTTAAATTACCAGACTTACTTTACTTAATTTTACATGACATTTAGGGGTTTGGCAAACATGCGAGAAATGTCATTTATTTAGTCATGTGCCTCGAAGTATAGTTTATATATACACTATACATTCAAAAGTTTGGTGTCAGTAAGATTACAAAAAATAAAAAAAAATGTCCCAACAGTCCCAACACCTACTGTATTCCCCCCCCCCACTACTAAGTAACACAATTCTGATATAATTTGATGAGTCTCAAAACCATAGTAGCCTATACAGTGAATGCATATAAACACAAAGAGAGTGTGTATCTGTACTGGCAGAAGTAGAGCTTTTTATAAGAGTCCTGTGGATAATACAAGAATACATGTTCTGTTTGCACAGCTCTACTCTGTCGTCAAGCTTGTATGTAAAGGAACGTTTTATGAAAGCTAAAATTCTGCACCATGTTGGTCACAGATGTTTCCCTGACATCTTACCAGCTAGTTATCTTCCATTGTTGTGTTTTTCGCTTGCAAAACCACCTTATTAAGAAACACAGCTTGAAGGAAGAACGGGGAAAGCGAACAGCACAGGGCTTCTGATTTTCCCAAGTGCTTCCTCTGGTTTTGCTCATTTTTGACAGGGAACTGAAAATGATGTCTCTCTGTATTGTGGCTGAATACCAGCTTTGAAGTCTGCTTGACATAAAATACTACATTTGACATGATTGTGTGTACGCATCTGTGTGTATGGGCACCATGACTTCGATCATTGTGTAGATAATTTAGGTCCAGAATGAAGAATGTCAATTACAAAATAGAAAACATTGCTTAATTGACACCCTAAGGAGTATTTTTTTTTTTTTATCATAATACATTCACCCAGGGCATCCTCCACAAGATGCATGCAGTTATCTAGGCCTGTGCTCTTTCTCTCTGTGTATGACAAACAAACACAGACCTTGATTTGTATAATAAAAGGAGAAGAAACATCTGATAACCTTGTATCAGTGATGAGAACGTGTTTGCTATTGGTGCCCAACATCTGATGGTGAAAAGCTTTACATCACTGCCCCCTAGTGGTTAAATGACAGACAAACCAGTCTCTGCACAGACCCGTATTAAGGGGGGTGGGGGGGATGTAACTATATGTAACTATATTATCGCCCAGCTCTTTGCACTCTTAAAAAATAAAGGATCTTTATTGGCTTTGATGGTTCCATGAAGAACCTTTAACATCCATGGAACCTTTCTTCTGCGCAAAAGTTTATAGTGGAAAAAGGTTATTAAAATATTCTTCACATTTAAAAAAAAAAAAAGGGGTTTTTTAAAAAACTTTTTACTGAAAGGTTCATATGGGGAACCAAAAATGGTTCCTCTATGGCATTGCTGTGAAAACTCCCTTTTGGAACCTTGGAATTATGTCAAACATTATCCGCATACGTAAAGTATACTTGCGTTGGGCGATTTATACTGTATAGCACATCTCAACTGCTTGATTGCTTGTATTGTCACAAAATGTAAACTATATTATTCTAATTCTAATCTGAGACTATGAGACTTGAAAACATTAAATATTATAAATATTAACATCATGATTTTCTGTAAAGCTGCTTTGAAAAAATTATCTATTGTGAAAAGCGCTATACAAATAAATTTGACTTGACTTAACTTGATATTTAACGTGAAACTCATACCACTAACCCAGCGAGCCGTTTAATGTTACTAATGATGCACTTTAGGACTGGCACATATGACTTTTTGGTTCTCCAGCACTGGTCTCCTTAAAAAAAAAAAAAAAGCTCTGGGATCAATCAAGCACTAACTGTATGTTTATGGACAGTACATCTTGAAAGTTTGGTGTATTAAAGTAACTCTTAAATACTTTCTGTCTCTCTAGGGTGCTCCTGGACGAGATGGAGTAGAGGTGAGCATAACCAGTGCTGTTTCTGATCATCATGGTCATGGTCTTCATGGTTTACATTATATAATTGTATGTTACTTTCTTTCAAACATGTTTTCTCTCTCTGCAGGGACAAAGAGGTTTACCAGGAAAACCGGTAAGATAAAAATACATAAACCCTGTGTGTGCTCATCCTTGCGATCAAGATGTTTCTTGTTTTTTAGGAAAATGTCTTGCTTTCGCAGTTTTATGAAAGACTAAATTATTTCCTCTTGACATAAATATGACCAGCATGTTTGAGTGTTTTGTCCTTTGTGCTGGTAAGTGCTTGCTGACTTCAGCTGTCCGTAAACACACTGACGTCTGGTTGCACTGACATCTGTATGATGTCTTGAATTATTTTCTGCCTGTTTCACTGGAATGACTTTAATGTGTAATATCAGTTTTGTTTTAGTACATGTGTATGTTTGTGAGTGAGGGACTAAGATGAGAAACATACATGTGAGTATGTTCTCAGCCATTGTTTTGCAGCCGCGTGGGTCTGTTGTACATAAAGTCAGAATGAAATGGTGTTCGCAACCCTTTTTACTTCAGTAATGTAATTATTTCTAAGTGAAACAGGATATGAGAAAAATGTAGAGGTGCATTTGATTTTTTTTTATCTGAAAATTGAAAAGTGGCCGAAGGGGAGGATTTGGTGACGTCAGCTGAAAAGGAAAGTTTATTACTTTTATACATGATTTTACATTGAAACACTTGTACCAATACCAACATTTTTCTTCGGAATAATGTGCAATTATGGAGTGTTTCCAGTAGAATTTTTTTGAGAGCTCATATTTTTTAATAAAAATGTCTGGTGAAAAGACAGAGTTCTCTCTGGTGAGTGCCAGAGTTATTATCGTTAACTAAAACTAAAACCAAAACCATAAAAAAACATCCTTAATTGAAATAAAGATTAGCTGAAATAATATATATATATATATATATATATATATATATCACTTTCTCATTTTCATTTAAGTTGAAGTACTAAAATAACTAAAAATAATAAACTAAAACTGACAAAAATGACAAAAACACAACAAAATTGCTAAATTTTTACCTAAAATGAAAACAGAAAATATAAAAATAAAATCTAATTCAAAATATTAAAACCTCAATGATACTGAAGTAACACTGGTGAGTGTAAGATTATGTTCAGATCTGGATTTAAATTATTATCAAAATGTCTAATGTTAAAATGTATGCTTTTAATGTAACCTTCTTCCTTTAAACACTTTGGTAAATTCAAGAATAATGTCATTAATAAGTAATACGTAATTATGTAATTTTATAACATTTATTTGAAAGAATTAAAATAGCAGTTGGTACTTACATCAAGAAAATAAGTACTGTGTACTTTGTTCATGTATTGCAAAACACTTGATACTTGCTACTGAGATAGGATATGAGTAAGGTTAGGGACAGGTTTGGTGGTCTGGTTAGATTTAAGGGGTAAGGGAAGCATCAACAGTGTAATTATAGGTGTAATTACAGAAATAAAATACAGCTGTAATTACATGCAGGTATTTTTAAAAATATTAATGACACAATGTACACAATGAGCACATTGTATCAAATGATTAATTTAAATGTTAGTACATAGTAGTTAAACATAGACACTTAAAATAAAGTGAGACTGAGCAGTTTGATGTCTAGCCTTATATTGTCCAACTGGTCAAGGCTGATATGGGATTTAGAAAGTAATTAATTTAGTAATAAGTAATGCAATTTTTTAGTGAGAGTAATTAGTACAGTAATCTAACTACACCGTTGAAGATGTAATTAGTAGCTAGTGATTAATTACTTTTTTAGAGTAACTTACCCAACACTGGATAGAAAAAGTTTTAATTTGATGAATGTCACAATACAGAAAAAAGATTACTTATGTTACATCACAACTTTAACATTCGTTTTTGTGTTAAATGTCTTCAAATGTCTGTTTCCAGATGTGCTGTTATTCAGGTAGTTAGCTAGAACTTGTTCAGCAAGATTCTCTCAAAATGTTTCTCAAAACTGACCACAGAAACAGTTTATGAACATCGCCGCCAAGCATGACTGAGAATATAACGTGTACTTGCATTACATCATTAGTTGCATTTTAACACATTTTGAAAGCAGTGACGTATGACAGCGTTTGTGTCCACGTGCATTTTTGTACATCTTTCTAACTTTCTTTTACAGGGTGAAGTTGGTGCTCAAGGTTACCCAGGACCGCAGGGACCCCCAGGGCCAAAGGTCAGATTCTTGGTTTTGACACCAGAATATTGAAAATTTTATAATCTTGATCCAAAAAACAAGGTTTTCAATGTCATTTTCCTCCATTATGGAATTTAAATACGAGACATCAAATAATAATATTTTAACCTATTCAGTTTTTGTGTATTCATCTTCTGTTTTGCACTCTTTCATTTTGTTTGATTCAATCCTCCCATGAAGCATATTTTTTGGATTTGATCATATGCTCAATTTGACCATAGCCTCTGACCATTACTTAATCATTAGCAGCGTAATAAGAATGATTTCATAGAGTAATGGGCTTCATATGGATCCTGCTGCTCTGTTCAAGCATCTTCTGCTGCACTCTTATTCTCTGTAATCTGTTCTATATTAATTTAAATGCTCTATATACTTTGGCAGGGCGAGCAGGGAGAGCCAGGTCCTCAGGGTGACCGAGGAACCGATGGTCTGCCAGGCTTGAAGGTGAGTGCTGGGTGAAACTATTTCTGTTATATATATATATTTACTGTATATACAGTGATTCCTTCAAAGACAGGACTTACAGTAAATGGGTAACATCAGTGTGCTTGATTGTATTGGTTCACTTTGTATTTCTCAGGGAGATAAAGGAGATGTTGGAGAACAAGGACCCCAGGGCGAAACGGTGAGGAATGATGCATGATATATACTTAAAATTAAAGGTTCTTTATTGGCATCTATGGTTCCACGAAGAACCTTTCTGTAATGATGGGTCGAATGCGTGAGGATCCATTTGCAGCTTGTTTATTAAAAGTACTTACAGAGTAGACAGGGCAAAGGCAGAGACACAAACAGGGACAGGCAATAGTCGAGGCAGGCAGCAGACAAACTGTATCGGGTCACAGGCGGAGATCAGGGCAGGCAGCAAACAATCACAGTCCAGTACACAGGCAAGGTTCAGGGCAGGCAGCAGAGAATCACAACGAATAAACAATCCAACGGTAACAGGGTAAACAGTCCACAAGAAAACGCTCAGAGTTGATCACCGGGGCAAATCAAGACTTCGCAAAGGGTGTGTGTGTGTGTGTGTGTCTTAAATAGTCCAGGTAATGATCTGCAGGTGTGTGTGGCAATTGGTGATTGGTGCATGTGATTGGAAGGGAGGATTATGGGAAGTGGAGTCCAGGAACTGACAGGAACAGACAGTGATCGTGACATAACGCCCCCCTTCCGGAAGGCGCGTCCTCGCGGCGTAAATGGCACAGATAGGGAGGGGGGGTGGGTACATTGGAGACCTGTTGGCAGACGGGAACGGGGTCTCCAATGCAGGTCCAGGAACTCGGGCAGCCACGGGGGGTCAGGTGCCACGGGCAGCCACGGCGGGTCAGGTGCCACGGGCAGCCACGGCGGGTCAGGTGCCACGGGCAGCCACGGCGGGTCAGGTGCCACGGGCAGCCACGGCGGGTCAGGTGCCACGGGCAGCCACGGCGGGTCAGGTGCCACGGGCAGCCACGGCGGGTCAGGTGCCACGGGCAGCCACGGCGGGTCAGGTGCCACGGGCAGCCACGGCGGG
Source organism: Ctenopharyngodon idella (assembly GCF_019924925.1). Lineage (NCBI taxonomy): Eukaryota > Metazoa > Chordata > Actinopteri > Cypriniformes > Xenocyprididae > Ctenopharyngodon > Ctenopharyngodon idella. The sequence continues at coordinate 19,412,225 of NC_067233.1, read as the reverse complement.
TCAGGTGCCACGGGCAGCCACGGCGGGTCAGGTGCCACGGGCAGCCACGGCGGGTCAGGTGCCACGGGCAGCCACGGCGGGTCAGGTGGCTTGGGCGCCCACGGTAGGTCAGGGTCCGTAGCCGGCCACAGCAGTTCACAGACGGTTGAAGGCCGTGGGCGTGTAAGGTCCCCACCCGCAAGCTCAAGCAATTCGGAGGCCGCTGATGATCGCGGCCGTGCAGGGTCCCCACCCACAAGCTCCCCACCCTCAGGTATATGGCCCCCCCCCAAAAAGTTCTTGGGGAATTCAACGGAGGCCGTGGCGGTTTCGTGGGTAAGGATCTCGGGTGGCGCCGGCAGGGCGAGGAGCTCGGGTGGCGCCGGCAGGGCGAAGAGCTCGGGTGGCGCCGGCAGGGCGAAGAGCTCGGGTGGCGCCGGCAGGGCGAAGAGCTCGGGTGGCGCCGGCAGGGCGAAGAGCTCGGGTGGCGCCGGCAGGGCGAAGAGCTCGGGTGGCGCCGGCAGGGCGAAGAGCTCGGGTGGCGCCGGCAGGGCGAAGAGCTCGGGTGGCGCCGGCAGGGCGAAGAGCTCGGGTGGCGCCGGCAGGGCGAAGAGCTCGGGTGGCGCCGGCAGGGCGAAGAGCTCGGGTGGCGCCGGCAGGGCGAAGAGCTCGGGTGGCGCCGGCAGGGCGAAGAGCTCGGGTGGCGCCGGCAGGGCGAAGAGCTCGGGTGGCGCCGGCAGGGCGAGGAGCTCGGGTGGCGCCGGCAGGGCGAGGAGCTCGGGTGGCGCCGGCAGGGCGAGGAGCTCGGCGACGGCCTCCGTGGCCGTATCAGGAAGAGCGGGCTGCTCTGGGACGGCAGCGGACTGCTCTGGGACGGCAGCGGACTGCTCTGGGACGGCCTCCGGGCTTACAACGGGCTCTGGGACGGCCTCCGGGCCTACAGCGGGCTCTGGGACGGCCTCCGGGCCTACAGCGGGCTCTGGGACGGCCTCCGGGCCTACAGCGGGCTCTGGGACGGCCTCCGGGCCTACAGCGGGCTCTGGGACGGCCTCCGGGCCTACAGCGGGCTCTGGGACGGCCTCCGGGCCTACAGCGGGCTCTGGGACGGCCTCCGGGCCTACAGCGGGCTCTGGGACGGCCTCCGGGCCTACAGCGGGCTCTGGGAAGGCCTCCGGGCCTACAGCGGGCTCTGGGAAGGCCTCCGGGCCTACAGCGGGCTCTGGGAAGGCCTCCGGACCTTGAGGGATGGAGGAAGCCTTCTTCCTCCTCCTCCTCCGTTTACATGGTTGAGGCGGTGGCTCTATGCCTACCTCCTCTGTGGGCGCTGCAGCGGGCTCATGGGTTGAAGCAGACTCACGGGCTGGAGCTGGTTCTGGAGTGGACTCACTGGCTGGAACGACCCCTGTGTTGCCAGACACTGGCGGGGCGGCCATCTTGCCCGTGGGCACTGGCAAAGCGGCCATCTTGTCCATAGCATCCAGAGAGTTTGAGTGCGTAGCAACCGGCGAGCTTGAGTGCGTAGCAACCGGCGAGCTTGAGTGCGTAGCAACCGGCGAGCTTGAGTGCGTAGCAACCGGCGAGCTTGAGTGCGTAGCAACCGGCGAGCTTGAGTGCGTAGCAACCGGCGAGCTTGAGTGCGTAGCAACCGGCGAGCTTGAGTGCGTAGCAACCGGCGAGCTTGAGTGCGTAGCAACCGGCGAGCTTGAGTGCGTAGCAACCGGCGAGCTTGAGTGCGTAGCAACCGGCGAGCTTGAGTGCGAAGTGGCCGGCGGAGGCTTAGGAATGCCAGCCGTTCGTGCTGAAGTCAGCGGTGGATCAGCCACGCTGGAACGCAACCCACTCCGCTCCCAAACAGATCCAGAGACGTGATGTAATTCTAGAAGATCAACGGAGACTTGACTTGGCTCTGGAAGATCAGCAGAGACATGATGTGATGATGTTGTGGCCGCCATTTTGTGAATGCTCTCTTTAGAGGCAGCCATTACATGGGGGAACGAGGTGTCGCGTTCCTCCGCGACACCCACAGTAAACAGTGAACCAACAGTAAGCAGAGCAAAGTCCAGAAATTCCACGAACGACCCTCGGGGACCATTAATAAGTAAGTAGTCCTTCAATGGTTCGTTTAATCCATAGCCAAAGAAGTCAATGAGGGCACAGTCAGGCAGGTCAGATAAATAGGCAATGTCTAGAAACTTCTGAATGTGGTCCTCGAGTGTAGAATTACCTTGCCGAAGGCGGACGAGACGTATTGCTGGGTCCATGCTGGGGCTGGAAGCGCTCGTAGAAGCTGCTGGATCGTTTGATGGCGAAGTCTTCTGTAATGATGGGTCGAATGCGTGAGGATCCATTTGCAGCCATTTTACAGAGTAGACAGGGCAAAGGCAGAGACACAAACAGGGACAGGCAATAGTCGAGGCAGGCAGCAGACAAACTGTATCGGGTCACAGGCGGAGATCAGGGCAGGCAGCAAACAATCACAGTCCAGTACACAGGCAAGGTTCAGGGCAGGCAGCAGAGAATCACAACGAATAAACAATCCAACGGTAACAGGGTAAACAGTCCACAAGAAAACGCTCAGAGTTGATCACCGGGGCAAATCAAGACTTCGCAAAGGGTGTGTGTGTGTGTGTGTCTTAAATAGTCCAGGTAATGATCTGCAGGTGTGTGTGGCAATTGGTGATTGGTGCATGTGATTGGAAGGGAGGATTATGGGAAGTGGAGTCCAGGAACTGACAGGAACAGACAGTGATCGTGACACTTTAACATCCATGGAAACTTTTCATTGCTCAAAAAATGTCCTTTATAGTGGAAAAAAAAGGTTCTTTAGATTATTTAAGTGTTCTTCACACTAAAAAAAAAAATATCTTTCAAGAGCTGCAGACTGAAAGTTTCTGGGAACCAGAATGGTTCTTCTATGGTATAACTGCAAAAAAACAAAAAAACAACAACAACAAAAAAAAAAGCCCTTTTGTAACCTTTACTTTTAAATGTGTACATTTCTTAAAAAGTTCATTTTTATGCTCCACTGATGGTCATCTTGGACTGATAAAATGGTCGTCTTGGACTGATAAGACAGTCTTCTTGAAAATGGACTATTAGCAGTCATCTGGGGTTACTGAGATAAAGTGAGTCGTATTTGGCCTGTCATGTGACCCCAGCATGTCTTTCTCAATGTGGCGACCTGCTCAGTGTAAAATAAAATAGCTTTTACTAGGCCACTGATATGAGTGTATTTTATTGAGTGCACTTTTAAAAACATAAATTGAAAAATTAAAAATTACAAATTAAAATCACATTAACAAGTGATTCAGAAAGCAATGTAATAAAAGCCAATTTCTAGCAATTTCTAGCCTTTTATTCAATTCCTAGGCAATGCATGAACTAATAAAATGTATACCTTAAATGCAATATACACTCACTGGCCACTTTATTAGGTACACCTTGCTAGTACCGGGTTGGACCCCCTTTTGCCAGAACTGCCTAATTCTTCGTGGCATAGATTTAACAAGTTGCTGGAAATATTCCTCTGAGATTTTGGTCCATATTGACATGATAGCATCAAGCAGTTGCTGCAGATTTGTCTGCTGCACATCCATGATGCGAATCTCCTGTTCCACCAAATCCCAAAGGTGCTCTGTTGGATTGAGATCTGGTGACTGTGGAGGCCATTTGAGTATAGTGAACTCACTGTCATGTACAAGAAGCCAGTTTGAGATGATTTGAGCTTTGTGACATAGTGCATTATTCTGCTGAAAGTAGCCATCAAAAAAATGGATACACTGTGGTCATAAAGGGATGGACGTGGTCAGCAACAATACTCATGTACGCTGTGGCATTTAAACGATGCTCAGTTGGTGCTAAGGGTTCAGATGTGTGCCAAGAAAATATCCCCCACATCATTACACCACCAGCACCAGCCTGAACCGATGATACAAGACAGGATGGATCAATGCTTTCATGTTGTTTATGCCAAATTCTGACCCTATCATCTGAATGTCACAGCAGAAATTGAGACTCATCAGACCAGGCAACGTTTTTCCAATCTTCTATTTTCCAGTTTTGGTGAACCCGTGTGAATTGTAGCCTCAGTTTCCTGTTCTTAGCTGGCAGGAGTGTCACCGGTATGTCTTCTGCTGCTGTAGCCCATCTGGTTTAAGGTTAAATTTGTTGTGCGTTCACAAAGTAGTTAATAATGAGTGGTTATTTAAGTTACTGTTGCCTTTCTATTAGCTCAAACCAGTCTGGCCATTCTCCCTTGACCTCTGGCATCAACAAGGCATTTTCGTCCACAGAACTGACTCTCACTGGATATTTTCTCTTTTTCGGGCCATTCTCTGTAAACCCTAGAGATGGTTGTGTGTGAAAATCCCAGTGGATCTGCAGTTTCTGGAATACTCAGACCAGACCGACTGGCACCAACCACCATACCACATTCAAAGTCACTTAAATTACCTTTCTTCCCCATTCTGAAGCTCAGTTGGAATTTCAAAAGTTCATCTTGACCATGTTTGTGTGTCTCAATCAGCTCCCTAGTTCAGTAATCAGGGCACTGAGTCGGCCATTTTAAAGACGGTCTCAATCGCAGAATCCTTCTGAAACATTTACTCCTTAAAAAGTCCCACAATGCACTGTGAAAACCAGAGAGCATTGATGCTCACTATGTTCCCTTAACGGAAGTTTTGACGCGTGAAACTCACTGCACATAATGACACTCGATAGAAGTTATTTAAAATGCAAACCATTATTTTATTATATTTCAGAATAAACACATCGCTAGTCAATCTAGTTAACGTGTTTACAGCTGAAATGTTGTACATATATGTAGAAAAGTATTTATCATAATGTACTTTAAATAACATTAAAACAATGTCAGAAAGATATCAGTTCTGCTGTTGTTCATAAATACCAGTAGTGATGTTGTACAATGAGGATACTGTCATTTTTAATACTTTAGAATTATAAAACAACACCAGAGAAACATCTCTCCACATCTGAGAATACTTGCACATTTGTGTTAACAGTTGTTTTCATCCTGGCAGGGCCGCCCTGGTGATAAAGGCACATCAGCATCCGGTGACATCATTGACTTCAATGGCAAACTCTTAGATGCCTTTCAGGTGAGCTGTGATTTTACTGATGGTAATTGCTAGAAAAACTTCTCAACAACTTATAAAACTGTTATTTTTACCAATCAGTCATCTGGATTCATGTAAATTTGATGTTACTGGTTTGACTTCCTGTAATGCAATTATGTAGACCACAGATGAATATAAATTCATGGTTATATTAAAACCAAATGACATTTTGTGTTCTGAAATCTAAAGTCTGACATTAGTTGATTCTTTTCTGGCAGGCCATCAAAACCATCAGTGTCTCGGTAACTGTACTGTAGCATGGGTTGCCATTCCTGCATTTTGTGTTTTTGTGGGGGTTTTTTGTGGGGGTTATGCAGCCTGATCCTTATCCTTAACAAATACTCACTGTGTCTGCGTGAACAGTTCATTACACACACTCACACACACACATGCACACAAACACACACACACACACACACACACATATATATATATATATATATATATATATATATATATATATAATTATTATTATTATTTTTTTTTTTTTTTTTTTGCAGTTGCCAAAATTAATTTGAGTTACAATAATGGTTGCTTATTGTGTAGATTCATCAGTAACACTTTGCAAATAATGTATTAGTATAATAATTTTATTATTGATACTACTATTATTATCAAAGCCTGTAGCATGTATGCAACATTACGTTGTAAGACAGTGAAGTAAACATGACTGACAAAATAAAATTCAAAATAATTGCTCAAATAATTTTACTTTACTTGGCTATGCTTCATGTAACATTCCGTGATAAATTTATGGAATTAGATGCAATTAGTAGCAAATGTTGTTGTGCATATTCTTGTTCTGAGAATGTGTATCTGGGTTGTTTAATGAATGGTACTTGTGGTCACATTTATAATGTCTGTTTAAATGTTCTGGATGATGCCCTTCTTTGAAAGTCTGAGTTTTGTCACACAGCAATTGGGAAATAGGAGGAAAAATTAGGAGATTTGTTATTTTTTACATTTGCAAGACTTTGTGGTCATCTCTATCAACAGTGTAATCAGACTGAAATGTTTATCGAACCACAACCCTTGAAAGCTCATTGTACAGATACATTAAAATATGGTGTCAAGGAAATTTAAAAAAAAATCTGCCATAATTATGGTTTGTATACATCTAAAAAATAGCAATATTTCCTTCAAAGAATGCCATCAACATTGTTAAGCATCATTCAGGATGTTGTTTTCATACTCCAAAAGTTTCAGATCCCACGGGGATTACACATTAAGAGTTATATTGGAACAACATTTTCCTGTTTTATAGCAGTCATAAAATGAGGTCTATCAGAGGTTTGTGGTTCTCAAAATGCAAAGTGGGTTTTGCAAAAAAACATTTTCTAAGCCTTAATTATGTCTGTTCCATTTGCTTCCCAAAAAAGGGACCACCTGGCCCTCCTGGACCCCCGGGACCACCAGGAAAAGAAGGTCCAAAGGTGAATTTCATTTACATTTTATCAAAATTTCCACATAATGAGTGGCTCAGTTGGAACATGTGATTGTCAGAGACTATTTAAGTCACCGAGTTTGATCTAATTAATAGTATAATGAGAAATATCAATTTTGTACTTATGTTTTATTCATCCAAACAGGGTGAACTTGGTTTGCCTGGGCCTGCTGGGGTTGATGGCGAAAAGGTGATGATTTATAAGAATATCAGTTGTTTGATATAAATATGCATAATTTAGCAAGGACAAGAGCCATTGTCTTCATTATTTGTTAAAGACTAATTTATACACTACCCGGCCAAAAAAAAAGTCGCTGTTTAGATTTTAATAGGTAAATACTTAAGAATCTATGGATAGTTTATTATTACAGTGATTATTATGTTTCTAGCATGTTTTATGTTTGGCAACGGTTCTTTTAACCCTTAAAGATGGAGTGTGTAGCATTTCATTTCTTAAACCATGTAGGAAGACACATCATGACCATATTCCAGAATGACAATGCCAATATTCATCAGGGTTAAAATTGTGAAAGAATTTTTCAGAAAGCATGAAGAATAATTTTCACACATGAATTGGCACCTCTGAGTCCTGACTTTAACCTCAGTGTAAGTTTTTGGGATGTGCTGGAGTAGACTTTACAGAGTGCTCACCTCTTGCATTGTCAATATAAGATCTTGACCAAAAATTTATGCACCTCTTGATGGAAATAATATCACAACATTTATTTCCATCAAGAGGTGCATTGATTTTTGGCCAAGATCTTGTATTGACAATGCAAGAGGTGAGCACTCTGTAAAGTCTCCTCCAGCACATCCCATAGACTTTTAATGAAATTAAGGTCAGGACTCAGAGGTGCCAATTTATGTATGAAAATGATTCTTCATGCTCCCTCCCAACAATTCTTTCACGATTTAAGCCTGATGAATCTTGACATTGTCATCCTGGAATATGGCCTTGATACGTCTTCCTATGTGGTTGTTTAAGAAATGAAAAGCTACATACTCCATCTTTTAGGGTTAAAAGAACTGTTGCCAAACATATAACATGCTAGAAACATAATAATCAATAATGATCCATCCATAGACTCTTAAGTATTTGCCCATTAAAATCCAAACAGCGACTTTTTTTTGGCCAGGCAGTGTATTTGTTCTAAATGAACATCACTGAGGTTCATGCAAATTAACTGCATATCAATATTTTGATTAATTTGATCATCAGGGTGATAAGGGAGACACTGGAGAGCCTGGTGAATCTGGAGAGAGGGGTGAAAAAGGAGAAATGGGCCTCTCTGGTCCCTCTGTACGTATTCAAAGTGATAAGATACTCTTCATCTTCTCTTCATCTCTTTCTCCGTCTCAATCTTTTCAATTTTTTTATCATATTGTTAATAATAGTCTACTGTGTTATAGGGAGTGGATGGGCAGAAAGGAGAGAAAGGAGACTCTATACTAGAGGACAATCTGGTCAGTACAATTGCACCCACATTTATTGACTCATTCATTAATACTCTAGTATCAGGAGTTCAGTCATCTTCAGCTGTGGTTTTATGACTGTCTACAGGTTCAGATGATTTCACAACCAGGACCACCAGGGCCTCCAGGTCCACCAGGACCACCTGGATACATGGTGAGACACATTTTAGACAAATGTGATTTTTCATTTTCAGTTAATTTGATGACATCTGATAACAAATTTGATGACCGATGACAGGTTTTTTTTTAGAATTGACTGCCATAAAAGTGGAATGAATGAATGAAACTCATTTTAATCATGTCTCATGCTTTTTTTCTTTCAAATTTTATCTGTATCATATTCACAAATGCAACCAAACTGTACTTAACCTAACAATATGTTTTAACTTGTTTTTATGCCATCTGCAAGATCATGACTTTTAGAAGCGATATCATAACATCATTCAAAGTTTGTGACCGTTATTATCTGTTTTAGGGTCATCGTGGCATACCAGGCCCCAAAGTAGGTGTATTTTATTATATTTTATTTTATTTCATTCCATTTCCAGACTTTAAACAAAAGCTGTGTCCCAAATGACACACTATACACTATGCACTATGTACTCAACCATGTAGTGCATGAATTTTATAAGGTTATTTTGTCATTCATCATCAGAGTCTGATAGCCCCCCTCCCTCCGCTATGTAATTAAATCTGTGACAGTTGAGTGCATGAAGTGTCCAACATTCCACACTTCATTTTTTTGGTTAATCAAGTGCATCATCCAAGTATTTAAAGTGTACTTTTTCTATGTGGAATTAGAAGTGCATAAGTACACAAATTGGGATGCAACTAAAGTCTGTTAATTTATGGATTTCTAAATTGAGTGATTTATTCAACTTTTTATTTTGACATGAAACTCATCATCATAAACCTAATGGTTAGAGAGTCGGATTTGTAACCCGAAGGTCGTGGGTTTGAATCTCAGTACCAGCAGGAAATGTGGGTGGGGGAAGTGAATGAACAGCGCTCTCTTCCACTCTCATTACCCACAACTGAGGTGCCCTTAAGCAAGGCACCTAACCCCCAGTTGCTCTCCGGGCGCTGCAGCAAAAAATAGCTGACCACTGCTCCGGGTATATGTTCACGGTGCTGTGTGTGTGTGCACTTGGGGCACAAATTCCGAGTATGGGACACCATACTTGGCCACACATACTTGGTTACTTTATCCAGCAAAGTTTTATTCCATGCATTGTATTGTGAATACATATTGTATCAGTTGTACATATGTTGTACACATATTGTATAATTGTACATATGTAATACTGATATTGTATCAGTCTAACACTATATTGAATCTCTCGCAGGGTGATCCAGGGGAGAGTATTAAAGGAGAGAAGGGAGAAATCGGTGCTTCAGGAATACAAGTGAGACAACCATCTAATCCCATAATTCACTAATTAGTTTTTGCTTAGTTGGGGACACTTGATATTCAACATTGTTTTTGATCTGTGTAAGCAAATAAGCTCAAAAGGGAAAATATTAATAATTAGTCATAACTCATTATGATTAATTATAAATATTTGAATCAGTTAATCAAAATTAACTTAATGTAGCTGAATTAATATTACAATCAATTAATCTGTTCGGCCAGCGAACACTCAGTATTGATCGTCTATCAACTTTTCAAGAAGGATTTCTTAGCACATAGCTGTGATCGAATCGTTATCAGGGACATTGGTTTATAAGCAGACCAGAATCAACTCGCAAGAGTGTGCGCACAAGTTTTATTTAACTAAATCACAAACACATTAACTAAACTAACAAACACAAACATACCATTCACGCAGTGAGTGAGTGGAAAATGAATTTGAACCGTATCATAACAGGGGAATGAAATAATGGAAAGGGTAAATTAACAATTGCTGGACAAACCATCAGTTTCAATACTATAAAGCACCTTTGTTAAAAGGAGTTCACAATCTTAATACTAAATTGCCATTTAGTGTTCACACAATACTTGCAAATGCTTTAGCTGTCCGGATCTGCAGGCTCAGGAGAAATCCTTGATGGTTCGGTCCGCTGGTGTGGAAGTTGTAATCAATATCTTCTGCGTTGATGAATAAATTGAAGACAAACTTTGCGCTATTAATTTGACTCTTTTGTAGTCGCTGCAGTTGTGCATGGCTTGAAGTGAAATGGAGGCCTACCAGCCCGGCTCGGGCCGGGTGGCCCTCACTAAGTATCAACAGGAACAAGAACAAAGAACCAGAAGAACTAACAGAACTGTGATTTTCGTGGGGGCTTTTTGAACTCTCCAGACAGTCGAAACCTTGGCTTGGTCATGGCTTGACCAATGGGAAAGGTGCAATTCTCTGGCGGGGGATTTCCTTTGTTTGAAAGTGAATTCATTTGCCTGGGTTTGTTGGTTTGTGTCCATTTATACTCTGATAAATAGAACAAACATACAATGCATTCTATGATATTTTGATGTCCACCAACATGTGAGTCATTAAACAGGTAATTTGATAGTAAACATCAACTAGATGAAATACATTATCTCATAGTTCCAACTTTCAGGCATGCATAACACTATACAACATACGAAAGAACAATATACAAACAGTAATAATACACAAGATGTACTGGGGAAATGCATGTTCATTCATTTAGATGAAGTTGTCAATGAATTAGTGGCAAAGATTCCATTTTTATAAACCGAATGATTCTGGTGACCTGTGTTTTCCTGATAAAACACTGTCTTTGAAGTGGATGTTAAGAGCAAATGGTGATAGCGCTCAGTGGGGAAGCCAGACATTAGGGGGCCTGGCATGGGTGAAGGTTTGGAAGATGTTGAGCAATTGTGTGTTTGATCTATTCAGATGCTACATCTGCCTACACTGACACCATCCCAGACTCTAAGTTGGAGCGCTAACAGTTAAAATCCGTTTCTGATTTTATTGTTGCAGCGTTTTACTTGCCGATGTTTTAAAAAATATTTTTATTTTTGGTATTTTATATGCTCTTTTGGTGGTTTGTGGAGTAGACTCTCCCGGGGGGATAATTTTTATCCTCACCGGGGATAAAAAATAATTCAGCAGAGGCAGGGATACATAGACCAGAACAGGGGAAATCCCCACATCCCCCCCTACAAATCGCACCCTACTTATAACATCTGTAAGCCATAACCATAACATATTTGATGTTTGAGCCCTTTCAATCTTGGTTTATTAAATTGCACATTGCTAAGACGATTATGGTAAAAGTTACCAATGACTTATTGATGGCTTCTGACCCTGGAGGTATTTCCATTTTTATTCTTCTGGACCTAAGCTCAGCCTTTGTTACTGCTGAACACACATTATTACTAAGTCATCTTGAAAATCTTTGGTGTTTCTGGGATCTCCTTGGACTGGACACAGATCTGAAGTTTGGCCTGTCTGAATTGGTGTACCGCAGGGTTCTGTCCTTGGCCCTTTACTTTTTTGTTTAGTTTTTTAGTTTGTCCTTTTTGTCAGTTATTAAGGTCTCGTGGTCTTAATTATAATTTTTATGCTGACAATACACAAATTTACATTAATTCTAAATCAGAACAATTTGTGGATGTATCTTACCTCTGTAACTGTTTGAATAGCTAACCATTTTCAGAAGAAATAATGCTTCTCGGCTCGCCCCATCAATTGTGACTCATGTTTGACCTTCAAAACCCATATACAGAATGTTGTTATGGCAGTTTTTTCCTTTACTACCACTGAAAGACTCCTTTGTCTTTTCCCGCACTGACTACCGTAAAGAGCTATTAGTCTGTGTTTTGAAACCGACTCTCAATAAATTACAATGTTTGCAAAACTCAACAGCCCATATCCTGACTGGGGCTAGTGTAGGTGATCATATAGCTCCTATTTGGGAATCTCTGCACTGGCTCCTATTCAGGTACTGAGTCGATTTTAAAATCCACAGGTTAACCTATGAAGGACTTCGTGATTTAGCTCTGCAGTATTTAGCAGACCATTTAATTCCTTATATAACAAAGCAAAATTTGCGTTCTTCTCAGAGTGCTCTCTTGGCTGTCCCTAAAACACAGCTTCGGGTGGCAGGGCCTTTGCTTTCCATGCCCCAAAATTGTGAAATTCCATTCCAGCTGACATTAGGAAAGCAAAATCCCTTCTTTAAACGTTTTATTTTAAAAATGGCTTTTAATTAAATTATTATTATTATTATTATTATTATTTATACTTGTCATTATGTTTTATAGGGCCTTCAGGGTCCTCAAGGGCCCCCGGGTTCAACAGGATTAGTTGGTCTTCCCGGCACAAAGGGTGAAAAGGTAATCAACTAATCATAAATTCAACTTTTGTAATGACCATTTTGTTTGAGCAGATGTATTTGTGCTGTTTGTTTTATTCTTTTTATCTCCTTCTCTGATTTGGTATTTTCTTTCTTCTAATATTGTGTTTTACAGTATTTTTTATTATACTACACTTTGTGTTTTTTTTAAAGTGCTTTATAAATACATTTTGATTTGATTTGATGAATGTGAAATTCAATGCCTAAACCTAATATGACTGGTACTTTCCAGATAAACCACAAAATATAAATATATCTTAAATTATATATTTTTTCTTTCAAAGGGAAAACAAGGGGAACCTGGATTAGATGTAAGCAGAACTAGTATCTATCTATCTATCTATCTATCTATCTCTATCTATCTATCTATCTATCTATCTGTCTGTCTGTCTGGTGAATCTCTTGTTTTCCGATGTAAGTTTTGATATTCTTGTATTGTAGGGTTTTCCTGGCATTAAAGGAGACAGGGGTGAGCGTGGGGAGAGAGGAGAGAAGGTACTGTGTCATATTTACCTCTGGGAATCAATGAATACATTGTTTCATGCATGTTGAAAAAAACATGCTTAAATGATTTACTGACTGTACATAGTTCTTGACTAAAATGATCTTGTTGAATTCATTGCTATGGTTCGTCCTGTTCACAGGGAGATCGTGGTCCTGTCGGAAAGAGAGGCCTCAAGGGAAAGAAAGGTGAACAGGGACCGCCGGGTCTGGACCAGCCCTGTCCCGTGGTGCGTGTTATAGATACTTTTGAGATCCCATCTGGAAGCACAGACATATCGCAGACATCTTTTTTCCTTTTTCCACATTTCCTCGCCTTTCTTCTGTATGTTTCTATAGACTGATGTTCTTTTTCAGTTTCACTTTGATTGGTCTCTCCAGAGTGAGTGTGTATGTGTGTGTTGTTTGTTTTTAGTCATTATAGGAGTGTATATTGTATATGTGTGCTTTCGCTGACAGGGAGCTGATGGATGTAAAAAAGAGGCGGTGGAAATGGGGCATCCGGCCCCTGAGGCCCCCTGCCCACTGGTACAGTATATCTGCCTGCTCTCTCTCGCTCTCTGTGCCCTGTTTCTGACACTTCCTGTTTCACCTTTATAACTACTCCTTTTAAACTATCCCATGTCTGTCACTTACATACACTACTGTTTAAAAGTTTATGGTCAGTAAGGTTTTTTTTTTTTTTTTTTTGAAAGAACATTTTTTTTATTCAGCAAGGATGCATTAAATTGATCAAAAGTAGTAGATTTTAGACAAAGGTTAAGAGATTTCTACTTCAAAGAAATGCTTTTCATTGGACTTTCTATTTATTAAACATTAATAATAAATGTTTCTTGAGCAGCAAATCAGTATATTAGAATGATTTCTGAAGGATCATGTGACACTGAAGACTGCAGTAATGATGCTGAAAATTCAGATTTGCCATCACAGCAATTAATAACATTTTCAAAAACAAAAAACTGTTCTTTTAAAATGTCATAATATTTCAATTTTTTTTTTTTAATCAAATAAATGCATTGATGAGACTTCTTTCAAAAACATGAAAAAATGAACATTGGAACGGTAGTACATATACAACACACACCTCTGAGATTTAAGGGTTATAAACCTAAGACTGATGCATAAAATATTAACTAGGTTTGATAAGAAACATTCTAACTTTTCGAGCATTATGTAATATCTGATTAATATTTTATTAGTGTTGCTTACTTCATAAAACCTTAGCATTATTGTGATGAGTTTGGCAATGGCAGGCATTCAAAAAGCTAGTTTTCTTGGTGTTGTGATCCTTTGAGTTTGAAGGTTTTTAGGTTGAAGTCTATTTATTATTAAAAAAATATCAGATTAAACATTCAGCATACAATGATTATTAAATTTTTTTGCATACATTATTAGGATTTTGTGTGCAGTGTGTGCTTACAGGCAATTATAACATTTGACGTTTTTTTTATTTATTTTTAGCCATTTATTTATTTATTTATTTATTTTTTTTAGCCATTTTAACATAATAAAATGGCAATAAAATTGCTTACACTTTTTTTTTTTTTTTTTACTTTCAAGGGTCCTGATGGACTTCCAATACCAGGTTGTTGGCACAAGGTCAGTGAAAAGTAAAAAATGCATTTATGATACTTAAATATACCATAACCATGTCTGTACAGTTCATGTGTGTGACTTTAATATTAACAACTGCCTATTTAAAATGAACTGACTGCAGTGTGCTTCAGTACACATGCCCCACATAGCTGTTTTATGTTGCATTTTTGGACGTTTATTTTAGATTTGGGTTTGCTAATCACTAATATTGTTTGTTTGTTGTTCTTTTGCAGTGATGTGTAACCTGAGACATGTCTTCTGTACATATTGATGTGATATATATTGGAATTTCATACAGCTTTTTCACTTTTTAAATATTTTTACATTTTATAAAGACAAGAGACTTCGATGAACACTCATCAGTTATTTTTTCATAAACCAAATAGTGGATGCTGTTTTGTTTTTTTGTTTTTTGTGGTCTGTTTGGGTTATACAATTTTTTTTTAAGTCCTGGAGCATAAGATGACAGTATTGTTCACCATCAGCTGCCTGTAATGAGCTCGGGGAATGTTGCATGGGCATGCTGGACCGACCCGCTCAACTGGTGCCGATATTTTTCTTCACATCCCCTTTTGTTTTTAAAGGAGCAGGGAATGCTTCAGAAACTCAAGAGGAAACG
This sequence comes from Ctenopharyngodon idella, assembly GCF_019924925.1. Classification (NCBI taxonomy): domain Eukaryota; kingdom Metazoa; phylum Chordata; class Actinopteri; order Cypriniformes; family Xenocyprididae; genus Ctenopharyngodon; species Ctenopharyngodon idella. Next base: position 19,397,152 of record NC_067233.1, on the reverse strand, counting down.
TCTCTCCCAGCCTTGATGTTCTTCAAGAACCCGAGGAGTTTCAATGACTTTACGGTCCCTCAGGTGACGGTATCTCAATAATATTGGTTAATATTGACTGTCCTCAATGTGCAGGTCGAATGAGGGTGCAAACAGCCCTCGCTATGGTCAATATTTTTCATGGAGGAACATAATTGAGCTCTTGGAGTTGATGAAAGATCAGGGATTGGCCTCATGGATGCAGTTGCTCCACAGGACAGTAACAGCAGCCTGAAATAAGAGGCTTTGGCATAGAGGTGATACAGAACAGATCACTATTTTGAGAATATTAATGAGCAGTAATTTATGATTTATTTCTTACGTGTTACTGTTTTATGCTTGGTTTTTTGTAGTTTTTAACTCACAAGCAAAAACACAAAGCATCAGGAATTGACGCCCAAAGACTTAAGTTTTGGATGGCAAGCATTTACATATTAATGCATTTATCATTTTCAATAAAATAAATACTACATCTGTTTTAAATAAGCACAGCATCATAGTGAGCGAGAATATTGTGTTATATTGTACCTGTTTTTTATTATTTCTTTAATACTACTGCATATGTTTTGTTGCTCACATTTGTTGTAATACTTTGTATAAGAAATATGGTAACTGTGACTACCTGCCGTTGTTTTTAACGTCACAATCCTTGATACATATTCCATATTATTGTTCATAGTAATTTATGGTATATACCAATGTGCTTTTTGAAGATGGCAAAACTGGTGTTTTTGTAACCTCAGTTCAACCATCTCGAGGACTCAAGTTTGAGGCTGTTTATAAAATTGACAAAGTATTGCTTTATTATATTTAACAGCATGAAGCAAAGAAAACAGAGATTCCATTTTATCAATCTCATTTTGTTTCTTTGGTTTTTACACAGAGAAAAGACATCCAGAAGAGATGTTTTTTAGAGACGTTTTTAAGCATGTTCAGCATACATTTCCATTATGGTGTACCCTCTTTCAGGGATTTACAACCATTCTACATAAGCTTTTATCTAATATTTATTGTTAATAATCAAATAACCGGTGGTCAGTTCATATAAAGGTTCTTGTATGCATAACATATATGTTACAGATAACGGATTTGAATTTTTAGAAGCCTGTCTTTGGTGTCAATTGGCTGACTAAATGTTCTGAGTAACTATTGTGATTTACATAACTGTAAAAATCTTGATTGACCAATAGTATTATAGCAACATTTTAGAAACAAAACAAAATGGGAGGACATTTTGAGAGCATTTTACTTTTCTTTTTTTTTTTTCTTTAAATTTCTTTATAGTGTTTTTTTTTTCCAACGCAAAGAATGTTTTATTTTGAAGATATTGAAAGATTTTGCTGCTGAAACAGTATTTGTATTTAATAGTTGATATGGGGTAAGGAAAACAGCCTTACCAACTGCCTGACAGCCATTACATGCATTGATTTTCTTTTGAAGATGTTTTATAAAATAGAAATTAAAGTTTGTTACAAGTAATCTTAACTTGCCTTTCCTCTGACCTTGGTCTTGGTCAAAAAGCTGGGTGCCGGTGGCATTTCAATAGTTCTCCACAATCCACATTCTGCTCTGACTTTCTCTGACGCTTTTCACGGTCCAATCAATTCCTGATGTATGAAGTCAAATCCTACTTTTTTTGTGATTGCATGAATATTCTGTTTCACTTGGAAATATGTCATATTTCGCAAGTAGTAAGGGTGCAGATTCATGACTTTAAATGCCAAGGTAATTAAGAATTGCAGAAACACTGTCATACTTTGTCCTTTGCTTATTTTAGTGATATCACATAAAATCATGTGTCTTTCATTAAAAAATAAATCAAATATCACAATCAAAATTGTTCATTGTGCTTGACAGCGGTTTTATTATAGGAATCAAATACTCATACTGAGCATTATGAACAGGTAATATGTGATACAACACGTGACTGGCGTTAAACAGTTTGGCCTGAGACGCAAAAGCCACTTCGGTCTTTTTAAATGTAACATAATAAAACAGATTCCAGCACTATGGAAAAACTACAACAGGTGAAGTTGAGCAGAGTGGAATATTGTAAAGCCAAAGCATTTCCACTACAAATGTACAAAATAGCAACCGAAATGATTCCAGCTTCAGCATATAAAGCAACGCTTCAAAATATTACTTGGTTGTTGTGAGATAAATGAAAATATAACACAAAACTATACAGAAAATACATTTAAAAACATCTTGTGTGCAACGTGAAACCCAGTGATAGGAATGAGGCGCTTTCAGCATGCTGATATAAAACAATGCTGTAGCTTATTGCACACGGGGCACCACACATGACAAAATATCACGGCAATATCTCGTCATTGATTAATAAAATAAATTAGTAATCTGAACTAAATTGTTCAGTTCAGTCACAAAAATGGCGCTTAAACATGTTTCAACTATGTAGAAAGATGGATACCTGACTGTTTTCTCAAACCTGACTTCTAGATTGTATGTTATTTAGTGGCAATTAACATGCATGCAACAGTATGTTATGCTGTTTATGTGCTTTATAACTACAACATGTGCTGCTGTCACTGATGAAATCCATCAATTTAATGGAAAATGCTGTTGAAACAGATTTAACACACACAAGCTTTTCAAAATGGGCCACAAAATTCAGATTTACTGTCAACAGATGTACTCATGAATGCATCTCTTTCCTAAAAACACAGAAGCATATTTATGCATATATGTAATTATGCATATTTGTAATTATGCATATTTTCACTGCAATTTTATGTAGGTTTTTAATGTGGTAAATTTAAACCATAATAATCAAAAGCAATCACTTCATCATAGCACACAGTAATTCAAAAAAAACATTCAAAATGTTCAAGAAAAAGTGGTCAGTTTTGGCAGGGGAGTGAGGTGGTGGGGAATGCAAATAAAAACAACTATCAGTGATGCTTGGCACTAATGTAAGAGATTCTATGTCTCTTATCTAATTTAAAGGGAAATTCTATTAAAACTATATTGGGAAACAGGTTAAGTTTGCATGTGGTTACTCACAAGAGACCATAAAACAGCAAGTGACAGATCTGTCGATTTGTGCTGTGATGTGTATATAAAAGGCGAGGAATCTTAAGAGAGTTGACGACTTGTGGAGTTCAGAAGCCTGAGGGAGTGAGAATGTTCATGTCTCGGTGTCTCAGTCTGTGACAGGATGTTTTCTTTCCCTCCTCGCCACTCATCTCGATCTTGGGAGAATTGAACTTGGTAGGATCTTCAACAGTAAGGTTTATCTGGGTCTTTATGGCATCCATTGTATTGGACTTCTGAACCCCAAAGTACGACTGCAGTGTGAATCCCCCTGTAGTCATAGAAACAGCAGGAAAAAAAAAACATTTAAAGTGTATTATGTTATATTATAGAGTTAGTTTACCCAAAAATGAAAATTAGCCCATGATTTACTCACCCTCAAGCCATCCTAGACATATGACAATCTTCTTTCAGATGAACACAATCAGATATATTTAAAAAATATCCTTGCTCTCCAAAGATTTATAAAGGTAGTGAACGAGGGTCATGTTTTGAAGCCCAAAATAAATGCATCCATCATAAAAAATTTTTTAAAGAGAAATGTTGGAGGATTTCAATATAAGAGGAGCTTCACTTTGTTGCACAGCTCTATTTGTTTGAACCGTGAGAGGCGTCTAAGCTTACGATACTCCTACATCTTGTCATCATACATCATACATTTCACAAGGCCTTTATTAACCCCCTGGAGCCGTATGGATTTTATTTATGATGGATGGATGCATTTATTTTTGGCTTCAAAACAGGCCCCCCGTTCACTACCATTATAAAGCTTGGAAGAGACAGGATATTTTTAAATATATCTCTGATTGTGTTCGTCTGAAAGAAGATAGTCGTATACACCTAGGATGGATTGAGGGTGAGTAAATCATGGGATAATTTTACTTGTTGAGTGAACTATCCCTTTAAATGTTCTTAATTTTGTTCTGGAGGTCTCCTACAATAGGTTTACATGCACCCAAGGTCAAAAAACATTTAAATTTTCTCATAATATACACTATAGCATCAGTTCAGTGTCTTAAAGGGTTCAATTAAGGATTCTGTCTCTCTAAACCCCTCCTTTCTCAGAGCCTACTCTTCTCCGATTGGTCAGATGGCCCAGTCTGCTGTGATTGGTCTACCGCTTACAGCACATGTTGGAAATGAAACACCAATTAGCATATCTGAATTTCTTCCTCAGCATTTGATACACAGTGATACAAACAGTAACCATGGTGACAGTTTTACTGTATCAATTCAAGTCCTCATTCTTTGGAAGTGCAAGTAAAATGGATTTGCTCTCGCAGCTCAAAAAAAAAAAAAAAAAAAAGTGTCTTCTAAACATGTCGACAACACAAACCAAACTCTTCCAGTCTCGGCTACAGCTACAGTGTTTGCGGGCGGATCAAAGTAGACGTTCTTGGACAGCCAATGAAGACCATAGGCTGGCATTATGCAAATTTGTTACAAACCTATGTAGGCTCAAGCAGGAAGTAAGACTGGAATTACTGACGACTCATTTCAGGCAGTTCAGAATCAGTTCTTTCATTTGGGAGACAATAACTTTGATCTTTGAAGAGATTTTACATTCCCAAACAGTATATAACACACAACATGAAAGGTAATAACAAAAAAAAACATAATATGGGGCATTTAACACACATTTCTTGTCTTATGGTGAATACCCCAAAATTTGGTACCAAAATCCATGCTCAATATTTTCACATATCTGCAGAGTCTCAGTTCCAAACAAATAAAGCATAAAGGAAAAAAAAAAAACAAATTTTAAGTTATAAAATTTAAAATTTAAAGCCTCTTTAAAGCTAGAATAATAGAGCCATATAAGAGGTTCTTGCCAGGTGTGTTGGTTTCTGATCCTGGGTCAGTGGGGGATTTCTGCACGATGGGCCGCACCCCAAAGAGGCTCCATCGCTCTCCTCCCCGTCCACCTCCTTCGTTACCACCCATCGTAATGCTTGTGATGAGACTGCTAGACTCAGTATTAGGGGTGAGGACTCTGGCTAAACCAGCTCCTGTCGGGAGGAAAAAAAGAGATAAATTATCAGTATATATATTGTAGTTTGTTCTTTACAAATACAATTATTTATTTAAACAGTATAACCACACTGTTTTCACCTGTGCGTGATGTTTATGGTATGAGGGGAGGGACAAAGTGATGGACGGTGCTGATGTTGAAAGCTTGTCCTCTCTGAAGTCCTCGTTTGGCATCCTCAACTCCTATAAAAATAAAGAAAAATAACAGTTTAATATGTAACCAGTGGTGCGTCAAAAAATGCAGGTCACTCCCATGGGAAATGTGTATCATAGTCTATTATTATAGTGCTATAAATAACAGAAACATTGCAAAACAACCTGACGCATGTCTATTCATCTAGCGCTATTTCAAAACATAATAAAGGTTTTGGTTATCTAAAAAAATCTGAACTAAAATGCTTTGAGAGTAAACCATCACCACCCAGAAAGCTTACAACAGTAAACATATATAGCCAAGACCTCAAATGATGTGCTGTACACCAGTCTGATGACCACCTAACTGTTAACAACAGCTAATGTGTAACATTAAACAGATGATTGTAATATAATAAATGTCATATAATGACGTTAATCCAGCTCTCTTGACATTTATATCTGATATACTGAATTTATTCTCGTTTCTGTAGTGTTTAAATTGCTGCAAACCAAACATTAGAAGCTTCCAAGCGCTGGTAAACAGGCCGTTGTTTACAACACAGAACCAACCTTTTCCGCTCTATAGCTCGTTTATTATCCGATCCAGCAGGGTCTTCCATTTGGTCCATGTTTATTAAATTAAATATTCGTTGTTTATATGCTGAAGAAGTCGGAAAACACCGAAAAAACGTCGTTAAATTGGATTTTTCAAGCTAGCGCAGGGATGTCCAATAGCGAAAAAGAACAACGCGTACAGGCAAAATGACGGACAGGAAGTTCAATCTTTCAGAATAAAAGTACCCTGCAGGCGTATGATGAGGGCGTTAACTCCAGACACACCTCCAGTACAGCCCAATGAAACCGCAACAAGACTGTTTGAATTTATATTTTGAGGCTTCAACAAGCCAGTTTATATTTACATCTACTGTGAGAATAGTTGAGAAGAAAGGGTCGTAAACGGTAATAAAGTACGAGATAAGATGTAAGTACTTAAATTAAACATTTCATTTTGACAGCTGTTTTAAGATAGAAATGACCGACAAAAATAACCAGGGATGCAAACTAGTAAAGTTTTGTATAATTTCGTGATTCATGTAACGTTAATGTAATAATTAGTAACGTTAACTCAATTTGAGGGGACATGAAATATTAACGAAGCCGTTTTCATCATACTAGGTTAATAATGCATTTGGCAATTTGCACATATCGTGAATGAATTTAATAAGCTTAGTTACCTTTCCTGGTAGCCTTCAGTAAACTAACTTGTCTAAGAAAATGATTCGTAAAACATATAAATATCAGTTGACCCTATGACTTCTCAGGGACTAAGCCTAGCAACACCCCCTGTGGCCTGTTGCATGAAGCTAGTTGAACAAACTCTGAGTTTCAGAGTAGGTTTGCAGTTGACAAATCCAGATAAATCCAACCTGGTTTAGATCAATTTCAACTGTTGCACAACGCTCGGTATAAACTTTCTCTGTCAACTCAGGTTTAATCCAGAGTTTGCAAAGCGCATGCACCTGAAAGTCTGACACGTGCGGCAAACAGCCAATCACACGGAACAAGGAGAACGTCAGTTTGATTCACTTCTCGCGAGAGAGCCGCGCAATTCATGTCGCTTCCAAAGATTAAGAGATCGTTATGAAAAATATGAAATAAAACGCATTTACAAAGCAGGAATAAACACTGATGCAGTGAAAGTTTGAGAAGGCAGCTGAAAGAAAATATCTGACTATATCAATGCATGTGAATCAAACAAATAGACCAAATAATTAATATAGTTTCACAAAGAGCTCAAAAGAATACATGTAAGCTTAATCTGTTTAAAAGCTTTATATATTATGCATGTATTATATTTATTTTAATTTAAAAGCAAAGTTTAATATTGTTAATTAATATAATCGGCCTAATTATATGAATATGTCATGAAATAGCCTATTCATAATTTTAATTTATTTAATATAAATATAATGAATAATTAACAGCAAATGTTGAGAAATTTTGTCTCTAAAATGTTCTCACTATAAACTGATTTAATTTGGAGCGAGAGCAGGTTAGCCGTGTAGCGTCAGTTACCATAGCAACAAACCCCGCTAAAAATCAATCCACCTTCATAAGCCCGAAAAACCAGAGTTTGCTCAAACTAATCTTGAACTTACCTGGGTAGAAACTGAAACCGGCTTTGTGCAACAGGCCACTGGTTATGGGGACAAAATATTCCCACAAAGATGGCAATATCCAAAATTCTTGTCCTTGTGGGGACATTTTTGTCCAGACCTCATGAGGAAAACAACTTATACAACAAATTATACTAAAGATAAAAATGTAAAAATGCAGAAAGTTTTCTGTGATGAGTAGGTTTAGGGTTAGGGGATAGAATATACAGTTTGTACAATATAAAAATCTATGGAATGTCCCCATAAAACATGTGTTTGTGTGTGTACAGGTCTGGCTATACATGAGGGCCAAATGTATAGTGTATACTTGAAGAGTGAAATATAATGACAACCAAATAGTGAGGACATTTTACTTTTCCTCACTAGATAAAAGGCTTATGTTTTTATTTATCTAGTATTTTGCACGTTTCTGTAATGGGTATAGATTTAGGGATAGGGGTTGGGTTAGGCCATAGAAAATATCATTAAAGTCATTGAAAGTCTATGCAATGCGTGTGTGTGATGTTTTTGCATTTATCAAAGCCTACATTACAGGAACATAAGCAGTATAGTCCAGTTGAAGATGCAACTCAAGACACACAAAAAGCTAAATATTCCACAATTCCAATCGTTTACACCCCAACTTTCTCATTTTAAATCAAGAAAGAGTAGTAATAATACAACAAGAAGATTAATTGATGAAGATTTATTTCTGAAGTCACATGGAAGGCACTGCATTACAGCATATTTTGCATAAAGGACAACCTTTTTATTTTTATGAAAGAAACTGATTAAATTAATTAAGCCAAATAAAAAATACAGTGACTTTTTTCTGACTTCCTATTCAATCTGCAACATCAAACCATCTTTACATCCACAATAATCATTTCAATGATAAAAATTATCTATATAATAAAAATCATGTAAAAAAAACAATTTTGTTAAGGTGTCATTGCATTTTAAATCTTAACACTATGCATAAAAACAGTTTAACTACAACATAAAAAAATCTGACAGTAATCCAATACATTGGTCATAGTTCTCCAAAACATTAAGAGAGAAATAATTAATTGTCCAGAGATTTTTTTCAAAAAGAGAGAGAGAGAGAGAGAGAGAGAGAGAGAAGAAGAAGAAGAAGAAAAACTTAAGATACACATGTACATGTTTTTAGGTTATTTAAACCTCAATACATTCCCTGGGTTAATGCCCTTATTAAAAAGAACATATAATCAAGCATTATCAAAAAAGGCAGTTAAAGATTTGTTTCTCTCATTTAAGAATTCAAAAGCAAAGCACCATGTAATTTGAAGTCATTCTTGTCCAGCATCATCACAAATACCCTTTAAGACAGGTTATTTTTTTACCTCTTGCTGTATATACAGTACATACTATAAATAGTATATATGACTACACAGGATTTAACCTAAAAAGAGCCCAGTGCTATACAGTTCTTACAAGTTTCTGAAATATTATTGCTATAAAAACAATCTTTTTCTTTTTTGGGACATTCCTTTTCAGAGCTGTTTCCTGAGTACAGATTAACCATAGTACTAAACTAAATTGTACTGACAGTGCAAGTTAGTTCATAACTAGACGAATCTATGACAAAGAAACAGATGCAATTCATTTGCTCCCATTTTCCAGTTCACTCTATGTGTATAATGTACAATGTGTTAATAATGCGTGCAAAAATCTACATTTCATATTCTTGGTGCAAGATATTCTTTCAGATGTCCCATGCTCTTATTGGATTATAATGCCATACTTCATAGTTTTTTGTTTCTCTGAGGTCTCTGTAATAAATAGACATAAATAAAAGCAAATGCAACATATGGCACAGGAGTAGTGGAACTGCACACCCTACAAACACTGAAGTTAAAAGGTATTTTGTGTTCAAGTCAATAAGGCGGGCATCTCTTTGAGTGAGGCAGTTTGATTGGTCACTCTAAAGGACATCTTAAAGGTGCAGAGCTGATCAATGTAGCGCTCCAGTAAGCTTCACTGCAACTCAGCTTTTTCCAGAAACTTCCCTTTGGAACCTAAAACACGATCATATAAAGTATTACTCACTAATTCATAGTTTTCACATGACATCACACCCTTATTGGAATGCCCACCTAGTTTGTACTAGTAAGACAGTGATATTAAAAGACCAGATTCAAAATACACCTTATCACTCACACATAAATACAAATGCAATGTGACGTTTCTCAAGCATTTTTACATAGAAAACCATTATAAAGAACATGCTTAACCATTAAGCGCACCAGTAATGTGACTGAAAACTATGAAATATAATTAATATAATAAAAAAATATTATTATTATTTAAAAAAATTATTATTATTACTAACAGCGTTTCATTTCACAGCATACAACATCTTCCTTCTGATCACCTGACGTTTTGGAAGTGGCCAGTAGGGGGCATCAGATTGGATTTCCCGTTCTGCAACATGGCTCGTGACACTGGCAGGCCATTCTTAGGCAGCATCTGGATGAAACACAGCAAATACTTTATAATGTGCAGTCAAAGTCAGTTAAACAGTACACAGTTATTTATCTGATCTAAAACAGACTAGACCTGCATTTGCTCAGGAGGACACATCATAAGAGGAAGACACTCACCTCAGCAGTCTGGGAGGGTTTGGTCATGGGACAGGGTGGAGGGGGTCGGTTGGGAGGTAGCGGTCTTCTTTTGGCGGGTACTGATGGAGACGGCTGAGGCAGCTCTGAATGCTTTAAACTCTGCTTGTCTGCAGTGTAGGCTGGGATTTGAGGTGGTTTCACAGTGGGCCGAATGATAGAATGTCTAGATCTCGGTGGACCTGTACGACTCACTCTAGGACTGGCCTGAAGAAGGAAAAACTGTTATATGCATCTTCTGTCAATATCAATTGCAAAAACATCTTGTTGTTCGGCCATTTGTTCAGACAGTGCAGTCGATATTCTGTATTTAATGAATGAATGACAAGAGACATAAGAGAGATGCTGTCATTGTGGAAAAACTGATTTTTTTTTTTCTCTGCTCATGTCCATCATGACATTCCTTCAATGTCAATGAACATTCTTTTAAAGGGTCAATGTTTAACTTCTGGAATTGATCATGGCTATTTTTGCCCACACATTTAAGTATATTAAATGTTGTTAATTTCCATTGTGTCCAAACTTACAGAAGATTAGATTTAATTAGATCTATATTTTTATTTCAGTTTTATTAATTTCAACAAACTTATTTCGATTTATTTCATTTTCATGTAATTTTTTTTTAACATGTTCATCTAATATATTTTATTTCAGCTTTATTTCAATTAACGAAAACTATTTTTTATGTTTTTAGTTTTAGTTAACAATAAAATATGGATGGGTTTAGGTTCTATGTGGTTTTTTGCTGTTCAGAAAACATTCAGCTGAATGGATTTGAGTTGGATACGACAGATTTTTGCTATCCTGTCGGAAAAAACCCAATGAATGCACGGAACCGTGCTATTGGATGGACATGCTGCGAACACACACTGACAACAAAACAACTTCACACCTGTTCATCAGCGTGAGATTTCTTTGGCTGGAACACAGGGTTGGTGTGACCTGTTGTGTGACTTTTAGTCTCAGGGGTGTCTGGAACACTGACAAGAAGAGAAATAACACATTTTCTAACACAAGAATGGCCAAAGACATGAATATCACTGCATGTATAATGTTTGCATTTAGCAGTTACTTGATGCACGTTTGAGTAGCAGGAAGTGCGGAGCCTTTGGTGGGGAGGAGCTTCTGTTTGCAGCGGCGCCAACAGACGCCAAGGATAGCCAATACCAGAAGAAAAAAAAGGGTAAGGAGAACCGGTACAAAGTAGATGCTGCCTGCACAAGATAACACCCGAACAAAAAACATCAAAAGGACAAATTTAAAACAGGACTTATCACAGATAACATTAAATAAATATTCAGGTTATTAGGTGTCTGTTGACGTACCATGCACAATCACAGGCCCACTGTCCAAACTGCCTCCTGAACCCGTCATCTCACAAAATGGTGGTGCCCAACCCGACTTACAATGACAGTTGTGGTTATTATTGCAAAGCTGCAGGGAAACACACAAAAAATAAACAAACATAAGTTTTTATGGGAATGATGCTTTTGGGAATTATGGGAATGTTACTTTTGAATGTTCTCTGAATATTCTGAAACAAGCACTAATGCAAGTAAATAATGGCTTAAATATCTATCCCTCTTAAAAGTCATTGGTACTTGGTGGTTTTATGGTGTTTTTTGCTCACACAGATTGGGAGCAACATGAGAGTGTGTGAATGATGACAAATTGTCTAAACTATTTCCTTAAACCCTATTCACAGTGTATTGCAAAATAATACAATGCCTTATAAAGTCAAACATAAGAGCGACCTGCATTCAGTGGAACTGATCTAAGTCTGCTAAGTTTAGTACATCCAAAAATACATCTCAGTTTTCTTGCACACAAATGATTTCTAAATAAACATATAAATAACCTGCATGATGAATAATGGTGAGAACAGTGAGGGATTTTTTCATAGAAAGTATGTATGATACCACAGGAGGAAATGATGTCTATAGGAAATACATTGTAATTGTAGCTCTGCAATGGCCATGTATGTATAAAGCTCAGCCAGCTCTATACAGAAATAAGCAATATGGACTTACCCCATGGCCATGACATTTGGCACTGCATTCATCTGCTTGCAGGAAGGATGCACTGCGGCATTCCCCTTCGAAACAGATCTGTTCAATGAAGTGAAAAGTGAATGAAAGAAGAGGTCCTCCAATACACTCAAAGCTATTGAGTGACTTAAACCTTTTGGTGAGACAAGGCTAAAAGACATAAAACTTTGATTTCATGTGGTCTTTAAGAGGAAACAAGATCCGTGTTTCCAGTACCTACCGCATTCTCCCCACATTTGGTCCCTGGCAGAACCAGGCCCGGGTCGAGGGTGTCATTCTGGTTGTGCTTATTGTAACTGGGCTGGTACACATGTGTTCCTCTGCACAGAATCTTCTGTTGACCATGATAGACGTTGGTGTCTATGGCGACAGCGTTGGATTCAATTGGTTTGCTAGCAGTGCTCTGGCACTGAATCTTCCCACATTTAGCATTCCTAAACAGAAAACCAACAGCACGTCGTCGGATGGCTCAAATAATGATGACATACGCTACCGGAATAACTAAATTTTTTTCTGTGTTTTTCAAAGAAGTCTTTGATGCTCACCAAGACTGCATTCTTTAGATCAAAAATAAAGTAAAAACAGAAATATTGTGATATATTATTACAATTGTAAAGATTTGTTTTCTAATATATTAGAAATACAATTGAATGCAATTAATTGCAATTTAAAATGCCCCTATACGCAGGGCCCACTGAGATAAACTTGGTAGAAGCTTCCATGCTTCTAAGTAGTTTACTTGGATGATCAGTTTCTCGAGACTAACCTCGGGTGCTTTGCATGTACTGAGTTCGGTGCCCTGAAGCGGCTGGCCAGCAGGAGAAACCGAACAAAATTTTCTACAGGCCTCATCTGAGGTAAACGGCCACAACGACTTTGGGTGGACACTGCAATTAACGTTTGCTGGAAACCGATGTGTCCCAAAGCACACGAGGCGGCAGGAACGAGCATGGAATTCCTGAGGGCTCCGCGGAGAAGCAAGATCTTGTCGCTCCCGAGGGGGCACCCTCAGAGGTATGTGCGTAGTGTCAGGACCTCTTCCTGAAGCAGCCTCTCAAGATTAACCTCGGGTACTTTATTATTACATATAGCTTTCTTCCCTTGAGAAACCGAAACCGAAACACCTGAATGCGCACGGCTATATGCGGCGAGTTATTTCTCAATGAACACAGCCAGCACCCTCAGGGAGCTGATTGTGCGTTCCCCGCACCCAAACAGTATCACACACAAATCGCGTTTGTCACCTTAAGTCAAAAATACCATAGACAAACTTTTTAGTCAATTTTAATTGGCATATTTTGCTAAAGTTACATTTGGTGGTAGGGCTCTGTTCTAAATTCCGTATCCTTTTCATGAGCTCCATGAATAACTAAGACAGGGAACAGCAGCAGCTTCTGGGGACAACCTCCCACTTTTTTTTAAATTGGAAGAGCAGCGCAAATCCCCCCATTGAGATCAGAGCATGCATCAATGACAACAGAATGACACTGATTAAGTTAAATACAAGTTTAAGGAGGAGCTGGGGGAGGAGGTGGTTGCAAAGCAGCATGCAGTGGAAGGTTTCTTGGTAAGCATAAGAGACTTCTTTCAAAAACATTAAAAAATCTTAATTATTCCAAACTTTTGATGGGTAGTGTAACTATTTTTTTTTATTTTGAGTAAATGAATCTCACCTTTCAGTGCATTTCCTGTATGCACCCATGAGGTCTTTGCCACAGTTTCCAAAGGAATCACCTGCTTCATTTACTTTAGTAAAGCAAACATCAGGAGCAAGATGGGCATCTAAGATATAGAGAACAGAACAGAATAGAAACATCTACTCATGTCACAAGTTACTGGTTGTGCGAATGTTAAAATCTTTAGTATATCTCAGCTGGACTCAAAGGATTCCTCTGATAGCTATAGAGAGCAGCAGATGGCATCACATTCAGGGACTAAGATCACAGCCAAGCACAGAATCTGTTCTACTGTAAACTACAGTACATTGCCGAGTGGATTTCCACTGGAAAATGTGAAAACATGGTAGAAATATATGAAGCCATGAGAACACACTTAGCCTACATCACTCAAAAATACAGTAAAACAGTAATATTGTGAAATATTACTACAATTTAAAAGAACTGTTTTCTCTATTTTTATATAATTTAATAATTTATTCCTGTGATGCAAAGCTGAATTTTCAGGATCATTACTCCAGTCTTCAGTGTCACATGATCCTTCAGAAATCATTCTAATATGCTGATTTGCTGCTCAAGAACCAATTATTATTATTATCATAGTTGAAAAAAGTTGTGCTGATTAATATTTTTTTGTGAAAACTGGGTGAATATTGGGTGCTTGGTTTTATGGTGTTACTTTTTTAAATTGTTACTTTAAGCAGACTTTAGCAGACACAGACCTTTGCCCCAGAGAGAGAGGCACTGCTGCTCCAGCGTCAGACACATGCCTGTGTAACAGTAGGCACTGCCACCAGCACAACTGCTGCCATCCATCAGGTAAAAGTTAGCAGGGCAGGACTCTGATTTCCCATCACAGTACTCAGGCAGGTCACAGGAGCCTGAAGGCGGACGGCACATCACACCTGGACTCTTCAGCTGGTCAAGAGTGCAATAGAACAAACTTGTATTAACTTAACTTTTGAGTCAAGTCACCTTTACTTATATAGTGCTTTATACAATACAGATTGTTTCAAAGCAGCTTTACAGTGATAACAGGAAAATGATTCAATGATGCAAACAGAGTTCATTTCGGCAGTACAGCAGCTCTAAAAAAAAATAGTGACATTGTTCAACTGAAGTCAGTTTAGTGTTGATTCAGTTCCATTGTAAAGATCATCAGTTATTAAAGCTGCAGTCCATAAGTTTTGCCTCTTTGTCGCCATCTCTGTTTGAAACCTGCAATTGCAGTTGTTTGTGGAATTATCATCTTTACGTGAGTAAAGCGCGGATGAATCTAATGTTTGCTGTCAATCACCACATCGGTGTGGATACATACTGTACTTCGGAATCACAGATTGTAGTCTTGGAAGTATGACCAAAATAAGAATTTTCACCGGAAAATGTAATCTGAACAAGCAAGTAACATGTCTGCCACTTTTGTTCTGACCAACTGAGGAAAAAAAGCATTACAGTAAACCGCGCTACCAATGGTGATTAAATCTAATGATCTCTTAGCTCAGATCACGTCAAACCGTGCAAATTATTATTATTGTTATACTTTGTTCTCAAATTGTTAATGTTAACAACATCAGCATTGCGTAACTATGTGTATTTAGTGTGTATTAGCGTTACCTGTAGATTTCAATTTCTGTACAGTCTAATCTCTAACGTTAATTTGTAATACCATACAATCCACCATCAAAATGATAAGTTTAATTATTGCAGCTGCTGTGAGAAAAGGCTATAAATGATCCGCCTCACATGCGATATAGCCGACTAGCTGCCGAATTGACGCAAAGACAAATGGTGACATGCTCGAATTTCCCACGAAAACCCACCAGTACCACCCGAATTATAAAACATTATTACAAGCTTACCGTTGTGAATCGGGCTAAGGTAAGGTGATAGTTTTGAACACTGGCTGGTTATGTACATGCTCAAAAATTGATTTTGGATGATTTTTAACCAAAAAAAGTTACGGACAGCAGCTTTAAATTAGTTGATTTCATCTAGAGCCTCTTTCAACAGACTCTATCAACTGTTGACATCTGTGAGAAAAATATCCTATAATGCATGTCTATGCAAGTCAATCACTGAAATCAAAACATTTAGCAGATATCAACTTGAGTATAAAAGTTTTGGTGTATTAGTTGTCAAGACATATTAATAAAGGTAAAAAAAAAATACTTTTTTATGGATTAGTTTTACAATCTCTTTATGAACGTTTTGAAGCATCAAAGCGGTAGTTGCATGGACTTTCAATGGAGGGACAGAAATCTCTCAGATTTCATTAAAAATATCTTCATTTGTGTTCCGAAGTTTTACAGGTTTGGAACGATATGAGGGTGTGTAATTAATGACAGAATTTTCATTTCTGGGTGAACTAACCCAAAGTCACCACTATCAAAAACTCTCACAAAAAATCCCTTTAAAACCCATTTATTTATTTTTGTTTGTTTGTTTTTTATTCATTTAAATTCACCACTTAAAAATTAAATTAATTAAATTAAACAGTTTTTCTGAAGCAGCACTACAGGAAAGGGAGTTGAGACAGAGAAAGCGTGAGATGAGTTTGGCAGGGATTCACCTTGCACTCATGACAGCAAACTCCATGTGCACACTCAGCTCCGATCTTCAGCGTGCAGTTGTTGGCATTACAGCAGGGACTTGAGCACTCCTTTGTAGTAAAGGAAACAGAAACGGAAAATGTGAGCATAAAAGATGAACCGGAACAACAGCGTGGGAGAAAACGAGACAGAGGAAGCAATGAAACTCTCTCCTGACCTCCACTTCTCCACAATCACACTCTTCTCCTTCCTCCAGGTATCCGTTTCCACAACGCTGGCCCCCATACATGAGCCTGGTGTTAGGAAGGTTGAACAAACACTTCCCCCCGCCGGAGCTCAGGTAGCGTTTCAGCTCCTTCTGATTGCAGGAGTTGAAGACACGAGGGAATGGAGCCCTAAAGAACATGTTTGACTTTTATTTCATGTCAATTTTAAATGAGAATTCTGTCAGGTTTCATGCAGGTTTGGAATTCTACAGCATTTTTTTCTTTGGTTCTCACCCAGTGGCAGCAGCCATGATGCAGCCTCCATCCTCCTCAGCATGACAGCAACCTTGACTGTCGTGGCTCATCCCAAAGTTATGCCCCATCTCATGAGCCATGGTGGCAGCGATCCCCACAGCACTTTTAGAGTGGTCCTACAAAGAAAGGCAGAAAAAACTAAAAGTGAGTCCAATAAGGGACGTGCTTGGCAATAAAACCACAATGGAATAACACTGCAGGCAAATTTACCGAATTGACTCCACCAGACTGGTATTCAGAACACATGGCTTTAAGAGGTGCAAGACCAATGATGGTGCCATGAAATGACATGCCCCTACAAATACAACAAATATCTGTTTAAATACCAATAAAACTATGGCAGAACCAAATCAAACCAATGCAACCAAATGGCTAGCTGAACAGATATATGCATATTTAAAGGGATATTTCACCCAAAAATTAACATTGTGTCATTTACTACCTTATGCATCATTCCAAAGCCATATTACTTTTTTTTTTTTTTTTTTACATGGAACACAAAATGAGATGAAGCACTGTTAAATATCTGTACCATATCACTTCAGAAGATTTGAATTATATAGCATGGGTTACATAGGCTAGTTTTATTATACTTTTATGTCCTTTTTACAGCTTTCGAGCCCTATGCTTTAGCTGCATGTTTTATTCAAAACTTCATCTTTTGGGTTCAGAAGAAAGTAAACGTGTGGTCACATTCACCATCTCAGCTAACAATAATATGTTCTAAGAATGTTTTGCTAATGTTCCCATTAAGTTATGAAAAAGTTATTTCTGAATGTTCTCTGTTGTGTGAATATTAAGGGAACATTCCATTTTATCATTTCGCAAACAGTGTTGCGGGTAATGCATTACAAGTATCTTGAGTTACATAATGAGATTACTTTTTCAAGTAACTAATAAAGTAATGCATTACTTTTTCAATTTATAACAAAATATCTAAGTTACTTTTTCAAATAAGTAACGCAAGTTACTTTTTCACACTTATTGACTGACAGCTCTCCTGTCCCGATGTTGAGAGAAATAAAGTGTAGAGGGTATTGTGTGCGCTGTGTAAGCATGATGGTTATTGTAGTTTTAGACTAAATGTGAGCATTTACTCATCTCACTTGCACGAAAACATTTAGTATTCCTCAAAATGAATAAAAACAGTGAAATGCAATCTCAGAATTTTTGCAAACCTGTAATAATTAACTATATTAAATGACACAAATATACTTCATGTATTTAATCTCAATTATTAACCAATGTCTTTGCTGCTGACCTTCAATTACCTAATTTAACCATACTAATAAGCAAAAAATACTTTATATTAGATTTAGAAATAAGAACTAGAACTTCCTTCTCCTGCATCCTATTCTTCTTTAATCCAGAATGGCAGCACAGCTAAAAGGTTTGTTTGAGCTGCGCCCTCTACAGTACAGGTGTAAATATGCATTTCCTTCAGCCTGAGGCTTATTCATTTCACTTTTGGTGTGAAAGGGCCTTTTTGCCAAAAATAGAACTTTTTTGTTGTTATTAAAAAACAAACAAGCAAGCCCAGCCCCGGTGATAAAAAGTAACGGAAAAGTAATGTAATGCATTACTTCTCATCAAAAAAAAGTAATGAAGTAACGCAATTAGTTACTTTTTTAGGGAGTAACGCAATATTGTAATGCATTACTTTTAAAAGTAACTTTCCCCAACACTGTTCGCAAACACTATGAAAACGTTACTTTTGAATGTTCTCTGAACATTCTGAAACAAGTAAAAAAAGTAAAACATCGAACTAAAACGTTTCAGAAAAAAAAACGTTCCATTAACGATGTATAAATAATGTTTTGGGCTAACAATTTGAGAACACTATAAAACACCAGATAACTTTGAATGAACATTCGATTAACATTACTGGAAGAATGTCTTTGAGCGAATCTTGCCAAAATGTTAGCATAAGTTCTGAGATTGTTCCCTGTTAGCTGGGTTCGTTAAGCAAATTTTTGCATGCAAATTCCAGTCGTTTCTATCGGAATCCACACGAAAGATTTCCACACAAAGATTTCGGTAACACTTTACAATAAGGTTCATTAGTTAACATTAGTTAACATGAACTAATAATGAACTGCACTTATAGATCATTTATTAATCTCAACATGTACTAATACATTATTAAAATCTTGTTAACATTAGTTAATGCACTGTAAACTAACATGAACAAACAATGAACAACTGTATCTTCATTAACTAACATTAACAAAGATTAGTAAATACAGAAACAAATGTATTTCTCATGGTTAGTTCATATTAGTTAATACATCAACTAATGTTTAACTAATGAACCTTATTGTAAAGTGTTACCCAGATTTCGTATCAGGTTCAAGTTTGTAACATGAATTCGCCAGGTTGGTCAACAAAAAGCTTGGACATTTTTGACCACAAGATTTTGTTGAAATTCATTCCTCAGTTTTGGAATGTCAAGTAAGTGAGTAAATGATAACAGAATTTTAAAAATGATCCTTTTAAAACAAGATCCTTATCAGTGATCATTGTTATCAGCTCATATGTTAATTTGGTGGGAGGAGCTACAGTGAGACTGACGTTACTAGCTGAGCGTTGTCATTGGGCAGCTGTGGCAGCTGTTTCCTCCTCCAGGCCAGAAACGCATTCAGGGTGCTGTAGGGGTTGTCGGTCACACTGATTTTGTCTTGATCGTTCCAGATCTCCAACCAGATCAGAGCCACACGGATGTTCAGTGTTTTGTAATACTGGCAACATCAAGTCACATAATATGTTAGAGTCTAGATGTGCGATAAAAATATTTGTTTAACAGTACAATTCACAACATTCTCACCTTATCTACAAAGTTAGCTGCTTCAAGCAGCGTCATTTTGGTCTTTTCAAGGTCCCAACCGTGATTCACAAACTGAAAAAGAGACATGTTTAGGATGCATCTATAGGATGCCTCTACTTACTGTATATGGCTGAAATGATCTTTGTGTCATGTAGGTGGTGATTAGAGATGACTCTATCAGAGCAAAAGACAGTTATTCTGAGTCATGACAGGTAGTGAGTCTTAGCTGCAGAGGCACGGTGGAGTGAGTCAACAAACAGACAAGACTGATCTGAAGCTCCAGAACTGTCAGGTAATTGTCATTGTCATTTACTAGACACTTTAATCCAGTGCAACGATCTGGCACAAAATTGTGATGATTTCTGTGATAATAAGAATGTCCTACAAAAAGATGTTGATAAAAACCAAGGACAGACTGTCTGAATTCTGTAATCACAGAAATAAATACTGAGATTATTATTAGCTCTTTGCTAAAGAGCTATTTTTAAAAAATAGTGCATTATTTGATTAGGGCCAGTAAGTAATCACCTAGCAACCCAGACCACCCTAGCGACCACATAGCAACAGGCTAACAACCACTCATACCTTGTTTAGCAACACCCTAGCAACCACCCAGAACACCCTTTTTTGCATGCTTTTGCATTGGAAAGCACATTTTCTTTCAAAAAATATACAAATTACAAGTTACATTTATTGTTTAAAGATACACTACTATTCAAAAGTTTGGGGTTAGTACGATTTTTTAATGTTAGGGGCCATTCACACAGAATGCATTTTTTTTCATTCCACTGTGCTACTTTTCCATTATTTTTCTATGTAAAAAAGCGCTAAACGGACATGTTTGACCGTTGTGCTCCTGTTTGCGTCCTTTGCAGCATCTCACGTATGACACGGTGTTCTAAAAACTCAGGTAGCGTCTTGTGTTTTTCAAAGCAAAAACGCGATCTGTGGAACAGCCCTTAGTCTCTTGTTCGCAATATATTTTTATTTGAATATATTTTAAAATGTAATTTATTCCTGTGATGGCAAAGCTGAATTTTACAAATCATTCTTATATGCTGATTTGCTGCTCATAAACATTTCTTATTTTTATCAATGTTAAATTTTTGTTGTTGTTGTTGAAACTGTGAACTGTTTTTTCAGGATTCTTTGGTGAACAGAAAGCTCAAAAGAAATCTATTGGAATACTTTTGTAACATTATAAATATTAATAAAAGTATTATTTACTTAAAAAGTTGAAAAATACAACTTACTGACTCCAAACTTTTAAACAGTAGAGTACATTTGTACAATGTCGGTCAAAAACAACATGGCGCAAAACACCAACTTCAGCAGTTTGAAACTATTTACTGAGTCTCTTGTCTCTCAAAGCTCCCCAAGAAGACACTGCTTTTCAGCAGATGCCTGAAGTTAAGTGATTTTACCTCTGTATGGTCGGCCACCACCATCAGCTCCACGTATTTCATGCTACTGCTGACATCCCTTCTTCCCTGCAGGAAGAGATAGATAAGATATGACTGAACATAAGCTAATTTGATATACTACTGAAGAAGTGCTGAGTCACTGCCTCAAAACCTGGGTTTATGAATTTAAATGCTGTGAGACACAACTAATTGAGACTGGGGGACATCCTGTGTATTCAGTTAGGGACAGACACTCTATTCATGTATGCCAACGCAAAGAACAATGTGTCCTTAGTTTAGTACCACTTTAGTCAGCTCTTCACATTTATTTAAATAATAATTTTATTATCTGGTACTTTCCATGAGTAGGGCATAAAATAAAAGAGCCTGAATAAGCTCTTTTTTTTTTTTTTCAACAAATTTTCAGTGAAAGGAGGTGCTTAACCTTCAGGAAATGTGCACTGTCAACTTTAGGAAGTTAAACTATATTTTAATATGGTCTTTTATTTTACATTAATTTTTATAGGGTTTTGCAAGACTTAGAATACACCAAAATTGGGATCTAAACACAGGTAAAACCGTCATTTGTGTGTTTTTTGCAAATTTCTAGCTATAAACATTAAACAAATACAGAAAAAATATGATCTGGCCAAAACATATTTCAAATATATGCTAATATATATATATATATATATATATATATATATATATATATATATATAAATAAATGGATGAGAATAAACAAACAAAATTTTTGGATTTAGAAGAGGTAGTACAGGCCAAATTCACCATTTTAACGGGTACACAGGTATTTATCGTTTCTAAAACTAGCTACTTTTTATGCTAGGTTCATTTTATGTTACATTTCGTTTCTCTAAAATACTTTGCACAATAAAAAATATAGGAAATGTGCCTCTACTTTAAAAAGCGCCATGTGAACCAAAATGTACCATATTCAAAGGAAGTACTGTTGGCACTTTTTTGATGGTGAAGCAACCAAAAGTTAGACAAGAAGGCCCTGTTTACACTAGTGCTTTTTTTAAAACGGCATAACTTTTGCTACGGTTACGCCTGTCATTTACAATACGCCGGTGTTTTCAACCCTCAAAAACGGAGCCTTTCGAAAACGCTGCAGAGCCCGTTTTAGTTTGAAAACATCGGGGCTGCGTTTCAGTGTAAACGGACCAAAACAGTGACTTTTGAAAAACGATGGCGTGGCTGCCCACGTTCGCTCTGCATATCCTTGATGACCGTGTAAACAATAACGTGGAGACTGAACTGCAATATTTGCTGGCTTTGTTGTCATCTTTAGGTTGATAGACACACATTGTGCAGTTAAACTCTGCATTTTTTAAATACTGCAGCTACTTACATGCGCAAGAGGCAACTGTTTACACGTGTACGCGCATGCCCAGTGTGCATGAACGGTCATGTGACATGCGTTTTCGTGTAGTTTAGACGGAGATCGTTTCTAATGCCAGTGTAGACGAGGATCGTTTTCATTTTAAAACGCCGTTAAAAAACGAAAACGCACTAATGTAAATGGGGTCTAAGCCTCTTCAAAATTGATCCGAGAGGATATCTAGTTTGACTTTGGGTCAAGGTTTCTTGCACAGCAATTCCAGGGTTCTCACCCTATTGGTCTGCTGAGGCTTTGCCATGACATCAATCAGCTCTTGAAGGCTTTCCGTGTGATTCCCATCTCCATAGCGGTGTCCGCAGGTGCCCACTGGCAGTTTCAGGCTCTGGGTGTTGTATATGGCATGTCCCTGAGAGTGTGTTTGGTTAGCTAGCGGTTCGATCATGTAGCTCACGCTGTTATTTACTGTTATCATGCCCCTGGGGATTGAAAAGACAACATGTCAATCACGAGGATGTTTAAAGTTTGAGATTCAATGATAATATGGAAAATCATGGACATTTAAACAGGTCGACAGGATGGAAACCTCTCAGCTGGGTTTTGCACGGGAAGCAAAGCAGCTTCACTGCACAAAATGATCTTTATCCCGGATGGGAGGGTGAATAAAGAAGGGAATAAAACTGAATTGATAGCTAACTTGTGTTTATGCTGAACTGGGTTATTTAAGCGAAAACAGATTTCCTGGATATCCAAGTATTCCCCAAACACAAACCTAGTTACACTCACAACACTCCACAGATGTACAGCCTGAGACTATCAATGAAAATGCTTCCACTGCAGAAAGGCACAACAATATGCAACGCACAAAAAGAAGCCAAACCAATTATTAAGACAAACTTACAGTTACTTGGCAATATTATGTGAACGTTAACTGTCTATAAATGCTGAAAGTTGTTACTTTCTGTAGGAACAGGCATCAAGTTAAAGAATGCTCAATGACATTAACAAGAGTTCTTAAATGGCAACTAAAGACATATGATACATAAAACTCTAGACAAAATTTTTTCATGGTGCTTATTTAGTGGAATCGTACACTGCAGCTGTGAAAATCATCTGGAAGGACTTGTGTATACACTATAAAATGCTCAAGTTTTCCCCTTCTCCAATCAAACCCAACTCACTCAAGCTGTTCTAGCTTATATATACTCATCGATCTTTTTTTGGATATCAGTCAATGTGTGTCTGTTCAGACAGGAAACTGAGTCTCTGAATGAGCTGGAGCTCAACAGGACTCTATACATCTACCCTCGGCCCACTCAGAAACCCTGAGACCCGGCCATGCTGCTACAATGAACTCGCTGAACTCACTTCCTGGGCTAATAAACTGGAACTTTTGCGCAATGAAGACAAGTTCTCATGATGCAAAGTCTTATCACTAATGCTGAAGTTTCTAAGAGTCTGACAGCTTGGAACAAAAAATGGTTTTGTGAAAGTCACAATTACTAACCATAAAAGACAGTTTTGCATGATAATAACGCTATAAAATGTAAATTTGATGAACTAAAGAATAAATAAAAAAAGTGACATAACCAATTGGGGGTTAGGTGCCTTGTTCGTGGTCACCTCAGTCATTTCCTATCGGTAATTTCCTAACCATTAGGCCACACTATAAAATGATAATAAAATAAGCCAAGTACTGTGCATTTACATGTGGCTCTTCCAATAAAAATGTGTCTAATTACAAGCATTACATTACAAGCTTCTAAATTAAAGATCCATTGAACATGCAAGATAAAAACATATTTAAATAAATATAGTTTTTCGCACAATACACATGCAGATCTGCTGTGGTTCTTACCTGAATCCAGCACAGGTGCTGATGACGACACTCGACCCCTGCATCCCTTTGACTGACCCATGATAATAACAGTGATCCTTAAACCAAGATGACATAATATTAGAGGAAAGGAGATTTTGAAGTAGTATATACTATATATATGTTTACAGTCAAACCAAAAATTATTCAGACATTTTTGATATTTTTGATATATTTTTACTAGTGGGTGCAGGACACTATAGTTCATTTATGTAAGTGAGGATAGCAAAATAAAGTAAACAGTGATGTATTATACCCCAAAATTCTTCATACAGTGGACTACCAGTAAAATTGTTAAAAATTTGGAACCAAAAATTATTCAGACACTTTGAAATGACCATGTTTTGTCTGACATAATTAAGATAATTTTTTTCTGACACAGTTTAACTCTGAGATTTTGTCATACTTATTACCATTTTTTTAAACTATAGTGAATAAACTATATTAATGAATGAAATGTTCAAGGTGTATGATTAAATTTCGGTTTGACTGTATATATACGGGGTTGGACAATGAAACTGAAACACTGGCATATAGTGTTGGAGGTTTCACACCTATATATGCGTGGCCTCATTAATTCACTAATTTTACATTCCATTAGTAAGAGCAGATTGTGAAGGTTGAATTAGCAGAGCAATAGCACAGCTGCACATAAAATATTGCAATTCACAACATAATGGGAGTCATATAAGAGCTCAAATGAGGACAAAATGTTGGTGCGCATCTTGCTGGCTCATCTGTGACCAGGACAGCAAGTCATTGTGGTGTAATGAGAGCTATGGTATCCAGGGTAATGTCAGCATACCTCCACGTAGGATGAACTACATCCCAAAAGATTATCTGTCGATGCAAGAGGAAGCTGTCAGAAAGGGATGTCCAGGTACTAACCCGGATTGTATCCAAAAAACATAAAACCACAGCTGCCCAAAACACTGCAGAATTAAATGCGTAACACGACTTTCCTGTTTCCACTAAAATTGTTAATCGTGAGCTCAACAAAGTCAATATTTATGGCCGAGTTGCTATAGCCAAAACTTTGGTCACTTGTGCCAATGCCAAATGTCGATTTCAATGGTGACAGCAGAGGAAATCTTGGGCTGTGGAAAATGTGAAACATGTATTGTTCTCAGATGAGTCCACCTTCACTGTCTTTCCCACATCCAAGAGAGTTACAGTCTGGAGAAGCCCCAAAGAAGCTTAACACCTGGACTATTGCTGCACAGAATGAAGCACAGGGGTGGATCAGTGATGGTTTGGGCTGCAATATCATGGCATTCCCTAAGCTTGATGGGCGCATCACTGCCAAAGACTACCGAACCATTCTGGAGGACCATGTGCACCTAATAGTTCAAACATTGTACCCTGAAGGTGGGGCAGTGTATCATTGGTTTGATCAACATGAAAGTAAAGTTGAACATCTTCCATGGCCTGCACAGTCATCGGATCTGAAATTTATCGAGCCACTGAGGTGTTTTGGAGGAGCAAGTCAGAAAACGTTTTCCTCCACCAGCATCGTAGTAACCTGGCCACTGTTCTGGAAGAGGAATGGCTCAAAATCCCTCTGGCCACTGTGAAGGACTTGTGTCTATCATTTCCAAGATGAACTGATGCTGTACTGGCTGCAAAAGGAGGCCCTACACCATATTAATAAATTATTGTGGTCTAAAACCAGGTCTTTCAGCTTCATTGTCCAACCAATGTATGTGTGTATATATATATATATATATATATATATATATATGTATATATATATATACTATCATAAGATTATTATAAACTATTTACGTGCTATTTAGGAATGGCTCTTGCACTCACCGTGTTGGAAGGCCTGGAAAACTGACGCTTTCCATTTGGATCATACCATATCTCCTGATATTCAGAGGAGAACAGCTCCCTTAGAGAAAAAAAGAAGACAAAATAATTCAGCTATACATTTAATCTGCGCACAGCTGGTTTTTAACCAGACAACTTCCATCACTTCCATAAAGGAATAACATAACTCTTAACATAAACACTGCAAACTTGTTTCCATTCCTTCTCTGGTGTCACACATGAATCAGGATTTGATACTTATCAGATGCAGGTTATTTGGAGAGAAGAAACCAAGAGGCCTTACTGAGTATTGAGTATATTGAGTATTTCAAAGAATTTCAACACAGAAAATGGCTGACAGTGTTAAGTCTCTTTCCTTTAATGACAATGAGCTCATTAAATATTCATCTAAAGTGGCTGAATGCTTTGAGAATCAGAGATCCACAGTAAGTGTGCTAACAGTATGAGAACAGTCTATTTATTGTGCATATACTCCTTCTTCTCAAAGGTTGAAACAAGACCACTAAGTGCTAAACTGGTCCTATATATTTAATTTCCAATTTCCTCCAACAAGTCTAACAAACGATTTTCACAATGATTGCATCACACTCAAATCTTGTCTTAGCTATACACTACCTAGTGATGATTTTCTTGTGTTTTGTACCCCCAGGATATTGGATAACATAAAGTGGATACACTTTACTATTGTCCCATTAGTTATTGTTAGTTAATGCATTAACTAAAAATTAACTAATAATGAGCAATTCATTTGTTACAATATTTATTAATCTTTGTTAACATTAATTAATAAAAATACAGCTGTTCATTATTAGTTCATGTTGGCTCAGGTCCATTAAATAATGTTAACAGATCTCACTTTTGATTGTAATAATGTAATAATAAATCTTAAAATTAACATTAAGATTGATAAATGCTTCAGAAGTATTTTCATTGTTAGTTTATGTTAACTATTGTAGTTAACTAATGTTAACAAATGAAACCTCATTGTAAATTTACCAACAACAGTATCATTAATATTATAGCCACTTAAAAAAATATGAATACTGTCCACAACACATACATATTATTAAAACATGCACACATTACAAACACATTACTATTTTGTTCAAATGCATGAGGTTAATGATGATTGATTAATATTTTTTTATTCTGTTTTATGGGTTTAACAAAGCATTTATAAATACTTTCCTTCTTAGAAGATTAAAAATACTGCTGGGGCGTAGCCACCCCTCCGGCCACCCGTTGTGCAAGCATTTTGATCGTTCAAATACCTCAGTTCAAATTCTCAGTTCAATTCTCAGTTCAAATACC
The DNA here is from genome assembly GCF_019924925.1 of Ctenopharyngodon idella. Lineage (NCBI taxonomy): Eukaryota > Metazoa > Chordata > Actinopteri > Cypriniformes > Xenocyprididae > Ctenopharyngodon > Ctenopharyngodon idella. The sequence goes on along the minus strand of NC_067233.1, from coordinate 19,369,715 downwards.
TGACACTGGCACAAAGGCAATGTACACACTCCAGCTGAACTGAGTTGTCACTTCACCTCTTAATATGGAAAAAATAACAAGCCCAAAGATTTATATAAGTGGACATGGCAACACTGCAATTGCTAGCTTGGCAAAGCAGTATAAACAAATAAACACAGCAGAGCAAGACGCGAGCTAAATGGTCAAATACATCCATCAAGAGCATGTTTACATAGAAAAACAATGGAAAAGTAGCACAATGGAATGAAAAAAACACTTAAGGTTTAGTGCAACAAAATGAACAAATATATTGCATGGTTATACACGCTCACTCACAGTAAATTATTCAAATATAGGTGAAAGCACAAATAAATGCGCAGCCATCTGCATCCATTCAACTTGATCTCACGGCAATTCATACAATATTTTACGAGGTGGCTAATTCGTACGAATTCGGTTTGCAAAACCGTATGCATTATACGAGTTGCCAAATTCGAAAGAATTCGTTTGAAAATGAAAATTCTGTCATTAATTACTCACCCTCATGTCGTTCCAAACTTTTGTTCATCTTCGGAACACAAATGAAGTTTTTTTGATGAAATCTGAGAGATGTCTGTCTCTCCATAGACTGCCTTTGCAACTTTGACGCTTCAGAAAGTTCATAAAGAGATCGGAAAACCAATTCACATGAATCGAGCGGTTTAGTCCACACTGGTTATGCAGCACATTTGAGCTTCCGGAAGAGGTTTGTTCTCGTGCATCTTTCAGGTTCGGTTGAGCATCTGTTTATGTTCGCTGATCAAGGTTTATATGTGAGTAAAAGCCTAAATTAAATCTGTTAATCATAGAAATCTTGATCGAGTCTCTTCAGAAATTTTGGACTAAAGCACTCGATTCATAGATTAGTTTTTCAATCTCTTTATGAACAAAGGCAGTCTATGGAGAGACAGACATCTCTCAGATTTCATCAAAAAGATCTTCATTTTTGTTCTGAGGATGAATTTGTGTTCTTTTGGAACAGCAGGAGGGTGAGTAATTAATGACAAAATTTTCATTTTCGGGTAAACTAATCCTTTAAAGTAGGCTATTCCACGCAGGCTACGCGGTCACAGACAGTTAGATGAATAATAAATGATTTTCTCTTAATTTTAAGCAGGGTTTTTTTTTTTTTTTTTTTTTTTTTTGCCACCCCAAAGAAATCGCTGGGTCTTACCTGGTGACCACTGAAAAAAAGTTTTGGCTACTCCTTTGAAAAATAGTAAACAGTACCTGAACTTATTTTAACATAAGCGCCATGTTTTAAGAATGCCGTGTCATGCAAGAGACACTGCAAAAGACACGAGACGTGAGCGCAAGGGTTAAAGACGTCCATCTAGTGCATGTTTACATTGAAGAACAATGGAAAAGTAGAGCAGTGGAATGGAAAAATGGTTTCTGTGTGAACGGCCCCCTTAGTCTGTGTATTTTTACCCTCTGTTTGGTTCAATTCTTTGTCTTTTCATCCATGTATATGGTTTTGCTTACTCTACTCCTGCAGGTTTAGTTTTTTTGTTTCCATTTAATAAATATAGGCCTACTGCTTTGCAAATAGATCTACACTTCAACTTTCCTTGCCTGCAACCATTACACGCACACAGGCTTGGGAGGGTTACTTTAAAAATGTATTCCGTTACAGTTACAAATTACTTCATAAAAAAAGTATTCAGTAACGTAATCCAAGTACCACAATATGAAAGTAATGTAATCTGATTACTTTTGGATTACTTCAAGGTCATATATATATATATATATAAGAAAGAAAGAGAGAGAGAGAAATTTTGGAGGGATCAATTACTATAAATAAATTGCATTTTTAAATTTAATTTTATTTCTTCTCAATTTCTGCAAGTTTTTAAATGTTACACATTCCATACTTTTGAATGGGTCTCAACAATAAAAATATTTTACAAATCTGATAAATTATCTATTGCAATATTATCATCGTTGTTGTTGTTTAGAGCTTAAAAATATAAAAGTGACATCAGATCATAACCAAACTGAACAAGCTCGGATCAAACATTTCTGTTTATGTTTGTTCTGCTTTACTTTTAATGTTTAGCATTTTGGTTACTTTTAAAACCTATTAAAACTAATCATGTCTCATTTCCACAACTTGGGAATACACAGCCCTGAATATATATATGTAAAGGGCTATTCAGACATCTAGTGGCTACAGTATGGTATTACAGATTATTTTTTAGTCCTTTGATAAAGAAAGTGTTTTCGTAGCTGGAAGGCAGAGTTTGCACTGTACGACCATGTTGTTTGCATTTTCTTCTTTGAAAACAAAATAGCAGCGAAATTTCCATGAATTGAAAGCGTTTTCCCCGCGGACAGCATCGTTTCAACTAGCAGCAGTGATTCAATCTGCGAGCGGCTCACGTGAGTTATCACTGCCAACAGAACCAGGAAATACTGTATAATCAAGCAGCGCTTAATATGTGTTATTATGCCAAAATAATGATTTATTTAGTTTTAAATTAAACGATTGTAATCCTGATAGTATCCCTCCTTTTTTCAAAATGTAACTGTAATCTGATTACTACGTTTTTTGACGTAACTGTAACGAATTACAGTTACTGGATTTTTGTATTCTGATTACGTATCGCCGTTACATGTATTCCGTTACTCCCCAACCCTGCACGCACAAAGCAATTCAAATGAGAATTTTTTCATTTCTGTCAGTGTGTGTTCCATTAGTGTGTTTGTAACGCCTTGTTTTATCCTTTATATTAAAAAAATAAAGTGATACATTGTGAACAACTGTAACAAAATGGGAACTGAAACTGTCTTGTAACACTAAAAATAATTTTGATGTGACTGTTTGACTTGCTCTGTCTAAATCGAACCACACATTGTGGTCTCATTCTGCCTCTTTCTCTTTTACACACACACCAACATAAATCTAAACAAAATCTAAAAGAGAGACACTTTGTTTAAATTAGTGGGCCCAACAACACTTGCTCTGGACAAAGTCCAGGCCTACTGAGCTGTGACCTCCATCACCCTCAAGCAGGAACACCCACCAGGCTGCACAAGTCTGCACTGGCCCTGCAGGACCCTGGATCTCTGCCAGAGAGAAAAAGTGTCATGGACGCGAGTGCAAAGAGCCCCTCAGAGACATACCGGTCATACGGGCATTCTGATATACATAGGGCATTTAAAATAAATAAATGCTACATGTATAAATACTATCACACAGGGTCCTTTAAGGTCATATAAACATATTTAGTAGTGTCAACATACATTTTAACAGTTTAAATCACCCCAGAAGCATGTTAATATGAAGACAATGTGATGTACTAATTTGATTAGAAAATGCTTACATCATGCTTATTAACACTCTGATTAACCCGAGTAGGATCACTGGCCGGAAGTGATGGTTGATAGTTTAAAGGGGTGGTTGATTATGATTTCATTCTTTTAACTTTAGTTATTGTGTAATGTTGCTGTTAGAGCATAAACAACATCTGCAAAGTTACAACGCTCAAAGTTGAATGCAAAGGGAGATATTTTCTTTTAAAGAATTCTCTGTTTAAGGACTACAACAAATGGCTGGTAGGGACTACAATGAGCTTCTTCCCAGGTTAGTGACATCACTAACCCTAAAATTTACATAAACCCTGCCCCCGGGAACACGCAACAAAGGGTGTGAGGCCGTGTTGGGCTGTTTTAGAGAAGAGGAAGAGGAAGAGTTGTTGTAATAGAGTGTTGTTGCCCTGCTGTCATTTTACACCAAGCTGCTTCACAAACAAGGGTCAATTCAATGCTGGATTTGCACAAAAGATTAACAGATGGCACATGCTAGTCGATGAATTGAATCAACTCCACAGCAACTACATAAATGTATCCACTAATCATTCAGAAATGTCCAGATGCATTCTATAAGTTGTAATTTCTTCCTGAGTCTCTCCATCAGTGTTCGACTCCAGTTTGAACAATGTAAAGCCCGGAACACACCAAGCTGACGGTCGGCTGTCAGGCAGTTTTGTTCGTCGGCCAACTAAGTTTTCTCAGTGTGTTCTGCAATGGTCATAGTATGACGTCACACTCAGCTGCATTTTTTAAAAACATAAATTCAACATATAAAAAATAAAAATAAATCAAATGTTCTATTAATTCAGCTAAGAGGTTACACTGTGGCATAGCAATCTTCTATTGGTCACACATCTTCACATGATACGAATTCGCAGGTCAGAGTTCACCAAAATCTGAACTTTGGAATGCAGTGAAATGCGAAACTTCTTCGCATGAGCTAGCACTTCTGGTCTCCCACATTCACATGCATTTAAAAGCAAGTTAATGAAACGAAAAGTGTAGTGTGACCACCACTTTACTCTGTATAATTTTTTTACTTAAAATATATGAAAGCATGAGCTCTTAGGCTTGAAAAAACAAAGCTGACAGATGTTCCACCAATTCTACAAGACCTGACACCTTAAACACAGCTGTGCTTTATGAACATGCATGAACATTTTACACCCTGTAATTAAATGTGTTAGCATCAGCATCTAGATAAGTATAGGAACTTGACATTTAATGAACATTTTGAAAAGAAAAGAGTGCATTGCCATCCTTTTAAACAGACAGAGACTATTTGAGACGCATCTACTGGAGGCACACTTTTGTTTTTGACAGACAAATGATGGTGTATAATTTGCCATGTCAGAACTTTTCAAGTCACAGCAAATACCAGCAAGGTCATTTCACTTCCAGATACAATCCAAGAGGGTGGAAAAGCACTCAGGACAGAATTGGGGGCAGTAGGCCAGGAGGTTCTTGAGTGTATCTGACACCCTCTCAAACAAAGCATGCCTGTTGGTCCAATCTGCTGAGCAGTCAGAGGGAACTAAAACAAGGCTCACACTTAATCTGCCACATTGCCGCCCATTGACCCAAAATGTGTTGCTATATTAAACCCAGCCATAAACAGTGACTGGGCCAATGAGAAGACTCATAAATTAACAATAAACTGACTCTGGCTGTGCATGATGCTATAGTCCCTTAGGCTCTGGAAAAATTGAGTGAGTGAGACAGAAATAAGTATTATTTTACTGACAGAAAGAAGGATGTTGCCCATACTAGGTGGGCGATCAACAGAAATCTTAAGTGGCCCCTTGGCAATTGTTTTAGCTACACGATTACAAACACTTACAGAATGACACCTATAAAACAAAAGCTGGCAAAAATAGACCATGCAGAGATTTTGATTGTGGTCCAAACTAGCTAGACTAACTAAACAAGGAGCCCTTGAATAATGTTTCTCCTAACTTGCCAATGTTTGTGACTGCTCATTAATATTTCTTACCCAAAATGATATTGTATTTCACATTAATTTTATTACAAAAATATATTCTTTGTCCTAATGAAAATGGGATTGTTTAGTATATTGTCTTTTTGCTATGAAATACACTGCCTGGCCAAAAAAAAAAAAGTCACTGTTTGGATTTTAATAGGCAAATACTTAAGAATCTATGAATGGATCATTATTACAGTGATTATTATGTTTTGTTTTTATGTTTGGCAATGGTTCTTTTAACCCTAACAGATGGATTGTGTAGCTTTTCATTTATTAAACAACCATGTTGGATCATATCATGGCCATATTCCAGGATAACAATTCCAATATTCATCAGGGTTAAAATTGTGAAATGGTTCAGAGAGCATGAAGAATCATTTTCACACATGAATTGGCACCTCTGAGTCCTGACCTTAACCTCAGAGTAAGTTTTTGGGATGTGCTGGAGTAGACTTTACAGGGTGCTCACCTCTTGCATTGTCAATACAAGATCTTGACCAAAAATTGATGCACCTCCTGATGGAAATAACATCTCAACATTTATTTCCAATCAAGAGGTGCATCAATTTTTGGTCAAGATCTTGTATTGACAATGCAAGAATCAAGCACTCTGTAAAGTCTCCTCCAGCACATCCCAAAGACTTCCAGTGAATTTAAGGTCTGGACTCAGAGGTGCCAATTCATATGTAGAAAATGATTCTTCATGATCCGTCCAAACCATTCTTTCACAATTTGTGACTGATGAATCTTGACATTGTCATCCTGGAATATGACCATGATACATCTTCCGACATGGTTGTTTAAGAAATGAAAAGCTACACACACCATCAATTAGGGCTAAAAGAACCGTTGCCAAACATACAACATGCTAGAATCATAATAATCACTGTAATATTGATTATCTATCATTATTTTAAAAAAAATCAGTACATCAGGCTTTTAAGGAATGTTTATTTTGTACATCTCTCAATCATTGAATTTCATTGCATTATATTTTTTGCCCCCCACAATAAAAACTACAGAGCTTTAATCATGAAACTAAGCATTTAAATATCCTCACACAAACATATTATTGGGAGATATAGAGCATCAACTGGTATTCATGTGCATTTTGTGAAAGTATTATATAGCTATACAAGAATCTCATTGATTTGAATTACAAGCTATCGGTATTACTCTTTGGCCATATCAGCAACTGCACCAAATTGTATATTTTTGATATGTTTGGGCCTCTGAATATGAGATTTTTTTTCCCTCCTCGACTATGAGCTACATATTCTCCTATATCATACTATCCATAAATGCCTGATGTATCACATATGATACTCAACAAAAAACACATATGCAATTCATTTATTTATTTATTAAGATTTTGTCTAAACGTTTATGCTATTATTTCAAATGTCAGGATTTACAAGGTTAAATCCTAGGTTTAGAATAATAAAAGCCCTTAGAAAAATATATTGTTCTGGAAAACCAACGCGGCAAACTTTTGATGAAAATCGATTGAAACAGGATTTTATGCAAATTAACTTTTTGTAGCAAAATTTGCTGCATAGTAACTGCAAGTTTGCAATCTTTCTTTCTCCTTCCCCCTGTATAATAAGGGAAAATAATGTTATATATTACCCCACAAAGATGCAAAATGGATAAGAATTATTTTCTAGCCACAGAGCACTAAAAGGTTTGGCACGAGGCCCGACAGATGCAGTGATGAAGAGCTGTGTGTTTGAGAAACGAACGTCTGGCAGCAGCAGAAACAAAGAGCTCATTTCAGTATAGACGAGCTGCGTCTCAAGGGTCAGTGGGCCACATTTTCTCCTCATATCAAATGACATCACTCTAGAAGGAGGGCAAGGGAGGAGGGAGAGAGAAAGATGAAATAGGGACATCACGAACAGACAGAGAATGATTGGAAAGGGCAAAAAGAGAAGAGGAGACAGGCTGGAGAGGAGGATGATGTAATTGGGGGCATTGCTTCGGCCATTCCCGTGATGGAGTGGCTTTTATTGCTCTGTTCCAGAGTGTTACAGAGCCTAAAAGCCTGTCCGAGCGAGTGGTCTGCACTCTAACTGACAGCCAATCAGCTCCCCAGAGGGGTCATTTGAAAGTCAAACAAGCCAATAAAATGTATAAGGAAATAAACAAAAGCAAAAGTAGACATAAAATTAATTTTGCCCATATTTACTTAACCCTATATATGACACACAAATTTCAAAGGCCTCTAAATTATCAACATGGTCAAATCTTTGCTGAAAAAACTTTTGCACACAATCTAATACATGCCTTCTGTTGTCTGATGGATAGTTTATACTTTAGCAAGTAAAAGGCCTTTTAGTATAATAAAAACCACCAACTTCTGGTTGTATACATGTGTCTTTTTGCTGTGAAATTTTGACTGATTTTTATAAAGTAAACATAAGAATAACTTTTATATTGTTAGTAATATTTCAAGATGAACATTTACTGGTCTGAAGGAACTTGGGTTTACTCGATTATCCATACATCATTTTTAAAAAATCATGTTAAAATGTAAGTATCAAATATGGTCCATCAGGCTTTTGAGGAACATTTATCTGTGCATTATACAGTATGTACCTATTATATGTACTGTTTTTCTGACTATTATTTCATATGTCAGGCTTTACAGGGTTAATGCATATTCCTGGACTTATTGTGAATGATTCACGGTGCACGGTGATTGTTTGTCTTTAATATTTCATCAAAATAACTCGAACTGCCAACCAACTGACTCCAATTTTGTACCTAACACCAACTTTTTACAATCCAATCAACTCCAGATGAATAAAATCAAGCCCTGCTCTAAATAATTTCTATTTCATTCAAAAATATGTCACATTACAGAAGGAAAATGGTTGTGAATGACATTTCATGTTGACTTCAAACCACTAATGACCTATAATCCCCTGATTATGTATCATTCTGATGAGACAAGCCAACATTCTGACTGAAACCACTAGGGAGGACACGGCGTCAGACCATAGACTAATATTTCTTTTGAGATCTGTCAGCCCTCTGGAGAGAAAAAATGGACAGAAATACAGGAGGGATAGAGTGAAAGAAACTTCACAGACAGGCCAGCAGACATTCTTGAGTCTTGCGTCTGTCATGAATTATGCTAATGTATACGAGTGCAAAAGAAAATGAGGACTCAAAAGAATCAGTTGGGTTGTGGGGTTCCCTGCTATACTTCAGAAAACTCAAGCCCTAAATAATATCTCCCCAAACAGTCCCTTGAGTCATGCAACCCCAGTCTCAACACCCTCAGAAGACCTGAATCAGCAGTGCCCTGCCTGGATCTAAACTCAATCCCCTCCTTTGGGTCCATGAGGGCAAACATTCATTAGGATAAAAGCCTGGAGTCTACGCCAACACACACACACAAAAGCTTTCTCCTTCAGACTGTGATGGATCTATCCTGGATGATGTCCACTGACTACAGAAGCCTAGAGATTCACAGCTGCTTTTTGAAATTCTATGCATGATCGCTCACTTGTAAATGGGGCAAAGGAGGAGTACAACTAAACAAGAAGGCAGAAAGCACAGAGATTCTGTTTCATACAGTTTTGCAGAAAATCCTTATCATTTACATCACTGACAGCCAGCCATGGTTATTAGCAGTGTTGTTGTTAAATAAAACTACAACTATTAAAATAAAATATAAATATTAATTGAAAAACAATATAAAACTTGATATAAAAAATAATAAAAATGAAAAATGTTGCCTTGGCAGTTAACTGAAATAAAATAATAAACTAAAACTGAAATAAAAAATGAATAAGCTAAATAGAAAATTATATTAAAACACACAAAACTAATAAAAATGACAAAAGCACATAACAAAATTACTAAAATTTAAACTAAAATAAAAACTCAAAATATAAAAACAAAAGCAAATTCAAAATATTAATAAATACTATAATAGTAAATAAATAATTCTAAAATAACACTGGTTGTTTGGGTTTTATGACATTCTCGTCTCTAGTTAAAATGCTGTCTTTTCACTGCTTCTGTATTTAATGTGTTATTTGTAGAATAAAGATATGAGTAATATAACATTAAAAAAAAAAAGTCAATAAAGCAAACTGACTTTGTTATCACTTCAACATGCAAAAGATTATAAATGACTGTGTGCAGCGGCAGTGTGAGAGAAGCGGAAATTTCTAGCACAATTTTCTTGTAGTCAAAATCATCTGTCAAGAAACCTAATTAGAATAGACTGTTTTTCCTACTCAGTAACCCCCAGGGTGTAGACAGAGGTTAAAAGGGTAAAGAGAGGGAGACAGACTATGTGTAGTCCACAGGCATTCATTAGAAATAACTCTAAATACACTAAAGACAGAAAAATAATTAATGACTAAACTTGACCTCAATTAGTATTAACCCGAGCCTTTGAACTGAGATGAATATCTTTAAATCCATTTCCCTTGCTTTTATGTTGATGCACAAATATTGAAATTATCCGCAGGAGACAATTAACCAGCTTGTATTCATATTCATTGCTCAGACATGAATGCAGGGATGAGCGAGGTATAGCTGACCCTGCATTAATTTTGCAACAGCCTTAATCGATAACAGTCCACATGAAAGAAAATCACGCTCAAACCCCAGGCATACAAAAATAGTGCTGCCGAGATACCACAAGAAGAGAAATCTCATTTCAGTGCTACTCGAATACTGAATATACTCTTAAAATAAAGGTTCCAAAAGGGGGTTCTTGAAGCGACGCCATAGAAGAACCAATTTTGGTTCTCCAATGAACCTTCTTAGTGTGAAGAACATTTTATATAATCTAAAGAAACTTTAAAGAACCTTTTTTGCAGTCTAAAGATTCCATGTATATAAAGGTTCTTCTACAACAATGCCAATAAAGAACCTTTATTTTTAAGAGTGGTGGCTGCTAGCTTTTTCTTGACATATACTTGCATTGAAAATGCTGAATTTCCAGTTCAATTTCACAAATACCTCAGAACTGATAAAATATTACTTTGTCTGGACATTATCTATTGATGCTATTTTACAAAACACTGCTATTAGTCACTCAACATGACTTCTGTTAGTTTGGCATTACATCAGATTGAAGTCCCATAATAAAGTGTCTCCGAATTACGATGTTGCTCAATATTGCTTGTGAAATTACTAAATTCTTGCGAATTTTAAGCCACACCCTTCCTAAAAACAAACTGACACAATGCTTGTGAAACGGTGCTGATTGTTTTCATCACACTAAAGACTACAACATAGGTTACATCTGTGACAAATGACCAGCAGGGTGCCGTTCCCTAGAGTTATCTCAGTCAGACACCATGGAGTCGTGCTCTGGGTGGCTCTTCAGTTGGTAGCCTATGGCTTTTCCATCTGCTCTGATTTCCAGATAGGACCTTCACTAATGTGACACCACTTAGACCAGGGTAGGGCTGCACAAGCCATTCGTAAGTTCTTAAATTGGAAGTCCACACTAGTAACTACTAGCAAGTTTGTTACTAACTCTGTACTTCATTCGGTTGTACCATTTGTTCTTAAAGGGTTAGTTTACCCAAAAATTATGTCATTAATTACTCAGCCTCATGTCGTTCTAAACTCGTAAGACTTTCCGAAGACCGCTCATCTTCGAAACACAAATAAAGATCTTTTCGATGAAATCTAAGAGCTTTCTGTCCCTCCATTGACAGCCACATAACACTTTGAAGCTTCAAAAAGTTCATAAAGAGATTGTAAAACAAATCCATATGAACTGAGCGGTTTAGTCCAAATTTTCTGAAGAGACACAATCGCTTTATATAATCAACAGATTGAATTTAGGCTTTTATTGACATATAAACATTCATCAATTCACACATCAGTTATGGTAAACGGAAACTCAAGCATGTTTTCTTGACGTGCGAGAACCAGTGAGGTTCATTCTCATGTTACAAAGCACGTTTGAGCTTCCGCAAGAGGTTTGCTCTCACGTGTCAATCAGGTTTGGATCAGCTTCTGTTTATGTTCGCTGATCAATGTTTATATGTGAATAAAAGCCTAAAGTAAATCTGTTCATCATATAAGCGATCATGTCTCTTCAGAAAATTTGGACTAAACCACTCAATTCATATGGATTAGTTTTACATTCTCTTTATGAACTTTTTAAAGCATCAAAGTGGTACTTATGTAGCTGTCTATGGAGGGACAGAAAGCTCCCAGATTTCATCAAACAAAAAAAAAAACGTCATTGTTCCGAAGATGAATGAAAGACTTAAGGGTTTGGAATGGCATGAGGGTGAGTAATTAATGACAGAATTTTCATTTTTGGATGAACTATCCCTTTAAGGCAGAGCGTATCTATTGGGATATAAGGTAATGCATAGTTGCATAATATGTTTACCCTCAATTATCCAATAGCAGCCTTCAAATATGTAAGCAGAAGTTGTGTTGAAATGCTGTGAATTTCAGTTTACACTTAAAAATAATGGTCATTGGTGATTCTTTTTAAGATCATTAAAATGTTCTTCACTCTAAGAAAGCAATGGTTCTTTTAAGACCAGTTCACCGAAAGTTTCTTCAATGGCACAAAATAGCAAAGCAGGAGGTCTTTTGAAGTCCTGTCACTAGCCTTTTAATACCAATGATACAGCTCAGAAATAATCATCCTGATATATTCGACTGTCAACCTGCTATCATGTGCACTAATGAACTTATCCCCTAATGGCAATGCACTCCTGGGGGAGACACTAAACCACGTGACACACTCAGCTTCCTGTGTCCTGGAGCAGGAGTATCAAATGTCATTCCCATATGGTTTAATGCTTGTGCGGTGCAAACGCTCTCCATCAACACATGCACATCTGCTTGTGCCAAAATTAAAAGGGAAACCACATACTGTAGATGTGTATTTTTGGTGCAGCGCTATGAACAGCATTTCAAATATATCACGACATCTCCAGTTAGTAAATGATATGTGGCTACAGTGGAGTAAAGCTGTACAGAAAAGAGGAAACTGAATGGAGATGGTTATTTATAAGACTACACACACAAACTCACTCATTTCTCTGAAGTTGGAGAATCAGATCTTCTCCTCCTACAGTTATCTTGACCTCTGCTTTAGATGGATGCTGGGAAGGTAAATCAATCAGGTTATCTAGAATTACCCAATAAATTCCATTATGCAAAATTTGGTGATACAGTAATGTTAAAAAAAATATAAATGAGGCAAGTGGTTTATAATAAGCCTGTTATATATACAGTGGGGTCCAAAAGTCTGAAAATATTATTTTTTCATTATTTAAACAGAAATAAGCTGGAAGTGAAAAAATGAAAACAAATTTTAAACTAAAATGATGGTAAAAAATAAAGAAGAAATCACATAAGCAACATTGTAACACATTATTTGAACTTTGTACTGAAGTTCTGGCATAAGAACAAGATTCTGTTTCGATCATTCTTGATAACATGATCACCAGATTTTACAATTCTTGTAGCTCTAGTGCTGGACGATACAGCAAAGCCTTTTTTAAAACATTTTTTTTTTTCTTTTCTTTTTTTCAGTTCAAATTGTCACTAAAATTGTTATGCTGAAATATTATATATCTACTGTATTGGATTAGAAAAGCAAAATGGTCCTAGACGTTTGTTCCCCACGGTATGAACAAGCCATTTGATGAAATTAAGTCCGAATTTGACAATATAAGCACAATTAACCTACATTGATGCAGTACTACCTGCAATGGATTTTTCTTCTCAAAAAACAAAAAACATTTTCAATCGAGATTACCTTAGTGCCTACATAAGATCTTCTGGATCTGGCTGGGCTTATCCACTGTGGATAAGTGGTAAATTGCTCCGTGTTGTCATGGATGCGAGATGAATCTCCATGCCAACGTTCATCTAATAGTACAATAAATCAATCACGTGATCAATAAATAATCAATCTGACACAATTTCCAGACAACGAGTTCAAGCGCGCAGCATCTTCTATACTATTCCACTGCTTAAACTTAACGCAACACAATAACGAGCATCGGTAGGCCTATTATTATATTATTGTGACTATAATACAATAAGACTCACCAGTATGTATGTCGTCGCCATGTGCAGTGCATCTTAAAGAGAGATGTAAACAACAACATAACAATAAAAACAAAAACTGCACTACGCCCGTGACCATGCAGCGATTATAATGCACGCCCTGAAGCATCATAATGGCTGTAAATATGAAAAAAGAAAAGAAAAAAAAGCACGAAATAAACAAGCCGTGCACGAGGAATTATTATCTATTATAAATAGCATTCATGATGAACAGCACCGGTCAGTGAGTGTGTGTGTCTGTATAGAGACCGACAGAGGCTTTACAGCCCTCTACAAGCACCTCCCCTCATCTCTGCCTCCACCATTCATAAAAACAATTATCTATCTATCTATCTATCTATCTATCTATCTATCTAGCTCCGTCTTATTAATTATTTTGAAATTTGTTTAAAAATAAACAGGCCTAACAATAATATAAAAAAGTCCTCACTCAAGTCTTCAATGCCATATAGTTAGGGCTGTGAATCTTTGGGTAGACAGCGAATCGATTCATAGGTGTTTGATTCGATTCAAGAATGATTTTTGCAAATTCAGAACGATTCGATTCGAGACGATTCACATTAAAATTTGATAAGATTCGATTAATTCAATTTGATTCAATTCTGTGAGAATTAAACAGCTGCCTTCAGCAGGACAGAGAGTAAGGGGGGAAAAAAAAATCTTTTGTCCATTGTTAATGTTAGTTCGTGTTAGTTCTTAATGATGCTACATAACTTTATTTTAATAGCCTATAAAAATTGGCATTTGTGGAAATTTACATAAGCCAAAATTTTAAAATGTTTTAAAAGTAGCCTTTTGTTTAGGCCCAGTTGTTAGTGTTAACGACTTGGCAGCTTTATCAATGGCTTGAGCAGTTTGACTCAGGACTGTTGCTGTCTCAATAGAGAGCTGTCATCTGCTCATGTGAATAGCAGTGTGGCCGTCCTGAGGAGAGCTCAAACGTGGGCTGCTCAAAATGTGTCAATATGAGAGCTACAGACGGAGCGCAAGCACAATCCAGTGAAAGGCGGTAAAGAGTGCAGCACGTATCTGTGAAGGAGAGCTGTGCAGCAGGGGGGCGCACGTCTCCATCAATTTGCGCATGTAGTAATTTAATGTTTATATATTTTAAAGCACTGAATCGCTATCGATTCAGCAATTCGATTCTTAGCATTTTACATCGATTATTGACCAAAATGAACGATTCACGATTCAAAAAACGTTTCAAGATTGATGCATATGCATCATCAGGGTTTGTAATCGATGCATCGAGAAAACGAGTGAATTGTTACTGCATATAGTTGTTACATTCACAACATGCTGATAAACAGCAATACAGCATAAACAATTTAAGCACAAAATCTTGCATACTGAGTTAGCAAATAATAGCCTACTGAAAAAAATATGTCCTCAAAGGCATTTACAGTTGTTACAGTGATGGATTACATTTACTGTTATAATTTAAGAACAAAAACGAGGTCAGGGATACCATATTACACACTACACACACTGTGTGTAACAATATACACCTTGGCTCTAAAACAACTAGCAGAGAGTCGTACAGAGATGTGTGTCCCTGTGGTTTCAAGCTCAGCCTACAAGCTGCGTGAGCAATAATTCTATCACTTCACCTAATTGCGCCCAAATCAAAGTACAGGAAAGACTTTTATGGCTTCGAGATATGAAATTAAATTCTTCCGTCCAGCCGTTGTTAAATTTACACCGAGTCTTCTCCTCCAGTTTCTACCGGTGATGCCTGATTCAACTTCCCACGTCTACTATCTACGCAGATATTAACAGCGCAACTAGGTTGTAGGTTGCCAGGAGGAGGTCACAAATGAGTTGAAATTTTATGTTGTGTCGATTGTGTGAGTAGGATGCGTTTCATACAAGATCTGGCAACTGGACAACATTCATATAATGAGGTTTGGGCCATACCAGAGCCTTTTTTCAACAGTTTTCCAAGATGGTAGTCTTCGGGCCTTCAGACGACACTGCATCACTCATCGGCATGATTGTGTCAATGACATTACTAAATGGGCCCAGGAATACGTCCAGAAACCACTGTTGGTAAACACAATCCGCCGTGCCATCTGCAGATGCCAACTAAAGCTCTATCATGCAAAAAGGAAGCGATATGTGAACATGGTCCAGAAGCGCCGTCGTGTCCTGTGGGCCAAGGCTCATTTAAAATGGACTGTTTCAAAGTGGAAAAGTGTTCTATGGTCAGACGAGTCCAAATTTGACATTCTTGTTGGAAATCATGGACCCGTGTCCTCCGGGCTAAAGAGGAGGGAGACCTTCCAGCGTGTTATCAGCGTTCATTTCAAAAGCCAGCATCTCTGATGGTATGGGGGTGCATAAGTGCATACGGTATGGGGAGCTTGCATGTTTCGGAAGGCACTATGAATGCTGAAAGGTATATAAAGGTTTTAGAGCAGAGGTGGGCAACGTTGATCCTGGAGGGCCATTGTACTACAGAGTTTAGCTCCAACCCTTGATTAGCTTCAGGTATGTTTAATTAGGTTTGGAGCTAAACTCTGCAGGACAGTGGCCCTCCAGAATCAACATTCTCCACCCGTTTTAGAGCAACATATGCTCCCCTCCAGACGATGTCTATTTCAGGGAAGGCCTTGTGTATTTCAGCAGGACAATGCAAAACCACATACTGCAGCTATTACAACAGCATGGCTTTGTCATAGAAGAGTCCGGGTGCTGAATTGGCCTGCCTGCAGTCCAGGGTCCAGATTCACAAAACGTTCTTAAGAATAAAATTCTTCTTAACTGCCAATTTCTTCTTATTTTCTAACTTAAGAAAAAAGATACTAATATTTTGTATTCCCAAAAAAATCTTCTTAAGAATGTTCTTACCTTTTTTCTTAAGATTGTTCTTAAGACCAAATTTAAGAAGTATTCACATTCCCGAAAAGAATGTTCTTAAAAATCATCGTAAATAACTTCTTAAAGTTAGGATAACCTCCAACCTGTCTTAAATAGATGCTCAATGAATTTATTGGGTCGTTTCAAATATTAAGCATACAACATAACACTAGCTAGCTAAATATAATATATATTATTATAATATTGCCCAACTTCACCGTGTATTATTGGCTAATTAGATGCTGAAAAGGGTTTGATAAAGCGAAATGGCCTTTTCTTTTTGCTAGTCTTAATCAATTTGGTTTCGGTGAATACTATAATTGGATAAAGTTATTATTTAAGTTTCCAATCGCATCCGTTGTAACTAATGGACTAATGGATTTCTAAACCATTTAACTTATTACAAGGCACCACACAGAGCTGCCCACTTTCTCCGCTATTATTTGCCCTCTAACTTGGCAGTCTAGAAATGATACTGGTTTGATCCAAAGCACTAGTGGTTGCTTCATTATATATATATATATATATATATATATATATATATATAAAAAGCCAAATCTTGTTAGCAGGTCCTCAACCCAAGCACAAGATCAACACTTCACCACAACGGTAATCTCTAAAAAACACTAACATAACAAAAACTTTTACATAATGGAACATTAAACAGTAAGTCTCTCCATATTCTCATCTTTCTAAAAAATGCATAAAATAACACTTTTTCAACATTTACTCTCCCAATTCAGCCCGGTGCAAAGCATGATGGGAAGTGAAAGTCCTGTATGATTGGGTTACTTGACTGAAACATGTTATTTCAAAATGAAAACATCAAGTGATCTAGTAACCATTTCAAGTCAATTTAACATGAAGCAATCACATTTAAACCAGAAACAATGGTGTTAAATCAAAATAAATTGTTTAAATACAGTGAACAGCATAAAAAAATAATAATAATAATAATAATAATAATTATTATATATATATATATATATATATATATACACAAACAGTGTATATCAATATCAGATATATATCCAAGTAATACATAATACATGTGTCTTCTTTGAAACACAACGTTAATCTGAAGTTAAACCTGCCTCCTGGTAGGTTTAATTTAAGCCTCAATTTAGTCCTGGAGTATCTCTAGTCTTCCTCCAGGAAATCAGCTTATTAAACTCTGGACTAGACTAAGTCTAGGACTATTTTAAACCATGACAGAGAAAGCAGATTTCTGTTAATCTGGTTTAAAGGGCCATTTTATTCTAGGACTAGGCTTAATCTCTGTCTGGGAAACCGCCCCCTAGTCAGTCTAATCTTAAGGCCTTAGCGATGTTAAATTGTGAAGATCATGAGTTTTCGCTGAAGGGTGTGTCCATGGCGGCCTAACAAAGTCTGATGTTTCCCTATGAAAGAAGAAGCTGTTGTAACTCAGGCATACAGTGTTCGATCTGCCCCAAACTTCACATGTGTGATAAGAGTCCTGGCCTAAAGACAGCTACATGCCAATATTCAGTTAGTCATAGTGCCACCTGCTGGCAACAGCAAATGGCATGCTTTACACTGTAATTCACTCCCAGAAACACATTTAAACATGCTGTGAAGTACCAAACATGCTAGAAACACATTAAATCGTGCAACCCTTGGCTGAGTGCTAAAGTATGTGATTAACGCCATGAAACAGGTAGTTGTTGTAACTCAGGTATACAACGTCCGATCTGCTCCAAACTTCGTAAGTTTGATAGTCCTGGCCTAAAGACATCTACATGGCAATATTCTGTAATAGTCAAAGTGCCACCTGTTGGCAGCAGGAAGTGTGGCACGTCGAAATGACTGCCATATTTCTCCTGTGTTTACTCGCTTACATGCATGTCGCCCACTATTCACTGTTTTCCTAAAGCCACCGGGTGGCGGTGGCCCCGGGAGCGAGGGCCCTTTCAACGCTGCTTGCAGCTTTAATCAATTTTACAACTTTTTCACCATGACAATGTAATATCATAACACTATAACCCTGAAAAGACTGTAAAAATTGATTTTTAGATTTAGAGGTTTACAGCTTTAGAATTCTAATGCACAAGTTATAACAGAAAATTTAATGCAAGTACTTCACATTTCTGCTTTAAAATCCTACAAAAATTAGCCCCACTCACTTACATTGTGAGCGTAATCTAGATTTTGGCTTTTTTGTGATCAACATTATGACACAAGTGCACAAGTCCTTAATCTGTATTGAACCCAGAATATATCTTAAAGGGATAGTTCACCCAAAAATGAAAATACTGTCATCATTTACTCACCCTCAAGTTGTTCCAAACTTGTATGAATTTCTTCTGCTGAACACAAAAGATAATTTGAAGAATGTCGGTAACCAAACAGTTGATGGACCCCATTGACTTCCATAGTATTTATTTATTTATTTTCCATACTATGGAAGTCAATAGGGCCCATAAACTGTTTGGTTACCAACATTCTTCAAAATACTGTATCTCCTTTTGTGTTCAGCAGAAGAAATTCATACAGGTTTGGAACAACCTGAGGGTGAGTAAATGATGACAGTATTCATTTATTTCATTTTTGGGTGAACTATCCCTTTAAAGTACTGATTTCATGCTCACTTCATTAAATGTACTCATGTTGATTCTATTGTACAGAATTCGTAAAGACTGACATCTGGAGAAAACAGACTTTTAAAGTCATCATCAGCACACAGTGGGGGTGAGGTAAAAACAGATGCTCATCCCTGCAGGAGAGAATAAGATCCCTGTGTCATTCCTTATCTCCACTAGAGATCTTATGGGGAAAAAATAACATGGCAACATCACCTTTCAGTCTTTTTCTCCAAAAAAAGACAATAGATATAAAATATTGAAAGTTTTTTTAATTAAATACCAAAAGGAAAAATGAACTCGCATTTTTGGTCTGGTAGAGTCTTTTAACCGTGTGATCAACACTGGTCACTTTCCAGAATGTCTGTATGTTCTTCCCAGAACTGATCTCCAATGATATCACAGGAATGACTTGTAACCTTCTTTCTGGTCCGTGTTACAGTAACTTCTGTCTCTTCTTCATCTGGGCGCTTGATCTGTTTAGTTGCGGTTTCAGTCACCTGAAGGAAAGAGTTTGAGAAAGTATATAGAGTTAGAAATTTCATTAAAGAGATTAGAATAAAAAAAGCTGTTTTCCCAGCTGCCTCTTACCTTTTCCCATATTAAAGTTGTGCCTTTTTTGTGCAGTGGGGATTCATTATTGTAATTGATACTGAACTCAGAAAACAAGATCTCGTTCTTATCCGCTGCTTGTGTTCCCTGTGTGTGGGAAAAATTATGCATCTTTGTAGGCTCTTTATGTAAATTACACAACAGCTATAGAATTTAAATAGTCAAAATAATTGTACTAGAATTAGGCATGTTTAATTAAACTTATTTGGGGGAAAATGCATGTTTTATGTATGTATAATAATACTTTCAAATCGATTAATTGCAAATAATCACATCTAACAAAAGTTTGTAAATGTATATATATACGTACATGTTATATATTTACAAATTTTTATGTTAGATGCGATTAATTTATTTGACAGTACTAATGTATTATATTAGTATTAAATATTGAGATATGTATCTGGGTAAACGTGCTTGACTAGACTTTTAAATTCTGCCATGTTTATATTGTTTTTAGTGGAAACCTTTCTTGTCCTTTAGTGACAAGCAGCCTTCAAACATATACGATAACTAATATGGAAAAAAATTTAGAACATAAATATTTGAGAATACATTGAGTCTATCTTCAGCCTGTGTTGTGGTCAGTCCTCCTTTCTGCACCAGCGTCCAAAACGTAGTGTTGTACAAATTGTTAATGTGACCTGAGAAGATACAAAACTATGAATACTCTAATAGTCAACAGAATGTCTAAAGGGGACAATCAAAATAAAGTGTTAGCCAAAATACATTAACTTACAATCTGCCTGTCTCCAGCTTAGATAGTCTCTAAGGTTACGGTTGCTAGGATACAGGACCACCCTGCCATCAAAGCTGGGCGGGTACAGCAGCGGCTGCTCCCCAAAATACTCCTTCCAATAGAAAACAAAGCTAGAGGAAAACTGGGAAGCCACATGGGTCATCAGTTTACTGTAGAGAGAGAAGAAAACAGTTAATGAGTGAGTTTCGGGGTTCGGGGACTGCCAAGGGTGCCACAAGGAAGTGTTAGGTGGTCAATGGAAAAAATGTGTAGAAAAACTATTTCACATTTATAATATTTGTTTTTCACAGTATAAATTGAGTCGTTATACATAAAAATATGTATAGCTGCCTTTTAAATTTTAGTATGGGCTGCTTCGCATGAGAATGAACATATATGGGGGTCCGTGACATCTAAAAGATTGAAAAGTTTTGTCCTAGACAGCATAATTCTTGTCAACAATTGTGGTGTTTGACATCAAGATGGTTTTGAAATGCATTGCACAGTTTGCAAGTTTATCTATGGCACTGTATCAGCATAGAATTATACCTGGCCCTTCTTTTGAACCAGGTGGTTGATCTTTTGAACACAAAGCTGAACTCGTCACTCTGTCCATAGGCTATAGTGATGTCTTCCAGCTCCTCCATGACCGAACGGGCACTGCGGCTCATCAAACCCAGAGCTCTGTCATCATTGGGTTTAATGAAGTTATGCTGATCAGAAAACCTGCAATCGAGGGGATCATGATAGAAATTACTTCAGTCATAGTGCATGTTCTACCGGTCACCGTGATTTTGCCCAAATAAGACATGTTCCAGGATCAAAATATTTTGTTGATCCTGGAACAACATTTCTGTCTGAAAATTTAGTCCTATCCCTATCCCTAGTTACCCTGCCCATAAGTTACCCTTAAAATCAGATGTAAAGATAGGTGAATAACACTGTTGTAGAGCCACCTAACCCTGGTTGTACGCCTGCACTTTACATTAACTGTAAACTTGTCCCTCAAATTTGATTGGATGATTAGAATGTTGATCAAGGAACATGTTGTACTTGGTGAACTCACGTATACCATGTTTTACCCTCCACGAAACTAAATACATAAGACAGTGTTAGAACTTACAACAGCATGTTGTAACTGTACTAATTGCAAGCATTTACAGAATCACTTACTTGTGGAAGTTGCGTCCATCTAGCCGAACCACAATGTAGCAGTTTCTCAAACATGTGTCGTCAAGCTCAAAGTTTCTCACGTATTCAAATTTGCTTTTGGCCATGACAGATGATGTGCTGAATTTAAGACGTAAGAGTGTCCTGTGCTCTATAAGCCCTCCAAAGTTCACCGATAACAGTCTCAGCATAAGGATATCAGAGTTACGAGTTATTAAATTAGTTTAACTTGAATAATTTTGTTAGTTCTGAATAGTTGCGAGGCGTAACTGGTTAGCTGACATCCAGAAAGCGCATTTTTATTATTTGTCTCAGCAAGAGCTTCAACGAGTGATTATCGCTACTAATCTTAAATCTTAAAACGCGTTATATTATGAAATATTTAACATTATATTGTTTACACAAAATTTATTTCTTAACCGGAAGTATGTTGTGTCAAAACTCACATGTGAGTGAGCGGTCATTGTATTGGTACGTCACTTTAAACAGTCCCTCAAAATACAGTTCTGAAAATTGCGTTCCGCCACAGAGTCTACAAAATATCAGCTGCTTTGATTTTAAAGCCAAGACTTGCATCTGATACAAAATTAACATTACTGTACATGCTATTTTAAATTAAACGAGATGTTTCGTCGGTAGTTTTGAA
This sequence comes from Ctenopharyngodon idella, assembly GCF_019924925.1. Lineage (NCBI taxonomy): Eukaryota > Metazoa > Chordata > Actinopteri > Cypriniformes > Xenocyprididae > Ctenopharyngodon > Ctenopharyngodon idella. The sequence goes on along the minus strand of NC_067233.1, from coordinate 19,347,690 downwards.
TGAGATTTAAAAAGTCACGCACAAAAATGTGCAGCACACCTCACTGCGTTCAGTGTGCAGAACCTTTTTGTTTCTTTTTCAGTGTTATCATAAATATGCTGCAAAGAAAAGCAAGACATAAATGAAGCTGGTCAGTCTTACAATTGTTTGGCATAGTATGTTTATTTTATTAGCAAAAAATGTAAAATCAAAGTATAAATGGTCTTCATGTCACAGTCATCATGTCACATTTCCATTTTTGTTAGATAGTTTTTTAACATATTTAGAAAAATAAGCTGTAGCCTAACTCAAAACTTCACTCTTGAAACATTGCACTCTGAGCAGCTCCTAAAAAGAAAGAAACTTAATGGAAGAGCTGAAATATATTAACCCAACTAAAAAAAAAAAATGTTGCTTATGTTCCCATTAAGTTATGAAAAAGTTGGAATGTTCTCAGAACGTTAAAAACGTCCAGATATTTAAGTGTTTCTTGTTTTAGTGAATGTTAAAGAAAGCATTAAGGGAATGTTTTCTCTATTTTGCAAGTATTAGGAGAATATTACTTTTGAATGTTCTCTGAACCATTCTGAAAAAGTAGCAAGTAGTAATGTTTAAAAAAACATTAGACTAATATCCAACTAAATTTTTCAGAAAAACGTTCCATGAATGATGTACAAATAACATGTTTGTGCTAATGTTTGGAAAATGTTATTTAAGACCAGATCACTTTGAATGAACATTCTATTAATGTTACTGGAAGAAAGTTTGTTCATAACTGTGAAAAATCCTTGCCAGAATGTTAGCCAAAGTTCTGAGAACGTTCCCTGTGTGCTGGGAAAGACAGGACAGTATTGATGTAAAACAAACTGAGTAAATAGAAATTCAAACACTCTGCACTATTCACTCAAAGTCATTTAAATGTGATAAACTGACACATATTATTAATTTTAGTACTAGTATTTTTCATTTTAACATGCAGTAGGTTTTCACACATCTACTGTATAGGTATACTGATAAGTGCAAAACTGGTCTGAATGAGCATAGCAAACAACACTCTTAAACAAACATAGATATAAAAAGCGAAGTGATGATATCATAAGGTCCTCCTCCTCAGCAGCGGCCGTCTTTCACAATCAAAATGTCTGCATTTGTGTGCCTAAAAAACAAACACCCTTTCAGTTATCCAACATCCCCGCATCCATACCACAACGTTTGCTTACTAACAGTCTTTAACAGTATGAGAATTTACAGGCAAAAATTACCCTGTAATGCTGTTATCCTACACTAACAGAAGCAAATGAATGGACTCACATTCTCTGCACACACAGGGTGCATTCATTGACGTATGTGATGCCATCATTACCGCACACAGGAGAGTAGTTGAGAGGACATGCTTGATTGACACTCAGACCTCCACATGCAGGCTGTCAGATTAAAAGCACACATGCAATTTACAATAAATGCCTGTTATGCATCACAGTTCATTTTCTGAAAGGCGTTTGCTCATGCATAAATGGACTTACTCTACGGTAGAGTCTTGATTTATCCTCTGCGCCTGAAAAATTAGTACTGTTGGATTAATCTCATTGCTGTTGTTAATTGCAAATGGCACACCTCAATGATTAAAATAATAACAGTTCTCTTTTAAAATTACAGTAGAGGAGACTTACCCACAGAAAGGATGAAGACCAGGCTCATCAGAACCACTGCTGTTCCAGTCATGATGCTCAAAGGAAGGAAGTCTGGATTTCTAAACAAAAATCTGGATCTGTAAATTCAGGTGGAGAGCTTTTAATTAGTGACTGATGACTTCCAGCTCGTTTGTGAGTGTTGTGTTGTTGATGACCAGCAACATATAGTTTGAAAGTGAGGAGGAGGAGGAGAGGTGCTGATATTTTGACGGCTATCCGCCCCACCTACCCACCATCCCGCGTCAACAACAGTGAGAACAGAGCCTCTCTATTGTCTCTCTCTTTATTAAGGGATAAACATTCCAGTCTGTCCAAAAATTGCTGAGCACAATCCAAAATGCATTGGCCTGTATATAATATCCCTCAAAACACGTCTGGCTGGGACGTGTGTCCCTGTTTATTGGCCCCAGATAAATGGAATTCCTCTAAACATGGAATGCAGTTAACAATAATTATGAAATGTAATAATTAACTACATAATGCAGCAGGGAATATGGGATTGAAGAGACTTTTGAACTTAAAAAATGTATGGGTATACTATCAAAACATACAGAGAATTTCCTTTTGAAGATCTTTGAAATGAAATAATTCTTATGAAAAAGTGCAAAGTGGAACTTTCCTTATTTTAACACCTTTCATGTGTTATAGAAAAACTCTGGCTGTGGGTCAAATTCTGGCAAATAATAATAAAAAAATAATATTAAAGTAATTAAAGAGACAATATAAGTTTAAATGTATTATATTCTACATTTGTTAACAACAAAATCTTAAAGTAGTACAAATAGTATACAATTAAACAAGACAGCATATATATAGGAGACTTTCATATCATTATATCTATATATATTTTTTTTATTATTATAAATGTAAAGTTTTAAATGCTAATAATTAATAAAAATGAAAATAGTTCGCTCAATGAGCACATATACTTTCATGCAGCGAACATAAACGATACATTTCGGCTTCCGTACTGGCTCTGAGTGAGCTTCGTTCAAGGCTGCACGTCTTATCTAGCACGTCAGTCACGCTGCGGGTACGGTTCCAGATTCACATCGAGAAAAATGATACAATTACGCGCTATTTACCGGAAAGCGTTACGTCACGCAGAACACTTTCTGTCTGTGAAAAACCGACTTACGGTGAGTTTAATTATCAATCACAAGTTTGACTTAAACATTCATCAATGTAAGTTTACAAGTCTAATGATACTGAATCTTTGTGATTCTTGAATGGAGTTAAAAGACAAACGTCAGTTTTGTTTTTGAAGGTGCATCAGAGGACGCCCCCCCCCTTGTCAATCAAATGATCATGTAACTCCACTGTTACATTGTTTAGGACTTGGCAGTGTCAGGAATTACAAAAGCATGAAATCACTGCAAAAGAGTTCAATAATCCAAATAGAAACTATTCATGTGTTTCATTAATGATGGAAGTTCATGCATATGTTGATTATACAGTGGGGTCAAAAAGTCTGAGACTACAGATAAAAATGCATTGATACTATAAACATTAATTACGAATTGCATTATAAGCACAACATTTTCAATGAAAAGTTGAAATTGTTGTCTCTATTTTTTTTCTTAAAGCCTGTTGTATTATATTTAATAAGCAAATTTCTATGACCTCAAATTCTTAACATGATCAATAGATCAAAAACTATTTTTAATGCCTTCTGTTGTGTGATTGATAGTTTGTATGTTTTTAGCAGGTAAAAGGCCTTTTAGTATAATTCTATAAATGCCCCCTCTTCAGGTCATGTACATGTGTCTTTTTGCTGTGAAATCTTTACTGATTTTTATAAAAGTAAATGTAAGTATAGCTTTCTAGTATAACCAGAGCTTTGATAATAAAACTAAGCATTTAAATATCATCTTACTAAGACATTATTGGAAGATATAGAGTGACAACTGATATTTATATGCATTTAATGTTATTAGTCTGAGATCTCATTGATTTACATTACAGGCTATCAGAATTTCTACTTTTTGGCCATATTAATATCAGAAACTGCATCAAATTGCATATTTTTGCCCAGTTTGAGCCTCTGAATAAAATCGAGGTGTTTCTTCCCCTCCTCGAGTATATGAGCTCCATATTCTCCTATATCATACTATAATATGAGCCATAAAAGTCTGACGTATCAAATATGACAATGTCCCATTTCAAAAGATTAGATTTTTCTGACTGTTTTTTTGTATATCATGCTTGCAGGGTTAATGACAGTAGCACTTCAGCTGCATAAACTCCAAAAAGCATCTTGTGAAAATGAAGAAAATCTGACCTTTTGTGCAAAGGAGTTAACATCATTTTGCTTATTTCATTTACTGACTAAGAAAAAGTGCAAAATTTTCTTAAATATTTTGGGAATTTACATATTCCATGTTTAAATGACTTTTTTCCTCTTCTATATTTATACGCAGTGTGTCCATCTGTTCAGTTTTTAACATGGCATTAAGTACAGAGTTGTCTTGTTAAAAAATAAATTATATATATATGCTTCGTACGTAATGTACGTATAGACATTAGTGGTATAGGGTTTGATCTTTGTACTTAAGTTGGAATCGGCTGGTCTGAACTTGTAGAACATAAACATTTGTACAGTTTATCTTTGACATCAGATGACAGTTTCAAGGTTTTTAAAATGTGCTAATGGTTTTGTATGGGGGCTGTGCAATTGAAAAACAGAAGCAGAAGGCTGAAGCTGCCATTTCTCCAAAAAAAAATCTGTTTTATGAAATCATATAGATTCAGACAAGTGTAGACATTTTACACTGAACAGTTCTAATAATGACCACATGGTGTCACTAGCAGTTTGTTTTACATTTGACAAGCAGCCCAGGGCATCAATCTTCACCGGACCGCAGCAGCAGCATGAAACCTTCTATGAGTTCCGCACATATAACATCCAGCCGCATCTCAACGCTGCCTTCCTCAAACTGACCAATGAGAAGATCCAACTGCGTACAGCCCACTCAGAGCTCATCGGATACTGGAGTGTGGAATATGGGGGTCTCAATCAGGTTTTCCACATCTGGAAGTATGGTGAGAATGACTACTGAATTCTTAAATCTGCTCTTTAAAAGATTTATAGGACTCATAAATAAGTAAAATGCAACAAAACATTACAAAGTTCTGACCAAAGGTTGCCAGGTGTCCCATAGTAGCCAGGACATCCTGTTTTTGGCCCCTTACTAGATTTTTTTTTTTTTTTTTTAGACATTCTTAGTAAGATTTCTTGTTTACTGTATTGATGCAAAAATATTATGTGTATATTTCATTCAAAAAATATCTGAAGACATAGTACTGCTCCACATACAACTCCTTCTTTTCTGTCTTTGCTATAATGTTGTTTAGACAGCTATGCCCAGCGTGCATCTGTGCGGGCAGCCCTGGCTCAGGACCCCAGCTGGATTGATCAGTACATCTCTAAAGCGATGCCCATGCTGAGCTCTCAGCATAATGAGGTGACGTACCTCGTACCCTGGAGCAAACTTCAGAAGCCACCCAAAGATGGAGGTGTGAAATATGTGCATTAACAAGTGATGCATCGGTTTTTTAAGGGGTCACTAATGCCTGCTCACTTGATACTATAGGTGATATAAGACATAACCAAAGAAAAAAGACATTTTAACAACTTATTGATTTGATTGGAACTGCAATCATAATGACTGTTTTCAAAGGGGTTTCCTGAATATTCACCCTTCTGCCATTACAAATATGTATAAATTGTTCACAAAAGAACATACAGATTTCACATACTCCAGGCATACTTATCTGAATGGCTTTTGTTAAAATATGTTGTTTTCTGAAGGAGTTTTCGAGCTGGCCACCTTCCAGATGAAGCCGGGCGGTCCGGCGGTGTGGGGTAAGGCATTTCAGGCAGCAGTGGGCACCCACATGGGATCAGGATACGCCCACTCAGTTGGGGTTTTTCACTCTGAATTTGGACAGCTCAATCAATGTGAGTGTAAGCAAGAAAACAATTATGTTTTTAAAATAATTACCAAGTCATATCATAATGAATTTTTTAGTTTTTTAGTCAACCTGTTTGATTTCTGAAGAATCATGTGACACTGAAGACTGGAGTAATGACTATTTACTGGTCAATTTACTGGTATTTGTACCATTATTTACGCCCCAAAAAGCATGTCTTAAAGGGTTAGTTCACCCAAAAATGAAAATTCTGTCATTAATTACTCACCCTCAAGTCGTTCCAAACACGTAAGACCTTTGTTCATCTTCAGAACACAAATTAAGATATTTTTGATGAAATCCAAGAGGTAAATGACTCGTCCATAGACAGCAGTATAATCAACACTTTTAAGGTCCAGAAAGGTACTAAAGACATTGTTAAAACAGTCGACGTGACTATAGTGGTTCGACCTTAATTTCGTGAAGCGGCAAAAATACTTTTTGTGCGCAAAAACAAAACAAAAATAACGACTTTACTCAACAATCTCTTCTCTTCTCTGTCATTATCCTTGGTGACACAGTAAGCACAGTGAAGGCTTCCGTGTTTACATCCGAATGCCGGCTCAGTGTTGGCCAAAGCTGCACATGTGAACAGCATGACGCATGCGTGTGATGCTGACGCAGGAGCCGGTCAATAATGAGTCGGTGTTCTGACGTAGAACCTGGAAGCGCTGGACGTAAACTGTGTGAGAATGACACAGAAGAGAAGATATTGTTGAATAAAGTTGTTATCATTGTTTTGGCGCACAAAAAGTATTCTCGTCGCTTCATAAATTTAAGGTTGAACCACTGCAGTCACGTCGGTGGTTTTGGTTTCAGATGTCTTTAGTACCTTTCTGGACCTTGAAATTATTGATTATATTGCTGTCTATGGAAGAGTCATACTTCTCAGATTTTATCAAAAATATCTTAATTTGTGTTCCGAAGGTGAACGAAGGTCTTATGGGTGTGCAACGACATGAGGGTGAGTAATTAATGACAGAATATTCATTTTTGGGTGAACTAACCCTTCAAGTCACTTTGCGCCTGTGTTGTTAGTAGATCACATTCACCTGATTATCATCGGCTCTGCTTGTTTGCAACCCTACACAAATTTGCTCTGCTCTTGATGGACTGTGTTGGTCATTATGGAGAAGATTCGACAGCGTCTGTGTTCTTTAATGTGCACACTTTCAGTAAATCCCCTGCAGAACTTTCCACTCCCATTGGCGCTTTTATGGGATTGCGGTTTAGTAAATCTGGCCCATATAGTTTTCAAGCTGCTTTTTTTGTATATGTATTCTGACATTTCTTTCCAATGCTCAGTGCATGTTTTATGGTGGTATGAGAGTGCAGACCAGCGGGCAGCAATACGCCATAAATCTCATGGAGATGCCAGAGTGGTGGCGGCAGGTAAATCTTAAATATAACATTACAGCAAACAATATCATTCTGTGATTATGAAAGCATTCTGGGAAAAAATATTTTTCGTTTTACTGTTTACATTTTTAAAATTACATTTCACCTTTTTTACTTTTGTATTTATTTATTTTTTCTCCAGTAAGGGAGAGTGCAGCGTACCTGGTGTCACAGAAGAACAAACTCATGTTCCCCTGTTCTTTCTCACCAATCAAATAACATGACCTCATGGTTTGACTTCAAAATCAGGGAAATGTGGAGTGAGATTTCATTTATGCAAAATGTAAATGAAATAAGTGGACTGATAAACTGATTTAATAGCAAGTTCCTTTAAGTTTTTGCAGATGATCAAATAATGATTGTGGGTCAAAATAATGCTTTGCATCACATTAAGACTAAAAACACTAGTTTATCAAGTTAATCAAGTCTTAAGATAATTAAGATATTAATCATTAGTGTTATGCAAAATTTCTTATCAACAATAAATGCTTCCATGGCAATAAATGAATTGAGCGATGTATTATTGCTTTTTGAATGGATTAGATATAGTAATAACATTTATGGTGCTTCTTTATGTTATATCTGAAACAGATTGACACTGAAAATAATTCATACACTGAATTCCTCAATATGATGTCACAGATCAAACAAATAATAGGGTTGTAGATTGTCATGTTTTATTGTGTAAATACAGTAAGTGTAGAAGGCGAGTAACAGACATTCCACAGCCATAAAATTGAAATGTAAACAGGTATTAATGAGGAGCATCACTGTGGTACTAAGACTTTTTGTCCTTTTTAGTATTTTTTTTTTTTTTGTTCTATTATTTTGATCGAATCCAAACCAATACTAAACAGTAAATGGAAAAATAGCAAAAACATTGTCTGTGGAAAATCCAGTGCAAAGAGATTAACACGTGGAAATTAAATTAATATATCTTTTTTTCTAATTAACATAGCAAGTAAAGTGCTTGGATGAAAGGCGGACATCACTGTCACCTATCCCAATGAGAACCAAAATACTGATTAACAATCCAAACTGAATGTATGGATTGATCACCCTTACTGTACTGAACGGCTATGTAAATACAGTTGGAAATTCTCTTTGTGGATTTCTGTATTTTCTGTATTTAATCCAGTGAAGGACACCCCGAATGCCCTTTTACTAAAGAAGGCACATGATCGGTATGTTTAAATTGATTTCCTTCTAAGTTGTTCATATGACTCTGAGGTATTTGTTACACAATGTAACTGTAAAGCTTACTTGTATAAACTTTAATTTATTAAAAAAAAACCCTACAAAATCAATCACCTTGTTTTCTCCATGCACAAAAATTCTTAACTTGCATCGGCAGTATGAAGATAATGTGAGGCACTCGTGGATAGAACATCCTATAAAATAATGCTCCTTTCTAAAACATCTAAAACAATTGCTGGTTTATAAATAAAGACATATTAAAAACAAAATCATTTTAACATAGTACAATTTGCAGTTTTGCAGCTCAGCCCTTGGCCACACAAACAATTATGATTCTTCAGCATGTGATTCCCAGTCTTCTAATCTTAAGAATATAAAATATAAAGACACTGACCCTGAATTATTAATCATTGGCATTTTGTCATCTGCCCAGTTATCTCACACAATGAAAATCAATCTCTGTCAACGACTGCGCAAAATATAGTCCATGCAGTCTACACCAGAAATGATGGCTTCAAGTTTAAGACTGTGACTAACACGGTTCAAATTCAGCCATGCTAGAAACACGAGAAGTCTTTTCAATTTCTTTTGCATTGACTTGCATTGCAGTATCTGCCTCTCAGCTGATCGGTGAAGACCTTTATCTTCAGGCAGAGGTCAGAACAGCAGACTGCAGCTCAAAGGCCACAAAAACATTGTGAAACAAGTGAAATCCACTGGCTCCAGTTAGCATGTAATGTAAAGAGAGACTCTGGCTCAGACAAAGCTTTCTATTGGCTTCTCCATGTTCTCTTTAGTAGACAGAGGGCTCAGGAGGGCCATGTTCACCGCTGTCTCTTTACGACGAATGGAGCTGTCTGAGTGGTCGTCACTTTGGTCCTTGGCAAAGTTAACAAATACCTGTAGATTGAGAAGAAGACATGTATTCATAACATGTATGGACCTTTTATGCTTTTTTATATTTTCAACTGAGCATGAAAAAGGTCTGAAGAGTTACAAAGCACAGTCACTCCAAAGGGTTTTTTTCTTTATATTCTTGTTTAAACGAACACGTCACAATATTCCTCATTTAAATAATTCCCGCCTAAGGCATATGCAAAAATTAAAGGGTTGAGGCCTGACTGAGCTGCTTTAGTAGTGTTGGGTAATGGCAAGGGCGTGACATTTACGAAACATGCTCGAAGCGGTTGACCAATCACAACACACTGATCCAGCCAACCAATCAGAGCACATTTTCAGAAGGAGGGGCTTCATAGAGACTGGAACTAAACAGTTACAGACAGACTGGGAAAGAGGTTCTGCAACAATGGAAAATGTGTGAAAAAGTAATGTTTTTTTGAACATTCAAGCATAAAAACCTATTCTAGTAGACCCCAAAACTAAATCAAGACTTTGGAAGAAGGGCATAATATTGCCTCTTTAACAACAAAAAATTAAACATGAAATAAAAATGATTTAATTTATAAATACATGTTCTTGCTTATATTGTGCACAAAGTGTCTGTGTATGTTCCTGTAAAGAAAAGAAAATTATTTTCCATATTTTTTATTAAAATGTAATAATTCTTTACTCTTCTGCTGAAAAATAATTTTATATGAGCATACATAGCACCAATAATATCATAACACACTTTACCACGTGTTACCTGTTGACTGTTTTTTAACTTCCTTTTTAACTTCACCGCACTACATACATGACGAACCTTGATCATAAATGTGCCTGTGATATTTGTTTGTTGGAAATGCTCTCTCACCTGGTCCAGAGTGGTCTGGGACACGGAGTAGTCCTCTATCCTGAGAAACTCCTTGTTCTTAGCGAGGATGCTAAAGATGTGAGCGAGGGAGGTAAGGGAGGAGGAAAGCTGGTATTGTAGCATGTTTCTGTGTTTCTCTTTCAGAGTGCTGCCCGGCAGCTCGTACTCAATGAACTTCATCACCGGCTGCAGGTCAGGATCTGGCCCTGCAACCCGCAGAATGATGGTGTATCCATCACCAAATCTGGAGGAAGATGAACAAGTGATGTCATATATACATCAAGTCTAGAAATGTCTAAAAACTAATGTTTGTTTTATTCTTCATGTTCTTTATTTTAGTCAGTATTTTTGCAGTTCTGCTTGACACTGCTAGTGTGCAGAAACAAGACACTGTATCTTTAATTAGATTACAGTCATGTCAACCATAATAAAGTGCAACAGTGCCTGCCCTCTTTTTTTAGCTTCTTTGGTTCCTAAAGTATTTTTCCATTCATTTTTCTCATAGGGATTTTTTTTTTTTTTTTTTACATTTTTACATTGCAACAAAATGAATCGTAACATTACAAACTTTGATTTGAAGCAAAAAAGATTGAAAATTGGACAAAAAGACAAAAGATACAAGGCTATGTACTTGATGGCTTTAATGAGGGAAAGAACAAAAATCCCATAAAGTATTGCGACTGACAAAATCTACTTAAAACGGCAGATAAATATAAAACTAGCGCTTTGAAGATGCTGATCGTGTATATGGAAATAACATGCAAAATATGCACAGATACACACACACACACTATATTGCCAAAAGTTTTGGGACGCCTGCCTTTACGTGCACATGAACTTTAATGACATCCCATTCTTAATCCGTAGGGTTTAATATGGAGTTGGCCCACCCTTTGCAGCTATAACAGCCTCAACTCTTCTGGGAAGGCTTTCCACAATGTTTAGGAGTGTGTTTATGGGAATTTGACCATTCTTCTCGAAGCGCATTTGTGAGGTCAGGCAGTGATGTTGGCGAGAAGGCCTGGCTCGCAGTCTTCGCTCTAATTCATCCCAAAGGTGTTCTATCGGGTCGAGGTCCTGCAGCCCAGTCAAGTTCCTCCACACCAAACTCGCTCATCCATGTCTTTATGGACCTTGCTTTGTGCACTGGTGCGCAGTCATGTTGGAACAGGAAGGGGCCATCCACAAACTGTTCCCACAAAGTTGGGAGCATGAAATTGTCTGAAATGTCTTGGTATGCTGAAATATTAAGAGTTCCTTTCCCTGGAACTAAGGGGCCAAGCCCACCCCCTGAAAAACAACCCCACACCATAATCCCCCCTCCACCAAACTTTACACTTGGCACAATGCAGTCAGGCAAGTACCGTTCTCCTGGCAACTGCCAAACCCAGACTCATCCATCGGATTGCCAGACAGAGAAGCGTGATTCGTCACTCCAGAGAACACGTCTCCACTGCTCTAGAGTCCAGTGGTGGCGTGCTTTACACCACTGTATCCGACGCTTTGCATTGCACTTGGTGATGTAAGGCTTGGATGCAGCTGCTCGGCCATGGAAACCCATTCCATGAAGCTCTCTACACACTGTTCTTGAGCTAATCTGAAGGCCACACGAAGTTTGGAGGTCTGTAGCTATTGACTCTGCAGAGTTGCCGCCTTCGTGGCTGAGTTGCTGTTTTTCCCAATTGCTTCCACTTTGTTATGATACCACTAACAGTTGACCGTGGAATATTTAGTAGTAAGGAAATTTCACGAATGGACTTATTGCATTCTTTCACAAATGTTTGTAGAAGCAGTCTGCATGCCTAGGTGCTTGATTTTATACACCTGTGGCCATGGAAGTGATTGGAACACCTGAATTCAATGATTTGGAGGGGTGTCCCAATACTTTTGGCAGTATAGTGTGTCTATATATATATATATATATATATATATATATATATATATATGCGAGCGAGGGAGACCAATTTTTTTTTTTTTTTTTGAGTGTGAATAAAGACTATTTAGTTTCAGTTTGTTATTTGCCTAATAAATGACAATAGCATTTTAGTTTTAAAGTTTTTGACAGATATCTAATAAATTTGTTAAGCACTGTATGTATAAATAAATAAATAATATAGCTATTTGTATATATTAATTAGCATCCTTTTGGGGTGATTCACTTGTTTCGGATCTCTGATTAGTGGAGATTTCTTTGCAGAATCATGGGTTATGTAGTTTCTCTCTTAGAATTACGCTGTTAAAAACAATTTTTTAACAAATAAGTTGGAATATTGTGGACTGACAGCTTTAACAAAGCATTGATTAACTACCTCGTAGCTCACAGTAGGTTTGTCTTTGACGGTTTTTAAGTTATCTTTAAAAATCAATTCTCCAGTGAAGAAATTGAATTGATTTTAACTTCTGGAACCTGACCTTTGCACTCTGTATTATTGGTGATCTTACCTGTTCTTCAGGTGTTGGACGCTACCCAGACAGCGGAACCTGCCGTTCACCATGATGGCCATCCTGGTGCACAGTGCTTCACATTCTTCCATGCTAAGAGTGAACAGGACACAGGTTAGTATGGAAGAAATTAGATTAAATACTGCCCTCTAGTGATAGGTGGAAGTTTAACCTAAGCATAAAGCTAAGCTAAACTAAGTAAACATGAAAATTAACGCATTTTAGTGGAAAACAAAAATGTATTGATTCTATCATCAATGTTATCAGTGCTGCTAGTGTTCTTGTTTAGAACAGGAGCTTTCTGGGTTTGTCACATTACTCATGGTTACAGTGTAAACAGTTTTCAAATAGCATACTAGTTAAAGGGATAGTTTGCCAAAAAATGAAAATCAATTACTCACCCTCATGTCATTCCAAACCCACAAGACATTCATTCATCTTCAAAACTCAAATGAAGATATTTTTAATGAAATCTGTGACATTTGTGTCCTTACATTGAAAGTCTTTTCACCCAAAACTCTGAAGCTTCAAAACGTTCATAAAGAGATTGTAAAATAAATCCATATGAATCGAGCAGTTTAATCCAAGTCTTCTATGTCTGTCTTCTTCATGTTCTATGTATGTTCGCTGATCAGTGTTTATATGTCAGAGTTTTGGGTGAACAGACTTTCCTGTTGAAAGGGCAGAAATGTCTCAAGATTTCATTAAAAATATTTAAGTTTGTGTTCTGAAGATGAATGAAAGTCTTATGGGTTTGGAACAACTTGAGGGTGAGTAAATGATGACAGAAAGTTAATTTTTGGGTGAACTATTCCCTTTAATAATACCTCTAATAGTGTACTGTTAGTGTTCAGTTTAAGTGCATAAACTTTGATAGTATTGGGAAAAGACTGATAAATTTACCTGTGTGAGGTAAGCACGACAGAGCGTCCCTCTTTGATGACGCTGTGGATGCAGTTCCACAGTGCTCGTCGTGCTTTGGGGTCCATTCCAGTGGTGGGCTCGTCCTGTAATCAAAAGCACAGCCACTCAGATTTGCCCATAGGTTCAACAGGAAACACACGGAACATCAGCGGGAAAAACGCATCTCTTCCTCACATGATAATTTTGAGTATAATATTAAGTAATATTACTGATTTGACTGCACTGGCATTAACGGATGAGAACCAAACTTGAACTGAATTGAGCTGGATAATGACACCATTGTCTTCTGTAGAGCTAATTATGGCTGAATTGAACTCATTTCATGATTGGCAAATTTTGCAGCATCGACACTGTTATTGAACTGAATAGAATCAACATTGAAACTGACTCAAAGTGAATAACACTTCTGTAAAGACGCTTATAACTGAATTGAACTTGTTTCGTAATTGATGTACTTTACACAGTTACTGAATTGAACTGAACCAATACTGAATTAAGCTGAATAATGACCTGATTGTCTTTTCAGAGTTGCTTTACAGCAGAATTTGAATTTGTTACATATTTGATGAAGTTTTCATCAATGATTCTGTTATTTTCATCTGTAAAGCTGTATTGTATAAAGCGCAGAGCTGGGTAGATTACTTACAAATTGTAATTGGTTACTGATTACAAATTACACAACAAAAATTGTAGTTAGTAACGTAATCCATTACATTACATATTTAAGGTAATATAATCGGACTACTTTTGGATTACTTTTAGATTACTTTTGACCTAACTCGTTTATCACATTGATTTGAGTAGAATAATCTTGTACCATATTGATATAAAAATACAAAGAGAAAGAAAATGTATTCCATTCTTTGTTATCAATAACATGAAGTGCATTAAATATTACATTACGTCAGGGTTTCCCAGACTGGGGTTCGTGAGTTTCATAAAAAGCTATTACGTAATTTTATTAAAATAAATAATTTAAAAGTAAAAACACTAAAAATAAAACACTACTAAACAAGATTAAATATATATATATATATATATATATATATATTATTTGTTTGCCTGCATGTCATGTGACCATTAACCGACATCAGAGAACTGTAAACTTAATTTTATTATTTATTATTATTATTGACCTAACGTACAAATTAAAATCTTAGGGGGTACATCAAGTAAATATATTGGGTCAAATATATTTCAACTGACAAAAAGTTGGGGAATCCCTGCACTGCATGTAAATATGAAATGATGTGAATTTGTAGATTTTAATGTGTTTGAAAGACAAAAGCCTTCCAAAAACATTAATGCATGGTTAAATAACTCACTGAAACTGAGTGATAATTCAAATAATAATTAATGTGTGAATCAGGAGTTGATTAGATATGCAATGTTGCAATACTGAGAAAATAAATGAATTATTAATATTTGACTGCCATTGTGAGAATAACATGTAATCATATAATCAATAAAAAAGTAACTGTAATCCGATTACGAGTATTTTAAAATGTAATATAATCTAATTACAAGTACTTAATTTTTGAAAACTGATTACGTAATCCGGATTACATGTAATCAGTTACTACCCAGCTCTGGTAAAGCGCTATATAAATAAAGATGACTAGATGTGTATCGCACACTCAGGTGAACCAAAACGTGCTTGCTGTCTCTTAAGAATTCTTATGTGATCTTTGTGTAATCAACCCACTATGAAGCCTCTCAGAAGGCAAAGGCTGAAGAGTTAAGGGTAATTTAGCTCTAGGGGTGTTAGAATCATGAACTCATTATACAACCAAAGCAGGAAAACCAACTGAGAGAATAATCAAACAGTGGTCATATGATCCAGACTTACATTGTTTTTGTTGATCAGTTTGCAGACATTCACCCAAGGAGGCACAAGACTTAGAGCCAGTTGTGTAAGTGTCTTTGTGTGTACTTGTGTGTGTGTGTTTGAGGAAATACACATACCAGGAAGACCACTGGGGGGGCTCCAATGAGTGATATGGCGGTGGAGAGTTTGCGCATGTTGCCACCGCTGTAGCTTCCAGCCTTTTTGTCCACATACTTCACGAGACCCAGCTTACGGATTCCCCACTCTGCCACCTACCAAAGGTTACAACACATTAGTAAAACCAATAACAATTTTAAAAGTTCCTATTAGGGTTCAAAACATGTCCAGGTTTTACATAGTCATTACCATAAATTGTACCATTGTTTTGTAACTCAGTTTTTATTCTAAATGACGATTTATCATTACTATAATACAGTATTTTTTCCCTCTTTTTCATGTTTTTGAGCATTGCATTTTTTTTTTTTAAATTAGCATACATTGAAGACAGTATAAATACTTTATGCACGACAATAATGAGAATTGTCATGTCAAAATGCAAATTAATGGTCCTAATAGGCTTCATTTTTTTATGCAAATATATACAAATAATTTTATTGTAATTCACATTATTGTCAGTGGAGATTATTGTGAGTGTTATTACTGTAATACAGTATTTTTAAAAAATGTTTAAAATTTTGTTCAATGTTTTTTTTTGTTTTTTGTTTTTTTAAAAAGCATACACTAAAGGATGTATAAAAATATTTATTCATTTTTGTAATGAAAAAACTTAATTGGCATGCCAAAGGTTAGAAATAGATTTAATGTATTTAATTTCAGTATTTTTTTTATTTATTTTTCATTGGGGTGTCATATGGCCCGGACATGTGAGATTCACCTTAAAGGTCATATTCCATAATGATATCAAAAATAGTAAATATTTAATTATATATGTGTTAGTTTACCTCACAGACTTCCTTCTCAGGTACACCGCGAAGGATGGCGTAGAATTCCAGGTGTTCCCGTCCTGTCAGCAGATCATTGATGGCATCAAACTGAGGGCAGTAGCCCATGTTTTGATGTACTTCATCTATTTCTCTGAGTATACTGAGACAAGAAAAAGCAGTGTCATCAAAAACAAGCAACCACAGAACTTTAAGATTAACCAATGACTTGTATATGTATATATAAACTAATTTGTAATGAGGAAGTAGCATCTATTCTCATGACTGCATATATTTGAATGTCTGTACCTTTTCCCAGCTAAGAATGCTTCTCCTTTGCTGACCACAGAGTCTCCGGTCAGCATTTTAAAAGTGCTGGTCTTTCCAGCTCCATTGACACCAAGCAGACCAAAACACTGAAAGAAGAACAAAACAGATGTCAGTTTGTGGTCATACAGTTGCCGTGAAGAAGAGTGACTCATTCGGATGAGGCTGATCTTGAGGCAGCTGTCATGAATTACCTCTCCTGGAGGAATTCCCACACATAGACGATCGACAGCGGGCTTCTGTTTCCGCTTGTACACCTGGAAAAGAAAGGATGACAGATTGATGAGGGCACCATTTATTATACAAAATTTTAAATACTAAAATTTATGTCTGTGATCATCAGTTGAGGTTTTCTGCTGACCTTAGTGAGTTGTCGAAGTTCAAGAATGTCTCCTTGTCCAGCTCCACTCATGATCCTCTGCCTCTCTCTGGCAACATCCTCATCTTCCTCTCCAATCGGACTCAACTTGGTACTTAAAGACCTACAGAAAATGGCCAATCCATCAATTTAGATCTTCTAAAATGATCAACTATGTTCATCCATAATTTCTTTAGCAATTCATATAAATGCAGTTTGTTTCTTTCTGAATATCACGTTTTGATGATGCTTACTTGGGTTCAAAGAAGAAACGGTACTGGATAAGGACTGTGATGATGAAGAATACCGCTCCTTCCACAGCCATAGCAAAAAGATTCTTGCCCACCATGTCCCACTCCAGTGGAGAACGGAAACGGTTCTCACCTAATGCAAGGAAAGAGAGCATTCAAAATCTATAACAATTACCCTTGCAGTAGTTACGGTTAAAGGTGCAGTAAGCAATTTCTGAGAAACGCTGTTGAAAGTGGATCGAACCAAGCAGCACAACCCACTTTTTCACTGATTTCAAATATCAACAGTGTTTCTTACTTACTACACCTTTAATACAGAGGACACAAGTCAAGTTTATGAGGTCAGACTATGAACTGATCTCGTTGATTAGAACGTTGCCCAGAATTGATTAGAATTAGAACGTTGATCTAATTCTCATAATCTGTGACCAAAAATTTAAAGTGGAGCAAGCTAATCTTACCAAATCTCTCTAGAGCGTCAGCCATGGCCTGATTCTTCACCATGTCAATGAGACCTCGACCCAGGCAGAAGTGCGGGAAGATGAGCAAAACGTTCTTCAGGATGTCGTTAATACCACCAATCTCCTGCAGCAGAGGATGAGAGGTGTCAAAAATCATGATGAATGCTTGTGAATTATCTCTCAAAAATACAAATATCAGGACTGTATTAGGATGAAACCAAAAAATTAATTTCTTACATTATTTCCAAATAACTCCATGACAAAAGTGGACACGCTGCCATTGATCCCAATAAGGATGTTGACACTAGTGAGAACCACATAAGCAGTGCTGGGGATTTTGAAGAGGAAAGAAGCCGGGTACATAAGAGGAGTGATGGACCATCTGAGGAGAGACAAGAATAATTATTTATCATCAGGGAAAATGTTAGGCAGTGTATTGAGACCCCATGTCAGGCCCCAACCATATCTAGACACTACACTATCATAGAGATGTGCGGGTGGGCTCCTTTCATTAGGGCAAGATTCCTAGATTGTGGGCTCTTTTGACTTTGGAAAGTATAATGTATAATCCCATATGGGGGCCCTAAAGGCTGCTGAGTGGTCCATCCATATCTACAGAACAGAATATATAGACAGATGAGGGTGGACTCTTGCACTAGAGGAAGCATACTGAGGCCCTATGTGGGACCCCTAGCAATATCTAGGGATCAGTCTATCTTAGATACATATTTTGCAAAGGCAAGCAACATTATACTTTTTTCTTATTTTTATTCTTTTCACGTTTTCATTAGAATTTTTCTTTTCTATTTTGTATTATATTTAGTACTGTTTTTTTTTTTTGGAATGTAGTTTATAATAATTTTTCCCTATTTTTATTATATTTCTATTTCACATTTTCTTCAAAAAACATTTTTTTCTATTTCACATTTTATTATATTTCTATTATAAATGTAATTCATAGTTTTTCTTTCTATTTATGGAAAATTGTCAGTATACCTACACAAGTTATCGTCCCACTGACTAAGTGATCGTTAAACTAGCTGCATAAGAATGTCTTTATCTGTCTTACCCATATAGAAGCAGCAGAAGAGCAAGAACAGGCAAGTTGGTGGCGGAGACATAGGCCTTTTGTTGGAAGCACACAAAGATCAGGATCACCAGAGTAGCAGGAACGACATAATTACACTATACCAGAAAACAGACAAAAATATGATTAGAGATTTTGGATCAGCAGCCAAGTAGGTGAGTGCATTAAGGGATATGAAAGCAAAACTAGACACTCACCATATCCCAGAGAAAGTTGGCCAACCAGTAAAGGTATGGCTGAACTCCGCTGATAAACTGCATATGCTTGGCCTTATTCACTCGTTCCTGAATGAGAAAGACAACAAAGCTGGCAGGAACGAAGGACATGGCGAAGATCACACAGATGGAAACCAGCACGTCCACTGAGGTAGTCATCCTGAAATGCCATCAATCAGAGTTGAGAGATTAGAAAATCATGATCGCCCATAAGAAATGTTTATTCAAAATTAATCAATGTTTCAATGCTTACAGGGCCACTTGAGAAAGCTGTTCTTTGGTCAGATTGAGCGGATGGTTGAACGCAGTGATGCCAAACTGACGGGGGTCTTTGCCAGGTGGTAAGTTGGCACGCAAAATACCATTGTTCATTACATTGAGAAAGGCTCCAACACTGTGCCAGCCCTTGTTATTGAACCATATCTGAAAATAACGATGAAGCACCAATAAAGATCACTCCAAGTAGACTTTAAATCTAAAATAGTTGGTCTATAATGGGTTTAAAATAGCAGTTGTCACTCACCTTGACATTATTCTTAGTGTCCAGCCCATTGATGAAGGCAGACAGGCTTTTCAAGAAACGGTCGGGCGCTGATCCTGAGTCCTAAAAGAGCAGGATAAGAAGAAATACTTTACGCACTATTCCTAAGAGCTGTTTAATTCATATTGTAAGAATCAGCTTTTTGGTTTACCTTCCCCAGTTGGAAGATATCCCTGACTCTAGAGATGGCATCATCGACCTCCTCAGCAGGAGGAAGTACCTGAGTGCTTCTAGCACCCAATGAAAATCCTCCATATCTGAATTCGTTCACCCAGATCTTGTTCTTTAAGCTTTGAAAGAAATAATCTGTTTATGCATTGAATGACAGTTTTGAACTATTTCAGTTCATATAGATACAAAATTAGACTGTACCTTTTCCCAATGATCTGTGCATAGGTCTTCACTAGATAGTCTGAGATGTTTCGTCCTGTCAGGTTCTGGAGGGTCTCAGTTTCACTGATCTTAATCTGAGGAGGTGGCAGTCCACCAGCACCGGCAGGGCATTCTGGGAGCATCTTCTTTTTGCCATTACAGCTGCACTCACAAGCAGGCGATGGGTTGTCCATAGTCCAGTTTGTCGTTGTGAAAATGTCCATCACGCTTTCTGCCACTTCTGGTGTAGACCATTCCTCATCGCCCATTGTACAGGGAGCCTCACTAAAACCATGTGAGAAGACAGGCTTAGTTTTTTTTCTCCAAATTTCCAGAAAATATTAACAGTTGCAAAAAAATCTTTGGCTGTTTCATATACTCTAAGTTACTTACGGAATTGGTTCTCCTTCCATGCATCGCGTTCCAAAGCCGGGATCATCTAATAAGGCGTTGAGTAATTTTTGTGTGCTTATATCATGTGGAGCATCATCACTATAACAAAGAAAGATCATATTTAATGTAAATGGTTACCTGCAAGTGTTTTAAATTTATGTTGAATAACACAAGTTGTCCTTACATACCTAATGAACGTGAATTGTTCTTCATACATCCAGGGGTTAAGAGCCAGGCTGGGATATTTCCCAAATGGTGGCACAATAAGACTGAATACCAGAGCGATGCACACAAACACAGCGGGAAGAACAATCTGCAAAGAGAATCAAAGTGAGTTGATCAAAACTGAACTTTACTGACATGGGCTGCATTTCACAAAAGCCTAGAATAGAAACCATTGACACTAATAGTCTCTAAAATCTACTTAGGCTTAATATGTTTTTGGGAATCATATAAACTATTAGCAGAACTATGATCTACTTAGGCTTACAAAGTTTTTTTTTTTTTTTTGAATCATAGAAACCATTGACACCAATAGTCTCTGTGATCTACTTAGGCTTACAATGTTTTTGGAATCAAAGAAACCATTGACACCAAAAGTCTCTATGATTTACTTAAGCTTATGATGTTTTTGGAAACACCCAGTTTAGTTTTTTTATTGATCATATTTCCCATTCCTACCTGTGCAAAGAAGCCTTTCCTTGAGCGGCGAGCATAAAGAAATCTCTTCCATATTAACGCCACAAACTGCTGCCTCTTTAAACTCCAGCCTTTCACCTGATATGATCCTTTTCCATCAGACACGCTCAAATAGTCTGTCTCTTTGGATTCTGGGGATCAAATATAGCAACAGGAGTTGGGAACAGCACATTTAAAAGCAAGAATATTAAGAAGATATTTGTCGGACTCTAATCTAATGATACAGTATACACATTTTAGGGCTTTAAGATTTACCTGGATCACCATCAGATTCGTTGCACTCAAAGTCATCGTCATCGGTTAGGGGTTTGAGGCAGCTCTGGTGGTCACCGCCAAATGCATGTTGTCTATGTCTACGCACTGGCACAGTTCCATCTAACAAAATTATAAATACAAGATGAGATCTTAGCAACATTTTTTTCTTCCTATTGCTTATTCAGTTTACTAGAGATGTAATAGTGAGCTACAAATTTACCTGAGATGATTTCTGTGTCAACTCCACTGTCCTCTGCCACTTTAAGGAAAATCTATAAAGAAAAGAAAAAAGAAAGATCATTAAGACTTTGCAAAATCACAGCTAACATCCTAAAGATTTTTTGTTGACAGATAAAACCCAAGACACCGTACCTCTTCAAGTGTAGTATCTGAGACACCATAGCTCGAAATGCCAAGGTCAGCGAGCCGATCATCCAGGTCATGAAAGAGCTCAACGAAAGCACCATCTTTGGCAGACTCATACGGCAACACATATGTGATCTCATGACCAAGGTCTTCCACCATGCGGGAAGCGGGAACATGCTTCAGGATTAGACTGGAGATGAGGGCCACATCAACAGGAACAACAGGAGATTCAGGCCAAGTAGTTCCTGCAGAACATATTGAACACAGTGAAAACTTTAGTGAAGATTCAGTTAGTATATAATGAAATAAAAAGTTACCCATCATTTCGAAGTTTGAGGTCCAGTGTTGTCTTACCAATTGCTGTGGCAGCTTCGCTCTCTTGGTCGCTACCAAGACCAGCATCTGAACTGCTCTCAGATGCATTGTCATCCTTGAAAACCAATGAAACATCAGTGTTTAGCATATTATCTTACCAACAAATCAATGTGTTCACTGATTTTTTTGTTTTTGCAACCTGAAGTGTACTTACTTTCTTAATGAAAGACACTGTGCTGCTTGAGTTCCTGCAAGAACTGAGAGAAGGTTCATTGTTTTTCTTTACCAAGGTAAGATAGTATCCGGTTCCCAGTTGAGTTTTCAGAAACAGCGAAGAGCCCACACAACAAAGCTTTCCATGGGAGATGATGGCAATGCGATCACCCAGAATGTCTGCTTCATCCATATGATGGGTGGAAAGAAGGATAGTCCGACCTAAAAAAATACCCACAGTCTTCTATGATTAATAAATGAATTCTGGTTGTATTTTCTTTGAATATAAATACAAAATGGACTCATGACCAAATAAATAGTGTGGTTACCAGCACGATACTTCAGAAGAAGATCCCAGATGCCTCTACGAGCGTATGGATCCACACCAGCGGTAGGCTCATCCAGAATGACAACCTTTGACCCTCCAACAAAAGCAAGGGCTACAGAGAGTTTCCTCTGCATACCACCTGAGGAACACAAAAATGTAAGTTTGCAACAAATCATACAACCAACATATAAAAATTTCAAGGGTCATAATGCCACACACCTGACAACTGGCTGGTCCTGGATTTGCGTTTGTGTGGAAGGCCAGTATCAGTCAGGATCTGCTCCATCTCAGCCTTCACTTTCTCCTCAGACAGACCCTTTAGACGGGCGTAGAACCAGATGTGCTCTTCTACTGTCAACCTGAAATACCCCAGACCAAGCAAAAGTGGATTATCATCCACAGAACTGATCTATCCAACCCTGAAATTAACTTTGAAATATGTGACTTTTTTTCTGAATTATTTTCCTTAATTGTTTCTTGTAGGTCTGATAACAGGCACTTACATGCTGAAGAGGACGTTGTGTTGTGGACACACTCCGAGGCTCTGCCTGATAGAACTCAGCTCTGAGCGAATGTCTTTGCCCATGATATACGCAGTGCCAGAGGTGGGAGGGAAAAGGCCAGTTAAGATAGACCTAAAAGATTGAAGGTAAAATTGGGGGGTTAGATATTATAACCTAAAGGTAAAATAACCCTTTTCTATTTGAATATATTTTATCATTTAATTTATTCTTGATTTGGTGCTCAAGAAACTTTTCTTATTATTTTTAGTATTGAAAACAGTTTGTGCTGCAGCTCAATATTTTTGTGGAAACCGTGATACATTTTTCAGGATTCTTTCAAGAATATAAAGTTCAAAAGAACAGCATTTATTTGAAATTAAAAAAATAAATTGTGACATTATAAATATCTTTAATGTCACTTTTGATCAATTTAATGCACCCTTGCTGAATAAAGGTATTAATTTCTTTTAAAAAAAAATGAATCTTACTGACCCCAAAATTTTGAACTGTAGTCTATTACCTTTTAATAGTAAGCTCCTTGTATACAATAATAAATAATAACAATATTTTATACTAATTTCAAACTATGAACTTACATGGTCGTAGTTTTTCCAGCTCCATTGTGACCTAGAAACGAGGTTATCTGCCCCTCATAGAAGCCAAGTGTCAACCCATCGACCGCTAGCTTTTTGCCGTGACTGTAGACCTTCACAAGATTGTCAATGTAAACTCCCAATTCAAGATGAGTGGGTTCCTCTTCAATGCAAACAGCTTTAAAAAACAACACAAAACACAATTAGTTCATTTTGTTATTCTTTTTTGTTTTTTATAATATATTTATCAGTTATCATTGATAACATGAAACTTCTTAGCAGTTTATCATTTAGGTGAGAATACTAAAAAACTTTTGTGATCAAAAGGGTTTCTTACCCCCAGCATTGCCCTTCTTTCCATGTATTGCAGTATTGTTTGTGCTGTTCTCTCCAAACCAGTAAGATTTAGTGAAGGGGAAGTACCACGGCCTGGGAATGCCGTACTGCCCTGGGAACACGGTCTCAATGTACCAGGTCATGACCCCATACAGGAAGGCATCAAAGTACATGAGGATGAGGCAGGTGGTGAGGTTGTAGTTGTCCTCTTCCATGGGGCTGGAGAAGAGGTTATACCATTGGATGCCCACACCCTGCTCCTCAAACAGTGCAAAATACTCACAGCCAAACCCAAATGCCACTGGAGACAGTAAGCTCTGTGGAGACAACCAAATTAGAATTAAGTAGTGTATTGCTTTTTTAAGTCCACTTAAAATATTAATCAAGGTTTCTTGCACCAAAATAAAATTTAATTAATTAAATTAATTATAATTATTAATATTATTAAACATAATTTTTCACATATTTTACTTTGTTGCAGCACCTCTCTTCCCAGATTCAGTAATGCTCTGTTTAGTTCCAGTCTCTATAAAGACCCTACTTCTGAAGGATTGGTCAGCTGGACCAGTGTGTTATGATTTGTTAACCACTTTGGCCCTGTTTACACCTGGTATTAAGATGTGTTTTGGTCGATCGGATCACAAGTAGACGAGGCAAGCACATACCCATTTACACCTGTTTTTTTAACCCCTCTCTTTTGTTCACTTTCAACCACTTCTGTCCAAATTTCTTTGAGGGGAGGGTCTATGGGCAGGTAAATGTATGGGTTTTTTCAGATCTTTCGATCTAATGGACAAAATAAGCTTGCGCAATTTACATATGTACGTGCCCAGAGACAATGGAAAAACATGCGGAGAGCAGCAGCTTTCGTTTCTTCTCTGATAGCCACAAGACCACGACAACTCAAGCGATCCTGCTTGGCTAGCGTGCTTCCCATAATGTTTACGCATTAGGTCAGTAGGTGGACAGAAGGCATCCTTTTGTGGCTATTCGAACACTCTACTACTCTACACATTCAAACTACCTCTGGAAGTGGTCGAAAGTGGACAAGCTCAAAAAGTTTTAGACCCCGTTTACACCTGTACTTAGCGTTGTCCACTTGTGATCAGATTGACTAAAACGCATCCTAATACCAGGTGTAAACAGGGCATTTGGGCATGTTTCAGCAATGTCACGCCCCTTACCATAGCCACGAGTTTCAACACACTACTAAAGCAACTCAACCAGACCTCGCCCCTTTATTTTGTGTATGCCTTAGGCAGAAATTATTTAAATGAGGAATATTGTGATGTGACCATTTTCAAGACTACAATCGAGGCATTTCAGGAAGTTCAGAAACAGTGACATTACATACTAAAGAAAATTGAAAATGTAAAAAAAGCATGAAATGTTCTCTTTAAAGTGCATGTAAATGTACTGACAGAGATTTCCTATCACCCTTGTTCCCTTGAGTTGGAATCTTAACCGCAGGTTGTTCCAGCATTCAATAAGTCAGTGAGTCACTTTAATGACAAATAATCAGGTAACCATGCAAGACCAAACCACCCTGGAACAACCCAGGGTTAAGCGCCTTGGTCAAAGTAATCTCAGTAACTATTCGGGGCTTGCTCACTTTTAACTGACCTCTTGTATTAGTGGCCCAGATCTTGCTATTTAACTAGTTTAAACAGGAACACCCCAGTGAAGATTCCTTGTAATCTAGTGTTAGCCAGATAACAACCCAAAGCCTACAATGGGTTTAAAGTGCAATTTTACAGTTAAGATATTTTCATTGCATATCTAAGTAATTTTAGATAAGGTAAGTAGTATAAATGTGTTTCCTTATGCAATATACTGTACGATAACGTAATGCACTTGGCCCAGCCAATGATGCTACACACACACACACTTGTACACTTGTAGTTTTGCTATTTTCCATAGGTGGCCGTAAAACTCACAGCGATGACTTTGGCGGTGAAGCCCACGTAGTCTTGCCAAGCCACGCACAGCACATAAGGCAGGTAGAGGGTAAAGTAGATAATGCCCCCGCAGGCTGCTGCCAGGTTGGCACGTGCGAACGCTGTACTGATCAGGAAACACTGCATGATGGTTACCACAGCAAATGACACGAGGAAGAGAAAGACTACGCCAGGGTCACTATAGGGCAGGAGATTTCCCATCTGGAAAGGTAAAAGAAATCAGGTTTAGTATCTCCGGACTGAGTGGTTTGAACATTTGTCATTAGCTATTTTGATAAAAAAAAATTCCAAAAGAATGCTCATTATTATTATTACTAAAAAAATACAAGAAAAAGAAAAATATTCTGATCAAATAATACAAATGGATGATAGAAATAAAATGTAATAGTAAAATTGTTTAGTTTGAGCACTCTTAGTATTTAAGATCCTAAGACAGAAGTGAGGAAAATTCAAACTCAAGAGAGAACGTGGCCCTTAGATTTTTAAGCCAAGTTGATTTTGAATGCAACACCCAAAGAAATGTAATGCCATCTAAGGTTAAACTTTATTTTGATGGTCCACTTTAAACATTCTACTAACTATAAGTAACCTTGCAACTATATGTCAACTAACTCTCATTAGAGTATTAGTAGACTGTAGTAGACTGGTCTCACGCTGCTCTCGCATCAACACAACACACCTGCGTTGTGGTGCTCTCGTGAACGTGCATCAGAGATTATTATTTTGTATATAAAGTAGTCAATTATGTTTTTTTGCACAAACAAAGCACTTGCGTCGCTTCATAAAATTGAGCTTAAACCAATGGAGTCACATGGATTACTTTTATGATGTCTTTACTACCTTTCTGGGGTACCTCTCTTTTGAAAGTGTCAGTTAAGTAGGCTGTCAATGGAGGGACAGAAAGCTCTCAGATTTCATTAAAAAAAATCTTTATTTGTGTTCTGAAGATGAACAAAAGTCTTACGGGTTTGGAACGACATAAGGGTGAATAACTGATGACAGAATTTTAATTTTTGGGTGATTTAACCCTTTAAGTACACAGTCTACTAATACTATAATGAGACTTAGTTGGCATGAAGTTGCAATGTTACTTATAGTTAGTAGAATGTCTAAAGTGGACCAAAATAAAGTGTAACCTTAGAGGGCATTACATTTTTTTGGGTGTTGCATTCAAAATCAACTTGGCTTAAAAATCTAAGAACCACGTTCCCTCCGAGTTTGAATCTGCCTCACAGTCAAAATAAAAAATAAAGTGTTACCCAATCTAAATAATCTTTGATAATTAAATTGATAGTTTTTTGTAGGGGAAAAGTGTGCTCCTCAGAAAGTAAATAAGATCTACTAATGTCTTTTTAGTACCTTGAGTAGAAGAACCAGCAGGCCTGCACTGATGAGAAGAGGAATGAGGCTGCTGATGAACCAGCTGAACCACAGGATTCCATTGTCCAGTCCCATAATCCTCATGGTCTCCTTGAGTCGGGCCTCCTTCTCGTAGACAACGCCTTTGATGATGATGGCCACCGAATACATCCAGGCCAGAGTCATGAAGAGAGGCATGGAGCGGCTCATAATGCGAAGGAAACTATGAGAAAAGAGAAGATTTTTCAATAATTGTTCCTACTGTTAAATAACATATTGAAAGAATAGCATGAAGCAGTCTGGACAAGCATGCTATTTTTTCTGCAGATTTAAAGATGATCCTTGATAATTTGTCATCTCTGTAATTCTAGGTTTAGTGCAAGTCTAGGTTTATGAACAATGCAATACTTACATATCATCTACATAACATGGATAAGGCATCTGTTGGATATAAACACCAGTCTTCTCTTTGGTCCCAGTAATTGCTCTGATGATGCTGTGTTCAACTACATCCTGAAGGTAAGTAAATCCTCCCCAAATATACCGCAAATCCTCAAAGGGATCAGCCCTGGGACCAGGATCCCAATACCTGCCAACAAAAAAACACAATAAGCGTCTGATTTCATAGCAAGCATACTCATTAAAATCTGAATTTCCATTACTGGACAATTGAGAAAAGCAAACTTACCCATCTTTAATCTTGTTTGTGCGCTCCACGTTGTCGATGTCCATTCGGATCTTGTAATTGACGTGTGGTGGAAGTTCTGAGCTGTTGGGCTGTACGTCCAGGAACACAATTCCCGCCCAGAACTTTCTGTTATCCAGGAGACTCATGGACTCGTTCACCAGTTTCTCCTCTGTGCTTACAGGTTCAAGTTTATCCAAGTTTACACACTGTAAAAAAACATAATCATTCAGTCACAATGTGACATTATCTGTCTAGTGATAGTCAATTGATTTTATTTGACCATATTAGACTGTAAACATGCTACAGTGTACGGTTTAATCAATAACTTTTATAACTGATCTAAAATAAATATTTGACCTGTAATAATCTTTGTTTGGTTCTTGTATTACTGTAAAAGGGAACTTTTGACCCATTAAAAATGGCGATGACTTAAGAACGGTCTCTTTAGCCTAAATAAAAGTTAATTTTCACTTCCTTTTTATCTTTCAGATCTCCTTTTGTCAAACTAACAGACATCATATTGCTGAAATAGACATTAAAACCCAAAATCCCACAAAATTCATGCAACAGGTCATCACAGGTCATCCAAGCACGTTTTTACACGTGCCTTTCTCCCAAAAAACGTGAAATCCAGCTGGTTGTGACATGCGTGTACTATGTAACTGATGATTGGTTGTTGTTGTGTTTTATGTGAAAGAATGTATGTGGGAGACAGATGGATTATGAGATAGAAAGGATGTGTGTGGGAGGAGAAAAGAAAGGAAAAGGTAGTATAAAAGAGCGCTGTCCAGACCTCCATGAAACGGGATATGCTCATAATGGCCTGGTCCGTCTCATTGAAGACATCCCGCCACGTAAATGCTGTTCCATGGGGACGTGTATCCTCAGAGTGCTTAGACAAGAAACTGATAACATCCTCCACGTTCCACTGAGTCCCAGCCAACTGGGCACTAAAGAAACTAGCAGTGGCATTGTTTCGAAGAAGCGTCTGTGTTTGGAAGAGCAAACAGATTGAAGTTGAAATTAGCTCGAATATCAGTAATATTGACAAGTTCTAGTCCTGCACTGCAACCACCAGCCACATAGGGACAGTAATGACAGTAAGGCATAGCATACCCGCATAAGATCCATTTCTTCACTGTTCTCCATGAAGTTCCAAAACTTTGGTCTGGCTTCTTCCCACATTCCTCCTAAATCTCGTAGAATTCCAAGCTCCTGAAAAGTCTTATTGACCTGGGAAAGAATGAGGTAGTTACTCCAACTGCACTGTCGATTCATTGCATGCATCATGCACATGTTTTTTTGTTTGTTTGTTTGTTTTTTTGGTTACCTCATGAATGATCTTCTGTGTTGCAGGGTTATGTGGCGTGTAGAGGATCTTCCCCATCAGAAGAGGTTTTAATGCTCTCCAGATCATCCGAGAGATTGGACTGGCTTCCATGTTCCTCATCAAGTTGTTACAGTATGGAGCTAGAAACACAACACACAATATTAGATGAAAATCATAAACTTAAAAAACCTAAACTAGAAATTAGAAATATAGACTAAAAATAGTTTGTACTAAAATTGCTAAAACTAAACTGAAATTAAAAAAAAAAAAAAAAATGACAAAATGACATAACAAAATTACTAAAACTACAAATAAAATGAAAACTGAAGATATAAAAACAAAAGCTAATTAAAAGTATTAATAAATACTATAAATTTATATAAATAATACTAAGAAAGAAACACAGTTGTAGGTTTGACGTACTTGTGGTATTGTCGTAGATTGAAACCGGTTCGTCATCGCTGTCATTGTGGCTGCCGAACAGAGCCTGGAAATTGCTGTCCTCGTACCAGTTGAGGGATTTGATCTTTAGTCCACCGCCTTCTGGGTGACCACACACAATACGGGACACAGCCTGGTACATCAGGCTTGGTGAGCCGGTGGCGTTTTTGGTCAGAAACAGGATCTCATTTCGCAGATCACTCCAGCTCCTCATGCTGGCCAACTGAAAGAATGACAGAGGTTACCATTTTAATCAAGAGTCAATAAGGCTGATTAATATGTAATCACACAAGAATTTTACTTAGTTTAAATGGTTTGTTTCACAGGTGTGTGTCATTTTCTTTATTAAGTTTGTGTGTCTTTAAACAATTAGTTGACCCCAAAAATTCTGTCATCATTTGCTCACCCGCATGTTATTCCTAACCCATTCGGTTTTATTTAAGAGCAAATGGAGTCATGTTGAAGAATGACTAGTCACTCTATCCCATGCAGTTTCAAGCATCAAAAAGCATTATAAAATTAGTTAATTCAACACGATATCTAACTCTTCTGAAGCCATATGATAGCAATTGAAGCAATTGGTGTATGTTAATGATTACGAATGACACTTGAGAATTGGTTCAATCCGATTCATGACTAGTGATGCGATCATTTGTGCCTATAAAACATATACATTTTGATTTTTTTTAGAAAATGACCGATCGTTTAGCTAGATAAAACCCTTATTCCTCGTCTGGTATCGTTTAAAGCCCTTTGAAGCTGCAGTGAAACTATAATTTTGACCTTCAACCATTTGGAGACCATTGAAGTCCACTATAAGGAGAAAAATCCTGGAATGTTTTTATCAAAAACCTTAATTTCTTTTCGACTGAAGAAAGAAGGACATGGACATCTTGGATGACATGGGGATGAGTAAATTATCAGGAAATGTTTATTTGAAAGTGGACTAATCCTTTAATGATTCATACTGTTTTTGTGTGTGTGTGTGTGTGTGTGTGTGATTTGAATAAAAATTATTAACTGAAAAGATCTAATTCAAAAGAGTGATTCAGTCAAAAATCCATGAAATCCTTGGAACATAGTGCACAAGTCGTTTGAACTGCTATCATGATACATGCTTTTGTGTCCTTTTTGGAGCATGAAGGCTCTAGTTTCTAGTCATTGTAATTGAAAAGAACCTAAAAGAGTGACTCCTTTTGTGTTTCCTGGAAGTAAGTCATACGGGTTTGGAACAACATGAGGTTGAGTAAAGAATAAAAGAATTTTAATTTTGGGAGAACAATCCTTTTGACAGTACATCTGAGAGAAATTTGACAAGCAATATAAGGGATAATGTTAGTTTTTCATTATTATTTGCAGGCTGTATTTGCCAAATCCCTGACAGCTACTGTCACTGTCTAACTTATGTTAGAGGGTTATGTTTTAACCAACAATCCTCAATCCAGAGAGCACATGCCCCAAGGGCCTGTCAAATTGAACACAACTAGCATTAGACAAATAAACCCTCCCATGAAAAGCTGGTTCTGCTTTTTTAGCACACAAAGGATTGTCAAACATAACATAGAAGTCTAACATAAATGCATTTCTAAGCTGGGAGGTTCAACTTCGGAGGGTGGCTGACAAAAAAACTGTGCTGGTCACGACAGAGGAAACTTTTATTTATATTATAAGACTTACAAAAAAGTCTCCAGTGTGTCCCCATTTAATCTCATTGCTGTCTAAAAGAAGCAACTGAGATGTTAAAGAAATCTCATTAGTGATTTTTCTTTCACACCTGGCTATGTTTGGATAAGCACACTACGCTTACTATTTCTGTAGTATATAGTATGTATACTGTGCACAAAATGCATATATTTAAGCAGTATGCAGTATATACTGCATAATATGTAGTAAGCAGTAGGATAGTTTCAAACACGTCCACTGAGTAAAGAATTGATTCTCCTGGTCATTCATTTTAAACCGGGTGTGGTGCATAGCATACAACTTTGCTGGAAGAAACCATGTGAGCCTTACGGATCTGACTCAGCAAGCATACAAGTCACTTGCTGCTAATTTGGTGTAAAAGTGAAAAGAGAATGGAGAGCAACAGATGTCCTACAGCAAAAGCAAAACACTCTCACCAGGGGGGAAGAAATCAAGAAGGAATAATGTCCCCTCATGTCCCTTCTAAAACAAAGCTGTACAGAGAAAACTGCACACAAGTTTCACTGCAAAAAATCATTTTAAATCAATATATAATTTGAAAATAATCAATTATAATGTAATTAACTAATTAATTATAATGTATAAAACTTTACTTTTTCATATGTCTTATGTAATGTTATGCACTTTAATCTTAACAGTGAGTGAGCTATGTCAAATCAGCATTCATTCAGTCTCATATCAACACAGTAAAAGGTTACTGGAATTCACCATTCGTCTCAAACATTAAGGGGGCTAAATTACAATGGGCTTGAGTTTAATGCTCTATTCAGTGAGACTTGTAGCCAAAGGTTTGCCTTTCAGTTGAGCAGAAAACAGAGAGGCTTTTGTACGGGCAAACAGGTCATGAACGCCCATCTCTCTGTGTTAAGCAAACGTCTTTATTGCAGTCTTTAGATACTGACTGCTGAGTAGATTGTGTGACGCTCTCTCTCTCTCTCTCTCTCTGGATGCTTGTTCAGCTGTGCTTGGTTGTTTATCTGTCCAGCTGGGAGCTGAAACAACTTTCTTTTCCTCCCACTGTGCACCACTACAGCTGGCAAACAAGACACTACCGAACTCATCGACACATGCAGGCCCAATGTGACACCTTTACTCCTGCGTCACAGTCTCAGCAGTTGTCCTCGCCATTAATTGTCACTTTCACTCTCATGGGATGGTTTAGAGCCTTACTGGGTTAGTTTTGTTTGAATTATGATAAAAAACTCTCATTTGCAATTGTTTTTTTACCTTGTCTATAGTGATAATAGGTTCAAAAGCTTTAATGCTTAATAAATGATATGAGGTCTACCTCCACAGCCAGTGATCCAAGGCTCTCCAGAAGGTTGTCTGTGGCTTTGGCAACTTGACGGACATCAGTGGCATTAGTTCTTATTTCTGACTGTAAAAGGCAGAGAAAAAATTATTACAATAATGTTATTAAATATATATATATATATTTATCTTGTCTAATGTAAAACAATACGTAAAAACTACGTTTTAATTTACATTATATAAATATATACATGACACATATATAAAAATGTACATTTTTAAACTTACATAAAGTTAAAATAAATAAAATGGAATATGTATATAAGTCATATACATATACTTTTTAAAATACTGGTTATATTTATTTTTTATCTTTGTGTTTTTGCGCTATGTACGTTAGCATTACATTAGCATTACATAAGACAACTATGTAAATGAAACATTATAATATACATAAACCTGAAGAAAAAGGTCATACACAATACTGTAAGTTACCTCAGTTCAGTGTCACTCAGTTTATATGGGTGTTAAAATAAATCTATTTGAAGTACTTTATTAAATTTCTATGGAATATGATATCATTTTAGCGCTGACTCATTTTTGGGGCATCTAATTTGCATGTAAATGATTGAAGAACCATAAATGTTGCGCAAGATCACATTCATTCCATGAATTCTATATGCCAACAGCCAGCGAAATCAAACTAAGACGACCCATTTATCCAGCAATCCACAGCAATCCACTGCAATATCATCTTCCATTGACCAGCGTGAGCTATGAGTCAACCCGACATCGTCGCATTTCTTTGAAATGGAAAAAGCAGAACAGAAGAACTGAAGCTATCATTATGTGTTGTAACTTCCAGGCGTGCCTTTGGGCTATATATTAAGGTAGGTGTGTATGGCAACAGGCAACAACATGCATCCTCCCACGCTCTTCATATCCAGCTAAATCTTTCTTTCTTTTTCCTTTCTCTCATTTAGCTGGTTGTTGAGTTGTTTGTGTCTTAGCACAATGCACATCAATGAAAAAGTCACCTGATTTTGTTTTAACACCACTATCAATAGCAGCGGATGAGGGGAGGACACTATTGGGCCGGTTTGGAAGATAAGATGATGACCTCTGTCACCCTCAGACACACAGTGGGGCGACTTTATCAAGCAACAGTTTAATTTACACCCTTTGCTGACAATAAAGCAACACCATCTGGACTCATACAGTGCTCTAGACTGGTCATTTTCAGTAAAACAGTGATGGTGTCAGATGGGTGGAGTGTAAAAATTTGAAAATTATATTTTGCATAAAGACAATGTAGTCTGTTTTAGGACCTATCTTTTGCGCTGTGAGATTTTGATAATTAAAAAATCAAAAAGCAATTGTAATATTTAAGTAAATATAATTAATTGCATTCAAATAATAATATGAAATGTTATTATTGTAACATTATTATTGTTGTTGTTGTTCTTTTTTCATGTTTTTCTTTTATTTTTGTGTGGAATTTATGACACGTGCATTATTCCGCAAAACTTTACAAAAAGGTCCCATTCGTTAAATTTAGTTATATCATGGTTCTTCTTCCATTAAATATTTTAAGATAATACCATGATTTTTGTAAACGCATGTATCAAATCTGTTTATTTTGATTCAGTTTTTCTTACCCTGATAGGTTTGAGGAAATCCAGGTTGGACTTGAAGTGTCTTTCGGCCTGGTCTAGCCAGCTATTTGGAGACGTGCAGATGATGTCCTGGGTGAATCCCGCCACCCCTTTGTCTGAGATGGTCACAAAGTCCTCAAGTGTGGTGGAGCTGCACATATCTCTCAGATGGACGCCAAAACCTTTGATCAGTACCTAAAACATGGGGAGCATCAGTGATAACTGCTAAGGGTGAGGGCAGATGAGGTGTTCATGTGATCTGTTAGGGGGTTTGGAGATAGACGGGACAGAGCTGTTCGTATAACCTGAGTTTGTTATCAGGAGAGGGACATTATAATGTACTTAGACTTGATGCCTTGAATACACATTCTGAGGGTACATTAGGGTAAAACCATGCTGCCTATGGTCATTTGTGAGGACTGTATATTGTGACATGCCCTGAGGGCATTTCAAACAGCTAACAGCTGTTGATTTACAAACAAAATTTGAGATGCATGCTGGTTTCCTCTCTTTAACTGATTCCCAGGGGCAGTTAAGCAGCATACATGGGGTAAACTATCAAAACCGACCTAGAAACAATGACCATGCCCTACGTACTGTATGCACTGTAAATACTGCACAGCAGATGTGAGGTTTGGGTCTTTTTTTAGCTTGAGCATGTAAGAAATGGGTGAATTTCAATAGTCATGGTCACATTTATGTTTTTTTTTCTTCAAAATAATGCTCACCTTTTCAAGATTCACAT
Organism: Ctenopharyngodon idella; assembly: GCF_019924925.1. Taxonomy (NCBI): domain Eukaryota; kingdom Metazoa; phylum Chordata; class Actinopteri; order Cypriniformes; family Xenocyprididae; genus Ctenopharyngodon; species Ctenopharyngodon idella. The sequence goes on along the minus strand of NC_067233.1, from coordinate 19,312,821 downwards.
CAGCTTCCAGAATATTCTTCACAAAATTCTGGGAGAATGAGGCATTTTGCTGGAGGAACGTTGAGAGAGTCTCGTTTTCACGCAGGAAGTCCTTTAGCTTGAAACCTAAGGACAAATACACCTCTTTAGAGTGTGCATGTTAAGGAATGCTTTACAAAACCAACATACAATGGATGTAGTTACAGATTTTCAGCAATTTGACCGGTCTTTCAATTTCAGCAGACCCGCCTCCCCCCATTTTGGGATTATTTTTTTGGAAACGCACCCCACTTTCCATCAATTTGCATTTACATCACATTCTTACAAAACCTCAAACTTTTGTTCTCAGTACATGCGCTCACTTGCTGAAATTTAGCACTGTTCATTCAGGTGTGGAGCCTTTGAGAGTGTTAACTACACACTCGTGTGTTCTCCTTAAATTTCATTCCTCTTTCAAAGTTCAAGTGCATGTCTGAGCAGGCCAGCTAGTGCTGTTCACCTGGGCGTGGAAAGAAACATGGACTGATTCATCGCGTGATACCACAAACAACACACAGGGAGTCTAGTTGCCTAAATTTTTAGGCATTACACTACTGTTCAAAAGTTTAGATGTTTTTTTAAAGAAATTAATACTTGTATTCAGAAAGTATTCATCAATTTCTGAAGGATCGTGTGACAGTGAAGACTGGAGTAATGGCTGCTGAAAATTCAGCTTTGCATTACAGGAATATATTACTTAAGGACAGTAGACAGTAGACACCACCTCCTCCAATCCATACGCCAGTCAAAACTGATGTGTTTGGAAAAGTGTAGCCATTCACACCTAGCTAACAACTACCTGCCATAACCCTCACCCAGAGCAGCCCAACTGTCTCCATGTCTTCCTTCTGTGCTGTTCATGGAAACAAAGACTGGAAGTGTGTCCCATCGCTAGGGAGGGGCGAAACCCCCAGGAGGTGGCAGATTCCTGAACTATTCATTTGCTTCCCCACTAATCATTCTTTTGAAAATAGGGTTAAGGGGGTAGAAATAGGGGAGTGCAATGGGGTCTGAAAAGACATGTGCAAGGACCTTCTGTAAAGTCATGGCCAATTACATCTGTAAGGCCTTTTTAGATAGGACAGGTATATGCAAGCTCAAAATGAGAAGGTCTTAAAGAGTCTAAACAAGGTGAAATCAGGATAAATTACATGTTGAAATCAGGATGCTTGGTATATGTAATGCAGGGGTTTCCAAAACCCTTAATCTAATTCTCAGACAGTTGTAACTTATGTCTGAAATTTACACTACTGTTCAAAATTTCGGGTTGACAAGACCTTTTTTCTGTTTTTGAAAGAAGTCTGAATAAAAGTATTAATTTGGTGCAAAAAAAAAAAATCATATTGACCTCAAACTGACCTTTTTTTTTTTTTGGTTATTTTTTTGCAGGTAGTGCGCAAACCGTTTAAGTGCCATCAGAACAGGCAGGTGAATATACAAGTCATACGCTCAACTAAACCCTCAATTAGCCAAAAGGAACACCATTACATTATTAATATGTCCGTTACAACTATTAGAATAATTTTTTAAGCCTGAATGTTTTAAAAAAAACATTGTAACCCATTATAAAGCTAATGTAAAGCAGCTATTTAAAGCTCTTTGTGAATCCAGTGTTACAGCTATCATAGCAAATGATCTAGGTGTGAATGGGTTTAAGCGGTAACTATAACCTAAACCCAACAAACTCGACTCTTTCATGTCTGTTGCAATTAGTTGTAATCAAAAGAGGAGAATAAAGACAGAAATGAATGAGTTCGCAGCATGCGGATGCCACGATAAGCCCCACAATGACTGGATGGCGAGTTCAAAGCATTCCTATTGTCATGCACGACAGCCTGAGACACAATAATGAAGTTTTAATTTGAACAGGTGGGCTGACATGGCTCTTTTTCTTTAAGACTCTTCTACTTTTGGAAAACAGGAAGGTGTATTATAGTTAAATTTTAGCTCAGTTTTGGATCCATTCTCTGTTTGTCTGTATGGCTCTGAAGAGAATAATTGAATGTCATCTACCAATTTCACTAACTGTTACAGATCTAAAAAATATTATTGTACTTCACTTTTATGTTAAATGCGCTCTGCAAATTGTTACTCCAGACGTTCTCTGATGGCGTCTGTACAACCTTTCCTCCATTAGGCAGAGAAATGTGATTAAAGCTCACTTAGCGTGAGAAGAGAAGTCTGTGAACAGGAAGAGAGTACACACTGCTTACCCAGCACACGCTAAGTGAATAGAGCAGGCAGTGCTAGAGGACTGGATTTTGGGATGTGTGTGCATATTTACACCCACACTAGTCCACAAACCGACTTGCCACGGCTTGTATGAAAGGCTTGATCCTTCATTCAGCCACCCACCTCCTCCTCTCCCAGTGGAAAAATTGCATTATTCCTACAAATCCTCAAAGACTGATGGGCATCAACCTTTTACTTTTATATTTACAAGGATTTACTGATAATTCGAATGAGTCGCTTTATGCTAGAAGTATTTGCTATGAACATTTTAGGCAAAAACATAGAGTTCAGCCAAAAATGAAAAACCACACATAATGTCATTGCAAACCCACATGACTTTCTTTCTCTGGTAAAACACAAAAAGGAACAAACTAAAATTTAAGTGATTTTTTTACTGAAAAAATCTTCACATAAGCTGTCGTGCTTACTGTACATCTCATTTGGTAATTTGGATACTCGAACTTGATATACGAAAAGTTTATGACATTGGTTCTTATGGGTCTCTTAACTTAAGTTTGAATATAAATGAATATGTAAGTTTTTATATAATTCAATCAGTAGAGAATGGCGCTAGCAATGCTAAGGTTATGGGTTCAGTTCCCAGGAAAAGACAGCTCAGACATTTGATGTTTGGAATGACAAGAGGATGATAACAGAATTTTAATTTTCAGGTGAGCTATTTCTTTAAAAAAAAAAGTGAAAATGTTTTCACTCTAGGCCTCTGTACTGTACTCACCAGCTGTGTTATTTTGCATGATTTTTACTGCACTGATAAGCTCCTTGAATCCATCTAAGCTGTTGTCATTTTGACTGTAAAGTAAGATCTTCTTGGCATCAGAAAACAGGCGTGAGATTCTAAAAAAGAAAGCAGAATTATTTCCAAATTGCACTCAGTGTCTTACATTACATATAATAGGCCACATTAGAGCTGACAACTGTGTTATTTCAAAATCTTCAGCTGTAGGCAACAACTTACATGGAATCATTGAAGTTCCCAACGACTCCCGGAGATTCCCCAGGGGTTGGGTGTCGGAAACACGGATTGTTGGCATTGCAGACAATGCCCTGGATCCAGGGCAGGGTGCCTGCTGAGGGCATGGCTTTGTTTGGAAAGTGACCTGTAACAAATAAAGGGAGACAAAATTAACTACCTCATTGAAGAGGGTTGAAAAGAGTTTCCACATTAAGGCCTTCTTGGAGAGCAGAAGAGAAGAAAGTGTACACGATAAAACCAGCATAATCAAGACACTGACATAGATGGATGATATCAGAAAAAGTTGCGAAAAAAGTATACTTCTGGGGGTGGAGGCTTCTAGATAGTGCATGATACGCTATCAGATTGACATCCAACGGCATGGACATGATGTGCTGGATGAGATTTTCATTATTTCTACCTCTTAGAGCTGCAGCCCATCCCCATATACAGCACAGATAATGGATGTGTACCCTTAGACTGCCTTATCTTCCCACAGACCTAAAAACATCAGCTAACATCTGACTCTCCATCCCTGGAAGAAGCGTACTCTACGAAGGGGCCTTATCGAGTTATTACCTAAGCGGTATATGTGACCTATGCCCACCCCCACCCCCACACACACACCAGAGGTTCACTGTTATTTCTATAATGAGTCAAATATGTAGGACTGCTATCAGTCAACCTTAAGACTGCCAGCTGCTCCATTGCTGAGCACAGCAAAGATAAGATAATACTTAAAGCATGAAGTAATCAATTCAGGAACCATTAGTTCAATTCCATATATTTATTTTATTTTAAATTATTTTAAAACTGCGTGAAACTGATGAAAACCAATCCAAGAAATATCTGGATCATACTTAAACTAAACTAAAAAAATAAGAAGTTATATTTTGGAAATTAAGGATATGAAGCCTATTTTTGAGAACATTCGTTCCTAAACATCAAGCACATTTCTTATTACAGTAATGCAAAAAAAATTGTATTAACTAACATGAACTAACCATGAGCAATACATTTGTTACTGTATTTACTAATCTTCGTTAATGTTAGTTAATGAAAATACAGTTGTTCATTGCTTGTTCATGTTACTTCACAGTGCATTAACTAATGTTAACAAGATTTTAATAATGTATTAGTAAATGTTGAAATTAACATTAACAAAGATTAATAAATGCTGTATAAGTGCAGTTCATTATTAGTTCATGTTAACTAATGTAGTTAACTAATGTTAACTAATGAACCTTATTGTAAAGTTACCAAAATTAGTTTTAAAAAAGTATTTTTTTTAATATATCCTGGACTGGTAGTATTTGTTGTATGACTTTTAATTTACTTTTACTTTTAATTTGAAATTAAAATATTCATGCATTACAGTATTTTACAGAATGTGCTTAATTGTCATAAAAATATGACAATACAAAAAAAAAATAATAATAATCTTTTATCTTTTGATTTTGAGGTGAAATATTTCTTGGGATTCATTCATCCACATAATTTATGTGTTTACAGCTTAAGGGACTTAATATTGCTGGTTTTGAAGTCCTAATATTGATTATTATAAACATGATGGACATTGTTCTCTGTGTCCATTTAATCACTTCAGCAAGCGGGGTTGCAACATGCCTGTACTCACAAATGACAAATCTATTCGTCCATCACCACACAAATCCAGACTTTAGGAGAAGTGAAATTATGCTCAGTACCTCCTGTTTCCTGTCTAAACCAAAGCGGCAGCACACAGACACATTTGGACGTCAACAAGATCTCATGACCAAGGCTCACAATTCCACAAAGAAGAACAGAGAGTTCACAATCTCACAAAATCATATTCATTACGATACTACATTTAATGTAGTACGTCTTTTCAAAGGCCACTATAGTCAGGCATTGTGCTTTGAATTCATGACTAGTTTACATCCTGGAATGAGTAGCATTACTCAGGGCATGGTGACATTTCTTATATATAAAACTGTGCTAATGAGATTAGAAAGGCAATCAGGCACAATAAAAGCTCATGTGCTATTAAACAAGACATAATAACACACTGAATAAAACAGCTAATAAATGCAATCATCAATGTCATTGTACTATATCAAATAACAGCTAATAATAAAATGTTAAACATTTTGTGCTTGTTTATGTTCTCTAAAATGTGCAAATGGTAGTCATTTTGTCTATAGGGCCCTATTTAAATCCCAGCATGCTCCTGATAGGATCACCCTATCTTTCTACACATCATCTGTGAATAACAGAAGACAAATTACTCTAGATATCAGTGAGAACTCATAAACACCCTGCGAGCTTGACACATCTGATAATAATGCGCCATAAAGAATCATGCAATGAAACAAAACGTGCATTTTTACCCCTGCGTGCACCATGTATTTAGGTTATGTAATGCAATTAATATGCACGTTGAACTGCAAAAGCTGTTTTCCGTGCAACACGTGGAAGCCATTTAGTTTTCCAATGCCAATTTAATGTTACAAAACCAGATAAATGCTGCATTGTGTAGACACAGCACAACCACATCAAAATGCTTTTATCTCTTTTCACAGGTTAAAAAGTACACAACTGTGGAGTATACTTACATTCATGTTGTTCGTAAGGTGGGTAATTCAACCTCACGGCGATCAGGATGAAGAAAATAAAGAGAGGCCACACAATCTCCGTCAGCAGCTGGAGCTGCACAAGTCAAACACATGAGAACAAAACAGTCAGCGTTTTCTATGAAGTGCAGACACTAAAGACAAAACATGACTTATAGAGCTCTCAGGAAAAAAGCTCTCAGTCTCCAATGTCTAAAGTAAAGGCTTCTGGTGAGTAATGTCATCAAGGGCAGGTTTTTATTAACAACATTTATTATTAATACATGACAGTAGATCGATCAGACTCTCCAGATATAGCACTACAGAAGAGAGGAAACATCCACAAGGAACATGGCATGTCTACATCGACCCAGTGGGGAATGAAAGTCATCTGACCACTCTTTCTCCATTTTTTGGAGGGTAATGGGTAAGGGTAATGCTTAGTTATTTTAAACAATAAGGTAAATGCATCAGTATCCGACTGTTTCAAACCATTAAACTATAGAAAAGTCAATTAAGCACTGTATTTTTCATGTAAGTCTTCAGATATAAAACGTATCCGGTTCCACCATGGTTGTTTGGACATAGTACTATGGACAACCATGTTTTAAGACATGTACCGTGGTAGTACCATGGTAATCTTGCACTTAAATATTTTTATTTGGAATTTCACAAAATAAATTCCTTTGTAATTACAATATTCTTCAAAGTACCTTGTGAAAATACCAATTTCAGTACTATGTTATATATCAAAATACCATGGTATGGTACAGCCACAGTGGTGTTCTATATAGAACCCTAGGTTTCTTAACTCAGTTTTCAAGAACACTTTATGCCAAAAAGGTTCTATATAAGGAAAAATGTCTGAAATTATTGCGTAATACTTTCATGTTTAAAGGGTTATTTCAATTTTTACTAGAGACTGTAGAGTATGTTTACAAGCTGTTTAATAAAATTAGAATAAAAAAAAAAAAAAACAATTAAAACAAAATGAATTCATTAAAATAAAATCCATAAAATGATCCCATGATGGGATCCCCGTAAAAGGCTCTATATATGAAATGCTTTTAAGGTATATAGAACCTTTTCTTCTAAGAGTACACAGTATGTTTTGAAATGGTTTAAAGAGTAAAATACCCTATTTTGAGGAGATTGAGATTTAAATTCTGTCTCTCTATATCTGCATCACTTTTAGGAGAGTTTGCTTTGGCCTGAGAATCATTATGTAGCAGCATTCTGTATTTAAATGATGTTACAATAACCGATGAAACATCTTCACATTATATATCTTTCCAGAAATTAAGAGCTGATTGAATTTTAAATCTAAAGTGACTGAAACAATCTTTAGTGACAATTTTGACCTCTAATAGCAGCATGATTTTAAATGAATCATAACTGTTACAAATTTTACTTAATTTGTAAGTAAACTATATTCCTAAAACATAATGTGTAACATGTTATGCATGAAATGATATTTGTATTTAAATAAATGTTATTCTTGTTAGTAATAGCAGACTAAAAGACAATTGAGAAAACCAGAAAGATGTATACAAAATAAATCTGTTGTCCTCACCGTTTGTCTTCTTCTATAGGTGAAGTTCTTCCACAGCAGCAGACCCAGCTGAGTGGAGATAGACATCTTCACTCGGGTCCTTCTTCACTCTCAGCTCTCAACTGCAATGACAACGCAGGCACACAGAGTGAAAAAGGCATCCAGCAGCGAACAACAGAGCAGCTCAAAAGTCCAGGACAAAGTGCAGCCCTCCTATCTGACTCTCTGCTGCTCGCTCACGTCTTCCCTTTTCATCTCTCCTCTCATGCCCTGTTTTAGGAAAGGCCAGCCTTTTCTTTTTCCCATAATTCCTGGAAGTGGTAGACCTTGTAGTGTCAGAGAATCATCAAGCAAGGAATTTCACAGGCCATTAGGGTCTCTGGGGTAGGTAGGTAGCTTCACTCCTAATGGCCACGTTTGATCAAAGAGCTTCATTTAAAATGCACAGATTTGCTGGAGGTCAGGGAGAGAATCAGTGGCCTTGCTCTATGCTAATGATGCTATTCAAATGCGAAAAGGGTCTAGACATTCTTGAGTGATCTTCATCTAATGCTTGCATTGTTTTAACAGTCTGTATCCTTTCAGTGATCTAATCAGCTAACCCGAAAACAGAAATGATCAGGTTTGTGTCAGATGAGCTAGAATGGAAACAAAACTTAACCCTGTAAAGCCTTTTCAAAAGAGTTGAGTATCATATTTGATTTGAAAAATTACAAATGAGATCTCTTAAATATCTCACTTCTTTCTTCTACACAGCAATGAGATATATTAGACTCTCACAAGACAAATCAGACAATTCCCATCAAATTTTCTTTGAGATCAAATGATCTGACCTGCTATCCACATTAATTTTATGGCTCTATGCAACAATTGACACATTTTTATCTATTTTCATCTCTTGTAAGGAGTTAAAGGAGAGGCATTTAAGAAATTGTTACCCACAATTTTAGTACTGATGCAAAACGCAAGGCTATTGCTAAAATTCACAAAGTGCAAAACAAAATGAATCACAGTGGCCAGGACAATGTATGATGGCCCTTCCAAACCCCAGTACATGTCACTCGTTCATTCTATATCATGCGCAGATCAGGAAGGAACATGACTGTGCTTATGACAAATACAAACAGCTACAGTATCTATGTTTTTTATATATAAATAATTCTTGTCATCAACTATAATTACAGGTGTTTCCCATAATCTTAAGATCAGATCCCAGTGAAATGCTTGAGGCTGCATGTTCTAAGAATTCAGACTTCATTCCTTTTCTTTCTCAGGCAGTTGCACATATTATGTCTTTCACCATTACAGATGCAGATGGTAAAAGCTGCACGAAATGTTTTAATTTTTACAACATCATCTCTATATTTCCACCTATTTAGTTTGTCACAGTAAGTTCTGTTATTTCTACTTGATTGTATACATGTTTTTGTGGGTAAATCAGAACTTATACTGCAGGTTGTGAATTTGTTATTACTGATTTTTCTTAATATTTATAAGGCACTTAAACTTTACTGTGTAGTTTTTTTTTTTTTACACACTGAGACCTGAATGGTCCATGTACTTTCTAATTTGTTTTCTCGTTTTAGTCTTCAAAACGGGAAAACTAAGAAACCGTTCCTTTATTCCGCCCTTCTCATAAACATAAATAAACTAATTTCATGTTTTTTTCATATTTTAATTTTTGTTTATATCACGCTTTGTTCTAATTTACCAAATGAAAAAAAAAAAAAAAATGGATAATGAAGAGTATTTTAATGCCATCTATCACTGTCAGAAAAAAAATTGTCCCCTCAAATTGATTTTCTTGGGTATTTTTACCTAGGATTTTTTTCCTAACCTTATTAAATATGTATGTCATCTTTAATGTTAAATTCTTAATTTTAGTCGGTTAAATTAGAATTATGACACTATAAGCTGTTACCAATTAAATCACTATCAACCAAAGCCATCTTTGCACTGCAAAGGTATGTGGCAAATAAACTGCATCTGAAGTTGCTTTTAGATGTATTTATACAGTTTAAAGTTGCTAAGAGGGCAGTAAATGCATTTACACAGCAATTGCATAATGTAATGAGCTTGATAACGTTTGAATAGAGAAAAATTAAATGAATGACAAAATGAAACAATACTTGGATTATGACAAGTCACTGTGTTAATGAATGAGTTATTCAACCGATTCGCTCAAAAATGCTGATTAATTCAGGAATAAAAATCAAGTGGCTGTCTATATGGGTCCTTGGCTGTGTCCGAAATGGCCCCCTATACCCTCATTTACTATTCCCTACATTGGGCCACTAAAATAGTTCACTTGAGGGAGTGAATGAAAACAAGTGAGCGAATTCGGACACTGAGTGTGCAGGAAGGGCATAGTTTGTGCTTGCTGTTTAATAATTATTTGAAACTTAGCAAACTGGCAGCTCCAGTAGTAAGATGAAAAGATTTATCTTGATCTCTGTCTTTGAAACAATGTATAAACCTTAATTAAACTTGATTAAATTAAATGTAATAATCAATTAAAAAAGGAATTTATACCTGTACGATATTATGCTGTAGCCACACTGGACCAGCGATTTGGAAAATGGATGGATGATTCAACTGCGAGCACCATCTTCAGGTCAGATGCGGGAATTAATTCGGCACGCAACTCTCACATTGCATTATGGGTATTTTCTAGCCATTGAGCATACATTGGTTGTACACTCGTTATTGAGGTGCATTGTGGGATTGAATGAGTGCACTTGATAACGTCCAGTATGAGCCCTGTATCAAAAATGGCACACTTCATATGCACTTTCGGTCTTGTGGACTTACAATGGATGCTGCATGCGTATGTCCATTACGTCCATGAGACTGTAGGGTGTCCCATTTTTCATTTTAGGTCACCTTTGCGGTCGTTATGCGCCCTCAATGCACACTTTTGCCGAACCCGCACTGAAGGGAGCTCCACAGCAGACTTCTTCCTGACAGTCAAAGCAGCGTTACGTCACAAAAGTGCGGACTCGTAGGAAGACCGCGAGTGTTTAGGGTGCCATTTGGGACAGGGCCATGGTTTCGGACACCACTACAAATGGCTGTTCCCTAAAATACTGCCATATTATACTGCCGTGTTCTAATAGTGCCTGGACACAGCCATTGAATCATTCACTCAACCAATTCTTTCAAAGACATGGATTCATTCAGGAATTAAACACCACCACTGATCTATATAGATCTGATTTATATAGATCAGTGAACACTCTGTGCGTCAATGCTGCGGGTCAGTCGCACAATGGTTCTGTGACTTTGTTTTGGAAGTTTAGCTGGCAGAGAAAATAAGACACACTGTTTTGAGTGACATCAATTAATACTCAATATTAAACTCAGCGTATTGCCTAAAACAGAAGTTATGACTGCCTTATTGACACTTGATAGGCTACTAGTCTGGGCTTCAATACAATGTAAATGCATTTGCTTCTCGCTGTTCTGTGCGTTGTGCAGCTTTGCCACACTAATTTTGAGAGCTGGCCAGCTAAATAAAACAGGTGGTGTGCCAAATAAGTAGACTAATGGGTAATGTGGGAGCAGATGCGAGGTGCATGCATATTTTTGAAATAAACACCTATAATAGTGTATTTCTCTGGCACGCGTAATTAGTGAACCTATGTCAACACAGAAGAAAGCCCTTTATAGGCTCTGCCCCGGTATGGTTTGTGTCATGTCATTAGTCTGGTTATTTGATGAGAAAGAGATGAAATGTAGTTGCAATAAATGCTTTAAGAATCAGTACAGTGGATGACTATTATTCTGTTACGCGAAAGTGAGAAAGAACTGATGACAGCGCGGTTTGATGTTTGGTTGACCAACCAGTGGAAAGGGGCGTTTAATTCCAGCTCACAGATCGAATATTCAAGATGTTTATTCATTTTGTACTTATTGTTTTTCCATTTGGTGAATTAGAACAAACTGTGATGAAAACAAAAATAAAAACATGAAAAAAAAAATCCACATGAGATTAGTTTTTTATGTTCATGAGCAGCGTTGGTCTCGTTATTCAAAAAATTTAATTTATTACTCATTACCAGTTACTCCTTTCAAAAGTAATATTATTACTTTAGTTATTACGTTCTGGCAACAGTAATTAGTTACACTACTTAGTTATATTACTTTTCCTTCATGTCCCACAGAAGTTGTTGAAATTGCATATCTTCCCCATAAAATTCTTCTGAAATGTTACAACATATTTCTGCCTCATCTTTCGACCAAAATCCACATTGGATCGCAGTCAGAAGTTATTACAAACACTCAATGGTGATTGATAGTGACTTTTAAGTAAATGTGTTGTATTAATCTCATTAATGTAGCTTGAAGCTAACTGTAACTATAATTTACCCATGTATGATTTTGTATTTAATGTATTTAATGATGTATTTTATCAAAAGAAATCGCATAAGTTCATAAGAAAAGGTTTCATTTTCCAAAAAGATTTTAGTAATATAATTTATATGGGGATCAGAAGGATTTGGGTGGGCAAGCCATGTAATGCCAGAGTAAAGTAATGTCACAGCTTACATAATGCCACAGCTTACACCATGGTGTTCAGATCATCCTTTCTCCTGACAAAATCAATGTAATGGCAAAATTTCCATTAGCTGAATGTAAGCTTTTCCATATTCCAAGATTGCCTGCTGCACTGGTGACTTTATGTGCCTGTGTAAATCGTCAAAATTATGAAAATATATCTAGGAATTATTGGATTGTTGGATTTCAAATCAGTAAAAGTTGAGGCATCAAAAGTAACTAAGTAACGAGCTGTTTTATGGATGGTAACTGTACAACTGTACTATTACTGAAATATTATTAGTAATTGGTTATACTACTAGTTACTGCAAAAAGTAATATTATTACTGTAACTAGTTACTGCCCAACACTGTTCATTAGAATATGTGATAAATGAACGGTTTCTTCGTTTTTAAGTTTTGAAGACAAAAACGAGAAAACAAATTGTCCGAATGTTCCCGAACCCTGAACCTTTGTCTGTCTAATTCACTTTTCTGCTGTTCTCAAGTAACACTTCTGATCTTTCTGTCCACTGCTAAAGAACCACAGGTTGTCACAAAATTGCTATTTTCTGTTATTTTTGTTTTTAAAAAAACAACGTCAGGTAATGTTTCTGAAGCTTGTTATGCGGTTAAATATCAAGTGCGTGTCGCACAATTTCATTTGAAGCATTACTTCGATGTAAAAAATAAATAAATAAAAAAAATACTTGTGCCAGTGGACTGAACTTTCATTCAACCATTTCCTTTGACAACTTTTATTCTCTCTTCATAAATAGCTACTAAAATGTTCTTATAGCTCTAGTGTTTGTATTGTTTTCAATACGCCACCTAAAACGTTGCGTTTGCGTTCATTCTGTACAAAACATAACGTTGTTAAAGAAAACGAAGTATAAATGTATCTTACCCAGACACAGCTGAAGATCTTTGATGGACATTCGCTGTAATCCCTATGAATCAGATGTATATTCGTCCCTCTGGAGTCTGACGCCGGTGGTGCTCGTGTGAAGAAGCATCTGAAGATTTTAAAGTGGTTTTATAGCGCATCCGCTCTGAGCGCCGGGGTTACTGTCGGTCATCCAGTGTACTGCACATTTAACTGGGTCTGGATCAACACGTGGAGCATAAAAACAGCTCTTAAACTGCGTAACTGCAAACATCTGCTGACGAATGAATGCCATGAAAACAATGTGGGGGAAACATGCTTTTTCTACTGGTGTTTGGGAAACTATGATATTTTGTTTGCTTTTTAATGGCCAGAATCCTATTTGAAAGATTTAATATTCAAAGTACATATGATAACAGATGATGACAAAGTATTTATATGCAGTCTCATGGTCTTGAATGCAGGCAGAACACTTGGCACATTCCCTTTCCCTTTTCACTTCAATGAGTTCTTTTTGGATATGGTTGATGTGATATTCACTAGAAAGTCTTTGGGGATGACATGTCTTTCTAAATTTCTATGCTCTATTATCTATCATCTTCTAGCTATCATATTCTCTCAGTACACAAGAATGTAAATAAAACTGTATAATAGCCTAAATGACGTCAGACTAGACCAGAATACGATGTATTGACCTATTTGACACTTATTATTATTGAGCTTATGTTCTTAATCCTTTAATCCTTATCAGGGATCTATTTTCCATAAACCAGTTAAGTAAACTCAGCTCTCCAGGTACAAACTAAGCACAATCTTGTGCCATGCCATATGCCAAGCTGCATTTGGGGATTGTTATGGTGTTGCAATACAGATTCAACTGACATTGTGAAAGCTAGTGAAATTCTGGAAAATCCTGGCCTTGTTCTCAAGCCAGATAAGGTATTATAGCATTGTGAGAAACACAAACACTGAGTCACCTTAATTCCTGTAATAATACAGAACTCAGTATCCAAATGTATCCATATACATTCCATTGATATCTGCAGGGAAAGTGTTTTTAGTATTTCATAATACTACCAGAACAAAACAGACTATATTAAATTTACTCATGACAACACAGAATGATGCCATGCAACCCGTGCTGTATATTCCAAGTGTTCTGGGGCTATATGATAGGGTTTAGTGAAAAACAAACCAAAATATAATGTATTATTAAACAAAATTCTTGACCTTGGCCATTGGTCTTCTGTGCACGGCTGCATGACGTGCGCGTTCTTGAGATTCTATTAGCGCTGCACAGTTCACTCCGTGAAAGTTGTGAGAAATCAACATTAACAAAAACATGAAATGGAATACAACTCATATACCTTCTTCTCTGAGAAGGTATATGAAGGTATATATATCCGTTGTGTTTGACGTAAAAAGAAGTTATCACGGCTACATCTGTCAACAGTCATTCTGACTGTCATCAGTTCGGTGATATTTGACTCAGTGAAGAATGTACATGGACACTTCTTTTGGGATTTTTAGACGTTTTTGTTAATCTCGATTTCTCACAGCTTGTGTGCTTTTTCTGGGTGAAAGAGAGTGAACTGTGGCACTAATAGAGTCTCATGAATGCGCACATCATGCAGAGAAGACCAGCGGCCAAGGTCAATAATTTTGTTAAATTTTATTACATTTTGGTTGGTTTTTCACTAAACCCTGTATGGTATACAATTTTATGGTGAACTATCCCTTTAAATAACCTGTGTGTGATCTCACTATCTGGAGGAAGGGTCAGCTGATATTACCACTTCATGTATTGCATCTGCTGCAGTACAGCTGTTGGCACGTAGAGCCCACTACTGCCAGCTCCTCTACTACGGGAAGTTGTGAAATATTTCTGACATTTTTATTAGAGGACGGTGATGAAATAATGGAATACATCCTTCAGAATCTCAGGAAACATTCAGTATGTTCTACACAATCTAATTATTTGTGAAGTTTACTAGCGATTGCTGAGTGAAAATTGTTTCAAAGTATGTAAATGCAACACCAACATTTTTTCAGTGTGCATTTGAACGTTTGAAATCAGATTTTTTTTGGTAAATACACCCATGCCATAGTGATTATAAAACAAATTTATACATTTGTTTTATTATTATTGCACCTGATTAATCATACAAATTCTGAAGTTTCCTATACGTTGCTCTCAAGAGGTTGGCATTCCGATTCTTTTCTCTGTAAAGTGTGTCCTGCGTGGGAAATACCTGCCACCTTCGGCATGCTCTCGCACTGTTTCACGTCTGTTTCAGGCTGATGCTTTCTAGATAAAGAAACATAGAATGCTAGATGCAGAGAGCTGGAATAGTATGAAACACAAATATCATTATTCTTTGTCAAAAATAGAGTAAAGGCTCTTGTGGAACAATAATAACACCTAAGCTGAGATTGGACTGATAAATAAGCCAAACAGTGCTGACTAAGGAAGTGTATGACTGACACGTCAATGCTGTTTCACCACATTTAAGGGGAAAGTTCAAGCTACATGGGTTTAAGGAGAAATAGGCCTGTTTTTTTTTTTTTTATAAAAGCAAAGCAAAACAGTCTCCTACAGATGTTGCTGAGACTTCAAAATCTCTTCTAAAAATGTTTAATTGCTTGATAATACAGATGAGACATTCTCTTAAACTGCTGAAGATTGCACATAAACATGAAGTAGGAAAGCAAATTGAATGTTCCACCCAGCTGTGAGAGATAATTTTGGTTATACCCCTTGTATTTACAGTGCCACGCACGTAGAGAAAGAGATTATAATAACTTCACATACTGACATTGACTAAGTACCAGAAATATAAATAATGAATTTTAAAAAAGTAATGACTAAGCTGTGGAAACTGAGGTTTAAGAATACTCTGAGTTGTATTATTTTATAATGTAATATACTTATGATATACAATACAGGGGGTCCAAAAGTCTGAGATCACACTGAAATTTTAGAAAATCTAAAAAAAAAAAAAAAAAAAAAAAAAAACAGAATACATTATTTTATTTTTTCACATTTTTTTTTAGAAACTTAATCATAATAATAATAATAATGCATTTTATTTATTTAAGGCGTCTTTTAAATCACTCACGGTCACCATACATCAAGAACAAGAAGTAGCAATAATAACAATGTCGAAGTAATAAATAACAATAAATAAATTACAACAGTGTTTTACAATTACAAACATGACAACTGTAAAAATGACAAAAAACAAAAGTGCAAGATTTGAGCACATACAGTAATCATGAAGAATAAGCTATCGTGAATAAGTGAGTTTTGATTTTGACTTTAAATTGGGATAATGAGTCTGAATTACGGATGTTAACTGGCAGAGAGTTCCAAAGGCATGGAGCAGCACTGCTAAAGGCCCTATGGCCCATGGTGGTTAGACGAGCAGAGGATGTATAGAGGAGATCCAATGAGGGGGAGCGGAGAGTTCGAGAAGGGGTGTAGGGCTGTAAGAGATCTGAAAGGTAAGGTGGAGCGAGGTTATGAAGAGATTTGTAAGTGAGGAGGAGAATTTTGAATTCAATGCAGAATTTGATATGAAGCCAATGAAGCTGTTGAAGGGATGGGGTAGTAATATGTTGTATATATGGAGTCCGGGTTATGATACGAGCAACAGAATTCTGAATCAGCAGGAGTTTATGAAGAAGCATGTGTGGTAAACCTAGTTACAATAGTCAATGCAACAGGTGACAAGCGAGTGAACAAGAATAGCAGTACTTTTCGTGGTGAGCTAATGGATGGAGGCAAGCCATATTACGAAGATGAAAATAGACCTGGTTATGCTATTAATGTGGGCTTCAAATGAAAGAGTGCTGTCTAAGATGACCCCCAAGTTCCTAACCTGCAGGAAGGAAAAAACTGAGGAACCATCAATGGATAATGAAAAATTGCAGGACCTAGAAAGAATATAGTTAGTGCCTATAAGCAGTACTTCAGTCTTACTGCCATTAAGTTTAAGAAAGCTGGCAGAAAACCAAACTTTTATTTCATGAAGACAGTTGGTAAGACAGGCAGGTGGATAAATGGAATCAGGATTTGTAGATACATAGAGTTGTGTATCATCAGCGTAACTGGAATTTAATACCAAATTTAGAGAAGATATTACCAAGTGGGAGAAGGTAAATTAGGAACAATAGGGGACCTAAGACAGAACCTTGGGGGACACCACAGCTAACAGAAAAAGGTTGGGATTTAAATTTTTTTAGTTGTACAAACTGTGTAGGGTTAGAAAGCTATGAAGTGAACCAGGCAAAAGGAATACCAGTGATACCAATAGCGGATAAACGGTTCAACAAAATATTGTGTGAAATGGTGTCGAAAGCTGCACTCAAATCAAGCAAACCAAGAACAGATAAGGACCTGCCATCCGCAGCCATTAACAGATCATTAGTTACTCTCTCTAAGGCGGTTTCCATACTATGTTTAGAACGAAACCCTGGCTGAAAACACTCATATAAGTTATTGTTACTAAGGTGAGCATGGATGTGTGCTGCTACTGCTTTTTCAAGAATATTGGAAGGAAGATTTGAAATGGGATGGAAGTTATCTAGATTGTTAGGGTCTGCACCACGTAAGAAACTATTGTAACTAGTTTCTTAAGAATTGGGGTTATAGCAGCTATTTTAAAAGATGGTGGAACAATGCCGGAGCTAAGAGAGGTGTGAATAATATGAGTTATAAGAGAAGAAAGAGAAGGAAAACAGGCTTTTACCAGATGAGTTGGTATAGGATAAAGTAAACATGTGGAAGAATTAGATTTGTAATTGAGATGACAAAGTTCTAGTTCAGATGGCAAGGCAAAAGAAGAAAGGAGAGTGAGGGGGAATCAGTTGTATCACACTGTGTCACACTGTATGGTGAACTACATAGAGTATGTATTAGACTTTTTAGCATCATTACTCCAGTCTTCAGTGTCACATGATCCTTCAGAAATCATTCTAATATCCTGATTTACTGCTCAAGAAACATTCTTATTATTATCAATGCTCAAAGCAGTTGTGCTGATTAATATCTAAATAAATATAAAACTTAATTACCTCAAACTTTTGAACGGTAATGTATGATAAATCTAAAATATAATGATACATGTTAAAATTATATACCTGGCTATTCTTACAGGTATTGTTGTGAAAAGCAATCCAGTAGAAATGGTCCGTTTTGATTCCTACTATATTTGTTGTGTCTGAGCTCCCTCTAGTGGACAGATACATTAAAGCGCTGTCAGTTTTGACAACAAAATCACTTGTTGTTTACAGTAATCTGGGAGGATTTTTTCTCCCCTCTTTCCTTCTCTTTTTCTCCCTATCTCTCTCTGTGACACACGCGCGCACACAATAACTCACTATGTTCACTCTCTCCCTGGTACTACAGAGAACAATGGAACAATGCAGCTGTTCTGTGGTCCAGGCTGGCGTCTCTGAGCTGAGACTCTACCCCTCACAGACAGAGCGCTGTGATGCTGCACACCGCGCAAGATGAGCGAGGTGAGACGGTCAACATCCAGCTCCTATCGGCCGAAGTCCAGCTGGATAAAGGTGGGACATTGTTGTGATATATTTTACGTGATTGACGAGTTTAGAACAGGCAAAAAAAAAAAAAAAAAAAAAAAAAATGCGACTTCTAAGATTAAATAGAGCATCGAGAAATTATTTTTCTGTTTTGGGTTCGTTTATTCTAGAAGGAAGGTCTGTCTTATACAAGGCGATACAAATAGTATCATAATAATTATTAAACCTGTCACAATAATTTCTGTAATTTCTACTCGATTTTACGGGATTTCTCAATCAGTATTTAAACTCAAAGTGGTCAAAAAGTGTAATAAACTTTCAAAGCATGTTGTGACTTGCACCACTTTTATTTAATTTAGAAATTGAGGCAGCGATTAAAGTGTTGGGAAGTTTATATAAAATATTATTAAAAGTTTATTTAGTAATTATAGTACTGTTTACTGGTGTTCAAAGCCAAAATTGTGATAGGCAGATAATCTCATATGAAGAGTTTGGGTGGGAATAGAGTGCCTGTGTAAATGATTGTGTGTTAGTGTAGTTTTTACAGTGACTAGCACAGTGAGAGGCAGCAGTGACGCAGATTCCCAACTGGGTGGTGACTATGACCATATGGACTGACGTTTGTGTTTTGTGCTGCTCATAGTGGTCAAGCATCAGTGACCTTTTGCTCCTGTTTTTATAGCAATCTGTATGCATCGAGGTCTGCTTGGGGTCGAAGTCATCTTTTTTTTTATTACTCTCAGCCAAAGAGAAATATTTATATCACCAGAAGATATTAATGCTTATGATGTATATATATATATATATTTTTATGAAACTAGAAACTTTATATGCTTTATATGCGTTATTGTTATGCTACAAATGTAAAACTGTTGTAGCCCCAACTATGTTATAAAACACTGTTTTTTATTTTATTTTATTTAAGAATTACAGTAGTTCCCACACTTTTTTAGTTCCCAGACAGTAAATCTTTCCGTGTTTTAAAAATAAAAGGATATTTGAGGCCCCATTTGGGAGTGTCAGATTGCAACACACTGGCTCAAACCTCTGGAAAACCTCTCAACATTCTTTCCAAATGGACAGTTTTTTGAGGAACGTACAAAAATTAAACCCATACATTCTTTCAAGACTCTCAATGGTTCCTCCAGTGACGTCATTCGAAAGCACTTGGAATATGTAATGACGTTCCTATACACAATAGGTTATTTGTGGCTTTTTCAAAAGTGTGTAGAGATTCTCCAAAACATTCCATTGTGACAATCTGAGGAATCACAAATTTTTACTAATGACTTTTCCACTTGTTTGTGATTACTGAAAAAATGTTTTTCAAAATGATGATGATTCTGCCGAACACAAAAGAAGATATAGTATTTTAAAGAATGTCGGTAACCTAACAGTTGATGGGCCCCATTGTCTTCCATAGTATTTTTTTCCCCAAAATATGTAAGTCAATGGGGCCATTCAACTGTTTGGGTACCGACATTCTTCAAAATACTGTATCTTCTATTGTGTTCAGCAGAAGAAATACATTTATACAGGTTTGGAACAACTTGAGGGTGAGTAAATGATCACAGAATTTTCATTTTTGGGTGAACTATCCCTTTAAGGTCAGAAATGTTGGCATACAGTTTGAGTTTTGAGAATCTTTTATTATTATTTCTTAAAAATAAGCAGTGTAACTTTTAAAATATGATTATTATGTTAATAACACAACATTAAATAAAACAATATTAATAAAATGCAATTAAAACCATTTAAAAGCTTTTTTAAACTAGCTTTATTATAGACACAAATTCCCGAATGAAACCAGAACGGTTTAAACTTCCCGGGTTCCTCCAACATCCCTACATTCAGCGCGAGTTCCGCCTCATCCAGCTCGTGCTGTGAATGGACGGCTGCCGTTCTTTTCCGGCTACACCTGCTCAACCCACCAGGAAGTGCTGGGCGATAAATCCTAAAGTAATAATCCCTTTTACCTGGAGCGAGAGGAGCGAACAAACACTATTATGCAGTGTATCCGGGGAAAGCCCTCCGATTAGATTCATGTGATCGACGCGCGCGATTAATGCAGGGTAAAAAACACACCGTCAACTCCCTGCAAGTTGGGGTTATTGTTTTCCTGCGGTGTAGCGTTTAGTTTTTTTGCGGTCCAAACCTCCCTCCGGCAATGGGATGCTGTGAAAGCGCAGAGGTAAGCGATGCTGCCCGCGACAATACGTGATACAGCGTATCGAATCTCGAGTGGATGTGTTGATACATTGTTACATTGTCGCGCGCGCTGTGATACATTGTTTCACGGCTGATCGCCTTTGACGGGCCAGTGAAGTACTGTACTGTCTCTTACGCTGCATGTAATCCTATTATTATGTCCTATGCGGCCGCGCATAGCGATGAATGCATTTGACCATGACAGTTATATGATGATTTCGCCTGTGCATCAAAAGACTAACCGTTAGCCCTTTGTCTTTTTTTTGCAACACACTGATGATCATCATAACACTGTGTAGTGTATTAGTAAACATTTTTACAGGGACTGCTGTCTTTTACAACACACTGGTTACACAAAGGATGCTACTTATAATTGGATATATTGTGGTTGATGCTTGTTTTGTGAAATTGTTTTTTGAAAATGTATGTTTTGACAGGTTACATTTGTAACATTTGTTACATTTATATGAAATTACTAATTAACATTTGCAGCATGTTAACTAGTTATGTAAAGAAGAGATTGACTGATGTCATTTTTTATCGTACATTTTATGTTCAAATGTTTCTTCAATACAGATTTTATTCATTGTTCTATTATTGTTTTTTGATACCATAATAAATGTATATTACTCATGTGTATTGTGGCAGGCTGCCATAAATAAATCAGTGTATGGGAAACACTGAACTTGATTATCAGTTTATTTTTTAATGTGAAGCCATTTTATTTGAATCAAATGATACAATTTTTTTTAGCATGACTGAACATGAGTCACTGTGTTTTTGTACTGCAGAGGACAAAAAGAGAATGGAAACCTTTGGAGGACCGAAGCTGCACGGATCTGCCATGGTTCCTGTTATTTACATTGTTCCTTGTGGGAATGGTAAGTCAATAATTCATTTTATTCATAATTTATATACAATATTCTGTCATTCTGATATACTACTTCATGATTTACTACTTGTGATTTTTATAGTTCTGGGGTGCGTTTCCCAATAGTATTGTTAGCAAACTATGGTCGCAAGATCCGTTGTTATCAGCATAGTTCAACAAGTCTGTGTTTCCCAAAACCATAGTTCCAACGAACATTTGTAAACGGCATCACTGTTGTGTGGCTGGAACGACATCTCGACCTGTGGTTAGAAGCATTTATTAAGAGCATTTATTAAGAACATAAAACCTTATCTGGAGCAAAATAAGCAAGCTGATATTCAGTACAATGTATATCTTTCACTTTGAATATTTACAAATTTAAAATACGTCTTTTAGTTTGCGCATTGGCATATTTGCTCTAGTACGTAAGGACAAGCCACGATTGAATCTATAATTAAAGCAAAATAACTGAGAAAAAAAAAAAGAATTAGTCCTCAGATGCCATGTCTGTAATTTATAGCAACAAATCTGGCATTAATTCAATCTCAAAATGGTTGAACGACAAATTTGCAACAAAGCGGTTTCGGGAAACAGTTGACAAATAAACAAAAAAACAAAACAAAAAAAAAACATGTAATTTACTAGAGGTTCTGACAAAATGTTAATTGCTGCAGTCTATTTAAAAAATGTTAAATTAACTTTAAATTGATTATTTAAAACAATGGGTTGAATGAATGATTCAATGACTCACTCATAAAGACTTCACTTGTTTCATTACTGGATTAATTAGTGTTTTGAATGAATTCCTTAAATGAATAACTCAATGACAAATATATTTTTTAACAGTCACTTGTCACCTACTGGTGTAACGATGTGATCTATACAATCTTTATTTGAAGCGTCAAGTTACTTTTAAATGGTCATTTGCTCTATTTTGCTCGCTACCATCGACATCAGTGTTTATATTCGAACTATAAACTTTAATCCCAGTACCTCTGTGATAATTTGAATGTTTGTAAGACAGAAATAATGATACAGTGTGGTTGAAAAAACTGTGAAGTTGTTTCATACCTATACATAATAACTGCTCTCTCTGGGTCAGCGGTAGCGCCAATGCAGATTTGAACGTTCGCTGTGATTGTACTTGTCAAAGGTTTAATAGACACAGCCGAATCCTTGTCAGTTATTAAAAGATTGCATGGATGTTTCACAAATTCACACTTACAAATGAGTAGATAGAATAAAAGAGTATGCGTATTTGGCGTGCTGTCCGGGGGAAGACACCGAGCTCGGAATGTCGCCCGAACCCAGAGTATTCCCCCGTATCTTTGGTTAGGATAGTAACCAGGCAAGTGTGAGGAGACGGGGTGGTGGAGGGATGCAGAAAAACTGTTGAGGAACATAGGTGAGTCAGCTACGTATTTATAGGCCTCTTTTTATGCTGATTGGGTAAATCATTTGAACACGCTCCTCCCGAACTTTAACAAAACATCATTTGAATCGACATTGTGATTAATTAATCATGCAGCTCAACTCTACAATTATGTATTTTTGTAAAAAGCAGGATAATGTACAAGTAGATGGCCATTGTAATAAAATAAATAGACGAATAAATCAGGAATATGATGTAATGCAGAAATGGAGTTCAGTGTTCCTGGTCACTACTCCACAGTTTCTTGTGATAAAACAGTAAAATAACTCAAAAAAATAGAATAAATAACTAAAAACAATAATTAATGCCCGGTAATTTATTTAGTAAATATCCATAAAATACAACATTCCACCATACTAATTTATTCAAGTGCTGCATAATTTTTTTTCAGCTTTTTTTGCTTTAAATTACCTTATTGATTTAAGGTTTTGTCACCTTGTGATTATTATTATTATTTTTAATTCATCTGGTGTTCGCAAACAATTTGTAACATTATGGAAATTCATTGTGTAAATAGTATGGGAATCTTGAGTTTAGCTCTACACATGCCACATTGACACCTAACTAGATGTCCTAACCAGTGCAATGCACTTGGTTTCTATTTCTGTGATGTTTTGCAGGGTACCTCCACCCAGTGTGAAATCTCACAGCTTCAAAATCCTGTTCCACATAACTGTATAGTATACATCAAATATTTTCTGATTGGTTGTGATTGCATGTGGTCTCACAGCAGCGTGAACATGCAAAATACTTGTCACTTGAAACTTTTGGACATTGTGTTAGTGTATGTCTCAACGTACGCGAGGATGCTGACTTTTGACCAAATGAAAAAACTCACAGGAATCTCTTGCTTTAATGTTGAAACTTTCTATAATTAGGTTTTGATGAATCCTGTTAATTATTTAGCCTTTGCTGCAAAGGAGTTTTGCCATCATCTTTGCCTGTAGTTTTTTTAAACAAACACTTTCCATGATTCCTGCTAATTCACTGTCATTCCAGTGTGGCATCTGTGGGTTTACCATCGCGACTGGAGGGGCGGCGCGGCTCGTCTTCGGGTATGACAGCTATGGGAACACATGCGGCCAACGCAATGAGCCCATCGAAGGGGTCCGGCTGAGCGGTCTCGACCATATTGACAGAAAGTGAGTCAGCTTGCCTTTCATCTCTCTTTCACCTGTTTTTATGCTTAGCCCGCATACATCCGTCCCCTACCCTCATTTTTTTGCCCCCTCCTCATCCTCATTGCACATCCATTTTTCTCTTTCGTAAAATGGTCAGCGGTGAAATCAGAGCTCTCCAGCTCTTTGGCCCTTGATTATCACATCAATGCAAATGTCAAACGGCTGGCGTTTCACCTCGAGATGGCTGAGGACTATCTGAGCTACACACACAGAGCCTTGAATAATTCAGTACAGGCCCTGAGGACGGGTACTGTCACAGTGTGCGGCCCTTAATGGGTGCTAGCCTGCAGGAGAGGCAGGTATTGCAGGCCATTTCATTTGCAGCGCTGTCAAATGACGCTTTTTGGCTCATCGGTGTGGTTGAACTGAATTGTATGTAGCTTTTTAGAGATGAGTCTGAGATCTGACTCCTCACAGGGCAAAGCGATTCATTTGGTGGAGTATTCACTGGCTTGTCAGAGCAGACATAAACTTAATAATGGCTTGAAAATGTCGTGCTAGAGCTGTCAGAGAGATAGCTGCGCTGGCGGAGGACATGCGGTTTACCTGTGTATTTAATGATGTGTAGACTTCACACAAATGCAATTTTAAGGGATAGTTTACCACGAAAAAGTAAATTCTGGATTATTTACTCACCCTCATGTTGTTCCAAACTCATTTAACTTTTTTCTGGAACACAAAAGAAGATAATTTGAAAAAAAAAAAAATATATATATATTTTTTTTTTTATACAATGAAATCAATGAGGTCCAATGTTGTTTGGACCCAGTGTTCTTCAAAACATCTTTTTTTTTTTTTTTGTGTTCCACATACATAATAAAGTCATATAGGTTTGAAACATCATCATTCTTTTTTTATTCAGCAAGAATGCATAAAATTGATCAAAAGTGACAGTAAAGACGTGTTTGTCGTGCTGTTCTTTTAAACTTTCTATTCATCATAGAAAACGTGTATCATGGTTTCCACAAAAATATTAAGCAACACAACTGTTTGTAACATTAATAAATATAATAAATGTTACTAATGCAGCATGCTGAAAATTCAGCTTTGCCGTCACAGAAATAAATTACGTTTTAAAATACATTAAAATAGAAAAAGGTTATTTTAAATTGTAATAATATTTCACAATATTACTGTTTTTATTGCAGCCTTGGTGAGCATGAGACTTAAAAATCTTACAGACCCCAAACTTTTGAATGGTAGTGTATTTAAATACCATTTCTATCCACATTGATAATTTTGATATGTCTGTATTTCACAGTTCATCATGGGACAATTGCAATTTTCACATTTGACAAAACAGAGCACAATTTGAATAGATAATTTTATGTTTATGATAAAGTTCTTTGCTGTCGAGCCATGATGAAAATATTAGTTAAAAATGATAGCCTTTGAGGACAGTAAAATTGCAGTCATGTCAATTGCCCATTTACAGACTCATTTTTTGTGATGTGATACAGACATGTTGGCGTTTCACATTAGTAGTTTTTTCATGAGGTGATGTTGCCTTGTGTGATTTAGTACGTGACCAAGTGTTTGCTTATCCTATTACAACATATAGCTTGGAGTAATTGCTTCATTTATTCATGTTATAAAAGAGACGGATGCGGTAAATACCACTTAGAGTGAGTTGTTCCTACAGGAAGGCGTGACTGCTCATTTTTGTCTTCCTCTTGTTACATCTTTAACTCTGGCTCAAAATACAGAACCACTAGAGACGTGCAATCACCCCTGAGCAGAACTACACTATCCTCCATATCATTTTCTCTTCATACACACACCGCTAACCTAGGCTTATTGGAAATACGTGCCTCTACCTAACGTAACTATACATAAAATTCACTGCAGTTTCCAGATTAAATTAATTCTTTAGGCCAGTGGTTCTCAAAGTGCGCACAGGTACTGGTATGGTTACTGTGCAGATTGTCACCTTAATAAACATTTATTTTTGTATGATTCCTTGCACAATACTATGTTATGACCTCAAAACACTTTTACCAAAGTACGTGATTTGTAACTAATACAGTTTGACGTTTGCGTTCGTAGTCAGCTCCATATGTATGGCTTTTCTGACGTAGTAAACTTGCTTGGTAGCTCACCTGGTACACGAGTCACAATAAAAGTTAAATTGCATGGTTGCTTCAGCAAATGTTTTGTTAACACTGTTAGTCAGGTTTATGGTAGGGTTTAGTGTAGGTGGTACGATATTTTCAAACACGATAGAGCATTAACCTTTTAGCACCATTTGCCAGACATTTCTGAATTGCTGTGATATAAACAATAACGAACTTAATAAAATGTTGCTAAATTCACTTTCATCTGTTTCGGATAAACCTGAACGAGCATTTCAATTGGAGTGCCTACATGAGTGTTGTGAAACGTGCAAGAAGCAACGTAATATAATTTTGTAGAAATGTCACCAAAGGCACGGTTTTCCAATGAGCCTGCTGCCTGGGTGGCACATCGCTATTCCCTGCGGACCCATTGTCTAATGAAAGTGCCTTCATGAGTCAAAGGAAAGAGAAAGACATTAGGTCTTGGACTTGTCATAATTGTTCTCATAATTTCTGTTTTTCCTGAGCCTTAATTTGTGTTAACTCATGATGGATAGGAAAGTTGTATTCTGTGGACGTTTACTTTTCTACTTGCCGCTTACCATGTAAGTAATAATTATGTGCTTCTTTAGTAGGATTTTACATCTGACCTTAGCCTACTTTGTTGATGTTAGAATTTATGGATGAGAATAGTTGTGGTCTGATACTGTTACTGGTCTATTACTGCTCTGGAATTTGATCTAGTTATTTACTTTAGTGCTATTTACATTTACTGACAAGATACTTGATCAAAACAGAACTTCTTGTTTAGCTATTTGAGTAAGTTAATGTCGAATGCTGTTCTTCCTCAATACAGAAGGATGGGTCAGGATGGTTGACTAATTTACCTACATTTAATGTTTTTTGTTTTAATATCCAATCTCTCTAGTGCATGGCAGTTGAGTGCACTATATCAGCAAGGAGTGAATGAAATAAAGCAAGGAATTCAGACACTGACGTATTACAACAACTTTGTCGTATATGTCTTTGCTCCACATAGTAACAGTCACAAATAACAGTAACTTTACATTGTAATTATATATTCTGCCATGTCAGCTTTTTAGTTTCATTGATGGTTTATTAATGCAATAAATATTAATTTCATTTGGTTTTCCATGGTTACTCTAATTTGTTTTCATAATCCTTGAACTAATCATAAATCATAAACTCACTTTAAGAATAAAGACGTCAATCAGTGTACATTATTGCATGTATAATGACTGCAATCTTGTATTCTACTCCTGACCCTGTTTTGATGTAAAGTAAATTGAGTCGATTCGAAAAACCTGTGATCAAACACCCCTGCTAGAAATCATATTGCTGTACTGGATAAAGTACATGCTAAATTGGGATGTAACTATGTGTGTGTCAGGAGTTAGCATGTTAAAGTTGTTAGCCGAGCAAGGTTCATCTGGTTAATGCACTTATCTTAGTTTTACTTTCTCAGCTGCTAATACCATGATCCAGCAGCCCGCTTCCACTGCCCAGCCCACGATCCCTCACTTTATCCATCTCTGCTCAATGGGGTTATAGTCTATCTTTGCCCCTGTGTTCATTGTGTTTATTGCATGCCGTAAAGGTTGTCAGCAGTTTTTGTGAAGCATGCTTTGGGTTAGATTAGGTTCAGTGGTTATTTTCATTTCCCCTGTTGTCTGTATGAAAATTATATATTTTACAGGCCTAACATTTTGTTCTTTTCCTGGAAGTCTGCTTATAACGCTGTTCAAACTGTCTAGCACTTATAGTGTGCAGTCACACATTAACTCTTTCCCCGCCATTGACAGAATTTTCCATCATTTATGAGGCAACCCTTCCCCAGCATTGATGAAAATTTCCGGCAATCCGTGTTTCCAGTGTTAAAATGCTTTTTTTTTTTTTTTTTTTTTTTTTTTATACATATCAACTCCGAATAAGTGTTGATATGTAAACATGGGTAGTTATATGGTAATGTGTTTATAGTTATATATAACAAGCTCTGGACTGGGACCCCAAAACATTCAAAAGTTGGGGTTAGTGAGATATATTTTTTTAAATAAATTAATACTTTTATTCAGCAAGGATGCATTAAGTTGATCAAAAATGACATTAAAGACATTTATAATGTTACAAAAGATTTCTATTTCAAATAAATGCTGTTCTTTTGAACTTTCTATTCATCAAAGAATTCTGAAAATCAGCATATTAGAAGGATTTCTTAAGGATCATGTGACACTGAAGACTGGAGTGATGAAAATTCAGCTTTGATCACAGGAATAATATACATTTTAAAATACATTCAAATACAAAACAGTGATTTTAAATTGTAATAATATTTCACAACATTTCTGTTTATACTACATTTTTGATCAAATGAATGCAGATTTGGTGAGCATAAGAGACTGAAAAAACATTTTACATTTTTTAGATTTTTTAAAAGTTTAAAAAACTTTTGAACGATAGTGTATGTCTATGTAGTAAATTAAACTTTTATTATAAAAGAAGAAATTCCTATTTTTCATGATATGTCCCTGTAAAACTGTTTCCAGTTTTATTTTCATGATTCAAGAAGAAAAACCTAAAAACATTAATTTTGTCTCTAATCCTGTATTCTAAAAGATCAACCTGTTCTAGATAGCTGAAGGTGTAGTTTGCATATCTGAATGCTATTCCTGTCAAATCTTTTCACATTAGACTTCTCTGAGGACAGATCTGGGCTAGGTTCTTACAGTAAACCTCTTCTGTGGCCAGACCATTTTGACAGGATCTGTGCTAATGCTGAAGTGCTCTTTCCTCAAGCGTGTGCATCCCCTGCTACTGACAGTCTGTTTTTGTGCTGAGCACACAAGACAATGGGTCTCTCGTCCCCGCGTGGGCGCCGTGCCCACTTCACACCACATGAAAAGCTGAAGTAAAGCCACGGCCACATAGAAGGCTTGGCTCATAAACAAGCTCTCAGTACCCCTCTGCCAAAAAACTGGGCTGAACAGTCCTGTGACAAAAAAAAACTGCTGTTCAGAGTCGATCTTTATCGCACAGTGCTGTGTTTTAAGTCCCACTGTGGTATCAGATCAGACACCATGAAATAAACAACTTGTTTTGGTATTTAGTTTGTCATCAGATTTTAGGTTAGATACTTCTTGAAAATGAGACTTTGTGGTTTTATTCACAGATTCGTCTTTTTCCTGGATCCATGCAACATAGACATCATTCAGAGGAAGATTAAGTCCTTGGCACTGTGCGTGTCACAATGTCCCACCGAGGAACTGGCGACTTACTACGACCTCAAGAGGTTTGCCATGATGAATGGTGAGTCGTCGCCCAGTTAGTTATTGTGGGCATGTAACGTCATCGTCACAGATATAATGCCAGGATATTGACTGGACATAAATCAATGGGAAAGACAAAGGCATTCCTCATATATATGGTCATGACCCCCAGTGTGTGTCTTTTCACAGTGTTCTTTACTCAGGGGCTCCAACAAGAGCAACACACACACATAGATATAGACATATGTTCCTGTCAGGCAAAGCCAGTAAGACCCGGTTGAGTTAACTAAACAAAGATTCCACTGACCCATCTTGCTGTAGTGTCTCTGTTATTTACAGTCCAGTTGGGTTTGACACGTTCCATCTGACACTAAGGGAGAACATGAATGACGACATTGTTTCCCTGGAGTTTCTCTCTGTTTTCTGTGCATGAGGACAGTTCATTATGTTTCTGGAGCTCACATTCATATTAAATGTGTAGTGAGTTGACAATTTAAAGGGTTAGTTCACCCAAAAATAAAAATTCTGTCATTAATTACTCACCCTCATGTCGTTCCACACCCGTAAGACCTTCATTCATCTTCGGAACACAAATTAAGATATTTTTGATGAAATCTGAGAGGTATATGACTCATCCATAGACAGCAATTTAATAACCACTTTCAAGGTCCAGAAAGGTACTAAAGAGATCGTTAAAACTGTCGATGTGACTGCAGTGGTTCAACCTTAATTTTATGAAGCGACGAGAAAACAAAAATAATGACGTTATTCAACAATCTTATCTCTTCCCTGTCATTATCCTTACATAGGTGATGCAGTAAGCACAGTGTAGGCTTCTGTGTTTACGTCCGAATGTTGGCTCAGTATTGGCCAAAGGTGATCATGTGAGCAGCAGGACGCGTGCATGTGATGCTGACGCAGGAGCCGGCCAATAATGAGTCAGCGTTCTGACGTAGACCTGTAGGCACTTGACGTAAACAGCCTATGAGAATGACACAGAATGGAAGATATTGTTGAATAAAGTAGTTTTGCTTTTGCGCACAAAACATATTCTCGTCGCTTCATAAAATTAAGGTTGAACCACTGCAGTCACATCGACTATTTTAACAAAGCCTTTAGTACCTTTCTAGACCTTGAAAGTGTCGGTCAAATTGCTGTCTATGGACGAGTCATATACATCTCGGATTTCATCAAAAATATCTTAATTTGTGTTCCGAAGATGAACAAAGGTCTTACGGGAGTGAAATGACATGAGGGTGAGTAATTGACAGAATTTTCATTTTTGGGTGAACTAATCCTTTAATTATTGACCTTAATATCTCATTACACTTCCCTGCTGAAAAGTCCAGATAAAACCAGTTTCTGATGGTAGCTGATGTCAGTGTTATTTTGTGTTATCTTTCTCTTATTGAGACTAATCTCAACTGATTGGCCCTGTTTACAGCTGGTATTAAGATGCGTTAAGATCACAAGTAGATGAGGGAGACGCATCCCCGTTCACACCTGGTGTTTTAACCCGTCTCTTTTGTCCACTTTCAACCACTTCTGTCCTGATTTATTTGACCAAAACACATAAAATTAGGTGTGATCAGGGCCATTGTTTGGTTTATTGTCCACCTTAAAGGTATCGTTCACCCAAAAATAAAAATAAAAAATTAATTTACTCAACCTCAAGTTGTTCTAAAATATGTATGGAAGTCAATGGGGGCCAGCAACTTCAAAACATTCTTCAAAACATCTTCTTTTGTGTTCAACAGAACAAAGAAACTCATATAGGGTTAGAACAACTTGAGGGTGAGTAAATGACCATTTTTATTTTTGGGTGAACTATCCCTTTAGGCTAGCATGAGCTAGCATTATAGGGGTGATGTTGTGTATATAATGCATCTTTTTGTTCTCTTTTAGGATCTGAGCTTTGTTCGTACGAGTTACCTGGTCATAAGTACCCACAACTTCCCGAGCGCTTTGATAAGTGTCCCAAACTTCCAGTACCTGAGAGGTATGAAGCAAACTCTTGACAAACAAACTCCCCCTATAAACTCCAGCTCTTTTCCCCCTTGATCTGTCCTCTGTCTTCTGGCCTTTTCTATCTCTGCAGCAAAGCTCTTCCAGTGTTTAACCGCTGCACGCCAGTGGATATCTCCTGCTATGCTAAGTTTGCTGAAGCGGTGGTCACGTTTGTCAGTGATAACAGCATGTTAAACAGGCTGATTGCCGGGGTGGCGGCCAGCAAAGAGATCATTGTTGGGCTGTGTCTGCTGGCGTTAGGTAACCGTCTACTCTCTCTGGCTCTCTGGTTGCTGCTGCTGCTGAGGCTCATTTGATTCAATTTTCTTATGTGTTTATCTGTAAAATGAGTTGAAATGGATAATTATGGTCCCTGATATCAATATCAAATCAAGGATAATTAAGTTGTACATTATTAAGCATTAACAAACAAGCATCTAAATAAAAAACTCACTATTGTAATTATTGCAGTGTTCTGAGCCACTATCAGATGAAGGCTGAAGTATTCTATCATCCCTTTAAGATAATGTGAAACAGCATTTGCAACACATTTAAATTCCATAATACAGTGCTTTTAGATTAAGATTAAGAATATCTTAATCTGATTTTAATCCATTTTAGAGTGTTCCTCTAACCGCTAATCCTGTTTTGTGCATGCTGCAGTTTTGTCTATGATCCTCATGGTAATCATTCGCTACATCTCTGCTGTCCTGGTTTGGATCCTCACTGCACTGGTGGTTCTGGGTTCTTTGGGCAAGTCTGCTTTCTCTGATCTTTTCTCACTTCCTAAACTGAGAATGACATTGTTTTTTTTTTTTTTCATTTGCATGTACTGTTCCTGAGGGCAAAATAGCACAATAGTGCAATCTGATTAATTGGACAGTTTAGCCAGTTGTTGTTGCCCAAAGTTAGCAGTTTTTAATGATCGTGAATGATAAAGTCTGATATTTTATTTTATTTTAATTTGTTTATAATTTTTATATATAATATTGTTATTTTACATTGGTTTTATTCTATTGTATTTTTATTTGATTTTTTGATTTTATTGTTTTATATTTTACTTTGTTATATTTTAATTTGTTTTATTTATTTTGTTATTGTTTATTTTATATTTTATTCTATTTTCTTTTCTTTGTTTTTATTTTGTTTTGTTATTTTCCTCAATATATTAACAATATATTCTTTGCCAGGTTTCAGAAGTACTAAACAATTATTCATCTTAATACTGTAATTTACTTAAACTTACAATTCTTATAATTTTTGATGTCTGATTTCACTTCCGTTTCCAATATTTAGAGTGAATTGAATTTTGGCTTGAAAAACAGACTAAACGGTATTGATTTATATCACTCGTCATATAATCATATTGACTGTCATCCATAATAATTATTATGTATCTGTTCAGAGAGGATGCACCGTAATCAAACACCATTAACAGTGTGTTTTATTCTAGGCTTACACCTGTTTTTGCAGTGTTGAATGTGAATTTGGCGTGTTCTTTCTCAGGAGGCACCAGCGTTTTGTGGTGGTTATATATAGACTACAGAATGACGATGAATGAGACCATGTCTAAGGATCTGAGGGAAACAGAAGAACCCAATGGTGGCATGAAGACCCCCAAAGATCATGCTCAAGGACTGCTCATCTATGCAGTTTCAGCGACTGTGTTCACTGTAAGCTCTCAAAGAAATGAGGAAATGAAATACGAGAGAGATCTCTGCTGGTGTTTTTGGCTGTGTCATGCTGCTAATTTCCATCTTTCTGCTCCCGCAGGGAATTTTGTTGCTTCTGATGTTGTTTATGAGGAAGAGGGTTGCCCTGACCATCGCCCTGTTCCACGTGGCAGGAAAAGTGTTTATCCACCTGCCGCTGTTGGCACTGCAGCCCTTCTGCACCTTCCTCGCTCTTTCTCTGTTTTGGGTCTACTGGATCATGGTCCTCCTCTTTCTCGGCACCACTGGTGAGATGATCATGGCTGTGGGTTTAAAAGAGATATTTCACCTAAAATTCATTTAACTACCCTCAACTTTGTTTTACATGCTTCTTTCTTCCATAATTTTCATCACAGAGTGCTTTCAGTGTATGGGGAAAAAACAGCATGAATATTGTATAAACTTTTTCATTTTGTTTTCCAAGGAAGAAAGAAATTAAAATCGGTAATGGAATGATTTGAGGGTAAATGTTGTCAGACTTCTCATTTTTGGTTCAAATGCTAACTTGCAATGTACTAAATTGCAATCTATTGCAGTTTGATTAATTGGACAGTTTTAAAACCATTATATTTTACTTTTTGC
The DNA here is from genome assembly GCF_019924925.1 of Ctenopharyngodon idella. Classification (NCBI taxonomy): domain Eukaryota; kingdom Metazoa; phylum Chordata; class Actinopteri; order Cypriniformes; family Xenocyprididae; genus Ctenopharyngodon; species Ctenopharyngodon idella. The sequence goes on along the minus strand of NC_067233.1, from coordinate 19,279,156 downwards.
ATTTTTTTTATTTTGCTCTGTTCTGTTTTATTTTATATTGTTTTGTTTTTTATTATGTTATTTGTATTATTTTTCTTTTGGTCTATTTTTGTTTCATTGTTATTTTATTATTATTTTTTTTTTCTCAAACAGTATATTCAAAAGGTTTCGAAAAGAACTAAATCTAATTTTACTTAAACAGATTCCATTTAGTTTAAATGGTATTTTTGCTTAAAAACAGACTAAACAGTATGGATTTATACTATCACTCATCATATAATTATATAATTTATCCCTTAAACTTATGAATGTGTACTTTGAACTATAGATATGGAAAAGGGCATGTTAATATAATTTTAGGAATTTACAGAGCCCCGCACATGACATGCAAGAAAAAAAATTAAATCGTACGCACGATTTACTAATTCGTTCCTTCGATTTACTAAATCGTGTGCACGATTTACTAATTTGTTAGCTCGATTTACTAAATTGTGCGCACGTTTTAGTAAATCGAGGGAACGAATTAGTAAATCGTGCACATGATTTAGCCTACTATTTTTTTCCTGCATGTCATGTCCGGGGCTCCGTAGGAATTGCTTGGCTTTGCAGTTTTTTTTTTTTTTTTTCTTAGGACATAATATGTACAAGGCTTAAAATAGCCTTCTATTCAAGTCATTTTGTACAGATAATGTGGGACATTTATGTTGCAGCACAAATTTTAAAGGTGTATTATTATTGCAGAAAGTTCCTTAAAAGCAAAAATCTCAGACTGCAGCTTGTGCGTTCCTGTCCACAGGGAACCCGGAGAAGAATGAGGATACTGGCGTGGTTGAGTTCAGGCTCACAGGAGCGCTGCAGTACATGACCTGGTACCACGCTGTGGGACTGATCTGGATCAGTGAGTTCATCCTGGCCTGTCAGCAGATGACCGTAGCCGGTGCTGTGGTAACCTACTATTTCACAAGGTCTGTATTTGTAGTGAATATTTTTCTCAAATGCCACTGGTCAACAATTTGTTGTTAAAGGTGCAGTAAGTGATTTCTGAAAAAGCTGTTAAAAGTGGATCGGACTGAGCAGCAGTGTGTAAATGCACTCATGATGCGTGAGGAGAGAGAGTAAGCAAAAGGGAAGATTTGAAGAAAGACTAGAAAGAGAGATGACTGAGAGTCAAACAAGAAAAGGTCAGAGGAATATCACTGGGGAAAAAAAGGGTTATGATCAGGCAAGGTTGTAGGTTGATTTCCACAAAATTGTGGCACTTTGAACATTTCTGTTTACTTGATCAGTCTGACATTTCAACCTTTACAATGCAATTTGGCCATTAAAAGAACATCTATTATTTTGTAATACTCTATTAGTTTTTGAAATGACTTTGAATAAACATAAGTATGTTTATAATTGCATTTGTCTTCAACTAATCCTGTATTCATGGTTCTTGAAATAGCTCACAGTTATAGTTATAGTTTTATAGTAATTTCTATTTATTAGTTTGAGCTATTTTAATACTTTAAGTTAAAGGGATAGTTCACCCAAAAAAGAAAATTCGTTTCATTTACTCACCCTCAATTTGTTCTAAACCTGTATAAATTTCTTTGTTCTGCTGAACACAAAGAAGATATTTTGAAGAATGTTTGTAACCAAATAGTTGTGGGGCACCATTGATTTCCATAGTATGGAAAAAATACTATTGTGTCATACTATTAAGTCAGTGGTGCCCCACAACTGTTTGGTTAAAAAGTAATTTCTTTAAAACAATGTTTTCTGATAAATCATGCACCATAAAACCAGCATCAGTAGAAATGCGCAATTTTGACTTCATGCAGTCTTTAAAGGGGTTATGAACTGCCTTTTTTTATTATTTTATAATATTTCCTGAAGTGAAATTCCTTTGATCGCTTTCTATAAATAATTGAAATAACAGATTATTTTAATGCTACTAAGAGGAATAATGTGAAGTTGACATTTTAGTCACTAGCTTGATTTACTGACGCATAAACAGCAATAAAGGATTTTGAGACAAAGAACGTCTGACTGTACATGAATCATTACATATCAGAAATGACTGATCACAGATTAGGCATTAGAAGTAGCATGTTTACTTACATGTTGTGGCATTACTGTCAGGTCCATATGATTTTATATATGATTTACCAGTGAAATGTACTGAAACAAACAAACAATGCTCTACTGAGACATTCACATAGTTGAAAATAAATAACCACTTTCCATCATTAGGATCCTTTGGAGGGTAATGCTATTTTTTGTCCAGTGATCCTTTGTCTCTCTTCTCATCTCACTAACGCAACAGTGGGCGGGGCCAAAGATGTGATGATGTAGAAGTAGGCGTTGATCTGATTCATTCATCGCACTATTACCTCATAATGTGACAAAATCTGAAATGAGTCATTTTCCGAGCTTGGTTTCAATAAAAGCTGTTTTTGGACTAACTAGGAAGTTTTGAGTTCTGAAACTTACAGGATGTTTTTATAATGGCCTCTTACATGTCAAAAGATCAAGAAAAATTTGATTTCTCAATTCATGACCACTTTAAGAATAATAGTTATATACTACTATGGCTAAAAACGTTAAATAAACTGGAGTAAGTTTAAGCCAATAATTGCATTTGCCTTCAAAGTAATCCTGTATTCATGGAGTTGTTCTTAAAATAGCTCACAGTTATAACCTTGAAAGATGAGAAATTTATTTCATATCCATTCAGGGACAAAACCAAACTCCCGGTGACTCCCATCCTGTCATCAGTGCTGCGGCTGGTGCGGTATCACCTGGGCACTGTGGCCAAGGGCTCCTTCATCATCACCCTCGTCAAGATCCCACGCCTCATTCTCATGTACATCCACAACCAACTCAAAGGCAAGGTAAGGACACCGCTCACTTGACATGTCCTTGGGTTGTTGGATCTAAATTGCAAATCTCTCTTGTTGCAAGAATCTTAACTGACATCATGCATGTTTATGCTTATGGCAGGCAGTTTTCATTAGGACAAGAAAGTGCTTATGTTGTGCTTTGGACAATTACATCAGCAATTAACTAAATAGTAAGATGTTGTCAAGGAGTATTATGCTAGCATTATATATTTTTTGCATTTAAGTCATTTCATGGTGGAGACAGTGTTCTTTCAGCTTTATTGATATACTAGTATAGTTTTTAATATTTTGAATTAGATTTTTTTTTTTTATATTTTCTTTTTTCACTTTAATGTAAAAATTTTAAGAAACTTCAAAGTTTTAGTAATTTTGTTTTTTGTCATTTTTATTTTTGTTTAAATATGTATAGTTTTATATTAATTTGTGTGTATGTATATGTGTGTGTGTGTGTATGTATGTGTGTAATATATATATATATATAATTATATTATATACACACACACACACACACACACACATACATACACACAAATTATATATATACACATATACATATACAGTGGGTACGGAAAGTATTCAGACCCCCTTAAATTTTTCACTCTTTGTTATATTGCAGCCATTTGCTAAAATCATTTAAGTTCATTTTTTTTCCCTCATTAATGTACACACAGCACCCCATATTGACAGAAAAACACAGAATTGTTGACATTTTTGCAGATTTATTAAAAAAGAAAAACTGAAATATCACATGGTCCTAAGTATTCAGACCCTTTGCTGTGACACTCATATATTTAACTCAGGTGCTGTCCATTTCTTCTGATCATCCTTGAGATGGTTCTACACCTTCATTTGAGTCCAGCTGTGTTTGATTATACTGATTGGACTTGATTAGGAAAGCCACACACCTGTCTATATAAGACCTTACAGCTCACAGTGCATGTCAGAGCAAATGAGAATCATGAGGTCAAAGGAACTGCCTGAAGAGCTCAGAGACAGAATTGTGGCAAGGCACAGATCTGGCCAAGGTAACAAAAAAGTTTCTGCTGCACTTAAGGTTCCTAAGAGCACAGTGGCCTCCATAATCCTTAAATGGAAGACGTTTGGGACGACCAGAACCCTTCCTAGAGCTGGCCGTCCGGCCAAACTGAGCTATCGGGGGAGAAGAGCCTTGGTGAGAGAGGTAAAGAAGAACCCAAAGATCACTGTGGCTGAGCTCCAGAGATGCAGTCGGGAGATGGGAGAAAGTTGTAGAAAGTCAACCATCACTGCAGCCCTCCACCAGTCAGGGCTTTATGGCAGAGTGGCCCGACGGAAGCCTCTCCTCAGTGCAAGACACATGAAAAAACACCTGAAGGACTCCAAGATGGTGAGAAATAAGATTCTCTGGTCTGATGAAACCAAGATAGAACTTTTTGGCCTTAATTCTAAGCGGTATGTGTGGAGAAAACCAGGCACTGCTCATCACCTGTCCAATACAGTCCCAACAGTGAAGGGGTGTTTTTCAGCTGCAGGGACAAGGACGACTGGTTGCAATCGAGGGAAAGATGAATGCGACCAAGTCCAGGGATATTCTGGACGAAAACCTTCTCCAGAATGCTCAGGACCTCAGACTGGGCCGAAGGTTTACCTTCCAACAAGACAATGACCCTAAGCACACAGCTAAATAACGAAGGAGTGGCTTCACAACAACTCCGTGACTGTTCTTGAATGGCCCAGCCAGAGCCCTGACTTAAACCCAATTGAGCATCTCTGGAGAGACCTAAAAATTGGCTGTCCACCAACGTTTACCATCCAACCTGACAGAACTGGAGAGGATCTGCAAGGAGGAATGGCAGAGGATCCCCAAATCCAGGTGTGAAAAACTTGTTGCATCTTTCCCAAAAAGACATGGCTGTATTAGATCAAAAGGGTGCTTCTACTAAATACTGAGCAAAGGGTCTGAATACTTAGGACCATGTGATATTTCAGTTTTTCTTTTTTAATAAATCTGCAAAAATGTCAACAATTCTGTGTTTTTCTGTCAATATGGGGTGCTGTGTGTACATTAATGAGGAAAAAAAAAATGAACTTAAATGATTTTAGCAAATGGCTGCAATATAACAAAGAGTGAAAAATTTAAGGGGGTCTGAATACTTTCTGTACACACTGTATATATATATATATATATATATATATTATATTAGTTTTTAATAATTTTATTTGTTTCAGCTACACTTAAAGTTAAACTAAACAAAAATGAGAAATGTTGCCTTGACAACTAGCTGAAATAAAATGTGTTTTTAAAATTATATATAATATTTTATTTTAGTTAAAGGCATGGTTCACCCTAAAATTAAAATTAAGTCATGATTTACTCAACCTGTTGTCATTCTAATGCCATATGTCCTTCTTTCTTTGATGGACCACAAAAGGAGAATTAAAAAAAAATAAATAAAAAGTATCCCACTCATCCATATAATGGCAGTGAAAGCAACCAGCATCAAGCTTTTTTTTAAAAAAAGATGCAAGAGTATCACAGAATGATCCCATGTGATGTGCTATGTATTCCAAATCTTTAGGGGTATATGAAAGGGTTTGATGAAAGACAAAACGAACCGTTGGTCTTCTTTGCACCAGAAAAAGCACACAAGTTGTGAGAAATCAAGGTTAATAACAACAAGACATGAAATTCAACACCTAGAAATCCAAAAAAAGTATCCTCGTACTTTCTTCACTGAGTCAAATATCACCGGGCCGGAACTCCATTTGTCTGATGACAGTCAGAATGACAGCTGACGGATGCAAACATGATAACTTCTTGTTATGACAAACACAAGAGATATATTCACCTCAGAGAAGAAAGCACATGGATTGTATTTAATGCGTTTTTGTTAATCTCGATTTCTCACAACTTGTGTGCCTTTTCTTGGTGAGATGAGTGAACTGCAGCCCTAAAAGAATCTCACGAAAGCACACGTTGAGCACGGAAGACCAACAGCCAAGTTTCGTTAAATAATTTTTGTTAAATAATACATACAATTTTGTTTTGTTTTTCACTAAACCCTATCGTATAGCCCCAGAACACTTGGGATATACGACATGGGATCTTTCTGATACTTTTGCGTATTTTTAAAAAGCTTAATGCTGGTCGCACCATCGCAATTTACTGCCATTATATGGACGAGCACGAGCGGAACATTTTTAAGAATTCTCCCTTTGTTGTCCAAAAAACAAAGAGTGACACAAGAGTGAGTAAATGATGACAAAAATTTAATTTTAGGGTGAATTATCCCTTTAATGTTTAGTAATTTAGTAACAAAAATGATTTTTTTTTTTTTTTTTTTTTTTTTTATGGTTTTAGTTTTAGTTAAAAATAATCCTGGATGAAGAGCACATTTTAATGAAGAATTAAATATAATGTTATAGAATAACATTTACTGATAAATTGTGCCCAATAAAACCACCGTCAGTAAATATGCTTAATTTTTACTTTGTGCAGTCTTTAAGAATACTAGTTATTAGGGGTGTAACAGTACACAGAAGTCATCATTTGGTACATACCCCAATTTTGGGGTCACGATTCAATGCAAGTGCGGTACAACAGGAAAAGCAACAAACAGGAAAAGCAACAAATTTCTTTTCATTTATTTTGAACAGACACCTAGTGGCGTTTAGTCTCCCTGAGGTATTTGGTACAGTACAGCCTCCATAAGAGTATTAAGTATGAAGCAGTAAACAGAATGCACATAGGTCATGTTTTTTTAGGGCTGATAAAAAAAACAACAACAGATTCCTGATTGCTTAAAATAAAAAATTAAGGAATTGTTAATAGATTGACCAATTCTGCGAGGTAAAATGCAATGGCTGTTTTCAAACTTATTGGTTTGATTAATGTGTTGTGCGTAGCCTACCTGTCATTTTCTTTGCATGTGACAGTTCATTAACATACGCGACAATGGCGGATGCACAAAGTTCAATATTAAATTTTTTCAAGAAATTACGGAGAGATGAGCGAGATAAAGAGCCTACTTCACCTTTCCATGAGGAGACAGTGAGTGAAGTGGCACTTGAGGCTTCCCATTTCCAGGACATGCATATTTCATCACTGAACTTTAGTAGTGAGACTTAGACCACACAAATTGCCACAATGCCAAATGATTTTTTTCTCATTATAACAGCGGAAACAACTTAAAATACTGTCATTTATGGTCATACAGATCAGGACATCATTCGAAACTGTAAAGGGTCTATTTTTATTTGTGTACACTCACAGTAAAAACAAAAAAGTGCTTTTGTAAAATCGAGAAAACAAACGGGAAGCCGCTTTTTATTGTCTAAGTTTGCTTTCCGTGAAGTTTGTGGAGTGCGTCACAAAAATGAATCAAACCTCAGCGTATAGGCTACTTGCAAGCTCTTGCGTGCCATCTGAACTCACCTGTTTTGGGTTGGTGCATAGATAGACTCTTCTGCTGTTTTTCCTGTTGTGGCGGTTAGCAAACAGCGTTGCATTACTGCACGCGCCCCCTTTTGGATTGTAGTGTGGTTCGCCTGTGACTGACTGTATTCGTCGTCTGACTGTAGGCACCGAACCGTATAATATGTATTGTGATGGTTGGGGATGAATACATGTACCGTTACACCCCTACTAGTTACATATAATTGCTTAAACTGAAAAATGTTGCTTTGGGTTTTTGAATCAGCAGTCAGATGATCATTACTTTTCTTGCCTGAAAATGTTTTTCTAAATACTTAGTTTGGTATTTTCTAGTGTTTTAGGTGGGTATCTTTTACACTGCAAGTTAATGCTGCAAGCTATTTATTACTGTCCTCTCGGGTTCCACTTAGGTGACGTATCATTTACTTGATATATGGCTGGGGATCTTGGGAATATAATGAACTCTAATAGATATCAGCACCAGCTTTATAGAGGCAGATTTAGAGCATTAAGGAAGAGGCTGACAAATGTGCAACAGACATTCACTGTGAGTAACATTTTCACTTGCTCTGATTCTTTTCCATGTTACACACCCCACAGGAAAATGCTTGTGCACGCTGCATGCTGAAGGCCTGTATCTGCTGTCTGTGGTGTCTGGAGAAGTGCCTCAACTATTTGAATCAGGTACGTCAGTTGATGGATCACTCATTGCAAGTTGAGGTAGAAATTGTAACTTATTCAGATGTTCTGTGTACTTTTTTAAAAGAACTGTGATCTAATAATTCTTGTCATCTGTTTCTAGAATGCTTATGCGGCGACGGCCATAAACAGCACCAGTTTCTGCACCTCGGCCCGTGATGCCTTCATGATCCTGGTGGAAAACGCTCTTAGGGTGGCAACCATCAACACCGTTGGAGATTTTGTTCTCTTCCTGGGCAAGGTGAAGGACAGATGAGTTTTGATAATATATTAAGAAAGATAAATGATGCAAGATAAACTGTTTCATTCAGTGTTTTGAGGAGTGTCGTTTTCTTTTGTATATTGCCATCAGTGTTGGGTAAGTTAATCTAAAAAAGTAATTAATTACTAGTTACTAATTACATATTCAATAGTGTAATTAGATTACTGTACAAATTACTCTCTCCAAAAAGTATTTAATTACTTATTACTAATTACTTTGGTAACACTTCAGTATAGGGAACACATATTCAATATTAACTACGACTTTTCCCTCAGTAAACACCTAATTTACCTCTTATTAATAATTAGTAAGCTAGTTGTTAAGTTTAGGTATTGGGTAGGATTAAGAATGTAGAATATGGTCATGCAGAATAAGGCATTAATATGTGCTTCATAAGTACTAGTAAACAGCAAATATTCTAGTAATATGCATGCTAATAAGCAGCAAGTTCAGAGGAAACTATTGTGCTCTCAATTGACAAAAAGTTCCTTGTCCTTCAGGTGCGTAGAGCCGAGAAAATACTTGAGCAAAACAGAAAAAATAGCTGACCGCACACTGAATCCAATAAAGACTGAAGAGGTCTAGAAGTACAAAATTTATTTTATAAATTGCATGGTGCAATAAAGTACAAAGTGCAGGTGAATTAAAAACAAATGAGCATGAGCAGACGTTTCAGCAAACTGCTAACCTCAGTGCTCAGTATGCAACAAACAATCACACTCTTTCTAGAAAGACAAGCAAGTCAAAGCAATCAGCTGAATCCAATTGTCATGATCATCAGTTAACACAAGTATCAATCAATTAACACAAGTGTCACTGCAAGAGAGTCTAAAAGTTAACAAACATGGCACAAAGTAATGAGAAAAAAAAAAAAAAAAAAAAAAAAAAAATATATATATATATATATATATATATATAATTTGCAACAATTTCTTGTCTCTATCTCTGCCTCTTCTATGGGGTAAAATCCTCTCGATGCCCAGGAACATCATGTCAGACAAAGAATGTTTAGCAAGATTGAAGTGACGATAAATAGGAGACGTATCATCCTGTCTACAAGTTGCATTTGTATGTTCAATCATTTTAGTGCGTAACACATGTGTGGTTTTACCAACATATACCAGAGAACATGAACAAAGGGATAAGCAAAGTCTGAGGGATAAGCTTGTTCATGCAGACACTCATGTATCTTCTCTGACGACCCTAGTTGATGCCCAGGGTAATTTTCCATGCTACAAGTGTACTTCTTGCACAAAATATGTCAAATGTCAATCATTTACACATCCTCGTACACAAAAAAACATACAAGATTAAACAGCTGATAACTTGCAAGAGTACGTATATAATTTATATTATTATTTGTTCATGTTCTCTGCTAGACCTTTTCAGTCTTTACTGGATTCAGTGAGCAGTCAGCTATTTTTTTCTGTTTTGAATAAGCAACTAGTTAAAAGACCCTAAAATAAAGTGTTACCATTCTTTCAAATAAATAATATAAAACTACATAAATTATTCTGGTCACACTTAGGGTCCAATTCTCACTATTAACTAACTATTAACTATGACCTTTGCCTCAATAAACTCCTAATTACTGCTTATTAATACTTAGTAAAGTAGTTGTTAAGTTTAAGTATTGGGTAGGATTAAAGATGTAGAATAAGGTCATGCAGATTAAGGCATTAAAATGTGCTTTTTAAGTACTAATAAACAGCCAATATCCCATGCTAATATTCATGCTAATAACCAACTAGTTAATGGTGAGAATTGGACACTAAAGTGTAACCATTATTCTTATTAACTCACCAAAGTATTTAAAGTGAGGAGGATACATAAAAACATGCATTTTTAACATTAGCCTTTAAAATTTTATGTTAAATCCACTATCCACAGTCTATACACAGTATTTAGTTCAATTACTTCAGAAGTAACTATAATTAAATTACAGAAAAAATAAGAGTAATCCCTTACTTTACTTTTTCAAGGGAAAAGTAATTAAATTACAGTAACTAATTACTTAGTAACTAGTTACACCCAACACTGATTGCCATACACTACCATTTTAAGTTTGAGGTCAGTAAGATTTTTCAAATGTTTTTTGGGGGAAAAAATTATCTTTTTCACCAAGAATGCATTTATTTGATCAATTATTCTGATACAGTAAAACAGCAACATTGTTAAATATGATTATGATTTAAAAGAATAACTGTTTTCTATTTTAATATATTTTAAAATGTCATTTATTCCTGTGATGTGAAGCTGAAATTTACTCCAGTCTTCAGTGTCACATGATCTTTCAGAAATCATTCTAATATGCAGATTTGCTGCTCAAGAAACATTTTTAGTATCAGTGTTGAAAACTGTTGTGCTGCTTAATATATTTTTGTGAAAAGCGTGATCAATGTCCCTTTCAGGCAAGTCATTTCACTCGGCGACCATCTTTGAAATGCCTCTCGGGTAGCTATTTTAGACATGCAAGTGCAGCTCCCATCTCTTTGAACGAGGAAACATCAAATTCTCCAAAGCTGTTCACCAAGATTACAATTAAATTTCATATTTGACACAACCAATGAAATCTGACAACAACTTTCTGATACATTTTGTTTCTAAACGCTCAAATCGTAACAAAAAAATGCATTTTTTTTAGGCTGGATTAGCTAATGCGCATGTGCAGTCCTAAGCATGTGTCTCAGAACACTGACTTTTTCTATAGCAACCGGAGCTTCTAACAGCAACTGCAGTGATGCAATGACTTTACTAATTGATGATTGGCTCTTTTATTTAGAAGGCGGGACTTATTCGACCATATTGCGCGTTGCACTTTCTCCCATTATCATCATAATATGAGTGCACCATCTTTGTATATCTAAAGTCTTTAGCATTATACTTTTTTCATGATTCAAGAACAGCATTTATTTGAATGCCTTTAAAAACAACTTTACTGTCACTTTTGATCAGTATAATGTATCCTTGCTGAATAAATGTATTAATTTCTTTACAAAAAATCTTGCTGACCCCAAACTTTTGAATTGTAGTTTGAATCCAGCAAAACTCATTTATTATTATTATTAATAATAATAATAATAATAATAATAATAATAATAATTCTGTTTAAAGTTTATTCGTATTAAAAGATTTTTAATAAAGCAAGGCCAGATTTAGTTAGAGATTTTCTATTGAAGGTAAACTTTAAAAACCTTTTTTTTTTTTTTTTGACATTTACATTTTAGTCTGTTTTACCCGTTGAAAATAGCCAAGGTAGCTGGCGTGGCGTTAAATTATAAAAAAAACTTATTTATTAAAACATTTTGTATATACCCATGTGTACAAAATAAACAGGAAAAATATTTCTAATACATTTTAAATTTTAAATGATTAAATTGCTGCTAAAATTTTATTTGTCAACTTTTATGACCTCAAACAGACATGAACTACAAGTCACAAGCTTACGCAAGTTTAGACCAGCATGAATTCTCATGGTAGTTCAAGCTTGTGGTTGTGCAGGTGTGGCTGGACCAATCCTGCTCCTGGAAAGCCACTGTTCTGCAAAGTTTAGCTCCAACCCCAATTAAACACACCTGAATCAGTTAAACATGGTCTTACTAGGCATACTAGAAACTTCCAGGCAGGTGTAGAGGCAAGTTGAAGCTAAACTCTGCAAGACAGTGACAATTGTCCTCCAGGACTGAGTTTGGACACCCATAGGCTGGACCAATGTACTTATGCTAACAGAATCTTACTGGTTAAGCCGTTTCACCATCTTTCTGTTGAAGCTGATTTACCAAGAATGCTTTGATGGTCAAGTAACCCACGCTGTAAGCTAAAACCTTTTCAGCAGAATTTTTTTCTTGGTTGTTATACCTGCTAATTGAGCATTTGGGTACCATGCAGGTCCTGATCGTGACGTGCACGGCATTCGCTGGGGTGTTAGCGCTGAACTATCAGAGAGATTACACCGAGTGGGTCCTGCCGCTCATCATCGTGTGTCTGTTCGCGTTCCTGGTGGCACACTGCTTCCTGTCCATCTTCGAGATCGTAGTGGACGTGCTCTTCCTCTGCTTTGCCATCGACACCAAATACAACAATGGCACACCTGGGAGGGAGTTCTACATGGACAAGGCCCTGATGGTGAGTCGACGCTGAAGAGAAGGTTGCAGACTATCTGTGCAATCTCTCCTTCTGTCTGCCTCTGTCTCCTTCTGTGTTCTGGATGCGAACACCATAAATAGTCTCAGTGTTGAGAGCACACTTGCCATCTGAGTCACGTTTCTGTTTTGTGTTGTAGCTTCATTCGTTCTTTTGAATGCAGGCTCTCTGCTGACCTGGATACGTTAATATTTTAAGATTCAGATGGTGTCCCAGATATTCTCTCTGGACAACTTTCAACTTTTGTTTTGAAAAGCTGGTTGATTTTGCTAGGGGAAAAAACTCACACAAGGCTGGTTTCTTGTGCACTCTTATGAAAGCTGCTTTCTCCTTCTCACATAGTCAGCCAAATCGTGTAGCCAACAGCTTTGTGAAGTCAAAAGAGAAGACTTGAGCCTTGAGGTGCTACACAGAATCACGGCACTTCAAATATGCAAAGTCACTAGCCGTAAAGGTTGTAGCACAGCAACAGACTTTGGAACTGCTTTCCTTCTGAGAGCTGCTTTGGTTAAAAATATCTGTTCAGTCTGCAATTACTGGCACCATTTGGTGGGAAAGCTGTTTTCCAACTGCGCACTAAGGAGCTGTACACCAGTTTGCTTGAAAATGGTGTTCTGGTATAAGAAATGTGAAATACTATTTGCAGTTGGTATGAATCTGATGATCTGACATAATTCGTGGAAGTGATCTGCTATTGGTGACGTATCATTTATTTCACAAAATCGTCATTCCACAAGGTAAAGTGAAAATGATGTTATGGTTTTTTGGAAGTAGTTCACGCAAAAACAACTGTAAAGCAACATTTTCAACAGATATTTTCAGAATTAAGCATCTTATTATTAGCATTTCTTGCTATGCATCTGCAATAGACAGACATTTAAAAAAAAAAAATAGCATATTGTAAATAAAGCTATAATAAAATTTTAGGATCATTATATTTGTTTTTTTGCATATTGATAATAATTTCATAATAATTAAGCACATATTCCCCAAAAAATTGTCAGTTGATCATGCATCCAGATGTTTTATAATTGTATAATTCAAATTATTCTCAGTGGTGATTCTCATTACTGTAATAGAGTAATTTTATTGTATTAAAATACTGTAAAGATTTTAAAGATTTTGATAGATTTTGATACATTTTAAGGCAGAACAACAAATACTACCAACATGTGTAAATATATATATATATATATATATATATAATGTTTGTATTATTTGTTGTTCTGCATTTAATTTGTTGACTTAAATACAAAAATCTTGTATGATTTATTTATTGAAAATAAGATATATAAAAATATATATTATTTAGATTTTTTTTATATAAAAATATAATTAAAATATATAAAAAGATAGACCACGGTAATGACAATTACAACATGATTAATTATCATTAGAATGTCTTAATGCTTCTCACATAAATCTTGGGAAATCTTGAGAAATCAAGCAAATCATAGCAAAAAAACCCTATAGGAAGCAGCTGTACGGGACTGTAGTTTGATTTATTACTTTCATCTCCTGCAGGAGTTTGTGGAGAACAGCAGGAGGTCAATGGCGATGGAGGAGCGGGGGCGCAGCAAGCGCGCCCGTCCCAAGGAAGAGGTAGAGTTGACGGAGGTTAAGGCCATGGTGAGTGGTGACGTGGGTGTGGCAGGGCCGGAGTGGCAGGACTTACAGGAGTTCCACCTGTACTATCTGCTGCTGTGTGTGCTGCTGGACTGGGCCCTGACGGAGCACAATCTGGTGCTCTGCCTCACACAAGACATGATCATCTTCCTGTCTGTCTGCCTGCCCACCTCCACCCTCTTCTTCTTGGTCACATTGCTCCAGAACATACCGGTTGCTGTTGCTGCATGCTGACTAACGCTTCCTCACCTCCTTCTATCATTTCATCCATCTTTCTATGCATCGCACAGTGCATGAGCATTTTTTATCAGTGGATTATTATTATTTTTTTAATCTTTTTTTCATTCCATTCTTGCCTCTTCTTTTTTTACTGACTGTCTTGAACTCATATGGCGGCTATAAACTGTACTTATATCCGTGGCCTTAAAAACACCATGTTGCTCTTTGGAGGGAAGATAATTGAAACTGCACTTTTCAAGTTTTTGTACTATTATTAGACATGTAGTTTTCCTGACACTAATTGAGAGATATATCTGCAAGAAATATGCCTAAAATATAAACTTTTTTTTTTTTCTTATAAAATTGATATAAATTTAACCCTAAACTCTTGATGTTGAAGAAGTTCATGGTCATTTTAAAAATTCACATTATTTGTCAACTACCCATATGTTCTCTGTATTCCTGAAATCTGTTATTATAACTGTTGTTGGTGTGTTTTATACGGAGGAGAATCTGGTTTCAAGACAGCCTTTACCATCCATCATAACACCCTGTCAATATGCATGGCTTCTTACACCTGCTTTTTGCAATGCCATTTTAACCCATTTTTTTGCCATTCTGCTCCTTGAAAACTGATGAAGTGGACTAACACCTCCAGATCCAGATCAGATGATTGGTTGTTGGTTTGTTTGGAAGTAATAAGACTAATGACGTGTTTTTTTTTTTTCCTGTAGGCTCCTGGGACAAGCTCTGCTTGACCAAAATCAGCCCATGGGACTTTTTAAAGACATTCCAAAATGTTTATTTTTACCAATGTGTAACATGTTTACTATGGTTTCACTCCAGGGAATACAATATTTTAATAAGAAACTGTAAAAAATGAAATAACAATGTAATGAAGCACTTTATATTGGAGCGCTGCATATTTTAAAAAGCCTGATGCATTTTTCGTAGTGATGTCCTTTTTATAAGACTAAAAAAACCCAGTTGCCATCTAGTGAAACACAGTATTAATAATGTCTAGAATCACTGTTTTTATTATGTCAATTTTTCATAACAAACTTTTTTTTTTTTGCGTTTATGAGAAACCCACATACTGCAGTGCAGCACTTGTTCTTTTTATTTCTTTTAATCCAAATACTGAAGCATCTACGCTTTTTATTTCTTAATTTAAAAAAAAAAGAAAAAAAATGCTTGGTTGTGTTATTTTACTAAAATAACGTTACCATGTCTGAAAATGAAGTCCGAGGGCCTTTCACTTCTGTGTAAAAAGACTGGTTGGTTGCTTTCCCTCCAATGGTGGTGATTTTAGTTTGTTTCTGAGTTGTGATGAAACTGTAAAGGTCAGGGTTTTTTTTTTTTTACTGCTGTGACTGTTAGTGTCGGAAGAAACTGGGTCGAGTTACCTTAAACTGGGAGGAAGATGTTAATGGTTTCTAACTACAATCCACAGTTGCTGTAACTGAGTATGAGTGACATTTACAACAAAAAGCACATACAAAAAAACAAAGAAATATATTACACAATATGTTACACTACCAGTCAAAAGATTGGAATCATTAAGATAATACAGTAAAAACAGTAATATTTGAGAAATATTATTACAAATAATAATAAAAAAAAATACTGTTTGAATATTTTTAAAATGTCCTTATTCCTGTGATGCAAAGCTAAATTTTCAGCATCATTACTCCAGTCTTCAGTGTCACATGTTCCTTCAGAAATCATTCTAATATGCTGATTTGATGCTTAACCATTTGTCATTATTATCAATGTTGAAAACGGTTGTGCTGCTTAATATTTTTGTGGAAATAGTGTCACTTTTTCAGGATATGAGGTTCAATGTACAGCATTTATTTGAAATAGAAACATTTTGTAACATTATAAATGTCTTTATTGTAACTTTTGATCAATTTAATGGATCCTTAAGAAAAAAAGTATTCATTTCTCTTTTATTTAATCTTACTGCAAATGTTTGAATGGTAGTGTATCACTGTTTCCATAAAAACATTAAGCAGCACAACTGTTTTCAACAGTGATAATAATCAGAAATGGTTCTAGAGCAGCAAATCTGCATGTTAGAATGATTTCTGATTTCTGAGATCATGTGACACTGAAGACTGGAGTAATGATGCTGAAAATCACATTTTAAAATATTAAAATAGAAGTTATTTTTTTTCAAATAGTAATATTGTAAAATGTTATTAAAGTTTTTACTGTATTTTTGATCAAATAAGTGTAGCTTTGGTGAGCATAAGAGACTTATTTCAAAAACATATATATATATATAAAAAAAGAATTGTAATGATTCCAAACTTTTGACCGGTAGTGCACGTAGAAATGGTTTGTTAGCTTAACAGCTAATTCATAGCAATTCATCCTTCAGAAAAATGCAAGGACTCCTGTTCGTAAATCAGCAGTGGGGCAATTCTGGTGCTGTAATGTGGCTTGACATTGTCTGTGGTAGTTAAAGTAACATGACTTTGCCTCCTTTGACTGAAATTGAATGCATGAGCATCTATGATGGTGATCCACAGCATAAAGCACTGATCTCTCCTTGGGTGCGATTCCTCATCCAACATGTAGGGGTAAAATGGTGAAATGTTGCCTTTTCTTTTTTTGGGAGATATGTACTAATGTTAGCTTTTACATAGTTTTACAGATTTATCTTTAGATCAAGTAATTAATTTCATTTGTCCTCTTTTGCTTTGCAACCCATGGAGAATTTGGTCGCATTAAGCTAGACGTCTAGGGGCACCGACTTTCATATCTGCATCAAACTTAAGTCTTCCTAGTCGTGCAAAGTATCTTGAAAGGAAACGTCATTTTATTTTCTGCTAGACAGTGGGAGATGAAGAGAGTCACACAAAACTTGCATTTTGCCTTAACCAATTGAGTGAATGTCGCCCCCTGCTGGATTACATAGATTAGTTTAGTGCAACACAGGACTCGGAATGGAAACCGTTCATAAGCCTTAAACAGATCTAACCATTCACAGTAATTTAACTAACCCATCGAATGACAGAACGTGGTAGATGCGGCTGAGGAGAATATATAATTTATTTACGCACAGATGAATCTGCAGTCTGTTTTTTTTTTTTTTTTTTTTTTCTAACAAATGTCGGATTTAGCAAAAATGTCTGTGTGTGCAGTTTTTGTATGGATGTTTTGAACATGTCATGTTACATATTGATAAATATTGACTGAGGAATAGAGTTTTTTTCTTTATTACTTTAATTCCATGTTTTCGTGTCTTGCATTGGAGGGAAATGTTGTGAATTGTGTTAAAATGAGGGGATCTTTTTGGGAGGGTTCAGAAATGAACACAATGTACTTATGAGATATTAAGAGCATGAATTAAGAAAAAAAAAATCTAGGAGATTTAACATTTGCCACACACAACTTATGCTGAAAGCATGTTAAATATTGCACTAAGATGGCATCCATTAAACACAGAGATGAATTAAAGATATCTGTAAAACATTTATAGTTCAAATCGTCTTATAGCGCATTCAATATAGAGATGTTTCATAAATGTTTAAAGAAAATGTCAACAAAATTGTCTTTTAAATGCTTGACGTTGCAGTTTCTGGTTACGCAACCCACAGTTTTATCAGGTAACATAAACTTGATGACTGTACAAGTAGGTTGTGATTAAAGATGAACAGTGGAACTTGCCTTTTAGGGTGAATCTCACAAAAACATGTTACCCCAAAATCAAAAGGAAAAAAAAAAGAAAACAAGAAATTATTTTGCATGAAGAAAACTAGAACCATTAAGGTTATTTGTAATTGTGACATTATTTTTATGAGAATTCGGAGGGAAAATGTGCTTAATTTTCCTTACTGTAATGCATCTGGATGTTTTAATTTTAAGGTTTTGGCCATTACTACATTATTATTATTATTATTATTTAACAATTATTTTTATTTAAATCAGCACAAAGGCAGGGATATGTTCCCTTGAGAGGTATAAATGAAATTTAGAACATTTTTTATATATATACAAACACACACACACACACACACATTATATATATATATATATATAATGTGTGTATATATATATGTGTGTAACCCTTTATAAACTTTAATAAACCATTTTTTTAATTGATTATTTTGAAAATTGTGCTTAATTGTCATACAATAATGTCACAATGAAAAAAAAAAAAAAGTTTTGTTTATGCAAAAATACAGGTTTTGTGAGATACATCTTTTAATGCTAAACTAAAATCAGTTTTTTTTTTTTTTTTTTTAAACTCAAAATTATTGAACCTTGGGATTTGGGCAGGAAAACTGACCTTACAATGGGCATTTACTGCCCAAGTGTTTTTTTTTTTTTTTATGGATACCATTGTCATAATCACTGGAACAGGATCTTTTTGGCCTCAAACATTGGCTTTGGCTCACAACTCCACTTTATATTGCCAAATGTGCACAAAAGGTTATGTAAGCAGTGCACAAACTCTCTCTTATGCTACCTGGTTGAAAACCAGTTAGCTTTTGTTTTTGTTCACAGCCTTTTTCTTCTTTCTCGAAATGACTGAAAACATCTCAGTAACAGCTGTGACATCGCTAGTCCTGTCAGTGTGTATTAGAAAGAGACAGACGAGCTGTGCTTAGAGGCAAGCTAGTAAAACGCGCACACACACACACACACACACACACACACACACACACACACACACACACAGATGACCTGCATGCTCCTGACCTGGGATTTTTCTAACTCTTTAAAACAATGAGCCATTTTTGTAGGAACGTGAACTGTTTGGCATTAGAATACATGTGACTTAACACTGATAGAACAATAGCTTTATTATGCGACAAGCCACTGTTTTTATTTTTCGAGGTGAGATTGTGAGTCTGTTTCTCCTCTTTATTTTGGGAAACTGTGCTTCTGTTTTTGTCACACGGGGGAATAGGCTGATTCTGTTATCAGATAAAGTCATGGATAGGCAATACATCAGTTTACTCCTCTGGTGTGATATTAGCTATTAGCTCTTACCTGCAGTAAAGTTGTTTGTAACATTGAACTAAGTTTTTGTTGATTTGTTTGATTTTTATATTTATGATTTCATATGTATCCTGTTTTTTAAAGTAATAAAATGGGGAAAAAATGACAATGTTTCTTCAGTGTCAGCTGTTCAGACAGATTTTACACTGGATTTTCACCAAATATGAAGACAAACTGGAGTTTTAAAGTTTAATATTTATTATGTGCATGTTATTGGGACAATGTCATATTGGATTTTCTAAACTGTGCATGAGGCTGATAATATATGCATTCATGTGTTAAATACAGTAGTAGTGCAGTACAAAATCTTAAAAGAAAACAAATTTAAAAACAAATCTTTACTGAGGGGGTTACATATACGCTACTGTTCAAAAGTTGTGGTGTCATAAGATGTTTTAATGAAAGAAGTCTCTTATGCTCACCAAGGCTGCATTTATTTGATCAAAAATACAATAAAACAGTAATATTGTGAAATATTACAATTTAATATAACTGTTTTCTATTTTAATATATTGTAAAATGTAATTTATTCCAGTGGATGTAAAGCTGAATTTTCAACATCATTACTCCAGTCTTCAGTGTCACATGATCCATCAGAAATCATTCTAATATGCTGATTTGCTGCTCAGGTAACATTTATCAATGTTAAAGTCTTTGAATCTTTGAGGAATAAAAAAAACAGCATTTATTTTAAATAGAAATATTTGTAACAAAGTAAAACTCTTTACTGTCACTTTTGATCAATTTAATGCATCCATCTTGCTGAATTAAATAAAAACAAATCTTTTTGACCTGAATCTTTTGAACAGTAGCGTAGATGCAAATACGCATCTGTGCAAATACATAGGGCCTCAACATGCCCAATGCTGAGGTCAGTGCAGCTTTCTGCTGCCCCTACTGTAAAAATGTATCCTTTTGTTCAAGCCATTTGTGCATTGTCTTTCGCAAAATGAAATCATCATTTACTCACCTTCATGTCATCCTGAGAAAAGCACCAAAAAGTAGTTGAGAGGTAGAGGGCAAGATTTTCGAGACAGGGATAGCTGCAGGTCGGATTAATGGGCATGCCGAAAGGTGAATTGCTACAACAGAAACAACCTCTAACCCTACCCCGCACCCTGACAGACAGCTTTCAGGACCAATGATAGACCTTTTGGCACCATTCAGTTTTACTAAATGGAAAAGACTGACCATATGAGTTTGGACAAAATGAGGGTGAGTAAATGATGAGTTCTTTCTGTTTAGTGTTTCTCGTTTTGCACATGCATCAAGAGCTTATGTTTGACTCTTCTATACCTCCTCTTCATCTTCACTAGCGAGGGTGTCCAGCTCTTTGTCTTTGCACTGGACGTTTTCAGCTTTGTATGCTTTCTGTAAGTTCTCCAGCTCTTTAATCTCAGCGTGGAGACGTTCCAGATGCACGCCGCGACGGTTCCACAGTAGCTTCATGGGCAGTGGGTTCATGTCATTGAAGGCAATGCTTGTCAGCTTCCTGTGGATAAGGAAGATGAGGTATATTGATTATATCTAAGAAAACTACTGCCTGTGGTTTGGAAAAGACTCTCCCCAAGCAAGCTTCTCTTCTTTGTTTTTGAAACCATGCCATACATGCGCTAAAAGCAGGAATGAGCAGGTGCACGGCAGGCACGCATACTATCAGGGGCGTATGTTAAAAATAGCCACACCACAGAGACATCTGACCCATATTCTGTTTCTATTTGCATGACTGCTGCTCAGACTGATGCAGGCTGCTTTGTTTTACTATGGCTCAATGAATTATATATATGGTGGTGATGTCTGACTGTGGCGAAAATAGCTACACTGTCTACAATACCAGGAGCTCCTTAGAAATTAAATGGAAGAGAGAAAGTGATTTTTTAAAAATGTCTTTATATATAATTTTTGTTCATTTTTATTTCAGTTTTAATCCTAGTTATTTTAGTACATGAAGTTAAACGAAATGAAAATTAGAAATGCTGCCTGTTTTAGGTACAAATATACATTTAGATTTATTAATATACACTATTATTACTAATATATACTATTTAAAGTACAATTTAAAAAGAACAAAATATGATATGATGCATTCATAATGCTTTATAATAGATCTTATGTTTGCATATAAATAATTGTGAATAATTTAACTCTTAACTGTGTAAAAAATGCATTCTATAGGTATTAAAATGTCATACAGCTATTCATAATGCCTTAAAATACAAATTGTCCATTGTGTTTTATCATAAATAATACATTATAATACTAGCCTATACGTTAAAAGACAAAAAATGCATTAAAACATGATACACACAAAATGTAATGGTATGTCCTGTGATATAATTCATCCTTAAAGGTGTAACCATGAATAATGTTATATGGTATAGTATAAGGCTTTATGAATACATTTATTGTATAACACCTTTAGAATGCATCAACTACAGAAAATATTACTATTCTACACTGTAGAAGAACTTCCATTGCTGTACATTACTCTATCTATCTATCTATCTATCTATCTATCTATCACTCTTACGTTACTCTTACTTTTTTTATACACACTCAGTTTACAGTATTTTCTTTTCTATCCTTCATCTTACCTTCCATCTACAATGGTGTTTGGGAAGATGCGGAGATACTGGTACATTTCGGCACTGTCTTGAATCTTTAAGATGTCTTCCTCTTTGTATTTGAAAAGAGCCAGTGCATATCGGAATATCACCTATGAAAGAATGGGGGATTTAGTCCTTAAAACTATTGCAAAATATTCAGCAGAGTATTCAGAAACATCAAACTATTCTTAGTTTGTAATCTGTTCAGTAATTCAATAGAACCCAGTACTGATCTATACACTATTTCCCAGAATGCTCTATCATAGATCCAAGGTACCTTGATGCCCTCATACAGGAAGGCGTCCCATACTTTAAACAGTATGCGGGTAGGCAGACTCTCCACGAACAGCACCAGGAACCATTCAACAGTGATGAGTGATACGTCTACTTTTAGCGCTTCCAGATGGGCTGTGAGTCGAGGCAGTTTCTCGAACATGAGGTCCTTTAGTACACGCTGGTCGGCCTGGAGAGATGAGAAGAAGAAAGTTAGAAGAAGAAAGTTGGAAGAAGTGTGTGAGAGATAGAGACAGTAAAATGAAGATGGGCCATTTAGAGTTTGAGGAATATACATTTCCGCTCAAAACATCAGCACATTTTACAGCCGTCACAGAGGATGCTTTAAAGCGGACATAAGGCTGTGATATTATACTGCCATACCTATTCTGCCCTAATGATAGCCAAATTTTGAGCAAATACTGCTTTATTAATTCATGTGCATCCATACTCTCATTTTCATCATAGTAAAATGGCAGTAACGCACAAAGGAAATTTGTAAAGTATACATAAAATGGAAATTATAACGTGCGCACGTGAAGAGTTTCTCGTGAGCACGCGAAAGTCTGTATATTTTTATTTTTGCAAAGGTCCCTTTAGGGGCTCCAAAAATTGGCCCTAAAGATTTTTATATTGTTACAAAAAATATTTTAAAATGCTGTTCTTTTGAACTTTCTATTCATTCATAAAACCTGAAAAAAAAAAGATCACTGTTTCCTCAAAAATATTAAGCAGCAACTGTTTTCAACATTGATAATAAATGTTTCTTGAGCACCAAATCAGCATATTCAGCTTTGTCATCACAAGAATAAATTACAGTTTAAAATATATTAAACAAGAAAAAACTAGAACTAGAAAAGCATATTAGAATGATTTCTAAAGGTTCTGGAGACTGGAGTAATGATGCTGAGAAATCAGCTTTGCATCACAGGAATAAATTACATTAAAGAAAACAGTTGTTTCAAATTGCGATGATATTGCAGAATATTACTGATTTTACATAAGGAACTTCATTCAAAAAACATTTAAAAAAAAGTCTTACCAACCCCAAACTATTAAACAGTAGTGTACAAAAGTATGTTGTCGGTTTATATATTTATAGTCGGACTGAAAATCAACATTTAAACTGACTATAAGCAGCAAGTTTTAGGATTAAGTATTAAAGTAAAACTATAAAAAGTGTATTTTAAGATTAAAGGATTAGTTCACCCAAAAAATTAAAATGTCATTAATTACTCACCCTCATGTTGTTCCACACCCATAAGACCTTCGTTCATCTTAGGAACACAAATTAAGATATTTTGATGAAATCCGAGAGGTATATGACTTGTCCATAGACAGCAATATAATCAACACTTTCAAGATCCAGAAAGGTACTAAATACATCATTAAAATAGTCGACGTGACTGCAGTGGTTAATTTTATGAAGTGATGAGAATACTTTTTGTGCGTAAAAACAAAACAAAACTAACTTTATTCAACAATATCTTCTCTTCTGCGTCATTCTCATATGTTGTTTACGTCAAGCGCCGACTCATTATTGGCCGGCTCCTGCGTCAGCATCACATGCATGCGTCGTGCAGCTCACATGAACAGCGTCGGCCAATACTGAGCCGGCATTCGGACATAAACATGGAAGCCTTCACTGTGCTTACTGCGGCAACTGAGTAAGGATAATGAGAGGGAAGGGAAGAGACTGTTGAATAAAGTCGTTATTTGTGTTTTTGTTTTTGCACACAAAAAATATTCTCGTCGCAGTGGTGCTTCATGAAATTAAGGTTAAACCACTGTAGTCATGTCGACTGTTTTAACAATGTCTTTACAGTATCTTTCTAGACCTTGAAAGTGTTGGTCAAATTGCTGTCTATGGACGAGTCATATACATTTAGGATTTTATCAAAAATATCTTAATTTGTGTTCCGAAGATGAACGAAGGTCTTACGGCTGTGGAACGACATGAGGTTGAGTAATAAGTGACAGAATCTTCATTTTTGGATGAACTAACCCTTTATGCAAAATATTTGCAATTTTTAAGTTCTCACCTGACAGCCCAGCAGGTCTTTAGTGTAGTAATTGCGAGGCATGATGTACTCCACAATCACTACCAGGCACCAGAAGGCATCTTCCTCATCCTGTAGTACCAGCAGAGCAATGGCTGCCAGTCTGCACACAGTGGCATAGATGTTGGTATTTACCTTTTTTTTTTTTTTTTTTTTTTTTGCATATAGGTGTCATGGCCCTACAGTAAACTCACCCCTAATCTTATGAGCCTGTAAGGCACCTTCTTAAGCAAGTTGTAAACAAATGACCACTAGATGTCAGTATATCACATGAAATGGTCTATATAAGGTCAGTATAATGTTGGTACTGAATAGTTTGTTGGCAGTTTAGCATAGCAGATATCACTTTGCATGTAGACTGATGGTAAAATATGTCATTTCTGTGCTACTTTGTAGTGTTTAGTAATGTCAAAGGGGTGTACTCAATTATGACACATTAAAGGTAAAATTAAGCATGTAAATTTAGCAAAAAAATGTCTTTCATATTGCCTCATGTATTTTATATCAAAAAGTTTAGATTTATATTCAAGATTAGATTTAAATTAAATATACATTTAATATAAATATAATATTTATTTAAATTAAATTACATTTAAGATTTAAACTTTAACTTTGACATAAATTCTTGTTATTACTTTGATTGTAATTACCTGTTGAGTCCCTGCACGTAGCCGATGGTGGGGTTTTGCCATGAGAATGCTTGAAGAACTCTCTCCAGCTTTTGAATCATGGGGCTTGAAGGAGGGGAAAAGAGTTGATTGGAGGTCAACGTACGATCCAGGTCCAGCTGGATCTGTCTGGGCACCAGGTGCGGTGAGGTTCTGCTGTTCTCGCAAAGCTCTTGATAGCGGTTGGGATGACGCCCCCTTACTGACTTGGTTCTAGTCTGTATCATAAAACGCCAAAACTTCACGCGGTACTCTCGTGGTAAGCCTGTCCGGAGTAGACTCTTCATTTCTGCTGATGAAGACAGTTCAGCTTCAGGACGTCCGAACAGGAGCTGAGCGCAACGAGCCAACAGCGGGCCATCACATTCCTCTTGATTCAGCAGGTTTTGGGATCGGATCTCCAGGGCCTGGATCTTAGAAAGGAGCTTCAGGTCCTCAACTTTGTAGTCTATTGCGATCCTAAATCCATATTCATCGTAATCACTGTGGAATGTTGGGAATTGTGATTTTTTTTTTCAACATAAACAGAACTTTGACAAACATTTATATGGCAAACTGTTCTATGATTTACCCTATTATTCCTAATAAACATGATTTCATTGAAGCTCTACATTCTTCTTCAACATTCTTTTAGCAGGATACTTATCTAAGCAACAACCGATCCATTTCTTTATAAATCTCAGGATGTCAATGAACCTAAGTCATTTATTTCCATCCAAAAATGAAGTCTGGAATGGTTTACTATTCCAGATGAATGTGTGCAAGTGCGAATGAGAATTGAGATCTCCAAAGAATATATGAACAGGGTGAGTAAATGAATTGTGGGTGAACTGATGGGACAGTGTTTACCTGATGGGGTTTAGTTTGATGACTGTGTTCAGATCTGCCTGAACTGCATCTTTAATCACCTTCTTGATTGCTTCCCTCTGCTCCGGATTCAATTCCTTACTCTCCAGGAGTTTCTGGAGGATTCCCAGGTATCTGCTTTCCATCTGACAGTTATTGGCCTCTAAAACAGCACACTAATACACACAAAGTAAAGCTATAGTAAATCTTGTTTCAAACTTTGTGACATTTACCATCAATTTTTTTTTCCAAACAATCATGCCATAAGGTTCCTATTCTAAAAATGTAATTTCCCTTTAAAGTTTTCCTTTAAACACTTTCAAAACACAAATCTCTCAGTTCATAAATGCCTTATTGAGTGTTCAGATGAAGAGATTAGCCAAGCAGAACAAAGGGTAAAGACGTCTTTTAAGTACAGCAACAAGTACATGCTTGTTTTGGTGCAAGAAACCTTGACAGAAAAAAATTCACCTTTACTATCAGACTTTGCTCCTGTTCTGAACTTTTTCTCCAAAGCGTCGTCAGCTGGTAGATCTCAGAGTTTAGATACTGGTTCTGGGTTTTATATGCTTTCAAATCATCCTGAAATAGAGATATGATCATGATTGTGTTTCCAGCAGAGCTGTAATCATGCTTGGCACAGTCATTTCAGAATTGACATATAATGCAAATAAACTGTTCATAAATAATGCACATTTTAAGTTTTTTTTTTTTTTTGAAAACAAAACACATAGTTTTTGCAGACTTACATATGTGTACACACACTATCTTTCAAAAGTTTAGTGTTAGTAAGATTTTTAATTCTTTTTTTGAAAGAAGTCTCTTCTTACCAAGGCTGCATTTATTTGATCAAAAATACAGTAAAAATGGTAATACTGTCAAATATTACAACTTGAAATAACTGTTTTCTGTTTGAATATATATTTTAAAATGTAATTTATTCCTGTGTTGGCAAAGCCATTTTTACAGCATCATTATTCCAGTCTTCAGTGTCACATGATCCTTATATGATTCTTTGATGAATATTAAAGTACAGCAGAACAGAATAGAATTTTTGCATCAATATAAAAGTCTTCACTGTCACTATTGAGAAATTGAATGCATCCTTGCTGAATAAAAGTATTAATTTCTTCAAAACAGAAACATTTTGAATGGTAGTGTAAGTCATGATTGCAAAACAAGACAGAAAATAATGCTGCCTAATATTTTTGTGGTTAAAATTAAAACTGTTGAATGATAGATATTCTTCATTCTTTCTGACAAACAACAAAAATAATGTGAAATATAGCTGCAAGCAGCGATGACGGGCCCAAGCCCGGTGGCACTGTCAACCCGGTGGCTTCAGGGCAACTGTGCATGGCGGGAAATAGGCATTTAAAATGGGTAAACATAAAAGGACTATGTCAAAGTCATTTGAATACAACACATTTACTGCAGCAGCTGGTGCCCATATGATCACAAACCACAACAGCCACATCCATGTTTAAATTTAGATGAATTTCATGTCATAGAATGTCATAGGTCAATGATTGCAGAATATCATCCTAATCTTCCATGTCTGTGTTTTTCCTCAGACAACCTCTATAAGGTCTACATGTGTACCGAATTTTTTGTTTGATATATGGACCAAGATTTCGGACCCCGTTCAAGGGGGCGCTTTCGAGCCCCCCTGCCACGCCCGGGTACCAGCCTCTGTCCGGCCCTGATGGCCGACGATTGCAATGTGTGTGCAAAGTTTCAAGAGTTTCTGAGCATGGTAAGGGCCTGCAAAAATGCCTGAATAGTCGAAAAAAATTAATCTTCCTAAAAAAAACACAATAGGGCCTTCGCCTTCGGCTTGGGCCCTAATTACAGTATGTGCACTGTACATACAGTTGTGTAAATTTTTTTTTAGTATTCTTTGATGAATAGAAAGTTTAAAAGAACAGCATTTATTTGAAATAGAATCTTTTATAACATTATAAATGTCTTTACTGTCACTTTTGATCAATTTAATGCATCCTTGCTGAATAAAAGTATATATAAAAAAAATCTTACTGACCCCAAACTTTTGAAAGGTAGTGCATAATGTTACAAAAGCTTTCTATTTTAGAAAAATGCTGTTCTTTTGCACTTTCTATTCATCAAACTAATTTCAACATTGATAATAAGAAGAAACGTTTCTTGAGCAGCAAACCAGCATATTAGAATGATATCTGAAGGATCATGTGACACTAAAGACTGGAGTAATGACGCTGAAAAACTTTGCATCACAGGAATAAATTACATTTTAAAATATATTCAAATAGAAAACAGTTAGGGCTAAGTTAGGTTTAAACTGTAATAATATTTCACAATATTACTGTTTTTTTATTTTTATTTTTTTTTTGTATTTTTAATCAAATAAATGCAGCCTTTGTGAACATAAGAGACTTCTTTTAAAAACATTAAAAATCTTAACGATACCAAACTTTTTAACGTCATTGTATATATATATAGATATATATATATATATAGATAGATATGTAGATATATAGATATATATAGATAGATAGATAGATAGATATTGTAAAATGCTTTATTTTCTCACTTTCAAATGCTCATTCTCCAGTGTTAGCTGTTTGAAGGTCTCAGTTTCCAGCCCATTGGTGTAATGCTGGTCTTCCCCACAGGCTGCTAACTTCTCAGATAGCTTCAATAACACTTCCTGTTTGGCCTGGTTCTTGTGCATCAAGAGCTTGACACTCTCTTGGAGTTCAGCAATATGGGAGTCCCTCTGGTTCAGATCCCTCCGTAGGCTCTCATTCTCCTGCTGCAGTGACTCCAGATGGTCTCGCAATTCGGCTGCACGTCGTTCACCGTGTTTGAGGAGCTCCAAGCGCTCCTGCTCTCCCTCCGCAGCTAGAAACTGAGCACAGGTACGTTTCTCTAGCTGAGCATCTTCCAGCACTTTATGTAGCAGCAACACCAACTCCTGAAAACATGCATATGCAGGTTTTAGTTGATTATAAGAGTAATAAATAATCCAGAAGGAAGATAAAGGTGAAGTGGGGGTTAATGTTCTCACTTTACCTTCTGTGCTTTGACCTCTTCAGCCAGGGAAAGTTTTTCATGTTGAGATGTGTCTAGGTCCAGAGGTTTGAACTTTTCTTTGTAACCCTTCCTGTTTTGTGACACTGTGGATAGATGATTTTTTTGCAGGTCCTCACACTTGGCATTAACAGGGAATTCTGGGGTTTGAGAAGAACCGGATGTGGGGACTGCTAAAGCTAAAGAGGAAGGTGGCTATGAGCATTTACATTTAAAACAATTGTTTGTAATTTTTCTGGTGAGAAAGTGGTAGTGCTTACTGGATGTCTTAGATGAGAGTGTTTTTTGGGTGACATTTGGGTCGTCAATATGGAAAACACTTTGTCTAATTTCTTGTGACTGCCGGTTACGGAAACTGTGCATTGTGTTCCTGTAAATAAATCACAGAGACACCTCTGAAGAAATGACAATAACAACTACATTTTTGCAAGAAAAAAGCCAGTGTAAAAGTTGCAACATGAAGCTAAGTGTGTTGTGGATGGTTTCTAGGGCATTGCTATGTGGTTGCTAAGGAGTTCTAAGTCTTCTGAGTGGTTACAAGGATGTTAGGTGTTTGTTAGGTGGTTGTTTACTGGATCAAATCAACAGAGCCCACTAGAGTTTCTAGATACAGCTGGGTCCCTCCAATTAAAGTCTGAAGGGATTCATTGCCCATTTTATTAACCATCAGGTGAAAATTGTAAGTCCAATCACTTAAAAAAAGTAAAAGCACAAACCTCATGATTTGGATCACATCCATAGCACAGATGGTGCAAGACAAGTTGTGCTGAAGTTTAATACTTAGGATTGATATTGGAACTAATCAGTCGTAAGCAACTGAGCAAGTATAAGCAATAGTAAAAGCGATGCCTCCTTTGTGTGTCTATTATATAATCAATTGAATGATTTTTGTCATTGCAGATGATGATGAAACAGTGTTTGTGATGATGTGTTTTATTCAGAAATAGAAGCAACTTCCCACTTCCTCACTGAGACAGATGTGAAACTACAATCACTTCCTAATCTTATATTAGACAGACTATACGGTGCAATCCCCACAAAACAAGCTTATTTTTCTAGGTTTATTAGTAATACCTTTTATAATATTAATAATAATATAATTATTTTAGATTTGTTATCTTATTTTTTTACTTTATTTTACTTTTCTTTTTTTTTATATGGTGCATTAACATTTTTCTTTTCATTTTATTTATTTGTAAATAAATAATAAATATTTTATTATCATTTATTAATGTTTTAATTGAATATCCCTCTTTTCTGATGTTGTCTAATGTGAGAACCCCATAAGACAGCTTGGTCACTCTCATTCATATAAAATGTCAGGAAGTATATGCGTCACAATTTATGTCACAGAGTAAGAGTCAAACTTCCCTAAAATAATAATTCTAGAGAAATTTGGATAACACCGATTTTTTTTTTTTTTTTTTGGAAGTTGCTGACGCAAATTTCCAGCATGACCTAATTTTCATTTTACTCTAGAAATATGACATGATGCCAGTGTCCATTTTTTAAGATCAGACAGAGAAAAAAACAATAGGTACATGTACTCACTGTAGCTCAATTAGCGGATGTTTGATTGACATATTGAGGGGGCTTTTTAATCCTGGTGCCGGCAGACTGGCAGCTTCTTCACCAACCAGACCAGAAGGCGTCTTCACCATGGGCAAGAAGTCAGCTGTGTAAAAGAAAGCAAAACCCATTGCATTAAATACATCTGATAGTCCAGTATAACTAGATGCTTTCAGATAATGAGACTTGTTTCTTATTTGTTTTGTAAGAAAAACCTTTTTTCATGTTTTTGAAAGAAGTTTCTTATGCTCACCAATGCTGCATTTATTTGATCAAAAAACAGTAAAAACAGTAATATTGTTAAATATTATTACAATTATCTTTTTTCTATTTTAATATATTTTAAAATATAATTTATTCATTTCAAAGCTGAATTTTCAACATCACTACTCCAGTCTTCAGTGTCACATGATCCTTCAGAAATCATTCTAATTTGTTGATTTTGGTGCTTAAGACACATTTCTTATTATTACCACCTGTTGAAAACAGTTATGTTGCTTCCTGTCTTTTTGGAAACTCTGATCGTGATGTTCTGTTCTGTCTTGCTCCACCTAGTTCTATTAATGACACAAGCAAACAATGTTGTATTGTTTTGTGTGTTTATTATCACAGGGTGAAGTACATGTGCATACAAACAACATCTGCATAGTTACGATGCTCAAAGTTGAATGCAAAGGGGGATATTTTCTTTTAAAGAATTCTGTTTAAGGACTACAACAAACGGCTGGTAGGGACTACAAAGAGCTTCTTCTCTGGTGACATCACTAACCCTAAAATTTACATAAACCCTGCCCCCGAAAACACGCAACAAAGGGGTGAGGCCATGTTATTGCAATACAGTACATAACACAAATGCAATAGCATGTCATAAAAGCAAGATGACAACATAAGTTATAACTGTAATTAAACTAAACTATACTTGTTCTGTCTTCATGCAGCATATATTCCCTGGCTCTGTGGGCATTTTAGAACAGTTCCCACACGAGCAATTTATAGATTATCATGACAGAATATGCTAATCAATGACTTTAAGATAGTTAACTCCACATGAGCTACATACATTCATCAACTAACCATTCAGAAATGTCCTGTTGCATTCTACATGTTGTCACTTCTTCCTGAGTCTCTCCATCATTGTCCGACTCCGGTTTGAACATAAAAGACTGAACAGTTTCTAACATTTTCAGTGAGTCATTTTCAGCTTGAGGTAATCGGAGCTGCTAACACAAACTCTTGAAACTCCGCCCTCTTCTTGCTCATTTGCATTTAAAGGGACACACACAAAAATGGAGCGTTTTTGCTCACCCTCAAAAAGTGACAAAATCTGTGGGGCATTTTGAGCTAAAACTTCACATACACAATCTGGGGACACCAGAGACTTACATCTTGTAAAAGTGGCATTATATGACCCCTTTAAATAGATCAGTGGCACATACACTTTTTTGTTGTGAGGCGAAACCTGCGGAAATTAGTAGAGTTATGCGCAATACAAGCACTATTTAACCGGAGCGAATGAGACAAGTGAGTGAGAGGCGGGTGTGTGTCACTTCACCGTTGGAGAGAAGAGAGCGAGAATGCGCAACTGTCGTTACTGCCTGTGCAGTACGCTACTCCGCTAGCAACAAAACGGACCAGCTCGGAATCGGCAAGTCTGGCCGGTTACTGGCCCAAGGCCAATCATGTGGAAAAGAGGAATGCTCAATCAGTATGAAAGATCGATATGCTAACCACTAGCTAGCACAGAGTAAAACAAAAAATATGAATTCTGTGTCTGATAATACTTTTAGGCTATATTTGCCTGGTGGAGCAATATTTCAGATTTTCTACAGATTCAGCTGCTCAGGCATTCTTTTTCTCATTTCCTGCATTTTACTCTGTCATCCAACAGCTGTTTCCTAATGCCTGAATACCAGAGCTTGTGGTTGGAAGGGGGTGTCTGAGTAAAAGGTATGCAAGTGCTTCTAGCACAACGACAAGCCCAACCCTATTTGGATTCCTGTAAATGATCCATTTATGCACGGTAAATTAGAAGAGACTGGGAGTGATTTGCAATATAAATAAGTCAATCCAGTCATCTGCATATAGCAGACAGTCATCTGCATATAGCAGATATACATTAGAAAGAAATTTTATATCAAATTACTGCTGCCACACTTCCACTATAATTCCCAAAAGGTTTCTGTGCCTCAAAAATCAGTTTAAAGACTTCCTCAACCATATAACTGTCACGTTCCGGGTCGCAATAAAGGTGAAAAAAGATCTTTTCGCTGTAGTGTGGATCTTTATTTAACAAAACTCAAAACACTAAGAACACTATGAAAACCAAATAACCGCTATACACACGACAAGACCTGACAATGAACGGAAAGAAACCCAGAGCTTAAATACACAGACAACCAATCGATGAAATAAACAACAGGTGCAAATAATAATCAAACAATGAGAAACCATAGTAACTAACAGAAACACAGCAAACAGAACTAAACACATGTAAACACAAACAGAAACGCAAATTATCCCTTACAATAACATTTTTTTACTGAACAAAAATAGTTTTTTTACGTAACATCACAAGTAAGCATTAAGTTCCTTTGCCTCAAACCCTTTCAAAACTTTTTTAAGCAAACTTGCAGTTAATTTGTGGGACATTTGCAGCAGACCAGTGTTATTTTAGTATTATTTATATACTCTTATATTATTTATGAATCTTTTGGGTCACACTCTTTTGGGATCGCGTGTCAAACCGCCAAACTGCTGAAATCACATGACTTTGGCGCTCCGAACCGCTGATTCAACACAAAAGATTCATAAAGCTCCGAAGCTTCATGAAGCAGTGTTTTGAAATCGGCCATCACTATATAAGTCGTTATTTTGTTTTTTTGGCGCACCAAAAATATTCTTGTCGCTTTATAATATTAATATTGAACAACTGCACTCACATGAACTGATTTACATATGTTTTTTAGTACATTAATGGATCTTGAGAGAGGAAATGTCATTGCTGGCTATGCAGGCCTCACTGAGCCATCGGATTTCAACAAAAATATCTTAATTTGCGTTCTGAAGATTAACGAAGGTCTTACGGATGTGGAACGGCATGAGGGTGAGTAATAAATGACATTATTTTCATTTTTGGGTGAACTAACCCTTTAAGGGTGGGTTAAGGGGTAAAGGAAGGGTCAACATATTTATAGATGTAACTACAGAAATGAATTGCAGCTGTAATTACATGCAGGTATTTTTTTAAATAGAAGTATGATGTAAAAATGTATGTACACAATAAGTGCATTGTATCAAATGATTAGTTTAAATGTTAGTACATAGTAGTTAAAAACACTTAATAAAAAGTTAGACCATGTTTTGAATGAACTTTTATTTTTATATTTTCAGTTTTCATTTTAATTGTAGTTTTAGTATATTTTGTTATGTGCTTTGGTCATTTTATGTCACATAAAAATTAGGGTATATTTTATTGTATTTTCTGATTTATTTCAATAAACACAAATTAAATAGTTTTAGTTAACAATAACAACACTCCGGCATTTATTCAAAAAAGATCATTTGCATGTGAATATATTCAGCAGAAGTCTGTCACAGGGGTTTTCACAAAGCTCTATAATTTTGTAACTCAAGATGTACTAATGTTTCTGGTAATAATTTATAATTACTTATTATATTATATATATTATATATATATATATATATATATATATATATATATATATTATACAGTGGCAAGAAAAAGTATGTGAACCACTTGCAGAATCTGTGAAAATGTGCAAAATTTTAACAAAATAAGGGAGATAATACAAAATGCATGTTATTTTTTATTTAGTACTGTCCTGAGTAAGATATTTTACATAAAAGATGTTTACATATAATCCATAAGACAAAAAAATTGCTGAATTTATTAAAATGACCCAGTTCAAAAGTTTGTGAACCATTGATTCTTAATACTGTGTGTGGTTACCTGGATGATCTACGACTGTTTTTTTGTTGTGTGATGGTTGTTCATGAGTCCCTTGTTTATTCTGAGCAGTTAAACTGAGCTCTGTTCTTCAGAAAAAATCCTCCAGGTCCCAAAAATTTTTCAGTTTTCCACCATCTTTTGCATATTTGAACAGTGACTGAATGATTTTGAGATCCATCTTTTCACACTGAGGACAACTGAGGGACTCAAACACAACTATTAAAAAAGGTTCAAACATTCACTGATGCTCCAGAAGGAAACACGATGCATTAAGAGTCGGGGGTGAAAACTTTTGAACAGGATGAAGAGGTCCAAATTTTTCTTATTTCGCTTGAATATCATTTTTTTTCCATTTAGTACTGCCCTTCGGAATCAACAGAAAATACTTGCATGTTTCCCAGAAGACAAATTAAATACAATTTACCTTGATCTTCAAATTCCAATGTTTTCACCCCCCATCTATTAATGCATCATGTTTCCTTCTGGAGCATCAGTGAATGTTTGAACCTTTTTTAATAGTTGTGTTTGAGTCCCTCAGTTGTCCTCAGTGTGAAAAGACGGATCTCAAAATCATTCAGTCACTGTTGTAAAGGGGTCAAATATGCAAAAAATGCTGGAAAACCGAAAAATCTGCAGGACCTGGAGATTTTTTCTGAAGAACAGAGCTCAGTTTAACTGCTCAGGACAAACAAGGGACTCATGAACAAACATCACAAAACAAAAAAACAGTCGTAGATCATCCAGGTAACCACACACAGTATTAAGAATCAATGGTTCACATACTTATGAATGGGGTTATTTTAATAAATTCAGCTATTTTTTTTTGTCTTGTGGATTATATGTAAACATCTTTCATGTAAAATATCATACTCAGGACAGTACTAAATAAAAAATAACATGCATTTTGTATTATCTCCCTTATTTTGTTAAAATTATTAACATTTTCACAGATTCTGCAAGTGGTTCACATACTTTTTCTTGCCACTGTATACTTCTATATTTATGTCATGTTGTATTTATGTCATGTTGCCTATTTAAATTACTGATCTGTGAAAGCATTATGTAATAGTAAAGTTTTTTTTTTTTTTTTTTCAACAAATGAGAGTGGATAATGGCTTTTTGCACAGTCATTTAAATGCTTCCTCTTGGGTTGAGTGCACAGGGGAACTGAGCTCAGCAGTCATTTTGTGTTCAGTTCTAACCCCAGATTGTTATCTAAGTGCTATGCAACACTGATATGCGATGCTAAGTTGCACAGCTGTCCTGCGACATAGTGAATAAGATGGATATTGACATTCATCCCACCCTTTCCCAGAATTACTAAACTTTAAAAAAATGTAAAACTTGCAGATTGACATTTCCTTTCCTGTCACACCCTGCTGCTGTGGCAGATAACAGAATGAGTAGATCTGCTAGACAGTACACGCACAAACATAGTTGGAGACTGTATGAGTCCTGCAGAACATTCTACAAATGAAATATCACACTGTGTTGCAACTTGCAACCTCCCCCTTGGGCTAAAGAACATGGATGACTAAACTAAAGCAATGCAGCTAGCTGAGTAATATGCTATCTGATTGGTTGCTTCCAGCTGCCCCATTTGAGCTAATATTGTGCTTTCCCCACTTTATCCTTGGCTTTTCTTCCTCTCTGCCCTGTATTCATGCTCAGAGCCTATGGTTTAGTAATTGTTTAGTAACAATGGCCTGGATGTTATTTTGAACACCAAATGTAGTTAGCAAGTATATTTATATATAGTAACATATAATAGATTATCATCTGAATGAAGAATTTATAATAGTTTGAAGGTGAAGAAACTCCTCCGGCGAAAAAAACAGTCAGTTAAAACAATATTTTGGTGCACAGATTCCAAGCATTCTAGAATAATCCTCAAGTTCTGACTGCGTTAGTGGATCTTTCACTTTCTATTAACTTATCACATGACTAGCCAAACTGAACTTTCCTTTGAAAAAATAAAGTACATTCACTCTCAGATCATATTTCATAAACAGTGTAATTTCCAAAGTACAGTAAGTGCTATTCAGTTTTCATGTAGGTTTCGTATTGTCTTCCTCAAGGTCTTGTATTACTAAGCTGAAGAGTTCAAAGTCTTACCAGGGCAGTTTGCTGATGGTGTGCTTTCCACTGTTAGGTTGTCTGGTTTTGGCATGGGCTGATGTTCAACTTGCTGCTCCCTGTATAACGCACGTTTCATCTGCAGCTGTTGCAACCAGTACATCTGCGCATCTCTGTTAGCTGCCTGAAAACAGAATGATGTTTGAAAACACCAGGTCACTATTGAGGAGGATTTCTAAAGCATTGTTGTCTTACTGAAGATGCTCGGCTGTTATTCCTCCATACTTAACCCCAATGTTAATCAATCAAAGGAGGAGGAGAGACCCTTTAAGAAGTCCCACATATTTAATATTCAGGATGGCCTTATTTTAAAAATTAAGAAAAATGTTCTGTTCAGAATACACTTTATCAAAATGTGTACTCTCTGACCTAATTTCAGCACTGTTGATACTCAAGTATGTGATGCACTGAAATATGAAGTGCAATCATGTGATCAGTGTGCCCTTTCAAAGTAAGGACTGTCTGACTCTACTGATAACAGCAAGCTTTTTGGAGACAAGAAAGAAGGAAATGGAAAGAAAGAAGAAGAAAAAAAAAGAATAAGTAAGGCTTTATATTCCTCCCTCATTTAAATGCCTGAAGCTTGTTTTCTGAACAGCAACTGACCTTTAGAAACTTTTATATTACATCATGAATTGTCATTAGAAATCATAAAACTTGGTTTCACTTTTGTTTTTTTCTTTCATTTTAGTCCAATAGAAGTTTCATGGACATTCCCAGGTTTTTAACCTAATAACATTTCATATTTAGCAGAAGATAAAATACATGAAAGTCACATTGTCATTTTTTATTCCTAATTTTCACAACCATGAGGCACATATTCCCTCCAATATAATTTA
The DNA here is from genome assembly GCF_019924925.1 of Ctenopharyngodon idella. NCBI lineage: Eukaryota > Metazoa > Chordata > Actinopteri > Cypriniformes > Xenocyprididae > Ctenopharyngodon > Ctenopharyngodon idella. The sequence goes on along the minus strand of NC_067233.1, from coordinate 19,241,877 downwards.
ATTTTTTCTCCCTGTATAGTTGCCATGTTCTTCTCATTGATTCCATCCCAAGCAGCTTGTCCCCCTTTTTTGCTTCAAAAATCACAGTTCATGGAAGCCTGTTATTTCAAACCAAACCATGTGATAACATTACCTTGAGAACGAAAGTGCGCTCTGGTGTCTGTATATGAAAGGTTCCCTCCTCTCCCTGCAACGGGTAACTGAACGTGGCACGAGACAGATCCACCTTACCCAGAGGATTGATATCCTGTGCCATGCGGTAGTAAAACAGCTGACAGCTCTTCTCCTCGTAGGCAAACCAGCGGGACTTCCAGGCTTTGAGAGGTCCACCCTGCTTGTTGAGGTAGCCACATAGTTTAGTGCCGGACTGAGTGGGTGTCCTTCTGAAGATGGCAGAGGTCCCATCAGGCTGAGCAGCATGGATATTGGTGTCCATTTTATCATGTGACCCATCTGACTGGCCCAAACTCTGCTGTTGGGGCTCCTCAGCGCCGACACACTCATCTGCTGGAGATTTGTGCAAGTCTGGTGGAGGTGGAGTGCTGGAGCTTCCCTTGGTCTCCATCTGGTTATCTCAACAAAGAGAATAAGTGACATCAGAAAAAAATGTTCTCCGAGTAATTAAATTATGTCCATCAGCATAGCTTCAGTAAAATATATGTATACTATACTATTACTAATACACTAAATGAACAACTATCAATATTAGGGTAAGATGGTGGAAGATGCTTAAGAACAATGTGTATTCATCATAAAAATTAAACATATTTAAATATAATCTTAGTATGTGCAGGATGTTGATATATCAGGCAATATTAAATATATCATATATAAGTCATTAAAGTTACATACTAAATCAGCTATTCTGTTTAAAATTGTGATTTGACAATTTAGATGAATAAGTGAATAGCTAATGAGAGACAAAGCAGAATCCCAGTAAAAGAGATTAATTTGAAAGTTAACTTGATTCTATGACATATATAACTATATACTATATATTAACTGCCAATATTTTAATTGAAGATATGTCATAATAGCAACACTGAATTCAAATTGAATGATTTAACTCAATTAGCCTATATATATATGGTCAAGAGAAAAATATTAAGGTCATCTTGGGACATCTTACCCCATCTTATCCTACTTAGAAAAAAAAAAAAATGGAGAACTATACATTGTATGGCATGCAAATACCACTCTCAAACGCATTGCACAGTACACAGCTAGGCTATCTCATTTCAGTTTCCAGAAAGGTTTTACCATTAAATATCAACAGCATTTATATACAACTCCAGTTAATTCTTTAAAGTAAACTTTATTAATAATTCATTTACAAACATTATAGGCTACTTTATGTCAGTACACCATATACGTTCAAATAGAAAAATATAGTTTCAAATTGTAAGCTGCATGGCATTTCAAATTATTTTAATGAACATTAATGGACTGTTAAACATTATATAATGTAAGTTAATGTTAATAATGAAACAATAAATAAAATAGGTAGGCTCTACACCTGGTAGTCACACGCGCGCACTGTTCGCGGTGTCAGCTGTGATAAATAAACTGAAACAAACACACTATTAACACAAAAGCAGTTGATAATAATCACATACCTTGTCTTTAAAAAGCTTAAAGGTTCTTTAGTCCATGTGTTTGTCCAGGGCGCGTCTATGCGGTACTATAGACAAACAACTCGCACACTGCTACACTTCCTTCATGGATGATTCATATTTTTCAGAGTCCCAGCAGTAAGGAAATCAGGAAATGTCACATCAGGAATATGTAAATTTCGGTAGTATTGCGGACGTCTTTAGGCAGGCGTGTCATGAATGTAATCGTCTTCATAGACTGTTTTGAAACACTCGTTTCAAATGTATGTGCGTACCATTTATCTGTCGGATAAACCTGTCAGAAGCTTATAAACTGTCAGGGCGTTTTGTACATAAAACATATTTTGTACATAAAATAAATATAATCTCCCCCTAACTATGTCCGACAAGTGAATCCCTTTGGTCGGATCTTTTCATATTTTCAAAGAATCAGTTGAAGAGGTTCACAAACCGCCTTTTTAGTAATGTTTTTTCTTCTTCCAGTGACCAATTAATCAACCGATAAAGTGAGCTTATCGTAAGAGCATTTATATTTGCGCCTTGACTGACTGTATGACAGTTTTGCCAATAAACAAAACGTTTTAAACGTTTGCAGCCAAAAATAAGTAAACAAATAAATTAATTTTAGTATTGTTTATAAAGTAAATGCAAACTGTATTATTTACTAAGATTAATCATGGCTTCAACAAACTGACCTAAGAGTCATGAGATTATTACACCCTTATTTTATAGCACTAAATCGATAAAAAGTGCCTAACGTTATATGTCTTTGCTTCTTTAGCGTTTTGGGGAATGTGGTTCCGAATCGCTGGCTTGGTTTTTTAACCGATTCTTTGACGAACCTAGTTCAAAAGAACCGATTCACGGAAATGAATCTGACGTCCCGATTGGTTCCTCCACGACGGTAGAGCGCGCATCTGTTCATGTCACCACACAGCGCCACTTTTTCTACGATGTCAAAGGCTGCACTGACAACATCGTGCATGTGTTGTGAATGGATATGCTGCAAATGATAATTTACCTAATATAGAAAGGAATACAAACACAACAAGGTAAGTGTAACTGATCGTTGTGTTTTTATATATGAAAAACAGCAGCGTTTGCTGGGTAACGTACTTCTTTTAGACATTAACTGTCTTGATTTTGTGCCTTAATAAAGACAGACTGAAAGTCAACGTTTACTTTCCATTTTATAGTCCTATACATTATTCTTGTATTGAAATATGTTATTTACTGGATAAAGAAGAACTTGTTATTTATTTAAACAGATCTATTTTATCCAGTTTGATAGCACTGTATTGAGAAATTACAACCATGTGTTGTATTTGCACTATGGCAATAACTTGTTTTTTTAGACATATATCATGTGTTTGTTTTTCTCGAGTTACCTTGTAAATACCATGATACATGAATTTAGTAATCACTTAATACCATACCATGGCATACACTACCATTTAAAAGTTTGGACAAACTTAATTTTTTTAGTAAAGGGAAGTGATCAACAATCTTTAGCATACATTGGTATCTGTTTAAAAAGCATCCCAGGATGCACGTCATGAAGTTGAGGTGGATACAATGCCTTTGCCACTATGTCATGCATGCTAGAATATTTCTTGTAATCAAATCAATCAGTACAAAATTCAAAAACTGCACAGTTGTTTCAGATCTCATCTTGATGAAAGCATCCACCCAAAATGAGAAACCTCAATCTGCTGCAGCGCTTGAGATGTGTGGATCTTCCAATCCCGGGATCCCCACAGTGTTTCTCCATCAGAAGCGAGGCTGGAACAGTGCTGGTGGCCTCCGAACTTGCCATCACAGAGTACGACCCACGGAGCGGAGAGGTATTTCTAGATTAAAATTAAAGGGTTAGTTCACCCAAAAATTAAATAATCTGAGAGATTTCTGTCCAGCTATGCAACTACCACTTTGATGCTCCAAAAAGTCTGTTTATGTTCGCTGATCAATGTTTAAATGTGAGTAAAAGCCTACATTAAATCTGTTCATCATATAAAGCGATTGTGTCTCTTCAGAAAATTTGGTCTAAACTGCTCAATTCATAGGGATTAGTTCTACAATCTCTTTATGAACTTTTTGGAGCGTTAAAGTGGTACGGAGGGACAGAAATCGTTTTGATTTTATCAAAAATATCTTCATTTGTGTTCTGAAGTTGAACGAAAGTCTTACATGTTTGAAACAACGTGAGGGTGAGTAAATGATGACAGAATTTGCATATTTAGGTGAACTAGCCCTGTAAGTTTCCATATGGGTTCAAACCCCAGAAGACTGACTGACTGACTGACTGACTTGAAGTGTCTAGTCCAAATAGCTATACATTAATCTTACTGTATAATGTGCTTTCATAGATTTATAAAGAGGTTTCACTGACGACAGATGACTATCTCCCAGAGGATGGTAGTGGACTTGTAGTAGCGATACAAGATCTGCCAGATCAGGAGTCCGTGTGTGTGGCCACTGCCAATGGTGATGTCATTCTCTACAACCTCAACACCAGTCAGGTGATCATTCATTTGATCTAAATGCTCTTATATTTAAAATGATTTTATAAAACATGCTCTTACTGTGCTTTATTAATTTCTGTCTCACAGTTGGAGTGTGTTGGCAGTGTGGACAGTGGTCTAACCGGTATGACTTGGAGCCCAGACCAGGAGTTGGTGACTCTGACCACAGGTCTGTATCTCTAGCAATGTTATTTTCAAATCATTGAGATACTCTAACAATGTTAACTATGGTTAACATGTTAACCCTACCTCTCATCATATTTCTGTGCAACTCAATTAGTTCTGTTTAGAAGTGCATAATAATTTTGCATTGTGTCCATTTGTGTCTAATATGACATATCAGGTCAGGAGACCATTATCATGATGACCAAGGACTTTGAGCCAATAACTGAGGTTGCAATCAATCAGGATGACTTTGGCGAAGGTATAGCTAATAAAAGTTTTTATTTAATGCTCAATGTCATGCTTTCATGCAGGTGACTTGTGTTCACTGCATATGAGCAGATATAGTGCCTGATTGGGGATTTTGCTTCTGTGCATCAGATAAGTTCATCACAGTTGGTTGGGGGAAGAAAGAGACTCAGTTTCATGGCTCTGAAGGCAAGCAGGCCGCCCAGCGCAAAGCAGCAGTAAGTTTTTGTTGTGTTTAGTATTGTTCTGTTTTACTAAACCAACCCACTGCACCCAGCAAGTATGATACTGAGCTGGGGATCATCAGGAGACCATTGGCATTACGACCTGTTTTGACTATAATCCTTCTGACCTAGTTCTGATCCACTTTCACAGGAAGTGCAGCCTGCCCTGCCGTGGGACGACAGGAAGCCAAGAATCACTTGGCGTGGCGATGGGCAGTTCTTTGCCGTCAGTGCTGTTTGTCCGAATACTGGTGAGAATTTCCCTTTTTACTGTTGTTGTTACATGGAAAATGTTTGTGGCTGTTAAAACATAGCTGCATTTTTGTTTCAGGTGCTCGAAAGGTTCGCATCTGGAACCGAGAATGTGTCCTGCAGGCCACCAGCGAGGTCGTTAACGGTCTGGAACATCCGCTCTGCTGGAAGTAAGATATTCTGAATATCTTTTAATTTTTTAAACCATTTAGGGAAAGTGAAATTATGCCATTTCCCACACTTACACCTGTTATTTCATTATCAGTCATTATCAATTAAAGGGTTAGTTAGTTCACCCATTAATTACTGTCAGTAATTACTCACCTTCATGTTGCTTCAAACCCGTAAGACCTGCGTTCATCTTCGGAACATAAATTAAGATATTTTTGATGAAATAAGTAAACTCTGTGGCCTCCGATAGACTGCAACACAACTTTAAAGGCCCAGAAAGGTAGTAAAGACATTGTTTAAAATAGTCCACTTGACTAGAGTGGTTCAACCGTAATGTTATGAAGCTACGAGAATACTTTTTTTGCGCTCAAAAATAAACAAAAATAACAAATTTCTTCTCTCCTATGTCAGTCTCCCACGCTGATCACGTAGTACACACAGTGCAGCGCTTCTGTGTTCTACGTCAGAACGGCGACTCATAATTGGCCAGCTCCTGTGTCAGCATTACACGCATGCATCATGCTGCTCACTTGAACAGCGTTGGCCAATACTGAGTCGGTGTTCTGACGTAGAACACAGAAGCGCTGCACTGTGTGTACTATGTGATCAACATAGGAGACTGACATGGGAAAGAAGAAATTGTTGAATAAAATCATTATTTTTGTGTTTTTTTTTTTTTTGCACACAAAAAGCAAACGCTTCATAACATTGTGGTTGAACCACTGTAGTCATATGGACTATTTTAACGATGTCTTTTAATACCTTTCTGGGCCTTGAAAGTGGTCATTGTGTAGCAGTCTTTCGGAGGCCAGATAGCTTCAGATAGCTAGATAGATTTCATTAAAAAGATCTTCATTTGTGTTCCGAAGATGAACGAAGGTCTTACGGGTTTAGAGCAAAATGGGAGTGAGTAATTAATGACAGAATTTTCATTTTTGGATGAACTAACCCTTTAAAGTGCTGTTAGTTCTGAAGTGTATTTTTCTTGTAGACCCTCTGGCAGCCTGATCGCTTCCACACAGCGGCACCTGAACAAACACAGTGTGGTGTTTATGGAAAAGAACGGACTGTTGCATGGAGATTTTACTCTGCCTTTTGGAAAGGACCAGGTCAAGGTAGATATTAACTCCTCTATATATGATTTTTTTTTTTTTTTAAAGATTCAAGCCATAAATCATGGGGAATGAATATAAAAATGGTTTGCGTGTTTTTCAGGTGAAGGAGCTGCTATGGAACAGTGACTCTACTGTACTGGGTGTTTGGATGGAGGACTTGAAGCCCGGAGAGAACACTCCCAACACATACAGTATGATGCAAATCAAACTGTTTTGCATATTCAGTGATGGGGCCAGTAATAATCAGTGGTGCTGATTATGGCTGCATGATTAAAACTGAAATCGCTTAGTGCGATTATCACATCACAAAGGCTGATTTAATTAAATAAATATATGCGCTGCATGTTTCAGGGTGTTTTTACATGTTAGTCATTATCTGCCAGTGTTTTCATTCTCACATTGTCACTTTTGAGTCACTTTAACATGCATTTTGGAAAGCAACATGTTCCAATCATCTTCCCATATTTGTAATGAGAGGAACTTCAGACATCCATAAATATTAATTTTGTAATGTAATATAAAAGTATTTTTATTATATTATTTTTGTAAATACCCGTTTTTTTTTATTTTACAGTGGAATATTACACTAGTGTTTTCTTATTATATTTCTTATTTCGTTTTTATTTACCGTTTTTATATATTCGGTAATAAAAATAATTATTGTTATTGTTAATATTATTATTTTTTTTTTTATATTGTTTTATTATTAAATTGATATATATAATCACAAGATTTTGGCCAAATTGTGCAGCCCTAAAAACAAGCACAGCATACCTGGGATTTTATTTTATTTTATTTTATCGCAATCAAATTTTTATCAGGAAAATCGTACTTACATTCCCCCACCCCCCCAAAATCATTCAGCCCTTGTGATAATACTCATTATCAGAATTAGGGCTTTGTTTTAAACCTCTGACCCATTTCTTTCACAGTTCAGCTGTGGACGGTTGGGAATTATCACTGGTATCTGAAGCAAAGTTTGCATTTCGGCAATGAGCCCCTTAGGGCTCCAGCATGTGTGTGTTGGGATCCGGAGAAGCCCTTGCGTCTCCACCTCCTGACTCGAGGATGGGCCAGCTACACCTACGACTGGGGCTGGAGCACTCAGCGCAGCCATGGCAATGATTGCCATGACAATGCCAATGTGGCAGTGATTGATGGAGGTAGGCATGGCCACTGTCCAACTTTTGAATAATTGATGAATCTCTGAAATATTGTAAACAATGCACTATTTATCATTTGTTTAGTAAACAAGGCATTTTAGTAAAGTCTAACAATTGATTGAAGTGAATGATTTCAGTGTTTAACTAACATGTGTTTTACAGATAAAATTCTCGTGACAACATTCCGCCAGTGTGTGATCCCTCCACCTATGTGTGCATTTGAACTTCAACTTCCTGTTCCTGTCAACTTGGTCACCTTCCATTCTAAAGCCCAGAGGACCAATGAGCTTGCAGCTCTCACAGCCGATGGGCATATTTATGTATATGGTGAAGGTGAGTCACACTCTAATTTGAAACTTATATCTGAAGTTTGGTAATTTCAGTATCATGTTATGTAGGATTTCCCACTTGTATTTATACAGGTGGTGGAGTTGAAAATGGAGGTGTACCCAGAGTTCCTGGCTTTAAAGTCATCTCCGCACCATTAGTCTTAAGAAAGACATACAGGTACAGGATAATTTTGAGTTTCCTTCAGAAATAAATCTGATATGCTGCTTTGATGCTTAAGAAACATTTCTTCTAATTATCAATGCTTAAAAAGCAATCCTACTTAATGTTTTTGTGAAAACTAAAATTTTTTTCATTCTTTAATGAATAGAAAGTTCAAAACAACTGTCGCATTTGATCTGTAAGGCATTCTTTGTTGAATAAAAGTATTTATTTCTTAAAGTTCTGATGTCAAACTTTTGAATTGTAGTGTACAATATATTGCATTTATTGTATGTTTTAATACAGCTGTATTTTAAATTTAAGTGATTTAAAGGCAAAACTATCAAATATTTTTAAGACGTGCTTGAGTGCTATGGATTATTATTATTTTTTTGCTAATTTCTTTGCTGCCTTTCAGTCAGGCAAGCAGATTTATTGAGCACTACTGTGTAACATGCAGCCTGTATTCGGTGTACTGATGCAGAATTGCAGATGTGTATTACATTTAAAAACTCCCCACTACTGTGCCTTGTCTCTTATTATCATCTTATGTAGCTCTTATTTTCAGTTCCCTTTTTTTTTTTTTTTTTTTTTTTTTAGCTCTTATTTAACTCTTTTGTTTAGTCTGTTTAATATAATTTCATTATGTACAGTTTAGTTTTGTAGTTCTGTATCCAATGTTTGTCTTATGTAGCACCATGGTCCTGGAGGAACTCTGTTTTTTTTCACTGTGTACAGGCTGTATAGAGCTAAAATGATGATAAAGCTACTCTGACTCTCTGACTCTGACTGCAGGGTCGCCGTGGATCAGGGAGAACCTCTGACGCTGTGCTTGCTGCTGTGGTTAAGTGAAGATTTGTTTTTGGCTGTGACCCACAGAGGAAGCTTGACACGCCTGTTGAAACTCACCCCATCAGACAGCCAGGACCCCAAGGACACGCTGGAGATCAGGTACTGCCGCTAAAATAACTAACTACTCTGGTCTTGTTCACATTTGTATTCAGTGTAGCTCTCACAAAGACAGAGTGATCTAACAAGCATAGACATGAGCTCAGGGGCTGAGAATTATTTAAACTTGTGAATTTTTTAAACACTGCACTTTTTACAGTGCCTTTTCTTAAATTCGTGGTGTTGGTCATTTCTCAGGTCAGAAGTTCCTGTGGATGGTCATGTGATCAGCTTATGCCACAGCCTCAGAAATGGCACTGTGGCCCTGCAACTTGAAGATGGACAGATCCGGAAACTTCTTATGGGTCAGTCAGTTCACTAATTATGACAGGAACTGGAATTGGCTACTACACAATTTATGTTTAATCACTTGTCTTTTTTTTTTTTTAATGTAATTTGAAAATACATAATTAAATGATACATATAAAGACTATTAATGCTAGAATATTCCATACAGAATCTTCAGAGCTCAGTCTAACTGAATGGAAGGATTCTACTGGCAATACCATCAACTTTCCCCGGCCTTGTGTTCAGACGGCACTGTGTTCCCTCAATGGAGAAGTAAATATATATTCTCCAGCCAAAACTGACTTTTCAGTCATGCTTTGTCCTTAAATTACCATAAATGCTTCATATTAATTTGTCTTTTAATAGGAATATTTGATAGGCCTCACTGAGAGATCACAACTCTACATCGGTGACTCACTGGTAGGTGTAAGGGTAGGGACACACAAAACCGACACCAAAGAACTGCGCCTGCGTTTAAAGGAGATAATTGTCTATTATGCAGATATATTCGTCATTCAAAAATGGAAAGCGAAACTAAGACTGCAGGTATACAAACCATAAAGAAAGCAATGCTTGCTTACCTTTTTGAATACCAGTAATGCTGATCACATTCTTTATTCCACTCCTCTCAAGTTACTATGAAAATATTTGCGCAGTGGAATGCTAAGGTAAGATGACGTAAAATTAGAACAGCCTTCTGTCTGTGCCGTCATGACTTCTTTGCTCGCTTTTCACTTTTGCTCTTATTCTCGTGTACTGACTCGTTCTCTAAACTGAATAGCCAATCAGAGTTCTCTCTCACTGACTGCCCGACACAGATTCTACATGCTGAATCAACCAAAAGACAAAAAAACAGACGGCGTCCCACTCGAGCTAACGGTTCTAACGACAACGACAATGGCCGTCGGCTTAGTGTGTCCCTGGCTTTAGGATCCCAAAAAATGATTACAAGAATATAAATTGCATTACATTTCTTGTGTTGGTGACAAAATCTTGGCTGTTAATCTCATCAGAGTTTTACTTCCACAGGTGGCTTCCAATATCTCTTCATTTGTAGTTTATGACGACTTCCTCCTGCTCACCACACACTCTCATATGTGCCACTGTCTCAACCTAAGCATGCTCTCTGTTAAAGGTACATGTGAACACATCAAAGACAAAAAAATATATAAATATATTAATATATAGTATAATAAATATACACTACTGTTTAAAGTTTGGGGTTTGGTAAGATTTTTGTTTTGAAAGAAGTCTCTTAGGCTTACCAAGGCTGCATTTATTTGATGGAAAATGCAGTAAAAACAGTAATACTGCAATATAGTATTACAGTTTAAAATGTTTTTTTTTTTAGTATATATTGTAAAATGTAATTTATTCCTGTGAAACATTTATTATTTTATTATTATTAATGATGAAAGCATTTGTGCTGCTTAATATTTTAGTGGAAACTGTGATACATTTATCTTTTCAGGATTCTTTGATGAATAGAAAGTTCGTTTGTTTTGAAATACAAATGTTTTGTAGCATTATAATAAATGTCTTTACTTTACTTTTGATCAGTTTAATGTATCCTTGCTGAATAATAGTATTAAGTTCTTTAAAAAAAAAAAAAAAATCATACTGACCCCAAACTTTTGAACAGTGTTTTATATAAATGTAGGGATAAATGAATGTAATTATGCATGCATGATGTTATTGGTGTCCCTGCATAGGTCTGCAGTCAGCTCTGAGCTCAGATGCCAATCAGAATGATGAGACCGTAAGAAAGGTGGAACGAGGCTCTCGTATCGTTTCTGTGGTTCCCCAGGACACCAGACTCATACTGCAGGTGAACAGTGATTTTTTCCACAATGTACAAGTAGTTACGTAATTATTTTTCTAGAAAAAAAATTACATGGGATCTGAGCCACATTTAAGGATCAGATTGTTATAGATACTTTGGTGGTGGGATCTTTTGAGCAGTAAGCAAATAGCCTTGCAACTGCATTGCTAAAAATTGATAACACCTAGAAACCGTACAGCAGCATCCTGGCATTGTGGTGTCAAGTTTTGTGGGCAAGCACCATTCACATTTTCTCCAATAAAAATATTGTATTGTATATGTATGGTTGTAGGTGGATGCATGTCTGTTTTTGGTTATTTTGGAATTTTTTGTGGTGTGTTTTTAAATATTTTTGTTGTTGTTGTGTGTTAGATGCCACGAGGGAACCTGGAAACCATTCATCATCGGGCTCTTGTACTTGCTCAGCTCAGAAAATGGCTTGATGGGTATTTTTACATTAAAACAAAATTTTACAAAACAAAAAATTAATTTTATTCATAAAGTATTGTATTATCATTTTAAAATGTACATATATTATTTTAAATTTGTTGAAAAAAAAAAATTAGGAACTGAATTTAAGTGAACCTGGTTTGAATTAATTTGAATCATTTTAATGTTTTGTTTGTTTCAGTCTCAGATTTAAAGATGCTTTCGAGTGCATGAGGAAGCTGAGGATCAACCTCAACCTCATTTATGACCACAATCCCTCTGTGAGTGACCTCACTCTTGTGTCATTTCCTTTTACAGTAACAACATAATGCATTCTTCTAGACCTGTGGTATTGAAATGGCGGACTGCGGTCCGGTTCTAATCCCCGGCTTGTTTCCATCCAGATCATTGGACATAATTGCGCCATTTTAACGTTTCTACAGTTTAAAATTGAGCAGCACGTCACAACAACAGAGCTGTTCACACCACAAGCACTCAGGGCCATTCATGGTGATGATCTTTCGGCGCTACATCATCTAATATTTTTATCCAAATGCGCTTCATTTAATCCTTTTCCGCTCTGTGCGTGTTTATTCTATCTAAAGATGTAAAGCGCCACATCAAGAGCTGCAGATGATGCAATTATTTTAACAACTTGGTGAGCAGCAAAAGAGATACTTCAGCTAAAACTCTGCAGAAAACAAGAATGCAGCAAATACAAATATTTTTATACTTCTACCGTTTAACTAAACCAGGTTTGTGACAAGTTAATGCATGGTGCCTTTAGACCTTTTTTTCTCTCCATACATTTAGTATTAATAATGAGCATATTAAGTGCATTTCATAATAAACAGTATTATAATTTGGAAAATTATTTAGAAATGCAAGGGAAGACAAAAAACTTTCTTTTCTGCTCATGATGAGAGTTTTGATTATTAGACTATGCACAATTTTTTGTTTTTAGAAGCCTGGCTTAGCAAACTATAAAAATGGTCCATACATTTATGGAGGTAAACCCCGCACCCCCAGTATGTTTTCTCAATCCCAAGGCCTTCTATTTGCCATACATTTTGCCGTTTAAAAAAAGAAAAGAAAAAAAATGGCCTGATTTAACCCTTTTTATATTCATATCCAGTTAGGATAAATATTTACTTTTTTTTGGTAAATATTGGTAAAAATTCTTAGACCACTGATTTGGCTCTCGGGACCCAAGATTCTCATATTTGATGATTATTTTGAGTGCTTAGGGTTTTTTCTTTTACAAAGTGCTACGGTGCCCCGATGGAAGTGTGTAACTGTTCCAAAAAAGTATTGTCCGGACCTCCGCTAGGAAGGAAATATAGAGATTTGCATTTTCTTTCAGAGAATACTACTAAATGAATAACACCACTGCTCTCCACCTCCATCCCATGATTCCTCTCACAGGTGTTTCTTGACAACATTGAGATGTTCCTGAAACAGATTGACTCCATCAACCACATCAACCTGTTTCTCACTGAACTCAAGTAAGTCTTTAATACAAAAGCATTGATTAAATTTCTTTTGGTGTTGTTTTCATGATTTATCTATTAATTTAAATAATTTGTCATTCTTAGAGAGGAAGACACCACCACAACAATGTACCCAAGTCCTTCACGCTCAGACTCCAGTTCTGCTTCAGGTAAAGGAGGAAAGAAGGTGGACATCATCTGTGATGCTTTGCGGTCCACAATGGAGACTCTCGACCCACAGAAGTCAGTTCCTCAGTTATAAATGTTACATATGTTTTAATAAATTTCAGGAAGTATAGTATAGCCTTTTTAATTCCTTTTTCGATTCCAAATAATACTAGATTACATTTCACACGCAGTGCATGCCAAACCCTGTTCTTCCTCTGAGATGCTTTAATCTCTTTACAGATTTTGTTTATGTATTCTTACATCACACGTGAAAAAAACTGCACCAGAACTGGAAATCGCTCTACAGAAGGTCCATGAGTTGCGAGGTGAGCCTCAGTTCACTCAAGCCCTCTAAACAAACATGTTTGATTATGTGTCTGTTACATCTGTGTGCTTTTGTGGTTAGTGAACCCACCCAGTGGCTCCAACAGCGTGAACGCAGAGGAAGCTCTAAAGTATCTTCTTTTCCTCGTCAACGTGAACGAGCTGTATGAGCACTCCCTCGGCACGTACGATTTTGACCTTGTGCTCATGGTGGCTGAAAAATCTCAGAAGGTCAGTCAAAAGATACCCACTCTGAAACTGTTAGTATATATTATATCATCATTTTAGATTTTTATTATATTATAAAATGAACAAATGCAATTCTTTAAATACATAAGGAATAAAATTCACCTTTTCACACATAAGCAGCCATGTCAAATATTTGTATTACTATATTACAGTATTTATAAGCAGCCATTTCACATTTGAACTTTAAGTTATATTATAATATTAACAAATACCATTCAGTAAATACATAATGAATACAATTTCACATTTGATATTTATATTATAATATAGTATATGATATTAACACAGAGTAAAATTCACTTTTCACATAAGCAGCCATTTCACAAATTTGTATTATATTAAACTGCATTATTTTATATTATAAAATAAACTAATACAGTTTAATAAATAATTAATTAAATGTATAATTTCACATATAAGCAGTCATTTCACATATTTGTATTCCTACAATGTATAATTTTATTTTATATTACATTATTTTATATTATAAAATGAATGTACAACACATTAAAAATAGAAATTGGGCATTAGCTGACTGACATGGTTTCATAACACACTATAATAAGCAGTTTCAGAGTAAACCGCTTTTTTGATAATGAGATTGATCTAGTTTAAGCACACGTCTGTTGTAGACACTGTTTCACAGGGGTTTGTCACTATTTCTTCTCAAACATGTAGGACCCTAAAGAGTACCTGCCCTTCCTGAACATGCTGAAAACCCTGGAGCCAAACTACCAGCGCTACACTATTGATAAACACCTCAAAAGATACAGGAAGGCCTTACATCACCTCAGCAAGTGTGGTAAGGGCCTTGTAGGATGTGCCAAGTGAATACAACGCCAAAAATCTTCCGTTGTCTCCATGTTTAGTTCTCTTGTTCTACATCATGTTTTCCAGGTGAAGAACACTTCACAGAGTTGTTAAACTTGGTGAAGGATCAGAAACTGTACAGTGATGCTCTTGAGCTCTATCCTTCAGACAGTGAGCAATACAAGGCAAGTTTTATAGATGGTCCATATTTTTATATTTGTAACATTTTTCACTGAAATCCGTTAGTGTATATATGTATATTTTTATACCATGGTCTGTCTGAATACTCTATTCTGATTGGCTGGAAGGTGTGCAATAAAACCATTTAATGCGCAGGTAGTTCCAAGTAGGGTTGCATGGTATACCGGTACTACGTTAGTTTCGTGGTACTAAAGCTTCACAATACTGGCGATGCCACTGTATTTTTTTTTTAAACGGTGGTATCTGTATCAATACGGTAGTACTGTAAGTAATGTTGTATATGCAGCAGGTACACTATTTAAAATGTTCATTTGAACATGCATGTATGCAAGAACATTTACAAGAGAGTCTTTTTGAGTACCGCTACCTTTCTGCAATCAGCACGATTGCAAATGTGATTGATTTAATACATCAGTTAAATAAACAATTTATGAAATGACTGTTTAGACACAACATTGTCAATATTGATGTTTTCACTCTATTTCACCAACTAAAATAGTTCTAAAGAAAGTAGAACTGTTGCACTTCTCTGAGCAGCTGTGTTTTGTTTAGTTTCTGAATTAATCTGTTTTCGAACAAATCGGGCGAATCAGTGATTCACTGAGCCATTCATAAAAACAGTCACTTGCTTCATTCCTGAATAAATCAGCCGTTTCGATCGAATCGTTTCAATGATTCAGTTACTCAATCATTAAGACTTGCTGCCACTTACTGGCGGTTTTAGTTTCCCATTTAAATGCAGGCCCAATATTTCATTTTTTCCAACATTTCATATTTCTATATTCAGGGTTTTATATTTAAAATAATTATTCATTCTTATTTATGAAGTATTGTTTTCATTTACATTTTGGTTAATTTTGTAGATTTGATTTGTGAATTATTGCAATACTGCATGGTATTTTGATACTACTTGGTATCGTGATGCTTCATCTGGTATATTTTTGTAAGATATGTTTATGGTATCGTGACAACCCTAGTTCCAAGTCAGTTTAATCACCATGCTGCTTTCATTGAAGCGCATACACACATACATTACTCGCTCACAGAAATCGGAGATCGCACTGCTGCACAGACAGAATCAGGAGCACTGAAAGCTGTCAACACTGCCCCGTGACTTTTATTATTAAATTAACTTTAAATAGCAATGCTGACATGATCTTGACCGCTATGATGTCATCAGACCCTTAGCGTGGCCTATGGAGAGCATCTAGTTGAGCAGCAGCAGGCGGAGCAGGCAGGACTGTTACTATGGAGATGTGGAGAGACGGCCCGTGCCCTGCAGGCCTTCGTCAGCTGTACAAGCTGGAGACATGCCCTCGCCGTGGCAACACACATCCCATTGCCACCAGAACAGCTGGCACTGCTTGCCCGAGACCTGGCAGGTAGACATTTCTGTTGTGTATCCATGTTTCTTACTGAGATTATGAATATCCGTAAGCCATCTTGTATGTGTAATGTTTTCAGAGAAACTTCTGGAGGCCAGAAGGCACAGAGAAGCCGCCCTGTGTTTGGAGCAGTATGCTAAGGTATATTTCATAGACATAGTCATTCTGTTCTCTATTGCTTCAAAAAAGACTCTGCAAGAATGTTGTCTGCTGTGCTAATGTCTGTTTGTTGTCAGGACTGTGAGGAAGCGATATCCGCTCTGATACAGGGAGCTGCATGGGAAGAAGCACTGAGATTGGTGAGCCTGTTCTTTTATGCGTGTCCTTCTTTACCATTTATTATTATCAGGTTTAATGTTTATTATTGTTAGGTAAGTTAAGGTAAATTTAGGTGTCTTTCTAAAAATGGACACTTTGAGACTCCAAAAAGACACCAAATAATCAAGTGAAATAAGGAGTCCTTATAATTCACAAATTTATGCACACCAAAGAAAACATTACAGAACAAAACTTTTCAGAATTCAGTGTTCAGGATGTATACAGTGCAACAGCAAAGAGCTTGTTTACATTTTAGACGTGAAGTTGCGATACTGAGCAGAACCACATGGAGATGCCAAAAAAAAGCTAACGCTTTGACCAGACATTATATGCCCTACTACAGTACACAGATCCATTCAGAATTACCTAACACGCCAACATACACATAACGTGACCGATAAAAACATTATCCAGAATGTGTGTGGAAACAATGTAGTGAAGATACTGAAATGTGTCTGTGCATAAATACAGTGGGTGATCAGTGTGTCGAGAGCGCACATACAGGGTTTGTTTGCACATCGATATAACAGACTCGTGCTTACTGTAGGACTCCTGTATGTCACTGGCTGCTATCGTCTTTACCTTGATTACAATCCACATCCATCAAAACTTTACTTGCGAGAAGCTGGTTTGCTTTTTCCAGCCGAGAAACGTAGTGTGCGTAATTTTACCGCATTAAGAACTTTGAATTAACCGCATGCGTTACCATTGACACCCCATATATATATATATATATATATATATGTGTAAATATTTTATATCTTTTCATGTGACAACACTGAAGAAATGACACTTTGCTACAATGTAAAGTAGTGACTGTACAGCTTGTATAACAGTGTAAATTTGCTGTCCCCTCAAAATAACTCAACACACAGCCATTAATGACTAAACCGCTGGCCACAAAAGTGAGTACACCCCTAAGTAAAAATGTCCAAATTGGGCCCAATTAGCCATTTTCTCTCCCCGGTGTCATGTGACTCGTTAGTGTTACAAGGTCTCAGGTGTGAATGGGGAGCA
This sequence comes from Ctenopharyngodon idella, assembly GCF_019924925.1. Taxonomy (NCBI): domain Eukaryota; kingdom Metazoa; phylum Chordata; class Actinopteri; order Cypriniformes; family Xenocyprididae; genus Ctenopharyngodon; species Ctenopharyngodon idella. The sequence continues at coordinate 19,224,468 of NC_067233.1, read as the reverse complement.
GGTGTGTTAAATTTGGTGTTGTCGCTCTCACTCTCTCATACTGGTCACTGGAAGTTCAACATGGCACCTCATGGCAAAGAACTCTCAGAGGATCTGAAAAAAAGAATTGTTGCTCTACATAAAGATGCTGTAGGCTATAAGAAGATTGCCAAGACCCTGAAACTGAGCTGCAGCACGGTGGCCAAGACCATACAGCGGTTTAACAGGACAGGTTCCACTCAGAACAGGCCTCGCCATGGTCAACCAAAGAAGTTGAGCGCACATGCTCAGCATCATATCCAGAGGTTGTGTTTGGGAAATAGACGTATGAGTGCTGCCAGCATTGCTGCAGAGGTTGAAGGGGTGGGGGGTCAGCCTGTCAGTGTGGCTGCAACCAGGTGAGGAGTACAAAGACAAGTGTGTCTTGCCTACAGTCAAGCATGGTGGTGGGAGTGTCATGGTCTGGGGCTACATGAGTGCTGCCAGCACTGGAGAGCTACAGTTCATTGAGGGAACCATGAATGCCAACATGTACTGTGACATACTGAAGCAGAGCATGATCCCCTCCCTTCGGAGACTGGGCCGCAGGGCAGTATTCCAACATGATATCGACCCCAAACACACCTCCAAGACGACCACTGCCTTGAATGTCTCCAGACCTAAACACTATTGAGCATCTGTGGGGCATTCTCAAATGGAAGGTGGAGGAGTGCAAGGTCTCTAACATCCACCAGCTCCGTGATGTCGTCATGGAGGAGTGGAAGAGGACTCCAGTGGCAAAAATAATGGAAAATAATGGTAGCCACACAAAATATTGACACTTTGGGCCCAGTTTGGACATTTTCACTTAGGGGTGTACTCACTTTTGTGGCCAGCGGTTTAGACATTAATGGCTGTGTGTTGACTTATTTTGAGGGGACAGCAAATTTACACTGTTATACAAGCTGTGCACTCACTACTTTACATTGTAGCAAAGTGTCATTTCTTCAGTGTTGTCACATGAAAAGATATAATAAAATATTTACAAAAATGGGGGGTGTACTCACTTCTGTGACATACTGTATGTACGTGTATATATATATATATATATATATATATAATTTTATATACTGTATATATTTTATATACTGTATATTGTGTGTGCGTGTACCATAACTTCTTTTCTTTTTTATTTCTTATTTCAGATTTATTTGTACAACAGACAGGACATCATTGAGACAAATCTGAAGTCTGCTCTTTTAGATGGTAAATGATCACATCATATCTTGGCATTGACATGTTTACTTTGTATCATATTTTGTTCTGCATCTTAACTGTATACTTGGTTGCTTTTAGCTCACAGTAATCAGACGTCCTTCCTAGAGTCCCAGAAGGCTTTGTTCATCCGCCACAAAAACCGCCTTGCTGTGGTCCGAGAACTTAAAGCCAAGGCCAAACTTGAGTTATTTGGTAAACAGGAAGTTTTATTTATATCCTTTAATATCATTTGTTTTTCTGCGTCCTTAAGAATATTAGATGTTTGATCTCACAGAATATTTTTAATGAAGAGTTTTTATGTTAGTGTACATATATTTTGATGTATTCCTTAAATTACATTAAATGTTCATCAGTCTGCTTGGTTTTAAATTATTTCCTGTTGCTCACTGACAGTCTCTTCCTGTTCTATTTCAGATGAGGATGGTGCTGACTGTGCGGATGCTGAACTCTACTCGGAGGCCAGCAGCGTCCTGACCGGGAGCCATCTTGGCTCAAAATACTCCCGCAGCAACTCTCGCATTTCATCGTGAGTGACATCACTGCAAACACAAAAACAGAAACACTGTGATTCACTTAAATCAGTGGTCTCAAACTGAGCTCCTGGAGGACCACTGCCCTGTAGAGTTTGTCTCCAAACCTAATTAAACAAACCTGAACCAGTTAATCAGAATTACTTGAAACTTCCAGGCGGGTGTGTTGGAGCTGGTTGGACAGTGGCCTCCAGGAGCAGAGTTTGAGACCACTGATTGAAATGTTTCAACAACTGTGTCAGCAACTCAAATGTCAAGCCAAGTCTGATGTAGAAATTGAAATTTGTTTGCAGGAGGTCATCTAAGAATCGAAGGAAAGCGGAGGGAAAGAAACACAGTCTGAAGGAGGGAAGTCCATTTGAGGACATCGCCCTCCTGAACGCACTTACTCAAATCATCACCATTGTTGATAAGATGAGAGGTGAGCCGAAGACATAACAGGCGGGGGGGAAAAGTCAGTAGGAAATATCAGTTACATTTCCATTTTGCTATTAATTGTAATAATCCAGTGAGGTTTCTGTATGCACAAGGAGTCTGACAACAGCGGGTACGCTCCACACAGAGATCTGAGATAATTTTTAGGAACTTAAGTAAAAAGAGAAAGTAAAAAAAGTACCTCTATACCTCTGAAAAGTTTTAGGCACTTGTGTAAAAATGCTGTAAAGTGCTTGTTGACGTTGCCATAGTTCTTCTGGGTTTAGTCTGTCTCAGTTTTTTCTGTTTCTTCATGTAATCCCAGATGGACTCGATGATGGTGAGATCAGATCTCTTTGTGGAGCATACTGGCTGTTGTCAGACACTCGCCAAGCGTCAAATGAGAGTAAAAATTGGCGTTGCTGAGTATATGAAACGGTGTCAATTGCCAGTTGGCCAGCCACATTTTTATGAATTCAAACAATGCAATGTTGTGAGAACATGAACATAAACAAACATGAACAATGCTCCGGACAGTTTACAGGCCCGTTCTGCAACATCACATGCATGCCAATTTAAATATTCAAGCACAAGAAGACGCGAAAGGGACCACAATTATCGTGCGCTGTGTGGGAAGTTTAAATATCTGAAGCATGCACAGAAAGCCATGTCACAGACAGTGTCAGGCAGCATCAATAAATGTATGGATAGCAGTTTAATGCTAAATTTGGCATAGTTTGACTCCATGTAACTTCAGAGCTTTACAGAATTGACATGAATATGATCATTTTCATTATTTAGTTGTATTCTGTATGTTTGTGTACAACATGTGATTCACACTGATGATTGTTCTTGTCTGACCCTGCAGAGGAAGTTCACAGCCTGCTAAAAGCTCTGGTGCTCTTCCAGTTTGATGGTCCGGCCAGCAGCCTGCAGAGAGACTACAGTGACCTGCTACAGCTCATGGAGACGGCCCTTCCAGAGATCTGGAGTGTGAACCTGCAGCAGGGCCAAACTCCAGTGAGTCACACACACCACACACAGGCTCTCGTTAAACGGTTTTAGCATTTTACAGCTTAGCTCAAAGTTTTTAGTAGTGTGTATTGTTCGAATACAAAATGTTTTTGAGGTTATTGGAACTCTGTAACATTTTTGTATTATTTTCATATTTATTTTTCAAATCTATTTACTATTTTGGTCAAAGTTACTTAATTTATTTTATTATTTAATTTTACTATTTAATTTTACATGCTCGTTTGTCTTATAGCTCTCCAACCCTTAGAATTAGGTTCTAAAATGTACTTTCTTCTGTTTTATTTATTTGCAAAAGCCTATTTTTTTGCACTTGGCTGTTGTTAATTTTGCCTAAAATTAAATATGACTGGCTAACCTCATCCCATGTGAAAAAAGAACCATAAATTTAACATGAATTTTGAAAGCATAAAGTATGTACATTAAAAGACTTGTGAATCATGTTTCTTCTCTCTCCAGCTCACAGGTCCTGACTCAACAGCCAATAGTATTATGGCATCGTTTCAGCAACAGAGACCCGCTGTGCCTCAGCAAGGTAAAGAGTAACTGTAAACTTTCAGTGAGGATGTTTCATTCATGTCATCTGGTTAAATCTACAATTATTCTGTTCACTCCTCAGACACAGAAGCCCTGACTGCTCCTAAGATGAGAAACACCATCAAGTGGAAACTCAGCATTCTCAAATAGTTTGCATGTGTCTTTAGGCTTTTTTTTATTTTTTATTATTCAAATAAAATATTTACATTGTTTTATGGTATATTATGGAAGAATTAAAGATTATAAAATGTTTTTTGTCTTGTGAGCTTCATTGTATAGCTGTAGTTATCCTTTAGTATAATTATATATTGTTCACAATCAATTATATTTGGTATTATTTTCAGAGCAGTATATAAGAATTGGAGCAAATGTGTTTTTGGTAACACTTAGGGTCCAATTTCCACTATTAACTAGTTGCTTATTAGCATGCATATTTCTAGGATATTGGTTGTTTTAGTACTTACTATTATTTAGCACATCTTAATGCCCTATTCTGCATGACCATATTCCACATCCCTTAATCCTACCCAATACCTAAACTTAACTACCTTACTATTAATAATCAGTAATTAGGAGTAAAAGTTGTAGTTAATAGTGAGAATTGGACCCTAATCTAAAGTGACCTGTTTTTTATTTTTTTTTATTCAGATAAATATCTTTTTAATTTCTCGTTAAGTCCCATAATCCAAACCGATGTCCATTTTGTCAGGTTAAAATAAACTTGATCAGGGAAAATAATATTTGCTTTAATCTAGGCCTGACTTGTAATTTTTCTGTAATCTTGTAGCTATAATTGCTCATTTCATCCCTTAAAAAAAATCCATCAGCATTGCTATCAATGATACTGGCCTTCATTCATAGCACTTAGCAAAACATAACATTAAACGGTAACACTTCACAATAATCTTCATTAGTTAACTACATTAGTTAACATGAGCTAATAATGAATTGCACCTCTACAGCATTTATTAATCTTTGTTAATGTTAATTTCAGCATTTACTAATACATTATAAAAATCAAGAGTGGTATTTGTTAACATTAATGCACTGTGAACATGAACGACTGTATTTTTTATTAATTTAACTAACAAAGAATAAACCGTAACAAATGTATTGCTCAATGTTAGTTAATACATAAATGAGACCTTATTGTGAAGTGTTACCCATTAAATAAATTGTAATAATATAAAATATCTAAATTCCTGTCTTTATGGCATTTCAACGTGAACATTCTCTTATGATTACAACTTTTAATGTTACTTGATTAAATCAGATATTGGTTTGACTTTTTTTTTTTTTTTTAAAGCTACTGCTCTAGCTTTTCAACATGCACCAGATACAACTTGCAGTCAAATGTTTTAATGGTGAGACAAAGCAACAGAATTACAAGAAAAAAACAACTGAAAATGATCTATTGTTGGATCAAAAGAACAAAACTTGTTACTATAAATTACAGAAGCTTCCATTTGCTCCATTTTTAATCTGTAGAAAAAAATGAAAAAGTTACTCACTGCACTTAAAAAAACTTGTATATACACAAAAAGGGTTAAAAAGTAGGCAACAATTTTATAATTGTATATTCCTGCCTGCCCCAACCAATCAGGATCCCTATATTGATGCCACATCTGTGTTGTTATGGCTTCCAGAGTTTGAGGAGCCCATCCTCACTGTATGTGGCGATTAAATTCTGGTGTGGGTGGTGGGCGATACCGATGACATCCTTCTCATGAACCTGTGAAGACACAGATCAAATAATTAGCATCTATAACTCGTTTTGTGCATGTTCAATACGAAATAAACATTTTTGAAATAAATATTTTTTAAATTAAATATTTTAAATATTTTTTAAACTTATTTTTCCATATTTTTTAAAATAATATTTTTTATTGGATAGAAGTAAAAAAATATTTTCTAAATAAATATTTAAACAAAAATAAATGAATTAAATGAACTTTTTAAAATAAATTTTAAATCAATATTTTAAATAATTTAAATGAATACATTTTAATAATTTTTTTTTTAAAGTTAATATTTTTTAAATAAATATTTTATACTTATTAAAAAAAAATATATATATTTGTATTGATGGATGGAAGTAAAAAAAATGAATAAAATAAATATTTAAAAAAAGATTTAAAATATTTTAAATAGACTTTTTCTTTTTTGAATGAAGGGAAAGATGGACTGAAAGAGTGCTTACGGTCAGGGTTCTCTCTAGTTTGCCCGTGACTGTGCTGAAACAGTAAAGCACAAAGTCCTCTCCGACACAGTAGATCCACTCGCCACGTGGAGACAGAGTACAGCACACAAAATCACCTCCTTCTCTCTTACCAGAGCTGAAACTCCTCACAATCTGCAACAGAAAAACCATATGGAGACTTCTCAGAGATTCATAATGCACAGACAGACACAAATAATTTCAATACTGTCATCTCTTGTTTCATTAGCATGAGTCTTGACATCCTCACCTGGCCTTGCATGTTCATGATGACAACAGTGTTGGATCGGTTACACACAACAAAATGCTCTGGGTTTTTGGGGAGCTGGATCACGTTGTTAACAGTGATGTCGGTTCCGGCAGAGGTGCCTAGAGACTTGAATGTGCTGGTGCATTCTGTGGTCTTCACGTTCCAGATCTGGGAGAAAGAAAATGCGAAGTCAGAAGTTGGATATTCAGCTTTACATTTTATGAGCTCTTTACTTAAGAGATTTGAGAACAGATTTAACTAGTTAATAATTTTTACAACATTACCTTCACAGTTCCATCAGATGAGGCGCTAATGGCATGATGTCCGTCGGGAGTAAGCGTGGCTTCATTTACAAATGAAGAATGACCTCTGAACTCCTTCAAACACTTGCCTGATTTTAACCCATGAATCCTGTTGAGAAACAAGTTAATTTTGCTGTGGTTTTTGTGAAAGCTGAGGACAGTGGTAACAGACACTCACCTGATAGTCTGGTCGAAGGAAGCAGAGAGAATCTGAGTGCTGTCTTTACTGAAGCTGAGACAGGTGACGCCTTTACTGTGAGCGCGCTCATAACGCCGCAAACACTGACCGCTCTGAATCTTCCACACCTGGACAAACAACACAATCCATCAATAAATCCTTATAAATAATCAATACATCAGCATTCCTACTGTACAAAATAAATTACATTTTATGCAGCAAATGTCATGTTCAGAAAAATGTTCAAAAAATTTGGTCAAGATCTTGTATTGACAATGCAAGAGTGAAGCTCTCTGTAAAGTCTACTCCAGCACATCCCATGAATTAAAGTGGGTTTCACACTGGACTCGTTTGCCATGGTCCGAGCCGGGGCGCGACTGTTCCCGGTGCCCCCTGCAGCGTTGGTCTGGTTTCACACTCAAATTGATTGTATCGAACCCTGGTGCGTTTGCGTTCATCTTACATCATCACAGACGTGCACGGTGCATGACAGAAAACAGAATGTGGGTCAGTAAAATGTGTTTTTTTTTTAATTAATTTTGGGCTATTGTGTGCAGCAGAGTAAATGACATTTGAGTTTACTGTACGTGCGTCGCATGTAGATGGTTTTCCGCTGCTTGCAAACAGACTACTTTGAGGAGACAGCTGATTACCATTCATTTGCCGCTCTAAATGCACTCGCAAAGTGCAAATACACTGCAGGCTCACTCCTGCTCGAATCCAAGGTAAATCATTAACACTATCATCTCTTACATGTGTTTTATTTTAGAAAATATATTATAATAGGCTAAAACGCATGTGCAGGTTACTTTACTTCAAGAAAAGTGCACACCTGAGCCCGTGTTGCTTTCATATTCACGTGAACCGCGGCACAGTTCGAGTGCAACCGAACTCAGACCACCTCCTTCAGGTAGTCTTGGGTTTGGTACCCTGGTGTGCACCCGGGTTCGCATGACAGCTTTCACATTAGCGATTTTTCATGCAAACCGTGCCCCGTTTCGAACTAAACTGGGAGTGTGAAAGCACCCTTAAAATCTGGACTTAGAGGTGCCAATTCATGTGTGAAAATGATTCTTCATGCTCCCTCCTAACCATTCTTTCACAATTAGAGCCTGATGAATCTTGACATTGTTGTATGTCTCTGAGCAACACACACCGATGCTTTGTTTTTGAATGAATCTGCATTTTGAGCAAATCAATCAAGTGAACCAATGATTCAATGGCCCAATCGTAAAGAGAGACATAATTTTGTACATGTTAAAACCCAGTTTAATTTTTTTTTTTTTCATTTTTCATCAACTTTAGATTCTCGGAATCACTCAAATGTGTATTAATAAACTTTGTATAACAGTTTTCTGATGCCTTTGATGATTTTTTTTCATAAAATGTTATCAGCAGCAAAATGTCTTGCAGGTTAAGAGGGTTGCATTGATTGCAACTGTAAATATAACACACATTATATATACGATTTTTCATTTCAATATTTGATAAAAAAAACTTAAGATTATTCCTGGTGAAATGTTTTTAAAAAACATTCATTAAAAGAACTTTGTGTAAAAACTTTGCATAGTGACATTCAAAGCCACTTATGTACAGTATTGTATTTTTTAAACAATCAGTTAGCCAGCACTTACAGGGACAGTTCACCCAAAAAGGAATATTTTGTCACCATTTACTCGCCCTCATGTCGTTCCAATCACATTCATCTTTGGAACACAAATGAAGATATTTTAAGGAAATCAGAAATTTCTGATCAGTGAACATTGATATGTGAAATAAAAGCGTTGACATGCAAGAATAAACCTCATTGGTTCTTGTGGAAGCTCAAATGTGCTGGCGTGACACAAGAATAAACCTCAATGATTCTCAACGTCAAGCAAGCATGTTTGAGCTTTCATTTACTAAATTTGAATGTTGTAAACATTGTTCGCTGATCAATGTTTATATGTGAATACAAGCCTAAATTAAATCTGCTCACCATATAAAGTGATCATGTCTCTTCAGAAGACTTGGATAACCATTAGATTAATATGGATTTATATTACAATCTCTTTATGAATGTTTTGAACAGTTAAAGTTTTGGGTGTATAGACTTTCAAAGGAAGGACAGAAATCTCTCAGAATTCATTAAAAATATCTTCATTTGTGTTCCGAAGATGAATGAAAGTCTTGTGGGTTTTGAGTGAGAAAATGATGACAATTTTCAATTTTGGGTGAACTAACCCTTTAATGACGGTTTTATTTATTTGTCCGATTTCAATAAATTGTGTATGAGACCTTAATCTTGCCATCTTGGGCTCCTGTGGCCAACATCTCAGTGTCCCGACTGAAAGCCATGCACAGCACCGCATCATCCATCATCATGAAGTTATCCTGAGCCTGATACTTCAGATCCTGTCCAACAGAGACACATGATCCATTAATAAACATGTAAATAAAAGATTATCACAAATGCAAATCAATAAGTCTCAGGGTAGATTCACAGACCTTTCTGATTTTTCCAGTAGTAAAGTTCCATACTTCAATAAATCCGTCCACAGATCCAGTGACCAGATATTGGCCATCAGGAGAGAAGCGTGAGCACTCAACATGAGACTTCTGACCAAACTACAAAAAAAAAAAAAACTAGAGAGGTGAGTGACAAATCTTCATTCATTCATGTCACTTTAGAGGACAGATTCTGATCAGTGTACCTTGATGTGTCTGGCCAGCTGTGTGGGGAATCGCTCCTCCTCTACATCCTTCACAGCTGCTTTACCTCTAAACAAATCAATGGTCATACCAGGAGGCAGAAGACCCTGATGCTGCTGCCACTTCAGAGACTTCAGAGAGAGAAACAGACAGTACCATCAAATATATAGTAATATGAACTATTCTTTTAAGTGTAATTCTCAGATCAGTGTACGGTAATACACTAATGCATTACTGCACTAATATCCCGTTGCAAGAGAAGTTTTGCTCACCTGTCCAAGCAGAGCCATCAGACGTGACGGTGGTACCACACTGACCTCACCAGCAAGAGCCTGAGCTATAGCTGCTCTACGCTTCTCCTTACTGCTGCCATCAGGATAGGCCTAAAAATAAATATATCAGGTCAGAAATCATCCAGAATGGAGGTGAATATTGTTGCTGTTAGGTGGAAAACTCATATGTCCAAAACTGCTACTTTTCAGGAAATGAAAAAAAAAACCAAAACAAAACTGTAGGCCGGTTTCACAGACATGGCTTAAGCCTAGTCCCAGACTAAAATGTATGTTTGGGCTGTCTTAACTGAAAGCAACTTGGACTGACATATCTTAAAATATGTCAGTGCCATTGTTTTGTCTCAAGATGGACACCAGTAATGTTTTTTTTTCTAAGGCACATTTATAAAAGCTACTTAAATGTCCTAATTGAACTAAGGCCTACACTCCTGACTTAAGCCTTGTCTGTGAAACCAGGTCTGTATTTTCTAAATAATTCAATACGGTGTTTTCAATTGTTTTTTTTTTGACCAGTGAATGTGCTTTGTCCGTCACTAGAATGGTCATATCTGAGGCAGTAAGTGCATCACGTTACATTTTCATCAACTTACAGGTTGTAAAGTTTATTGTAGCAATGTGGTCGCTCAGTTTTTTTGTCATTGGGCTAAAATCTCATGTTATTAAAGACGAAGTGCTATGCACAGGCTATTTAAGTCATTATTGGCTATGGAGATATAAGGAGATATGTTTCTGCCCAACAGAGACAATGTTATGGCGTACTGAAGATAAGCCTGAGGCATGCCACAGTTTCATTACGAACCAAAAATATTTGTACAATTATCATTACATAAAAGCTCTCTAATGTTGTGTTTGTGTCACTGCTTTGGCAAAGTATCTGTCAAATGAACTAAAATCAAAATCATGATATGGCTTAGTGCACTTAACAAATTGCAAAAGGCTGCGATTTATATAATTATATAGTCTATTGCACTGTGTGTTTCAGAGCAAAGTGTGGCACTGTGTTCACACGAACAGCTCATGACCCGGTGTTTTCAGTGCATTGTTGCAGATCCCTCACCTCTCTGGGGTCAAAGTATGAGCGAGCCAGAAGGTTCTCCAGGTGGATGTATCGCTCAGGTTGGGTTTGTTTGAGCATAATCATAGGGTCCGTCTGCCTCAACAAAGATCTGGCAGCTCCCAACTCTCGGAGCTCAATCAGCTCAAGAACAACCTGTAAACATACCAAAAAAAACCACTTATGTGTCGTCCAATTATTCACAGATCAATCAAGGTTCAAACGGAGCCACGCCATTACAATTGACTTATAAAAGTCCTGTTTTTTCTGCTTCTTACCTGTTCGTAAAGGTCAATGAGGGTCTTGTCAGGGAGTTTAAGGGACTGTATAGCCTGAAGTACAGTGTCCCAGTGACCGCTGTTGATATCAGCTACAAAACTCTCAATACTGTCCACCGTGTTGAGGGACACTGTCGTCTCCTCCTGGAGTGTCACTAAAGTCTTATGCAGGTTGTTTTCCTTCAGGTACTGCATAATCAGACGAATCACGCTGGAGAAACATGACAAAAGAAGGCATTTTAATAATAAGAGTTACTTTGAAAGACTTCGGTGAGTGAATATATTACAAGCGCAGAGTTTAATTAACTAATGGTTTTGTCTGGAAAGTCATAAGCAATGCTTACACATTGATATGTGCAGGGGAATTTTTCACCCCCCCAAAAACAAAAAAACAAAAAACATGCAATGTCTATAAACATAATATTATACAAATATATATATATATATATATATATATATATATTATAAAAACAAGACACACGATACCCACAATATAAACATTAAATTGTTTAAAACCGCAGTTCAAATGATATTGCATGTGGTCAGTTTGTTTCTAATTAAAAGAAAACGGAGGACTGTTTTACCTACTAAAACCAGACAAAATACTTAGCAGCTGCGCTTCAATACTTGAAATACAAAAACATTAAAGAAAAAAACTATTCTATATCTAAACTGTGTGCAGAACATAATCTCCTCATAATGCTAACGCAGCTAGCTAGAGAAACAACCCAACACCTAAACAGTGCAAAAATCTGCCTTCTAAAATAGACGTGCTCGTTTAAATTACACAATTATGCATGCATGTGATGTTTTGAAACACACAATTTAATTTACTTACTCTGCAGACTCTATTTCAATAGACATGATTGAAAAATGCTAATTTTGCTGTGCGGACAGAAGCTGAAGACACACAGGAACAACACACGCGTCTTCTTCTACGGCTCTGAGTACATCTGAACTGAACACAAACAGCGACACATAGCGGCTACAACCATCCGTCACCAGACATTCTACAGACATGGACAAACTTTGCTTTGAAATGATTGAAATTATAATGAAAGTAAATTTCATATTCACAAATGTTAATTTGATCATGAAAAAAATGTATCGTGCTATTCAGTGAAACCAGGCAGTACATTAACACAGTAAGAGATTATATTTTATTTTATTTTTTTATTATTTCAATAACTATCTTTACACTCTTCTTCTTTTAATTGTTGTTGTTATTATCATTAGACTTTTCACTTCAACTCTACAATATTTGACATATCTCAGTTTGGTGAGATATCTCACATTAAGGTGAAATGGTTATTGGGTTGTTATGATGATGTCTCATCAATCTAATAAACGCCATTTAATCTTTCCTCCAAGCATAGTCTAAATTAGTCTGGAGTGAGAGTCCTCTATCTGAACACAGGCTCTAATGATCATAAGCACTTGAAAAATCCTGCTGTGATTGCATGTTTTGTATTCCAGGCTCTGTCTAGGGCCGGTGTGCCATTATCATCCTCTCCACGCTTCACTTCTGACTTTTCACGTAATTAGCTGCAGTTCTGTGGTGGTCTGTAGAGGGCGCCAAAGAGACACCTTTATTCCAGCGCACCATGCGAGTGATGGTCTCCCAAGGTTAAAGCATTTATTGCTGCATCAGCCTCACATGTTGTTCTGTTATGAGGGCACAACGCCGTGGGCATTTAACTGCCCAGATAAAGCAGCTCACTAATTGCCTAGCACGAAATAGCACTTACTCATTCTTATTAATGTGCAAAATACCTCAGAAAACAGTGTGATTTGCAAGTGTGTATTCGTTCTTCTAGCCGATTACAATTTTAATGCTTGCCATTAACCACCAAGACTAAAAGTAACAGGGCTTTGACATTTTGCAAATAGCAACAATACCTCAATACCTGTTTTGAGTCTATTATGAACTAGCCATTACGAGGTGTCGAATAGCCTAGATCGAGGGCCACAGTGGGCAATTTTTTATTATGAGTCAACACCAGAGGTATTGTTTCCAGCTAATATATTATTCTGGACTTATGAGCCTGTTCATTGTTGAACAGTCCCACCACTCACATCCTGAGAAAAGAGTATGTGGGAACGCAGACTCATCAATTATTGAAGGCCTATTGGCAGGTGTATTTTTCCATGGTTTATCAGAAAGAAAAAGAGACATTAAATCTTAATTTGGTTCTACTAGGAATGAAATTCATCATGTGATGTTTATGCTACAAACATGAATGATAACTTGAATCATGCAGCATCCCTCTTAAAAAATGGTTCAGTTGGGTTTTATTTAGAACAATAGGGTTCTTCACTAAATTTTACAGAACACATTATGCCAAAAAGGTTCTCTTTAGGGTTCTATATAGAACTTTTCTTATAAGAGTGAGATTGTTTAATTACTTTTTCTATTGATGAAATGTATGATTTTCACCTGGCAGGTAATAAAGTGTGTAAAAGACTTACATTGAGCTATATAGGGACCAGAATAGGCTTTTTTTGCACATGCTAAAGAAACACTCTGAACACCTAAACAATGGGATAGCAACGACCTTGCAACCGTCCACAACACTCTAGCATCATGTTGATGACTTTTGCATAGCCACATGCCACTTGCTTTTCTTGCAAGTGTAAAAATAGAACATCTTATTTTAGAAAAGGATTTTGTTTGTAAGCGTGCGATAAAGCAGCTTTCTCACTGCACAAACAGAAAGAGAGAAATTGTGTTGATCATCAACTATAAGCACTATTTTGTCATCTAAACACCTACATAAAAGCCTGAAGCGCTGACACAAGCAAATGCTTTGCTCATATCATTGTCTCGAGTGCTGTTATTGTTTAAAAGGAGGTCGTGTGTGAGACTGAAGAGTCTGTGAACATTACTGCACTGTGTCAGGTGGTTTAATGCTTGAAGACATAATTTGTTCAAGTTAAAAATGCTTTTGATATAATGATTTATACCAGCGCTGCTGAATTCTTGATTCTGATTGGCTGACAGAGCTTCTAAGGTATTAAGAAAGGAATAGTTGATGCTGGAATGTTGAATTACTGAAAATTAAGTACTAATTTAATAATTAAAGATTATTTAAATAATAATAATACAGTCCAGAGTCAGTTATTCCATACATATGCACATGTTGACCTTTTCTGACCTCACACATTCTTACAAATATCAGAATTCACAGAGTGGCATTACAGTGCCACAGATTAGAAAACTTTTCTCAGCCAATAACTGAGAAGTCAGAGATTGCACTTTGTGTCTTCAAGATAAACAGTCATTAATTTGAACATTTTCACCTCTCGAGCACGATTTTGGGCTGTGCTAGTGGTTATAACGACCACCAGCATTTGATTAGAGGTAATTGAATTTGTCCACCAATTGTGTCTGCAGCCTTTACACCTCTGCCATGGATATTGAGTTAGTCCTCTTCATAGACCTTGTTTGCCAGCAACCTGAGGCACTGTTTATTCCATTAATATTATTATTATAGGAAATTTAATATCCAGCATGAACATATTAAGCACTTAGCGAACTCTGAAAGTCAGAATTTGACTGGATAAAAATATTTAGAGAAAGAGTGTTAATTTAAGCTTTGAAATGTGCTACTTAAGAAAAGAAGAAACACATGTTAAAGGTCCATACATTAGCTGATGTCTTCTGGTTTTATTGTACATCAGAGGTGTTGCCTTTTCCTTTTCCAAAGAGCCTATTGATTTCCCTGAGTCTTTCACACTGCACTGGCAGAAAGGCGATAATAACAAAATCCATCTTCTTCGGGCCTCGGTGGGAGCAGACGCCTCCTCCTAATGGGGCACTAAACAAAGCACAGCAGCCAATTTGGAGTGGAAAGGCTGACACATCACAATACTGCTGAGAGTCATTCAGCGGGGATGTTCAAATTTCAGACTAATCAAAGACCAGTGGCTAATATTTAAAGGAATAGCTCACATGAAAATGACAATTCTGTTATTTACTCATCCTCATGTCATGTTAGAGGCTGTTTTTGCAGGACTTACTGCAGCATAGAGAGACCAACTTTGTCACATCTGCAGTGCTTCATGAAGAGAGGGTGTCCCTGTAAGCTCTTTTGACACAATTTGCTCGCCGCAACTCTCTGATTGGTGGATTTTTTTAGAACAGCATTATGGGTAATGTAGTTATTTTTTCACCACAAATTCAGCTGTCTGTCTAAAGGTTTATAAGTAACATTTTTTTTTTATAATGTTTGTAAAGAATAAAGAATTAGAACAGTGAAAGAAATTCTAGGTCTAATTCTAGTTGAGAAATAATCATTTTGAACTATTTGCAAATAATATTTGCATTAATTTGCATTAAAATATGCCCACATGCACTTTTATTTGTATGCCTAATATGTTTAAAACGTTTCTGGTCTCGTCACACTCAGTTAGGAATTACATGAATCACTTTTTCAATTCAAAACGGCCATATTTGAGAAAAAAGTCAAGTAGGTTACATCACTGGATGTTACTGTCAGTTGTTTAACATTACTATCGTAAAACAGTTCACGTATTAAATGTTTCGCTATTTACATCTCACCTCACTCTTTCAATGTTAAACTGACGCTTCTCGCTGAAATTCATGCTCTGCTTCTGTAAATAATAAACCCCGCCTACTTTGATTTGATTGGCCATTACAATCATTTTGACATTGACGATCGCTGTTAGACCATTGCGGCAGACCAGACTAAAAATGTAACTTTTAAACCTTTTTGTCATCTTAACAACATACAGAGCGTGGCATAATGAAGTGCAGAACAGCAGTGCAAGAATTTCAAATATTGGGGGGAACAATTTGGCCCCCTCAATGCTTATGGTGGTTATGTCTAGAGATTGAATTTTTTCATACAAACAGAATGTGTTTTTGCGTTAAAAAACATGAGAGGGGAGCAGCGAAATGGAAAAAAAAGCAAAGTCTCCAGATGGAGATGATCACGTACAAGATGCTGCAAAAGACATGAGACACAAGTGCAACGGTCAAATACATATGTCTAGCGCACGTTTACATTGAATAGTAGCGAAAAATTGAAAAATTGAGTTAAATTGAATAGTAGCGAAGTGGAATGCATAAATGTGATTCCTCCTTTGCTGTTTTTTTTCTGTGGAGCTAGTGGAATGCAAACATTTACATTCAACAGTGCAATTGATTCTTGTGTCATAAGTGAATGCGGCACACCAGTTTGAATATGTGATGTTGCCCATTGTTATGTATTACGCACATGATGTGTCCAATTGCAACTTAATACCTTGCATTTGCATCACTTGCATGTCCATTCAGACATTATCTTGTAATTCCATAATCTGTCTTTGAATGTAACTGTTTTATCGACACCCTGTCTATCATTATAATGGGCGCTATATTTTGACGCATAATATCATAAATTCTATCTGAAGTGATTCATGTTTTGAGAATAATCATTGACCAACTGTATCTGGATTCATACATTTTAAAGGCTGATATCCTGAGAACAGTAAATGACTAGCTGGGTATTAATATGAATTTGATTTTACTCTTTCCTTAGGTTTTGTGCAATTCTTAATTGTGGTAATTATACGGTCTGGATGTTATATAACTTATTCTGCATGAAAAGGAATTTGCCTTTTTATTGCTTTGATATTATACAGCTCTCAATAAAAGTAGCCTACGTGAAGAACGTGAAAATCAATCTTCCTCCAAAACTTTGAGATTTAATTTCCTTTTCAACTGAGCAGCCGTATCTTTGTTCATGTGCAGCGTCTCCTCAAAATCAGGCCATCCAATCAAATCTGTGCAGCTCCCAAAACGCTCTGCTGTTGATTCCAGTAAAAAGGGGATTGAATAACCATCCATCCCTCAAAACATCTGCTGATTCTTGTGTATGAGCAAAACATTGGCATGCTGTCATTGTGCTACAGTGCAGTGAGCAGCCGTATCGATCAGTCTATGACTTTCTGGTGCCTTCTCACTAACATGCACTTACGATTTCTTAGATTATGTTTCCATGTTCCAGACACAACAATTCTGATTTACAGGGTTGTTCCACACCAGCTTAGTCTAGAACAATTGATCCAGTCAATAGCAACCAATATCCTTTTCTGCTTTACTCTGGTGTTTACTTGCACTAAAAAGTCAGATAGAATTCTTTTACATATAAATGGAACTAAATCCATCCATTATTTTGAGGTTTCCAAGACCATGTAACGTCAATAAGGGTGGAAAAACCCATTATTTTAGAGCTGTAAAATGTCATTACTGGTTTAAAGACATATGATATCAATCATGGGAAGCATTACTTAGAGTATGAATAAATCATTTTTAATGTGGTTTTAAAAACTTCATAAAAGAGCATTATTCATTATATGAGCCAAGGAGAGATGTACATCACAAAGAGCATAATCTTATCAAGTCCCATAAACATGATACATACAGAGGCTAGTTGTCATATGTGCTGTATCTGAGTAACTATAAAGTTCTGACTCAAAATGCAAAAATGCAGTGTTTTTATTTAATTGACAGGTCGGGGAATGTTGTCAAACACATTTTAAAAATGTATAAATCATGCATGCCACACGAGTCCTGAAAAGTGAAGCCACAGAGTCTTGATCGCCCCCAGATGGCTGGAAGCAGTATAGGTCATAAACCCCGCCCTCTCCATCAAATGTAATGGGACGCAAGACAAACTAAACAATCAAATTACACTTCAAACATTTTTTTACAAAGACAGTTTCTGTCATTTTAGGCAGTTTTTATCAAGCTGGTGTTAACTCAAGTTTTCGTTCTTTAAATAAGTTTGGTTTTAGTTAGTTATTTGATGCTATAAAAACGGGGTGAGACTTCATAATTGACAGCTGAGATTGACAGCTTCTCTGAGTGAAGTAGTCACTGAGGCGCCAACCGACATTTTTTCTGGATCTTCACGAGGAGATTGGAGCTTTAACTTTAATTCCTACATTTCCATAACTGTTTAATTCACACAGACATAATGAGTTGTTCTGAGTGTGGGCAGGACCTTGATATCGCTGCTCCAATTCGTGCTCACTACTGTGCAGACTCGGGCTCCAAGTTCACTATGCGTAGACTCAAGACTCAAGATGTCAGCACCATATTGGCACACTGGCGGCTTCAGTTACTACAGTGGAAGAGAGTGAAGGTGCGTCGACCATCTTTTTTACAGTCTATGTTATAAATACAAAGTTGTGTCATGAAACTCTAGATGGTGCAGGCTAATAGGTCCTTTAACTCATCATCATTATCTATAGGGCACAGCTGATTGGTTTCCTGCTGTATCAGTAGCCAATGAGCTTGCGTGCTCAAACTTTAAAATACTTGGGTAGCATTTACTTAGCACTGCAGCGCTCTTTCAGAAACCCTCCACCTTCCCCAGCTCCACCTGTATAGATCTGCTATGGGTAATTCATGTACACTATATTGTACAGCAGCAGCATGTCTTACTTGCTTTCAGCATTATGTTGTGTATGTATTGGCAGTAGCAAGTCCTGTACTTGCTCTGCAGCAGCAGAAATAACCGAGAGCAGCAGCTGCAATAAAAGCAGCAGCAGCAGCAGCAGTGTAGCAGATCTATTCTGCCAAGACCAAACATATCAACATTGTCATACCCATTAGCCAAACACTCCAAGAGTTGTCATGACAGAATTACTTTTATATGCAGGCTATGTTTGAATTAAAAAGTTACCAAGACAATGATTTGAAATTTTGCATGTTACCATTTATATCATTAAGGTAACATTATGTTTAATTTTTTTCCCATTGTGACAACTAACTTATCCCATGTAATGTGACAACATGTTGTTATTGTCTTTAGTTTATGTGTGTTCAATAACTGCATCTTTTTTCTTCGGCAATAACTATTTTTGTAGACATTTTGTAATGTTTTCCTGTACAGAAATTGACTTTCAAAAGTAAACCGGCTCTGAGAAGTATTCATATATTCAGTTATATTTAAGTTAAAAATTGTGTCAACCCCTAGATGCCTTTTTTTTTGGTGTGTGTGTTCCTAACTTCTTTGAAGTGCCACCAAAGACAAATCATGGCCTCTCATGTTCATTAATTTAGTATTTTAAGTTTGGTGGTGCTGCACTAACCACTGGCTCAACTAAACCCAGCAACAATTTAATTGGCATGTTCATGAAATCACAGTGTGGAGATAATTTGTTTCTGCTCTTTTGAACCTTCATAGACGAGAGCTCAGTTTCCACAGCTCTCTGCGCCATGTAGCACAAATTCATCCTGACTCCTGAGAATAGATTCCACCTGACAAAGAAAATAACAGTCCTCCACTCAAACAGATTAGTTCATTGGTGTATGGGACATAAAGAACATCTCCGCCTGAGAGGGCAATGCTCTATACTTAGCATCTCAGCTTCACTTTGAGATAAAGGGTAAAGCAAGCTGCTATAAACTTCATAGCATGTGATGTCTATACTGGGATGAATTACACGTGACTGGGTTAAATTATAGTTTGACAGAACCTCAGTAATTGAATTAAGTGATGGCTTCAGTGTGAGAGACACTTTTCAGAGCCAAAGACGATATATTCACAACAAGCAGAAAAGGATATGTCATGTGAGGAAAGGAACAGGTTGAATAGTAATTTTATTTGCTTTCATCATTTAATAATAATAATAAAAAACTATTTTATTTTTCACCACGGAATAAAAAAAAATAGAAAGGTTACTGTGTCTCACAATTCTGACTATTTTTTTCATTATTGCTAATTTATATCTCACAAGACAGAAATTATGAGAAATTATAATTGTGAGTTATAAAATCTATAAATTACTTTTTTTATTCTGTGGTGGAAACAACTTCCATAATATATTTAACCTTAATTTATTTTTATTTCATTTTTAGTAATTGTATTACTTCAACTTATTTTATTTCAGTTAGTTGCAAAGGCAACATTTCCAATTTTCACTTTTAATAGTTTGTTTTTATTATATTTATATTTTACTCTATTTTATTTCAGCTTCATTTCAATGAACAAAAACATTTTTAATTCCCTTATTGGTAACACTTTAGAATAACTCACGCTATGAAGCATTAGTTAAGCATTAGTAAATAGTTAGTTCATCATTTATAAAGCATTAATAGACATTAGTAAGCAGTTTATAAATACACCTATAAATGCTATGTTCTTGATTTATAAGTATATCTATAATGTGTTTAATAAATGTATTTTCATACTTTATTAATGACCAATTTATCATTTCTAAATTAAGTATTACATTATTTACAAACCAGTTCTTTAGTTGTCGTCAGTGGTTCATAAGATAATTTAGAAAGTGTAAGTAAATTATTAATAAACAATTTAAATGCACATTTATGCATCTAATTATTTAGACATATAGTAATAGTTACTCCGTGTGTTAATAAATGCTTTATTAACACAAATTTCTACTGCAATTCATGATTAATTCAGGTAGTTATAAAACATTTAGTAGTTGTCAGTTAACTATTTTTGTGAGCTTATCTAAAGTGAGGACTATTCATGCCTCGTAAAGCTTTTATAAAGGAGATTTAAGAGATACAGAACATATAAATATTTATTTCAAGGAAAAAAAAAAGAAACTTTACGATAGGTAACTTGATTAAAAGTAAACCTCTGCAATTTCAAAGAAATAAAAATCCCTGTACTCCTCCAGAAAAAATAATTGTGCAGTAAAATGAAACTAAGCTTTTGCAATCTGATATAAAAATAAATTTCTGTAAAGTGTAAACATTGCTGAATAAAAAAATTACCAGTGCCAACACTGGATTACAGGAGTGCCAAAATACAACAAATAATGTTTTTTATAAAACAATAATAATGTAATAAAATATTTCATAGTGTCAAAACTACCTCAGTACTAACTTTAAAATATTAGAGAACAGCAGTGCAGAAGATCACTGAGCCTTTAAATCTCCTTTGTGAAGCTTTACGAGGCATGAATAGTCCTCACTTTAGACGAGCTGACAAAAATAGTTAACTGACCACTTCTAAATGTTTTATAACTACCCAAATTAATCATGAATTACAGTAAGAACATGTATTAATAAAGCATTTATTAACACACTGAGTAACTATTACTATATGTCTAAATAATAAGATGTATAAATGTATGTTTAAATAGCTTATTAATTATTTACTTACATTTCCTAAATGATCTTATGAACCACTGACAACTCCTAAATAACTGGTTTGTAAATAATGTAATACTTAATTTAGAAATGATAAATTGATCATTAATAAAGTATGAAAGTACAATTATTAAACACATTATAAATATGCTTACAAATCAAGAACAAAGCATTTATAGGTGTATTTATAAACTGCTTATTAATGTCTATTAATGCTTTATAAATGATGAATTGACTGTTTACTAATGCTTAACTAATTCTTCATAGTGTGCAGTTATTATAAAGTGTTACCCTTTTATTTTTTGTTAACTTGCTGGTTTGGAGGAAAAAAATGGGAAGCAAAAATGATTTAACTCTTTATCATAAAGCTGTTGCTGCTGTTTTAAAAACATCACTAATAATGTTTCATGCTGTGAAATTGTGATGTGTCGCTACTGGCCATTTTGTAAAAAATCAAAACAAAAACAAAACAAAACAAAACCATGATCTACCCTAATTTCCTGTTCCAATAAGAAATCCTTCGACACAAGAAAGAAAACAAGTCATATCTTTGTGTTTATAAAGCTGTGAGACCTAAACTCTACTCTACTCTATAATCTCATAGTCTATAGTCTCATATTCCTTTCTCTTTCCATTTGAGACCTTTTAGAGTGTTATTTCATCTGTCTTCCCAAAACATATGCCACATTACCAGAAATGTTTTGAGTCCTTCAGTCTCTTTCTAGTCTATCACCTGTGTACTGCCCTTTGCTTTGCTCCAAGAAGTGGGCCTATTTCCCACAAGATACCAAAAGATGACAAACAGAATTAAAGTGACTGGAGGGAATTTCGGGACACATTGCTGCTGATATTAAAGGCCATCCAATCTATCTCAGATGATCTCTCACCATGAAAGCAATAAAGAAAAAAAAAAAAAAGAAAAGATTCTGAGATGCCTGCTGCCCTGGACCAGACAGGTTTTTACCTACAGACTTCTGCCTCCTCTTTGCTTTGATCTTGATGTGTATTTAATTCATGCGTTGTTCTTTGAAGTGAACTTCCAAGTTCTGAGATCTTTTGAGGGAAGATGCTGATTACTATCCACTACCTTTGGAAGCATTAGAAACAGAATTTTCTAATCAGTAAAACACTCTGGTCTTATCCCTAAAGGCCTCATGCATTCCACAGGATGTAACGACGTCTTCTGATCTAACCGTGAGATGTGGACTGAATTTTGGTCCCCCTGTGGAGTGAATATTAAGAGAAATGTTTATTTCTCGAACAGCGACTGCAACACATTTAGTGGGTTAAATTCCAGTGTTCTCACTGCCTCACAGGAAACGATCAATAGCAATTTCAAGGCATCTCTCTTTATGAGAGCAGACTGAGTTTTCATTGCTTTGACTCCCGAGTTTATGTTTCAGGAGAGTGTGTCTGTTTTAGAAAAAAAGATGAAGCTAAAGACTTTAAAATGGACAAGTCTGGAGTTTTCCTTACTCGAAGGAATTGGTGCAACTTAAGAAGAATAAAGGAAACGATGGAGTGGCATTTAAAACAGATGATATTTTGCAAAAAATAGACTGCTAGAAAAAAAAAAAAAAAAAAAAATAGAAGACCAGATATTTTTTATACAATTTGTAAAGAAGTGCTTGTTTGTGCAAAACTCATCACCATTGGTGCTGTAGGTGGTTGCCAGCGTATGTGAATTACCTGAGGATGTGTGTCTCTTAACAGTGTTCGGCAGCATTGTCTCTACTAATAGCGAAACTGTAAGTTTATCTGCTCAAGAACAGTGCCGTTATTACCTTGCTAGTGAGAAATGTCATAGCTTTTAAGTTGGTAAACTGATAAAATCGTCAGAGCAGCGCTGACAAGTGACAACACATTTCTGTGCGAGTGTCCGTACTGTATCTGTATGTATGTGCGTTTGAGTGGGAGAGAGCGAGAGAGTATGCGCTTTCCGTACATAATAGCCTAAAACGTAATCTTGAGGCAAAAAGATGGAAATAATGTATCATTTTTATCCTACTGTTAATATCCTATTGTTCCTATTTATTTGCTTGGTTAGTGTCATTGTAAGTTTTGGTTATTTTGCTGTTGTAGGCTGTAAGCACCTTTAGTTTGAAATAACTGAAATAATTTGGCGAAGTGATATGGAACTGTAATGTGGTCAAGACCTTCCTGGAACTACTTTAGCCATGCGTTTCCCTGAAAATAATTGCACATCTTAGAACATTTGTCAACCAAAAAGATTCAAGCATTCAACAGCCCCGTAGTCTAAATAAATAGGATTTAATTTTTTATATTTAAATAATTTGAAATTATTATTATTATTAATAATAATAATAATAATAATAATAATAATAAAATAGTAGTTCAAATAGTTCATAACACGAGAAAGATCTCTCGGAATGAACAAACATTTCTGCACCAGATCACTGACACTGTCTGGTAATATATAGTTGCTTAATTTTTCTGTATTAGACATTTTGTCTTTTGTTTCAAAAACAGATACATTGAAAAATTAATAATAGTTTTTTTTCCATTGTATGTTTTATAATATTAATAATACAGCTGTTACACTGCATAATAATAATAATTTTATTTTATATTAAATTATTTATATAATTTTAATTAATTAATAATTTAATAATAATTATTAGAAATAAAATGGCTAATGCTTTAAAAATTAGAGAAACACTTTTCAACAAGGTTCCATTTGTTAACATTAGTTAACTTGAATTAACAATGAAAATACTTCTGAAGCATTCATTAATCAACATTTATAATGCATTATTAAAATTAAAAGTTGTATTTGTTAATAAAAAGTTACAAAAAGTTGTATTATTTAATAAACCTGAGCTAACATTAACAATAAACAAAATGTACTTTTATTAACTAACGTTAACAAAGATGACTAAATACTGTTCAACAAATGTACTGCTCATTGTTAATGCTAGTTAATGCATTAACTTTAACTAATGGAACTTTATTGTAAAGTGTTACCAAAATTAGGCAGCTGTATTTGAAGAGAGTCATGAAGAGATCTGATGCAGAATTGTTGGTTCATTCTTTGGAAGATGCTGCATTTCACAGCAGGTCTGTAAATCTGTGGCACATTCTGTTTGTGTTCAGTGTTCCAGTGTTGTGCATTAGCTGAGCTTCTGAGAGCTCTTTCATGTTTCATGAACTCCTTTTCAAACTACTCGAGGATGAAACAGCATTCACTAATAACAGTGGACGCCATGATGTCCTTGAAACCCATTTCAGATATTTGAGTCAATTCTTGTGCACTTATTACAGCAAAAAAGAAAATTAGAAAGAAGAATCTTATACAGTATGTCTATTGTTGTGTACTTATTACATTGATCCAAACAGTCAAGAGAACAGAACACATGTAGCATGTTTGAATAACCTTTGAATGTATTGATCATGCTGTTGTCTCTATGTATGTTTTGTAGCATACACATGACAATTGGAATGCCGTGGGTAATTCCGCAGGCATGCAGCAGCTCTATCCGTTCAGATGTACCCATTTGATTGACAGCTCTTGTATAAACAGGGACTCAGTGCATATAGTACCATTTCCCTGAAGACAAAACAAGGGTCTAAATGAATGGTAAAGGTCAGCAGAGGTCAAAGTCATCTTTCAAATGTAATTTTGCTTCCTAGGCATAAATGGCAGTGTGTTGCTGGAAAATAGGATGCCTTGTTAAGGGCATATCTGACATTAGATGTGACATTTTGTAACAAGGAAAATATAAATAAAAATCTAATTATTAAGCAAAAAAATTAAATTAAATTAAAAATGAAAAATCAAGCTATTTAATTAAAATAAATTAAAATGAGCAAATGCATTAAGTATGCATTATGCAACAAAAATAATGATCTACACCAAAAAAAAAAACTGTTGTGGACAGTAGTTCTGTCAGGACCACAATCGTCAAAGATGATTGACAATCAGCCTACAGTTTGGACTGGTGTATGGTTCTGTTCTGGGCAAGAACTCCCTGCCCATCCATGCAGACTAGCATGGATAAGAACAGGGAGAGCAGCGAAAACCCCCCTTAGGATTAACAGAACAGAACCAACATAAATGTATTGCAGATATCACTAATGTTCAGTAATTTAATGTACAACATAATTCAAGAAAAATGAGTCTGAGGCAAAGTGGAATATCAGAAAGCCAAATCCTGACTGGACGAGAGGAGGAGCTGGGGATGAAGGAGGGTGTCATGGTATGTCAGTATGGTTCTGTTCTGGGCAAGAACTCCCTGCCCATCCATGCAGCCTAGCATGGATAAGAGCAGGGAGAGCAGCGATGACCCCCCAAAACAAAACCATATTCTGATTTCCCCAAACACAAACTGGAAGCGAAAAATCTGAATGCCAATATTGTTTTTTTTCATACTGGTACTGGAAAAAGTAAGACTCTGATAAGAGTAGGACATTTTGGAAAGGAGCAGCATGTCCCTCTGAAACAGCAAAAACTCGGGGCAGCGTGCCCCTTACAGAAGTTACAAGCAGCTGCGAAGAACAGCATGCCCCTTTAAATGCAAAAATTACATGCAAAAAGGCAACAAGCATGTTGCCAATACCTGTATAAGCCATAAGCAACAAGCATGTTGCCAATATTAGCAGAAAAGTGTTTCAGTCGATTGAGCATGTTGAATCAGCATCAGAGTTGTAGGTGAGAGAGAGACTGACTTCAGCTTAGCAAACCACAGCACGAGAAGAAAAAGCAAGTGATTAAGCAAGCAAACATCAAAATCAAGAGGGCACACACAGAAGGGTTCTTCTGAGCATTCCAATGCAATTTTCCATAAATGACATGCTGTCTGTACGGAGCCCCGCACATGACATGCAAGAAATAAAATTAAATCGTGCGCACGATTTACTAAATCGTTTCCTCGATTTACTAAATCATAGCACGATTTATTAATTTGTTCCCTTGATTTACTAAATCATGCGCACGATTTACTAATTCGTTAGCTCGATTTACTAAAACGTGCGCACGATTTACTATTTCGTTCCCTCGATTTATAAATCATGCGCATGATTTATAAATCAAGGGAACGAAATAGTAAATCGTGCGCACGTTTTAGTAAATCGAGGGAACGAAATATAAATCGTGCGCACGTTTTAGTAAATCGAGGGAACGAATTAATAAATCATGCGTATGATTTAGCCTACTATTTTTTTCCTGCATGTCATGTCCAGGGCTCCGTACATCTGAAATGAAGAAATTGAAGTTTAAGTGATCAACATCAGTCAAGCAAGCGCTTATGGTTTGTATATTCACAGTTCAAGTTCCAGTTTCTTTCGAGTGATGAATACTACTACTACTAATACTACTAGATAATCATAAAGAAACAAGCATGTTTCCAATAACCAGATGAGTCTTAAGCACAAGCATGTTTCCAATAACAACAACAACAGCTTTAAGAACAAGCATCTTGCTAGTACCTGAATAAACTTACTGATACACACTAGTGGCTTCAGGAACATGCATGAAGCTGATACCCAGATAGATTAGCACAGTATGTTGGCAATGACACCAGATAAGCCTAAAACAAGCATGTTTCCAACAACTAGGTAGTCTTAAGAACAAGTGTATGGCCAATACCTGAATCAACACTGAACTGATTTCAACCAAACAATGACTGTTCCCCTATTGTCCCCCTAGAGCTGCTTTACAGCAGAATTGAATTCTGTTTACATCATTGAAGTGTTATTTTCCTGTTATCACTGTAAATCTGCTTTGAATCTGCATTGTATAAAGTTCTATAAAGGTGACTTGACTTGATAGGTTTAAGCACAGCATGTTGGTAGTTACAAGTATGTTACCAATGACAACAGATAAGTAACGCACATTACCAATATGATCGCCTAAGCCTAGCAACAAGCATTTTACTAAAAAACAACTAGATAAGATTTAAAGGGATAGTTCACCCAAAAATGAAAATTATCCCATGATTTACTCACCCGCAAGCTATTCTAGGTGTATATGACTATCTTCTTTCAGACGAACACAATCGGAGATATATTCAAAAATATCATTGCTCTCCAAAGATTTATAATAGTAGTGAATGGGGACCTGTTTTGAAGCCAAAAATAAAGACATTTCTTTCAAATAACTAATAATAAATAAAATAACTAGCTTCTGGCAGACAACCTTTTGTTTTTTAGGCTGCGCAGCAGACTAGGCACTAGAGATCTTACTTCTATACTCAAGTGATAGTGTTTAGTGGAGAGCTTATTACCAGGTGATAGTGCCCAAACAGGCCGAGATGTCGGCCGACTCGAACAGGTACTGAAGTACGCTTAGTAGAGTATAAATTCATAGGTGTCTGGGACACCCGGTTTAACTTAAGTCAGGTGCGTAGGGGAAAATCTACCACAACACCTACGATGGCTTGAGGGTGAGTAAATCATGGGATAATTTTTATTTTTTGGTGAACTAACCCTTTAAGCAACACTGGTACCCCGATAGCCTTAAGCAACAAACATGTTGCCAGTAACCTGATAGCTTTTAAGCAATGAGCATAAAAAGGAAACTTAGCTTAGCTTCATGAAGACATTCCGAGATGAATGGAGAGTGATATATAACCAGCAGTGATATAGATGCTTGATCTCCTTCTTCATGAGGGGAGTGCAGATCTATTTTAAACTTCAGCGAGTCCATGTCAATTATGCAGTGATGCAAGAAGCAATGCTAACTCAGGTCACTCCAAATCAAGCAGCTTATGATCAATGCAGCGAATTTGCGTGTTCAAGTTCATGAACTTGAATCTGTGGTGTAATTTGCGTGGGTAATGAATTCCTTTAGCTAAATTCCCGATTGCACAATTCCTAGTGAGATGATGAGGTATTGCCTGCCGAATTAGCTGTTTAATTAGCTCCTGAGCAACGCGATAAAACTGCTGATAATACTGAATGGATTTTATATATAGGGATGCTGTGATAGGTGTTGTATTCCTATAGGTAGACATGGATCAACTGAACGTCAGCTGATGCGAGCTTGACTAACGTGACCTGCCAGAACTAACGCTACACTTGATTTCCATGTTGGAAGCGAGTTTCTGTCATGGTTCTGTCACTTCGGTCTGGTTTATTCTTGGTTTCGAGACAGAGCCCTGACACTCCTGTATTGTCTTGTCTTTGTGTGCCCGTGCAGTTTTGAGTGTGCATGAGCCATGTGCTCTCTTGTCTGCATGCCTTGTTTCTTGTTCGGAGCATGGTGTTCGGATCCTGGCACTCATGTCTAGTTGGATTTGGTTCTGTGTCTGGGTTCGGACACTCATGCTCCATGTTTTGTCTCTCGTGTGAGCGCACAGTTGTGTGTTCATTCACTCGATGTGTGCTCATGTCTTATGTGTTTTGTGAGCGCCTGTTTTGGTTTCATTGGCCAAACGCTCATGTTTTTTTGTGTTCTATGTAACATGTGGCTCTGTTTTTTTTTTGGCTGCGGCTTTCATGTTATGTTTTGTGTGAACACGTATATGGCTTGTGATTGTGTTCGCTGGCCATGTATGTTTTTGTGTTGTTTGGTGTGAGCACATGGCTTGTCACGTTTGTTTCTATGTGCCATGTGCTCTCTTGTCTATTGTCTTAACCCTTGATTATTGGTTCATTTGCCCCACCTGTCCTCTCTCATTACCTGCTTTGTTTGCTTTCCCTATTGCTATTCCCTATTCTCCTTGTGTTTGCAGTCCTGTGCAAGTTTGTTGTCTTATGTCCTGTGTCCAGTCTTGTTTTCCCCCACCTCTTCCCTCAACCCCAACCTTGAGAATTTCTCTTTCATTTTAATTATATTATGTGGACTCATGTGGACTTAAAAACATTGTGTAGTGGAAATCTAACTGAATTGAGTAACAAATTGAACTCAAAAGAATTTCTTTCAAGTTGACTACTACCTAACAATGGTATGCTAAATGTAGGTAATTTTAAGCATTATGCATATATACCAATCCTCATCCTAACCTCAGGCCCTGTTTACACCTGGTATTTAGATGCATTTTGGAAGCTTGTGCAATTTACATACAAACGCGAATGGAGACGACGGAAAAACATACGGAGAGCATCAGCTTTCGTTTCTGCTCTGATAGCCACAAGACCATGCCGAACGCTGTGAATGCATGTCAGAAATCGGGAATGGTGAGAGAACATTGTGCTTGGTACGTTTTTCATATTCAAACCAAACTAGGGTATTCAGCTGACAAAGTTTAAATCCTGTTAGACTATCGTGCTTCCCATAATGTTTACACATTAGGTCAGTAGGCGGAGAGTAGGCAGGTCTTTTGCGGCAATCCGGTCGAATGCGTTTTCAACTACCTCTGGAAGTGGTTGAAAGTGGACAAGCTTAAAACGTTTTAGACCCCTGTTTACACCGGTATTTAGTGTCATCCACTTGTGTTTACTATCATGAGGCCACGGGAGAGGATTTGTGAGTGGCCATGTAGCAATGCAACCGATACTTGTAGGTCACATGACAATGACAACATGAGGAATGTAGTACATTCATACTACACACATTCATACTATATAGAACATACTTTTTTAACAGTCATGAAATAAGTACTTATTCAAAAGAAGTACTTGCGCAGAGTATGCGATACTCTCTTGGTCCAGTCCTGTGCAAAGAGTGCTAGGAATTTTAAATTTTGAAATCCCCTTCCCAGTTTCAAATAATGCAACATAAAGGCCTTTAGTTTTTACTTGTTGAATATCCTCTTGCACTCAGAAATGTGTCACAATTTAGAAGTACATATCATACTGTGGCCACGAATTAAGAATTTGTTCCCTTGTTTTGGTAAATCATGGCCATGTTGTACTAATTCGTTCCCTTATTTTTAATTAAACTCAAACAAGGGAACAAATTATTACAACATGGCCACAATTTAACTAAATTGAGGGAATTAATTAAAACTGTAATGCTGGCAGGCACAGAAGAGATCCGCAAAGCAGATCTAAGTGCAAGGGGTTTTATTACAATAAACAAACAAAACATAAACTGAAACAAAGAACTAAGTAACATAGAGAACCAGGAATACATGAAACAAGAACCATCTACACACTACAGCAAACATTGACTGACGAGGAACAAGGGAAACACAAAAGCTATTTATTACATAGAGGAGCTAACAAGATAACAAGGGGCTAACAAGAGACAGGTGCAAGTGATTGTCATGTAAACAAACAAGGGTAACTATGGGAACAAACAAGGCACAAATCAATCCTCTGATGTACACTTCAAGTGTCTCTATATCCCACAATTCAACTTGATTGTGACGTCACAGCAGATCGCACTTAACTGCAGTGTATAATATATTAAAGGGTTAGTTCACCCAAAAATGAAAATTCTGTCATATATTACTCACGCTCATGCCGTTCCAGACCCGTAAGACCTTCGTTAATCTTCAGAACGCAAATTGAGATATTTTTGTTAAAATCTGATGGCTCCGTGAGGCCTACATAGGGAGCAATGACATTTCCTCTCTCAAGATCCATAAAGGTACTAAAAACATATTTAAATCAGTTCATGTGAGTACAGTGGTTCAATGTTAATATTATAAAGCGACGAGAATATTTTTGGTGCTCCAAAAAAAACAAAATAACGAATTATTTAGTGATGGCCGATTTCAAAACACTGCTTCAGGAAGCTTCGGAGCATAATGAATCAGCATGTCGAATACGCAGTTCAGAGCAACAAAGTCACGTTAAATATGTTTTTAGTATCTTTATGGATCTTGAGAGAGGAAATGTCATTGCTCCCTATGTAGGCCTCACGGAGCCATCGGATTTAAACAAAAATATCTTAATTTGTGTTCCGAAGATCAACGAAGGTCTTATGAGTGTAAAACGGCACGAGGGTGAGTAATTAATGACAGAATTTTCATTTTTGGGTGAACTAACCCTTTAATTATTTTGAAAATTAACCGCATATAGTGTATAATATAATAATTATGTTGAGATTCAATTGCATACTTGTAGCTACCTTATGTTCACAGTCAAAGTTTATAGTATACTATTGATATTTTGTTTTTCATTTGTGTAATTTTTTTTCTCGTCCACACAAGCACGGTTTAAAAAAAATCTCCATCCACATGAAAACGCAAAAACACACTATGAAGCGCTGTCAAGAGCATGCCAAACCAACAGGTGGCGATATAACCCTAACGTAAAGACATGTTGGCCAATCAAAGCCCTGTTAGCACAGTTATTAGCAGCAATATTTTGGCTACGTCTGCCATTGTCTCGCCTCATGTAAATAAAGGAGATAGCAGCACACAATCTGATGTCAAACAAAGGAGATAACAGCGTGCACTACGATGTCAAAAGCCAAAATCTCCGGTTTCACCGGCTACACGACAACACTGCAACCGGAGTTCCTGAAAATCTTCAGCCTGGCAGGAGTTTTCAAAAAGGTTCCGTTTCAGTCACCTGATACTGCGCTTGTGCGTGGGCGAAAAAAGCTTAATGCCTGCTAATGCTGCGGTACGCAGGGAAGGAGACAAGAGGCCGTTTTTTTAATGGATGTCAATGTAGGAGATGCTTCAATACTGTGAATAAACTCGCTTTTGTGAGGAAATAGCTTATCATTTAATGAATTGACAGCTCATCAGCTAATCTTCAACATGTTTTTCCTTAACTCTTTTTCCGCCATTGACAGAATTTTCCATCATGTATGATACAATGCTTTGCCGGCTTTCCATGTTTTTACTTTTATATGGTAGGGGGAGTTATTTTGCATCTTACGCAAGCGATAAAAGCATTGCTTATGCACGCTGTAGTCTTGGAAAAATAAAACTCGATTTTCTTAGCTTTTTGTTCAAAATTTTTTGTACGTTTGTTTAAAAGCAGAGGCTCTGTTCATTTTGATATATTGCATGTTCAGATATTCATTAAACAAAATATTCTGGGGGCCATTAAATTTTTGTAAAAATGATCAAAAACGCAGGTGATGTTTTTAGAGTTTACACCGAAAAAATGCTGTTTTATAAGAGAAGTCACGAACAATTGGGCGACAGGTATGGTTCATATTATGCGACTTCTCATTCATTTCTATGGTGTGCAAACAGTGATTGACTGTCGCACAACTGTAATGTGATTGGTTATAAAGGCACACGTGATCCATAGACGTTACACTTTTTCCATGGACCCTCATATCTCCCAATAATAAGACCATCTCTGACAGGAACTAAACACAGGAAGTAAACACAGAAAAAATTATTCAGTATAAAAGTCCTTAAACACAAGACAGGGAAACACAAGACCATAATCATGACAAAAACAAGGCAATGAATTGTTAATTTTGTGGCCATGATATATTTATCTCACATGTCATGTCATAGCTACTACTGCTGCAGATTATAAAACATGGAACTGACCAATCAGTAACCAGAACCAGTTAATTAGTCCTTTTCTAATGGAACAATGGACATTTTGGGGTTCTGTTTGATTTACAATACACAGACTTCACAGAGAATTTGATGATGTTCTAAAAATGAGCCTATGTTACCACAGACCAATGGTCCTGCCCTGATCTCTAAAAATAAAACCTTCATCAGTCAAAATGATTGAAATTCAGACCTGGCGGAAATTACAGACGCAGTTGGACACATTTCCCAAAGAATGTTCTAGAATGTGAGAAATTCTATTAGTGGGCAGATTTGCATAATTTAACATGTATTAATAATGGATCTTCTTGGATACAATCGAGTTCTGATACTCCAGGGCAGAATTTGAGTTTAAGAACACTTAATCACAGACTTTGGTCCAATCTGTGCCACAGAACTGCTGGCATGGGAAGTTTATAACACACTGCAGACCTTGGACTGAAATATTTTGGATGGATGTCACAATACAGCATATTAACAGTGAACGCAGTGACCATAAAGCAGTTGGTCCCGAATATCACTGGACCCAGAGCCAGCAGTACTCATTCACATCCTGGAGGATGAGGTAGAAAAATACAAAAGCTCTGTATGTCTGTGTGCCAGGTCTGCAGTGAAAGGGAAGATGCCATTGTAACAAAAACACTGGTCTTTTATACCTCACTCTCTGTCTCGGTCTCTCCCTCTCCCTTTGCTGAGTAGTTTCTGCACTGCTCCAGGCTTTGATCAGAGCTGCCATGCTGAAAGTATAATGCTGTGTAGAGTTTCTTCTCCACAGTGTCCATCACTTTCATCTCGTCCTAACCTCCAGATCAGTCTGTCACCCCGCTATGATGCCTTTGCTGTCTGATGAGTGGTCTGATATCATGTACTGGTTCCTGCAGTCACATGTGTTGCTCTGTGATGACAGTCTGGCCATGTATCTGTTGTATATCAGTTGTCAGGGCTACATATTCCTATGACAGCGGAGTTGTGGCAAAGCATATGTGAAGAATTAAATTCAAAAAGCCACATGCAGAGAATAAAGAGCTCTTTATATAACATGACAAGTGTGTCAGAATGAATAAGTTCATACATTAAAATGCTGATAAATGTCAGAAAACCTTTTCAAGTTCATTATAAAAGTCAGGAAATGGAAAAAAAAAGAAAAGCATTTGGACTCAAAATTTAAGTATTAGTTGTAGGCACAATTTATCTTCAAAACTAATTTCAAGAATTTAAGCATTTAAACCTTTATATCTAAAGGTTTATGAGCAATAAACGTTGTCAAGTGTGTCCAAACTATTGACTAGTAAAGCATTTATTAGTAGGCCTTGGTATCAACATTTGATCGATTCCGATTCACCAAGTCTTCTTTCCTGTTGATTCTTATTCAGTTTGATTAGATTATTGGGAATGTTTCAGTTTTGCTTAGATACAAAATACATTTTATGTGCACATTCAAGTGTGTCCAAACAGGGTATTTACTAGGGCTGGGACAGAAAAATTCATACGATTTGTTTCTGTTCAAATCAAAGTGTTAATGTGAGTATATTTTGATTCATGTTGATTTAATTCATTTCGATTCTGATATTGACTACGTTTACATGCAACCTCATAATGTGATGTGATTGCAGTATGGTCAAAAACATCGAAATGAAGACATTTTTAGGTGCGCCACCAAAAAATTAAATATGTCCATAGAAATATGTTTTGTATTTGACATAAGTAGTTTTAAAAAAGTGGCCAGTAACACACTTATATGTGAGTTCATCATTTGTGTTTCTTGGGATATGTGAATAATGGCAGTAAAAATAACCACAATTCTTAGTGAATAATTAGAATAATGAAAATCGCACGTAAATGGTACTGAAGAGGTTATCATTAAATACAATCATAATTAAACAGAATTTAATATTTCTACATGCCCTTATAGTCTAGGATGTTCTATTGGTGTAGTCCTATTTAGGACTGTCACAGTACCAACGTTTCAGTAGATGTAACCAATACCAGTGAAATTTTGTGGTTCTTGTTACTAATTTCAGTACCAGAGCAAAAACTGTTGAATTAAGTAAGTACTTCAGGTACTGTCTTTTCTTTTGTTTATCACTGTTAATCATCGCAGTTTCTGTTTCAATCAAAATCAGAATCAGAAAGAGCTTTATTGCCAAATATGTTTACACACACAATGAATTTGTTTTGGTGACAAGCTTCCACAGCACAAATAGAATGTCAGTGACAAGACACAGATAATAAAAAGAATTAAAGCTGCAAGCAGCGATGAAAGGGCCCTCGCACCCGGGCTCACCGCCACCCGTTGGCATCAGGAAAACAGTGAACAGTGGGCTACGTGCTTGTAAACGAGTAAATACAAGGGAAATATGGCAAAGTCTTTTCAAAGTGCCACACTTGGCGCTTTGACTGTAACTGAATATTGCCATGTAGATGTCTTCAGGCCAGGACTATTATCAAACATGTGAAGTTTGGAGCAGATCAAACATTGTATACCTGAGTTACAACAACTTCCTGTTTCGTGGCGTTAATCGCATACATTAGCATTTAGCCAGGTGTTGCATGATTTAACGTGTTTCTAGTATGTTTGGCACTTCATGGCATATTGAAATGTGTTTCTGGGAGTCAATTACAGTGTAAAGCATGCCATTTCCTGTTGCCAGCAGGTGGCGCTATGACTAACTGAATATTGTTATATAGATGTCTTTAGGCCAGGACTCTTATCACACATGTGAAGTTTGGACTGGACATTGTATGCCTGACTTACAACAGCTTCCTCTTTCATGGCGAAACATCAGATTTTGTCAGGCCGCCACGGACACGCCCTTCAGCAAAAACTCAAGATCTTTGCAATTTAACATCATTAAGGCCTTTAGATTAGACTGACCAAATATGATGTTGATCTGGTTAAATCTCTACGAGGAGTTAATCAATCAGTGTAAAACATGTCATTTCCTGTTACCCACAGGTGGCGTTATTATTATAACTGAATATTGCCATGTAGATGTCTTCAGGCCAGTACTCTAATAAAACATGTGACATTTGGGGCAGATCAGACATTGTATGCCCGAGTTACAACAACTTCCTGTTTCATGGCGAAACATCGAATTTTGTCAGGCCGCCACGGACACGCCCCCAGGAGGCGAAAACTCTAGATCTCTGCAATTTACATTGCAAAGGCCTTTAGATTAGACTGACCAAATATGATGATTAAAACTCTAGGAGGAGTTTGTTAAAGTAGAACGTGTGGAAATGGCAAAAACTGCCAAAATTTTGCAGAGAAAATTCTAAATATCTCACTTCCTGTTGGGTTTACAGATTTTGCACCCAGAGGCTTTTTTGTCTGTCTACTGAATTTCATACTTATACATGAAACGTAGCGCGAAGGGCGCTTAATTGAAATTTTGTAGGTGGCGCTATTGAGCCATTTTGCCACACCTAATTCTGAAACCCATATCAGACGTAAATTTTCACCACTTCTGATGCGTGTGCAAAGTTTCATGAGTTTTCAAACATGTTTAGGCCATCAAAAATGCGATTCATCTCGGAGAAGAAGAATTGGCCGAGCAATTACAATAGGGTCCTCACACCATCGGTGCTCGGGCCCTAATAAAAATAGAATTAGTAAATAGGAAATAACAATATACAAAAATAGACAATACAGTCAATTCCAGAATTATTGGCACCCTTGGTATATATGAGCAAAGATGGCTGTGAAAATAAATCTGCATTGTTTATCCTTTTGATCTTTCATTTAAAAAATTCACAAAATTCTTACCTATCATTGAAGTAAAACAATTGAAAGTGGAGGGAAACGTCTAGGTTACTAATGTAACCCCTGTCCCCTAAAGGGAAGGAATGGAGATGTTAACGTCAGAATTTGGATCTCGCCTGAGAGCCCAATCACCTTCGAGTGATAACAAAACAAGCCAATGCATATTGGAAAGTGAGATTTGCATCGCGAACTACTCCCCGCACTGCGGGTAAATAGGAAGCATGCAATCGTACACTCACTTAAGTTTTTGCTGAGGAGCCATGACAGTGTTCTGGCTGCTCAGTGGTGGTCACAGGGATTGTGGCGACGTGAGTAAACGTCTCCGTTCCCTCCTTCAGGGATCTGGGGTTAGGTCAGTTACGTTCAACGTTAACATCAGTTACTGACGAATTTGTGATCCCTAAGAAAAACGGTACAAGCGCTGCATCTCCAGCACCCCGTGTAAGCTGCCTAATCCCGCTGTTGGGGCAGAGAAAGGACAGGGCTTGCAAGGAGAATGTCGATCATTGCTGTTCCTCTTACCTTAGACAGTGAGACTATTGGATAACACTGGGAAAGCGTGCCTATGCCAGATGGAAAGGGATGCTATGGAGACCACATCCTGTAGGGAAGTAACATGTGTAGAATATATATGGACTGGCTACTAGGGCAGTGCTACATATGGTCTCTGAGGTAGATCCTGCCTAAACAGGGATGGAGTCAAAACCATTACAGAGACGGCAGAGGAGCTCTGCCAAGGGAAAGACACGGGCACCTAGTCTAACACAGGGGTTGACTAACTGGGCATACACACAAGTGCTAGACCTGGCGTCAGACGCCTCCGCCACGTCTAACTGCCGAAGGTTGCTGAAGGAACTCCCTCCAGGGTTCGCCAAGCAGGGAACTCACCTGGGGAGCAAGATGAGCGCTCGTATCCCATCCTTGGAGAGGAATGGCACTGCAAGTGAGGCACCGAGCTGGACTTCTACCATACTAGCTACTTGTAGCCAGTACATGGGAGGAAACCAGCTCTACAAGGAGATTCTTAAACCTTGCAAATGTGTTAGGAGTCGCCTAGCCCGCAGCTCTAATGCCAATGCCCAGGAGAAGGCAACTCTCCAAGTGGAGTGAGCTCTCACCCAAGGGGGCATGGTTCATCTTGGGACTGGTACGCCAAGATGATGGCATCCACTATCCAGTGGAACAACCTCTGCTTGGAGACAGCCTTTCCCTTCTGCTGGCCTCCAAAGCAAACAAAGAGCTGTTCTGAGGGTCTGAAGCTCTGCGTGTGGTCCACATACAAACACAGGTGCGAGCGGAACACAGCAACGCAAGGTCTGGGTCTGCATCCTCCAGGGGCAGTGCTTACAAGATCACCACCTGGTCCCTGAAGGGAGTGGAGGGAACTGCTTATTCGGTGTGAATGAGTGAGCGACTGGCACTTTTCTGTGCTCTGTGCACAGTTGACTGCCACTCTGAGGTGAGGGGCTGCTTATTGCTTAAATGATAATGAGAAAGCTGTAGAGGACGGCAATCCAGGCACCGTCCACTGAAGAGCATACGTCAATGGTGAACTATAGGTGGCTTCTCTAAGGCAGTATTGCTGGAGTAAGATTCTGATATAATTTGGCACTCAGCACTACCTAAGTGCAATAGTGTGCAAGTGCAATAGCATGTTTCAGTCAGGCTTCAGCAATTTCAGAGAAAGGAGTTTCCCCAAAGCATAAGCTATTACGCAATGTTGAGAGACATTTATCAGATGCTTGTACACAACATGTACAGAATTAAGGGTTAGTTCACCCAAAAATGAAATTTCTGTCATTAAGTACTTACCCTCATGTCGTCTAATACTGAACCGGCGTTTGGACATAAACACGGAAGCACTGAACTGCGGTCACTACGTCAAATGTGTATTACAACAGTTCAAATTGTTAAAGTCGTTATTTTTGTTTTGTTCTTGCATACAAAAGTATTCTTGTCACTTCATAACGTTAGGGTTGAACCACTGTAGTCACGTGGACTATGTCTTTAATACCTTTCTGGACCTCAAAAGGTGCAATGACGTTGCTGCCTATGTGTGGTTCAGAAACCCTCGGATTTCATCAAAAATATCTTAATTTGTGTTCCGAAGATGAATGAAGGTCTTAAGGCTTTGGGACGACATGAGGGTGAATACTTAATGACAGAAATTTCAAATAGGCCATTGCATTCACATGCTCAACAGATATGATTTTGATTGGTTACAATGCTCAACGCTTGTAAAAGCACATTGTAAATAGAAACCTTTGACATCCAGAGAGTGCTCAAACAAACACGAATTTACACAAATATAATGTAGTTCCAAACGTAGGTTCGGGCGAACTTGTGAACTGAATATACCTGGTACTCTGTACTACCGGTACTGCAGAAATGCTGGTACGGCAGGTTTTCTTTTTAGTACTGACTGGTGCCAGTAGTAATGGTATGTTTGACAACCCTAGTCCTATTTGTAACAATATTCTTGTTTTTGCATAACAAATACATGCATGTTCAACTTTTATTGAGCCTCTTTGATTTCTCATCAATATGAGCATTATGTATATGAGTACGTCTCATAAATTCTGCTGTGGTCGACTCACAAAGGTTAAATTCATCTCACATGTGAGGTAATACTAATTGTCTGGGCATCATTCTGTGAGAATGGATGCGGACGGTTAATTTTCTCTGTGTAAAGTTATGTACATCAGTTCTTTCACATAAGTTATGGAGGGTTTCCTCTGCCTGAAGTGATGAAGAAAAGCTTCTTATGACATTTCTAGATGGGGTTAATCTACACTTTTACTATTACCTTCTAGGTGCAAAGTTCTAGAGCTTTCAATACTCAGTTTCCTCAATAAAAGTTATGAAATAAGGAGAATCATGTGACTTATTCTTATATTGTGTTACTGAAGAATTATATTAAATAACTCACCATATGTCTATATAGCCCACTGTTGTTGCACAATGTCCATCCATTTCTAACTGAAAAGGAGAAAGAATGGATTATTAGAGTTTCCATTGTAGGATAAATGAAATGGGCT
The DNA here is from genome assembly GCF_019924925.1 of Ctenopharyngodon idella. Classification (NCBI taxonomy): domain Eukaryota; kingdom Metazoa; phylum Chordata; class Actinopteri; order Cypriniformes; family Xenocyprididae; genus Ctenopharyngodon; species Ctenopharyngodon idella. Next base: position 19,185,138 of record NC_067233.1, on the reverse strand, counting down.
CGCTTAATTAGAATACAATTAACATGCTAATTACTTTGCTTTCATCTGAAGAAGGCACAGTGATATGGAGGGAGAATGGCCAGCAAAAGCCTCACACACACACACACACACACACACACACACACACACACACACACACACAGAGAGAGGGAGAGAGAGAGAGAGAGAGAGAGAGAGAGAGAGAGAGAGAGAGAGAGAGACTTACAAGACAAGATGAGCCATCCTTTGTTAAATACAAAATCTTATTTAGTGTGTAGAGAGAAACTGGAGGCCAGGGGAGAAAATTTTAGAGGAGAACAGAGGTGGGTTTTGCTTGTTGGAGGTTCCACGGTCAATATCTGTGGACACTGCTGGGATAAATAGTCACTCAGCATGGAAAACAAACCCACACACATTAATTCAGTATGCAAGACACACCACACACACCCAACATGCAAGACAAATCAATATGTCAGGATCAGCCTATAGCAATGTGCTGCATTGGATTCTCGCTTGCTGCCATTGATAGCGCCACGCGCACACACTCTCTCTCTCTCTCTCTCACACACACACACACACACACACACACACAGAGACATATTAACAGTTGTGTTTGCTCTAGCATGTGGAAGAAATCACCAAAGGACAGCTGAAACCATGTCAGTTTTTCAGTGGCTTTATGTGCTCTGCTCTAAACATTCTGTTCAACAGACATGTAGTACATCACCTAAAGAACACACAAAAGAAAATGTGTTTTTTTCAGACATGTCAACTAATGATTAGTATGCTCTACTGAAGTACATTATTCTGGAAGTAGGTACAGATTTGGTTCATTCTCAATCACCAATGCCACACACATTTACAGTTCAGAAGTTTTAGAAATGTTTAGAATGTTACAAGCATTCAAAGATTAATGAATGTGATTACGTATTCTTAAGTATTTGTATGTAAAGTTCTAGAACACATGGTCAGGAGAAAGCTGGAAAAATACAATTATTCCTAAACACCAGAAACCCAATATGATGCAGACTTTGCATTGAGTCTGTTATTGAAGGATGGGTCATTAAAACTGTACTGGACCCATTTGGGCTTTATGGGCCCATTTACAAACTCTTCACACAGTTCTCCTAACCAAATTTCATCTTGGCACAGCAGTTAATTTCACATTCAAAATGCACCAAATCTACCAAAACACTTAATTCATGTCTCAAATCAACTCATTCTTCCAGAACTCTAGCAAAGGTTTTCACCCAGCAAACAGTCATAAAACACAGACCTAAAAAACACTAACATCAGGTAGCATTATACAATATTTTCTTTTGTAAAATTTCTTAACAAAACAAGAATAACACTCTCTATTGTTTATAATTCACTGTAGTTTATGTTACATGAACCATGTTTACATAACAGTACAAAATTATTTCGAAGTTTTCCCCTTTGAATGGATTATAATGAAACTGAAAGACTTATACTTGTGTAGGTGTTTAGTTTCATCTAATTGCTTTGATAGTATTTGATTTTTTTAGATTCAGAATATATTCTATAATTATGTTGCAGAAACTGTTCATACTTGTGCATCTATCCTCAAATTAACACCTACAAATTCTCATGAAATCATATTCACCTTTATCCTATGCCCCATGATGCTCTGTGTGAATTATGGGTGTAACTTCCATTAAACTTTGAATGCACTAACATGCTTTTTTAAAAAACTGGGCACAATGACATGACATTATTCCACTCACCATTCAACCATCAAACATTAAAAGGAAAAGTGTAAATTTAAAAAAATAAAAAAATGTCTAAAAGCATCAACAAAGTACATCCAACAGACTGTGAATAATTATATATATATATATATATATATATATATATATATATATATATATATATATTTCATGTAACATACATTGCCTTAATCAAAAATGTTCATTAATGATAATATTTCAAAGTGATTTCCATCATTTTGACAGATAATAAATTGTTTTTGCCTGCTTCAAAAACATTCCAGTAAATGCTGTAAAAAGGGATTAGAAGTGAAAAAGAGGAGACAATTACATTTTAAAGCATCCATGTGAAAACAAACCTGGAAAGAGATGTGAGGATTTGGGGAGAAAGATGCATGAGACACAATGAGAGATGCATTCCAGTGAATTATTCATGGGATATATTGTAAATTAAATTGGGAAAACAGACCACAAATGCAGAGTGTATGTTGTCTTTTCAATACAGTGGAATACAAAGGAAAAAATAAAATAATCCGGAGGAAAAGAACGCAGCGACTGAAAAGAGCTCTTGACATAGACATTCTTGTGATACCACGTCACATCAAAACACTAAGCGTTAAGTTATTATCTTGACGTCTGAAAATAAAACATGAAGGAATATTTTTAAAGCTGATTAAGTCAAAACTGACAGATAATGATATTTTGTGGTGCAAGCTTATATTTTGAAATGATTAATTTCAGTCTATTTGAATGGAAGTTGCCCAAACCGCAAGTGCCACCCATAATTTAAAACACAGTAGGCTTGTCAGGAATAAGGTGGATACTAAGATTGTATTAAAAGCATGGCCACCAGACTAGAGCATTCTGGGAAAAACTGCAGAAATCTGCTGAGCAGAAACCAGGAAGCTAGCAGTCACACAGAAAGAAAATCCTTTGCACTGCTTTTCTGTCCAGTAAAGAATAAGACCTAAATGCAAGCCGGGTTGATCCCCTGCATATGCTGAAGTAGAGGCAGATGAATGCTTACCCATGCATGCAGCAATAGCAAATATGGTGCGTGGGAGGAGAGGTTCTGGCTGAGCACATGTGTTTATAACCCAGTGTGGATAAATGGTTTGTGGGCCGAATCCTGCATCGAGAAGTTCTGCTCTTTGACATCATTTTATATTTCTTGCACGTTCCTGGTTAGTTACTTGATTTTCATTTTGGCTGTATACTGTCGGCAAGTAAATGTCAGCATACCAAACGACCCAGCACCTAGAGAAGTCTTTGCATTATTTAAATCCCATTTTCAGGCATCCAACCATTTGTGAATTATGTGTCACCTCCAGTTAAATATGATGTGTGGAGATTCCTCTGCAAGAAAACACTTCTTCACAAGGACAATTACGAGCAAATGCACGTAAACAGAATGTCATTCTGATAGGCTTCCTGGCATCACCCTCAATCACATACACAAAGGAAATCAATTTGTTTTTATGCAATATTCTATGAGACATCAAATGAGTAAGCTCTAGCAATTTGAATCTGTAATTTGCTTGTTCTCTGGGACTGACTGCAACATCCTAAAATGAAGATCAAACTTGTCAAGTACCATATTTGCATGCTGCTTATTGCATATATGTTACTGATTGTTGGGGTTAGTGATTTAACCCCAAATAAATAAATAATAATATATAATATTAATAAATAAATAATGATATTTGGTGCAGCTATGACAGGCAGAAACTTAAATAAACAGATGATGATTACTAAACAGGAACAGCTGACAAGACTTAACTAATTAGAAACCATGGTGTTTAATGAGAACTAATACAGACAAGACAGAAGATGAACTAAACAGAACATACACGTGACATAACACCCCCCTCAGAAAGGCGCGTCCTCGTGCTGTGACCGAAACCGTACATTATGAGGAAAGAGGGCGGAGGCTTCGGTGGAGGGCGTGGAGCTGGTGATGGGCAGCAGCCTGGGGTAGTTAGCCACAGGCACCATGGTGGTGTCGACGGTGGGAGGAGCCAGGGTGGAGTCCTGACTGCAGGGGCGGACGGAACCCTGGGACAGATCGGCGAAGGCGGAACCATGGTGAGTGGAGGAACTGGCGGAACATCGTGGCTGACGGACCTGGGCGACATCACAGGCCTGGAAGCCTGACGCTGAGCTGCTGGCTCGTGGGACCGAGGCGGTGACGATGACTCGGATGACTGGGGTGACGAGTGCAGGATGACGGGGAGGTTGTAGGGAGAGAGGAGCCCGATGACTCCGTAGGGGTGCAGGTGTAGCTGAAACCCTGGAAGTCCATGGCAGAAGCTGGGAATCGACCGCCGGAGGCCGACCTGGAGTGACAAGGGAGCCCAGCGGAGTCTCAAGTGGAGTTGGTGGAGGTGAAGCCCGAGGCGTGGAAGATGAGCCGCATGGAGTGAGCGGCGGGGACAGAGCCGAGGTGTTTGTAGTAAACAGCAGATGTGATGGCACCAGAGCTTCACAACAGACATCCTTTTGTCCCACTTTGATTAATACAAAAGAGTGTGATAAGACCCTCAACGACAACTAAATGAATATTGTAATCAGGACTGCCAAAGGTGGAGGACAGGAAAGATGACATCAGTGGCCCATTGATCACAGGCTAATCTCATCACGAGTTGCCTTTGTTAACCTCAGCCCTCCATGCCTGAATCCAAGGTATGAATGGCCATGCTTTGCAGGTAGGTAGATCTCTAGGAACAGGGTTGGGCACCCCTGCTGTAATATATAATTTTGGCAAACAATCCACTGGGTATCTGTGTGTGTGCGCCCTGGCGAATGTCTGTCTTTTCCGTTTACGGTGCGTTTTGCTGCCGTGGGTGGTGTGGCCGATCACGGGCATGTTGTTGATCCTGAGCGTGGCCATCAAACGTGTTATATCAGTCAGAATCACTTGGCAGAATCACTCTGGACAAATCAGTTGCTCGGTCGTAAAATAAGTGACTCTTTTACAATTCCATATAAATTAATTAATAATTCCCTTTGAGCTAATTTGCTTACCTACAGTAAACTTGGCTTGTATTATTCAAATATCATGTCACCTGCTCTGTTGGGGGGTAATTTATGAACGATATAATGTACAGCAGCAACATGTCCTTCTTGCTCATAGCAGCATGTGAAATAACCTAGTGCAGCAGCAACAATAAAAGCAGCAGCTGCGTAGCAGATCTGTTAGCAGAGTGAAAAACAACAGGCAGCAATGGCTGTGAAAGAAGACGAGGAATATGCAGGTGAAGAACCACACACACACACTTGGCAAGGTTAACAAAAATGGGTAATAAGCAAGTTAATAAAAATGGCTAATAAGCAAGGTTAACTTTCCTTTGGGTTTGCAGGTGTTCACGTGAAAACTGGGGAATGAGGGCACACAGGAATGAACGAGGAGACTTGACGAGGAAACAGGAGCAAGGAGCAGGACATGGAGGTAAGTACACTTCAGGTAAGTCATAATCCAACATTAGTAACATTAGTCATAGACAAGACCAGACAGTTTGTGTGTGTGGAGTGTCCTTTTATCTGGTGCTGGGGAGATAAGGTGATTGGAGCTGGCGATGATTAAGGCCTGGGTATACTTCACTTTCTGAGCCCAGACCGTGTCTCATGCGCAGTCGTGTCCGCGCATCTTTCAAAGTATACTCAACCACGGATGCGTGTGGATGACCGAGTTCAACACATGCGCAGTAAAATTTTTCCTATACTCTTACAAGACATTGTGTCATCAACGGGACATTCGCTGGGCATGATTGGAGAAGAAAAAAGTCCATTCACCATTGCAACATAGTTCAGAAGATACACCATGAGAACAGGAATCAAAAACGATGGAGAAGGTTATGTTTCTAAGTTTACTTGTCTTGTTTTTGAATCGCTCTTTCCACACTCTTCTTCGACGACCGCACACTGTGCTCAGTACTGTGTGTATTGCCACCTAGTGCACTCTTCTGTCCTGCATGCACATGTGCTGTTGTACGCACACCATCTGCGTGGTCTCAAAATTTGGGCTGCATGCGGACGGGCCCTCCGGATGACGAAAATTAAGTCATGTGGACGGTGCACAAATGCGGATGGCTGAAGTATACTTTGGGATTTAGCATTCTGGAGATGGTGACCAGCATGACTGTGTGAGGGTGGGGGGTGTTTGTCACCATCACCAGGCTCTGTGGAAGAAAATGACACAGGTGAGTGACAGGACTTGAGTTATGACACATGGAAAACTGGATGAATACGTTAGTGCTCTGGAAGTTTTAGTTGAAAGGATACAGGACTCAGTGCCAATGTACCTGGGACTCAGCTTCTTGCAAAGTAGGCGTAACCTGATGTCCTTGGTCGAGAGCCATACCTTTTGTCTGGGTTGGTAAGTGGGGGCCGCAGATCGGCGGACATTGGCATGGCTCTTCTATCTCTGGATGGCTCCTTGCAGATGGTGATGAGCTGAGTCCCAGACCCTCTCACTCTCCTGGAATCAGTGATCATCTGATGGAACATCTGAGGGTACTCCCGATCATGGGAAAAATGGTGGTTGATAGCAGAGTATGCACAGAAAAGGGGTTAGCCTGGTGCTTCTTTGGCTCAAAGAGTTCTGTGCATACTCGGCCCAGGCGAGATACTGGCTCCAAGAGTTCTGGTGGTTATGGCAGAAGGTTCGGAGGAAGCGCCCAATTTCCTGAATCTTCCATTCTGTCTGCCCATTGGATTGAGGATGGTACCCAAATGACAGGCTTGCGGTCACATCTAGGAGCTTCATTAAGTGATTATGCTGTACTTAGGTACAGAGATGAGATAAGGTAGGTTAACATGTCTAGTATTATGCTTGAAGCTGAGTAGTTCTAATAACAAGCAAAATACAAATAAGAATGTATTGCAGGATATAGTGTAGGAAAGAAAATTATTAGTTAACAGGATAAATCAGGAAAAAAGCTTTTATATTTATAATAAGTGTTGTCAAACAACACCTACATTGATTCAAATGTGCACAGAAAATGATAAAAGAAATATTTTTACAGAGCAGTGCTATTTTTCTGCCTCTCCTGTGGTTCTGTACCCGGCATCAGGACATCAGCTGGATGAGAGATGGCAGATATCCCAGGAGAGCTGCCCTTTAGCAAACTTCCCAGCGTCCGTCTGGGTGGACATTTTGCTGATCCTAGACCAGCGTCAGACACTGTTCCACCCGTCTTAAAATATCACCACTGCTAGTAACATCACTATAAGACTGATTTCATATCAGCATCAACAACTTTTGCCCACATTGACATGCTATGCTGTGACATTTTCTGACTGTACCATTCCTTTCAAAACTGTCACTATGAGAAAAACTAAATGTCACTGATGGAGAAAATAAAACAGAAAATTGACTTTTGTGGCTTGTATTTCATGTCTGTTAGCTTTGAGGTCATCTATCTGCTACAGTGTTCTCCTGAAATTAGACAATAACTTATAGCATAATTACACTAACATTCAAAAGTTTTTTAGGGTCGTTAAGATTTTTAATGTGTCTCTTATATTCACCAATGCTGCATTTATTTGATCAAAAACCTGTGTTATTGAGATACTATTATACAGTAGTTTTTATTAATATTTTTAATCAGATTTTATTTGTATTTTTTATTTAAATTTTAGTTAAAGTAATTTTGTTATTGTCACGTTTTGCCTTTGTTTCACATTCATTTTCATTATGGACATTTTGTTTGCTTGTCTTTGTTTACTTGTCTATGTTTCCACCATCATTTGTTGTCATGGTTACTCATTATTCAAATCAATTCACATTTATTTGTACAGTGCTTTTCACAATACACATCGTTTCAAAGCAGCTTTACAGAAAATGCATGTCAACATTACAATTTAGAGTAATCTGTTATCAGAGGTGACTGTCCAAATTATGTAGGCTAATTTCAGAAATGTACATATATACAAATCACGCTGTTAGCTAACAATGTATCAATTTAAGCAATGTATTAACTTAGGTAGAAACAATGAGCTCATGGAAGTAATAAATACATGTTAACAATGATTAGGATATATGGCAAAATTTTGAATGGTCCAAATCCAGAGTTTGCATCATCTGAAGTCCTCACAGGGGTTGGGGTCATCTCTTCACAGGTGTTGAGGCATCTGAAGTCTTCATAAGAGGCTGGATCCAAAACTTGAGCTGATGTACTCTCTAGTCACCTCGGAATGGGTAACCAGTGTAAAGATGATAAAATTTGTGTTATATGATCATATTTTCTTGATCTGGTAAGAACTCTAGCAGCTGCATTTTGGACTAATTGTATAGCTTGTTTATTGAGGATGCAGGATAACCAGTTAGTAATGCTTTACAGTAATCTAGTCTAGACATCATGAATGCATGAACTAACTTTTCTGCATCGGAAATAGATAACATATTCTGTAGCTTAGCAATGTTTCTGAGGTAAAAGAAGGCTGTTTTTGTAACATAGGAGCCCTAGCTTTAGAAATTGTTTTTATTCAGTAATTTTGAGATTTTCTGGTTTAATCACAATCAGATTTTTTCTAGATTCTAAAGATTTATTGTTTGACCTCACTATTCGGGGAATAGACACAGTTTCTATAGACTGTACTACACTTACATTTCTATCAATTAAGTGGGTACAACAAAGACTGTGATTAAAAGTATGATTTACTTGTCATACGGTGCGTAGCGTCTTGGAGATGTTGTCCGACAGAATACTGCTCCGTTTCTGCAGGGGAGCAGGCCATCAGCACGGAAAAGCCTAGGTTGCTCCCAGAAAAGATTTCAATCGTTTACAAAGAGCAGCTTCTGTTCATTAAACCAAGACATTAACCATTCATTTAAAGCAAATCATCTACTGAACCTTTCATGTCCTCGTCGGTACGTTGGAAGCAGACCGGACACAATGATTGTCGTTGTGGGCGATGTGCTGCATACCGTCTTGATCAGGCTCCTGAAGTCCTGCTTCAGAACCTTTGTCTGCTGCAGCCTGATGTCATTCACCCCCGCGTGCAGGACTACAGCTCCGATGCTCTCATCACCATTCAGGATCACTGGTACCTGCGCAGCGACATCGAGAACACGAGCACCAGGAAAGCAGTGACTGCACACCGTAACTTTAGCTGAGGTAGCGTGGACGTGACGGACGATAGAGTCTCCGATGACCAGAGCGTCACTTTCCGTTTCGCGGAGTGGGGAGAAGCGGTTTCGCGTGGAGATCTCGAAGACCGGGGTCGGCGGAGAGGGAGAGGTCCTGGCCCGAGGCCTAGTTTGCGCCTTCCACTGCTGAAGCACCCATGGTCTGTGGTGTGTCGGCGCCGGAGTGAACAAGGGCTGGGAAGAACGCGTTCTGGGTGCTCGGGCCTTGTGCAGATAAACACACGGAGTAGACCTACGGTGTCATCCGGTCCTGTCATCAGGTCTCCAGATCTCTCAGACCTAATTATGATTCTTTAGTTATGTCAGAATAACATCAAATGCCCAAATCCAGGTGTATGTATTACTGCTTGAATGCCTTCAAGTCTCCATCTTTCTTGGTATCAAAAGAATCCTCTTTTCTTTCTCCCGGTCATCTTTGATTGGTCACCTCACCGAAACTGAGGTGAGGTTAACTGATAGGGCCTTTAAGAGTCCTCAGATCAGGTACACCTTTGCTTAATCTCTTTTGAGACCATCATTTCCCGTCTTTTTCCGGCAACTTTATCTTCAAGTTAACTTCATTGGATTCAACATGGACCACCCAGAAGAACAAAAGCGAACGCTTCAGCGCACTCCTGACAAAATCATCAGGAATCTCCAGAATCTACTGCATCTGGACTTATTCAGCAAACAAAGTCAATGCAAGTAACCGTTTGCAGCCTTTCCAAGTTATTGTGCCCCCTTTAAGGTGACCCTGATTCTTTGATGTTTCTCGCAGGTTGTGGTTAACTGTTGTAATCTTGCCATTCTCTTCTCTCTCTCTCTCTTTCTTTACTTTCCTTCACTTTCTTTATTCTGTATATAATCTTTGCTTAGTTTAGTTGTGTGTGTAGCCTAACGTAGTTTCGATTATTAAACCATTATATCCACGCTTATTGTCTCTGTGTTGATGCTCACAAATCAAAGTCTCTTAAACGTTTTGATCTAGCTACATGCTATTACCCTGCTAGAACTTTATAATGTTGGAAAAATTTATTCTTTCTTGGCCAGGAAGATAATTTGTTTCCTAGAATTGATAACTGATTATGCTGTGTTTGCTTGGACGAGCTGATTAAATAATCGTAAATTTAATTCTGCTACAGTCTGAAAGTGTAAATATTTGTAATTTATAATTATAATTTGTTATAGTTAATTATTCATATTTCTTTTGAGCTAATTTGCTACATTTATTTTATTTTCAGTTTGTTTATTTTAGTACATCAAATTAAACTAAATTAAAATGAGAAATATTATCTTAGCAAATTGCTAAAATTAAATAAGCTTAAGCTTTTTTATATTATATTTTATTTCGATTAACTTATTTTGTTTCAAGTAACTACTTTTTTAATGGTTTTAGTTTCAGTTTTAGTTAACTATAATAACTGTCAAAAACAAAGGAAAAACAGTAAAATTGTGACATGCTATTACAATTTAAAATAATGCTTTCTATTTTAATATATTGTAAAAATGTAATTTATTCGATGCAAAGCTGAAATTCAGCAACAGTACTTCAGTCTTCAGTGTCACATTATCCTTCAGAAATCATTCTAATATTTTAATATTTTTGTGTAAACAGTGATAATTTTTTTGATGAAAAGTAAACCAACAAACAAACAAAAACATTTATTTGAACTGGAAATATTTTTTAGGCTTTAAATTGTATTTGGAAGCCATTTTAAAAAACACAAGCCTTCAGAGAAAATTCAAGAACAATTAAAGCTGCAAGCAGCGATGAAAGGGCCCTCGCACCCGGGGCCACCGCCACCCGTTGGCCTTAGGAAAACAGTGAATAGTGGGCAACATGCATGTAAGCGAGTATGTATGCATGTAAGCAAGTGTTGCATGATTTAACGTGTTTCTAACATGTTTGTTACTTCATGGCATATTTAAATGTGTTTCTGGGAGTGAATTACAGTGCAAAGGTTGCCATTTCCTGTTGCTAGCAGGTGGCGCTATGACTAACTTAATTTTGGCATATAGATGTCTTTAGGCCAGGACTCTTCTCACACATGTGAAGTTTGGGGCAGATCGGACATTGTATGCCTGAGTTACAACAGTTTCCTCTTTCATGGCGAAACATCAGATTTTCTCAGGCCGCCACGGACACGCCCTTCAACGAAAACTCAAGATCTTCGCAATTTAACATCGCAAAGGCCTTTAGATTAGACTGACCAAATATGACATTGATCTGATTAAAGCTCAAGGAGGAGTTTGTTGAAGTACAACGTCTTTTTGCAGAGAATATTCAAAATAACTCACTTCTTGTTGGGTTTTCAGATTTTGCACCCAGGGACTTTTTTGTAGGTATTGGGCTGTTACATGTGTCTACCGAATTTCATACCTGTACGTGAAACGTAGCGTGAAGGGCGGTTAGTTGAAATCTTGTAGGTGGCGCTATCAAACCATTTTGCCACACCTAATTCTGAAACCCATATCAGACGTAAATTTTCACCACTTCTGACGCGTGTGCAAATTTTTCGAGCATGTTTAGGCCCTCAAAAATGCAATTCATTTCGGAGAAGAATTATTGACTGAGCACTTACAATAGGGTCCTCACACCATTGATGCTCGAGCCCTAAATACGATCATACATTTTCAATATGTCTCCTTTTCTATTATGATTTTAAGCAGATGTTTGAAAACAAACTATGACCTCAGTAGGAGCCAATTCTTCACGGGATTCAGCGCTGGTGGACTGTGTCTTTAATGTGGAGATCTGGATTGAGCAGTTCCTCTGTACACAATGTCACAAGAGAGTGAATGTGGGCCATAAGGAGCAGGAACATAACGTTACTGCAAAGGAAAAAAATACTGAATTACAGCCCACATGCTTTCTAAAAATAAAATGGCTGAGGTGAAGAAGCAAAGAAACAGAAATATTAGTAAATCATGAAAGAATGTAATTATGTTTCACCTGTATGACAGTCAAAAGAAAACTCTTGTCTCAGCATATAGAGTATTGAATTTATTACAGCAATAAAAACACATTCATAAGATGTAAATTAGGAATGTGGAAAAGGAATACATAGACATATGAATTCTTTGAAGGTATAAGGAAAGCAGCTGTTCATATACACTTTTGTGCCGTGAACTGATTAAATGAAAATGTGCCTACTATGATAGCACGTTCATTAAAGTCAGCATGAAATGGAAATTGCAATACTCTTTTCTTCCCTATTGCGATTTATATTCAAGTGAAACGGCTTCTTGAACAAGAAAAAAAAAAAAAAAAATGTAGGGTGGGACTTGATTTTATTCAGAGGGAATTGATTGGATGGATGTGGTTTGCTATTGCTGTAATGTAATTTGAGTGACAGATTTTTAATGAAAATTAAGTTCTAAGAAAAGCCTGTGCATCGTTTGTTTGCTTTGTTATCTAATGCAATACTTTATTCATTTAATTTCATGTGCAATTTTAGTGGTCACATATTTGTTTGGGCCTTGTTAGTTGTTTTTTTAAACTACTTAGTGAAATTCACTTTTGCACACTCACAATATACCCATAATGTGCATTTAGGTTACCTTCGTCTGTTCCTCTGAGTTTAAGCTAATTTTATTATGTTGTTCATGCCATAATTTTAAATGAGACCAAATTAACAAGATACACCTGAACTGAAGACACTAATTAATCAGTAACCAAAACAAACAAGTGGCAGGAAACTGAGAACATGTGACCAAAAAAAAACAAACTCATACATGAACAGAACAGGGAAACAGAACTGGAGCGGGCTCGTGGGCTGAAGCAGACACTGGAGCAGATTCAGGGGCTGGCGAAGACACTGGACTCGGGTCAGGGATGGTTTTTGGCTCTGACCAGGAGTCGATCAGCCATAAGTCCTTCATTAGCTCTGGAGAGGACTCAGGCAGGGTGGCCATTTTGGAAAGAGTCATTCTCAGTGGCGGCCATCTTGACCGAGGACTCAGGCGTAGTGGCGGCCATCTTAGGACGAGGCTCTGGACTGGCGGCCATCTTAATCACTGGACTGAGGACATGAGGAAGTGCCAGAGGACAGAAATGGACGAATCCATTGGAGGAGTACTTGGAGGGAACCGACTTAGGGTGAACTGCCGACATGTGTGTCTTCGACGGGGCTGGATGAGGCAGATACTTTTCTTTAACTTCCTCAACTTCAAAATTACACTGCGTTTCAAATTATTATGCAAGTGACATCAGTAGGATTTCAGTACAATAAACATTCAGATTTTACTTTTTCAAAGAAAGACAGGTCTGTTGAGTAGTTTGCCAGGTCTGCTTAGGTAAATGGAAACCATACTTAAAGAGGTTGTTCCGCATTATTAAGCAAGTCACAGTTCTCATGCAATATGGGGAGAAAGAAAGATCTTACTGAAGAAGAAAAGCATGAAATGGTGCAATGTTATGCAAAAGGCATGAAAACCACTAATATTGTGTAAAAACGGAATGGAGATTATCAAACTATCATAAGATTTGTGAGTAACTTACAGCACAAGAGAACTCGGTCAGATAAAGGCTTATTAATGATTTGTCAAATTTTTTTTTATTAAATTGTATTAAAAGGACAGCTATTTATTAAAAAAAAAAAAAAAAAAAAGCCAGTGTTGAGCAGCAAACGGGTATTTGAAGCTGCTGGTGTCTCTGGAGTCTCAAGGAGCTCTCCATGCAGACTGGCATTGTGCATAAAGTTGCATTCCAGCCACTCCTAACCAAAAGCTCACAAAGAGAAACATTTACAGTGGGTTTAGAAATACATGAAGACTCATTTTTAAATAGATTTATTCACTGACTAATGCCGAACTTCAATGGATGGTCTAGATGGATGGATTTCTGGATGGTAGGAGAGTGGCCACCACATTCCAACAATACTGCGACATCAGCAAGGAGCGAGTGATGATTTGGACTGGAATATTGGGAAGTGAGATGGAAGGTCCCTTTAGGGTCTCTGATGGTGTCAAAATGACTTCTGCAAGATATATGGAGCTTATAACTGACCATTTTCTGCTATGGTATAAAAAGAAGGATTTCTTGTGAAATAAAAAGACTTTCATTAAGGACAACGCACTATCCCATGCTGCAAAAAACACCACAGCAATAAAACTGTTTGAAAATGTATTTCTACATCCACTGTAAATGTATCTCTAAACTTTGGTTAGGAGTGGATGAAATGCAACTTTAGGCACAACTGCCAGCCTGTATGGAGAGGTTCTTGAGACTCCAGAGACACCAGCAGCTTTAAATGCCTGTTTGCTGCTCAACATTGGCCTTTTTAGTTCTTTTAATACAATTTTTTTTTTTTTTTTTTGACAGAAAAACTTTCCTTAATAAGCCTTTATCTGACCGAGTTCTCGTGCTGTAAATTACTCACAAATCTTATGATAGCTCAATAATCTCCATTCCGTTTTCACACAATATTAGTGGTTTTCATGCCTTTTGCATAACATTGCACCATTTCATGCTTTTCTTCTTCAGTAAGATCTTTCTTCCTCCCCATATTGCATGAGAACTGTGACTTAATAATGTGGAACAACCTCTTTAAATATGGTTTCCATTTATCAAGTAGACCTGGCAAACTACTCAACAAACCTGTCTGAGATTGATACCAGTTATCTAAAAAGATATGGAAAATAAAACAAACTTTCTTTGAAAAAGTCAAATCTGAATGTTTATTGTACTGAAATCCTACTCATATGTAACTTGCATAATAATTTGGAACACAGTGTAGAACCATTTAAATAGAGAATAAGATTAACAGACTCGACTACGGAGAAATAACAAGCAGGTTCGCTATAACAAATGGTATCCCTATCCAGTCTCATATGAAAACACACAATGAGAGAAGCGTCAGGCCAGCTAACCCAATGGGAGAGCTCGACAAACTTCCACATACCTCTCCAAAGGATGACCACTCTGCCTCAGTCCCCACAGGCAGTCCTCAGCCAGGCTCATCTTTTCCTGTTTGTGTCCTGTATTCTGTCACGTTTGGTGTTGTAGTATTCAATGCACGACGAAGGAGATATCTTCAATAACATTTAATGGAATACTATGAACAAGGAACAGAAAAAAAACACCAGAAAATCACACCTACAAACACCACATAACATAATCAATACAGGACAAGGACTGGACTGAAACTAAAGGCTTAAATACACAGCAAACAAGGGGGTAAACAAGACTAAATTAACAAGACACACCTGAACTGAAGACACTAATTAATCAGTAACTAAGAAAACAAACAAGTGCCGGGAAACTGAGGAGAACGTGTGACCAAAGAAAAACAAACTCATACATGAACAGATCAGGGAAACAGATCAAAAGCAAACTCAAAACGTGACAACTCTGTGTTAAAACCAGAATTCTCATTCAGAGCTAACGTGATGCTGAGCTTAGGGGTAAATACTTGCGTATGCTTTTGGAAAGTCTGCAGATACTAGTAACATAAAAGATGCTAAGGAAAAAAGACATGATTTCATTAAGTGCAGAGATTGCTGTTTATAGGCAGATCTGAGGAAGTGATGAAAGAGGTGGAAGCAATTGTAGAAGAATGATTCCCAGGTGAAAAACATTTTAGGAGTAGAAGAAATTGCTTTGATGCTTGATATACATATTCTGTTTTATTAATGCATCATGAATGTGTGTGCATTATTACGTAAATATTATTCAAAAGATGATCTCATTTAATTGTCCTGACCTCAATATTTATTTTAAAGTGTTTAAAATAAACCAAACATACACAAAAGTATTTTCTAATTAGATATCCATTAGTTCCAATTGCATACTCTATAAAATCACAGTTGTTTTAGTCTATCATATTGTCCTTCTTTTATGGAATTACTGCCACCTGTACAGAGTGAAGTGACCACTGGTGCAGTAATTAGCAAGCGTATGTATTTTGACAGGTCTCCACAGGTGGTTCTTCTGCTGCTGATGTCCTGTGGGTGTGAATAAAGGCCAGCATATGATCTTTAATTCCCTCAGCAGACTTTTAATACCCAGCAAATCATTACAAATTTGTACGCATAAAATTAATTATACTGCCATTAGAAAAATGGCAAAAAATTACTCTTGCATTGTGGTTGACACATCATTTTGCTAAAGTGTCAAATCTTTGAAGAAAATAAGCAATTGTTTATAAACGAGAATGGCATTTTACTGAAGCATGACAGTGTGCAGCTGGTAGAAGTCTTTTTTTTTTTCCTCATAAAATTGACATTTTCACAAGAAACACTTAATTATTGAAGTTGCTAAGCACGAACATCACCATTATTTTTGTCCTAGTCTCCCATAGCCAGACCTTTGACTTAGAGTATAAAGTCTGGTCATCACTGCAGCTTGTTCTAACCAACTGTCTAACTGTCCATTTAGACAGGACAAGGATGTTTTGTGTTTGTGTCTTGTTTGGGTTATATTAAATATACAGGTGCTGGTCATATAATTAGAATATCATCAAAAAGTTGATTTATTTCACTAATTCCATTTAAAAAGTGAAACTTGTATATTACATTCATTCATTACACACAGACTGATATATTTCAAATGTTTATTTCTTTTAATTTTGATGATTATAACTGACAACTAAGGAAAATCCCAAATTCAGTATCTCAGAAAATTAGAATATTGTGAAAAGGTTCAATATTGAAGACACCTGGTGCCACACTCTAATCAGCTAATTAACTCAAAACACCTGCAAAGGCCTTTAAATGGTCTCTCAGTCTAGTTCTGTAGGCTACACAATCATGGGGAAGACTGCTGACTTGACAGTTGTCCAAAAGACGACCATTGACACCTTGCACAAGGAGGGCAAGACACAAAAGGTCATTGCAAAAGAGGCTGGCTGTTCACAGAGCTCTGTGTCCAAGCACATTAATAGAGAGGCGAAGTGAAGGAAAAGATGTGGTAGAAAAAAAGTGTACAAGCAATAGGGATAACCACACCCTGGAGAGGATTGTGAAGCAAAACCCATTCAAAAATGTGGGAGAGATTCACAAAGAGTGGACTGCAGCTGGAGTCAGTGCTTCAAGAACCACTACGCACAGACGTATGCAAGACATGGGTTTCAGCTGTCGCATTCCTTGTGTCAAGCCACTCTTGAACAACAGACAGCGTCAGAAGCGTCTTGCCTGGGCTAAAGACAAAAAGGACTGGACTGCTGCAGAGTGGTCCGAAGTTATGTTCTCTGATGAAAGTACATTTTGCATTTCCTTTGGAAATCAGGGTCCCAGAGTCTGGAGGAAGAGAGGAGAGGGACACAATCCACGTTGCTTGAGGTCCAGTGTAAAGTTTCCACAGTCAGTGATGGTTTGGGGTGCCATGTCATCTGCTGGTGTTGGTCCACTGTGTTTTCTGAGGTCCAAGGTCAACGCAGCCGTATACCAGGAAGTTTTAGAGCCCTTCATGCTTCCTGCTGCTGACCAACTTTATGGAGATGCAGATTTCATTTTCCAACAGGACTTGGCACCTGCACACAGTGCTAAAGCTACCAGTACCTGGTTTAAGGACCATGGTATCCCTGTTCTTAATTGGCCAGCAAACTCGCCTGACCTTAACCCCATAGAAAATCTATGTGGTATTGTGAAGAGGAAGATGCGATATACCAGACCCAACAATGCAGAAGAGCTGAAGGCCACTATAAGAGCAACCTGGGCTCTTATAACACCTGAGCAGTGCCACAGACTGATCGACTCCATGTCACGCCGCATTGCTGCAGTAATTCAGGCAAAAGGAGCCCCAACTTAGTATTGAGTGCTGTACATGCTCATACTTTTCATGTTCATACTTTTCAGTTGGCCAAGATTTCTAAAAATCCTTTCTTTGTATTGGTCTTAAGTAATATTCTAATTTCCTGAGATACTGAATTTGGGATTTTCCTTAGTTGTCAGTTATAACCATCAAAATTAAAAGAAATAAACATTTGAAATATATCAGTCTGTGTGTAATGAATGAATATAATATACAAGTTTCACTTTTTGAATGGAATTAGTGAAATAAATCAACTTTTTGATGATATTCTGATTATATGACCAGCACCTGTACCTAAACAGACATTTGATATAAACCCCCAACCTTAAACTTTAGTTTGTAATCTGTTTCGCATTTATAGACATTTCATCATGCTTCATGAATGTTATTACCTCTCTAAACAATCCCATATGATGTGATGGGCAACAAAACAAATCCCATAGACTTGCACTGAAGGAGGGATCTTGAGAACATAATATTACAGAGGTATAGCAACACACTCACAACTCAAAGTAACTTGCGTTACTTATTGCGTTACTTATTAAAGTAACTCAGATATTTTGTTGTAAATTTAAAATGTATTACTTTACTATTTACTTAATCTGATACTCACTTTACTTGTACCCCAACACTGCTCACATTATAGCAACTGCAAAGCAATGCCCTTGTAACCATCAATGGCATCATTCATATATTTTTTTTCTATTTCTTTATCTATACAGAAATAAAGGTAAAATGTAGGCTGATAATCTCCTGCAATTATACCTTCATAAAAATCCCAAGTCAGAGATGACAGTTAATATCATTTTAGATTTTCTGTTTCCTATTGTTCTAAAACAGCCCAAACCTTTCACTTATCAGTTTTTCTAGCACAGTCATGTTGCAGAGCTTTTGAAGAGAAAGTTTGAGGTTTATAAGTTTCACTTTTTTTGCGAATTCCGTCTAATGCTACAATACATGGATGTAATTCAAGTTGACAGCATCTGAGAAGAAGCCACTAGTTGGATCAGAAGAGGGACACCCAAAAGCATTTTAGTTAGACACACACTGCTGCATTGTTACATAAACAGCCTCACACCGAAGGATGCACAACAGAGCAATAAGTAATTAACTAAAGTTGACAGTGTATGATGCACCAAATCTTCCCAAATATTAACGCTAGGAAAATAATTAGAGCATTATAAAATCTATCTATCTATCTTCACAGAAGCACACACAACTCTCTTAAACTCCCTATTCTTAGCAAACAAAAAGTTCTCATCTCCTGAGAGCTGCCACCTTTGTGGCACTTCCAAGAATAACAAACAAACCCCACCTAATTGTAGCCTGTCAGCCTGAAATTGTTCACTGCAACCCCATATTTCCTCACTCAACTGTGAGCAGACAACACCGCAAACTCACCGACTGCTTCTGTTACCAAGGGACAACCTAAACTTCAGGAGACAGGGCAGAGACAACTGCTGCCTGCGATGTGTGCTTGTATCAGTGAACGTATGATGATGGAAAACAGGATGTTGAATGCTGACATGAACCTTGATTCCTTACTCTGTAGAGTGCTCAAACACATGCAAAAAGTCAAGGGACCATTAGCATGCTGTGATCTCAAAAGGTGGGTTGCAACCCAAAAAGAGCAAGTCTGTTCTGATAGGGCTGTGGACCATATAAGGAAAAACAATGCTAAATGTAAACAATAAAATTAAATTAATTAAACATAGTTAATAGGCTCATCAAATGGAAGGAGAAACACCACATATTCTGTTGCTAATGTCAAAGTTCATCAGTCTAATCAAACAAAAGTGCATATTCATCTGGCAAAAAATTGACAGGCTCTGTATGTCATGCCCTCAACCTTAAACAATGTAATGTTCATTTTAATGTTTGACCAAGGGGATTTTGGTCACTTGTGTTGGGTGCCACTTAGGTGATTACAGTTGTATTTGCATAAACATCTCTGAACAGACACTAAAATGTATATCAACATATTGACAGAATCTAAAATATAAACTCTCTCACATCTAAACTTAAGAGACATTTTTAGAGCTGTCAGACATTTGGAAACTTTGTCAGAGAAAGACCATCAAAAGAAAAATAAATGAATGTATAAATTAAGTCAAGATGGGTAAAGTAATTTGCACTTAAACATGGCTGAATTTATTAGAAATTAGGAATCACACAAATCAAAATTAAACCATGTGAATACATGAATGCAATTACTTAATTGATATTTTTATTTATTTATGTATTTTTATAAAAACAGATTAAATAGATCTTATAACAGATTTCTAAAAAAACAAAATCAGTTAAAAGCACTTAAAATGAAAGTAATACGTGTCCAGAGTAAAAGCCATAATGTGATGCTCATTTTTAGCACTTAAATTAATTCTTACATAAAAACATTATTATTTGAGTTGTACAGTTGTCTAAATTGTTATTTTTGTGGTGGGACTACTGTTCTAAGTGGTTGAACTTCTAGTTATCAACCACCAATATAATTTTTGAATGTTTATTTAAGAATTTAAGAATGTTGTTGGTACATCAACAACATGCACCTGGTGTCAGGTACAGACACAGCAGATGGCTTTTGTTTAGACCTTCTGGCTTGTTTTCATCATCAGGCAATATTAACATGCAGACAACTGGAAGGAGAATGACCCTTGATCTCTGCTCAGTTTAAGCAGTGTTAATATTACCAGGTGATTTACATTTAATTATACAATTCACATAAATTTAAATTAAAACAACTCCATGTACAACCCCATTTCCAGAAAAGTTGTGACATTTTGTAAAATGCATTAAAATCAAGAATCTGTGATTTACTAATTATCTTGTACCTTTATTTAACTGGCGAAAGTACAAAGAAAATATTTCCAATGTTTTCACTGACCAAATTAATTGTATTTTGTAAATATAAACAAATTTTGATTTTGATGGCTGCAACACACTCCAAAATAGTTGGGACAAAGGCAAAATAATAGTGAAAAGGTTATATAATATCCAAGGTAAACGGTTTTGAAACAGTCCACAATAAGCAGATGAATTGGTAATAGGTGAGGGTAGTGATAGAGTATAAAAAGAGCATCTCAGTCTTTGCAAGCAAAGATGGGTCATGGCTCACCACTTTGTGCCAAATTTCATGAGGGAATTGTCAGACAAATCAAAAAAGACATTTCCTAATGCAAGATTGCAAAGTATTTAGGTCTTTCACCATCTACCATGCATAACATTTTGAAAAGATTCAGAGAATCCAGAGAAATCTCAGTCCGTGTAGGGCAAGGCAGGAAACCTCTGTTGAATGTTGACCCCTCAGACGGCATTGCATGAGAAAGCGTCTTGCTGCTGTGTTAAAAATAGCCACATGGGCTTGGGAGTATCGTTGTCACTTAACACAGTCTGACGCTGCATCAAGAAATGCAACTTGAATCTCTGTTAAGCAAGGAGAAAGCTATAAATCAGTTCTACACAGAGATGCTGCCAAGTTCTCTGGGCAAGTTCTCAGATGTTCCAAAAGACAGTGGAAATGTATGCTGTGGTCAGATGAGTCCACCTTTCAGCATATTTTTGGAAGAAAAAAAAAAAAAACGGACATCGAGTTCTCAGTCCCAAAGACAAAAGGGACCATCCAGACTTTCATCAGCGACAGGTGCAAAAGCAAACATCTGTCAAAGTATGGGGGAGCATCAGTGTAAACGGCATGGGTGGCTTGCATATAAAGGAATCATTGATGTGGAGGCGTATTTTGGGATTGTACAGAGACATATACTACCATCAAGATGACATCTTTCCTGGATAGCAAGACAATGCCAGGCCTCACTCAGCATGTGCTACATCAGAGTGGTTTCCTAGACACTCTACACCTCTAAAATTGTTAAGCACTATAGCTGACTCTGTAGCAGAATGACAGTTGAGCTCATGTAATCATGAGAGCAATGACTTGTTTTGCTTGCACAGACATGAATTCATGATATGTTTGCCTAAGTGTAATCCACGCATATATCTGAATTAATTACATGCATTTCAAGGCGTGTCATAGCTTGACTGCCTTTGCTGAAATACAGTTGCACTAGACTGCTGGAGAGACAAGACCTGTTTCAGGGTATGTTTACATGACAACAATGTAGCCTATGAAAAACTGAAACGTTTTTCTTTTGCGTTTTTCACGTACAGATGACAACGTTGTCAAAATGATGCCAGTTCACACGGATCCACGAAAACAACATGATGTTTTATTAACAAAATTTGGGAGGAGCATGTTCAAAGGTTCTACCCAATCAACACGATTGGAGGCCTATATATAGATAGCGGACTCATCTCTGGTCCTCGACAGTCTTTTCTGCATCCCTCCGCCACATTGTTAACTCTACTACTCATAGCTGCTTGAATCTGAGTGCAGGAGCTCAAGGTTACCATAGAAACGCAAGTGGTTTGCCGTTGATTTCTGCCGTGGCCCGTGACACTCGCGAACAGCACTCAACACACTTTTGGCCGGTACAAATTGAAGTATTTTATTATTATAAGCTTTTCATTAACTTCGGTAGGCTGTAGCAACAACAAAGGAATTGTAATTTGCCTGCCTTTTCTGTACAAAGCTGATTTCTATTGATGTGCTTGATTTTTTATCTAACATTTGTTGGTAAAGGGTGAGAGACCTGGCGAGCAAATATAAAAATGCCGCAATGTGACCAGGGCTGGATTTCCTGAAACCTTCTTAACTCTACGTTGTTCTTAAATTATACCTTAATTTGTACCTTAACGTTAATATGTGTTTCCCAAAACGTTCTCAGTTAAGTAACTTCTGTAAGTCATTCATTCGTAAGGTTGGTCTGGGCCACTCTTAGCTATACCTTATCACTGTTGACAGTCTATACGAATGAAATTCTGGAGTTGTAATGCACCCAGTGTTCAATTAGGATAAACAGCAAAGAATAAAATGCAAAGATTCCCTGCTAAATTCAAATGTTCTTTGGCGCTGAGCCAGAGACAGGCTCTGCGCTTGTCATATATCACAACTATTCAGTGTTTTCAACCACATCAGGTTTATTTTAGGTTTCAGACATTTACACATTCGAATAAAGTACTAGGCTATATAAAAAAAAAAGATTTATAGTTTGTTAAATTCAAACTTCAATTATAATATATAATTTGACAAAGTGTTTTATTCATATCAGATACACATTGTGTAATAAAGTATAATAAAGTGTAATAAACAATAAAGTTTACTCTATTCTTCTCCCAGTTCACCAGCCACATACTTTTATGTATTGCAGGGAAAGATTCGAAAAGCCGACAGCTCTGAATTGCGGTGTAAACAAAACACATTCACTTCCACATAATTTACAATTGGAATATATCATAAAATTCATGATATATGTAACGGAGGCCAGCTAGTAGTTGCTGTGCAAGTAAACCTCACTCCTCTGATCTCAAGAGATGCTCTAGTGAGTGGTGCTACAGGTTGCAGCCTTTAGCCTCCTTGTTAGAGTGTGTGACTTCCACGCCGGAGACCCAGGTTCGAGGCCCGAGCAGAGCGGGTCGAGTAAGATCTGGGTAGAGGGCTTACATATAGTTAACAAGTTCATGAATGTTTTGAATAAAAAAGGAAAAACTACATAAACATGATACCTACATATCTGTCAGCTGCATGACACGTCTCCAAGGAATTAACACGTTCTAAAATAATGTTCTAAAATAACGGTCACCTTAAACTCATGCTGGGGGCCCAGGTAGAATATAGAGCCCTCAGTATATAGATAAATTACAATATAGATTTAGTTTGTAATTTGGATTATTTTATAAGATCCCATGAGTCCTAATAAATGCAATTTCTACTTCTGAAGTGATTATTTTATAAAGACCACCACGTTCTCACATAACACAGTGAAGCAGCCCCTGTATAGAGTGAATTATCAATTCTCGAGCCATTGATATCAGCACCACATCCATGGACAGCACCCGGCAACGTCGCACTTAAGAAAGGTTGAACACACCTAGAAAAGGTCTATCTTCAGTAGAGTCTTCGTAGCGAGCTAAGAGACAACGTTATCAGGAAATCCAGCCCAGGAAAGCACACAGATTCCATTCACAAACAACCCGTCTGTGAACATCTCGCAATCTCGCAAAGTCTCTCGCATCAAATGTGACTTTAAAGTAAACAAACATGTCGGACGACCAGCAGGAAGATATGGCGCTTACAGTGTATGGACTGCTTTTTACAGGAAAAAAGAAAAATGTTTAGATGAAGTCATGGAGATGGTGTGAACACGGACTTTACTTGTTACAGCACGAGCTGGAGGTGAATCTTCCGTCAGCTCACTTTCTGATTGGGGTTTTTCTGGTTTCTAATTACGGAGCCCCGCACATGACATGCAAGAAAAAATAAATAAATTGTGCACACGATTTACTAATTCGTTCCCTCGATTTATAAATCATGCTCACGATTTAGCAAATCGAGGGAATAAACAAGTAAATCATGCGCACAAGTTATAAATCAAAAGAACAAATTAGTAAATCGTGCGCACGATTTAGCCTACTATTTTTTATTTATTTAGCTGAATGCTACTGTCCCATTTTATCTAACACTTTAAGGTAAATTGGGACAGAAATCAAGACAAAACTTGATATATTTTTAAAATAGAATGAAGAAACGTACACATCATTGCATAAAATGTAATTATCACATGAACAGATGTAATAAATATGTATATTGTAGATTGAAATACTGTTTGTATTAGAATTTAAATGTATTCCAAGATTTGCCAGGTTTTTGTCCTTAAAATGCTCTTGTGTGTAGAATTTAAATGTATTCCAAGACTAGTCAGGTTTTTGTCCTTAAAATGCTCTTGTGTGTAGGACTAATTTCTTAAACTTCTAATCCCAAGCCTCCTTTGCTAATTCCAAAACGTCATTTTAGAGCTAGTAATGGAGGCTTCAGCAGACTAATGTAGTTAGTAGAGAGAGAGAGAGAGATTAAAGTGCCCCTGTTATGGATTTTTGAAAATTACCTTTCATGTAGTTTGGAAAAATGAATCGTTGAGCGAATCGATTTGGAGTCGTTGAGCAAATAAGGTAAAAATAAATGCATATTATAAGACATTGAAAGTGTTTTTTGACCTTGCATGCTTGTAAACCTGTTGTTGGGGACTCCCAAAACAAAAATAGGAACCTTTCAAATGCCATAACAGGGGCACTTTAAGCATGTGTGAATTACCTGAGTCTGTGGGTGCGTTCACACTTGTAGTTTGGTTCGTTTGGTTCATTTGGTCCGGACCAAAAAAGAAAAAAAAAAACATTTATTCCTGGTCCGATTAGCGTTCAGTTTGATTAATTTTATTACCGAGCCAAAAGATACCAAACCTAAAGGCATGGGGATACATTCACAACCTGATTGGTCGGATTTTATGATGTATTGCCTATTTTGAGACGGAACTTACCGAACATCCAAAACAATGCTGTGTACTGAGGTAAATGCACTTGTTGTGTGTGCATAGCCTGCATGTGATGGTATTTTGGCCAGCTGGGAACTCGTGAAGAGCTTATAAAATGTCTAAAGAAGTCAAAACAGCGGCGGGAATCCCTCCGTCACACACACAAAAGATCTGCTGCATGGAGACGAGCACACACATGTGATGGGCAAACTCACGACTATGACGAGAAAAAAATGATTCGCGTGAGGATTTTTAGGGTCTCATCTTCCTGTTTTTGGTTCGTTTACATGTCTTTGGTCCATGTTGTGTTCATATATCATTCGAACTGCACCAGAGTTCCTTTGGAAGTGGACCGAGACCCATCTTTTCAGCGGTCTCGGTCCGCTTGTTTGGTGCGCACCAGGGCTCGGATGGCAGCTTTCACACATGCTCAAATGAACCGCAATAACAGAGCAATCGCACCAGGGTTCGTTTTAATCAAACCAAACAAGCCAAGTGTGAACGCACCCTGTGTGTCTCTCAACAGTGTTCGGCAGCAGCATCTCTACTAATAGCTAAACAGTTTATCTACTTCAAGAACAGCGCCATTATTACCTTGCTAGTGAGAAATGTCATGTAGCTTTTAAGTTGCTAAACTATTTTACTGATAAAATCGTCAAAGCAGCGCTGATCGTCAGATATATATATATATATATATATATATATATATATATATTTTGTTAATATTATATATTGTTTTGTCTATACAATGAAAGTCAATGGGTCCAGTGTTGGGATCCAAATAATGCTTTTATGTATTTTTTTTTTTTTTTTTTTCCTCATGTTGATAATAATAATGATAATGACTACCAAAAATAATACATTTTTAACATTATGCCTTTCTGAAGTTCAGATACATAAAATTTACAGTATTAAAACAAAACATCAAAAGAAGAAATAAAGGACAAAGTGGAAACAATGGGATAATGGGATGATATAAGTATGTCCTTCATAAATTTCCAAAATTGATGTTGATGTTAAAGTGCCCCTATGATGCATTTTCGAATACTACCTTTCATGCAGTGTGTAATGTAGCTGTCTGTGAATGTAAACGATCTGCAAAGTTGTGAAGCCGAAAGTGTACGATAAATAAAGTTATTGTCTCTCAAAAAAAAAAAAAAAAAGAAAAGAAAGAAAAAAGAATCAACTCTGAACAGCCTAAACGATTAGTCAGGAATTCCAGTCTCACTTCCGCGACAGCTACACATCAGTGGGTAACAAATTAGCATAATGCCCACCTATGTGTTACGTTGTCAGGTGACGAGCAACTTGACCCGCCCACAAACACTAAAGCATTTCCGTGTGGTTATGGTGAAAAAACATCTGGCCTAAATGTTTATCTTATGTTTAGAGGTTTTCAACTTCGCATTCTAATACAGTTCCCACAGGTGCACTTACATAAAGCAATGGCATCTTTTCTGTCCATACATTGTATACAATGTCTTGCGAATTGATAGCTTTCATTCAGTTATGGCAAAGGGCGTTTCGTTTCTGTCACGCGGTGTGCGCGGTAGACCAATCACAAAGGATTGGGCCAAGACCAATCAGAGCAGTGTAGGCTCACGGAAAGGAGGGCTTTAGAGAGACTGATTCTTCAAACTGCATCTAACAAATCGTTTACAAATCATTGAGAAATTAAATGTATATTATGAGAAAACGAAAGTGATTTTTGATCTTGCATGCATGTAAACCTGTTGTAGGAGACTCCCAAAACAATATTAGGAACCTTAAAAAGGCATAATAGGGGCACTTTAATGGATATTTTCCAACAGACTATGGCTCAAATAATACAAATTAATGTCAGTAAATATCCAAACCTTTAAGGGTTAAAAAAAAGAGAGAAAATTTAAAAACACATACTTATAATACTTTAAAAAGATAATGTCTATTAAAAGTGTTGGCACCTGAAAGACTCCATAAGCTTTCAAGCCTCCTGAAAGTAAAGAAAAAAAAGATAATTTAATGAAAATAAAAAAGTCATTTTATTCTGTCATTACCGACGACAACCTCTCAGTGGGTGCCCTGCAAACCCTGCTGCGTGACTGAGAACACAAAAATCGCCTTTCAATTTGAACAGTGTCATTTTTCATCCTATGTGTCTACTGGAAAGTAAACACTGTTAACCCCAGGGGCCGGGGCCAGGGCCCCCACCAGCAAGCTGTCAGCAATTCACAAAATTCAATTATGCATCATACCTACTCCTGTAATGGAGATGACATGAAAGAAAGGCCCTTGACACTGTAGAGACTGTCTAGTAACCCTGTATGCATTATCTACCCCAAGGACTTAATTGCATAGCACCACATCCTCAGTTACGAGGATGAAAAAGCCCTGAAATCATGAGCAATACTGTAGAGTACTACAAAAAACAAGGATTATTCATTCTCCATGATGCATTTGTAGAATGAATCCTGATGTGTTTATGAAGACTGTAACTACACATTGAAAAGTGCACAGCCTTCTGGATAATGCCCTGTCTGCGTGCAGATCACATGGCTTGCAGAGGCTGCATTACATTTATTTCGAAAGGAAATGGCACCTCTATCTCCATCAATCAGTGGCTAATTACAGGCTGCATATAATGGGCCACCCTTGCTGGAAAGAGTAGGAAACAGATCTTTTGAATGGTTTTGGCTCTCATGGCTGCAATACAGGCTGTGCGTCTTCCAATACGTGGAGTCAAACAAAAGCCAGAGAGTGGCAGCAGCTGCGGAATATCTGCCCGACCATTAGCAGGTTTGTCAATGCGCTCACCATCTTCATTACAGGAGCGAGGCAGAAATCAATACATGATCCAAGCTGCTTTTCTTTCAGCTGTGACTTGAGATGCCACTTCAGATTCAGCTCACACATGGATGAAGCACCATTATCAGACTTTACATTTTTAATATCAAATGTATGATGGAAAATGAAACTGAAGGAAATGGGTTAAGCCTGTTTTGCACTGCAAGCGGAAGAAGAAGCAGCAGCATAATTGCAAGAGATACTGAAACTTACATGATATACATGAGTTCCCATATTGAAAATTGCAGCCATAAATTATGCACATTATCTTGCTTATTTCATGGCAGTTACCAAAATAAATCAATATGTTGGTTTGAGTTGAAATGACTTTATAAAATTTATCATAAAGCTTCCACTATGAAAAAAAAAAAGTAAGTCGTCCTTATGTTACCTCTTATTTTGAACCTGACAGCTGAACATCTCCAGCGCTCAAACATCAATTCAGTCACTAAAAGTAAAAAACAATTGAGTCCCCCAAGAGCAGGTACTGATATAAGAAGAATCTTTTCAGCTATTCTTTCCTTCAACCTGCTGAAACGGAGACACAACAAACGACACAAAAGCCCGACGGCACCGCTCACCTCTCTACACAACTACCGCAGGGAGCGTCACCACCCACGCATGAACCGCCAGAGCCCACTTTAATCACAAGACGATTCTCACAAATACACACCTACAAATAGGCACAACCTCTACAGAAGTATCAGTGCACATCACATAAAGTACACACACACACACACACACACACACACACACACACACACACACACAGAGCAAATGCTCTGGTTCATAGCTGTGGCAGTAGGGTGAATGAAGTTTTACCTCATTTATGCTTTGTCGCAATCTTTGGCAGAAGTGTGTGCAAAGCTAATTGCTTGGTCCGAACTAGTTTAAAGGATTATTCCACTTTTAAATAAACTTTTCCTGATAATTTACTCACCCCCATGTCATCCAAGATGTCCATGTCCTTCTTTCTTCAGTTGAAAAGAAATGAAGGTTTTTGACGAAAACATTCCAGGATTATTCTCCTTATAGTGGACTTCAATGGCCTCCAAACGGTTGAAGGTCAAAAATTACAGTTTCAGTGCGGCTTCAAAGGGCTTTAAACGATACCAGACGAGGAATAAGGGTCTTATCTAGCGAAACGATCGGTCACTTTCGAAAAAAATGTAAATGTATATGCTTTATATAAACAAATGTTCGCCTTCTAAGTGCTTCCGCCAAAACCGCATTTCCGTATTCTCCAAAAAGTTTACGCTGTATGTCCTACGCCTTCCCTATTCTACTTACGGAACGAACGCAGCACCAGTTACATGTTTTTCGTAAGTTGAATAGAGTAGGCGTAGGACAAACATTTGTTTATATGAAGCATATACATTTACATTTTTTTCGAAAATGACCGATCGTTTCACTAGATAAGACCCTTATTCTTCGTCTGGTATCGTTTAAAGCCCTTTGAAGCTGCACTGAAACTGTCATTTGGACCTTGAACCGTTTGGTGTCCATTGAAGTCCATTATATGGAGAAAAATCCTGGAATGTTTTCATCAAAAACCTTCATTTCTTTCCGACTGAAGAAAGAAAGACATGGACATCTTGGATGACATGGATGTGGGTAAATTATCAGCAAAAGTTTATTTAAAAGTGAACTAATCCTTTAATTACATCGCTGTTTCACATCATACTTTTAGGCCTGTTTTCACAGACTGGGCTTAGATTAAGCCAGGATTAGGCCTTAGTTTAATTAGGACATCTATGCTTTTATAAACGTGCCTTTAAAAAAAATTACTGGTGTGCATCCTGAGACAAAACAATGGGACTGACATATTTTAAGATATGCCATTGCGAAGATGCTTTCCATTAAAACCGCTCAAATATGCATTTAGTCCAGGACTAGGCACAAGCCTTGTCTGTGAAACTGGGGTTTAGGCTATTTATGTCATTGTACCACCGCAATTTATGACAGATTGTGTTCAAACCCAACTGCGACCCGTAGATGAGTTCACATGAACAAGTAAGCTAATAGGAATTCTGATTAATTTCCACAAGTCAGTTCTTTCAAAAAGATATTTTCTTACTAGTTAAAAACTAGTTTCAGCAATTGTTTGGCCATTACCCGTACAACTCTGACAATTACATCCAACTGTAGCTCTAAAAATCATAAGTATAAGCTGTTATTGATATTTTGTGTGACCAAGTTCATTTTGTAGTCACAAAATGTTTCGCCCAATCAGTCAAATCCTTGTTCACTCAAAATGCGTGCTATTAGCTCACTGAAAAGATTTTTGGTTCAATGAGTTGGTGAGCTGATGACTCAAAAATGACTTGGACCAATTCAAATCCTTTGAACGAATCGTTCAGTGAAGTCTGTCAAACAGACTCAGGTCCACCCTAACAGTTTTGTGGAGCTTGTGAAAGCAACTGAGAATATCTGTGCATGCAAATGCATCGATGATTGCTGGTGGTTTCTCTTGCTTTGTCAGACTCAGTTCTCCAGAGCACAAAAGCACTCCCTCTCAGACTCACTGTGGTAGATATCTTCTGCCTGGAAATAGAACTGCACCCTTTATCACTTTAATATACACAGCGCATTCATCTATTCATTGACGGCTTTTCCCTGGAGTCATTTCAAGAGAGCTTATTGATGTTTTTCTTCTTAATGCATTCACATACGTCAGAATTACCAGCATCTGAGTAGATGTGTAGTCATCTTCAAAGACCTGTCTTTTCCAATACAACTCTTTCATGGAGATCATGCAATCAGGCATTAATTAACGTAATTTTTAATAATGAAATGACATGGAACTGAAATGCACTCAACATATCTAAAGACTACTTCATGTCAATGCACTTTTTGAAAATCAACACTTTGGTACCTCTGTCAACTAATCAGAAATAATAGTTCAAAACTTTCAGGTTTTAGCTAGACTTTGCTCACAGTTTAACATAATTGAATTGTAGCACCTCAGAATGTTATTTGATGGCGCAAATGTGCTAGCATTCCAGATCGCTATATCTCCAGCCATTTGTGTTCAACTCTGCTATTTTCAATGCTTGTGGTGCTCATCTTTTATCTTTATTAAAGTGAGTATGACTTCCATCTGTGTCTCAATACACACACATGACTTTGGCATAATGAGTTATACGCAGACAAAGAAGAGAGACACATAAAGGGAGGGAGACACAGAAGGGAGAAGGAAAGAGAGAGAGAGAGACATGGGTCAGCGATCGATCATTTTCAGAGGAAACAAAGGCCATGTGACAAGCAGCTCAGATTTTGGCCGATAGAAATATGAAGAGCCCCTGGGTGGCACTTCACTCATATACACAGATCCGAGGAGGCAAGGGAGGCAGTGTCTCCTCAAAAAATTGGATGAGAAAATAATCAATATTACCAAAATAAAACAATGCAAATATTACAAAATGTGACATTAAAAATTGTATTAATCACCCATTTTTCTAAAGTAACACTGTCCAACAGTGACACCAGCAGGTAAAGCTACAGCAGGAGTCCATGTCTCTCTTGCCTCCCCTGAGCCTATTGAGTTTTAACAGATGTGTGGTGGGTTTAGTGGGGGAAAGTTACATGAGAGAGGGATATGATTGGATATGATCGGTTATGATTGGATATAATCGGTTAATGTGATATATCCCGCCTCTTGTTTTCGCGCGCATTCGCGAATCGGCCTGAATGAAGAAAATGATGGCGTTAATGGAAAGACTAATTAAAAAGTAACCAACTCACCAACTTTAATATCACTGCTTTATGTTCACAAATAAATTATATTGTTTAAATTGTTACTGCCTTTAGTTAGTATTTTGGAATAAATGCACTACTTTTCCATTGTTTTTCTATGCAGATGCTAGATGACCATTGCGTTCGCATTGTGCTCGCATGACACGCCGTTCTAAAAACTTTCAAATCAGTAAAACTGTTTTAAAAAACTCATCTCAAGACCTTACGTTTTTTTTTCCCAATTCCACTGTCCGCGTTTCACGTTTTTGAAAGCTGTTTAGAATGGCGATTACCTTACCTGTACAATAAGCGGTTTAAAACGTGCATTCACCTGATCAATACTGAGCATCCAGATGGCATAATCAAACATATCTTGTGGAGCTCTCAGACTATGCTTTTTTTTGTCATTAACTGTAGGATACGGAGTGTAAAAGTGGACTTCAAAGTTTTTTTATCCTGTTGCGCCCTCTATAGGCTATGATTAACTAGTCACCGTCATGCTTAAAGCGTCATGGCAGGGCGTTAAAGTCGACTAGTCGATTAGTCGGTGCAACCCCTAAGACATATATATATATATATATATATATATATATATATATATATATATATATATATATAATATATGAGGTCCTATGAGGACTGACACATACCACCGCACTCCACTGCACACCACAGACAGATATGGAATTATAAGCTATAAGGGAAAAGTTGAATTATAACAGCTGAATTTCCGCAAACAGATCTGTAGATGTTTTTGTTTAACCTAAGAAACAATCAATTCTGAGAACAGGCAAAAAGGATATAAGAATATCTGAGGGAATGGATTAAAAAAGGCAAATTTTCCTGAAGCAACTGACTGGACTGGTATCAAAGACAGCTAAAAAATTAGTCATCTTTGATAACACTTGAAATGTGCACTGTACATACATCTACTGTACACAGCTCAGCTTTCAAACATTTCTGGAAAATAGAATACAGATGCATGAAAACAAAAACGTTCTTGTCTGTTTTACAGAAAAACATAAAAAAAATTCATATTCATATAAGGAAATATGAATAATTAATTATACCTTGTTATAATTAAATATTAATATTTGGATCAGTTAACTTGATGTAACTGAATTAATATCACAATAGTTTAATCTGTTCGTCCATTGAGCAGTATTGATCTATCAACTTTGTGGCCACAGAAAAAAAATAACTTTCTTAGCATGTAGCTGTGATCACATTCATTAAATTGATGTTGATTTACAAGCAGGGACCAGAATCAAAACGTATGAAATGTACACAAAAGTTTTATTTAACTAAATCTTGAACACATAACTAATCTAAACAAACACATACACACAAACGGAACAGAACAGGGGAATGAAACTATGAAAAGAGTCATTTAGCCATCTGAAAGAACCATCAGTTTCTTACTTCAAAGCACCTTTGGGGTCTACTGCCTAAGACTCTGTTTAGTTAGTTAAATGTAAAATACTTGCAATGCCTTAGGAGTTTCACGAGCGTTGAGATATGCAGTCTCAGGAGAAAGTCTTTTTAGGGGTCCAATGGTGCTGAAATTTCAAACGATTTTTTCTGCGATGAATGAAGAAATTACAATGAACTTGCGATGTTAGTCTGACTCTGTTACTGTTGAGGAAGTTACAATATTTGTAGTACGCACATATGCATTCTTTTACAGAGCACTCGCGCCAAACGTGTATGCCTATTCACCTTATTTTTATAGTTTACTGCACTTTTATATTTTTCTCGTTATTTCCCTAAAGTGGCTAAAAAATCGGAAGTCTCGCACATTCACAAAAAACACATTGAAAAATAAGGTTGATAAACTAAACACGTAATACGCATAAGCATGACGTCACCGTTTTCACAGATTTGCATTTTTGCAGTTTACACAGAGATGACAATGGTAGTGTTTTCAAAAACTTGCACTTTGAAACCCGTTTTCAAAAGTTTCCGTTTTCAGGCCACCAAAGTGCCGCTGTCGTCTAAATGAACGGCCAAAAAAGTTTTCCGTTTTTAGTTGAAAATGGTGTCGTGTAGACAGCCCCTGACTTATTTGCATGATTGGAATAAGCTGGCAGTTTGTGCCCATTTATGCTCTGATTAATATAACAAGAATACAAAGCATGCTATGAAGAGGTGATCTACACCAATGTGTAGGGCATTAAATGAGGATTTTTTTGATAGGAACCATGATATAGATAAGGTGACATTAACTCATGGATCTATCATAAAGCATGCCTAAAACAAAATACAATACAAGAGACAATATACAAAACAGTGAAAATAGATACACTGTCCTGGGGATATACATATTCATTTATAGAAATGCAGAAAAGTTTTACAGGCTTTATGCGTCTTTCTATGGCCTGTGCTTTTCCATGGGCCTTTTCCGAGGCCTCTTCTACCTTTTTGGGGTGTTACTTGTTCTTTCGGGGGATGGTTCAAAACTCTAAAGGCCCCAATATACTCACGGCAAAATTCTTTTTTGTTCTTCACTGACGCCACCCACTCTGCTGAGAGCGGCATTTAGATGAATATGTCAATATGTGCTTTCTTCTCAATAACAAAATAAACACTCATCAAAGTTGAGAAAACAGCAAGCATTTTTTTTTAATAAAGCATAAGAATAGCATCTGATCATAGCAACGTGGATATGTTTGCATGAGCTCTGAAATTAGGCACTCTAGTAAAGTCACGTCACATTTATTTATCTAGCACTTTATACAATAGTTTCCTTAAAAGCAATCTTTACTTTACTAAACATGAAAAACAGTGTCAGTGTCTCGTTTCTTTAGAAGTACAACTTCATTTTCTACCATAAAGCAGCTCTCCAGTGTGTTCATGTTTTCACTTGTGGACATCTAACCTCGATGGACTGAACAGGAGAAATTAACCAGAAAAGATTTTCACGTGAAAGAAAGCGGAGCCTCTGTGCACACCTACTTATTACGTAATTGCCACAGACCAATGGTAGTACAAAGGTGTTTGCCAGCCGTGGCCAAATTTTCCGGAAAGTTCACTTTGGCAAGCTGTTTCGAACTCTCAAAACAAACTTCATTTTGGCCTGATTTTGTTCAAAATGGCGTTACATCAGTTCGTTCTTCGATTTCACTTGAAGTATATTGGGGCCTTAACACAGTTTGTTGGGGAAGTGGGTTTGCTGGATTATTCATTAAATATAATGAATAATTGTGTGAGCCTGATTGGTCCAGACGCTACAAACATACTGAATTAGACATAAAATATATGCATCAATGCTAATAAAAATAAATAAATAAATATAAGTAATTTAATTAATGAAACCCTTCAATATGTCCTGTTCAAACCATTTCATGAGGAGTAGACATAAAATATTGTTTTAAATTGAGATCATATTATTATGTGTAATGAAAGAGATTGCAAACTGATACGAGAAACGTGAGCCCAGCAATCACTTCCCTGGAACAACTAGAATCATTGTGCAAAAATATGTGACCACAGACTGCCACAATTTACCAGAATGATTGGAATAAAGTATTACATATGGAGTATGTATGTTGGGAGACAGAGGAGGCAACGTTTTAAATCCAACACATGCACACCAGAAAAGGTTCTCAGTCTTCAGCACTGTGTGTGTTTGTGTGTGAGGGGAGAGTAGGAGTTGAATGTTGATGTTTCTTAAACAAAGCGGAGGTCTCCCCATGAGATTCCACCCCCATTTCTACCTTCAGCAGTGCAGAATGAAAGGTTCCAGGCCCATTTTCATCTGAAAACTTCTGCGTGTGAAGGCGGTGTTGTCTGACCGACCACAGAACACTGACATCGATAGAAAAGGCACAGCATCAAAGCCTCCGAGCACTTACAAGGGAGCACAGGAAAGATATGAATCCATGATGATGTAACATTTATGGATGGTTTCTCAAAGTAGAAGAGCTGAACCAGAAAAATGAAATGATTAACACTGTTGCATTAGGTATTGTAGATTTTTTCCTCTGGTCAACTTTATTAACTTTTTAAAAAGATATCAGAATATTCTACGTCAATCCGGCATAGAAAGTCATACAAAAACTCAAAATATACATGCACTCCAGAAAATACAACTTCTGCTTAAAGGTTTGTCAGGGTCTCTAAAAGACATGTCAGCGGTATTTTGTAGCTGAAAAACTATATTAATAACTGGAATGGAACCACCACGTTTTGGTAATTATAGGTTCCATGCGTGTATGGAATATCATGTTATGCATAATGGCTGTGCACCGCTTTTTGTCACACATTGTTAAAGGGACAAAAGGTTTCACCTTGTTATGTAACCCACTAATAGAACCGAAGAAAATTAGCCTACCACATATTCCCAGATATCTTAAATTTTGACATTAATATTAATGTGAAATTGTTTGATATACGAGTTAAAGGGTTAGTTCACCCAAAAATGAAAATTCTATCATTAATTACTCACTCTCATGTCGTTCCACACGCGTAAGACCTTTATTCATCTTCAGAACACAAATTAAGATATTTTTGATGAAATCTGAGGGGTATATGACTTGTCCATAGACAGCAATAAAATCAACACTTTCAAGGTCCAGAAAGGTACTAAAGACATTGTTAAAACAGTCGACGTGACTACAGTGGTTCAACCTTAATTTTATGAAGTGACAAGAATGCTTTTCGTGCGCAAAAACAAAACAAAAATAATGACTTTATTTAACAATCTCTTCTCTTCCCTGTCATTATCCATACACAGGTGATGCAGTAAGCACAATGAAGGCTTCCGTGTTTACGTCCAAATGCCGGCTCAGTGTAGCCAAAGCTGCACACGTGAGCAGCACGACGCATGCGTATGATTATGAAGGCCAAGTGCGACGTTTTAACAATGTCTTTAGTACCTTTCTGGACCTTGAAAGTGTTGATTATATTGCTGTCTATGGACGAGTCATATACCTCTCGGATTTCATCAAAAATATCTTAATTTGTGTTCCAAAGATGAACAAAGGTCTTACGGGTGTGGAACGACATGAAGGTGAGTAATTAATGACGGAATTTTCATTTTTGGGTGAACTAACCCTTCAAGTATTGCATCCAGTTGAGTATGTTCTTTAACAATAGCATGTTCCCTTTCGAAAGGGAACTCGCTCTGCGTTTGAAACGCTATGGGGGAACGTCACACGTGACCCGGTGTCTGAAAGCAGACTATCCAACAACTCCAATCCCTATTGGCCAGCGACAGCCTATGACGTAATATGGCAAGACCCGGAAGTATAAATGGAGCGCCTGGAGAAATAGTCAGTCTCTTCGTCTTTCGGGTCTGTTCTGTCTGATCACGACTATGTTGACTCCTGTAAGGGATTCTTTAATATGCCTTACAAACGTTCTCGTTTACAGACTAAATAATGAGACTTTTTATTTTTGCTGGAATTACTGACCACTCGTTTCAGGCAGTTCAGAAAAGGTTCTTTCTTTTGGGATACAATAATTCGATTTATTATGCACTTTGAAACTTTGCAGACCTTTTACATTCACAAACAAACAAATTTTACACACTACATGAAAGGTAATATCCAAAAAAGCATAATAACAGACCTTATTGTGAATAATCTTACAGTAAGACAGTAAGAGCTTCACCTTCGCTGATTCAAATCCTCGCTGCACGTATTTGCTCAAGATGGGAACGTGATGATCATTAACGGATTGTTAATCAGCGTGATGGTCTATAGAACTGGAACACTATAAAAGAGAGTTTACAATGGAAAGGGATAGCCTACTGAAGATCAAGAATATGAAGGCCTGCTTCAGATGGAAACAGAAGGTTAAAAGGTAAAGGATAAAACAGGAGCAGCTAAATGTAAAGAAAAGATACATCTGAACTTCAGCGTCATGTGCAAGACAGTACAGAACTCCATCGACGTTCAGAACGTCCAAATATTCCAACAGAGAAAATGCTTGCTTACGAGAAAGATGAATGCTGTAAGAAAGAAAAAAGGTTAACCACTCTTTGTATGAACAATGGAAATTAGATGCTTGTAAAGCAAGACATGACATAAAATCAGACATAACTGACAAGCAGCTTGCTGAAATTGCAGACTCTCTTGAGGATAAAAAGAATTGTATCTAGGAAAATCTTCAGTGAAATAAGGGAACATATTAGACATGCTGCTGATCTAAGATGTAAAATTGATGCATATGAAGCAGTGACCAATGATATCGTCAAAATTGTGCTTGAAAGACTGGCAACAGTAGATTTGATGCAGAACAATAGTTTGATGCAGAACAGGAAATGGGCCATCTGCATGGACTTTTAGCTCATAGTTATGCTTGCTCCATATATGGTTCCAGTGCTTCACGAACGGGTGTCAGCAGCCATTCTGGATCTTCTTGTACAGCAAGCAAACAAGCAGATGCTACGGCAGAGCTGGCTGCAAAAGAGGCTGAATACAAGATGATGCAAATGGAAAGACAACAAAAGGAAAAAATAAGAACTCTAGGAGAGCAACTCAAAAAAAAAAAAATAGAAACTCAGAAATTTGAATTAGAAAGGCTCCAGATGGAAAAGGATTTAGAGGTTGCTCGTGCCCAAGTAAAGTCAAACGATGAAGAAATAAAGCAAGAGACAAAGAATCAGTCAATAAAGAATGAGCATGAAAGTCAGAGAAATTAAATCTCCTATACAGCACCTCAGCCATTCAATGTTGTCCAGTCAACAACTCTCAGTGAATTGTCTCACCTTGCTCAGGCAGTTCAGGACAGCATAGCCATCAACAGATTACCCATACCTGAGCCCACTGTTTTCGATGGATTCCCAATTCAGTTTGTGGACTGGAAAGCCTCATTATGTCACTTATAGATAGAAATGGCATCTCTGCAGCTGATAAACTCTATTATTTGAAAAAGTATGTGAGTGGCTCAGCACACAAATATCTTGAAGGCACCTTTTATCGAAATGACGAAGAAGCCTACAAAGATGCTTGGAACAAGCTTAACCAAAGATACGGCCAGCCTTTTGTCATCCAAAGAGCTTTCTGGGAAAAGCTGTCAAAGTGACCTAGAATACAGTCCAAAGACGCAGAAGGTCTGAGAGCATTTTCTGACTTCTTAAATGCCTGCCTGCAAGCCATACCTCATGTTAAATGCATGGAAATATTAAACGACTGTGAGGAGAACTAAAAGCTGGTACAGAAACGTCCTGACTGGGCAGCCTCCAGATGGAACCGCCATGTCACAACATCCCTTATGGATGGCAAGGAATTCCCAAACTTTCAAGACTTTGTACATTTCATGTCACCTCATGAGAGTGAGACTACTGATGCCATGTCACTCAACATCACAAGCGAAGGTCATTCAGTCATTACATCTATCATCGTACCTGTATGGGTGTCATCTGTTAAAAATCCATCCTTTGAACAGCTGGTCTATGCTTTGTTAGACACTCAGAGTGACATGACTTTTATTGATGAAGAGATGAGTAATGTACCCAGTAGTGAAAGTGAAGTGAAAACTCACCCAGTAAGACTCAAACTTACCACATAATGGGAGACAATATGATCATTAAAAGTAAAATAGTATCTGATCTTCGTGAGAGAGGATAGAGAGGAATTCCTCAGTACATATCAATCTTCCTCCAGTATACACAAAGGAGTGTATTCCTGTCAATCGTGATCACAGGAGATGGAGATGCCAGCTTTGACTCCTGTGGATGCTATCCGTATGCTTGAATCAGACTTTAAGGATGTCACTGCAGAGGACAAGACAGTCTCTTAAGATATCATGTTCTTAGACAAACTCGAAGAAGGCATAAAGAAAAATGCTCAAGGACATAATGAAATGCCTCTTCCGTTCAAACAACGGCCATACTTACCTGACGACAGAGAGCTTGCCAAAGTCAGACTCAATCATTTGAACAAGAAGTTCTGTAGAAATGAGAAATACAAGATAGACTACATTACTTACGAGAATGACATCATTGAGAGAGAGGTGATGTAGAAATAGTGAATGATGATGGAATTGATGGTGAAAAGTGGTACATACCACATCATGGCATCTACCATCCAAAGAAGCTAGACAAGCTACGGCCTACGTATTTGACTGCTTTGCTAAATTTAAGTTACAAGTCTCAATAAACATTTGTTACCAGGACCAGACATGATAAACAATCTCACAGGGGTCCTTGTAAGGTTCAGAAGGCATCCTATAGCAGTAACATGTGACACTGAGAAAATGTTCCACCAGTTCAGTGTCCAAGAAAATAACCGGAATTACCTGCGGTTCTTATGGTGGAAAGACGGAGACACAAATTCAGCACTTCAAGATTACCGAAGGCCATCACTGGGGTGGGGTCCGCTACACATGATATGGGCACTTTAAACTACAAACAGCCCTGAAACAAAAAAACTAGTTTTCATCTCACCCAAACTGAGAAACAAGTGCAATGTCTGTCTCCATTACTCAGTGTTGAACCACAGGTTGTGAAGCCAGTAGGAGTTTACCCACAGTGCTAGTGTTGCCGCAGAGCTTCCAGCACACAAGTGCTTATACTGTACATTTAAGTAATGGTGCAGGTGTCTATACAGATCCCATATTAGAACTCATTGCTGTAGACAGGGAAAACACCAGTCTATTTCACAGAATAATTTGAGCCCTCCAAATAATAGTGGACTAGATACAAAGAGAAAAGTGCATACCTTTGGGCATGTCTGAGGTTGAGAACAGGTGAGACTTTTGTTGTTGTAGCTCCAGTAATACTGAAAGATTTCCTTCATAAAATCAACTCCTCACTGATATAACGTTTTAATATTATATCAGTTTTATGTGTATCATTTTCTAGTATTACTTCAAAGGATGGTTCACAGATGTTTGAGCTGAATATCCACTGACCCTGGAACTTCCTCTGGCTGCTATTAACTGAACTGTAAACTGTGAACTGCAGCCTATGCAGATACACAAGCCACTGCTCACTAGACGCCGTGGGCCACAACTATGAAGAAAAATAAACCGAGCTTTGGAGTTTTTCTTTATTCTGTTCCATTATCTCACTTCTCATCGGAGGCCTTGTTTTCTTTTGACATGATCCGTATATTAGATTTTCTGTCTGATGCCCTGTGGCTTCTCAAATGTGTATTCATAAGAATAAACAAAGTGACCACTCTGGTATATTATACAATAATACCATACCATCTATTCTGAATATTATTGTTACTGAGATTTGTTTTTTAAAGGCTTCTACCATTGAAGACACAAATTAAGCACGACAAAGCCAAAATGTTGATTGTAAAGAAAGTACAAACCTAGTCTCAGGACCTTGGTGTTGATAGCAACATGCTATGTGATTTTTTTTTTTTTTTTTTTTTTTTTTTTGAACAGACCCATAATGTGTTTAAAATCCAGAAGACAGTATGCAAGTTGAGAGGATCTGATCCTTACATTGTATTTTATTTTTATGATCCTTACATTGGATTTGCATCTAAGCACAGATTTGTATTCATAAGAGCAAACACAGTGACTGCTCTACACCAACAACAATTTATCCATTCTAAATTTTATTTAAAATTACTGTAATTTGTTTTGTTTCTTTTAAAGTCCCCTAGAGGAATATTTTGTACTCTTCATCATTACAGCAGGCAGCAGAGGCAAGAAATGAGTTTTAAGACTTACCGTACTGCCAATAAAACTGTAATACCTTCAGTGAGACAGAAACTATGTAAGCCTGAATAAGCTACTAAGCATGGTTGAGAGAAAAAGGAAACCACTGTAAGAAATAACACAGCAGTCATAGGCCTAGTTAAATGGTTAGTTCACACAAAAATGAAAATTCTGTCATTAATTTCTCACCCTCATGTCGTTCCACACCCGTAAGACCTTCGTTCATCTTCGGAACATAAATTAAGATATTTTTGATAAAATCTGAGAGCTCTATGACTCCTCAGTAGACAGCAATTTAATAACCACTGTCAAGGTCCAAGGGTACGCATTGTGCACAGTAACCTTTTACCGATTATGATATATTTATGCTGCCTTCATGTTATGTTAGTGTTGTCAAAAGTACCGACTTCGATACCAAGATTTACTGAAATTGTAAAAATGTGACTCTTTGAGCTCTGTTGAGCGGATTCGTAAACACCTCTGATTGGCCGTTGTGTTCAAGCGCTCATCAGATATGTCTGTGATTGGCTACAATGATCAACGCACTGGAGCGTCTGAAAGCACACAGAAGCGTTTTGAAAGCGGGAGCAGGAGAATTTGAAAGCAGGCCTGCTTTGAGACACTCCCGTGTGTATCTGTGTAAGCGTCATTGATGTCTAATTGCAACATGTTTTTGAAACGTTGATTATTGTAGCCAATCACAGACATATCTGATGAGTGCGTGAACACAATGCTCAATCAGAGGTGTTTACGAATCCGCTCAACAGCTCTCAAAGTGTCACATTTTTAAAATTTCAGAACCGACTTGGTATTGAAGTCGGTACTTTTGACAACTCTACTTCACGTGCTCTCGAAATTATCGCAAATAGTTTCCTTGGTAAAAAATTGCACATGAACGCCCTCTCATGTCGAAATTTGAATGCGATAGGCTTGTAATCATAACTTCAGAAGTGGGAATTATCCAATTTCCTATAGCACGTGAAGACAGGATTAGTTCAATAAAACACATGTTGGGATGTAGTGTTGATGATTTACCTTGGATATGAGCGACAGTGAGCTTGCAGTGTATTCGCGCATAGCAAGTGCAATCAGGACGACAAATGAATGGCAATCCAGTGTCTACTCAAAAGAGTCTGTTTGAAAGCAGCAAAAAGCCACCTTATGCGATGCACATAGAGTAAACCCAAGAGTCGTTTACTCAGCTGCCCATAATAGCACCAAATTACTTAAAAACACAATATATTTACCTGAGTTCTGTTTTCTATCATGCGCCGTGCACATTTGTGATGACGTAAGATGAACACAAATGCACCAGGGGTTCAATAGAATCAAGTTAAGTGTGAAACCAGA
Organism: Ctenopharyngodon idella; assembly: GCF_019924925.1. Lineage (NCBI taxonomy): Eukaryota > Metazoa > Chordata > Actinopteri > Cypriniformes > Xenocyprididae > Ctenopharyngodon > Ctenopharyngodon idella. The sequence goes on along the minus strand of NC_067233.1, from coordinate 19,142,598 downwards.
CCAACACTGTGGGGGGCACCAGGAATAATCACGCTCAGACTCAGATCACAGCAAGCGTGCCCAGTGTGAAAGTTTAAATGTAATGCTACGTGAGATATTATTCTCAAGCTGTTTTATTGGTGTCTTTCTGCAGTTGAAACACTGGTTGAGAGATTACACGTAAACATTTCAATGCATAGATCGTCTGTTCTTTTTCTGTGCTTTTTCCTGTTGTGGCGGTTAGCAACAGCGTTGCATTACCACATGCTCCCCCTTCTAGATTGTAGTTTAGATCATACTGTATTTGTCATCTGACATCTGACATATATATATATATATATATATATATATATATATAAAATCAGTGGTGGACAATAACAAAGTATTTTTACTTTGTTACTGTACTTTTATACATTTTTCAAGTATCTGTATTTACTCAAGTATTTTTATTTTGAGAAACATTTGCTTTTACTTCACTACGTTCCAAAGCATAAGATCATAGATTTTACTCCACTACATTTCATAAAAAAATATTGGTAACACTTTACATTAAGGTTCCGTTTTAAAGGGTTTATAAAGGTGTTTGTTAATGAGCAATAAGTCATTTATAAATGCATTATAAATCATTAATAAGCAGTTATAACTGCATGAATAAAAAGGGCGACTTTAATGCAATACCTGCCAAATAGTGAGCCGTTTTTAACTCACATGTTATAAATGCTTAATAAATGTATTTATTCACACTTATTTAACTCAAAAACAGATTCTTGATTTATTTCATAATGCAACAAAAAGTGACTATCATAATTAGACTGAAGGGTGTTGTATTTGTGGTTTTCTTATTAATATCTCATGACTGCCACTTTTCTTATTATGTTGCTTACCAGAAGTTTCTGTCTTACCCATGATACTCTCCAAAAAGGTCATGATGCCTATCCACAGCAGTGTATAACAACTGATTTCTTGTTTATCAAGATGAAATTCAAACTTTATTTTGAAAATAAAAAATATAAATTTTAATATAAATTCATAATAAAAATAGTACTGCTGCATCTAAATCCTGCTTCCTCACTGCTCTTCACAACCAACTGTGACAATAATGCATAATATGCAATGTATTCTTTTTATTAGTAGTAGTAGTAGTAGTAGTAGGCTATATACTTTATTATACTCTTTCAGGTTCACAACACTATGTGTTCTGGCATGTGGTAGGAGTTGGCGCTAGTGAGCATCCAATAAAGCCTTGCCACTTTTCATGAGAAGTCGTCACGCAGTTACTATCAGAACTGTTCCAACATGCTCTGAAATGAAATTTTGTGTTTACTGATTTGATGGGTAAGCTAACTGAGGTGAAATCGCAGACTATGTTTTTCAAGTGTTTGTATTATATGTGTAATCGCTGTGTTTGTAGTTATCTTAAACAAATAACCTCTCCCGTGCAGGTACTGCAAGTGTGGATGGCCAAAGCCAAATACTCAAGTTATGGTGGCCTTTATCATGACATCAAAAATAATTATTGATTGCATATTAATATGCTAATGTTCTGTAACGGTGCATTCGGTCATTTATTTTATTTAACAGTTCATTAAATCATACATATTTAGGTGCCTTAATTCAGCTTGTATTTATCAAATATGTTAATAACTAATATTAATAAATGCATGATTCATGTGTGTTGACTTTACATTAATGTTCACTTTCACAGGTTATTGTTTATAACTCATGAATAAATGGTTCACATGTGTTCACTTTACATTAAGGTTCACTTTCACAGGTTATTAATGTTTATAACTCATGAATAAATGGTTCACATGTGTTCACTTTACATTAAGGTTCACTTTCACAGTTTATTAATGTTTATAACTAAAGAATAAATGGTTCACAAGTGTCCACCCTACATTAAGGTTCACAGGTAACTAATAATTGAATTAAATTTTTCATTATTAATATCCCATCAAGTTATGGTTATTATCTTATGTTTTATTTTCAAAATAAAGTTTGAATTTCATCTTGATAAACAGGAAATCAATTTTTATACACTGCTATGGATAGGCATCATGACCTTTTTGGAGAGTATCATGGGTAAGGCAGAAACTTCTGGTAAGCAACATAGTAAGAAAAGTGGCAGTCATGAGATATTAATAAGAAAACCACAAATACAACACCCTTCAGTCTAATTATGATAGTCAATTTTTGTTGCATTATGAAATAAATCAAGAATCTGTTTTTGAGTTAAATAAGTGTGAATAAATACATTTATTAAGCATTTATAACATGTGAGTTAAAAACGACTCACTATTTGGCAGGTATTGTGTTAAAGTCACCCTTTTTATTCATGCAGTTATAACTGCTTATTAATGATTTATAATGCATTTATAAATTACTTATTACTTATTAACAAACACCTTTATAAACCCTTTACAAAGGGAACCTTAATGTAAAGTGTTACCTTTTTCAAGTTACGAAGAACGTGTAAACTGGCGTCGCGTCAGTTACACTTTTTCCGTAAGTTGAATAGGGAAGGCATAGGACGTGGCGTAAGCTTTCTGAACTGGTAGAGTTTTACACTTTTTTTCATAAGTAGAATACGGAAGGCGGTCTGGTGGAAGCTAGATATTTTACTTAATAACTTGTTAAATATAGATTTTTTTTTTTTTTTTTTTTTTTACACAAATGCATTGTTTCGCTTCAGTAGGCCTTTATTAACCCCCCCGGAGCCATGTGGAATATGTTTATGATGAATGGATGTGGATGGAGACACTTTCTTCAGCTCTTTGGTAATGCTTACTGCCATTATAAAGCTTGGATATGTCAGGATATTTATTAATATTTCTCCGATTGTGTTCATCCAAAAAAAGAAAGTCATATACACCTAGGATGGCTTGAGGGTGAGTAAAGCTTGGGGTAATATTCATTTGAAAGTGAACTAATCCTTTAATTGCTATTCACATATGCTCATATGATATTATAATGCCAATATGCACTGTGGCCTGGCCCTGTGTTAGCAGAATACTGGCATATGGCCAGGTACATGTGAACCAGCCATCTTGCTAGCTCAGGTGTAGAATCACCTGGCTTCAGTAATCACACCAGCTGGCTAACTGATTGCACTGACATATTGCTCTCTGTGTTTCAGGATGTGTCAAGTCTTTTCAAGGGGAAAAAGAAATTGAGGTTAAGAAGTGAAAAGGAGTCACAAAAACAACACCAGAATCTGAATGCATCCATCATATAGAAATATGTATGTCAAATGCCAACACCAGGCTAAAAAGAATGGAAAATAAAGAAGGAAACTGAATTTTTGAAATACTTTGTTAATTGAAATAAAATATTGACTTCTACATGATGTTTGTGATATAACTGACTAATATTAGAGAAATTTTGAACTCACTAAACTAACAGAATGAGAGTTTAACAGAATGATATCACAATGGTCTCACATGGTTTGAGTGCACTGTGACCTCATTGTGACCATAGTATGAGCACATAGTGATTGTGCTGTGAGGTTACACTTTTAGTTCACTGTCACCTCACTCATACTGTCATCACAATGTATCCTGTAAGCTCACAGTTTGAGCACACAGTGAGTGCGCTGTGAGGTTACACTTTTAGCTCGCTGTGAGGTACATTGTGACCATATCCTGGGAGCTCATAGTGAGATCACTGTGAGATCAAATTGTTGACTGGGGGAGCCACAACGCTAGCTAAAATTATGCATCATACTTAAAACAGTTAATGTACATAAATACAAATAATTCAGTGGGAGAACAAAATGTCATTTACTTACCTCAAAATATGTGCTGTATATATCCTAGAATTGCAAGTTGGTATCCAGCCTTCTCGCTTCACTGCTGCAATCCAGGCGTCACATGGTTTTTAGTCAATTTAAACACTTTCATTTCCTGAGGGAGCATTCAACCACCGAGCAACATGGACCTATAATTTTGATATTTTTAATAGCAGGATTAAATAAATTATTGCAATCCGACAGATGTTTTGAATGCGCTCAACAACTAACCGGAAACATCCAAGGAACAAAGACGTTACTTCCTTAATCCGACGAATAGCCATTGAAATGGTCTGTAATGAATAATTGTGTGTCTGATTGGTCCAGCCACTACATAAAAGTATCTTCTACATTATAAGATGTGACAAAAACAGTCTTCTTCAACATGATGAATTTTCTCCTTTCATAAAATTTAAAGGACAGCGTTTTATTTTCTGAATTGATATGACCTGCTGTGGCTGCTGTTCTCAATCTGTGAAGCACAGTGAATCAATATGTAGTTTACCAGACTGTGTTTGGTGCACAGATTTCACAATCTTAAATTTTTAATATATTTTCAGGGAGGGTGGGTTGTAAGAGTTATTACCAGTTCAGTGCCATCATGCAAGATGTCTAGTACTTTTTTTTTTTTTTTTTTTTTTTGTAATAAATATGAAGTATATTAAATATATTATAAAGACATATTAAATATTTAAAAAATATTTAGACATTTAGGTAAGGCAAGTTTCTTTATATAGCACATTTCATACACAATTGTAATTCAAAGTGTTTTACTCAGAAAAGAAATTGAAATAATCATAAATTAATCACAGTATATGCATAAGAAATAAAAATCACTAAGTTTAGGGTACCCCTATCTGGAGTGGAAGAAATGGAGAGTCAGGTTCACGATTTTACACTAGACATGCCCCTTCTGGTGTCTCTTCACTCTCATTAGAGTGTGACTCTCATTAGAGTGTGTTGTCCGTCAGAGTGGATCTACACAGATCTTCCTCACATGGAGGAAATGACTACTTTAAAAATTTGTTGGGTAATTGAATTTTGGAGGGCGTTTATGTGCAATTTTTACCCAGGAAACTTGTATTTACAGTAATTCCCAGAGCACGTGAAGACAGCATTAAACCCAAACATTGCGCTTGCTGCCTATGACGGCACACGGCAACTTTTTCACAATTATACATCCGTTGTGTCCCTTATCACAGTTAGAAAAAAGAATGAAAAGAATAAAAAGATGATACACAGATAAACAGTTTAGAATCAAAAGGAGGGTGCAAAAATGAAATACAGTGCAATCAGTCAGATGTAGCACAGTGCTCATTCAGTAAATGCACAGCTAAACAGATGTGTTTTGAGTCTGGATTTGAATGTGACTACTGTTGGAGCACATCTGATCTCTTCTGGAAGCTGGTTCCAGCTGCGGCTGGCATAATAGCTAAAAGCGGACTCACCGTGCTTTGAGTGAACCCTTGGTATTTAAAAAATAAAATATTTGGGAATTGAATTAAATACAACCGATTGTTTGAATAATTATGGAGTCAAGATTATTTATGGTTTCTTAATGCTTTCCTGATAGGGTTTCATAAATAAAGCCTAATATTGTTATGCATTTAACAGCTATTTTATCATTCTGAAATATTTTAGAGCATTTCAGTCTGCTGTAGTAATCTGTTATGTCACTGAAAATCTCCTGCGGAAATGCACAGAGCAATTGAATAATGTTCTTTCCTGATCACAATCCACTGAAGTATGACAGCACTCACTTCTGTCCTCAGGACAAATGCTTATTATAGTGTCGATAGAAATGTGTCATTGTAAAACAATGTTTAGGTACTGTTATTTGTAACACAGGTCTGTTTCACGTACCTGATTCATTCTGGAATAAGGCTGCAAGCTGCAGGAGAGAGTGACAAGCTCATTAAACTGGTCATCAGTGTCAGATCCCATGGTGAAACTATACGAGGTACCCCACTGAGACCGTGAGAGTCTATCACACAGACCAATTTCAGTCCTGTGAGAGGTTTCCTGCTTATCTTCGTCTCAGCGAATGTGTATGTGAATGAATATGTAAAATAAGAAGAGAAATAGAGAGAAAAGGGGAGCGAGGAAAAGAGCATGTGTATGACAGTCCTCCGTGTCGCAGAGACAGAGTGCCAGACATTGACTCTCTCTGAGGCTTCAGGCTCTTCTCTCCCTCATTAGAGAGTGGAACGCCATCATGTCCTGCTTCTCAAATCAGATTGAGGTTTGTGATGACCCTGAGGCTTTTATCAAGGTTTTCTGAGCAGTGACCCCTCCATTGTTTTCCTTCTTGTGTTTTTTTTGTTTTTTTTTTCACTCTCTTGCTTTTTCGAACACATGGTTTCTTTTCCAAAGTCCCATGAGCTGCTTTGCTGTTTATCTATATGGGCAGTAACTAAAATGCAACATCATATGATTAATTTAAATCATAGGAAGCAACTCTGTCAAAAAAAAAAATAAATAAATAAATAAATAAATAAAAAGTTTCTATTTGAAGAGTCATCACAAAATTAATTTAAAGATTTAGGATGTTGCTAAGCAAACAAAATGATACTCTAATAAGAATACAAATACATAACACATATATTGGGTAAAATATATTGGGTATTTATTTATTTATTTATTTATTAAAATATGTATTTATTTTCTATTTTATCTTACATTTTTAATTAGATGTAACTATATAAATATAACTACCCCCTGGTTTCACAGACAAGGCTTAAGCCTAGTCCCAGAATGTCCCTAAAATGCAAGTTTGAGCCGTTTTAACTGAAAGCAACATGCACTGACATAACTTAAAATATGTCAGTGCCATTGTTCCCTTTCAAATGGGAACTCGCACTGCATGCTAGGACGCTAATGGGGAATGCCTCAGCATGACCGGTGCCTGAAGCACGTGTTTAAACCCAACAATTGTATTGGCTGGCAACAGCCTATGACGTCACTACTAGTGAGACTGAGGTATAAGGGCACCTGGAGAACATGCTATCTTCTTTGTCATCTTTAGGGACTGTTTTGTTTGAGTACATGGTAAGAAAGTGATTTATTATGGCTTTAGAACCTAAGCGTTTCAAGAAGTGTGTGGATCCGTGACCTGATGACACACACGACGTGATTTGTTTGGGCGAGGAACATGCATACTCAGTCCTCGAGGGGGCTGTTTGAGTGCATTGTGAGTGTTTTCCAGTAAAAAAGGTTTGCGCTTGTATGTCCCTCTTCTCGAGAGAGGCACCTGTTCCCCACGGATCGTGTCCTACTCTTGCTGAGGCAGGGAGGAGATTGGGGGTCTCAGGTGGAGCTCACTGAGGAGTTTGAGAGAGGTATAAATCTCTCGCGCTCTTCAGTGGCTGACGAGAGCAAGCTGCAGGAGGACGATGTGTTGTCTCTTATATCTTCCGATCCAGCAGCCAGTGCTCTGCTGGCATCAAGCCAAGACAAGCAGAAAGTGGCTAGTGAAGGTAAAGACGTTGAAATGTCTGAGCCCTCTCAGCCTACCTCCCCCTGTTGAGTTGTTGGAGGTTATGGAACGCGATACGGCCAAACTCGATCTGCCGTGGAAGCACGAAAAGGAGAAGACCGCTCGTGGGAGATCAGATGAGCGATTTCTATCTGGACAAAACCGCCCAGCTCCCGTGAGCCTTCCATTATTTCCTGATCTCCATGCTGAGATTGAGAAGGCATGGAATAATCTGTATTCGGCCCGCATCTATCGACATCAGCTTGCCAAATTATGCAAATGTTAAGGGGATGTGTGAGCACGGATAAGTGTCGATGCCCCCTATCGATGAGATGCTCGCAAGCTATCTCTCGCTAGGAGAAACATCGATTTTGAATGGCTGGGCCTGCATTGCATACTATTGCAGTGCTTCAGGCTTACCAGGCTGATTTGCTGAGAGACTTTGACCAGGGTCAGGGTCTTTCCTCTGAGGCGGATGCTGAGCTGTGCCCACCACAGACCTGGCTCTCCGGGCTACCAAATAGACCTCTGCTGTGATCGGTAGATTGATGGTGGCAATGGTAGGTGAACCTGGCCAGCATCGGGGAGAAAGAGAAGGGCTTTCTTCTCGATGCGTCGGTTTTGCCTTCCAAACTGTTTGGTCCGAGTCACCTAAACAAACAGGGGGTCCTGGCCCTTCTCAGTTTGAGGACCGAAGGCAGGGCCAGAATGCCAGTGTTGATGCTCGTGCCCCTCCTCCACTGAGGAGCAGGTCACGTAGGAGGCGAGAGTCAAGGAAAAAGAAACAAGACCTGAGGGAAGTGATCCAGTATAGATGTGATCAGCATCCTGGAACTGGCAGAGGCAGATAACATCTCCTCCTTCCCTCTGAGGGTTATTACTAGAGAAGGGCATTTCTCAAAAATATTGTATACGAATATTTGGGCTCATAAAAAAAATTATATTCTAATATTTGTTTATTTAAATGATGTTTAACGAGAAAGACATTTTTTTTATTCATCAAGTTTTTGTCACCAATTTTGAACAAGCTTACAATTAGGCAATATATACACAATAAGCTTGCATTATATCTTAAAGTTTTCTTTTAGTTGAAAACATTAAACGATGTGTAAACAAAAATATAAAGAACAGAAGTAGTGTGAACGGAAAAACGTTGATAAAGCAGACTGCGGCAATTATCGCACAGAACATACATCTACCCTCAAGTCGGCATATGGCATATTGGGTTTCACGTTCATGTTGAGTAAACAAAAATATTATCATGCTCGGGTGAGAAAACATGCTCCGCTGACAGATGTTGCAGAGACACAAAGATAACGTGTTAAGCGACTTTTCTAACAGCACTTTGTGTTTTCTGTTCTTAAAACTCTCTCCCTTGACAAAATTTAAAGGAAGCATACTCTGTCTCGTAATCATTTGGCTATCTGATAATGTATAATCTGGCCTGATTCACAGCTGCACTTACCTGCAGTCGTGAATGCAGTGATGCACAGCTGTCTTTCCTCAATCAACTGGTGTTTGGATTTCATGTGATATCTCATTTTGCTGAGGTCACCGCTCTTTTAGAGCTTCATACAGACAGTAGTAATGGAGTGGTAGGCTCTTAGGAGCCTCCTCTGTTCAGTGTTGTTAGGCTTCCTCTTGTTATAGAGAGTCTTTCTGTTGAGGCCTCCGCTCTCCAGAGCTCTGTGCAACAGTGTTATCAGTATATTGGCTCTTGGAAGTTTCTTAGGAAACGTTTTTATGCTAGAGGTTTGTAGGTCTCCTCTCGTTTAGAGAGTCATTCTGGCCGAAACCTCTGCTCTCAGAGCCTTGTTTGACAGTAGTTTTGAGAGTAGCAGGCTCTTTGGGAGCTTCCTCTGGTACTGTTTTTAAAGAAGGTCTAGGCTCCTTTTGGAGCCTCCTCGGTTATCTGTCTTTAAGGTCTGAGTCTTGTTAGGCCTCCTCTCATTTAGAGAGTCATCTTGCTGAGGCCTCCGCTCTCCAGAGCTCCGCACAGACAGTGTTGCCAAAAGGTTGGCTCTTTGGTAATGAGCCTCTTTGATAGACTGTCTTTGGAGAAAAGAGTATGGTTAGGCCTCATAAGTTGTTTTGTGTTCAGGACGTTTTGTGTGTATGGTCAAGCATAGTAGTACTCCCCTCGTTTTTGAGGGTCATCATAGAGAGTGCTTTGCTTCCTAGAGCTCTGTGCCACAGGTGTCCTGTGAACGCCTGATATGCTGATATTAAGTCTGGATAAGTACTCCCCTTGTTTTAAAGGGTCATTATATAGAGTAACTCTGTTCCCTAGATCTTTGTGCGCAGCCCTGAGCACATGTGTATGACAGTTCTGGAGTAGTAGGCTTTCTATAGCCTTCTAGATAATATGGTTTCTTGAATAAGCATACATGTACTCCCCTCATTTAGAGGGTGGATATGCAGAGTACTTTGCTCCTTAGGGCTATGTACAGGAGTTATGCCAAGCTCGGAGGCTTTGTGTTAGCCACCTTTATGGACATTTGCTGTTAGAGTTTTAGATTCACTATGGAGTTGTTGGCCCTCCGTGGACCCCCTTGACAAGCAGATTTAAGGTTGAGTTTGTTGAAGAACTTCCCCTAATTGGTTATGTGTCTGCTCCCTAGAAATCTACAGATTGATATCAGGTTGTAGGGCTCTTCAGGAGCCTCCTTGATAACTGGTTCCTGAGCTTGGCCAGTACTCCCTTCGGTCGAGAGGGTAGTTATATAGAGTACTCCGCTCCTCTAGCTATGTCAAAGCTGTCTTTGTGGTCGAGCTTGTATAGTACTCCCCTCGTTTGAGATGGTCGGTATGCAAAGTACTTAGCTCCCTGGGGCTGGATAATGGCTTTCCTATGGCCTCCTTATTAACAAAAGTAGTATCAGGTTGAAAAATTCTTTGTGAGCCTCCTTGATAGACATGCTTTAGTAAGAGCTTGGTTGATACTCCCCTTGTTGAGGGTTACTATGCAGAGTACTCAGTTTACCAAGATCTATTTTAGGTCCTGGAGAACCCTTTCAGGTTAAGCAGTGTCACTCCCCTTTGCTTGGAGGGTCGTTATGTTGAGTCTTGCTTCAAACACCTGTCACACAGTGTCTCGTTCCCCTTCTCAGGGAACCAAGGTTACATTTGTAGACGTTTTGTCTCAAGATGCACACCAGTAATGTTTTTTCGAAGGCATCTTTATGAAAGCTACTTAAATGTCCTAATTGAACTAAGATCGAAACCTTGCTTAATCTAAGCCCTGTCCATGAAACCAGGCCTACAAGTATAATATTTAATATTTTGGTAACACTTTACAATAAGTTCCTATTATGTAACATTGTTTAGTGTATTAACTAACATTAGTACATTAACTAACTAACTAGCAACGAGCGCTACATTGGTTACAGTAGTCATTAATTCTTTGTTAACGTTAGTTAACAAAAATACAACTGTTAGCTTAGGTCTATTAAATAATATTAACAGATATTTAGTCATCTTTAATCAGATATTATCAACTTTTGATTTTAATGTATTTGTGTTGAAATTAACAGTAACTAAGATTAATAAATACTTTAGAAGTATTTTTCATTGCTAGTTCATGTTATCTATGCTAACAAATGGAACCTTATTGTAAAGTGATTTAGAGGTCAAAATGTTTTAGAGGCCAATACTGACATTATAGATCTTTTCCAAAATCTAGTGACATACTGGAGCAACTTAAAGTTACTGGTCATTATTTCATATTAGAGAACACATGGTCTGTGTCTTTTAAATGATGCACTTGAAATTACTTTTTGAACATGTATTTTTGGACTAATCTGCCAATCTACACCCTCGTTTTCTTCCTCTTTTGACAACAGAGATGTATGGCTCACTATTTCTCATTGTTCTATTTGATCTCATAAACCACAGTTTTAGCCATGCAGAAAATTAGCTTTTTTCCCTCCCACTTTTCCTCAGCATAATGATGGCAGCTGCACTTTTATGGTAACATTTCATCACCTGGACATAATTTTGCCAGGAACAGGCCTACATCCTCACTAGCCACTAGCTGCTCTAAAATGTGTCAAATATTCATTATATCCTCAAATAACTTCTGAACATAATTAACTTTTTTTTTTCCTGTTGGCCTTAATATTTTAAGTCTTGCTCATACTACACTAAAGCCGTCTCATCTTAACATTTTACTTCTGGGGAAAGATAATTAATGTTACACCACTGTGAGTGGGTCAGCTGGCCACTAGTCTAATTCACACTGCCAAATAAAATTTCAGCACCTGTGTTGGGAATAATAAACCTCCCTCCTTAGTCACAGGTTTCATGCTCTTCTTCTCTTTATTTTATTTGTTGTGTTACTGCCATTAGGTTATCTGAAGTGTTGCAATGAATGACAATGGCAACCCAAAAGACCAGGTGGATGGAATTATAGGCCAGTTAGTGCTGAGAGAACAGCTTGGCTAAACTGGTCCACCTGATATACCAGCACTCATTAACATAAACCAACCTGCACCAGCATGGAAATTCAGCAGGATTTGGCAGAAATTCTTTAGTCCAGTTTTACACACAGACCAAAGAAGATGGACTCTCCTCTTAGCATTTTTAGCTAAAACTCTTCATAAAGTACACTAAAAATGAAGTCTGCACTGCATGTGGTCTTTTGCTCGAATCTCCTCACTGTTAAAATTGAGATGATGCTTGGCTTGTGTCCTCAGACTACTATTACACAGAAACAGAATTAGACATTATAGTGGCTGGATTGTACAAGAGGGAGTCGGACAGATCTGCTGATGTCAACTGAAAAACTGTTAAAGGTTCCTATGACTCCCCAGAGCAGTGATTCTTATTTTGATTATGTAATTACTTTCAACAAGCTGCAATGCCAACAAATTTCTGCGACAGATGCAAGGTGGTCAACTTATTTAGTTATTTTGTTATTTACAGCCTTTGTCATCTCTACTGCATTGTAAAATATATAATTAACTATATATTATATTATGTTAATTTAATAGTTTGGGCTCTGTTGGTAATTGTAACCTTTAATATTAAAGCAATATCTGACCCTAGGGCCAGATATGATGAATGAAGTCCAGGACTCAAAGATGCCATCAATTGAAGAAAATTTTACTGAAGAATAGTTTGCAGTTTTATCAGCAGAAGTCAGCTTCAACACTCAGCAAGGAGTTCATAGGCCACTCTGCATACACACTCAATACAGCAGCAATTATACTCTAACACAGGACATTAAACTATGTCATTACTTCAGGTTGAATGATTTTGCTATACATAGATAACTCCACACATTGACATAAAATCTCCAGACATTGACATATTGTTCGAAGCATATTTCCATTGATTATCTGGATGACAACAGGGGTCCTGGTTTAGGCACGAAGTGACCCACCAAGGTCACATATCAGCGTTTCTAGGTCATTTCATCTCCACTGGGTGCCCGTTGTTCACCTCACTGGAGCCAGGACCTGTAATAAAAGATACTGACTCATACACACACACACACACAGATACACAGCTTCTTCAAGGTCGAGCTCTAGCTCTGATCAGTTAACTTTCCCAAAACATACTGGTAAGATGTACTTTCTCTCAGTAAGAAGTTCAGACAATATTTGTCATTATTCTCTAGTGATTGAAGATGAAGAGTAAAGTAAATGCTTTAACTGTGAATTGGTCACATAGGAGACAGACCTGAGTGACACCAGTGACCTAGGCTGTCATGGTCGGCTAGAAGAGTAAATATATGTTTTAACATGTGTTGGGTGCTTCTCTCAAAAACAAAGAGAGTGCACGTTCCAGTGAGAAGACTTGCAAAAAATAAGTATTTAAGTCTCATAAGCTTGAAGAAGTCATTCAAATCATTTAATATTTAGAAGGATAAAAATTGATTATTAACTTGATTACAAACCATTCAATAAGGATATATATTGAAGCGGCAATGCAACCTGTATAGGTGTATATATAAAGCTGTTGAATGAGTGGTCGAAACACAATCGTGTGTAGTCTCTAAGCCATATAAAAAACTTAATTTTCTCTATGTTGCTGCGGATGCTCTCAGGCAAGCGAGCAGGAGAGCTAATGCATGGTTCGGGCGTGTTTTATGCAAATTACTCCCTGCGTGGACGCGCTCCATCATTTAGAATATAACACAGATTCATCAACATTAGAACAAGGGTAAAAATAAATGAATATGAGAAGGCAGCTGTGGTGAATCGCGTGTCGATTTTGCATGATTTTTTTTTTCTGTGCACATATTTGAATTAAACGAAAATATTAGTGAATGAGGCCCATTGTTTAATGTTCTTCAAAGAACTATGTTCTAACAGTAGAATTTGCATCAAAGCAACATTGTCTGCTTCAGGTTTAGCTCTTTGAAAGGCTTCCTATTTCCAGACTGCTTAGTTATGACAGCATTAATGAAAACAAATGACAGTTTTAGACATAAACAGTCTTGATCTAGATATAATAAATGAGAAAGAAAGAGAGGGAGGGGACAAGAAAAACTGAAAAGGAGAAAAGACAAGACAGCAGACTTATTATCTCAGGACATGTTACAACAAAAACCATGTGAAATGCAACACTGTTGTATTCCACTATAACAGAGATAAAAAAAATAAAAAAAAAGATAGAATGAATAGCACCCGTGAAACTGTATATTGTTTCAGTGCACAGCAAGGGTGCACAGTAACGTGTTCACACTAAAACGTTTTAACATTAATATCTTATGATAAAATACTGTATTCAGAATTATACATCAGAACTGTATTTAATATAATACTACTTAGAAAAATTAATGTATAATTACAACAACTATAGTTTAAAAATATACTGGAAATTCTGAAATTACTGAAAATGTAATTCATTTTTCCAGGAGCTCTTTGCTTCTACCTTCAATTAAATTGCTAACAGTGATTGTAAATTAATTGCCTAAATTATTACATTATTAACTAAGTGCATTCTCCAAATTGTAATGTTGACATGCATTCTCTGTAAAGCTGCTTTGAAACGATATGTATTGTGAAAAGCGCTATACACATAAATGTGAAGTGAAGAAGAAGTGAAGAAGAAGGAAATTCATACTTTTAGAGTGCAGTGAACAGCTCACAGTGTTTATAAGGATTGAATGTAAACCGATCAGGGGTACGTTTCCCGCACAGCGACGTAACTCGCTGCTACCAGAGTACGATGCATTGTTGAAGAAATCAACTAGCTAGCCACGACTGTTTCCCGAAACTGTATTGTCACAAATTTGTTGTTCAACCATATTGGTTAATGATGTCATGCAGGTGGTGGAGTAAGAACTTTTCTTAATGAATCCCTTTGAGATCGAATCAGTGCTAGATTTTTTGCTATAAATTACAGAAATGGCATCTAAGGAGTAGTTCTCATTTTCTCAGTTATTTTGCTTTATTTCCAGATTCAATCATAGGCTCGTTCTTATGTGCTAGCGCACATATGCACTCTTCAAAAACAGTGCTTTAAATCTCTTGACAAACTAAAAGATGTAAATGACATTTGTATATATTCTGAATAAAAGATTGCACTGAATGTCAACTTGCTTATTTTGCTCAAGTTAAGGATTTATCAAGTCCACATCATAAAAACAAGAAACTATGTTTCTAACCAGCTCGAGAGCTGTCGTTTCAACCACACAACTTTGCGATACTGTTTGCGAATGTTCATTGGAACTATGGTTTCAGGAAATGCTTTTGGGAAATGCATCACTGTCTGGTTATAAATAGGTAGTCCAATTCTGTGTGATCGAACAGAAATGGACCACTGGTCATGACTGGAAAGAAGCAGAGAGATATTAAGGTTTAGACTTAGACATTGTTATCTTAGCTGCCTATTTCTGTAAGACACAAAATATATGTGTCAGGTTTCTGTCACTTCGGTCTAGTTTATTCTTGGTTTTGTGTCAGAGCCCTGAAACTCCTGTATTGTCTTGTCTTGGTAAGTGTGCGGATCCGAGTTCGCTCGGGCTGTATGCTCTTCTGTCCATGTGAGTTGTCTTGTGTGCGGGGCATGGTGTTCGGATCCCAGCACTTCGGTCTGGAGTTTGGTTTCGGTTTTGTGACGGGATTTGAACATTCATGCTCCGTGTGTTTGTCTTCTGTTGTGAATGAGCATTCACTCGTTCTCGTGCGCTTTGTCTTTTTGTATGAGCTTTCGGTTTCGAGTTTGCTCGGCCGTGCGTTCTTTTGTCCACGTGTGTTGTTGTGTCCTGTGTAGCACACCATTCGTGTTTACATCGGCCTTGTGCTTTCATGTTATGTTTTGTCTTGTGCTTTCATGTCGTCATGTTTTGTGTGAACACGGAGCTTATGAGTGTCCTCATGTCTTGCGTGTTCATGTCTTGTTTTGTTTGGGCACATGGCTTATGATTGTGTTTGCTGGCCATGTTTTTGTCATGTTTGGTGTGAGCACATGGCTTGTCATGTCTGTTTCCTTGTGCCATGTGCTCTACTGTCTATTGTCTTAACCCACAATTCTTGTTACCTGATCTGATTATTGGTTCATTTGCCCCACCTGTCCTCCCTTGTTACCTGCCTTGTTTGCTCCCTATTTATTCTCCTTGTGTTTGCAGTGCCGTGCCAGATCGTTGTTGAATGTTACCTCATGTGTTGTTTGTAAAGTCCAGTCCAGTCCTGTTTTCCCTCTCAGGGTAGTTTTATTTGATTTTTGTTTTTATTTTGTAATTAAGGAAACCCATTGATTCTTGCATCTTGAGTCCTCATCCCTTACCTGCAACCCTGACAGTACGATCTGGCCAAAAGAGGACTCCGCAGACAATGGGCATCTTCCGATTTCCATCTCCCAGCCCTTGCCCCTCTGCTTGTCAGACAATGGAGCGCTAGGGCGAGCTCCCTTCTCTTCGCCAAGGGAAGTCTACAGTAAAGGAGTTTGCCCACCAGTTTGTCATTGCTGCGGAGGGGCTCAACCTTAACAACACAGCGCTTAAGGATATTTTTAATAGCGGCCTGAACGAGCCTGTCAGCACCTGGGAGATGTGAATGCTGGGGATTTTGTCCTTATGGCAGTTTGTGAGATACTTCTACAACCGTGGAGAGGAAGGTGTCCTTCCTCCTCTTGGCCCTCCTCCCAATCCCCTCACAAATTGCCAAGTCCCCAGTCCTCCAATGACCGCTTCGGGGAAATGGAGGAGGAAGAATGAGTCTCATCTGCCACCAACCCAGGGGTGGCTGAACCTGCTGCAGCCCACCCGGCAACGTTCCTGGCCGCTGCAGTTTCACTTGAAACGCCTGAGACCAATACAGCACTCCATGAGGAGACGGAATGCATTGCAGCTTCCCCAGAGGCGTCCGTCTTCACATCGCCTCGCCCTTGTAAGCGCAGGAGGAGGGGGCTCCTGTTGCTCGCCCAATTCTAGTGGTTCTCAAAGACCCGACCCCAGAGCTCCCAAGTGCGGTGGTCCAGGAGGTTCTGACTTCGGTGGTCCAGGAGGACCCTACTTCAGTGGTCCTTAGTCTGGTGGTCCAGGAGGACCCGACTTCAGTGGTCCAGGAGGATAAGACTCTGGTCCCTGAACTTCCTGTTATAACCACAGAGATTTTCCTTGTTAGTCCTGCCATGACCAAGAGGGCTATTATTACCTTCCATGTAATGGCCGTCCTGTGAGCCTGGACCATGCACACCCCCCTGCTGGCCGCTTCTGACCCCGAATCAGTCTACCACCCAGAGCCTGCTGCCAGCCCAGAGGCCATCCCTGAGCCTGCTACCTGCCCGGAGGCTTTCACAGAGCCGCCTGTTCTCCCAGACATGGCCATGGAGGCTGACCCTGAGCAGCTCGCTCTCCCTAATACAGCCATTGAAGCCACTCTCTCCTGCTATGCTTTTGCCCTTCTGTGTGTTTAGACCACACACACATCCCTTCTGGCTTCCTCAGCTTCAGCCCCTAAGTCCCCAGAGTCAGCCATGGCCAAGGAGGCCACCTCAGATTCGCCTGCTCTCTTAGCCTCAGAGGCCCTCCCAGAGATTGCTCCTGTCCCAGAGAATTGTCTGCCCAGCGCCCACTATGTCGGCCATGCCTCTCTTGTTGTAGGCAGCTTTATGATGTTCCCCTTCCTCACCCTGGTCCCGGTCTTGCCCAAGTCTGAAGAGCCTGCTCTGCCTGTCCTGCTGGTTCTGCCCTTGCTGCCTTCCCTGTCAGCTCTACCCAAGCTCCCTGCCCTGCCGATGCCACCCAAGCTCCCTGCACTGCCTTGGCCCTCTGCCAGGACTCCAGATCCTCCAGAGCCTGCCTGATCTGTCCCTCCGGTCCCGCCCTGGCCATCTGCTGGGGTTCCTGATTGGCCAGAGCCCTCCTGGTCTGTCCCTCCGGCTCCGCCCTGGCTTTCTGCCACAACTCCAGACCTACCTGAGCCTCCCTTGCTCAAACCCCCCATCCCTCCCTGGTCCCTCCTAAAGACTTTCTGGGGTCGGGTTCTGTCACTTCGGTCTAGTTTATTCTTGGTTTTGTAACAGAACCCTGACACTGTATTGTCTTGTCTTGGTAAATGTGTGGTTCCGAGTTCGCTGTTTGCGGGGCGTAGTGTGCGAATCTAGTTTGGTTTTGGTTTTGTGTTGGGATTCGGAATAAGCATTCGCTCGTTCTCATGTGCTCTGCCTTGTTGTGTGAGCAATCGGTTTCGAGTTCGCTTGGGCGTGCGCTCTTCTGTCCGAGTGTGTTTTTGTGTTCTGTGTAGCATGCGGTTCGTGTTCACATTGGCCACGTGCTTTCACATTATGTTTTGTCTTGTGCTTTCATGTCGTCATGTTTTGTGTGAACACGTGGCTTATGAGTGTCCTTATTAGCTGCGTGTTCGTGTCTTCTTTTGTTTGGGCTTGTGATTGTGTTTGCTGGCCACAAGCTCATGTTTTTGTCATATTTGGTGTGAGCACATGGCTTGTCATGTCTGTTTCCTTGTACCATGTGCTCTCTTGTCTATTGTCTTAACCCTGCCCATCTTGTTACCTGGTTATTGGTTCACTTGCCCCATCTGTCCTCCCTTGTTACCTGCCTTGTTTGCTCCCTATTTATTCTCCTTGTGTTTGCAGTCCTGTGCCAGATCGTTGTTGAATGTTACCTCATGTGTTGTTTGTCATGTCATGTCCAGTCCTGTTTTCCTGAGTCCTTGCCTCATCCCTTACCCACAACCCTGACAGCAAGTGGTGCTTACTGCAGATCCACTCTCTGGATGGGTGTAGCTTGACCTAATTTAGGCTTAGGGATAGGGTTATGGGTAAAGTTAAGGCGTGGCTGGACCTTTAAGCTACACCCATTGGCTCTGCACTGAGCAGTTTCTCAAAATATGAGCAAGGCTGTTTTTAACTTTGCAGACAGTGACCAAGAGAGAATGGAAGTGTTGTGTGGCAACTGGATCAGTCAATTCATTGTAAAGATCCAATTCAATAAACTGATTCATTATGGTTCAGATATTGCTATATGTCTCTCATGAACTCTCATATATAGTTTTGATAAATAATGACTTAAATTTGGTCTATCACACAAAGCTCTCATATGCCTTCAGAAAACTTTTAGTAAAGTGCATGGGTTTAATGATGCTTTTATGTACTTAAGTTTTGAAGCATATACAGTAATCATTCTTTTTTGTCATTTTGAAGCTTAAGAGCTCCAGTTCCCAGTCACTTCCATTATACTGTAAAGAATGGACAGGGCAATCTTCAAAAACTCACCTGTTGTGTTCCACAGAATGCACAGAAGAAAGAAATTCAAGTTTGAAAATGACATTTGAGTAAATGATGACAGAATTTTCCTTTTTTGGTGAATTGTCACTTTAAGAATTAGTTCAGTTCACAGCAAGTGGATGCACATCACTTGCTATAGATAATTTCTATTCTCATTTCATTCAAGTCAAGTCAAGTCACCTTTATTTATATAGTGCTTTTTACAATGCAGATTGTGTCAAAGCAGCTTTACAGTGATAGAGGGAACATAATTTTAGCTGTACAGCAGCTCTAGAAAAAAAATGGTGTCATTGTCCAGCTTAAGTAAGTTATTATTGATTCATTCCATTGTCCAATCATCGTCCAGCTCAGTTCAGTTCGCATACAATGGTGTCAATGCAGACAGATCAAAAACATTGTTGAATATCAAGTGTCCCCAACTAAGCAAGCCAGAGGCGACAGCGGCAGAGAGCCCAAACTCCATCAGGTGACAAAAATAGAGAAAAAAAACTTTGGGAGAAACCAGGCTCAGTCGGGGGCCAGTTCTCCTCTGGTCAACAACGAACCGTGCATGATTATGATTCCAGCTGCATTACAGGTCATAAGTCAGACTGAGATCGGAACAGTCAAAATATTTAATCCAGTTCCATCTGGTTGAAAATCGGATTTATCACACCGATGTGGAAACGGTTTTGTTGGGGATCTGTGCCACTGGCTGTCGTGTCGATGAGGTCTTCACAGGAGATAGTTGACACAATCTAGCTGACATTTCAGGGATGTGTTGTGCTCATTTTTAGGTGCAGGTCCTCCTTCTAATCTGGATATGGCCTGGATCCGGCTAACTACGGTAAACCTCTGGATAAACAGAGAGACTAATATTAGTGTAGATGCCATTCTTCTTATGATGTAACAAGTACATCGGGTGTTACAGGAAGTGTTCCCAGTTCCGGCTGACCTAATTTATGCAGCCTAACAATCCTTTAACGGATGTAAAAATATAAATTGATTATGTGTTTTTTGTATGCCAGGTTAAAGATATGTTTTTAGTCTAGATTTAAACTGACATAGTGTGTCTTCTTGCTGAACAATGCTAGGAAAACTGTTCCAAAGTTTAGGTGATAAATAGGAAAAGGATCTACCGCCTATGGCTGTTTTTGATATTCTAGGTATTATCAACTGGCCAGAATTCTGAGATTGCAATAGACGTGAAGGACTATAATGCATTAAGAGCTCGCTCAGGAACTGGGGAGCTAAACCATTTAGTGCTTTGTAAGTAATTAGCAAGATTTTAAAATCTATACAATGTTTAATAGGGAGCCAATGCAGTGTTGACAGAACCGGGCTAATATGGTCTTACTTCCTGGTTCTAGTAAGAACTCTAGCTGCTGTGTTTTGGACCAGCTGTAGGTTGTTTATTAAGTGTGCAGGGCAACCACCCAGTAGAGCATTACAGTAATCTAGCCTTGAGGTCATGAATGCCTGTTTCGCATTTGTCATTGAGAGCATATGTCGTAGTTTAGATATATTTTGATGATGGAATAATGCGGTTTTACAGTAGCTAGAAATGTGTCTTTCAAATGAAAGATTGGTATCAAAGAGCACACCCAGTTTTCTAACTAGTGTTAGACAATATTCTTGGTTATTACGTGCGGAGGTTTATTAACCTTGTTCATTAGCAAACAATGTTTTGTCCAGTGACAAAGACAGTTACCATCGTCTTGAAATTGCAGGTGGATTCAATGCGCATCTGAAGACAATACGTACATCAGTTCAGAGTAAAGGATTGTCATCACAGCCTCAAGGGCGTGAGCAGGTTTGTTTACTACAGCCTTCGTATTTACCCCAGGGGGTATAATTGAACATAAGATCTTTCATAATTAAAGCAATTTTTATTAAAACCCTTGAAGCACTTCAACTTTCATAAATGCCTGAAATCCAAAGGGAAGTGACCAGTGGGGATTTGTAACTAGTAATTATCTCTTACCTTAAGGATACAGTTTCAAATCACGTGACTTGATGAATGTTTAAATTCAAGCTCCAACTTGTTTTTCAGACTGCAGTACTTGATTATGCTGTTAATGAAATCAAATCAGTCCCGCAGGTGATAATAAAACAGAAATCTTATCATCACACAACAGAGATGTATCCTGGAGGCAAATCAAGTTTGTATAGGAAAATGACCCTTTCTAACCCATTCCTCATGACGTATAGCTCTGAAAACAGTCCTCCTGGAGAGCAAATGGAAGGGACCAGGAGGGATGGAAAATTGCAATCATCCTATTCAGGGGTCTCTCAGCGTCCACTTACCCACGGTCATTATTGCAAACCTGCACACCAACTAGCAAGAAATAACAATGAACACAAGCGCAGATGGAGTACTGTGCTTACTCAGGGTAATTCAGTTCATTTTGGGAGCAAGCAAATTGCTCGGTATATACCTACTGCCTCACTGTTTTGGTTTGTTTGTGCTACATCCTGTTCTTTGGTCTTTTTTTTTTTTTTTTACATTTATTTGCAGGGTACCATTAGACTGCTTGTTTGCACGACACATTATTTCATTTGAATGGTGCATTAACACATTTAGTATATTATAACAGCACTGCAGAATTTCATATTTAGGACACAGAAAACTCAGAAGACTGTTGAAAATATCCTGAGAATTAGAGCATTTTATATAAGAGATTAACAGCCAGGATCGGTGTTGTTTCTTTGGAACGATGAGTCAGAACATCCATTACTTCAGTAAACACTTTTGTCTTTTCTGCCTTTCTCTATTTTCCATTTTCTCTTTGAAGGTTGAAGATGCAGTACCTGTTATAAAATATGATGTGTGGGTGTTTCAGTTTTTAGAGTTCATGATTTAGACAATTTTGCAGCCTGGGATTTTTGTTAATACCCATGTAAAGTGCAGGTTGTTCCCTTAATTGACTATGGCGTGATTAAAAAATGAAAACAATATACAGCCGGCATGGCAACAGCTCAAGATGAAGGACACGAGAGCTTTAATGAAAAGATACTCATGTTGTTTACCCAATAATGAGTTAATCCTGGTTACTTTTTCCATTATTTGGCTATGAATTGGGATATTAATAGATGCTTCTACTAATTAAAATGAATTAAATTAATAAATTAATTAAAAATGCTACATTTTAAAAATTAAATGGATTTTAGGTGGCAAAATCTTGGGCAAAATCAATTGAGTGTTGGCTAAAAACAAATTATGAATGAAATCAGGTTTAATATCAGACTATTTTCATTGTCTGCTATGGGAAAAAAGTGTGTTGCTGAGTGACGAACCATCATTAGACAAAGATGACAAAGATGTACGGTTTGGTTAGTGATTCTAATGTCACAATTTTCAAAAGCCATCTCCAATTCTAGGTAGCAATAACTCAACAAATAGAGACAAGAAATCAAATGCTGCTAAGTTTGACAGGCTGTTTGATAATGCTACTCAATTCAACCCCAAAGCCATTTTACATTTTAATGTGTTTAAATTGAAATGAGAGAGACCTAGCCAACACAGATAAACAGATGTGGGGAATGAATCTCTAATTTAAGGAGCGGATTTAAGGATGCAGCATTCATTAATTCATTAAAAAACAATGCAAAAGCACAGCTGATCGCAAAATAATACCACCTAGCTTCTTCGTCATCACCACTGCAATAGTCCTATTATAAGCGTGCTGTTGGTCAGAAAGTGAAGTATTTAGGATTAATGTTTAGCGTTTGTAAGGTTCTTGTGTGGGCGACAACGCTGATTGAGGCTGAATGCTCTCCACTGCTGTTTGTAACAGCGCGGTGGGAGGCGAAATGTCTCAAAATGTCAAATTCAAAATTCCCAGGGAATCTGACACCCACTGCAGTCTGTAATCCAGGTTATTACCAGCCTTCACTCCCCCATATGTGAATCATTTTCTCTTCTGGCATCAATACAAATCAGTGGATTTGAATACAAAGCTAAATAAAATATTGCAGTGCAGAAGGGCAGAGAGGACGGTCAAATTGTAAAAGATGATATATCACTACTGTGTGCACTGTAAATTCTGCTGCAGAATGCCACTTCACTTGTAGCCTTTCAGATCAATTTTGCAGGGAAGTTTTCAGTGTGAACAGATACAGCTGTGTTAATCTCATGACAATTTCAAATTCACTTCTGCCTACTTAGCACTTGATGCAGTTTGTTTGCATACACTTAAAATTAGATAAACAATGGATTTTCTTTCTTGTCATATCACGGCACAAAAGGCAGTGTGACTGATCTACCAGTCAAAGCTTTACTTTAAATGAAAAAAACTTTTCTTCTGTAGCTATACAGACACCCACAGATGCCCGCTGTCCATTTACTGACTGTCTGATGAAAACAAATCTGACAAGACATGTCTAAAAATCAGCAGTTTCAACTGAATTTGCTGGAAAATGATATGTTTATCAGTTATGTTTACAAGGCATTGGGTTGGTAAAATAAGCACTTTTGAGGGAGAACTAATCACTGAATTTGACAAAACATGCCAAATCTATTATTGTGGTTTCAAATATTTCAGCCCCTACTGGTAGATGCAAGAATTACATTACAGGAAGCTGTCTGAAACGGATGTCCAGGTACCAACCTGGATTGTATCCAGAAAAGAAAAAAAAAAAAACACAGCTTCCTAACTCACTGAAGAATTAAATTAAATTAAACCTAATCTCTCCTGTTTCCACCAAAACTGTTCGTTGGGAGCTCCACAGAGTCAATATTCATGGTTGGGCTGCTATAGACAAAACTTTGGTCACTTGTGCCAATGCTAAATGTGGGTTTCACTGGTGCCAACAGTGCAAATCTTAGGCTGTGGACAATGTGAAACATGTATTGTTCTCTGATGAGTCCATCTTCACTGTCTTTCCCACATCCATGGGAGTTACAGTGTGGAGAAGCCCCAAAGAGGTTTAACAGAGTGAAGCACAGGGGGGGATCAATTATGGTTTGGGCTGCAATATCATGGCATTCCCAACTGTGCATGATGGGTGCATCACTGCCAAGGACTACCGAACCATTCTGGATGACCATGATCACCTAATGGTTCAAACATTGTACCCTGAAGGGGGTGCCGTATATCAGCATGATAATGCACCAATATACACAGCAAGACTAGTGACAAAATAGATGATGTGATGAATATGAAAGTGAACTTGAACATCTCCCATGGCCTGCACAGTCACCAAATCTAAATATATTAAGTCACTTTGGGGTATTTTGGAGGAGCAAGTCAGAAAACGTTTTGGCCACTTTTCTGAAAGAGGAATGGATTTAAAATTCCTCTGGCAATGCACTTCTTGATGGAAAGAAATGTTGTGATATTACTTCAATCAAGCCTGGCATAAATTTTTGGTCAAGATCTTGCAAGACAATGCAAGAATCAAGTACTCTGTAAAGTCTACTCCATTACATCCCAAAGACTTTCAACGAATTTAAGGTCTGGATTCAGAGGTGCCAGTTCATGTGTGAAAATGATTCTTCATTTTCAGTCCCAACCATTCTTTCACAATTTGAGCCTGATATGAATCTTAACATTGAATATGTCCATGAAGTTTCTTCCTACATGGTTGTTTAAGAAGTGAAAAGCTACACACTCCATCAATTAGGAATAGAAGAACTGTTGCCAAACATATAACAAGCTAGAAACAATAATCACTGCAATAATGATCCAACCATAGACATTAAAGGATTTGCCTATTTACAGTGGGTATGGAAAGTATTCAGACCCCCTTAAATTTTTCACTCTTTGTTATATTGCAGCCATTTGCTAAAATCATTTAAGTTCATTTTTTTTCCTCATTAATGTACACACAGCACCCCATATTGACAGAAAAACACAGAATTGTTGACATTTTTGCAGATTTATTAAAAAAGAAAAACTGAAATATCACATGGTTCTAAGTATTCAGACCCTTTGCTGTGACACTCATTTATTTAACTCAGGTGCTGTCCATTTCTTCTGATCATCCTTGAGATGGTTCTACACCTTCATTTGAGTCCAGCTGTGTTTGATTATACTGAGTGGACTTGATTAGGAAAGCCACACACCTGTCTATATAAGACCTTACAGCTCACAGTGCATGTCAGAGCAAATGAGAATCATGAGGTCAAAGGAACTGCCTGAAGAGCTCAGAGACAGAATTGTGGCAAGGCACAGATCTGGCCAAGGTTACAAAAAAATTCTGCTGCACTTAAGGCTCCTAAGAGCACAGTGGCCTCCATAATCCTTAAATGGAAGATGTTTGGGACGACCAGAACCCTTACTAGAGCTGGCCGTCCGGCCAAACTGAGCTATCGGGGGAGAAGAGCCTTGGTGAGAGAGGTAAAGAAGAACCCAAAGATCACTGTGGCTGAGCTCCAGAGATGCAGTTGGGAGATGGGAGAAAGTTGTAGAAAGTCAACCATCACTGCAGCCCTCCATCAGTCGGGGCTTTATGGCAGAGTGGCCCGACGGAAGCCTCTCCTCAGTGCAAGACACATGAAAGCCTGCATGGAGTTTGCTAAAAAACACCTGAAGGACTCCAAGATGGTGAGAAATAAGATTCTCTGGTCTGATGAGACCAAGATAGAACTTTTTCGGCCCTAATTCTAAGCGGTATGTGTGGAGAAAACCAGGCACTGCTCATCACCTGTCCAATACAGTCCCAACAGTGAAGCATGGTGGTGGCAGCATCATGCTGTGGGGGTGTTTTTCAGCTGCAGGGACAGGACGACTGGTTGCAATCGAGGGAAAGATGAATGCGGCCAAGTACAGGGATATCCTGGATGAAAACCTTCTCCAGAGCGCTCAGGACCTCAGACTGGGCCGAAGGTTTACCTTCCAACAAGACAATGACCCTAAGCACACAGCTAAAATAACGAAGGAGTGGCTTCACAACAACTCCGTGACTGTTCTTGAATGGCCCTGACTTAAACCCAATTGAGCATCTCTGGAGAGACCTAAAAATGGCTGTCCACCAATGTTTACCATCCAACCTGACAGAACTGGAGAGGATCTGCAAGGAGGAATGGCAGAGGATCCCCAAATCCATGTGTGAAAAACTTGTTGCATCTTTCCCAAAAAGACTCATGGCTGTATTAGATCAAAAGGGTGCTTCTACTAAATACTGAGCAAAGGGTCTGAATACTTAGGACCATGTGATATTTCAGTTTTTCTTTTTTAATAAATCTGCAAAAATGTCAACAATTCTGTGTTTTTCTGTCAATATGGGGTGCTGTGTGTACATTAATGAGGAAAAAAATGAACTTAAATGATTTTAGCAAATGGCTGCAATATAACAAAGAATGAAAAATTTAAGGGGGTCTGAATACTTTCCGTACCCACTGTAAATCCAACAACTTATACGACACTATATATATATATATATATATATATTCTGGCATCACTACAAATCAGTGGGTTTGAATACAAAGCTAAATAAAATATTGCAGTGCAGAAGGGCAGAGAGGACGGTCAAATTGTAAAAGATGATATATCACTACTGCGTGCACTGTAAATTCTG
Source organism: Ctenopharyngodon idella (assembly GCF_019924925.1). Taxonomy (NCBI): domain Eukaryota; kingdom Metazoa; phylum Chordata; class Actinopteri; order Cypriniformes; family Xenocyprididae; genus Ctenopharyngodon; species Ctenopharyngodon idella. Next base: position 19,116,157 of record NC_067233.1, on the reverse strand, counting down.
CTGCAATATACAACTTTACTTTTACTTTTAATATATATACATATATTCAGGTATTATAGACCTAAATGAACTAAGTAACTGGGAATATCTTGCAAATGACACAGGCAGTAGCAGCACCTTCCTACTGCTTTAATGCATCCAGTCCAGATGGTTTCACTAAATATTCTGTAATTGCACTCAACACAACCTGCTAATTGAAACCAGAAGCACATACCACTTTACCAGCACTCAAAACGCTCACGGTGTAAACATATCGGCCACACTTTCTTAAATCATGCTTGGTCAGGGAAACGCATAGTGAATCGCATCAAACAGCTTCAAGGACGAATCGAGGTGAGGCCGAGCACCCGGCGGCTTAATCGTTCAATCATACTGTAACACTAAAAGCACTGCACCACAACCTCTCTATATATACGTAACCTTCCATGCATGTCCCATTTGTATGAGATCTTTGCATCGTAAGGCAAGGTGCTTTAAATAAGCTCACCCCAGCTGGAATAGCGTTGAGATTGCACAAGCAAATAACGGGAACACACAGCAGGACACATACCCACGACAACCACAGTCGTTAAAAATTGATCGCTCAGAACATGGGACGCTTCAGATGGGAGCTCTCCATGTGATTCAGTGAGTGCCTTTATCAGCGGCAGCTGCAGTTCCCCTCATAGACACTCACACTGCCTCTCTGAGCAAGAGAAACAAGGACGTCCTTCTTTTGCCTAGAAACCAGAGATGTTAGGAACGAGCAGTTAAAGACTCGCTGTATCATTACTGCTCAACTTTCATTTCTGAGGAGTTAATCAGCTTCTTGAAACATTTGAAATCGCCCGTGCAGGTAATTATGACCTTTGTGTGTGTGTGTGTGTGAATGTGGAACGCGAGCGTTTGGCTTTTGCTCTATGTGGGATGGAGCGGGAGCTGTCCGCCAGCAATGGTGCTGAAATCAGCTTCAATGAACGAGGAAGTGATTTTGTTTTCGGCACGTATCGGGAACTAGAGTAAATACTATAGCGGGTTATTTTAACGCATTTATAAGCGTAAGAAGATACCTGGAGCACAGTAACGTACGAGATTTATCCGGACTCATTCATCAGCCAACGTTTCGGTGCATTCGGACTATAAGCGTGTGGGTTTGATTCGGATGGATGAGGGAAAGTTTACACACAGATTAAGGGAATGGGCCATGCGTTGGATTATAATATTTTTTAAATTTACATTCTAGGATTTACAGTCTTAAACTCTAACAATGAGAAATTATCATTACAAGACGGCTTTTCCTCAAATGTTATTTGATATTCAGGTTGCAATGCAATGTTGCCATTCCCCACGAGAAGAACAAACGCTCCCTGCAGATTTACTTCAAATGCACACGATGTATGCTTGTCTCAGAGCTTGTCATTTACGCTATTTTTCCTAGTGAAGGTTAAGTTACATGCAGGCACCGATAAGCTACTAATGGTAGCCCGTGGTAATTTTACAACTCTGCACTTTGTGTGAACTGTATGCGAGGTATATTGACCTTTACTGTCCTTCATTTGTCGCATCTTGTGAATTGATCGACTGGATAGTATTGTGTATGCCATGTAGTCATTATTATTACAGTTTTTAGTAACGTTTTGTCATATAACCTAAAAATGGATTCATGTATAACACCAAAATAATTGGTTTTAATCAATTCAAACACATTGTTTATTATGAGAAAATCGCTATATTACATTATATATTGAGCTACACTAATCAACATTTATTTTTTCCTTAGGGAAAGAACTGCTCACACCCACTTCTTTTTACAATGAATAGCTCTTTATACAAACAGTTTTTGCTATTAAGTAATTGTCTGTTTCACATTGTAGATCTGGCGACAAGGAACTACTTGAAAAGCTTAACCTGAATGTAATATTTGGTTGAAGAAGGCAGGAATAAAAAGCCATCATCATGAATTTTGTTATGAAGCAAGCGTTGGGAGGTAAGTTTCAGATTGTCCTGTTTCTCCAAACATGAAACACACTCACAGACTCACACACACACACACACACAGAATAGAGCAGTTTAGTTTTACCGAAACTATATATACACTCATGCAGTATGCTTACATAGCAGTATATTTAATCTTCTTATATATTACCATTCTCTTGCTCTTTATTTGCATGCACATAGAAAGTGAACCAAGTGTTGCTTTTTCCTTTGTAGCAGGCTACCAATCTCAGTCTACATAGCCTAGCTTTAAAAAAATGAAGTTTAGAATAATATTGTGATGGGATAGAAAGCAGTTGATCTGTTGGGCAGATCAATATCATCACAGATAGAGGTTGTGTGTCTTTGCGCATTTCAGAATCTGCCGCAGCACCCGCACACTGCCTGTTGTTTTCTTGATAAAGGGGTTTGTTTTCTAGCTGGAGGCCAATTTAGATGTTTTTCTCTATTTACTATAACTTTTTTGATTAATCTTTTTGCTCATTATTATTATTTCCATTTCAATTATTCTTGCAAGACATTTTATATCCAGACACACTAGAATCAAAACTATTGACAATGTGCTCTGCATAGCCTAATCAAAAAGATAATAATTCCATAAATATTGGCATTAAATGTCCAAACAGAACTGCATCTTAATGTGGTTCATTAATCTCCTTTGCATTCATAATGAGGATTTTATCCATCTCACTCTGTGCGGACTTCCGCTCGTCAAAGCACTTAGTCCCATCAAGACTGAGATTGACAGTCCAGTCCCGAGGGATGTCAGGAGAGCAGGACTGCGGCGGTTGATTAGCATGGATGTGCTATAAAAAGGTGGCGTACGACCTGTTTCATTAACCAGCTGCTGGGTAAAGCAGCCCATGAGGGTCCTGCCCTAGTCCACTTGCTTCGTCGATACAAAAAATGAGTGAAATCCACTGAGCTGTACGGAAAGGGATTTCACCCCTGAGAAGAAAAAGTGGTCCCCGGCTTCTTGTTTACTCTCAACTTTCCTCTCTCATCCTCTCATATCCTTTTCTAAGTGTAGTAGTGCGTGTCTAAGATAAATTGATCCTGGCTTCAGATGTTTTTGGATTATTATGTTTTAAAGATTTGAAGTCGCCTATAACTAGATTTGCATGTCCTTCAGGAATTACCAGTACTTGCAAGGCAGCAAGAGAATAAGTTTTAGATAAGCTTAGTTTCAGGCTTCGGTTCTGTGCAAATGATGATGACACTCATGGTGCTTCTTGTTTTCAGTTGGCTGCACACAAGAATCAGCTATAAATTGCTGGTTCGCATATTATGCTCATTTACAAGTTCGTCATTTTATTTTTGGGGTCTTCTAGAATATATTTACATGATTTAATGTTTGAAAAACACATTATTTTTCTCTTACTGTACATTGCTGCAGCACCTCTTTTCACCCTCTGCCAGAAATGCTCTGTTTTAGCTCCTGTTTCTTTAAAGCCCACCTTTCTGAAATGTCCAGTCTGCTCTGATTGGTCAACTGGCCCAATCTGTTGCGACTGGTCAACTGCTTAGAGAGCGTGTCGGAAATGTAACGCAATCTGGTTTCCGGTCCCAAGGCTTTATGAGCAGCTGTAAATGTTATTATATTACAATATTTTGATCGCTGACAGTATCCTCACCAGATCCATGACACAAGAGTGACACTAATGTTTGATTGCGTACAATACTTGCTCTGCAGTAAATCGCTGAGGCATTGCAAGTTTTACTGATGATACTTGTGTATTCTTTTGTTTTATGCCTGCAGTAATTATGAGTGAAATGAGTACATTAAAAAATAAATAAATAAAAAAATAAATAATAATAATAATTAGAAAACATTATTTTATAATTGTTTTATTATATTGTTTATAATGTTATTATATTGTTAATAATGAATAGATTGAGGAATGCTAAGAAGGTTAATGTCTAACATTAAAAAATGAATGAGGGGGAGGGTAGTGAATGACGTTCCGGGTCGATAAAGACCTGAGTTATGCGTTCAAAGGGTTAAGGGCGTGCCAAGGCGGCCAGTAGGCGGCCATTATGCAAACGTTCAAACATAGTAAGATTGCTACATTACGTCACAGAAATGTACATATTGTGAAAATTATTTTTCAAAGTTGTAAATAAAACTAAAGTTGTACTCCAAAAGATTACTGGAGTAAGTTTTACAAGAAAATACTATTTCAGATTTTTTTGCAATATATATATATATATATATACATATATTAACAGCTATGCTACAAAGAAAAATCAAAAAAGCATTTAAATATATGCAAGGAGAACCAGGCCAATCACAATTTACTGTGCAAATGGTTGCAGGAAAGGAAAACCAATCACTTGCAGCATCTTGGAATACTAAATAAATTGAAGTGGTTGTATGTATTTGCTCTAAAGCTTTTATTGCATCCTTTGGATGCAGCCATACATGCATTACTATATTGGCCCAGTGCAAAACTGCTGCATGTGGGTTTTTTTGTGTGCTTGCAGTCTCCACTGTTGATTGATCCTGTAAATCACGGAACAGGCAATCTCCATTTGCCAGCAGACGTTTTGACGGGCCCCCCACACATGGTTCTGACCGGCATTAGATAATAAAGCTCAGGCTGAAGTGAAATAATGGGCCTGTCTGGCTCAGTAAGAGATTTAGAGGCAGCAGGTCAGCATGTGGCGAGAGAGTTCGGCACTAAAGCTCACGGATGTAAGACTAATCATGGTTATGTGAGAGAAATCTCATGGGCATCCCTGCAGCATCAGCCAGAATGCAACCAGAATGGGAGTCTACCCTTATCCACACACACGCTCTCACACTTACTCATCTCACTTTCCTGCTGAATTTCACACACATTTGCTCTGTCTTCTTTTCTTCCAGATCTTTTGCTCAGTACCACTCACTTGCACATACACTTGTGCAGTATTTCCTTCCACTTTCCTCCCTTCCTCCCTCTCTTTGCATCTCTCTGGCTAAAGCAGCTTGGTGAAGTGGAAAGAGAGTCCTGAATAGAGTTGGTCAGCGTTGTTAATAAGCTCGACATGCCTGTCTGTGCTTTCATTTTTAAAGTTTATTTCCAGGTTTAAATGAAGACGATCACATATTTCAATGTGCTCTCAGGCCTCACTGTATATATATAATTTTCATGATTAATTGGGATGCTCACATTTGTGGTAAATTAACACCTGTTGTCATTAATATGCAGGAGCTGCCTGGCTGAATCCAATTTTAACAACTGCATGCGCTGAAGCGTTCGGACCTGAATCAGATCACCTTCACACTAGCGCCAGCACTCTTGCACCTCCTGCGGGGGTCTGGCAGGCAGCTCTGACAAAGGGTCACACATTAACGTAGGTCGTGAAAATGCTTAATCTAATCAAATGTCCCTAATCAGAAGCACAAAGCAACTTCAAGTCAACTGAAATTAACTAAATTGAGTTCTATTGAATTGATGGCTGTGCAAAACTGTGCTGTAATTCCACATCACGGCTGTCACAGGGGTTAATTAGATTTACATTAACGATGGAACAAATTAATCACGTGAAAACAAGCTATTACTTATGTCATGTTTTCCATAAAAAAAAACAAAAAAAAAAAACCTTCTGTCCTTTGTTGGGAGGGCATATCAAAACGCTCGCCCCTTATTGTTAAATAGCCAATAAATTTGCATGTCAGTTGCAAGTGGTGTTGAGGGAGGGACTCAATTTACTTATTCATTCTATTCAGAGCATTTTATTGGACAAAAATAAGTCAAAACCTTGTTTGAGCCCTTGCACTACCATACAGATGACCTAAAAGCTAACAGTCATGAACTAAAAGCCAAACCTTTAAATGACCAGAGTAACCATGCGCATCAATGATAATGAAGTTTGTCTCTATATATTCCTGTGTATCTTTCTAGGCTAGGGGAAAACAAAGCCTGTGACGTCAGGAAGCTCAGCTCTGTGCAGCACCAGAGCTGACGCCTATTGATTTATGTGATGACCTATAAACGACTGATCACTTACGCTCAGCCGGCATGATTTTTAACCATGTAATGAGGAGGACGGTAAATGCAATGTGCTGAAATCAATACATCAGCTGAGATTGGGCCAAGGGCCGATCCCTCCGCTGGGAGGAAGGAGGTTAGATGCTAGATCCGGCATTTCGGCCAGAATCAGACAAACATTAAATTGATTATAAGGCTTTTAGGAGCTCTTAGAGCCAGACTCATGGACTAATCTGACAGTCATCAAGATTTTAATTGTAATGTGAGCCTCTAAGGTGAGCGAAGGGAGGGAAATCAGGCAGAGGAGGAGCAATAAAGTCTAGAAGGACCAATGAACTCTATTTATGAAACATCCTCAAAGGGATGCTTGGCCAAATTTTGTTATATTGTAATTTTGCCTTAGATCATGTGTTTTCCAACTGAGGTCAGCAGAACACTTAAGATGAGAAATGTTAACATTTACTGAATTTTAAATTATTACTTAATACATAACATTATTTTTTTCATTCTGATATTTAAAAATGCGAAATTGTAATGATCTTATTATATTGATTATCATTGTTTTTAACAGTAAGAGATAAAAAACAAATGTGCCTATAGTTATAATGAGAAAGAAACATTTATTCTGTATGAGCAAAAATTATATATATGAATATTATATTTTAAATTGGCAAGTATGAAATAGTATACCAAATGGTATATAGAACTGCCTGTATATTCTAGGAAGGGGGGTCTCTCACAAGGATATTATCATATTTGGGGGTAGTTGGCATCAGTAAGTTTGAAAAACACTGGTCTACAGTAAACATACATACACATCCACAGACTGTAATTCCTCATACACTTTCACACCTGTTTTAATGGCTCTCCAGGACAGGATGCAATATGTTCTCCTGTTCCTCCTGTATACAGCGTAAGAAACAGTATTGCTGTGAATCGTGCCTGACCTTAAACCTTTGAGCGGAACACAGCGCTCTCTCCTTTTCTTTCTCTCTTTCACTATCTCAATCCATGTCTCTTTCGGGTCAGCAGATGACCACATGGTAAGACACATGGGCAGGCTCTCCGGCTGTAGGTTTCTGGCTCTGAGCTGCAGGGACTACATGTGTGCAATGGCCCTTTCAGTTCCACACAGAGAAAACACCTGCCATCATGACACACACACACACACACACACACACACACACACAATGCACCAATGCATGCATCAAATTGACATTGTGATCTGCTCATGTGCAAATGATGCCATGTAGACACCTTGTCAGCACACAAAAATAAACAATCAATGTCCTTTAATTGCCAAGTCACATGCAGTGTCACATTTGCACACACATTCATATAATATACACACACAGACACAGCACAGATGGGCTCTGTCCCCAGAATGACTGCGGGTTAGATATCTGGTCAAGCTGAAGCCATTCATGTGTGTTATAAATGGATGAGTCATGACTTTGGACCGGCCTATGGACCTACACGATGCCATGTGGCTCCAAAAGGTCTTTGCCAGTTAGACACAGCAAAGCGCAAAAACTGGAAGTGAAATGATCTTCATTAGCAAGGCTTTTATTTTTTTTTTTTGCAGGTTTCTCTAAACTTCTAAAAGCAAATTCCTTTATTTGCAGTTTTTTTTTTTTTTAGCTGCTTACACACAGAATTCTTACTTGTCACACAATTTCTGAAACCTGACACTCAAACACCAAATCTGCAAAGCCATACACTAATTCTCAGCATTACACTTCATAAAACACTTTTTGCAAAACACAACACATAATTCTCTATGCAACAATTTTGATTTCCTTTTTCAAGACCAGATTGGATAGATATTAATATAGATTTCAAATACACACAACCATTGTTTCTGTCCAACTACACATGGCTAATGTATTTCTTTTCTTTTGTACTGTGTAATACTGTATTCACAACCACAAATGCTTACGGTAAAAAAAAATAGTTTGGTTTCAATCTTGCTTTCATGTTTACCGTGAATTTTTCAACATCTCTCTGCTAATTACTTTCAATCTTGTACAGAAATGTACATAGAAGCTCATGAAAGAAGACCTTTAGGTTTTGAATAACTGTGTGTATATGCTATATCCAAAAATAGAATATTATGGCAAAGGTACTTGCAACGCAAGACAAATGTTTGCTTTTTTTTTTTACAAGAGTTGTGAGGCATTTTGCATTTTGGGTGTGCAATTCTTGGATTTGTATGTAATGTTTTGAAAACAAGAGGCAAAATTTTGAAAATGTGTGTAAGCAGTTGAAAAAAACTGCATTTCTGCAAAATATAAATTCCTTTAATTCTTAAACTAAAAATCTACACTTTTTTTTTTTTTTTTTGCAGCGATGCCATAGAAGAACCATCTTTAGTTCCCCAAAAAATGTTTCGTGAACAGCTATTAAAAGAACCATATTTTTCTTAGTGTGTAGAACGTTTTTAATCTAAAGAACCTTCTTCCATTATAAAGAACCTTTTATGCATTGGAAAGGTTCTCTGAATGTAAAGGTTCTTCATGAGTCATTACATAGATTCCATCTTGGCCTAATGATGATCCTGCTGAAAACACCAAGATTAGTTAGCTTAGACTGGTTTATCCCAGTCAACGCTAGTCTGGTGCCAGTTACACAGTTAATTCTTCCATGCTGGTGTTGTGGGTGGGCAAAATCCCATGCTGCACTGCTAGAAATGTCTTCTTGATGAGTTTTAATTAGTCTTTTTTTTACTTGTTTTCCTGTAAAAAAAAAAAGAAGTCTAAAAATCCTTAGAACAAGATAAATTAATTTTTTAACTTGTTTATTTTAAACAAGTTAAAAAATCTGCCAGTGTAGCAAGACAAAATTCACTCGCATTAAATATACATACTCTAAAAACAAATCTTAAAGTCAACCTGTAGTCAATAATTTTATCCCTTAAAACTCATCTTTGATCACCAAAATATTTAAACGTTTTTTTCCCATGAAAAAAAATCTTAATTACTTAAAATAGCTTGAATGTAACTCTACACCCTTGCCTCATTTAATATACACGGATCTATCAATATGATAATTAGCCCCGCCTCCACTCACTCGCACAAGCTCAGACGAGATCCACTTGGTCAACTTACTGAGGTAAACGCTGCACAATGGTGGCTTTTTTACAACGTCGGACACATAACGGTAATTAATATGATTAGCGTTTTGCTTGACTGTTATCAAACCGCTAATAATGTGTTGCTAATATTACACAAACCATGTTCACATTCACAAGTCAGACAGCCGCCTTCTTACAGTCAGTATCCTTAGAAACGCTTTGAACAACTCAGAACGTCAGTGGAGAAAGGCATATAGTTCATCATAACATCGTAATATGCATCATACACCCGCCATATTGCTAAATCTACACGATTTTTCATATCCCTTGCACGGTCAGTTAATGATATGCTAAAGTCCGCTGGCATGTTGACGTGATTGGTTACAAGGTAGTTTGTGACGTCAGAAGCACCAGCGATTTCAAACCACGGGTTTGAGATTGTCTTTGGTTTACTGCAGTTTTAAAGAGAAAATACTCAGCAATGGTGTTGACTTATAAATTTGCACATGGTTTGTCTTAATGCATGTTAAAAACACCAGATAGACATAAACAACATTAAAAACTTGATTTTCACCACAGGGGGACTTTAATATCTTATGAAGTCTTGCTTCTCAAGATAATTTATCTTGTTTTGAGGATTTTAACTGGAAAATTACACAAAATCAGCATTCAAAACAACATTTGGGGGACTAGCTATGCTGATCTATCTATCTATCTATCTATCTATCTATCTATCTATCTATCTATCTATGTTCTAGTCAGATGATCAATGATCTAGTTTTGTCCCGTGTAGTTATTGATTTTAGTAGACCATTAGAAAGGTCTCTCTCATTAGTAATCATCATTATCGTCATGAACTACTGACGTCATGCTTCTCCTCATCCTCACGTTCGTCATGGCAATGTTACAGCGTTGTTAAACATTTCCCCATATCTACTTATAAACTGAAATTTGATTATCAGTACTAAATCAATATTTTATAAGAACCTGTAAAAAAAAAAAAAAAAAAAGCTAATTCTTTTCCTGATGCACACACAGTCATTATTGCCTCTTCTAACATAAAAAAAAAAAAAAAATGGGGAAAATGGGGGTGGGGGGGGGGGGGGGTGGGGGGATGATTTACTACCTACTGATCTGGGTCAACGTTGTCCAAATGGCCCCATTAAAACCTGTTTGACATTTCATTTCCTTGATTCATTACAGGCAGCTTTCAAAGCTCTCTCCTCAAATGTTACTTTCCTCCTGCAGTCGGCCTAATATTAATCCAGTGTCATGATACCATTGTGAGGTTAATCTCAGCCATAAAACAGCCCTGGCCAAGGGAAAAATTATCACACACAGTATCCCAGAGCTCCTCAGTGAAGATTATTATATGTCTGCCGGCATGACAAAAACTTTAAAATGTCCTTGTTTTAAGATTTTTTTAGCTCCATGAATGAAGACGTCTGACCTAATTTAGGAATATTCATGTATAGAAATAGATCCAGACACAATAAACTCATGATGTCTCTTGAGAATTGAACAGGCTCTAAATAAAATCTCAAACTAATGAGTGAAAGTTAACTCCTTACACCCTTAAAGGGATAGTTCACCCAAAAATGAAAATTATACCATGATTTACTCAACCTTAAGCCATCCAAGGTGTATATGACTATGTAGTTTCAGACGAACACAATAGGAGTTATATTAAAAAAATATCCTGGCTCTTCAGAGCTTTATAATGGAAGTGAATGGCGCTTGAGATTTTGACGCCCAAAAAAGTACATCCATCCATCATAAAAGTTATCCATACGGCTCCAGGGGTTTAAAAAAAAGGCCTTCTGAAACGAAGCGATGAGTTTTTGTAAGAAAAATATCCATATTTGAAACTTTATAAACTATTATCACTGGCTTCCAGTAATGGCAGGACGCAAGTCGAGTTCTGGTGGAAGAGTGACCTCTGACCCGACGCATGACATAGGATGTAGGAGTAGCGTAAGCTTAGGTGAGAGCAGACGCCTCTCGCAGTTCAAACAAATAGGGTTGGACAACAAACTCAAGCTCCTCTTATACTGAAATCCTTCGACATTTCTCTTAAAAAATTCTCATGTTAGACTTCTAATTTGTGACTGGTGTTTTGTTTTGCTCTATCCTCTGCACTTCCGTGTTCGTCAATATGTCATGCTTTGGGTAAGAGGTCACTCTTCCACCGGAACTCGACTTGCATACAACCGTTGCTGGAAGTCAGTTATAACAGTTCATGAAGTTTTAAATATGGATTTTTTTCTTACAAAACCCATCGCTTCACTTCAGAAGGCCTTTATTAACCCCCTGGAGCCATGTGGATTACTTTTATGATGGATGGATGGATGGATGGATGGATGGATGCGCTTTTTTGGGCCATTCACTACCATTATAAAGCTTGGAAAAGCCAGGATATTTTTTAATATAATTCCAGTTGTGTTCATCTGAAAGAAGGTAGTCATATACACCTAGGATGGCTTGAGGGTGAGTAAATCATGGAATAAATTTCATTTTTGAGTGAACTATTCCTTTAATGTACTCATTGCGATGCACAATACATAAAGGAACCTCGGCAAGCAAAAAATAGGTTGCCGACGTCAGCTGTTAGATAACCTTGACGTGCCACGCTCTAGCGGTTGGGTCTCCGAGCTGCTATCCGGTATCCCTGCGAGAGAACTCTATCGCTCGCTGGCACAGGGCAGAGGTCTTTTGGCCGATACGCCGCTTGCCCTTGACCGCTGTCCAAAATGGCGGTCACAGCCCAGCAAGGAACTCTGGCAGCCTTTCTATCACTAGCAGAGTTAATCCTACAGCAGTCCTGGAAAGGTTGTGTGCCGTTCCCTTTCTGTGACCGCAGTCACAGACGCTACTTTCTGTCGACTTTTTCTCTAGCACTTATCAGTTATGACCCACAGGCTGGTATGGAGGTCTATTAAGCAGTCTGGTGCTTTTGTGATGAACTACTAGAACATTTGGCTGTATGTGTGTGTGTGTGTTCAATACAGAGTGTACGTGTGAACGTCAGTGGACGTTTGGACTGCCGGCGATAACACCACGTTATGTGATCACACTCTTTAATGGGATGTCTATTTCAGCCTCATTACCATAGAGATGGAGTCAGTCCTTTTATCAACAATACAGAAACATGCTACAAGAGTGAATGCTCATTGATGTGAATTCTTCAGTTGAGTCTTCTGTATTTCATCTATTTTGTATTTGAAATCTATATTAATATCTATCCAATCTGGTCTTGTAGCTTTGGGTTCTTTTTTGGGTGCTACGTTCAAACTAATACAACAGCAATACAGTGGTAACATGAGCTGTCATTTGAGTACTTTTACCTATAGTATTTATATCTGTCAGGTTAGATGTTAAACAGGTTTGCATGGTTCAACCCCTGCTGGTGAATGTTATAACTAAACCATTCTATAGGCCAAAAGCATCTTGCAAAATATAAATCTTATAAACATAAAAGTATCATTTCAAATTAAAACAGTATTTCATTATATCAGTATTTCATTATAACCAGCTTTGCCATCACAAGAATAAATTACATTTTAAAATATATTCAAATAGAAAATGAATTTTAAATTGTACTAATATTACAAAATATAACAGTTTTTACTGTTTTTGATCAAATAAATGCAGCCTTGTGAGCACAAGACTTCTTTCAAAAACATTTTAAAAATCGTATCGACACCAAGCTTTTGAACAGTATACTGTGCATATTTATATTCACATGTCAGGTCTTGATATCTTATTTATTGAGATGTCATGGTCCCTTAAAGGTGAAGAGTATGATTTCTGTGCCACTGCACTAAACCTAAATGCTAAAATTATTAGCGTTTCCAAACAGGTTTCCTAAAACACTCCATTGGCTGAGCCAGAAGCTGATATGTCAAATATTTCAAACACATGTTCTGAAAGCGCCACAGAGCTGCAGTGTTTAAAAAACTTCAGGAAATCAACCTATGAATGGTTTACTTATAGTTGGCACTGCACATTAATCTAATGCACTTTAACATCAGAATAATTACACACCTTTACAGTCATCTAAAGTATATGTCACTAGCACATATCACTCCATATGTTAAAAGAAGAAAACCATGATACCTTCAGTAGTTTCAGACAGAACTGGATCCCATCATTACCCCAGCTTCCACTGATGTAGACAGCAGGCTACGTCATTCACCATCTGTCACGGGGAAATTCCTTCCCCTTCTTGTGAAAGTTGTAATAAATTTTCTGTGCCTTAAGTGATTAAAAGGAGAAGGGCTGAACGGAAAAAAGGCAAGTATCTACAGTACGTTTTGATCGTTGCTAGCTATTTTTGGCTTCACGTTTGCTGGCAGATGGAGTCCAAACCACTTCAAAAAATAATCCCTGAAATACTAAAGCAGTAGTAATATGTTTACATTGCAATATATTAAAGAATCCTCAAAAAGTCTTTAAATTAGTTAAAAGTCTTTAAAAAATTTTTTTTACTAAATTTACTAAGATTTTTCAAAGAATATATATTAAATTAATTGTATGGGCCCATTTTTGCTGTTGCAAATACGAGACTGCAAAAAAATTGGTCCTGAGCACAACGGTCAAACACATACGTTCAGCGTGTCTTTACATTAAAAAACAATGGAAAAGTAGTGTAATTGAATAGGAAAATGTGTTCTATGTGAATGACAATTTTTTCTTGTGTTATGCTTCAATATAACAAAACTTAATTTCATACACCTATAAATAAGTCTCAGAAGTTGATGTAATTTTCTTCTTAAATTAATTTATCTTGTTTAATGATGTTTAGATATTTTATTGTAAAAGGCAAACACCTTTGAAAAAATCCAAGGCCTTGAATCCTAAAGCACATAAAATAATAATAATTAAAAAAAAAAAAAAAACGTTCTATTCAGCATCTCTCACCACTTCCTCACCTGGCCCCACACACCCACTAAAATCTATTCCGGGAGAGAGAGAGCAGCCTTGCTTTTAACAAATGGTGTATATGAAATTGTGCAGCATATGCAGTCGCTGTGGTCCTCGTGACACTGGTGGAGAGTTATGGCCTACAGTGACGCCATTTCAAAATCATTCATCAAAGTGAGCTTTGTGCTGTGAGCAACCTTAGGAATATAAAAAGGGAGTCCATGGCCTCCAAACGGGTTGTGTGTGCAATTATAAAATGGCTGCAAAAGGTTACATGCTTTCAAAGCATGTGCTTTTAAAATACTTTAAAACTTTTTCCAAAAAAACCCCAAAAAAACAGAGTTCGCCAAACTTTTCCATTTGGTGCTGGGTCAGAAAAAAATAAATAAATACAGAATTATGTGATCTTTAAAATTACTTTAGAATACTTTGATAGAAAAAGCTTTTTGTTTGATGGTTTTCTTTCTTTTTTTCATTTGAGTTGAAGGTCTCAGAACTAATCTTGTGTTTCGGTATGCCTTTGGAGAGATACCCACATGGTTAAGGTAGGCGTCAGAAAAGGGTAGTGGGTGTCTGGAGAGGTCTCTGCTGACCCACCAACACTTTACAGAGTCCCTGCAGAGCCCCACCAGAAAGAACCACCTCCATCGAAACAAACGCATTTAGCCAGCACTCAATGCCAGGGAGAGCAATAGCTGCCAAACACACTTCTTCACTTACAGTTGACTTTTGCTTAATGCCTGTCTTCTGAATTTAACAGTGATTTATAGCCTCTATATCGCAGAGTCCACCCACAGTTTTAATATAACACTATTTACTCTGTGCATATGTATGCAAATGAATATGTATTTAGATGTTTAGATGATGTTCTGCTAACAAAAAAATGGTAATATATATATATATATATATATATATATGCATGCCTAATTAAGCCTGTTATTGTAGGAGCTACTGTACTTTCACTGTTTATATTATTGCCATGTTATTGCTCTATAATATTTTATCTTTTATTTAATAGTACAGTGAATATTTAGATCTGCTCCAGCAGTGGTCAACCAGTCAAGAGCAGTGAGTTATTTTCTTTTTGTCTTTTGTTGTTAGATTAACATTGAGGACAAAGTCAGCAGTAGTTTTTGTTAGGCTGCTGTCAGAGCTGCAAGTATCCAAAATACTGTTACACACTTGATTTCTTCCTCAACTGTTTACATTCACTTAAGACATAACTAACTATGTTTCAAAAGGATACTTGCAGATGTCATTTTGACATTTTTGTGTGAATTTGTCTGTTCAAGTGTAAGAAGACATGTAAGAGATCTCGATCTAATAGGCTATTTGCGTGCTTTCTGTGCGCGCACTTCAGATGTTTGCGCACAGAAAACTTCTTGTTTTCCTCATGGAGACCAAAAAATTATGTCCCCACAAGGACAAGGATTTCGGATATTGCCATCTTTGTGAGGGCATTTTGTCCCTGTAACGTCAGGTATACCTGAAACACACACAAACACACAGTATAAATTAAAATACTTAATTGTAATTACAATTTTACACAGCGTTGATTATTCATTCTTGTAGAGTATTGCGTTATTAGGTTAGCAACTGGATAATGTCTGTAATATTATATTTTGCACTCTTCTACTTTCAGATCAAAAATCACAATGAAAGTAAACAGAAAATGCATTGAATACTCCTTCCGGTATTCAATCAGTTTGCATGTGGCATTTCAGCCTGGTCTCATTGTTAATACTTAATACGTAACTTTCAAAGACACAAAACGTACATTTTTTTACGTTTAGAAAGGTTCTAAAACGTACAATATTGACGTAATTATGGCACTAAAACGTGAAAATACTTACGTTTTTACAGCGAAAAAACGTAAAATATTTACGAATCTTTCATGTCATAAAGATATATGTATAATTTCCATTTTATCGTTTTGTAGATAAATGTAAGATACCTAAACCCCATCCCGAACCTAAACCTACCCATTTTATACATAATGTTTAAAGAATAAAACATAAAGAACAGAAATGCGTAGGAAAATGACAATTTTAGTAAAAATATAACATTAAAACGATATTTTGATCCACTAATCCTACACCTACCCCTAAACCTACCCATAACCATTTCTTTAAACTACCTACTGTTATAAATAAAAGAATGACATACAAACAAGCATAATCACAATAATTTTTTTTTTTTTTTTTTTTGCGAAAATGTCAAAAGTGGTACAAAAAGTAGTTCAAATTATGATGAGTTCCAGTCACAGTCCTCTCTGGCGGTAATAGCTTTTTTATAGGGTACAGAGCAGAATTTAACTTATTAATCCATGAAAATATGATAAATCCGGCTTCTCTCCGTGAAGGCTCGACACTCATTTCAAATGTCAATCCACTGAAACACGGCATGTCGCAATCTGTGACGAAGCAGGTGAGAACCAATGAGCGTTCGATATCAGTGCCGTAAACCATGTCGTAACGCTTCTCGAGGGTGGCGCTACTTTCAAATTTGAATCATAACGAGCGCGAGCTTTGACTGTGACGGTAGCTGTTGCTGAGAATGAAGATGAAGATCGATGGATAAAGGGCTGAATTTGGATCTGTTCCTTACAAACATATGGATTCTAAAGATTTGGAGTACAGCGAACAAATAAAATGGATGTGATTTGTGAATTTATGTTGTGCCTTGGTGTATCTTATGGTTGTATCGTCAGCCGCTGCAGGAGAAAACGCCTTCTGTGTCTCACAGCAAACAAACTAAATATTACAAAATGGTTAAAAACATCGTTAAATCATTAAAGCCACGATTTTAATATTAATACATGGGAATTCATATACATTAACACTTTACCTTACATGATTTTACTGTTAATACGTAAGTATTTTTACGTTTTAGTGCTATAAATACGTCAGTGTTGTACGTTTTTGTGTGTATGAAAACGTAAGTAAATGTACGTGTGGTAGAACCACAATTTACGTAAAAATACACACGTTTTCTCATGAGATCACGTTGGACATTTAGATACGTTCAAATAAACTAGGAAATTAAAAGCAGAGAGCTATAGCTTAGGAAGTATAATCTAATTGGTTAAAATCTGATCTGTAATGGTAACTATAAGGATATAGGTTCACATTCACAAGGTTTGAGCTGTGAACTATGCACTGTTCCCTTTAAACAAGGAGCTTGTGCATCAAATAAGTGTACTGCATGTTGCTCTGGATAAAAGCTTCAGCAAAATGACAAATTAGTAACTAAGATAGGAAAACACACACAAATCCCCAGTTGTGGCTGCAGCTGGTGTTTTGATGAGACTGCAGATTCGCTCAAATTCATGGGCTTGCCAATTCCGTGTGTTTTACTAATAAGAATAATAAATCTGAACATACCGGCCTTATTAGATCTGCAAGTTTACCTCAAACCACAACAGCAAAGGCAGCACTTTATAGGTGCAAAGTGTTAAAGGAATAGTTTGCCAAGAACTGATTCACTAAAATGAAATGGATTTCTCAATGCTTTATATGGATGATAGAATGAACATTTTAGCCTACATGTTTTGTCACACTATATTAGT
Source organism: Ctenopharyngodon idella (assembly GCF_019924925.1). NCBI lineage: Eukaryota > Metazoa > Chordata > Actinopteri > Cypriniformes > Xenocyprididae > Ctenopharyngodon > Ctenopharyngodon idella. Next base: position 19,098,645 of record NC_067233.1, on the reverse strand, counting down.
ATTTGTTCAAAGTATTTTGTTACTGGAAAACCTACTGAAGTGGCACTAAAAATGTAGTTAAGTTAGTAGCATTGCTAATTTTAGTTATTTACATACAATCATTGATAAATGTAATAATTCATCCACAAATGACAATTCTGAACAGTTTAGGAGTGAGTAAAAGATGACAGAGTTTTCATTTTGGGGTGAACAATCCATTTAAATTGACCCATCTGACAAAGAAATTGAAAATCTAACAAATTTGAAGATGAAAAAGCTTGGCAAATCACTTTGAAGTGATTGTTTTCTTTGACAAGCTGAATTAAAGACAGAACATTTCCCCATTGATCAGAGATGCCTCTAAAATGTCATAGCGTTCTGCATGACAAACAGACAGGCCTGCTTCCAAGGGAAAATAAAAGAAAAGAAAAGCAGGGTTCAGAGGGCAAATGAAACAGAGGATCAGTCTTGTGTCTACAGTTCCCTCCATGTTCCTTCCCTGAACTTTTTTAACACCGTAAAAATATCACCTCAAGAGGGTCAAACCAGCACAGGCAGCTCAGATCAACTTGATTTCAAAACTAGTCTGTGTTTTGGAGAAGACAGGCTAGGTTGTGTCTTTAGACATGCTAAGCTCATCTGGATGGCTGGCAGACAGGTGGACTTCTGAGACTGGTGCACTTCTGGGACTGACATCAAAGGGTGGCATTGTCCTTGAAACAACAGCTACAGTGATATCTGTCTCGTCCATACACTTCAATGCACATCTGACTCCAAGCCAAATGCACTGGATCAAACCGACCTGTCCTGGGAAAGAAAGATAACACGGAATCCAAAAGGCAGAGTCCACATTCAACATCCAATTTAAACTAAACAAAACAAAAAGTTTTAAAAACTCTTAAGTGTATTTGAAGCACTTAGTTTATCTTGCATTAGATTATCATATGAGTATGACAGGTGGATGGAGACAGACAAAGACATAGACAGATAGTGTGACTCCCATAAAATAATAATGGGAGCAAAATCAATTGCAATCAACCAATTCTGCAGGTGAACAATTCCAGAGTCACGCATGGCTACACATGGAAAGGTCAGAGACGTGAATGGAATTGCACACCAATATTCTAGCACACTTCAACAATGAATGTCATTTACGTTGAAGGCACATCTCAGAAAGTGCACAACAGAGTACTCTATGAAAGAAAACATCAGCAGAGGGCCAAACACCAGTGTCATTTGCTGTTATTGCAAGTCACCGCAGACAGTGGACGAGCAAAGCTAAAGTAAGAATGTAATTAGAAACCCATTTGTGGCTAATGCACAGACATAGCTGTGTAATAGCTGAAAATGGGGGCTGACATAGAGACCATCAGCTGCATAATAACAGACAATTCAAAGGGGAGGTTAGAAGTTATTCTGTTACTTTACATTAACAGGTCAAAGGACACTGGGTTTGCTTTTTCTCTTATGGTCTAGCCAGAAAATAATGCAACTCTTGACACGCTTGCTAATATCCATCCATCCATCCATCCATCCATCCATCTATCTATCTATCTATCTATCTATCTATCTATCTATCTATCATGCTTCCTGAGCACCAAATCAGCATATTACAATTATTTCTAAAGGATCATGTAACACTATTGTGGAAATATCCTACAATATTCTAGTTAAACTATTTCACATAACCTAGGTATTAATTTAATTTGAAGACTAAATGTGATAGCACTATAATATTTCTGAAGAATGACATTTTTGTTGTTTTCCTCTGTAAGCTGTCAACATGTTTACATAGAATTCGTAGTGATTTATGTCACTTATTACACCTCTGCCAGGGATGATTAATTATTTAAACAATGTTTCGGCTCATTTTGAGTATGAAGAAAAATAACCAAGTTGAATTATCATGTCAGAATCCACAATCAACGAGAAGAGGAGGTGGTTCTGGAAGTGCTTTTATAAAAGCAAACATTGTCTACACAGTGTTCATGGTGCAAAGGCTGTCCCATCACAGGACATGATGTCACCATGGGCCATGTTCCAAGTTGAGTTGGTATCATGCTGAGCTTTGTTAATGAGGGGGAAACCAAAATGATATGCTAGGCTTCAGGGGTAAGACAGGGACAATGGTGGTACATGCTTGAAGCGGTTAATTACTAATGATTTCGATTAGGGAAGAGGGATGTTGGAATGCAATCAGGGTGAAGCTGATTAATTAGAATCTGCTCATTACATGATAAGACCTTAAAATAGATTATTTAACCAGGAATAGGGGTGTAAACCCAAAATCAAAGCTACATGTTTGTAGTTCCCACAGTGCTAGTCTCATAAAATTTTCCACAAATTTCCCACATTTAACTCTTCTTCACACTGCAAACAATTAATTAATTAGCATTTTTGACATGGTTTCCCTGGAAAAAATATTTAAAAATCCTTTAAACAAAACATTACTTGAGAAGCAGCACTGTAGAAGATATTAACACTTGATTGACTAAGTGCCAGAAAAACTCTTAACGTGGCTTAATGTACTAAGACAGTGATATTAACAGACCAAACAAAGTAAACATCATACTAATAAACCATACTATGTACAGAAAAGCAGTTGAGCCCAATATGAACGCAATTCGTTTAATTACACGTAATTTCCTCCAATAGAAAACCGTTATAAAGAAAAAGCTTAACGTCGCTTAATGTAGCCTACTAATATTAAAAGATAGTGATATTAAAAGATCTGTCTTAGTAAATTAAGCCACATTAAGCGTTTTCACGTTAAACGTTTTAGAACGTCCCGTTATGGTTCTGCATGCACCTCACGGGAGGTAACAGTCATTTATGCTGAGAAAAGAGGTGGATGCAAATCTCTGCAGGTAGCCTACAACATCTGTTCTGCCGAATTATTTATCACCATTAATGAACCCCACAAAGAATATTATATCGTTTTTAAACAGTACTTGGAGGTGCATGCAATTCTTGGCGTTATGCAGAACTCGACATAACACCTGTAGAAGATTGTAATGTTAGTCAACCATTGTAATTAACGTAGATTTTGCATTGTTTGTAAATTCTTGTTGACTCAATAATAAACTGCCATTTCAGAGTTGGATCGTTTGTTTCATTTGCATATTAATATAACATGATGTAAAACGTTAGCTGACTAGTAGGCTAAGTTATAATGTTAGTCATCAGGTCTTGAATGAAATTGTCCAACTAAGTTTGCTAATCATAAAAACCTGACATACCCTATGAATTTATGAACTTACCTGGTTTTGTTGGTTGTTGAGCCTTTCTATCCTAAATGTTTACGACAAGGCTACGTCATGACCCACCACATTTGAAAGAAATCTGATACTGTAAACATACTGTACAAGACATGAGACGTGTTGTAACGTCTGTCAGAGGGCCTGAAGTCTGCCCAGATGAAAAACAAAAAAACAGCAGGCGAGAAGAAAAACCCAAGGCAAATGAACTGGTAGTCCCACGAGTCTTTATAGATGGTTCGCACAATAAGCACACTCTTCACATACATGTAAAAGAGTGAGGATAAACAGGAAAAGAAAGCACTCTGATAAACGCTACGAATCAAAGTGGAAAAGTAACATTATTACACTGGAACATCAGTCAGCAGTAGAGCAGTCATCTCTCTCGTCACGCGAGCATTCTCTCTCCAACTTTGTGCGTGCGCGCTCACATGAGAACAGCGTGCACACTACAACGTACGCCATAGAAGAAGTTATTTTAAAGGCACATCAACATTAACGTCATGAACAGCATTCAACATAATTTAGGTGGCCGTTACAGAGTGACAGCTAGCTAGATGTGTGACAGTGAGGAAATGGCTAGCATTAATTACTTTGGAAGCCTAGGTTGCGCGGACTCCGCCAATTATATTAAGAAATGAACTCTCAGTAATGTTGAGACAATTGCTTTCTGCCCCCTAGTTGCGCGCCCATCTCTGTGATGACGTTGCATGGAAACCCGTCAATAGAGTACCTCAGGGATGACGTGTTTTTGTAGGCAAAACCCGGAAACGAGTTAGCATTTTAGGAATTTGGGTTCCAACGCCATGAAGTCAATGGGATTTTTGAGTGGGTTTTTTGCTAAATCGCCTGAAATAAGGTCTGTGGTTAACAAAGCCTCTAAATATTTTCACGTTTTGATCTATGACATAAAACACACCAGTTATAACCCGCTTGTGATTTTTTAAACCTTTATTGTGTCTTAAAAATGGCGGTTGCTAACAAAATGCTAAAAGGGACTACTTCCTTTGGCGGGGACTTTAGACGTCATCATGACAAACAGTATATTTGGACAGCATGTCCCATGAAAAAGTAGATAAGTATTCATACACAGCGCAGATCATAATCAGCGAGCAAGTTTTTAAATAAAGTTGTTTTTTAAATAAAGTTTGAGGAAGCTTGGTGGTAGTGACGTTGATCTGCGACCATGGTGTGCTGTAGTCCATTTATAGCCTACTGTTAGCTCTTTATATCTGACGACTTTATTTAGGCTTCAAAATGTATAAATATTGTGTTAACTTGTAAAGATTATCTTGATAGACAAAACGTGTAAGTGTCATAACCCTTTGTTAAACACAGAGCTTATTTTTGGGGATTTTCCAAAAGTCTATGGGAAAAATGCATGGGCTTTCGATCGAGGGAACACCGTGCGCCGCTAACTTCCGGGTTGGCCTACAAAAACACATAGCACCAGCTGCAGCACGGGGTTGCCAGATATATACATTATTGCATCTTCTTACATTGCATGCCATACAATATTTTTGCAACATATGTTAATTGGAAAAACAAGCCTCTGCCTACATTTCTGCAAAACTTTATTTCACAGTGGTTATACTGTATATATCAAGCATATTTTGTTGGAAAATATAAAAAATTTAGATACCGACAAAATTCTTATAAAATGTTTAAATGAAATCTAGTATTATTTCTCTCTAGTGACAATTTTCTTATAGGAAAATAATACAACTTTACTCATTAAGAAAATTATCTTTTCTTTGCTTATTTACTATATAAAAACAGATTTTAGGTGTCAAAATTCTTCTGAAACGTGAACAAAAAAACAAAATGCAAAAGAGAATTTGCCATCACTGTTGGACATTTCAGCTCAGCCATTGAAACTAAGCACAACACATGAAAGTTTCTGTGGCCACAAAGAGCAGGAATATTTAATGAGCAAGCATTGAGGCATTTCACGATTGGTTGTCTTGCTGAACAACTGGCTTTAGCATTCACTGCATTGTTTCTGCCTTGGCACAGCAATTTGGGGTTAGCACTGTCACATAAAAACACAAGAACTTTTCAGACTAAGCTTTGTAAGATTTCCAGAACAATCTTGACAGATCTATTCGGACAAACAACAGATGTATGCTAATTTTATCGCAAGTTGTCCTGCTGGTTCTGTGGCTTTTGTTTGCGTTGCTTTGAGCCTACATGTCATTGTACTGTTCGGCCCCAGGATTTTACCACAAGTGTGCAACAATCCAAGTGGTTCTGGCACAAGATAAATCAACGTTCATGTTCATTCTTGCTTTCTTTAGCATTTTGCACAGAAGCCTACCAGGCCCTTGCTTTTCGCCAGTCTCCCCTCAAGGATAAAAAGGTTAATCTTCCAAGTGAGCAGGTCCTGTCAGATGCATTACAGTAATGACAAATGTAATAGATCCAGACAATGGCAGTGTGTACACTGACTGCATCTCTACAATGACTGTGTGTGAGTCTTTGAGCAACGGCCAGAGGGTCAGTACACTCACCGTATGGCTCATTGAGTGTTGAGTCAGATAACTCGAGACGAGACTGAGCTTTCCAGGCCTATCATGATGTACAGTAAACGCTGTGTGTAAGGCTTCCAACACTTAATGTGCCTGCAAGGCTGAATGAAAAGTGAGTATCTTTGGTTAAACAAGTCACTAGAGGTTCATCTATACCACAGTAAATGCCATCTTTTATCTATATAAAAATCATTCAATATTATCGTAAGTACATTCCCTGAAAGACAATGACAGTCGGATAATTCCTCAACACTTGCTTCAGTTATAAAGTCAGAATTGCATGATATAAAGTCACAATTGCGAGTTTTAAAGTCAGAATTGTGTGATACAAAGAGGCAATTGTGAGTTATAAAGTTAGAATTGTGATATAAATTTGCAATTCTGAGAATAAAAAGTTGCAATTATCTTTTAAATTTATTTTTTATTCTTATTCCATAGATATTTGTTCTTGTTTTAAGCATGAAGTCATTTTACTTCTCAAGTAAATGCATCTTGATTCAAGGATGTTTAGTTATTTGTACTTGTAAACAAGACAACAGTAAGAAAATCTTTTTTGCAATGTAACGCCTTCATTATAAGCCCCGCCTTAAAAACATTACTGACCAATCATACATCAGCAGTCTGCCAGAGAACCACTTTCTCTTTTCTAATGCAAGTCTATGGAAGTTCTGTCTTTGTATTATTTTAAATTATATTTTACAGTAATTATACAACAATATGATAAAATGTTGTTGCTGGGACTTTTATAATAATATGAGAAAATATAAAATGTTTTTCTCGAATCATTAAATGAATTCCAATTTGTAATAATTTTACTGCATAATTTAACAATTTGTTTAAAGAAAAATGCTTTACCACAATTCATTTCAGCTCACTTCAGCTCAAGAATATATATATATATATATATATATATATATTTTTTTTTTTATCATTTTATGAATACATTTTACTGATAAAAAAAAAAAAAAATCACACTGTTGATGGAAAGGATTCCAAAGCAATAGTCTGTAGCAACAGTAACCAAGGGGGATAGAGTCAAAACGTCTTTTCAAGGACACCACCAATAACATGGGCTAACTAAGGCATGAAGTCTGCAGTAAAGTTTTTGACATGTTAAAAAACCCCAACACTGCTCTTTAAAACCTGACAGCCTTGAGAACAAAGTTAAAGTCTGAATACAAAAGGGGAGAGCTGTTCAAATAAGACCTCCCTCTTGTGCCTTTTGGGTATTTCTGTACCATTGCTGTTGTCCTTGTCTAAAACATTCTGTTTGAAAGATGAGCCAAACGAGGCAATAGCAAACGGAAGCTTGGAACGGTCGGAGAAATAAACAGCCTGGCTCTGCAAGATACATCTATTGATATTTCTGGGCATGCCAGGAGAAGGTCGTCATGGTGAATGAGTCAGCATATATCTAAACCTTCAACATATTGCTTGGCTCTCTTTGTTTCAATGTCCTTGTCCACTCATTCACATTGGGGAATTCTTGATATTTAGAACACCAACGCCTCAGAGGCTTGGCAAACAGTTATAGAACTTGCTTAAGGAATTAGACATTTGAAATAACTCTGAATAATTGTCAGGTCACCAACTGTCCTTTAAACTTTTGAACATGTTGTACAATGTAGAACTTGCGGCACTGCTTGACACATAACTGAGATATCACGAGTACATGATGCAGATAGATTGGCTTATATCACCTATTATAGGCCTATATCCCATTTTGTTGTTCTTTAATTTTTAATTGTCTAATTTTTTTAAAAACGTGTGTGTCTGATGTCCATTAGGTTTTAAAGACAGGATTGTACACAATGCAGAATTAAATTAAAAGAAAGAATTTCTTAGTTTGAAGTGAGGTAACAATTCAAATGTGACTAAGCAGTAGTTTTTAAAATTAACTGAAATTCAAAGAATTATGAATAAATAGATTTTCCCAGTAAATTCCACTTCCTGTCATTCCAATTCAAATTCCAATTCAATTCAACTTCCTGTGGGGTTATATAAATTCAATTAAAATGCGAAAATGTTAAAGTTTTGTAAAAGTTTCAATTCAAGCAACAGTGTTTTAGCAACCATAAAAGTTAAAAGATAAAAATGTATTTTCACTTGACCCCAAATAGATGCTTGCTACCAAAAGTTGTATTTGCCAGATGGGGGTAACCATAGCAACAGTAGGCTATTGAGCACATCCTGTTTGGATGACTATGTGAAGGTCTACACTGAGAAAACATAAACTGTCAAACTTTATTGTAGCTTTATTTAACACACACACACACACACACACACACACACACACAAATTTAGTGCTCTAAACTCTAGTTTAGACAAGTTTATCAAGATACTTGACATTGGGCTAACTGTACATTTTAGATTGCACATCATCAATAAACTCTAGAAATGTCCTTTGACCCTACACCAGAGTTTAAAATAACATTAAAACTGAGCATGTATTTTTAACAGGCAAAATGCTGCATCTAGCGTAAAAGCAGGAAAATGGTAGTGCCGTAAAAGTCAAATACATGATATCCAATCAAATGTGTGATATCCAATCAATTCAGTACATGATATCCTCATCTTTTGCGGTCAAAACTGACTGCAATCCACATAAGCAGCTTGCACATGATAGGTTGTGTGCAGATTATACTGCCTGTAAAAGTGGGGTTTTACCATGAGGAACATAGACACAGACTGTACATAGAGATGGATTTAGGACTCAAACTCTCTTCAATACAGAAACATACCCTATGTGAATTCTTGTTTTTATAATGTTGATAACATATTATACGAGCAAATGCATTTTTTTTCCTTGAATATCCACACGATTGCAAATGTGACATTGATTTTATCTTTCTTATGGGCTGTTGGTTCAACAAACAAAAAGGTAATACTAAGTGATGTGCATTATAAACACAGTATTGTCAATATTGTTACAAAATAATTTTCTCAAATGAATGCCACAGCAGAAATGTTGTGCCTCTCCAACACACAGCGGTGTTTTATTAGTGAACAAATCTGTGGCTTTGAACAAATCAGGAGACTCAATGATTCAATGACTCAATGATTCAATTCCATTCATGAATACAGCCACTTGCTTTATTACTGAATCAATGAATGACTCGATGACTCATTCATTACGACAATGACTTGTCGCCACCTACTGGCGGTTTTAGTTTAATATTTAAAAGTATCACTTCATTTTTACCATCATTTCATATTTCTTAATTGAAAATGTTTTATTTAAAACATTCTCATAACATTATTTATGCTATTGTAATTGCATTCCTGCCACCTCTGAACAGCATTAAAATGTGTAAACACCCCTAGGTGCAGTTTGTGCCCCTGCAGTGCAAAGATGGCTTTTGTTCATACTGTCACGGTGGTTGCGGGGAGGCAGACGCAGACAGACAAAGATAATAAATCCAAAATGACAGGTTTAATGGTATTTCTAGCAAACAGATGATCAGGCAGCAACACACACTAATTAAGACAGTGAACGGACAAGGAGTGACTGAAAAGGAAGTATATAGGAACACAAACAAGATAACAAGCGATGTTGTGTTCCGTCGTCCCATCCTCGGGTACGGGCTCACTTGTCATGGCAGGCGGAAGCTTCCAGTCTGCGGGGGGCTCGGGCGTCGATCGCAGTGGGGTATGGCTGGGTTCTGGATCGGGACCGCACGCTCTCCAAGACACTTCACGACGGCTTCCGTCCAACCAAAGAGTATAGAACCCCAGAGGCGACACTCTGATACTTTTTGGGCAACAGCCACTAGATGGCGCTCCGGTAGCGCGGCCGCCATTATGGGGTGAAAATACTAACTGGACCATAGAATCCTTCACATCTTACGCACCCAAAATCGGCGAATTTCACTGCCAAATCAGAAGCGCAAAAGAACATTTTTCAAATGAAATCATCAGTAAATTTTATGGCACATACAGTAAATGTTGTATTGTCTTATATATGTTTTATTTTACCTGTTGTGGAATCCAACCATTCAACCATCTAAGGTAACGTAGTTAGCCTACTTTATTGAGTATTTCCATTTTATGCAACTTTACACATTAATAGTAAATTATAAAATTAAGATAATCATGTTTGCAGCAAACAATATATTTCAGACCTAGTGGAGTAATAGTAATAATAGTATCACTCCACTAGGTCTGAATTGAAAAAGGATATATTGTACGTTTTAATGGATCACACTACAAACATAATGATCTTATAATACATGATGCATTGCTGTGTCCGTTATCGCATAATTCCCACTTTTGCTTTAACGGACATTAGACAACACTGCAAAATCAAGCTGTTATTGTCCAACATTCCCAATTTTTCTGATGTTGGTATTAATTCAAATGTTTATAAGCCTATGCTAATACTAGATCTTTAAAGAATTTTAACCCAAACTGACTAGGTTTCTAGAGAGCAAAGGTTTTGTCAAAAAAAAAAAAGTGGAAGGCTTACACAAAGTCTGTAAAATAAACTGTTAAAAGGATTTGATGATCACTAGTGATAGCATTTTATTCTGTGTTGTCATCATTCAGGTTGGATTTCAGCTTTTTTTTTTTTTTTTTAACAAAGCAGCTGATATTGCCATAGAAACTAGTGGACTGCCGAGTCGCTTACACCCCAAAATGGTGGAAACGCAGGGCCGCTGCTGGGCGCCGGTGTTGCAACTCAGCCCGGTGGTGTGTGGGAGGTGGATGGTATTGTGGAAGTTTGTCCCGATACAAAACAGGGCTTCGTCCTCCAAAATGCTGTTGTTGGCTAGAACACAAAAGTTCTTAAACAAAATAGTAGCTCTTCTGGGCCACGGTGATGAACTTAGCCCGTTCATCAAAATGAGGCTCTGTTCATCTGTTACGGTGGTTGCGGGAGGCAGACGAAGATAACAAATCCAAAATATGACAGATTTAATGGCATTTCTAGCAAACAGCCGATCAGGCAGCAGCACACACTAAGACGGTAAACGGACAAGGAGTGACTGAAAAGGAAGAATTTATGTAGGAACGCAAACACGAGCAACACAGCTGAACAGAATGAACTAATGAAGTGATCATGGTAATCAAGAAGTGGCGGGAATTACAAACAAAGGCAGGAATGTGACATGAGAAAAACTGAATGTCCATGAGAACTGAAACAGAACAGAACAGACTGACACATACTGATTTTGTTGGAAATTATTGATTTAGTTTAATTTATTGCTTTATTATATTAATAATTAAATTAATGGAATTTTTCAGAATTTGACAAAACATGATACATACATTTAATAGGGTTAGAAAAACTTTGCCTTTATAAAGGTTAAAAATGCACATGAAATTCAATATTTGGGGAATTAATATTGTCCCTTAATGGAAAAGGTGTGATTACAGTCTAAGTGGAAAAGAGGGGTATACGCTGAAGGATGTTAAATGCCTCAGGGGTACGCCACTCTAAAAAGTTTAAGAACCACTGCCCTACACCTAACTGCGTGTCACCATTGTGTAATTTGCATTCAGATTCAGAGTTTCAATTCAATGCAAAGTGTAAAAAACATCAGGCTAAACATTTGTTCTCATCAATGGCTTCCGCAATGTGACAGTGTCACAAGATGATAAAAACAACTCATTATCACCAATCAAAAATTAGACATACTCTTTCAAATAGTAAATGCTCTACCCTGCTTATACCATTAAAAGAGAGATTCTTTTGATCAACATGCTTGTGAGATGTTTGTGTATTGCTGTGGTTTCTGGGGCCAGAATGGCTGACAGGAAAGACCCCAAACACTATAACTGTCATATTAACTCTAGATTAATGGACTCAGAGAAGAATGACTGCAGAATCACACCCTCATTGAATAGCTCTGAATCAGACTGTAAGTAAATAATCAGGTCAAGGTCCCATCCCTCTGCAATTATTGGGCACCTCAGATTGATGAATACCTGAACACCTTGAAAAGAACAGATAAGTTCTATTCTAAATAATGTAGTAGACTAACACACAAAAGTGCCTTTATTTAGACTTTTTAGAGAATTCTGGGCTGACCATTTTCACCAGACTATTTACAATTGTACAATAAAATACAAAAAAACCCCTCTTGAATAAGAATGCCCCGCCCCCTTATACCTCACATGACTGACTGGAAGTAAGTCATGGTTTGTCGCTGTGATGTAATTAAAAACATCATGAAAACAATAATCAATACATTAAAGAAACAAGCTCATCAAATGGTTATAATAATCACGACACATTCAGAAGTTTTCTGCCTGTTACTTTCCAAAAAAAGATCAGCTTTCATGATCATGAAATTTCATGTTGGTCTTCCATATAAAATATACACTTGGAATGTAAATATAAATATAGATATAACATTTATGCATTTGGCACAGACGCTTTTATCCAAAGATACTTACATTGCATTCAAGGTACACATTTACATTTAATCAGGGGAATCAAACTTATGACCTTGCCATTGCTAGCGCCATGCTCTATTGTATTAAATAAAAGTATAAGTTTGGTATAAATATAATCAAGTTTGGTGCTGGACTAGCTGACTGACCAACAAAACCATGCAATTCACCTGTCAAACTGGTGATACTGCATGTTTCTTTCTGGTTAGTGACCAGCTATCCTGTTCTATTCAGCAGGGCAAACAGTGCAGCTTCACCTTAATGGTGTCAGAAAGATAAAGTGAGTCTAATCCTGTGGATCGACAAATGACGTGACCTGCATGGAGTGCAATTGTCCTTGACCTTGGCTTATTGGCTCAATGCATGCTTCAATATGTCTCGCCAAATGGCTTTTTTTTTTAAGGCGGCTGGGAGAAAAAGATGAAAGAGGAGGGCAAATACCAAGCTGCTTATCCAACACTGTCTATTTGAATAATGTATTCTGATGAGACTCACTCGAGAGCTTTTTGAGTGTCGCTCTGACCCGTCCATAGCGTTCTCATGAGCGTCATGCTGGGAATGGGATTGTCCTTGAATGAGTTTTCACAGATCTCACGATTAACTGAATGCAAACAAATTCCGTCACACACTGGCAGAGGCTAGGAGGGACGTAGGCAAGCCCAAATTTGAATAATGATGTTAGTTATCTTGGGAATCAGAACGGCTGTGAGATCGATGGCTCACTTCTGGGAGTCACAGTGAGGAAGCTGATATGCTTACACAGAATAAAAAAAGACATATTTAGATGGCAAATACTTTACCATGCCAAGTCAAGTGCCAGTGAACAACAGAAGAGAATTTGAGTGCTTAAATTTTATTCATTTATAGCCCATGAACATACCTGGAGTTCTCAATCCTGTTTTGTTTAAATATCAACTGTTTCAGATGCTTCTCTTAAAACTTCTTAGGGGAAATAAAAACAGAAACCAATGAGACAATTACTGACATGCAATACAAGGAAATAAATAAGAAAATAAATAACTATAAAAATGAATTTGAATAGCATATCTCTTTTTATTGATCTTGACTTTTTTTAGTTTATATTGAGGAAAACGGAGCACTGAGATCTTTTACCAACCTTCCAGCAAATCAGGACTACTGGGTTAACGTTGTCACCTAATTAATATGCATGAGCCAGGCTGACAAGGTTTAAAAATGTGCCCCTCTCACATATGTGAGGACATTATGAGTCATTATAGAGATCTTAAACCTATACCTTTTAGCAAATCAGGACTACTTGGTGAACATTATGTCGGCTAATTAATATTCATGAGCCAGGCTGATTAGGTTTATAATGCATCCCCTCCCACACATGAAATTTTTAGTGTCTGAGAAGCAGGAGGAAAACGAAACAAACGGAAAAGAAAAAAAAATCCTTAACATTTGATCCCATTGCTTTCTCAATCCCATTTAATCCCAATCTCATTTGTGTTTTTTTCTTTACTACGGTATGGGAAGGAAGTCGTGGATTCTGAGTTTATATAGAAAAGTAGTTTAAAATATGTGTGTGTAGTATATGTGATGTGATATGGTGATTATGTCAGTGTTTGTATGTGTACGTGTTATATCTGGAATCAGGTTTAAGAACTAGTCTTTCTTTAATATCAGCACCTTGGTGTTGGTGTCTTTAGGGCTCCAGTGATTCTGTCCTAATGGCAAATCATTGAGTCTGACCTTTCTCTGTGACCTTTATCTGTATCAGTCAGTGGACCTTAAGGCTGACCTTATTCAACCTATTTTGACATTTACCAGGCCCAGTAATGAGCTATCAGTCACTCTCGCCTAATACTGACATGTGACAAGCAATGCTGGTTTAATATTGCAGATAACTTAAGAAAAAATGGTAACACTTTACTGAAAGCCTTTATGTATAATGCATTATAAAGGTATCCATAATGTACATTATAATGCATCATATCTTTTCATAAATAATTGGAACCAAAGTTAAAAGCATTATAATATTCAAAGATTTCTTGTTTCATCTGAAATTGGTTGTTTGTTGTGTTTTAATGCATTATACTTTCTAAATGTGTATTATAACTGTGGTTACAATTATTCATGAGACCACACAGTGCGTTGGGTGCATTACAAGTCATTATTAAGGCATTAAAATACTTTATACATAAAGGCTTTAAGTAAAGTGTTACTGTACCAAAAATTCTGCTGCAAAATTAAATTAAAAGTGGGTAAAAGCAATAAAAAACATAGGCCAATGGCCAGAGCTAGAATTGTTTAAAACAAAATTGATTTAGTCTGATTTCTGTGTGAATACATTTATGCAGCCTATGTGCATTAAAAAGCTTGTATAAACGCAGTGATATATATGGTGCTCCTACCTATATTCCTCAAAACACAAAAGTGAAACTCCCTCTATGACAAAAAAAGCAATTTCCGCTGTACAAATTTTCATCATTTAGAAACCACAGGTTAATAATACATACTAATATAATCCAGGGTAGAAATAAGAGCTCCAAAAAACAGAAATGATACAAGACAGAACTCAGCAGAGAAAACAGCAGCACAGCCTCCAGTCATGAGGAAAATATGATTTTAGTAGATGCCAATCAGATGCAGAGAATAGTACTGGTGCTACTGCTGCTACAGCACACAGCCTACTATGAATCTGCTGAATACACATCACTGTGCTTTATAATGCAAACTTTATAAAGTTACACTCAAAAAAAATAAACATTTAAACTCAGTGACACTTCCCAAGAAAATTCACAAACAAGACCCCTTCGATTTCTCAAATAAACAATATCTCAGGTATCAGAAAATCTCAGATGGTTCCAAGACCAAGGTAGCAGAGTTACTATTTATAGTAATTTTATAGTCTAGTATAAAGTTTTGGTCATTATAGGGTCTAATTCTCACTATTAACTATGACTTTTCCCTCAATAAACTCCTAATTACTTCTTATTAATAGTTAGCAAGGTAGTTGTCAAGATTGGGTATTGGGTAGGATTAAGGGATGGAGAATATGGTCATGCAGTATAGGGCATTAATCTGTGCTTTATAAGTACTAATAAACAGCCAAGATCCTAATAATATGCATGCTAATAAGCAACTAGTTAAAGGGGTCATAAACTGTTTTATGACCCCCGATGTTTTATTGTTTTATAATGTTTCCTGGGGTGCACTTATAATGTTAGTGTGCTTTTTACATCCAAAATTGTCATAGTTTAGAAATAAAAGGCATTTTTGCTACCCTGATTTGAGCCGTCTTATTTGAACGCTCTGTTTTAAGGGGCGTGTCTGCTGTGATACTTCAGTGTAAACACCCACTGCTGTGATTGGCTAACATCTTTCCATTTGAAATAGCCAAGTATTACTTCTCTCTCTTTTAGCGCGTTTTTACTATTACAGCTCTCAAGGTTAACTAATCGTGAAAAGTGCTGCATTGCATTTAGATCTATGGCATTATATTTAGATCGTGGCATGAAAGGCTGCAGTGATGAGCAGCCGATCACAGACATGTTGTTGAGCGCATGAAAGCAGTGATCTCGTCATTGCAACTCAATTTCTGCACATTAACAAATGCTTTCATCGTCACTAACAGTGCAAACGCGATATAACAAAGAAATTCGTTGAATAAAACCGGAGTTTTGGCGCGTGTCCAGAACTCAGTCACTGATAAACTCGCTGTATGATTGACAGCTCCAGCGTGCGCTGGTTGATTGACAGCTCCAACGATTGCAAAGGGAGCTTTCTTTGATCGTTTTCTTTATATAATTTAATCACCATTTAAACAACAAATTATTTTCATCCTACTAAGAGAAACAACTGAAGTTGACCGTTAGTCACTGGTTTGATTTACTGACACATAGACAAAGAACATCCGACTGTACATGAATCATATCACATCAGGCACTAGAACAGTAGGAGTATAAATTAATAACCATATTCCTAGCATAAGGATCCTTTGAAAAGTAATGTTATTTTTGTCCTGTTGTAGTTATCACTCTTGTCTCCTCCGCATCTCACTAACTTGCCAGTGGGCGGGGCTAACGTTGCAATGATGAAATAGGCCTTGATTTCTTCTTTGGAGGTGGCGTTTCAGCAGGCACACTCCAGGATCAGTCGTTCAATGGGCCTGGTGTCAATAAAAGCTTTTATTTGACTAACAAGGAAGTTTTCAGTTCTGAAACTTACAGGATATTCTTATAGTACAATGACCTATATATCAAAAGCTCAAGGAACAGTTGATATCTCAATTCATGACCCCTTTAAAGGCAGGAACACACTCCGTCGAACTAGTGTCGGCGAAAGCAGACTGAGGGGTTGGCTCACATCGGCAGCGTCTGGGTCAAAAGTTGCCCTGACACACCAAACCGACGCTCGACAGCCGACGGCCAAGTAGCACGTACATTCTGCACCTGCGTAAGATGAAATGCCTTTCCGTACCAGCAGGTGGCAGTAGCTGAACAGCCAATCAGAATGATCAGATGGCCCAAGGGACCGACGAGCTTCGACGCCGATTCAACATGTCGAAAAAAAGCCGACAAGGACCAACTTCAGCCGACGGTGTGGAACACACTGAGAAAACTTAGTCGGCTGACGAACAAAAACTGCCCGATGGCCGACCGTCGGCTTGGTGTGTTCCTGCATTAATAGTGAGAATTGGATCCTAAACTAAAGTATTACCAAAATTTTATATAGCAAAAGTTTAGTTACTTTATACTTGCAACTATACTTACTTGCAACAATTGTCCCATTTGTTTCCTGTTTGTTTTTATTTCTTCTAAAAAAAGACATTATAATCTATTCTGTTAGGCGCTTCATATATAGAACCTTTTACGGGATCCCATCATTTAGTTTAGATTTTTTTGTTAATTAATTAATTAATTTGATTACATTTTATGAATTAAACAGCTTGTAAACATACTTTATCACTAGGGGAAAAAAAATGAAATAACCCATTAAACATGAAAGTATTGTAATCATTTAAGACATTTCGGTAACACTTTATTTCAATGGTCCACATTCTACTAACTAAGTAACTTTGGAATTACATGCCAACTAACTCTCATTAGAGTATTAGTAGACTGTCTGCTTAATATCTGCTAACATTTCCCCAGTTCCCCAACTTATTCTGCTAACCCGAACCCTAACACCTAACAGTCTACTACAGTCTACTAATACTCTAATAAATTAGTTGACATGTAGTTGAAAAGTTACTTAGTAGAATGTCTAAAGTGGACCATTGAAAGAAAGTTTAACCAACATTTCTCCATATATAGAATCTTTCCTGCATAAAGTGTTCTTTAAAATTGCGTCAAGAACCCTAGGGTTCTATATAGAACCCAACTGAACCTTTTTTTCCAAGAGTGTGAGACAAACTTGGTAGCTAAAACATAAATGAGAGCATGAGTAAGTGCATCAAAGGGCACATCCCAGTAATAAAATTTTCTTTTTGATAGCACTATGAAGTATGCAGTTTTGTTTTTAATATTTAAATGTGTTAAATTAATGAAAAATGAACACATCCCTTTTTATTTGAGTCGAGTTGAACGACAGCATGTTATTAGATGACATAAAGCCTGTCGCTGGGCTTTTAGCACAACCCTGTTGGTCGCCTATATTGCAATTCTAGTATAAAATATCCTAATTAAAACCTACTCTAAAACATCAGCAGTTGTATTTTACAGTGTATATGTGCAAATATAAAAGGTATATATCAAGTGAAGGGCAAGCAGACAGTGCCATGCACAGGTATGTGTTAATTTGCACATATGACTCTATTCTCACATTGTTAGGTGACAGCGCACCACACTAAAATACAATCACACATGAACACTCACACTACAGCACAACACTAAAAAATATCTGTTTTGATATTTCCAACCTTGTCTTTGCACTCTTTAAAAAGACATCCTATTAACACTTTACCAGCAGTGGGAATAAAAAGTCTGAAAAGAAAGTTGAAAATCCAACTTAAACACTTCAGACTTTAAAGTCTTAATACCAATTAGCTGGCCCAAAGAAAAGTCCTAATTGCGTAAGACAAGGACAATTAAGAGACCACACAATGCAAACATGCAGCATGTAATTTGTAAGTGAGTCTGAACCAGTTCCTGGTTAGCTGAATGCTAATGTGTAAATGTGTTAGAGTAGGTGTTAATAACCGGCTCCATCTCTGTGACCCTGCCAGAGAAGCGTTTTTAATTGGCTGCCGAATCCACAATTAGGGGCATGTGTAGCTGCACCTGAAATGCAAATGAAATGAGCCTTATCTCATTATAGTTCATTCGCATGGTTTTCTTTAGATTATAGAGTAAATAGGTGAGTTAGATACCTTAATTACACTGAGTAGGCTTTCTTTCTTCAAATTCCTGTTTGGTTCACAGATGTGGAGAAACAAAAGAATTCTCTCAGAAGATGCTGTGAAATGTGTTGCTAACTATAAAATTATCAAAGCTCTTTTATACTCACTTTAAGTTCACATAAAATGCACCCAACATGCAGTGCTAACTCTCATTTGAGATGTATCGTCTGTTCAGTGGTATTTATAGCTACAAATAGCCATGTTAGCTAATTAACACAGACAAGTGTTACATTTACATTACATTTTTGCATTTGCATTTAATCATTATCAGTGCACCCTCTTATCAAAGCAATATCAAAATATTAAAACAAAAACTACACTGCTAGACTATCACATCACATCTAAATACAGCACTTTTTTTTTTAACAAGGCACCAAGTAATGACTGACACTGGTTCCCCCCCCATCAAAATAAATAAATAAATAAAATAAAATAAAAATAAGTGCATGACCTATAAATCTACAGTATAACCATTATGAGCAATACTGCAATACTGAATTTTTTTAAAAAGTAAACCAGAGTAATACATACGGCAAAGCAGAAGTACATCTTATTTGTTGTTTTTTTTTATTTAATAGAAAGCACAGTTTATGGTTTTGGATTAGGTGCTTTTTTCCATTTCTTCAGTTAAACCCTTGAAGCAGAGCTCTGTTTGACTGCATTATACATTTTAATACAAGAGCACAGCTTGCCTATGTGTGTAAAAATCTCATGAAAATGCTCAAGGTCACAAATGACAGAAACATGAAAGGAAAAGCCATAATTAAACAGCTCCACATGCATTTGGCATATCCAAGGCAACATAAATAAGAATGTGGGTGTCATCTCATAAATTTCTCTCACTTTTTTTGAAAAAGAAAATGTGGATCTTTTTTTTTGCAAAATCGCCTGAGATGCTGTTAGGTGATGAATTACTCTAGTTCCTAAACCTCAATGTGTAGGATCTATTCTTACAACCTCCTCGGGATAGAAGCAAGTCTTTTATATTGAATTTCAAGTTCCTCTAGAATGTAATTTTTAGGGGATCGAACACAGATGGTGCGAGGACCCTATTGTAATTGCTCAGTCAATTACGCTTCTTCTCCAAAATGAATCGCATGTTTGAGGGCCTAAACATGCTTGAAAACTCATGAAATTTTGCACACTTGTCAGAAGTGGTGAAAATTTATGTGTGATATGGGTTTCAGAATTAGGTGTGGCAAAATGGCTCAATAGCGCCACCTACACAAATTTCAAATAAGCACCGTTCGCACTACGTTTTACGTACAAGTATGAAATTCTGTAGACACATGTAACAGCCCAATACCTACAAAAAAGTCCATGGGTGTAAAACCTGAAAACCCAACAGGAAGTGAGATATTTTGAGTTTTCTCTGCAAAATTTTTGCAGTTTTTGCCATTTCCAGATGTTATACTTTAACAAACTCCTCCTAGAGCTTTAATCAGATCAACGTCATATTTGGTCAGTCTAATCTGAAGGCCTTTGCAACATTAAATTGCAAAGATCTTGAGTTTTCCCTGAAGGGCTTGTCCGTGGCGGCCTGACAAAGTTCGATGTTTCGCCATGAAAAAGGAAGTTGTTGTAACTCGGACATACAATGTCCGATCTGCCCCAAACTTCACATGATTCATTAGAGTCCTGACCTGAAGACATCTACATGCCTATATTTAGTTACAGTCATAGCGTCACCTGCTGGCAACAGGAAATGGCATGTTTTACACTGTGATTAACTCCTCATAGAGATTTAACCAGAACCACATCATACATGGTCAGTCTAATCTTAAGGCCTTGGTGATGTTAAATTTGAAGGGCGTGTCTGTGGCAGCCTGACAAAGTCTAATGTTTCGCCATGAACACGCCACGGTGGAGTGTCACCGGCGGTAGTGTGACATATATATATATATATATATATATATATATATATATATATATCTCAGAGGTCGCGTTAACCACATTTTTTTTTAGCAGTGACGGAAAAAAATCTGAAGCCCATCCGTCATTTTGACAGATTACTGAGGCTGATGTAACTTGTAAATGTAATTCCCACCCCTGTCCAGCTGTTGGTGTGTGCGCTTCAGTGTGTCTGCAGAGCGTGAGTTCAGTCTCCAGAATAAAATGATGTGTTTGATTACACACAGGCGAGCACCCAATTTAAGTCCATTTTATAATAATAAAGTTATAATACTTATACTTAAGTTTCTAATCCAGTTCGTTTTGTTTTAAATGGTTTGTTTTGTTATTTTTCTTGCTGACTATCAAGTTTATGGTCAATGAATGGCTTTTCTGAGGTATAATGTTATGTGACATTGTTTGCAACACTGACTGAACTGACGATTTCGGTAAGCTATTGTGTCTTTCAACATTTTTTCTGATTTTCATTGATGTTTATTTCGTTCTGTAAAGAGGAAAGGATGATCGCGTTCACTCACGATCCGTGACAAGTGTTCAAGATGAAAAAGTGACGCAGTCTTTGTTCAACTTTCTTTTCATAGTATAAAGAAATGTATAACCTAGGTCTATTTACTTATCCTGTAAATTTGTTTTCGTCACAGCCCTAGCTGTAACTCAAGCATACAATGTCCAATCTGCCCCAAACTTAATGTATTTGATGAGAGTCCTAGCCTAAAGACATCTATATGCCAATATTCAGTTAGTCATAGCGCTACCTGCTGACAACAGGAAATGGCATGCTTTACACTGTAATTCACTACCAGAAACACATTTCAAAATGCCACTAAGTACCAAACGTACTACAAACATGCAACACTTGGCTAAGTGCTAACGTGTGCGATTAACGCCACGAAACAGGAAGTTGTTGTAACTCGGGCATACAATGTCCGATCTGCTCCAAACTTCACATGTTTGATAATAGTCCTGGCCTGAAGGCATGGCAATATTCAGTTACAGTCAAAGCGCCACCTGTTGGCAGCAGGAATTGTGGCACTTTGAAATGACTTTGCCATATTTCTCCTGTATTTACTTGCTTGCATGAATGTCAGCCACTGTTCACCGTTTTCCTAAGGCCAACAGGTGGCGGTGAGCCCAGGTGCGAGAGCCCTTTCATCGCTGCTTGCAGCTTTAATTTTCATTGTTCTTGTTCTGCACACTTTTCAGGGCTTCTATGTTCCATCATTTATCTGAGCAGACCAACAAAAAAGAAAACTATTTTTAACCCTTTGAATCTAAAAATAATCAGCTTTAAAATATTCCCTGATGCCTTTAGACACCAGAGCAGAGGACACTACGCAGGAGGTGTCATTGAGCTCTCTGCTAATTGGTATGCAAGATTACCACAGCTCATCATAGACCCTCCAAAGAATCTTCAAAGTTACAAGAACATAAGCTCCTCTGATCAGACTTCCATTACTGAGACAAAGTAGTGTCCCTGAATCCTTCAGCTGATGATTAAATATCCCATGGATGCCAGTCCCCAAAAGCAATCCTCACTCTCCACTTCCTGCCCTTTCGTTTCCCTTCACCGAGCCTTTACGCATGACACAAGCGTCTGCGGTGAAGGGCAATCAGTGGGCAACAATGGCAGCACTTTGAATTTCGTTCGAATAATCCTTTCGCCCCAGGTTAAGATGTTGTGCAGTGGGTTCTCTCTGTTTCCCTGTACTGAGGGACGAGGAAGTCTCTCCTTCCTGCAATAAGTCTGTACCCAGCAAGATGAAAGCAATAGAGTGTGAGAAAGGCGGCTACAGTCGTACATGATTTCTGGCAGCCCACCGAAATCAGCATGCTGAGCTGGCCAGGACTGCAGTACTTCCAGCACGCACGACTAGAGAGGTGGAGGATCTGCACGAGAGAACAGACGCTACAAATATGGTTATATTTGAATACAAGAAAGCGAGTAATTCTCCAAGCAAATTCAATTGACAGACAGACAGACAGACAGACTGACTGACTGACTGACTGACTGACTGACTGACTGATTGATTGATTGATTGATTGATTGATAGATAGATAGATAGATAGATTAAACAAAGTTTCTTAGCACAGAAAAAAAAAAAAACATACACTGCAGCTATTAAATAGGATCAACTGACATATAGTCAAGGTAGAAATAGCTGATTTTTCTTTTGTTATGAGTCAAATTGTTTCCAAAAAAAGCACAACTAAACAAAACACTCGTACAGATAGATGGTGGCCTGTAAAATGTCCCAGACGGTGATGGATCTGTCCAGCCTTGCACAATCAGTCCCATTTCCTGGCTCTCCGCACACTGGTTAGGGAAGATAATGGCAGAGAATGGGTGATAAAAGGCTTTCGTGATAGCACTCCTGCCACCTTCTCCTATCTATTCTTGGGAGATTTAGGAGATATACCTCACTTCCTGTAACCCAGTCCCTAAGAAAAAAAAATCCACATCTCATTAGAGCATGGAATACTGGCCAAATCCTTCCATTTTGGCTCCAGGCTTTTGCACAGTTCTTAGTTTCCGTGACCTCTCCTGAAAGACACATATATCATACTGCTCTTCTTTTTGTTCGTTTACTCAGTACTGAGAATTGTGTGCATGTGTGTGTGTGTGTGGGAGAAGACACAATCCAACCGTCTCCATTGACTTTGTATTGCGTGAAGCTGCCTCCTTGTCATTAATGACTTATAACAAAAAACAGAACAATGTCTAAAAGCTGCTGTGTGACAAGGCGTACAGCAAACAAGCTAAAAAAACCCACAACCAAAAACCAAGAAGTTTTTATAAGCTGTTGACCCAAAAAAACGAGCTAGGGTTTATGTTAATTGCAGGGTTTAAGATGTCACCAACCCGGGAAGAAGCTTGTTGTAGTCCAAACCGGTCATGATTGTAGGCATTAAACTGCCATAACTTTAAAAGGCAATATATTTGCATTGAACTTTCAGCGCTGTAACTTTGCAGATACTGTTTATGCTCAAGCAGCAACATCACACACTAACTAAAGTTAAAAAAGTGAAATCGCAATGAACCACCCCTTTAAAATAAACTTTGTAGAAAGAAAATGGACTGAATAAAATTCAAGAGAAAAATCGCATAAAAATTCAGAGGCACTGGTTTGAAGTTATTATAATATTAAGACATCATTATTTTGGAGTTATGGAGATAATCAAGGACAGGATGCCAAGTCTTAAAAAAATCTGTTTTCAAAGCCTTATAAAAATAATTGTTTTTTTTTTTTTTTCAAGGTTGATGCACCTTCACCATAAATCATCTTTTAATTGGGATGCATTAAGTACGTCACACAAGACACGTGATTACCGCTAACATATGGAGAGTAGTGCAGAGGTCGTGCCCTCTCTGCTGTCTGGCACTGTAGAAGAGACTGTGTTTGTGGGTGTTCTGTGTGGTATCTGATCTGTCGGTGGACATTAATGTCCTCGCAGGGAGGAAGGTGTGCCACTGGGCTCTCGCTGTTTAGCAGGTGCGAGATTAAGACAGATGGAGCAAGAAGGGAACACAGAGTCCTTGAGTTTGCACACTCTCCATGTGCCCGGGCTCCACGGGGGACTTGGTCACCCCTCTCACAGTCCTTCAGTGTGTAGATGACCTTCACACACCCAGGCACAGGCACAGACACACACTCACACACACACAAAAATAACCTTGAAAAGAATAGTTGAGATGCATCATTTGTGCACAAAAAGAGTATAAATCACAATATATTGTTATTTTTGAGGAAGTAATTCAGTGAATTAAATGCTTTACACATAAAATTTACTCTGTTTTTAACTTTTTTATTTTCTCTTTTAAAGGGTTAGTTCACCCAAAAATGAAAATAATGTCATTTATTACTCACCCTTCATGTCGTTCTACACCCGTAAGACCTTTGTTCATCTTCGGAACACAAATTAAGATATTTTTGATGAAATCCGATGGCTCAGTGAGGCCACTATTGAGAGCAAAGCCACCGAACCTCTCAAGATCCATAAAGGTACTAAAAACATATTTAAAACAGTTCATGTGAGTACAGTGGTTCTACCTTAATATTATAAAGCGACAAGAATACTTTTTGTGCGCCAAAAAAACAAAATAATGACTTTTCAACAATATCTCGTGATGGCCGATTTCAAAACACTGCTTCTAAGCTTTATGAATCTTTTGTTTCGAATTAGTGATTCGGTTCTCCTATTAAATGGCTAAACTGCTGAAATCACGTGACTTTGGCACTCCGAACCACTGATTTGATTCGTAAAGCTCAGAAGCAGTGTTTTGAAATCAGACATCACTAGATATTGTTATAAAAGTCGTTATTTTGGGGGGGGGGGGTTGGCGCACAAAAAGTATTCTAGTCGCTTTATAATATTAAGGTAGAACCCCTGTACTCACATGAACTGTTTTAAATATATTTTTAGTAACTTTATGGATCTTGAGAGGTTCAGTGGCTTTGCTCTCAGTAGAGGCCTCACTGAGCCATTGGATTTCATCAAAAATATCTTAATTTGTGTTCCGAAGGTGAACGAAGGTCTTTAGGGGTGTAGAACGACATGAGGGTGAGTAATTAATGACAGAATTTTCATTTTAGGGTGAACTAACCCTTTAAGGATGCAAACCAAAAGATTAGATTATTCATAAGAAATAAGCTCACATTTTGACAATTTATGTAACATTTAACAATATTCTAAAGCTAAATGAGCTAAATCTGACAAGACATCCCTTTGGAGACATCCAGGGTCATAATTTTAAATATATTTCATTTAATGAAATTTTATATGAAGCAAAATAAACAGATATCAGCCATCAAAGAACGAATACACTTTTTGGTGCAGTTAAGGCATCTAATGGGAATCTAAGTGCTGAAGCTAACCAGCCAACTTCTGCCCAGTAATACATATATTGTGGTATAAATGGTTTAGCAAAATCTCCACCAGCTGGCACATTTCAACTATCACATGATACATACCGCACAGCCCTACGGGCATTGCATACTCGGCTAAAGAGTGGCACATTTTGTTCTCATCTACCCACACTTCCTCTCACAGTAAGGACACATAGACACACACTGACAGCCACACAAAGGAATGAGGATACGCCACCTGTCAAGTACTCCATCTCCATGACTTTTTCCGCTACAACAGACACATACTTAAGCAAACACACTCTTTTTATATAACACAGCCCATGTGACTGTACCATTTTCAAAATTCAAGCATCACTTTGCAGTCTTTCAAATCGCTCAGTGCTTCCTGGCCGACAGGCGTACAATGACACATAGAGGAAACCCTTGAACAGCGTTAGCTTTAGCGTGGTTAGCTGCTTGTTATGAAGAGATCTACTTTAGGGACTCTGGTCTGGTCTGAACAAGTGGCTGAGCAGTAGATAGCGCTACGCTGCACAGAGACGTCGTAAAGAGTTTGTGTGTCACGCGGCGACTTTGTCACGATCAGATGAGCTAATTAGCCTCAGGAGCGCAGATTAACAGCGCGTGCTGCAGAGGAGCTGAGACAAGAGCCAGTGCCAAGCAGCTGAAAACAGCTCTAATTAAAAACAGACAATGAAAAACACTAGAGTTTAAAAGGGAGAACAGAGTGACGGCTTTCGCCTATGATCTTCAAAAACCTTGAAAAAAAATGGTTAATATTAATTGGACTGGAAGTTGAGTTGATGTGGTTATATATGTTTGAAACAAGTTTTTCCTTCAAATGTCTTTGGTTAGGGAATATGGTCCAACCAAGGTTATTATCTGTTTCGAGATTATTATTAGGATTTTGTTGTTGTTGTTGTTGTTGTTTTTAGATATAGTATAGTCTAAAATAAATTCCCAAAGTATATAATTGTTGATGTTGATATTATGTTGATATTCTGTTCTGTTCCTTTAGTTTCTATTGTCCTGCTCTGTTTAGTTCTGGTTTCTTTGGTTATTGATTATGTTGTTTGTTTCCATGGTTAAGTATAATTATCACCTGTCAGTCTCTGTGTCCGTCTTGTATTTAAACTCCTTGTTATGTTAAGTCCCTTGTCGGTTCTTACATATGATTTATGTGGTTTGTGTTGGATTGTTTCGGTCCAGAAATCTGCTGCGTGTTGGTTTTGTTTATTAATAAAGATCGATACAGCCATCATTACAATAATCAAGTCTTCAGGCACATTCACACCAAGAACAATAACTATAGATAACTATAACCATGATTATATTAGAGTCTGTTTATTATAAGTACATGCTGCAGTTTTGTCGTCTGCTGCTTTAAATGCTCAGTCTCTTTAAAGTATGTTGTATTCTGGTTGACTGTCAATGTTTTTATCGTTCATCAGCTGGAAAAATAATTGTTCTGAAAGAGTGTCCAATGATATCGTTCCTCTGTGTTGTTGTTATAATTGTGGTGTGGACTTCCCTATTCTCAGAGAATGAGAACGATTATTAAAACTTTATAGCTATAGTTATTGTCCTTGGTGTGAATGGGCCTTTACCCTAGAGTTTTTACTTGTTGAATATCCTCATGAAATCTGAAATATGTCACATTTTAGAAGTAGACCTACATAAAATGGCACATACCATCTCATGTTGACTTAAATGCAAAATCACTTAAATAAAATACAAATGTTTAGAAAATAAACATGGAATTTATTTGCTACCTCAAATATCAGGCATTACTTTCTTCTCTCCTACATTGAAATGATAAAAATACAGCCCATGTTGAGCAATTTAAAAGAGTGATTTTAAAGCAAAATATACTTTGCAGTGAAGCTTCAAGATGTTCACCTACAGCAACCAAAGATATTCTCCAAGAATACACACCAGCTATTCTTATTTCAAACCTTGAGTTTGCTAAAGCTGTTCAGTACAGGGATACATACTCTGCACTCGATTGGTAATTCAGGATGACAGCTCTCTACAGAATCTCTCGGTTTCAGCAAGTTTTCAGTTATGTCAGCTAATCCTTTCCATAGATGCCCTAGTGGGTAGTTTCAGTTCAGTCATCTCTGATTCAGTTTTCATAGGTTAATCCTACCCAAAAATTAAAACCCCAAATCAACTGTTCTAAAATCACTGGATTTTTTTAATATGAAGACCAACGTTTCCTTTTATTTTCCCATTTTCTTCCCAGAAGTCATTTTGAGAATAGTAGTAAGCCTGCAGTTCTTGAGGGCATGCTTTGTTCAAGCTCATAAAGTTGTACAGTTCTGACTCTTGCTAAGCTATTGATTGTGCTAAAGCTGAATGGCTGGGTCTAGTTTATATGAGTGTGGATAATTGTTTCATTTAGTTGGAATTACAGCAAGACTGAAGTGAGCCACATACACTGAAAAGGCAAATTGGTATGTGATATAAATTGATGTTTTGACCCCACATCATGCAACTAAATTTTAAAACCAATAAATGTCATTTAGAGGGCTAAAACTGTCCTAAAAACTGACTATTTGTGAGAAAACAAAAAGAAGGGCTGAACTTGGATTCATCATCAAAAAATAAATAAAAAATAAAAATAAATAAATAAATAAAAGGATTGAAATTGATGGGGGTTCTATAACAGATTCAGACCGAATGTGAGTTTGCAGTTGACTTTTTGACCTAAAGACCTTTCTGACAATGTTTAGCATTTGCTAGTAGCCTATGTGGTCTAGACTTTAGATAACAACAAAAAGGAAAATAGCTTTTTATTTCTCCTTGAAATTATGTAGCATGAATTATGCGCAATAAGACCAGGAATGTGCAAGTTTAATTTTGATTTTATGTTAAATTTAAATTAGTACAGTACAACTCTTGTTTTTGTTGCTGTAACTTCCGATCTAGTCATTAGCAGCTTTTTTTTTACATGTATAGACTCTTACAGGCACTAACTGTAAAACTGGGTCTCTCATAAATACCCGATAAAAAAGCAGATGGCTATATGCTCACCAACCCTCTCCAGAGTAAAGACAGGCCTGGTCCTCTCAACCCTCATGCAGATATGATGCTGTATGTACGAGCAGCCCAGGCTGATGAAAGAGAAATGAATCGTCAGATATAACTGCTGAAGTCTTTCCACGTCTCTGCTGTCAGAGAGACCCAGCCCTCATTAAAATCAATTTCTAGAGAGCAGTAAATGCGAGACCATGTGTCACGCAGGTTGAACGCAGACCTCATGGACTGGTGGGCAATGGCAGTGTGCCGCCCTCAACTGCTGATCCAGGGAGAACAAAACTCCTGGACTGAAAACAGAACCCTTCATGCATTTACATGGCGTTCTGTCTCCCAGCATAAACCGACGTGACATGAATACATATTGCATGAACTTGGATAACTTCTGTTCTGCTATGTCAGCATAACGCAGACACAAAAGTTTGGTTTTGAATGTGGCTAGATGTGTGCTATTATTTGATCTCCGCATTATACAAGATATTAGTGATTTCTATAGACCTATAGAAATATATCATTATATATATATATATATATATATATATATATATATATATCATTAGAAACAAAAGAGTTAAAGAAAAAATATAGCTGCAGGCAGCAATTAAGGGGCCAAGCACAAAGAAGGCATGATAAGTCATGCCAGCATGGCTGGGAGCATCAGACTGACTGCAACAATGAGCAATTGAAGACATTTTAAGATGATTTAATAAAAAAGTATTTTGATAAAAAAATATAAATACAGTCAATGTGACCAAATTAATGTGGTGTGGTCAGAGTAAGGTAACAATGACACATGCGAAGTTTGGTGTCAATATGCCAAAGCATTGCAGAGATACAGCCTCAGAACCGTTTTGGCATCATGCCATCAACATTGTTGATATGTTATATGAAAACATTTTTTTTCATCTATCAACAGGAAATCCTTAACTTTTTGCAGACATGGTCTGAAAATGATCTGAGTTGAATCTTGTGAAAATCGAACAAATGGTCTAGGAGGAGTTCAAAAAAGTAGTTCATGGCGTCATAGGGTGCAAGGAATCAGAGGAAAAAAAGAATTTTGTTTCTAGCCCTCACGTTCAAAAGTTATTTCCATAGAGACAAACTTTTATAACTTTGATGCAAGCAGTTCTGTGGGCTGCCATAGACTTCAAGAGAGGAAGAAGAAGATGGAAGAATAATAATAAGAACACCACTAACAGATAACAAAAGGTGCCTATACGCACCTTCAGTGCTTGGCCCCTAATTAATCACTTTTTATAATGTTCAATGCAATTCTGTAACATTTTACATTTAAATGTAATTTTTCCCAATTATTCTGACCATGTGTGAATTTAAGCACTTGTCTTTTGCTAAATGCTAATTACTCCCTCATTGACAGACACAACCTTACAACGTGTATCATTAATACGGTTTGACCAACAGCGGAGAGATACGCAATCTCAGATAGTCACACTGCGGAGCGCTAACAAGCGACTTGATGACAGATGAATGTGAGCTGCAGATGCAATCAGAACTTATTATCTGCTTTGTCAAAATCCTATATTCTCATGGCCTTAATGGAGTCCTTTTGTTATAATGATCTGACCCATTGTGCTTTTCTTAGCGACTGTCCTACTTGCATCTCCTGTCGACAAAGATAGCAGTCGCCATTGAGAGTATTTATAAAAGAAGCTGGATGACAGTGAGAACTAATTTATCAGCTTTTCAATTCACCTTGTGTTAGAGGTTATCCTCCAAATGTCTTTGGAATTTCCTCTTTGAGATCTGGGATGTATTCCGTGGACTGTTGAGTGATTTCCTGTTCCCGATTCTCTCCTTCTTTCTCTCAAAGGAGCGACCAAAGACATGGGGAAAATGCTGGGGGGCGAGGAGGAGAAGGACCCTGATGCTGAGAGAAAGGAGGAAGAAAGACAGGAAGCCCTCAGGCAACAGGAGGAGGAGAGGAAGGCAAAGTATGCAAAAATGGAAGCGGAGAGGGAATCGATTCGACAGGGCATCAGGGACAAGGTAAATGTACCGTGAGATAATTCACTGTTATAAGGTGTCAAAATATTTGTATGATCACTCAGGATAGTCTAGGCCAGGGTTACTATCATTAGCTAAATCTAAAACAATAATAATTAAAAAATAATTACTTGAAATAAAACAAAATATAAGAAAACTTAATCTTATTTTATTTTAGCTTGTTGCCAAGGCAACATTTTTTATTAATAGCTATATAGAAATATTTAAATAAAACGAATACAAATAACTATAAGTAAAGTGAAAACAGAAAATATATATTTAAAAAATCTAACAAAAACTATAATCAGTGATATTAAAATAACACTGACCTAGGCCAGTGATTCTCAAACTGTGGTACATGCATATGAAACTTAAAATGCTAAAAATATTTAAATATGTACATTTTATTTTTCTCTTATATGAAAAGAGTTCATATAGAACCTTTTAGGGGTTTCCAGTTTTAATTAATTTGTTTTAATTCACTATATGTTTTAGAAAAAAAATTAAATAACCCGTTAAACCTGAAAGTATTATGCAATCATTTCAAGAAATCAAGACATTTCTCTTAAATCAGTCAACAGACCACATAAATACATAAAGTAAAAGTTATTTATGTTTTTTCCTTTGTTTTTTTCACTCATGGGGAGACTGAATGCAGTTGAGTGCTACGTTGTGTATGGGAATGGACGGGCCCTGAGGGTGCACGCTGTGAACCAGAGGGACTGGAAAAATAACAGTCTAGCTCTGGCAAGCATTCCATTACTATGTGTAGAGATTGACTATGCTTGAGTCTCAGCGCTCATTCTACCATATGGCTGCGTTGCTGTGCGATGAAATAAAAAAGAAAAAAGAAAAGAAAAAGGTGTCATGGAAGGAAAGACCCAGGGATTATTAAAATGAAAATGCTGTTCTAATAAAAGACAGTGATATTTAACAGCTTCATTACATTACTATAATAAACATTGTTACGTTATGCAATGCAGAACATTAGTTAATGTACATTCATATACTGTAGAAATGCCATGAAGCTTTAATACCAAGTAATATTAATTAACAACATGTACTGACTATAGGGTTAGGTTTAGGTTAGTTGCATGTAATTATGCATAATTTATAGTTATTACTTTAGTAACTACATGTAACTTGTTACACACCACATATATATATATATATACAGTGGGTACGGAAAGTATTCAGACCCCCTTAAATTTTTCACTCTTTGTTATATTGCAGCCATTTGCTAAAATCATTTAAGTTCATTTTTTTCCCTCATTAATGTACACACAGTAATGTACGTACCCCATATTGACAGAAAAACACAGAATTGTTGACATTTTTGCAGATTTATTAAAAAAGAAAAATGGTCCTAAGTATTCAGACCCTTTGCTCAGTATTTAGTAGAAGCACCCTTTTGATCTAATACAGCCATGAGTCTTTTTGGGAAAGATGCAACAAGTTTTTCACACCTGGATTTGGGGATCCTCTGCCATTCCTCCTTGCAGATCCTCTCCAGTTCTGTCAGGTTGGATGGTAAACATTGGCGGACAGCCATTTTTAGGTCTCTCCAGAGATGCTCAATTGGGTTTAAGTCAGGGTTCTGGCTGGGCCATTAAAGAACAGTCACGGTGTTGTTGTGAAGCCACTCCTTCGTTATTTTAGTTGTGTGCTTAGGGTCGTTATCTTGTTGGAAGGTAAACCTTCGGCCCAGTCTGAGGTCCTGAGCACTCTGGAGAAGGTTTTCGTCCAGGATATCCCTGTACTTGGCCGCATTCATCTTTCCCTCGATTGCAACCAGTCGTCCTGTCCCTGCAGCTGAAAAACACCCCCACAGCATGATGCTGCCACCACCATGCTTCACTGTTGGGACTGTATTGGACAGGTGATGAGCAGTGCCTGGTTTTCTCCACACATACCGCTTAGAATTAAGGCCAAAAAGTTCTATCTTGGTCTCATCAGACCAGAGAATCTTATTTCTCACCATCTTTAGCAAATTCCATGCGGGCTTTCATGTGTCTTGCACTGAGGAGAGGCTTCCGTCGGGCCACTCTGCCATAAAGCCCCGACTGGTGGAGGGCTGCAGTGATGGTTGACTTTCTACAGCTTTCTCCCATCTCCCGACTGCAACTCTGGAGCTCAGCCACAGTGATCTTTGGGTTCTTCTTTACCTCTCTCACCAAGGCTCTTCTCCCCCGATAGCTCAGTTTGGCCGGACGGCCAGCTCTAGGAAGGGTTCTGGTCGTCCCAAAAGTCTTCCATCTAAGGATTATGGAGGCCACTGTGCTCTTAGGAACCTGAAGTGCAGCAGAAATTTTTTTGTAACCTTGGTCAGATCTGTGCCTTGCCACAATTCTGTCTCTGAGCTCTTCAGGCAGTTCCTTTGACCTCATGATTCTCATTTGCTCTGACATGCACTGTGAGCTGTAAGGTCTTATGTAGACAGGTGTGTGGCTTTCCTAATCAAGTCCAGTCAGTATAATCAAACACAGCTGGACTCAAATGAAGGTGTAGAACCATCTCAAGTATGATCAGAAGAAATGGACAGCACCTGAGTTAAATATATGAGTGTCACAGCAAAGGGTCTGAATACTTAGGACCATGTGATATTTCAGTTTTTCTTTTTTAATAAATCTGCAAAAATGTCAACAATTCTGTGTTTTTCTGTCAATATGGGGTGCTGTGTGTACATTAATGAGGAAAAAAAAAAATGAACTGAAATGATTTTAGCAAATGGCTGCAATATAACAAAGAGTGAAAAATTTAAGGGGGTCTGAATACTTTCCGTACCCACTGTGTATATATATATATATATATATATATATATATATATATATATAAGGCCCGCCCAATCGGCCCAACAACAGTTTCCCATAGGATGGTGAATGTTTCTTGCACATTTGGAGCTCTAAAATATCAGTTGGTGTGCACCACTGCTCCACCTAAGCTGTACTTTAGTCCGTTACTAACCTGAGCGTAGATTTGTGGGGTTATAGACTTAACGTAATCTACTAGAGTCAATCATTTCAGAGCAAGTCAGAATAAAATCAAATGTAACAATTTATTAGTCAGGTAAATGTATCATGCCAATTACATAATCAAAAAAAAGAGTAAAAGATGAATACCTGACATCAGAAAGATACATAATGCTGAGTTTCTGAAGGACACAAAGCAT
Source organism: Ctenopharyngodon idella (assembly GCF_019924925.1). Taxonomy (NCBI): domain Eukaryota; kingdom Metazoa; phylum Chordata; class Actinopteri; order Cypriniformes; family Xenocyprididae; genus Ctenopharyngodon; species Ctenopharyngodon idella. The sequence continues at coordinate 19,065,130 of NC_067233.1, read as the reverse complement.
TATGGGCCGACCTCCTGCAACATCTCTTTAAATACTCAGACCAAGCTAGAAATCTCTTTCAAGTGGAAACATGTGCTAACAATGGGAATTTGCATTACTCAAGTCCAGACCTGGATAGTTTACACCTTTTGGGGACAGAAGGTAATTTGCATGAAAGACCAATTGGTAGATGATCCGCCGTCCACAGAAAGCAAAACATCTCTAAACTCTTCAAACCTTTTATAACCTTTTGGTTTACTTCTGTGGGAATGAAATTTGTACCAGATGCACTGAGACATTTCAAATGATACCAAACATGTATAGCATTGTGTGATAATTGTTTACATTAAACCATATAGATTTTGGGTGAATTTCAAGTCGTTTCAACATGTGAGATATGAAAGATGGGTAAAGGGCATGAGATTGGGAAATTGGGACAATACTGAGATGATCAACTCAGTGTGATTTCGTCTCAGATGGGGATGCTAATTTGCAAGAGAGAGTTCAAATGTTAATTTCCTTTGTTTTCTCAGAGAGTAGCCCTCTCTTGATTCAGACAGTCTGGCATATATGTATATATATATATATATATATATAGTCTTTAGGCAGATTATATAAAACAGTACAAATACCACAGTAAGTACATAGACCAAGTCCTACTTCACCGTACACTCTGGAAATCACAACAGCTCAACTGGAAGATAAATTACAAATTTTCTTCTTCAGTACAAATTTACAGGCCAAAAACTGATTGTTTAAATGACATCAAGAACATATTCTTCATCATATGCACTAAAGTCAGAGATAAAAAATGATTATTCTGCTTAACAGACTTGGCATTTACAAATTTGTCATGATAATTTACCTTGGGCTGCTGAGTCTCAGGGACTGAACGCATGGCTGTACAAAATGGAGGATGATCTCCTCTTATGAGCGAACTGAGTTTTTTATGCAAAGCCATGTTAAGAGAGGATAGGAAACCAAAGAGAGCCTGTCTTTTTTTTTTTGACTAAGCCATCACCCCATGGGTCTAATTTACCACGAGGATTAAGGCAGCATCTCCACATTCTGTACAAAACGTGACTGCAGTGAAGGAAGTCCTTATGTCTTATCCACGATGCCTGAACTTCAGGGTTTGCCAAGCACTCCCTTCAAGTAACCCGTTTAAGTATTTCTCAAATTTAGCTGCTTTTTCATGTTTTTTCAAGATTTCGTGTCTACATAAGGGATGGAATCCACATTTTTCCCAATACATAGATGGTTTAAGAAAAGTAGAAAATCATTGTTTATAAGGTCAGCAGCTGATTGCATGAGCTAGTTTGTGACCTCAGTAGTCATAGGGTGAAATCATCCATTGTTAAATCCATTTATTGGCAAGACGTCACAATTAAATATATCTCAGAGCAGCTAAGGGTCCTAAGGGAGGTATATCATTCCTTCATATAAATCTCCCTTGTTCCCATTACTATACATCGTCATTCCTCAGGATGTGGATTCCTAAAGCAATACAATGAAACAGAACCCATCATGTGCAGGCTGTACGAGTTAAAAAACTATTTAAATTTTTTACTTTTATTCAGCAAGGACAGATTAAATTGATCAAAAGTGACAGTAAAGACATTTATAATTTTACAGAAGACTTTCATTTTTTTTAAAAATTCTGTGCTTTTAAACTTTCAATTCATCAAAGAATCCTGAAAAAATATATATATCACAGTTTCCACAAAATATTAAGCAGCAAAACCTGTTTTGAAAAGATAAAAAATCAGAAATGTTTATTGAGCAGCAAATCAGCATATTTCTGAAGAATGATTTCTGAAGGATCATGTGACACTGAAGACTGGAGTAATGATGCTGAAAATGTAGCTTTGTACCACAGGAATAAATTGCATTTTAACATATATATAAAAAAGAAAATAGTTATTGTAAATTTCAATAATATTTCACAATATTATTGTTTTTACTGTATTTTTGATTAAATAAATTCAACCTTGGTGAGCAAAAGAGACTTAAAAACAAACGCAACCTTATATATATATATATATCATGAGAACATAACAGCATGAGCACAATTTAAGTGGAAGTTTCCTTCATGTCTTTGTGGTCTTTCTAATGTAGCCAAAAGGGCAAAACAGTTGAATAGGCAAGAATTAACGAGCCTCAGACCCTTTGGGTGTGAAACAAAGACGAAATGGACCATTTGTCATCTCTAATGAAGTGGATTTCCTTGCCAATATTTGGCACACCATTTAAAATCAGGGCACTTATTTGTAAATGAGAAAGTGTCTCTGATCTAAATGAAGCTTCTGTGAATCACTAAGCTAACTGTCAGGTCCAAATAATTACACGGACTTGCCAAATGGCAGTCCGCCAAGGATTTATGTACATACACCATCCCAATTTAAATGTTTCTAATAGTCATGTTATAAGACAATCTAGAATTGGGTGTAGCCAGAATTCTCCAATGCTGAAACATTTGTATGCTAATCAAGAGTAAATAGTCCTGCATGTAATTCATCTAGCAAATTGCCTTTCCTTTCCTTTCCTTTCCTTTCCTTTCCTTTCCTTTCCTTTGTCAGGATCATTTATCAGGTCCTTTATCAGTTCATCCATCATTCATCATTTTTTGGGAATCAAACCCATGACCTTGCTAGAACCATGCTCTACTGTTATATTTTCATTAAAAAAATAAAGATGCCATATTAAAGGCACAATGTGTAAGAATTTTGGATTAAAATATACAAAAAGCACTAGAACAATGTTATATATTTTGTTGACTTGTGTACTAACATTATCCCATATGTTCCCAATAATGTTTAAATCCAGAGAAATCAGCTATTTTAACCAGTGTGAAGGCCTGTGTTATTACGTATGATGCAATGACGCCATTCGTATTACCCTCGATTTCCGGTTTTACTTCCGTAGAAACCATGGAAACACCAAAGACGCTTTAATATACACAGATCAGGCATAACATTATGACCACCTTCCTAATATTGTGTTGGTCCCCCCTTTTGCTGCCAAAACAGCCCTGACCTGTCAAGGCATGGACTCCACTAGACCCCTGAAGGTGTGCTGTGGTATCTGGCACCAAGACGTTAGCAGCAGATCCTTTAAGTCCTGTAAGTTGCGAGGTGGGGCCTCCATGGATCTGACCTGTTTGTTCAGCACATCCCACAGATGTTCGATTGGATTGAGATCTGGGGAATTTGGAGGCCAAGTCAACACCTCAAACTCGTTGTTGTGCTCCTCAAACCATTCCTGAACCATTTTTGCTTTGTGGCAGGGCGCATTATCCTGCTGTAAGAGGCCACAGCCACCAGGGAATACCGTTTCCATGAAAGAGTGTGTCTGCAACAATGCTTAGGTAGGTGGTACGTGTCAAAGTAACATCCACTTTCTGGCGCTTTCGGCGGTGGACAGGGGTCAGCATGGGCACCCTGACTAGTCTGCGGCTATGCAGCCCCATACGCAACAAACTGCGATGCATTATGTATTCTGACACCTTTCTATCAGAACCAGCATTAACTTCTTGAGCAATTTGAGCTACAGTAGCTCGTCTGTTGGATCGGATCACACGGGCCAGCTTTCGCTCCCCACATGCATCAATGAGCCTTGGCCGCCCATGACCCTGTCGCCGGTTCACCACTGTTCCTTCCTCAGACCACTTTTGATAGATACTGACCACTGCAGACCGGGAACACCCCACAAGAGCTGCAGTTTTGGAGATGCTCTGACCCAGTCGTCTAGCCATTACAATTTGGCCCTTGTCAAACTCGCTCAAATCCTTATGCTTGCCCATTTTTCCTGCTTCTAACACATCAACTTTGAGGACAAAATGTTCACTTGCTGCCTAATATATCCCACCCACTAACAGGTGCTGTGATGAAGATAATCAGTGTTATTCACTTCACCTGTCTGTGGTCATAATGTTATGCCTCATAGGTGTATTTTGTGTTATATTAGACAGGTGAGCAACTGTTTGGATACCTTTATCGACAGAAAACGAACAATTGTTACCATTGTTATATAGCTCAACACGGTTAGTCTTATTGTTTGAATCTGTTGTTTTCTTGATTTACCGCGTCAGTAACGTCTTTTATCATGCCTCAGAGACAACACTAATCAAGTGGCTTATAAAGCACAATCAGAAAGAGCTTTATTTGTAGTAACAATAATACAGCATTTTCTCCACCATACGATAAACTGTATTTTAAAATGAATTGCATGCCATTTAGCAACACAAGTAATCCAGCTTTTATTAATATGATATTCTAATATCGATCTAACTTGCTGCAATCTGCAAAAAGTGTTTCATACCAGCCACCGAGCAAACGTACAGAGTAACTATCACGAACATTCAGCTATTTTGATCTTAATTTCATTTTCATGGACTTATAGTTTGTTATTTTCAGTCACATGTGTTCCTTTGTTCAGTTTCCCACCACTCTTTAGTTGTCTTGGTTACAGATATGATTAGTTAATTAGTTCAGCTGTGTATCATGAATTACCCTGTCTGCCTGTATAAGTTCCTGTGTTTTCAGTTCTGTTTGTCGGTTGGCGTTAATGTTTAAGTTAGCATCTGTGTAAGTTGTGTTTGTTCTAAGCCCTGTAAATTACTTTTGGATTTTTATTGAACTGTGTTTTAAATTATCTTCTGCTTCTTCATCATCTGCCCTCATCATCTTGGCCATGTAAAACAGCGCTGCGTTACTCCACAATTTTAATTCGTCAAATAAACCTGTATAAGTAGTAATTCAGCACTTGTGGCTATTTCATTAGAATGAAATAAAATAATGTGAATTTAATTGATCAAACTTAACTGTAACAATGTTAAAATTCAGGGAAGAAGGAGGTGGACGCTAAAAGTAACTTTAATTGTCTAATAACAAAACTGCTGTGGCCAACTGCTGCATATAAGCATAACAAAAACAGCAGTGTTAAATGTCCCAAACAATTGTTACATATCTGATATACCATTGTATTAGCAACTTCCCCATCACCACACACAGCCCTGTCTCACCCACTTTTTAAAACAAAGTTCTGTCAGGATCACTATCATCGAATTTAATTGACAATTAACATACAGTTTGGATTGGCAGTATGGTTCTGTTCTGGGCAAAAACCTCCCTGCCCATCCATGCAGCCTAGCACGGATAAGAGCAGGGAGATCAGCGATAACTCCCCTTAGGGTAAACAGAACAGAACAACAGATATCATTAGCTCTTAATGACATTTTAGTGTAACACATAATTCAATATAAATGAGTCTTATAAAGGAATATCAGAGGCTGAGTCCAGATTGTAAATGAGAGGTGGAGTTGGGGATGGAGGAGGGTAATTTGCTCCTTAGCAACGCGATAAGCTGCTGATAGCTGAATGAACCTTATAAACAGAAGCTGTGATAGCATCATATTCTTATATGGATCAGCTGAGAGTCAGCTGATGTGAGCTTGACTCACATGACCTGCCAGAACTAACACTTCGCCTGATTTCTGTCAGGATCACTATCGTCAAAGATGATTGACAATTAGTATACAGTTTGGATTGGCAGTATGGTTCTGTTCTGGGCAGCCTAGTATGAATAAGAGCAGGGAGAGCCAGGGTTGCCAAGTTTTTACAGAAAAACCCTCCCAATTACTACTCGAAACTAGCCCAAAACCAGCCCAGTTGTGTTTCAGGGGGGTTCCCCTGGTAAAATGCACATTCCAGGGGCTCAATATCATGTTATTTGGGGCCGCTTCAACCCGCAAACATGAAAAACAACCCACGGCAACAGTGTTAAAGTAACCCAATTCCGCGGGAAAACCGTGGACTTGGCAACACTGGGGAGAGCAGTGATAAGCCCCTAGTACAACAATAGGCTGACACCCCCAACCACAACTTACTGCGGATTTTTTTTTTTAAACAAAAAAATTTGATTTTGTTTTTGGGAATAGGTTTTAGAATTGGTTTTTATGCTTGATTGTTTAAAAAAATACCTATTTTTCCACAGATTTTACATTGTTGCAGCAGCTCTCTTCCCATTCTGTCAGTAACGCTCTGTTTAGTTCCGGTCTCTGTGAAGACCATCCTTCCAAAAAGCACAGTGTGCTCTGATTGGTCAACTGCTTTAAGTGTGTTTTGAAAATGTAATAAAAAATGATACAGCTGAAAAACTGCCAAAACAAAAACTAGTTACAAAAGTTTACAAAAAAGGTGACATACTAGTGGAAAGGCCTAACATGCTGCTGTGTATTTTTCAGTATGGTATAAAGAAGAAGGAAGAAAAGGAGGCAGAAGCCCAAGCAGCCATGGAGCAGGCGTCAGAGGGTAGTCTGACCCGCCCCAAGAAAGCAATCCCTGCTGGCTGCGGCAATGAAGAGGAGGAGGAGGAAAGCATCGTGGACACCGTCATGAAGTTCCTCCCAGGCCCGCTTCAAGATATGTTCAATAAAAAGTAACAGCATTCCACGACAAGTCGTGATAAAAACGGGAATCATTAATGTCATGAAAGCCACTTCCTCTTTCCCCTTCCCCTCTCTCATTTGTTCTAAGATCTCTGGATTCAAAACGTGTGCCATAACATCTGTCTTTAACTGCGATACATGTGACATTTTTTGATGAAAAGAATGAGGAAAAATACAATCTGTGCACTAGAAATGTTACATTGCATACGCTCTGCTTGAAGACAAATTTAATGCCCCCTGAGTCCAGACCTTAGAACAAGAATATTCCCCATGCTTCATTAATTTTGTTTGTAAATAGCAAATGAAAAAATAGCTGTATATGACTTTAGGATATATATATATATATATATATATATATATATAAACAATGACTATGAGTAAAAGCCATAAATTTATCTTGGAGGGATTTCTCCAATCATATCATATTTTTGATTGTTGCTCTGTTATAGATATAATTGATAAATCCATGTGGTATACCTAGAGATATATACTGTATACAGATTCATTTAACATCCATACATCAAACTAGTATACAGTTGCTGCCATCATGAATTGTCACATTGTATCCGACTGAAAACTGTAATATGTAAGAGAACGTACACTATCACATGATTTGGCTGTTTTGCTGTTTGCTCTAAGCATAATAACATTTTTTTTTTCTTTATCAGTACACTGTATCCAATTTCCTTCGGCGTTTTTAGCTGAAATACACTAAAATTTAAGGCAATAACTCTGGTTTTGGATTTTGTTGTCCGACATAAACCAGTGTTAAATGGCATATTGCTCACATCTATATAGATCTTCCTTTTGAGAAAAGTAAACTATACGTCCCTCACTACATCGTCACGCACATTCACATCACACTCTAGTAAACTGGATTTCACTGATTAAAAAGAAATCACATATGTTAGCCAGCCACAGCAAGAGAAACCATAGCACTAGGTGTTTTCTTGAATTGACTTGTTTGTGCTTTTACAGTACTTTAGATTGTGAGGGGTGACATCAATCACATACAACTACAATTGGATCAATAGGGCTATATATATAAATATATAATCTCTTCATATTCACTGCTGTACAGTAGAATCTAGTTCTTTAGTGTCTACATTTATTTACGTTAGCTCTCACAACATGGTTGTGAGCACACATTACGTAAACAGACAGTGACAATGGTGCAATATTTGTTTCTGAATGAAGATGTCCTGTGTCCGTTGGTTGTATATGGGACTCTGATCCCAGATCAGCAATAACAGACAATCTTCATGGTTATGTATTCAGCTTATTTGCTAGAGAATGTTTGTGTGCAAATGCCATGTCGTCTTCCTAGTATCAGTCAAGCAAGCTTAGTAAAAGGAAACTGGAGAAGGAGGTTGCGCGATTCCTACTTTTTAGAGTCTCTAAACAAAGCCTGGCTCTTATTTTATGAGCTATGAATGGATCTGACTTTGTTTTTATGCTTGCTTGTTGCTAGTTTATGTATGACGTTATTTCTTGTTGCTGTAACTGCATTGATAAGAGGGAAAACAGCGGGACTGAATTCCTCAATAATGAGAAAATCAGATTTGAAAGACGCAAAGTCAGATTGTATTATCCATCCTCTCTTTTTTTACTAAGAAAATAAAAAGATAAGCTACTTGGCCGTGGTTTGATAGTGTGTGCTTGTATTCTTATTAGATTATGTCCGCAATTACTGTAAGTAACAATGCATTCAGGAAAACCTGTTAGTCGCAAATGTGTATGTTTAAATTTGAACATCATTCAATATTCAGAAAAATACAACTAGGAATCAGGCTGCCATTCTGTTGTTTTTAAACATTCCAAATATTCCAGACATTCCATCCAATCCACACTTGCCTGTGAATGAAAAACAAAAATGTTTTTTTCAGTGTCTCTAGAAATCATACGATAAGACGTGGCTTTTCAGAGTAAAATAGTTTCATATTATAGCACACGGACACGTTGATGTAAGAGCTTTCCTGCCATGTACCACAAGAACCAAGGAGTTAATTAAATTTATATTAATGTTTATGATATGAATGTGCTTGCAGATTAGAATGGTGTCCTTCAACAGCTGAACAAACTAGCCAGTTGCTAAGATGCTAAATTTAATATTAGTGGTCAATCATCCTGAATGTTGTCAGATTTTACTGCCACTTGTGTTTAAGGCCTTTACTCACAAGAAATGACAATGTCAGCTATACCACTTTCGGAGAGGAGATTCAGCTAAAAACATTTGCATAGCATTAGCATAGTTAGCTAAAAACATGCAACTGACTTAATATCTCCCATTTCCGCCACCCAGAGTGTACTTTACAATCGACAGAGGTCTTTTTTGGAGCACAAACATGTTTTTTCTACATGACTATCAACTGCCCTTGATTCTGCCGCTCTTATAGTCTGTGTGACGTGGTGAATTTTCAGCAGCTGCACTGATAAATAAATACTGCCCGAGACCCATCACTCATCTTATATCATCACCTGTTTTATTAAACCAAAGAGTGTTCCTGTTTGTGAGATTGTCTGCTGTTATTATTTTTATTATCAACTTTTATTATTTATTATCAATTTTATTATTATTGTCAACATTTTTGTTTTCTTCATTTTAATGTTGTTTTGTTTTTTGTTTTTTTACTTTATTGTCTGAAGTGGTGTAATATGCGACTACCATGTCAGTTCTTTGGGCTTTGGGTTTTGTGATTGTCTTAAACAGATTCCTAAAACAAAGAACAAAGAAATTATCACACAATTAAATTTAAAAGTTTAACATTCACCAATTCCCTGAACATATTTTGTATGTTTACTTCAGTACTGTATAAGAGTAAAGAAAAAATATTGCATAATCATCATGATGTTCTCTAAATGTAAATCAACATTTGACATGCATTCACTCAAAGTCATTCCGTGTCTCTCAGATGCTAATGAAGATACTGCCTAACACAGTAGCGTTATGAAATATTCCATTGTTGTTATCTGAATGTACGTGTCTACTGTTCTACTGCATTGTCCTATGTGGTTTCCTCTGTGTTAAAAACGATAAATTATCTTGGTGTGATTTTCCGTCTGTAATCTGTTCCTGTCTCTAGGTGGTTGTATTTTGGAAAAATTCTGTTTCTTATTTGGTGCATTTTTTTTTTTTAAGTCACTAGATTTTCCTCCCTCCTCTTTGTTGATGAATTGTATGCATGCATATGATGTGCACTGTAGGTGAGGTTATAAATGATATTTCTGTGTGTCTTCTGTGTTTTCCGAGCACTCCACCTGTAGGCCTCACTGCATGCCCGTTATAGACAGATTTTAGACTGTAACATTCCTGCCAAATGGAATCACCACACACAGATAATAAAGTGATTTCATATAATTGTTTTATAGTTGTGTGTTCCTGCTTTCGGGTGGGCTGCAAAATCTCCTTTGTTGAGGTTGAAGGAAAACAAAAAGAGGAAATTTAGCATGTGAAGAACAAACAAGACATCTTACAAATAAGATTCTTACAGCTTATAAAGTATGCTCTTCCAAAAGTGTGCTCTTTTGTCTTTTCCAGTCAAAATATCTAAAATCTTTGAAACAAGATTTAGTTCAGAAGCAACAATTGTAAAAAATATTAAGATTTGTTTTCATAGTATGTATCTTTAATACAAGTGTATTGTGAATTACTGTACTAAACAAGTGAAAAACATCAACCAGTGCAGTAGGACAAAATACACTTAGTCAAAAGATACATTCTTTGAGAATGAGTCTTAATATCTTATGCAGTGATTCAAGGGTTATCATAAGAAGTTTTACTGCAAAACAATTCAAAAACATCTAGTTTTTTATTGCAGTGTGACCCTGTGTTTTATATAGCAAATGCTATATGTCGATCCAAAAATGTATCATTTCTGCATTAATTTCTCATTTTACATTCTTTTGATGCTGTTTTACATTTACACATTTTTGAAAAAAATCTGAAATCAGTTCAATAAACATTAAAGGGCTGTGAACAGAATAATCTGTCTCATTCAAATGATGATTAGATCCTCTTTTCCAAAAGATGAAACTGGTAAATCTCACTGCTAAATAAATAATAATGATAAAATAACAAAATAACATTAGTGATGCTAAAGGATTTCAAAACAAAAGTTATTTGCCCAAACAACAGTGGCCATGACGCATCCATTAGTATTCTGGAACATCAGAGCCATCATGCAAAAAATGACAGTGACAGATGACTTCAATATGACTTCTGGATTGTGCAAAAAGATACTTTTGGATTAATCAGATAATATTAATGAATGTAATTTCAACATTGACATAACATTATTAGTCATCACATCCACATGCCTATTTACTTATAGAATGAATCCTAAAATCATCATCTTTGTACAACAGCTTATAGCAGCACCAACATCTATATTTTCTATCCTCATCAATAAAAGTTCAAAAGTATAAAAAACATCACTGTATGTGCTCAGGAAATCAAAGTAAATCAAGAAAAAAGTGGGCAGTCTGATGAAGAGCTGGCTGGATCAAAATGTTGCCATTGTGAAAATGTCTTAATAAATTAAGGGTAACATTATTTGCAGTTGTAGTGTGCCAACTTTCTTGGTTTATTTTGTCCTTACCTACAGTCATGAAGATAGCTATGGCGCAGGTAACCATAGTGATTATGGCAAGTAAACATTCAAGATGACGATGATTCTATGAGAACAGGATGTCACAACTGACACAATGATTTTTAACGAATGAGTCCAATAGAGATGTGGGCTCATCTGTCATATCTTAATTAACTGACCTTTTTGAACTCCAGAGTGCATTGAACAAGTATCACAAGGTTTTTAAAGGGGGCCAGATTCGATGTTGTGGACACACCTGGGGGCCGGATACTTCTCTATTATATATAGTATATACAGTGGGTATGGAAAGTATTCGGACCCCCTTAAAGTTTTCACTCTTTGTTATATTGCAGCCATTTGCTAAAATCATTTAAGTTCATTTTTTTTTCCCTCATTAATGTACACACAGCACCCCATATTGACAGAAAAACACAGAATTGTTGACATTTTTGCAGATTTATTAAAAAAGAAAAACTGAAATATCACATGGTCCTAAGTATTCAGACCCTTTGCTCAGTATTTAGTAGAAGCACCCTTTTGATCTAATACAGCTACGAGTCTTTTTGGGAAAGATGCAACAAGTTTTTCACACCTGGATTTGGGGATCCTCTGCCATTCCTCCTTGCAGATCCTCTCCAGTTCTGTCAGGTTGGATGGTAAACGTTGGTGGACAGCCATTTTTAGGTCTCTCCAGAGATGCTCAATTGGGTTTAAGTCAGGGCTCTGGCTGGGCCATTCAAGAACAGTCACGGAGTTGTTGTGAAGCCAGTCCTTCGTTATTTTAGCTGTGTGCTTAGGGTCATTGTCTTGTTGGAAGGTAAACCTTCGGCCCAGTCTGAGGTCCTGAGCACTCTGGAGAAGGTTTTCGTCCAGGATATCCCTGTACTTGGCCGCATTCATCTTTCCCTCGATTGCAACCAGTCGTCCTGTCCCTGCAGCTGAAAAACACCCCCACAGCATGATGCTGCCACCACCATGCTTCACTGTTGGGACTGTATTGGACAGGTGATGAGCAGTGCCTGGTTTTCTCCACACATACCGCTTAGAATTAAGGCCAAAAAGTTCTATCTTGGTCTCATCAGACCAGAGAATCTTATTTCTCACCATCTTAGAGTCCTCCATGCAGGCTTTCATGTGTCTTGCACTGAGGAGAGGCTTCCGTCGGGCCACTCTGCCATAAAGCCCCGACTGGTGGAGGGCTGCAGTGATGGTTGACTTTCTACAACTTTCTCCCATCTCCCGACTGCAACTCTGGAGCTCAGCCACAGTGATCTTTGGGTTCTTCTTTACCTCTCTCACCAAGGCTCTTCTTCCCCGATAGCTCAGTTTGGCTGGACGGCCAGCTCTAGGAAGGGTTCTGGTCGTCCCAAATGTCTTCCATTTAAGGATTATGGAGGCCACTGTGCTCTTAGGAACCTTAAGTGCAGCAGAAATTTTTTTGTAACCTTGGCCAGATCTGTGCCTTGCCACAATTCTGTCTCTGAGCTCTTCAGGCAGTTCCTTTGACCTCATGATTCTCATTTGCTCTGACATGCACTGTGAGCTGTAAGGTCTTATAGACAGGTGTGTGGCTTTCCTAATCAAGTCCAATCAGTATAATCAAACACAGCTGGACTCAAATGAAGGTGTAGAACCATCTCAAGGATGATCAGAAGAAATGGACAGCACCTGAGTTAAATATATGAGTGTCACAGCAAAGGGTCTGAATACTTAGGACCATGTGATATTTCAGTTTTTCTTTTTTAATAAATCTGCAAAAATGTCAACAATTCTGTGTTTTTCTGTCAATATGGGTTGCTGTGTGTACATTAATGAGGAAAAAAAATGAACTTAAATGATTTTAGCAAATGGCTGCAATATAACAAAGAGTGAAAAATTTAAGGGGGTCTGAATACTTTCCGTACCCACTGTACACCGTTCAGGCATAACATTATCACCACCTTCCTAATATTGTGTTGGTCCCCCCTTTTGCTGCCAAAACAGCCCTGACCCGTCGAGGCATGGACTCCACTAGACACCTGAAGGTATGCTGTGGTATCTGGCACCAAGACGTTAGCATCAGATCCTTTAAGTCCTGTAAGTTGCGAGGTGGAGCCCTCATGGATCGGACTTGTTTGTTCAACACATCCCACAGATGCTCGATTGGATTGAGATCTGGGGAATTTGGAGGCCAAGTCAACACCTCAAACTCATTGTTGTGCTCCTCAAACCATTCCTGAACCATTTTTGCTTTGTGGCAGGGCGCATTATCCTGCTGAAAGAGGCCACAGCCACCATGAAATACTGTTTCCATTAAAGGGTGTACATGGTCTGCAACAATGCTTAGGTAGGTGGTACGTGTCAAAATTCACATCCACATGGATGGCAGGACCCAAGGTTTCCCAGCAGAACATTGCCCAAAGCATCACACTGCCTCTGCCGGCTTGCCTTCTAGTGCATCCTGGTGCCATGTGTTCCCCAGGTAAGCAACGCACACACCTGGCCATCCACGTGATGTAAAAGAAAACGTGATTTATCAGACCAGGCCACCATCTTCCATTGCTCCGTGGTCCAGTTCTGATGCTCACGTGCCCATGGACACCCTGACTAGTCTGCAGCTATGCAGCCCCATACGCAACAAACTGCGATGCACGGTGTATTCTGACTACTTTCTATCAGAACCAGCATTAACTTCTTGAGCAATTTGAGTTACAGTAGATCGTCTGTTGGATCGGACCACACGGGCCAGCCTTCGCTCCTCACGTGCATCAGTGAGCCTTGGCCGCCCATGACCCTGTCGCTGATTCACCACTGTTCCTTCCTTGGACCATTTTTGATAGATACTGACCACTGCAGACCGGGAACACCACACAAGAGCTGCAGTTTTGGAGATGCTCTGACCCAGTTGTCTAGCCATCACAATTTGGCCCTTGTCAAAACTCGCTCAAATCCTTACGCTTGCCCATTTTTCCTGCTTCTAACACATCAACTTTGAGGACAAAATGTTCACTTGCTGCCTAATATATCCCACCCACTAACAGGTGCTGTGATGAAGATAATCAGTGTTATTCACTTCACCTGTCTTTGGTCATAATGTTATGCCTGATCAGTGTATAATTACACCATACATGCAATATTAATAATATTACATGTTTTGTCTCTTAGAAATGCTCATTTGAACAACTTAAAGGGTAAAATTTAAATATTATTAATGAGTTAGAACTCTACACTTATTAAAATTAACCACTGGTCTTCCATAGTATCATATATTTAGATAATGATAACCACAGGCACAAAACTGCTAGCTTATAACAAAAATGTCTGTAATTATTTGGCCTCTATTTCATTACTCCTTTACTAAATTTAATGTCTACATTAATAATATAATAAAATTCAATGTGAATATCTCAAATTTCTGTCACAATGCCATGGTTACTGTTAGTGTTACTACAGTAAATCCAAGGTAAATGTTCATTATTTGTGGACTGAAAAGTAGCCTATTTTAACCGTATCTTTGTGGTTCAATGTTTCTCCTGCTTTCCGCATCGGTTTTGTTGAGAATATCAGTGCAGTTTCATCTGGCTTTAAACTAGTATATGCTGCATCCGAAAACTTAGGCATACTGACTTGTTGCTTCGCTGTCATATCAGGCAATGACATTACAGGCAGTGTTTGTGCACGAAGGCACCTCACAAAACAGACAAACTTTTGAGGCAGCGTAACGGTTTAATGATCTACAGTAAAATAAAGCAAGCTTTGGTAACGTGCCATGATGCCTTCCTATCTTGGAATGCAGCCTCCGAAGGCAGCATTTTGAAGTATTCGGACACAGCCTAAATCATCGAGAGATTTTGTGGTTTTTAACAGAGACCTTGAACACTTTTCACTGGATCTCACAGCTGTTAAGTGGTTGTGTGATCATGACCAGTCAGCAAGTAAATGCATTTGTTCTGAGCTCACGTGGTGTAATAAAGTTTTTTTCTACTGAAAGATTTTTGGATTTTATCAATTGAACAATTGGTATGTTGTTAAACAACAGCACAATCCATTAAACACATTGTATTTCTATCCATCACAGCCTTGTTTTCATTCCTGTCAAAAATTAAATATACCCCAAGATCTATGAGACCTTTTTAAAAAGTGCAAACAAAACGTCCTGTCCACAATGAAAAGTCACATTATTTATAGTCTTTTACCATTGATTGCTAGTTCAGAAAACATATTAGAAATGAATATAAGGTTTGGCACCCCCTCAGCCATTCAAGAGCTAAGTGATTCATCTTAATAAAAGAGTTCAGAATGACAGTTCTGAAAGAGCCAGAAGGCTAAGATGACAGAGAAGATATACAGTATACAGCTGCTTGTACACTCTTCGACATCTGGCATCTCTCACGACACAACTCTAGTAGTTTGAGTAGCCTGTAGTTCCATAATTAGGTCCAAGCTCGAGTGTAGAATTTAATCAGTCTCAAAACCTCTCCACTGCAAGCCAAATTGTATTACTTTTATATCACTCACAAAGATTGCGAAATTTTGAGATTTAATATAACATGATAAAACCTGAATGCTAGATATTAGCATGGGAAAGAAACTAGTTGTTTTGGTTCCCCAAATTTCCATTAAACCTGAAATGAAAGTAAACTGCTTCAGACAACTTGCGGCTCCTATGTTGCTCTTTAAACTGCACAAGGGGGAAATCAAGATCAACTAGAGCTCTAATTGCGTAGTATAGAGTATTCAATGCATATCCATTTACTACCATGCCTGTGCTTTTGTACCGATGCACGCACTCCACTTCCTGCTCTACAAAAACATGAGGCTGCTGGAGAAAAAAAATCAATTCCATTATCATTTACGCTCAAGGGTGGCCTTTTCATACTCAGCTGCTTTCTTCGTCTCAGAACAGCACTCTGCTGGTAGGAGAGCCAGACTTCAATTGGCGTCCTACGGCCATGAAAAGTTTATGTCAATTAAACGGTCTCTGGTGGGTCCAACAAAAGGCTAGTGAGGAGACCCTTGTCACATCTTACATAAGAAACATTTCTGAGGTAATCTCTTGAGGTGGCTCTCTCCACAACCTGAATTCAGCTTATCTTAAACAATAAGGGAAGTATGGGAAAGACTTCATGTTAGCAGGTAAAAAAGTTTATTATTTATTTATTTATTTTATTGAGCAAACACACATTAAATTGATCAGAAGTGACAGAAAAGAGTTAGACAGTTAATAAAAAATTATATTTCAAATAAATGATGCTCTTTTAAACTTTCTATTCAACCAACAATCCTGAGCAAAAATCATTCATGGTTTCCACAAATATAATAAGCAGCACAATGGTTTTCAACATGTTTTCAACAACATTTTCAATAATAATAAGAAATGTTTTAAGCACCAAATCAGCATATTAGAATGATTTCTTAAGGATCATGTGACAAGACTGGAGTAATGATGCTGAAAATTCAGCTTCGCCATCACAGGAATAAATTACATTTTAAAATACAGTCAAATTAAAAAACATTCTTTTAAATTGTAATAACACTTCACAATATTACTGTTACTAAAATAAATGCAGCCTTGGTGAGCATAAGGGACTTCTTTTAAAAATATATATTTTTACTAATCCCAAATGTTTCAACTGTAGTATGTAAGAGTTAAGGAATAATGAAAATGAAATTTCTGTCACCATTTAGGCTCATCCTCATGTTTTTTCAAGTCTGTATGATTTTTTTTTTTCCTACTGTAAAACATAAATTGTGAATATTTATGCTTTATATTTATGCCATTATGCTATATTTAATGAATGTGATGTAGGACCAAGTCTCAAAATGGCAAAATGTGTGATTAATAAATGAAAACCTTCCCTGAAAATCCTGACCAAGGACACAAAACCGGTCTGAGTGTTTTGTTTATGAATCTGAATGATCTGGATCTGAAAAACCTTTAGCAAACAGCTCACTGGATTTTGGGGCTTTAGATATCTTAAGATATCTGGACTGATATTTTTAAGAAGCTTGTACACTCAAATTACACCCCCAAAATTATCAAAATTGCATAGAAAATAGCAATCAATTATATTAATCAAAAAAAATTATCTTTTTGTGTTCCGCAGAAGAAAGTCATACAGATTTGGAACAACATGAGGGTTAATATAATGACAGAATTGTTTCGTAACACCAGAATTGATTGTGTCAAAATGCATTTAAAGGGATAGTTCACCTAAATATTCTGTCATCATTTACTCATGTTGTTCTAAACCTGTATGACTTTCTTCAGAATATATTCGGTGTTCCACAGAAGAAAGAGTTTTGGGAACCAAACATCATTGGACCCCACTGATTTCTACTGTAGGGAAATATTACAAAAGAAAGTCATACATTTTTGGAACTAAATGAGGGTAAGTAAGTCATAATAAAATTTTCATTTCTTGAGTGAACTATCCCTTTAAGGAGGACACAAATATAAACAAATGACTGTTGGGTGGCTTGATTATGAACTGGATCATAAGGCTACTGCCAGGGGCCTCTAAGGCCTCTAATGTATTAAACACAAGCTAACAGTGTAGTGCAAGCTGACCACTAGGGCCGGCTGTCAGACCAGACATTTTCAGCTTTTATCATTTGTGTTGAGAATTTATTGTTCCTGTCATACTGGACAAAGTAAAAGTATAAAGGCCCCATTCCATCACTTTGTGTACACATTTCTGAAGCCCTAAATCACATGTTGTACCTACTTTCAAAAGTCATCCAGAGTTCAATTATTCAAATACAAGTCACAAACCATTATGACTGTATGTTGTTAGCACTTTTAATACTAGTATGGATGTCTCCATGAATCTCAACATTTGAGAAATTTAGCATTGACAATAAATTATCTTAACTAAGTAAACTATATATTCTAATTCATGCAAATAATGATGACTACCAAGAATTTTCTAAATTCTGCTTATGAACATATCACTCCAAGAATATAAGCATTCAATCACCTATCCAGACTATCTCCCATAAATTTGCATGTCTGTTAGTCAAGACATATCTATTTGCATTCAATAGATTCTGAGATTAGATGTGTAAATGAGGCTGAAGAGGGAAGATTGGGGGGAGTGTTGTATCATCAAATCTCTATCAGAGCGGCATCACATTGAGAGATGGAGTTTTTGGCCCTGGAATTGAGATTCATCTGAAATATGATAGATATTTTTTATGGCCTGGGGACACCATGATTGACAGCTCCATTGACACGCAAATGGTAAAAAGGAGCATGTGATATGGGATGGAAGAGCAATGGTTGAAGTTAATGAAGGCAGCTCTTCTGGGACCTGCAGCTTTTAGGAACAGGTGAGAAAATGGCCACACATTCACAGAGACACACATACATATGCATGCCCCGCCTCCTAATGACAGGCACTGACACATATCAGTAGAATTATGGGCCATTTCATTTCAAAGGTTACCCCTGGAGGACTTCTCCATTTCAGTATGTTATAAAGAGCAAGACTGAAGGCTATGGAGATTAGAAAATCACCACTGGAGAGACCCTGTGACCTCAATTAGTTAGTCTGTGTCCTTAACCATTTTACAGATACTGAGGAGCAGGGACAAAGCACTCTCATTTGGAAACCTAAATGCCAGAAGATTCCAAGTTGATGCGACAAAACAGCACAAAATGTATCAAGACACATATAAGCAGTAAACAGCATGAGATAAAGTTGGTTACCTTCAGCTAAACTGACACTGCACTGCATGGTTTATGGGCATCAGAGAAATAATAGCTATGTTCCAATGCCTAGTGAGCCAACTACCTAGACAGTATTTTAAGGCATTGTAGGCATGGTACTGCCTCAAAGTTTGTTCCAATAGGGCATATTATAAAGCAGCTTTGCATGCATACTATGTGGAGAAAGCGATCCCAAAGTGGCATGTGTTCAAGACACTTACAACCCTTTAGAGAAGGGCTAGTCTTGCGTAGTCAGACCTTCAGACTGACGGCAGAAGGTCTGGACTCTATCGCAGCTTTCATTGGCCAAGGACCGCCCAAGAGGACGTTTGACTGACATGTAACGCAACCAATCACAGTTTGTTTTATTCTGCGTTATGTTTAGGGGCGTGAAAATGTAAAGTCCATGTCCCTGCAATAACAGACCGGCGTGCATCTATAAATTATTCATTCAAGAATGTCATGAACTTCACATACTTTTGAAAATCCAGCGTTTAGTTGATGCTGGTAAGCTCTTGTAAACACGACCGCGTTCTTCTTCCACGAGGGGGTTTAGCGTCACGGCATTTGTTTCCAAGCGGACTGTTAAAGAACACGACACACGCATCTCCCAGACATCCTGCATAATTCAACCAACCAGATGACGACTTCGAAACTCCAGCAGTGTTTCGTGTGCCATATGCATCAGACGTTCAGCCAACGGTCCGTGGGCATGACGTCTGAGGCTGAGACTAGAGAAGGGCTAACAAAAATTGGGTCATTGAAGATGCAAAACTCATTAAATATTGTCAATAAATAAAATAAAAGAATTAAATTAAAAAGGCAATAAACATTTGATTGCCTCAAATGTTTCAAAGGTGTACCTTAATTGTAATGCACTGCATGTCACTGCAATCCCAAAATGCACTGTGACTAGGTCAAGTCAGGGGTTCCCAATATATATATATATATATATATATATATATATTTGAGATTTTAAGTTAGTATTTCAATCATTTAAGGACACGTTTTTATTTTAAATAAATTTTTAGGGCTGCGTGAAACTGCGTGACTTGGCCTAAAATTTATATTGTGATTATTGTTTTCATATATTGCAGTTTGAGTGGTGATATGACAGATATGAAATGATATGAAGTATGAAAATGTCTCATATTGCTACTGCTGAGACATACAGACATAAAGAACAAAGACTGCTAATGGAAATAATAGTTACTCTTAAGGGTGTCACTTGGGATCATATTTACAGTACAAGAACCGTCTACTTGATTATTAATCAACTCACAAACCCCTGTTTGGGAAACCCTGGGTTAAGTGATAGAAATGATCTAACATGGTAAACGATTTGATAAAAAAAAAAAAAAAAAAAAAATATTATAAATACATGTTCTGAAAAAGTATCATTAAAATCGTTCAAATCAATTCAAGTGAACAACTTTATGTGATACATATTGCTATGCTCATTAGATTATAGTGTTGTCAGCTTAGCAGCATGTTAACATGAAACTCCTTTTCAGAATCTCCTTTGCAGAGCTGTTGCTGCATATGTAGAACATTCACATCATGTTTCATTTAAGTTAGAATGGTACTTATCAACATGCAGTAACACACTGACTATATGCAGTCATGAAGTCTGTTACCCTCTTCATGAAATCCAATCACAAGTAGTCACAGGTGATTAATTAAAAGATTGCATGTTACTACCAATGCAAAAAGCAATCTCTTTCGCCTTACTGCTTGTGACCAGATCACCCGAGATGCATGTTAATGCCAGGTGTAAACAGGGCCATAGAACCACATTTATGTCACATAGCAGATCTTGGTGTACATAAACAGGGCTTACATCTGTGCACTTGAGTGCCTTGGTTTACGTAATGCCTTGTTTTCTGGTGTGTTTGCAGCCCCGAAATAACATTAAGATACAGAAGGAGCTTAGCTGTGCTTCATGCAGTTTAAAGTATCCAGACAGCAGATAGTACAGCCCCAGTGTGCACTGAAAAAATATTTACACAAGCACTGCTGCCATTGAATATTGCAGTACTAAATATCACAGACCACTTTTCCCAAGCAAATCCTCTTTCTTACTTCACGCACTGCATTTTTTGGATTAAGCTCTGCTGGGCTGCAAAATTGAACTGCCAACCACCTATAGAAATTTGATAACTGAGCCTATGCACTGAACCCAAATTTCTCTCTTTTTCCATAGCCCCAGAGAAGAGTGGTGTTACGTAAATCAGCTTTTCATGCTTATTAAAGCAAGCCATACATGAAGAAACAGAAGACAAATTCAAGAGTTGTTGGAGCATCACCACCATCCCAGAGGGGCCCTTTGATATCTTATTATCTTACTGATTGATGAAACATCTGGGCCACTTAAGTTCAACTCTCTATGTCCAACGAAGTCACATGTAGTCCACCAGGCTAGTCCATCAGAATACCAATTAATTATTGTGGAAGACCTAATTGGTTCAGATTGAATTTAAGATGTTCGGTGCACTCAATATGAGGAGTCTAGACGAGATTTATGCAAAGGAGAGAAGGTAAATGAATGAATGCCTTTGAAATGGTAATTCCCCAGTGTTTCAGATGTTGTTGGCTAGGCTGATGACTCCACAATGGCAAAGACTAATCTTGCATTCTTATTAGGAACCAAGCCTTTATCAGTGAGGTCTGTTTACCACAGAACAGCACAACATTATCAGTGCTACTTTAGCTTATACTTTGGAAAGATACAAGCTACTTTTAATTTAAAGAAGCTAAACAACACATGAGAAAAGCAGTTATGCAACAAGCTACTAACAGAATGTAACTATACACTGAAACTGAAAAATATAAATATATATATATATAAATTTACTATGTCAGAAAAGCCATATGGAGCTGGTTATGTGATGCAGGCTTTAAAATGTATTACTTTACAAATCATGCATTATGGTAAAGTGTTTTGAGGTCATACTCATAATAAAGTATTGTGCAAGGAACCACACAAAAATAAGTCTTTATTAATTAAAAAAATTGCCCCTGTAATCTTAATTTGTGAAAGGGAATAAAATGGAATAAAATGGGGTGAATGATATGTTGAATGAGGTTTTTGAATGAATCTTGATTAGGGTGACAACATTAATCTTGAAGAGATACATTAAATGGGTTATACAATGCCACTTTTACAAGATGTAAAATAAGTCTCTGATGTCCCCAGAGTGTGTATGTGAAGTTTTAGCTCAAAATACCCCACAGATCATTTATAGCAAGTTAAATTTGTCACTTTTTGAGGGTGAGCAAAAACGCTGTTTTTGTGTGTGTCCTTTTAAATGCAAATGAGCTGCTGCTCTGAAGAAGAGGGCGGAGTTTCACGAGCTTGTGTTAGCATTAGCAGCTACGATTACCTCACACAGACTCATTTAAAATGTCAGAAACTGTTCACCCTTTTATGTTCAAACCAGAATCAGACAATGATGGAGAGACTCAAGAAGAAGTGACAACATGTAGAATGCAGCAGGATGTTTCTGAATGGTTAGTTGATGAATTTATGTAGCTGATTAAAGTGTAGCTATCTAGTGTAGCTATCTTAAAGTCATTGATTAGCATATTCTGTCATGGTAATCTATAAATCACTTGTGTGGGAACTGTTGTAAGATCCTACAGAGCCAAATAATATATGTTGCATGAAGATAGAACAGGTATAGTTTAGTTTAAGTATGGTTATAACTTATGTTGTCATCTTGCTTTTATGAAATGCTATTGCATTTGTGTTGCGTACTGTATTGCAATAACATGGCCTCACCCTTTTGTTGCGTGTTCTCAGGGGCAGGGTTTATGTAAATGTATGGGTTAGTGATATCATTAAACCGGGAAAAAACTTGTAGTCCCTACCAGCCGTTTGTTGTAGTCCTTAAACAGAGAGCTCTTTAACCCTCTGGGGTCTGAGGATTTTTGGGGCCCTGGAGAAGTTTTGACATGCCCTGACATTTGTGCTTTTTTCAGTTGTTCATAAGCATATTAATGGAAAAAGTGTAATTAAACTGTATTCAGCACGAACTTGGCTACCATAATATGTGAGCAACATGTATGTACATGTTTGTATTTTTGAAGGAATAACGTTTATGCGTGGTTATTGAAAAAAAAAAAAAAAACTTAAGTCACTGAAATAAGGCCACAAAACTAATATTATATATGTGTTCACAAGACTTCTGGGTATTGGAGGTTGTAGACTAGAATTTTTGCTTCAAAATGATATAAAAATTATCCTGCCTACTCGTTCATATAAAACAATATATTGATTTAAATTTTGTAAGACACTTTTTGTCAATAAACACAGTATGCATGGAGGTGTGAATCTTCATGAATAATGCTGTGATTCACACCTGAGAAGACAAAGACCTGCATAATGACCTGCATAATGACCCGCATAATGAGCCCTTTCAGTCAGGTAGGCTATGTGAAAAAACCCTGATCATGCTGATAACAGTATTAACGTTAATATAATGTCCACTCTTGACAAAAAAACATGATTTCTGTGATCTCATGCATGCACGTTTTATTGCACATGTGAAGAAAATTTTGTATAGGCCTATTATAGTTTAAATTACAGTAGCCTACCAGTCAAAAGATTGGACGCATTACTATTATAATGTTTTTAAAAGAAGTCTCAAGTCTCTAACCAAATAATGGTTTTCTATTTTAATATACTTTAAAATATAATGTATTTCTGTGATGCAAAACATCTGAACATTCATGTTACCTCTATGGCATTTCATATAGGCTATTATATTTTTTATATTATATAGCCTAAATGTTAATGTGCAGTTGACAAACTATACATCATTAAAAAGATCTAAGACTCAAGCTTCACATTTTGACCTCTGTTTTACTCTTATAGTGACCATAATTTCTTAATAGCCTATGCGTCAGGAGTTATGAATATGAAAAACATCGTTACCTTTGACAAAACAACATCCATCAGGGCTTTTAGCTTAAAAGCATGCACATTTGGAGAAATATTGATGGATTCTCATCTGTTTATGTCAATTTTCTATACAGAGGAGTAATATTTATTCAATATTTATTGTCATCACTATGAGCGCTGGATACTGTGTTTTCAATTCATACTTGCAGCCGGAGGGCGCTCTGTGCACATTTAGTCCACAAATGACTCAGTGAAGAACAGGCATACTATGTGACATTCCAGGAACTAACAGAGGCTTCCAGAGATCGTTATTACCATGGCTATAACATGCAGATAGACACTTTTGAAGATAATAAATACACGATTGCGACGATGTATACATGTATTGCCTCAGAATTTGCGTCTGAATAGAGCGCTCGCTCTGTGGGCGTGGCCGCATTAGCAGATAATGAGCTGACTCATGGACGTCTGACATGTCTCTCTTTTCATTCAGATTACATAAACAGAGAATTTTTGTTTTTTTCGACTTACACAATTTAAAACCTGACATTTCAACGTTTCTTTATGTTACCGGATGTATGCTGAAGGGATGAGGCGAGTACGGAGATCCACAATACAAACGTTTTATTAACAATACCAGAGAACACGAACAACATACATGGTGTAGCAAACAATAGAACAGAACAGGAGTGCAGGGAAAGTGTCCAACTTAAAGGGAGTGCTGACGAGGAACAACAGGTGCAGGGAATCCGGGGAGATGGTGGGAAGACTGATGATGGGTGGGAAGACTGATGATGGGAGTGAAGACAGGTGCACGGAACAGGAGGATGCTGGGAACTGGAGTCCGGGAAGGCGTGGATGTAACACTTTAGACATAAGTCTCATTTTTTTGTGATTAGTATTCACTAAGTTACAGTTAATTTTCTGAGAACTAAGATTGGACTTCGTTCAGAGGGAGATGACAGATCACGCATCATGTTTGTTTTCTTTATTTTGCAAAAAAACAACATTTTGTTTTTACTCTGAGTGTACACAAATAAAAGAAGATATATCACAGATTAAAATGGTGTATAACTCTTAATTGTATGTGCAAAATTGACAGAGTATTTTGAGTCTCTTTCATACTGATAAGAAAAAAAGCAAGGTGGTATTGCTGGCACGACCAGCCAACCTCTGAGTGTTAAAAGAAAATATCTCCCTTTGCTTTGAACTTTGAGTGTCGTAACTTTGCAGATATATATACTCTAACAGCAACATTACACACTAATTAAAGTTAAAAAAGTGAAATCATAATCAATCACCCCTTTAACACTAAATACGAAAAAAATATAATGTATGAGTGTTGAACATTAGCATTTAACTAAATATGTTATTATTTAAAAAATAAAATGCTGTGCAGGTAGACTTGAGTTCACAGAGACTTGAATTCAGTTAAGTTTCTTTTTAAAATATTAATATAAATCCAAATGAACAAATTCACTAAAACAAATCAAACTCCCCAATGCTATAGAGAGAGAGGATATTTTAGAGCAGTTTTTGATTATAACTTCATTAAAGCTGTGTGCACATTGTCACATAAAATGTGACAAAATGGCAACGTCACAGAAACAAGCTAGCTATGTCACTAGAGCTGCTCTTAATAATTATTTTGATTAGATTAAAAGTGCTGGTAGACCCACTACAGATCACAGAATGCAGGGCCCACCAGAAGACAAGGACAAGAGAGGACATTAAATATTTGCATGAGTGAAAACATGTGCTCTGCAGTGAAATTAACCATTTCACAAAAACCAAAGAAACATCAAAAGACACTATTAATCCCGGGAGTGATTTTACTCAAATTAATTTGCACAGCTTGAAAGGAGCTATTTTCATATAGAAGGCCAGCAGGAAAAAAAAAATTACTTCAAACTCATATTTCATTCAGAATTTTAAAGAAAAAATCTTGGGAGCCACTTTGTTCATCCAAACTATAGTGCAGTGAAATAATGATGTCTTTATTATAATCTATTATGTCCATTATAATCTAGAACATGTTCACAAGGATTTGAAGGGTGTAATTTCTGTTCCACCAACCGTAATTGCAAAAGTATTGACTGCTGTCAAAATGGTTTCCTAGACATGCCTCCCATCTGCCAATGGAAAATCAAACATATTCCTGCTGTAAACTCATGCCATTGGTTGAGCCATTTTTGCTGTGTCAGGCTGGTTTTAAATGTGCTTACATTTTTTGATGGATTCAGCCTTCAGCATTCTTGTCTCTGCACATTAAACTGGAAAAACGTGTTTTAAGAACATCAATGTTTAACCTAATAAAACTCTATAAGTGCAGGAAATAGATTCCACTGTGGACTACATATGGATATACAGTTTCCAGTCTCCACAACATTAAAATATTTCCATTAAGACCCGCCATTGCAAAATGTATTGGGCATCTGGATGTTGCCATGGCTCTTGACCAGTAAAGGAGGTGAGTGGAGCCACACTGGCAGCTCATGGTCACAGCTTTTGGCATCAGTTAGACATCATAAATCACTCTGCCCTCGCTGTTCGAGCAGACTCTTTACAAGGACAGATTACAGTTCCCAGAGGCACCAGCAGGCCTCAATGTTGCAGTTGTAAGGAATTCTATCTATCTATCTATCTATCTATCTATCTATCTACTCTGTTAGACAACACTGTTGCCAGTAATTTATTGTTGATTGTACAGTTATTTACTGTAATCTATAGTATGTTACTCTAAAGATACCATGCACTAAATTAAAACTCGTGTTACCTCATTTCATTTGCAAAAACCAACTGCCTAAAGTTGTCTGACTGCCATTTAAATTTATAAACTAATATTTATTATATGCTGGTACTGTGAGCATATAATTACTATGAATTTATTTCATTAGAGCCCACTAAAAACATTTTAAATAAAGAGATTTTCACTGTATCAGCAACTACACAGTCACCATCTGTTAAATAAGACAACATCAGCATATCAATGTTTCTTGATCTTCTCCTGAACTTAAGCACAGGCTCTACTCTTCAGCACAATGGTGACCCACAAAACTCAATTTTACAGTAAAATACTGGCAACAATGTTGCCAGTATATAACTGTTTTTTTTAACTTACAGTTTGTTACTGTTAAAATACATTTTGTGGGTGTGTCTTTTTATCTTAGACCTTTAACCCTTTCAACCCCACAGGAACATTTTCTATTGTTCACACTACAGAGTAAAAGTAACATTGACGCTGTGTTGCAGTGAGATAATTAAGTTAATATGTAAGTGATGATTGAGCATTAATGATGAACACCTGCTGTTAACAAGCAGAATCACTAAAAAGAGGAACAAGAACGGGAAAAAATATGAGCAGAAACACGAGAATTACAACTGTCTCCCAGCCATTACATATTATTACACTTATTACTAACCAGATTAACTTTATTTCTACAGAAGATCTTATTGAGAATTAACAGAAGTTTAGATGTTGATGTTTTATTGAAAATGTTTGGTTTGATGTCACCATTGAGGAGATCAGTGTTTGCTTTAGTTGAGCCCTTGACCCTTGACTTTTAATATATCAGTTTTTGTTTTTTTCTCTGGCTGCTTAAACTATTTTTGCAAGCCACATTTGTTATGGCAGAAACAAATGTGGAGAAGACATGTGTGAGTGCTGATAGTTATGTGTTGATGAAGACATAACCATCACATAGTCTTATGATTCACTGAATTCATACTGTGTTTTATTCCTTGTTACATTATATTAACAGTCTAAAATTTTACATTATCACCACTGTGAAACTACAGCAAGAGTTCCAACAACAATCAGTTATAAAGAGTTTATTTTTAAACACCATGCACAAAAACAGCTACAGCATTATTTAGACACAGATATCAAAAATCAGCACATCAATCTCAATAATGGTGGCGATAAAAAAGGACCATTCTGCTGCATAATTTATTCTGCAGTGCATGCTGGGAGTTTTGTACTATGCTGGCACCCAGCATGCATTGCGAAATTAAACTTTTGAATGTCATCATTGTTGAGATTCATATTCTGATTGTTGATGTCTCTGCTGTCCAAGGTAAGCAGGGGCTCAAAATATTTTATGCACAATATGACTTCAATATTCTTATAAATAACTGATTACTGAAATATTGCTGGTTCTTATGCTGTTGAATCACAGACACAGTATAATCAATAAACATAAAATACCCATTAAATCAAAGACTAGACACAGACAGAGATCAGTGAATTAGACAAGCCCAAGATGATTACAACATCACAACAGCTGAAAAACCTGATTAAGTTCATGTTGGCTTTTTTCCTGCCATAACAAATGTGTTTTATATACACTCAGTTACAGCAGCCAGAGAAAGCTAATGTAAAAGAGTCAAGAGCCCAACTAAAGCAGACACTGGTCACCACGATGGTGACTGCAAACTTCAATAAATTTTTATTTTCAATAAAACATCAACATCCATGTTTTTTTTTTACAGCAAGGTTTAACAGTGTATCTATCTATCTATCTATCTACAGGTGCATCTCAATAAGTTAGAATATCATGAAAAAAGTTTTTTTTTTTTTCTTTCTGTAATTTAATTCAAAAAGTAAAACTTAAATATATTCTAGATTTATTAGACTTAAAGTAAAATATTTCCAGACTTTTTTGTTTTCATTTTGATGATTACAGCTTGCTGCTCATCAAAATAAAAAAATCAGTATCTCAAATTATTAGAATATTTAATTTCAAGTTCTATTAAATTACCATTCTCAGGGTATAAATACTGGGTTTAGGTCAGTAATACCAACAGCAGTCATGGGGAAGTCTGCTGACTTGACAGTTGTCCAGAAGACGATCATCAAGACCCTCTACAATGAGGGTAACCCACAGAGGGTCATTGCTGAAAGAGCTGGCTGTTCGCAGAGTGCTATGCCAAAGCATATTCATGGAAAGTTGACTGGAAGGAAAAAGTGTGGTAGGAAAAGGTGTACAAGTGAAAGGAATGACCGCAGGCTTCTGAAGATTGTCAGGCGAAGCCGATTTAAGAGCTTCAAAAGGAGTGGACTGAAGCTGGAGTCAGTGCATCAAGAGCCACCGCACACAGACGTCTTCAGGAAATGGGCTACAACTGTCACATTCCACATACCAAGCCACTTCTGAACCACAGAAAACATCAGAAGCGTCTTACCTGGGCTAAGGAGAAAAAGAACTGGACTGTTGCTCAGTGGTCCAAAGTACTCTTTTCAGATGAAAGTAAATTTTGCATTTCATTTGGAAATCAAGGTCCCAGAGTCTGGAGGAAGAGTGGAGAGGCACAGAAACCATGTTGCTTGAAGTCCAGTGTGTAGTTTCCACAGTCAGTGATGATTTGGGCTGCTATGTCATCTGCTGATGTTGGTCCACTGTGTTTTCTGAAGTCCACAGTCAACGCAGCCATCTACCAGGAAATTTTAGAGCACTTCATGCTTCCTTCTGCGGACAAGCTTTATGGAGATGCTGATTTCATTTTCCAGTAGGACTTGGCACCTGCCCACACTGCCAAAGGTACCAAAAGCTAGTTCAATGACCATGGTGTTACTGTGCTTGATTGGCTAGCGAACTCACCATACCTGAACCCCATAGAGAATCTATGGGGTGTTGTCAAGAAGAAGATGAGAGACACCAGACCCAACAATGCAGATGACCTAAAGGCTGCTATCAAAGCAACCTGGGCTTCCATTACACCTGAGCAGTGCCACAGGCTGATTGCCTCCATCCCACGCCGCAGTAATTCATGGAAAAGGAGGCCCAACCAAGTATTGAGTGCATAGAAATGAACATACTTTTTAGAAACCTGACATTTCTGTTTAAAATATCCTTTTTTTTATTGATCTTATGAAGTATTCTAATTTATTGAGATAGTGAATTGGTGGGTTTTTGTTAAATGTGAGCCAAAATCATCACAATTAAAAGAACCAAAGACTTAAAGTACTTCAGTCCGTGTGCCCTGAATTTATTTAATACACAAGTTCCACAATTTGAGTTGAATTACTGAAATAAATGAACTTTTCCACGACATTCTAATTTATTGAGATGCACCTGTATGTCTAGAATCATCTTTTTTATAGGAACTGAAAAAAAAAATTGAAGCACTCTTAAAAGAGTCGAGCATATTATTGTTAACAAAGGAAAGCTTCAACATTATCCACAATGTTTCTTTTATACAGTGTCGGTTCTCATGTAGCGTGCGAATACTGAATTGTTCTCTTTCGAGTCTTCATGTGCTTGAACGGACAAATACACACAGAATTATGTCAAAATATCCTTGTAAACACAGTCGGTTTTGTCTTAAGTGAACGTAAACAGTTGAGAAATAAAACGCATGTATAACAGTATATTGGATCAGTGCGTTCAATCTTACAATTCGAATTTCACATAAAAAAAACAAATGTTCTTTTAACCTCTAAAAGCAAATTAATGTTCCTTAGGACATGCCACCTTCAAAGGCCCGATATTTATTCTTGTTTTCGCTCGGGCCGGGTCGCATTCCCTTTTTTGCTATAGCCACTCCGCAGTCCGAAATTGCTTTTTACTACTGGTGATTCCCTAGTTGTCAATGATGATTGTAGTTTTGAACTTTCTGTCATTTGGACTTTCTGATTGTCGTTCTGAACTTTCTTTGAACTTTCTTTTTCTTACAAGCCGCCATCAAAATGACAAGTTTAATTATTCCAGCTGCTGTAAAGAGAGGGTATGATCCGCCACCTGCAACATCCACACGTATAGCCTACTAGCCGAGACTCCTTCTTTATGTTAACAGACGTGACGTAACGACGCAAAGACGAACAGTGGCAAACTTGTATTTCCAATGGAAAATAACCCGAACCACTCAAATTAGAAAACATTAATACAAGCTTACCATTGTGAATCGGGCTAAGGCAAGGAACACTGATTGGATATGTACTTGCTCAATAATTGATTTTGGATGATTTTTAACCAAAAAAGTTATGGACAGCAGCTTTAATGTATCCTCTGCACAGTCCAGCCACATCTCTATAGCCTTTTTCTTTAATTTTTTTCTAATTTAAAATGAAATCTCTGTTGAACAGATGCGCATAATTCTATGCAGCTGACTCACTGGTAGACCTTTCTTAAGCAAGGGTGGTGAAGGCCTTGACAATGGCCGAAATGTCACACATTTTTTAATAAGTAAAGTTGGATTTCTTCAAGAGTGAGTGTTGCACCTTTTTCCAGTTTACAGTTTTTGATTTTTGGTTGCACCTCCTCTTCTGTAGATAGAACACCTCTTTTTAATATTCTTTGATATCTAAATGTTTGACTTTTTTTTTTTTTTTTTTTACCTTATTGGATAAGCAGAATTGGAATCTGAACCACTGAATTATTAGTCTTTTTGTTGTCACACCTGCAGCACTCTATTCTACTGTTTCACATGTTTCTGTTGTATGTTGAGTGATTTTATCCAGTTTACTTTAGACTCTGATTAAATAGCTAACTAGTTAAAATTATTCCCATTATTCAACACATACTCTTTAGTTCTACACTTCAATCCATCCATCCATCCATACATCATTAAAAAAAATGACCCAAAAATATCAGAACAAGAAAAACACCAATAGGATCTAAGACATAAATTCAATATTAATACAACATGCATATCATTCACTGTCACGCAAATCAACAATAAAAATAACTCTGGTCTGAAATCCCTAACAAATGTGTTACGCAATTTGAGACGGATGAGTGAATAATGGATTTCCTTGTCTTGCTTTATTTTAGTCTCCAGCGTACACGTCTCATGTCACATGCAAAGAAAAGCTATATTGTGACTCACTGAAAACAAGCAGATGTGATAAGCACTTTGGCACCCATTTTGCTTTGCCGAGCACCACGGTTTGAGTTCACTTTGAACCCGTGCACAAAAAAAAAAAAAACATGTCATACCTCAATAGCAGCAGACCAGGCTTGTTTTTCATTTATTTATTTATTTATTTTCCTAACGTCTCCTGGCAATGCAGTGAACAAATAACATTTTGTACGAAAAGAGCTGCAGACAAAGGGAACCCTGCTGGTGTTTGCCTCTTTATCTCCCTCGTTTAATTGGATTTCTTTGAAAGTTCAGATGAACCTCATGGGGCTCTCCTCTCGTTTTGCACCTTCACACTCGTTTTCTACCTGCCTCTCACTGAAGCTGATTAAATCGCAGAGCCTTGCTTTAGGGGCCAATTCATGTGTATCATGTCAGAGATTGCTTTGATTGATTGTTATTTCCACAAACACAGAACTAGGGCCTTTAACAGAGATTCTATAGTTTACATAATGCATTTAAATCATTACAATAAATTTCCATCTTGTTCAAAACATAAGTAAATATTATTTGAGAAAGAAGTATTTTTCTCTTTCTCATGATGTTGAAAGGCTCAGCTGAATATTTGTAATATAAATATTTGCACACGGCTCAAGGCACAAAGAATAAACATATATAGAACATTCAGTACTGGAAACTTCATATAAATTTAAACTAATTCAAACAGTCTAAATTAAAGCTAAAGTATATTATGTTGTCTTCATATGCACCTCTAAAAACCTAAAAGTGACACAGTACAATACGTTTGTAAGACAAAGTTCTCATGGCTTTTAAATATTCAACATCTGTAATTATCTTGATCATAATTAAGTGTTACACACTCATTTTTAATTTAATTCTGTTGGGAATGTGATTCATCATCTTTTTATCATTTTTCTCTGTCTCCCTCCCTTTTTTTTTTTTTTTTTGTAACAACTGCATAACTCCGAAGCTATTAATCTTGGTTGATTAGACACAAGTGTCTCTCAGAGCCATCTGTACAAAACAAGCAAGCTCCTGAGAAAAGTTATTTGCTACTTCTTTCACAATGATCAAAGTCAGTGGTGAAATTGAGATATGGGAGGTAGAAATGAATAAGCGGCAAGCCAATGCTAAAAATAATTATCTTAAAACTGGTCACACATATCAACAGTATAGTTGATGTTGTATGTTAATGATATTTTTTCATAATGCGTTTCTACACAGTACTTTGTGATTATAGTAAAAGAGCAAAGCAAATGAAAAAAAATACATTTTAAAGAAAAAGAAAAAACATTAATCAGGAGTCTTCAACAGGGGATCCACAGCAGTACTGCAGGGGGTCTGCCAAATATGGTAAACTCGAAACTAATTCTTGTGAAAAAAAATGTAAAGTACAATAAATGTAAAGTACAAGTGTCTCTGTATATAAATAGCAATTACTATAATAGCTTGTCATATACAGTATATATACTGTGCAAAAGTCTAAGGCACATTAGTATTTTCACCCCGAAAAAATGGATTTAAGACAGTTATTTATATATTTTGCTGTAGTGTGTTAGTAGGAAATATCTTACATTTCCAAATCCAGGGAATAATCCAGGGAGATTTTTGTATGCACAATGAGTCTGACAACAGCTATAAAAATATGAAAATACTAATGTGCCTAAGACTTTTGCACAGTATTGTACTGAAAGAAAGTAATACTTACCAATGATGCATTAAATTGATCAAAAATGACTAAAGACCCTTTACACTATTTTATATTATTACAAAAATGTAATTTTCAGGATTCATGAAAGAATCTTGAAAAAAATGTATCATAGTTTTTTGCAAAAATATTAAGCAGCATGACTGTTTTCAACATTTATAATAAGAAGAAATGTTTCTTGAGCAGCAAATCAGCATAAGAATAATTTCCGAAGCATCATGTGACACTGAAGGCTGGAGTAATGGTGCTGAAAATTCAGCTTTGCCATCAAAAGTACTGATTTCACTTTAAAATATAATAATAATAATAATAATAATAATAATATTATTATAAAATAGAAAACAGTTATTTTTGAGTTTCTTTTTTTTTATATGAAGCCTTGGTGAGTACAAGAGACTTCTTTCAAAAACATTTAGTACAAAGGAAAACATTTAAAAATCTTACTGACCCCATAGTTTTATTGATAGTGTATGTAAACTAGGGCTGCACGATTTATCGCACGATCTGAAAAAATAACATTGAACTTAAACGCAATTATCGCCTAAACGCGATTCTTAGTGCGATTATGAAATCGCAAAGTCTGCGATTGTTTTTTTATGCACAGCTTGTCAGTGAAGTATGGTTCCAAATGCTAATCCATCTGAAAGCACTGCGAGTTTGAGTCACTTATAATGTACATTTGAAAAAAAGCAACAAACATCTTTCCAGTCATGAGCATTTATTAATATCTTGTCCAACAAAAGACATTTAATGACGGCTGTTGTCAGACTCATTGTGCATACAAAAATCTCACTGGATTGTTAAAATTAATGGCAAAAGGAATGCTTAGAAATGTAAACTGATATTTCCTACTGACACACTGCAGCAAAAGATATAAATAACTGGCTTAAAACAATTTTTTTGAGGTGAAAATGCTAACGTGCCTAAGACTTTTGCATAGTACTGTATATATATATATATATATATATATATATATATATATATATATAAGTGCTCAGCGTAAATGAGTACACCCCCTTTGAAAATTAACATTTTAAACAATATCTCAATGAACACAAAAACAATTTCCAAAATGTTGACAAGACTAAGTTTAATATAACATCTGTTTAACTTATAACATGAAAGTAAGGTTAATAATATAAATTAGATTACACATTTTTCAGTTTTACTCAAATTAGGGTGATGCAAAAATTAGTACACACCACAACAAAAACTACTACATCTAGTACTTTGTATGGCCTCCATGATTTTTAATGAAAGCACCAAGTCTTCTAGGCATGGAATGAACAAGTTGGTGACATTTTGCAACATCTATCTTTTTCCATTCTTTAAGAATGACCTCTTTTAGAAACTGGATGCTGGATGGAGAGTGATGCTCAACTTGTCTCTTCAGAATTCCCCATAGGTGTTCAGTTGGGTTCAGATCAGGAGCCACTGAATCACTTTCACCTTGTTCTTCTTCAGAAATCCAACAGTGGCCTTAGGTGTGTGTTTAGGATCATTGTCATGTTGGAAAAGTGGACGACGACCAAGGGCACGGAGTGATGGTATCATCTTCTCTTTCAGTATAGAGCAGTACATCTGTGAATTCATGATGCCATCAATGAAATGCAGCTCCCCGACACCAGCAGCACTAATGCACTCTTTGTCAGCATGGGCCCTGGCAAACTCTAGATGGGCTTTTTTGTGCCTGGGCTTTAGGAAAGACTTCTTTCGTGGACAGCACCCATGCATTCCATTCCTCTGCAGTGTACGCCGTATTGTGTCACAGGAAATAGTCACCCCAGTTTGGCTTTCTACTTCTTTAGATAACTGCAGTAAACTTGCATGCTGGTTTTCTTCAACCCTTCTCTTTAGAAGACGCTCCTGTTGAGGTGTTAACTTCCGTGGATGACCTGGACATCTCTGTGAGATGGTTGCAGTTCCATCTTTTTTAAATTTTTGTACCACTTTTCTACAGTATTCTGAAACAGTATAAGTAAAGCTTTGCTGATCTTCTTGTAGCCTTTACCTTTCTGGTGTAAATAAATTATTTTCTCAGGTCTTGTGACATTTCTCTTCCATGTGGTGCCATTGCTGACAGCATGAAATGGGAAGGGGTTTTAACACCCCTTTATAGTCAACTGTATGCTGGACACCTGTGTAATGAATAATTAGACTCACCTGTGGTTGAATTCTTGTTAAATTAGACATTTGTAGTCTAAAATTTAGCTTTGCTCCAGAGACTTTCAGTGGGGTGTACTCATTTTTGCATCACCCTAATTTGAGTAAAGCTGAAAATTTTGTACTCTAAGTTATATTATTAACCTTACTTTCATGTTATAAGTTAAACAGATGTTATATAAAACATAGTCTTATCAACATTTGGAAATTGTTTTTGTGTTCATTGAGATATTGTTTAAAATGTTACTTTTCAAAGGGGGTGTACTCATTTACGCTGAGGACTGTATATATATATATATATATATATATATATAGTTGTGCTCATAATTATTCATACCCTTGGTAAATATGACCAAAGAAGGCTATGAAAATGAATCTGCATCGTTAATCCTTTTGATCTTTTATTTTAAAAATCTACAAAAATCCAACCTTTCATTGGAGAATAAGAATTTTAAATGGGGGGAAAATCTCATTATGAAAGAAATGTTTTTCTCTAATACACATTGCTCACAATTAATCATATCCTTTTATTCAATACTTTTTGCAATGTCCTTTTTCCAAGATAACAGCTCTGAGTCTTCTCTTATAATGCCTGATGAGTTTGGAGAACACCTGACAAGAGATCAGAGACCATTCCTTCATGCAGAGTCTCTCCAAATCCTTCAGATTCCCAGCTCCATGTTGGTGCTTCTTCTCTTCAGTTCACTCCACTCATTTTCTTTAGGGTTCAGGTCAGGGGACTGGGATGGCCATGGCAGAAGCTTCATTTTGTGCTCAGTGACACATTTTTATGTTTGTTTTCGATCATTGTCCTGTTGGAAGATCCAACCACGGCCCATTATATGATTTCTAGCAGGGACAGTCAGGTTTTGATTTTTTATCTGTTGGTATTTGATGGAATCCATGATGCCATGTATCTGAACAAGATGTCCAGGACCTCCAGCAGAAAAATAGGCCCACAACTTTAAAGATACAGCAGTATATTTCATTGTACACATGGGGTACTTTTTACCCCTGTGTGCACCAAACCCATCTTGAGTGTTTGCTGTTAAAAAGCTCATTTTTTTGTTTCATCTCAGTGAGAGGAGCTCCATTCAATGAACAGGTTCCACTTCAACGCATAGAGGTTCCTCGTAGAAGGAGCTCTAGTGGAAGCGATAGTGTCTACGACCGCTTGCGGTAGATCACTCAGAACCTCCGCGTCCCGTCCAGGGACCACACATGGAGTTTCCACAGGTCGGGACGCTGGTGCCAGAGGGTGCCCTGTCTCTGACTCAGGAGGTCCTTCCTCAGAGGAATGGGCCAGGGAGCATGCATGACTGGACACTTGTTCGAGGGGAACTCCAGCCAGCAGGAAGGAAGGGTCCGACCACTTGGTGAGAGTGCGACAGCAGTTCGGTGTCACGGGGACACGGAACGTACCACACTGCCACGCCCATCTCGGGACCCGGCCGTGGAGCCAGTGTTGAAGCGGCCTCATATGAAGCAATCCGCGCGGCGTGACTGCGGCTGCAGATGCCATATGCCTCAGGAGCCTCTGAAAGAGTTTCAGTGGGGCCGCTGTCCTGCGCTTGAGCGTACTCAGGCAGTTCAACACTGACTGGACGCGCTCCTCGGTGAGGCGCGCTGTCTGGGTGACCGAGTCCAGTTCCATACCGAGATAAGAGATCCTCTGCCCGCATCTTGAACGGCAGCCTGTGAAGGGACCGATTCAGGACACGCAGATCCAGGATTGGCTGCAGCCCACTGCCCTTCTTGGGTACAATGAAGTAGGGGCTGTAGAACCCCTGACTTCATATCGGCTGGAGGGACCGGCTCGATTGCATCCTTCGCCAGGAGGACAGCAATCTCCGCGCGGAGAACAGGTGCATTGTCCAGTGACACCTGAGTGTAGTGGACACCCCTGAACACTAGGGGACGCCGGGCGAACTGAATCGCATAGCCGAGTCTGATAGTGCGAATGAGCCAGCGGGACGGGCTGGGGAGCGCTATCCAGGCTTCCAGACACCGAGCCAGCGGGACCAAAGGCACCACAGACGTACCGGGGGTGGGGCAGCGAAGCAGAGTGCTGGGACCCGACTCGGACGGCATAGCGGCCCGAAGTGGGGTTAGACTCTGCGAGGTGACAGTGTGTATGGGAGACGGCTGGGAGGCAGCCTCGACCATCACACTGGGACCTGCTGGCGATGTGAGAGAACAGAAACCTTCCCCTCCAGGTCACCCGTCTCAGGATCGCGTCTTCCTCAACCTCTTGCCACCTGGCTTGGCCTGAGCGGGCTATGCGCCGCGTCCGCGAACGGCTCCCTGCTGTTTGGCAGGTGTAGGCTGCTGCTTCGCTGATTTAGCAGGGGCGGAGGACGACGCAGGCGGGCGCCCTTGGCGACGAGCAGGCTGAGGCTGTGCGGCTGGCGGCGGGGTGGAGGCAGCAGCAGACCGCCGGGGCAGGACATGTTTAATAGCCTCAGCCTGCTTCTGGGCGGCAGAGAACTGCTGGGCGAAGCTCTCTACCGCGTCGCCGAATAGGCCGACCTGAGATACGGGGGAGTCCAGGAACCGATACTTATCGGTTTCCCTCATATCAGCCAGGGTCAGCCATAGGTGGCGCTGCTGGACCACAAGCATGGCCATCGCTTGACCAACAGAACGTGCCGTTAGTCGCCTGGAGGGCGAGGTCAGTGATGGCACGCAGATCCCCAAGCAGCTGCTGGTCAAGACCTCCCTGGGGCATTTCCATCAACGCTTTTGCCTGATATACTTGCAAAAGCGCCATGGCATGCAGGGCGGAGGCAGTTTGTCCACAGGCTCTGTAAGGTTTCTCCATCAGTCCTGACGAGAATTTACAGGCCCGGGATGGGAGACGCGGTTCAACGCACCAGCCGGCGGCCGTTGGACACAGCTGCATCGCAACAGACCGATCGACCGGGGGAATCCGCGTGTATCCCCTAGCCTCTCCGCCATCCAGGGTGGTGAAGGCGGACGAGGGGCCAGGTCTAGCACGAACGCTATAGGGTGTCCGCCAAGACCTGGTCACCTCATCACGCACCTCCAGGAAGAAAGGCATCGGGGCGGGGCGCTGGGGACCTGCGCGGGCCGCCCTAAGGTACCAATCATCAAGCCGAGACGGGCTGGGACACGGTGGAGGATTCCAGATGAGCCCGACCTTCTCGGCAGCCCGGGAAAGCATAGCCGTCAACTCAGGATCGGCCTCGGGCAACGCTACTGTCCCGGAGGGAGGTAACGCAGCCGAGTCTTCATCTCCTGAGGACTCTTGCTCACCTTCCGATGTCGCGATCGACATACGGTCATCCGCGGGTGCGCCGAAGGAAACGGATGGCCGCTCCGTAGAGGGACGTAGGGGAAGCCCTGACCGTGATCCTCAGATCACCCTGCCTATACGCCGATGCACCGTCACCCCGGCCGAAGCCAGAGAAAACGGCGGAACGGGGCATAGGGGAAGGGGACCCCCGCTCCCTGAGAACCAAGGAACGAGTCTCAATCTCAATCTCAACGCCACAATAGTCATGTTCCCACAATGAGAACATGAGCTATCCACAAAAGCAGCTTCAGCGTGCTGAATGCCCAGGCACGTGATGCAGCGATTGTGACCGTCAGCGGGGACCAATGAGCGACCGCATCCAGTAACGCACAGACGAAATTACATCTTGAAAAAGACGCAGGGTTCGTCTGTGAAGCTCTTTTAGAAGGGAAATGCTCAGCTCACTTGTGCCGAAGCACACAGGGAGTGTCACGATGTGTTCGGGTACACCACTCCGAACACAACGGAGGAACCGGCCCAAATCACAACAGACAAAAGCTGGGAAGCTTGGGAAAATTTGCTGTAAAAACAGCAGTTGAGAGCTTATAGCTCAGGCTTCTCGGTAAGCTCGCGACCTCGCTGAAGTGCCTTGACACCAACACAAGACGCTGTCACCTCACAAAGGCTTGTAGTTTTACTCTCAGTCTGAAAGCTGGAACAAAAGTGGTTGGCTCCGAAGCGAAAGACAGAGTGGTATTGCATCTGCTCCCCTATTTATACCACCTGGCGGGGGTGGTGCACATAATGCAAATATCGCACGCCAACATACTTGTTTTAGTTCACTCAAAGCTGATAGGGCTCTCTAGCGATATCCCAATTCGTTGGTCACTACTGACGTATGGCGAACGTGACCTACTGAAAGGGAACATTTCTTTCATAATGAGATTTTCCATCCATTTAAAATTCTTATTCTCCAATGAAAGGTTGGATTTTTGTAGATTTTTAAAATAAAAGATCAAAAGGATTAATGATGCAGATTTATTTTCATAGCCTTCTTTGGTCATATTTACCAAGGGTATGAATAATTTTGAGCACAACTGTATATATATATAAAACACGGGATCCTTGCTCCATCTTTCTAGGCACTAAGAGGTCCTGAAAAGGGCTGAAGAGCCCTGGAATAAATTTAAAAATCCAAAAGTACATATATCTTCAAACGTGCTGATAAATGGTAGTTTGTCAATTTAAGAATCTCGCTCATCAACCTCGATTTTGTACACAGCTGATATGAGCTGCTTGCCAACAACACTCCAACACTCTAATTTTCCCACATCCCATCTGTCACTGACATTTCAACCTGGTTGTCACCTCAAGCCCACCATCGACAAAACTGAGCTTCCTCCCCCACTACTGCCACCAATCACTTCACCTCTGCTGAAGGACACAATGTCATTGTCTCCTGCTATATAAAAAAAACCTGAGAGATGTCCAAGATGACCTGTTGGCCTTCACAGAGAGCACTGTCTCATGCAGTCAGGTATATTTTTATTATTGATAAAGTCTGGTTCACACCGCAGCTTATTCTGGCCAATAATCTGTGACAAACTGTTGATTTTGCCTTTATGTGACTTTTGTAAAAATAAAATCAATCATGCTATAATATCAAACCAAAAAAAGCTGTTCTCCATGAAAACTTGCAATGCCACTCAAGTCTCCATGATTGGTTGTACAGAACTTTGAGAGAAGAATATCTTTTCATCTAAAAGTATTAAATTGCAATACAGTTTAATCAGGTGTTGTCTAGACTGAAATAGAAAATAGCACCTGTATATAACATATTCTCATCATATTGTCAGTAAACAGACTGAACAACTGGCTAAAACTGAGCCCTGAAAATGTCAAAGTGGTGACATTTCATCCAACAAGGATTCTGGGAATGCTGATAGCTTTTTTTAACATACAAGGGATTGCAGGGATTATAGAAGACACGAATGTCACTCAAGATGCAAAGCTTTGTTTAAAAGCATTTCCTCACATAGCTTTCACAGGAAGGTGATTGCACCATTGCAATTGTGACAGCTCTCCTGTTGCTCTGCCTTTAGAAGACTCTGTGGTGGTCCATCAGACTCAGAACATGGCAAGATTGGCTCTCTGGGGAGCAGGCTGAGAGACACGGGAAATCCTCAAACATTAAATGTGAAACGAGCTCACGGTGGCCTTGTGGTAACCAGCTCTCTGAGAATCACTTTAAGAGGCAGCTAAGGGAAGTGAGAAAACCATGGTCTATCTCTTTAGCTCAGAAAGCATGCCTCTCTTGCAACTTTTGTCTTCTTCACAACTTCATTTATTTCCTGGCATTCTTGCAAAAGCAACTAACAAGAACAATTGGATGAAATGCAACTATTTTAAGCATGAAAAAACAATATTTGCTCTATATTTGCTCTATGGAAGCTAAAACATCAAACCTTGTGCATGAGATGAAAATCAATAGTAATTTGCAATGCATGCAATCGGCACTGTATAATATTAGCAAAGCCTTAAAAGCATCTATTTTCAAGCAAAAACTTTCTGAAGAGAACAACTTCTCACATCATCACACAACTTAATGTTGTTCAACAGGGGATTTTCTAAGTTCTGCTGCTGTGGAAAGCAGACCTACTACGTTAATGTGTTGCTGTATCTCATTAATGTTGGAGCTTCATGCTCCGATGGGCTCCCATAATTCATTTTGTTCTCTATGCTGGAATACGACAGCTGCCAAGCTCTTGCAAATCACAGGGTGGAGGAAATCCCTGCGCTCTGCACTTTCAGTCAAAAAAAGATCAAGAAAGAGAGAAAAAGTGGTGAAAAAAGAGCGAGAGTGGGTAGATGGGGGCAGGGGACACATAACCCAGCCCTTTTCTCGTGAGCTCTAAAGCAAGGTGATGGAACTTAGGCAGAGAGTAGGAACAAACACTGCAAAGGTTATGAGAATAAATATATCTTTCTCTGACTTATGCCTTTGGTGACATACTAATGGTGTTCGAAACAAACTGTGGGAAGATGAGAAAACATTAGTCTACACTTTTGAAGAAAGCCAGAATGCAGTACATTATAGTGTCCCGTTTTTTTAAAAAGGATTTATATACATGAAATATCCACTTAAAATGGTGATTTTGGCCTATCAGAGGCCTGTAAGTTATTTACCAAAAACATTTAGCTGGTCCCACAATTTGTGCCACATTACCTCATGATTTTGTCCTCCATTATAAAAAAAATTGTGACAATCAGGAAGTTACAATTTATATATAAATCTCTTTTCTTTTTTCAATTTATATACAAACAGTGTTGGCTGCACTATGCAAACTACCTTGTTACTGAGTTATTGTAAGAAACATAGTGATCAAACAAACATTTTTCCAGTCTGGAAAATATTCAGTCAAATTAAAGGTTAAAAATATTGGTGCATTATGTTAAACGGTTAGTTCACCCAAAAAATGAACCACTGTAGTCACGATGACTCAAAATCAATTTTTGAGCAAGTACATAACCAGCCAGTGTTCAAAACTATCTCCTTACCTCGATTCACAACGGTAAACTTGTAATAAGTTTAATAAGTTATTGTAAAAATGTTTTATAATAAGAGTGGTACTGGTGGGTTTCCGTGGGAAATTCGAGCATGCAGTCCCAGATAGTAGTTGTTTCATGTGAGGATGCTGCTTGTAGCGGATCATTTACAGCCTTTTCTCACAGCAGCTGGAACAATTAAACTTATCATTTTGATGGCGGATTGTAATCCAGAAAGGTCCAAATGACAATCATCAGTGACAACTGGAGATTCACACGTAGTCAAAAGCAAAAGACGTCGGACTGCAGAGGGCTACAGAAATTGAAATCTACAGGTAACGCTAATACACACATAGTCACGTAATGCCGGTGTTGTTAACATTAACAATTTGAGAACAAAGTATAACAATAATAATAATTAGCACAGTTTGGCATGATCCGAGCTAAGCAATCGTTAGATTTAATCACCGTTGGCAGCACGATTTATTGTAGGCCTAATGCTTTTATCCTCAGTTGGTCAGAACAAAAGTGGCAGACATGTTACATACTTGTTCAGATGACATTTTCCGGTGAAAATTCTTACTTTGGTCATACTTCCAAGATGTAGAATCTGTGATTCCGAAGTACAGTATCCACACCGATGTGGTGACTGACA
Source organism: Ctenopharyngodon idella (assembly GCF_019924925.1). NCBI lineage: Eukaryota > Metazoa > Chordata > Actinopteri > Cypriniformes > Xenocyprididae > Ctenopharyngodon > Ctenopharyngodon idella. The sequence continues at coordinate 19,022,372 of NC_067233.1, read as the reverse complement.
GCAAACATTAGATTCATCCGCACTGAGGAGTCATGCCGATGCACAACGCACGTAACAATAATAATTCCGCATATAACTGCAATTGCAGGTTTCAAACAGAGATGGCAACAAAGAGGCAAAACTTACGGACTTTAACAGCTTTAACAATGTCTTTACTATTTTTCTGGACCTTGAATGACAGTAATTATGTTGCTTTCTATGGGGGATAAAAAATAAAAAAAAAACCTCTTGGATTTCATCAAAAATATCTTAATTTGTGTTCCAAAGATGAACGAAGGTCTTAAGGGTTTGGAACGACGTGTTTTGTTGTTGTTGTTGTTGTTTTTTGACTGTACTAATGGTGCGTTCAGGTCCCCCTGGGAAGTACTATGTCAGGTGTGCTCAAGGCACTTTCGTCAAAGCAGGATGTATACCTTCACTTAATTAACTACACAAAAATACAGCAAGGTTTTTAAACTCTACTTCCAAAAAAAAATGAAGAATAAAGAATGTGCATCAGGTGTGTTTTGCTTTTCAATGTTTTTAATTTATGAAGCCACTGTAAACTTTTGTGCAGAGAATTAGCTTATTTTGTTGTAAATAAAAAAGCCTGACAATGTCACTGCTAAATACCTATAAATATTGTGGTATTCTGCCACGTTTCTCACTGACACGCCCCCAACTCGTAAACATTGGAGCTTAAAGAAAATCCCAAGCTTCCCACTCATATTTTACTACTTTGTGGTGGCGTTCATGTGCGTTCAGCTCATAAATACGATCTTTTCAGCGTGACTTGGACGCACCATAAAGCAAAAATATACCATTATATGTTTGCAGAAATTTAAGAAACATGATAAGTTCACATATTCGTAAAACAATGCTACAGCCAGTTATTCTACTTTGAAATGTGCATTCCATATTGGAATGTCTGTTTTTGTTTTGCTTTGTCTGATCCCCCCCTTTGCCAGTTTACCTAATAATATTTCGGCACCCCGGGTTGCCAGTTGGTGGAAAACACTGCGTATTGTGGCCATGGAAGCCAGCAAACAAACTAGGTCAGTGATTCACAGATTCTACCTGACCTAAAAAGCCTTGGCATCAGTCTAAAAATCTCTATATCCAGATATTAAAACTAACTGTCAATATTACATACTGCACCTTTAAATTAATCTGCCAAAGCTCTTATTTGAACACTTTTAATTAAAGGACTGAATGTAGATATTAAATCATTTACACTGTAGGAACTGCAAACACACACCAGTGTTTTATGAGGCTCTAATGAGATTAGGTGGCTTATTATTTTTGACATTTATTCTTGAACAGCACTAGAACCACAAACAAACAGAGCAATGTTCTCAAAAAGCCAAGATGGATGCTTGAATGAAATTCCAGTTTCAATAGTAGAAAAAAAAAAATTCTTGATTAACTAAAGGAACTATTCACATGCCATGAATTAATCTCCTGAAAATCAATCAAATGTTCTGTATAAAAGTCACTGTTGTGTATCATAGGTAGTTTTTCTATTTCAGTTAAGCACTTTCATCTAGATAGCATGAAACAGTCCTTCGCATTCACTGCTAGTGAGTCCATGTGAGATGCATGCATTAAAAAATAGTCAATGAAATATGTATACCATCTATAAATGACGCTAAGAAAAGATCTACACCATAGGTTCAATAATTTCTATGTATCTATTTAAAAATGGATGGTGCACGAGGCTCTTGTTTTTCAAATCCAATCTTTAGGACAGAACGTGTGCAATGTCATTGTGCAAGTAATCAAATCAGATCCATTTGTTCAGACACTGTCCCCAAGGTTAAGAACCTCTGAACTAAACGGATTGTGGACGGATACGGAAATATCGGATTTTTGCTGCCTGTCTGAACAAAGCCTAAGTGACAGATCGAAGGGGTCTAACTTAGTTTATTCTCAGCTCACTGATTCCTGCCTCTCACTCGCTTTCCTTCCTCTGCTGTGAGAAAACGAACTACATTCTTTGCCACCAAAGTCAAAGCAATGACCTTGAACAGAAACGTCCATCTTAAAAGGGGTTTTGCAGCTCCTCTTTCAACTCAGGCTGCCTCTGTTGATGTTTCAGCAGAATGTCATACAGAACACTGCTAAGTGGTTCAAAAAGAGAGAGCTTCTTTAAAACATCTATGACTGCTTCAGATTTCTTTTTATCAGAAACTTCACCGGTTTGACAAAAATGTTCCTACCCAGAACAGCTTAAAAAACTAGCACAGCACATAAGAGAGACTCTAAAGAATCAAATGAAGTTTGATTTTAAGATCGAATTGCAAGATTAGCCTGAAGGATGAGGAACAAATTCACCATATGATAAAATATTTGGTTGATTTTTCTTCAAGGCTCATTTGAAATTAATCTAGAACATTGTGATGTGACTTAATGAGGCTCTGAAAACCAGTCTGAAAACTATGAAGCCCCTAAAGGGACATGGTGGTGGAAAAAAAATGGGATGGGAGAAAAAAAAAATTCTATTCTTTTGCATTCTCTTGCAAAGGTTTTGCGAGCGAACACAAAGTTTTTCAGGGGAACGCAAACATTTTGCAAGTAAATGCAAAGTTTTGGGGGGAACACAAAACATTTGCGAGTGTACGTAAAAGCATTAACGTAATTTTTTATCACCATGTCCCTTTAGGAGCTTAGTAGAAACCAGTGTACCTAAAGTCCATAGTTCACCCAAAAATGAAAATCATTCACTCACCCTTATATTCATTCCAAACCCGTTTCTTTCTTCTGTGTGAAGACAAAAAGAAATGTTTTGAAGAATTATTCAACTGTTTTTGCCCTATTGAAGGTCAATGGAGTCCAAAATGACAAGTAAATGACAGAATTTTCATTTTTGGGTGAAGTATCCCTTTAAAAGACTCAACCAGAAAGAGACAGGAACCCTTATATATCTGACCCCCCAAAGAGCCTTTACAGACTCATCATTTGAAATAATTATTGGGAAGTTAATTATTCATTTAGATCACAACAGATTAATTAAAAACAAGACTTGCCTTTGGGTGGTATTATTTACTTCATTTGCATAATTCAAATGTCTCCTGATGGAGAACCACTCAAACCTGCTGGTGGGAGGTGAGAAACACGTCTGAAAGTAACTCAATGACGACGGTGTCAGATCTGCAAAAGTGCAGTTGGTGTCTCTCCTGGTAAGCTGAGTTGACATTTAGCGATGCAAGTAGCCTGAAAATATCATGTGGATTTTTAAAAGTCACAAGAAAATTAACTGCTCAAGAATGAGCTGCATTTTTTAAAATCAAGCATCCTTTTCTATCAACACTTGAATGTGGGTAAGTTTCATTAAAAAACATTTTGAACAAAAAGCTGAGAAAATCACATTTTTGTCAAAGTCTACGTCAGGATCAGATTCAGAATGATTATCAAAACACAGAGGGAGTAGATCGCTTCCATCAGCACCCCCAAAGCTTCACAGTCCTCTACCTCAACCTGGGTCAACATTTCATTCGGTATAGACAGTTTTGATTTAAATGCTGTTTAATGATGATCACATTATTTTATATGTTCATAAGCAATGCTTTTATTGCTTGCTTATGCTTTTTTTCGCATGTGTTTTGATCTGGAGATTCTGTACTCTTTCAGAAGATGTGTAATAGCGCCCCCTACCGTATATCAGTGAAAACATGGATTGCCTGAAAATTCCGTCAATGGCGGGGAAAAGAGGTAACAGCCTGACAGTGTGCAAGGTCATGTAAATTATGTTTTTTTGTCTAAAAAAAAATTGAAAGCAAAACCTAATTGACATAATATTAACCCATTTTTAAACAAATGGAAATAAGATCAGACACAATTTTACAATTTCTGTCTTCACTTTAATTATTTGACTGGACAGCCAAGAGTACTTTTACAAATTTGGATTAAAAATACAAAACAACTATTTGACTTTTGTCCCACTAATTTAAAGGGATAGTTCATCCAAAAATGAAAATTCTGTCATAATTTACTCACCCTCAAGTTGGTCCAAACCTGTATGAGTTTCTTTCTTCTGTTGAACACAAAATAAGATATTTTGAAGAATGTTTGTAACCAGACAGTTGACGGTAACTATTGACTTCCTTAGTATTTTTTTTTTCCTACTATGGAAGTCAACTGTCTTCAGATATCTTCTTTTGTGTTCAACAGAAGAAAGAAACTCATACAGTTTTGGAACAACTTGAGGGTGAGTAAATGATGATTTTTGGGTGAACTATCCCTTCAATGCGACTTTAAAAAGAGGGATAGCATTTGGTTGTCAATGGGATCACCCTGTACGAGCTACTGTCACACTACTGTAAAATGCAATTTTGCTGTTACTTACTCCTTAACACTGGCATACAGTACATATCATCGTATTCAGTAAGCTAGGCTATATGCTGGTTTTATGAGCACATAGCCAATGTCTGAAAGCAAAAGTAACCAGGAAGCTGGAGCACAGCAAAACATCAATTGAATAAATGGAAAACACTGCTTTTGATATTAAACTGACAGTGCTGTGAGAGCAGAGTGCTGTAAGATAAAGCAAGGTCAGTAGTACACTCGCCTGCAGCCTGTTAAATCAGCACTGAAAGATGCCACTATGAATGTAGTGAACATCTCATCCATCATGCAGACCGGCTTCAGTGGGGTGTTTCCATTAGACGGCGAGGGCAGACTGTGCTGTTAGAGATTTTTTTTTGTTTCAGCAGTCAGTCTCTCAGGAGAGTCTCTCTTCTCCTGCTGCCACTCAGGTGTGAGTCTGATGAGCGGGATTACCAGCGAGGCGTGGAGGGCAGTGAATCATGAAGGACAGGAAGGCATTACTTTCACTTCTTTCTCTCCATCGTGAACACTTCTCTTCCTAACTTCCTCCATTCCTGCAGGTGTGCCTGAAAAATGAATGCTTGAGGGAAGAAGTGGGAAATTCCTACTTGATATCTTCCAACCATTAGTGTTATTTTGTATGATGCTAAGATATAAACTGTGAATTTTCTTACAACACTGGAGTCCGCTTTAAGAAAATTCACAGCCTGGTGCTGGAGTTAAAAACCATGAAGTTGCCTGTCATCTTCATATGACCTTCAGCTGTTCCTTCTTTTCTCAAAAGAACGCCTACAGACAGCACCAGCATTCCCAGTGGACGCTTTTGATTTAAAAAGCTTTAACTAATACAACAGAAAGGTCAAACTTGAACGAGAAGTTCAACTTGGCAATTTGTTAAACTAATAAAGGTTAATGACAATGTCATGGACGCACTAGTCCAAGAATAATTCCAGCTTTGCTGTGCTATTGTTTGTGACACAATTGTGGCCTTTTCACCCATTATATTCTTACAATCATATGCGTTAATGGGAAATTGACAATTAGCTAAAAATGACAGCCTCAAGGGGTTTTCAGCCAGTTATAATTAGCTTAATACTGTGTTTGAAACAAAAACAAGAAAACAAGGTTTTATCTACAATGTGAGTAAAGATAGCAAAACTTAAAATAACCTATATCCCACTTCTGACATCATTTGTAAGGAATTAGAATATTCCAAAATTATGGTTTCATTGTATGAAGTTTTTTTTTCTTCTAACACATTACACTTCTATCACCTTATAAATGATGTCATATGTATATGTATATGTATGATGTATATGTATGTAGGTAAATAAAAAAAAATACAAATAAATAAAAGTAATGTCAGAGAAGTAACCAACTAAAGGACCCTTAAGTTACGAATATTACTTAATAAAAATAAATATTAATTAATATTCACTAAAAAATCTAAATGTTTCTTGTGGGGGTTAGGTTTATTGGATAGGAAATGTAATTATCTGAATATGAAAATAATAGAAGAAGTCAAAGGAAAATCCCCACAATGAAAAACAAAATGTGTGTGTACTTAGCAATATTTTAAAGACCAAGTTGTTCTAATAAGTGAGCTAAATCTGACAAAACAACCTGTGGGAGACATCCAGTGACATTCATAACTGGATAAACAATTCATACAAAATTTCTTTAATTCATAAAATGCATATGTACTGTATATGGCCATTGTCATGTGTATGTTCTGTTTTGGTTTAGTTCTAGGCTGCGTTTAACTCTTTTAGACATACACTCGTGAACTTCCCTAAGCACTTCCTCTCGAGGGAATCCCCGCCGCCATTTTGAAGTGTGTTCAACTTCATCAATTGAACAAGGGAAGTTTATTTGGACAAACCCTTGACCCCTCGATTTTGACCGAGGGAGCGAGTCTACTCAACATGTACACTTCAGGCAGATCCATAGACCACAATGCACCATGATTGTGACGTCACAGCAGATGGCACTCAATTTACTCCCACTCCACATATTGGCATTATTTTGACATTTAACCAAATTTAATACTTGTAGCTACCTTAAGCTGACTGTTTTGTTTTAACACAGTTATAGTTTATTGTAGGGTTCCGCCAATAGCGGGCACTCATGCAACATAAGCAATGACATACATCCGAGTGAACGAGACGGAGGGAAGACTTAAACGCAGCCCTAGTTTCCTTTGTTCTCATTTTCCCTCCACTAGTTTGTTTCTATGGTTACTGATTTGAGTTACACCTTAGTTCCTTAGTTTCCTGTCTGGTATTATCAATGTTTGTGTTTCGTGTGTTTGAGTTATTCTGTTTTCCTAGTGGTTTCTTTTTGTTTTTGTACTCCATTCGTAGTGCACTTCATTTCAGCCACAGTTGCTGACAGCCATACTTGGGCCAAATAATTTAATACGTCCTAATAATTGTTAACTTGTCAAATCACCTTGTGAGGACATTTTAACTAGTTCTCCTTATTTGAAATGCTCCAAATCAGCCAAACCCTGTATATTAATGTCAACAGGTCCATGTAGGTGTGCAGTAACGCAAATATCATTATCTTAGTATGAAAATCATTGCATCTATAAGAGATCCTCTCTAATATATCTTCAAAAGCGTGTGTGGGTGGATGGGTCTGATATGATAGATGGTTCAGATCAACCCTGTTCCTCATTCTTTAATTTTATGCACCAGCACCTCCCTGAAATTGGATATGCAGACAGAATATGATGTCATTCCTTGTGATCGATGCCAGTGAGATTTTGCTGCCAGTTAAAGCTCAGTGGTGATGGTAGAATGTGACTGTATGCTAAAATATCCATGTCGAAACCTGATGTGATTCAGCAACTGATGGGCACATCATGGTATTACATGTCTCACTCTGACTCAAGCTGTGTTAATCACTTGACTGTCATTTATTCTACAACTTTTTCCAAAGCATAGATCTCAACAAAAACAAAATGGATGATGCTGTAAATAGTTCAACCAAAAATAAAATCTACCATCACTTACTCATCCTCATGTTGTTCAAACCTGTATCACAACACAATTTTAGCATACAATGACAGTGAATGGGGGAGGATGCAGTCAAGCTCCAAAAATGACATAACACCATAAAAGCATCATAAAAGTAACCCATATGTCTTGTGTATTTCAAGCCTGAAACAAAACTATTGCTTTATGTGACAAACTGACTGAAATTTAAGTTAATAATGAGCAGTATTTTCATATAAAGGAGACGCGTTTGTGCTAATTTAATATCCAGTTAAACCGGATTGCAGGTGATTAGTGAATATGAAAATATCTCTCAATTCTAACAATTACCAGTTCTGTTAAATCAATATTAATAAACATTTAGTTATTAAGTACACTATTGTTCAAAAGTTTTTGGGCCAGTTATTGAGTGAGTGAGTGAGTGAGTGAGTGAGTGAGTGAGTGGTTGGTTGGTTGGTTGGTTGGTTGATTCATTCATTCATTCATTCATTCATTCATTGAAATTAATACTTTTATTTAACAAGGATCCATTAAATAAATAGAAAACAGTTATTACATTTGTAATAATATTTTACAGTATTATAATTTCTACTGTATTTCTGATCAAATAAATGCAGGAAAGCACAAAATCTTCTTTAATTAAAAAAAAATAAATAAATAAATCTTAATGACCGCAAACTTTTGAACAGTAATTGTAGATTAGAAAGTAATTGGATCATTGAATCATGTCACATGCTTATTTTCTCCAGCTCAAGACTACAATGAAAAAGAAAAAAAGCGTTTTTGCATGACCATCAAGATCAATAGACCTGCAACAACCAGAAGAAGCTAAACAGGGAGGCTTAAAGCAGCAAAAAATAAATAAATATATATATATATATATTTTAAATCACTCTGAGTCACAGCCTGCCAAAATGTGAAAATTCAGGGCACCACTCCATGTTTCTGCCACTCATCTGGCCTTCCAGCATCACACTTTGACTTGCAAGAGACCTGTCATTAAAAAAAAAAAAAGAAAGAACTACAGGAATGACACTGTTTTACCCCTCTCCTGCTTCCTCTGCCCCGTCTGTTCCTGTCAGCAAAGACTCAGAGATCCAGGTTCACAGGAAGTAAGGTGACAGGCTCTGACACACGGCCTCTCCAGCGTGTTTGTGCTGCAGTTCCTGACTGAATATGTGTGTGTGCCATCATGCTCGCCGGGTTTGTGGGTGCTGTCAGAGCCCAGCATATTGTGCAACAAGACGCTATTTTGCCAAAGACAGAAGAGGAGATGACACAAGGTGGGGGGTCTTTTCTCAGCACAGGGGTCTGTTCTCAGGCCTGGGGCTTTGCGAGTGTACAAACAGGGAGCTGACAGTGAAATGACTCAGACTCTGCCTGTGTTAACAAGCAATCTGGAGGTCCTCCTTAGCAGCAATACAAACAGAGAAAACTCTCATTTAACTCCTGATTAGACCCCCTGATTCCCAACAATGTCACGCTGGGAGGCTGCAGATAATTGTGGGTCAATCACAGCACAGGACATCTAAAAATACAGCTTCACCACCAGCCTCTGATGCTGACATTCAGGCTGAGCGTGTCGTGAAGAAGCTTGAGCTCTGGTGCCAGGTGGCTCAATAAGGATCCAGGAAAAGTTGAGAGAGCCATGGAGACACCGGGGGTTGGTTTCTTCCCACCGGCAGACAGGGAACGTTGTCCATCTGTCTCTCAGAGAGACAGAAGCAGCATGGCACAACACTACAGAAAGGCCATGGGATAATGAGCGTAGATGTATAGAAACTTTTATAAGGAAAGACAGGATTTGCTCACAGGTCTGAGATATAGGGACTAGTTGTCACATTTTTTTCTGTATTGGTACATATCATAAAGTCTACAAAAAAAGAAAAGCTATTTCCACCATTATTGCTGCCCCAAAAAAAAAAAAAAAAAAAAAAAAACACACACACACTTGACCTTTTGTGACAACATGCCAGTAGCTGTCACACTATACGCTGCAAGTTTTCACAAAAGGAACATGCCATTAAACAGCAACTTGTATGTTTTCAATAAATTCACACATCTAAATATTATATGAATTTTCCATGTTTCATATACGTACACACTAATGTTTAAAATTTTAGGTCAGTAAGATCATTTTTCATTCTTTCTTTCTTTCTTATTTTTATGCATTAAATTGATTAAAAGTGACAGTAAAATCTTTCAAATAATTCTGAAAAAAAACTGTAATTTTAAATTGTAAAAGTATTTCACAGTATTACTGTTTTTACTGTATTTCTGAAAAACTTAACAGTGATAACTGGTAAATAATTTTGGCTGCACAGCAGCTCTTAAAGAAAATGGCATCATTGTCCAGCTTAAGTAAATTCATTATTGATTCATTCGATTGTAACAATCAATAATTAGTTAATTTATCTTTATATCAGCACTGGAGAAAACAGTGATATCCAGCTCAGTTATGTAAACAATGGTGTCAATGCAGGCAGATCAAAATCATTGTTGAATATCAAGTGTCCCCAACTAAGCAAGCCAAAGGCTACAGCGGCAAGGAACCCAAACTCCATCAGGTGACATTAGATGACAAACAGGTGATAAAATGGAGAAAAAAAAAAAAAAAAAAACAACCTTGGGAGAAACCAGGCTCAGTCTCCTGAGTTCTCCTCTGGCCAACAGCGAACAGTGCATGATTATGATTCAGGCAGCGTTACAGGTCATAAGTCCGATTGGCATTGCAACAGTCAAAATATTTGATCCAGTTCCATCTAGTTGAAGATTGTATTCATCACGCTGGTATGGGACGGTTTGTTGGGAAAAAGGGCCACTGGCTGTCATGTCGGTAAGGCCTTCACAGGGGATGATCTAGTTGACTCAATCTCTGCTGACACTTCAGGGCTGTGTTGTCGTCGTGTCTAGGCACAGGTCCTCCATCTGATCTGGATACGGCCTGGATCCGGCTGACTACGGTAAACCTCGGGATAAACAGAGAGACTAATATTAGCATAGATGCCATTCTTCTTCTGATGTAACAAGTACATCTGGTGTTATAGGAAGTGTTCCCAGTTCCGGCTGACCTAATTTATGCAGCCTAACAATACTTTAACGGATTTGAAAATATAAATTGATAATGTGTTATGTGTATGCCAGGGTAAAGAGATGCGTTTTTAGTCTAAATTTAAACTGACAGAGTGTGTCTGCTTCCCGAACAATGCTAGGAAGTTTGTTCCAGAGTTTAGGTGCCAAATAGGAGAAGGATCTACTGCCTGCGGTTGATTTTGATATTCTAGGTATTATTAATTGGCCTGAATTCTGAGATCGGAATAGATGTGAAGGACTATAATGTGTTAAGAGCTCGCTCAGATACTGGGGAACTAAACCATTTAGTGCTTTGTAAATGATTAGCAAGATTTTAAAATCTATACAATGTTTAATAGGGAGCAAATGCAGTGTTGACAGAACTCAGCTAATATGGTCATACTTCCTGGTTCTAGTAAGAACTGTAGCTGCTGCGTTTTGGTCCAGCTGTAGTTTGTTTATCAAGCGAGCAGGGCAACCACCTAGTAGAGCGTTACAATAATCTAGCCTTGAGGTCATGAACGCATGAACTAACTGTTCCGCATGTTTCATTGAAAGCATATGTCATAGTTTAGATATATTTTTAAGATGGAAGAATGTGGTTTTACAGATGCTAGAAACGTGACTTTCAAATGAGAGATTGGTATCAAAGAGCACACCCAGGTTCCTAACTGATGACGAAGACAGAGCAGCCATCAAGTGTTAGACAGTATTCTAGGTTATTACGTGCAGAGGTTTTTGGTCCAATAATTAGAATCTCTGTTTTTTAATTTAGTTAATTTTGTGAATTGGTAAGTTTCGTCAGGGCGCGAAGAAATATAGAGCTGAGTATCATCAGTGTAACAGTGAAAACTAACGCCATGCTTCCTAATGATATCTCCCAAGGGTAGCATGTACAGAGTGGAAAGCAACGGTCCTAGTACTGAGCTTTGTGGTACTCCATATTGAACTTGTGATCGATATGACATCTCTTCATTTACTACTACGAACTGATAACAGTCAGATAAGTATGATTTGAATCATGCCAATGCAATTCCATTAATTCCAACATAGTTTTCGAGTCTATTTAAGAGAATCTTGTGATCAATAGTGTCGAATGCAGCACTAAGATCCAGTAATACTAATAGAGAGATACAACCACGATCTGATGATAAGAGCAAATCATTTGTAACTCTAATGAGAGCAGTCTCAGTACTATGGTACGGTCTAAATCTTGACTGGAAATCCTCACAGATACCATTTCTTTCTAAGAAGGAGCATAGTTGTGATGATACTGCCTTTTCTAGTATTTTTGACAGAAAAGGTAGATTCGAGATTGGCCTGTAATTGACTAATTCTCTAGGATCAAGTTATGTTTTTTTAATAAGAGGCTTAATAATAGCCAGCTTAAAAGTTTTCAGTACATACCCTAGTGATAATAATGAATTAACGATATTAAGAAGAGGATCTATGACCTCTGGAAGCATCTCTTTCAATAGCTTACTCAGTATAGGGTCTAACATACATGTTGTTGATTTTGATGATTTAACAAGTTTAGACAATTCTTCCTCTCCTAAAGCAGCAAATGAATAGAAATTTTCCTCAGGGACACTACAATGCACTGTCTGACGTGATACTGTAGTAGACGGTTGCATGGTTATAAGTTTCTCTCTGATATTATCAATCTTGCAAGTAAAGAAGTTCATAAAGTCATTACTGCTGTGCTGTTTGGAAACATCAGAAGTTGAAGCTTTATTTCTCGTTAATTTAACCACTGTTTCAAATAAATACCTAGGGTTGTGTTTATTTTCTCTAAAAGATTTGAGAAATAAGCAGATCTAGCAGTTTTTAAGGCCTTTTTGTACTCAATCATTTTCTCTCTCCACAAAATGCGAAAAACTTCTAGTTTTGTTTTCTTCAGGGCTGTTTTGATTTTGTGTTTGAAACCAGCAAAAAAAAAAAAAAAAAAACACTGAAAAAACATATTTGTGTAATCTGTGATTTTTGACTCAAAACCTTACATTAAAGGGTTAGTTCACCCAAAAATGAAATTTCTGTCATTAAGTACTCACCCTCATGTCGTCCCAAACCCGTAAGACCTTCGTTTGTCTTCGGAACACAAATTAAGATTTTTTTTATGAAATCCGAGGGTATCTGATCCACACATAAGCAGCAACGACATTGCACCTTTTGAGGTCCAGAAAAGTACTAAAGACATCGTTAAAACCGGCGATGTGACTGCAGTGGTTGAACCTTAATATTATTAAGCAACGAGAATACTTTTTGTGCGCAAAAACAAAACAAAAATAACGACTTTATTCAACAAATTCATCTGTCCCCTGTCATACTGCTATGCTATTTTCGTTGCAGAGCTTCAGTTTTTACGTCCGAACGGCGGCTCATTATTGGCTAGCTCTGGTCACATGAGCAGCACGATGCATGCGTGTGACGCTGACGCAGGAGTCGACCAATACTGAGCCCGCATTCAGACATAAACACTGAAGCTCTGCAACGAAAATAGCGTAGCAGTATGACAGACGAATTTGCTGAATAAAGTCTTTATTTTTGTTTTGTTTTGAGCACAAAAAGTATTCTCGTCGCTTCATAATATTAAGGTTGAACCACTGTAGTCATGTTGACGATTTTAACGATGACTTTAGTACCTTTCTGGACCTCAAAAGGTGCAGTGTCGTTGCTGCCTATGTGTGGATCAGATACTCTTGGATTTTTTATTAAAAATATCTTATTGTGTTCAGAAGACAAACGAAGGTCTTATGGGTTTGGGACAACATGAGGGTGAGTACTTAATGACAGAAATTTCATTTTTGAGTGAACTAACCCTTTAAAACTACCATTGTGATTTTAATTAAACTTCACAACAGCATTAAAAACAAGCATGATTGCAATTATGTATTATACTGGAATAGCATATCTTCACTGGAGAGATGTGAATTTTGATTTACACACCTTTTTGACTGTCACCTCTTATACACACCTTTTTGAAACAGTGCTGCTGCTTCATTTGTATAGGTTCTCAAAGCTGCTCTTCTCTGCCTATTTGTAATCATTTGTGTGCAGCACTACATAAAAACCTGCCACAAGCATATATCTTAAGAGATTTCCCTACCGTGAAAAGCCCTTTCTGGCATCTCTAATTATATATCTGTTGTCCTCACATGTCTTAAATCCCTGTTGCTACACTGAAAGACACTTTTCATACTTTGTCATTCTATTCCATGGTTGAATGAACATTTTTCAGACTCTAATTTCTGCAGCAATTTTAGACACCTTGCCCTAGGAACATTTTCTCAGTGCGTGGCATTGAAATAGAGACAAACTTCCTACCAGATTTGCATCAGGCTGTCAGACACCATTGATGAATGACAGAGGGAGTGAAAGGCCAGACGGATCTTTTACACTTGCTCCTCATCAGCTCTCAGACTTCTACAAAGCTTTCAAAATCTCTCGAAGGTACACATCAACTGAGTACACAAGAGCCCAGAACGAAGATGTTAAATTGTGCAGAATGTTGTGGCCTACTTGAGCGCTACTGTGAACAAAATGACAAATTTAGACCATAAAAATGATTTGTCACTGAGGAAAAAATATATTGCATAACGTTCAGTATTTGGCACATTTAAGTGATGCAGAAAATCATTTTAGGATGTGTGTAGCCTATTCATGACAGTAAAAGAATTAAAAATGCTCTTATACATACTTTTAAATAATAAAATTATTCTATGCACAAAATAGAAGTCTCACCACTAGTAATGATACTGACTCCCAAATTTGATTTGCCATATTTAGCATGAGCAATGAAGGCCATCAGGGAACCATATAATAAATGTAGCGCATTCATACTCGAGCGTCTAGGAAAGCATAACGTGATTGTGATCATTTGACTTCCTGTCATCCAAGCACTCAACATTTCATATTTATAATGGCCGTAAAGCCCCTGACCGCATTCTAACCCCTCAAACCTCCAGTCGCAGCTCACCATTAGCAGCGTGTCACAGCTGCGTGCCGCCCAGAGCTGGAACAGTTTAACACTGCCTGCTAACTGCCATTGCAACAAAATCATAAATCCCTGTGAGTATATCCTTCACCACCTCTGCACTGAAGAGATTTTCTTTTCATCTCAAAGACTTAAACCTATTGTTCTTTGACCTGTACCTTCACTCCTCACAAGGAGACTTGTGAGAAGCCTGCCACACCTTTACACGTTTTCTGTGAGAGTGAAAATGACTTGAATGCCAACTGAGTGATTGATTATATGTGAGGAGATTCAGGTAAGACTGCATTTTTAGCATCAAGGCAACAGCTATGCATGTTTTCAAATGACTCGCTCACTCTAAATGGTGAAGTGTTTTGTCTCAGTTACAGCAAGATGGAGAACATGGTCTGAAAGGTGGCTTATTTCAGTTGGGACACAGGAGAGGACGTGTATACACAGATAAAAGAGATTGTTCTAGGGAATACATTTCATTATGCAGGGAACACTGTCTGAATAGCAAATCTCCCTCTATCAAAGTAATAACAATGTATTGTTTCTCCTACAAATCAACTGTGGTGACTGCACTGGAACATTGCCATCCACTTCCATTGGTTTATGTATAGCTATGGGAGGACATGTACTGTGATGGTGCACTAACATATACTGTACTAGGACATATTCATGTATTAGCATTAAACGACACTGTTAGTGGATTTAAAATTCAGCTAAGGATCCCTAACTATGATGACTCACTTACGAGAGACCTTCTTCCTAAGATATAAAGACAGTTATACAATCCGAATTCTGGAAAAGTTGGGACGTTTTTTAAATTTGAATAAAATGAAAACTAAAAAAACAAATCACATGAGCCAATATTTTATTCACAATAGAACATAGATAACATAACAAATGTTTAAACTGAGAAATTTTACAATTTTATGCACATAATGAGCTCATTTCAAATTTGATGCCTGCCACAGGTCTCAAAATAGTTGGGACAGGGGCATGTTTACCATGGTGTAGCATCTCCTCTTCTTTTCAAAACAGTTTGAAGACATCTGGGCATTGAGGTTATGAGTTTCTGGAGTTTTGGTGTTGGATTTTGGTCCCATTCTTGCCTGATATAGGTTTCCAGCTGCTGAAGAGTTTGCGGTCATTTTTGACGTATTTTTCATTTAATGAAGCGGCAAATGTTCTCTATAGGTGAAAGATCTGGACAGCAGGCAGGCCAATTTAGCACCCGGACTCTTCTACGACGAAGCCATGCTGTTGTAATAGCTGCAGTATATGGTTTTGCATTGTCCTGCTGAAATAGATGTCATCTGGAGGGGAGCATATGTTGCTCTAAAACCTTTATATACCTTTCAGCATTCATAGTGCCTTCCAAAACATGCAAGCTGCCCATACCGTATGCACTTATGCACCCCCATACCATCAGAGATGCTGGCTTTTGAACTGAACGCTGATAACACGCTGGAAGGTCTCCCTCCACTTTAGCCCGGAGGACACAGCGTCCATGATTTCCAACAAGAATGTCAAATTTGGACTCGTCTGACCATAGAACACTTTTCCACTTTGAAACAGTCCATTTTAAATGAGCCTTGGTCCACAGGATATGACGGTACTTCTGGACCATGTTCACATATGGCTTCCTTTTTGCATTATAGAGCTTTAGTTGGCATCTGCAGATGGCACGGCAGATTGTGTTTACCGACAGTGGTTTCTGGATGTAGTCCTGGGCCCATTTAGTAATGTCATTGACACAATCAATGTCGTAGTGTCGTCTGAGGGCCCAAAGACCACGGCATCCAATAAAGGTCTTTGGCCTTGTCCCTTACGCACAGAGATTTCTCCAGTTTCTCTGAAGCTTTTGATGATGTTATGCACTGTAGATGATAAGATTTGCAAAGCCTTTGCAATTTGACGTTGAGGAATATTGTTTTGAAAGTATTCCACAATCTTTTTACGGACTCTTTCACAGATTGCCCATCTTTACTTCTGAGTAGGGCTGGATGCTTAATCGAAAAGTAATCGAAACCGAAATTCAGAACCTCTAACCGATGTAATTTTCCCATGTCGGGTATTTCGTTTTTTTAATACTGTTAATACTTCCCCCTTAAAAACATACTAAAACATACTATTTTTCTACTTTTGAAGGAACTATTTACAACCCACAGCTTCACAATTAATAGAGAGACAGTATGACTAATTCACAAACGCAATCGCTCTATTAATGTACAGGTACTGTGCTAATTTATCTTTATCTGATTTACAACGAGCAGAAATCTGTAAGAAATGTTACGAACTATAGATAAAATAACTAATGAAAGTGAGCTGTTATGTCAGATCACTCTTTCAATAGGAAAAAAATATCCCACCTTTAATAGTCAAGCATATTTACAGTACAAACCTTGTCAGTAAACTACGAGGGCAAAAAAAAAAAAAAACGGAAACAAAATAATCGTTCATTAATTGTTACTACTACTTCTGAGAGACTGTGCCTCTCTAAGACATCCCTTTTATAGCTAATCATGTTACAGACCTGATATCAATTAACAAAATTTCTTGCTTTTTCAGCCATTTGTTGCCCCCGTGCCAACTTTTTTGAGACCTGTAGCAGGCATCAAATTTGAAATGAGCTCATTTAGTGGATAAAAGTGTAAAATTTCAACATTTATGTTATCTATGTTGTATTGTGAATAAAATATGGGCTCATGTGATTTGAAGGTCTTTTAGTTTTTATTTTATTCAAATTTAAAAAACGTCCAAACTTTTCTGGAATTCAGGTTGTATGTTATGTAAAAAGATCCATTTATAATGCGAGAAAAATTAAATGTGATATTACAAAGAAAGTTTCTAAAATTAAATAATTGTATTTTTATTTGTCATTACACTAAAACTAATTATTAAAATATAATCTGGAAAAAGCAACAACATATAAAGTAACATTGTAACACTTACAATAAGGTCTCATTTAACATTAACTAACATGAACTAACAATGAGCAATACATTTGTTACAGTATTTATTAACATTTAAAAATACAGTCGTTCATTACTTGTTCATGTTAGCTCAGTGCATTAACTCATAAATGCATTAATAAATGCAACTTCTGATTTTAATAATGTATTAGTAAATGTTGAAATTAACAGCAACTAAGATTAATAAATGCTGTTTCATAAAGGTTATATAAAAGGTTTCATATATATACATATTATATATATATATATATATATATATATATATATATATATATACTTTATTTCAATGGTCCACATTAAACATTCTACTAGTTATAAGTAACTTGTCAACTAGATGTCAACTAACTCTCATTAGAGTATTAGTAGACTGTAGTAGACTGTTAGGTTAGGGTTAGGTGTTAGGGTTCATCTAGTCTCGCGTAGCCAGACCTTCAGACTGATGGCAGAAGGTCTAGACTCTATTGCAGCTTTCATTCATCACCCAAGAGGATGTTTGACTGACATGTAACGCAACCAATCACAGTTCGTTTTGTCCCGCGCCATGTTTAGAGGCATGGAAATGTAAAGTCAATTTCCCTGCAATAACAGAAGCGCTTGTAAACACGACTGCATTCTTCTTCCACAAGAGGGTTTTAGCGTCACAGCATTTGTTTCCAGGCGGACCGTTAAAGAATGCGACACACGCGTCTCCCGGACATCCTGTATAATTCAACCAACCAGATGACGACTTTGAAAATACTGAAGTGTTTCCAGATAAGTGTGCCGCATCAGATGTTCAGCCAACGGTCCGTGGCCGTGACGTCTAAGGCTGAGACTAGGGTTCATGTAAGTAGAATAAGCTGACATGTAGTTGCAAAGTTACTTATAGTTAGTAGAATGTCTGTTGTCAGAGCATCAAACTAAAGGGTTACCAAAAGCAATAACACTCACTGACCTATTATGCATGCATTATATTGAATGAGATCACCAATAATTCCAACTATCACAATACTAGGGCAGCCAAGCACCTTGACAAGATGATAACCGAGCTCTACCTCTATATTTCAGACCATAATAAAAGAAATGCCACTTTCATGTCACTCTTTTGTGTTGTGTAAACTACCCAATATGTGAGAATGTTATAGGCACAGGGGTTTCTATGATGAATGTGAGGCTTATGGTTATGAACGCAGTTTAATCAAGAGAATTTGAGAGAGATGAAGGCAATCTTCCACAGAGGGCTGAGAGATGGGGCTCATGGGAGTTTGAGACAAACAGCGAGAGAAATCGTGGTACACGGCAATGCAGTCCTCTGGAAACTGTCGGCATGGAGCAGAAAAATAACTCGAAGGTAATGGGGGAGGAATTAATCTTTTTTACCTGCAATAGATTTTCCAAGAAACCAATTCAGCTCCACATTTGAGCTTGTGGAAACAAGACCAGAAGGCTGAAATGGAGTCAGTACAATGCAGTAAAATTGAGCAGAGAAAATCATTACTGAGGAACTGGCTCAGGAACAGGAACTGTTGAAAAAATGCACTCAGTTACTAGATTGTTTACTCTTTAGCTCCACTGTAGATCAAGTTTCCATTTCAGGAGGCATCTGTTAGATGTTTTCTTCCATGCCAGTTGGGTTTAAAAGCTAGCTGGCTGCAATAAACTGCTTTTAGCTTAGACTGTGAGAGCAGCTCTGTTTTTAAAATAGGGTAAAATACCAAGTTCAAGCAGAGGGACTCTGGGTTTTTTGACTGGGGTTCAGTTCTAGATAGCATCCCCTGACAGTTGAAATTCGAGTGCTTTGATGTGCCAGAACTGTCAACTCTGACACTCATCTAAAGACTTTTAACTGAAGTCCAACGAATTCAAGTCAGCCATCAAAGACACTGTCTGTTTGGGAAAAGCTCAAGAGTGCTAAAGAGAGGCCTTGGGAAGGACTAAATCAATGGCATAAAGCTGTGCTTTAATCGTTAAGACACATCCAGAGAGTCTAAGGAAAGGCTGGTGAATTACTGGAAAAAATTCCATGACCTCTTGTATTAAATTTCAGAGTCATTCAAGTATTTTGGCACCAGTTGAAGCCTTAACCCGACACTTCACATTAATCACTTTAAAAATGTAATGCTTGTTGGCACAGAGGCTGTCATTGTCCACACAGTCGATCAGCTTGACTGGTTCTTCTCTGTAGTGCCTCTCAATTTAGTACAATTCATATATATACATATATACATATATATATATATATATATATATATATATATAAACAAAACAAACAAAAGACAATGGTCCTAGTCCTAAAAGATGGGTCATTTCACTTTTTGTCTATTGATATTACTGTGAAAAATGCCCCAGACATTTCTTCATGAGATTCACTCACGCAATTTCCCACAATGCAACACTGTGACCAGTAAACCCAAACAATCCAATCAATCCACCCATGTGTATCCACCTTATTTTTCAACATGGAAGTAAGCTATTTTCTGTGAAAGTGTGAGACTTCCGATTCTTTAGCCACTATGGGGCTTTTCACACTGTGCTTAACCCCGGGTTATCGCAGTTCTAAACATCGCTTTTAACCCTGGGTAAAGGAACGTTTCACACTTGTAATTTAGAAGCGGGGTTAGCACTGCTTTTTACCCGGGGTTATGAAACCCTGCTCCGGCTTTTGCAGTGTTAGGTGCCAAACTTGAGCAGTGTGAAACGACACAGTGTTAGAATGTTATGACTAGATGCTTAGCAACGACTAACCAATAGCGTGCATCATATTCACATACTTTAGACAGTCACAGAAACACTGCGCATTGTATAAATTCGATGTTTGCGAGGAAAAATGTCAAATGCTGACAGAAAACGCAACAATTTGAGTAAAGAAGAGACCATTTAATTCTTATCTTAATAGTCCAAAATGTCCATTCAGTATAAACTCAATAGAACAGTCGGCAATACGAGAAAGCGCAATGCTAGAGCTATGTAAACAGCAGGTCACGTGCTGCGTTTATCTAATCAATGACATTGACAAAGCAAATATGCAAATAAGAACGTTAACCCAGGGTTTAGGAATGTACAATGTGAAACGTCAGCTTATGAATACCCAGTATTAATAGTTAACCCTGGGTAAATTATGAGCAGTGTGAAACATAAAGCATGATAACCCAGGATTCTGTTTACCTGGGGTTTAGAATGACCCAGGGTTAACTATTTCAAGTGTGAAAAGCCCTTATAGGTAAATAACTAAGAATAACAAAATTCAGTAAAAATATTAGCGCTACAAACAAGTGTGTTTATGATTATAAGAATACATTAAAATAATATGATAACAAATATCAGTTTGCAAAATAATGCAGCATAACAGACTGTTTTTTCTACAGGTAAAATAACTGGAAGCGAATGACACCAGAAGCCTCGCACATTCAAGTTACAAATGGCCGTGACCACTTATACAGTACCATTAAAATAAGGTGAATAGTAAGTAGGCTTACTCAGTTCAAACTGCAATAACACCAAAATACACATATAAATGGTTTAAAAAAAAAAAAAATCAACTCAGATAGCAGTATGGTAAATGACCCATCAGGTAAAACAGAAATTTTAACTGCACAAAAAAAAAAAAAAAAAAGATTTATTCAGTAAATATGACTGAATTGAGTAAACAATCACAATTTATCACCCTTGGAGCAAAGACACTCTACTGCTGATACATTTGTTAAACTCAGTACATGAGTACTGCAATTCATGAATATTATTAATGTGCTTTGTTCCTCTTATGTTTGATGGACTCAAACAAGCGATTAAATGAACTAGCACAAGCAATGTAGGGGGTACGTTTTTGATGAAAAGGCACGTTCTGTTGGCTCTGCTAAACAGACTTCAAAAAGCACTTCACTGTGTTCTACCAGGGAAGAAATTACATTCAGAGCACAATAATTAAGAGCAGCCAGTAGTACTTATTATAATGTTGCTAAAAGCTGATACTGATTTTATAACTTCATGCTGTATTCAGCTGATTCGAGTGCTGCAAGGCCAGGTCTTCAAATGTGATTGTATTTCCACTGCACAAAATAGAAACAAAACAGGAAAAGTGAAGGAAAAGGAGCGTAACAGTGCTGAAACCTCCCTCAGGTAAACAGTGAGGATCTCACCCATCACAGCTGCAGACGCAGACCTGTGTGACGCCATTCATTGGCTCCTTTAATTTGACAGTGATTCTGTGTGTGTGTTGAGAGAAATGGGGGGAAGAACAGAGTAAAAAATGGAGAAGGAAGAAGAGTGAGAAAAAGAGGAATGCGCCTCTTGCTTCACTGGTTTCACAGAATGACTTGCTCTCACCGTAATGTGTTCCTCACTGATATGTTCCCACTCAGGTTAGCAATAATTCACCTTAAACTTTCATTTAGAACCACATTTTGTTGGATCACACATCTGTAACCTATCTGTAACCTCCTTGACTTCATACTTTTAGTAGTTGCAATGAAATATTTTCTTTTTGAACAAATACACAAATATATTTGCCATACTGTCAGGCTGTGATAAATGGTGTTTATGAAATCAAAGGACCCTTTCTTAATGCACATTCCTGGTCACAATATTTTAGTGCATGCTATTCCAATTAAGCAGTGTTAATTTTGTTAACGAAAACTATGAAGAAAATGTTCGTTGACGACCTTTTTTCCATGACTAAGACTAGACAATGAGAGACGACACCAATGCCATTAAACGATAACTGTGACTAAATCAACACATGCAATATCGTTGACGAAAAAAGACGAGACTGAAATGTGGCTAAAAAACTAAAAAAAAAAAAAAAAAAAAGACTTTTTGTCGAATAAAGGAGATAAAACATTACAGATTGTTTTTATGAGTGTTCATGCTTACGGTTGCCAGATTTCCTTAATTTAAACCCTCAATCAGCGCTTTTCTGTTAAAAGAACACATTTTACTTAATCTTTGCAATCTGGCAACCACACACACGCACTCTCTCTACACTTAAGGAAGAAGCGCGGATGATCTGAAAACACAGACAAGTAAGCTGGAGTTCAGCAATCTTCATTTGAGATTTTCTACTTAAATTGACCCTTTTCACATTTCCAGGTTTCTCAGAAGCGGAAGTCGGCATAGTTGGGTAAACGTTTATAGCAGTGAATGAGAGACTACATTAAATAAATTTTTTTGTGTTTCCATTTGCGCAAATAGCAAAAGAAAAACTCCACAATAGTGTTTTCACAACTTTCAAAAAGAGGAAAAAAAATTGAGAGCAATTGATAACGTCACTTCCATAGCCGCTGTATTAAACACCCTCACAGCAGCGTTAACTAGTTTTTTGTAATTTGATGCAAATGTAATATAATACTAAATATAGTGTTACAAATGTACATAAATTTAAAAATAAAATAAAATAAAAATGAAAATATAAAAAACTTTGCAGGATTTATGATATGAAGTGAAAATAGCAACATATTCTATTTACACTAAGTGCAAATAGCTGTAGATGCTATTTACACTAAGTAAAAATAGCAACATATTCTATTTACGCTAAGTGACAATAGCAGCATTTTCTTAGCGATATGCTATTTACACTAGGTGAAAATAGCCATAGATTCTATTTACACAATGTAAAAGTATCAGTTCTTTGCAACAAGAGTAAATAGCAATTAGACACTATCTATACTTTACATTGGCAGATACTATTTGCACATCAGTATTTTTGTACATTAACAGGATGCAATAATATCATAGAGTGTAACTGATTATATTTATTAAAATTATTAAATGGATGCTGCCTTATTGGGAGAATAAAAACCCTCCCTACACCTTGACCTAACCCAAACACTTAATATTATTAAACACTCGTTCGCAGTTTATTTTCACTTTTAGAACATTATTTTCATTTTTATTGAAAATAAATGCGAGCTCGGTAAAAGGCGGATTCGAACCCGTGTCAATCGCATTAAAAGCCAGGTTTGCAAGCTTTTTACTCACTACTGTTTGTGCCACAGAAGACATTAAATTTCATGTGTCTTTTTTAAAACTTGAGTGGCCCAACCAGACATTAGTGGGCGGAGCTAGTGCAAATAGTGTTTGCCCACAAGGGCCGCTGTTTGCACTTAGTACAAATAGACACTCCGAATACGGTTTTTTAAATATATCAAAATAAAAAAAATAAAAAAAAATTGTAATTGTAATAATATTTCATAATATTACTGTTTTTACTGTATTTTGGCCTTTAGAGACTTCTATCAAAATCTTTTTAAAAAATCTTACCAACTTTGAACATGGTGTAACTGTAATGAGAATACAGCAATAATAGCAATAGCAATAATGCAAGATTTGATTATTTAAAAATAAAAAAGGCATTACCATTGGGACACTGAGATGCTTTTGGGAATTTGACCTTCAGCCTCCATGTCCAGTCAAACAAGGTCAAAATAAATAAATAAAGCACCACACTTCATTTCAGAACTGCAGCGGAGTGGAAGATAATCAGCAAATTAATTCATAACAATTAAAAACTATTTTTTTATTATTAAAATCAATTTAACTTTATATATAACTTTTATAACTTTTTATCTTTTATAATAACTTTTCACATCAATTTTGGTACAGATCAAGCTTTTGACAGAGCAATGTTTCTTACGCATATTAGAGATTACATATGAAAGGTCTCAAGCTGCAAAAATAGAAGACGATGACTTGGAATTCCCAAGACATTTACTCTAACCTTGTGTTCAGGAGCTGGACAAGGAGGTGAGGTCAAACCTAATTAAACACGAGCCCCTGGTGTCACAGCGCAGAGGTCAGTGAGTTTGGATGGGCGGTTCTGCATGATCCAGTGGGATGGGACTCATCCAGATTACAGCTGCATCTGAAGAAGACGAGTGTGTCTCCTATAGGGTTCATGATGAGGAAATCAGAAGCTGCCAGTGATGAACATCAAAGTGGAGCGTTTTGTAAATTATTCATGCAGTTCTGAGCTGCTGAGTGTGTGTTTTTAAAGTTAGATCCAGACTGGACTGTTTTAACTAGCAAAATAATTTTTATGAACTTAAGCTAGTATGTAAATGATGAATTTGCTTGTTATTAATAGTTTAATGAGGCTAAAATGGTTAGATGTTTTCTGTTTTATAAACTAAAATGTATGAATCTCAAATTCATACAATATATTATTTGAGCTGCTACTGTGAGCAAAGTCAAGCCTCTTTTCTTATCTAGCGATAACTGTGAATAATGCCTGAAACTATAGTGACAGCGACTAAAGTAAATGTCAAAGATGGTGACATCCACAACACCATTAAGTCTTATCATAACTGACATGGCATTATTTTATAAACGAGCCTAATCGAGGTGCAAGAAAAGAGTGAAGCATTTAGGTTGTGCCCAGAACACAAAACCGTGACTGGAGCTATCACCTCTGGATGACATAATCGCTCTATCTGGTGAGTTACAGGATCCACACATGAAAAAATGCTGCATAAACGAGACAAGAATGTGTGACAGACGTCGAGTTGCTCACTGCATTTGCATTCACACAGCACTGGCTAACTGGACTCAACATCAAAATTCATTTAAATTTCCTGTAAATTTAAAGGGTTAGTTCACCCAAAAATGAAATTTCTGTCATTAATTACTCACCCTCATGTAGTTCCAAACCCTTAAGACCTTCGTTCATCTTCAGAATACAAATTAAGATATTTTTGATGAAATCCAAGAGGAATTTTTTTTATTTTTTTTTTTATCTCCCATAGAAAGCAACAAAATTATCACATTCAAGGTCTAGAGAAGTAGTAAAGACAATGTTAAAATAGTCAACGTGACTACAGTGGTTCAACCTTAATGTTATGAAGCGATGAGAATACTTTTTGTGTGTAAAAACAAAACAAAAATAACTTTATTTAACAATTTGAGCTGTTGTCATACACAATTGACATAGTGAATGCAGCGCAGGCTTCCGTGTTTACGTCCAAACGTCAGCTCAGTATTGGCCGACCCTGTACACGTGAGCAGCACAACGCATGCGTGTGATGCTGACGCAGGAGCCGGCCAATAATGAGTCGGCGTTCGGACGTAGAACACAGAAGCGCTGCACTGCGTTCACCGTGTCAACTGCATATGACAACAGCTCAAATTGTTAAATAAAGTTTTCAGATCTGAATTTAGTGCTTTAGTACAGGACCATCAACTGTATTGTACTGAAGAAGACATAGTTAATGATATGATGCCAAAACCTGCACGTTTTTGTTGGAGGAAGATACAAAAATCAAATTTACTCAATTACAATTAAACATTTGATTTCAAGTAATTTCACTCATGAAAGATGACTGATGTTAATCAAATTTCATTCTTGCTATTGCATTCTGAATTATCTTAGCATTCAAGAGAGATGTTTGCATTTACAGTTAATGGCTCTAAATAAAAAAAAAAGAAATTTGAAGGTGGAAAAAGGAGTCAATAGGAAAGTAAGAGCGTGCTAGTTCAAGAGATTGTCACGCTGAGAGCTGCAGCAAAGAAAAGCCTGCTGAGACCCTCGGTGGTTCAGTGTTTGTATCTCTCTCCAGCTGACATCGCCCAACATTGTGTGGGTGGCAGCCTGTCCCAGGTTGCACTGCAGTTACAGGGTTTAACACTCCAAGGGCATATTTTAAAATCCAAATAACTTCTGTTAAAAGTTTTACTTTTTAGTGTCATAGACCTAGTTTGCGTTTGTGATCCCTGTTTATCTATGAATGTTTCATAACCTACGACAACAGCAACTAGCACAGAAAAGACCTAGCAGAGCTGCAATATAGAGCGTGACAGTGAGGATTCTTTGAAAAGCTGAAGTTTAAAGAGAAAGAAAACTGGCCCTCAAGTTTTAGAACTTGTTTCTGCATATTTGTATGCTTTCCCGAGAGCAAAATAAGATGAGTACTTGCATTTTTTCATAGGAAAATCATCCAGGATTCATCCTTCATAAGTATATAAATGGAATCTACTGGAAATCCTGAGGAATCAACAGTAACAAAGAAAAATCACAAATAACATGTTTTTATATCTCAGTTATTTCTCCTAGACAGCAAAGAGAGAAGAGTGTTTTTCATGAGATACATCAAACAAAATCATTTTGGATTTGTATAAGTATTTACTGTAAATCCTGGGAGATAAAATCTCTTTAGTATTTTAATTGTTTCTCCAACAGCAATGAGATTAAACAGAGATCAAATGGAGGTTTTTCGCTTTTGCCTCATAATTCTAAATGTTTTCTCCTGAGAAAAAGACCCAAGCAATTTTACATACTGTATGTATGCTCTGTATGAAATTCTCAATGCCTGAAAATGTGCTTATTTGCCAAAAAAAAAAAAAAAAGGTCAGAGACCTCAATGTTAAATCAAACATTTCTTATCAAATATTTGCAAAACGAAATGATCTGAGTTGCTATCCACATTCATTTCATACTCTTACTCTACACCACCATTCAAAACTTAAAAAAGGTTTTTTTTTTACATTTTTGAAAGACGTCACTTATGCTCACCAAGGCTGCATTTATTTAAACAAAAATACAGTAAAACCTTAATATTGTGAAATATTATTATAACTTTTTTCTACAACTTTTTTTCTATTATTACAAAAAGTTGTAATAATATTTCACAATATTACTGTTTTACTATACTTTTGTTTAAATAAATGCAGCATTGGTGAGCATAAGTGACTAATCTTTTAAAAATGTAGTGTATTCCTGAGACAGCAAAGCTGAATTTTCAGCATCATTACTCCAGTCTTCAGTGTCACATGATCCTTCTGAAATATTCCAATATGCTAATTTGGTGCTCAAGAAACATTTCTTTTTATCATTATCAATGTTGAAAACAGTTGCTGCGTGATACTTTTTTTCAGTTCAAAAGAATAGCATTCATTTAAAATAGAAATCTTTTGTAACATTCTAAATGTTTTTAACATCACTTCATCAATTTAATGATACATCCTTGCTGAATAAAAGCATTAATTTCTTTAAAAAAAAAAAAAAAGTCTTACTGACCCCAAACTTTTGAAAAGTAGTATATGTCAATAATTATTTAATTAGTTTATATTTTTTGTATTTCTCCTAAGGAATGCTAAGAGAAACACCTGGCAAAGGTAATACATATCGAACTGCTGAGATATGAAAGAGTAATTTCTGAACAATTAAATTTTGCACTGGGACAGTGTGCTGGGTACAGAAAACTTGCTCACTCGCGTTGCTCTGGCCAAATACATTCCTTTCTTGTGTCTGACAATGTGGTAAATTGAAAGTGAAGGGACATTTAGAGTTGTAGTCACAGCCGTGAATCACGCAAGGCCAATGTCCATGTGTGCTGCTGTTGACCTTATACTGACTTCACTGCTTTCACACGCACATAGACACAGATGCAAACATAAAGAGAAAAGCGAAGTGTTTTGCATGTTAAAACAGATCAATTCAAAAAGGATGTGATGTATCAGATTGATCAAGATTATCATGCATGTCTCTATTTTCATTTCTTATATTCTCTCTTTCCTGAAAGTAGATGGGAATTAGAGATTTCCACAATGAGATCAAACTATCTATAGCTGTCTAGATGTCTTTGCCAGAGGCATCGAGGAACTACACTGAACCGTACACACACTGTGTGCAGCAAACACACTGTCCCTTATCAGTTTACCCTATAGCTGCCAGTGGAATACTAATGCACTCTTACTGCAGTCCTGCATGTGATGCATACAGAAACAGAGCTTCCATTCTGCTGTACATCCAGGTCACAAAATCACAGGAATAGTGTGAGAGAGAGACATCGTTGAATGTGATGGAAGAAAAAAAGAGAATAAAAATAGAATCTGTGGTAAATGCAGAGAATGAAAATAGGTATTATATATATATATATATATATATATATACACACACACACACAAACAAACCATTGATTTGGCTGCCCTGCCCTCAGTTTGACATGCACTGACACTGCGTGGGCAAAATATCATTTGCAGTCAGTATTGGACTATGGGCCTCGCCCTGTCTGCAGCCTTTGAATAATAGACATCTGTCAAACATTTATCACACTCACAATCTTCAGAGCAGCTCTGCTGACAGAGTGACAGGTCTGACTAAAGCCACAGATTCCACACATCACTGCAGTGCTTGATAGACCACTTTCCAACAGTTTACATACAAAAATAGCAACATGCGTGCAGAGTCGCAATAGCAGGCAACAGAATTACGTTGGTGGTAATGAAACGTGAGGCTCTGTTGGGTGTGCACCTCAGGGAGCGTGTGCCATATGTTTACTGAGGGGACTGAACCAATTAGGGTGTCACACAAGACTGTTCATTTAGATTGTCAGGGTTCTAAGATGGTCGCTTTTTAATGAATGGTTTCCACCACCTGCTGTGATCATTAAGAGAAATAATGCACCTTGAATGCAGTGCCAGTCGTTCTAGAGTGTTTCAAGTTTTTCTGATGTTTTTAAAGACAAACCTGCCAGGTTGTTATGCATTCACTGTGCTCATTATGAAACAGTTGGGTAATAGAAAAAGATGTTAAATGGGCAGTTTATTAAAGGGTTAGTTCACCCAAAAATGAAAATAATGTCATTTATTACTCACCCTCATGCCGTTCCACACCCGTAAGACCTTCATTAATCTTCGGAACGCAAATTAAGATATTTTTGTTGAAATCCGATGGCTCAGTGAGGCCTGTATAGCCAGCAATGACATTTCCTCTCTCAAGATCCATTAATGTACTAAAAACATATTTAAATCAGTTCATGTGAGTGCAGTGGTTCAATATTAATATTATAAAGTGACGAGAATATTTTTGGTGCGCCAAAAAAAAACCAAAATAACGACTTATATAGTGATGGCCGATTTCAAAACACTGCTTCATGAAGCTCGGAGCGTTATGAATCTTTTGTGTTAATATTGAACCACTGTACTCACATGAACTGATTTAAATATGTTTTTGGGTGAACTAACCCTTTAACACTGATGATTTAAAGTTTTGTAAGTTGAAGGCTATTAGAGAAAATGCCTTTAACTCTGACAAATGTTTATATTTTAATAATGTGCATTTCAAAACTGACATCTGAAACAAGATATTTTTTAACTTAATATGTTTTGCTAACAGGGTTAATGACATGTATAAACAGTGTTGCTTGAATGTTTGTGAACCCTTTAGAAGTTTCTATATTTCTGCCAAAATATGATCCAAAACATCATCAGGTGTTCACAAAAGTCCTAAAAGCAGACAAAGAGAACCCCAAAAAACAAATGAGACAAAAATATATACTTTGTCAATTATTTATTGAGAAAAATTATCCAGTATTACATATCTGTGAGTAGATATGTACTGTATGTGAAGTATGTGAAGCTCTAGGATTAGCAGTTAATTCGAACGTAATATTAGGCTCCACCTGTTCTTAAATGTTTTTAATCAATGGGTTGACAATCAGGTGTCAGTTTGTGTCCTGTTTTATTTAAAGAACAGGGACCTAGCAAAGTCTGAACTTCACAACATATCATGGCATGGACAAAAGAGATTTCTGAGGACCTCAAAAAAAAAAAAAAAAGAGTTGTTGTTGCTCATCAGACTGGAAAAGGTTATAAACCACCTCTAAAGAATTCCACAGTCAGACAGATTGTGTACAAATGAAGGAAATTCAAGACAATTGCTAACCTCCCCAAGAGTGGTTGACCAACAAAGATCACTCCAAAAGCAAGACATGTAATAGTCTGCGAGGTCACAAAGGATCCCAGGGTAACTTCTAAGCAACTAAAGGCCTCTCTCACATTGGCTGATATTAATGTTCATGAGTCCACCATCAGGAGAACGCTGAACAACCATGGTGTGCATGGCAGAGATGCAAGGAGAAAGCAACTGCTTTCCAAAAAGAACATTGCTGCCTGTCTGCATTTTGCTAAAGATCATGTGGATAAGCCAGATGGCTATTGGAAAAATGTTTTGTGGACAAATGAAACAAAAATAGAACTTTTTGGTTTAAATGAGAAGCATTATGTTTGGAGAAAGAAAAACACTACATTCCAGCACAAGAACCTTATCCCCTCTGTGAAACATGGTGGTGGTAGTATCATGGTTTGGGCCTGTTTTGCTGCTTCTTGGCCAGGACGAATTGCTATCATTGATGGAACAATGAATTCTGAATTATACCAGCGAATTCTAAAGGAAAATGTCAGGACATGTGTCCATGAACTGAAGCTCAAGAGAAAGTGGGTCACGGCAGCAAGACAACGAGCCCAAGCACACAAGTCATTCTACCAAAGAATGGTTAAGGAAAGGCCAAGTCAAACTTCAGCCCTTAATCCAGTTGAAAAGTTACTATCTACAGCCCCACTGTAAAATTAGACTGACCTGATCTTGAAAGAGAATTTTAATCTTGAAAGGGATCTTTCATCACTCATACATCATGCTAAACCCACATTAGCATAGCAGTGAAGTCACTGTAGCAGCAATACAGTAATAGTATGTGATTAAGTATTATGTAAAATATTCATTCAAAATATTTAAATCTTTTCAACACCTCATGATTTAGAAACATCCTTTCTGAAATATCTGCAGTCAGAAGCTGTATACAGCTAAAGACCATTTTCAATGTATCCCCTAAAACTTGACAATGTAGAGACAATATAGACAATGTCTCAAAATGTAGAGAACTGACACAATTCACTCAGCAACTGATTTGCTATTGTCCACATAAACAGCATATAAACCTAAATGAAACAAATTTGAGACACTCCCAGTGACTTTGTTAACATCCAATTACATGCGCTCACCTCATATGAACCACACAAATGAAACAACGTGGTCAATTCTCTACATAATACACATATACACAATATACACATCTAATTATATATTTCATAAATATAATTAGTAATAAAAAAATACGATGTTACCTAATATTTTTAACAATATTAGTTATCTTAAAAGATTTCACATTCTCCAATTAGAGACTGACTTCAGAGTGGGAATGCATCTATGATACACCCCCAGAAAATCTAGATAAACAGCTCACTAGATCTTGAGACACATGAGCCCCTGTGCAATATTGACATTTGAAATGGATTGTGGGCTCATATCCTGACTTGCTCCCTTCCAGCAGACACCAATGACATTTGGCCTGCCCTCCTCCTCATGGGAATGGCCCTGTCAGCAATTTGCAGCACTGGAGAAGCATCTATCTATGAAATAAATCTCTCTCCCCCCTGAAAGATATGAAGTTATCAGCTGATACATCTCTGTCTAAAAATATTAGCTACTAGAGACACCAGGCATGTCTACTGTTGTCTTTCTGTCACTGCTGGCAAAGAGCTGTGCATCCAGCATAATATCAGGTGTTGGATTTGATTTATATGCCTGACAATTTCCTGCATGATGTGTACTTGGACAGCAAGGTTATGACCATATGATCTATTCACAGCTAAGTCACATTTGTTTTGTTCTGCAGGTCAGTGGCATTGCATCCAATACAACCGAACAATCGTTTAGTTCAGTTTAAGCAGATAAAGGGTCCAAGACAGCATCATTACACTGATAGGTTCACATTATTAGAGGTAAAAGCATTAATACAACTGAGAGTGCAAATTAAAGGGATAGTTCACTAAAAAATTTAAATTCTCTCATCATTTACTCACCCTCATGCCATCCCTGATGAATATGGCTTTCTTTCTTCAGATAAACACAAACATTATTTTTAGAAAAATAATCTCTGTGGGTCCATATAATAAAAGTGAATGTGTGCCGCTTGGTTGACGCTTCAAAAAACTAAACACAGTGATTGTGACGGCAATTCGTATGACCCCAGTGGATGAATCAATGTCTTCTAAAGTGAAACAGTATAGATGTGTGTAAGAAAAAAAAATAATATTTTTTACATTTTTTACCTAAAAATCACTGCTTACAGTCTACTGTCATACACACTGCACTTTTTTTCACAACACCCCTTGCATTAAAGCTTGAATGACAGTGATTAAATGATGAGAGAATTTTCATTTTTGGTTGAATTATCCCTTTAAGGTTTGAACCCCTCAATGGAAGTCAAAACAAAAAATTGAGGGGATATTAAATGTTTTATGCAAAAATGTTAATTATCATTGGCATGTTTTTAGATATAAAGAATTTTAAAAAGAAAGAATGATAGAACTATAGAAAGAGATTAAAAGAGAGATTAAAAGAGCTAGCTAGATAGATAGATAGCTAGATAGATAGATACATAGACAGACAGACAGGATGAGACAGTGTAGGACATTGTTTGCCTGGGGCAAAAATATATGACTCTGTGATTGACCAATCAGAATCAAGTATTCTAGAGGACAGATAAATAAATTTTAATAGCTGTAGTCCCACAGTGTGAATTGTTTGTGCTGAAATTCAAGCTGAGCCAAAGTGAGACAAACGGCTTTGAGGGTGGATTTCTCACATTATCCCTCAAGTAAACAAATATCTGTCAAGGTTTCCCAGGGGAACTATTATTCTCCATTGTCCAACAATGCCAAAGAAATCAAATCTCTGTCCTCAGGCTTACATCTATATAAGGATCTAAGCTATCGTGACATCTTAAGACCCGATTTAATTTCTTTTCCAGATTTCAAAAAGTTTGAGAGAACACAGGAAGCTCTGGCCTGCTGCGTGTGATCACGCTTTATCACACTTCTGAAGACAAATCAAACTCCAGACAGAACAGAACCTCTCATTTTGTAAAAGTACAAAAAGCATCCTTGTTTATGTGGGTAGAAGAGGAAGCAGCAGAGTAAACATGTCGTAAATGGATGGTGATCACCGCTGGATGCTCGTGGTTGGTCGCTGATTGCTTTCCTTCTCACGCTCCTGAATCAAAATGTCAGCCAGCGTGAGCAGGGCACCCATGCTGTGTGTAATGATAATTAGGACAGCTCTGGTCTGTCTCTGTAACCAAACACCAGGCATGAACCAGGAGCATGAACCTGAAGCATGAACCAAAAATCTAAACATGCTTAAAACAAGATGAATTTACTTGAGAATTATGTAAGATTCTAAGACTTGTCTTCATACATCTTGAAATATTTGAATTTTTTAATTTAAATTTAATTAATATACTGTGTTTTTTTTCTTTCATAAACCTTTTCATAAACCTTTCATAAATCTCAATATTAGATGTATGTTTAAAACAACAAAACCAACAGGGTTGTTCAATTTAAGCAACTTTGTCTTAGATTTTTCTCCTAAAATTCTTTAAGAAAAATAAAAAGACACAAATGAGCAAAATAAATAAATAAATAAATGTTGACAAAAAAATGTTGAAAGTTTATGTTTTTGAAAGAAGTATGCTATGCTGCATTTATTTGATCAAAAATATGGTAAATAGTCATTTTGTGAAATGTTATTACAATTCAAAATAACTATTTAATATTTTAAAAAGTAATTTATTCTTGTGGTAGCAAAGGTGTTTTTTTTCTTTAGTGTCACATGATCGATCCTTCAGAAATCATTTCAATATGTTCAATAAACGTTTCTTATGTTGAAAACAGTTGTGCAGCTAAATATATTTTTTCTGGAAATGTATAATTATTTTTACGCGATGCAAAAGTCTTTACTGTCACTTTTGATCAATTTAATGCATCCTTGCTGAAAAAATAGTAATTTATTTTAAGTAAATAGTAATTTCTTAAAAAAAAAAAAAAAAAAAATCTTACTGACCCCAAACGTTTGCTAGTACAGTAACTATATACAGATAAAATGTTTGATAATTTAGATCAGATAATTGCATAATCTGGTCTTGGACAAATTTGATCACTTTGGAATGTCGGCAATCTTGGCAAATGTTAACACAGTTTGAGAAATTGCTGAGATCTCTTCAGAAATTCTAGGAGACATGTCAGATTATTAGGGCATTTTTCGCAGAAGCAGAAAAAGCCTCTGTAGAAGAAACAATTGAGATACACTCTGCATTTTTCTTTCCCATGGGATTTTAAACATATTTATATCTATTCCACAGATTTTTCCTCTAATCAATACATAAACATAAAAATACAAAGTAAAAAAAAAAAAAAATACACACACACACACACATATATATATATATTAGGGGTGTAACGGTACGCGTATTCATACCGAACCGTTTCGGTATACAGGGCTTTTGGTTCGGTGCACGTGTGTACCGAATGCATTACATTGCAACATTGTAGCCTAACCACCATTAACCACTTATAATCACAATGAGCTCTGCATTTTGTTACTTTCGATAAGAAACAGTGTCATCGTTCAAATTCTGTCCACGAAATCACAAAATTCAAACAGAAAATGCCGTTTTGATGTGCTTTGATGTGGCGTGACAGATCACTGTACAGGCGCTTCAGTTCAACCGTCAGCTCGGAGTGCAAGTGAACGCAATCATCTCTTCCTCACTAGTTACAGAATAAACTTAAATGAACATCTGAATGTATGTTGAAAGATACAGTACAACTTACTGAAACATATAATATCTCGTGTTATCGCTTATTTAGTGTTTCAACGACGGAAAGTCAGTAAAACAGCTTGTAAACAATATGTCATGTAGCATTTACCTCAGAAAATCCATTCAGTGTCCACAGCTTGTTAGTTCGCCAGAGAAATGAACTCTTTCGCTTAATATATGCACTGTATTAGCCCATATATTCATTATATTTTACTTAACCTGTTAGTGATGTCTTGATTATTTAATGTAGCCTATGTTTAAATAAACTGTCATGATAATGACAGCCACTAAATGATTATATTTCAACAACGAATTGGAGTAAAACTTAATTTTATAATTAGATTTAGAAGTTAATGCAAAAACTGCAGCTTACATGTTTGCATAGAATTTGTTGTTTGAGTGTTGATTATTATATCTAAAAATGAAAAGCGATTGAATTTAGGTTAATAGTTTGGGCTCAGTAACCTTTAATAGTAGTATAATGTTCAAGTAAGGGCTCCCTAATTTATAGCATCAGCAAAGATAATTTTTTTATCCTTATGAAACTTTTAGTTATAATTTAATTTAATTTAATATATTTAAAGACAAAAAACAATTTGTTCAGTAAACCACTGTTTAAATAATTTAAAAAAAAGCAATTTTATGTTTAGTTTTCTCCCCACCTGCTATACCGAACCCATACCAAACCGTGACTTCAAAACCGAGGTACGTACCGAACTGTGAGTTTTGTGTACCGTTACACCCCTAATATATATATATGTATATGTATAAATTTGCAGATTGAGAATAGACCTAATTATTATGCAGCATTTCCATCTCAGATATACTTGTTGAATTAAATAGGTCAGTCTGGCCAGTAGTGGCCATTTTAAAGGCCCCACACACAGTCCAGAATCCTTGAACATCCAGCAAACAAGCCTTCCTGATGTGCTGGATGCTGGACGATAAACATGATATCGTGTCAAGCGTGAGCGTGAAAGGTTTCCTCCAACAGCATTACTGCCGTTATTACAGCCCCAAAACCTGCGGGTGTGGGCCAACTTTACTCACACAGTGCAGGCAATGCAAACCTTCCCTGCGTCCACAAGGTCATTGAACAAGACCAGCTGACATCTCTGTGTAGTCTTCCCACCAGGGGATCACACTCGGTCAGAGACATAATTTCATAGCGCAGCATGACTGACTTGGAAAAAACCTGCAAGGAATCCAAAGCAGCAGAAATAATCTGAAGTATGTCTGATGTGTCTAATGGCGTCTTATCTGCTGCAGCCTCCGAGATGCTTTGAGCATCATGCGGCAAAGCAAAGCAGTCTACAGTTTACAGCTTCAGTAGTCTGTGTCAATCATCTTCAATCAATCCATCCATCCATCTATTTCTGATTTCTATTGTGTCAACCGTCCATCCATCCATCCCCTTTCCGCCTCCTTCAGCCGGTCTGAGTTTGAAAACACCTCATTTTATCAGTTTTAAGATGTTATATAAGACATAAAGCTGTAGACTTTAAGTTTGTCTGCAGAAAGTGTTGGTTTATATGGTGAGTCACAAAACCATTTTCACAAGTATTCACTGAACATATTCACAAATGTGATGCTGGGAAAATGAGAAAATTAGGCCTAACAAAGCGAATGTAATGACTTTGCTAGTGTCAATATAATCTGCAAGAACAACATCCACTGTGTTACGCAATTCATGTCAAATTCATCTTAGATGTTAGAGTTCTAAGAGGAGGGGAAAACAACATGACTATTTAATTTACTACAAAATGAACAAAGATCAAAAGTAAGATGTTTATTCCTTTGTAACACAGATCAAGAAGGGCGTCTAGTTGGAGGCCATCATCGTAGAGGTCACTATAGCTTGTATCTAGCACTTTCTTATGCAAGGACTGCACAAACTATGTAGTTCATATCACCTAAAATGCTTAATTCTACCATTAAGCATGAATAGTTTATCCAAAAATGAAAATAATTTACTCACCCTCATGTCATTCCAAATGGAAGTCCATTTCCACCTCAGAGGAAAAAAATCTAGGTATAAGGCATATGTGAGCCAAATGTAAAAAAAAAAAAAAAAAAAAAAAAAATTGTGAGAAATACATTTTTTATTTTATTTTTTTGCCTCAGAAACAGGTTTCCATACAAAACCATCTGAATTTCTTTAATAGAACACAATATAAAATCCAAATTTAAAATAAAAGTTCAAGATTATTTACTTTTTTTATTTTTTATAAATCAAATAGACAGTGACTAGTGGCTTTATTTATCCATATTTAGTGTATATATATACATATATATATATATATATATATAGTAATAATACTGTCAAACAAAACATTTTCATATGGATACATATTTTTGATAGTAATAGTAATAATACTGTCAAACAAAACATTTTGAGTTCACTTACATTGTATATAGTAATAATACTGTCAAACAAAACATTTTGAGTTCACTTACATTCTATATTCACATAAAAAAATCTATTTTTTCTGTTTACTCCCGCTTTGTTCAATTCTGAAAAACAGTGAGTGTAACAGACATAGGCCAGTAAGAGCTGTGCCTGTAAACCCAGTCTCGGGTAGCCAGACCTTCACACTGACAGCAGAAGGTCTGGACAGTATCGCAGCTTTCATTGGCCAAGGACCGCCTAAGCGGACATTTGACTGACATGTAACGCAACCTGTGTCACGTTTAGGGGTGTGAAAATGTAAAGTTGATGTCCCTACAATAACATCTAATAAATTATTAATTCAAGAATGTTGTGCAAGTTTACTGCAAAAATGGAGCCGCGAACTTAACATGCTTTTGAAAATCCAGCGTTTAGTTGATCCTGGTAAGCGCTCACTGTCACAGTTGTAAACACGACAACGAGCGCTCTTCTTCCACGAGGGGGTTT
Source organism: Ctenopharyngodon idella (assembly GCF_019924925.1). NCBI lineage: Eukaryota > Metazoa > Chordata > Actinopteri > Cypriniformes > Xenocyprididae > Ctenopharyngodon > Ctenopharyngodon idella. Next base: position 18,984,741 of record NC_067233.1, on the reverse strand, counting down.
GCCTTTGCGGCATTTGTTTCCGTGGTGCCGTGACCCAGATGGGAGGTTTTGGGGGCGTTCTTCTTCCACAAGGGGGTTTGCCTTCACGGCATTTGTTTCCGTAGTGCCGTGACCCAGATGGGAGGTTTTGGGGGGTTGAACGAAGGCCAGTAAGAGCTGTGCATGTATACCTCACTCCACTGGCCTCACAAGGTGCTCTAGCGACTGACACTGGAGGCTATACAGTATCCATATTTTTAATTTTTATAGTCAAATGTTTTGTAAAATCACAACAATTGAAGAAAGAAGCTTGGATAAGCACTTTTAATAAGGATAAGTAGATTTTTTAAATGTCAAGTTTAGGCTTACAACCAGGGTTAGTTGCTTCTACATCAGTGTTATATCATTTTTCTCTGATTTTAGTGATAACGTATGGGTACTGGGTAAGGTTAGGTTTAGGGGTAGGGATAGGGTTAGGGTTAGGACTAATTTTTTCGGACAGGAATGTTGTTCTAGGATCAACAAAATATGCTGACCCAAAATCAGGACGTGCTAAAAGGTTAATGTTGTGAGATATTATTACAATTTAAAATAACTGTTTTCTATTTGAATGTATTTCTATATAAAATGTAATTTATTATTGTAATGGCATAACTGATTTTTCAGCATCATTACTCCAGTCTTCAGTGTCATATGATCCTTCAGAAATTATTCTAATATGCAGATTTGCTGCTCAAGTAACATTTATTATTATTATCAATGTTGATAACAGTTGTGCTGCTTAATATTTTTGTGTAAACAAATATTTTTTCATGATTCTTTGATGCATAGAAAGCATTTATTTGAAAAAAAAAAAAAAAAAATCACTTGTAACAATGTAAATGCCTAAAATAAAATAATTTCTTTCAAACGAAAAAAATCTTACTGACCCCAAGCTTTTGAACAGTGGTATATAAAGAACTGATAGTGTAATTATTCCAAACAAAGGTCAATATAAAAAGCACTTCAGTTTTCAGCCCCAAATGTCAAAAATGTATAGTTTGGGTTCAGCCAATAATTTTCATTTTGATGCATCACAAGCTGTCAAGCTCCAAAAAGAAACTCTGGAATATCACATTAAAACATGACATATTACAGTCAGGCATGAGACACATGAGAATCAATGCCAATGTTGTCATCACTGCAGAAAGAAAATACAGGTTTGCAACAACCCGAGGGAGAGTAACAACAATGTGAACTATCCTGTTAAACATTAAAGAAATTGCTCATTCTTTTGCTACGTTCATTGCAATTTAATACTTTGGTTGCCGCTGTACTTAACAGGACTCAATAAGATGCTCCCCACTGTGCTCACAAGATGAACCTCATAGTTCTCGCGAGCTGAACAAATGTACCTCTAATTCAAACCTTCCATTCATAGTCGTGCTCGCCATCTCTGGCCAGATAAAAGGCATCAGGGCCATTAGAGAAGAAAGGGACATACTGATGGGTTACAATTGTACGTCTCCACCTGATACTGCTTGAGACAAGCTACATAATGTTTTTTTGTGCAGCATTTTAAAATAGATACTCCCAGGCAGAGAGAAAGAACCATTTCAGTGTGCCAGAGCCATAGATTAAATTGACCTCTGTTTTGAAACCTCTCATGAAAATGGAAGTAGCATAGACACACCTAACCTCAGATATATCACGTCTGCATGATAAAGACTTGGAAATGTATTCATAATCAAGTCATACACAGTAGGATGCACGTTTAACTATAGACTCACTCCTGCCTTCGCCGGTATGTCTCTATGCATAAATGCATACATTCACACTGATTCTTTCAGATTTATTGCTCAGATGCAATTTTTTCTATAGCTGTTCACATTGTAGTTTTAAATGTGGGCATTATCAGATTCCAGTGTGAACAGGTCATGGTCCTAAACTGACACGTATGCACAAAAGAACAATACAAAGATGTCATGCAGCACACTGTCATACGGAAGTAAACAAGGAGGACATTAAAGTAACTGATTACACGTTCAGTTATTGTGTGATCTGCTGCAGAACCCAGTGAATTTATGCAAAGACAATATTAAAAACAAAGACGAGGATGCAAAAAAAGAGAGCCAAGGTTTTAAACATTTATAATGTTTTGCTTATAAATATAGCTGTCAATGTATGAGCTCTGACACATCACACTCTTTCCACTGACTACCTTTCGCAACTGTTGAGTTACGTAAAATATTTTAAGTGACTCCCATGAGCGCAGAATTGTGACGAATGTCGATCTAGAGTGGTGTAAAAGTCGTATGAATTCCAAAATGAGACTGAGGTCACATTGCAAAATAGCAGACCTGTATCGGATTTAGGACCACATATGGAAGTGGCCCAAATCAGAATCGAAAAGATCAGATTCCATGTGGTTTGTATTGTTCACACTGTCATGGCAAAGGCTATGTTTACACTGTCAGTCCAAATCCAATTATTTGTGTATCCGATTGGAATCTGATCTAAAATTCTTGACTGTCCACATTGTGTATCGCAGCTGATTTGTGTGTCCATGCTGCTCTTTCGTTTTCCAGAATATCTGCATTGGTTTCTATGGAAATGACGTTGCGTTGGTAGGTATACAGCAAAAACAACAACAACAGCAACATGGAGTGGTTTGCAATACAGATGTTGTCTTATTTTCAACATCACATTGTGTAGCCACCGCACTGGACTACTGCATCTTCTGAGGCAGCAGCAGAAATGTAGGAGGCTGGTATGCATGGTTCTATTTTGTGCTATCGTTTCCGCCGGTTTTAAAACATATCTCCATTATATTGTCATTTTCTGCTCATCTGGCTTTGCAACAACACAACCTTGTTTCTGCAGCGACTTTCAGCATGCTTCCTATAACGTCTGATGTTTCCGTTTTACGTGGCGTGATAAAGTCACATAAACCATGCAAAATCCGATCAGAGCAGTCAGACTGAAATGGATTTACAGAAATGCGATTTAAATAGGATTTCAAACCACATACAAATGTGACTCGAAACGGATTAGTAAAAATCACATTTCATGTGATTTTTTGCCATTCACACTGGCGAAATTTGGTCAGATTTTAATGAGATATCCACAAAAATTGGATTTGTACTGACAGTCTGAACCAAAAACAGATCTGAGTCACAAAATCAGATTTGGGCCACATTTACCTGCAGTCTGAACATAGCCGTCTCTTGCTCACCAAAGCTGCAATTATTTGGTAAATAAAAACATACATTAAAGGGTTAGTTTACCCAAAAAATGAAAATTCTGTCATTAATTACTCACCCTCATGTCGTTCCACACCCGTAAGACCTTCGTTCATCTTCGGAACACAAATTAAGATATTTTTGATAAAATCCGATGGCTGAGTGAGGCCTCCATTGCCAGCAAGACAATGAACACTTTCAGATGCCCAGAAAGCTACTAAAGACATATTTAAAACAGTTCATGTGACTACAGTGGTTCAACATTAATGTTATGAAGCTTTACGAATCTTTTGTTTCGAATCAGTGGTTCAAAGTGTGTATCAAACTGCCAAAGTCATGTGATTTCAGTAAACGAGGCTTTGTTACGTCATAAGTGTTTCGAAATTTCAATGGTTTACCACTGGGGGGCGTGAATTTGGCAGTTTGATACACGCTACGAACCACCGATTCGAAACAAAAGATTCGTAAATCTTCGAAGCTTCACGAAGCAGTGTTTTGAAATCGCCCATCACTAGATATTGTTGAATAAAGTCGTTATTTTGTTTTTTTGGCACACAAAAAGTATTCTCGTCACTTCATAACATTAAGGTTGAACCACTGTAGTCACATGAACTGATTTAAATATGACTTTATTAACTTTCTGGGCATCTGAAAGTGTTAATTATTTTGCTGGCAATGGAGGCCTCACTGAGCCATCGGGCTTTATCAAAAATATCTTAATTTGTGTTCCGAAGATGAACAAAGGTCTTACGGGTGTGGAACGACATAAGGGTGAGTAATTAATGACAGAATTCTCATTTTTTGGGTAAATTAACCCTTTAAAAACAGTAATATTGTGAAATTGTTACAGTTATGCTCAGTTTTGTTTTCATATTCAATGTGTTCAGTTCCTGTGTCTGCCTTTGTTATCTAGTAGTTTTTCTTTGTTCTCTGTTTCCCGGCAGTAGTTTGTCTCTTTGGTTACTCAAACAGGTGGGATCTAACTCGACATAATTAGATCCCACCTGTTTTGTATTTAATTCGTTATCCTGTATAAATGCCCTCTGTTTCATTTCCTCTTCATCTGGTATTGTCTGTGTATTAAGCACACTGTTATGTTGTACCTTCGTGTTGGAATACTGCTTTTGTTTTATTATTAAAGTTATCTGCTTTATTTGACCTCTATCATCTTCGTCGTCATCCTTTGTGGAGTTACCCGTGACACAAATATTACAATTTAAAAGAGCTGTTTTGTATTGTAATATATTTTAAAATGTAATTTATTCCTGTGATGGCAAAGCTTTCAGCAGCCATTACTCCAGTCTTCTGTTTCTCTCATTTGGCATCTATGCCAAAATCAGTTAATCATTCACCTGCTGGCAACTGATTTAAGATTCTGGAAATGTAAAGAGGATAGAACTTCAAAACAAATGTCTTCCTTTCTGAATAATGATCAGTCCTATGCTAACATGACACTAAACACTCTGCTCTCTTTTGAGGTAAGGGATCAACTCAGCTTCAGACCGCCATCTGGACCATTGGACACAGTTTGCACCCTTGTTAAATAAAGTCTCAACGCAGCTGCAACTGAATCATAATGTAAACTGCAGCTTCACAAGTCGCCCGCGACTTGGAAAGAGAAGCAGAAGAGGCTGTTTGGATGCATGTCAGTCTAAAATAGTCTGTATTTTTAGCATGTTATTGGTTTCCCGCACCTGGTGTTCAGCATTAGCGTGGCTACAAATAGTGAAGCTGTTATTTGAACTGGAAGAGAGTTAATTGCCATGCTATTTTTTAAATTAAGTAGCTTTTCAGTCGGAAAGCTATTTTATTAAACCAACAGGTTTGCACTGATACATGCTGCAATGTAACATTTTCTCTGATAATGTTTCAGCAAGTTTAGTGAGCGAGTTGTGTGCCTCGTATTCATCTTGAAACAGAACAGAACTCATGAATTAATCATCTTTTGAGTAGGTTCTTTTTAATGAGATTGTCAAAAGTTAGAAAATCGTGTGAATCTTTTGGAATTGTTTTTTATTGTTATTCAAAGAGTATCGACATGCTTTAGAATCCAGAGAGCAATAATATATCTAAAATATATTGTAATTTTACTACAGGTAGGCTACTATTTTTTTTTTTTTTTTTTTTTTTTTTTTAAAGGTTTCTTTACACAATTTTAAACTACTTTGTACCCTTTCGGAGATGACAGTACATACCTTACATTATCTGACTCACTTTCTTTCCTCTTTAACAGACACACAGCTACGTTGTAAAGATGATTTTTCAAAGTTGTAAATAAAACAGATTACTGGAATATGTTTTACAAGAGAATACCATTTCAGTCTTTCTATTTATGTTACTTGCCGTTTCTTTGTAATTACAACATTTTTATGAAATTTACAAGCAATTTCTCAGAGAAAATAGTTTCATACACCAAATTCTTTTCAGTGTGCTGGCAATAAACATATATTAGAACATATTACAGGTTCTGTGTATAATATTTCATATTTACAAAAATGTGGCAAGCTACTTTTTACATTAGCCTTGTATTTACTTTCTCTAAACGCCATCTTTTATCTTGGCTAATGTTCTGTAGAAGTTGGTATCTTAGGGTTGGGTTAGTTTAGGCTAACTTAACCTAGCTATATTTTTTGAGTAATTTCCCCAACACAGTCCATATTAACTTAAATAAGAGTGTGTTTATGCCAACTCAGAGCATACCTCTCCCATCTGTAACCTCACACTGACACTCAATGATGAGAATGAAGGTTAATTAATGTAAACTTCATGCAAAATAACGAGCATATGCATTAATCATCCCTTCTATATTTAATAGGCTTTCCTTGCTTTCTTGAATTCCCTGTGCATCGCACAGACAAATGGCACTCTGCAACTAACCTCAAGAGGAAGTAAACACATGGTAGATTGAATATATTACCATTGTTCCTTTTAATGGCAAATGAGACAATGCAGAAACATTTGCACACATACTTAAGAGAATGCAGATGTGGGTCTCCCCACAGGCTGGGGTGTCAGGCCAAATTTAGAGCAATATGGCGCCTCTCTTGTTTAGGTGCACCTGAGGTCTGTCCTCTGTCATTATAGTTGCTGGAAGGAAAGGCACTGCAGATGGAGTAGACATGGGTGTACTTATACAGTGGTCCTAAAAAGTATTTGGACACTATTAGACACTTAAGAATACTAAATGAATAGCCTAATTAAGTATAAAATTGTGGAAAGCAGGGTGGGGTGAGAGCCATGGGAACAGAGCGAGGCCAGTGGCACGATTTCTAATAAGCGTCAACTGCACACCACACCGGCCTCGAGTCTCACGGAGGAGCTCCGGAAGGATAAAAGGAGGATTGACGACAGTGAAGGACGAGAAAGGACCAACTCTGGGACATTTGATGTTTTGTTTTAGTTTTTTTTACTAAAGTTTTTAGTCAGTCATCAGTGAGGGGCTCCTGTTCTACTTTCATTTTGTTCTTTTGTTTTGTGCTTTGAATGCAGGCCTCACTGAGTCATCGGATTTAATCAAAATATCTTAATTTGTGTTCCGAAGATGAACGAAGGTCTTACATTATTTTCATTTTTTTCATTTTTGGGTGAACTAACCCTTTAAGGTGTTGCTATAGTCAAGATACTTGATATTTCAAAGATATTTCTTTGTACACTCTTCATATAACATGACAGAAAATGTACTCACAATTGCTGTCCTGCAGCAAAACGTAAGGGCAGCTGCATTTTAGACCAGACATATATTGGTGACTAAGTGCGACCTGGGCAAATCAGTAAAATGAGAGATATTTTGCTAAATAAAATGATCCTGCCAGAAGAATAGCATGATAACTCTGTTCCATCTGTGTCATCTCAGTGAGTGTTTTTGAGGTTTTCACATGTGCAATAAGGTGAATTTGGCATTTCATCCGACATTTCAGTGTGGATGTGAAACTTTTGAAAAATGTTTGAAAATACTAGTGTGGACGGAGAGCGTTTTGAAACGAAAAAGCTGCTTTCAAAAGTATCCAGATTAATGTATACATATCAGCCTAACTCTGCATACCATGAAACACACTAATGATGTGTGAAGTCTGCACAAGCAGGGTGCACGGAGGTATGAAAATACATACGTTGACAGGCATGTAGGACATTGTATCTTTGCATTCGGACCAAATGCAATGATTGGACGAACATTTTATGCCTTCCACAGACAACATATACATATAAATACATTTAGAAAATAGATTTAACCACTTAATTTAGTGATTGCTATCAGGATGTGAAGAGACTTTCAACCAGCATAAAAATGTTTCTGGAACAAATCACCTACCCTACCTTTAAGGGATAATGCACATTTGTATCATCCACATAATCAGCTTTTCACCACATAAATAACGACGGGGGCATGAAATATTGATTTGAGAATATCTTACCTGTTTTTTTATTATCTTATAATCCATTAGAGTGTACAAGACAATCGTTCTAGCAGCAAGACAAAAAATTTACAATATTACCGTAGCCCTACCCACCAGACTCAGAGGTAAGTGAACCACAGCAGAATTTATTTGACAGGTTGCAAAAAGCAAGCAGATGAGTATATGGCAATTGCAGGTGATGATAGCAGTATTAACAGAGTCTCTTGTTTCATTTACAAGGCTGGAGATTTAGCTGAGTAGCAGCAGCACGTGAGTATATCAGGTGGGGATGATAGGTAAAGGAGGTTGCACGGGAGATCACAAGGAGAGTGTGGGAATGGATTCAGGAGAAGATCGTAGGAGTCAATAAGGTGAATAACAAGAAGCTTCACAAAGCGAGTAGAGCAGATAAGTAGTCTGTTGACGAGACCAGACAATGACTGCATGCGAGATGTGTGCTTTTATGCCAGAGCTGATTGCTGGTGCTGATTGTGAACATGTGCAGATGGTTAGTATTCGGGTGAGTGAGATCACTCTGTGGGCATGACATAGGAGCCTGGTGAAACCGTGACAATACTGAAGGTCTCTGGTTTCATTTTAGAGTAAATACAGTCGATGACTGAGGCACAAGATGGCACCAGCTGCGTTTGAATGAAACACGAGAGAGCGCATCCATACAAGAGACATGAAAGATGTTTGCTTTTAGAAGCTTCTAAAAGTTTGCTTCTAAAACCTGGTTGAGCGTATGCAGCGTTGCTATTGACAACAGTCATTAGCGAGGATAAATTTACCTCCGAATGTCACGACTGACCAATCAGAATCAAGCAGAGAGCTGTATAATAATGCAAAGGAATACATTCATTTTTAAGTGAGGCTTAAGTGTTTTAAGTGGTTAAGCATCCATATACTTTTTGAGGCCATTGCGTTCCATTAGCCAGAATCTGAAAGCACTACAAATCCTTTCAGTGCAATGCTCCACGGCTACACTGCATCCATGTCGATGCTTATAATCCAACACAGAACTGAGAGCTGGCCATCTGGGTAGGGTGTGCATCAGTAATTTAGATGGTGGGAGTGAGAAATAACATCAAAAATCGCAGATGCAATACAGTGAGCTGTGATAGTCTTGCAAAATCTTGTTTTGAATACGAGATGCTGCTTTGTGCAGAAACAAACCTGCTTGATTCTATAACATCATATGGAACATCTACAGGTCTGAAGCCTGCTGCACCACTGACCTCAGCTTTCCGCATTGAATTCCTACAGTCAGGTATGGGTTTCGTCTGTTGTTAAGCAATGCTAACATCTCATTAGGCTCATCAGAGGACAGTGAGCAGACCTAACAGAACACAGACAGCGTTATTTTAAGCGTGTTATAGATATAATTACACAAATACCACGCGCAGCTCTAGTACTTATGGCATGTGCTAATGACCACTCAAGGAGGAACATCCAGGTATATAACTGTAATTATTGTCTCTAATAATAAAAAGCATGCACCACAATTATCAAAGAACACTGTGTATCACAACAGTATAGATGTGCGAAGACGCCTGGTCACATGCGTGACTCATTCTGTTTGGATGTGAAAGTTTGCTTCTAAAACTTTACTTGTAAATCTTGATGCAGTTATTGAAGTAGCTGAAATTTTATGTAGACTTAATGAAAATGCTAAACTACCTTAAAATGTGGCTCGTGGCTGAACATTAATCTTCATATTAATTGGACTGTATCTCCAAATATTCTGAAGTAATTCCTTATACCTTGATGTTCAAATGGAAATTGGGTTACACTTTATTTTAAGGTGTACATTTAAGTACTGAGTAATAATAATTAACTGCATGTACTTACTATAGGTATAGGGTTAGGGTTATACAAAATCACTTTAGTATGAGAATTACTTATTTTATCCCGTCAGCAAACAAATAATCAAGTCTTATTATATAGAGATATACGTATATTAATAGAAAAGTACATAATTTTAATATTTATCCTTGAAACTCCAGCTACACTGTGGTACCCAAGAGAGTTTGTTTGGGCCTTAAGGGAAGTTTATAAATAATTTTCTTTGTTTATCTGTACTACCCAGTGGCCTTTCTGCACAAAAGGCAATTTTGTGTGCTGGACATTCCCTTGAGACTTACCCTTTAACATTTCCTGAACCTGGGGTGATATCAGTATTCAAGCTGCGTGCAGAACAGATTCCACTACAATGACTGGATTTTGCCACAGTGTGGAAGTCTCGATGTGTGGCAGCATTTATCCTTCAAAAGAAAAAACCCAGCATGTAACCCCATAACAAAGACTGTAAACAAGAAGCAAAACATTCTCGCAATCAACCCTTATTGTTTCTGCCTGGCCAACACTTAAAACATAAAAACACATAAAAACGAATGACGCATCTTCTAAGGAGCAGGGATAATTTAACAGGTGGTAGACAAAAAAGATACAGATTCTTTTATTTTACTGAGACAAGCAATGTGAGCTCTTTCCATGATTAGAGAGCTTAGTTTAGTAACCACCTTGGATTTACAGGCGAATCAAAAAAAAAAAAAAAAAAAAGAACTGTGGGTATTACTGCACATAAAAATCTCTGTAATCTGTTGTAAGTTATCAAGACTCAATGGATATTGCTGTTATATTGGAGGAACAATGGTGGGATAATTACATTTATTGTTTTTGCAAATGGACCAGTCTGCATTGCATTCTCTAAAATTGCACAGATTTAATGAAAAATTTAATCAGAATCTTCAGAGTGTTACTGAAATACATGAGCAGTGCTTTAACAGAGACACCAAACCTCACTGTGAGATCTAATGAACACGGCTTGGTTTGCTACAAGAATCAAATCTATAACTTCAAAAAAGCAGTTTATAAACTTTAAGATAAAGATAGATCGCTCAGTATTCATAAATTATTAGATTATGGTCTAAAAAATCATCTGTGATACAAATAAAGAGAAAGACCTTAAATAGCTGTTCAGTGCAGGGGCACAACTGCACATTTTCTGAGGGGTATGCAAGATCAGTGTTGGTGCCTACCTATAAAAAAAAGAATAATACAATTAATTAAAATTGTTAGTTCTTTTGTTGTTTTTACCCATGAAACATTTTATTCAAATAAATAAGCCACCAAAATGTTAGATAGGCCTATCATTGAAAGCTACTAGCCTAACTGTAAAGTTCAAACATTATTAAAGAAAAGTAAACAGTCAGTAATAAAATAAGAACAAATAAACTACTTACAAGAAATAGCACAAATAAATACAATAGAACAAAGATGAAACAATTGAAATAAACACAGATTTCAGGAAGGTCTAACAGTATTCAGGTACAGAATTGAATATTTAAATGATTAAACACTGCACAGTCTTCACCCTTTAAATTAAATACATAATATATGTTAATAATGAATAACTTTTGTAGCTTTAAAGCTACAAAAGTTATTCAGTCAAGCAGTGAGTGATTTTCTCTTTGACTTTTTAGTTGTTTGATTAACATTTTGCTGTCACTTTAAGACTTAATGCCAAAAGACAAAACCAAAGGTGTTACTTAAAGACAAAACCAAAGGTGTTTACATGAATACTCGCCAAGACAAAAAAAATAAAATTGTGTTTAAGCGCAAGAAGACGCGAAAGAGCACTCATTTCGGTGGTGCAATGTGGCTCTCACTGAGTGCACAGACTGAGTTGAATTCTCTTGCGCGATTATATAGCGCTTGAGTGTTTAAAGGGATAGTTCACCCAAAAATGAAAATTACCCCATGATTTACTCACCTTCAAGCCATCCAAGGTGTATATGACTTTCTTCTTTCAGACGTATACAATTGGAGATATATTTAAAAATATCCTGGCTCTTCCAAGCTTTGTAATGGCAGTGAATGGGGGCTGGATTTTGAAGCCAAAAAAGTGCATCCATCCATCGTAAAAACTTAACACACCTATCGCGATTTAAACAAATAGGGCTATGCAACAAACTCAAGCTCCTCTTCTCTTATATTGAAATCCTCTGACATTTCTCTTTAAAATTTCTCATTTTAGACTCTTAATTCATGACCGGTGTTTTGTTTTGCTCTATCCTCTGTGCTTCCGCGTTCGTCATGCATTGGGTTAGGGGTTACTCTTCCACCGCAAATCAATGCATACAGCCGTCTGCCGGAAGCTAATTATTATAGTTAATAATGTTTTAAATATGGATTTTTTTTTTTTTTTTTTACAAAAACCCATCACTTCACTTCAGAAGGCCTTTATTAACCCCCCCAGATCCGTGTGGAGTACCCCAACCCCCTCCCCCCTTTATATTAACATTATAAAGTGACGAGAATATTTTATGGTGCGCCAAAAAAAAAAAAAAATTACGACTTATATAGTGATGGCCGATTTCAAAACACTGCTTCAGGAAGCTTTGGAGCATAATGAATCAGCGTGTCGAATTAGCAGTGTTTTGAAATCGGCCATCACTAAATAAGTCGTTATTTAGTTTTTTTTTGGCGCACCAAAAAATATTCTCGTTGCTTTATAATATTAATATTGAACCACTGTACTCACATGAACTGATTTAAATATGTTTTTAGTACCTTTATGGATCTTGAGAGAGGAAATGCCATTGCTCCCTATGTAGGCCTCACGGAGCCATCGGATTTCAACATAAATATCTCAATTTGTGTTCCGAAGATTAACGAAGGTCTTACAGGTGTGGAACGGCATGAGGGTGAGTAATAAATGACATTATTTTCATTTTTGGGTGAACTAACCCTTTAAGCATATGCAATTGTCCAATAAAATATTATTTCCACAAAGTGATGTGTTCACATTGGAAACACACTCCTGTACACCCAAAACAGTTCCTCAGGGATTCACTGATTCAGCTTAATTTGGCTCCTACACCAAAGTCTCTATAATTAAATAATCACATTTTCTAAGTAGCAACAAATATTGTAGGTGTTGCTTTTGTCTTTTCTTTCTGTTCCTTCAGATTCATTTCTGTTTGTTTTTCCTGTGGACCTCATTAATAAAGCAACAGCAGAGGCCAAAATGGGATTCTTAGTCCCAAAGCATTTGGATTTAGTGAGAGCAAAGTAGAGTAGCAAAATCCATTTCAACAGCAGCATTATGCTGATGGAACTACAATATATAGAAATACAATAAACAAATAAACAAACAAATAATGCTCATCAAAGCTGTGGTTATTTGCTAAAAACAGTAAAACAGTAATATGTAAAATGTTATCACTATTTAAAAAATAGTTTGTATTATAATATATTTTAAAATGTAATTTATTGTAAATATAAATTGATACATAAATACATAAATGTAACGCTCCTGAAGGGGAACACGGAAGATATTCTAATGAAGAACAGACTTTATAATTCCACGTGCAATACACACTAAAAATGCGAGCTAAGTTCTGTTTCTATGATATTTCTTGTTTATTATATCAGTAAGTCTTAGGGACCATTGCCATTTCTGTATACATGCTGTATAAAAAGGTCAAAGGAATGAGGCCATAGATGCTGTTAGATGCTGTGAGGCATATGAGGCCAAACGATCCATAAAAGATGTAAACTCTGTTCATGAGATCTCCAACATTAACACACGCCACGAAACCAATCCTGATCCTGTGGAAAAGAAATAGGAGAAAAAGAAAATTTGGATTTTTAAAATATACTTTTGAAAAGATAGAAAGCTTTGCTTCAGGGTTAGTGAGCACCGGTCTCTCTCACTCAGGCTGTACGGACAGGCAGATGGGGGATTCTCAGGAGGGAAGCTGGTAGCTTTTGACTTAATTATGCAGAGTTACTTCAAAATGCTTCAGGCTCAATAACATTGCTGTGAGACATCCAGGTGAGACAGGTGGGGGTTTTCACACACATGAACGGCCTGATGAATAAAAAAAATAAAAAAAAATAAAAAAATCCTGCTGATCTACTTGTGAGTAACACACTAAATTCAGTTTCTTTCAAAGGCACCCAAAATGATAAAGGGCTAATTTTCACTTTTGTTTCAGTTTGCATAAACAGACTTCATGGCGACATATTGGTAGCCATTTAGTAATTGTAATGGCATCATGTGGAGTCAGTTATCTTCCATTAAAGGCTTGTAAACAAAAAAAATAAGGGCTCTGCCCAGTTTAAAAGAAAACAGTATTTGATTTCACACAGTGCACTTGATTAGATTCTTAGCAGACAAAAAAATACATAAATATCATGTTTCCAGTTCATAAATTGGGATTGTGTTATTTTGCAAATTCACTTTAAATCACTATATCTATAGTAACAGAGGCTTCAGCCATTGATAGCAGACTAATGCAGTTATACAGTTAATAACGCAGTTGAGAGAGAGAGAGAGAGAGAGAGAGAGAGAGAGAGAGAGAGAGAGAGAGAATAAGCATATGTGAATTAGCTTACCCGAGTCTGTGTGTCTCTCACAGCAGCAGTGTCTCTACTAGTAGCAAAACTACAAGTTTATCTACCTCAAGAACCGCACAGTTATTACCTCACTGGTGAGTCATGTATCTATTATTAACTATTTTACTGATTAATTCATCAGAGCAGCGCTGACAAAACGTTTCTGTGCGAGTGTGTGTCTGTACTATAGACTGTGGTACTATACAGTATGTATGTACGTTTGAAAAAGAGAGAGAGGGAGAGAGTATGCGCTTTCAGGACACAATAAAACATATTTTGTGGCAAAAACTATGACAATAATTTGTCGTTTTCATCCTATAGTTTACTATATTTATTTGCTTGGTCGGCGTCGTTGTGGGTTTTGTTTCTTTTGCGGTTGTAGGCTGTAGGAGCTACTGAAATAACTGAAAACATTTGGAAGTGATATGGAACTGTAATGCGGTCAAGACCTGCTAGAACTAATTTAGCCGTGCGTATTCCTGAAAATAATTGCACACCTTAGAACGTTGGTCAAGCAATCAGATTCGAGCATTCAACAGTCCTGTAGTATAAAGTAATAATAATATTAATAATAATAATAATTATCTAGTAGTAGTAGCAGTAGTAGTAGTAGTCATAGTAAATAATTAAAATGCTGCTGAATGGGAACATGCTGATATTCTGTTGACGAACCAACATTTAGAAAATTACATTGAATTTACATGTTAAAAATTACATATGCATTACATGCTATACAGAATTTAGTTCTGTTTCTGTGGTCTTTCTGATAAATTTTCTCTTTAGTAAGTTATGAGGACGCAACCATTTTTGAATTAAAGGAACAAAGTCAGAAACATGAGCACTGTCACCAAACCAATCCTGATACTCTGGAAAAGAAATAGGAGGAAAAGAAAGTCAGTTTTAAAAGTCAAACAAAAAGAAGAATGATCTTTTTTTAGAAAAGTTAAAACTCATTGGATATTCACACATCAACAGTAGGAGGTGGTACAAATGTCACTCTACAAAAATAATAAGAAACTCCCCAATGCCAACTGTCCGGGACATAAAACTTGACAACAGCCTTATACTTTAGAATGTACTGTGAACAACACGCATCCCGAGTGGGAACATGACAGAACTGACAGTGAATAATCACGACAGAAATAGCGCTGCCTTGGGTGGATTCGCCACAGGTCTTTTTATCAGTGTAGCTATGTATTAATAGGCTGAGAAACGGCCCCTGCTGTTACTAACAGGGAAAACAGAGAGGTGGATTTTATCCGAAAGAATGTACAAATCCATGACAAAATAAAGATTGCTGAAGCCATCCTACTAAGAGGACAAGTTCATTGTTGAGCTGTCTTAACTATTGCCCCAAGTTCAGCTCTAGAAAATGGGCTAGAAAATGGTTGTCCAACACATTACCTTCAAAGACCTATAGTAAGAAACATTTGACATTTTGCACTGAAATTTGGGACTGGGCATATTGGAAGCTTGTGCTTTAAGACTTGAATGCTACTTACTTTTACTAGTGCTAATTGGAGGGTGTAAAAGTACATTTTAAATGCATATATAGGTAACACAATCAGGTTTCATTTGTTAACATTAAAGGGATAGTTCACCCAAAAATGAAATTTCTGTCATTATTTACTCACCCTCAGGTTGTTCCAAACTTATATAAATGTGTTTGCTCTGCTGAACACAAAGGAAGATATATGGAAGAATGTCAGTAACCAAACAGATCTCATCCCCCATAGTAGGAAAAATAAATACTATGGAAGTCAATGGGGGATGAGATTTGTTTGGTTCCTGACATTCTTCTACATATCTTCCTTTGTGTTCAGCAGAACAAACACATTTATACAGGTTTGGAACAACCTGAGGGTAAGTAAATGATGACAGAATTTTTATTTTTTGGGTGAACTATCCCTTTAATTATAGTAACATGAACAGTACTTCTATAGCATTTGTTAATCTTAGTTTCAGCATTCAGCAATTTCAGCATACTAATAAATACTTTGAAGGTACGCACTAAAAGCCAGAAAAAAAAAAAAAAAAAAAATGTTTTCAGTTGATTTTACAGTTTTTCTTTTCTAGAAAGCAAATCCAACTCTGTACTCTCTACATCAAAAATCGGTATTACAGCTCTGGTGTGCGATGAGGCTGATCTCTGCTCCTAAAAACAAGCTGCTGTGGTACACACTGATAGATACAGAAATCAATAAGATGTTTCGGTTGTGTAACCGCAAAGGTCAGTGGCTATTGCACAGGCTTTGTTAGCTAAACCAATCTCAGGTATTATAAGCTTGATGTGAACAGTGGTGGAAGAAAAACAAACCATCAATTAATGTTTACTGCAGGCCCCTTAACTAGCATGCAGTCCAGCCCGTCTGGAGGTCAGGAGGTCTAGTCTTGATTTGGAACCTTTATGGCTGTAAACCTGCACCTCACTACCCATAATCCTCCCACCATGGGGATTAATTAGCGGCCAGCGCGGATTAGAGGAGGTTTGTGGCTTCGTCAGCTGTGGTCGGAGAGATGGGCTTGATAAGGTTATTAGCTGAAGTCATGGTTCATTATGACTTGGGCTGTTACACCCACAGTCGCACAGGAACCCCTGAGGAATATTTGCAGAAATGATTTTTAACCATTTCATTCAGTTTATTCCTTGAAGCATGCAATTTGTTTTAAAGTTTCTTCATGCAAGACATCTTAAGTAGTCAAGAACCCAGTCCAATCAAAATCTCATTTCTATTCGCTAATTATTTCTAATATCTGCCCGAGCAAGTGTTCAACTCTTTCCAGAATGTTTTAATGAAGAAATCTTCGTTGGGTTGATTTGCATTTGATGTCTTATTTGTGTCGTTTGACACCTGTCGATGCCGCCTAATGAAGAACTGTTTACTGACAGATTTTCTAACTGTTAATGAGGGACGCAACATTTGAGAAGGAAGCTCGAAAACACTTTTTGTGGTTCATTAGAAGCTACTATGATAATTAAGATTTATTGATTAATGAGTAGATTTTAGCAGATGTGATTACAGCACCTCATTTTTTTTTTTTTCAGTTGGGGAAAAATTTGTGAAATTCTAATGCTTGAATTTCTCCAGTATTTAAGAGGATATTTTTTCTTATTTATTTGAATAAGACTTACCACATCTCATTTTGTCTACAATTTTCTCACTCTGATCCAAACAACAGCAGAGAACGAAGCCAGCACAAACTGTTCTAAGAGAATATGCAATGACATATTTGCATATTCCTAAACATCTTTAAAAATGAACTCCGATGGAGGTTGTGAAAACAGATCAAATAATCTGCATGCATTTTGTATTCTGCCCGCAATGTTTTTTTTTCCGTTGAAGACATGGCTTGTGTTTTCAAGTTGTTCTAAGTCTCGATGTGCAATGTGCTCTTGTTCACTGATTTCTTGCGGCACGGTGTGCTTTTCACAGGTGTGAATTCCGCATGAATATCTTTGCATATTTGAATTTGAATATTCAAATGTGACACATTTTTACTGCTTTGAATATTTGGAATTCCTTGATGAGGATGATCTGGTGTACAAGACAGCAACTCAATCCTAAGACACCAATCATTTAAAATGCATTTATGACACACACACAAAAAAGTATATATTCACAAAATAGTGAACGTAAACCATGGCTAGAATCCCTGTGTGGTCAACCAAATTAAAGAGCTAACTAGCTTAGTAGCTAGCATGTTTACAGTAAGTAGCTAGCATGAACTCTAACCCAATTTCCTCCTACCTACATTAATTTCCCGCTTTATGCTATTCAACATGTCTTTTCCAACCACCAATTCCTTGGCAATATTTGGAATAATATCTAAATAATAAATGCTACATTGCTAATTTCTGCAGCATGTAGGCTATATTGTGAACAGTATGTACATTTTTAGCCCAGGCTCATTAAAAAAAAAAAAAAAAAAACATACCTGTGTCAACATTTTTGCAAAATGCAAAATACGTTGCGTCGTGCACGTTTCGCGACAGTTTCAAAGTGAAATGTCCAGTGAGTGGCGCTAAAAGCGTGTTTAGTTTATTGCCGGAACAGATGATCTTGAATATGGCAACGTTTTATTACGTTGAAGTTTGTACGTATCACTGTTCTGAATTGAAATGTCCAATGAGTGGCACTAAAAGCTTAATGCTTCATCACGTTTAATAACGTACACCTAACACTTTACAAATCATGCACTATGGTAAAAAGTGTTTTAAAGTCATAACATTATTGTGTAAGGAGCAGCGTGAAAACAAGTCTTTATTAGCTAATCCATAATCTGGCCCTGTAATCATAATTGTGTGTGAAAATGATTCAAAGTGCTAGCTGTTTTACTGCCTCTAGTGTTCATTTCTGCTAGAAACTGCAGCGATATGTTCGTATTGGTACGTATTTTGTGTTTTGCAAAAATTTTGACACAGGTAGGCTACGTTTTTCCAATGAGCCTGTGTTGTATATTTTCTACATGCATGAAATATCCAGATGACCTACAAGTTTCTGCTAATTGTGTACAATACAGTAGGCCTATGCAAAGAAAAATGCATGGGATTGGGGAGAGTGGGGTAAGATGCGCCATGTTTTACTTATGTGGTCCTCAAGATAAGGGAAAATGAGGCAGAAGTACAATGAAAGTATTTAAAGTAATGTCAGGATGTTTCCTATTGTTTTAAATGATCAGAATACATCTATGACAAAGGGTTCTAAAAATATGGCTTCTTATTAAAAAAAGTGTTCCTCTGGCTCAATTTACCCCAGGTAAGGGGTAAGTTGATCCGAGTCAGTAGGTGGGTGTAAACTGACCATCTAACTGAATCTGAATCAAACCCATGTGAAATTTCCTTTTACAAATATTCTTTGTTAAATTATTTTACAAATATTTCTTTTATTAAAGCTAACTTAAACAACATAAAACCAACCAAATGAAGTTGAAATTTCAGTATGTTTAATTGTTTGCATTTCTGAAACAATATGTTGAACACCAAAGATGTAACCTTCCCATAAACAGAGAGTTTGTTGAGTAAAATTAAATAAAAACTAAATAAGAATGAATAAATGTCACTGAAACTAATAAACATTTTAGTCAAAAGGTTCTTGACATGGTAGTTTTTCTGCAATGTCGACCATGTTAGGCCATTAGGGACTACAGGTGGAAAGATATATATGATTAAACATCCTCTGGTTCGTATCAGAGAAGGATTTGGTGTATTTGTACACTGTTCCTATCAAATAAACTCAAAAATAAAGATAAACTAAACCAGTTGCGTAATATTACATTGAAATGACACCAGTTTATACTTCAGATTTAACTTAAATTCAATGCCTTATCGTGGGGTAAGTTAAAACGCTGGCTCAATTTACCCCACCGCATTTGGCTCACTTCGCCCCATAGCTGCCATTTTAGGAAAAGCTAGCTAGCTTACCAATTCAGAATAATATTTAGCTAAATGACTTGCATGGTTTTATACATTGCTAAATCACCAATATTCATCATAAATATTTTTAGACCTGGACAAATTTGCTTTGATGAAACAGCCATTACAACGGTTATGTTAAAATTTTACTTTGACAAGCCAAAAACAGTTTTTAAAGTAAATAAGCGACTTCCACTCCTCCCATGTGCTTCGCCTTTTCACAGTCTAGCAGAAATGATGGGTGGTTCTAAAATATATGGTCACATGACAATAAAATGGTACGGTTGCCAAGATACAGGGGGTGGGTCAACTTACCCACTGGCTCATCTTACCCCACTCTCCCCTACTATATCCCATAATGCAATGTGTTTGCCATTTCCATATGACAAATAAACAGCAATAATATTGTGTGTTTTTGTTTTTTTCGTTATTGAATCTGACTGGCAAATATATATTTTACACAAGACTAGATTTAAAAAAGCAAGAAAATGGCAAATTATTTCCAAGATGACAAGTAAACACCATTTGTGGAGTTAAACATATTTAATAAGGTTATGTCAGATGTAGCATGTGAAAACGTAATATGCAAAAGCAAACGCTTACTGTTGCAAAACATTATTTCACATGCTGTTTTTAAAAAATAGCAGACAGTATTCGGCATATACTTCACAGCATGCAGTAGGCACATATTCTATTCCGAATACAGTTTTTGAGTAATGTTGCTGCATTTACAGTAGCTTCACACAGTAAGATGTCTTAGCACAGAAGTGCTAAATGCGTTAAATGAGGTAAAAATGTCATGACCAGCATGGCTGAATTAAATAACATTTGTTTATGCCATGACGGCTTGAGCTCAGATAAGCGTACCAGGGGGTTGACATCAGAAACAGAGAACGTCACCACAAATGTGTCACAAAACGCTTCCCTCGTTAATTCAATTTAATGAACTCATCTTCTGCAATGTTCCATAACAGCTCTTTATTGTTGCTGTATCCTTATTGCTCATTGACTGCAAAGTCTAGATGTTATTAAAAAAGAAAATTATGGGAAAGAGCGATTATTAAAAAGATGATGAAACAGCAGCAATATTTTGCACACATTCTATCATGCACTACGGAATCATTTTAGGGGCTTTCATGTAATTATATGAGTTCATTTTACAAAAAACTGTCAAGAAATGTCAATATCTAATTGAACCCCAAAATTAAAAAAAAATATATATATTAAAACATATATTTTGAATAAAGAAAATTAAGCCTTTTATTATCAGTTTTAAATGTGCCAAAGAAATTTGCTTAATTGTCACACTTCAAAATCTTAATGATCCTAAAATAGGCTTTATTATTTAGATATTATTTATGCAAATGGGTTTTTTTTTTCCTTTTCTTTTTTTATTTTGGGTTTAAATAGGACATGAGTTTCATTATCCTCCAGGTGATATTAACTTAAAATTCTCTTGTATTCCCATCACAACTAACCATTATCCCAGCAGAATTCCCGATTCCGATGTGGGCACTGATCATCCGGCTCTTAACCTGTTTGTGATGTAAGTCAACGCAAAGGGCTTAAGGTAGTCTGGTGTCTTTTGAAGTCTACCTCAGCGTGTGTCTCCACCCCTGTGCCTTCTCATGCATGTGTCGCCTTTGATCTGCCTGACATCCATTGATGGAAATCCAAGGAGGTATTAGAGATGACACAGGAAACAGAATAGAGACAAACACATTAATATGTAATTGAGAAGAAAACGCTGATGACTGAGCCATCTGGCCAGCGAGCAGCTGAGGGAGTGAGAGAAGAGATGCTAAGAGAGAAGAAAGGAAAAGGTTCCTTCTCATCCCTGTGTCGTCAGCATTCCTTATGTCATGGATGTACAAACTGCTGCACCTATACTGACAAACATCTTGACATCTTGTTGTAATGTTTACCTGTGTGTTCATTTCAAATGGGTTTCATGTATTATTTTAAGAAGCTGATAGAGTGCATGATAGTAACCTGATAGTGGTGTTGCATTTCTTCTGAAAATGCAAAAATCTGGTTACCTCTTTGAACATGAATGACATTGAAATCCTCTTTAAAGAAACAATTTCATCAAAAATTTAAGAGGCAGATTGTGAAAAGCTTCAGCAATAGTTGCACTATAATGAAAATACACCTCCAAAGCTGTTCAATTTGAAGGAATCCTTTGGTTGAGGGGGAAAAATAAAAATAAATAGTACTCCAAGTACACTTAGAGATTGACACCTACACAGCTTAGGTGGAGACAGAAAAGAAAGCAATAAAAAATAAATCAAATAAAAAGAAAAACCTAATATTGCCTTGTACTTGCTTGGCTGACATAAATGCCCCTTATTTCCCTGTGTGAAATAAAAATGTCACCTTTGAATAACATGCAATAGTGATTCAAAGGTTGCACTTCAAAAAAAGATCAGCAGAATTAAAATGTTGCCTTAAACCAAACAGTTGAACTTGCTAAGCTTTGCCACAGCACAAAAATTGTATTGCATAAAAATTTCAGTAATTTCCCCCCCACATTTATTAGTAATAACTCTCACAGAATCTCTTGGGATTTTATGTTTGTGCTGCAAAAAGAGTAGGTGGGAAGGAAACGCAGATTGAGCTAAAGGTGTGTAGGTGGTATCTGGAGGTGGAGTAATTCTAGGCCGTGGGATCCAAACATCCCACATGAAATGAAATTACAAAGCTTTAATTACATAGCTTCAATCCCAGATCAATTGGACAGAGCTGCCAATAATTGGGCATGTGTTTTTCTGTTCTTCGAGCTTAGATGCATGTAGGTGTGCATGTGGGAATTCAGCTTTCCAAATACCAGGTCGTAGACCTTGTTTAGCTAGAGGGACACACTATCAATTTAAAGTTGCTAAAAAACAACAGCTGCCAAAATCGCAAGTATTTCATTATAGTATAGCCATCTGTACAACAAACTTATACAGATAAACTTTGTATTAAATATTTTTTCAATGCCTGGATGTTATGTATGTTCCTCCATCTCCAGAGTCATTAGCCACATGGCATTTATAACTCAATGGTCTGCAAGTATTCAACCTTGTAGACTTAAGCTATCATTAGTATTTCACTTTCAGTCAGTCACGTTCAACGTTACGTCAGAACTGAACTGACGAATTGGGATCTCGCCTGAGAGGTGCGTCAGTTGCATCTTTGTAAAGACATCATTCCACCCGTGTGTTTCTAGATGGGATCATTTCCTATCCAGGATCACTGTCTCACATGCCTGGGCATAAGTGAGCCACCTGCGGTCATGGTGGCTCATGTTCTCGCATGACAGCATGACCACGACGGCACACTGGTCGCATCTCAACTTTCTCGTAAGGGCTTGAGCTTCTCAGGGTGACATGTGCCATCGAGCTGTCGGCTGACAGCGAGGGCTGTCGCGGTAACCCTGCGCGTCATTCGGCGCTCTAGATGCGCGCTCTGTTGAGACTCAACTACCTCAAATGAGATAGAGTCCCCTCTCCTACACCCGATCTAATTCCTCTTCTGGTCATCAGAAAAGGGATACTTCAGGCAATAGCCAGGGTGACCTGCGGATTACAGTGAGGGCTTTTCCCACCGAGTACGTCTGCATGGGCCCTCCCCACTCCTCTAGTGCATCACAAGCTGTGATGCTTCTGGATGAGATTGCTGGTCCTTCTCATGGGGGACTTAGCATTTCATTTGGGGCTCCAGGGGAGGATCAGATGTCGATTGCTGCATCGGAGAGAGGGCTGTGTTGCTCTGGAGATGAGAACTATACAGTTTTCCGCTTCAGCTGTGTTTGCTCGTGCTGAATTGGATTCAGAGTTGCAGCCGCGCTTGCCAGTGTGACGCGTAAATTGCCCTGCCCCACCCCCGTGCCATTCTTCCAGGAGGCATGCAAAAAACTTAGCCAGTATGGAGGCAAATTTGTGCCAATATGGAACACCAAATGTGTCAAAATTTACTTTAAGTTTTTTCTCTCTCACTACCCTTGATAGTGGGGCGGTCAGGGTGTTGTGGGGACTCCTCAGATGGTGTCATTCACAACTCCTGTCCAGCACCTGTGAGATATCAACAACTCCGGCTGCTGGACAGGCCACCCTGCAAGTCTATTAGGTCAAAGTACTCGTAATGCATGAGGGAAGTTGATGCAGGAACTGGGCATGGTGACTGACCATGATGAAAGTCACAGCGCAGGCCCTCGGCCAGACGATGTCCACCTCTGTGATCCAGAAGCGGCCCCTGGCTAAACCTTGCAGAGGTGCGAGATGTCGTCAAAGTGTGCTTTCTCGATGCTCCTATCTCACAAGGTGGCCTTTTTGGCGACACTGTCGAGGACTGTGCCTATTGGTTCTCTGCAGTCCAGGAGCAGGTTGAGGCTGTCAAGAGCATGCCCCGGCGTGCTACTACACCATGTTAAAAGAGCAATTTTCTTTGGGTCCAAACAGGGTGCAGACGGTAGTGTGCAACACTATGCCTTGCCACTCTCATCCCCCTCTTCGATCGCCAGTGGGCAGCAGGGCCTGGTTCAAGAACACTATGCCTTCTCACGTGCAACTGTGGAGCCAGGTAAGTGCTGCAATGCACACTCAGACCCCACTCCAGGACGCTGTGCCTTCTGGGTCGGGTCCCTGTACTCCACCTCGCTGGCACACTGTGGTCTACACTCATGTCGCTTGTCACACATTGCATCTCCTCCTGTGGAGTCAGAAGCATCTTTCACTTCACTTCAAGTTCACTTCACGCCATTCACATTCCAGGTGTGCTCAATCATGGGAGAGTGGAGACTCCATCCCCAGGTGGTCCAGCTGATCTGGAGATGCTTTGGAGTCACACAGGTAGACCTGTTTGCCTCTCCGGACACATCCCACTGCCAGTTGTTTTACTCCCTGGCGTAGGAGACCCTCGGCACGGATGCACTGGCACACAGCTGGCCCCGGGGCCTAAGCAAGTATGCATTTCCCCCAGTGAGCCTACTCACACAGACATTGTGCAAAGTCAGGGAGGAAGAGGAGTAGGTCTTGCTAGTTGTGCCCTATTGGCCCACCCAGACCTGGTTCCCAGAACTCATGCTCCTCGCAACAGCCCCTCCCTGGCGCATTCCTCTGAGGAAGGACCTGCTTTCTCAGAGACTGGGCACCCTATGGCACCTGTGTCCAGACCTCTGAAATCTCCACGTCTGGTCTTTGGATGGGACGCAGAGGACTTAGGTGATCTACCCCAATCAGTGGTAGACACTATCACTTTGGAAAGAGCGTCTTCTACGAGGCACCTTACGCCTTGAAGTGGAATCTGTTCATCAAGTGGTGGTGTTCTCACCAAGAAGACCCCCGAAGATGCTTGATCCAAGCTGTGCTTTCCTTCTGCAGGAAGGGTTGGAACTAAGTCTGTCTCCCTCCACCATGAAGGTGTATGTTGCCGCTATTGCCGCACATCAGTAAACACCGGAGACTCGCTCGGTGTCTCGCTTGCTGCGCCATTCCCCTCTACGGACCAGATATGTGTGCTTGTCTTGCTCCTCAGGTGAGTTCCCCAGCTGGTGAACCCTGCTTGGAGTTCCTCCAGCACCCTAGGCAGTCAGACGTGGCAGAGACACCCGATGCCAGGCCTAACACTCATAAGTACGCCCAGTGGTTGACCCTTATGCTAGGCTCGGCTCAGCTCCTCAGCGAAAACAATGTGGGACTGCATGCACTCTTGTGGGCGATGCAAATCTCGCATACCAATGTCCATTGACTCATTTAGTTTACATTCAAAGGTGATTGGGCTCTCGGGAGAGTTCTGATGTAACGTCTCTGTTCCCTCCTTTAAGGAACAAGGGTTACATATACGTAACCGAGACGTTACTATACACTAGCGTTCAAAAGTTTGGGGTCTGCAAGATTTTTTTTTCTTTTGCTGAAAGAAATTAATACTTTTATTCAGAAAGGATGCATTAAATTTATCAAAAGTGACAAACACATTTATTATGTTACAAATTCTAATCTTTCTATTCATAAAAGAACTTTCTATTCATAAAAGAATCCTGATAAAAAGAATCACGGTTTCCACAAAAATATTAAGCAGCATAAAAATAAGAAATGTTTCTTGAGCAGCAAATCATCATATTCGAATGATTTCTGAAGGATCATGTGACACTGAAGATAATGATGCTGAAAATTCAGCTTTGGTATCACAGGAATAAATTACCATTTAAAATATATTAACATTGAAAATAGTTATTTTAAATAGTAATAATATTTCACAATATTGCTGTTTTTACTGTATTTTTAATTAAATAAATGCAGCCTTGGCGAGAGACTTCTTTCAAAAACATTTAAAAATCTTACCAACCCCAAACTTTTGATTGGTAGTGTATTATGCAAGAAGCTTTAAAATAGTTGTTAAAGAGCGATCATTGTTGGCTCTGAAAAATATACAGTAATCTAGTAAATACAGTGATCAACTTGATCATCAAACCCTCTGTAGACTTCTGGACACTGACCCACAAATGTAGCCATTTCCATTCCAACAGAGAGCTTTTCTGAATTAGATATCCTCACGTCACATAACTCATGGCCCCCTGAGAGAGATTCAAGCAATGCGGCCTATTGCTGCTAGTTTTAGTACCTATTTCCAGAGCCATTTATATCCACATGGTGCCACTTCTGAATGAGAGGCTTCTCTAGCGGGTCTTGTCTTTGAATGGCATACAGCCCTCAACGCCATTGAAATTTAATACAAAAAGCTATCTATATCTTTAGACTACACAGACTACACATCAACAATTTATTTTAAGGCTAAATACAAAGACATGCATGGCATCCATCACCAAAGAATCATTGAGCTTTTTATCATTGTATTATATATTGAACTCTCCTCACTTTACAAGTAATAAAATCTCTATTCCAAAATGTTACCCTGTACTTTCATGCTGTAAACCTTTAGTTATTTTCTTAGAGGTTGTAACAAACAGGGAAATGTTCTCTGTGATCTTGCGGAGCTGTTGATTATGGGAATGCTGGCAGAATGCAGTTTTTCAAAAGCATACGCCTTTCTTTCTGGGGTCAGTCCAAGAGATCAAAGGCATGCAGCATCAGCATGACACTAAAATCCCACAGCCTGTATACATAAAGTGCAGGCACTGGGCACGACCTCAAAGAACAGGTGAATGAGTCAGTGGGAAACTGAGAAGCAGAGAAAAAGGAAGTACAATGGGGTAAAGCCCTTGTATTTGTGTGCAAGTATTTACAAAAAGTGGATAGAGAACACACATTAAAACAGCAGAGCAAACTCCCTTGCTAAGAAACAGTCCATAACAAAACAAATAGACCTTACATTTGAGTGATCATATAGCTGGCTCTGGAAAATTCTTCACCCAGTGCTGTGAATGACGCAATCACATTGTTATGGCAACGATACACTTATTGTTTCCCCTGACACATGATGTAAGAAGATTGCTATATAGAGAGCTAAGTACATCAACCATCAGCAAGATCTATAGAACTGACAATATACAGCCAATCACCTCTGACAGGCCCAGACATGCTAGATATCATGCCTGTGTTGCTTCTGTTCTGAGAGATTTCGATTTTCTTCACAGATGTTTTATAAAATGTACAAGAATGATACCTTATTTTCTGGAAAATAAGTTGCACCTAACTATGGCCCTGTTTACAACTAGTATTCAGAAGTGTTTTGGTCGATCAGATCACAAGTAGATGAGGGAGACACATCCTTGATGTAATAACAAAAAAAAAAAAAAAAAACATACAGACAGCAGCAGCTTTCGTTTCTGCTCTGATAGCCGCAAGACCACGCTGAATAGGTGAGTGTGTGTTAGAAATCAGGAATGGTGAGAAAACATTGTGCTTGGTAAGTTTTTCATCTTCAAAAGTGGGTCTTCGACAAACTTAAAATCGCATCTGGCTAGTGCACATCCCATAATGATTACGCATTAGGTCAGTAGGCGAAGAGTAAGCAGTCTTTTGTGGCTGTTCGAACACATTCGACCACATGAACAAATGTGTTTTCAATGACTTCTAGAAGTGGTCGAGAATGGACAAGCTCAAAACGTTTTAGACCATGTTTACACCTGTATTTAGCGTCGTCTACTTTTAATAAACTTCAATAAACTGGAGCAACATTGTAAAGAAGAATGGGCCAAAATTCCTCCAGAATGATATATATATATATATATTACACAATGTGACATCAAATTTGGCTGAGAAATTATCCCCAAAAGATCATTTTGAAGTCATTATTGTGTAAAGCATCAAATAGACATTACAAAAAGTACATTCAGAAAGAAATATTTTATTTGATTCAACATTGAATTTATTACACAAACTTTTGGTCCATGAGGGTGAGTAAATGATGACTGAATTTCAATTTTTGGGTGAACTATATCTTGATTTTTTTTTTTATCAACATGGAAATGTGAAATTAAAAGTAAACATATGGTCAGCTTACAGACATATCACTTTTATTTAGTTTTTCCTTTTTTATTCAAAATATTCACAAACTTGTTAACTATAGCTTGTCATGAACTATAAGCTATATAGGCGCTGAGAACCCACGGAAAAATATGAGATATTCTCCATTCATTTTAACCAAAACGACTGCAGCTTTCAGGTTTATATACAGTATCTCACAGAAGTGAGTACACCCCTTACATTTTTGTAAATATTTTATTATATCTTTTCATGTGACAACACTGAAGCAATGACACTTTGCTACAATGTAAAGTAGTGAGTGAACAGCTTGTATAACAGTGTAAATTTGCTGTCCCCTCAAAATAACTCAACACACAGCCATTAATGTCTAAACCGCTGGCCACAAAAGCGAGTACACTCCTAAGTGAAAATGTCCAAATTGGGCCCAAAGTGTCAATATTTTGTGTGGCCACCATTACTTTCCAGCACTGCCTTAACCCTCTTGGGCATGGAGTTCACCAGAGCTTCACAGCCACTGGAGTACCTTTCCACTCCTCCATGACGACATCGCGGAGCTGGTGGATGTTAGAGACCTTGCGCTCCTCCTCCTTCCGTTTGAGGATGCCCCACAGATGCTCAATAGGGTTTAGGTACCCTCAGCTTCTTTAGCAAGGCAGTGGTCGTCTTGGAGGTGTGTTTGGGGTGTGTTATCATGTTAGAATACTGCCCTGCGGCCCAGTCTCCGAAGAGAGGGGATCATGCTCTGCTTCTGTATGTCACAGTACATGTTGGCATTCATGGTTCCCTCACTGTAGCTCCCAAGTGCTGGCAGCACTCCCACCACTATGCTTGACTGTAGGCAAGACACACTTGTCTTTGTACTCCTCACCTGGTTGCCGCCACACACGCTTGACACCATCTGAACCAAATAAGTTTATCTTGTTTATCTTGGTCTCATCAGACCACAGAACATGGTTCCAGTAATCCATGTCCTTAGTCTGCTTGTCTTCAGCAAACTGTTTGCGGGCTTTCTTGTGCATCATCTTTAGAAGAGGCTTCCTTCTGGGACGACAGCCATGCAGACCAATTTGATGCAGTGTGCAGCGTATGGTCTGAGCACTGACAGGCTGACCCTCCACCCCTTCAACCTCTGCAGCAATGCTGGCAGCACTCATACGTCTATTTTTCCAAACACAACCTCTGGATATGACACTGAGCACGTGCCCTGAACTTCTCTGGTCAACCATGGCGAGGCCTGTTCTGAGTGGAACCTGTCCTGTTAACCCTTTAAGACCGGATGGAGCACCCGCGCTCCCATTTGTGTGTCTCTCTTTAAGAGCCAATAAAAACTGAACCCATATAGGTAGCACAAAAATTCTTTTTGCATACAAAACCAGTCTTTACTCATTCAGATGAAACCTCCCACATGCTCCTGTTGCGTTGTTTTCACCCTCTAATGAGTCTGAGTAATATGCGTTTACAACAAAAACAGCACAGCCGCTAACTGAATACAAATATGTAGATTTCACGTGCTCGTAACTTCATGAAAAATGCACAGATCATAGAAAATGACACATCATTATTTAAAGCAGATTCTCACGATTAAAATGAACCCAAAATAATATATTGTGTTGATCACAAGATATTACTCACGGAATGATGTAACATACTTGGCTAAAAACATGTCTCTCATTTTTCCGGTATCCAGTGTGTATCCAATGTTCCCTGAACCATCCATGTTCGTTTTCCAATGTGGAATAACAAAAAAGAGATATCATTTTAAAGCTTAGAAACTCAGCTTTTTAATGCATCTAATCATTTTGAAAAACTAACGAGTGCTGAGAAGTGCCTCTAAACTGGAGTTTACCGCCCGTGGGCGCCATCTGGCTGCAAAAAAATGAACAACACTTTATTCAACTATATAGGAGATAGGAGAGCATCACCAAAAAATATTTTTTCTCAGATCTTATTGCCTTCCTGGGTTATTCCATGTCAAAAAAAAAAAATAAAAAAAATAAAATAAAAATTATTTAAAAAAAAAAAAAATTATAGATATTTTTTGTCTTTTATCAGCGGTTTCTCAGCATGAAAATGTCCAAATGTAATGTAATTTATATTTTCGAAAAATTTAAAAAGTGTTCTATCAAATGATACCTACCTTTTGACTCTCCTTGCTACAGCAGGAGTTATGAGTCTTTACTTTTGTGTATGTTGCTCAGAGAAAAAAAAAAAAAAACTCTAAAAAAAAAGCCTTCAAGTCTTAAAGGGTTAAACCGTTGTATGGTCTTGTCCACTGTGCTGCAGCTCAGTTTCAGGGTTTTGGCAATCTTCTTATAGCCTACGCCATCTTTATGTAGAGCAACAATTCTTTTATTCAGATCCTCAGAAAGTTCTTTGCCATGAGGTGCCATGTTGAACTTCCAGTGACCAGAATGAGAGAGTGAGAGCGACAACACCAAATTTAACACACCTGCTCCCCATTCACACCTGAGACCTTGTAACACTAACGAGTCACATGACACCAGGGAGAGAAAATGGCTAATTGGGCCCAATTTGGACATTTTCTCTTTGGGGTGTACTCATTTTTGTGGCTAGCGGTTTAGACATTAATGGCTGTGTGTTGAGTTATTTTGAGGGGACATCAAATTTGTTATACAAGCTGTACACTCACTACTTTACATTGTAGTAAAGTGTCATTTTTTCAGTGTTGTCACATGAAAAGATATAATAAAATATCTACAAAAATGTAAGGGGTGTACTCACTTCTGTGAGATACTGTATATATAAACTTGACTTATATTCTGGAAAATACAATAATAAAGTAAAAAATAAAATAACTGGAGGACAATCAAATACTTACTATTTCTCACCATCAAAGGAAGACAAAAACATTCTTTAATCTTTTTAACAGCCTTTTTAAAAGTTTTAAAATATACTGTATTTTAGGCCATGTTCAGATTTTATCCAGATGGGTTTTTGAAAGTCTGGACAGCAAAAAACACATGAAATCTGAAGGTGGTTTCAAATGTGATTTCAATGCGTCTCAGTCCGGACACTCTGGCTGCTCAGATCGGATTTCAAACTGTCTTTTGCGTCAGTCTTAACGCGATACACAACGATAATGTCAAAACCGGTGACGGAAATGCCGGAAGTATTAATGGGGTGTTCAAATACGTCCAAAGATTTCGTCATTGTCCTGTGCGAGGAGGAGTTCTGCATCGCAACTCGACAGGGCGCATATTTGGAGAGCAAGATGACGCACCTCCATTTTTCCTGCATCCATTTTGAAAGCCCCATCACCATGTCTTGGAAATAAAGTAAACACAGGACAGTAGAATGAGATTTTGCAATGAAATCATGTTGAAATGAAAAACAGAAAAAAATTATTTGTGTAAAGCCATAGCTCACCCAATAATGAAAATTGTATCATTCCACAGCTCCTATCTACTTGAATGGGGAAGCACAGAAATTTCCAAAAATGCCAAATTGCTAATAAAATCTGACAAAGTTATAACAGATTTTCCTCATCTCAGCTCAAATCAAGCTAACTGCATTTTTTCAGGTCGGTTAAGCTAATGCACATAAAATGCCTTTGCCAATAAGGCTACTTCAGCTGAAAGGCGGGTCTTCCTTTTCTATAATCATCATATTAAACATTGTGAATCATTTCTCCCATTCATTTTCCACAAATGGTCAGTTTCTTCCTGCTTATACTGTTTCTCTTATGTTCCACAGAAGATATAAAGTCAGGGTTTGGACCAACATGAGGGTGAGTAAATCGCTGGTTGGTGATATTACTATGATGGCTGCCAAGGAAACAGACTTGCTTCATTTTGTCTGAGTATTGAGGTAGTTCATCTTTGTGGATTAATCAAAAAGTCCATGAAGTCTTTCCCAGAAAATAACCTGATGGTAAATCAAGACCCAGCTGCAGCCTACCTCAATTTATTTTGCAGTAAAGCCTCTGTGCCTCAGCGAACAGCTTTAATAAACATGAACTCATGAAAGAGAACTGAGCACTTGGGCTCTTAATGAAATGTGTGCAAGTAACATCAAACGGAAGAGGAAAGCCCTTCCAATTCGAAGCGGGGGAGCAAACAACAGCCGCTGTGAGTTATTTTACTACGCTTCAGTAATGTGCAGGCACAATGGAAAGCATTCAATAAAGACAAAGATTTTCATCAAAATCAGACTGCTGGACAGTCAGTGCAAAGCACAGTTGATGTCTTCTCAGCTGTTTGCAGTTTCCTCCTGCTCTCAATGATTGAGACAGTGACATTTTGCTCACTGCTATAATTCACAGAAGTGGACTGTGAAAACACTAATCCTATAATGAGGTAAAACACAGTTTTAATTCATTTTAAACCCTTTTGGTTTTAATTAGTGGATTTGAGCATACTCTTAACCTTGAGCATTAAACTTTGGCATGTAACTTGTCATGCATCGTTTGTGCTACTGACATGAATTATACCTCAAACCATGCAGATTGTTTAGGAGAGCTGTGTTATTATGTTTTGAAGCAATCTAACTGACAATTTCTGTGTGGCAGATGATTAAACAGGCAAAAAAAATCTCCTAGACTTACATTGATGGGTGGATCTCAGGACTAGAATGTCAGAGATTTCACACTGGACTGTTTTGATCAATAAGCCACCCCCTATGAAGGCCCTATCAACCACTTAGAAACAAATAAAACACTCAGAGCATTTTAGCAACCACATAGCTACAGTCTGGCATCCACATAGAATATCCTAGCATTGGAAAGCACCAAAAAAAATCATGTTGTCACTCTCAAACTCTGCATGCCGTCCTGATTGAACAAAATGTTCCTTAAGAGATGCAAGACTTGAGAAATGGAGGCCAGATTTTCTCCATTCTAAAATCTTTTAAACGGTTGAAACTTTGGTAGATAAATTTGCTGTTCTGTCAGTGTAAAGAGCACTGTGCATCCTCTATCTGTCAGTGATGCTGTACTCAGCATTTTATCATATACCACTCGAGTTTGGAAATAGAAATGTGTGCAGTAAACATAATGAAATGTGCATAAACCACTTAGAATGTCTGGATGACAAATTTCTCAAAATATGCAGCATTCAGTCAAAGCTAAATAGCTGGGATAACATTACCCATAATGAAACGTACGAATTTGCATGCAGACTTCAGAA
The DNA here is from genome assembly GCF_019924925.1 of Ctenopharyngodon idella. Taxonomy (NCBI): domain Eukaryota; kingdom Metazoa; phylum Chordata; class Actinopteri; order Cypriniformes; family Xenocyprididae; genus Ctenopharyngodon; species Ctenopharyngodon idella. Next base: position 18,951,756 of record NC_067233.1, on the reverse strand, counting down.
TCTAGTTTTTAAAAATAGTGATTATCTAGAGAACTGTAAGCTGGACAATAATTTTGATTTGGAAATTGACCAAACAGCAAAATTCATTACTATAACTTTGAATCATTTGTTTACATTGTATACTAAGTAGCATCCATTTTACAGCACATGTTCAGCAAGATGTCAGTATATAGTATGCTAATGCAGCAAACGTTTGTCTAATAAGCTTCATTAAGAAGTGTCACCGTGATTTATAATCTTCTCGAAACATCTGATATCATAATTACAGTTCCATGTTCCAGGCAGTTGAGTATGACGTGTGCGAGGTGGGACCGGCACATCAGGACAAGCCTGTGATCGCTCTGAGACCCTGGAGCAACTGTGCAACCTAATTATTCTAGGAAAGAGACGTTTCTGAAAGATCTGAGAGTTTCTGAAAGATCTCACAAGTGCCACTGACTCTCTTTAAAGGATGTATCATGGAAAACAGGACTTTCCTTTCCTAAAAGATGGGACGCATTAAATTGATCAAAAGAGACAGCAAAGACATTTATAATCTTACAAAAGATTTCTATTTCAAATAAATGCAGTTCTTTGGAACTTTCTATTCATCAAAGAACCCTGAAAAAAAGGATCTTAGTTTCCACCAAAAATAAATAAATAAAAATAATTAAGCAGCAAAATTGTTTTCAACATTGATAAAAATAATAAATGTTTCTTGAGCAGTAAATAAGCATATTAGAATGATTCCTGAAGGATCATGTGACACTGAAGACTGGAGCAATATCTGCTGAAAATTCAGCTTCGCATCACAGGAATAAATGACATTTTTAAAAATAGAAAGCAGTTATTTTAAATTGTAATAATACTTCACAATATTACCGTTGCGTCTGAAATCGCATACTCTCATGAGTAGGTACTTATTTTGAATAAGTAATTACTTGACGACTGCTAAAAAAGTATGTTCTATATAGTGTGAATGTATGTACTATGAATGTAATCTGGACGTACATTTGCCATGTTGTCATTGTCATGTGACCTACCAGCGTCAGTTACGTCGCTTCACCATCATTCACAAATTCTCTCCCGTGGCCTCATGGGATAGTGTCCATAAGTATGCACACTTCAGAATCTTGCCGGAAGTAGTAGGTCAGGTCATCCAGGTACATTTTGCCTACTATTTTATGAGTACTGTAAATTCGGATATACTTTTTTGTCACACACTGTTTATCGCCTACTATATATATTATGCAAGTATGCGGTTTTGGATGCAGCAATGGTACTTACTGTGTTTTTGATCAAATAAATGCAGCCTTGGTAAGTATAAAAGACTGCTTTCAAAAACATTAAAAAATTAACACAAACATTTAAACGGTAGTGTACATATCAAAGGCTATTCGGTATGTAACTTGTTCTGCCCTAATATATAACATTTGAAGAGGCCAATCATAACAGAGGTCATTTACATATCAAAGCCATGACATGCCAAAGAAATTTGTCCACATAGAAAGCAAAAATAAAAACAATAACAGTCAACGATGGTCGCAAGTTCCGTCGTTACCAACATAGTTGGCGATTTTGTGTTTCCCAAAACTATAGTTCCGATGAACATTCGCAAACAGTGTTGCAAACTTGCATGGTTGGAACTACAGCTCTTGAGATGTGGTTAGAAGCATATAGTTGACGTGGACTTAAGTAGATCATGCTCTTAGGCACAATAAGCAAGCTACCATTCAATACATTCTATATGTTTCATCCCGTTTATATAATATATAAATATTTTATTGCATTAATTGCAATCTCGATTTGATTAATTAGCAGAAGTTATTAAACCACTACCTGCACATGATGTCATTAAAGACAGGCCTATAGGCTTATTATTGAACTAAGGTGGTTCTAATGACAAAGGTGTGACCGATTTCGGGAAACAGTCATGACTAGCTAGATAGTTTCTACAAATCTATTAAACCCACTCATAAAAAAATGGCACATAAAAAATAAAAATAAAAAATAAAATAAAAAAATAAAAAATAAAAAATCAAGAAAATTCTGCTTGGTCAATTACCTGTCAGTAATTGGTCTCATCCTGTCTGGGTGGTTATTGGCCAAAATAAGTTGCAATGTGCAACAGACTTTTGATGAGACTAGAGAGATGGTGGAAAATAATCATACCAAATTATATGTTGTCTTTTTGGAGCAAGAAACCTAGACTAACATTAGCAGTGGACTTCGGGAAAAACAATAAATACTGCAAGAGACACTAAGAGTTTTGCATATCCTGAAGAATATGTTCAATAGTGGCAAAAAAAGATAACGGCAGGCACAAAGACTTCAGCGCAGACCGTTTCTAATCATACAGGTCCAACATTCTGCATTATTATTAGAGTTTCCTGTGCTCATCACAGATAAGAGCTACCTGTGTGAAGCTCAGAATAAGAGAGCAGACTACAGACAAAGGGAGACAGAGACAAGAGAAGGGCAACTGCAGAGTCAGCATAATGCATTCATGCCTGAGCGGGCAACCTGTCATAATAATTCACTCTCTCCGCAGGAGCGTACCAACGTTGGTGAACTGGATGGAACGCTACCGTCTCTCTGACATCTCCACCATCAATCAAATGATGGTGAACGTGCTGTAAATGGCAAGTGCTCTGCTATTCCCTCCTGGAGAAAGGAGGGTGTCTGATATGCTGTTCCTTCTATTTACGCCCTGGTTTCTCAACATTTTGTGAGAGCAGAGCTGTAGGATCAGAGAAGAGAATCAAAGAGAAAATCTCACAAGGACGGGAAGGGTTGGTGGGGGGGGGGGGTGTTGACGGGTGTTGAAAGAGGAAAGTGAGTTAACCCTCTATTGCAACACGTTAACTTAGGTTAACAAACATATTTTCCCACGTGATGCATATAAGATGACAACATAATTGTTAATAATACAGGGATGGATGACTGAATAAACCATTAAAAAGATTTTTCTTGTTCACATTACATCTTGGTACAAACCTGATTCCAAAAAAGTTGGGACACTGTACAAATTGTGAATAAAAAAGGAATGCAATAATTTACAAATCTCATAAACTTATATTTTATTCACAATAGAATATAGATAACATATCAAATGTTGAAAGTGAGACATTTTGAAATGTCATGTCAAATATTGGCTCATTTTGGATTTCATGAGAGCTACACATTCCAAAAAAGTTGGGACAGATAGCAATAAGAGGCCGGAAAAGTTAAATGTACATATAAGGAACAGCTGGAGGACCAATTTGCAACTTATTAGGTCAGTTGGCAACATGATTGGGTATATAAAAAGTGCCTCTCAGAGTGGCAGTGTCTCTCAGAAGTCAAGATGGGCAGAGGATCACCAATTCCCCCAATGCTGCGGCGAAAAATAGTGGAGCAATATCAGAAAGGAGTTTCTCAGAGAAAAATTGCAAAGAGTTTGAAGTTATCATCATCTACAGTGCATAATATCATCCAAAGATTCAGAGAATCTGGAACAATCTCTGTGCGTAAGGGTCAAGGCCGGAAAACCATACTGGATGCACGTGATCTTCGGGACCTTAGACAGCACTGCATCACATACAGGAATGCTACTGTAATGGAAATCACAACATGGGCTCAAGAATACTTCCAGAAAACATTGTCGGTGAACACAATCCACCGTGCCATTTGCCGTTGCCGGCTAAAACTCTATAGGTCAAAAAAGAAGCCATATCTAAACATGATCCAGAAGCGCAGGAGTTTTCTCTAGGCCAAGGCTCATTTAAAATGGACTGTGGCAAAGTGGAAAACTGTTCTGTGGTCAGACGAATCAAAATTTGAAGTTCTTTTTGGAAAACTGGGACGCCATGTCATCCGGACTTAAAGAGGACAAGGACAACCCAAGTTGTTATCAGTGCTCAGTTCAGAAGCCTGCATCTCTAATGGTATGGGGTTGCATGAGTGCGTGTGGCATGGGCAGCTTACACATCTGGAAAGGCACCATCAATGCTGAAAGGTATATCCAAGTTCTAGAACAACATATGCTCCCATCCAGACGTCGTCTCTTTCAGGGAAGACCTTGCATTTTCCAACATGACAATGCCAGACCACATACTGCATCAATTACAACATCATGGCTGCGTAGAAGAAGGATCCGGGTACTGAAATGGCCAGCCTGCAGTCCAGATCTTTCACCCATAGAAAACATTTGGCGCATCATAAAGAGGAAGATGCGACAAAGAAGACCTAAGACAGTTGAGCAACTAGAAGCCTGTATTAGACAAGAATGGGACAACATTCCTATGTCCCACTGCCTTGTCCCAACTTTTTTGAGATGTGTTATGCCATGAAATTTAAAATCAACTTATTTTTCCCTTAAAATGATACATTTGCTCAGTTTAAACATTTGATATGTCATCTATGTTGTATTCTGAATAAAATATTGAAATTTGAAACTTCCACATCATTGCATTCCTTTTTTATTCACAATTTGTACAGTGTCCCAACTTTTTTGGAATTGGGTTTGTATTATAAAATCTTTTTTCTCTGGAAAACTGCCCCATACAAGAATTTTTTTATTGATTTTTCATGCATCAAAACATTTTTATTTGTTACCTTTAAGTATTGAGCATTATGCAACAATGCAATAGATATGAATACAACCACTACAGTGAATTATGTAAGGAATAATTAACGACGGGCCGTTGAATTCTTAGAAAATAATGCACACCCGAAGTGGTAATGCAGCCACGACGCGAAGCAGAGTGGCCGTTACACCTCGGGTGTGCATTACTTTCTAAGAATTCAATGGCCCGGTGTCAACTATTCCGCGTATACTACGGTTACCATACCTCAAGACACTTTTCCGATGTTGTATTTCAAGACATTTGAGAGATTTTTGTCCTTAAAACACTCTTGTGTGTGGGACTAATTTCTTACGCATCTCATCCCAAGCCTCCGTTGCTAATTCCAAAACATAATTTCAGAACTAGTAACGAAGGCTTGAGCCTTGATAGCAGCGCAATACAGTTGATGCAGTTAATAACGCAGTTGTGAGTGAGAGAGAGAGAGAGAGAGAGAAAGCAGCATATGTGAATTAGCCTACCTGAGTATGTGCGTCTCTAACAACAGCAGTGTCTCTACTAATAGCGAAACTATAAGTTTATCTACCTCAAGAACCGCACAGTTATTACCTCGCTGGTGAGTCATGTATCTTTTAAGTTTCTAAACTATTATTTTACTGATTCATTCATCAGAGCAGCGCTGACAAAATGTTTCTGTGCGAGTGTGTGTCCGTACTATACAGTACGTGTGTACGTTTGAAAGAGAGAGAGAGAGAGAGAGACTATGCACTTTCAGGACACAATAAAATGTATTTTATGGCAAAAACCATGATAATAATTTGTCGTTTTCATCCTATTGTTTTCTATATTTATTTGCTTGGTCGGTGTCGTTGTGGGTTTTGCTTCTTTTGCAGTTGTAGGCTGTAAGTATCTATTGAAATAACTGAAAACATTTGACGAAGTGATATGGAACTGCAATGCGGTCAAGACCTGCTAGAATTACTTTAGCCGTGCGTTTCCCTGAAAATAATTGCACACCTTAGAACGTTGGTCAACCAATCAGATTCAAGCATTCAACAGCCCCGTAGTATAAATATGTATAAAATATTATCTATTATTAACATATGTACCTTATGTAAACTATTTAGCATTTGAGAAAAATGTAAAAAGTAAAAATGTAAATTTATTGTTAGTATAGGAGCCAATTCTATTAAATTCTATCACATAAGCACTAGTGTAAAGTATTATTGTCAGTTTTTTTTCTTTTTCATTTAAAGCAGGGTTTCTCAAATCCAGTCCTGGAGGGCCACTGTCCTGCAGACTTTAGCTCAAACCATAATCAAACTCACTTACCTGCAATTCTCTAAAGACATTGACTAGCTTGTTTGATTAAGGTTGGAACTAAACTCTGCAGGACAGTGGCCCTCCAGGACCAGATTTGAGGAACCCTGATTTAAAGTATTATTCTGACTTCAGTACAAATGGCTCATATTCACTACAAATCTTTAAATTAATAAATGTCTGACAAAAAATAAAATAAATATTGCTTTAATAATGCATACAATCAATAGCGCAGAGTTTCTCAACTATATTTTGTCCATGGCCAGTGCTGAGTAGTAAATGATTACATGTAATCTGGATTACATAATCAGATTCCAAAAACGTTATACTTGTAATTAGATTATATTACATTTTAAAATGCTCATAATCCAACTAGTTAAATTTTCATTGATTACGTTATTACTTAATTTTCACAAAATGGCAGTGAATTATTCATAATTTATTGATTCTTACTAATTCTTTTTTTTTTTTTTTTTTTTATCTTTTAAATTGCCCTGTCTAAAACAGCCTATTGCTTATAATGCACTTCATTTTGTTGATGACAAAGTTTCAACATTTTTTTCTCTTTGTATTTTTATATCTCTTTAGTACAAGATTACCCTTTTTAAATCTATATGATAAACAAGGAAATCGAACTTGGTTGACTGCCCAGTACTGGAATGGGCTGTCTGAGTGTGAGATAGTTTGCTCCATCACATATGTCTGAAGTTGAACATGTGTGCTTGTAGTACATGCGCCATGTTCCTCATCATGCTCCTGCAGGATTTCCTCAAACAGGCCCTTCAATCTACTCTCTCTCCACAGTTGTGGTGGTCATTGTCAGTGACTTCTCAATCTTTTCCATCTCTACTGTCAGAGCATCCTTTGCATGCTTGATGTTGTCTGCACTTGAGAAGTATCTGAAAGAAACAATAATGAAAAACAATAAATAAATGTAACGAATAAATAACCTCCTCCAAAGTAGCCTATGGTGTGGTCACAGACTTAATACATCAGTAATTATTAAATTAAATGCAAAAAGTTTTTGAAGATAGCATTTATACAGTACCATTTAAAATAATATACACAAGTGAACTTATATACTCAATCTGGCAATGACAATAATCAAATTGAACATGAAGAAAAACTTTAATAGACATACCTGTCTTTCAAACGTGGATCCAAGAGAGTTGCAACTGCATACAAGGGCTCTTCCACGATGGTTGAGAATTGTATCTTGACGGCCTCAAGAAGGGTAGTTTTCATTGTTTTTATACCGGTATCCTCCTGGCTCTCCCGAGCAAGTAGCCGTTTTAGAACTGTAACTGAGGGGATGACTTCCACTACAGACGAGGTGGAGGAGCAAATCTGTCTGGTCAGTTGCTCAAATGGTGCCAAAACAGTGACAGTTTTTTCCAGCAAAGCCCACTGGTTGGCTGTTAGTGTGGCTGGCAGGTCGTGATCTGCTCCGTACGCTGAAATCGGCTGCTTCTGCTCAAGTAAACTCTATACCATATAAAAAGTACTATTCCACCTCGTCGCCACGTCTTGGTGCAAACGTTTGGTGGGGATTTTTAGATCCCTCTGAATATCTTCCAGGCGCGTTGTGGCCAATGGCGAGTGTCTGAACTGACCGACTATCTTCTTACAGTTCGCCAGCGCATCACTCACACTTCTCTGTGATAATAGGACTTTGTGTAACACCAGTTGAAGAGAGTGTGCGAAGCACCCCAAACTCGACACACCCATCTCGTCCATGGCTTTTTTCATGTTACTTGCGTTATCACGCAAAATAACATGAACATGGGACTTAGAGATATTCCACTTCACAAGCATCCCCTCAATTGATTCAGCTATGGACGTGCCTGTGTCTGACCCACGAAACTCGTTATCTTGCAGCACTGCACTTTGAAGAGTAAAAGATGACGGCATCACGGTGTCCACCCAGTGTGCTGTCAAACTTAGTAAAGACAGTGGGGTCGCGTCGCAGCTCCAAATGTCTGTAGTAAAGCTGATTGTTTGCACATCTTTTAGTTTACCTGAAATGTGTTCACGCACTGTCTCATATAGCTTAGGGAGCGCTGTTTCAGAGATGTATTTGCGACCAGGCAAAGTGTACCGGGGTTCCAAATGTTCAATTAAGCGGCGAAATCCCACATTTTCGACGACTGACAGCGGCTGGTCATCCAGAACAATAAACTCAACAAATTTGTCGGTTATCTTTATCGCTCGTTGGTTGTCTTTTGAAAACTTTTCTCTTCGGTTGAATGAAGCTTCCAAAGATTGTTGATTCTGGTATGACTCATCCTTCTCTGTCCTAGCCTTTCTGTAACCATCGTGTTGTTCGGGGTGACGCGTCTTCAAATGCTTTATTAAGTTACTCTTGTTAAAGTTAATATTTGTCCCACCCCTCGAAATTGCAGCATTGCATATGAGACATGTTGCCGTTTTACTGGCTGGTTAGTCCAGTCTGAAATACTGCCAAATGGCGGACATACTGCTAACACTTCTTCATTTCTTCTTCGCTGCTCTAAACAGTCGTTGCTTGTGGCGACACAGCACAACTTCCTGTGTTTGAATTCTGAGCCGCGCAGAAGAATTGATTTCCTATTTGCAGCATTAAGCAAAGCTAGCGGCCACAACTAGGTCTTGTTTAAGAAAATGGTATCGAATCGGTACATGGATTCTATTACTCGCCGATACCGATGGCAGATTTTTTTGTGGTATCGGTGGTATTTCCGATACTAGTATCGGAACAACCCTAATAGCGTTACTGTCACAGTGCTGCTTAGCAAGCACAATGGAGAAGATTAATTCAAACAGTCTTTATTAACAATCCTAAACAACTCAAAATACAGGAATCAGCAGAAGATTAAACTTAACCAAACTTCACACTAACATTAACCCATACATTGATGAGAACTGACAACTACAACCTGAAACACAGGAACTGCATGGAGAGCTGATGGGACAGCACAGCACCGATAGTTCAGGAGACCAGGTCTGAGCCACAGCGATGAGCGTCTGAGGTGGAGCCAGGGTGCCAGAGGACTGAGGCATAGCCGGTGGGACTGAGGACCAAGGCAGAGCTGGAAAGAAGGTGGAGCCAGATGGATCCGAAGGGGTGGAGGGACAAAGCGCAGCAGAGGGCCCGAAGTCCATGGCACAGGCAGAGCGATGTCTGACGAAGGTGGAGCCAGAGGAATGAGGGAGCTTGGTGGAACCGTAAGGACGATGGTCCCAGGTGGAGCAAAGGGAGAGAGGAAGCAAGGTGGAGTGGTGGACTCTGTGGCTGGAGGCGAAGCAAGGGGATCCTCCCGCCAGGGCGGAGCTAGTGACCGGGAGGTCTGAGGTGCATCCTAGCAGCATGGCGGAGAAAACAAACAAGTAGCTGAGGAGCTAATGGCTGATGGACTTGCTGGATCAGGAAGAGGAGGCAGGAGAGGGAGGCTGGGAGAGATCAGCGTTGATGACACATACTTAGTGCTGGGTCACAAAACAGGCTTAGTGCTGGGTGAAACAAGTAGTGACAAAGAAGGCACAGGAAACATGGTGCTGGGCAGAGCCAGTGGCAATGAAGACACAGGAGACTTAGAGCTGAGCGGGACCAGGAGATTCAATGAAATATTCATATCCAAATCCTCATAACACTTGTAATCCACAGAGGCCAGTTGTAGCTCACCCTCAGTGTACCCTCACCCTCACCATACCCTCAAACACCAGTAAAAATCACATGGTGATACACAGTGTGTTGCCAGCTCACACATCTGGTCAGACATTTTGTGGGGCTCAGGCTCTAGGGTGATGGTGGGCTCAGTCCTCTTTTCTGGCATACTCATCATGGCAGGCTCTGACTCACCATCTGCAGTGGGCTCTGGCATCATGTCCGTGCAGAGGGATGATGGCTGGCTGGGCTCTGGGCCTAGCGAGGTGACAGATGTTAGGTGGGGCTGGACGATGGTAATGGTCTCCTCTTCTACTTCTCCCACAGCAAAAGAGGATTCATCCACCCACAGAGGATGAGATACGTTGACGAGACCCGACAACTACAAACTGAAACACACAAACTTAAATACAAGGAGCAAACAAATTAAATGAACACAGGTGCACTAAATGAGGAAATCAATGAGTAACCATAGTAACAAACTAGAGAGTAATGAGTAACCAAGGAGACTAATATGAACACAGGCAAACAAGAACTATGCAGACAGAGTGAAAACTATTCAGTAATGGACTACAATTTATAAGTAATCTACCCAACACTGTCCGTGACCCATTTTTTAGGTGGCATCCCTATGCCACCACACTACCCACAAAACAGAAAGCTACACTTAAGGACCTAATAGGTGGCATGTAAGTTCTAACTACATATTTTGTCATTTTAAAAATTGTCAACTTCATTATTATGCAATGTTTTGAAGGTAAGAACAAGTCCCATGTGTGTCAGCTTTTGGTTAGAAACATGCATCTTATCCACACTGTTATTTCAAATTTAGATTGTTATTTGGTCTTAATGCAAATTGTTACATTAAAGGTGCAATATGTAATATTTTCTGTCCGCTAGAGGTCGATAGAGGCCTATATAAAACAAAGGCGTAGCTTGATGAGTTTGAGCGCGGAATCTTGGGACATGTGGTCTTCACTTCACAGCCGGTGGAAAACAATTGGGATAGGACGCGGGAAGAAATCATGTTCATGGATGCTATTATTAACGTTACTGTAGTATGAAGCAGAGCAGGACCGAATGTTGTGGGAGCTGAACAAGGCCGCTGGAGCAATTGCGCAACACACAGAACTTTTATTATGCCATAGTCGCCAGCGCTGCTTCCGCTTTTCCAGTCATGAGTATGAGGTAACACAGCTCTGTTTATCATATAGATACATTTGAGTGTGTTGAAAATGATGTTATGACGTTACTCTGTGGATTCGCTCGGTGGCTGCTGTGAGACACTTGTTGCACACTGCAGTAAGCTAGATCGATTTTAGAATATCATATTAAATGCTGGATGGCTTGTGTTGATAAATGGCATGGAATTAATTTTAAAACGTATTGTATGATGGAGAAAATGCTGTATTACTGTTACTAAAAATAAAGCTGCATCTGATTATGCTATGTTAGCTACTTGACAAAATAGTGTTTTTCTCTGAGGCAGGGTAAAGCATGGTACTCGCAAAAAAAGAAATTAAAAAAAATAAATAATAATAATTAGATTTAATAAGACTAAACGTGTTGAGCTATATAACAATAATTAGTTTTCTGTCTACAAATATATGAAAACAGCTGTTCCCTTGTCTATTAAAACATGTAAATATTAATGCGTCTTTGGTGTTTCCATGGTTTCTACAAAATAAAACCGGAACCGAGGGTAACGTGGATATGACACAATTGACAGGCGACTCCTCACACGTCCCGGAGCCTTGGTTAAAATTGCAATTTTCTCACGATTTACAAATAGTTGCAAACATTTGGGATATTGTAAGTACTCAAGTGAACAAAATATATAACACTGGCCTAGTGGTTTTTGGATATTTTACTGCAAAATTCTTACATATCGCACCTTTAAGTTCACCTTGGCATCTAAGTCACATTTAAGCACAAGACAACCTGCATATATAAAATACGGGTCTAATCTACAGCTATAAATATTATGCTGTAATTTAAAAAAAATAATAAAAAATAAGATACAGTACATACAGAAATCTATCAGGTTGACGATGGCAGAACTACAAAAGCAGAAAGAATGTAAAAAGAAGTTCTGGAAGAGTATTAATATTACCATGTGCATAGAATGTGGTGGCAGGACCTTTGCTGCACCAAATTTGCTCATCAAATGCAGCTGACATGAGCAAAGAAGGTGTATTGAATGAATCCTTTTACTGCCACAGCTTTTGGGTTCACACTCAAAGGCAACAGGAAAGGAACCTCTAAAGGAGACGTATTTCCTGTCAAGGCTTCTTTCATAGAGAGGAGAAAACCCTTATTTTGAATCAGCACTCTATTGACTGTCATTTTGGAAGCATCAACAAAACAAGCTGAATGACATAATCTACAAAGGTCCTGGATTTAAAGCAAGAAATGTGAGAAATTCCACATCCAGCTGCAAATATCTGAATGGATGCATGATGGATAAATACTGTCAGCACAGGCTGTGTCAGTTTCATCATGAACTCATTAAACCAGATTGTGATGTTGCAGTAGAAATGCTATTTGTCTTTGCTGCCAACTCTACCCATGATTTACTCGAGAGAGAAAATAGGTCAGTTGCTTTTCGGAGCGATAATTTGATCAGAATCTTAGATATGCCACAGGGTACAAAAAGTCCTATATACTTTGTTGCTCTGGAAAATAGTGAAGACACTGGAAAATATTCCAAAGAAAGATCAGATGATCTGAATTTTTAAACTGACATACATGGTGCTTTGCAAGAGTTCCTGACACTGGCATGACATGAAATAAAGGTCCTGGTTAACCGAGAAATAGCCCGAAAACAGCGGTCTTCATCATCTCTGACAGAATTGAGGAAGGCGTTTTAGGAGAGGAACAGCTGCAGCAAATTGCTTTAAAACTAAAGGTGGGTCAGCAGATGGGGTCACAAACGGAGAGATCAATAAAGAGTTGTTGAGATTCGAGAAATCAATAGCAGCAAAGACAGGAACAGAGTCTTAGTGCGGTCTTACTGCTGATGTCTTCTCAACAAGGTCCCTCTTAAAAGACTGGCCTGGAAAAGATTACAAACTTGAAAGTGAAAGGATTGGTATACTTCAGTATGAAACAGAATGAGTTCTGGGTCCCAAAAGGATTGATTCGCAAGAACAAAAGATTCAAGCTACTCTGTCAGAGCTATTTGTTGATTGAGCAGTCAATGTTCAGTTGAGTCAATGATACAGGGGACGGGAAAGAAATAAATAGAATTGATTCTTAACCATGTCAATAAATTAAAGAACTCAAACCTAAACAAAATCAGAGACTTTTAATTAAACGAATCTTCAGATCCTTTTTCAAGGTTTTGTATGGCAAAACATGCATTTTCCAGAAAGTCACCCCAAGGACAAACATTTCAGGATGACTAATCACAGGCAGCTCTGATGTCCGCTGAGGTGGAGATCGCATCGGAAATCCATCAGCGGTGAGGGGACTGTTCAATGCTTGTCCGAGGCAGTCCTGAAAAAGTTTCCCCGGGGGCTTATCTAGCCCGTGCCATGTGTGTTGCCGCATAAGGAGCTTTATAAAGCGCAACAATGACTGCCCACTTTTTCAGCGGCCTTGGAAGTATTTTTCCCTTTCATTGTCTGAACATGCATTTTGCAAAGCAAAAAAGTAACATTGTGAAAGATGACAGAATCTGCAACAATGATTTAAAAAGTATAAAATACAATATATTAGAAATATATTCCAAAATAATAATATAGTTGATGGATGATAATAGTAGTAACATAACATAACATACAAATATAATAAATCATTAATTTTCCAGACTAATATAATATAATATAATCCAATATAATATAAGTAGCCGTGTGATATCGCTTTACATCAGGACGGCTGTGATTACCACTCCGTGCTGATATAGAGCCATATTGCATGGCCATAAGTGTGATATTGCGTTTGTACAACAGTTTGACGGCACAAGTGAGTAAATAAATAAGAAACAACAACGAATTGTCTTTAAAAACCCTTTTATGAGGAACTACTTCCTTCTGCCACGGATTAAAATCTCAAGTTGACAGTTTAACAGTTGAGCCCAAGCCTCCTTTACTAATTCTAAAACGTCACTTAAGAACTAGCAATGTAAGAACGTTGAGTCACTTTACTGAAGTTCATTGTAATATGTAGAGTATTATGAGAGAGATTGACTAAGCGAGTACATTACCTGCATCTAGCTGATATTCTTTAGGTCAATCTTATATTCATAATCAAAATCAGTTTGAATGCCCGTTGATCTTTGTCTTTGTCCTTTTAACATATAAGAGGATTTCCCATGACAGCGCTAGTCAATGCATTTGTCAGTTATGTCTCATAAGGTGTTGTTTAAAGTAAAAACAATGTCCTTGTTTCCTTGTATCAGTCCATTTCAATATAAAAGTCTTTGCGACTGACTCACTCACTCATAAAGACAGTCTTTGCCGCCATCTAATGGCGTATTAATGTAACTTTCACTGAAGTCGAAATCACTAACGGACTCTCTCAAAACCAAAAAATACGGCATATTATTTATATAAATTATTATTTATTGAACAGTAATATTTACATATATTTAATATATTTACATATATTAACAACAATAGTCATTATAACAGTATAAGTAGTAAAACAGGAAATAAACAAGCAAAAAGTTCAGTCAAACGTACAAAAGCAGTGCTCTAGTTAGTACAGGATTTCATTTCAATGTAAATATAAAGTTATGAAACTTAATATAGCCCTTAAGCCTAATCCGGAACAAGTAATAGATTAATAAGAGCAAAGACTGCTTGTTTGATATACCCAAAACGAATTATACCTCATGTTTAAACACTATCTACTTAAGAGCCAGTGGCAAATTCCCGGAGGACTGGCCGAGATGAAGCTGTTCTCTGCGGGTACATGAGCGCTGAACAGTTAAAACTACATTCCATTACAAAATAACAGTAGTATCTATAAAAATATGATGGATTTGCTCGTATAATAATATAATATAATAAAATTTAATATAATATAATATAATATAATATAATATAATATAATATAATATAATATAATAATATATCCATTCATCCATTTTCCACTTGTTCTTATCTAATGTTTACCTATTTAAAATTAGTAAATATCAACACAGCATGGATTATTTACAGATTAAAGGGATTAAAAACTTACAGATAAAAAGGGTTACAGCAAAAGGTTGTTTGCGGTGCAAATGCAATTGATTTCTTAAATGAATAAAATAAATGTGTAAAATATTAATCTCTCTTGTTATTATCACTTGCATGTCAATGATTACACCTCCCATAAAGCAATGTGCAGTGGAGTTGGTGGTTAACACCTCAACTGTAAAAGCACATTTTCTGACTGGTGGATCTCACTTCAGGATCGTGGGTAATGTAAATTTCCCCAGGAATTCTATAATTAAACACACAAGCAAATCTGTTCTTTATGGACAAAAGTAAATGTGATTTTTCATTCCTGAATCTAAGATCAGCAGAACTTATGCTGGAGTCTGGACACACATTTACAACAACATTTGCTAACAGAAGTGTGGCACATCTGCTAAAACACATTATGATAAGCTAGCACTAGCAAGCATTAGTTGACTAGCAAGCATAATTTCTGATGACACAGTTGCAATCTTAGGCCCAACTCCCAAGAAGAATGCATATATTACTGGATAGAAACTAGCAGGGAAGAGAACATCTGACTGAACAAGTTGCTCATAGCAACCAGTTGAAGCAGAAGCCTGAATAAACCTACTGAAGGGAAAAAACACATACTGAGCAAGAGATGCAACAGCCGATTGCTTTTAGTAAACACATCTTATTTAGGCATAATATAGAATATACTGCACAATTACTCATGCAATCAACTGTTTAGCATCATGGCCAAGCTTATAATGGCTTATTTAAAAGAACAATAATCCACTTTAGCAACGCGGAAGGATTTGTTTGAATTAAACAATAAGGAAGTTTATCTTAAAGTTATCCTAATATAGTCAATTAGTAAAGGGCCTTAAAGGTCATCACTACATTCACAAATTATAAATATAGCACAACGTTCAAGTGCCTTTTATCAGAGTACATAATAAAAACATACATATTAAACATTAAATAATTTGACTATGCAAATTATTACAAAAAGCTTGTGAGATTTAACACAAAAGAAACAATGTATTGACCAATCAAAACTACCCATTTTGGTAACACTTCATTTTAACTTATTAGCTTGCATATTACTAGAATTTTGGTTGTATATTAGTACTTATAAAGCACATATTAATGCCTTATTCTGCATGACCTTATTCTACATCCCTTAATCCTACCCAATACCTACATTTAAACGCTACAAAAACTACCTTACTAACTATTAATAAGCAGTAAATTAGGAGTTAAATGAGGCAAAAGTTATAGTTGAATATGTGTACTGAAGGGTTACCCCCATTTATAATGATTTTGTCACTTCTACAATTCCTACACATAATAAAAATGCAAAAGTAATGTTTCACATCAAGGGAATCAAAACAAGTTTCTCTTAGCTAATATTTGACAATCAAGCCGAATTTAAACAAGGTAATATTTTACCCAAGCATTTTGGTTCACTTATTAGGCTATTTCTCGTGGGCCTGATTATCCTTTGGCTTTGTCAATGTTTCTTTTTTTAATGTAATCATGAGGAACTAAATGTCTCAACAAGGGGAACCTGAAATTAATCATGCAGCCTTTAGTTGTTTATTGCTACCACAGCCAAATTTAATTTATCCTAAGCACACAAAATTCCATGCCAAGAACTTTAAAACTAACTGAGACTCATTCTCATGCTAATTTGTTATTGAATATTCTGTGCAAGAAGTTGAATTACTTACAATTTCTCTGAACTCCAACAAATAATGCATAGGCTTTAGCAGACTGATTTATCATCATGAATACATAATCACTCTGACTTCAACAGGCGGTGACAGACAGAACTATAGATATCGTTAGGTTAAATTAACTACATATTTATAAATTAACAAACTTATTTTATAAATGTACAAAATAGTGGTTCATTCTTAGTTGATATGCATTAATAATATTAACTAACTGAACCTTATTTTATGTCAACTTTCAGCCACAGGCTTGATCTAATTTCTTGAGCTCGCATCCTCAAACCAAAAAAAACACGCTCTGGCACTGTGATGATGACTGACTATTTAAAGTCAACATGACAACCTTCACAACCCATTTTACTTCTGTATCCTGATGCATTTCCAAGTGAAAATAAAAGAGATTACTGACATCCAAGGAGCATGCCTGGAGGAAGCTACTGTAATATAGCCTAATTAAATTTTAGCAATTTACAGTATATGCTGACATTTTTTACTTTGGAATAATGTGGACTGACTAACAATAAGACAAGAGACATGCTTCTTTTTGACTCTTACTGAGTTTAGCGTATTATGTCATATTTTTGCAAGAACAACAGATCAAATCACAGAAATCGAATGACAGATTTGAATATTTAGGTATTAATGTTCAGCGACATTGAAAGTTCATTTTGCACTAGATGAAAGTGGGACACTTTGCCTTGAATACAAATAAAGCAAGAGAAATGAACAGCACCCTCCATTCCTGATACTTCATTAGACTGAGGCTTTTCAAACGGTCAGAAGTGAAATGAGAAGGAATGAGGACATTACAGGCTCATTACCTCTGTGTTTGAAACGCTGACTGCCACCTTACCAAATCCTTGGTGCTCCTTTCTGTTCGTGCCGTGCATCTCAAGGCAGTGGGGTTGGTCGTCGTCACAGTTTCTTTAACACGGTAAAAAGGCCTCATTTCAACGAGTGTTCACTTGGGAATTTACAAACAAAGAGAAAGGCAAAGCCATTATATTTGGTCACACCTTTGGGATTTCTAAATGGGTATAGCTTTGTTGTTTATATCCTTTGTTGCTTTCCTTCGTTCATTCAGAACAGCTTTACGGCATAAAATGCCTTAACAGAACTGAAGCCAAACCCACAGGATGTTGAACAGGAGTCTGAATTCTAATGACAGGAAGAGGAATTTACTGCATTCAAAAAAAATTAACAAATCACACACACATAGCAGAGGAATTTCATTAGTTTTGTGACAAAACAAATAGTTAACTTGTTAATAATTAACTTGACTAATTATGCCAATCTTATCCTTAAATGGTTAGTTCACCCAAAAATGAAAATAATGTAATTTATTACTCACCCTCATGCCGTTCCACACCCGTAAGACCTTCGTTAATTTTCGGAATGCAAATTAAGATATTTTTGTTGAAATCCGATGGCTCAGTGAGGCCTGCATAGCCAACAATGACATTTCCTCTCTCAAGATCCATTAATGTACTAAAAACATATTTAAATCAGTTCATGTGAATACAGTGGTTCAATATTAATATTATAAAGCGATGAGAATATTTCTGGTGCGCCAAAAAAAATAAATAAATAACGACTTATATAGTGATGGCAGATTTCAAAACACTGTTTCAGGAAGCTTCGGAGCATTATAAATCAGTGTGTTGAATCAGCGGTTCAGAGCACCAAAGTCACGTGATTTCAGCAGTTTGGCAGTTTGACACGCGATCCGAATCATGATTCGACACACTGATTCATCATCGGCCAAAAATGTCAGCATATACTGTAAATTGCTAAAATCGGCCATCATATATAAGTTGTTATTTTGTTTTTTTTGGCGCACCAAAAATATTCTTGTTGCTTTATAATATTAATATTGAACCACTGTACTCACATGAACTGATTTAAATATGTTTTTAGTACATTATTGGATCTTGAGAGAGGAAATGTCATTGCTGGCTATGCAGGCCACATTGAGCCATCAGATTCAAACAAAAATATCTTAATTTGCGTTCCGAAGATTAACGAAGGTGTTACGGGTGTGGAACGACATGAGGGTGAATAATAAATGACATTTATTTTCATTTTTGGGTGAACTAACCCTTTAATTTGTAGAGTACATTTTTATCCCAAGACTTAAGGATAAATTATAGCCTTCTATTAAAGTCCATAAAATGACAGCTAATTTTTATATATATATATATATATATACACATACACACACACATGAAATATCCATCAATGCATTTCTGTCATTTCAAACATTAATTATTAAACATTAATATACTGTGTAATGTTTCTGGAAATAAGCCATGTGTGAATTAAAAAAAATAATTCATAGTAATTCATACAAAATATAAATATAAAATATATTTTAAAAAATACACACTTAAACACTTTAAGGTATAGTACACCAAAAAATAAAAATTCTGTCATCATTTTCTCACCCTCAAGTTGTTCCAAAACTCTATGAATTCCTTCTGTTGAAAAAAAAAAAATATATATATATATATATATATTTTGAAGATTATGGGCAATCAAACAGTTGATGGGCCCCATTGACTTCCATAGTAAGGGGGGGAAAAAAACACCATGGAATCAATGGGATCCATCAACTTTAGAGCTGCATGATTTATCGCGATTTAAACCGCACGTGATTTGGCAAAGGCTGTGATTATTTTATGCGCAGCTTGTCAGAGCTGTGATCAGTAGTAAATGCTCCTCCATCTGAAAGCCAGAGGGCGCTCTTGCGCAGAAACTCCAAATATGCCCTGATGCAGAAGAAGATAACAAGCTTCATATCACTGTAGCTGAATAAACAGATTGAAATGCTTTGATTAAACATGACTAATAAACACATGACTGCCTTATTCTTTGCCACATCTCACAGAAGGATGCTTAACTGTCATTATGAAGTGAGTTTGGAGTGAAAACATGTTGTTAAATGTCTTTTGTTGGACAAGATGTTAATAAATGCTTCTTGTGTCTGGAAAGATGTTTGATGCGTGTTGGTTTTTCAAATGTATATTATAAGCGATTCAAACTTGCAGTGGATTAGCATTTGGAACCATACTTCATTGACAAGCTGCGTATAATTTTTTTTTTTTTTTTTTTTTTTTTTTTAAATAAATCACAGCTAAGAATCACGTTTAAGTTCAAATTCAAAAAGTTGTGCAATAAATCGTGCAGCCCTAAACTGTTTGGTTTCCAACATGCTTCAAAATAACTTCTTTTGTGTTTAACAGAAGAAAGAAATTCATACAGGTTTGGAACAACTTGAGGGTGAGTAAATGATGATTTTTGGGTAAACTATCCCTTTAACAGTATATTCATATAACTGATGCAAGGAAGTAGAATTAAAATGCAAATGGCAATTCTGCATCCTTTTTTACTACCTCAATTGAAAATCATGAATTTAACTGAAATTTAAAAGGTATTCTCAATTAAATTCTCAAAGGTACACAACCCTGATATTCATAAGCATATGAAAGAGATATCAGGGTAGACAGGAGAAGGTTCACTCATATAAAAAAAGAACGGGAGAAACCATAACACTCATTATAGTAGCTTTAAAATCCATTATTTAAATGTAACACTGGCAAACAGGTTCAGAGATGTCTGTCTTTTGCCATTTATACAAAGTACAAAGGATGTTTACTTGCATGACATACCTGCTTGGGAATGTTAAACTTCTTAAAAGGGACTTTTCATGTGATCAAATTCTAATTTAAAGCAGTCTGAACTTTGATGTTGGAAGCAGAAGACAGCAAAAGACACAATTCTTTTTAAGGCATTTATTCATGAAATACACACTTTCAAAATTTCAACAAAAGCTTCCATAAAATTGTAAGAAACTCCAGCCCAGTTTAAACAAAACTCCTTTGTGTGACTATGGAAACCATGTGCAATAAATAATCATTATGCCAGAAAAAAAAAAAGACAAGGAAAAGGACACCATTAAATGTCAATATTTTACCACTAAAAGAAATGAAATAGCTGTTACAAAAAGAAAAAACATGTGAGGAAAACAATGTGCTATGTATGGAACATTAGTGTGAATTGAGCCAAGCAGGCACCCGTAGAATCAGAGGGGATGAGAACTGTATGGGACTCTATTTGTGACCTGAGCACCTAACGAACAGATATAAATCGAATGAAGCTTCCAGAGCTGAAACCAAGAACCATCTGAGAGACATATATTGCACATTTTTTCCTTGGAAACATAACGATCGTTTCACACGACCCAATCCGAATGCTTTTCCCCAGTCTGACCACAACCTTAAATTGAATTTACAGCTTGTTTTATACACAAAGCGCATAGATGAAGAAGACTATATGCTGAATGACAAGGAAGGAAAAAGGGTTATAATGCTTAAGTGATACTATCATGTTTGAGTCATTTATATATCAATCAAAGCATGTACAGATGAAGATATCAATCTCAACAAATCTTGATTTGCGGCAAATCTCGACACGTTTTATATTTCAGATCACTGCAGGACACAAATCTTTACAGTATAAATAAATAACATTTAGCGGGGGAAATAGTTTGGACAGAGGAGTGTGATAAATATATATGGCTCAGTTGGAGGTGCCACTGTGAAGGTTGGTTTCTTAAAATCATTCTTCAAATCAACAACAATGCAAATACACAAACACACAGTGAAACCGGTTGCCCAGCAATTAAGATGATGCAATGCTTTTAACTGGCAGCAAACACTACACATAGTGACATATCTGGCCAATCAGGGCCAACTCAGACTCACAATCAATGAAACCCAAAACTGACCAATCGTAGTAGCCCCTAAATCAATCAAACCCTAGAAAAACCGCCCGCTGAAAATCTATTAGGGCGGGATTGCGGTTTCTCTGTGTGTCGGCCTCATAGTCTGATTTTACAGACTTTCAGACATTAACACAGAGTGCTCTTTAAACACACTGCTCTAGTGAGAATACAATCACGGCAGATGACTCGGAGGAGAGACAATCCTGACTCGAGAGAGTGACTGGAGAGAGATGATATACAAAATGAGAAATAAACCGAAATGGTACCCTTTTAGGGCAACCGTAAGCTTTTCAAAAGACAATAAATAAGAAGTGCTTTCCAGCGCAGCTGAAACCTCGTATGACAGAGAAATGGGTAGTAATTTTGATTGAAATGTTTTCTGTTGTTAAAATTTGAAAAGAGGTGAATCGTGAAAAAAAAATGTCCATGTCAAATTTCACCCCAAAATCAAATGGAGAAAAAATACAAAATTATATTTTACACACAGATAACGAACCCTATTCTTGGAGGACCATTATCATGACAATTAAGCCAAACCAGCCCCCAAATTATAAGCATATTTTCCTCCCATTGTCATTACCGTAATATGTATTTATGTACAGTATGTATGTGTGTATACTCATAAATACATACACACTGCCCGGCCAAAAAAAAAGTCAGTGTTTGGATTTTAATAGGCAAATACTTCAAGAGTCTATGGATGGATCATTATTACAGTGATAATTATTTTTCTAGCATGTTATATGTTTGGCAACAGTTCTTTTAACCCTAAAAGATGGAGTGTGTAGCTTTTCATTTCTTAAACAACCATGTATTAAGGTGTATCATGGCCATATTCCACAATGTCAAGATTCATCAGGCTCAAATTATGAAAGAATTGTTGGGAGGGAGCATGAAGAATCATTTTCACACATGAATTGGGACTGACCTTAACCTCAGTGTAAGTTTTTGGGATGTGCTGGAGGAGACTTTACAGAGTGCTCACCTCTTGCATTGTCAAAACAAGATCTTGACCAAAAAAAATATGCACCTCTTGATGGAAATAAATGTTGTGATGTTATTTCCATCAAGAGGTGCATCAATTTTTGGTCAAGATCTTGTATTGACAATGCAAAAGTCAAGCACTACTCCAGCACATCCAAAAGACATTTAATGAAATTAAGGTCTACAAATTCATGTGTGAAAATGATTCTTCATGCTCTCTGAACCATTCTTTCACAATTTTAACCCTGGTGAATCTTGACATTGTCATCCTGGAATATGGCCATGATGTGTCTCCCTACTGTACATGGTTGTTTAAGAAATGAAAAGCTACACACTCCATCTTTAAGGGTTAAAAGAACCGTTGCCAAACATATAACATGCTAGAAACATAATAATCACTGTAATAATGATCCATCCATAGACTCTTAAGTATTTGCCAATTAAAATCCAAACAGCTACTTTTTTTTTTTTTGGCCGGGCAGTGTGTGTAATGTATATATAATTTGATGCAATTCAATTATTATATTGTCCAATATTGTAATAATTGAATTACATCAGAATAAATGTTACAACATATATTATGGTGTATAATTTTTCCACATTACAGTAATGAGAGAGAAATTTTTGCATTACGGTAATGACAATAGGAGGAAAAAAGTGCTGTATTGTCATTAAAAAAAGATCACAAAGGCCTTTATACAATAGCAAAATATAATTTTTTTTTTTTTTCCCCATTTGGGGTGAAATACATGACACAAATACTGTTACACATAATATCCTGAGATTCACCCAAGGATCATCCTCTGACATAATTTCCACATCTCTAAATTTGTAGCTCAGTTCACGGAGCACCATTGTCACAGAGCCAACATGCTGCCAAAAAGCTAGCAAACGTAAATGATAAGAAGACCACCCTCCAGTCTTGGCAACTTCAGTCTGGACACAGTCCACAGCTTCTAAAGCAGTAAAGCAGGTCTCTAGTAAGCTTCTTACAGCCTGCCTGTCAAGTGAAGTAGCGCTGATGTCTCAATGCAAGCCTGATAACATGGCCCGAGCATCGATCTATCTAATACTGCGAAGTATAGCGAATCTACCTCAGAGCGCTAAGACACCTCTCATGCACAATGAAGCCCTGGGAGATTGAAACTTTGTGGTGATTTAAACAATACTAGAGCGAAAAACCCTGTCTTCCAAGTTGCCTTCATCGCTTGTCAAAAAAATGGAGCAACCGCATAGAGATTTGTAATAAAGGTTTAACAATACAGACTAGTGCCAGAACAAGTTGCCATGTTAAAATCCTGTGATGACGGAGCAAAGCTGTAGAAGTGATGAACAACAGGCCTTTACTCTAAATGCCAGTGTTCTTTAAGACAGAAGATGACAATTATGGTGTTATTTTGCTATTTGAGACTTATTTCCTGGGTCAGCAGTAAATGAAATTTCATGAATACACTACCAACATCCCCCTAAAACAGGTTGTAAAAACCAGAGCACCAAACATCTCAAAAAAGCAAGAAAAGTACAGGTATTTTAAGACTCGCCCCTGGTCTGCACCATGTTTAGTTCAGTTTTATTTTTAAAAGGTACAAAACATTAGCACCGTTTATTGGCTCAAATAGGAGAAATACCTGCGAACACCAGCCTTCACCATGGCAATGACCCCAAAGAATGACCCACCCCAGCGTTCGCCATGGCAACAATCTCTCCAACCCAACTTTCCCTAAAGAAAGACCCTCCAGCCTTAGACACCCAATGCTGGACGAAAATGAGAATCAGAAACGCATTAAATAAAAACAGTAAAATCATGCATTTGTTGCATTTTCACCAGTCTGAGAGGAATAAACCTGCAGTCGGTGTTTGGAACACTAGCCATTTAATATTTGTGTGAAATGGCTGAAGAACGCAATATTTAAATCATCATGACAGCATCCTCTTTACAAGAGCATATTGGTGATGCAATAAAGTAAAAAACAAAAAAAATATGCAGCTTTAAAAAAATGTGAAGCTGAAGACAAAATGCATACTGAGATTCACATTACAAGACACGGGCAGATGAACCATTGTTTCTATGCAAGACTGCAGTATTAAATATCTAAAATATCAGTATTTGTGGAATAACGTAATGATGAGATATAGAAAGATTTGGTCAAGCTGGTTTGGCATTTACCCGTGTAAAAGTTGACTGCTATAGTAGATGACGCACATCATCTTGTTTTAAAGTAAAAACAGATTTTTTTAAGTAAATGTTTAGATATAAAAAGTCAATTTGCTCCTTAAGAAATGTTTCAAATACATTTACGTTAGAAATCTGATAAGAGCCCTTTAATGTTTGATCAACTAGATGCAGTTTGTCTGCCAACATCCATATTGGTACACAATTCGTTAAGGGCTTGCAAAAAAAAAAAATCAGCCAATTTTCACTATCCTAACCCGACAAATCATAAATATCGCTTAAACTCTGATCTCAATTTGTCATTTTCCTCTGTATTAAATTGCCATTTGTACAGCTTGCCATCCAGAATAGAGTGAAGTCAGGAGGGTGTATGAAGCCTTTGGCACTAAGACAGCGATAAACAAATAGCTGTACAATACATATGGACGGTTACTTGTGGGTTACATTCGTACTGCGGAGGATTGGAGAACTGACATCATGTCATTGTAAGGACTGAAAGTTTCATAATTTTGTCTCAATTAAAAGGTGATGCATTGCATATATGACATTGAGGCTGAGGGATTATATCACAGGACGTACGATATGAGGATATGAGGGGCAGGTTGGCTATTTTTGAATGCAAGTTAAAGATATTAACATATTAAGCATTCATCCTTACAAATGATTCTAGAGCTGCAAATTAGCATTTGTGAGGATCAAATGATTAAAAGCACCTTTCCTGTTCCAAAATCACTTTTTTTAACTGCTGCATTTAATTAGACACTTAAACATCCGACCAAAATATGAGCTTTTTGCATCACGAAAAGTCTGCACCACTGAAAAGAGATGTACTGATAGGGTGAATCCCATGAAACCTGTCAAATTGTGTGGGTCAAATTTTACCACAAAATCAAATGGAAAAAATAAGGAGAAAAAACTAAATATATAGCTCTTGTTAAATATTTTTTATAATTATTATTATTGGAATTAATTTAGGAAATTAATTTAGGATTTTTTGCATTGTCACATTATTTTCATAACAATTACGCATATTCTCCAAAACTTCTCATTATCGTAATACCGTAAATCCAAAAAATAAAAAAAATAAAAATGTGAAATATTATTTAAATTTTATTTATACATCACAGTTGTATAAATTGTACTGACTTTAATATGTGTTGCAAATAATGATTAAAAACTGCAGTTTTCTTAACTGTATTGCAGTGAAAAATGTCTGTATTAAAGAAATGTGAATCTGTATTGAAAATAATAAAGATGCATTATGGTAATGACTGAATTTGGGATGAGATTTGCGTAATTGTCATGAAAATAATGTCAAAATATTACAAAAAAAAAAAAAAAAAAAATCTTAATCGTCCTAAAACCAAGCTTCATTTTCTTTAAGCATTTTTTTTCCATTTAATTTTGGGGTGACAATATTTTGAGAGATTCACCCAATTCGGAATCTGGCTTGAATTGAGCTGAAAGTCTTTTCCATGAAGCCACATAAACGTAGGCCAAAATATAGCACTTTTGGAAAACCACTCTCTATTTTTCTAGCCTTTAGTCTTTCACACACACTTTCATTACATCTTTCATCCCTTCTCTCCATCAACAACTTTTATATACAATATTGGTAAATAGAACATAAATACTACACATAAATTTGCTTATTCACAATTCCACTCGTAGCGGCGCCGGAAAGTAAAGAAAGAAGCCGCTCTGAGATAATACACTCATATAAACTGCTTTATATAAGCATAGAAAGGCTCTGCGCTCCCGAGAAGTGTTGGGTAAGACCTGAGAGAGAGCGGTCAATTTGAAACGCCTCCTCTCTTCTGGTTAGCAGTGTAAAAGTGGACACTCCCATTGAGGACGGCAGACACCGAGCACCATCTTTTTGCCCATAATTGAGGTGGGAACAAAGTCCAATGGTACAAAAAATGTTAAACCATTTCTTATGACCTTTTTTTTTTGTCTTTTTTGTTTTAATAGTGTAAACAGCGCACCAATAGGGTCTTGGTTCCACTTCTCTCATCTATACAAAAGTATAAATATATGCTTTCTCTCAATTTTTCACATATCTAGGACATATAGCGGACAAACAGACAGAGAAAAGCGGTTGTTCCCGTAAGTCGCCAGTGTCGCAGTGGCTGTGCTGGTTTTGTTGTTTGCTGGCTCGTGTCTGTGTTGACGGGCATTTGTTTGTTTGGTGTGGGCGTTGATGGTCTCTGCATATATAGCACGTAGCACAGTCCTCAGCCACTGGGCCAAAACAACCAAGCGTTTTTGTCCAACTACAGCAGATCCATTTTGGGTCTGTAATGAAGTAGGAGGGGGGATTTCTGGAACGCACACAAAACACATGCATTCATGTGACTGAAAGTCATAGAGCCTCTCTATGGCACAGAAAGTCTAGGGCTTCTATTGTTTTTGCAATGGCATTTCAGGGAAGCAGGATTAGATATGCAACCTTTAAAAAAAATAACATGCGCTGTGCATCAAAATGTCAATTTCTGACTTGCTTTTGAATGAACATTGTTTACGACGGACAAGATAAATATAAAATACTGGTCATGACAACATAAAAACAATTTCATATCTTCACATACTGTATATGATTATGAATTTATGCAAATTATCCATGCATGCATACACGTGACATGCACATCACGACGGCAAATGGGAAGACTACAGCTGGGAAATCTAAAGCAAGCATGCATGCACACAAATTTATCATTAATTACCTTAAATCTCCATCTTGTTACCACAACAAATTTCAAAGTATGGTCCTTGCCCAAGATTTCTTCATTGCATAAGATGTCCAGCTGAAAATAAGCACACAAATGGAGTAAACAAAGAAAAAAATGTTACAGTAGTCTAAACAAAACTAGATTTCCATGATCTTAAAGGACCAATACATAGGTCAGCTGATCATTATCGCAAAATATTAGAGATGGATCAGGATGGTCAAATAACCTACTGCTGGATGACTAGTTGGCCATTAGGGTTGGGAATCGAAAATCGATTCCAATGCAGGAATCGGATACTTGCTACAAAATTAAAATACAAATTTTGATTCCGTTTATTGATTCCCGTGTGTGCATTTTAATGTGGTTTTAAACCATTCAAGTGCAAGAAGACATGAAAGAGCACTTAATTCGGCACTCGCACACAAAAAGCCGCCTCTCATATATTGCGCAAACACTGAATTGAGTTCTCTTTTGCATCATCTTGTGCTTGAACGGACAAATAAACAAAAAACTATGTCAAAATATCCTCGTAAACACAGTCGGTTTTGTTCATTTGAACGTAAACAGTTGAAAAGAAATGCATGTGTAACAGTATATTGGATCTGTGCATTCGATCTTAAAGTGACAGCAGCCTAATAAACCTGCTGCAGTCTGTCATTAATGTTAAAAGAACAAAAGAAAAACAAATTCACTCACTGATCTTGACTGAATAACTTTTGTAACTTTAATAAGGATTAATCTATATTTTATTTATAAAAAGAAAACTATGCAGTGTTATTTTACATTTGATTTCAATTTCTGAACTTTGTTCAGTTGTAATTATTTGTGCTATTCCTAATTTGCTTATTTGTTCTACTTGTATTACTGACTGTATACTTGTCTTTAATGTTTAAAATGTATATTAGTTACTTGTTCGAAATTGGAATTGCTAAAATTTAAACGATACCCAACCCTATTGGTTATCCATACACATCCCTAGTTTTTATCTTGATTATTTTTAAGCTTTAATATTTTTAACAACTTAAAACGTTTTAGCATGCTTAGAACTTTAGCGTAAAAAGTAAAATGCTAAGAAGTTTTTTCTTTAAATTCATGCCCAGCATCACCATTACAGCAATAAAATTTAAATTTACCACCTTCGACATTACATTAAGGCAATTACTGTCAGACTCAAATGTAAATGTTTCAAGTGTCGCGTTTTTAAAATGCTGTGTCAAGTTAAAAACATTTGAACTTTTAAAAATGCATCACAGGATTCAATTCTGTTGCACTCCACGCATCTGTGTGATCACTCCTTAAAAAAAACAAAAAAACAACAACAACGTCTTATCGGTGTCTAGAGGATGTGTACGTAATTAGACAGCCCACAGACAAGCTGATTTTAAAAATGTTTCAAAGATTTTTTAAAGATTTTTCTCAAATATTTATTTGTTTTGTACATCACAAACCTTGATGCAAAGCCTAGTCACATTACACAGCTACTCACTAAATAAAAAAAAATTATAAAAAGGGCAATATTGTCTAATATATATTATAATATAATATCAAATATTGATTTAGGTTATTTTAAAGTTACAATATAAAATTATTTTATTAAAAAAAGAAGACTGCGGGTGATATGAAAGAAATAAGCTAACACAGCTACTTAGGACATCATTTGCCTGTTGCAAAGCTCAAATATACAGTTTATCAGCCATTATACAAACATTTGACCACAGAACGTTGCAATCGACCAAACAGAAACTATCCCTGAGAACCGCATAATCAATTGTGTACGAATGTCTCAAGGGACAGGTGGGATTTTATGGTGCTTTACAGAAGAATGACAGTCCTTTGTACTGTCAAAACATTCCGTTCAACCTGTTATTCAAGCCAAAACAAAGGACACGAAACCTTTAAGAGCAGCCATAACCGTCCAGAGGATTATGTGTATCACAGAATAAGGGATGCCGCTCTCACTGGAATAGCATGCAGTGAAACACCAGTGCTGGTGTCTGTGTGTTTTGGCTCGCTGTGAGTCGAACGAGAGCAGCACAACCACAGCAACACCTGCTGGAGGCCGTGAGCTCTTTGCACTATTCAGAGTTTAAAGTCATCATGAGTATCTGGGATGCAAACCAGGGATGTTCAGAGAGACAGAAACGTCTGACGGCGTGAAACTTTTGATGCTTATTAGAATTTAGTTCTTCAAAGATTTTGCTTTTCTCTTGCACTTCAAAGCAGAGCTACTACACAAACTGCTGCCATTTCGGAGTCGTATTTTTTTATCTGGCTCAGAGCAGTATTGTGCCGCTGGCAGCTATAACTCTCGATACTTGCAGAGAACAACAGGCATCTGACAGTATTATTGCGGGGGAAAGTTTTTGATGGATGCGTGTGGTGGAAAAGCCCACACATTTCTAACACAAAGGAGGGAAAAAACGGTGATGAAGCGGCAATAATTAGTCAAGTTTTGTGTTAAATTGCACTATGAGACATTGGCAGGCTGTGAGATACATGACAGAGAGCAAATGATATTACAGGCTATTATTTGTCTCGGAAAATATGAGGCACGCTGAAAGCTTTGTGGGAATCGTGACAGCGCGGAGGAGCTTTGAAATCCGTGTGGTGACTCACGCATGAGCCATTGTCATGGAGGAAACAGCGATGCCGGCCGGCGTGGTGGCAAAGGTCTCTAACGAGTTATCTTCGGCAGACGGAAAAGGCAGATAATGGGTTCCGTTTTGAAATTTGTTTGAAGTGCAAGGGCCTATGGAGCTTCAGATCTAAAGGATCACATACCTCATTGAAGGATGTCAGGTTGAGCTTCTTTGCGATGAACTTCTTGAGGTGGAGAACGGTCGCCTGAGCTGAACAACGAATCCACTTCCGCTTGAGTCCTCTGAGCTTACTGCTGTTACATTCCAGACAGATACTCACCTGAACAGACAGGAAATTTTGACTTAGCACTGATAATCACATGGAAGATTTAGATAACAGCATTATCTTAGGGACAAGCAAACTAAACAAACAGCGAAGACAAGCAGCTTAACACATTTTGCAAAGTTTGAATCCATTCCGTCTAGGCTCAGTCTAAATGTCAGATATCATGCAGAGCCTGACAAAATATTTGCATGTAAAAACATGACTTCAGGTACTGAACCTACTAAAGTGGTGGAATGATCTTTCAATCTTCACCTGAGGCTCTCAAAACCTTGCTGCTTTGTTACATCTGCACTGTGCTTATTTGCATAAAGTATGCTCAACACTGTCGTCAATGATTACAGTTGCTCATGTCACCTAAAACTCTCATTTTGTTGTCATTTGATAGGTTTTAACTTACAGCAATTTGCAGTGAGAAGCAGCTGGAGCCAATTAATTTTCAATACAAGTGAAAAGATTGGTATCACAAGCATATGATGTAATCATATTCAAAACTTCTGATTTAAGTGTTTGATGACATTGAAGTACATTACAAATGAGCTCATTTTGAAAAGTGAACTGAATCTCCTGAGATACATCCAGCATAATTGGAACACAGCTTGTATTTTTATTTTATCCCTAAGTTTGTATTTTATTTTATCCCTAAAACTTTTCCTAGCATATTTTTGACAACAGCGCGTCACTAATAACATCATATGCAAGATGAGTCATTGTCAGTCTCTTGGTAAACAGCACCTGTCGCAACAACGTGAAGACAATGTTTTTGTTCAGTGGCTTAGTGTGAGGAATATTCTACATGCATTCCCACAGAGAGTTGATTTGAATCACTTTACATAACCTTTTAACCCCTTAACTGTCACCCCCCTTTTTGATAATAGATGTGAAAATGCACGATCCAAACTTAAATGGTTGTAATTCACGAATGCTTGGGAAAACAGGTACACACTAAAGATGACACTCAACAGATTATTGCTGAAAGCACGTACTACACATAACTGTAAAACAAATGTACTGTACTAAATATACAGTGGGTACGGAAAGTATTCAGACCCCCTTAAATTTTTTACTCTTTGTTATATTGCAGCCATTTGCTAAAATCATTTAAGTTCATTTTTTTCCTCATTAATGTACACACAGCACCCCATATTGACAGAAAAACACAGAATTGTTGACATTTTTGCAGATTTATTAAAAAAGAAAAACTGAAATATCACATGGTCCTAAGTATTCAGACCCTTTGCTCAGTATTTAGTAGAAGCACCCTTTTGATCTAATACAGCCATGAGTCTTTTTGGGAAAGATGCAACAAGTTTTTCACACCTGGATTTGGGGATCCTCTGCCATTCCTCCTTGCAGATCCTCTCCAGTTCTATCAGGTTGGATGGTAAACGTTGGTGGACAGCCATTTTTAGGTCTCTCCAGAGATGCTCAATTGGGTTTAAGTCAGGGCTCTGGCTGGGCCATTCAAGAACAGTCACGGAGTTGTTGTGAAGCCACTCCTTCGTTATTTTAGCTGTGTGCTTAGGGTCATTGTCTTGTTGGAAGGTAAACCTTCGGCCCAGTCTGAGGTCCTGAGCACTCTGGAGAAGGTTTTCGTCCAGGATATCCCTGTACTTGGCCGCATTCATCTTTCCCTCGATTGCAACCAGTCGTCCTGTCCCTGCAGCTGAAAAACACCCCCACAGCATGATGCTGCCACCACCATGCTTCACTGTTGGGACTGTATTGGACAGGTGATGAGCAGTGCCTTGTTTTCTCCACACATACCGCTTAGAATTAAGGCCAAAAAGTTCTATCTTGGTCTCATCAGACCAGAGAATCTTATTTCTCACCATCTTGGAGTCCTCCATGCGGGCTTTCATGTGTCTTGCACTGAGGAGAGGCTTCCGTCGGGCCACTCTGCCATAAAGCCCCGACTGGTGGAGGGCTGCAGTGATGGTTGACTTTCTACAATTTTCTCCCATCTCCCGACTGCATCTCTGGAGCTCAGCCACAGTGATCTTTGGGTTCTTCTTTACCTCTCTCACCAAGGCTCTTCTCGCCCGATAGCTCAGTTTGGCCGGACGGCAAGCTCTAGGAAGGGTTCTGGTCGTCCCAAACGTCTTCCATTTAAAGATTATGGAGGCCACCATGCTCTTAGGAACCTTAAGTGCAGCAGAATTTTTTTTGCAACCTTGGCCAGATCTGTGCCTTGCCACAATTCTGTCTCTGAGCACTTCAGGCAGTTCCTTTGACTTCATGAGTCTCATTTGCTCTGACATGCACTGTGAGCTGTAAGGTCTTATATAGACAGGTGTGTGGCTTTCCTAATCAAGTCCGATCAGTATAATCAAACACAGCTGGACTCAAATGAAGGTGTAGAACCATCTCAAGGATGATCAGAAGAAATGGACAGCACCTGAGTTAAATATATGAGTGTCACAGCAAAGGGTCTGAATACTTAGGACCATGTGATATTTCAGTTTTTCTTTTTTAATAAATCTGCAAAAATGTCAACAATTCTGTGTTTTTCTGTCAATATGGGGTGCTGTGTGTACATTAATGAGGGAAAAAAAAAGAACTTAAATGATTTTAGCAAATGGCTGCAATATAACAAAGAGTGAAAAATGTAAGGGGGTCTGAATACTTTCCGTACCCACTGTACTTTGTATTTTATACAAAATATATATTTTACTAAATTGCTATAAAATGAAAGCCATATGTCTATCCAAGTTGTGTTCCAAATTTGAAATTGATATCACAAAAATTAAAGTACCTATGAGATTTTGTTTAGGCACTATACCAACAAAAAACAAAAACAAAAAAAACACCGGGTGACATATTACTAGAATATTGGCTATTTATTAGTACTTATTAAGCACATATTAATGCCTTATTCTGCATGACCTTATTCTACATTCTTAATCCTACCCAATACCTAAACTTAACAACTAACTTACTATTAATAAGAAGTAAATTAGGAGTTTATTAAGGGAAAAATCATAGTTAATAGTTTATATGTGTTCCCTATACTAAAGTGTTACCATAATATGAAACATGACAGCCCAGTAAAAGGACTTAAAGTACCGTTTCCATGGTAAAGCAATGTCTGATTTCAAAAGGGTATTAACAGGATGAATTTTGAGTTAAGCTTTCATATGATACATTTATGATGATTACTAAAATATGTGACAGGAAAAAAGGCAATAAAAATAGTGCCAAGCGTCCTGTTAGCGGGACGGTGACAATTAATTAATACTTTACTCATCAAGGTTGCATTAAATTGACCAACAAATTGATCGACAGTAAAGACATTTAAAATGTTACAAAAGATCTCCATTTTTAAATAAATACTGTTCGTTTAAACTTTCTATACATAAAAAAAATCAATCACAGTTTGCACAAAAAATAGTGCAGCACAACTGTGTTCAACATTGATAATAATAGTAATATGTTTCTTGCGCAGCAAATAAGCATATTAGAATGATTTCTGAAGGATCACATGACACTGAAGACTGGAGTAATGATGCTCAAAATTCAGCTTTGCATAACAGGAATAAATTACATTTCAAAATACATTAAAATTGAAAAGTTATTTTAAATTGTAATAACATTTTTACTTCATTTTTATCAAATAAAGGCAGTCTCAGTGAGCATAAGAGACTTCTACCAAAAACATTAAATCATACCGACCCCAAACTTTTGAACGGTAGTGTATGCCACTGACATTAAGTATCATTCTTATAATTTGATTTAAACTGAAATTATTTTTCAATTAAATGTGAGACAATTGATGACTCAAACTCACCAAAGGCGTTTTTTACTTGTATTTTGTGCTTAGCTAGTGTTAATTTTACACACTGAGTGTAAGTGTAACCGCAACTTTTGTGCTACAGTCTCCTTAGGATGGATCACTCAAGTTAAAAGCATCTGCTAAATGAATCAAAGTCAAATGTAAAGCTAAACATAAACGCAGCCAGGTCATCAAGTGAAGAGTCAGTAACATCAAGTGATTAGCATCATGTCAGTAACGTGATGCTCATTCAAAAAAACTGCATAGCCACACACACGAAAAACTGACGCCACCAATACGATTTCAGCAACAACAAGAGCAGATGCCAGCAAGCGCTCCGCCATCTTTCAAAAGTGAGCTGAGGGTTGAGTTGCCAGTGGACTGCGGTCGCCTCGGGCTGCCCGGCAGGTGCAGTGGCAGAGTGAGGGCTTCAGAGAGTCAAGATGCATTAAGGATTTCATGCCTCTCTCTCTCTCCCCATCCCTCTGTCCTTCTGCCGATAAGTGACTGAGCAGTGCAGAGTGGCACAGCGGCCCATTTGGACCAGGCCTCACCCAGAACAGACAGTAATGGAGAAGGATGAGGAGGGGCAGCTGCGCCTGGCGGCCAAATGCCAGTCCATTTGGAGGGCAAATGGTGCCGAGAGAGAACCAAGGGCTTCTGAGGGCCACATACAGCCACATTCTTTACAAGAACAGCGGGCAGTAAATCGCAGATGTGCTTGGTTATAGGCAGGCGGTATGCGAGATGTAATACAAACACGGGTGTACTATTAAACACAAGCAAGGAACTTCGCTATTAGCTGCGTATGTGTGTGTGTGATTACTGGGTCATTACGGCACGGCCGGGGCTGTTATGCTCACCGCAAACAGCCACACAAGTGACTAATGGTGAACTCGCTCAACCAATTAAACCTCCAGATCCCAGAACAACCGTAAGCGGGGCCTTTTATTTGCAGCAGACGCTACCGAATACCTTTCTTTCCTTGAGATGCCAAGAGCTGTTGATTATTGTGATTTAAAATCTAATTATACAAGGTTAGATCTTCTGGTTTGTGTGGGGAATCTCCGCAGGCTGGTATCTATCATGCACTCACTGTGTTATTATAAGCCCATATTCTGAGGTAGTTTTAAAAAGGCTGTTTTCTACAATTTTGCAGCATTTTATTTCCCCCCCAGAGGTCTACTTATAATGCTAATCAAGGTTTCTTGCACCAAAATCAGTCAATTTAATTTCATATGACCATTTTCTACTCTCTCTCTCTCTCTCTCTAGCCCTTAGAACTAAACTGGCTCTTTGCAATTTATTTTACTAGTAATTAGTGATCTCTGACGTGTATACAAATCATTCTTACGAGTTTTATCTTTTCAATGAATCTTTTGGTCTGAATGATTCTTTTACACTTGGACTGAATCGATCATATTTGTCCTTCAGAGACTCACTCTTTCAGAAAAGTCAGACTCACAATAATCTTAATTAACCCCTTAGCATTCCTGTAAAATTTGCCTAAAATGCCTAAAAAAAGGCATACCCAAAGTAAACTGCATGCTGTTCTTGAACCATTTGCACTGTAAACCCTAACACTCAAAATAATTAATTGGTTTGAGTAGGGCAAACTCAAATTAAACAAATTAGTATTTCAAGTATTTCGAACTTTATTTTTCTTCTGAGCTCACAAAACTGACACTTTCCCCCGGTTTCACAGACATGGTTTAAGCTAGTCATAGACTAAAATGCATGTTTGAGCTGTTTTAACTGAAAGAAACTTATACTGACACATCTTAAAATATGTCAGTGCCATTGTTTTGTCTCAAGATGCACACCAGTAAGGTTTTTTTCTTCTAGGTTACATTTATAAAAGCTACATAAATGCCCTAATTGAATATATATAGATAGATAGACAGATAGATAGATAAATAGATAGATAAATACATATATAAATAAAAGTTAAGATTACATGATAGTTTAATGTATGAATAAGCCTACTCAAAAATTTCAAGTTAAGAGCAATTAAAATGTATGAGTACAAAATTGAAATCTGCCAGTTCTGCAAACTTAAACTTTGAATTTCTTAACTTAAAAAAATGACTGATTACCTCAATTTTTTTTTTTTTACTTTTGCCAACTTATTCGGGTTTACAGTGTGGAGTATATGCATGGTTTTGGTCTCTTTTGAAAGGTATGTGTACCGCGGGCGGTACAGTAGAACGCCAACAGGTCAATGTAATGCCAATTATGTGAGGACCAAAAATAACTAATGAAAATCCATTTTTCTGAACCAGTTTTGAACAAACTGCTCAAAAGACCCAATTCGCAGTCATCTTGATAAATCAATTTCTCATCATTAAAAGACAATCCTACAAGATAATTATGCTTCTAATTAATTAAAATGGAGAAAATTAACAATAAAAATTGTAAATGGACTATTTTAAACCCTTAATTTAAGCCAGATGCAAGTTGAATTTTTAAGTCTGTCAATTAGCAGTGAAGTGAAATGTTCTGCACGAATAGTACTAAATAAATCTTTTCAGTGAATCGTTTGGTCTAGATGATTCTTTCACAAACTGGACTGAATTGGTCCTCGTGGTTCTCAAGTAAACAATAGACTCACTAAACAGACTCTTTCAGCAAGCCTGACTCACAGTTAGCTCTCATTTAACAACACGCATCATGTGATGACAATTATATGGGGACCAAAATGAACCACTGAAAACCTATTTTATGAAACAATGAGTCAGACTTCCCATCATTAAAGGTAATCCTATAATAAATTGCAATCCAAAATGGTGTATGAAGCAAGATAAATATATTTATAATTAAGCTGAAAAAAATAGCAATAAAAATGGACCATTTTAAACTTTAATTTAAACCAGATGAATTTTACTCAAAGTCTATTAGCAGTACAGTGAAATTTTCTGCACAAATGGTACTAAATAAATCTAAACAAATTCCATTATTAATAAATATCTTTAATTCCTTTGCATTTCACAGTTTTTGTATTGGCTCTGTATTGGTTCTTTTTGGCTTCACTTCTCCTTGCAAGAAGGTCAACCCAGACAGGTCTGACCAAAAGACACATTAGCCAAAGTGTTCCATAGCCACCCGAGCGTAACTAAACGAGTACTGCTGAAATTTTTATTCACTTTTTACATTATATATGAGGCCAAAGTGCCTATCTCAGCTTTACAACAGCAGACCGCATGCACACAATCTCTCCTCGCACAGACAGCTGATGACCACAGGACACAAAAACGTACATGGTAACTCTGAAATCTTCATTGATCTCTTCCTCCAACAAACAAGAAAACAGGCATACTTAAGCCATTTACACCCTAGCATACTGTGTTTTTCTTTGTGCTTTCTGCTCTATAAATTTTACTCACACAAGAACACACTCCGGGGAATCTTATATCTTATATTTTTGCTGAAAATGCAATCATTGCAAAAAACGGTATATATTTAAATATTGCCTACCACTGATATATCTAAAACAGTATAAGCAGCATATTCATCAGAACGCCTTACACTCCACTTGGCATCAGATCCCATATAAAGAAGAGAATCTGTATTCCAAATGCAGTAGCCGTGTGTAGACAACAGCGGCATAACCTTCTGTTATTACGTTTTTAAGAAGCACAGAGGAGAGCAGGAATACAAACTCTATTATATCACAGTCTTTAATGAAACTACCAACCCTCTAAAACACTGAAACAGCTCTGCATAAGTATCTGAACATAGACTGGATATTCCAGATCACTTTTTTTCAAAAGTACACTTTAGACATTCAACCAACTATAACTAACTTTGCAACTACGTGTCAACTACCAGTTATTAGAGTGTTAATAGACTGTCTGCTTAATATCTGCTAACACTTTATTTTGATGGTCCCCCAACAGTTCTATTGACTATAAGTAACTTTTCAAGTACATGTCAACTTATTCTACTAACTGTAACATTACCAGTCTGCTAATACTCTAATGAGAGTTAGCTGAAATGTAGTTGCAAAGTGACATATAGTTAGTAGAATGTCTAAAGTGGACCATCAAAATATTGTGTAACCTGACAGTATTCGGAATAGAATACTAGTATACTACTGAATACTGCATCTTTCTTTTTTTTTTTCTTTTTTTTTTAAATAGAATGGTAAATCCATTATGCAAAAATAAACATTTAATTTTTGAGTTAATTCAGAAATAATCTAATATAATATAAATTTAATGTCCCAAATCATAAAAAAGGATGTTAAAAGTTGATATAATTAGTTCATTCATCACTCTAAAAATGGAAACTGGTCATGTTGAGCATTATGGGATACGTTATTCTATGCTGGGTGCTCTGTTGTAGACTAGAGGTGCGTCCCAAATTGTGTACTTATGCACTATTCTATGCCATTTTGTAGTATAAATAGTGTGGTCGCACTAAAAATTCCAAAAAGAAAAAGTACACTTTAAATGCCCCGATGCACTTAATTAATCAAAACATTAAATGTGGAATGTTGGACACTTCATGCACTCAACTGTCATAGATTTAATTACATAGAGAGGGAGGGGCTATTAGACTCCGATGATGAATGACAAAATAACCTTATAGAATTCATACACTATGTACTTAAGCACTGTACGCAACCATGTAGTGTATAAGTGCCAGTGGTGGACGAAGTACACAAATCAAGTACTTGAGTAAAAGTACAGATACATATCATAAAATATTACTCAAGTGAAAGTATTTAGTGCTCCTTTTCAATTTTACTTGAGTGAAAGTACAAAAGTACTTGATTTTTCATTGATGAATGTTTATTTAGTAATTTTATATAGGCCACTTATATAATTTAATTTTATATTACATATTTTATATAATCCTATTGCTCAAAATAATTATGAATGATTATGAATTGTCAAATAGCCACTAGTCAGTATGGATGGAAGATAATTGAATGCAGATACATAACATGTAATGTGTGTTGACAAACAATATAAAAACAGACAAAACATATAGGGCTAAATACATAACATTTTAAAAAATTGCTACAGCAGCGGGGAAGATGAACGTGCATGTGTTATTTTATTTTTAATTTGTGTTAGAGATTCTGGATAAAATGAGAATCAAGATTTTTTTTTGTTTGTTTGTTTCTTTCAAATAGAAATCATATTCTCCCATGATTCTGAATAGACAACTAAACAAAATTGCATATAATTATTTACTAGAGGACAAAATATTAATTGCTGCAGTCTATTTAAAAATATTTAATTAATTAATTTAATAAAATAGGTTTGAATGAATGATTTAATGACTTACTCATAACTACTTCACTTGTTTAATTACTGGATGAATCAATGTTTTTGAACAAATCTTTTGAATGAATCATTCAATGTCAAATACATTTTAACAGTCACTTGTCACCTCCTAGTGCCGTAATGACGTAATCGATACAACCATTATTTAAAGCACCAAGTTAGTTTTAAAATGTGATTTTATCTGTTTGAATGGAGATCACAATCTGTAGACATTGATGTGGGCGTGTCGGCATTAAAGCATTTCAGTGGGCTTAAACAGATCGCCCTGTACAGAAGATTTAGTTCAAAAACAACTGACGGTTGTGACCTAAATATAATTTTCAGTTACAATAATTAATCCTAAAATTCAACATTAGTAGGCTGACTTACTTTTCACCATCAGTCGTGCACACACTCAGAGGATCCCCCAGTTCTTGACTAATTTTCAGTCAGACAGTTAAATTCATTCACTGGAGAGTCACTCTGAACGGATCATTGAATGAAGTGATTTGTTGACTCAAGAACAGCTGCAATACGATCAGTCTAATTCGCGAATGAATTGTTGATGTAATTTGTAAACCAATAGAACAGGATGATTGAAAAGAATCTGTTCGTGCACGAATCCGACACCGCTTTTATGTCTCTGAGCATGTGACGATTTCTTTATTTCAAAATAATGAGTAAAGATATGTTTTATGAAATGTAGTGGAGTAAAAAGTATGATCTTATGCTTTGGAATGTAGTGAAGTAAAAGTAAAAGTTGCTCAAAATCAAAATACTCGAAAAGTGTACTTAAGTACAGTAATGAAGTAAAAATACTTTGTTACTGTCCACCACTGATAAGTGCATAGTGCATCACTTGGGACACAACATAGGAAATATGTGTCATCCACGTATTCCAAAGTACTGTACATTGCAGAAATAGACTAGTACAGTAGTATAATATTCCAAACATAGCCTTTTTTAGGTACTTGTTCAAACTAACTAGGTCACACTAACAAAGTGTGAAGCTCCCTTGTGGGACATTAACAAGGTCAGATGGGTACGGGGAAACCTACCTGCTCATCACTGCGATGGTAGTCATTGTCCTCCTCTGCTTTCTCCTCTCCTGCTTCCTTATTGGCTGGATCCTCTGACTTCAGGTCACCTGGTGAAGTAAAATGAAAAAATTTAACACAAGATGGAGCCCAGACAACCATAAAAACATGACATTTCTTTGGGCTCATCCATTTCTCCACAATTCTGCTCTCAAAGTACTTTAGAACTCAAAGTAAATGCATTTATCTTTTCAAACAATATCTTCACCTTTTAAAACAAACAATGTTTAATCATAATTTGTATTAAGATTCCAAGCATTTATAATTAATTGCTTCTCAGAGCTTGAATTATATTGAGTAATAGTTTGTGACTCTCTGAAGAGTTTCTTCATTACACAGTAAAGAAACATTCATCAAACAAGAAGAAATAAAAAAAAAACAATTATCTCAACCTGCTCTGCCACACATTCACAAGTCTACAAAACAAATCTGCACCTTATCAATGGAAACAGATTAATTTATGATTCAACCTGCCCAAATAACTCCCCACACCTCAGACAGGCAGACAGCTGCCCACTGTTTAAGTCAGAAACTAGGACTGCATCTCATTACAGATTTATATATGCCTAAAAATACTTTCCTTCATTAACATTGATGAGAGAGATCCAGTGTAAACAACACTACCATTTAAAAGTTTGGGGTCAGTGATTGATATTTTTATTCAGCATGGATGCATTAAATCAATCGAAAGTGTGAGTTTATAATGTTATAAAAGATTTGTATTTAAAACAAATGTTCTTTTGAACTTTCTATTCAAAGAATCCTGAAAAAAGTATCACGGTGTACACTAAAAAATATTAAGCAGCACCACTGTTTTCAACATTGATAATAAGAAATGTTTCTTAAGCACCAGATCAGCACATTAGAATGATTTCTGAAGGATCATGTGACACTGAAGTCAATGATGCTGATGCAATGTTACTGCTTTTTCTGTATCATCGATCAAATAAATGCAGCCTTGGTGAGCATAAAAGACTTTAAAAATCATACTGACCCCAAATATTTGACAGTAGTGTATATGGATGGCATCAGTGGCTGTCAATT
Source organism: Ctenopharyngodon idella (assembly GCF_019924925.1). Lineage (NCBI taxonomy): Eukaryota > Metazoa > Chordata > Actinopteri > Cypriniformes > Xenocyprididae > Ctenopharyngodon > Ctenopharyngodon idella. The sequence goes on along the minus strand of NC_067233.1, from coordinate 18,910,583 downwards.
ATCACAAAAAAAAAAAAAGGTAAAACATCCTGAAGTTTTTAAAAATTAATTTAAAGGATTGCTGAGATTTAACTACATAAACATAAAGTTCATACTTGTGTGACCATTACTTACGGTATAAAATTGTTGTTATTTGTGTTGTACATTTGCACCAAGTACCCATTTTTTATTTTTAACAAACTGAGTGTCAAAATTTTGATTGTTGACAGCAGGCCACAGATGCTGTCACTATAGTTTAAACTGAATTTAACATTGAATATTCTTCTTTTAAATCCTCAAAGCAACATTTTTGCTAAATGTCACCAAAAAGGTCCAATGCAAGAGGGAATTTTATACATATAACCAGTCCAGTCGAGCGTGGTTGAGTTATTTTATTGCATTTCAACCGAACGGCTGTCCACACACCCTCATGGTTTTGTATGAGGGGCTGTCAAACATCACTATGACATTGTCATTGCATCACCAGAAATCTCAACTGCCTTAATGGGATAGAGATCGAGAGCATCTGGACGAAATGCAGTCTGGGTTCAGTCATTCTTAAGCCTCGACGGCTACAGCAATGGCTTCTACACAGGACACTCAGAATATCCTTTCCGATACTTAAAATGTTCCCTGGCTGGGAAAAAATTCACGGAGGCTGAGCTAATCTGAGGCAAGCAGACTGTGAAGGCGAGAAAAAGCGGGACTTCCAGCGAAATAAGGTTTTCGTTAGGGTGGCTAATAGACAGGGAGCCTCTGCTTAGCTGTCCAGGGATGAAGTGGACAAGCTCAGGTAGCAATTTTACCATGCTTTCCGGAAGGGTGACTTCTTTTTCAAGCTCAGCAACAGTTTGGTTAATGTCCACTGTTATGGGATTTGAGAAGGACCGTCAGGTACCCTACTGTGGCATGAGCAGGCCTCTCTAAAATCACCCTTATAAAGGGTACATATCATGCTTATTTGTGGGTAGGTTATGTAGTAATGCAGTCAGTTACATCATCGTTTCACCATGAGCCTCTCCTATCAGTTCAGTTTGATGGTTCTGTGGTGCGCTTGAGGACTGAAGAGTTGAAGTACTGTTCAGAAAAACAGGTCTGCTAAACTAGCTGAGACAATGTGGAACAAGAGACCACTTGCATCGGAGCCTTATTTACTACAATGCATGAATCCAGCCATTACGACTGCTGACTCAACATGCCTGAGGGCCAGTATTTGCACAGACTTTATCACTGCGCACAGTCCTGAAAGATGAAAAGAATAAGATACTGCCTGGGATAAATAAACTGAACTGGTAGGGCTAATAAACAAAAGGTAAGCGCTTGTTTGATACCAAATAAACTAAAATAATGTGCTTGTTTTGAGGCTAAAGAGGCTTTCAAACACTCTTCCTTTACAGCTGCTTTAGACCGATATAATAAAAGCAGAATACTGGGCAAATAAACAAAACGAAGGCTCTTTTTTTTGTATTGTGACCTGACAATTAAAGCACATATTCCCCTCAATGTTGTAATAAAAAAGTGTGATATGTGAAAGGCACACTGTGATCCTAGATGGATTGTGCCACCTATAGTAGTTAACGAGTCGGGACGTACCATTGCGCTGAGCGTCCAGGTGGGTTTTCATGTTGCACAGTTCTCCTTTGATGTCTCCAGGCACTTCCATGCCTAACTTCTGATAGAATTCTCTCTGTTTCTTCATCTCCGCTGCACACAAAGAATTAAAGTCTTACCGTTAAATCTTAAACAGCATACATCATAAGCTGCTTCATAAAATATGCTTTGCATAAGAAAAATATGATGTGATTAGAGGGTATTTTTGCTACCAGTTCACATGGATCTTAGGGATCTGTTCTAGAAAACATGAAACACACTTAATAGTGTCACGTATTTTTAAGAAAATCAGAAATATGACCGGACTTCATTTGCGTCAATGGAAAGTATATTTACACTGTCTGAATCATTCCCTATTCTCTATACAGTGCACTATGTGCCATTCACCATGTAGAAACTAGTAAATATGTGAACAAATGACCGATTTCAGCCGCAGCTTCAGTGTCTTGTTGATACTGTAGGAGGGGGCGGGACTTCAGATTCTAGAGAGCATTTGATTGGACAGAAGATTTGATGAGAAGCTGAAGTGCGATGTGATGTCATGAAAATCCGTGATCCATTTTAGCGAAAGTAAGAGACTAATTTTTGAATGCTTATATCTCCTAAATGCGAATTTTTTCATTGTTTTGTAACACACCAGCTTATTCATAACATTAAGGCTAACATATTCATACTAAAAGCTAAAAAACTTTACACCTGGTATTAAGATGCTTTTTGGTCGATCAGATCACAAGTAGATGAGGTAACGCATATCTGTTTACACCTGGTGTTTCGACAAAAAGGTTCAAAGTGGACTTTTTCTGTCCTGACTTCCTCAAGGGGAGGGTATAAGAGGGGGTACATCTATGGGCTTTTTCAGATGTTTCGATCTATTGGACAAAATAAGCATGAGCAATTTACATACGCCCAGAGATGATGGAAAAAACATACGGAGCGCATCAGCTTTCGTTTCAGCTCTCGCCACACCAAACACAGATGTTAGAATTCAGGAATGGTGAACCATTGTGCTTGGTACGTTTTTCATCTTCAAATCAAACTTGGGTCTTCGGCCGACAGTGTTTAAATCCCATCTTACAATCACGCTTCCCATAATGTTTACGCATTAGGTCAGTAGGCGGTGAGAAGGCATTCTTTTGTGGCTGTTCGAACACATTCGAATTACCTCTGGAAGTGGTTGAAAGTGGACTAAGTGGAAAGCTAAAAACATTTTAGACCCTGTTTACATCTGTATTTAGTGTCGTCCACTTGTGATCCAATCAAGCAAAACACATGTTAATACCAGGTGTAAACAGGGTCTTTGTTCTGTTGAACAAAAAGAGGATATTTTCAGAAAAAAAAATACTATGGGAGTCAATAGGGACCAGAAACTTGTTACTAACATTCTTCAAAATATCCTCTTTTGTGTTCAACAAAGGAAAGAACCTCAAACAGGTTTAGAACATCCATTTAACTCATTTGATTTGCAAGAACTCAAAATAAAAAAGTTACATACATTTTGCTATCAAAATGTATGAATTAGCTAACTCAAAACTTCAAGTTAGGAGCAATTAACATGCATGAGTACTACAAACTCAAAACTTGATAGTTCTGCTTACTTAAAATTGGGAACATCATAACTCAAATTTGATGTAACCGATTACCTCAAATTTTTTGAGTTAACCCAACTTATTCGGGTTTACACTGTATTCTTATATTGAGCAACACATGCTCTATATCTATATTTCTAAAACTAAAAAAAATAATAAATAAAAATAAAAGAGAGACAAACCTTCTTGCAATCCTGGCACCAACTTATAGACAATATCTTGCATTGTTCGGTCATGGCTGAGGGAAAGGGAGAAATGGTAATGAATATAATTTATTTAAATAATATGCATTATTACAGCAAGAAACACAGCTGAAGGAAAAGAAAGAAATGCACAAAAAAGAACACCAATAATATTGCATGTTTCCTCAACTATGATCGTTAATTATCATATAGTGTAGTTCTTCCCCATGTCTCTATATTCTCCTGTGACTGGAGGGTCTCAGGGCTCGGAGGAAAAACCTATTAAGCGTGTGTTGACATGTTCATCTCTGTGGCGCCTGTGGTAGGGCTGCCCGCCTCCGAGAACATGTTACCATGCTGCAAAACCCACGAGTGCCGGTTCCAAGCAGCCAACAGCCAAAACAAGCACCTGCTCTGAGATTCACAGCTCTTGTTGTGTTGCTTATACTTACTAGGACACTGTAAATAAACTCTTAAAAATTTTAACAGATATCTCAAATTTTACAAGCATTTAACTCCTTTAAGGATAAGTCAATTCAAGTCACCTTTAGTGCTTTATACAATAGAGATTGTTTCAAAGCAGCTTTACAGTGATAACAGGAAAATTATGCATTTCAGCTGTTGTTCAGTGTTGATTCAGTTCTGTTGTAAAGATCATCTATTAAATTAATTAATTAATTAGTTGCTGTACTTAAGTATCTTTCTGGCTACTTTGTAGTTGTACTGAGTATCAAAGATATTGGCAACTTTTACTCTCTACTTGACTACATTTTTGAACAAGTAAATGTACTTTTTACTCCACTACATTTGTGATGAGTAATGCAATTACACATTACATTTTGTGTGGCACCTAACTTTTTCTGCAGCAGTTTGTTTCTGATATAAAGAAGCAATATCGCCATCTAAGGGCATTGAAGGTACTATATCTTGTGTATATACTTATGACCTTTTTGTGCAATTGAGCTTAAATGAGACTTGAGAGTTTGTAGACGTTTAAAAGGTTGTTGTGTCGACCTTGATTTATTGCAATATTGAGGTGTTCAGATTTATTTTGATTTTAGAAAATAAACTTGATTTCTCATCTTACAAATCAATTGTTTCTTATTTTCGCCGGCATGTCTCTCAGGTGTTGAGGACTAGTGCATCTCTGAGCCTACATTCAGCATGAGTAAAATACTTAAGTACTGTTAAAATCAGATACTTTAAGACTTTTACTCAAGTCATATTGGAATTGGATACTTGTAACTTGTAATGGAGTCATTTTTGATGTAAGGTACTGTACTTTTACTCAAGTATGGTTTTCAGGTACTCTTTACACCTCTGCCGCAAACTTTTGGATGGTAGTTCAAGAAAAATGTAAAGGTAGTTTGTAGTACACACACACACACACACACACACACACAGTATGTGTACAGGTGTTATAGTATACTATAACACCTGATGTACTCGTTACATCAGAAGAAGAATGGCATCTACGCTAATATTAGTCTTTCTGGTTATCACGAGGTTCGCCGTAGTCAACCGGATCCGGGCCGTATCCAGGTGAGACCAAGGACCTGCGCCTTGACACGACCACAACGCAGCCCTGAAGTATCAGCAGAGATTGAGTCAACTAGATCATCCACTGTGAGGGCCTCATCGACACGACAGCCACGACACAGTTCCTCAACAACCGTCCATACCGCTGTGATGAATACGATCCTCAATTGGATGGAACTGGAATAAATACTTTGAATGTTGCGATCCTGTCGGACTTATGATAGCTACCTGAATCGTAACAAAGCACTGTTGGCCAGAGGAGAACTGGCCCCCCGACTAAGCCTGGTTTCTCCCAAGGTTTTTTTCTCCATTTAAACACCTATTTGCCACTTGTCTGCCACCTGATGGAGTTTGGGTTCCTTGCCGCTGTCGCCTTTGGCTTGCTTAGTTGGGGACACTTGACATTTGACTTGACATTTGATATTCAACAGTGCTTTGATCTGCCTGCATTGACACTATTCTTTTAAGAGCTGCTGTGCAGCCAAATAATGTACCAGTTATCAATGTAAAGCTGCTTTGACACAATCTACATTGTAAAAAGCGCTATATAAATAAAGGTGACTTGACTTGACAGTATATATACACATATGCACACCTTTACCTTTTTTTTTAAAAAAGCAACATAACAGTAATAATAATAATAATAATAATAATAATAATAATAATAAACCTCCAAATAATAATAATAATAAAACATTTCTGTACACTACAGAAATAGGAATTAATAATTGCCATTAAATATTGGCCTAATTTATGCAAAATTGTTTTTTCTTTTTGGATTTTGGGGTTTCAGTTCAGTAAAAAAAAAGCCATTGTGCCAGGTCAGTTCCTCTTAATAGCACATAATGACTTAGATCAGTAGGAAACTGATCTTAGATTTGCACTCGTGCCACATTGAGAACACAGGCCACGTTCTGTGTCAGAGTCCAGCTCGCTGTTAGTTGATCTGCTCCCTGAGGCCACAATGAGAGAGAAAAAGACAGAGAGACCAGGATTGTAAGGCAGCGGAGCACCTGTGTCCCTGGTGCACAGCCAGAGCTGCCACCTGTTCCCAAATCCCAGCAGCCTGGCGGGGAAGGTGGAGGTCCAATTAGCCGCCACCGAGCTTCCACCAAGGGGGCCGGAAGGCCTGGTGGTGAGGGGGTGACTGGCATTTAGCTAGCTGATCAACAAAAGCTCCGTTTTGTGTGTGTGGGTGTATGTTTGCGCAAGTGCGAGAGAGACGAGGATCAATGAGCTGCCACTGTTAATACACACAAATCCAGTTTCATTCACGATCAAACAGTGTGCCTCATAAATACCAAGGTGTTAAACTAAGGTCAGATTAATCATGCAGAGAGAGAAGAGAGCCGGTTTGATGGCGTACGACGTAAAGTAACTGACCCCGTACTCTTATATTGTCTCTTCCTCTTATACCACACATGGCTTTCATCCACCAGCAAGGCTGGGGCGTCTCTTTTCTGCCCAATTCAGAAGGCAGCGAGGAAGCGCTGGGATGATGGTGAATATTTAATGCGTTTGGAAATTGTTTCTCATCAGCGCGCGACTGCAAGCTTCTTTGCAGCTAAATTACGAATTATGAAAGAGCTGGCATCCGGCCCAGAGCACCAGCAAATCCATCAGACACAGAGGCACGATGCTCAGGGGGTAGATGGATGACAGTTTATACACACCGAGCACATCTGCGTGTGTCTCTCAGCAGCAAGGCCTTTCCCTATTGAAACAGGAAGCCTGAGTGGGAGATATGACTGTAAAAGGCTTGTTTGGTCAGCTCTTAAAAGTAATAACTCTTCATATCAAGCAGCTTTCAACGAAGTAAAAGCGATGCTTGCCACCATCTCCCTGTTTTTCTCCCTGTAAGTTAACTCTAAATTAACTCTAAATTAATTCTATATGATTTTTAAAAGAAATTAATAATTACCAGAGTGACAGTAAAGTTATTTATAATGTTATAAAAGAATTCCATTTCAAATAAATGCTGTTCTTTTGAGCTTTCTATTCATTTAAAACAAATCCTGAAAAAAATGTATCATAGCTTCCAAAAACAAATATTAAGCAGCTGTTTTTAATATTGGTAAGAAGTGTTTCTTGAGCTCTTGGATCATGTGACACTGAAGACTGGCGTAATGATGCTGAAAATTCAGCTTTGCAAATCACAGGAATAAATTACATTAAAAAAAAAAAAAAAAAAAAAAAATTTATTTATTTATATATATATATATATATATATATATATATATATATATATATATATATATATATATATATATATATTAGTATTTTTGATCAAATAAATGCAGCCTTGGTGAGCATAAGAGATGTCAAAAATGCATTTTCAATGGTATGCCCCCTTTAAAACATCATAGTATGCTTCAATGCCTTATGCAGAGCACCCTCCAGAGGTCACTTCCATTTGAACCAGAAAAAAATGACTATCCAAAAAGGTGCAAAATTCTGCATTGTCGTGATAAATAAACACCCTGCAGTTGTAATCTTGACTTTCCATGTGCCAGCTCTACCCTGATTCACGGTCTGGATTTTGATGGTTTGGCACAGCTGCTGTCCCCTAAATGACATCACGCAGAGAAATTCAGTTCCAGAAGTGTGTAAAACTTTCAGGTCACATCACCAGATGTTTTCTCTGGGATGTGTGTGCTGAAGAGGAACGTTCCACCCTGGACATCAATAATTCACCCTCCGACAGAGAGCTGGAGGGAGCCGCGTCGCCTTCAAATACCCATGTGGCTGTATGACACGCAACTAACACACACATGCACACAACACCCAGCAGTCAAAGACAACGCTATTCACCGGTGTGCCTTGATGGACCCCTGCTGGTGTGCTCTGAGGTTTACATTGATTGAGACGTGTTTGTCTGCTGCGGTAAACTCTTACCCGATGTACTGCAGTGGATGGCTCTGGTGAATGACGATCCGACACGTGGGACACGTGTTGTTCTCTTCTAGGTACTTCACCAAACAGCTCCTGCAGACTATATATTTTTTTTTTTTTAAACACAGTTAGCAGATATATTTTGTACATATCACATTATGTATGCATCATTATATACTGATTTCCAAGACACAGGAATGTCACATTGACATGAATTAAATAACTCACTCTTAAATAACATAAAATCATTCGGCACAAACCTAGAGGCACAAAGTAAAAATAAAACGAATAGCCCTTCTAGATTAATGACTCAAACTACTGTTCAAAGCTCCCATCACATGCTCAGAAACAAGCCATTGGTGGCACAATGACTCCCTCTAGTGTTCAATTCATTCACTGAACAATCAAAAACTTGGCTGTAACCAGCCAGTGATAGCTTGACATACTAAACTTAATCATTTACTTATCCGTGCTGTTCAAACCATATGAGTTTCACAAAAAGAGATCCTGATACTGGGATCAGGTTCACATGATTTGTTTACTGGCAATCTTCCTGTCCAGTTTGCTGTTAGTTGCTGCAACTGGATCATTGAGCCAGTGAGTTGAACTCGAGAGCCAAATCTGTCCAATTCATGAACGATTCATTTGGACCAGTTTTGTGAACCAGATCATTAATCAGCTAAGATGTGTCTAAATAATGATTTGTTAACGAATCAGACATCACTACTTCTCACCTGAAAATGCCAAGGAGAGCAAGGTTAAATATCAAGATTTTCATTGAACGTAAATTTGAGTCTGTTCCTCACATAAAGTTATCATATGTCTTCAGAAGACTTGGAATATAATGCAAAAGTTAATTGGACCACTTTTATGATACTTTTTTTAGTTTTTCCCCCCTCTAATTTCTTTATACTGAATATTCAAGGATATTCTTCAAAATTCACCATACACATAAATTAACGAGTAAATGAATGTCACATTTTGATTTCTTTAACATCTGTAGACAATATTGATTCAAAATGTTGCTTTTAACTAAAATAAAGACTAGGGCTGCGTCCGAAAACTGGAAAATGCTGCCTTCGGAGGACACATTTCAAGGTAGGAAGGCATCTAAGCATGTCCGAATTCAATGTTAGCTTCACTTCCTGTTTCCTGAGATACCTGCCTTTGATATCCCACAATCCTGTGCTTTACATTCTGTGACTGTTGAGCTAGAAAAATAAAGATGGCATCCGAAAGTTGCGTTTGCTGGTCAGTTTGTGTGTAAATGTACATTTTTGACCAACATTTTCCACTTTTGATGTCATTTCTAGCGAGAAATTCATTGCCTGATAGGGCAGCGAGGCAGCAAGTCAGCTGTCTAGGTTTTCGGATGCAGCCTAGATATTGGTGTAGAAATGACACTCACAGGTGTGTAAGCACTCAGTGACCGTAGTGGCGTCGATCAGGTACCCCTCACAGAGACGACAGGTGATGTGGGCATTGATGTCCCACAGTTTAATCTTCCTGGTTAACATCTCGGGGTTCTGGACGAGAGAGAAATGGAGGGAAATGGAGGGAAAAGGGGGGGGGGGGGTTAAAAACCATTTCACAGCACACAAAACCACAATCCAAACCTCAAGTTGTAGGATTACACCAAGCACACTATAAAAAGTCATTTAGCATGTTTTTCATCAAAAGGTTGGTATTTGTTACTAATAAATAAGATGCAATGATCAGGGGTCAGGAGGGCTATCTCATAGGTCACTAGGGTCAACCCTACACTCTTAAAAATAAAAGGTTCCAAAGTGGGTTTTCACAGTGACGCCATAGAAGAACCATTTTTTGTTCCCCAAAGAACCTTTCAGAAAACAACTCCAAACAACCATTTTTTTTCTTAGTGTGAAGTACATTTTAAAAATCTGTGGAATGGAAAGTTTCCATGTATGTTAAATGTTCTTAATGGAACCATTGATGCAAATAAAGAAACTTTTATTTTTAAGCGTGTGTAACCTAACTTGTTAACCATTAGGTTGCCTCCATATTTTACATCAAAACAAATGTCCAAAACAAATGTTATTTTCATGTTTTAAGTGAAAACTTTGTTTTCCATTTGGCTAATACCTAATCGACACTTTAAAGACAAATCATGTTGTTTGTTTTTGGATGTCTCATGTGAAGCAGCCAGATGAGTCTATTGACCAGCGTTATCTACTGCAGCACAAACAGTGTCAGGACACATGCTGCTCATATTCAATACAGATTAAAAAGATTATATTCACCACACCAGCTGCCCACTGGCAAGAATATAATTAGATCTATGTTGCTTCAATATTTGTAATTTAGCTTTGAAGAACAATCTGTGTTGGAACCAAGTGGGATTTTTTTAAAGCAATTAGCACATTGTTATCCATTTAAATTTAATGTTGAGAATGATCAGAGATCGTCTGCAATTACACATTTAAGATATGAATAAATTTTGGTATTAAGAAGTAGTACATAAATAATACACAAATATCATCCTAAAGAATTAACATACATCTTAAAAAAAAAAAAAAAAAAAAAATCCCACTTGGTTCAAACACAGATTTTATATATATATATATATATATATATATATATATAACCTAGCCACTAGGTTTGCACAAGCCAGTGCACTCTCAGTGTTGGTCCCAAGCCCGGACAAATGGGGAGGGTTGCATCAGGAAGGGCCTCCGGCGTAAAAACTGTGCCAAATTAAACATGCGGATCATAAACCAGATTTCCATACAGGATCGGTCGAGGCCCAGGTTAATAACTGCCACTGGTATTGCTGGCCAGCAGGGTACCGGTGGAAACTATGCTACTGTTGGGCAAAAGAGGAGAAGGAGAGGAGGAAGGTGTGTCCAAAGACAGTGAGGAAGGATAAGAGTGTGGAAGTGAGAGTCAGAATGTTGAATGTTGAATGTTGGCACTTTGAGTGGTAAAGGGAGAGAGCTGGCTAATATGATGGAACAGAGAAAACTAGACATACTGTGTGTACAAGAGACCAAGTAAAAGGGGATTAAGGCCAGGAGCATCGGAGGTGGATTCAAACTGTTCTACCATAGTGTGGATGGAGAGAGAAATGGTATAGGAGTAATCCTGAAGGAACAGTATGTAAACAGTGTATTGGAGATGAAGAGAGTGTCTGACAGAATGATGATTGTAAAGCTGGAAATTGAAGGGGTAATGGTAAATGTCATCAGTGCATAAGTCCCGCAAGTGGGGTGTGTGATGGAGGAGAAAAGATTTTTGGAGCAAGTTGGATGAAGTTGTGGTGAGGATATCCAAAGAAGAAAGAGTCGTGATTGGAGAGGACTTCAATGGGCATGATGGCGAAGGAAACAGAGGTGATGAGGTGGTGATTGGTAGGTACAGTGTCAAAGAAAGGAATGTGGAAGGGTAGATGGTGGTAGATTTTGCAAAAAGGATAGAAATGGCAGTGTTAAACACATATTTTAAAAAGAAGGAGCACAGGGTGACATATAAAAGTGGAGGAAGGTGCAAACAGGTAGACTATGTTCTATGTGGGAGATGCAACCAGAAAGAGGTCAGAAATTGTGAAGTGGTGTCAGGGGACTGTGTAGCTAGACAGCATCGGATGGTGGTTTGTAGGACTTTGGAGGTAAAGGAGGAGGAAGAGAGTGATGACTGAACCAAGGACAAAATTGTTGCAGTTGAAGGATGAAGAATGTTGCGTAAAATTCAGAGAGGAGGTGAGACAGGCAATTGGTGGCAGTGAAGAGGTTCTGAACGACTGGGCGACCACTGCAGAAGTGGTGAGGGAAACAGCTAAGAAGGTACTTGGTATGACATCTGGACAGAGGAAGGGAGACAAAGAGGCTTGATGGTGGAATGAGTAAGTACAGGAAAGCATAAGGAGAAAGAAGTTAACGAAAAAGAATTGGGATAGTCAGAGAGATGAAGAAAGTAGTCAGAAGTACAAGGAGATGCAGTGCAAAGCAAAGAAAGAGGTGGCGAAGGCTAACTGTACTGATTGGCTAGACAGAGGGATAGAGCTGGGAAGGATGTGCTAGAGGTTAGGGTGATAAAGGATGCAATTGTAAATATGCTGACAAGTGAGGAGATTCTGTTGAGAAGGTGGATGGAGTATTTTGAGGAACTGATGAATGTAGAAAATTAAAGAGAGAGAAGGTTGGATGATGTGGAAATGGTTAATCAGGAAGTGCAGGGGATTAGTGAGGATGAAGTGAGGGCAGCTATGAAAAGGATGAAGAGTGGAAAGGCGGTTGGCAGATGACATACCCGTAGAGGCATGGAGATGCTTAGGAGAGATGGCAGTGAAGTTTTTAACCAGGTTGTTCAATAAAATCTTGGAAAGTGAGAGCATGCCTGAAGAGTGGAGAAGAAGTGTACTGGTACCGATCTTTAAGAACAAAGGAGATGTGCAGAGCTGCAGTAACTTCAGGGGCATACAGTTGATCAGCCACACCATGAAGTTATGAGAAAGAGTAGTAGAAGCTAGACTGAGAGAAGAGGTGATGATCAGTGAGCAGCAATAGGGGTTCATGCCAGGAAAGAGCACTACGGATGCAATGTTTGCTCTGAGAGTGTTATTGGAGAAGTATAGAGAAGGCCAGAAAGTGTTGCATTGCATGTTTGTGGATTTAGAAAAAGCGTATGACAGGGTGCAGAGAGAAGAGTTGTGGTACTGTATGAGGAAGTCCAGAGTGGCAGAGAAGTATATTAGAGTGGTGCAGGATATGTATGAGGACAGTGTGACAGCAGTAAGGTGTGCAGTAGGAATGAAGGACCGGTTCAAGGTGAAGGTAGGATTGCATCAAGGATCGACTCTTTGTCCTTTCTTGTTTGCAATGGTGATAGACAGGTTGACAAATGAGATCAGACAGGAAACCCCATGGACTATGATGCTTGCGGATAATATTGTGATTTGTAGTGGGAGTAGGGAACGGGTTGAGGTGATTTTGGAGAGGTGGAGGTACGCACTGGAGAGAAGGGGAATGAAAGTCAGTAGAAGCAAGACAGAGTACATGTGCATAAATAGGAGAGAGGGTGGCAGAATGGTGAACTTACAAGGAGCAGAAGTGGTGAAGGTGGATGAGTTTAAATACTTGGGGTCAGTTGTCTAAACTAATGGAGAGTGTGGTAGAGAAGTAAAGAAGAGAGTGCAGGCAGGGTGGAGTGGGTGGAGAAGAATGTCAGGAGTGATTTGTGATAGAAGGGTACCTACAAGATTGAAAGGGAAGGTTTACAAGACAGTAGTGAGACCAGCTATGTTGTATGGCTTGAAGGCGGTGGCACTGACAAAAAGACAGGAGAAGGAGCTGGAGGTGGCAAAGTTGAAGATGCTGCGATTTTCTTTGGGAGTGACGAGGATGGACAGGATCAGAAATGAGCATATTAGAGGGACAGCGCAGGCAAAGTGAGAGAGGTGAGACTAAGATGGTTTGGGCATGTGCAGAGGAGGGATGCGGGGTGTGTTGGGAAAAGGATGTTGAGGATGGAGCCACCGGGCAGGAGGGGAAGAGGAAGACCAAAGAAGGAGGTTGGATGTGGTGATGGAGGACATGCGGATGGTTGATGTGACGGAGGAAGACACTGAGAACAGAGCAAAATGAAGAAGGATGATCCGCTGTGGTGACCCCTAACCAAGATAAGCTGAAAGAAGAGATATATATGTATGTATGCATGCATGTATACACATACATACATTTTTTATTTGAAATAATGTGCACTGATAAAAATCTCAATGGTGTCTGTACATTAAAGCTGGTTAGAACTGAAGTAATTGCAGAAAAATGTAGAGATAGAAGAAAAGCACTACTAGTACTGCAATAAGGCTAAATGTGTTCAGTAAGGCATAACCACAGGTGTTTTACATTATGGCGCTTCCTCATAAAAGATGAATTCATGAATTCAGCCACTAGCCATTTTGCAATAACATAATCAGTTCAGTGCAGTGTCAAATGAGGACAGAGAACTGCCATGGGCTGCAGTGAATATTACACTCTCACATTACTGGGCTTCAATAAAAGTTGGAGCTTCAAAGCCATTAATTTACCCATGAGTCTACATTATTCTGAGGGGGGAAAAGTTTTAAGTATTACGACTGAGCATTACACAAGAATCATGGAGTATTGCTGTTTTGAAAACGGATCTCATAAATAAACTGTTACATGATATGACTGTCACAATTTTTTAATTAAACAAGCAAAAATAAGGTTTGGAGCTCCAGCAGAGGAGATGATTATCAATGAATAAGGACTTAAATTTCAGTCTGCTGAATTTCAGGCTTCACACAAAGAATATAATCTTTGAACATAGCCCATTAACCATATGGATTACTTTTATGGGGCCTTTTTGAAGCTTAGCAGTATAAATCACCATTTTTCTTTCTGTTGCAGAAAACCAGAAGCTTGGACATTCTAACAAACATCTCCTTTTATGAAAAAAGAAAATATGAGATCGAGAAAAATTTGGGGGCGAAACAATTTAGATGGTTAAGATCAGTTTAAACATTGTGCAGCAGAAAGGAAGTGATGAACTTACCCCTATTGCCGCCATGTGTCTACTGCTGAGGGTCTGGCAGCCGGGCTTCTTCTGCGAGACACAGGGTGGTGTTAACTCTGCATCCTGTGCTCCACTTCAGCTGCAAAAAACACACAGGCATTTATTTATTTAGACACATTTATACACAAAATGATTGCAAGGAAACAGACTATTTCCACCCTCTGCCTTTCCAGAATGTTTTCAGTAAATAATATTTTCCATTTTCAAGATTAAGCCAAAATTACAGCAAAAAAAAAAAAAAAGTGCAAAAAGGCATACAGAGTACCTATTTGTTGTTTACAATGTACAAACATCAAACACAAAATGAGATGTGTATGATTATACTGGCAACTGATAAATTATTCAGCGATAACCTGGAAAATTAAATTATTATTATTACCACCAACAAACATTAAATTATTACTATCCATATTATTAGGGCTGCAAAATTCTGGAAATATATGGGAATTAATGGGAATAAACAGGGAATTTGCAAAATTGCAGGTTATCCTATAACAGTGTACTTAAATGTAGTTGAAAAAAAACATCTTGCAGCATAATTTTGGTTAAAACAACCAGATGTAATGCAATCACTTTTTTTTTTTTTTACCCTGCACATTCCTCAATCACATTCACACAGCACAATACTTACTGCAGGGCTATTAAGGCCACACCCCCTGCATGCACTGTGCATTCCCCCAGTCCATAACATGCACATTTGATCAAAAATACAGAGGAAAAAAAAAAAAAAAAGAAGAAAAAACAGTAGTATTGTGAAATATAACTACAATTTAAAATAATGGTTTTCTATTTTAATATACATTAAAATATAATTTATTTCTGTGATGCAAAGCTGAATTTTCAGCATCATTACTCCAGTCTTCAGTGTCACATGATCCTTCAGAAGTCATTCTTATATGCTAATTTGATACTCAATTATCAATGTTGGAAACAGCTGTGCTGCTTAATAACCTGTGATACTTTTTTCAGGATTTTTGATGAATAAAAATGTAAAGAACAGCATTTATTTAAAATAGAACTCTTTTGTAACAATATACTATCAAAATTTTGTGGTCAGTAATTTTTTCTTTCATTTTTTTTAAAAGAAATTAATACTTTTATTCAGCAAGGACGTGTGAAATTGATAAAAAGTGATATTAAAGTGATACTGTTATAAAAACTTTCTATTTTGAATAAATTCTGTTCTTTTTAACTTTTTATTCATCAATGAATCAGGTTTTTGGAACCAGGTTACAGGTTCCAAAAAAATATTAAGCAGCACAACTGTTTCCAACATTGATAATAACTGAGTATCAAATCAGCATATTAGAATGATTTCTAAAGGATCATGTGACACTGAAATAACACACAACAATTGCTGCAATAAAAATATATTTTACATATTTACTAAATTAGAATTGAATGCAAAAAATAAATAACTGTTATTTCATGTTATGACCAAAGAAAATGTTTATATTTATGTTTTTATATGATACATTTCATATAAATATTATAAATTTATATACATTTCCCAAAATTTCCAATTAATTCCCATAAATTCTCATAAATTCCCATAAATTCCTGTTAAGTTTCCAAACTGGAATATTTCCAAAATTCCCCAGGTTAAGTTCCCGTGGAAAGTTTCTGGAAATGTACCGCCCCTTTGCAACCCTACATATTATCAACAGTGATTAACAGCAAATAGTTTTTTTTAATTAATAAATCGTTACACACACACACACACACACACACACACACACACACATATACACACAAAAGGTTTTCACCCCCCGGCTCTTAATGCACCGTGTTTCCTCCTGGAGCATCAGTGAATGTTTGAACCTTTTTTAATAGTTATGTTTGAGTCCCTCAGTTGTCCTCAGCGTGAAAAGATGGATCACAAAATCATACAGTCACTGCTGGAAATGTTTCAAATACGCAAAAGATGCTGGAAAACTGAAGAATTTTTGGGACCTGGAGGATTTTTTTGAAGAATATTGGGCAGTTTAGCTGCTCAGGACAAACAAGCGACTCATGAACAACCATCGCAAAACATAAAAACAGTTGTGGATCATCCAGGTAACCACACACAGTTTAAGGAAACAAGGGTTCATAAACTTTTGAATTGCGTCATTTTTATAAATTTAGCTATTTTTTTTGTCTTGTGGACTTTATGTAAACATCAGACAATCAGGTAGCCTGTGAGGTCCTGATTTTAACCTTTTTAAATTAAAAATTTCCACAGATGCCAACTGAAGTGCTTTTTAATTAACTACCTACCTACTTGTATCAGTATCTGCCACAACAAGCTGTTGATTATCAGTTAATTGTCCCAGAAATTCCCTATCAGTGCATCCTTACAAGAGGTTTTAAAAAAAGTTGATGACAATCAGATGTCTTTACTAATCTGGATTACAATTTGCTGATACCTCTCTAGATGCTCACGCATATGTTTCATGCTGGCCTGCTTGAGTCCAGACAGAGAGACTCCCAGCCTGGGAGTTTCTGTCTGTTCACTAGCCTGTGAAATTACTGCACTTAAACCAGAAGTCATGACTGTAGGTTATCTTAGGATATGAGTAAGTGTGTATCATCAGAATCACAGCAGATCCAACAGCTCAACACAAGTACAAGCTCCAAAAACTTATTTGGTTTAAAAGTCAACATGAAATCAAAATAAATCCCAACTGCTTTAATACATTTTTCTAGTCTTATAGTGAATGACTCAATGCATACTATTCAAAACAATATAATGTTTGTCTTCATAATCTTCACTCAATATGTAAAATAATAAAGTGCTCAGCCTCTAAAATTACTTTCTTTTACAAAGATGCAGACGTTTCAACTAACAGCTGACAACTTTTTCAAGATTCAAGCAATTTCCGATGGATAAAATCAAGGCCTGGCCCACATTTTTTTCAAGGAATATCCTGTTTTACTCAGAAATGCAACACATTATGGAAGTAAAAAAAAAAAAAAAAAAAAAAAGGTTGTAAATAACGTTTCATGTTGAATTGAGTAGTTCTCTTTGTAAAGTTTCATAAAAATTCTTTACACTCTAGACCTCCCAAATTCCAGTTTACGAACTAAACTTCCTGAACAAATCAACAACAACTCAATCAACCATTGCTGAGGGCGCCACTTTACTTTGTTGTGGTACTTTAGTGACATAAAAGAAAACAGATCTCTTTACAATGCAGGAAACAGTGCTCCATCACAGCCTGCAGACTGGAGCCATGCAAATCTCAGTGGATTTTAAAATACCATGACCAATATTTAGATCATTTCCACAGAACGTCCAACATTTGAAGGATAAAATTGACATTGGTGCAAACTGAATCAGTTGTTAGTTTGCGTTTGGAGCTTAACCATCATGCTAGGGGGTTGTGCAGGAATTGAGCCGTGACCGAACCATCACATACATCACTGATGTACCAACCACTTAGAGCAAAATCAAACTGAACATACACACAACTGTACATTGTGAAAACACTTTGGATTTGAGACTTTGACCACAGATAATGTTTTGTATGTTTTGACAGCATGTTCTTATCGTTAAACATAATGCATTTTTTTAGCATTTCCGTACACAGATAACAAAGCCAAATATATGTCATTGTGATAAGCAAGAATTCCAGAGAATTTGGACTCGAGATAAACATTTTTCGGTGAAATATCTGTAAGATCTTTATTCAATTTAAGACAAGAAACCGACCTAAAACATGGACTCATCCAGACAGTAATCTGTTAACTATCAGTGTGAATTTACACTAAAATTATGTAGTGTAAATGAAATTGAGTCATTGACGAATAAGGTTTTTAAAAGTGTAAAAAAACAATGTAGATACAATTAATTTTGAAGTTTTATTAAGTGTTAACAATAAGATTATGTGATTTTTATAATCAATTAACACTGCTTTTGTCCTTTTTTACCAGATGGACAAAATATGTCAACAAAAAAAAAAGTCATTTGGTGTAACCAAAATTTCGGTTTTACCGAATGACACTTTCGGTTGTACCGAATGATGATATTTTCAAAAAATGCTAACAGGGTGATATCTAGCAAAAGAACAATCAAACATTTTATATTTAGTACAAGTTTTTAAAATATTACAACATTTTCCATGTTTTATATCGGTTGCACCGAATGACCTGATGTTTCGGGACATGTGTATGAGCAAGTGAAAACATGAATTTTTCAAATAGTTAAAAGAGAGGTGTCTGAATGATGGCATATCCTGTCACATGAAACTGACCACATGACTTGATCCAAAATGGTCCCTTTGTATTGGTTACTCTGAATGACATCAATGAAATTAATTTTTCCAGACATTCTTTCTCATAAAAAAGAAACGACTTCTACACATAATTTTAATACCATTTTGCACTATGTTGATATATGATGTTATAAAATCATGCCAGAATAAAAAATATTTACATTTATTACATTTTAAGATATTTTAATCACAAATGAAGTGGCTGTATTGGCCTTTAGACAGTTAAACCAAATGACCTTTGACACTTCAAAATCTTTAAAATACCTTTATATGTAGCAAAATATAACCTTTTGGATTCGATAAAAGAGATCTAGTTGTACTACCTTACATACTTTGGATGTCATATCTTTGTTTTTTTATTATTATTATTATTAAGGTCTTTGGACAAAAAAAAAAAAAAAACGACATCACGTCATTGACCCAATTATATTACTTACTAAATTAAAAACCAATTGTAGACTCTTCAACCGGGCCAATTAATTGGCCAGTATTTGGCCATTTTGAAATTCCCAACATTAGACAATGGAAATGAAAATCAAACAAAACTATCATAATAAATATATGGTAAAAAATGGCAACTCATATAGACACTGCACAAGTCAGCCACACAAAGGCAAAACACTGTCAGGGCAACACACGACACTTAAAAGAACAAAAAAAAAAAACCAAACAAACATTAAGTAACAGAAAAATGTAACGCAAATCACTCTAATGTAAAGTACATTACTGAAAATAAAATTTCTAGCTAGACATTAGCCAGACAAGCAATGAGGTTTCTTCTTTCTTCTAACCAATACACCAGACGACTACTACTACTTCTTCGTGTGTATTGAACGTAGTGACGATGCAAGCTGCCTCTAAAAACATAAACGATTTAGAACAATTTAGATGAAACGCGCTCTGTAGGGTGTTCGTCCGTTTAGGGCTGCTGTAGAAACATGCTGGCGCAAAAAAACGTCTTGACATGGAGGGAAGACCGGCGGTGTACGTAGATAGAAATGGCTCATTCCAAGGTAATAAAAACATAACGGTTCATTACGTAAGGTCTTTACCACTGAAAAAATAAATATATATATATATATATATATATATATATATATATATATTTATTATACTGCATTTCTGGCAATAGATCCTCCCAAATTTTACACATTGCACCTTTAAAGTATTTTACAGTAAAATTACATATAATGCAATGTTCAACTATTTACAAATTTTCACTGTATATGGAAGAGATATTCAAATGGTGGACCAGACCTGTTCCATCCGGACCGTTAGACCAAATAATTGCACCATTTTACCATTTCTACAGATTAAAGTGAGCAGCACGTCAAAACAACAGAGCGATTCGTGCTCAGGGCCATTCATGGTAATGATCTTTCAGTGATACATCCTCTAACATTTTTATTTAGAGCTGTTGATTCTCTCTAAAGACGTAAAGTGCCACATTAAGAGCTGCAGATGACGCTGTTATTTTAACATCAGTGGCAGAAACACGGTAAGCAGCAAAATAGATGCTTTTGCTAAAACACTGCAGAAAACGAGAATGCAGCAAATGGAATTATTTCTCTGTCATATGATTTCGACTGTTTAACTAAACCAGGTTTGTGACAAGTTTTGTTTTTTCCTTATATATTTAGCATTATTAATCAGCATATTAAGAGCATTTCATAACAAACAATGTTATAATTTGGAAAATTATTTAGAGATGGCAAGACAACACAAAAAACTCTGAAATTACAAGTTAACTTTGTTTTGTGTTCATGATGAGAGTTTTGATTATTAGATTATGTACGTTGTTTGTTTTTAGTAGCCTAGTTTATTACTTTGAGCAAAATATAAAAATGGTCCATACTTTTCTTGAGAGGTAAACCCTGCACCCCCAGTATTTTCTCAGTCCCAAGGCCTTCTATTGGCCATAAATGTAAGTGTCTAAAAGAAAGAAAGAAATCGTGTGATTTTTTTTCCCTTTTTGTGCTGCACAAAATGTACTCAGGTTAACACACAGACTCAAAGATTATCACAATTTCAATCTCAACTCGAGTTTTCCACGAGAGAAACCAAAATCCATGTTCGGCCAGTACACACTGTGGGTTTGCTAACAGAAACTACCTTGATGGATGAGCAGCACTTGAGCAAAGGGTCATAGCCAATGCCCTTATCTGACCTAGAAGAAAGGGCGTCTCATATGCCACAGGTGAACATGGTTTTCATAACAGGGTGTGTCAGACTTTTTCATAGAAAGCGTCCAGCACTAACACCTTTCGCCCAGTTTCTCACACATTTGCTGTTACAAAGGATCCGCTGTTATCCGTCAGCTCTATTGAAGTGCTCTGGGAGACGGCTGGGCACACAGACGCTGCCAGCTGTATGAAGCGCTCTGTGAGGAGCTAATGAGGCGCCACAGTATGACAGACTTACTAAGCGGAGCAGTTTTGTCTCTGGAAAAATGGGCTTGTGTGTGACCCCAACGCTTAAATGAACACGGACCGGCAATCAGACAAAAATAGTGGTTCACGCTTGTTACAAAGTCTTTTTTGGCCTGGTGCTAAAAAAAAAAAAATCATCAACTGAGGAGTGTCGGGTCTGTTTGAGGAGCTGGGAGCGACTCTACGCCTACAGAGCTGAACTATAAGATCGCTGAACAATTGAGATTTACTGATGTCATTCAGCAACCTGATAATACTGCTTTTCAGAGTGCAAGAGCACCTGGCCTAATGAATTATTAAATGACAGATTCAATAAACTTTTACCAAAAAAAAAAAAAAAAAAAAAAAAAAAAAAAAAAAAAGCATAGTGGTGGGTAGTGTGGAAAAGCAATGATATCAGATTGTAAAAACATTATACTTTGATATAAGTGATTAAACACATAAATTTGAATGGTAGTCCAAAGTACTTTCAAGAAAACCATGGTATCATGTCAAAAATAATATGGTAATACCATGGTATTTGTTTGTTAGTACATAATAGTATTTTTTAGTCCCTGACGTTAACTAGTACACCTAAAATGCCTCACCTTACAAACCTGGGAAAAACTTAATACACATTGTTGGTCTTATTTGTGAATGATTCATCAACGCAAGTCAAGGCACATTACAGTACAAATCATTCCAACATGTACATATATAAAAAAACCCACAGCATTTTTAAGCAGCTGGGTGAAAGTCCAGCCAAAAATACTGGAAAAAAAAAAAAAAAGTGTCAATAACTTCTGCGCAGTGACGTAGTGAACGCAGTGCACGCAGTGCAACGCTTCCTTGTTTTACATCAGAACGCCGACTCATTATTGGCCAGCTCCTGCGTCAGCATCACGCACATGCGTCGTGGTGCTCACATATACAGCGTCGGCCAATACTGAGCCAGCGTTCGGACGTAAACACGGAAGTGCTGCACTGCGTTCACTACGTCAACAGTATAGGAGACTGACAGGGAAGAGAAAAAATTTAATAAAGTTGTTATTTTTGTTTTGTTTTTGCGCACAAAAAGTATTCTCATCACTTCATAACATTAAGGTTGAACCACTGTAGTCACACTGACTATTTTAATAAGGTCTTTAATACCTTTCTGGACTTCAAAAGGTGCAATGACATTGCTGCCTATGTGTGGTTCAGAAACCCTCGAATTTCATCAAAAATATCTTAATTTGTGTTCTGAAGATGAAAGGTCTTACGGGTTTGGGACAACATGAGGGTGAGTACTTAATGACAGAAATTTCATTTTTGGGTGAACTAACACTTTAATTTTAAATAATCCAATAGTCTGTCATCAATTCTTTCTTAGCAGACAATTTTTACTAGTCTTACTACTATTCATCCACTACCGAAGAGTGACCTTTGCAATACTGACCCATATCTGAAAACAACCCCAAGGTATGACTTTATTGGTAAAATCCCAGCTCTTAAATTCCAGTAGTTAACCTCATTAAAAAACATCTAAATCACACTTAAGCTGGGTTCATCAGCTTATTGCATGGAATCTTTTAACAAGGCATGTATTGTTGAGCTCTCTAAAAACCCTCACCAGTTTTACAGGCTATAGGAGGAAATTTTACATTGACTTGGAATTTTGTGTTCCAGAATGTGCAATTACACAGAGAGAGTAGCTGGGTTTTCATCCAAATGTGAAGGGAATCTTTTCCAAGTTTGCAAAAAAGGGGGGGGGGAATGCAAATTAGGTGCGTTTCCATCAGTTTTTTCGAGCGGAGGACGGTGGTATTGTTAACCTAGTAACCAACAGTAAGTAAAATACCATCAGCAGAAACAGCCGATTAGTTATGTGGGTTTAATGATTGCTATATCCAAATTTTTTTTTTCTCAAATACGTTTCCATCTCCCATTATTAGCATTAACTCTTTTTCGCACAAGTCAAAAACCACCTCAAGTGAGCTTAAAAAAATTTTGTAAATAAAGGGATTTTTTTTTTTTTCTCTAAATTTGGCATTTCCAATCACGCATTTCTGATACAATGCTTCAAAATGCACATAAAAACAGGGTGATGGAAACATAGCTATTGTGTGGTTGAAGGTTATCTCCTTAAGAATACATGCAAGAAGCACCCAAGTAGCATTCTGACCCTTGTGTAATTCAGAGACTGTATACTGAAAGACTAACAACATTAGTTCATATGGTTAACTTTAAGCCAATACTGATTCACTTCCCCTCACAATACTTATAAGGAGTAGCATTTCTAAACTCAGTGGTTGTCATTTAGGGTTCATTCTTGTGTTAAAAAACAAAAACAAAAAAAAGAAGTACTATAGCAGTAACATGACATCTACAGTCATTGTCAGAACTATTGGCACCCTTGGTATATATGAACAAAGAAGCCTGTGGAAATAAATTTGCATTGTTAATCCTTTTGCCCGCAATTTCACAGACAAGGCTTTAGCCCCATGCTAAAATGTTGTTAATTTGTGGACTTAAAAGGTTAGTTCACCCAAAAATGAAAATAATGTCATTTATTACTCACCCTCATGCCGTTCCACACCCGTAAGACCTTCGTTAATCTTCGGAACGCAAATTAAGATATTTTTGTTGAAATCCGATGGCTCAGTGTGGCCTGCATAGCCAGCAATGACATTTCCTCTCTCAAGATCCATAAATGTACTAAAAACATATTTAAATCAGTTCATGTGAGTACAGTGGTTCAATATTAATATTATAAAGCGACGAGAATATTTTTTTGTGCACCAAAAAAAAAAAAAAAAATAACAACTTATATAGTGATGGCAGATTTCAAAACACTGCTTCAGGAAGCTTCGGAGCGTTATGAATCTTTTGTGTCGAATCAGCGGTTCGGATCGCGTTTCAAACCGCCAAACTGCTGATCTATAACTTGTGCATTCATGGCACAATGTTTCTCCTGGTTTCCACGTCAGCGCTGTTTGATCTGATATCTATGGTTTATAATGGAGAACTCTGTGCCAAATTCGAATGCTTCTCACTAGATCTTGCAACGATGTTATTAATTCTGTGGTGAATTCAAATGCTTTCTTTACTAGATCTCCCAGCGCCATGTAGTAACAGTATCGCGTGATCAAGATCGGCTTGTGAGTAGTTCATGGCTCGCGCTGCCGCTGCACTAACATTATTTCGAACTGATAAACTGTCCATGAAGCACAAATGAGTAGCGCAGTTTCATGCCGCTTTCATTACGTTGGCATTTTTATGTTGGGCAACATTGTGGTGGTCGTGCCAGCGTGACCGCTAACAAACTTTTGTTCGCACAGGCAGGAAAAATGGTCGCAAAATGTGACCATTTAGTCGCAGTCTGGAGCCCTGTTGGTGTTTCTTGTCTTCCATTCACCCCACTCATTTTCTACAAGGTTCAGGTCAGGAAACTGGGACGGCCATGGCAGAAGCTTAATTTTGTGCTTAGTGACCCATTTTTGTGTTGATTTTTATGTTTGTTTTGGATCACTGTCCTGATGGAAGATCCAAACACTGCCCATCTATAGCAAAGGTGGTCAGGTTTTGATTTTTTTTATCTGTTGGTATTGATAGAATCCATGATGCCATGTATCTGAACAAGATGTCCAGGACCCTCCAGCAGAAAAATAGGATCCATCACTAAATTTAACCATGGGAATTGGGTACTTTTTATTCCTGTTTGCACCAAACTCATCTGGTGGGTTTGCTGCCAAAAAGCTCTTTTTTTTAGTTCCATCTGACCATAGAACCAGGTTCCATTTGCAGTTCCAGTAGTGTCTGAGAACTGAATATGCTGGAGTTTGTTTTTGGATGAGAGCAGAGGATTTTTTCTTGAAACCCTCCCAAACAACATGTGGTGGTGTAGGTGCAGTTTGATATTTTTGTCTTGAGGCTTTCTGACCCAAAGACTCAATTAATCTCTGCAATTCTCCAGCTGAGATCCTCAGAGAGCCTTTGGCCACTCAAACTCTCCTCCTTACTGTGCATTAGGACGATAATTGGGGCTTTCTCACCGAATAGTTCTAGGAACTCAGTTATAGGATCTAACCACTAGAATAGTTCCCAGAGAACTAATTTCTCCCCCGGGCCATGTTCCTGGTTGCATTCACACCAGGAATAGGAACTCAAAAGCGGCCAACGGCGGCACCTTTAAGCGCGGCATTTACAAATGCTAAAAACCGGTGGATGGAGGATGCCGTGATTGGAGCTGTGTTTGTTGTGTGTCGTGGGTTTCATGATAATGGAGATGGAATGTATACGCATAATTTACGCGACTGAAAGAGCAAAAAGTGGGGCTAAGAGACGAAATCACCTATGACAACTTTCAGTATTACATATCATTGAGGCGTAGAAAAGAACACAACCCTGCAGACAACAGGTATATGCCGTTATCGCTGTTTTCCATGTTTGTGAAGTAGATATGTTTACACAGCTTTTTAAAATTGTGTGGAATGGTGGAAATGTGAATTTTCACTGCTTTAGCCATTTTCTTACAGCTACTTTCTATTTTGTGAAACTCAACAGCACTTTGGTTCATCCAAAACAATTCCATTATTTATTTCCATTATTTCCTATTTCCATTATTTCCAAACAATGTCATTATTTACTCTCCTTTCTTAAATGAAACACAAAAGGAGAATTTAGGCACAATATTTATGCTTGTTTTCAGGACAATTAAAGTGAACAGGGATGGACACTGTGACATAAAATTACCATAGAGTAGTCCATACAGCTTACATTTCAGTCAATTTGTCACACAAAGATATAATTTGGCTTCAAGAGATTTAGCACATATTTTATGATGCTTTAATGGTGATTTTATGTCATTTTTGGAACTTGACAGCATCCATCCACTTGCAGCAGCATAAACATTCTGCCTGTGATCTCCTGTTATGTTCCATAGAAAAGTGAGTAAATGATGACAATTTTACAATTTAACGAAAAATAAACCTTTCATTTTTTAAATTATTTAAATAAAATGTTTAAAAACCCCAACTCTCTAAAAGTTGTATACAGGAAACACCCCAAGCTCTCACTTCACCCACATTTAGGGAAGTGGGACTTTAAGTGAAGGGACTTAAAGTCAGCAGCACAATTTATCCACTATGACCCTTATGAAAAAGGAGTAAAAACCACAGACAACCAGATAGCGATCACTAACTGCTAGTTATCATCTAAAATAGACATAAAACATTCACAAAACCTGAAATGGACAACCGTAAAACTAGTGACACTGGCCAGGTCAATTAATCAGACAATATTTGTATCAAAATGATATCAAAATGATTTGCCATATTTTAGCAATAACACTTGGCAGATTAAGAGAAGTATGACAGTTTTGAAATCTTTTGACGTTAAAAATAAGTTAACTTCTTCTAATATTTTAATTTCTTTAATTCTCATGTGCAATCAGTAAATTATATATTATCATATTCCATAAGCCACTGGGGAAAAAGCAACCCAGGCTCATTACGAAAAACGTGCCTGTGGTGACATTTTATTTTCAAAATGTTATTACATTGCTTCTAGCACATTTGCCTATACTTTCCAAGTGAAATGTCCAGTGAATGGCCCTAAAAGCGGATTGAGTTTAATCAAAGTCCTTTTATGACAAGTCATTTTACTCGGTGGCCATCTTTGAAACGCCTCTCAGCATTCGAGTGCAGCTCCTATCTCTTTGAATGGAGAAACATTAAATTCTCCAAAGCTGTTCACCAAGCTTACGATTAAATTTCATATTTGAAATCACAGATGAAATCTGACAACAACTGTCTCATAAATTTTGTTTCTAAACACTCGAATCATGAAAAAAAAAAACAGCATTTTTCAGGATGGATCAAGCTAAAGCGCATGCGCAGTCCTAAGTGCGCGTCTCTTGTGTCTCATTTTGGAGGTGTGCGTCTGACTGTTTCTATAGGAACCGGAGCTTCTAACGGACGCTGCAAGGACGTAATTACTTTACCAATCTGCGATTGGCTCTTATTTAGATGGTAGGACTTATTCTGCCATATTGTGCGTTGCACTTTCTCCCATTCAAAACGATATGAATGACGCATCTTGTGTTATTCTATAGTCTTTGGTTTTATCGAATACAGATGAAAGTGAATCTGCCACCGTTTTATTATGTTGGTTGTTGTACATATTGCAGCAGTTCAGAAATAAAATGTCCGGTGAGTGGCACTAAAAGGTTAATGCTCTATCGCATTTGAAAATAATGTACCACTTACTCTAAACCCTACCATAAACCTAACCGATAGTGTTAACAAAAGCAAACATTAGATAAAAACCCATTTGCTAAAGCAACCATGCCATTTAGCTTGCACAATCTTTGAGCTCTTTTTTTGTGACTCGTGTTTCATGGGACACGTACCCGAGCAAATGCAGCACTGTACCTGGTGAGCTACCAAGCAAGTTTACTATGTCAGAAAAGCTGTACATATGGAGCTGGTTATGTGGCGAAAACATCAATATGCATTATTTTATAATTCATGCATTATGGTAGAAATGTTTATTGACGTCTATATAAATGTATTGATGTCAATCCACAATGAAACACTGATTGAGTGATTACATGAGAAATGATAGGGATTTTAGGCAAGTTGTACTGCATCTTTCAACATATCTTCTGATGTTCATTCATGTTTAATTTGTGTAGTTAATTTGTGTAGTAACTAGTATTAAAGAGGAAGAGATGATCGGTTCAATGTGCGATTGAACTGAGGAGCTACAGCGATCTGTCACACCACATAAAAGAGCACCAAAACAGTATTTATTGTTTGAATTTTGTAATAAAATTGACATAATTCATTATTGAACTTGATTGAATTTGAAAACTGAGACTGATTCATATCAAAAGTAACAAAGCACATGCTTATTGCACACTACAAAGTCTTGTTCATTCATCAACTGAAAACAGCATAGAACAAAAGATCAATTCTTAGGATTTAAAGGGTTCGTCACCCAAAAATGAAATTTCTGTCATTAAGTACTCACCCTCATGTTGTTCTAAACCTGCAAGACCTTCTTTCATTATCGGAACACAAACGGAGATATTTTTTATTAAATCCAAGAGTTTTTTTTTCCCCCATAGATCCAAGGTCCAGAGAATTAGAGACATCGTAAAAATAGTCAAGATGACTACAGTGGTTCAACCATAATGTTATGATGTGACGAGAATACTTTTTGTGCGCAAAAATAAAACAAAAATAACGACTTTATTCAACAATTTTTCCTCTTCCCTGTCAGTCTTCTACGCAGTTGATGCAGTGCAGAGCTTCCATGTTTTAAGTCAGAACGTCGCCATATTGGCCGACTCCTGTGTCAGCATCACACGCATGCGTCTTGGTGCTCACGTGAACAGCATTGGCCAGTACTGAGCCGGTACTCTGACGTAAACATGGAAGCGCTGCACTACGTCCTCTGCGTAGGAGACTGACAGGGTAGAGCAGAAATTGTTTAATAGTCTTTATTTTTGTTTTTATTCTCGTCGCTTCAAAACATTAAAGACACTTTTGATATTTGAAATAAACCCAAACAAATACACCCCTCTCTTCATTGCTCCACCTCCAAAACCAACCCTAACCACCCTACTCCGAGTCGGTGTCGAACCCATTCAGTCCATGGTCGAACCCCGCTCTCCGGCTTGCGAGGCGAGTGCACTAACAATGATGCTAAACATTCTCTAGCAGCCATCAGTGCGCCTCTTGAGATAGGTTTACCTGCACAACTCTCACTAGCTGGCCTCTGTTACATACACAATTATCACAGGAACAAAATAATGCTTCACGAAAGATAAAGCGCAGATGATGAACTAACGACAAGAAAGCACAAAAAATGAAGGTACAGTACACAATAGTAAATACCAACAGAAGTTTGTTGTTAGTCGCCAACAGCACAGCAGCTCCAGAGAGTCAATGACACTCAAACCCAGTGTTACTCACATGTGGAGCGGAATCAAAGCAGCCTCCGCATCTGTTTTCAGGCCTTCCTTAGCGCTCTCCAGCGCTGGAAAGCTTTTCTAATATTAACGTGGATCCTAAAGCTCTTGCCCAGTCATAACCCTTCATTCCAGTGATATTCTTCTGAACTTCTCTCTTTTGTATTGTGTCTCATCAGTCTTTCTTCAAATCTCCCTCTTGCTCGTTCTGTCTCCTCGACCGTCATATGCCCCCTAATGCTGATTGGCTACACGTTTGTTGTTGTGTCAGTCCGACTAACTTCCAAACAGCGTTTTTGAAATATTGTTTAACCCACCTTTAAGGTTGAACCACTGTAGTCATGTTGACTATTTTAACTATGTCTTTACTACTTTTCTGGACCTTGAATGATGGTAATTATGTTGCTTTCTATGGGGGAATAAAAAAAAAACCTCTTGGATTTCATCAAAAATATCTTAATTTTTGTTCCAAAGATGAACGAAGGTTTGGAACGACATGAGGGTGAATACTTAATGACAGAAATTTCATTTTTGGGTAAACCAACCCTTTAACATCAGAAAGAGACCTCTTAAGAAGTATGAAGCTGAACAGGTGATTAAAGCAAATTTGAAGTTTGACAGATTTTAACAGTTTATGAAGTGAGAGCTGAATCAATCTTAAAGAAACCCTTAGTGAATTCACACTTGAGTCACACACGTTACCTAATTTTAGGCCTTCAATCCACTGAAACTAATCTACATAATTGTAAACGTAAACCAACATCTCAGCAAAATCAGGATCAAATTTCACTAGCTCAATTTTAAATTAGTTTGGTTTGACGTGACATAACTTCACATCATTGGGAATAACTGCCTACACTGCTTAATGCCAGACCGCAGGCTTGACCGGTTTTAGAACTTGCTTTTCTGGGTATGCACTAAAAACATGGACAAACTGAAAGGCATTGTTTTCACTGAAAACCACTTAACTGTTGCAGGCACATACGCGAGGACTGCGCAATAGCCACAGGCCACATGTTTAAGCCAGTCTTACAAAAAGACATTTATAAGTGTTTTAAACTTAACAGCATAAACAACACGTGTCTCAGGATGACATGTATAAATCAGGCTATCACACACTTTTAACACTTAATACAAAAGAATCACACAATAGGCATGACATTGACTAAGCGATTAATCATGCATTAATGAAACGTCATCTGAATGTTTGACTCGCTAGTTGTGTCTGCGACTATGATTAGTGTGTGAATCTCACGAAACCAGTCAAGAACGTCATATTTCAGCCCAAAATCAAAATAAGAAATGTTTTGGGTTTTATAGCACTATTCTTTTTAGCATAGTGACATTATTTTCATGAGCTTAACTGCCATTACAGCAATTCATATATACTTTCCCCATCTCAGTGGTCAATCTAAATACTGTGATATGCTAATGAGATTTAGGGGGAAATGAGGTTAACTGTCATGAACATATTACAATTTGACGGCATTAAAAATCTTAATAGTCCTCAAAATGGACTTAAATATCTTTACAAAGATATGATTTATTACTTTTTGGCTTTTTAGTTTGTTCTGAAATGCTTGACAGGTTTCATAAGATTCACTATAGTAGAAAAGGCTGTATTGTAAAAGGCCTCACTGTAAACAGCATGACATGACGTTGGTGTCATTAGATCAAATACACCAGAATACATTTTAGATTTTAAGATAACCAATCTAAACCAACACACCACATCTTGACACAAGACAAAACATGATTCATTGGTCAACATGCTTATTAGAAGCCACAACACAGAATTTTGATGAAATTTCACAGCTGATTCTCTGCCAAAAAAAAAAAAAAAGAGCAAGAGAGATTAATGTGGATGCGAACCAATGTCCAGACCTGACAACTACATATGTCCTTCATGTAGGGGTGGGGATCCCAGGGAGTATAAGGAGGGCTGGTTTGTTCACAACTTTGGGACAACAGAAAATTGTCTGTACTCCAATCAATACTGTAACAACAATATCATGTTTGTCGTCCCCCCCAGCTAAAATGTAAAGCATTCACAAAAGTGAATATCACAAAACACATGAAGTAGGACTTGTTGGTTGTTCCTGCTCCAGGAGTCTGGGGTGCAGGTTTGCACATGCTTCCCCAATAACCCTCTGGGCTTTAACTTTTTCTCTGGCCCAGATTTCATTTTAGCTTGCATGCAAACCTGTCAGAGCATCAAAACCCAACTTTCAACACACAGACGAGGTAGACGATTATTATGATGGTCAGGAAGCTCTCAAGAACATTCCAGGCAGGAGGAAGAGGAGAACTGACCAACACAAGAAGTATAATCAGACACAGGAGTGAATGCTTATGAAACTCCAGCTACACTAAATTACACTTTTTCCCTTCTTACAATAGATGACCCCGGTTAGGAGCTGCAGGGCCCGGCGTCGCCATACACACACACATTTACACACGCATACACACACATACAGCACGACCGAACAGATAACAGCACGTATAGCCATGCAGAGCTGCCATCAAGCGGAAAAAAACACAGCGAGAATAAATGAAAACTCCCCGTTTGTCGTCCGAAAGAAAGCTCAGGAAACGCATACGTGCAATGATCAGCGGGAATCGGTTCAAGTTTAAAGGAACAAACCTGTTTATGGCCAGAGC
This sequence comes from Ctenopharyngodon idella, assembly GCF_019924925.1. Taxonomy (NCBI): domain Eukaryota; kingdom Metazoa; phylum Chordata; class Actinopteri; order Cypriniformes; family Xenocyprididae; genus Ctenopharyngodon; species Ctenopharyngodon idella. Next base: position 18,878,960 of record NC_067233.1, on the reverse strand, counting down.
GGTCCGCTGGATATTGGGTTGAATCCGAGTTAAATCCACTATCAGTAAAACAAAGAGGCGAAAATGTCCGGCCAGTGCCGAAACAGGCCGAAGCAGCGCACAGAAGAGCCCCGCTGCGCATGCGCTGACTTTAAGAAAGGGAGGAGGGGTAGTTGAGAGATTAAAGCCATTGGATTATAGTATACTTTCTTTAATGCTTTTCATTCATTCTTTACATTGAGTGATTATGCTTAAATTACGACTTTTAACATAAATCACATAATATAATATATTTTCATTAATTTATCCTAATAATGCACTATTAAATTAGGCTACTACAAAAAATTACTAAAATAAAAAGCACATTCCAAGAATATGGTACTCTTTAGTCTCTTACGAATTTTTTTTTAAGAAATTGAGACGCAAACAGCTCAATAAATAAATAAATAAATAGCACATCAAATAAGCTTAAAAGATTTTGGCCTATCTTAGGGTCCTTGGGAATAAGTGTTTCCAACATTTAGTAAAATCATACCACAATATAATCATTTTGACATGGTCTGTTCAATGTATATTCGATTGACTGTAGTAATTGCCAATGACATAATATTTTTCCCATTACAAACATTCCTTAAACTTGTGACACCCTGGAAGCTCATTTAGATGCTTTAATTAGCCTAAATCATTTTCTTAAGTTTATCAATAACTACAAACCAAAATTTGGTCACAATAGCTGATGATGATGAAGATAATACAAAACCCTTAAAATAAGTTCTGTTCTAATAATACTAAACAAACATAAATAAAGACCTGGATCAAAAGTCTATGCATGAGATGACTCTGGTGTAAATGAATGTAGTGTTGTCATATTTCTTAGAATCAAATTGTTTTGGAACTTTTCTTAATGCTGACCAAACTTTGCACTTTCAGGAAACCGACCGGCGCTATGACAGTGAGCCACGGGTTGAAGGGAGTGGTGATGTGATTGTGGATTGGATGTTGTAATGTTGAAGCCGCCTAACAACTCTCATTCACCGGTTTACTTGGCTTACATGCGAAACCAAAACCACAACAATGGTCTGTTTTTTTTAAAGATAGACGTGCTCTTGAATTTAAAGAGTTCACTGCCTGGAAACTCTTGGAAATGAAACTGGTTATTTGTGATTTGTGTAGATTGTTGACAGAATTGTTTTGGAACCAAATGGATACACCGCTCAGGACGATTTGAAATTTTAAGAGTTTTTAAAACTCTTTTAATGTGATCTGGTTGAGGTTCGGGTTTGTTATCATGGAGGATGGAAGCGCGGAGACCGAAGCGCTCATCGGGAATTCGAGTGAAGATGTTCGGTCTCACCTGGACGGAAGAAACGCTGCTGCTGAGTTCAAAGTTTACAAAAGGAGATGGTTTATCTTGTTTGTTCTCTGCCTGCTAAACTGTTCTAACTCAATGGTAGGAGGCTATAACCATACAATTACAAAGTAAAAGTCAAAACTAAAGTTTTAGTTAACTAAAGTGGAGTTGTGCTAACAGAATATTTCCTCACCTTAAAATCGAAATCTACTTTCTTCATATTTCTGGTCTTGTACTGTACACGATTCATCAACGATAAACATTGTTTGCCTCCTAATCTTTCATGAAAATGTTCTGCATTTTTATTAAGTAGAAATATGCCAAAAGAATATATCTGAATAGATCTTGAATATATATATAGAATAAACCTGAATTACTCCGCCTCTACAAACAACGTTCGTTTTTGCTGACGTCACGAAACCCCTCCTCAAAGCCCCTCAGCCAGAGTTGCAAAACTGGTTTTCGTTAAACACGCAATGAAATTAACATTTTAGGTTTTATGGCCTTTAGTTTATGCCTGTTAGCTTTCACCTAGTGTATATGTATTTAACAAATATAAATAATGTACAGTCTTTTTCTTCCTGTAAAACGATTTAGAAAATGTTCACACGCTCCACTAGGGGCTTCAGTCTACAGGGTCATAACAAGGTCTTCCTAATAGCCCAGCTGTAGTAGGACATGGATATGTCCCCCTGAGGCTATTATCTCTGAAGAGGGCGTGTGCCAGAAAGGGGCTTGTCAATCTTAATTTCGCACCCTTGGCTCCAGTGGGACTTGTCATTTGCACGGACACCATTGTATATGTGTTACAAGGCCAAGACGTCCAAAGCTGTTCATCTGAAATACGAGAAATGTACATCGTGTCTTGGCACACTGTGTTAAAGCTTAGCAGATGGTGTAATTCAGGGCTTATTTAAAGATTACAATCTTGAGGAAATCTGATAACGGCCTAAACCTGTAGATGTGGTTCAGGATTGTAGTCCCGTGCATGTGTTAAGAAGGAAGTACAATCAGCAATGGCAGTTCGTTTTAGGAAAGAATCTTATGTTACACAAATGATTTTACACTGACTGTGAAAACAGCATCTATTCATTTGAATTAATGTGAAACAGCGTCCCAGTAAGTTGTGCAGTGGTGCATGAAATGACAGTATTGTGTTTTGGGATCAGCTGACTGCCATCTGTCACACGCTGCTGCATACATATAGTATTCTTGATAGCAAACAAGGCTTTTGTGTGTAACAGTGTAAATGAACAATCAAAAACATTGCAAATGGTCACTGCACTACAAATAATGCTTTTCAGGGGCGTAAAGTACTTAAAGTCAGCATGAAATGGAAGATGCGATAGTCTTTTCGTCCCTATTGTGACGTGTATCTGAGTGAAGCGGCTTCTCGAACGAGAAAAACTGTAGGGTGGGACTTGATTCTGTCCATCAGGAATTGATTAGATGGTTGTGGTTTGCTATTGCTGTGATGTCATGTGAGTGACAGGTTGTCCCGCCCTCGCGCCAGTAAACACGTCATCACAGAAGAGGTGTCGCTGCAAGAGGGAGGGGTAGTTATTTTTTATTAAAGATTACGAGGGTAAATGAATTTTTAAAAAAAATAAAAAATTGATGTGCACGGATAAATCGTATAAAATAAATACTGCAATATTCCATAAAAACAGGAACTGTCCATTTTCATTTCTTCATTACTACTCTAGTACCATTAAAAGTGAGTACTTGTAGTGTTACTAAATTACATTCCTAAGGGTATTCTTTTTTTTTTTTTATCCTTAAAATCCCAAATTCTAAACTCAAGTATAATTTCTCAGTACGATTTACACCCCTGCTGCTAATTCACATGCACATCAATGTGTGTTTGTCTTATTTAGCTCATGTGAGAGGCCCTTCTGACCTGTGGTTTTTGGTTTTTGCAGCTTCAGCAGTTAAATGTTGAACTGAGATTTTGTGTCATATGAGCAAGCTGGTCCTGTCTCATGCACTTCATTCATTTTATCAATTCAGCCATATCAAGACAGCAACAGAAATAAAGTATTGTCTTATATGTTATATTGTTGTGAACTATGCATCTGAATAACTCAATGTACAAAATGTAGCTACACCTTTATCTTTATTGTGTTCAATTTCTCCACAGTCATGGCTGACCTTTGCACCCGTAGCTGACCAGACAGCACAGTATCTGCAAGTCTCTCTAAATCTGGTCAACTGGCTGTCACTAGTCTATGTACTGGTTGCCATTTTCTTCAGTTTGATCACAACATGGGTGCTGGACACACTGGGACTGCGCTTCTCGGTATACAGAGACATATTACTCTCTACCATAAGAATTAAGCAAATCTAGTTAAGTGTTATATATATATGTATATGTGTGTTATATAAGGGCTAACTACAGTTTTTGCCAAATACCATTATTAAAGTTAGTGTTCCTACTGTAAAAGCCACAAACCAATAATGCATCCTTTTTGGCAGTGACTAATATCACAGTTTTATTGCAAGTATAATTATAGTATGTGTGGTATTTTGGCAGAATTTTTGGTTAACTTAGGCCTACCTTCATCTTTTAAATATGGCATGGTGACCATGCCCTATTTAAAAAATAAAGGTTAAAATGAATGTCTTATAAAACTGTGGAATAACCGATCATATAGTTTTCAATGACAGTGTATTTGTCCAAATCGTTTCAGGGTTTTTTTTCTTTCTTTCTTTCTTTCTTTTTTTTTTTTTTTTTTTCAAACTTACCGACGCCACTTTTTTTCTGCAAAGCCCGACCTGTGTAACGTTTGTCTGTACGGTAATTAGATTCCGAAATTGACTGCCACCTAGTGGGTACCTCAGTGTAGCGATTCTTTAGTAACGTCAACGGAGAGTATTATAAACAACACAAATAAACGAAGCGGGGAAATAATCATAATTATAATTCTATCATATATAGCATTATATTATTATATAGGTCTATCAAATAAATACACCACCAAGCGTACGTTGATGGTTAGCCGTAATGCGCATGCGCTATTCGTCCGGTTTGCGTCTAGGACCAACTGTTTTGCGACTATTAAAGTTTGCTCAAAATTTAGCGTACTTGTCATTTCGTCAAGTAATGCAACATTTTATTTCTGTAAAATAAAATATTTTAATACAATTTTATTTCATTGACCCTTCGCCGGGAGTTTAATTGACAAGCGATCTAACCAATCATAACGCCGAATCCGCCATTTTGTCCGACAAAGCATTCAGGAGTTAGAAGATTAACCTCGGTGGACTTGAACTTGAAAAATGATGTGTATTGACATCTTTCCACGTTTGAAACAACATTCTTTCTCATGTTCATTCATGTTTATTTGATGCTATAAATTAACTAGTATGAAGAGATGATCGGTTCACGAGCCGCTTGAGCTGAGGCGTTACAGCGATCTGTCACGACACATTAAAGAGCCACAAAACGGTTTTTATTGTTCGAATTTCTTAAAAAATTATACAATTTGAAAGCTGGGACTTTGTTTCATATCATAAGCAACCTGCTCTGTCTTGTCTGTCGACGTGTTGTCAATGTCCTCTTTGCTCCGCGATGTATTTTTCACTCTGTGCGGCGTGACAGCGCCATGGCTTGTCGGACAAAGCAACAGTAACTAAGGGGGGCAGGTCTTTGCGAAGGGTCCATTGTGTTGTTTGGGAAGAATACATTACTCATGGAATTAACCTTAACAAAAGATTAATCCATTTTATCCTATTTATTTATTTATTTATAACATTTATTATTATAAATTATTATAATGATTATAACATAATTTCAGCTAAAGTGTTCACCGAACACAGTGCATAATTTGGGATTTGGTGGGAAAGACTCTCTGTTGAAATTGTTCATGACATATAAGAAAAAATGACAGATTCTTCCTGTGGTGGAAGGCGAAAAAAGTCCACGGGGTCAAAAAGTCCACGGGGTCAAAAGAAACAGCCTTATACTTTCCTTTCTTTCTGTCTTCTGAAACAGTTAATCATGGGCTCATGGCTCAATATGTTGGGCAGTGTCCTGCGTTACGTTGGTGTGCTGAACTGCATCCCAAAGTGGGCCGTGTTCCCTATGGTCATGGGAGGCCAGACGCTGTGTGCCTTCGCCCAACCTTTGGTCATCTTTGCCCCCACCAAGCTGGCAGCTCTCTGGTTCCCTGATTACCAGAGGGCCACAGCTAACATGATGGCTTCCATGGGTAACCTATTCACCCACAGCTCATGCTTTATATGGTATTTATTTCTATGTACGTAGAATGATAATATTCTTCTCTTTTGTTTTCCAGCAAATACTGTTGGACTGCTTTTTGCGAATATCTTCTCTCCCATGATAATTAGTTACAACAATAATCTTGTTATGCTGGTAAGACCGTTTAAGTCAGAACTTGGTCACAAAAAAATTTTAATTCTTGTCTGATCTCTAACAGTCCTGTCGTCTCTCTGTCTGGGTTGTAGCTCTTTATATATGCTATACCTGCCACCGTAGCCTGTTTCCTAGCAACAGTGGGGATCCGTGAACGCGTTCCCCCAACACCCCCCTCTGCCAGCGTGGTGACCTCCAGCTCTGAACCTTTTCTACAGGGAGTGAAACTGGTACTATACACACTTCTGAACAAACTGACATGGCATACAGATCTCACAACAACTCTTTACTGCATGGCTAATTAGCGTTTCTCAAAAATGTATGAAACAGCTTGTGGCTTTTGCCTGTCAGTTCATACTGCTGTCTGAGATTCACTGTATTCTGTCACTTTTATTTACAGCTACTGACGAACAAAGCATATATGGTCCTGCTGGTGTGCTTTGGTTCAGGAATAGGAATTTTCACTTGCTTTTCCACCTTTCTGGAGCAGATACTTTGTGTTAAGGGCTACTCAAATGTAAGAACCCAACACGGGATTATTGCCAACACAAAAACCCAAAAGTTTACCTCAAACTGTAAAGCCAGCCTGTGCCATAATATTCTGAATAACTAAAATCAAATGTTTAAAACGTTAAAAGTTTAAAAACATTTAAAAAACATAGGGTGCGTCTCAATCATCTCCCTAGTTCAGTAGTCAGGGCACTGATCAGGGAGTCGGCCATTTTAAGAGCTGTCTCAATCGCAAAATCCTTCCAGTGCACTGGAATTTTCGCTCCCTGAAAAATCCCACAATGCACCACAAAAGCCAGGGAACATCGATGCTCACTATGCTCCCTTACGAGAAATTGTCACATTTTTTGCAAAACATAAAACGCACAAGCCAACTTAATAAATTTAATGACACGCCATAGAACATTTGCAAAGACAAACTGTTTTTTGGTTTTTTTTTATTATGTCTTCATAAACACATCACTAGACAGGTAGTGATTTGTGAACACATCTAGTTAATATAATTAATATTTGGCTTAAATGTAGTAAGGATATATGCAACAGATCAATGTGTTTACACAGCATAACAAATAATATCAAAAAGATATAGGTCCAGCCATTTGTTGATTAATAGTTAATACCACAACATTCTACAACATTGTACGTTGATGTAATATGTAGTTATGTCACCGGAAATTGAGTAATCACTGTCCCAATGCGTAGAGCCAGAGTCTGGTGCCCGGATTCATCTACACGATATACTGATTCACTAGCTTGGGAGCTCTGGAGCTGATTGAGACGCACCCCTCGTACTAAACATACACTCCTGAACAAAATCTTAAGACCGGGGGAAACATTACAAGTATTCACATTTTGCACTATTGGATCATAACCAGGTTGTAAGTACTGCTTCAAAATGCCAAAAGAAGAAACAGGAACAAGAGACAAAAAATAGAAAGTATGCAATTTATTGAAAACTGCATTTAAACTCAACAGGCTGTTCATCAGCTGATCAAAAGTTTAAGACCATAGCCTTAAAAAGTAAAAATCTGTGCAAAAATAGGGCTTTCATGTCATTCTCCTTCAGACTTCACACTGTCTTGATCCCCTGATGGCAAAGGCAAAAAGGCCTTCTGTCTTTGAACGTGGCAGGATTGTTGAGCTGCACAAGCAAGGGCTCTCGCAATGCGCCATCACTGTCGAGGTTGGACGCAATAAGACAGTCATTTTACATTTCTTAAAAGATCCTGAGAGATACGGGACAAAAAAGTCAAGTGGTAGACCCAAAAAGATTTCACCTGCACTGAGTTGGAGGATCCGATGGGCTGTCCGTGAAGACACAGGCCGATCCTCGCCCCAAATTAAGGCCCTTACTGATGCAGACTGCAGCCCAATAACCATAAGACAGCTTCTGCGAGAGAAGGGCTTAAAGAACAAAAAATGTCTTCAAAGGCCACGTCTCTTCCCATGCCACAAACCTGCCTGTTTGGAATTTGCAAGGGAGCACCAAACATGGGACATTGAAAGGTAGAAGAAAGTTTTATTCTCTGACGAGAAAAAAAATTAACCTGGATGGTCCTGGTGGCTTCCAACACTACTGGCATGACACGGAGATCCCACTCTCCAGTGGGAAACCAGTGTTTTCTATGCGGCACACTAGAGGAGGCTCCATCATGATCTGGGGTGCTTTTTCCTTCAATGGAAAATGGAGCTTCAGGTTGTGCAGGAGTGTCAAATGGCGGCTGGCTATGTGGACATGTGGCAGCGGGCATCCCTCTTGACTGATGGCCCTCGTCTGTGCGGTAATGACTGGGTCTTTCAACAGGACAACGCTGCAGTTCACAATACCCGCCTGACGAAGGACTTCTCCCAGAGCTCTTTTGGACCATCCCGCGTGTTCCCCTGATCTAAATCCCATTGAGAATGTTTGGGGATGGATGGCAAAGGAAGTTTACAAAATGAACGTCAGTTCCAGACCATGGATGCCCTTCGTGAAGCCATCTTCACCACATGGAGCAACGCTCCCACCAGCCTCCTGGAAACAGTCAAATCAAGCATGCCGAAACGAGTGTTCGATGTGATCAACAAGAACAGTGGGGCTACTCAATACTGAGTCCTTTTTTGACACTTTTAGTTCTGTTGTGGGGTTTTTTTGGGCTATGGTCTTAAACTTTTGATCAGCTGATGAACATCCTGTTTAAGTTTAAATGCTGTTTTCAATCAATTGCCTACTCTCTTTTTTTGTCTCTTGTTCCTGTTTCTTCTTTTGGCATTTTGAAGCAGTACAAAAGCACAAAATGCGAATACTTGTAATGTTTCCCCCGGTCTTTTGATTTTGTTCAGGAGTGTATATACAGGATGGATGGATGGATGGATGGATGGATAGATATAGATGGATGTGTAACCGTTACATTTGATCACCTGCCAAGTTTGTACAGTATTAATAGTGTTAGCTTTGTCAAGTCAAATTATATATAAATACTCTTTGTATTTATAATGTGACAGGACTTTGCAGGACTCTGCGGTGCAGTTTCCATTGTTTTCGGTGTTCTGGGTGCCTTTTTCTTGGGCCTGTACGTGGACAAGACCAAGAATTTTACAGAAGTCACTAAAATAAACATGTGTCTGACATCTCTGGGCTGCTCTGTTTTTGCTGTGGTGAGTATAGTGAATGATCTCAGTGTCGTTAATGAGTGCTTGACCTGAGATGTTGTCGTCCTGCTCTCTGTCAGGTTTCCCAGTTAAGTGACCAGAAGATCATCATTGGTGCAGTATGTGCGTGGTTTGGTTTGTTCGGGTACTCTGTATATCCCATCGCCATGGAGCTCGGAGTTGAATGCTCGTACCCTGTGGGTGAAGCAACATCATCTGGATTGATCTTCGTATCTGGGTAACTTTTGTTTTGTTGTTTTTTAAACCAATTCTGTGACTAAAATGCTTCACTTTAGCTCTTTGAACGTTTTATAGACTAAACTGATGTTTAATTTGATGTTTTTACCAGACAAATTCAGGCCGCCCTCTATATGCTGCTGCTTCAAGCTCTGGCCAAACCAGTGGCAGATTCTCCATTATCTGTATGTGCAACTGGAGCGGATGCCAATTTGAGCTGGACAGGTGAGTGTTGCACTTATTTGAAATAATTTACATACTGTTTCACTGTGCAGTATGCTGTAAAAAGCATGGCAGTATTCCAGTGGTGATTAGTTTCCTCCCACCATGCTTTGCAAGTCTAGTGTAGTTAGTGCACTATTTTCACTTCATCTTTCCAGCTAAACTGAATCCTGTGTGGGTACTAGGGAAAACATTTAAAATGGGAACATGTCCAAATTAATCCAGCCTTCTGGCTTTTCCTGGTCGCTTGATGCCTTGATGAGTTAATGATAGAGTTGAACTGAGCTCCAGGCATTCATTTGTTTTTCTCTTGCTCTTTCTCCTTCTCCTATTTGCACACTCACACACAAACACACATTGATAGTGCCAGTGCTGGTGATGGCAGGCCTATGTGCTCTGGGCACCTGCTGCTTTGTTGGCTTTTTCCACACGGATTACCGGAGACTCCGTGCGGAAGCCACAGCCTCACCAAAGACAGTGACAGACCAGTCAACAGGAGGAGACACCTGGGCAAACAGCACAGATGCATAAAGAGACGAGCTGATCTAACAAGGAGAGAAACCACTGATGACAGTGTTTACGCACACTTTAAAAAGACTTTTACCTCATTTACACTGAAAGGATGTGCCTTAAATGCTAGTTTGTTTTACTTAGAAGTGGTACTACCTCAACCTCCATTAATGTTACATAAAACCTCGTTATGCACAAAAGCATTTCTGTTTCTGTTAAAGAAACAGAATAGATTAAGGTACAAACTTTTAACCAAAACCAAATGTTTTATGCAATTTTAATCTCAAATGTTTTTATTGCAAAAAAAGGGTACAGAAAGATTTCTAACTGTTATTAAACGCATTTTTTACAATAGTTATTTTATGAGGCAAGTAGGTAGTTAGAAATTAAAAGTTAGCAACTAAGGCTATTAGTTATTTAATGAAAGAGATATATTTGAGTGCAATAAAATGTCCATAGGACTTACTTTCTACCAAGGGATAGATCACCCAGAAATGAAAATTCTCCCCCTCAAGTTGTTCCAAACCTGTATACATTTCTTTGTTCTGCTGAACACAAAGTTATTTGGAAGAATGTTTGTAACCAAGATCATCTCACCGTCCACTGACTACCATAGTGGGAAAAAAATACTATGGTACTCAATGGGGGGCGAGATCTGCTTGGTTACAAACATTGTGATGACAAGATTTTCCCCTTTACTGAACTATTGCTTTAAGTAAGGGTAGAAATAAAAGATTGCTGGGTTCAAGTAATCATTCTGTATATAGCTATACTAACATTTAAACTCTGGTATTGTTGCACATATTGCAGATTTATGCAATACTCAATTCTGATTGGCCATTGCAACATTGTGTGGTCAAAGTTTTGTATGACTGCTAAACTGTATATGTGACCATTATCTCATTCACTGCAAGTTTTGTTTCTAAAAGAACTTTATGGTCTTTTTCTTCTCACTCAAGTGAAGTAATATTATTTCTAATCTAGATTTCATGGCACATTTATTTATTTAGCAAGTAGCCATGTAACAAGCATGGTAATGTACAATAAGATGGTCATTTTCACAAAATTAACTCCAAATGGGTGCTAAGGACCCATTCAAAACACATACTATACATTATCTCTTACCAAATGTCTACCTATTCCTGCTAACTGTACCAAAGCATTTGCTATTTTTTGTTTGTATGTAATAAAATTAATTTTATACAATCCAGAATACTGTTTATGGAAAAAGTCATTGTTCACCCAATACACTCATCTATTACATTATCTTAAAACAATTGTCAATCATACCCAAAACAAGCAAACATCAGTCCACAATGATGTTAAAGGCTTTTTTTCTTTTCACACTGTTAAGAATAACCACAAACATCATTGATTTGCTTTTGTAAAATCCCAAGATCAAGAACAAAAGACATAAGCAGGGCTGATTTTTTTTTTTTTTTTTTGTATTTTTGTAAAAAAAAACAACAGAGAAAAGAAAAAGAGGAAGACATTTCTTTGTCCAAAACATGGCATTAGGGTGGCAAAAGACCTCAATCTGCTTTACAGAGGCAAACCATTGATAATGCAGAATCACTTGTGACCCAACTCGACAACCATTTTTCAATCAAAATGACATAAAACGCATAAAAATACAGCCGAGTAGTTTCATACCATGGTTGTTTGAGTAAAACAATGTTCTTCGTCATGGTTTTCTAAACAGTGGGCATTTTAAAAAGATCTATACTCACCACAGAGCCAATGACAATGGGTTAAAAAGAAAAAAAAACAAAAAGGAAAAAAACAAAAAAAAAAAACAAACACACGACACAAAAAGGAAAAACTACAGAAACATATCAAGGGCCCCAAAATAGGTCTGATATTTCCCAATATTACTAAAGAAAGCCATCTCCAATGATTCTAATGGATGTTGCTAAACCTTGAAATGCCACATAAACAGGCAGGTGTGATAGTCTGAATGATGCACTGTGGGATCTCAGAGCTGAAGAGCACAAAACTGCTGGTAAACAGTCAGGATGTGATGGTCGAGCTCAGCGGTGAACAGCAGGTTCTCCAGGGTGCCCATATACTGCTGGATGATCACATGATGCTGTGGGTGACAAGATTGAAGCCAATTAATAAGGGCTGTTAGATGACCAACAAAACGCAATATAGATCAGCAAACATATGGATCAGGACTACCATGAGGAAGATCTGCTGCAGCCTCTCGATGCAGTTCTTGTACCAGGTGGTGTTGATGTCTACGCCACTCGTTTCACAGCGAACCAGGTGCTCTGTCAGTAACATAATGAAGCGCTGAAAGAGAGAGAAAGATAAAACAGTTCTTTTGTCATCTCTTAGCTCCAGGCACTATGTCTTCAAATGTCATAATGAAACACAAAAGGCAAACTAAGAGAGAAAGACATGAAATGAATAATGTTTATTCTCTCCTGACAGAAAGGAATAAGGTGTAAATGGAGTTGTGTCATTACCAGGGACGCATCTTTTTTTTTTTTTTTGATAATGTACCTCTGAAGCCTCTATAAAAAAAAAAAAAAAAAATGTACCAATAAAATAGGTCAAATGGATGTGCATTGTCATGGGCGCACCTGGAAAATAACAAGGAAAAGGTTCTTCTGCTCGCTCTGGGCTGACTCGACTTTCTCCTGCAGCCTCTCGATCTGTTCCTCCAACTGACCCTCCTCATCCTCATTGTTCTTCTCCATGTCTTCTTCATCACCGCTGTCCCGCTGCTACAGAAAACAAGAACAGCTTAAACCCTTACAAAAGTAACAGTGAGGGCAGTCAGTCCTAAAGATAGGAACAGCAAAGACCATGTTCACACGTGTCTTGGCAGTCAAAAAGATGTTTCTCTTCTACCTTTTTGTTCTGTTGCTTCTCCAGCTTTTCTTTTGCCTCATCAAGCTCTTTCTGGATCTTCTGCACATGTTTGTTCATCTTCCGGATGGTTGAATGAAGAATCTCCCACACATAAAACCTGCATAGACCCAATGAACATTAAATCAATAAATCACAGCTGCAGTTACCCCACCTGCACATGTCTGAGTGTGCTCAGGTATACCTGGTGAAATCATGAGCCATTTCAGGAGAGAACACCCAGTTGGCCACGGCCGCACAATCCACGATCTGGGTCCGAATAAACTTGTCCACCAACACTGAGATCATCTAAGAGAGTACGTTGACAACATGAGCTTCCACAGATGCCATGAATGACATGCAGTAAGACAATAAAACACAAAATATGTCCCACCTCAGGGTGGTTCTTCCAGAACTCGTACAGAACCCGGAGGATGTGCAGCTTCCCCTCATCACAGTCTGTGAGGGCCTTTAGAACCTCATGAAACCTGAGAGAGAAAAGACATGTGCCCATCGTTGTTTACCAGAAGAAAACACCTGAGCATTTTACAAGCTTTGATACATTCTCAATGATCTGTGCTTTTAGCAATTACAGGCGCCTTTTGTGAGCAGAAGGAGAGGGAACACAGAGCCAGCCGTTGGCAGGCCTGTGTGGGGTTTGGCAGGAGATACTCACTTGGCCAGGGCACTGAAGGAATGACTGAAGGACTTTGCAGCCAAATGGAGCAGCGTCTGCAGGAACACTTCAATCTTTAGAGGGTTGAAGCCATCGCCCTCATCTGGACAGAGAGGAGCAGTGCAGTTAGATACAGAACACCACACATTTACATTTATTCACTTAGGAGGCACTTTTATCCAAAGTGACATACAAATGAGGAACATCAAGTAATTTTTCACAAAAGCCAGGTATACTCATAGCACACATTGCCAAGTTCAAAGTATAAATGACAATTCTTTCCTTTTATGACTAAAAGTGCTTTCTAATAACCTAATAAAGTCATTTTGTTTTTTGAATGCTTTTGAACTAAATCTCATGCTCTCCAAGGCTGCATTTATTTGATAAAAAAAAAAAAAAAAAATACAAGAAACAATAAACATTTCTTATCAATGTTGATACTTCAGGATTCTTTAATGAACAGAAAGTTAAAAAAGAACAGCATTTACTTGAAACTTAAATCTTTTGTAACATTATAAATGTCTTTACTGTCATTTTTGATCAATTTAATGTTTCTCCCTTGCTTTAAAAAAAAAAAAAAAAAAGTATTAATTTTAGGGATGTTCCGATTTTTGTGCCCCAAGTCACTGGATATTGAGTATCTGCTGATCAATCCGATTCTTGCATTTTCTAGCTTTTTTCTGCTTTGTGCACACTTCAAATACATTGAAATGATTACAATCAATCCAGTGTATACAGGGCCATGCAGAGAGTTTCTCAGGGACAGGGGCTCAAATGTCTATCACTATGGAGTAATTCCAATATAACAATTACTACAGTAATTATATTTATAGGCCAATTTTATATATGACATTGTAGTCATTGTAAACTGCCTTTGTGGTCACAATTATGAATATGGGACTACTGAAATAAACGTTATGTATTTTATATGTACAATAAGTACAATAATTGCAACAAAAAGGAAAAAAAAGAAAAAGAAAAAAAGTAGAGTTTAGTATAGTCCGAAGCAAGACGCAACGCGTTATAGCAAAAATGTCTCAGATAGTCTGAGACAGATAAAAAATTAAGTAAATAAATGACTTTCGAGTTATTCATTACAAAAGTGCACATCAAATATGCTAAACACTGCGTGTGTGAGACATGCTAGAACAGACCCCACTGGTTCTTGCACATCACACATGCACATTTCAGCTTTTTTTTCCCTTTTAAATGGCAATTGGCAAACCCATTTAAAAGGTGCACACCGCAACCTACTGCACGACACCTGTGTGACAACTGATGTAAAATAAAGGACCATGCTCAGGACAGCCGGTATCGATCAGTTAAAAATGAACAATGCTTAATTGGCCCCGATACCGATCCTTGAGATTGGCTCAAGATATCCCTAATTAATTTATTTAAAAAGAAATCTTACTTACCCCCCCACCCCCCCCCAATCCCCCATCTGCCACAATAATGCATTATGTAAATACATCATAAATATATTGTTAATTAAGCACATCATATAATTAATTATATAACATTTTTTAGGGCTGTCTCCTGATAGTCACCTAATCATTGGTCAACTAGAAGAGGCTTAATCTACCAAAATTTTATTAGTCGGTTAGTCACAGGGGGAAAAAAACCTCATGGTGAAGTCACGCAGTCCATGAGGTAAAGATCATTAACGGCGGGTCCTTGTGGTAATTACAGTATGTCAGGCAGGAAATCCAAACGTTTGCCTATCATCCATCACCCTCAAATATGGCTTATCATTTGAAACATGCAAGTAGCAGCAACTTTATATGTCTGCTTACTCTAACGTTAACCTAGATAAATGTGCGCTATTACTAGGCATATATCCAAGTGTTTGTGCGGAGTGTAGAAGCTAAAGTACTGTGCGCTTACTGCATGACACGGAGGCGCCGGCGCGATAGAGGTATAGCGTATAGGCTACTTGACTCACAGACATGCGAAATATATCTATAGAAAGCTTGAAATGTCTACTTTTAAACGAACCAATTCAAATCTAAAAGAAATACTCTCTGCTGATGTAATAAGTGTGAAATGTGCATTTCTCTCCAGGCGCGTTACTGCGGAGATGGTGAGGCAGCATCATCAACATCTATGCAGCCGACACCGACTCAGAAAACACTAGTTTATTAATTAAAATTTCCCCTTGCTATTTTTTTCCAGACACATTCATAATCAACTTTTGCCGGTGCTTTGTGGCAAGCTTGATGTGTGCACTTGAGCACAGAATAGGCTATATTACACCTATATATGGGTCATTCTACAGAAACGTCCACTTTTCTGTCCCTAGCCTTTAAAGACATATTACACTTAAAAAACACTTTAGGATTACAATTTTTTTATATTTTAAAATGAAATAATATGTTATTTGAACAATTAAACCTTCTTGAGCCATCAATGTGGCAATATTTGTTTTTTAATTAATTATAAAAAATCCAGCACCACAGAAGTGCTCGTCCCCACAGTCATATACAGAGGGAAAGTGCTTTATTTTGAGGTCAGAAACAGTTTTTTTCTACCATTTAAAATACAATAATTATACATAACTATCAAATATATGATGTAAATGACATTAAAAAACAAACAAATGCTAAATAAATATTATAAAATATTAAATGAAAGTAGTGGTCCCCTGGAGTTGTGTCACCTTTAACAAAAATCTCTTATTTTGAAATTTAAAAAAAAAAAAAAAAAAAATTTATATATATATACATATATATATATATATATATATATATATATATATATATATATAATAATAATAATAATAATAATAATAATATCACACTGATGACATCACTTGACTTCCTTCTTCCTAATTCCTGAAGATCAATGAAGAAAGGCCAATTGAATGTCCACTATCTCTTTTCAGTTATAAGAAATTTTAATTAGAAAATCATAATTTCATAAGCTTTTAGTTGAAGTCACTGGTATGACCTACTTTAATGTTAGGGAATTTTAAAAAAACTAGAATACAAATGGATTAAACTACTTAATTTAGTGAGTATAACATGATTGACAACATGTGGTTTGATACCTTGCAGCAGCCATTTTGTAAAATGCATTTTTCATGAAAATTGTCACTGGTGTTACCATTTTTATGAAAATTGTTACTGGTGTTACCGTTTTTTGTCTGTCACATTAAATAAAATGTGTTATATGTGACATGATAATGTTACATCATTGAATTCTGCTACACTCAAGAATTAAGATTTAAATAATTGCATCATTACTTGTTTATAACTGTTTTTCAAATATTTTCATTGTTATAGCAAATACATGGTTGCGCAAATGAACTAACATCATTCAATCACACTATTAACTAACCTGATTAAAATAACACAGAATCTTCATATTTTTTGCATTATCATTATTTTTCTGTAACTGATTGCATGTGCTGAAAAAAATTGAGAAATAATATTTCATAAAAATGTTTAAAATTGCCAGAGAAGGTAACACCAGTGACAAAAAAAAGGTACATGCAGTCTTTAAATAAATGCACAAAAAAAAAAAAAAAAAAAAAAAAAAATCATTAAGCTGTTATATGTGTGTATTCATAAAGTCAAAGGGTAATCTAATAGTCATCTAAGTTTAAATGTTAGAAAAAGAAATACATTTTAAGACATCTTGCCATACCAAAAGTGGACGTTTCTGTAGAATGACCCATATACTAAACGCTCATTATGGTTTAGTATTCTCCTCAGTATATATTTAAAGTAACTTAATTTACATAAATGTGAGAAATAGTTGACTAATGGCTTAAATGAATGACTAATAGTAGACTAGAAAAATCTTTAGTCGGGAGCAGCCCTAAACCTTTTAAAAATCAACTGATAGCCCTAGACTAATGATGTAAGACTATGATTGGCAAGTGATCAATGCACAAAACCAAAGGCAGACCCACCATCATCATCATCCTGGTTGGGATTAGGGACGTCTTTTAGAATAATAAGAATCTCCTCATTAGACGCCCGGTTTTTGATAGCGTTACTCACTGTGGTTGCCACAGGAAATCCTGGTAATGAAGCTGAAACAGAAATTAAAAGACAAAAACAATTACTCTACAGCAATATCACAACTATATTATAATATTTCTAAATACAGCTGTAAAGATCATAAAACTTGCTGGCTGTCACTTTAAAAATGTAAAATTTAAAATGGAAGATTTTGTTTCAGTGCAAACATGTATACATGCATGCATATAAATATAAATGTATGCATTAAATCACAGATGTGTTCATGCATCTGAACATACTGCTGTTCTCCTCTCCATATTTATAAAAGCACAGAGGCTCAGCAGGGATCAGGGCAGAGAAACTTGCAGGAACTATGTCCACTATCCGCTGATGGTACGACAACCTGCAGGTTTATAAATCAAGGCTCATTGTTAATAAACAGAACAACATGTATTAACTAGGTCTGAGCAGCTATTATAAAAAGCTGCAATGCAACTGAATTGAAAAGATGTGTGTGAAATTTACCTCATACACTTTTCCAAAACCTCTTTAACAAACTTGGGTTTGGGCTTCTCAAGATCTTGAGTCAAGCAGTCAGCCCTGAAAAGATCAGAGTTCAATACTTAAATACAGTGTCTTACACACAGAAACAATGCACAGCCTGTACAAATATAAGAGAATCAGATCAATGTGATTCCCAGAAGTAAACAGCTCATCCTCACCAGTCATCCCAGCTCCATCTGAACTGGAAGTTACTCAAATGATGCGAGAACCAGCTGATGAGTCTGAAAAGCAGAATAATTCACCACATTCAAGAAACATTAAAGAGACAAAAGCTTTGAAGATTCTCAGGTTTCATTAAAGTCAATCTGAGGGTGCTTTCACAATGGCAGTATAGTTTGAAACAGCACGGTTCACATGAAAAATGTATCAAGTGAAAGCTGTAATGCAGACACACAGAGATACCGAACAAGAGACTACCTGTAGCAGGTGGTCTGAGGCCCTGTTTACACCTGGTATTAAGATGTGTTTTGGTCGATCGGATCACAAGTGGACAAGGGAGACACATCCCCGTTTACACCTGGTATTTAAATCCGTCTCTTTTGTCTACTTTCAACCACTTCTGTCCTGATTTCTTCAAGGGGAGGGTCTATGGGCAGGAAAATGTATGTTTTTTTTTTTCTCAGATCTTTCGATCTAATGGACAAAATAGGCTTGCGCAATTTACATATGAACGCGCAGACACAATGGAAAAACACAAAACTTGGGATTTCAGCCAACAAAGTTTAAATCCCGCACTTCCCATAATGTTTACGCATTAGATCATCGCATTTTGTGATGTTCAAACACATGAACGTTTACAAACGAAAGCAATCCTGTCGAATGCATTTTTGACTACCACTGGAAGTGGTCGAAAGTGTGTTTTCCACCCCATTTACACCTGTATTTAGCATCGTCCACTTGTGATCCGATCGACCAAAGCACATCTTAAAACCAGGTGTAAACAGGGCCTTAGTTCGGTTGCAATGGAACTGTGGCATGGTTCGTGTCAATGTGAAAGCAACTGGGACTCAGGTGCGCACTTGTTCAGGAAGAAATGTAACCTGTGCATGCGTTTTAGTCGATGACAAGGTCAGTTAAAAAAAAATACAAGTAAGGGATGACATAAGAATTACCTTAGAAAGGAGCAAGAGTGAGCATGCAGTGTAATTGTGGAGAATGAGTGTAATCAGAGTGGAAACTGAATGGCTCGCAATCAGCTTTCTCCTCAAAAGAGTCAGTTTGCAAGCAGCAGAAAGCCGCCTTCATGCGAAGCACATACAGAAGATGTAAGTGTCGTTCACTCTGCTGCGCACAGAATCAATTGAGTGTGAAGCCAGACCAGGAACAACCACACTCGGATTGCAGCAAAAGTGCCCAGTGTGAAAGACCCTGAATGTTGCTAAAATTTTAAGTTTTAAGTTAATGAGGATTATATTTAAACTGTCATCATAGTTTTAGATTTGGAAAATTCAGCTGGGTAACTTTACTTCTTGATATTAATTCAACCAATGTAATCAACAAATGTGTATGGTTTAGCTATCTATTCAACCTCATATTCAGACTCACCGGTCTATACAGCTTGTGTTCATTGTGTCCAGCCTCATGTACATCATTTCTGTGGCTTGAGCGAGCTGAATAACAGTGGGTTAAAGAGAACTACAAGAGCAGGGGACACTCATCCCATGTTTACACAAGACTAAACGTGGGTCCCCCTGTCAGAGCTGTGGTGCAATATCTAGGAGGAATCAATTAATAACATAAATTCACATGACTTTCAGTCAACATGAAGGATACGACTTGCGGTAAAGAGCCCGGTTGCAGTTTGCAGAGCTCAATGAGCAACGCAGTGTACATGACATCAATGTGAGGAGGAACGGGCAGCTGGAATAACTCGCCAAATATCACCTACGGAGAGATAGAGACAGATATAGCATTACACTAAAACAACATTTCCATTTACTGTACAACAGCTAAAATATTTTGCCACATTAACAAATAAAAATGATCAACATCACATTGCTATTTACCTCCACAATATGGTAGTTAAGGGGTATCTTGTTTTTTCCAGGGTAGCTGAGCAATTGGGCAGCACTATGATAGAAAAAAAGAGAGGGAAAAACAACAGTTGAAGGCCAAGTATGTAGACTAGTGCCTTGTCCAAATACACACACTTGCGGTCTTGGCCACTTGAGAGCATGTGCACGCAACAGGAAGTAAGTGCGCAAGACTGTCCTATGTCTTAAAAATGCCAAAGTGCAGTGCCCTTAATGCACACTAAACCTACACTATCGTAGAAGCGTTATTCGAGGCCAAGCGTATCCCGTCATGCAGTATGTTTGGGAAATCACGTGCCCCGAAATCACGAGATGTCAATGAAAACATTAAATTCAAAGTTATATTAATCAACTATTACATATAATTTGGTAGTAAAACAAAGTGTTGCACATTTTGTTGGTGTAAAGATGAATAGGCTGTGTGTATTTTGTACATTTGCAAATGCTTTTTATCGCTTAATTAGAAGCGCAACAATTTCAATATTGTCTTCTGTTAGTTATATAGTGACCAATAAACAGATATTTAGAAGTTTATTTTAAAATGCAAAGTATTAAAAAAAATAGTAACTTTAAACACTTGCATTTTTTGCAACGCTGTAAGTGTGTCCCATCAGGTAATCAAAAGTTCTATACACACTTGCAATCTTCACACCTACTTGAACACTTGGGCCAAATACAGGAAATATGTCATGTAAGTAGACAAGTGGTCAAGTGCAAAGACAGCAAGTGTGGGTATTTGGACAGGGCATAGGTTTCAAATGAAAAAAAAAAAAAAAAAAAAAAAAAAGAAAAGTAGGCCTTCAAACTCTATTGCTATCAGCATATGCAGATGACTGACCAGGTCTTCCTCTCCCTCCAGTGAGACTTGATGATGCAGTGCAGGTTCTCTTCAATCACAAAGCGCTCGACTGAATGACTTCCTGGCATCACTGGCCCCTGAAAACAGATAGACAAACATTAACGCACTTACACATACAACTAAAGACAACAGCATCCACAAGAACATGAATGAAGTATAAACTGTTACAAAGGATTTCTATTTCAAATCATTGTTGTTCTTTTGAAATTTAGATTAATAAAAAAAAACTCTAAAAATAAATAAATAAAATAAAATAAAATAAAATGTATCATGGTTTCCACAAAAAGAAAACATTAAGCCATTACAGGAGTCATTACAGGAATAAATTACATTTTAAAATATATATTCCAATAGAAAATAATGCAATTTTAAATAGTAATATTTTAAGTAGTAATTTCAAATAATCTTTTTTTTTTTTTTTTTTTTTACTATATTTTTGATCAAATAAATCCAGCCTTGGTGAGCATAAGAGACTTCTTTCAAAAACATTTTAAATCTCACAGACCTCAAACTTTTGAACGGTAGAGAGGTTATAAAGTTTGAGGTCGGTGAGATGTAAAATGTTTTTGAAAGATATCTGCAGTATAAAAAGATATTTTTTCTTAATTCCTGCTGACATACAGTTTGCCACATGTGTGGAAAAATAATATTAACTAATAACAGCACAGCCTAACAATCACGATTACTTTCTCTTGAATATTCAGTTTCACATGGAAATACATCATATTATGGAAGTTAAATGAGCACAGTTTCATGTTTTTAAGGTGGACGTATTGACATTACTGTAACTACACTACAAAGTGGATGTAAAAACATTACTGTACCTCTGGGGCATCAGTGTAGTCAAACATGCGGAAGACAACATGAGGCATGGGGTAGACAGCATCATCAGAGTGGGCTGGAGGTGTGAAAGGGGGCAGGTTGTGCTGCAGGGCTTCACACAGCACACTGTCAAATGCAATATAAGGCCGCAGGATATGACGTTCCTGCCAGCGGTCCTTCTTCAGCTTCTGCACCTGGGCCCAGAGACAGTCCAAATACTACAGAGAGAGACACAGAGGAAATTAATTTAAGTGAAAAGATAGAGCATCGTTTCTCAATTGGTAGGTTCTAGGTCTATTCTGACAGAAGCAAAATAGGCTTATTAACTGTTAAAAGGGATGAGAAAGCACTTTCCACATCTTTTTTTGTTGATGTCAAAGGTTGTGCTTCCGATCAAGCTCTATGGGGCAAATTCAACTGTCGCTTTGTAGAAGCTACTAAAATTAGAAGCCAACATGGACTGGTTGCGGGATGTCCCCATCCTCAAAATACATGATTAAAACACAAAATACAACCCAGACTACATTAAATACAGTTTATTGGTTTCAATTGTGTTGTGTCGCCACTAGCTGCCCAATGTCCTAAAGTAAAACCAGTTAAGAACAACTGTGATTGGCATTTTGTTAGTGCTTAGTTAAAGTAGCAGGCCTGGATGAAGCGTGTAGTATGACTCTCACCTCTTCCTGTGGATGGGGCTTTTCTGCGGTCCAGACCTGCAGCATGGGAACATGAGTCTTCTGACGCCGCCTGTAGCAAAACCCAGATCATGACATTTCACAGAAGACTCCTTCGTACTCTACCACCATAACCACATTTTAGCCACATTTTCAAACCTTATAATATTGACAAAATTATTAAATAATTGACAAAATTATTAATTATTTAAGATACACATTTGTAGTTTTAAAAAGAATGTGTTATCAAAACTGGCACCTTTTCCACACATTATAAAGGGACAAAAAAAAAAAAAAAAAACTTGCTTGTTTTTTTTTTTTTTTTTTAACTCTATAAAACCTACTGTATCATATTTGATATGCAAATTTCTAAAGCTTCTAAATTATCAACATGGTCAAAACCTGTTGTCTATAATCTGCTACATGACTTCTGTCATCTGATTGATAGTTTACACTTTTTTAGCAAGTAAACAGCCTTTTAGTATAAAACATCCCCTTCAGGTTGTGGTTAAAGGCTTGGTTCACCCAAAAATGAAATATCTGTCATTAAGTACAACGAAATTACCACATTCAATGTCCAGAAAAGTAGTAAAAACATCATTAAAATAGTCAACATGACTACAGTGGTTCAACCCTGATGTTATGAAGTGACAAGAATGCTTTTTGTGCGCAAAAACAAAAAAATAAATAACGACTTTATTCAACAAATTCATCTCTCCCTTGTCATTCTGTTACGCTAGTTTTCGTTGCAGCGTTGCAGCGCTTCCAGGTTCTACGTCCTAAAGATTTCTGTGCCAAAAATACTCTTCCAAATCCTCACGAACTTTTTTCCGAGTATGGGCCTGAGTGACGTAAACAGGGGCGGAATAAAAAGGGTGCGCGTGCACACGTCGACCAGAGAGAGAGCAAGAGCACGCCCATCAACGCGCGTTCGGCTTTACGGAAGTCGTAGGCAGCGCTGCACAGGTCACAGGACTTCACAAAATCAACAATGTCACCAAAGAAGTGTTTTTTGGTTGTGAGGGAAAGATAACCTTGCTTCCCAAAGAACCCAGCATTAAGTGGAGCTAAGAGTTTTGTGCTCACGCATTACATTGATGTACTCTCGATATTTGTCATTAAAATAACCATAGAAACTGATAGTTGCAATCACGTTTTTATTGGTTAAAATGAATGGAGAATATCTCGTGTTTTTCCGTGGCTGTTCGAGCCCTCGGGATCGGCGCTTATGGTTTCATAAACAAAGCCCAGTTCTACACTGGATTTACAGATCGTTTGAAACTGAAAGACGGAGCGGTCACAGCGATAATGATCCCAGTCATGAGTCGGAACCGCAGGTGGCGAGTAAAACTGCTTCAAATGTCTGTTTTGTTGGCAATAGGCGCCTAAGTGCATATAATGTAAACAATACGAATGTATAAATTCATTATTCATCATTCACTATACGCTATATTCATTATAGTGATTCAAAAGTTATCCATGGATAACGCGATGGTGTATTGCACGTGTTTAAATATATTTGTTTAGCAGACCATTGATAGCTTGCAGCCGATCTCAACGCAAAAGCTGCACGTGCTTGTGACAGCTCGTCACTATCTCCGCTCACAACGACACGCCTTCAGGCACTCGGCTGTTTTCGGAAAGACTCGGTACAGCGTATGTATCTTTTATAAATATGATAAAACTAAAGACTTTTCGGTGATATGAAGGATGCTATACTACTCTATAGGTACTTAAGATTAACATGAGATTGGCAGAAACTGTGTGTGATACCCCCCCCCTTTAAGGTTGAACCACTGTAGTCACGTTGACTATTTTAACAAAGTTTTTACTACTTTTCTGGACAGTGAATGTAGGGCTGCAACAACTAATCGATAAAATCGATAATAGTCGATAATGAAAATCATCGTCAACGAATTTCATTATCGATTAGTCACGTCTGCCCACCGTGCACGGAAAACTTCCACCAGTCACGTCAATTACAGCACTGAATAACGCATTTCTGTGAACAAAATGCATCTAAATATAGTGGAGGATAGTGGAAATGTACGTGATCCAAGCTGCCCAAAACATGAGAATTCTTTTTTTTTTTTTTAAGCTTCAAGCTAATGCATTAGCGTTATGTTTAACATGTTTGTCAGATGCTTTGACAGATGCGTGTGCTGTTTAATGTGTGATAAGTTTTGCGCTGAGGAAACGTTCATTTTATGGTTATATCCTTATATGCAAGTGTTACAAGTTCACGCGAGTATATCCATTTTGCACGAAGGCTTGTCCTGACAGTCTGCATTAAACTTAAGACTTTATTGAATGGGTGCCGACACGCACCGGCGGGAGGGCGACAATTAATATTCAGCTCAAAAATATTCATTTTGCTGAAATATCTGTTGCTGGACGTTAAATTTAGGTTTAAATGTCAATGTGTAGTTCAAGTATTTTATGAGTGGTAACTGTAAAGGGATAACAACGTGTAATTGAATAAATGTATGACATTTCTTACATTTACAGGATAAAGAAATGACAGTAACAGGTTATCGTGTCCAGAGTGAATGTGTGTGTTTCTGCAGAACATTCCTCTTATCTGTTAACACTGAGTTTGTGTTTTTGCTTTTTTTAATCTTTATTATTATCTTCATTATTATCTTCACTTTTAATGTAGGGATTTGAACTGTCTTTTTGCTTCATGGCTCTTTCACATATAGCATAGATATAGATATATTCACTATATGTTTTCATAGCATTCAGTTTGCACGTTTCTTTGAAGGACAGCATTGGGCAGGATGTAGAATAGTGTGGAATAGTGTGAAAAAAAGAAGAAAACTGGGCTTTTTATCCGATTACTCGAATATATATTCGGCCAACTAATCGATTATCAAAATAATCATTAGTTGCAGCACTGATTGAATGTGGTAATTTCATTGCTTTCAATGGAGGATAAAAAACCTCTCGGATTTCATTAAAATATCTTAATTTGTGTTCCAAAGATGAACGAAGGTCTTACAGGTGTGAAACGACATGAGGGTGAGTAATTAATGACAGAAATTTCATTTTTGGGTGAACTTACCCTTTGATGTGTCTTTTTGTTGTGAAATCTTTACTGATTTTTATAAAGTCAATGTAAGAATAACTAATATTGTTAGTAATATTTCAAGATAAACACTTGCTGGGCTACAGCAACTTAAGTTTGCTTGATTATCCATACATTTCGTAATAATCTCTCATTGTATTGCATTGCATTATTGTTTTGCCCCACAACAAAAACTACAGAGCATAAAACTAAGCATTTAAATATCATCTAACTAAAACACATTATTGGGAGACTATATAGAGTGACAACTGATACAGTCATTTTATGTAAGTAGTCTGCTATACTGTATAGAGATCCTATTGGTTTGCATTACAATTTATCAGAAATTCATCTTGCCTTTTGGTCATAAAAATATCAGAATATTTAGAATATCAAAATAAAACTGAGAAGCTTTTTTTTCCTGAGTATGAGCTCCATATTCTTTATTTTTATTTTATTATTTTTGTCTAAATGTTCCTTTTCTATAAAAAAAATATATTTTTCTGACTGTTATTTCATGTCAGGCATTATAGGGTTACTATCACAGCCTAACATCAAATCCTGATGGTTCTACATTATTTCTCCACAAATATCTCATGCCATCTTTTCATGCATTTCCGTATACTACATGTTACTACATGTCAAATGGGAGAAATGATACAGCTGAAAGAGGAACCTACTTTAAATATCCCTCGATTTGGTTAAGCAAGCGATCCATTTCTACATCCTTCTTCTCGTACAGCTCCTTGCCAACCCAAGGCAGACTGGACAGCACAACGTACACATACCAGTCAGATCGCACCTGTAAGAACACATCTGTAAGCCTCACGATTATCCATGAACATGATTTGCGAAGCTGCCATGGATCTTGTTTACCTGTGGTATGTCTTCTTCCTGTGTGACACTGACAAAGTTCTCAAACATAGCAACCATGGAGGGAGCCGCGATGACATGACAGTTCACCAGATCACTGAGAAAGCGCACCTGCAGAGCACATGAGAAATTAAACACCATCAAAAGTTATGAAAATGCTGTAATGATTTTTTTTTTTTTTTTTTTCTTCATACCAAGTAAACAGCCTCAGTGTAAAGGTTTGATTTTAGTGTCTCCTTGAGTTGTCGGATCATGGCCTCCACAAACTCTCCTCCAAAGTTGTAATTGCGAGCATTGAGAAGTCCAACCAATGTCGTGTAAACCGTCAACTTCTCAGGCAAAAGCCTTGCACTGTGCAAAACAAATAAAATGAGTTATATACAACATCCGCTGCATATTGAGATTCATTTTTCAAGCAAAAGGAAACTAAACTGTATATTTAAAGAGCAGGTCACTTACACAGCACATAAGATGCGCAGGATTTTGCTTTTATAATTAGGGAGATCAGCCTCCAGGACACCAGCAAGACCCTCCAAATTGCTCTCTAAGGAGGACGTACTCTGGAAGCATACAAATAAAAAATATATATTAATCAGTTGCCTTTTGTAAATTGTAATTAATGTAATTTAAACAGCACTTCTGTATAATAAATAAAGCATGTAATACGATACCTTCTCTCCCACACGACATATCAGTGACTCCAGGCGGTCTTCAATCTCAATGGGTTCAGACGTCCTCCTCCGTTTGTGAGGCTGAGCGCCGGCTGGAATGAAAAGGTTAAGAACATAAGTCCTATAGGTGAGATTTCAGGTATTTATAAAAGTGACTTCTATCAAAAAAAATTATATTATCCTCCAAAAAGGATGTAGGTAGATTTTATAAGTGACACGTTTCTTTTATTCAACAAAGTGAACTGTCATGGTGACTTGAAAATTATTGTCACTTCTAACTAGTATGACCAACACAATTAGATGGATTTGGTAGTTCATGTTTAGAGTAAAATATAAACATTTAATGTTAAATACAAGTAATATGAAGTACAATGAAATGGTATTGAGAAGTGCAAAATATAAGGAGCAAAAAAAGTGCTGGCTCTTGTCAAAAATCCTAAAAGAATAATAGAATTTCTAATAAAATTTGAATTTAACCAATCCTACTAATGTCATTATGTTTTAAAGGAGATTTGCATATTGCCTTAAATTATTATAATCAAGCTCAAAGAGCTTGGTTTATATGAAAGCTTCCTATCTGCTCAAAAAGTAACATTTAATTGGTTACTTAGAGCTTTTTCTAAATGCAAATGTACTTCATGCAAATAAACAGACTACATATGCCAAACACTGCACCCTTCGGCTGCTATATAGTCAGCAACCTGTATTAGCATTCATAACAGTAAACAAATACACAATATGAAAATTACATAAACATATCTCTGTCAACGTGCATGCTAACACGCTAACCCACTCACCATCACCCTCATCGCTGTGCCTTCGCCTGGACATTTCTCAAATTTAATATTCAGATCGTTGAAATAGTATGAAAGAAACACAAAGAATACACGTTTTGAAAATGTTATATATCCACTGAACCGCGTTCAGTAAAGCTTGTAGTTCTGAATGATAACAGCCGTTAGCCACACTAGAAAAATAAAAGCGGTTCGATTTAAGGAAAACACATCCGGTCGAGCAGCTGCGTCAACGGAAACACGTGTATTGCTGCGACTCGTGATAAGAAGTCCGACTCATTTCCGCGAATCGGTTCTTTCGAGCAGTTCCTTTCCAAACAATTCGAGAAAAACAGTCTATTATTTTACGCCATGTCGTAAAGATTCCTGGTCTTATTTTTTAAGATTACCTCCCCGAAATCTATTGCTTATTTATTTTATTTTTGTAGTTATTTTTCTCTTTTTCTCACTGAACTGACTTGAGCTGAATAATGACACCATTGTCTTCTGTAGCGCTACTTTACAGCAGAATTTGAATTTGTCTTATATTTAATGAACTTTGCATCAATGAGCCTTGTTTTCCTCTTTATTACTGCGAAGCTGCTTTGAAATAATTCTGAATAAAATAAAGCTGACTTGACTTTTACTGATTTATAAGTGGTACCATTTACTTATTTGTATAATGTTTAATATTTGCAAATGAACTAAAGTGTATAATGTTACTTGACCTTGAAGAATAAAAAAACATGCTTTAAAATTGTGTTTTTAATAAGGGATACTAAAGGGAGTCATTTCATTCCCAGTTCAGTTTGTTGTAGCTATTATTTAGCTGATAAAGAGCTAATTTGCATTCACAATAAACAATATTTAAAAAAAAAAAAAAAAAAAAGTACATATTTTTTGCAATAATTGAGAAATCAACTAGTATGTGGGTTGATAAAATTGGCAAATAATCAAGTGATAAACATGGGCAAATCTTTCAGAAATGATTCGATGGAAAGATCCGACTCAAAAGAACGATTCGTTCACGAATCACCGGTAGTTGCGACTCATTTTATCTTCACAGACATGAATGCGCGTTTAGTTTTCTTGTGTGTTCAGTTTTATTAACCTGTCAGTACTGTTTAATCAATCGGTCCAAGGCTAACGACATAAATTGCACGAAAATAGGTTGAAAATGCTTTATATGAAACATTTTAGCTTGACGTTTTGTTTTTAAAAATATTAGTACTGTGAGTGTTAGTGGTTTGTTTTCTCTTATAAACAATCATTGGAAGACAATATCACAATTATAATGGCAAGTGTGCTTGTTGATTTGGATGTTGAGAGTCTTGCTCCAGAGGTCCATAAAGAAGACAAACTTGACTTTTCAGCAACAAGGAAACTGTACTCTTATGTAAAGAAAAGGGTGAGTATAGTGATCATTTTAAGTCATACTTATTGATATTATGATGATTGTAGTGTTTAATACTTTTCCCCATGGTGTTTAGACGTTTGCAGCATTTGTGGCTTCCAAGAAAGTTCCTCCAACCTGTGAAAACACCTCACCAGCTCTTTGGCAGTGTTGTGAACAGTCATTCAAAGAGCCATCATCAATCCACAAACATGTTGCCAACAGCCATGCCAGTGAGATTCACCAGCTGACCACTGAGACGCTGGACGAGATGCTTCAGCAGGCTCACAGCCAGGACTCTATGGAAGAGTCCATTAATGAAGAATCAACAGATGTAACATCCTGGATCCCTGATACAAGCCATGTTCCAGAGGATGACCTTATCAAGTAGGTGCATTGCATGATTCTGATATCTTCTGCTCTGCTTATGTGAAGATTGATGGTTTTCATGAAGATCATCTGTTCTGTAGGGGTCCAGGTGAAGTTCTGCTGTATTACTGCTACTGTCAAATAAATGATCCTCAGATCATTTGTCAGTGGCAGAAAGAGCTTTGTTCAAAACTTCAACTAACAGGCAAGGTAAATAACCATGAGCACTAATAAAATCCATACAAGACCTTTATTGCAATGTGTGTGTCTAATTTAAGTGATTGAGATTGTTCTTCCACAGGTACGAGTGGCTACTGAGGGTATCAATGGTACAGTTGGTGGCACCAAAACTGCCACTAATCTTTATGTCAAGGCAATGCTGTCACATCCAACCTTCAAAATAATGCAAGTACAGGATTTCAAGGTAAAGCAATTGCCACTGTCCAGAATAACACTGATAAGGTGCACAAAAGAGACACAAACTGAATCTAAACGATGCTCATAACCTGAGATCTTAGCCTTCGTAGGGTTTACACTATGAGATAATGTGGTTTAGAATAATGCGTCTTGCACAAGAGGTTATAGTTTCAAACCTTGTTTATCTGACAATTCCTTTTAAAATCCAAAATCTGTTTGTTGATATATAATAGTGGCATATATATATATATATATATAGTGGCATATTTGGTTGCACTTTATTTCACTCAATAGAGCTACAGAACATTGTATAAAAGTACTTAACTTAAACTTTAAATTTTATTAGCACTTCAAGTAAAGGGAACTGTTAATTACTTCAGATTTTTGAGTGTGCTGAGATGAGATCTGAAGTGTCTAAATAGCATCTAAAATCACCTATGCACATTATTGACTTTTCCGGCAGAAAAGTGAAGGAGGTGCAGAGTGTTTTTCTGATCTGAAGGTTGGTGTTTACAAAGAAATTGTTCCTATGGGTGTAGATCCGGACATCATCTCCTACAGATTGGCTGGTAAGAGAAACACTTACAACTGGCTTGATACATAGAACAGTTGTTTATACAGTGTGTCTTTCTTTAAAATATTCATAAAATCTGTAATTTTGTTGTATTTATACTACCATTCATAAGTTTGGGGTCAGTAAGATTTTTTTTTACAAGAAATTAATACTTTTATTCAGCAAGAATGCATGAAATTGATCAAAACTGACAGTTAAAACATTTATAATGTTACATTTTGTTTTGAACTTTCTATTCATCATAAAATACTAATAAAATGTATCAAGGTTTCTACAAAAATATTAAAAAGCACTGCGGTTTTTAACATTGATAATAGAAATGTTTCATGAGCAGCAAATCAGCATATTACAATGATTTCTGAAGGATCATGTGACACTGAAGATTGGAGTAATGACTCAGCTTTGCATCACAGGAAAAAATTACATTTTAAAATTCAGCTAGAAAACAGCTATTTCACGATATTACTGTTTTACTGTATTTCTAATTAAATAAATGCAGCCTTGGTGACCATGAGAGACTTCTACCAAAACCATTAAAAAAAATCTTACTTTTGAAACTTTTGAACGGTAGTGTGTATTAATCTCTTGTATTTATGCAAATGTTGTACTTTACAAAGGAATACACTTGGAACCAGAGGAATTTCACAAAGAAGTGAAGGCGTTTGTGGAGAATCAGTCCTCAAATAGTGATACAATACTGCTGGACTGCAGAAACTTCTATGAGAGCAAAATTGTAAGTAGTTTAAAAGTCAATGTCAGAACTTTATTTATGTTACAGTTAATAGTTGTCTGTTCTCAGGGTCAGTTTGATCAGTGTTTGGCCCCCGACATCCGGAAATTCAGTTACTTCCCAGACTACGTGGATAAGAATTTGGATCTCTTTCGGGACAAAAAGGTTCTGATGTACTGTACAGGGGGCATCCGCTGTGAACGGGGCTCAGCTTATCTCAGATCAAAAGTGAGTCTGAATGGAAAAAAATGACTTAACACGCACATCCCTGCGATGGCATCCTCAATCATGAATGTTTTTTCGGCAGAATGTATGCAAGGAGGTGTACCAGCTGAAGGGAGGTATTCACAAATACCTAGAGCAGTTCCCCGATGGCTTCTATCGCGGTAAACTCTTTGTGTTTGATGAACGTTATGCCATTGCATTCAATCAGGACATCATCTCAGGTGTGTACTAGTGCATGCTTTTTTTTTTTTTTTTTTTTTAAAGAGTTGTATACTGAGTGACAAACAAAACATTTACTTCTTTCCCCAGAGTGCAGATATTGCAATTGCCCATGGGATCAATATCAGCTGTGCTCCACAGACTTCTGCTGCCAGCTGGTGCTGTCGTGCACCACCTGCAGAAAGAGCGGGCTGACAGCCTGCTGTCCTGTGTGCCAAGCCAAAGAGCAAAACCACAGTGACGTCTCCTCTGATGGGCTTCCTCATCGAGAGGAGTGCGAATGCACAATGTCGCGACCCAGAATCCCCAAAGATACACTATGACAAACTCAATGAGTTGAAAATCATCTCAGATGGCCTGTAACCTTGTGATTTTTGATCATGCTTTTTTAATAACTTGAAACTGTTGTACCAATTTGGTCATGCTTTTAAAACTGGACTCAATGCAAATCTTCAATAAAATGTAAATTATTTGCATTCTTAATTTTATTTGACATACAAAATCATACATATAAAATGGGACGGGTTAATTTGTCCAACATTATTCACGTCAATTAACTCAAAGTCGATGTACTGTATATACACGAAGACAAAAAACATAAGATTCAATTACATATTATTTCCTCTTTTTAGGTAAAATAAATAAAAAGAAACACCACAAACTGTCATATGGTAGTCATTCTTTGAGTAAGAGAACAGCATATAAAGCTTCAATGACAAGGAGTTTTCCTGATGGTGAGTTCTTCTCCGTTTTGGCAATGTACAAGCTTCCAGCATCTGCAAATGGTTAAACAGCAAAACATTTAACCTGTCCTAACTGAAAGAAAATAAGTCAATTCATTTTTGACTGAGAACATGACAAGCGTAACAAGGTGGGGGAGAAGTACAAAAATTATCAAAAAAAATTTGGGAAGTTGTTATACCCTGTGTGAGCAAAGTCACTATAAGTTTTAGTCTAGCATTATGGGGAAAAGAAAATCCTCTCGAGGTCAAAATAACTAGAACCGAAAGTGGGGGTTCATCAATTTACAAAATGAAAGATGTTAATGCACTTTTAGTATGTAAAAGATGACCTGCTGACCTGCTTTGTAAAAGAACCACTGGACCCTACCCCCAGTGGTAGTAGAGGTACCAGATGGTGTCGTTGCTCAATACTGGTCCAAACAACGGATTCAGCTGTGATAGAATTGCAATCAGCCAGCTGAAATTTGACCAAAAGTACAAAGTGAACAATATGGCAGTCATAAGAAAATTTAGGAACAAATGTGGCAGCAAAAAAAGTAGTCTACACTGCCCCCTAGTGGCTATTAGAGAACAAACACTATCGTATTTCTTCAAAATAATAAATAATTCAAATCAAACATGGACAGTGCAGATAATTTATGAGCTTATTTAACACATCATACAATACTATTTACATTTATTTGTAAGTTTATTATATTAAACTGCACATGAACTGCATATTGGCCTGGATGTGTTGTATTTCTTTTTTAATCAATACTGGAGTTGCCCAAAGGCTGTGTTTGACTTTCAACTGAAACAGAACAGAACAACCTCTCTATTTTATCACTTTAAACAGCAGCTACAATTCTCAAGTATCTCTAGACATGTATAAAATAAAGATAATTTAAAGGCAATGTACTTACAAAAGGTAGCAACAGACTGCAGTTAGTACCAGCATCGTCACAATGACTCTAATGAGCAAAAATACAGATATTTAACACTTATTAAAAAATACTGTGAGTGTGAATAACGTACATGTGTAAAATGTTTCTTTATGTGTAAAAAGGTTTCTTTAAATCAGCCTCGTCACTTGGCACGGTCACATGATCCAGTCATACACATATTCATGTTAAAACTAAAACATTTCTCAAAATATATGATTTTGACTTGTACAAAACACATAATTTGAATTGAATGCTTTTTCTATTGTCATGCAAGTCAAATCACAAACTTTATTTTATTCTGACGCTCACTTGTTGGTTTTCGTAAAGTAAAAACGAATAACGATCAACTTTATTGTTTACGAACACTTTTTGAGTTTGCCAGGTTTCTAATATTTCGAATACATCGCTAAATAGACAGAGGTTAATATAAATTATGTACTACAGAAAACTTTCGTTTAAGGTAATGCTAATGCTGCTCACCCTCGATTCGGTCCTTTAGGAATAAACCAAGGAATAACTCCACCAATAAGACCCCAAAACACAGTCATAACTGACACTGATATCACAAACGATGTAGTCGTCATTATATTTCTTTGTAGGTCGAGGTTTATTAACTTATTTTCTGTAAAATAAACTTCGTAGTCTCCACAGCGCTCGCGCACTCGACTGCTGTGTGGACCTGATGATCATGTGACTCCTCGGGCCCTAAAGAGAACAGGCATATGACTGATGCCTCACCTCTTCCTCTAAACTCAGATCACATTAAACATACAACCTTCTTTTGATACTACAGAGTTTTGGTGTTACACAATGTGCATTTTGTAGGGTATGTGCCCTGCATTTATTTAATCTACTCTAGTCACACGAAACCTTTAACCGGTATGAATTATTTAAAATGTTATCTGCTGACTTTTATTATAATTAGTGTAGCTCTGTGAAACAGGGTTATTATACTTAACCAAAACTTAAAAACCATAAAAAAACATTTCGTTAACTGAAATAAAATTTAAACACTTCAGCTAGTTGCCAATGAACATGGCTCATTTTCATATATTTTTACTTGATGTACTTAAGACTGAAATAAAAAATATAGTTATTAAAAACCTGTATATTTTAGTCATTCGTAATTAGTGGACAAATTAAAAAAAAAAAAAAAAAAAAAAAAAAAATGACTTCCACCGAAATATTTAATATAAAGATTTCCTAGACAATTCAATGCCTGGAAAGCAACATTTTAAAATGCCCCATTTCCCATATATTTCCAGGTTTTAAACAGCCATGGGAACCCTATTTACTACATATTACACAGCTTTTGCTTATGACAAAAAGATAGTGACAAAACACATCAGTTAAACAAGTGGCCAAATAGGAAGTACAAGTAGTTCCCTGTGTCTTGCCTATCTGTGAAGCAGTTTAAGAATTTCCCCATTTTTGTCTAATTTTTGTTTAGGAACCAGCAATTGCTCAAACTGTGATTTTCTGTTGTTACATTAAATGAAAACGCAGATGACACTAGGTTGAGCTTAAACCAAAATTCTTTCACTTCAAGTTCAATTTGGAAACAGCACTGCTGTTTCATACCAAAGCCAACACTCTTTTATATAATAGACAAAAGCACAGAAACGTCAGTTTTTACAGTCTTTTATTGTTAGCAAAAGATTCATTTCACTCCTGCATTTTCTCGATGGTTTCCTCCTTGTATTTGCCCTTCTCCTTTATGTCCTGTCGGGACTTGGCCTTGCGCTCAAGAATCTTCTTGCGATCCTTATCAAGCTTTAGCCTGGTGATCACCACCTGAAGAACAGAAAGATTGATTCATTTTGCGAACATTTCCATCAACATAAAACACCATGACATACGCAAAAACATATTCAATTGATCATAAACTGCACAAGTCAGTTGACAAAAAACCCAGAGCATTTAATTGTTCTCCTTGCAGACAAGTGTTACATTTCTGTTTTGACAAGTTAATACAAGAGACAATTTCCTATCTGAGAAAGAGGATTTTGATCTAAAGGGGTAATTCACCACTGACAAGAGGGGGTTTGAATAAAACTTGACCGGTCTATGCCATAGAAAAGTGGCATTCTATTTTTCCAAAAAGGGAGGAAAAATGCAATGCCCGTAATGCACTGGACTTGATCCGACTATCCATGAGCGGGGAATGCAGAAGTACGATCTGTAGTTTTCACAAAAGCCCTGAAGCTGTCAAAAGTACTTTTGATAAGAATTAAACAGGGATAACACAGAAGGAATACACATTGTTCATTACATATATTACTTGTATTTTATCAATAGAAAGCTGGTTGAAAATCAGCAAAAGTTACGCTTTAACTAAGTAGTTTTATTACAAGTAACTGAAATGTGATCCTGTAAGCTTATCCATTGGCAGACTGGTGACAACTCAAGCAGAACAATCAGATTAGAGCTGCACAATTAATCGTAAAAAGATTGCGATCTCGATTCAAACACCCACGCAATCTTATTTATTAACAACGATTCCCCTGTGTCTATTAAACCTAAAACAAAAATCCTACCAGAACATTCACATCTGTGTTCGTGCTGCCGCTGATCCAGGGAGAGCAGTTTTGAACCACACAGTAGTTATTTTAAAGACTATATAGAAAGATGCTTTACTCCCTATTAGTTTTGAATGGGAGAAAACTGCAACGCGCAATACGGAATACGTCACGCCTTCTAAGTAAAAGAGCCAATCTCCGATTGATAAAGTCATTGCATCAATGTAGCTGCTGTCAGAAGCTTCGGTTCCCATAGAAACCTAAGACTCGCGATTAGGACTGCATATGCGCATTGGCTCGTCTAGACTGAAAAATACGCTTTAACGCTATTTAAGCATAAGAAACAACATTTATGGAACAGTTCAAGTCAGATTTTGTTGCTGATTTGAAATGTTATTTAAGTGTGAGTTTGCCAAGCAGCTTTTGAGATTTCAGGATTCCCCCATTCAAATAGATAGGACTTGGTCTTGGATGCCCGAAATAGCTGCCAAATATTCATATTATCACAGAAGTACTAAGATAAAAATTTACAGTTAGGATATAAACACTGGACATCAGATAGCGATTAAAATAGAGCAAATCGAAACTAACGTGGCTCTTCAAATAACTGTTGTATAAATTACCTCGTTACACCACTAAGTGGCAACAAGTGACTTTGTCATTGAATCATTCATTCAAAAAGATTCGTTAAACCCTGATTCATCCAGTAATGAAACAAGTATTTATTAATGAGTCATTCATATATTCAAAATTATTATTATTATTTTTTAAGTAATTCATTCAAATAAAAAAAAATTCCGGCAATTAGAGTCCAGCAATTAATATTTTGTCAGAATCTCTAGTAAATTAGATTTTTTTTTTTTGTTTAGATGTCTATTCAGAATCGTGGGAGAATCGCGATCTTTATTTGAAACCAAAAAATCGTGATTCTCATTTTATCCAGAATCATGCAGCTCTAAATCAGATGCTTCATTTCTCATAGACAAGTAACCCCTGATGACTGTAAACATGCATACTTTGGACACTGAAATGTCTAACAGAGCACTTGTTGAAACATCAGTCAGTAGCTCTAGGAAATTAAATAATAGTGTCCATTCATTAATACTGGACAAATGTCAGAAATGTGTAGTCAATCTAAGAGTGACCATTGTTACTCAAAATTCGATGCGATAAAACTAGTTCCATACACATTTTAGTATGCCGTTTATATAATGCCGATTAATCTTTATGTATACTGTATCTTTTTACAATACTATACTTTGTATCTTTTTACAAATTAGTCAATTGAAATTTGGGGGGATTTTCCTCACATAGATCGCTCATTTTCAAGTTGGTCACATCAATTCGCCACGTTGTCCGATAGAAAGTTGATTGGTTTGAAAGTGACTTGTGTATGAGCAGTGGTTCATGCATCACTACGGTCGTCTAGTTACTTGAATTTATAAAGTTTTAAATATAGATATTTTTCTTAAAAAACGCATCGATTTGCTTCAGAAGGCCTTTATTAACCCTCTGGAGCCATATGGATTACTTTGATTATGGATGGATGCCTTTTTTTTTTTTTTTTTTTTTTTTTAAATTTGGGTTCCCATTCTCAACCATTATAAACCTTGGATGACTAAGGATATTTTTAAATATATCTCAGATTGTGTTCATCTGAAAGAAGATAGTCATATACACCTGGAATGGCTTGAAGGTGAGTAAATCATGGGATAATTTTCATTTTTGGGTGAACTATCCCTTTAAAGAGTAGGGGTGTAACCCCAGTGTCCTGGCCAAATTCCCTTCATTTTCCCTTATTAATCATGGCCTCCTAATAATCCCCATCCATTGTATTGGCTTTATCATTCTCTCTCCTCTCCACCTATAGCTGGTGTGTAGAGAGCGCACTGGCACCGTTTCTGTGATTGCCGTCGCATCATCCAACTGGATGCTGCACACTGGTGGTGGGTGAGGAGAGACCCCATATGAGGGTAAAGCACTTTGAGTGTACAGTAGTACATAGTAAAAGCACTATATAAATGCATCATTCATTCATTAATTAGTAAATGCTGAGTTTGACATGAACCAAGATTAATTAGTGCTGTAGAAGTATTGTTCTCTGTTAGTTCATATGAACTAATATTATTTAACCAAGTGTTACTAAATCGAATATATCAGCCATTCTGCGCTTTGGATTTAGGACAACCACTAGTTCTCATTTTCCAATGACACTCATGTCTTGCATGTAAACAAACATCTGGATATAAAACATACTTTGCTGGGGTGGATGCCAACATGGACTGTGGTGCCGTTGGCCTTCTCACGCTGCACACGCTCGATGTAAATGACGTACTTCTTCCTGTATACCTGGACAACTTTGCCAATCTGCTGGCCTTTGTAGTGTCCCCGGACAACCTGGTGATGAGGGGAAATAAAGCAAGTTACGGTAACATACTTTGAAACTAAATGACATGTCAATACATCAGACTGTAATATATTGATCAGGGATAAAAAAAAAAACTAATAATGTTCTCACCTGGACCTCATCGTCCTTGCGGATGGGCATGGATCTCACGTTGTACTTCTGGCGGAGCTCTTTGGACAGAGGGGAGGACATGATCTTCCTACGGATGTGTGAAGGGGCATTGAAGTGCCTCTTGCGGTTCTTGCGCCGGGAGGAGGTCACAAATTTATTGAGCTTCATGATGGCTGGCAAAAAGAGGACAAATGCAATTAATTTTAAAAAGCACCTGCTAAAATGAATAAATGTAAATATATACAATTTTGTTACAAATAAGCCACATTCAACAGATAATAAGAAAAACAGCAGCATGTAAGAATGAAACTTGACTCAAACATTACTGTCAATACTTTGGATTTGTTTGATGCAGTTTAGCACATCTGTCTTTCAGAAAATTAGAAATTCTTACACAAAACAATTAATGTACTCGAAGCTTGTGAATTTATGTCTTGATAACACAAGGTGTATTTCAACATTCAACAGCTCGTGCTACTGCTAAACTGTTATTTGAACCTGACATGATGCTACAAGCACACATACCTAAATTTTATATTTACGTTGTGTTTCAAGAGTGTTTAAACGCAACACGATTAAAACGACATACAACGCGCACAAACGGAAAGCAAAGCCTTGTGTTTTGAGGCAAAGTTAAGGCAACGTTATTCACACGGGAGAAAACATATAGCAGCAACTGGCTGAACTTCGGAGACTAAATCATCCGTAATGTTGTACTGCAAGTGTAAAATAACACAGGTAAATTGAACATACTGATATTGTGTAGCGATAATGTATGTTTTAAACTTTGAGGACGTAAAATCCACGAGGATGGCAAAGGATGTTTAAGAAATGCTTTAGCAATCTTGGCTTACCCTGCCGACTTGTCTCTATGGCCGCCGGAAAAGAGACTCTAGAACTACTTCCGCCAGAATTAGTTGCAGCGCAAACCTCGCGAGATCATCATGGATAGAATGGGATTTCAAAGTAGTATAAACATCCATTACTTAAAGTGGGCTACATTAGAAAATGAAAAAAACACCAGATATAATAGTATAAAATGTGAAAATGTAAGCGCTTTGCAGAACTAAGCGGACGCGCTGATCTCTTAAGTGTTGACTATTGATTTCACTGAATAAATCTGAATTACAAAATTTATAAACAAACAAATAAATAAATAAAATAAAAACTCTTACAATTGATACAGTCTAAATTACCAGTCAGTTGTCCATTACTTGTCCTTTTAATGAAATATCTTGCAGGTCATTTGCAAATAGGCTATGTCCTTATAAAAGTATGATTGGCCTACTCAAAAGTAAGCTGGTAGCTGCGTTTTGGAACATGTTAGCTGGTTTATCTGGTTCAATCTGGATATTAGCTGGTCCAATGTAGGTCATTAGCTGGTGAACCAACCACAGTGTACAAAAACAGCTTGACTGATTCAAGACGCTCTACCAGCTAGTAACCATGCTATTCAAAAAACACAGCTTAAAGGGTTAGTTCACCCAAAATTGAAAATAATGTCATTTATTACTCACCCTCATGCCGTTCCACACACATAAGACCTTCATTCATCTTCGGAACGCAAACTAAGATATTTTTGTTGAAATCCGATGGCTCAGTGAGGCCTGCATAGCCAGCAATGACATTTCCTCTCTCAAGATCCATTATTGTACTAAAAACATATTTAAATCAGTTCATGTGAGTACAGTTGTTCAATATTAATATTATAAAGCGGAGAGAATATTTTTGGTGTGCCAAAAAAACAAAATAACGACTTATATAGTGATGGCCGATTTCAAAACACTGCTTCATGAAGCTTCGGAGCGTTATGAATCTTTTGTGTCGAATCAGTGGTTCGGAGCGCCAAAGTCACGTGATTTTAGCAGTTTGGCGGTTTGACATGCGATCTGTATCATGATTCGACACAAAAGATTCATAACTCTCCGAAGCTTAATGAAGCAGGGTTTTGAAATCGGCGTTATTTTGTTTTTTGGCCGCACCAAAATATTCTCGTCGCTTTACAATATTAATATTGAACCACTGTACTCTCATGAACTGATTCAAATATGTTTTTAGTACATTAATGGATCTTGAGAGAAGAAATGTCATTGCTGGCTATGCAGGCCTCACTGAGCCAAGGTCTTAAGGGTGTGGAACACCATGAGGGTGAGCAATAAATTACATTATTTTTTATTTTGGGGTGAAGTAACCCTTTAAACTGGACTTTCCAGGACTTAGCATCTTGTATACAACAAGTATTTATACAAAGGTATTATTGCACATAAACATTTGCCCCTGTCATTTTTATTAGTGTATCCATTCTGATATTTTAAAATCATTTAATTCCCATATTCACAGAAGTCAAGATAAAAATCTGTACTATATGCAGAACTATCAATATTTGTATATTATCATTATATTTATTATAGATAGCTAGTGAAACATCCAGTCTGAATGTAAAGCATGGTAATTTCTTGTGAAGTGTCACAGGTGCTTTAACTTAAAAAAATCCAAGGGACTTCTTTTGTCAAAACGTTACACAGAAGAAGAAAGAAAAGAAGGCAAATCTGAGTCACTTGTCATTTTATTAGAATGATATAATTGTCAGTGAATTTGAAAACAGTTTTTATTCAACACAATATTATGCACCTTTTTTGGCTTTTATCCAACAAACCTTTAAAAATAGCAAAACATAGTTTGCCACAACTGTTCTTTGAAACTCCAGGTCTACTACACTGCCCTGACATGTCATAAGAGCAGGTGTTCATTTACACAACTCAATGGCATCCATTGTGAAAATGAATATAGCATTGAATAAGCCAGATCAGGGGAAAACATGGATTGACCAAATCTGTATCTGCAGACTGTAGTTTGGTTCCCAGAATGGCTCTAAGGCTCATAAAGCTCTGTCTGGTCGTTTGTTCTCTCTGGGCTTTGGGACTTAAGAATAAAAAGGGTCTTTTGAGAGCATTCGATTGAATAGACACATGAAAACAACAAAGGTACAAAGGTTATAGTGTTCTGTGAAATTGGCCAAAATTCTATTGAAAACTCATGCACCTGTAAATTTGTAACATTACACTCTCTTTTAACTATTGATTACTAACTAATGATGTCTATCTATTTACCTGTTAATCTATCTATCTGTTAATCAATCAATCTATCAATCAGTCTATCTGTCTGTCTGGCTCTTTGTTAATCTATCTATCTGATGTGTTGGAGAGGGTAACACAGAATGGGATCTTTATGTGGCCCCACCTTGAACTGTTGGGTTCAGGTGTGTCCCTGTAGGCTACTGTGTCAGTGTGAGGCGTGACGCTTCAATATGAGTAATCCCTTGCTCATTCTATTCAATACATGCTCACAGCAAGGAGACACAAATGTGACAACTTATTGCGCTCTTATTGAAAACAATGTGGAAAAACATATGGAATAAGGTGAGTCTCAAAAAAGTTAAATATTTGTTTACTTAGTAAAGCATTATGAGAATTAAATTAACCTCTCAGCACTTAATATTATAGGTGTTCATGGTCCTGATGGTGTGGAATCTGTTTGTGCCCACTGACACAAAGTACTCCAGTAGAGAAGGAAAGTCTCGGAGACGAAAACTGGAATCACATCCTCGCCGGAACGCCTCATCTGTCAGAATTTCCCCGGATCCAATGATGACAGGTCCAGAATCAGGTGTGATGCCCGGTGCTGTTGAAACAGACTTTGATAAGAGTATCGAGGACATGGTGTCCCAGGTCAGAAACAATCCCAACTTATCCATAAGCAAATGTGTGGTGGATCGCAAACTGTGGATGTCCAACAGCCGCAGCCTCTCTCCCTGGTCCTACAGGTGGGTGAAATGGAGGTCATTGTTATTAATATTATTTATCATTATTATTATCGTATTATTTAACCCTTATGTTCTGATTGAAGGTTGAGAGACCTCAAAGCCCTGTTTAATAATAATAAAAAAAATGCTTAACATTAAAGTATCATGTTAATATGTTTTTAAAATTATTCAAAAATACAGTTAACTGCAATTCATACAGAAAATATGCATAAAGCCATTTTGCTGTCATGCGACATGAAAACAACCCTGAATTATCAGCAGTCATTACTCCAGTTTTTAGTCTTCAGGCGTGTTTCAGGATTCTTTGATGAATAGAAAGTTTGAAAGAACTGCATTTATTTGAAATTTTTTTTTTTTTTTTTTGTAACATTATAAATGCCTTAGATGTCAATTTCAATCAATTTAATGCATCCTTGCTGAATAATATTAGCTTTCTTTCAAATGCTGACTGCAGCTTTGCCATTATAAATTAATTTTTTAAAAATATATTAAAATAGAAAACAGTCATTTTAAATTGTAATAATATTTCTCAACTGTATTTTGATCAAATAATGCAGCTTTTTTCAAACACATTTAAAAATCTTACCCTAGACCCCAGACTCAAAGAGTTGCACATAAGTCTATCTTTTACCTTAAAAATAGCCTATGTTTGAAAACTTTTTATAGAAACAACTGACCAGACGTAATTTGTTCAATGTCTTTGGCTAGAATCAATCACGATGAGACCCGTAAGCCCGTGGACATCCCTGAGGCCGTGTGTTCATGCGTGGGGTGCATCAATCCTTTTACCATGCAGGAGGATCGCTCCATGACCAGCGTTCTTATCTACACCAAGATCCCCGTGCGCAGACTCCTCTGCCACCGGCCAACGAGGAAGCCGACGAAGAAGAAGAAATGCGTTCCCCGTTACAGATCGGTGGTGGAGAGCATCGCCGTGGGGTGCACGTGCATCGTGGGGTAGATGAGGGGGACCATCACACATTTCAACCTGTTTTATAGCTACTGCAAATGAAACCGGATCCTAATTGTGCATAAAATGATTTTCTGTGTAAGATATAGTGAAGAATACATTGAGCAAGCTCAATAAAACGCAACAGTAGTTATGTTGGCGCCTTTTCTATTTTGAAAAGGTTATTTTTATTTAAGATTTTGAACATTTAATGTCGTTAAGTATTACCTTGCATTGTGACATCTCAATCTAAATTAAGAATTATAATTGTAGCTATTTGGGGCATCATAATGCATTTTAAATACACACACAAAAAAGTTGACAGTTTGGACAGTTCATTTAGCCGATTGATATATGTTATGGAACTGTATAGTGTGTCTTTATGAAATAAAGAGAATTTAATGCTGATATTTCTACAAATAGACAATTTTCAAATCAATTGTTCAATTGGCTACAAATTCATGGTATCATTATTGTTGT
Organism: Ctenopharyngodon idella; assembly: GCF_019924925.1. Classification (NCBI taxonomy): domain Eukaryota; kingdom Metazoa; phylum Chordata; class Actinopteri; order Cypriniformes; family Xenocyprididae; genus Ctenopharyngodon; species Ctenopharyngodon idella. The sequence continues at coordinate 18,835,427 of NC_067233.1, read as the reverse complement.
TTGTGTAAGATCGCCCCCTACTGTCCAAAATATAAGATAAAGAGATGGAAAGAGGAGACACTTTTATGATGTCATTATGATGTTTTTGTTTGTTTTGCTTTTCTCTCGTTTTAATAAGGAGAGTTGTGATAACCTGAGAACACAGCTTTAAAGTATTTTATAAAAAAATGCCTATACTCTTTTTTTTCCTCAAATATGTATTTTTCACTTTTTTAAATGTTCATATATCTTATTAGCCTACAGCAATGACAGCTGCCAAAATCATTGTCTTTAATGTAAATAAAATATAAAAAGCATTAATAAGTTTACAAAAATATATTTACTACTTTTTTTTTTGTTGGCATGTTAAAGGGGTCATGACATATTGTTTTTTATTATTTTAATATGTTCCTTGAGGTTCACTTATAATGTTAATAAATTTTTTGCACAATACATATGCAGAAAAACAATTATTTTTAACCTTCATTCTGACCCTCTGTGAGAAACAACACAGGGCCGGCTTCTTTACGGCTTGTCAGTAAACGGCCACTTTTATAATTTGCTAACGTCATTGCATAGGAAACAGTATCAACGCCCAGTTGCTATTGCATGTGAGTAAGCGTTTTGAAAACATTATACACTACCAGTCAATAGTTTGGAAACATTACTATTTTTAATGTTTTTGAACGAAGTCTCTTATGCTCATTAAGGCTGCATTTATTTCATAATAAATACAGAAAAAACAATAATATTTTTTAAATATTATTACAATTTAAAATGATGATTTTCTATTTTAATATACTTTAAAATATAATTTATTTCTGTGATGCAAAGCTGAATTGTCAGCATCATTACTTCAGTCTTCAGTGTCACATGATCCTTCAGAAATCATTGTAATATTTATTATCAATGTTGGAAACAGTTGTGCTGCTTAATATTATTTTATAACCTGTGATACTTTTTCAGGATTCTTTGATGAATAAAAAGTTAAAAAATATCAGCATTTATTTAAAATAGAAATCTTTTGAAACAATATACACTACCGTTCAAAAGTTTGAGGTCAGTAATTTTTTTTCTTTCTTTTTTTTGAAAGAAATTAATACTTTTATTCAGCATGGATGTGTTAAATTGATAAAAAGTGATAGTAAAGATTTATATTGTCAGAAAATATTTATATTTTGAATAAATGCTGTTCTTTTTAACCTTTTATTCATCAATGAATCCTGAAAAAAGTATCACAGGTTCCAAAAAAATATTAAGCAACACAACTGTTTTCAACATTGATAATAACGGAGTATCAAATCAGCATTTTAGAATGATTGCTGAAGGATCATGTGACACTGAAGAATGATGCTGAAAATTCAGCTTTGCATCACAGAAAGAAATTATATTTTAAAGTATATTAAAATAGAAAACCATAATTTTAAATTGTAATATTATTTTACAATATTATTGTTTTTCTATATTTATTGTGAAATAAATGCAGCCTTAATGAGCATAAGAGACTTCGTTCAAAAACATTAAAAATAGTAATGTTTCCAAACTTTTGACCGGTAGTGTACATATCAAATGTTATTTTACAGACAAAGCATTATGAAATCATTTACTTATGGTTTGTGATGCAGCTGCTGTCAGATCCAATACAGTTGGCTGCTTCATCTGTTAACAAAACTTTCTTTGTGAACTCTCCATTACACTGTGCATCTTTTACAAAACAATCTGCAGTCAAATGCTCTGAAAAAACATAATCCTCCGACTCGATCCATGATGCCCTCCGTGGTCGTATATGGGCAAATAGGAAGGTCAGGGACGACCTCCGCAGTCATAGTGGACTGGGAGGTGCTAAGAGCACTGGACTAGTGATCACCAGACTTGGAAGCGCTGAAATCCATGATGGGCCAAGCTCTGTGGCCATCGGTGCTTGATGCACAAGGGAACCCAGAATAGCGCTCAGAAATGCAGTGTGGCCTTTACAAGAATTCACAAAGAAAGCGTGAAAACACAAGGCTTAAATAGGCTTAACAAGCTAATGACACAAAACTGAACCTAATCACAACATAATGAGTCCAGGCAATGGGTTATGGGAATTGAAGTTCATGATGAGATAGCCCAGGAGTTGGGAGGAGTGCCCTCTGGTGGAGGTTATGGGCACTCCAGCTGGCAGATGTGATAATCAATTTTTTTTTTAGCTTAAATAAATGTGGTCCCACTTTATATTAAGTGACCTTAACTACTATGTTCTTATATCAAAAAATAAGTACCATGTACTTATTGTGTTCATATTGTATTGCAAAACACTTTTGCTGCTATAGAGGTGAGATACGGGTAAGGTTAGGGACAGATTTGGTGGTATGGGTAGGTTTAAGGGTGGGTCAAGGTGTAGGGGATGGGTCAACAGTGTAATTATAAATGTAATTTCAGAAATTAATTACAGATGTAAATAAATGCAGGTATCTTTTAAAAATATAAGTACACTGTAAAAACATGTATGTACACAATAAGTGCATTGTATCAAATGATTCATTTAAATGTAAGTACCTAGTAGTTAAGAAGGCCACCTAATATAAAGTAGGACCATAAAATGTTTTTTTTTTGTTTTAGTTTTTTTTTAAAGAGAAGGTCGTTTAAAGCTATGAAACTTGCAGGATATTTTAATGGTACAAAGACCTCTTACATGTCAAATGATCAAGACAAAGTTGATTTCTCCTGTCATGACCCCTTTAAAAAAATGCCATATGGTAAAATGGGGGAACAAGCAAGTTCGCTATTTCTAATAATTCGCTACATTTCTTTTTCCATTTTTTAAAACATTTATTTAATAATTTCATGATACAGATGACTGCGAGAGAAGTTCTTGCCGATATAATGAGGAAAGTACATCTTGTGTTTGTTGTGTTTAAAATCTCATAAATGTAATAAAACATATTCTTCATGTCTTAAAAACGATTCAAAGTGATACTTTGCTACTTGAAATGTTCTTACAAACAACATAACACACTTTTATTTAGAACGACAGCCTAACATTTCAGTTTCTGGTCTCGTGCGCCATCAGCAGGACGCGAACATCCGGTAAACTGAATCAATCAGCTCCATCATATTAATGATCAGTGAGGAACAGTTCTAAAGGAAAACATACAGGAGAAGGACGCATCATGCCCGGTATGTGTTTGGCTGATAAGATGACCGATGATCTTAAGATGAAAAACATTACTTTAAGTCTGACTAATAGCCTACTGTTGTTTGATTACTTGCGAGAAGGACGTGGTACAGGTGAACGAACCTGGTGTTTGGTCCAGGTGAAAGGTCCGTCGGAGGTGACCGCAGCAGAAGGTAAGAACTGACAGACATCTGGATGGATGGATGGATGGATGGATAGATAGATAGATAGATATTTACTTTTACTACTGGTATTTAATTTTTCTACTTTTTTCAAAGAGAAAACCATGAACTTTAAGACTTTTCCCTCTCTAAACAACCTGTTGAGTTCATTCGATCCTACATTTGTAATATTTTTATCAAGAAGAGTGTAGAGGTGACAACATGCTAGTGAAGTAGAAATAGTTTACTCGCCATATCACTATTCTGAGTATGAAATATTGATCTGAGCCAGCATATAAAGCAAATTAGGCCTAATCAATCAAACAGCTACACTTATAATTTGAATAATGCCTGTGAATTAGTGTAGACTAATATACAGTTAATCGAGCGGCAAGCAGAATAATTCACCGAAACGTTGCACATCAGAATCTCAATGAATTGCATATTGCAGCCTGGAAGACCTTTTTTATAGCTTTGTACTATACCAACACATATCTGTAGGCGACCTCTATTTCAGCTTCTCAGATTCAATATACCCAGGACTGTCAATCTATATTTAGAAGCTCTTGTGGCTCATAAATATTCATTGAGGTTTTAGTGCTGTCTTTAAAAAAGACGCCAGCGTGAGTTCCCAACTGTGAGTCAGGCAGCTTGTGTCAGAGAGAGTAGGAGGAGAGAGAGAGAGAGTGATGTTTAGTGAGAATGAACTCTTTGATATTTTGATATGCTGATACCCGGGGGACCAGCACAGATGGCACCTGTTCTCAGAGGCTGTGGCCACTCTCGCTGACTACCCAGTGTGTGATTTCCGTCACAAAATATCATACATGAGTCTTCACATTTGCATTGGGGGGTCCGAGTGGCATTCGTCTAAATGAATAAATAAACAATTAGCTATATGTTAATTCAGTACCAGAATTATGACATATGTTTCTGTTTAAGGTGGTAATGTGAGAGGGTTGGTTACTCATACTTTTAGATGGTTGGGTGTGATTAAGCAGGTTTATGTTACTCAGAAAGCCTCTTTGGTACCTCTATGCATTAATAAGTAAGTATATTAAACAAAACAGAAACAAATATGATATAATTGACTCAGCATAAACAATGGCAATTTGTCATTTGAAATACAATGTAATGTTGTTTGTGTGTAACTTCTGATCTACTGAGATTGTGGGTATTGGACAGGCCTGGTTCAAGGAGTATCAATAATCTAATTATTTACAGTGAATATGCACCATATATATTATAGTTGCTAACAACTATTTTTATTAACAACTTTATTTTACATAACTTATGTACTTTTGCAGTAAACTATAGTTAAGATGCACACTGTAAAAATAGGGCCCAATGTATTGTGTTAATATAGGCATAAAGAAATTTTCCGTAGTTTTTCCCCCTGTATTTGGAACACGTATTTATTCACGTGTTGCATTGTGTTGCATTGGTTTAGAGTTAAAGGAAATGTCCTTAACTTAATGGATGGAGTCATGGCAGAGAATTACCAGTTGTCACGTGTAGTATAACACACAAGACTGAATGCAGAAAGTCTTTTTTTAATAATCCAGGAGAAAAAAAAATGATCAGGACAACTACACCAGAAAAGAAACAGAATGAAACATAGGGTTTAAGTACAAGGAGCAAACAAAGAGAACTAATGAAGACCAGCTGAAAAGAATGATTAATTAATGGGGTATCCTGGGTGACAAACTAGGAAATCAGATCAAATAATGACAGGGAAACAGAACAGAACTGAATAAAATCTCACTAAACAAAACCCAGTACATTTTCCTTTTTTTTTTTTTTTTTTTTTTTTTTTTTTTTTACAGTAGTACTGCATTACTGTAAGTAAAATGTAGCTACAAATAACGTTTTAATATACAGACTGAAAAACAGTAAAGTACGGAGACATGCAGGAAAAAATAGTAGGCTAAATCGTGCTTACTAAGTGATTCCCTCAATTTGCTAAATCGTGCGCATGTTTCACTAAGTCATTCCCTCGATTTATAAATCGTGTGCACGACTTACTAATTCATTCCCTTGATTTCGAGGGAATGAAATAGTAATTTGTGCGCACGATTTAGTAAATATCCAGCGTTAGCGTCAGTTCTGGCAGGTCACGTCAGTCAAGCTCGCATCAGCTGACTCCCAGGTGACTTACGTCTACCTATAGGAATACGGCGCCTATCACAGCATCCATATACAGGTGCTGGTCATATAATTAGAATATTTAGTTGATTTATTTCACTAATTCCATTCAAAAAGTGAAACTTGTATATTATATTCATTCATTACACACAGACTGATATATTTCAAATGTTTATTTCTTTTAATTTTGATGATTATAACTGACAACTAAGGAAAATCCCAAATTCAGTATCTCAGAAAATTAGAATATTACTTAAGACCAATACAAAGAAAGGCTTCTTAGAAATCTTGGCCAACTGAAAAGTATGAACATGAAAAGTATGAGCACTCAATACTTAGTTGGGGCTCCTTTTGCCTGAATTACTGCAGCAATGCAGCGTGGCATGGTGTCGATCAGTCTGTGGCACTGCTCAGGTGTTATAAGAGCCCAGGTTGCTCTGATAGTGGCCTTCAGCTCTTCTGCATTGTTGGGTCTGGCATATCGCATCTTCCTCTTCACAATACCCCATAGATTTTCTATGGGGTTAAGGTCAGGCGAGTTTGCTGGCCAATTAAGAACAGGGATACCATGGTCCTTAAACCAGGTACTGGTAGCTTTGGCACTGTGTGCAGGTGCCAAGTCCTGTTGGAAAATGAAATCTGCATCTCCATAAAGTTGGTCAGCAGCAGGAAGCATGAAGTGCTCTAAAACTTCCTGGTATATGGCTGCGTTGACCTTGGACCTCAGAAAACACAGTGGACCAACACCAGCAGATGACATGGCACCCCAAACCATCACTGACTGTGGAAACTTTACACTTGACCTCAAGCAACATGGATTGTGTGCCTCTCCTCTCTTCCTCCAGACTCTGGGACCCTGATTTCCAAAGGAAATGCAAAATTTACTTTCATCAGAGAACATAACTTTGGACCACTCAGCAGCAGTCCAGTCTTTTTTGTCTTTAGCCCAGGCAAGACACTTCTGACACTGTCTGTTGTTCAAGAGTGGCTTGACACAAGGAATGCGACAGCTGAAACCCATGTCTTGCATACGTCTGTGCGTAGTGGTTCTTGAAGCACTGACTCCAGCTGCAGTCCACTCTTTGTGAATCTCCTCCACATTTTTGAATGGGTTTTGTTTCACAATCCTCTCCAGGGTGCGGTTATCCCTATTGCTTGTACACTTTTTTTCTACCACATCTTTTCCTTTCCCTTCGCCTCTCTATTAATGTGCTTGGACACAGAGCTCTGTGAACAGCCAGCCTCTTTTGCAATGACCTTTTGTGTCTTGCCCTCCTTGTGCAAGGTGTCAATGGTCGTCTTTTGGACAACTGTAAAGCAGTCTTCCCCATGATTGTATAGCCTACAGAACTAGACTGAGAGACCATTTAAAGGCCTTTGCAGGTTTTGAGTTAATTAGCTGATTAGAGTGTGGCACCAGGTGTCTTCAATATTGAACCTTTTCACAATATTCTAATTTTCTGAGATACTGAATTTGGGACTTTCCTTAGTTGTCAGTTATAATCATCAAAATTAAAAGAAATAAACATTTGAAATATATCATTCTGTGTGTAATGAATAAATATAATATACAAGTTTCACTTTTTGAATGGAATTAGTGAAATAAATCAACTTTTTGATGATATTCTAATTATATGACCAGCACCTGTATAAGCTCCTCAGTATTATCAGCAGCTATTGCATTTCTCAGGAGCTAATTACTCTCCTCCATCTCCAGCTCCTCCTCTCTTCAGTCAAGATTGGCCTTATAATTCCCCTGAATCAAACTATTCTTGAAATTTGTGTACGTTAAATTATTGACATTAATTATATCTGCATATTGGTTCTGTTCTGTTACCCTAGGGGGGTTATTGTTGCTCTCCCTGCTCTTATTCATGCTAGGCTGCATGGATGCGCAGGGAGTTCTTGCCCAGAACAGAACCATACCGCCAATGCAAACTCTATACTCTTGTTACAGTGTATGCTGTATAGATGAGGCGAAATACGGAAATCCACAATATAAGGGCTTTAATCATATAGAAGGTCAGAACGACAGCTTTACACACATGTAGCAAACAATATAACGGACCAGGAGTGCAGGGAGTGAGTCCAACTTAAAGGGAGTGCTGACGAGGACAACAGGTGCAGGGAATCCGGGTAAAATGGCGGGAAGACTGATGAGGGAAGGGAAGACAGGTGAGGAGAACAGGAGGATACTGGGAACTGGAGTCCGGGAAGGCGTGGATGTAACATTACCTCCCCCTCCCCGGAAGGCGTGTCCTCACGCCTCAGATGAAACAACGGGGAGGGGGGGTGGGCGCCCTGGAGACCTACAGGCAGGTGCGGGGGGTGCAGGTGGGTGCTGAGGTCTCCAGGGTGGTACCAGGTCCTTGGCCGTCATGGGGTCTGAAACCGTGGGCGGCCACGGCTGTTGGGGCGGGCTCGGCGGCTGCGGCGGCAGGAGCCGGGGCGGGCTCGGCGGCTGCGGCGGCAGGAGCCGGGGCGGGCTCGGCGGCTGCGGCGGCAGGAGCCGGGGCGGGCTCTGGGAATGCTGGAGCGGCAGGCTCTGGGAATGCTGGAGCGGCAGGCTCGGCGAATGCTGGAGCGGCAGGCTCGGCGAATGCTGGAGCGGCAGGCTCGGCGAATGCTGGAGCGGCAGGCTCGGCGAATGCTGGAGCGGCAGGCTCGGCGAATGCTGGAGCGGCAGGCTCGGCGAATGCTGGAGCGGCAGGCTCGGCGAATGCTGGAGCGGCAGGCTCGGCGAATGCTGGAGCGGCGGCAGGAGCCGGGGCGGGCTCTGGGGCTGCTGGAGTGGGCTCTGGGGCTGCTGCGGCAGGCTCGGCGGCGGCAGGAGCTGGAGCGGCAGGAGCTGGAGCGGCAGGCTCGGCGGCGGCAGGAGCTGGAGCGGCTGGCTCGGCGGCGGCAGGAGCTGGAGCGGCTGGCTCGGCGGCGGCTGGAGCAGAGGGCTCGGCGGCGGCTGGAGCGAGATCGAGGAGACTTGGGGCAGGTTCAAGGAGGCTAGGAGCAGGTTCAGTCCAAAAGTCTATTAACCATTCTTCTTCCACAATTATTGGCGTTTTGGGCTGCTTGGCGTTAGAAAACTCAGGAGATTGGGGTTGTATAACGGCCTTCTTTCTTTTCCTTCTTGGCCGTTTCGGCCCCGCAGAGGATCTTTCTTCGGCCTTCTGGGGTTTTGGGTCCGGCAGGACACCAGGGGAATGCTCACTGGAGGGGCAGGCGGAGGGAAGCGGCGATTGGCGAACTGGCCAGGCCGCCGGTGTTTCTGAGGAAACTGGACGAGGATCACACGACTTATCAAGAACCTCCTCAATGACAAAATCAGAACAATTTAGGAACAAAATCAGATTAATTGCTTCAACTAGGGAAAAATAGCAGGCAGGTTCTTTAAAACGGATCGTGTCCTCGTCCAGCCCCGCCAGAAAACAGGCGTTCAAACAGGCATCTGGCCAATTCGCCAAATAAGCAAGCTCGACAAACTCCTCCACATACCTCTCCAGCGAGCGACCGTCCTGCCGGCACCCACAAAGGCGATCCGACGCTGTAGCTGGCTTTGGAGGCACGGGAGACACAGGGATCTCAGAGATGAAGAATAAGCCCATCTTGAAATGTAGATTCCCAGCGGTTTGGTCCGTTATTCTGTTACAGGTGTATGCTGTATAGATGAGGCGAAATACGGAAATCCACAATATAAGGGCTTTAATCATATAGAAGGTCAGAACGACAGCTTTACACACATGTAGCAAACAATATAATGGACCAGGAGTGCAGGGAGTGAGTCCAACTTAAAGGGAGTGCTGACGAGGACAACAGGTGCAGGGAATCCGGGTAAAATGGCGGGAAGACTGATGAGGGAAGTGAAGACAGGTGAGGAGAACAGGAGGATACTGGGAACTGGAGTCCAGGAAGGCGTGGATGTAACAGCTCTATGCTTATCAATCATATTTGACGATAGTGGTCCTGACAGAACAATACTTTTTTCCCCCTGCATGTGCGGGGCTCCGTATAAAGATGTTATTTTATTTAAACTCCTATCTTTATTCTTGTTAATAGTATAGGATGTTTTATGTTTCTTTTTTAAAAAATGTTTTTCGGCATTATGTTAGTGTAACTTTGACAGCGTTTTGTGTTTATTAACTGATGACTGATAGCTGCTTCGAGGCTGTGGATAGTCTACCTAAATTTTAATCTAACAATCTTTAGGCCTATGTTTTTTTTGTTTTGTTTTTTTAGCCAAACGTATAAACATTTGATTGTTAAACAGAACATGAATTGAACTTAAAGGGTTAGTTCACCCAAAAATGAAATTTCTGTCATTAATTACTCAGCCTCATGTTGTTCCACACCCGTAAGACCTTCATTCATCTTTGGAACACAAATTAAGATATTTTTGATGAAATCCGAGAGGTTTTTTTTATCCTCCATTGAAAGCAACGAAATGAACACATTCAAGGTCCAGAAAAGTAGTAAAAACATAATTAAAATAGTCAACGTGACTACAGTGGTTCTACCTTAATATCATGAAGCAACGAGAATACTTTTTGTGTGCAAAAACAAAACAAAAATAATGACTTTATTCAACAAATTCATCTCTCCTGTCATTCTGCTATGCTATTTACATTGCAGCACTTCCAGGTTCTACGTCAGAACTCCGGCTGCGTCAGCATCACACGTATGCGTCGTGCTGCTCACGTGACCAGAGCCAGCCAATACTGAGCCAGCGTTGGGACGAAAACACTGAAGCTCTGCAACGTAAATAGCGTAGCAGAATGACGGGGAGAGACGAATTTGTTGAATAAAGTCATTATTTTTGTTTTGTTTTTGCTTAGAAAAAGTATTCTCATCGCTTCATAACATTAAGGTTAAACCGCTGTAGTCACGTTGACTATTTTGACGATGTTTTTACTACTTTTCTGGACCTTGAATGTTGTAATTTTGTTGCTTTCAATGGAGGATAAAAAAAACCTCTTGGATTTCATCAAAATATCTTAATTTGTGTTCCGAAGATGAACGAAAGTCTTTCGGGTGTGGAACGACACGAGGGTGAGTAATTAATGACAGAAATTTCATTTTTGGGTGAACTAACCCTTTAAGTTAACCGAATATTATTAATACAGAAATTTCAACAAGCATGTCATGGCGGTATACATGCCAACCATGAGATGGCGCTGTTGCACAGCTTTAAATTGAACAGCAAAAAGTTTACGGTTACTCTCATAAGCATGAGGGTGATTTCATGTCATGCTTTGAGCGCATCTAAATAAAGCTTGATGATCAGTCGGGCTGTGCGCAGTATATTCCTGGTCATAGGGTAAATGTCCATGTAGCGTAACTGCCCCATCACTGCCCCTCCCAACCGAAGCTCAGAAAAACAGCTCAACCCTCTGTCCTTCTGGGAGGAAAACATGATGAACTGTGAGGATGCACAGCACGTCTTCTTGACACGCGTGAGAAGTGTTTAGGATGCTGCCGTGACTCCACACGCATCCAGGGAGCAGCAGCAGCATCCCTCCTCCGGTCCGGATCTGCTGTCATCGCAGCGCGGATGGTGGGAAAGGACCCTCCCAAAGGAAAACAGACGAAAGAAAGATGAAATGTTTCTCCCGGTACCTGCCTTACCTCTTCCGACCTCCGAGCACCCTGCTTTCCTCGAGCTGTCACACGGAAGGTAAGACCCGATCCGCACAGACAGCTGGAGATTGATTTTGCTGGGTCACAGCGTGCTGAAGGGATGCTGCGTAATGACAACTTTCTGTCTGGAAGTGCAAAGGATGTTTATGATAAACAATGCTTATTTTACAACTGAATATGGTAATATGTGGTCAAAAATGAATGGAAAAAGAGGTTAGTTTTATTAAATGAAAATAATACTAATATAATTTTATTATTAAGATTATATATATATATATATATATATATATATATATATATATATAAAACATAACATAACATTTAACATGTTTTCCAATATAGTCTCAAACTTAGTCTAAAGTAGATTTGGATATATATAAAAATTTCTTTGAGTGACTGAGATAGAAGAGTTTAGTCCCTAGAAAGTTATAGGATGTTCAGATGTAGATTAAAGAAGATGATTCTATATGATGATCATTGCTAGATCTGTATGAATGAGAATTTTCATAATATATTTCATAAGCCCCCAGTTCCTGAGTGAATGAATGACCTTTTCAGTTATGAAACCATGCTGTTCTTCTGACTTGGAGCGTTTTTTTGACAGAACAGTTTTGTACAGTCAAAAGCAGCTTTAATATTGTCTGGTTGTGCAACTTTGTGTCAAACAGGCAAATATGGTAAACAGCCTATCGTATCTAGAGCAAACCATATTATTTGGTCCAAGAAACATCCTTGTATGTGTGAATTTTATGTGCCCTACATCTTCTTTACAACACTGTCGAACCAGCAGAGCTTGTCGACCATAAAAGTCTGATTTATTTTTGCCCTCTGTTGCTGTTTACTGTTTAACAGGAAAATGTGACCCTCTTTGTATTCACAAAAAGAACACTGGCTATTAATATAATACTGAATAGATACATGTTTGTGTTTTATTGATCTGCACTGTGTAAGAATGAAAACAAACTCAAATGCAGTGCCTGAGGCTCCACTTCCTCATCCTGATGTTGTAAATCAGTGTTAGATTATTTCTTTTGACACTGTGGCCAGATTTAGTGCAACAGAGGTCAAGAAAACTGATGCTGTTATTAAAATTATCACCTGCATTGCCCTTATCTAAAGATCAACCTGGTGAGCAAACAGCCATGTGATAACTTCCCATCCTGAATATAAAGATTAATCTGGTCTATTATGTCAGAACTGTTACATCAGGCAGTGCATGTGCTCATTAAAACATAAAGATTCATTGTGTTGGTCTGAATCCGGCCTGCGTCATGTCATGATCATATTCCGCTCCCTTTCCTGTTTGTAATACAATAAAAGGCAAAAAGCCAAAACCTGGACTATAGCAAAGTTTATCCATCAAGGCACTTGGTGTGTCAAAGTGCGTCTCTAACGTTAGCATGTTCCTTGTAGTAGATGATGCATAAAACCAAGGGCAAGGGTCAAGGTTTGGTTGGTTAGCCCTGATAGATGCCATAATTACAGTGGTGTAATGTAACGAAGTAATAATACTTAGTTACAGTACTTGAGTATTTTTTGGGAGAATCTGTACTTTACTTGAGTTTTTATATTTCTGTCAACTTTTACTTTTACTCCACTACATTTCCTAAATAAAATGTATACTTTTGCTCCGATACATTCTCCCAAAGCATTTTCGTTACTTACTACAAAATAAAGGCGGAAGAACACAGACTGCAAGCAAGCATTTGCGAACAAGTGCTCGCACAACAGCGGTTGATTTCATTTTCCGGATTGCGTCCGTTGCTGGAGCGGCTGAGAAGAGTGCGCCATCACTATACAGTACAAGAGCGGCCTCTAGAGGCGAAATAAAAACTATCACTGATGCCTCGTAGAGTTTGTTTTGACACGTGACGTGAGGCTGCGCTCTGGACACTTCAAAAACGGACTTAAAACAGAAAACAAAACGGTATGTTTTACAGTACATTTTCATATCATTATAAGGTAATTAGTTTGTTGACTAGATGCTGCATTAGTGGAGAACAGTAGTATGTTTGCCGTCGAGGCTGAGAGGATGCTAACATAGTACCTCAAGCAGTTAAAACAATGTGACAAAAACACCAACTGTTTAATGTCACGATTGTTACCATTCATTTGCATTAGTTTATATCCATTTGTTCGCTGTTATGCATTCATTATCCAGCGAAGTTGCATGTTTAAAATGTATCCTCATCATGCAGCGACAGAAACATAAATCAGAAATGTATTCGATTTGTTCTTTTTTTTATATCGGCACTATAACACATATTTTGATTAGATAATAATTAAGTTTTCTAAAATAGAACCAAATAATGTGTAAAAGTATACATATAATAGACCTATGCTATGCCTTTGTGTGTAAAGATGGCAATTTTTTAAGCATGACTGTTTGGATTTAAATGAAATGGTAACATTTATAATAAGACTCCATTTGTAACATTAAATAAGGTTAATAAAAATATTGTTCATTGATAATTTCAACATTTATATTTTAACATTTTAATATTTTAACAAGTTGTCTCTTACATTAGTTATAATGCACTATGAATTAACATGAATGATCAATGTATAAATAATATATTAGTAGTTTTTTATATTTAATTTACAATAAACATTTTGCCATTTTTTTTTAATTCAAAGAAAACAAAATGTAAGAAAGTTAAAACTGAATACAATCTTGCTGCTCAAACTGTGGATAGAACAATTTTTAATATATATATATATATATTTTTTTTTTTGCTCCTTTTGTATTTTACATTTACTTGTATTTTTACTTTCAATGTGTACGTTTAATATATATATATATATATATATATATATATATAAAATACTTTTCATACTTAAGTACAAAAAATATCACATACTTTAAAACTTTTACTCAAGTAATATTCTAAACAGTGACTTTAACTTCTACCAAAGTCATTTTCTGGTAAGATATCTATACTTTTACTCAAGTATGGTTTTTGAGTACTTTATACACAACTGCATAATTACACACTCCGGACACTCCATTGTACTTTTAATGTCTTCTCAGTTTAATGCAATGTATTAATTAAATTAAAATTAAAGTATTATATTATTTATATTATATTGATATTATTATTGCATTAATAATATAATTTAAATTTTATATAACACAAAACATTCTCGCTGGATGATGGCGCCATCATGTGATCAAGATGTTGACTGGAACTTGAGGTTGGAAGTGGGACATTTTTTGGGCGGGAACTTGGGTATTCCCAGCACCTCCGAATTCTTTTAAAACGCAGCATGAGTCACATGGCATTTTTTTACTGCTCAAGTGATTTACTCAAAAAGCTCAGTGAACAAAAATGGCAGATTGTAAATCCGAGGGTCCATTGAGATAGCTTTCTTCATGTATTATAGTATTATTTTATTATACAGTGTGGTGTAAACATGTCACATTAAAGTGAGTCTTTACAGTGATTGTTCTAGATTTAGCTATCATATGCCTCAGTTTAGAGCAGTGATAGTCACAAATTTATTGGGCAGTTTTAATGAGACAACAGTAGATTAATTATTCATCTCTGGCTTACTTTGTTGCCAGTCGTGCCAGTGAGTCTCGTTTAGAGAAGCCTTGTGCTCCTGGTCATTTTGAAACAGTTGTAACCTCTATAATCCAGCATTTCAAAACACCAAACGGGGTCATGTTGGCTTCCCGACCCTAAATGACAAAATAATACAGCTGACACACAGTTTGAAAGACGTTGTATGCTGACCAGCATCAAAAGCTCAGCTGTAGCCACCAGCAAGTGTGCAGAAAAACTGATGAGTAAATGAGTGAAAGAGCTTGTGGTTGTGTAACAGAGGTCAGTGGCGATGACTCTGAGGACGTGAGCCTAAAACGGGTGTTATGGATCTTAAAAAAAGCTTCATCAGGCTAATGAAGTGCACTTTGGCCCTTCTGTTCACTGAGCAAATAAATTGGGAAGGTTGGGAGCCGAACTGATCCGATGAGGACGGTTGGAGCGAAGTAGTCTGTCAATGCCCAGGGGTCCGGCTGAGCTTTCAGCGTTCAATATCCGGTCGTTCATTAGTGAAATGACCCGGAGGGCCCGAAGTGAATTTTCTCAGTGATCCATCCAGCCCCACCGCAGATGCGAACTTGTTTTGAGGTTGCTTGTTTGTGTTTGTCGGACGAATGGCTAATGTAATATCAGGGTGTTGGCCTAGAGGCCGGGCAGCAGATCGTTTATTTCAGCATGAAATAGGGATTGAACCAGAACCGCTGTTATAGCACCTACAAGCAAACAGGGGCAGAAACCCGGGTGTGTGGCCACTGATAAATTGGTTTTTCCAAACCCCCCGTTGACTTGAGGAGGAACTCAGCATGCTTAGTCATTGCATGCTTTCTGATGGGATATTCATGAGTTTGTGTGTGTATGTGTGTGTGGTGGACGATCAATAACAATTTTTGATGGATTAACTTTTAAACACTGGTGAATTCCACTTATTTTGCTTGCGTCAGGGAAAAACAAGCAGTGGCGTGTTATATGCACACACACACACACACACACGAGAAGCCTGACTGTTGACGGAAATTATACAACATGACAGCATGTGCGTGTGTGTGGTCTGAGCTATAAAGTAGATATCATGATATGAGAGGAAGAGCTGTGAGAGGTTAAGTGGGGGAGGAGAGACACCAGACTGTAGTAGACACATTACACAGAGATCAGGTCGATCTTTCAAAGTGCTCACATAACCTCTTAACTAAACAGATTGTATAAGAGAGGCAGTGTGTGTCTAATTTTATTGCTCAGAGGATGCTTTTTCATCACTGAAGAGACTGAAGTTATGTTTCATTTATGTATCAACTTTGTCTCTGATCATGTTTCTTCCTAAAATTCCTTAGGAGAAATTTTAAAAGGCATAAACGAGACATTAAAGGCCATCCTAGGTGTGTATGACTATCTTCTTTCAAATGAACACAATCGGAGATCTATTTAAAAATATCCTTGCTCCTCCAAGCTTTATAATGGTTGTGAATGGGGGGCCACATTTTGAAGCCAAAAAAAATAATGCATCCATCCATAATATGAATGAAGCAAAGCAATGGGTTTTTGTAAGAAAAATATCAATATTTAAAACTTTATTAACTATAGCTTTCGGCAGACGGCTGTATGCATCGATTTGCGGTGGAAGAGTATCCTCTGACCCGACGCACAACATAATGCCAAATGCGGAAGTGCAGAGGATAGAGCAAAACAAAACACCGGTCATGAATTAGAAGTCTAAAACAATAATTTTTAAAGAGAAATGTCTGAGGATTTCGAAAGAGGAGCTTGAGTTTGTTGCCCTGCCCTATTTGTTTGAACCACGAGAGGCGTCTAAGCTTACGATACTCCTACATCCTGCGTCATACACCGCGTCAGAGGATTACTCATTTGCCGCAAGTCGGCTTGTGCAGTATGCGTACAGTCATCCTCCAGAAGCTAGTTATTTGAATTTATAAAGTTTTAAATATGGATATTTTTGTTACAAAAATGCATCGCTTTGCTTCAGAAGGCCTTTATTAACCCCCTGGAGCTGTATGGATTAGTTTTATTAAGGATGGATGCATTTTTTTGGCTTCAAAATGTGGCCCCCCCTTCACAAACATTATAAACCTTGGAGGAGCAAGGATATTTTTAAATATATCTCCTATTGTGTTCGTCTGAAAGAAGATAGTTATATAAACCTAGGATGGCTTGAGGGTGAGTAAATCATGGGATAATTTTTGGGGGAACTATCCCTTTAACTAGGAGTATAGAGCATTAAAATGAATTACGATAACATCCACTCAGATATTTCGTTTTGGAAGAATTTTTTAGAAAGTGCATACATTTTTGATTGCACACTTTAGTATCTTGGCAAATCTGAGCAGATGTGCATCTCAAATGCCTTGGTTACACTATACTTTGAGCGCACAAAATTTCAATGGACATTAAAATGGTCGCAAAATGATGTCAAACTCTGCGGTGTCTTTTTTAAAAACATAATTCAACATATAATACATCTAAAATTATGCAATCTACTCCACTTTACTGCCACGCTACAATCCTGCAATTTAAAGTTTGCATTCTTTTAATTCATCTAAGAGGTCACACAATGATGTACTAGCCTTCTACAAGATACAAATTTGCAGAGTTCACCAAACTTGAACTTTGGAACGCAGTGAAATTTGCATGAGCTGTCTCCCACATTTGTATTCTGCACCAGTGCTACCTTTGAATTGGAAAAATAATGATTGTTTTCAAACAGTTTCTCAAACACTACCCCATTCTGTGATTGGCCAGCCAAACAGGCAGCCCCACCCTTGAACTAAAACCACTAGTTAAGTCAGTGTTGCTGTATTGGGGAGGTTATGGTGCTCAAATAAATGTTTTAATAGCTCAACAGAGAAACAACAAGTTTACATTTTTAAAGAAATCAACCTACAAGTGGCTTACTTTTACATAATGTAAGCCATTTTTAGTTTTTATTAGTATGTCCAACTGCATATAAATCTAAAACCTAAAAAGATAGGAGAAAGTATTTTAATACAAAAAATTTACACATTTCAGCCAGTGTTTTTTTTAAAGTGCCCCTATTATGGATTTTTGAAAATTACCTTTCATGTAGTGTGTAACAAAGCTCTAAGTGAATGAAAACATCCTGCAAAGTTTTAAATCTGTAAGTGCACCGTATATAAAGTTATTGTTTCTCAAAAGTAAAACGAGTTATTGTTTGTAAAACGAATCCCAAGCCGTTTCGTTGTGACGCTACAACGAAACATTATCATATTGCCTGTCCACTTATTGCGCACGCAGACACCAGGGAAAAATCTTTTTTTCAACAATACCACAGCAGTACAATCTTTTGTTGTGTTCCCGTCATTTTACTGACGACTGCTTCTCAAACCTCGTGGAGTTTAAGGCAGGATTCACAAAACGCTTGGTCTTAAAATATGGATCAATGCCCAGTTTATTTTATTAAATTGAATCCTCTGAATCTCAACTTGTAAGTATGAATCTCAACCTGTATGTATGATTAATAATTGATGTTTATTTTTTCTAGCGATCGTTCAAAATTCGTAGTTTTGTATGTTATGTTGTGTAGCATTATGTTATGTTGTGTATGTATGTTGTATTCACGTTTGTGGTCGGCTAATGTGGGCGTTTACAACATACAAAACAAACTGTTTTTTTCCTCTGCTTTTTTATTATTACAGTAGAGTGGAGCTCTATCGGTATTGTAATAGGATGTTAAGCGGCTAGTCCGCACTAACTAGTTGTAATGTCAAACAGTGATATAGCCATTTTTTACTTTGTTAATAGTTATGATGAAAAAGTCTGTGTACACATCTGGCCTACATGTTTATCTTATGTTAGAGGTTTTCAGCTTTGCTTGGCATTCTGAATCCAGCTCCCACAGATGCACCTACCTAAGTATAACAGTGATGCTGCTATCACGTCTTATAAATAACGCAAACTAAGGTGACACTTACCATAGAGAAACGTCCTACCCCAGTCATAATTGCGAATCAGTTTCTGGTTGATCAACTACTTGAGATGTTTCATCGTTGGACTCAGGCTCGAATTGATACAGTAAAATCTATGCTATCTTTTCTGTCCATATATTGTAAACAATGTCTTGCGAATTGATAGCTGTTATTCAGTTATGGCAATGGACGCGCGGTGCGTGCAGTAGACCAATAACAAAGAATTGGGCCATTTGACCAATCAGAGCAATGTAAGCTCACGGAAAAGAGGGGTTTAGAGAGACTGATTCTTTGAACTGCTTCTAACGAATTGTTTACCAATCATTGAGAACTGAGGTGAAATTACATGTATATTATGAGAAAACTAAAGTGTTTTTTTTTACCTTGCATGCATGTAAACCTGTTGTAGGAGACTCCCAAAACAATATTAGGAACGTTTAAAAAGGCATAATAGTGGCACTTTAATTATTTTTATATACTAGTAATTTTGTTATGTGCTTTTGTTATGTGCTTTTTGATTATGATTGGTTGAGCCGTGTTCGAAGCCATTGTAAATTACTCTACAAACATACACCTGTGACCGCATTACATCAGTATTACTGCGCCACTGCGTCTGTGTTGCTTGGCAAACATTACACTTCTGAAACATTTTTAAGTGTGGCCTACATGTTCAAATATGTTTTGGGGCCACTGTAAACTGAAACCTCTCACAGTAGACCGAGGTGCATCAGCTCAAGCTTTGAAATTCTCCAAGCCAGGTGTTTGTTCATTCTCACACACACACACACACACACACACACACACACACACACACACACTTTGTCTTTGTCTAAATCCTGCATCAGTTTCCTTTCTAAAGAGGTGGATGCATTAGTCTTCCGTCCACTCTTTCAGCGAGAGAGATGAGAAACCACAGCAGCACAAATCCTGCTTTGTGTTCTCCAGACTGAGGGCAGGTCAGCTGATTCAGATCTGTGAAGAGACTCCAGGAAGAAATCAAGAGAGGGAGTGGAGAGAGAGAGAAAGAGAGACTGCTTAATGCATGTTACCTATATTTATGCTCGGCTCCCAGACGTTTTTGGAGCTGAAGTTTTACAGTGTTCTCAGATAAGGAGCTCTATTGTCTTGGCTATATTCTGCACATCCAGGAAACTGAGCTAAAAAGAAACCTGCTGGATCAATTACCTTTTTTTTCCCCTTCTGGCACATGACTAAGCAGGGAGATGCAGACATGGGCCAAATGAATCAGCACTGTTTTATATATTTCCTTGTTGGATGTTCTGGATTTCTGCAATGATGTGTCATTGTGCTAATTC
This sequence comes from Ctenopharyngodon idella, assembly GCF_019924925.1. NCBI lineage: Eukaryota > Metazoa > Chordata > Actinopteri > Cypriniformes > Xenocyprididae > Ctenopharyngodon > Ctenopharyngodon idella. The sequence continues at coordinate 18,815,561 of NC_067233.1, read as the reverse complement.
ACACATGCATATTTTTTTTCTTTCTTTTAAAGGAAAGGCAGTGGCACAGACGCCAGTTTTAATTATTGATGTAACATACGAGCGTATGTGCAAGTTGTGTTATTGCATAATACTCTGTGTGTTCATGCGTGCGTACTTGAATAAGTAGGCCAGGAAAATCCATTAATATGCTATGCAAAAAAAATACATCCTCACTTCCCTCCCTCCTCCTGTAAAATTATTTATACCCAGGATGGCCGTACCGGAGTAGGCTTTTCTTCACGTTTAATGAAAGTTCTCGGAGAGGCGCCAGGACCATTGCAGCTGATGAATCACGAGCGGCGAACAGTTTGGAGAAAAAACATTGATACCAAACTCCCACACTACTGAAAGTGACAGACTCTAAGGTTATCTTGCTGTACCACTGATCATCAAATGCTGGAAATCTGTCATACTTCAAAAGGGGACATAATTTTACAAAAGGAGACATATTTTTACAGCATATTTTTACAGCATTTTATTTTTTTCACTTAAGTCCACTAATACTTGTAGTCAACCTTGTAATTTAGTTTTTCACTCTGCAACTGGATGTATATAACTATATATAATTTCTTTTTTATATAAATATTTTTATATACAGTGCCATTCAAAAGTTTGGAGTCGGTAAGATTTTTTAAATGCAGCTCATGAGACATTTCTTATTATTATCAACTGTTGCGCTGCTTAATATTTTTATTGAAAACTGTGATCAATGTTTTTCAGAATTCTTTGATGAATAGAAAGTTCTAAAGAACAGCAATTATTTGAAATAGAAATCTTTTGTAACATTATAAATGTCTTTACTGTCCTTTTTGATCAATTTATTGCAGCCTTTCTGAATAAAAGTATTTATTAGGGATGCACGGATATGAAAATTTTGCCCGATACCGATAACCGATAATTCTTTATATTTGAAAGCTGATAACCAATGTATTGGCCGATAAATCTAAATTTTTATATATTTTTTTGAGATCCTGATTACAAAAACAAAAGTCTCACTATAAAAATCCATGTCCCGAGCACACAATAATAATGTTCTCGTTATAATATTATGTAGCCTATATGACAGACTTGCGCTGTACGTTGTACTTAACTGTATTTTTTTTTTTTTTTTTGAAGTGATTCCAATCATATTTCAAGCAATTCAAAACCATAATGGCCATAATATATTGTGTGTCCCTAATATTTATTTATTAGGGTTAATATAACTGACCCCAAATTTTTCAACAGTAGTGTAAATAAAATAAATTAGGCCTATAAAATATGGCAGTTGTCGTATGTTAATGTGCATGTGATTACAACCATGATGATTTCTGAATAAACCCATTTTTTCAAATATTCTGGGTGCATTAAAGAGGAGCTTTACATTAGAAAAGAGCATGTATACATAGAACATCAGACTGGTTTATTTTTAAAAAGCTGTTTAACATTAAATGTCCACAGTGTCTGATCAACATGTAGATACTGCTTAGTACCAAAACTATGGACTATGTTTAAAGCTCAAGCTTGTTCAAACCAGACGGAGAAAGGAGGCATATATCAGCAAGTTGCATGTTTGAAACATCGTGTATTAGGAGAGCTCATCAGACACCTGCTTTTTCATGTCCAATTCATTTGACTAATTGAGCGATGTGACGCAAAAACCCATCAACTTCCATGGGCTCTTATTATCTAACAAGTTTTATGCTAATGACCTTTGGACTGGAGTACTCAGAATAGATCTAACAGGGCCTTGATGAGGACCCTCCTCCTCTCTCTGTTAGTGGTGTGTGAGTCATAGCTAACACACAGCAGCACACTCAAGGGACGTAAACACAGCCTTGCAGCAACGCATGATTGACAGGCTCATGTAGACAGTCTTAAGAGGAGGTTTGGTTTCACTTTTGGCTTTCTCTAGTCGAACAGGACAAATCTGTTAAAGTCCCCCTGTAGTCAATAATTTTATCCCTTAAAACTAATCTTTGATCATCAAAATGACATATTTAAACTTTTTTCCTGTGAAAAAAAATCTTCATGCCTCAAAATAGCTTGAATGTAACTACACCCTTGCTTCATTTAGTATACACGGATCTATGAATATGCTAATTAGCCCCACCTCCACTCACTCACATGAGCTCAGAGATCCACTCGGTCAACTTACTGAGGTAAACGCTGCAGAGTGATATCGCTTTTTACAACGTCGGACACATAACGGTAATTAATATGATTAGCCTTTTGCTTGACTGTTGTCAAACAGCTAATAGTGTGTTGCTAATGTTACACAAACCATGTTCCTGTTTGCCATCTCAGAGTCAGACAGCTGCCTCCTAAAAATCAGTATCCTTACAAATGCTTTGGACAACTTAGAACGTTGGTGGAGTTCATCATGACATCGTAATATACATCATACACCCACTATATTGCTAAATCTACCCGATTTTTCATATTAACAGAAAAATATACCAGGATAACCTTCTCTTGAGACTCTCCTGCTTCAGATCAGTCATAGTTAATGATATGCTAAAGCCCGCCAGCACGTTGACGTGATTGGTTACAAGGTAGTTTGTGACGTCAGAAACACCAGCGATTTCAAACGATGTTTGAAAAATCACTGCAGTTTTAAAGAGAATTTTTATATATATTAGCATATTAGAATGATTTCTGAAGGATCATGTGACACTGAAGATTAGAGTAATGGTGCTGAAAATTCAGCTTGGCATCACAGGAATAAATACCAATTCAAAATATATTCAAATAATAGTTATTTTAAATTGTAATAATATTTCACAATATCTATAAAATTTCACAAAATTATGAACTATTAAATTAAAAACGATTAAATTAAATTTTGAACAATAGCATATATTTCTAATATATTGCTTCAAATTATAGCGCATATGAAATCATGCCACATCATATCACATATAGTAGCATATCATACATTAGAGCATATCATATACCTTATTTCATATAATTTATTGTAGTGCATCATATATCATATATGAAAGTAAATGAATGCCAAAAAATAAGGTTGTTTTGCTTGAAGTAACAATCGCACACGTGACCACACAACTCCAGATTTCTAACCCATTTCTCACATCATTTCCACTGGGTCAGGCAGTGTTGTGTCTATTAATCAATATCCGTGTTCATAAATGTTTGTGTACTGAGGTCACTTCTTTCCTTCAGAGATTGCATTTGCTCTGATAAAGTCAACATTTGTGTTTTCATAGGGAAATCTGGTTTTGGGAAGTGTTTTACATGCAAGGTCCCAGAGCCGCGTTGCGTCTGGTAATCCCCCCTTTTACTCACCACTCTGCGTGATTTCCCTCCGGCTAGTGGGATTAGGGACTTGAGGATTGTCCTTGCATGATTGAATGGAATCTCTGGGATCAGGAAAAAATGCACATCTGGGTCATGCATTTCCAGGTCAAAGAGCCTAAAATGTTTACAGACATGCAAACAGAGACATGATGAATCAAGGTCTTATGCGGTCTTATGCTAATATGACATTCATCTCAGCAAACATTGCTTTGTCTCCTTCAGGATGCTTGTCAAGTTAATATTTTGGTGCAGTTATGTTGTACAGAGACAGAAATAGGGTAAAAAATGAAAGAAAAAAGGCAATGAAAGCAGCGTAGAGTTTTAAAAGGAGGACTAAGCTGGTGGGACTTTTTTATAAAGAAAATGTGTGTGAAAGTGAAAGTGAAAAAGAATACATTATTCTCAAAACTCTCCACTGTCTCCATGGGGATTTCCTTTCTGTGGTTCTCCCAAAGACTTTTTAAAAGATTTTACAAGTCTAGTAATATTTTATTGGCCTGTCCAGTTTCTTCAAGACTGGTAAAGACACATTTATCACTGTAAAAAAAAAAAGTTGCTGCCTTAAATTTTTTGAGTACAATCAACTTGGATGTTTAAGTCACTTTAACTTTAATTACATTAAGCTGACTTAAAAAATTAGTTGAATCTTGTATAACTTATAAAAAAAAGTTGAAAACTTATTTTGACAAGTTAAAGCAGTGTAAAAACATGTTGTCATAACTTATTGATCATATAATTTTTTACAGTGTGTGCACTTGTCAACAAAAAACAGAATTTTACCTCCACAAGTCACATATTTCAGAATGTTCAATAAGAGAACTATGCAGAACGAGAATATATCGGGAATTGATTTATACCAGAATGAAGCCAGACCTGAATGTGAGTTTGCAAAGGATGAAAATGTTGTCCCGAAAATCAGCCCATGTTTATTTGAGCCTTCACCTGATAGAGACCGGGACGTGGAGGCTTAAAAGTCAAGTTCATCCTCTAGAGTATCTCAACATTTCCAAAAGATAACACTTCATTACTCTGTTCATTACTCTGATATTTTTAGGCCACTCTCTTGAACGCTTGATTCTGATTGGTCAGTTACGGCATTCAATGTTCAGATATTTGGCTTTTCCAGGTAACTAAAACCGATGCTGAGTGAAAATGACCTCGGAGGACTTTAGTTTTAGTATTACTGTAATATTGTTGCAGCTGTGTTCATAGTCTTTCTTCAAAAACACAGACGAAGATGAACATTTTTAATTTTGGAATAACGTGCACTAATAAATTGTTCACAGTAAGGCTAGGAATGTATTAAAGTCAACATCAAGTCATTTCTTCCCTATTGTGACATATTTTTGAGTGAAACGGCTTCTCGAACAAGAAAAAATGTAGGGTCGGGACTTGATTTTGTCCAAAGGGAATTGATTAGATGGCTGTGGTTTGCTATTGGTGGATCTCATGTAACAGGTTGTCCTGCCCTTGTTCCACTAAACTCATCATAAGAGAAGAGATGTTGCTGCAAGAGGGAGGGGAAGTTGTTTTGAGGAAATTAATTTTTTTTAAATGTGTGCGGATAAGTCATTTATAATAAATACTGCAATGTTCCATAAAAAAAACAAGGATGGTTCATTTTGATTTCATGGTGACTTTAAGAAAGTAACCAGTGTCAATTTTAATTTCATCTTGACTTTAAGAGACGAGGCTGTTTCTCTGTTGTAGCACAGGTTGTCATAGAGACACTGTGATTCTGCTGGTATTGATCAAAGCAGAACAAAATGTCCTTGCCCCATTAGTGCTTATTTACACAGCTAATGAGCACTTTTCCTCTTTTAACCTCAATAACACACCATATCTGCTCCAGTCTGGGCTTTTGTTCTCAGATTAATACACCTGATATATCTCTTCAACAGCAAAAGACTTATGGACCACTTCTCGTGTCATGAACTCTGTGAGAGGGCTCTAATTTTAAGGTAATTACCTCTCGCATTTCGTTTCAGTTCAGGCAGGTAATTGGACTGAGGTATCTGAGCTCAAGTCCTGCTGTTCTGGTTTATAAAAAAAAAGTCTTTTTAGATGAAGAGTTCTCTCTTTCAGCTCTCCATCAAAGGCTCAACATCAAAACTCTCAAGGCTAGAGGAGGTTGGTTTTGAAATGCGTGTAGTTCTTAGTTGTCCAGCTGATGTATGGAAAAGAGTAATTCAAACAGCAAATATTTAATGTGTAAATACAGCTTTATTATAGTTATACTTCAAAACCTTCATTCGAAGACTTTCAAACACATTCTTAAAAGAGGAATTAAAGAAATCTGTATAAGAAACAGAAGTCCAGAATCAATACATGCTGCACTTTAAAGAACATCAACTACTCAATTTGTTGCCTTAAAGGAGTCACATAATGAGAGAGATTTCAACAATTCCTCCACAGTCCAAAAAGTCCATATATTTTAAATAAGCTGCAAAAATGCCTCATTCTGGACTTCTGCAACTTTATGACAATACACAATTGAATTCATTAACATGTGACTACCAGCATTTACATGTCAATGACGCCTGTACAATCATGCATGGTTTTGAAAACATGCTGGAACAAAAGAAGCCACATTTCTGGAGCTTTATGCTTATAGCTTTACATAAAACACAAACAAAATGGTTCTAGAACTGGCAAACATTTATTATTTTGGAATAAATGTAAAAATGTAATTATACTTAGTTTTAATAAATACAACATTACATAGTGTAAAAATACAAAATAGAATTGTATTTGCTCTCTCTTTTTATGAAATGTTAACTTAACCAGGAAAATTGTGTAACAGGGACATAAATGAGGGCGTTGCCTCCTCAACGGAAATGTTGCCATGGATGGCAATCTCTAATCAATATCAAAACCAAACCTTGCTAAAACTAAATCGGAAATAGATTTAGGAACCATCTGTGTTGGACTCACACTGGTCCACCACGTGCCAAATGGCTTTTATCAGCAAAACAAAAGGGATTCATTGTCATCTCTGACGTGTCTGGGTATCTCCATGTACAGGCAGAATTTTTTGACGTTGCTCTGATGCAGTTTAGAGTGGAACAGTTGGAGCCTCAGGACTGCAAACAGTCCTACAGCAGAGCATTGATTCAGCTCTGTTTCCTCTCAAAAGCTCACGCTCCAGGCACTCTTGGGTAGACTGGGGACACGGGCTTGTCATTTTGTTTAATATGACATAAAATGGGTGAATTTTAGTTTAGAATGCTTGTGTGCATGTACAGTGGCAAGAAAAAGTATGTGAACCACTTGCAGAATCTGTGAAAATGTTAATAATTTTAACAAAATAAGGGAGATAATACAAAATGCATTTTTTTATTTAGTACTGTCCTAGTTAAGATATTTTACATAAAAGATGTTTACATATAATCCATAAGACAAAAAAATAGCTGAATTTATTAAAATAACCCCATTCATAAGTATGTGAACCACTGATTCTTAATACTGTGTGTGGTTACCTGGATGATCTACGACTGTTTTTTTGTTTTGTGATGGTTGTTCATGAGTCCCTTGTTTGTCCTGAGCAGTTAAACTGAGCTCTGTTCTTTAGAGAAAATCTCCAGGTCCTGCAGATTCTTCAGTTTTCCAGCATTTTTTGCATATTTGAACCATTCACAGCAGTGACTGAATGATTTTAAGATCCGTCTTTTCACACTGAGGACAACTGAGGGACTCAAACACAACTATTAAAAAGGTTCAAACATTCACTGATGCTCCAGAAATAGATGGGGGGTGAAAACATTTGGAATTTGAAGATCAAGGTAAATTGTATTTAATTTGTCTTCCGGGAAACATGCAAGTATTTTCTGTTGCTTCCGAAGGGCAGTACTAAATGAAAAAAAAATGATATTCAAGCGAAATAAGAAACATTTGGACCTCTTCATCTTGTTCAAAAGTTTTCACCCCCCGACTCTTAATGCATCGTGTTTCCTTCTGGAGCATCAGTGAATGTTTGAACCTTTTTTAATAGTTGTGTTTGAGTCCCACAGTTGTCCTCCATGTGAAAATACGGATCTCAAAATCATTCAGTCACTGTTGTAAAGGGTTCAAATATGCAAAAGATGGTGGAAAACTGAAGAATTTTTGGGACCTGGAGATTTTTTCTGAAGAACAGAGCTCAGTTTAACTGCTCAGGACAAACAAGGGACTCATGAACAAACATCACACAACAAAAAAACAGTCGTAGATCATCCAGGTAACCACACACAGTATTAAGAATCAATGGTTCACAAACTTTTGAACTGGGTCATTTTAATAAATACAGCTATTTTTTTGTCTTATGGATTATATGTAAGCATCTTTTATGTAAAATATCTTACTCAGGACAGTACTAAATAAAAAATAACATGCATTTTGTATGAACTCTCTTATTTTGTTAAAATTTTGCACATTTTCACAGATTCTGCAAGTGGTTCACATACTTTTTCTTGCCACTGTATATGTGAGGGTGTGTGTCTCAAAGAGAGAGAAATTGTTGGTTTGTTTGGGCTTGGGGTTTATTGGACAGTGAAAGTCTGCTTTGTTTTGCAAGAACAACATTTGAACAAGCATGAATGAAGGGTATGGTCCCTTTGAGATCTTAATTGTTTCTCCTAGACAGCAATCAAAGAGGCTTTCTTCTGAGAACAAGACCTCTCACATGTGTCTTGAGTTTCAAAAGAGACTGCTTGGAATGGCCAAAATAAGTGTGCAAACTTAAGATCCCAGTATTAAACATTCATCCAAATCTGAGATATGATATTCACATACATTTTATAGCCCTGTACTCTTATGTCGTTTGTCATGTCATTTGTCTATTTATATGCCATTTGTGTGTCATTTGCCTCATTTGTATCTAATTTTATTTCTCATTACAGTTTTTACAAGAAACATCTGATGCAATGTTAATTCTTAAATGAAACATGGCTGAGAATTCAACAAGTGTTCTGAGCTTTGAAAGAGAAAGTTTTGATCAATAAAATTATGCTCTTGGTCTTGTGTGTGTGTGTTCTTGTATCTATGGTTTACACAAATGTGTATAATATCATGGGTATTACAACGTAAACATGGTTTACGAGGACACTTCCTGTGTCCTCGTAAACCTCATGGCTTAAAAAACATACTAATCAGTGTTTTTTGAAATTCAAAAATGCAGACAGTTTACTGTGATGGGTAGGTTTAGGGTTAGGGGATAGAATATACAGTTTGTACAGTATAAAAACCATTACGTCTATGGAGAGTCCCCGTAAACCACATATACAAGTGTGTGTGTGTGTGTGTGTGTGTGTGTGTGTGTGTGTGTGTGTGTGTGCATTGATTGGCACAGAAAATGTGTTTTGTTTTTTTACTCACATGAAGGCTGGTGGATTGACCTTTGACTGAAACTGTGCGAGAGTAACAGCAGATCATGAAGATGGAGTAAATATTTGAACTCTCTATATGTGTGCTCTTAAAATTAAGTGATGTGGAGTGACTTGCAGTCTATTTTTTGGGTGTGTTACAGCGCTCTCTGCTGCTCAGTTTGGAGAATTACTTCGATTTTATTTCCAGGACAAGAGAAGGGCACTTCTCTCACTATAAAGAGTTACTATGGTACTACCTTTATTATTTATTTATTTATTTATTTATTTTGCACATGGTAGGGTACACTCTCAAAAATAAAGTTGTTGTTTTTTTCTTTTGGCATCTATGGTTCCATGAAGAACCAAAAAAAGTTGCGGACAGCAAAACAGCAAAATCCGTGGAACCTATCCATTCACCTTAAGGTTCTTTATAGTGGAAAAAGGTTCTTTAGTTTATTAAAACATTCTTCACACCAAGAAAACAGAAATTCTTTTAAGAACTGTTCAAGGTTCTTCAGTGACACAAAAATGGTGGTTCTATGGCATGGCCGTGAAAACGCCTTTTTGGAGTGCAGTACCATGGATTTTTGAAGATGTACCATTGCAATACCATTACCATGTACATACCATGGTAGTAGCCTACTATAGTATTCTTTAAAGTGTGCATGCTAACAGCATGATTTTGAGTGTATGATATTACTTTTATGCAGCAGTTATTATTGATTAACTTACATTTTAGACATAATATTGCAAGTTACTTTAGTCTATTTAGTTCCAAATGAACTAAAGCAAGATCAAACGCTGTATCTACATGCTTTAGTAGTTTTTGTTCTTGAATGAATCAGTGTTTTAAATAATTATTCAGTAACCCACTTATAAAGACAGTCAGTTGTTTTAGTTCCTGAATGAATCAGTATATAAATACCTTACCATGCTACATGAATATAGTAAAAATGCAGTACCATGGTATTGCAATCAGTTGCCATCAGTGTACCATGGTTCACAGTATTGTTGTATGAAGTTTAAGCCAGCAGATGGTGCTGTGACATATCAAAATTTTTGTTCCTTGTGGTAAAGGGTGAATAACACTCTACATACTACATATATATTTGTTCAAATGTCATGTATCCTTAACTAGCAAGCACCACTAATAAATAAAGTGAAGGAAATTAAGTAATATTAAGGGGGATTTTTATTATTGTATAACAAAGAATACAATAAGAATGAATTTAAATGCAAAATATGGTTTAAAGTAGGCTTAAATCTCTCTCACATTCAGTCTCACTGTAAATGACAGGATTGTGTTGCTGACTGCCACATGGCCATCACCATATGTTACCAGCCCATCCTATCAGCCAGACTCGATGTAGCGTGCAAAGCCTGCTTTCCCTGGAGCACCTGTATCCTCCTCACTGTCACAAGCAGCTCAATGTCTCTCACAACTAGAGTTGCCAAATTAAAAGGAAAATAAGGGACAATTGTGGTTCTTTATAGGAAAATATAGTACAGAATAAGGAACACTCAAAATATTTGTACTGTACTACACAGTGTACTCTGTCATTTCAGTGTCTGCAGTTAAATGTGTATAAAAGGTGTAAAAAAGGTTCTCAGACATAAACGCATTTGTTTTGCTAATTAAGTACAATTTAATTCTAATAAGAATTGTAATGTCATTCAAAAAATGTCATGTTACACACAAATTACCATTCAAAATAAAAGCATTTACGTGAAATTGAAAGCTTTTGTAACATTATACTCTACCGTTCAAAAGTTTGGGGTCAGTAAGATTTTTTTTTGTTTTGTTTTTTTAAAGAAATTTAAGAAATTAATACTTTTATTTAGCAAGGATGCATTAAATTTGTCAAAAGTGACAGTAAAACATTTATAATGTCACAAAAGATTCTATTTCAGATAAATGCTGTTCTTTTGAACTTTCTATTCATCAAAGAATCCTGAAAAAAAAATTTACACAACTGTTTTCAACATTGATAATTATCAGGAATGTTTCTTGAGCAGCAAATCAGCATAATGATTTCTGAAGGATCATGTGAGACTGGGGTGATGATGCTGAAATTTCAGCTTTGATCACAGGAATGCACAATGCACAAGCACACTCTTAAAGTGGTAGCATAACATAAACCATAACTTTAAGGTATCATAACCCATTATCATAACTCTCCCCCCTGAGAATCAGCGTTACCAACCCCACACAGTCCAATCAGAATTTCTTATTTTTTTCAGCATCCTAGTACAGGTTATTTAACTGTGATCCCCACTATTATCTAAAGATTAAGCCTATTAGGTGCGTTCTTTTGCGTTCTGATCTCCTTAAAGTCTCTGAAGTTTCACCAGGTGTTGCCGAGTTCCTCATGAGCTTTGCTCCGCATACACTTAACAAGATAGAGCGCTTCTTATCTTCGTCCATGATCTCATTTGTGGCGAAGAAATGCCCCAGACACGCCGTATACTCCAGCTTTCATACAGAATGCTTCTTTGATGCCTTAAATATGGGACGATTCAGTATTATACTGATAAGTTACACACAAGCTGTTTCTCAATATGTGTTTTTTTTTGTACTTGTGTTCTTGTGGACTTGTGAAGCGTCATCAGTCGCTGCCCAAGTACTGTTCCAGTTCAAAGTTCACATATAACCATGTTTCTTATTTTTTTCAGTATCCTAGTACAGGCTATTTAACTGTGATCTCCACTATTATCTAAAGATTAAGCCTATTAGGTGCTTTCTTTTGGCGTTGTGATCTCCTTAAAGTCTCTGAAGTTTCACCAGGGGAGGTTGGTACATTTTCTGGAGGCACAGGAGCCCCTTGTGGTTCTAAGACAGCCGTTACCTCAGAGCTCTGTGCGGGTGGCAGTTGTTGAGGTACCCGCCTTTCTTCTAACTCAGAACTCTCCCTTTTTCAGCCCCTCCAGCTTGATCGAGACAGCCCCACTGCTCTGCCACTTGATAGCTCCTCACATGATCCTGATAACAATAGACATCACATCCATCTGACAGCCTCACTACACATGAGTGGGGACCACTTTTTTCACAAAGGCTCCCCGGTAACCAGCACTGACCTCTGGCGAAATTCCTGACAAAGACAGTCTCACCTTCCCAAAACTCCATTCTCTCGCATGCTTGTCCTTCAACGTCTGCACCGCTCTCTTGGCCAGCCGTTTGATGCAGGATGGAAGGGCACTGTACGAATATGTCTAATTCCATTCCGCTTGACAAATTCTTGAAACAGCTCTCCCGTAAAGGTCGGTCCATTATCAGTTACAACTACATAAGGCAGTCCATGTATTGAAAACACTTGACACAGTGTGTCAGTTGTCATGGCAGCTGTAATGTTTTTCAAGATGTGTGCTTCCAGCCACTTGGTGCGGGCATCCACCATGACCAAGAACATCAGACCCATGAAAAGACTCGCAAAATCCAAGTGCAACCTGGACCAAGGCCTGTCAGGCCACTGCCAGGGCTGAAGAGAAACTGGTGGGGGAATTTTCTGGTTTTCTTGGCACTCCTTGCAGTGTTGGACCTTGTTTTTGAGATCTTGATTCATATTTGGCCACCAGACGTATGCCCTCACTAAGCTTTTCATGTAGGATGGGCTATGTGGACCTCCTGTAACACTCTGGCCTGTCCTGGCAGAGGTGCCAGCACCCTTGAACAACCAGTCGGCCTTCACCATCGGCCATGCGGAGGACGACACCAGCCCTACTCTTGACCCAGAGCCCAGTCAGCCTTCACCCTGACCAAAGAGGGTCTGAATGAGTTTCACTCAAGATAAACATTGAATAGGAACAGGTCTCCTCTTGTTCAGTTGAAGCTTGGCCATAAACTTTGAAATAGAGTCTCCAGACTTGTGAAAATGGCTGTGGAACTTAAAACGCTGCAGTCACTGAAGGTTTAGGGCTGTGGTGGTTCTGGACCAGGTCAATTAAATCTTTGTAAGCCAACTTCTGTGGTGTTGCTGAGTTCCTCATGAGCTTTGGTCCGCATACACTTAACAAGATAGAGCGCTTCTTATTTTCGTCCATGATCTCATTTGTGGCGAAGAAATGCTCCAGACACTCTGTATACTCCAGCTTTCATACGGAATGCTTCTTTGATGCCTTAAATACAGGACGATTCAGTATTATACGAAAAAGTTGGCAACCCTTCTCACAACTGATAAATTACACACAAGCTGTTTCTCAATATGTGTTATTTTTTTGTACTTGTGTTCTTGTGGACTTGTGAAACGTCATCAGTCACTGCCCAAGTACTGTTCCAGTACAAAGTTCACATATAATCAAGTACAGTTCAAATCCCTAGATGTGTTTTTGCTCCCCCCTTTTATCGAGGATGCATTGAGAGGTGACTTGTGCGGACTTGGGACAACCAGGTATCCCAGAATGCATCTCGCACCAACCAGCAAGTGAAACAGCGGGGAAGAATACTCTTTTAAAAGAGTTTTAAAACTTATTTAAAAAGTACTACTGTTATTGTTTCACAAAATGTAGTTTTGAGAGTTTTTCAAGTGAGAATGTAGTTTAAAGCTCACGTCTGTAGTTTATTTATAAAGATGGTGCCTATTTGAAAATTTTATCTGACGTTTTAGGAGTTGTGAGATCCAGGTGATCACCGGGCACTCCGCCTGAACAGTACCCACCGAGACCAGCTTTACCTCGGCTAGTCCTTCTGACATTTGCTGCTGGCTCTGATGTCTCTGTAGTGGTTAAACATGAGATATAATTTGTCTTGTGTATATCTAATGGGTAATCTTTGATCTCATGATTCTATCATTTGTTCCTGGGCAAATCATTTTGCCTGAGGGCAAAGTGAAGTTTCATAACTTTATATATTTATTTAACTTTACCGTTGTAATAGAGCGATGACTTTGTACGTTTGACCGAATTGTTTGCTTGTCTTTATTTCTTATTGTATATCTTCTTTTACTTTATACTTATATTTTTATAATGGCTATTACTGATAATTAAAACTGACATTTAACAAAAAGGGGCAGGGTTATGTTTTGTCATATTTTATTTTATTATACAGGTACATACAGTGAAGATAATCAGAGTAGCCTACATATGCACATATTGCCTGAACCACATATTAATGTTTAATATTTTTAAAAAGTAAACGAAAAGAGGCAGGGTTGTGTTTTATATTTGGTTTTGTTAAATATACATGTTTTATTGTAGCCTAAATGTATATGTATATGTATAGCCTACAGAGACAACCGGAGTAGCCAGAGCGAGCTGAGTGACGCTATCAAGAACGCTGCTGTTCCATTTGTGGAATTACTGGACTTGAATCCTCCTGTCCTTGGAAGTTCATTCTCCTGAGTCGAACTTGGCAAGTCCGAACTACCAAGGACGCAAGTCCGAACGTTGGTTACTTTGTATTGAGAAACGCCTGCAGTCTGTGTGTGATCAAAACCATGCAGCAGTATAATGAACAGTATTATTGGGTCATTGTATTGATGTGACCTTCACAGTAATCAATAATAGCTTGGTTGAAATACTTAAAAGGTGCTTTACAAAGGAATTATTATTAATCATATTATTTAACTGTTTTCTTACGTGATGCTTATTTATTACAGGGGAGGATAGGGTTTGTTGTCATACTTTATACTCCAGAAAATATTTCTTCACCTGGCTACTGTAACGGTTATATTCTGTTATGTTCTGTTTTGGTTTAGTTTAATTGTGTTTTAGTTCTGTTTTCCCTGTTCCTGTTTGCCTGTGTGACCTAGTTTCCTAGTGTGTGCCAGTTTGTTCCCTTGATTAATGATTTCGTTCACCTGTTGATTAACTCATTTAGTCTGTGTATATACAGTGCATCCAGAAAGTATTCACAGCGCTTCACTTTTTCCACATTTTGTTATGTTACAGCCTTATTCCAAAATGGAATAAATTAATTATTTTCCTCAAAATTCTACAAACAATAGCCCATAATGATAGCATGAAAGAAGTTTGTTTGAAATCTTTGCAAATTTATAAAAAATAAAAAACGAAAATATCACATGTACATAAGTATTCACAGCCTTTGCTCAATACTTTGTTGAAGCAACTTTGGTACCAATTACAGCCTCAAGTCTTTTTGAGTATGATGCTACGAGCTTGGTACACCTGTTTTTGGGCAGTTTCTCCCATTCTTCTTTGCAGGACCTCTCAAGCTCCATCAGGTTGGATGGGGAGCGTCGGTGCACATCCATTTTCAGATCTCTCCAGAGATGTTCAATCGGGTTCAAGTCTGGGCTCTGGCTGGACCACTCAAGGACATTCACAGAGTTGTCCTGTAGCCACTACTTTGTTATCTTGGCTGTGTGATTAGGGTCGTTGTCCTGTTGAAAGATGAACCTTCGCCCCAGTCTGGTTTCGCAGGTATTCATCAAGGATGTCTCTGTACATTGCTGCATTCATCTTTCCCTTGATCCTGACTAGTCTCCCAGTTCCTGCCGCTGAAAAACATCCCCACAGCATGATTCTGCCACCACCATGCTTCACTGTAGGGATGTATTGGCCAGGTGATGAGCGGTGCCTGGTTTCTTCCAGACATGACGCTTGCTATTCAGGCCAAAGAGTTCAATCTTTGTTTCATCATACCAGAGAATTCTGTTTCTCATGGTCTGAGAGTCCTTCAGGTGCCTTTTGGCAAACTCCAGGCAGGCTGTCATGTGCCCTTTACTGAGAAGTGGCTTGATTGGTGGAGTGCTGCAGAGATGGCTGTTCTTCTGGAAGGTTCTCCTCTCTCCACAGAGAAATGCTGGAGCTCTGTCAGAGTGACCATCAGGTTCTTGGTCACCTCCCTGACTAAGGCCCTTCTCACCCGATTGCTCAGTTTGGCCGGGTGGTTTGCTCTAGGAAGAGTCCTGGTGGTTCCAAACCATTCATAGATGATGGAGGCCACTGTGCTCATTGGGACCTTCAATGCTGCAGAAATTTTTCTGTACCTTTCCCCAGATCTGTGCCTCGATACAATCCTGTCTCGGAGGTCTATAGACAATTCCTTGGACTTCATGGCTTGGTTTGTGCTCTGACATGCACTGTTAACTGTGGGACCTTATATAGACAGGTGTGTGCCTTTCCAAATAATGTCCAATCAAATGAATTTACCACAGGTGGACTCCAATCAAGTTGTAGAAACATCTCAAGGATGATCAGTGGAAACAGGATGCACCTGAGCTCAATTTTGAGTGTCATGGCAAAGGCTGTGAATACTTATGTACATGTGATGTAGGATTTCAAACAAGATTTCAAACAAACTTCTTTCAAAGTTTTCTTCTTTCTTCTGTCATTATGGGGTATTGTTTATAGAATTTTGAGGAAAATAATGAATTTAATCCATTTTGAAATAAGGCTGTAACAGAACAAAATGTGGAAAAAGTGAAGCGCTGTGAATACTTTCCGGATGCATTGTATGCTCCCTTTTTTTCAGATCTTTTTCTGGAGTTGTCTTGGTTAAGTGGATGTTTCCTGAGATTTCCTGTGGATTTTTGGATTAAAGACGGTTTTCTTGAATTATTCTTGTTGTGCGCTTCATTGTACCACAGCCATGTGAGAGAAGACCAGACCTAAAAAGTAAGGTTTATTTGCAGAGTTTTCTTTCCCCTTTTTGTTTTCTTTGCCAGCCAGTCGGCGTTCACCATCGGCCATGCGGAGGACAACACCAGCCCCACTCTTGACCCAGAGCCCAGTCAGCCTTCACCATGACGGATGGAACAGATGCCTATGCCCACCACAGACACAGAGCCCCCTGGTTCCACCCAGCTCAGAGTCTCCTGTGTCCCCACTGGTTCCGTTCAGCTCAAAATCGACAGAGATCCCTCCCAGCCTCCCTCTCCTGCCTCCTCTACCAAAGCCAGCCAGTTCCTCAGCCCTGCCACCACTGATTCCTTTCAGTTCTTTGGCTCATCCTCAGTTGGCTCCCTGCAGTGTTGCGGATCCACCTCGGTTCTTCCAGTCCCAGCTCCATCTAGGCATTAGGATCCCCCGTCTCTGCCTCCAGCCACTGAGCCCCGGACTCTACTTTGGTCCTCTGACCCATCGGCTTCGCCTTGGCTCCATGCTCCCTCATGTCCACCATGCACCATCATCCCACCAGTTCCGCCGGGCTCCCTCGTACCCCCATCTTCGCCTTGGTCAGGCTTCGCCCTGGTTCCACCACGGGTTCGATTCTCAATATCAGCAGGAAATGACTGAGGCTGAATGCATAGGACAAATTCCGAGTATGGGTTACCATGGCCTTCACATGTCACTTTCACTTTGTGTTCCTGCCATTAAATAAATATTTCATTACTTATCAGCAAACTTGATAAATATACAGAAATATCAAACCATTGTTTTTGATATTCATATTCAAAAAAATATATCAAATTAATTTATATTCTATATGAAAAACATATAAAAACGTGGCAACCTATTCCAACCTGACATAGTTTTAAATTTAGGTTAAAATCTTTCTTCATTATATAGTTAACTCTTGTTTGAATGATATTGAAATTTTAATTATTTCTTTTTCTAGAATTCATTTCATTAATCTAAATGTTGTCATAAATAAAGATTTTTTTTTTTTTTGGTCATACCACAACTCCATTGAGCTCCATTTCTTATGTGATTCATTTCAGTCAGTGTTTCTACGTAGAATGGTTCTGTCATCACACTATCAGACGGTAACCCTAGATCTGTGCCAGTGAGCAGGGAGAGTGAGGAAGACTATGGTCCTAAAGTGCCCCTGGGCACAGGAGCGTGAAAGGGGGGAAGGGGGTGTGAATACATGAGAGTGAGAGATTTGAAGACAGAGAGAGAGAGAGAGAGAGAGAGAGGATAGAGTGATTGAAGAAGACAGGCAGAGAAGGAGTGGGAAAACAGAGCGGGTGGCCCGTGTGGGGTTCTCGGTGGACAGCTTGGCATCCCCGCGGGGGAAGACTGCTGCAGTCTGCCTGTGATCAGTCCTGGCAGCTGCTCAGCCAAATGGGATTGTCCTGCAGATTAAGGGTCTGTGTTGGGGCAGAGGAGAGGGGAGGGGTCCGGAAGGGAGGGGAGGGGCTCTGGGCTGGGCAGGGCTGTGTAAAAACCCGCCAGTAACTCTAGTGGGGCTTGTTAGGGCTCTGGCAGAGCACAGTTGTTGAGACAGACTCAAGAGATCTAAACCCCTGTTCTCTCCCAGTCTCTATTAAAATATTCATCATTGGAGTAGAGTTATTCCAGTCATGCCAGACAGAAAAACCCTGGAGACTGACTGCCAACATGAAGAGCTATGCTTTTTACACCATAATTGGCTGACCGAAAAATACATCTTGTTGGTATAAAGCAGAGATGCTGGGTGATGGTGCAGCCATTGTAGATAATTACTACAGGCCACAATTAAATGATTACACATAATTACAATAATGGTGCAAATTTGGACATCATGCAGACATCGAAAAAAACATGTTCTAACCTACAAGCCTAGTTTAATCTCTTACCTATTTTTATTTCTTTTTTTTCCAGTGGCACAGGTTTTTAATGGTCACTGTGGGCCAATTATAAGTTTAGATGACAATATAAGAGACAGTAGTCTCAAATTGTCCTGAAATAAGCCACAAGGATGCTTGTATCTCCCTGTAGTTTAGATTGTATTTCTGTGCATGGAAATATTCTCAGCTAAATCTTAATGTGTTTAGCAAAATCATATTAAAATACTATTACTCTACATATGTAGTAAATCAGTTCCTCACCTAAAATAGGTCATTTCAGTGCTCATTCTTGCTTGGACGATTAACCTTCATGTTAGGCATGCTTGAACTGCATTAGAGCAGCTATAGTTTAAATTATGACGTTTAGATTTTTTAATGATCCAATTACACAGACAGCTGTTGTGCTGCATAGCAATGTTTTGTTCCATAAGCAGTTTCCTAGCAACTGGTATGATGGTAAAGGATTGAACAGCTATCTTCCTTTCAATCGCAACAACTGGGAATGGATGTGAAACGCTGTGTTTTCTGTATTATTATTCTGGGATTCACATTAATACATTCCCCTGAAAATGAGTGAAAATGGGTGTGTGTGTTACTGGGGCACAAACAATATTTACACAGGTCTTTTGAGATTAGCACACACTTGTTTGTATTTGCTCTCTTCCTTTCTCTCTTGGACTTTCTTGTTCTTTTAAATAAGCTCTATATATAATATGTACAATTTATATTCAGTTATATAAATATTAAGCAGCACAACTGTTTTCAACACTGATTATAACAAGAAATGTTTCTTGAGCACCAAATCAGCATCTTAGGCTGGCCACACACATGAAGATTTTAACCCTGATTTTGGGCCCGATTTGCAACTCCCAACAATTCGAGGCTTCTCGCAACCAATTTTTTGTCCAAAAATCCTCAATTGTGTGGTGTTATTACGATTATTTTACTGCTCCCAAATGCGTCGGAGCCCGCACGATCCAAACATGTTTGATATTTATGACTTTTGATCTGACTAAAGTCAGTCACTTGTCGCCACCTACTGGAAAGAAAGAGTCACCGAACAATCCCCACCATTAAAGGGTTAGTTCACTCAAAAATGAAAATTATGTAATTAATTACTCACCCTTGTGTCTTTCCACACCCGTAAGACCTTTGTTCATCTTCAGAACACACATTAAGATATTTTTCATAAAATCCGATGGCTCAGTGAGGCCTGCATTACCAGCAAAACAATTAACGCTTTCAATGTCCAGAAAGCTACTAAAAACATGTTTAAAACAGTTCATGTGACTACAGTGGTTTAACCATAATGTTATGAAGCGACAAGAATACTTTTTGTGCACCAAAATAACGACTTTATTTAACAATATCTAGTGATGGGCGATTTCAAAACACTGCTTCATGAATCTTCGAAGCTTTACGAATCTTTTGTTTTGAGTCAGTGGTTCGGAGCGTGTATCAAACTGCCAAAGTCACGCCCCCCAGTGGTGAACCACTGAAATTTCGAAACACTTATGACGTAACAGCCTCATTTACTGAAATCACGTGACTTTGTCAGTTTGATACACGCTCCGAACCACTGATTCGAAACAAAAGATTCGTAAAGCTTCTAAGCTTCATGAAGCGGTGTTTTGAAATGGCCCATCACTAGATATTGTTGAATAAAGTCGTTATTTTGTTATTTTGGTGCACAAAAAGTATTCTCGTCACTTCATAACATTAAGGTTAAACCACTGTAGCCACATAAACTGTTTAAATATGTTTTTAGTAGCTTTCTGGGCATTGAAAGTGTTAATTGTCTTGCTGGCAATGTCTTCATAAAATGTAAAAGTGTACTTTCTCTTTTATCTAATTAATCAAGCCATTATATTAATTATTTGTGTATGTGTAAATATTGTTGTGTAACTGACCTGTCTGTCTTATAAATAATCTACCCAGTATGCAAGTCTTTGTATCAGTGTGTTATACGCAATGATGGAGTGAGCTACTCAGTCTTTTAATTGGAATGGCTTCACATGTAAACTGGCCTGACAAAGGCGCTTGCCTCTGGGCTGGTTTTAAAACGTTCAGCCCAAACTATGCATCCATCTGGTTGTCTCTCCCAACCCCCATCTTTTTCTCTCGCTCCGTCTCTTTCACTCTCTTCTCATTCTCTTCCCATGATGATCTTATTTTCTTTGTTTATAACATTTGTCACCTCTGTCTACATTGATAAATGTCACAATTGGTTTATACTTCATATACTGTATATTCATGAAGCGAAGAAGTACATATTAGATATAAAGATCTCGTTGAGTCAGCTGCTCTGAAATGGATCTCAGTCAATATTGGTTAGTCTTTACAAGCACCTTCAACAGATGGACCCATTAAATTAAATACCCAATTTGTGTACTTGTGTACTATTTTATGACTTTTTTTGTATAAATAGTGCGAGTGGTGTGTTCACACTGAGAATTGAAAAAGTGCACTTTAAATATCCGGATGATGCACTTATTTAACCTAAAAAGGTTACTTCTTGCAGTCAACTATCAGGGGAGGAGCTAGAGCACAATAGTTTCCAGAAGTAAAAAAACATTCATTTTTCTCCATAAATAAACTGATTTTTAATGATAACTTATAAACCTTTAAAGCCCTTCTGTGAGCTACAAGGTTGTTAATCGATGGTGTTTGCTTCTGTTGAAGCTATCAGCCCACATTATTAACTTATTTTTAAAATAATTGTGTTTAACAGCAGAATTTGTGGCGAAAAACTACATTACCCATGACGCTGTACAGAAAATTTCACCAATTAGAGAGTTGCGACATGCAAAATGAGCCGAAACAGCTCTTCATCTCACTGCCATGAAGCACTGGGAATGACGTAATTGAGCATATACTCTCAAAATGCTTAAATATTATATATTTTACAATAAATTTAAATGTATTGTTTTTATATATACAATCAACATGTTTAAATGAGTAGTTTTATATTTCGCCATTGTTTTTAATTCGATTATGCTGTTTGCAATGCTTCATGGGATTGTAGTTCTTTCCCTCTCTGAAGCCTAGGTGCACAGGCTTGTACCTTTGTATTTTTGTCTGATTTTCAAATACTTTTTTGCTTCAAATCAAAATTTGTTACGTTATAACTCACCTTGTTTGATTAAGTTCATGGCTTATAGCGAAAGAATGGAAAAAATACATCCCGGAACCAACACTGCTGAAAAAGTTGGCGCACACTGTTGCACTCTGATGTTGAATGACAAAATAACCTTATTAAAATCGTACACTAGACTAGACAGTAGAGTCCATATAGTGTACACAGTGTGTCATTTGGGACACAACTCAAGTGTTTTATACCCCCTTTTTTTTTTTTTTTGAAAATCTATTTACTGAAAAAGCCACTAATCATAGCACAGAAGTAATCTTTTTCTGCAGGATGCATGATTGAGGATTAAGAATCAATAGCGATGTATTGATTAACCATTGTGAAATTACTATGACTGTTCTCTGTTACGGCTTCAGTGATTGGTCTGTAGCGCTGCAGGCTTTCAAGGACCGGCGTCCTCAGGCCAACACAATTACTGAACATCAGTGCAAGCAATTGGCCATGAAGATATCACAGCATTGTAATTATCTTCATGTTTTGTGTTGTAGCCTTGATGCACATCATTGCATGGGCTAAGCTGCAAGAGAAAGCCCCAGGCCTTGAGTGTTTTAAATAGCATCATACATCTCTGTGAGACCAGAGGTTTTCCAGGAGCACAGACATTTCTTTTGTGAGAGTATATATTGATCTTTTCATTTTTGATACTGCTGTTTTAGTTGTAATATGCGATTCAGGAAGCAAAGACCAAAACCGTCATTGTTCACAGAGTATAAACGCAGGGTGGAAGACAGTCTCAGGTGGCCTTGAAGAGACGTGCACAGGCAGGCAAGTACTAGAGCTTTTCTTAAAGGCCCGCTGAAGTGTCCTGGAACGCGCAGCATTATTCAATGTGTTGACGTAATTTCAACTGAAACAAGAAGACAGGGCGGGACATATCGAACAGCTCCGCCCCTTTTTTAAATAGCCAATAGCGTTTCGCTTATACCACCGCTCGGCCAGAGCCGTTAAACTCTGTAAAACCTCAGTTTTCTTCTAATCTCTAACCATTTCTCCTTCTAATGCCCTCTATATCACTTTAAAAGCATTCTGTGCAGAATTCAAATGGGTCCTATACCTTTTGTGATCTGAGCCGACTCGCGGTCTGTGGATATGATCCACTCTGCTCTCGTGTCTCTGGACCACAGCAGACTGTGCTGTTCGCACTGCAGCAGTTCACGTGACACTAACACGAAAACGGACTTCATTCGCGTCAATGGAAAGCATATTTACACTGTCTGCATCGTTCCCTATTCTCTATGTAGTGCATGTGTCATTCACCATATAGAAACTAGTGAATGTGTGAACAAATGACCGATTTCAGCCGCAGCCTCAGTGTCTCTTTATAGTGTAGGCGGGACTTCAGATTCTAGAGAGCATTTGATTGGACAGAAGATTTGACGAGAAGCTGAAGTGCGATGTGATGTCATGAAAATCAGTGATCCATTTTAGCAGAAGTGAGAGACAGTAAGTTTTGAATGCTTATATCTCCTAAATGCGAATTTTGTCATTGTTTTGGAACACACCAGCTTATTCACAACATTCACAATATATAACATATTCATACTAAAAGATAAAAAACTTACATTTTGATTTCAGGGGGACTTTAAAGGAATATTTGCCCAAAAAATGACAGTTTTGTTATCATTTACTCACCCTCATGTTGTTTCAAACTACATGATGTCATTTGTTGGGGAATTAATTTTTACACTTCCTGTTCCATAGAATCATATCTGTCATAGACCATATCTGTCAGACTCAAACTCAAAAAGGACAAACATTGAGTGAAATTATTTAGGGGAAAAAAAAGTTGTCTGTACAAATTGTGCATTACTTTGCAAATCTTCTGAAGTTGCATGATTGTTTTGTGTGATACTGACTGAAAAACTTCAAACATCATATACAGGTGCTGGTCATATAATTAGAATATCATCAAAAAGTTGATTTATTTCACTAATTCCATTCAAAAAGTGAAACTTGTATATTATATTCATTCATTACACACAGACTGATGTATTTCAAATGTTTATTTCTTTTAATTTTGATGATTATAACTGACAACTAAGGAAAATCCCAAATTCAGTATCTCAGAAAATTAGAATATTGTGAAAAGGTTCAATATTGAAGACACCTGGTGCCACACTCTAATCAGCTAATTAACTCAAAACACCTGCAAAGGCCTTTAAATGGTCTCTCAGTCTAGTTCTGTAGGCTACACAATCATGGGGAAGACTGCTGACTTGACAGTTGTCCAAAAGACAACCATTGACACCTTGCACAAGGAGGGCAAGACACAAAAGGTCATTGCAAAAGAGGCTGGCTGTTCACAGAGCTCTGTGTCCAAGCACATTAATAGAGAGGCGAAGGGAAGGAAAAGATGTGGTAGAAAAAAGTGTACAAGCAATAGGGATAACCGCACCCTGGAGAGGATTGTGAAACAAAACCCATTCAAAAATGTGGGAGAGTTTCACAAAGAGTGGACTGCAGCTGGAGTCAGTGCTTCAAGAACCACTACGCACAGACGTATGCAAGACATGGGTTTCAGCTGTCGCATTTCTTGTGTCAAGCCACTCTTGAACAACAGACAGCGTCAGAAGCGTCTCGCCTGGGCTAAAGACAAAAAGGACTGGACTGCTGCTGAGTGGTCCAAAGTTATGTTCTCTGATGAAAGTAAATTTTGCATTTCCTTTGGAAATCAGGGTCTCAGAGTCTGGAGGAAGAGAGGAGAGGCACACAATCCACGTTGCTTGAGGTCCAGTGTAAAGTTTCCACAGTCAGTGATGGTTTGAGATGCCATGTCATCTGCTGGTGTTGGTCCACTGTGTTTTCTGAGGTCCAAGGTCAACGCAGCCGTATACCAGGAAGTTTTAGAGCACTTCATGCTTCCTGCTGCTGACCAACTATTGTGAAGAGGAAGATGCGATATGCCAGACCCAACAATGCAGAAGAGCTGAAGGCCACTATCAGAGCAACCTGAGCTCTTATAACACCTGAGCAGTGCCACAGACTGATCGACTCCATGCCACGCCGCATTGCTGCAGTAATTCAGGCAAAAGGAGCCCCAACTAAGTATTGAGTGCTGTACATGCTCATACTTTTCATGTTCATACTTTTCGGTTGGCCAAGATTTCTAAAAATCTTTTCTTTGTATTGGTCTTAAGTAATATTCTAATTTTCTGAGATACTGAATTTGGGATTTTCCTTAGTTGTCAGTTATAATCATCAAAATTAAAAGAAATAAACATTTGAAATATATCAGTCTATATCAGTTCACTTTTTGAATGGAATTATTGAAATAAATCAACTTTTTGATGATATTCTAATTATATGACCAGCACCTGTACTTATTTAAATATAACTTACTAATATAATTGAAATTTTGGTAACACTTTATTTTACAGTGTCCTTGTTACACGTTACATGTAGTTACTATGGTAATTACTATAAATTGTGCATAATTACATGCAACTAACCTTAACCAAACCCTAATCCTAACCCTATAGTAAGTACATGTAGTTAAAGGGATAGTTCACCCAAAAATGAAAATTATCCCATGATTTACTCACCCTCAAGCCATCCTAGGTGTATATGACTATCTTCTCTCAGACGAACACAATTGGAGATATATTTGAAAATATCCTTGCTCCTTCAAGCTTTATAATGGTTGTGAATGGGGGGGGGGCACATTTTGAAGCAAAAATGAAATGAATGCATCCATAAAAAAAGTAATCCAAACGGCTCCAGCAGGTTAATAAAGGCCTTTTGAAGCGAAGCGATGCATTTTTGTCAGAAAAATATCCATATTTAAAACTTTATAAATTCAAATATCTAGCTTCTGGCAGACGACCGTACGCATACTGTGCAAGTCGACTTGCGCCAAATGAGTTCAAACAAATAAGGATGGGCAACAAACTCAAGCTCCTCTTCACTTGTATGAAAATCATCCTCTGACATTTCTCTTTAAAATTTCTCGTTTTAGATGTCTAATTCGCAACCAGGGTTTTGTTTTGCTCTATCCTCTGCGCTTCCGCGTTCATCATTACGTCGGGTCAGAGGTTGCTCTTCCACCGCAAATCGAGGCGTACGGCCGTCTGTCGGAAGCTAGTTATTATAGTTAATGAAGTTTTAAATATAGATATTCTTCTTTCATAACCCCATCGCTTCACTTCAAAAGGCCTTTATTAACCCACTGGAGCCGTATTTTTTTTTTTGCTCCCCCCAATTCACAACCATTATAAAGCTTGGAAGAGCCAGGATATTTTTAAATATATCTCTGATTGTGTTTGTCTGAAAGAAAATAGTCATATACACCTAGGATGGCTTGAGGGTGAATAAATCATGCGATAGTTTCCATTTTTGTGTGAACTAACCCTTTAATTATTATTACTCAGTACTTAAATCTATAATTACACTGTAACATAAACACGGACACCTAAGAGAATGAGTAAATATAACACAATTTCATTTTTTGGTGTACTATTTCTTTAAGTCAGTGCTAGAGAGGAATGGAAAGTCAGAACGGCAGGACTTTAATTAAAGCACCACCATTGATCTCAAAGCAGACTGCTGATGCTGTTGGCAATGCGCAGCTCTCATTCTAATTATACTGTGTAAAACAGTCTGCCCCACTCGACTGTCTCCCTCTTTTTTTATTAATGCATCTCTGCATCTCCGTCTTTCCCTCCATATCCCTCGCCCCCTCTCTCCCTCTGACTGACAGATAGCTGCTCTCCCTGTTGATCTTTAAAAGATGCCAACTGGAATTTGTCATCGTCCTGGTCCTCCCTCTCCCCTGACAGAAAATCATTGATTTTTGTCGCCCTGTTGGAATAATGATAAGGATTGCTGTCGGGGGAGAGGAACGGCATGCAGGTTTTGGGCTTTGGGCTTAGATGCTTCAGACACATTCAGTGGGGTGGAAAGGTTTGAAAATCACATGAAAACAGGTGCAATGCAATATGCCTGATTACAGCTCACCCAGAGATGCTGCACACATGCATTATAATGGAAACTAATGGGTGATTAAGTGGAAAATGGCATGTGATGATGGACTATATTTATGAAATTGTCTGAAAGGGCCAATAGACAGATTTTATCGGTAAATTGGCTTTTGGAATTAAATGCCTGGTGCATTTAGGATCCTCTTCAGATTTTTTATGCCTGTGTTTTGGTTTTGAATTTCAAAGCAGATTTGTTTTAGACACTGGCATCAGGTAAATTACAGTGAAAAATATGCTTAAAGACAGAATGGGAGTAGCAGGGCAAAGTCCCTGCAGAGATTCATATTAAAATCAGCATGTAAATCAAATCTATCCAAAATGAACGCGCCAGCGGCTGGGCTTTAATCGAATTAATCATCGTCTGGTCTGCACACTTAAGGAGAATGAGACCCTAAAGGGATCTGACTAGAAACCAGTGTGACAGATTTGTGAATCCTCTGTTCATGTACCACTTATCCAAATCAAATGGATTGTTTTCACATTTGAAAACAAACTAGATTTGTATTTCCTCAAGGAAATATCAGTGATTCAGGGCAGCCAAAGAATAGTGTTGAAAGTAACAGCAGAAAGTATGATACATGGGGCAACTTTTCGAGCAATGTTGCCGAGTGATGTTGTTTGGGCACTTTCCCATTGAGAATGGGCAACAAATCTCTCTCTTATACTTTGGATTGAAATTTGTTGCCTCTTCTCAATAGGAAAGCGCCCAAGCAACATCGCTCGGCAACATTGCCCTGAAACATTGCCCAAAAAGTTGCCCTGTGTATCATCACCTTAAGAAAGCAAGGGAGAGGGAGATTTAATGGTAAAATGCTAATATATATTGTCAATATCTATAGTTTTTTTTATTTTAAATGCAAAGTGTAGGCCTAATTAGATCCTGTAACTTGCTGCCTTTACTTTTATGTTATTTTTTAGTTCTTTTTATGAATTTTTGTTGTTTTATAAAAATGTATAGTAATTTTAGAGACCAAAAATGTTTCCGGTTGATCTCACGAAACGTTTAGTCTTTTTTTTTTTCAGCAGCTAGCGTCATTAGCTAACAGTAGGCTAATGCATTCTAAAGACGTTTCCATCAAAACACTTTGTAATTTGTCTTTAAGACGTTTTAAACAAAAACTTTATGCTGTTAAATTTTTTGTGATATATCTGTTACATGTAAATCTATAATAAAATGGTAAATATTGACAGGACTTTTGTCAATGTACCGCCCGATACTGATCCAACAAAAACTGTTGCTATGGCTACCTCCTCAGGCGCATGCGCCTGTTCATGAGCGCCAAGGATTAGTGAAACGCTGTTTGTAAAAACTGTTGAAACGTAGATATAATTATGTTTAAAAATAGTATATAGGCCTACTTTAAAATTAACCTTGTTTTGATTTTTATATCGCTCGTCCCCAAAATTCGCGCTTTGCCATCAACTGACCTGTAAAAGTGCAGCCAGTGACATATATGTATAATTGTGTAAAATCAGTGGCAGTTATCGTGTTTACGTCATTCGTGGACTGACAGTCGCTGTGGTGGTCAGAGAACATTCGTATTGGCACGTGCTGTGATTTCAGCACTGGACAGCGCCTGTGTGAATGGGAGGAGCCCGTACTCAGGCAGAACTTCTAGAACGACAGAACCACATGAAACCACGAAACAGACTGTCCTCAGCAGCAAAGCAAGATCGAAAGACCGAGAGAGAGAGAGAGAGAGAGAGAGAGAGAGGTGGACGGATCGAGCGCTTGACGCATAACCCCGCCTCCTCGGCTCAGAAGGTGGAAATCCTGCCCTAGTTTACCACATTCAGCGCACCTCGTTTACCACGGTGCCAGGGTTCCTTACACCTTTACGTATTCGTTCTCCATTTATCTGCTTTTAAGATAGAAGAGCTTTTAAACGGATTCGCCAGTACACCTGTTTAAGAAGTGCTTCACATGCGTTAAGTATGAATTGCTGAGGGATTTTTTGCCAATCGAGCTCCAGCTGTATCACCCCGGGCATCAGATCATCCGTCACGTTCATGAGAGGGGCGACAGACAGCGCGATGGACCCACAAACCGCCTGCTGATGTTCAGGGTCCACGATGGATTCCTGCGTGTCTACTTCAGCATTCCCATATAACGGAATCATAAATGGAGGAGGAGAGTGACAGCCGCAAAATTAACAACAGCTTCCTTCGGGACCACAACTATGCAACCGAAGGTATTTGGAAAATCGAATTGAATTCGATTCTCACTTATATTAATGACGGTGGGGGTGGGGGACTTCTCTTCAAGACCCCTCCTGTATATGAATGTGTTGCATGAACATTGGGCGTTAGTGCTTGTTGGTGCATTGATGAATCTTAGACTTGGTGATCTGAAGTGTGCCCAGATACTTCTCCTTATGTTTTTATGGGCTTATGACTAAATATAGATCTTGCATTAGTCTGAGCTCTGGTTATAAGTGTTACTATGGGGCAGTGGCCATTGAGGTGTGACGTGTACAATGAGTCAGATATGACTGGCATAACAGAACACCGCAGACATTCGAGTGATTTTGCACATTTGGCAAAGTCGGCATTGAAAATAATAAAAAAAAAACATTTAATATAAGACAACAAATAACCCTAAATAATAATAAATTAAAAAAAAAAAACTCCCATATAACTTTTGCATTTGATATTGCTTTTAAGCAAGAAAATAAAATACTGTATTCATTATTCTTACTTTGGTGCTCTATGTTTCAGCCAATTCACAGTAAAGCTGCAACTCGGAGAAGGTATAATCCTCAGTTTCTTTAGGTTCCCATCTAATAATGTAAACCTGTATTAGAAATGCAGTGATGCAGAGATGTTATGGTTTGAAAAGTGAGGGTGTGTCTGAGAAGAGCTTTTTAAGATATAATATAATCTACATTAACAGTACATTGGAAGTTATGCATACTTTAGATTCACATGTGCTTGTAAATGCAATGACTCCATCTTCAGTCGGTTTTCCAGCCACGTTTAAAATGCAGGTGCAATTACCCTTGATAAACCTGGCACGTTTTATGCAAACACACTCCAGCACAGGTTTGAGGTGAACAATCTCCTATCATGTAGTGGAAAAGCAAGCTTTAGGCGTGGTGGTGGGCATCTTCCTGGGCAGTGATTAATGGCTGTGGGAGGTTTTGCAAAACAGACCTAATGAGCAGAATCAATCTGTAGCTGTTGGACTCCCATGCCCCTGGTTTCCTTGGTTTATGACCTGTCTTGTGCCCACCCCGGCTTTTCTGTAAATCACAGTAGCAGTGGAGCGTTTGCTCAGACGCACACACCATAAACCACACAGCGTCTTTCACTGACAAATGTGACTTTCTGCTAAGCATAATTATGGTGCATGTACAGTCTTCACAGGAGTGTGTCTGACTGCATTCTGTTTGTATTGAGATTGGTACCTGCAATCATAAGCAGTTTGTGTTAATCACTGGCAGTTTGGAATTTGTCTCGCACAATATATATAAATTAGGTTTAAAAGACCATCTCAAAGCATACATTTTGGACCCTGCCAGTTCTCTTTGCAGTATATGAGGCTTCACCCATCATTCTAAAATCTGTCCTAATTACACAGATTCACAGCTGGTGCTTTAGAGTTGCATGGCTATGGGTACAAGCCAGGATGTAACCAAGTATTCAAGATTGGGGAGGACCAAAGGTTCTTGCAATTGAAAAACCCATATTGATTGACCATTATTCTGAATAAATGAGGATGCAAATCCCTTACAATGACTGTTCTGACATGCACAAGAATATTAACTGAAATTTGGTAATATTACAATGATCAGTGAGTGTCATTTTAACATATTAACCTATTAATTTATATGTCCAAACAAAAGTGATTCTGGGTGATTTTAGATTCAGACAGAAAAGTCAAACTATTTTTGAGAGAAGACTCATAAACTTGCTAGAAATTTTAAAAACATCCTGGCCTACATTTAGAAAATTTACGTGCTCTTGTGTTTTACTGTTTAGAACATAAATGAGAAGTTATGAGTTGATCAAGTTACTGACCAAAATGACAAGAACGCATGAAAGAACATATCCAGTATTTTCAGAAAAAAAAAAAAAGTGCACATTCTGATTACATATATTACAATAGCTGAAGAGCATGCAAAAGCCTTTTCCACTCTTAGTTGTTTGGGGTGCCAAAGTCACATGATTTCAGTAAATGAGGCTTCGTTTACGCGATCCGAACCACTGATCTGAAGCAGTGTTTTGAAATCGACCATCACTAGATATTGTTGAAAAGTCATTATTTTCTACAAAAAGTATTCTCGTCGCTTTATAATATTAAGGTAGAACCACTGTACTCACATGAACTGTTTTAAATATGTCTTTAGTACCTTTATGGATCCTGAGAGGTTCAGTGACATTGCTGGCAACAGAGGCCTCACTAAGCCATCGGATTTCATCAAAAATATCTTAATTTTTTTTCCGAACATGAACGAAGGTCTTATGGGTGTAGAACGACATGAGGGTGAGTAATAAATTACATAATTTTCATTTTTGGGTGAACTAACCCTTTAAAATGTTAAAAGAAACTAATGGTTCTTTTAAGAACCCAAAGTGATTATTCAATGGCATTGACGTGAAAACCTCCTTTTGGATCCTTTATTTTTAAGAGTGTACAGAAAAAGGAAATTACTAGACTATGGATCTTAATCGTAAAATGATGTGCATGTAAAAATGGTTATTGTCTGTGGTTTTTACAGTCCTGGCTTTAAGTATTCCTCGCTTTTGGCACTGAACAACTCTTGCTATCATTTTTCTGTCTTTATTTAAAACAGACAGCATTGTTTCATATTTTATCTGCCACTCCCAAAATCCTGCACAAATCTGTTTGCATCTAATTGTTACAATCTAGGTTGCTCTAGTCTAGACTGAATAAACGTGTCGTTCACCCTGCCCCCCTCACCGCTATGTGCATACCCATACTGCCTTGCCCACGTGATGCAGTAGATGATGGTGGTATTTCCCCACTGCAGACATCCTCAGAGGCGTAATTGAGGTCCAGGGTTACTCTCGCTCCGTGTTTCTCTCCCGCAGGCTGTGATAGACAGAGTTCAATAAAGCAGCACTATAGACCTTATGTAGCCCCGCCCCTTTTCAGTGCTGTGCTTGTTGTGTTCTGTTTTTCTAGTTTGTATTTTCACAGCATGAAAGTAAGATCTTACGGATTAACGAATAAACCGCTCGTTTCTTATGACATCTGCTTCAAACATTACAATGCTCATGATAACTTCCGTTAACTGTACAACAAGTAAATCAACTTCACCAGCTAATTACTCTTCGACAGTGATACCATAGAAATATACAGGAATAAAACAGAAGTTAAAATACAAAATTCTAAACATGGCTGCACGCTTGTTTCTCTGGCGCATAAGGTCTATAGCCCTTGTGTGCTTCTGTCTATAGACACGCATAGAAAATGGGCATCAGAGTTCGGAGTGGTTGGACTTGGACTCCATTGGGATTACTTAAACCAGAGAGTAATGTGTGTTGATGCACATTCCAGACACAGTTTGATTTTGATTATCGAGTACACTCTTTTCTGAAACAACCAGAGCTATCTGCCCTATGACCCGGCAACGTGACCTACTAAAGGACCTCTTCTCTTCCCCAATTTGTCTAATTCACTAAAGTGCCATGGCTGTTGTAATTGGATTTCGCAGGGGTAACTTTGTAGTCCCAGTAGTGGTTTGTTGGGTCCCAAACCTAATAAAGCCCTGACAGATAGGTGATAGAGGGGTGTTTCCAATATGGCATCCCCTTTCTTACACTAAAGAGAAATATCAAATTACGCCATGGGGGTTCATAAAGACCTTTTAGGTATGGAGTTAATATTTCACATATGCAATGAAAACTCATGCATAGCTGACCTGGATATGAGTTTTTTAATAGCTCCTTGTATATTGCGTCTTTCCAAATGATATCCACGGGAGTCATGTTCGCTCACACTTGGGGAACATTCAAAGTGTAGCAGTGTAATTCTTCCGTATTTCATTTGCACAGGGAATCCCAGAGTTTCACACCTTTCCTGCATTGAAACACAAGCAGAACATATGCAGTGACAGACATCATCTCTAGTGGAATAAAACACACTGAAATGAATGAAATTTAGTTTCATTAGCATAACACAGATGCTTTCAGCATGACAGCACTAATAGCTGGAGGATGGATGCGACCATGCTGAGAAAGAGAAAGAGATTCAGTTTTTCTTTTGGGTTGCATGAGAGTAATTGACCAGAACACTCCCCCCTACTTGCTTACACATCAGTCCATTCCACCACCCACGCTACACAACACACTAATGAATGAGAAAACGCCCTGAAACACTGACAAGATCATCAATCGCTGCAAGCTAGCAAAGTAGCTGAGCTCTGAAACTCATAGGGAGAGAGAGAGAAAGATAAAATATTGCCTGGCAGAGAAAAAGCTTTGCGGTACTCCAATCTGCACTGCAGGGCCCGAAGCCAGCAGAACTTAGCCTGGATAGACAGTAATGGCCTCACGGTTCTGCGCAGGCAGCTGGCCCAGGCTCAGTTACATTACTGCTTATGTGGGCACTAGTGAACTAAAAGGAGGAGATTGCAGCATCAAGATGTACGGTTACCTCATTCTAGGCCAATCTTATCTTCGTTTAATATAGTCTAACCTCACCACAGTCTTACCTCATTCTTACCTCATTGCAAGAATACCTCACGACATTGTAATACAAGATTACCTCAAACAGGGATGTTGATACGTACATAAAATAACAGGTACATTACTCACAACAGGCACGTTAAGTCACACACTGATTGTGTTGATAAATATTGTTTTGGACATAATATTTTATCTTGATAAATTGTTTTGATGACTGTACTGGCAATTCCCAACCAGGGGTATGTGTACTCCAGTAGCAGGGTTTGGCCAGCGGCAAAATTGTACATTCTTGGGTGGGTGGAATCAACCTGTGGAAAAAAAAATCAACCTGCAGCAGCAACAACAACAACTTAAAAGTAGCCCAATTCCGCAGGAAAACTGTAGATTTGGCAACGTTGTCCAATAGGTTCCAGAGGGTACCTGGATAAACCTATAAAACAACAATGATGACTTAATAATAATTCAGGGCTGTCAGTAAATTAAATTAATGTCTAATAATCAAATACAATTACACCTAGAACTGTCAAAATTTAAACAAGACATACAATCTCAGATTAAAGAGAGAGAAAGCTACTTGATGAGTGTTTTCACCCACAATATTAAAGGAGACCTATGCCCTCTTTTCACAAGATGTAATACAAGTCTCTGGTGTCTCCAGAATGTATCTGTGAAGTTTCAGCTCAGAATACCCCACAGATCATTTATTATAGCTGGTCAAATTTGCCCCTATTTGGGTGTGAACAAAAACACACCATTTTTGTGTGTGTCCCTTTAAATGCAAATGAGCTGCTGCTCCCAGTCCGCTTTCCAGAAGAGGGCGGAGCTTTAACAGCTCGCGCTTTGGTTGCTCAATAACAACAAAACTGGAGAATCTCACGCAGCCAAAATGACGATTGTCAGTAACGGTGTTCAGCCTTACATTGTTCAAACCGGAGTCGGACACTGATGGGGAGACTCAGGAAGAAGTTACAACTTAGAATGCAACTGGATGTTTCTGAATGGTTAGTGGAAAAATTTATGTAGCTGTTGTGGAGTTGATTTATCTCATCAATTAGCATGTTCTGTAATGTTAATCTTTTGTGCAAATCCAGCGTTGAAATGACCTTCGTTTGTGAAGCAGTCCAACAACTCTTCCTCTTCTCTAAAGCAGCCCAACATGGCCTCACCCCCTTTGTTGCATGTTCCCAGGGGCAGGGTTTATGTAAATTTGGGGGTTTGTGATGTCACCAATCCGAGAAGAAGCTCGTTGTAATCCCCACCAGCCATTTGTTGTAGTCCTTTAAAAAGCGATTTCTGTAAAAGAAAAACATCTACTATCTCCAGAAACTTTACTTGTAGATTTATGGGTGCAGGTAAGACAAAAATGGTCGGGAAACACTGCACTTTGAAAAAGATGAATTTAGATGCACTACTTTTAGCAGCTAGTAGCTGACAGTTAGCAGCACACCAAAACAGTTTCTGAAAGGTAATGTCTATAAATTTCTTTCCTTTAAAGCACCACAGCTGAAAATCTAAAAAATAAAACAACAAATCTAGATAAACTCACTAGTCAGCCTCACTAATCCTGAACCCATTCCCAACCTCAATGCAATCTCACCACACTACTATATAGTTAATGGAATTGTTGTTGAAATTGGTGGTTTGGACATTATATATTTGCCATGCTTCGCATAGGAAATAAAACAACATGTTCTCCAACCAATACGCCTATATAGGTCGTTTGTCACTTCCCTGAAATACGACCCATTGGAGCGTTTACTAAAGTTGCGCCCCTATCGACAACAGGACACTTTCATTTTAATGCATTGTTCACTTTTATCTGCATCATATTTCGGGTTTCGCGTAGCTCAATTGGCAGAGCATTGCAATATATAACAATATGCAATCATGTGATCATGCGATCGTGGGTTCAATCCCAGGGAACTCATGTGCTCATAAAGTGTATATGCACTATAAATCACTAAGGGTAGGTTTAGAGGTGGGGTGGGTGTAGTCATTAATAAAAAAGAGTTTTGCTAAATGGAAATAGGACAAATGGTGTAAAAAGTCCACCATTTCATTTAAATGAACACGCATTTTGATTGGTAACGACAGTCATATGTCATTTCATGAAGACAGACGTAAGATGACACTGTCATTATTTTTATGCCAGCTAGTGGGCGCATGACTTTAAAATGTAAATATAGGTCGTAATAAGGTGCTTGAATGGACTTGAAAGGACAGTCTGAAATAAAATGGTCACACACACAAAAAAACAAAACAAAGTAATTTTAACTATAAACCTTATAAATACACATTTTTTCTTGAGGGCATCTAACCCCATTTCATTTTCTCTGTGTTATCAAATGTTTGTCTCTACATTGTACCACGTGTTATGTTTCCCTCAAACGGTTCATAGACCTCTCTGCTGTCACCATGTAATGGCCTAGTTTAAAATATCTGTGCAGTTCATCAGTAGGGAGGACGCAGCACACAGCGGCCCAGCGGGGGTGACCCTGCCACTCTAACCCCTGCAACACAATTTACACCCCCATGCTCTCACATCAGGGATAATGACACGCACTACCCCACACGGGCCTCGTGCTATTATTCAAGACACAGAGAGAGTGACAGACAGACAGACAGACTGCATCAGTAGTGGTTGCCAACACAAACGGCCCCAGGCTACACTTTAAGACTTTAATCATAAAGAGAAATATTTCTCCAGCCCAAAAGGGCCCCATTTATAATTCAGAGGGAAACAGTGAGGCACTAATGTTGTTCCCCGGCGTCAGGCTGAGTGCAAGAGGAGGACAAACAGCGAGGGGCCGGTCGCATTAAACATTCAACTGCTGTCAAACTTGGATTGAGGATTTTATTGAGGGATGTAGTCAATGAAACATGAGGAGAAACTTAAACTCATCAACTAAAGAATGACTTACCATTCATTTGTATATAGACAGTTACAATAAGGCTCTTTAACAGTAGGATCTACATTCACATACATGCGAACACAATGGCTCTGTTTCTAGCTAACTCACTATCTACTACCTACATGGGCAGCTGCCTTGTAAGACTGCATTCTAACAGAAATGGAACTTCATAAACGACTGATTTGGAACATACTACATAGGCAGCAATTGTTACAAAAATATAAATAGGAGACTCGAGTCATATTTTATTAAATTAGCATGTTGCTGAGATAACAGCACAATATTTTAATGTGCATAACACAGTAGTACACACAAATATTAAGTAAAATTTTATTTTTTTTAATTAGATTTATCTGTTTTTTGTTCAGTACTTTTCAGTATAGAATGATATAGAAGCATAAATATAGTATAGTACAGCATTTCTCTTGGTTTTGGTTTCCACAAAAACACTAAGCAGCACAACTGTTCATTTAATATTGATAATGTTAATAATAAGAAATTCTTGTGCACCTAATCAGCATATTAGAATGATTTCTGAAGGATCATGTGACACTGAAGACTGGAGTAATGATCATAGGAATAAATTACATTTAAAATATATTCAAATAGATTTTTTTTATTTTAATATTTCACATTATTACAGTTTCTTCACTGTATTTTTTATCAAATAAATGCAACCTTGGTGAGCATAAATGACTTCTTTCAAAAACATTAAAAAATCTTACAGACCCCAAACTTAAACAGCAGTGTAGTCGGCTCACTAGGTTTCGGACCAGAGCTAATTTATCCTTTTATATTTTACTATCCCAATGTTCTCCCTTTTAGTATCCTGGCAATAAGGAAAGACGCATGTAAATGTAAATGAGGTACTGTAAACACACACACACAGTCTGTCTCTTTTCTTATGTTCTCTGTGGTGTCCTACAGCTTCAGTTCTCCACATCTGTAGTTAAATTATGTATCTGTTAATGACGTGTGAAATTCAAACCAGTTTTCCCCGCTTGAAGTTCAACCCCCTACATGTGGCCTTTCTCTCAGGCACACGCACAACACATATTCACCCTCCCCTCCCATTCCCCTGAGGCCTACGCCACCTCTCTCTCCCATTTCCACAGGGCATTTTTCCAAGAAATAAGGTTAATTAGCTTTTTTTTTTTGGTCTCAGTCTCTCTCTCTGCTGTGGTTGGATGCAGGCAGCGCTATGACTGTGTGTATCAGAGAGTCACTGACATTGTTGTCGATCAGCAGGTGGTCAAGCTTATTATAACCAGCTCAAATCACGCCCATGTCTAGTGAAATTGGTCCAGACCTGCATCATTTAGCAGCGGGCCAAAGGCAAGTCTTTATTCCACTGGCTTTGAAACCGCCAGACATCGACTTGAAGCAAGTCGATGGAGTCATCCATCGATACAATCCAGGCACGTTAACAAAACAGCAGGCACAGTCTACCGCATGTTGTTTTGTTTGCTGTTCTAGCTGTAAAGTATAGATTCAACAATCAATATGATTTGATTTTCATGCTGAAAAATCAAAAGGAAAAGAAGGAACATCAAAAACTGCCTGTGTTTACTCTCTGATATTAATTGAATCTAAGCCATTATGACTGTACAATATATGGCTACTTTTTACAAGCGAACCCGGTTGGAAACATTTTCTGCACCTTTTGGCCTGCAGTGAAATATGTAGTCTAAATAACAAGGCAACAGTGCATGGAGAGTGAATATGGGGAATTTTCTGGACACAGATCCATGAAAATTTAATTATAAAGGCAGATCTGGGCACACTTGACCAGTCTCACACACAGTCTTTAATTTGCGGGGGAAGTTCAGTGTGCATGTTATACAGTGTAGCAGAAATTTAAAGAAATAATGCATCAAAAAATGAAAATTTTATAATTTTTTTTTTTTAACACACCCTCAATGACAATCAGTTTTGTATAACTTTCCTCTTTACATAAAATCAAAAACATGAATGGAAATCAGTGATGACAAGAATTCATAATAATATTATTTAATTTATAAAAGTATATACTTTATTTTTACATACACTACCCTTTGGGGTCGGTATGATTTTTTTCATGTTTTTGAAAGAAGTCTCTTATGCTCACCAAGGCTGTTTATTTGATAAAAAAAAAATACAGTAAAACAGTAATATTGTGAAATATATTGAAAATGTACTGTAATTTATTCCTGTGATGCAAAGCTGAATTTTCAGGATCATTACTTCAGTCACATGATCCTTCAGATATCGTTTTAATATGCTGATTTGCTGCTCAAGAAACACTATTAATTATAATCAATGTTGAAAACAATACTGCTTAATAATTTTGTAGAAATTGGATTCATTAATCAATAGAACATTCAAAAGAACATTTATTTAAAATATATTTTATAATATGTTTTTACTGTCACGTTTGATCAATTTATTATTATTATTATCATTATTATTATTAAGTTAATGAATCCTTGCTGAGTAAAAGTATTAATTTATTTAAAAAAATGAACCCACATTTTTAAATGGTAGTGTACATTTTATTTATACTTACTATAACATAATAAAAATTAAAAACATCTTTTTAAATATTAACACCATGCCCTAACCTGACGCGACGCAACGCTGCGACATGCGAAAAAAGGTATCTTTTTCATGTTAATCAGAGTTTTTGTCCTGACTAGCCAGGACGGTGACACACGATGATTCTATTTTAGAAACGGTTTCTACAACGTCACGACTGAAACAACAACACAAAGAATGGCAATGATAATCTCATGTACTGACTGTTATGTGCTTTATTTAATGTTAAAAGCATCTAATGTGAGTTTGAATATAATTTTGTCTGTCTTTTATAGCCGTACTGAAAGCAACAATTGATAATTCACCTCAGATCTTCAAAATAAATTAAAGGAAACAAGAACGTTCAAACTGTCAACTCATTGTGAACAGACAAGCAGTAACTCAGTATGTATTTTTAATAATGTTAAAATTGTGTAATATTCATGAATTTGATTATGTACCTATCCATTTTGTTGCGAGTGCTGGGAGCTTGCCGAGAGAGCCCGCCCACGCGCTCTTCTGATTGGCTGCGATTTTTGACTGACTTTATCGCGTCGCGTCTGGTGTGGACAGACAAATTGTTTGTCGCTGGAATCTTATCGCATCGCGTCTGGTTAAGTAAGTAAGTGTTCCTTTAAATATTAAATTACCTTTTGTGCGAGAAACCATATATAAGGCGAAACCAGTGTATCCTGGTGTCTACAAATGTTTTTGTGAATATTTGTGGACTCAAATGAGATTGAGAGCTGCAGTGAAATTTTTCACTTATAATGACTTAAATGTGGGTCTGTTTAACACTTAAAGCTATTTTTATGTGTGTGTAACCGTTTATTTCAGTTGAGTCTAATGCCATCCGTCCCCATTTGCTTTTATTTTATTAAAATGAGTTTTTGCTTCTTTTCATGCTGCTCTTTTGTGAGTTATTAAATAAAGACAGAATTTTCATTTATGTCTGTACTAACCCTTTAATCTGTCTCATACAATCTTGTTGCACACTGTTTGCTCACCAAACCAATCTATCATTCTGAATAGATGTTAAACATTTCTGATAGGTTAAGGCAGCTGTAATCTTTTTCGGGCTGATCCGTTGAGACGCTGAACTCAGCGAAAGAGCTCTAATCTCGCAGACATTGCTGAACGTATAACTCTGCATTACAACACAGTGCTCTATCAGGTCCTGAGATAATTGCAGATTCCACGCAGACTTGCTTCCACACAGGCTTACACAGAATCATTTCATTTTGGCTTAACTTCAAAACAAGCATTGATTTTGTCTTTTGGAAATGATTGGATGTTCTTTAGCCCGAGACTGGCTCAGCAGACTCAGACTGACCTACTTTTCCATGAACCAGCCTCTCTCTTATGTTGCAGACAGCTGTGTTATGCTGAAATCTCAATGCTATCTTGACTGTGAGGGCTGACAGTAGAAGATATACTTTAAAACACATTCCACTTGCTGTTTTTCCTACTGATCTTTGTTGACCTACTGTCCCCTTTCACTGCATAGTGGCATTTAACGTCTTGATATGGTGCATCATCTTGATCTCATTCTCATTATGTCTGTGCGAAGGCAAAGAAAATCAATTTGTAAATCAATATAAGCTAAGTGCGACTTTATTAGACTTTGTTCTGGGGATGTTCTTAGCAGTAGGACATTATACACCGGCTGTGTTCGGAATGGAATACTAGCTGTTTACTGCATACTGTGTAGAATATACTGCATACAGCTTACTTCAAAGAGTAGTATGCTGCATTGTTGTGACAATTTTAATTCAGAGAGTGACATCCGGTTGACATCTTGGCTAATTAACATGATTGTTTTGCATTTGTAATCCAATTTTGCGTAAAAAAAATTGTGGTTAATGTAAAAGAAAAAGAAAAGAAAATGTACATACTGTGCACATTATATACATACTGCTGAAATAGTATGCTAATATGCTATTCGGACATTATTTTTTTTGGTATTTCCCATGATGCCTTTGTGATGGGGAAGCTATGATCATATATGTTCAAGAGCTGCCGGGGCTGCTGGGATTAGACAGGTTGGCACGGTAACCCACTTTATAGTGTGTGAGTAATGAGAACGGCTGCAAATTACAGCACGGCAGAGATCAGTTCTTTCCCAGAAGCACTTTGGGTATATGAGACCCTGACCTTTGACCCTGCTGTTGCAGACATGGGTGCCCGCAGGATTTATTAACTGCACTCTGTAATGCACTGCCCACTTTATTTGTCATAGGCAGCTAAGTATAAAGACATTCAGAATAGATGACTAACCTGTAGGACATCAAATCTGATTCCCTCTGAATCTCACAAAACAAACAACATGTC
The DNA here is from genome assembly GCF_019924925.1 of Ctenopharyngodon idella. Classification (NCBI taxonomy): domain Eukaryota; kingdom Metazoa; phylum Chordata; class Actinopteri; order Cypriniformes; family Xenocyprididae; genus Ctenopharyngodon; species Ctenopharyngodon idella. The sequence goes on along the minus strand of NC_067233.1, from coordinate 18,774,875 downwards.
TGGATCACCCTAAAAGAAAGAAATAAGAAATCATATTTTTTTTAATAGAAATGACACCTTTAGGTTTGAAAAAAGCAATATATATATATATATATATGTGTGTGTGTGTGTGTGTGTGTGTGTGTGTATATCTATATTTCAAATTAAATCAGCATAAATTAAAATCTGTAGTAGTTTACCGTTGGTTCTTCTTTATATTATGGTAATGAGAATTTGTCATGAAAATGTCACAATGCAAAAATACCTAACTGACCCTAAAATAGGCTTAATTTTGTTTAAGAAAAATATATTTTTTTATTACTTTTTTTTTTTTTTTTTGAGTTAAATGTGAAATGTGAAAAAATCTGCCATTTTGTTGAGTTTAGTGTCTCAACAGATCAGCCCAAAAAAGAAAATAAATGTGATCTGAACATTTTTGTGACATTCACCTACATGCCTAGTGTTCTTCGGAGTCACTGAAGCAAGTTAAACGGGGATATCAAATTGTGAAATACTCTTTGCCTGGATATTTCCTTGTCAAACAGTATCACGCAAGGGAACACTGGACCAGAGGGCCTTGAAATTGCTTTTATGAAATCACTCTCTCTTTCTAAGTCAACACATGCTTTGATTTTAGGACACCCCCACTCTCTCTCTGTCTGTTGTCTTCCTCTATGTCCCTTTCCTTCTCTGCTGTCTCATTTATCCTTTAGAGTAAGATGAGAAATAACATGTCTGTAATTGAGCAAACTCATTAAAACATTGTCATCAGTTTTCTCCCTGTCTCAGACTGCAGTGTGCTAATGTGTTTATAATGAGAGAAAGACCTGCGTTATTGCCAAGCAGAGGGTGTACGGTCAGGTGCATCTCAACGATTGATGAATTGTTGCTGTTTTCAAGAGCTATTTCTCTATCATTACTTTTTGCAACATCCATTGTTGCATCTTTTTAAGAGACGCTCAATGTTAAGAAACAAAGAACAGCAAGATAATTAGTAAATGAATAAAATTTACTCCGACTGTAATGGCTTCAACTTGCCCTCCCTCAAGAAGCAGGGGGTTTCATAGTCTCTTTCTGTGTAAACGAAGATAAGAAATACAGCATTCAGATCAATGGGCTTAGACACTGAATATCTGCTTTATTTTGGCAAGGGAATGACATATCTTTATGCCGACTATTAGACAATGTATCATTCATTTAGTAACATGCCTGTGAAATAACAGTCTCACCATGTTCAAATCCTCCCAATTGGAGTCCTCCATTATTGTCATTTAGGAGAGCGAGATTTTCTTTCTATCTATCTATCTATCTATCTATCTATCTATCTATCTATCTATCTATCTATCTATCTATCTATCTATCTGTCTGTCTGTCTATCCATCCATCTATCATCCATCCTAATCCATCCATCATTAAAACTGAAGAGAAAACACATTCATGCAGTTAATAGATTAACAATCCAACATTAGACTGTCCAATACAATACATTTTATAATAATCTATCTATCTATCTATCTATCTATCTATCATCCATCCTCATCCATCCATCCATCTATCCATCTATCATTCCTTCCTTCCTTCCATCCATCCTCATCCATCATCCATCCCTATCCATCCATTATACATCCATCCATCCATCCATCCATCCATCCATCCATCCATCCATCTATCATCCATCCATCCTTCCATCCATCTATCATCCATCCATCCATCCTTCCATCCATCCATCCATCCATCCATCATCAAAACTGAAGAGAAAACACATTCATGCAGTTAATAGATTAACAATCCAACATTAGACTGTCCAATACAATACTTTTTATAATGATCTATCTATCTATCTATCTATCTATCTATCTATCTATCATACATACATCCATCCCTATCCGTCCATCCATCCATCCATCATAAAAAATAATTCTATATAATTTTATATATTATGTTAATAATATTTGATTTATTTATTTTTTATCATTTTAATAATCCATCCATATAATACAATATAATGACTTAAATGAAAAATATATATATATATATATTTAATTTAAAAAAAAATAGACAAAATAAACCAAAATAATCATAGATATTACAAATAAAATCTGTACACTGACTCTCTTAGTGTGGGAATACAATAAGCATCACAGTGTACAGTAGGAAAGAATGTGCCATTGTGAATAAATAAATCACTGTTCCGCAGCTATTTGTGCAATATTTCAGTACTGTGTATTTCAGCATTCAGCAGCCATGTTCAAAAATAGACTAAATTTTCTCAGTCTCTCCCCCACTGTGCCATTGACCGGCATCACACGCTGTAAACCACGCATTCAGGCTGTTTAACATACACAGCAAAGTCTTCCAGTCAAATGTAGCACAACAGTATCGGAAGGGGTCTCCATGGCAACCACTTCCTCCCGTTTTCAATTCAGCAAGCAATAAATCCATTGAGGGTGTGTGGCTTCTCAAAAAAAACAACAAAAAAATTGAAGCACGCTTTTCTACTTGTTACATCTCAACCCCTTCGTCTCTCATAAGCGGATGCCACTAAAGACGCAACATCTATGAAAGCATTGTCTGTAGATTTCTACAATATGCAGAACAATACAGAATAACCAAGCAATGTAATCTGCTGTTTTGAGCTCATCACCCTTCAAACAAATGCATCTTTTAGAGGAAGATAAAAGAAGATTTCTTAAAGGTAGGAAACCCTCCTACAGATGTAAATAGTAACCTAAGATTCAGAGGCTCCGAAACATTTGGTTGAATACAATCAATCACAAACTTTGTGGCATTTTATCACTATTGCTCATTTTGTATTGTATGCCTGGAAAAGATGAAAGACTTGCATATCTTTCTCTGTGTACCAGCATTAAAATCAATCTTTCGAGAAACTGATTTATTAGATGTCTCGAGTTAATCCTGTCGTATGTAAATTATGTGGCAGTTTCTGTCCTCTGCGGTGAATCCCGTGGATTTAGTGTTGAACGTGAAGGATGTTGTGTATTTCTGTGTCAGATGATAATGAATGGAAGGATAATCATAGTTGGAGGAGGGGAGCGTCGGCTCTCTGTGGAGGGGCGGAGGATTCGGAGCTGTTCGTGCTGCGGGAACGGCAGCTCTTGCTCTCTTTATCTGTTTAAGTGCACTGAATGTTTTCAACCCTTTGGATTCCATATAAAGGGTTATTGTATTTAATCTTCTGCTAAAAATGATTTTTGGGGATTATTTTATTTATTTGTACGCACAAAAAAAGTCTGTTTTAAGCTTTTTCTCACAAATGTGGGGCACCTAGAACACAATGCCTTTTTTTTTTCAAATCAGTATTGACAGCTTAAAATTCTTAAGAGAGGCAGGCATTTAACATATGCAGATTTAACACATGTATTTAACATATGAGAATTTAGAACTAATTGCTGTTCGACAAATCACTTGTTTGACAAACAAATGCATTTTATGAATGCTAACCACTGCTTTTAATTCTGCTGCACTAATAGATTCAACAGAGCTCATCATTTACTGTATTGTGGTATTGCAGAACACAATAGACCTGTCTGAATATTTCATATATATTCCTAACCCTATCTTGTTTTAAGTGTGTGTGGATATCAAGAGTAGACCTAAGAATAACTGTACTGTGAATTGATATTCTTCTGGCAACCTGCATTATTTTAATGGAATAGTTCAGCAAAAAAATCCTTTACTCACCTTCATGTCAAACCTGTATGACTTTCTTTCTGCCACGTATGAAGTTTAGCAGAATGTTCAATAGTGTCAGGTCTCATACAATAGCTTTGTGTGAAAAAAAAAAAAAAAAAGACAGCTATTTACAATGTTAGAAATTGATCATCTTTTCCTTCATTGCAGTTCTTAAATCTCACTGACATTCAAGTCCAGACAAGTCATTTTTATTTGTACAGCACTTTTAACAATCCATGTCATTACATTCATATATAGGGTACAACAGGGGCTAAAGGCACACCAGGGTAAAAGGCGCATTTTATTTTATTCTCCTCTAAATGACTAGATGGCACAAAAACATCGACTTTTCAAGATGTATGTGGAAATTTGGCTGATCCTTAATGAATATGTTTTGAGACAAAGGTCTTCTTAATGATTTTTAGTCTCCTTAAAGCAAGAGTTTTTTCAATAATGGAAGAATATGTAAAAGTATGGTATTTGGGGTAAAAAGCACCCCCAGCTGTTGGAGCTAAAGGCACAATAATTAACATGATAATAAATAGCTGGCTGACTTTTCCATTTGTTGACATGACATGATTAGATTCAGATGGTAAATATCATATATTAAGTTGGGTGTCCATCTTAGAGATAATCACCATATTTATAATGAAACCATCATATTTAAACATGATATTAATCATATCATATAATAATATCATTTATTGTTCCTACTGTAAATCTATATTAAATTATTATGGGATCTCCTTCAATGCTTTTAAAAGCTTTACTTTTTAAAATAAGTTTATTTCAATATTTGTGAAATATATTTTTATATTAACATTTTGAATGACAGTATATTTATTGAACAAAAATGAATTATTTTATTTATCAAAATAAACAGAAAATAGTACAAACTTTGCAAAAGTGATTGTTTTGAACAAGTATTAACTTAGACATTATTAAAAACATATTATTTTACCCCATGCTGGTGAGCCTTTTACCCCGTGTGTGGGGTAAAAGTCCCACCTTGCCACCTCATAAATTTATAAGATTTTTAAACAAACAAATCACTTTTATGATTTATTTTCACACAAAATCTGTTGCTCCATCCAATCATACACTGAGAGTAGTGAAAAGCACATTTTTCTTAAGGTGTGCCTTTAGCCCCGTTGTACCTTATTTAAATATGGCATGCCAAAACGTGCACACAAGGTCTGATGACAATGATGCCAAACATGACACTGGTTTTTATTTTTTAATGTCTCTTTTGACCTATCGCAACACACCAAACGATAATACACATGCATATTACGTGTGTTGTTTGAAGACTTATAATTACCAGCCACAGGAGTGTGGGCTTTGTTTTATATATTAACTTTTTACAAAGCTCTCTTAATTGATTCTGATTGATCAATTGCAGCATTCTGTGGTTAAATATGTTTTAGATAACTGTATAATTAGCCAATTTCCTGCCTAGATGTTTCATATTACTCTCTTTCTTCTTACATAATAAAACAGTTCAACATTTCATGTCTACTTGTTTGCTAAGTAGCTGTGTAATAAGTGGGATAATGTACAGTGAGCCAGTCATTAATCACCAAATAAACCCCTTAAGAGAGATGCAAGATCAATCTTTTGTGGTTTATTTTATGATCATGACCAGATAACTGTACATTATCCCTTACAAAGAGTGGTAAATCCTGCATACATAAAGGCTCTCTTGTGTTTCTTTGCAGCTGACATCATCTCTACTGTGGAGTTCAACTCTACTGGAGAGCTCTTGGCCACAGGAGACAAGGGAGGAAGAGTTGTGGTTTTCCAAAGAGAGCAAGAGGTAAGACGAAACCATGAAATCTTTCACAAGCATTCGTTCCTGTAAAATGTCAAATGAAATCTGCTTACTGTGTGAGGAAAAACCACAGGGTCGCACCCTGTAACACAACTTCCTGTGGCTTTTAACAAGGTTTCAATAGATACACAATGGTAACAGAGGTGAGGTCTCGATAAACCTCAGGTGCACATGCTCAGTTTTGGACAGCAAAGACAGTTTTGGGGAAGTTTCTTCAGAATTAGAAGTTAGCTACACTACAAGCTACTAACAATAAGTAACTAAGTACACTTAAGCAACTTAAAGGGATAGTTCACCAAAAAATGAAAATTCTGTCATCATTTACTCACCCTCATATGTCATTCCAAATCTGTATGACTTTCTTTCTTCTGTGGAACATAAAAGAAGATATTTTGAGAAATGCCTCCTTGTTTTTTCCCCACACATTAGAAGTCAGTGGTAACCAAAACTGTTTGGTAACAATAGAACAATTGATATTTAATTTAATCAGAGTTTTATTTTTAGGACAAGAACAATTAGAATTTTTGAATAACCTCAATTGACCCTTCGCCAGGAGTTTGATTGACAGGCGATCTAACCAATCATAACGCCGAATCTGCCATTTTGTCCGACAAAGCAGTCACGGGAGTTAGCAGATTAACGTAGGTGGACTTGAACTTGAAAAATGGTGTGTACTGACGTCTTTCCACGATTGAAACAACATTCCTTATGATGTTCATTCGTGTTTATTTGATGCTATAATTAACTAGTAGGAAGAGATGATCGGTTCACGAGTCGCTTGAACTGAGGTGCTACAGATATCTGTCACTACACATTAAAGAGCCACAAAACGGTATTTATTGTTTACATTTCTTTAAAAATTACAAAATTTGAGACTTTGTTTCATATCAAATGTAACCTGTCTTGTCTGTGTTATCAGTGTCCTCTTTGCTCCGCAATGTATTTTTCACTGTGTGCGAACATGATGTGTGGCGTGAGATCGGCATGGCTTGTCGGACATAGCAACAGTAACTAAAGGGGGCGGGTCTTTGCGAACGGTCAATTAGGATGACACCATAAACAGATAAATTTACACGATATACAACTAGACAAATACAAAAATAAACCACATATAACAGAGTTAAAAACATACAGTACTATTTAACAGAATCATTTAACTAAGGTTCAGTACAGGTGAAGTGACACACTTAAGCTTAATCACCTATCTACTGTATGTGCATATTCTTCTATTACTAAAACTCAGCATTAAATTCATCCTAAACTTGTATGGGAGGTTATTGATGTAGCTATTTAATCACATTTTAAAAACAATGTCAATAACAAATTATCAGAAAGTGTCCTGTATTCACTGTAAATATTTAGCTCTAAAAGGCCTAAAATGCCAAATCAGTGAAACTTTTTTTAATCTATTCATTTAAATAAACTATCCAAAAGGAACCAGATGTACTAGAATAAATTGGACATTCCAACATACTGTATGAGGGGGTGAACCGTTTAGTACAGTACAACAGTAAAGCTGTGTGTGCAATACAAAGTGACATTTAAATAGCAAATTAATGTTTGGTCACGGTACACAGAAAAAGTAGCTTGTTATTGAAAAACAGTCACTACTAAACTACTGTCACAACTAGATAGTTACTCCTCAACACTGAAGGAGGGCTGTTCTGTATAATTCAGTTTATTCTGCCTGTAGAATATATGCCATGCTGTCAGCAAATCCAGACACATACGAACATGTCTGCTTCTGCACAATACCCTAAACGCTAGTACTACACACACACACGTGCGCACACACACAGATAGATTCTTATAACACCCTCTAGAGAGGGACTCCTTCTCTGTTTACTTTAATTTAACTGCATGAACGGTTTTCACAATTATTGATTTTGATGGTTCCCAACGTGAAAACTTCCTTATTTCCATGCTGCCATTGATTGTGAATGCATTAATGTAATAGTCCAACCGTGACCAGAAAACCTGCAATTAACTGTTAACAGAATCAGCAGCACATTACGGGATATTCACAGGCAGAAAGCCCTGTAGATTTCCATTAATCTCAATGCTCATTATTAACAAAGTTCTACACATCCTGTGTCCCTTGGAAGTTCATTTCTTATATATTTTTTGGCTAATTAGATTGTTTTCTGTTACCAGTAAAAAGGTAGTCATTCTGCAGTCATTGTGATAACGCAATGAAATATGCCAAATTGTGCGGACATATTTTTTGGCCAGGCTATCAGACAAAGAAATTATGAACACAACAGAGAAAAATTAAATACTCATTACTGATTAATTTGTAGTCAATGTATCCTTTTTCCTGTGAGCTTTTTTTTTTTGTTGTTATGCTTTTTTTTCTTTTCGCATAGTAAAATAAAACCTGTAGCTAGAGTTTGCCTTTTTTTGCCAAATAATTTTGTCAGATAAATACCTTGACCAAATGTAGCGTTTTGCTTTTCCTTCATATTTAAAATATTTTTAAAAATATATACAGTATAAAATATTTTCCTTATATTCTGATCATTTAATTGAACTTGTGGAGTCATAAAAACAAATATCCCCTCTGGACATCACTTTTGGCAACTACTGTAGATGACCATAACAAAATAAATGTTCGTAGCAAGCTATGTTGGTCTTTGCAACTGAACAAACAACCTTTCTGTCCTCTCACCCACAGAGCAAGAACCAGCCTCACAGACGTGGGGAGTATAATGTTTACAGCACGTTTCAGAGTCACGAGCCGGAGTTTGACTACCTGAAGAGTTTAGAGATTGAGGAGAAGATCAATAAGATACGCTGGCTGCCTCAGCAGAATGCTGCATACTTCCTGCTCTCCACCAATGGTGAGTGACATTTGAGATTTCAGTGCTAAAAATAATGCATTGTAAACATTATAATTCACCCAAAAATGAACATCCTGCCATCGTTCACTCATCCTCACATGTTCCAAACATGTATGACTAACATTGTTGTGTGGAATACAAAAGAAGGTACACTGAACAGGTATAACATTATGACCACTGACAGGTGAAGTGAATAACACTGATTTTCTCTTCATCACGGCATCTGTTAGTGGGTGGGATATATTAGGCAGCAAATGAACATTTTGTCTTCAAAGCTGATATAATAGAAGCAGGAAAAATGGGCAAGGGTAAGGATTTGAGCGAGTTTGACAAGGGTCAAATTGTGATCGCTAGACGACTGGGTCAGAGCATCTCCAAAACTGCAGCTCTTGTGTGGTGTTCCCGGTCTGCAGTGGTCAGTATCAAAAGTGGTCCAAGGAAGGAACAGTGGTGAACCGGTGACAGGGTCATGGGCGGCTCATTGATGCACGTGGGGAGCGAAGTCTGGCCCGTGTGGTCCGATCCAAACAACAAACTATTTTAGCTCAAATTGCTCAAGAAGTTAATGCTGGATCTGATAGAAAGGTGTCAGAATACACAGTGCATTGCAGTTTGTTGCGTATGGGGCTGCATAGCTGCAGACCAGTCAGGGTGCCCATGCTGACCCCTGTCCACCCCCGAAAGCACCAACAGTGGGCACGTGAGCATCAGAACTGGACCACGGAGCAATGGAAGAAAGTGACCTGGTCTGATAAATCACGTTTTCTTTTACATCACGTGGATGGCCAGGTGCGTGTGCGTCGCTTACCTGGGGAACACATGGCACCAGAATGCACTATGGGAAGAAGGCAAGCTGGCAGAGGCAGTATGATGCTTTGGGCAATGTTCTGCTGGGAAACCTTGGGTCCTGCCATCCATGTGGATGTTACTTTGACACGTACCACTTACCTAAGCATTGTTGCAGACCTTGTACACCCTTTCATGGAAACGGTATTTCCTGGTGGCTGTGGCCTTTTTCAGCAGGATAATGTGATCTGCCACAAAGCAAAAATGGTTCAGGAATGGTTTGAGGCGCACAACAACGAGTTTGAGGTGTTGATTTGGCCTCCAAACTCCCCAGAATCTCAATCCAATCAAGCATCTGTGGGATGTGCTGAACAAACAAGTCTGATCCATGGAGGCCCCACCTCGCAACTTACAGGACTTAAAGGATCTGCTGCTAACGTCTTGGTGCCAGATACCACAGCACACCTTCAGGGGTCTAGTGGAGTCCATGCCTTGATGGGTCAAAGCTGTTTTGGCAGCAAATGGGGGACCAACACAATATTAGGAAGGTGGTGAATGTTATGCCTGATCGGTGTATTTGAAAGTCTTTGAGGTCCAAACAACATCAGACCATTTACATTAGATTACAAACTATGATCTCAGTATTAATGCAGACTATTATTTATTAATAATGGCTGCTTTCATTTCAACAAAAGATTGTTGGAACAGTAAAGTCTTCCAATGACATCATACATCTCCCCACGTTCAGATGGTATGGCTACGGTTTATATACTCTGTTGGTGCTGGATCTTTTCCAGCCATGTGCCAGATTGTGTCCCACAGACTGCTAAATTTCCCACTGCCCACCTTTTTATTTTCTTCTCTCTCTTAATTTTTCCTCCTTTTATCATGTCTTGAAGCTGCTCTGTGTGTAACTGTTTATTTTCAGATAAAACTGTGAAACTGTGGAAGATCAGTGAGAGGGATAAGAGACCAGAAGGATATAACCTGAAGGATGAAGATGGAAGAATCAGAGACCCGGCCACCATCACCACATTACGGGTCAGCATGCTTGTATTATCACCACCTGCAAATTGACAATAAAGACAAGCAAAATGTTTAATATGGATACACAAAATGTATTATATTTGTTCATTAGATATGTCAGAACATCTAAGGATGATTCTGACAAAAAAAAAAAAAAAAAACAATTCAAAAGAAAATAAAGAAAATATATTTTACATAAAGAACATGAAGCTTATTTCTAAGAGCATTAATACATTTTCATTGTGACATATTTTACATATAATTCATAATTTAATTTTCATTACCATAATTCTCATTATCATTAAATTTCCATTAGTGTAGTATAGTTTTTTATTTAAATCAGCATAAATTAAGGTTTGTACAACAAATTATGAATACTTCACCATTGAACTAATATTTCATTTATTTATTTATTAATTTTACATTACAGTAATAATGAGATTTCATCCATTACAGTAATGAGAAGAAATAAAAATGAGGATGTCCTTAATTGTCATGAAGATGATGTCACAATACAGAAAATATTAACATTTAATTTTCTTTAAGCATAATCTTATTTCTTTTGATTTTAGAATTTAACACAAATCAGACATGTTCTTCAAAGGTTTCTTAAGATGTACTCCTAGAGTCTAAACAGTATTTCAGTAGTTCAGCTGACAGTAATGTATGATGAAATCTGTAGTTAGCTTTTGTAGAATCTTGTTTTTCAGCTGGAATGGCACATAGCTGAACAGTTACACTTCATCTTCCACTGAATCACGTACCAAGAAGTCAGAGGTTTATTATAAATCTGCCAGTGCGTGTTCTCATTAATGCTTTGAGAAGTTGCTGCTGTTCGCTCAAATTCTCACATGAAAATCTCATTCTCTGTGTTCAGCACTGATGCTGACAAACGATGAGCTGTCAGCGACCAAAAGGCATTCATTCATAATCAAACAGCAAGGACAAAGAGAGATGATAATGTGCAGTGAAGGGGCTCACAATCATTCCTCCCTCTGCTTTCCTTCTCACTCGTTCTCTACTCATCCCTCCAAATTGAATACAGATACAAAGAGGGCGCGACTCCGAGTGCCCATTAATGTTTGGTGCGGTGTCTGTTTTCTGCTCCATGGCCTAATGGATTAAAGCACTCCACTACTCCACCATTGTCTGTCCGGGCAGAAGATTAGCCTGACACCGAGGTGATGGCATGGAGCGGGCGGCAATCCCATTTGGACCGTGAAATGTATGTGCGGTGGAGATGCGGAGACGGATTTATCATGGAGCTCCGGTAGTGAGGGAGGAGGGGAAGGATGAGACACACATGTCATGTGTTCTGGCAGTCTCCATTGCCAACGCTGTGATCTTACTCTTGTCTCAGTATGCGATTTTACCCCTAAGGTTTGCGGTGGACTGGTTTCTAAAATCTGTGAGTTGACGTGATACAAGGTGTGACCGCCGTGGCATTTAAAGCCAGCGGTTACCTGACCTTTTATAACAATAGAGCAAATCAAAATGGATTCTTGTGCTATTTGACCTACTAATGCTGTCTATGCCATAAAAACAGAAAGCTAGGTGTTGGCCAATCCCCCACCCCCCCTGCCTGTCTTAGCGGTAGATAATAAGCATGTTTTCTTATCTTTTCTATGGTCTTTCACTCTCTCCTTTCCTCCTGTGTGATCCGTTTGCTCTTTGAACTACTGTGCGACTGCTAAGTTTGACACAGGAAGATATTTTCCCTCAGGATTAGAAACAGAGGAATCTCCTTAGATTCTTTTATACATAAAGAAATGGACAAAGTCCTGTAGCAAGACTTATGACTAATGGCATGTTTCCAGCTTATTCTGGCTAAAAAAAAATCACCCACTAAATCTAACTGACAGTTAATGTAGTTTTAAAGCAGTGGTTCTTGCAAACTTCCAGTAGTATTCCAGGATGACTTAAAAGGATTTAAACTATTATATTATTATTAATATATTAAAGGGGCGGTTGATTATGATTTCACTTTTTTAACTTTAGTTAGTGTGTAATGTTGCTGTTAGGGGATAAACAACATCTACAAACACAATGCTGACGACGCTCAAAGTTCAATGCAAAGTGAGGTATTTTCTTTTAAAGAATTCGCTGTTTAAGGACTACAATAAATCATGGCAGGGACTACAACAAGCTTCTTCCTGGGTTAGTGACACCACTATCCCTAAATATTACATAAACCCTTCTCCAGCTTTGTTGTTGTTGAGCAACCGAAGCGCAAGCTGTTAAAGCTCCGCCTTCTTTTGGAAAGCTGGCCAGGAGCAGCAGCTAATTTGCATTTAAGGGGACACACAAAAAATGGCGTGTTTTTACTCACACCCAAATAGGGGCAAATTTGACAAGCTATAATAAATTATCTGTGGAGAATTTTGAGCTGAAACTTCACAGACACATTCTGGGGACACCAGAGACTTATATTACATTTTGTAAATGTATGGGCATTATAGGTACCCTTTAAAACAATCTAATCTAATTCATTTGTTAAAACAAACATACAATTAAGATGAAAATTAATTCATATTTCCCTCAATAACTACTGAAGAACACATAGTTCTTGAAACTTCTAGAATCACAAAATGGATCATGGATATCTGATTTAAATGCCTCTTCTTTCAAAGAGTTGATGATAACCTGGCAATCCATTGACTAGTTCTTTCTAAAAGACATGTATTGTACCCTTACTTATGAAAATATGCATCAGATGGTCGGTGAATAAACTGTGGGAGGTCCATGGGTGTGCCATCTTATGCTGAGACTAATAAAAGGATGACATATAAATCTGTCAGCATGATAAACAAACAGCACATGAAATGCTAATTTGTGCATTAGGCATGCACAGCTAAACCAAACCATCCTGATATACATAGTTCTCTTTAAAAGCTAATTGCAGTTGTCCTCCACCACAGTATCATTTTAGCTCTGCATTTGAATACACCTTTACAATAGTGGTTCAAAAGCCTGATTTCAGAGCTAAAGACTGATTTAAATGCCTCTCACACAAGACAGAGGTGCTTCTGTGATGTGGTAATGAGTGACTCTCTTTTGGAATGGTACACGCTGCCTCTATACATCAGCATCAGTTAAGCAGCCCGCATCTGCCTACTGCAATTAGGACCTGTGGGTGGGGCGATGGTGCTGTTCTGGGCACCAGCTAACAGCAGGAAGTGCAGTACAGTGGACTCTTAGAAATGTGTCCCGCTGGATGGTCCCAGCTCACAAAATGCCAAACGCACATTGAGCACCATCATAATGGTCATTAGCTCCAATTAGATGCGAGTCGGTGCCAAATATAGAACTCTAAAAAAGGTTAATCATGCATTTTTAATTAGTTATACCAATTATTAAAACCCCCACAAAATTGTTTGAGGAGCTATGTTTTCATTCCTCTGTTAATGTATGTAGTCAATAGCCCTTAGTTTGCATTTCAGACTGGAATATCACACTTGACGGCTTGTACTATGGATGAAAGCAATGACACTTAAAATGAATAAAATCCAGACACTTTCTTTGCAACTGATGTTTGGGAAAGGAAGTAGATGGTAGCCAAATTCATTTATTATTTAATGGGAGGAGGACATTCTCTTTCTAGAGAGAACAAATATATAGTGCAAGATGTTTTTGGTGCATATAAAGTTAATTTTGTTAACTTTTTGGAGTGTGCTAGCATATGAATGGCCTTAAAGCTAATAGAAATATGCAAACATCCACAAAACTTGGGTTCATGGGGTCTTTTAAAATAGAATATAAAAATCTGTCTCCCTGTTCTGACCTGCTGTTCAATTCAGTGTTCTTTAAATAGAGTTGTGGATTATTATGTATGCCCTAGTTCTTGCTGATGAACGACAAGAAGGTTGATTTTGTTGTTGCTGTTGTAATTGTTACAGCAGATTCTGACCTTTTTTTTTGTCTTTTCATTTCTTTAGGTGCCAGTACTGCGGCCTATGGACCTCATGGTTGAGGCCGCACCTCGGAGAGTGTTTTCCAATGCACACACATACCACATCAACTCCATCTCTGTCAACAGTGACTACGAGACCTTCATGTCCACCGATGACTTAAGGATCAACCTGTGGAACCTGGAGATCACAAACAGAAGCTTCAGTATCCTTTGTAATGTCATTAAAGTTGACAGAAATATGTTTTTGAAAAAGAAAGTTCACCCTCAGTACTAGGCCAAACACAATTGTAAACCACTTTATTGTCAACCTAAATGGGTCTTTTCCCCCATTTGCCGGTTCCCCATTATGCATTATGACTATTATTTCAGTGTTGGGGAAAGTTACTTTTAAAAGTAATTAATTACAATATTGTTACTCCCTAAAAAACTAATTGCGTTACTTAGTTACTTTTTATGAAAAGTAATGAGTTACATTACTTATGCATTACATTTTCTCACTTGGCTTGCTTGTTTGTTTTTTAAAAACAACAAAAAAAGTTCTATTTTTGGCAAATGTTAAGGCCCTTTTCCACCAAAAGTGAAATGAATAAGCCTCGGGCTGAAGGAAATGCATATTTACGCCTGTACAGTAGAGGGCGCAGCTCGAACAAACCTTTCAGCTGTGCTGCCATTCTGGATTAAAGAAGAATAGGATACAGAAGGAGGAAGTTCAACACTCTTATTTCTAAATCTAATATAAAGTAATTTGCTTATTAGTATGGTTGAAATAGATAATTGAAGGTCAGCAGCAAAGACATTGGTTAATAAAGTGAGATTAAATAAAGTATATTTGTGTAATTTAATATAGTTAATTATTACAGGTTTGCATAAAATTGAGATTACATTTCACTGTTTTTATTCATTTTGAGGAATACTGAATGTGTTTGTGCAAGTGAGATGAGTAAATGTTCACATTTAGTCTAGAACTACAATAACCATCATGTTTACACAGCGCACAAAACTCCTCTGCACTTTATTTCTCTCAACATGGGGACAGGAGATTTGTCAGTCAATAAATGTGAAAAAGTAACTTGCGTTACTTATTTGAAAAACTTAGATATTTTGTTGTAAATGGAAAAAGTAATGCATTATTTTACTAGTTACTTGAAAAAGTAATCTGATTACATAACTCGTAAGTTACTTGTAATTAGTTACCACCAACACTGTTTATGATTCATTGTTTTACTACTTGACCTACAAGTTGAGAAGTTTTCCTGAGCTGCTTTTTCAGATATTGTAGACATTAAGCCTATGAACATGGAGGAGTTAACGGAGGTGATAACGGCAGCAGAGTTTCACCCTCACCACTGCAACACCTTCGTCTACAGTAGCAGTAAAGGCTCCATACGTCTGTGTGACATGAGGGCAGCAGCGCTCTGTGACAACCACTCGAAATGTGAGTCAGTGCAACCCTTGATGAAAAAAAAAGACATTAATGAGACAATTGTTGACATACACTATTGTTCAAAAGTTTGGGGTCAGTAAGATTAGTTAGATTGGTTCAATAAAGAAATTAATAATTGTATTCAGCCAGGCATTAAATTAATCAAAGGTGACAGCAAAGACATTTACAGTGTTACAAATGATTTCTATTTTAAATAAATACTGTTCTATGGGGAAAATTTTTTTAGCAGCACAACTGTTCCCAACATTGATAAGAAATGTATATTGGGCTCCAATCAGCATATTTGTAATGATTTCTGAAGGATTAAGTGACACTACCTATGTTTCCATCCAAAGTTGCAAATTTAACTTGCTCGCAAAATTGGAATATTGCATAAAACATTTGCGAATAAAGCAGCATTTCCATTCCATGTGTTCAACAGAACAAAATCGTCGCTTCCTGGGAAATTGGCACAAAATATCTATAATAAAAATGGAAGTTAAATTACATTATAAAATATATTAAAATAGAAAAAGAGTTATAGCAATATTACTGTTTTACTGTATTAATGATCAAATACATGCAGCCTTGGTGAGCAGAAGGGACTTCCTTCAAAAGCATTTAAAAAAAAATCTTACCAACCCTAAACTTTTAAACGGTAGTGTACATTTATAAAATGAATGTGAATAGCTTAGATCAGATACCTTGGATTATGGAATAATTTGATGAGAAATGTTTTGAGTTCATATTGAAATCTCAGACTTTGTAGACAATTGACATTAAAAAATGCAGCTAAAAGAAACAAAGGCTGATTGCTTAGAAAAGCAATAGCACACATCTCATCGCCATACTTTAGGATTTGAAGTACGATTCAGGTCTCTAGCACTAATGGTGTGGAATGAGTTATGCACCAACATTTAATACTTAGGATTAGGGATTTGAACAAACCCCCAATAGGTAGGTAATGGCAAACACCACTAATAAAGCTTCTTTGAGGTCCTTAACATACTGCAGATTTTTTTTTTATCCCAGTTTAAATGAGTGCTTACTGCATTCTACAAACCTTTATTGTAACATTACAAATGCAAAGGGGCAGTACAGCTCTAGAAACACTGTTGTCTCTAGAGAGCACAGCCAGTACATACGCCACGACAGGGATTAGCCTCTCTTCCACCTAGGGCGAGGGCGTTGGAGGTGAGGATTATGCTAATTTTTAATATGATTGCGTCTCCTTGAGCTTAACTGGCTAATTTCATTTGGGGATTGGACACAATGCAGACTGATGAACCTGTACTGGTGGAATACAGTGGCATCCCCTTTGGCTGCACATGGCTGAATTGATAACCACAAATTGACACATTTCCATTTCTTAAGTCATAAATGCTCAGGTCTCCAGTTTAAGCTGGGAAACATCCATGTGCATTTGATGATCAGATTGAATGCATTGACATTTAAGCTTGGCATAAAAATCAATGCTCAAGGGCAGATAGCCATGCCTATAGTTTTCTCACCGCTCAAAGAATTTGGTTATTACCTTAGTTTTATCGACATGCTTACTGGTCCATGTGTTCGCATCCTGTTGAATAGACATTTACATACTGCTGCTGAATTTTAAAAGGCCAGATTAGCTGGAGGGGGAAACAGCTGTGAGGGCTTCAGGTTTAGCTGCCTTGGTTTGTATCTCCAGAACCACATTGACCTAAATTATACACACATCTGTCAATTTTTTCCCTGGTACATGATCTCACAGCAGGTGGATCTGCCAGTTTGCCTCAGGAAAGACCTCCTCAATGTCTTCTCTATCGCATAGTGTGTGCTGCTCCTTCCATCCACACTAATAAATCTTCCAGACATCCCAGAGAATATTCTTAAAAATCAATCTGCGGTGGCAGGCGGGGGAGGCTAACCAAGCCCAGCAGGGTTCTGAGCCGCAGCAGAGTCTGGGCGGAGGGTCCGTATCCCCTCATATCACTCCCCAGAGGACTCATTAGCCCCCTCTGAATGACACCCAGCAAGACTGCAGGTGGACAGGCTCACAGTGTGACAAGGCACACTCATGACAAACACCTGCAGTCCACCAGTGCCCAAATATCCCCGCAAGCATTGATCTGTTTCCTCCCCCTCTGCCCATGTTTTTCATCCGCTGTGTAGATGCCTGCCGACACATCACAGGATAATCCGCAACTAAGTCAACAAAACAGTGAGGGGATAATCAATAGTAGATGATAAATATCTGTTTCTCTGCTCTGACAGGTGTATTATTTCCCTGGCGAGCCGGGTAGATTTATGATGTGTTGGGCAGCAAACGGCGAAAATGATTCAGAAAAACTTTCTTTGGAAGTTACTTGTTAAAGCCAACATAAAACAGCACTTGCAATCTATTTTACTTCTAATGTGGCATATTTCTGAGTGAGATGAGATATTCAATGTGGACGGGACATGTTTTAATCCTCATTTTAAAGTGTTTTTTTATTTGATTTCTCAATTATTCTCATTTAGTTTTCGAGGAGCCAGAAGACCCAAGCAATCGTTCCTTTTTCTCTGAAATCATCTCCTCCATCTCTGACGTAAAATTTAGCCACAGTGGGCGGTACCTGATGACACGTGACTACCTGACTGTAAAGGTCTGGGATCTGAACATGGAGAGCAAACCACTGGAAACCTATCAGGTAAGGCAGTTAGTCATTTCATTGCATTTAACAATTGACTAATGCCCAATTTTAAAGGCCTCATGAAGTCAAATTTGGCTTTTCTGGCTTATAATCCATGTCTGTTAGCTTTGAGGTCATCTATATGCTTGTGTACTCCTAAAAGAAGACAAATAAAAACATTTAGTACACCTACACTGCCATTCAAAAGTTTGGGATCAGTAGGATTTTTTAATGTTTTTAAAAGAAGTCGCTTCTTCTCACCAAGGTTGCATTTATTTGATCAAGAATACAGTAGAAACTGTAATATTGTGAAATATTATTACCGTTTACAATTACAATTTTTCCTATTTGAATATATATTAAAATGTAATTTATTCCTGTGATCATTACTCCAGTCTTCAGTGTCACATGATCCTTCAGAAAACATTCTAATATGCTGATTTGCTGAAACATTTCTTATTATCAGTGTTGAAAGCAGTTGTGTACAATTTTTTTTTTTAAGGATGCTTTGATGAATAGAAAGTTCAAAAGAACAGCATTTATCTGAAATAGAAATCTTTTGTAACATTATAAATGTCTTTACTGTCATTTTTGATCAATTTAATGCATTCCTGCTGAATAAAAGTATTAAGTCTTATTAATTAAGACTTTCCGAGACTTTTTTCAAAAACATTAAAAAATCTTACTGATCCCAAACTTTCAGAATGGCAGTGTACACATTTAATATATACAGTCAGGAAAACAGACCGAAAATACTGACGCCTCATCTTGCACTACACAAATGTTGCCCAATAAAATGCACTCTAGAATGAGAGGTCATCTCCCCCAAATTATAAATTCCACCTACCTCCATTCAGCAATAGCAAGTAGCAAAATCACGCTTCACTGATATCTTTGGTTTCTCAAAGTCTTAATTTACTTCATCAGCCTGTTAGGCACAAAGCAGGACATCTTCCACCAATGGGCTGGAAAATACGAAATCAAAAGATTCTCATCAAACAATATCATGGGGTCTTTAAAAATTTCACACTGTCTAAAAACAGAGGAATTTGTCATAACTGTGTTTACTAAATTAACAGTCAGACTTGCACAAAAATTGTCACTGTTTCCTCCATCCAGGTACATGATTACCTAAGAAGTAAGCTCTGCTCGCTGTATGAGAATGACTGCATCTTCGATAAATTTGAATGTGTTTGGAATGGATCAGACAGGTCAGTGTTTTACACAGCTGTATTAAGTATTTATATTGTGAATGGTAAATCAGAGCAAAGTTATTCAAAAGAAAAATAATGATCTAATTATAATAAAGACAAAATGATCTTAATGAATATTGTTGATTTTTCATTTTGTTCTATTTCCAGCGTGATCATGACTGGTTCCTACAACAACTTCTTCCGAATGTTCGACCGTAATACGAAGCGTGATGTGACACTGGAGGCGTCCCGGGAGAACAGCAAGCCTCGGGCAATTCTGAAACCTCGTAAGGTGTGTGTGGGCGGAAAGCGCCGCAAAGATGAAATCAGTGTGGACAGCCTGGACTTCAGCAAGAAAATTCTCCACACCGCCTGGCATCCTTCCGAGAACATCATCGCTGTGGCAGCCACCAATAACCTTTACATATTCCAGGATAAGGTCAACTAGCACAACTGTACCACCTCCACATGTTCCTGAGAAGAGAGAGAAAGAGGAAAAAACGCTGTAGCCCAGCAGGATATTCCAGGGTGTGTTTTGTGATGAGAAACATGAAGTTACCTATGATGTGGGCAGAAGTATGAACAGATTGTGCTGGGTAAGAAGGCCATGTTGTGCAAGGATGCTGCCAGACTTTCACAAACAAGAAGCATCCTGCCCTGCACAATCATTCTTCCTCTATTAAGTACCTGCATTTCTTCTTCCATAAACTCTTGTTTATTTATCGTATTTATTCATTTCTCTGCTGGAAGGAAATGCCTGACTCTTTAAATCTGGACAAACGTGCATTTTCATTGCTATGAAAAAGAATAAAGAATCTTTAATAAGGCAAAAACAAACCTTGAATAAGACGGGCCTCCGCAGACATACTGGCATCAGAAAAAAAGGGGTGCCTTTACAAAAAACAATGGATTTTCATTCCCTTTGAAACACAATGCTCTCCAACTTCCTCCGAAGTGTCTGACTGATCCGTAACAGACTAAGAATGTGACACTGCGATGATTGTAGTGTTGAAACAAACAATCTGTGGATGGAATCACAGTAGTGTCCTGATCGGTCCTCTTGAAAGGAGCTCTGAAGTAAAGTCAATCCCATTGGTCATGTTTTGTCAATCCATGTTGTCGTCTTATTTTGATGTAAGTAACCATTAACAAGCTGTGGTGCCTTCTTTTCGTATGTGGGTACTTGGGCGGCAGACGGGGTGGTGGGTGGGAGGGTTTTCGGAAGGGTGGTAATTGGGTTGTGAAGTGTGAATGTTTTTACAAGAAATGTGAAGAATAGCTTTGTGTAAGAAAGGAAAAGAATTGCAGCGACATGATTTTACAGTACACAGAATTGAAGTACTTGAATTCTGCATTATAGTCTTCACTTTATCTCAGTATTCTCATAACTTTACAGTATACCCTGTTTTTTTTTTTTTTTTTTTTTTTTAAATTCTTCAGTGCCGTGCTGGGTGAAAAGTATTATTGCATGCAACATGTCATCTATAATGAGCCAATGAAGAAAATACACTGCCCGGCCAAAAAATTTTTTAAATAAGCTCGATTTAATTTTTTGATTTAAATAGGCAAATGCTAAAGAGTCTATGATTTGATCATTATTGCAGTGATTATGATGTTTCTAGCATGTTATATGTTTGGCATCAGTTCTTCTAACACTAATTGATGGAGTGTGTAGCTTTTCATTTCTTAAACAACCATGTAGGAAGACACATCATGGCCACCAGGATGACAATGTCAAGATTTATCAGGCTCAAATTGTGAAAGAATGGTTTGGAGGGAGCATGAAGAATCATTTTCAAACATGATTTGGCACCTATGCATCCAAAAAGTTGATGCACCTCTTGATGGAAATAAATGTTGTGATATAATTTCAATCAGGAGGTGCATCAATTTTTGGTCAAGATCTTGTATTCACAATGCAAGAGGTGAGCACTCTGTAAAGTCTACTCCAGCACATCCCAAAGACTTTTAATGAATTTAAGGTCTGGACTCAGAGATGCCAATTCATGTGTGAAAATTATGCTTCATGCTCCCTTCCAACCATTCTTTCACAATTTCAGCCTGATGAATCTTGACATTGTCATTCTGGAATATGGACACATCATGGAAGTAATAACAAACGAAAAGCTACACACTCCATCAATTAGAGTTAGAAGAACTGTTGCCAAACATATAACATGCTAGAAACATAATAATCAATGGAATAATTATCCAATCATTGACTCAAGACTTTTCCTATTTAAATACAGACAGCGACTTATTTTTTGGGCCGGGTGTGTACATGTTCCACACCATCAAATGAACCTGTAACAATCAGATGTCATCTTTTTACATGCTTTCTGCTGCATCTGTCTGAGACTGTTAAAACGTCATAATTCAGTTACGTTACTTTGGCCTGAGGATGACAGGAATGCCGGTATCATAATGTAGCCTATACATGACGTGAAGGTTAAATGATATCAGGGAATTTTATTATGTACAAATAAACCAGTAATGTTCTCTTCTGAAGGATAAAAACTTCAGTTGTAAACTTCTTAATGAAACAAAGTTTTATAGCTCAGAATGTATCTACATCCAATTATTTGCCATGCAGTCTTTATGCTTAATGGAATTCGTTGAAATAAAAAGAAACGAAAAGGAAGTTGAAATAAAGTTTATTTTGTTTCTTTGGCTCCCTTTCACCACACGTAAATTAAACAATGGCGCCCCCATGTGACAATTTAAGAGACACACATGGAATTTGTTTAGCCATTTACTCACCCACGTTGCTCCAAACCCATGACTTTTTTTACTCTGCAGAGCACAAAAGATATTTAGTATTAGGGACTGACGACTTCAATCCTCATCCACTTTCACTGCATAATTTAAGACCCATAAAAGCTTTTATGGCAGAGGAAGATCCCACATTAACAGTTTACATTTGCTACAGTAATTGATGTAAATTTAATTTTGGTTTGGTATGTAAGAAGGTATTGTTGGATTCATAAAGAATACTGATAACACTTTATAATAACTTTAATAGCCTAGTAACATTACCAAATAACAATTACTATATAATTCTTAATAGAGTGTTAGTTATGCATACATAACTAATTAAAAATGTAATATAACTGCTATAAGGGAGTAAGGGAGGCTATACAGCTAATCACACAAGTCTCTATGATTTTAGTCAAATGCTGGTCATAAATTATAATAATTCTCTGAATTCTATCCTCCAAATCAAAATTTCAGTATATTTTTTCCCCATAGCTGCTGGATAAAAAGTGAACACAATAAGACCACATACATTCACACATGAGTAAAATAAATATAAGAGTAGGTTTAAACATACGCTCATAGACAACAAACCTACAACAAATCCAATGGTTTTCCTGTGAGTCAATGTTTAATCATTTTTTTGTGGCACTTAAATGTAGACATGTATTTATACGCAATCAAATCTAAAGGCTGTCCATAGTGGGAAAAAAAAAAAAAAAAAAAAAAAAAAAACCTCACTGAGGTAAAACCAGCGAAAACGATCCTCCTAATTGGATGAACGATAAATACTGCAAACATTATAAAAGGTGTTAATAATAACGCAATATAAATTATTACCAAAACAGTAAATATGTCATAAAGTATACTAACATACATTATATCAGTTCGAGAAACGAAGTCTTTGTTACTGAGGTAAAATCTCTCATCAAAACTCATTCATATTCCTACTCCATATTTCCATTTGCAATCATCAAGCCTTTGTCTCCGACAGGAAATAAAAAAATCCATAATTTCCAGTGACAATAGAAGCAATAAGTTTAACTGTGTGTAGTCGTCAGTGCTTATTACCCGAAATCATTTTAATTGTCCTCAGGAGAATCGAGACGGGCGAAATTAAACGCTGTCAGACAGCTGGGGACGGCACCTGTCAATCAAAACGTCCGTTATAAAGTCGCTCCGCTTTCGCGCTGCCTAGTCAAAGGCGGGAAAAGAACGCAGGGACCGATTCATTCCTTTAGCGCGCGGAGTTTATTCGCGTATAGACGCAGTTTTGAGAGAGCATATCTTTCTCTCTCCACATACTGCCAACTCTGTCTTCATTTACCAATCTATCACAGTGGAAATGGATAAATTACCTGCTATGAATATCAGCGCCGGCAACAGTTCCGTGGATAGACGCTCATTTCTGGAGAGAAGTGGCTATCAGCACCTGGATCACGGAGATCTGAAGGTTTTGATTCCAGTGGTGCTAGGAATCATCTGTGTCCTGGGTTTCACCGGGAATGTAACTGCTATGGGAGTCCTGATTTCCAACGCACGTAAAGGTAAGCTGTCCTTGATCAACGCGCTCATCCTCAACCTCATGCTGGCTGATGGTCTGGTCTTGGCATTTGCTGTTCCCTTCAAAGCCACTGCTTATTCCCGTGCAAGCTGGACTCTGGGATTGTTTGTCTGTAAGACCTGTGACTGGTTCTTGCACTCCTGCATGGCTGCAAAGAGCTTCACTGTGGCCATCATGGCCAAAGCTTGCTACAGGTACGTCAGTAACCCCACCAAGCAGGTGACCATCCGTTTGAAGACTATCCTGGTAGTCCTCTTCTTCACTTGGCTCTTGGCGTGCGTGGTCCCAATTCCCCAGTGGCTTTTTTCCACCCTGCAAAAGGAAGGAAACGGAATGATTTGTGTTCAAGCAGTGCCTGTTGATGCCCATGATTTTATGTCTGTGTACGCCAAGGTGTATCCTCTTCTGGCCTACTGCACACCTTTGAGTTTTGCGCTGCTTTATTTCTGGAAGGCGTATGGACGATGTCAGCGCAGGTCCAGCAAAACCCAGAATCTGCGGACACAGATCCGATCCCGCAAACTCACCCTGATGCTATTCAGCCTGACAGTGGCCATGGCCACCATGTGGCTTCCGCAATGGGTTGCCTGGGTTTGGATGCGGCACGCACTGGAGGCTGAAGGTGCCTTCCCTCCGGTCCTCTTCACTCTCTCCGCCCAGCTTCTCATGTTCTCCATCTCTCTAGTCAACCCTCTCATCGTTCTCGCCCTCTCAGAGGAATTCAGAGAGGGCTACATTGGCTTGTGGCGTAGGCTCACCCTCCGCAAGCAACCTCCAAAACACAAGCCAGGACCACACACCCCAACCGCCCCAAAGTCGCCAACCCCAAGACCGGAGACATCAGCCCACCTCCCTCCACACCAGCCAGGGCGAACAGAGGAGAAGCCTGAGAAGCAACTGGACCAGTGTGGAGGACAGCAGGAGAGCCCAACCAACAAGGATGGAATCGTACTGCAAGATGTAGAGCAGTTTTGGCAAGAGAGGGAAACTGGCTCCCAGTCACAGGAAAATGATCCTATACCCTGGGAGCACCAAAATCCCAAGGAAGAAAAACAGTAAGACAGTGTGAATCTACTCCTCTTTTTCATTTCATCAACATAAAAGAAAAAAAAACATATACAACAGATCAGACCTCACCTGAACTAATAAATAATGAATTTAATTGTGTTTGTGTTTAACTCTTATTAAAAAGAAAAAAAAAAAAAAAAAAGAGAGAAAACTGGCTTGGTATAATTTATTAGAAGTAAATGGAAATGACTTTGTATTAATTGTATTGTATTATGTTATGTTGTTCAAAACAATGTATTATATAATAAAATAGGTAGAGATATCACTAAAACCAGTGTTGTGATGTCCAAGACAATAATGATGAAAAGCTGTGCATAGCTCCCTCCTGCCTATAGTACTAATAAAAAAAATTGATGTTGAAATCTTACTGCTACCTGCATCATTCACACAATAAGATGGCAATAAAATGTCTACAGAATGAATATGCTATAAAAGAAAGTATTTCGGGAATGCATGTCTGTAAAATAAACTGTAATATATTACCTACTAAGGTGTTCTTTTTGTGGTCTGCTATGAGATGTTCTACACATATTCGTGCAAACACACCCACAAAATGTAAAATCCAGTCACAGAAGTTAAAAAAATGGGTTGCTTTTATTCAACTTCAGCTGTACATAAAGCAAGTCCGAAAAACAATATCTTTTTAAGAAACATCTGAACAATTAAATTAAACCGTAAGACCAGTTGACATGGCCAACTGCCAGTGCTCATACGGTCAGTCATAACACATTGTAAACAAACTAATACACATTATCCATACATATTCATCATCTAGAAACATCTTACATGTTAACCCAACAGTCAGTTAAAATGACATATACACAGAGAGGCTTTCATAATTCTTGAATATCCCTGTGGGTGACTAATGTCACCAAAAAATGTTCACAAAACTGGGAGGATCTCCCAATTTCAACAAATCACAGTTTCTAAACAGTTTGGAGCAAAAGGTGTGACACGTGAAACAGAATTGATGTTTGTGATTTGAGACCGCAGAAGGTGGCTGGAAGAAAAAAAAAAAAAGGGCAGACAGGCACCAGGTGGTGATACCTCCAGTAGACGTTCAGGACGGTTACCCAAACACAAGATAGATTCTCTACAATCACCATTTAGCATCTAACGTGGATTTAACCCTTTAGACTGGACGGACAAAGTGTGTGTAACACAAGATAAGGACATGAAAACACTGACCTGTTATGGGGATGACCTGGAAATGCATCACAAACAAAAACAAAAAAAAAAACTTCCAGTTGGTCCAAATACTTATTCCGTGTCTTATACTCAGCTGATTTGATTGGTCATTAACCCATTATGTTCTTTATGGCATGAGCTAGGGGCAAGTGGTTCTGTACCATTCACTTTCAAAGGTTTGAAAAGTAGAACCTTTGGACTGGAGTGACTTATCTTTATGTTTCTGAGAGTCTATGATGTGAGCATTGGTAGTGTGGCCCCAAGATGTGGGAATATCTGGGGAGGTGTGTATGGTATCATTTAGTGGAGCGTCGAGCAGGTTCAAAGGCAGTGGGAGGAGGAGGTGGTCCCCTGCGATCCAGTTCCTCCACGTATCCCATGAGGAGTTTGTGCCTCTCTTCTGACATACAGTCCAGAACCAGGTACCTTTTATCCTTTTGCAAGATCTTCTCAATGTCTGACAAGTGCTGCTCTGACTCCTGCATCAACTTTCGTGATCTGAAGACACAAAATTAAAATTACATTTTAAGACCTAACTCAAATCATTCAACTTGTTGAGGAGATTGTGCTATTACTTTTGTAACCAGACTTTAGACTTACGGTTTTACCTAATGGGTGGTAAAACTGGTGGGGAAAAAAAATTCGATAGATGCATATCATAGATTTGCAGGTGGGCTCTTTTGGCCTAGGCTAATAAATAAACACCAAGCAGCCACTCATAAAACCCTAGCAACTGCATAGCTCCCTGCTAAAATACTTCCACAACACCTTAACATTAAGTAGCACGCCTTTGGGCAGGCAACTTCTTTTAAATTTTGACCTACACTTTCTTCAGAAAATGAAAAAACGTTCTATTTATTAAATTACAATAGTATTGGCATTATTGTAAGATGAAATATTATGAACATTAACTGTTTTCTATTACATAAAAAAAAAAAAAAAATCATTGGATTTTTATAGGATAGAATTATTTAATGATTCCTAGATATGACCCAGAATTTCATAATCATATACAGATAGATCAGAGCTTCTTACTTGTAGGTGATGAACTTGGTCTCTTTCAGAAGAGTTCTGAAGTCTGCTTTGGCTGCAATGTACTTGTCTTTGATGTAATCACCAAACTCCCTCTGTCTTTTCTATGGTGAAAAGGTGAGCAGCAGGTACAGAGACTTACTATGTAGACTTACTGTAAAGGCATAACTATATAGACTTATCATAAAGACTTTTTGACAAAAGGAGTACAACAATTTCAAATAGTTCAAGAGGCAAAGACAGGCCTTACTCTGTCACTGCTTGAAAACTTGATGCATCTCGGATCTTCTTTAATGAGCTTCTTCACTTCCTTCCATGAAGTCATCAAAGTGATCTGATGTAGATGAAGAAATGAGTCAGTTGAGTAGGCTGAATACAACAGATTAACTGAGTACAAACTGAGTTAGACATGTGACCCAAGACATGGTGTCAGGGCACTGTGTACCGAGGTTGTCTCATCCAGAAGTTGGCGAAATTGCTCCTTTTTCTTCTTTGCAAGGGCCTCGATGTGTTCGTTGAAGAGCCTCTCTTTCTCATCCCTCTCCAACAATGAGGATGACTCCCAGCGGTGATCCTTCCTCAGGGTACGACGCGTCTCTGACCAGGTAGCATCAGGTGTCTTTACCTGTCAAATGCAGCATACAATTTTCAATGACAATTTATGATATTAGATTTAAGATTATATATAAATAATGGTGATGTTTTAACCACTCTATCATATTACTTACAAATACAGTGGCTTGCAAAAGTATTCAAACCCCTTAATTTTTTCAAACCCCAAATTTGATGTTGCTGCCTTGTTAAACTACTTTAAAGGATTAGTTCACTTTCAAATGAAAATTACCCCAAGCTATACTCACCCTCAAGCCATCCTAGGTGTATATGACTTTCTTTTTTCTGATGAACACAATCAGAGAAATATTAATAAATATCCTGACGCATCCGAGCTTTATAAATGGCAGTAAGCGTTACCAAATGAGTATGAGCTGAAGAAAGTGGCTCCGTCCACATCCATCCATCATAAACATGTTCCACAGGTCTCCGGGGGGTTAATAAAGGCCTACTGAAGCAAAGCGATGCATTTGTGTAAAAAAAAAAAAAAAAAAAATCCATATTTAACAAGTTATGAAATAAAATATCTAGCTTCTGCCAGACCGCCTTCCATATTCTACTTACGAATAAAGTGTAAAACTCTAGCAG
This sequence comes from Ctenopharyngodon idella, assembly GCF_019924925.1. Lineage (NCBI taxonomy): Eukaryota > Metazoa > Chordata > Actinopteri > Cypriniformes > Xenocyprididae > Ctenopharyngodon > Ctenopharyngodon idella. The sequence continues at coordinate 18,746,737 of NC_067233.1, read as the reverse complement.
TTCAAAAAGCTTACGCTACATCCTACGCCTTCCCTATTCAACTTACGGAAAAAGTGTAACTGACGCGACGCCAGTTTACGGAAGAGCAAAAACCAAGCCATGAGGTCAAAGGAACTGCCTGTAGAGCTCAGAGACAGGATTGTGTTAAGACACAGATCTGGGGAAGACTAAAAAAAAAAAAAAATTCTGCTGTACTGAAGGTTCACAGAAGCATGTAGCCTCCATAATCCTTAATTAAAGAAGTTTGGAACAACCAGGATTCTTCCTACAGCTGGCCTCCTGGCCAAACTTGGCAATCGATGGAGAAGGCCTTGGTTTGAGTGTTGACCAAGAAGCTGATGGTCACTCTGGTTTAGCTTCATCAACATATATGGAGATGGGAGAAATTTAAAGAAGGACAAACATCACTGCAACACTCCACCGATCTGTGCCTTATGGCAGAGTGGCCAAACTAAGGCCTCTCCTCAGACACATGAAAATTCACTTGGAATTCGCAAAAAAGCACCTAAAGGACTCTCTCGGACTGTGAGAAACAATGTTCTCTGGTCTGATGAACCTCAGTTTCAAGCATCATGTATGAAGGAAACCAGACACTGCTCATCGGCTGCACAATACCATCCCAACTGTAAAGTGTGGTGGTAACAGCATCATGCTGTGGGGCTGTTTTTCAGCAGCAGGGACTAGGGGACCCTTCAGAGTAGAAGGAAAGCTCAATGCAGCAAAATATAGAGTTAGCCTTAATGAAAACCTAGTCTGGAGCACTCAGAACCTCAGACTGGGCAGAAAATTCACCTTCCAACAGGACAATGACCCTAAGCACACAGCTAAGAAAATGCAAGAGTGGCTTATGGACAACTATGTGAATGTCCTTGAGTGGCCCAGCCAGAGCCTGGGCTTGAACCCAATTGAACATCTCTGAAGAAACCTGAAAATGGCTGTCCATTGACAGTCCCCATCCAACCTGAAAAAGCTTGAGAGGATCTGGGGAGAACAATGGCAGAGTATCGCCAAATGCAGATGTGTCACATCATACCCAAAAAGACTTGAGGCTGTAAAAGGTGCTATAAGTACTGAGTTAAGGGTTTGAATACTCATGCAATGTACTTATTTTAGTTTTTCATTTTTAATAAATCTGCAAAGTTGTCACAGATCTGTTTTTTTGCTTTGTCATTATGGTGTATGGAGTGTAGATTGATGTTAAAAAAAGTAATTTAAAGTAGTTTCACATAAGGCAGCAACATAAAATGTGAAAAAATGAAGAGGTTTGAATACTTTCACAAGACAATGTATATATAAATAAAAATAATCAAATGTTAGACAAATAAAATCTATACAGTGGGATCTAAAAATGTAAGACCACAATAGAAATCTGGGATTCTAAATCTAACTTAAATCCCACAATAAATTAAGTTGCTGATAATGTAATAAAAAAATAAATATACCATATACAGTGTAAATACGCTTGATATAACTTTACACAGCCACTAGTGAAAATTTTCCAGCTTCAATTTTCCATATTATTGTATGAGATATTCAATCTGGCATCATGACATTAAGCCATACTTGAACACTTTATTACCATATCAGACATGAGTGCTTTAAAATGCTGGACGGCCTCCTCCCTCTTGTGTTGCTCTCTCTCACGGTCAATTTCTTTGGTTTGCTCAGAGCGGAATCTCTGCACCATCCGCTCTCTTTCCCTCAGACTGGCCTCTATCCGGGCCTGTTTCTCTAACTCTTTCTCTTTCTCAGAGTTTGGATTCTAGGGGAGAATCAAGATCAATGATCAGAAAAAATCCACAACAGAAGAAATTACATTCATCGCCAGACACAAAGTAAATGCTTATAAATTAAATGTTGTGAAGTGAAATGAAGAGTATTGAGTTGCCAGTACATGATTGTCATTACAAATGTCTTTTTATCCATTCTGTAAAAGTACTTATGATCTAAAGCCCTATATTTTCATGCATTTCTGAATGGTAGTTCTCACTTATTGTCTACAAAATAACAGGGCTGGGCTGGCATCAAGCATGGTATAAAGTGAAGCAGCTTCTCTAACCTTGGCAAGACGCTCCACGTAGTTCTTAAAGAGTTCCTCTCGAACTGCAGAGGTTTCCACAGCCTTGTAGCGAGGGTCAGTCTCCATCTTTTCCTTCACTTTGCTCCAGCGCTGCTGACCATCCACATGGTAATCTGTCAGGAGCTCAAAAAAGTCTTGCTTGACCTTAAAGAAAACCATAGAAACATGTATAAGGTAATGGGGCTTAAGGCGGAGTTCTTTTTTGTTCTTTGCTTGCTGGTAAAAAGAAGTTTGAAATACCTGGGCAGAGGTATGTTTACCAACATCCCGACGTCGCCCATGCTGCTGTGAGCAGCATTGAGATGAATATGTAAATATGTGCTACGCCAGTGTGTTCTCAAGTGTTCATGTTTTTACTTGCATCTGACCTCAACGGACTGAACAGAAGAAATGAACCGAAGAAGATTTCCATGTCAAAGAAGGTGGAGCCCCAGAGCACCAAAATCACATCAATTTATTCTTTGATTTCACTAAAAGTATATTGGGGGGCTATAGTGGTTCAATTTCAAGAGATAAGGTTTTGGTAGTTTTGCAGTTTTTAAAATCCCAAATAAGACAATCCATGACCTATTACCATTGTACTATTGCCACCAAATAACTATATATGATTTTTAAAAGCCGCTTGATTAATAGGTTATTTTTTCAAAATTACTCCAAGCCCAACAAACCCCAACAAAAGTATACTATGGTGGCCTGATTTTAGCCCATTATGACATAGCGGGTAATGGACATAAGTGTGCAGACATGCAGGTTTGATTATGGCCTGTGTAGATCTAGGCTGGTAGGCAAAAGGATTGTGGCTTAAATCCCATATAGGATGACAACTTATCACCCACCACAACTGAACCATTAAAGGATTACTTGCATTACTTGTGTAATATTTTGTTGGAGACTGAGACATTTTCAGTACTTCTGAATCATACCTTTACATATCCAAGGCCAGTGATTAATGAGTCACTGCTGCCACGGGCAACTGCAGTAGCTCAAAAATGTGACTAAAATGACATCTGCTCATTAGTCGCGTTTCCACCGCAGAAACTTTCCCCAGGAACTAGGAATTTTGGGGTGGTACTCGATGTGTTTCAACTGCAGGGAACAGGGTCTAAATGAAGTTCCAGGTAAAAATTTCCCCCAAGGAAGTCCCTGTTCACAAAGCTTTTTCAAAGTTCGGGAACTTTTGGGGGTGGAACTTGGGCGCTGAACATGCCAATTGGTTGAGTTCATGCAGCATTTTGATTGGCTGACTCCACGCAGCTTCAACCACCATTTTAAAAAGTCTGTTGCAATGTGTGCAGTAGGAGTTGTTTGCTATTTGAATCAAATATGGAGTTTAAAAAATAAGACAGATGGACCTACGATGAGGTTCAGGCTTTAATAAGATATGTGGAGGGCGAAATCCAGCAGACACTGGAAAGTCGCGTGCAGTCCTATGTCACCGGACTAATTTGCCTAATCTTAACAGGTCTGGGGGAGAGAAAAAGATCCTGGGACAAATTGTTCCGGGTAATTTCGGTGGAAACGCGGCTATTGTTAATATAGTTTGATAATCACAGAATTAGATGGGCATCCTCTGGTGAACCCCACCTGGTGAACACTCCCTCCTAACCTATGGCCCCCCCACACAGGTGACATTTCACTGGCATTAATGTTTGATGGCTGACCTTTAGCTGCCAAAGGCAATCAGCCCAGACTTTCTGCACTTAACCCTAGCCACAGAGACACCGAGTGTTCAGACCAATCGCCAGGGCAGATTACAGCTCATGAACAACTAACAGACACTTGCAGTCTCTTAGTCCCAGCCTACGAGTGTATTCATCTGTGAACATGCAGTGTGTTTTAAAAAGTTACCAAGAGATATTCAAAGTGTAATGTTTTGGTAGGTGGTCCTGGTTTTTCTTTGTGTACCCATTGAGCACTTGTTTCTATTGTATTAAATGTCAGTTAAATAACAAGGCCCACTTCTGAATGTTTAATGAGACTGACATCTTTCAGTAAAATAATGTAACAGTTGTGTATTAACTTTAGCTCCTCACCTTCTCCCCACGGTTCTTAGAGTTCTCTTTCTCCTTCTTTCTGAAGGCTGTCATAAATTCTGTAAAAATGGTTTCTCTGTCTTTCATCTTTTCAACAGCCTTAAAGCGTGAATCCCTGGCATGTTTGGCAGCGAATTCACTGAACGTTGTTCTGTGAAGAGAAAAAAAAGTGGTCCTTGTTATGTTATGTATTTTGCATATGTACATACATTGCAATGCCAGACCACCTTCCGTATTCAAGCTACGAAAAAAACGGATCTGCCATTGCGTCAGTTAAGCGTTTGCCGTAAATTGAATAGGGAAGGTGTAGGACATAGCGTAAGCTTTTTGAACTGCGAGAGTTTTACACTTTCTTCGTAAGTAGAATACGGAAGGTGGTCTGGCGGAAGCTAGATATTTTACTTCCTAACTTGTTAAATAAGGATTTTTTTGTTTTTTGTTTTTTAACAAATGCATCGCTTCGCTTCAGAAGGCCTTTATTAACCCCCCGGAGCCGTGTGGAGTATGTTTATGAAGGATGGATGTGGATGGAGGCACTTTCTTCAGCTCATACTCGTTGATCCTGCTCACTGCCATTATAAAGCTCGTCAGGATATTTATTAATATATCTCCGATTGTGTTCATCAGAAAAAAGAAAGTCATATACACCTAGGATGGCTTGAGGGTGAGTAAACCTTGGGGTAATTTTCAATTGAAAGTGAACTAATCCTTTAAGTTTTCTTTAATATTTTTGAACTGTCTTCAAAAATGATGAGAAAGGTTTCCTAAGCACCAAATCACCATATTAGAATGATTTCAATAGAAAAATTAAATTGCAATATTTTCAAAATATTACTGTTTTTACTGTTTTGGATCAAATAGATGCAGCCTTGAGCATAAGACATTTTCAACAACATAAAAAAAAACCCATTAAAAAAACAAAACTTACCAACCCAAATGTTTCAACAGATTTATTAGTCGATGTAAATAATTGTGATTAATTCAAAAACATTATATTATGGCAGACAAAAACGTTAAATAAAACAAACAACTTGAACACATAGGACATGTTCTTGTATTCTGCCTATGCTATTTTGTAATTGTTTGTCTATGTGAGCATGCAGACAGATGCCCATTGCACTGCACATTTTTAAGATGCCACGCAAACCCCAACATTTTAAATTATAAAACCTTCTTGGTTCCAATTTAAGGTCTTTATCAGAAGAAAAAAAAAAAAAAAAAAAAAAAAAAACACAAAAGTGCACAACAATATTAACAACATTGGCAAATTAGGTTTTCCTGATGGTATACTGTTTACCTGACCCCAAGTTTAGCTTCCTCCATCATTTTCCTAAAGTCATCTTTGACCTGCATGATTTTATTCTTTTTCTCTTTCCTCTCCTCCTCAGCACGCGTCTTCACATACTGATCGAACACCTGCAGAAAGGACAGTGGCATGAGATGAGTGGGCAAATGTGCAATACACTTGGAGACTGATATGAACCTGTTTTCAAATTGTGGATATGGTAGTGGCTAAATACAGTGGAGTGTGTACCTGTTTCCTCTCTTTGGGATTGAGCAGTAGATAACGTGGATCAAATACAATCTTATGAAGCTCCTTATCCCAGGTAGAGAATGCAGAGACCTGAAAAGTGTTGAGAGATGGAGAAAAAAAAAGTCACAGAGCCATTTCAACCCCCCTTCCTCTTAATTAGGGCCATTATAACAAGAAGAGAGCGTTCAGTAGGTGAGCCCCTCTGAGTGTGTCCCCCTCCTGTTGCGCTGGAGTCAGGGTGTGTGAGCCCACTGCTTTTCATCCTCCATCCCACCATCCCTAATGAATGACACAAACCCAACAGGTGGTCCTCAGCTTCCTTCTCTCAGCCTCCATCCCTTTCTTTTCCCACCATGCTAATTGGCGCAATGAGAGAGGTGTAATTAGATGGGGGGTGAACAGGCAGCTCATCTATTGGAGTGATGACTATATGCTGCTGTACGGCACCTCTCAGACACGTGGGGGTCCGAGGATGAGGAGGAGAAGAGGGGGAAGGGGTCTTGCCTTGATGATGAGACCCTTTGACTGCAAATGTGCCTTTCATCTTTGGCATAGGACGGTGTGGCAAAGGGCAGATAGCTCTCTACTACAGACTTGAAGGGATCTCTATTACATAAACGACATATGCGTTTATCCATATTTCATAGTAGAAACATCAAATCTGTTGCCAAGGGGGGGGGAGATGTGAGACTCCACTGATCAGTGCTTCTCTGATCACCAGAAAATGTCAGGTGAGTATTTTAATGAGGACCAAAGCTTAAAACAAATGATGGGTTTAACCTTTCAGACCAGAAAATAAATATATAAACCACACTGCGTGAATCGCGCCCAGCCAAATCTCTCCGCCATTTCGTTATGAAATATCTCAGGCATTAGCTAAACAGTTTGTGTTTAAATAAAACTGGATTTAAAAGTGAGTTTAGAAAAAGCCCTAAATATAATATTTGAGGAGTAAATAAAGTTCTGCCTTGTAAGCGTTGTTAAGAGCAGAATGATTTCACATGATTCATGTTATACTTATTAAAAAAAAAAAAAAAAAAAAAAAAAACACTTTCTCAAAAGTTTGGGGTTGGTAAGTTTTTTTTTTTAATGTTTTTGAAAGGAGTCTCTTATGCTCACTAAGGCTGCATTTATTTGAAAAAATTAAAGAAAATATAGTAAAAACAGAATATTATATTATATTATATTATATATATATATATATATATATATATATAGAACAGCTACAGTACAAAGAACAGCTTTTATGTGTAGCATTATAAATGTCTTTACTGTCACTTTTGATCAATGTAATGCATATCAAATATCCATTTCTTTAAAAAAAAAAAAAAAAAAAGTCTTACTGACCACAAACCTTTGAACTGGAGTGTATATATTACTTATACTGCCTTCACGTGTCTCAAAATTATTGTAAATACGAGTTTCCTAGGTAAAAACTGCACATGAACACCCTCCCATTTCGAATCACGTAATCACGACTTCAGAAGTGGGAATTATCACATTTCCGATAGCACATGAAGGCAGCATTAATGTGCTTGTATAATTAAATTGTAAATATGTCTTACCCCTCGCTCAAGCAGCATGTCTTTAAACTGACTCATCCGAGCTTCCTGAGGTACCACGGCTCTCTCACGTGCTGCCTTTAGCTCAGCCTCCATGGCTGCCTCCTTTTCTGAGTCGACCTCCTTCTTCTCCTCTATCCTAAAACACAAAACAACTAATCAGCCAGAAGACATGCGTCTGAGCATAAACAGGCCTATTCAAATCAAGCCTGAATTTTCGACATGAAAAACATGCACGAGACCTCCTTCACGCTGAGTCAATAATATCATAATAATCTGCTGTCTTTGTTAGAGACTAGACAATTTTTTTAAATTGTTGAGATATATTCTGGTATCCACATTTTTTTTTTAGAAAATGACGACAATTTGGCATCTGACAGTTCTGATGTGAAAAAAAAATGGTTTTGAATATTTTATATTCATTTAATTTGTATCTGACTTGATGTGCACTGCCTTTAAGTGCTGGGAGACTAAGTATGCAATTTCCTCTGATGTTTAACCTTAAAGTCAACACAAAGTCAAAACCAACCCAGTTTACTTTCTTGAAACAAGTTCCTGGGGCCTATACCATGAAGCAGGTTTAGGTGGATAGCCAGGTATGTTTCAGTTTAGTTTGTGCCAACCCTGGGTTTTAGGCACCATGAAAGTGGCTTGGCTTTTAAGCGGTGTTCATTGCCATAGTAATTCACGCTCCACCATTAACCTGCTGGTTATGTTCTGAGTAAAAATTTTCAAACCAAAATTGAACCAGCAAAATTGGATGAGCTGTGAGCAAAGTGACATCTCTGCCATAAAAGTCACTCCACCAGTTTCTCTAGCTCCAAAATAAAGGTCACTACATAGTAAAAGATTTTTAAATACAAAACTGTCTGGATTTTAGAGATGAGTATTCAACTTACAAAGAAAATGTAACGCCTCTCACAGTTCAAAACGTTTATGCTACGTCCTAGGCCTTCCGTATTCAACTTACGAAAAAAAAAAGAGTAACTGACACAACATCAGTTATGCTTTTTTCATAAGTTGAATACGGAAGGCCTTTATTAACCCCCCCGAAGCCATGTGGAGTACGTTTATAATGGATGGATGCACTTTCTTGAGCTTCATATTCGTTGGTCCCGTTCATTGCCAATATATAGCTTGGATGCGTCAGGATATTTATTAATATAACTCTGTTCAACAGAAAGAAGAAAGTCAAACACATAGGATGGCTTGAGGGTGAGTAAAGCTTGGGGTAATTTTCATTTTAAAGTCAACTAATCTTTTAAGCATTTACTTTTAATGAACATAAATGTATACAGATAATATGTAATATAAACAAGTGTCATGGTACCAACAAAGCCTGACTGAACGGGTTTGGTTGTCAACTTCAACAAACCCTGAATTAGTTCATCTAGCATCATGGTAGGGCCCTGGTCTCATTGTGCATGATTTTAATCAAGCAGAGAATAAAATACAGAAAAGATTCTCACTTTCGTTTCTTGGCCTTACTGGGTTCATCCTCAGGTGTGTCTTCTGCAACAGCGAACTCCTGTTCTTCTTTAGCCAACACTGTGTCAAAGGAAACACGCGAACATGCAACAGAAGGTTTAGACAGCTATTAACAAGCTGTTGAATGAGTCAGACATGGATATAGAATGCTTCATGCTCACAGCTGACATGCAGACAGCAGTTCCCCACTTTAGACTGCAATGGTGTACAATAGACACAGAGGCTGTTTACACTGGCACAAAAAAATCTGATTTTTTGCTTACATCTGACACAGATCGGAATTAGTTGCACACGTGTAAACACAAAAATCTGCACGAGATCCGATTTTTTCGCATCCGATCTGAGCCACTTCCAAATGTGGTTTTAAATCAGATACATATCCGATCTCTGGACATGCACGTCTAAACACACATATCTGATTCCCACTGGAATTCCAAGCCACCACAAGGCAAGGGCGACACGTTTGCTTACTAAAGGGTAGCTTTAATGTTGTATTATGAATCAGACGTGTCTGTATGCACTCGCACTAAAAATTCGCAGCTTTATTATTGAGGTACAAACTTTATATGTCTATTTTTTCCTTGAAAGAAATTGCACGCACGCACGCACATTCAGCAGCTGAATTTCAACCTCTGCCCGGTTAATTTAAAAGAGACCGCCGTGTGTTTTTTTAAAAATTTTTATTTTAATAAACCAAAACTTCACTGGGTAGGCTACTCTCTCGTGTGCGCTCTCTCCTTCGCTCGCTCTCTCTTTATCATTCATTCAAATAAATGTAATCTTACCTGCTACTTTATTTCCCTTCAGAATTCTAGATTTAACGACTGTAGATAAAATAACAAACGCAAATTATCTTTATTTTCCAGTCTATATTCGCTCAGTCAGAATTCATGCTGCAAAACATCCATGACACTGACAGCTGTTAACTTATTTATTCTGGCAGGTAATCGTGACCACCCGACGTGAAATATTTAAATAATTTTAATAGCACGGCCATTCAAAACCCGAGGGTCTACCATGTGCATGCAAAGCTATCAATGACAATCATTTTGGGCGGGAATTAATGGAAACACAGATATCGGACACCAGTCGCGTCTAAATTTAATGTAAACACACTGGCCAAAAAAAACGGATATGGTCAAAAGATCGGATCTGTGCATTAAGACTTGCAGTGTAATATCTCACTTGTGCAAAATATTAAATATCAAATTTGTTCTTATTGACTTATTTTGTCAATTACTTGCTGCACAAGTCGTGTCTTGAATGTAAACAGACGGAACCAAAAGAAAAAAAAATGCTGGATACTGGAAACTTGGTTTAGATACAGTGTTCTTTTAATTCTCTATAGATGTTTGCTAATAAATTCATGAATAATCTGTTCTATGAATGCAAAATGCAAAAACTTGATAGGAGAGATATGTACACATGTATTTCTATGGAGAAGACTTTTACCCATTTTGTGGCTGTTGTCCAGGCCTCTTTTGTGCGGAGGTTCCTGAATAGCTTTATCTACATCAACCCGTCCCACCAGCTCCTCCGGTCGCTCCCACATGGACAGACGTGTGGTGGGGTTATAATAGAACACCCGCTCGTCGCCGGTCCACACCACACACCTGGCACATAAGCATTGGGTACAGGTCAATCAAATACAAAAAGCCAACATTCAAGAGCTCCAACTATATCATTTGGCATTTGACTGTTCGTGAACTACTTTTGAGGGTGATTTACAAATAATAAAACCTTTGCAAATTTAATATTGTTGATCTGATTTGTGTGAATCAAGTAAATCTGTTTTGAGTAAACAGGCATAAGTGGTTGCCTACCATGGCGTGCCAGGAATGGGTGTTGTTGCAACGGGCTTTGCTTTTTTCGCTGCCTTCTGTTCCTCTGTCATCTCCTCGTCTTTCAGCTCCTAAGAGTAATACACAGATGATGTCAGAATCTCGTTTATACAAAACAATTTAGAAAACTAGGCATGTTACCAACCTCCTTCTGCTCTTTTGGTGGGTCGATTTTTGGGCTTCCATCTTCCATGTCCATAATTTCAGCATCAATCATGTCAATAGCTGCATCCTTGGTCTTCTCACTCTCTTTTTCTGTTATGGGAACATGGAGATAAGCAATTGTCAAATCTCATAAAAGACTCAGAAGGCTTTATTCAAGAAAACAGACTATAACTATTGTGTTTAAATGATATTTGCTAGCTAAGGCATTTCAGCACTGATCTTCAACCCCATATTTAACAGGTGCTTTAACAGTGCTAGCACAAAACGTTTCTTTAAAACAAAAAGATTTTAAAAAGAAAATGTCAATAGCATTATTTATTTTTTTTTTTTCAAGTCACACCAAGGGTGATTGCCTCATGGTTTTGGATGCATTTACACTTGCACAAAAACTCCTATTTTTTACTCATATCTGACAAAGATTGGATATTGTTGCACACATGCAAACACAGAAATCCATGTGAGATCCGATTTTTCCACATCCTTTCAGAGCCACTTCCAAATCTGGTTTTAAATCAGATACATATCCAATATCTGGACTTCAAGTAACTTTAATCTGTATCTCACTTCAGAATTCTAGATCTACCAACCCATAAATAAAATAATTACCAAAAACTACTGTTATTTTTATCCATTCAGTCAAATTGTCCACTGCAAACATCAATGACACCTTTTAGTGATCAAGGTATAAGTGTGATATTTACATATTGGGATTTAAAGTAAAAAAAACACCTTTTTATATAAGTACATTCATTATCAGAGGGTCAACCGTGTCACTACAATCGATCACCAATGGAATCATTCTAGTTTGGTCGGAGATTAATGTAAACACCAATATTGGACACAAGTCATGTCTTAAATGAATATAAACAGACAGAACCAAAACCAAAAACAAAAAAAGTCAGATATGATCAAAAGATCAGATCTGTGTTAAAACTTGAAGTGTAAATGCAGCCTTTGTCCCATTCTCTAACCTGTTTCTTTGAGTTCTTCTGGTTTGTCCCAGGTAGTCTCCTGTGTGTGTTTATTGTAGTAATAGGACTTTCCCTCTGGGGTTTTGAACTCAGTCCATTCGGATGTGCTCAGAGGTCCAGGCAGTCCTGAGGGCCCGGCCATCGCCATTTGAGGGGGCATCATGGGTACTAAAGGTGGTGCCATGCCATGGAGCATACCTTGATATAACATACACAAAATCAGAATCAGTTCAAGACATGTAGCTCCTCTAAATCAGATTGACAGAAAAATGATTTTGCATAGTGGTATTAACAACATATGGGGGGAGAAAAAGTAAAAAAAAAAAAAAAAGAAAAAGAAAAAAAAGGGCATGACAGAATTGAAAAAAAGATTATTTAGCCATTATACAATATGTGTTGGATGATTTATGTGTTGGATGATTACTGCACAAAATAACAAAAAAAAATGAAACATTACATTAAATATGAGAATAAGGCATGCAAAGACAATACCACCACAATATCACATTAAATCTATCAAAGAAAAAAGGGACACAAGGTAGGAACACATTTACAACAAATCAAAACACTATTTTATCTGAATTTCTATGGCAATTTATTATCTATGTTACTGCCTACAACTCAACTTTAACTGTTAAATGTTTTCAAAGGGAAAAAAACTGATCTACTCCAACTATGTAAAATGTTAAGTCAAAAACAAGTCATAAAAGTGGCATGATGTTGTTAACAGAATGTCTCATTTGTAACAAACAGGGGCCTCTAATCTGAAATAATTACATTGAAAGAAAGCATAGAGATGCACAACAGTTACTAACATGCCATAACGGGGAAGGAATTACCGTTTTTGGTAGGAGAGATAGTCTTTACATAGGGACAGCTGACTATCTGCATCATTGCTACACCTGAAAGAGCGTATAAGCAAGCACAGAGTGTTGGAAAAAACACAAACATACGTCATCTACTGCTTCCAGGTGTCAGGAGAATAAATGCTAGATCATTTATGATGAAAATACTACAGTATTATCTTAAATTGCTAATTGATCTATATTTAACTGAATTTAGGCAATAACGTCAGCCTATGTTGCTTGGCAACAACTGCACATGAAAATAGCGGATTACTGCCATCTATAGAACACTGAACATCATTTCTGCAACACTAATGCAGTACACTTCTGACATTAATGCAGTAGTTAAGACTGCATTTATCACTTATTATTATTATATATTTATTATAACAGAGCTTGCTTTGCTTTGAGGAATCATCTTCTACGTCATACGGCTTCATTAAAGATGTTAGTTAACTGTCATCCAATAAGCAGACAGGAAAAACAAGGTCATCTTTTCAACTCTACAGGTTCCTGTCAAACTACAGACATGCTCTGGATAGTAAGAAAAAGACAGAAAGACAAGGAACAGAGGAGAGAAAGGCAGTTGGATTCAGAACATACTAAAGCTGAAGAATTCTTAAAGGGATAGTTCACCCTAAAATGAAAGTCATCATTTACTCTCCCTGGTGTTGTTCTAATACTGTATGCCCTTTTGTCTTTTATAGACCACAAAAGGAGAATTTTTAAAAAAAACTTTTTTCTTAGCCTTGATTTCTCACAACTTGTGCGCTTTTTCTGGGCGAGACGGAGCTAAAAGAGTCTCACCAACCCGCACGTCGTGTAGCCGTGCACAGAAGACCAAAGGTATGATTTTATTTGTTAAATAATACATAAAATTTCGTTTTGTTTTCTGCCAAACCCTATCGTATATCCCCAGAACACTTGGAATATATGGCATGTATCGCATGAGATAATTCTGTGATAATTTTGCATCTTTTTTTAAAACACCAGGGTGAGTAAATGACAAAGGGGCCATTTACACGACACTGTTTTAAACTGCGTTTTGGCCGTTCATTTACATGAAAACATGAGTTTTGGGGGCCTGAAAACGTAAACTTTTGAAAAAAGGTTTCAATGTGCAAGTTTTTGAAAACGATACAGTTACTTCGTGTAAACTACAAAAACACGAATATGTGAAATTGCTGACATCATGCGTATTATGTGTTCAGTCTATAGGCGCGAAGTGTTTCTTGACAAAGTGACATCGCCAACTACTGGCCTGGCATGAGTAATACAGCATTTTTAATAGTTTTCGAAGATCCGTGTGAATGGGGATCGTTTTGACAATATTGTTGTCCGTACGCGAAAAAAGCAAAGGAAAAACTTTTCCATTTTTAGTACATCATTGTTGTGTAAACATACCCTTAATTTTCATTTTAGGGTGAACTATCCCTTTAACAGGGTACGACTGATTCAACAAGTCCAAAGGTCAGACCTACCGGGCAATGGAATGGGCATGGCAGGCAGGGGCACTCTGAAGGGTGGCACCATGACAGGAGGGAATCCTGGCATTGGAGCCGCGGGCTGTGGCACAGTATGGGGCAATGCCACTGGCAGAGGTGGTGGTCCTGTAGTCATGGCAACCGTAACCGTTGGCGGATTGACAGCTGCTATTGGGGTTGCCATGGCACTGTGGGTTGTGGTTACAACTGACGGCATCTCCACTACATCAGGGGCTACAGTGCAAACAATTGGGTACAGAATGATAACACTTGATTTACTTCTGATATCAAAACAAATAAACAATTGCTGAGCTAAATATTAGTACTGGGGGTTATGGTTACAACTGACTGCATGTCGTGGTGTCTTGTCTGGTTAGGACACGGTGTATGTCGAACGTGAACATAGCTTGACACATGCGCTCTAGGAAGTTTTATCCCTGTTACGTGCACTGTAAGCATACACTGACTTACTTGTAAAAACAACAGTATACTTTGGGCTTTAGAAGTTTACTGGAATGACATTTACCTGATACAGGTGTTGGGAGGAGAGGTGAGGCTGCTGTGATGCTGGGAGAAGAGGTGGAGCTCATGGATGTGGAGAGGCTCTGGGAGGTGTGTGTGGCTGTAGTGCTGTTAACTGCAGCCGAGATGCTGACAGATGGACCGGGCCCATTGGAACTTCCACCGGCTGCTGCCGCTGCTGCCGCCACCGCCGCTGCCTGGCTCAGCATCATTGGTCCCAGCTCTGCCTGCTGGATCACCTTCACGCCTTCAGGCTTTGTCCAGGATGACTCCCTTGTACGTGCATTGTAATAATACACCTGAATAGAGAATAAAAGCATGCAGAAGAAACATGTCTTAGAAACAAAGCCACGGCGCTGTATGGACAGGTCAGTGTGCTCCACCTCAGGAGGAGAAGGGGCACCACCACAAGCGGAGAGGAATACCATCTACTCTGGAAATCATACTATATGTGGTTAAGTTAAGTCATGTGACTTCTACTTGTGCGATGATCATGTGATTGTAGCAGGTGCATATTTGCCAGAGTTACTTCCTGTGTTTTTACAACTGAGGATTATGTTTGGATGAACACCGAAACGTCTTGTCAATTTGTTTTTATGTAGTCCAGTGACTTAATAAAGAGTTTGTTTGAACATTTTATTACCTGGATGTTTTAGACGTCATGAATCTACATAGACAGATTGCAGAAGAGGACTTTAGATCAAACTGTGTGCACTGTAAAGAAAGTAACAAAGTATTTATTTATACTATCATCTAACTGCATCAAGCGAAGAGACTAACAATGCAACAGTGCATTGCGTTTTGCAATTTGGCTGGGAAAATACAAGGCATCATGAACTCCAAAAATCTATTATGCAATATCCAATTGATTATACATTCATTTCTTATGCAAGTACAACTATTGGTGATTCTAGTTTATTAAGTTATAAATATGTATATTTTTCTTACAAAAATGCATCACTTCACTTCAGAAGGCCTTTATTAACCCCCTGGAGCCATATGGATTAGTTTTATGATGGATGGATGTGCTTTTTGGGGCTTCAAAATCTTGGTTATTGTTCACTCCCATTATAAAGCTGGGAAGAGCCAGAATATTTTTTAATATAACACAGATTGTGTTTGAATAAAAAAGAAAGGCTGGCTTGAGGGTGAGTAAATTATGGGATAATTTTCATTTGTGGGTGAACTAACCCTTTAAGCATATTTATATAAAAAAATATTTCACATATTATATATATATATATATATATATATATATATATATACACACTAATATTCAAAAGTTTTGGGTCAGTGAGATTTTTTTAAAGATTTTTTTTCAGCAAGTAAAGGCATTTAATGTTACAAAAAAAATCTACTTAAATTGAATGCTGTTCTTTTGAACTTTCTATTCATTTTGAACTGTTTTCAACATTGATATTAATCAATTAAATGTTTCTTGAGCACAAATTTAGCATATTACAATAATTTCAGAAAGATCATGCGACACTGAAGACTGGAGTAACGGCTGCTGAATTCAGCTTTGACATCAATGGAATAAATTATATTTTGAAATACATTAAAATAGAAAAAAGTTATTTTAAAGCCTTGAAAACATTTAAAATATCTTTCTGACCCCATACCTCAGAATGGTAGTGTTTAGGATATAACTATAATCCAAATCTAATGTTGTCAGAACAAATTTTGCTCTCTTAAACAAATCCTCACATCTCAAAACATTTACAACAAGAAATAGCAAGATTAGAACTCTCCATATGAAGTGAATCTAACACAAGCCACCTTGCTTTTGGGAATCAACAGTGTCTTTCAGTCCATTAAGAATGAGAAGCTATACCTTTCCTTCTGAACTCTTATTCTCCACCCAGATCTCTTCTGTAGATGGCAGGGAAGGAGGAGCAGAAGTTGGAGCAGGAGAGGCTGTCGGCGGTATTCCTGGAGGGAAAATCATGCCAGGTGGAGGTGGCATGGATCCTCCGGGCGGAGGCATAAACGGGGGTCTCTTAAAGTGAAAGACATAGATGTCAGCGAAACCTTCCCATTACCCAGGCCTACTCTTTCCAGTTTACACAAAGCTGAGGAATTACATAATAATCGATATCTGATATATTATTCATACTTGTAAAGGTGGGGCACCCATGGGAGGGGGCACACTGGGGTCAAAGGGAATCCGTCCGAAGGGCGGTCGGGCAGCGGGTGGAGGACCCCTCATCATAGCAAAGGGAGGCACAGGGGTGCTCAGTAAAGGCTGCCTGCGGGTGGAGGGGTTGGCGGCAGGAGGAGGCGCAGTGGCAGGGAAACGCAGTGCTGGCTGCTGAGCCATGCTGATGGAGCGAAAATAAACTTTAATAAATAATATCTGTACAGTACACAACGGCTGCTGCAGACAGACGTTAAAAAGCAAAACAACAGTTATAAAACTCATTCTTACGTACCATACCATACATCAAACCTTCCTAAACGGACATAATAGACTTCATATAATGCATTTATATCTTAAACCACGTCCTGTAACCTGAAGTGCAATAAAAATTCAAAACATAACGATATAAGAACATTCAGTCGTATGTTGTTACGCTGGTTTCATTGTCCACGAACCAACAGGCCAAACGAGGCTTAAAAAGATTCAAATTAGCCAACTGGGAAACACTACTCAGTGTACTATTAAGGGAAAATTAAGACTAAGTATAACTGGTAGTTTGTGTCAACAACGGTGTATGAAATATAATGCAAAATCCGCACCTGTTAGCGGCCAGGCCAATGCCTTCTGCCTCTGTGTGCTCCGCCATAACGGGAATAGTACAACAAAAGTCCCCTTGGCTTGACGCATTTCCGTTGGTCTCGTGCACGCCCGCCAAATGGTTTTCAAAGTCTATTGAGTCGTGGTCGGCTGTTACCTTTACTTTTTACACCATTTTGAATTATCAATATATCTGAACTGGAATAAAACTAAATATATATTTCCCCCAAACTTGTTTCATCAGGACAATATTTCCTTTTAGTTTGCTGAGAGACGAGTGAACTGTTCTCATAACGTTTTGTAGGAAAATGTAGTAAAGACAGGCGATAGGACTAGGTCAAAACTATAAAACGTATCCATTCAATTTGAATCCATTAGTAAAATCCTGGTTTTGTGCATATACATCGTTATATATTAGATATTTTTTTGTATTATTTATTTAGTTAGTTAGTTAGTTAGTTAATTAGTTTTATTTATTTTGTTTTTCCCTGGTTTGATGGATTATTTAATCGTATTTAATGTTTATAAACTTTTATTTTGGAAAAAGATTTTCTCGATGCCGGAAGTACACAAATACGGGGCCGTCACGTTGCTTTTTTGCAATGGACACCGTACATGCTCGTTTCAAAGAGAAAATTGGTGAAGTACTTTTACCCGGAGATGTGTTCTCATTCAGAATGCCTGAATCTGGAGGAGACTGTATTATCAAAACCGAAAAGATAATATGCGGTCCAGGGCTCCGGAGAAATGGAGAGGAAGTTCAAGTTTGTAAAAGTGGCATTTTGCGCCATAAACAGCCAAATCTGTACTGGATAGACTCTCAGCAGAGACGGGTGAGGAACTGGACTCACACCACTGACCCTAGGGTTTATTTGCACTTATCATTTTAAGTTGGCTAAGGTTTGTTCTGCTTTAAG
Organism: Ctenopharyngodon idella; assembly: GCF_019924925.1. NCBI lineage: Eukaryota > Metazoa > Chordata > Actinopteri > Cypriniformes > Xenocyprididae > Ctenopharyngodon > Ctenopharyngodon idella. Next base: position 18,728,558 of record NC_067233.1, on the reverse strand, counting down.
ACATTTTGTAATCTTTCTCTTTTTTTCCCTCAAATGCCCAATGGTCATGGTCATTCTGTTTTTTCCCCCCAACAAATGATCAAAATGTGCTTAACATTCAGAAAATGGTCATACTTAGTTTTGGTACTTTTCTAAATGTATATATAAATAAAAATACATTTATTTGGCCACAATTAAACTGTCACACTAACTATTGTAGAGCCAGATATTCAGTTTTAGTCATCTGTCATCAGGTTTGTACATAACAAGGCTGATCCTTATTTCTTCCAGTATGTACCAGCCAAGGGTGAAAGTGTGATCGGCATTGTGACTTCCAAGTCTGGAGATATCTTTAAAGTGGACGTTGGAGGAAGTGAGCAAGCATCTCTTTCATACCTTGCATTTGAGGGAGCTACCAAGAGGAACAGGCCTAATGTGCAGGTACCCGCTCATTAAAACACACTTATATCCAACTTTAATTAATATTTTGCTCTGTTTACATTGCATTATGATTGTACACACATATTGTGACTTTGTTCTGCAGGTTGGAGATCTGGTATACGGCCAGTTCACAATTGCAAACAAGGATATGGAACCCGAGCTGGTGTGTATAGACAGCTGTGGCAGGGCCAACGGGATGGGGGTTTTCGGAGCTGATGGGCTGCTCTTTAAAGTGTCTCTGGGACTAGTGCGCAGGTTTGTGATTTGTCCATGTAATATAGCTTTGTTATCTATACACTTCCAACTAAGTTTAGCTTACTTAAACTTGGAAGTTGCGATAGTATTTTCTTCCCTATTGTGATGTATATCTGAGTGAAGCGGCTTCTCGAAAAGGAAAAAATGTAGGACAGGACTTGATTTTGTCCATGGGGAATTGCTGTGATGTCATGTGAGTGACAGGTTGTCCCACGCTCGCAACAGTAAATACATCATCAGAGAAGTCGCTGCAAGAGAGAGGGGAAGATACATTTATTTAAGATTATGAGGGCACTGCAGTACTCCTTATATACAACACAAATTTTCAATTTTGATTTAATGTAAGGTAAAATAAAAAATGTGGTGTTCTTCTTTTCATCAGACTTCTGGCTCCTCAGAGTGAAATAGTGAAGGACCTGGAGAAGATTTTCCCCTTTGAGATGGTTGTTGGAATGAATGGCAGAGTGTGGGTGAAAGCAAAGACCGTTCAGCAGACGCTGATAGTGGCCAATCTTCTGGAGACATGTGAGAACATGACCTCTCAACAGAGACAGACACTTTTCAGGAGAGTGGCAGAAGGCTCCCTCTAGAGGACAACTGAAATTTCACTTTTCCCAGAATACATGTGGTGATGACATGCTTGAAGTACCGTTTTTTCAGTGTGAAATCACTCTGTTTCTCCAGTTTTGGAGACCAAACAAGTGACTTTGGATATTGGTGTGTTCAGCCTGTCTGTACGCCATAAAAGAGAAGTCATCATTTCTCTTAAATATATTTTTGCCTTTATTTCTGAAAATAAATTTTTGTATAGGTAAAAATTAATAAAATCTTCATGATGCAGCCATTGCAAACTGTTTTTTTTTTTTTCTGTTTTTTTTAAAAACTCTTCATGATTTCTTTCTATTTTCTTTATGTCCAGAAGGAGGCACTTTTTCTCCAATTTCTTTAGCCGGCTTGTGGTTTTAAAAGTTGCTGCTTTACTGGTAGTTGCAGGAAATGACTTGATGTTTGGACAAGGGAAACACCATGACTGTAACCAGGGTCATTTTATATCCAGTTATACTTAATCCCTTTTTTCAGAGGCATGTTGAACATTAACCATTACTGTACTGCAAGACTACTGTGTCAACGATAATTCAGTGATAAATTTGAAGGCTTGGTGTCTGTACTTCCTTAAGTTGTTTGCTTCAGGATTTACAGAACAATTATATAAAAGACTTAAGTCCTCTGCAAAATACTGTATAGTAATATTATGAAATATAGTATTACAACTTATAAGTTCTGTTTTCTGTTTGAATATATTTTAAAATGTAATTTATACCTGTGATCAAAGCTGAATTTTCAGCGTCATTACTCAAGTCTTCAGTGTCACATGATCCTTCAGAAATCATTCTAATATGCTGATTTGCTGCTCAAGAAACATTTCTTATCAATGTTGAAAACAGTTTTGTTGCAAACAATAAGCATTCCATATTGCTTATTGTTTGATTAGGAGGGCAGAACATAACTGATGAAACAGCACAGCCAGATGCTTATTGAATGTGGCCAAGTTAACACTGAGATCCCATGGGTTCAGGTCTTGTAAATGAATCTGTAATGTCCATTAAGATGCTGATCAACATGGAAAGATGTGTCTGGGCACGTTTTCCTCATTGGTTGACTGATGTATGCAGACGAGCTTCCAAGGCATGGCCAGGGGCATGGAAGATTTGAGTCACTACAAGAACAATGTATTTGAGCTTTTATTCTACTAGAACACAAATCTGCAACACATTAGATGAGCAAACCACAAAGCCTTTAGACTAACTATTTTTCAACATAATAATTAGGGAGCTAAGCTATTAAGATTTCTGGGTTGTAAAAAAAAAAGTTGTTCGACCTGATCTGCAGCTACAAGCCAATGATTTTTGCAAAGACTAACCATGGAGTCCAATGAGATAGGATTGAAGGTGTCTAGTTTACAAATGTTAAGTTTGTTATTCACAAGAAGCCCAATGTGAACCCAGCCTCAAACAAAAGAGATCTGAGATCAGCTAAATTTAAGAATTGTAGCATAAAGCTAGAAAAGATTATGAAAGTATTTCTGAAGCTTTCTGTTCATCAGTCCTCAGCAGAAGAAATATGTTCCGCACAGTTTCTACTCCCTAGAAGTGAGCGTCCTGCATAACGTTAGCTAAAGGCTTACACAAATACTCTGAGTAAACAAGTCAACATATCTGTTAATGTCTAAACTGTCTATGATGTGTAAAACACTGAATAATAATGGACACTGTGGAAACTCAGCCCTGCAGAGTTTAGCTTCAAACCTTAAACATACCTGAACCAGCTAATCAAGCCCATCAGGCTTATTTGAAAACTACAGGTATGTGTGTTGGTTTAGTTTGAACTAAATTCTGCAGTGCTATTGGTTGTCTATTGTTACTTGAAAAGCAATCCAATTGACTAATTAATGTGGCTGTTCAAATCCAAGGGTTGTTCTGCTACAGGCATTTTACAAACAGGATCTTCAACTTCGTTCCCACACTGTAAAGTATCTGTTATGTGGGTTCAAAATGAACCTGTTTAGACAAGCACTTTTTGAAATTCCTCTCATTTCATGTATCAATACACTATGGCATAAGTGTGGCAGGTGGGCGTTCTTCACTTTCAAATGTAAAGAGATGGAGAGGTCTTGGTTTCAAACACAACCAAATGAAAGGTGAAATATTACCTAGAGATTTGCATAATAGGCAAATAAATGTGCCAACTGAGATCAATTCCTGTAGACTGCATAACACTGATTTATACTATTTAAAAGCATACAAAACAGTTTTTCATCTTGGAATTCAATTCAACGGGCCCTATCATACACCCGGCGCAATGCGACACCACGTGTGACACAAGCGTCCATGTTGTTTAAATATCAAATGCATTCGCGGCCATCTGTTTGTCCATGGGCATGCTGGTCTGATAACGAGGTGTATTCAGGCGCATTGTTGACTGAAAACGACTGCAGCATTGACCAACAAAAACCTGGTACAAAGTCAATGGCGCAGTATTTTTTATTTTTTTTTATTTAAAGGGCGCGTTAGTAATATGTGCCTATAGGTGGCTGCACAACTCGCGTACACTCTGCTTGTTACACACACAGGGACATGTAGCAGCACACAAACATGCCAAATATTAAAAACAAAAGGATTATCTATTTGCAGTGATGGCGAATGAAATAAAATTTCACACACATGTATTTAAACTGACTTGTCAGGTTGAGGGTGTCTATATTCCGCCATGTAAATAGCAATCTGCCATGGTGCAAGCGCACCTGGCTTTTAAAGGGAATGGGAGATGACACTCTGATTGGTTTATTGCACGTTACGCCCAAAACACACCCATGACTCATTAAGAAACTACAACCCTTTTGGACCACACGCCTGACGCGCCAACCATTTTTTCCGTCGTTAAACTAGCAAAAGTGGATTCGGACATGCCCTAAGTGCACCTGCGCCATGTGCTTCAGACCATGCGCTTAAGCCTGGGAAACACTAGACGATTTACAAATCTTAACCGATTTTAAAACTGAGGGAGACCACAGACATAATGACAGTTTCAACCAGTTTTTTGCATTGTAATCCTCTGAACGCAAACATTAGATGATATTTGCGTGTTTGATATTTACGATTTGAGATTAGGGATGCTCCATCTCAATCGGGAGCAGTTAAATAAGCGTAATGACACCACACAATAGAGGATTTTTTGGACAAAAAATCATTTGAGACAAGCCTCGAATCGCCCCCACACTCGATTGTTCGGGGATGCAAATCAGGCTTAAAATCAGGCTTAAAATCTTCAAGTGTGTGGTCAGCCTTAGATCGTTGAAATAGGGCCCAGTGTCTTTATTGTGACAAATTTCAAGGGATTTTTTCACCAAAATTTAAATGCTGTCTAGTTTGCCTTATTCCAAACTTGTGGAAAAAACATTTTTCCTTTTCTGTATAAAGCAAGGCTAAGTGAATTTATTGACCACTACTTTCCTGTCTACTACTCAACAATTACATATATTTTATATCTTATACCTTAAAACTGTGTTTTCTTCAATCAGAGGAATCAACATTTCAATTAAATATCCAATGTAGCAATTTGATTCTTTTTATGTAAATTTAGTAAAAAAAAACAATGAAAATCAAGTAAAAACAAATCTAGCCATGTTTTCCACATTTTTTTTCTCTCTCGAAATAATCAAAAGAATAATCAAAAGATTTTTATTCATAATATGTAAAGTGTCACATGAAGACTTCTGTAAACATTTTTTGGGTGGCAATAAAAACAAATTTTTGAAATCGATTGAGTTTTGAATTAATTCACTGAAATGGACGATTTGTACTGATTGACGTGAAATGAATCAAAATTACAAGCTCTAGAGCCTGGCAATTGGTATTTTTGTTACTTAAATATAAAAATTGCTTTTATTAACACTCCCATCCTTGGAACACATGGAGGAAACAATAAGTATAATGTCAGTCTTTAGGGAACTGAATAAAAAAAAATCATTGCAATATTGTAATTGTAATATAATTGTAGTCACCAAAGGCATCATGAATATACAGTATTGTGAATACTTTGAATAGAGAGTCATGTGCCTTTAGATTTTGACATTCTTCTAAATAACTTTTGTGGTCCATGATTTTAGATTTACTTATTACCTCAAAACATTTACATACAGTTCATTTACATAAACATCACATTCAGATCTTGGTTAAATGTTAGATAGCAAATAACACATGCTATTATAACTATCAAAGAGACTGATTATACATGCAAGTATATAATGACAAACAACATACAGTATAAATATGGTCTTAAAAGTTTTGCAGCCCATCCTCAACCTAACCACAGGCTCTACTATTCACCAATGGTAACCCTAAAACTGTCATGTGAATCCCAACATAACACAACAGTAAACACTAACTTATGTCTCCCTATGTTAATCTTGTGCAAAAACACACAAAATAACACTTCATCTCAAGATTTATTTTCCTTATACAGTCTGATGCAAAGCATGCTGGGAATTAGAAATCTGCTGCAACTCAACTCAATCATATTAATTTCAGCTTAGTACAATCAAATTTTGAGTTCACAGAACTTTTTTCTATTAAGTACAATGAACTTTCATAACTATTTGAGTGAAACAAACTCATTTCATTGAATTAATTTCACTGTTCGGTTTTACAGTGTACTATCATCACGGATCATTGAATATCATAGAAAAAAATCCAGGGAAAGAGTTATATAATGCAGGACACTTCAGGCTATAGGTGAGAGATTGCAAACGTTTCTCTCTTTCTCCGTCTGCCACTGTCTTTTGCATCTGCATATTCCTTGAATGTGCATTTAACGCTTCTCCAGGGGCCTGAGCCCATGCAGCACTGAATCATGGGCCATGCGCTCAGTGCCAAAAAAAATAATCCCTGCTGAGGAAAGAGTATTAGCCAAACACTCTCTCGCAAGCAGAGAGAACTCTGCGAAATCTTAAATAACAATCACAAGCTTGACACTGACTACCCTGTTATCCGGGCAGACACAATGGCTTTAGTGGCTTTCTATGCACATATTCTGCATGAATATTGACCTTTAGCACATCACAATCACATTTCATTATCATTAGCTTGATGTTAGTCATGATTAATGACAGGAAACCTCCCTGTTCTCTTAAAATTGTGTACGTTCACAGGATGGTGCAAAAATTGCACAATATATGCTGCAAGAGCCTGAATAAGGCTGTTACCGGCTGAATATTCTCCCTCTGCTGTGAAAAGCTGTCGTCATGCTCTCACTGGACATTTGCCTGCACAGTGCTGCAGCTGTCCAGCCTCAGTTGTGTTCATATGCTTCCCAGAATCTTCTTCCTCATCTTTCTCAAAGCTCTAGTTCATCGTCCCCTCACCTCCTCCACCTTCCTGCTTGCCAGAGTCTTCCACGTTCATCTGTAAGTTACCCTAAAGCACAAACAGATGTCCCTCAACAAATTGGCTGCATCTCTGCTTCCCATTAGCTCTTACAAGGTTGGCTGGATCAAAGTCAGTTTGGCCTCTGCATTTACTGTTTTACCAAACACAGGAGTTGCTAATCTGAACATTGTAAACTGATGTGGATTGGATGGTTGATACCGGTGAGCACAAACCCTGAAATGTTCATACTCATTTTTACCTAATTATACATGGTTATCTTACCCTGAGAGTATGATTTAGTTGAATAAATGGATGATACTAATGTATATGTAAACATAATTTCTCTCTCTACCTCCCTAACAAATAAATACACATTTTGGAGAAAATGATCTCTTAGGACTCAAAAAGTTTTATTAATTATGAGATCACTAACATGTTTGCAATATATGTTTACACATACGGGGAATTTGTCTTGGTGACAGAAGCTTCCACAGCACAGACAAGAATGACAGCGACAAGACAGTGTTTGATCGAATGAAATCTCCACGTCAGAAATATCAAATCCAGCTCTGGACGCTGGCTCTTGCCAAAAGATATCCGCTTGTCTGGTGTGTGCAACCCAGCAAACCTGAATAGAATGTCTCAAGACTCTATTAACAGTCTTCTATCAGCCTGAGAGTTTGACTGAGCAAGCCAGGAAATAGCAGAAGCAGGAGACGAAGTGATGATGATAAAAGAGCAGAGTTTATTGAATAATCTTAGATATGTATGTTTCAAAGTTCAAACTTCATCTAGATGTTACACTGCTCAATGCTCTGACTTTGTCTGACCAGTACAATTCCAACAAGTGTCATTATACCAAGGGAAAAACAATGGAAAATTACTGCTTCACAACATCCTGTGACATTAAAAAACTTGAAATGGAGACATTCTCTTATCTCCTACTCGTGAAGGCAAACATCCCTTTAGACTATGATAAGATTTAAACAACAATAGAAAATGAGCACTGAAGAAAGCATGACCTGAAACGTCTGCTCTTTCTGGTTTTTAAGACACTTCACTTTTTTTGCGCTTTTTTCACTTTGCAGATGTTAAATTAAAGACCCTTGCCCTGATCTAATTGGATGTCTTTTAGTGTGCGGACAATTTTGCTTTTTGGGTTGATCAAAAAACAATAGAAAAGAAATAATAAGTAATATAAAAACATAAAATGACATATGAATAATAATAATAATAATGAATAAATGATAAATCAAATGTCAACTACATAAATGACTAATGATTATAAATGATTATTAAATGAAATATAATAAAATAATAAAGAAAATAAAACACCAATGTATGGTTGCTTTCTTAACATAAAACAGGTTTTTATTGAAAACCCTTAGATCCTTCAACAGATAAAAATAAAAAAAATAAAATAAAAAATAAAAATATACAAAGTAGACAATATGTGTATGTATGTTATATACAAATGTAAAGGAATGTAAATAAGAGATATGGTGTGCTAAATAAATATAAGTATAAATAATGTTTTATATTGCACATGTTTAGCATTCGTTTATTTGCCTCGTGGGGAGGGAGGGGAGTGTTTTGTTCAGCTCTGTGTTTTTCTGAATGTCTGAATGTGTTTCTTCATCTGTTTGCCTGTATTGTTTTGACCTATGCTGTATAGCTAAGCTGTGTTTTGCAGTGTTTATTCTGTGCCGTGAAGAGAATGTGATTACAAACAGATTGAGTTAAGGACCTATCAGCCTGCACCATCTAGAGTTTCATGACAGAACTATGTTTTTAGGCAACTATCCTATAAGCTTCAAGATTGACGTAAATCTTTCTAATACAAGAATAGCTTCTTTAACCTTAATAATCAATGCGGGTGTCATGCACCAAATTATTATTACTGTCCACAGGCTCTAGTCTCATTTATTGTAGGGTTATGTTTTAGACAGACTCTACAATGCACTCAATTTGCAACCATGTAGATTTTTATTTACATTTTTATTTACAGATTTATTGTGGGAAGCACAAAATAGGTATTTGCCTTTTCACTTCAAAGGTTGCTCATAGGCTGAGACTGTTTAAAAGCATTTCTTCTTTTGTATTCATTGAAAGCATTTATTCAAAGGGGTCATATATACAGATTGGTCATATATAAGGCGCTATATAAATAAACAAAACAAAAATGACTTTTAAAACAAAGCAAATGTGGCTGTGATGACTTGATGACTTCTTTCCAGTCTTGCAGTCTCTCATTTTCTTGCTCAGATGTGGACAGGCTCTGAGTTCCCTGTCAGGTTGGGGTTGGACTTCAGGCTTTGGGTCAAGTTTCAAACTCAAGCCCTCCACCAAGGACAGCAAGTATGTTATTTCCTATGCAATACAAAGATTATTGAACAAGTCAACTCATGAATGATTTTTTTAGAGCGGATTTAAAACAGAATTGAATTCTGTTTGCATCACTGATTCTGTTATGTTCCTATTTATTACCGTGAAGCTGCTTTGAAACAATCTGTATTGTATAAAGCACTATATAAATGAAGGTGACTTGACTTGACTATAACAAGAACATTACAATGAACACAAATTTGAAAATCTCACTTCAAATAAACCAGAATTGAAGACAAATGATAATAATCTACTCTGTCTGTTATACTTCCTCACACCTGAAATCACTGATCAAGTGATTCTCCTGAACTTCTCCAATCTAGATCTTTTCTAATCCATTTATGTTGTAACATCTGCTCTAACGTTGGCTGTTTAGTTGGATACCGGGCTAGGCACTGGCTAATCAGATCACTGCATTCTGTACCAATTTTAATAAGGAGAGAGCTGGTTAGTCATGACCATGTGACTTGGCATCTATGAAAACAGCATCTAAAACATGATTGATATACTAAATATATAATATGTAATATATAAATGTTCCTTATCTTTACTTTAAAAGTGAAGTATGTAGTTTCTGCAACACTAGTGGCACCGAGCGGAATTACAAAATAAAGTACATTTTCAAAAAACCTTGCAAAGGCACCTTCTTCCCCAACTTAAAGGGTTAGCTCACCCAAAAATGAAAATTATGTCATTAATTTTTCACCCTCATGTCGTTCTACATCTGTAAGACCTTCGTTCATCTTCAGACATAACGAAGCCTCGTTTACTGAAATCATGTGACTTTGGTGTCCGAACCACTGATTCGAAACAAAAGATTTGTAAAGCTTCGAAGCTTCATGAAGCAGTGTTTTGAAATCGCCCATCACTAGATATTGTTGAAAAGTCGTTATTTGCTTTTTTGGCGCACACAAAAAGTATTCTCGTCTCTTCATAACATTAAGGCTAAACCACTGTAGTCACATGAACTGTTTTAAATATGTTTTTAGTACCTTTCTGGGCACTGAAAGTGTTAATTGTCCTGCTGGCAATAGAGGCCTCACTGAGTCATCGGATTTCATCAAAAATATCTTAAATTGTGCTCCGAAGATGAATGAAGGTCTTACGGGTGTAGAACGACATGATGGTGAGTAACTAATGACAGAATTTTAATTTTTGGGTGAACTAAATCTTTAACCCAACTGGTTCTTCATGTTTCAGGTCCAACATAATAGGAATACTTTTAGTTGTGATGCATTTGTCTTTATGATAATTTGCTTTCTGAATGGGTGCATGATGATGCTGTATGGTATTGAAGCATGCTTTGTAGTGCGTCGTATCACAATATTGTGTTCACATTGACGTGTTCATGACCTGTTCAATCTTTGAAGGTATAAATGCAGCGAATTTTGGATTTCACTTCTGTAACTAAAGCTGCATTTCATTTCCCATGGCTCCGCCTGCTACAGTAACCACGCCCAAAATTCTCGCTATACATTGAGCTATATATAAAAAGTCTTACATACTTCACCTTTAACTGAACAGGTTTATTTAACGAAGGAACAGAACAACTAAACAATAAAGCCAACATGAGAACAGACAAGGAGTGCAGGGAAGTGAGTCCATTATAAAGGGTGTGCAGATAATGAAGTCCAGGTGCAGGGAGTTCATGATCAGCAGGAGGGTAATGAGGAAGTGAATACAGGTGTGAATCAGGGAGGATGATGGAAGATGGAGTCCGGGACAGGAGGGAACTGTGACAAATGTGTGCTTCAACAGGAAATTCTCCGCATGAATGTCATTATGAAAAACACCATGCTCGATGCAGTGTTGTACTGCCAGCACAGCCTGTCACATGAAGACCCATGCTATTGTTTCATCCAGTTGACGATTACGATTGATGAAGTCCAGAATGCTCTCGCAGGGTTACGGGTACTTCATAACGAAAGTGAATTTTCGAGGATGTTCAAACCACTCGTATAGTTGTATGACGTAGTGGCTTATGGGTTCTCGCCTCATCATTGGCAGCAGCGCCACTTCTGTAATGAGAGGTTCAGGATGCCCAGGCTAGAGAAAAGTAGTAGACAGAAAGTCAGCTGGGTAAAAATCTGAAGAAAACATCATTTTTACATGTACTTTTCTTTGATCTTTTTAGATACGTTTAAAAAAGCCTTTTCAGCTCAAAGTTATTTGGTGCCTCTAGGCTTATTTGCCAATCACATGCACACCTAATGCTTCATAAGGGCGTATTAACTATTATTTACTAATACTTACTTACTTAACTAAATACACATTCAGGTTTTGGCCAGCTTACAATATCAACATAAAGAAAGTTGTCAAACTTGCGCATCCGATTGATGACAAGCTGCAAAAAAGCCTTCCATAATCTCTTAACAAAAGAATGAATTCCTTTCCTCTTCCTACATTCAGCAGGTGTTTCTGAAATGAAGAAAAACAACTATTAGAAACATCCCAACATTAGAAACGCAGCTATTAGAAACATCCCTGACGTCAAAATTAAGCAACAATATAATGACATAACTTACATTTTACTGTTAAATTCTTATCTGTGATATTACAAATAATGGAAATATTTCCAAGCTATCTGCCTGACTTCTGCCTGTCTGCATAAATGTCCCAAAATCGTAATACACAATATTAATAGTGATTTTATTTCACAATTATCACAATATAGTTATTTTTACTTATTTCATCTGATCTTTTATTAAAAAGAGAACATACATTTCCATATAATATATTTGCATAAACATTGATTTTTATTAAATGCATAGCATTATTATTTATGACATAAACGTCTCTGTAATACACGGCACAGCAGCCATTTTGACAATTTTGCTTGTATTTGACAATTCAAGAGCAAAGGTCGCAAAATAGAATTCTATTTGGAATCGTATGCTGTCTGAGAAGCGGGTGTTTTGGGTGTGTGTCAGACAGCGCGAGTACCATTGAGTTCATGGCTTATTGAGAACGTTTTGCTAAAACGTTATTTCTAAATGTTCCCTGAACGTTCAAAACGTCCAGTTTTTTCTATGTTTCAAAAATGTTTTTTCTTGGTTAAAGGAAGATTCTATTTTATAATTTTGCATTATGGGAACATTACTTTTGAATGTTCTCTGAATGTTCTGAAAATGTTAGATGAACGTCTACTTAAAATATTTAAAACAAACAAACAAACAAAAAAAAAAAATCAGCGAAATTTTGCTGAGCAACAGTAAATGTGACAGGATATTAACATGTTAAAAACTTGAAGCAGTTATGCATGAAATAGCAGAATCTCTATCTGTACACTTTACACTACCCAGCTGTAAGAATTTGTAGTCTGCCTCGACCCAGATTCCACTCCAAAGTGCTTCATGTACTTTATCACTGCTATGCTGCAATAAACTTCTTCATTGAGATCTTCAACGTCCTCATCATTTTTGTTATATTGGCGAACAACCCATCGAGGGATTTCCAAAAAAGTGGGGAAAGGTAAGAAAAAGCCGTTTTCTTTTTTTTATGCTGGTTTTTGTCAGGGAAACCCCCACGTTTAAAAAAAAAAAAAAATCTAGACAGGAAGTTTTAAGGACAGAAGAGAATTTGGTTTATTCAGTATTAGCAGGAGGAGTTTTTAAGCCTATTCTGTACAATTTTGTTTAAGATTCTAACGGAACTGAATCAGCCCAATGCAGTGTGTTGGTAGAGTTGTATTGGAATTGTTGTTTCTAAAGTAACTGAAACAAAGTGCTTAAGTTTAAAGTTTCTAAAGTAACTGAAACTTGGTGTTGGTCTCTTATAATTCTGTTAAGATTCTAAAGTAATTGAATCAACCCAACGCAGTGTGGTGGCAGAGTTGTATTAGAATTGTTGTTTCTAAAGTAATTGAAACAAAGTGGTAAGTTTCTAACGTAACTGAAACTGAGTGTAGAGTTGTTACAATTCTGATGAAATTCTAAAGTAACTGAAATGACCCAATGCAGTGTGGTCACAGGATTATTTCTAAACATTATTTGAAAGAATAACTGAAGTGCACTATAGTGAAGTGAGTCTGACGCACATAGAAAGCAGTGTGGTTTTGCCCAACGTACTGAGGCAGTGTTAAATTTTTAACTATTTAGAGTAGTAAAATTTAAGGCCCGATGGAGTTCATTTGTGTCTGAATTAGACTAATGGTTATCTTAAAGCAACTAGATAACGTATAGTCATCGAAACAAGACATTGTGAGCAGTTTTTGAATTGTTACAGTTCAATAAGATTTTAAAAATGGAAGAAATTATCATTAAATACATTGCTAAGCACGGTTCACCTGGAATGTTTGAAAGGAAATAAAGAAGAAGACGTTTACACTTTGACAGACACATCACTGCATGAACGACTGTAACTCAGTCACAAGCAGATGCTGATGTGAATTAAAAAATTGTTGTATGATAGTAGCACATTTTAGAAAAAAAAAGTGTTTTCTATCAAAAGGGGGGTGATTCTTTATAATTTATGAAAAATGTTTTATTGGCATTTATATGTAAATGTATTTATAAGAAATGTTTTAATAGCATTAATTTTAAAATGAATTAAGACATTACTGATTTTTTGATGTTTTGAGATGAAATGTCTGTGATTTTGATGTGTAAATGTGAAAAGATTCTTGTGGGGGAAAGGGGGGCAACCTCTTCTGATTATTGTTTCAGATATAAGCATCGAGATGTTTGTCTCGAATGGGTAACCTCCTGGAGAAAGATGATCTGGTTGTTTGAAGAACAAGAAGGCCAGCTGAACCAGTGGAGCCATGGGACATTCTCAAGAAAAAGAAAAAGAACAGTGATCCATGAGCTAGAAAACCCAGAGATCTCCAGACCTGCAAGATCCAGAACCCTAAGCCTAAAAGATCTAGAAACCCTGAGACCCACCATGGGATGGATGGAACTGGAGTGACACAGACTCGAACAACAACAGTGGACTTATGGTCCACGTGAAAAAGAATGGACAATGAGAAAAGAAACAAGAGGGGATCAAACCATTTCAGAGACTACGGACAGACGTTCCACCTAGATGAAAAACAAGTGGGCAAAAGGACATACCCACACTAAGAAATGCACACAGACTCACTGCACATGAAGAGACAAATATATGCATACTCATTAGCATTAGATATATTATTGTCTATTGGATGCATACATGTGGATATAGGATGTCCACACTGAGAAAATGGACATGATACACATGACAAAATGAAAAAGCACGTACACACACACACACACACACACACACACACACACACATTATATTGTCTATTGATTGTTGATTGTTTGAGTTATCAAAACTAAACAATATGCTAATATCACTGAGGCAATGGAAAGACATTGTGAAGGCTCAAGGCCATCTGGTGCAATTTGGGTATGTAACCTGTAAAACGGCTGTATGTATCTTTTTTATTATTTGCCATTGCATTGTGTTATATGTTCTACGTTTTAAACGTCAAATTGCAGATAACTCAATGATTACTTTAGGACACTCCCACTGGCTGTGATGGTCCTTGATTGTCTTCTCACCCAAACCAAAGTTGTTTGTATTTCACTTTGCCAAATTTCTCTCTTTCTCTCTTTGATAATTCTGCCCAATTGGATGGAGCTGTAACCAGTGTGCAAGAGGTGTTGACCCAATGACGGGTAAGATTCTCCTTTGGCCAGTGGAGGACAACCTAAGGCAGAGCTTCACCGCCACTGGGCATCTGCCCAATAGAGAACGGGAGGTGTAATCTGTGAAAATGGAGTGGTTGTGATGCTCCTTTTGGGCCAAGGGGGCACTGTAAGAATTTGTAGTCTGCCTCGACCCAGATTCCACTCCAAAGTATATTTTAGAATAAGTTCATCCCCAAAATGGCTTAATTATCATAGAGAAGAAGAAAGTCAACAGTTATGTTGTTTCTGCATCATTTGAGATAATCACATCCTGAACAAATGGTGATCAATTGCAGAACGGTAAAGGGTGTGGGACAGTGGGAACCATCTCAGACAATGAGGTGTCACAACTTATTAACATACAGACCACAGCTGGTAAAACATGAGAAACTACATGAAGAGTGGTAAACTGTAAACAGGATAAAAGGCTTGAGATTTGGATGTTCTGGGTTCATTCTGACGCCGGTGAACCCAAAGTGCTTCATGTACTTTGTCACTGCTATGCTGCAATAAACGTCTTCATTGAGATCTTCAACGTCCTCATCATTATTCTTACACAGCCTTATTTCAATCTCACCTGTTGAGCTCTTGTTCACAGGAGAATCCTCAATGGCACCCTGAGCAGTTAGGCCATTTAATGTCTGAAAGGCGGAAGCTAGGTATTTTACTTCATATCTTGTTAAAAATTCATCGCTTCAGAAGGCCTTTATTAAACCCCCAGAGCCGTGTGGAGTATGTTTTTAATAGTTGGATGTGAATGGAAGCACTTTCTTCAGCTCATACTCATTGGTATCGCTCACTGCCATTATAATAAAGCTCAGATGCGTCAGGATATTTATTAATATTTCTCCGATTGTGTTCATCTGAAAGTGCTTGTGGTCGGTGCCAACCCAACACTTGTACTCATAACCTTTCCATTCCACTTGGGTCATCAACCATAACTCCTTCCAGGACAGCCAGGAACCTTGGAGTGGTGATGGATGATTGTTTAAGCTTCACAGATCATATTGCTACAACGGCCCGGTCCTGCAGATTTGCCTTGTACATCATTAGGAAGATTAGACCCTTCCTATCGGAGCATTCCACACAAATTCTTGTCCAAGCTCTTGTTCAATCCAGACTGGATTGTAATGCTCTCTTGGCAGGCCTTCCAGCATGCACTGTCAAGCCTCTACAACTGATCCAGAATACCGCAGCAAGACTGGTCTTTAACGAACCGAAGAGAGCGCATGTCACACCTCTCTTCATCAGTTTGCATTGGCTGCCAATAGCTGCTCGCATCTAATTCAAGGCTCTAATGTTTGCCTACAGAACATCCACTGGCTCTGCACCACAATACCTAAACTCACTACTTCAGACTTATGCGCCCTCCAGAAGCTTGCGTTCTGCAAGTGAACGGCGCCTTGTGGTGCCATCCCAAAGGGGCACAAAATCGCTCTCACCGACCTTCTCCTGGTCTGTTCCTGGCCGGTGGAATGACCTACCACGCTCTATCCGAGCAGCTGAGTCTTTAGCCATTTTCATAAAACTGCTAATGACATATCTTTTTCGTCAACACTTGACCCAGTAATATTAGCACTTACTTTTTATTTATATTTTACTTTTCTTTTTTCGATTTCTATTCTCTTTCTCCATCTATTTGTATTAATAATTAAAAAAAAAAAACTTGCTACAAGCACTTTATTGTCACTTGACACAGCACTTACATACTGTTGTACTCATGTTGATTTAATTGCTTCTACTATTCTCATTTGTAAGTCGCTTTGGAGAAAAGCGTCTGCTAAATGACTAAATGTAAATAAAAGAAGAAAGTCATATACACCAAGGATGGCTAAGTAAAGCTTGGGGTAATTTTCATTTGAAAGTGAATTAATCCTTTAACAACTCTCTACATAACCGCTTCTCTACATTGTCCTCAGAGAGGGACTAAGATGATGATGATATGATGTCTGGTGAAGAATTTGTGGAAGCAGTTCTCCTGGATCTGGAGTGGCTTGAGTCTGGAAAATTTCAGATATCAAAAACTGTTTATTATTATTATTATTATTATATTATTATTTTAATAATCAATGTCAGTGATGACATCTAATTGTTACTTTATTTTTTTTCAACAGTATTTTCAATAGCAAATCAGCCCATGGAAACAAGAATGCGGGGGCACTGCGATGCAACCGCAAAGGGCACTTTCACTTTGAGGGGCTGAGTTCTTATTTGGTAGCTGAGCTTAACCAGACAGTTGTACAAGTGCAGATAACAGACTTCAGAGTAGAACTGCAGAAGCAGTTCCTGTGGCAGATTGAGCTTCCTCAGCTGGCGTAGAAAGTACAACCTCTGCTGGCCTTTTTTCCATGTGATTGTCCCACTTCAGGTTCTGAGAGATTGTAGAGCCCAGGAACCTGAATGACTCCACTGTTGCCACAGTGTTGCTCATGATGGTGAGTGGGAGAAGTGCTGAAGAGTTTCTCCTAATGCTCACAATCATCTCCACCACTGTTTTGAGCATGTTAAGCTCAAGGTTGTTATGACTCCACCAGACAGCCAGCTGCTCAACCTCCTGTCTGTAGGCAGACTCGTCACCATCCTGGATGAGGCCGATGAGTCTAATGTCGTCTGTAAACTTCAGAAGTTTGACAGAGGGATCTCTTGTGGTGTAGTCATTGGTGTACAGTGAGAGGAGTAGTGTGGAGAAAACACATCCCTGGTGGGTGCCAGGGCTGATGGTGCGGGTGTTGGATGAGAATTTTCATAGGCCTCACTAGCTGCTGTCTGTCAAGAAGTTGGTGATCCACTGACAGATGAAGGAGGGCACAGAGAGCTGGGTTAATTTGGACAGGAGGAGGTTTGGGATGATGGTGTTGAAGGCTGAGCTGAAGTCCACAAACAGGATTTTCACAGAAGTCCCTGGTTTGTCCAGATGTTGCAGGATGTAGTGCAGTCCCATGCTGACTGCATCATCCACAGACCTGTTTGTTCAATAAGCAAACTGCAAGGGGTCCAGCAAGGGTCCAGTGATGTCCTTCAGGTAGGACAGCACCAGTCTTTCAAATGACTTCATGACCACAGATGTTAAAGTGTTAGTTCACCCAAAAATGAAAATTTTCTCATTTATTACTCACCCTCATGTCGTTCTACACCCGTAAGACCTTTGTTCATCTTCAGAACACAAATTAAGATATTTTTGATAAAATCAGTGAGGCCACTATAGCCACCAAGATAATTAACACTTTCAGATGCCCAGAAAGGTACTAAAACATTTAAAACAGTTCATGTGAGTACAGTGGTTCAACTGTAATATTATAAAGCGACGAGAATACTTTTTGTGCGGCAAAAAAATAAACTTTTCAACAATATCTAGTTATGGCCGATTTCAAAACACTGCTTTACGAATCTTTTGTTTCGAATTCAAATGATTCGGATCACGTATCAAACTGCCAAAGTTACATGAACTATTTAAATTTCAAAACACTTATGACGTAACGAAGCCTCGTTTACAGAAATCACGTGACTTTGGCGCTCCAAACCACTGATTCGAAACAAAAGATTTGTAAAGCTTCGAAGCTTCATGAAGCAGTGTTTTGAAATCGGCCATCACTAAATATTGTTGAAAAGTCGTTATTTAGTTTTTTTGGCACACAAAAAGTATTCTCGTCACTTCATAACATTAAGGTTAAACCACTGTAGTCACATGAACTGTTTTAAATATGTTTTTAGCACCTTTCTGGGCACTGAAAGTGGTTATTGTCTTGCTGGCAATAGAGGCCTCACTGAGCCATCGGATTTCATCAAAAATATCTTAATTTGTGTTCCGAAGATGAACGAAGGACTTCCAGGTGTAGAACGACATGATGATGAGTAATTAATGACAGAATTTTAATTTTTGTGTGAACTTACCCTTTAAGGCAACAGGTCTGTTGTCATTTAGTGTCCTGTGATTTTGGGTTTCTTTGGGATGGGGATGATGGTGGAGCGTTTGAAGCGGAAAGGGACTTCGCTCAGCTCCAGTGATCTGTTGAAGATCTGTTTGAAGATGGGCCAGCTGAAACACCAGCTTGTATAAATAAATATATAATATAAAATAAAATAAATAATATAATATAATTGTGATTTTAGCGATATGATAAATATCAGAGGGTATGTTGGTAGACTATGTAAGTTTTGAGCATGGCAATATGAGCTGCACATGATGACACCACATCTAATTTCAAGTAGGCCTGTTAAATACCTGATGAACACTTTATCCCAATATTAAATATACATTAGGCACTTTATTTCCACTTTTCGAATATATTAATAATTTCCAAACTGTTATGTGATGGGAAAAGGAAGAAGAATGAGTTCGGGAAAAGGCGGATTCGAACTCCAGTCGGTAGCATCAAAAGGTAATGCCCCCACGGTCTGTGTATCATTCATTCATTAGTTTTTTGATTTAATAAATGATACACTGACCCCCCACCCACGTTAGTCTCCACATCATTACTGCTTTTATCAGATAGTTTTCATATGTAATTTTCAAACAGACAATGGTGGCGGAGTTAGTGTAAATAACCTCTGCTGACAAGGCGTTTGGTATTTTGTTTCACTTTATTTAACTGTGTTGCTTTTGGAATTGTCAGTGTTTTGTATGAATGTGATTATTTTGGTTCTTAAAAGTGTCCTTGAGGTTGGGAAATAAAACATTATGGTCTGGTTTATTGGTCTCAGTATAGACAGAGGTGACACAGTATGTTGACTTTTCCTTCCTGGTGCTGCATACTAGGTCTTTGTGGCTAAAACTTCCCTGTTGGATTTTTGTTTCCTGATTTGGGACTTCGCCTGCTTGGAATTCAGACAGGACATGTGGGTCTCAGAGGCCTCCGTATTTTAGGACATGACAGCCAGGTGGGTCTTTGTTTCCTGGAATTCCTGCAGCAGGCGTTCAAGGTCACGTCACATCCACAGAGGAAAAAGAAATGCCTACTCATAGTCTGGTTTACCAGCATTAATATAGCTCATTATTTGTTCATTATAAATCTAATCTCAGGTACATTTCAACACATTGCCAGCTAATTTGATTATCTGCCATGCAACCATACTTAATGTTCAGGATTGCTGTTTCTTATAAATAAAACGATAGAATCAATCTTTAAGTGTGAAAAACTTGACTGGTGTCTAATGCCAGAGCAATACAAATTCATAGTCTGAACAAATTTAAACAATTCTCAGACATATTTAATAAAGGCAGCAATGCATTATGTAAAGTATCACGCTTAAGTTAGCAAAGCAGCTGTGTTTTACCGGACACTGAGGAAAAATGATAACATCAAAACAGCTCTTGTGAAGGAAAAGGAAATGATTCCCTTTGGACCACACAAAAATACAAATCCAGTTAAAGCTTGGCAATTCTGTGAATATACAGAGACACCTTATTAAAGTTTACATGTGTTTATCATTTATTACCAAAAAGGACTTTGACTAAATATTTGGGGTTTCAAGTAGAAGATCACATACTCATATAGATTAATTACTATAAATTTCCCAAGGATTATTCTGAGAAAAAAAAAAAGTTAAATCAAACTTGGTAGCCATCTAACTACAAATCTTCAATTAAATAAATCTTCACAGCAATAAAATCAGGCATTTAGGGTAAGCAGCAGACACCATAAATATACTCTCCCTCTAAATCAACACAGCTGTTTGTAAAAATTACCATATCTGATTGGTGCACAGGCAAATATGTGCAGCTGTATTGTGTTTAAAGAATCTTAAGTAAACTGATTTCAGACAGGTTTAACCTTAAAAAGAAAATTCAAATTCTAAGTGAACTATAGGGTACGTTTACATGTGTTTTTCGTGTACAGACGTTGTCAAAACATTCCCTGTTCAAACGAATCTGCGAAAACTGCTAATTCATTGTTTACCATCATCAACAATGGCGTTCTTTTCCGTTGTGATATTCATCTTCCACACAAAGGCTAGATAAAACTTTAATCTAGAACTGGTATTTTTGTAATATACCAAATATAATACACCAATCCAATATTACACTTTCTGGTCGATAACTAAAATGAGTTATAGGCAGTTATGTTGTTTAATAATCGTTTTTTAAATCAATAATAATGCACTTTATTTTTTAACCATAAGTCACAGTTCATATGGCATCTTTAAAATACTTTTAAATAATGAATAACTTTCAAAACCTGCATAAGGAGGTGTATAGTATAAATAATTTTCCTGAAATGTTTTGCTTTTAACATCAGCCTAATCAGACCAGTATAAATCAAATGACAAAACAACAACAAAAATGATTATAAACGCTGTTTTATGCATGCCAGGCCAGTAGATTGCAATGTCACTTCGTAAAGAAACACTACGCTCTGCACATGCGCATAATGTCACCATTTTCATTTGTGTTTTTGTAGTTTACACAGAAACAATAACGGTATCCTTTTCAAAAACTTGCACTTTGAAACCCATTTTCAAAGTTTGCATTCGCAGGCCCCCAAAACGCCGGTGTCGTGTAAATGAACGGCCAAAACGCATAAAATGTTTTACGCTTTTAGTTGAAAAGTGTCGTGTAAGCAGCCCTTAGAGATGAAAAAGCAAATATTTAGGGGCCATTTACACTGTAATACAGCGCTGTAATATTAGGTACTGTATTAGGTATAATCAGGGGCGTTTCCTCCGAGGAGGCAAGGGAGGCAGTGTGTCCTCAAAAAAATTAGGATGAGAAAATAATATTACAAAAATAAAACAACGCAAATATTACAAAATGTGACAATAAAAAGTGTACAACTCGCTCGTTTTTCTAAGGGAACACTTTCCAACAGCAACACCCGCGTCTGTCGTGCCTCCCTTGAGCTCATAGAGAATGAACAAAAGCCTGCGGTGGGTTTTGTGGGGGGTAATAGAGAATGAATGGGGGAAAGTCACGTAAGAGGAGGCAGTGCCTCCATCGCGTTACGATTGGATATGATTGGTTATGATTGGTTTGTGTGATAAATCCCGCCTCTTGTTTACGTGCGCGTTCAGCGCATCAGTCTAAATGAACAAAATGGTGGCGTCAATGGGAAGACTAATTAAAAAGTAAGTAAACAGCTCATCCACTTAGATATCACCGCTTTATGTCACGTCAAAATCAAACATGAAAAGACCTGAAAACATGATGACCAAGCAATCAGCTTGGAGAATTTAAAGATACATCTTTGTGTCTGTGACAGAGTGTTTACCGAGCATGACTGATGATCCGAAATAAGTTGACTATTTAAAAGAACAGCTGAAAATCAATACACAAATAAAATATATTGTTTAACCGTCTATGGTAGGCTACGGTGTTGCCTCCAGGCAACATAGTCTATTTTCTTTTTTGATGTAATGTAATGTTAATTTAATGAGGAAAATGTGACAACGTTGAGTAACGAACATGAATTTACATTTGATTTATAAAAAATAAAAAATAAACTGTGAGGACATTGTTTGCCTCCTCATTTCAGAACACTGCACGCCACTGGGTATAATATTAGGTAAGTAATATGCTGTAATTCAAGTTTTGGCGTATCCGTGTGAACAGGGATCGTTTGACAATGGTGTCGTCTGTACATGAAAAATGAAAGGAAAAGCTTTCTTGTTTTTACTACATCGTTGTTGTTTAAACATACCCTTAGTCACTAGCAAGTTTGCACATATAGCCAACCTCAGTTTTGCTATTATGTGCCCACACTGCAAATTACTTCATTTTTCAAAGGTAAACAATGTCTCTCACACACTCACACACACACACACACACACACACACACACACACACACACACCTATTGAACTCTTTTATGCATCATTATTATACAATAGCCTTTTTTGTTAATGTTACAAAGTAAAACATTAACAGTGAGCTATAATAGAGCTGCCATGTGACTTTAAAAAGTCATTAATAAATCATTTCTTTTGTACATTTTTGCAATTAGATGGTGATATTATGTATTATATTAATTATTAATGATATTATTATAATATGTTCATAATAATTAAGCACACAAAATACTACCATTATTTAAAATAATTAAGTTGCATTTTTTTAATAGCATAAACGTAATGAGACTTTCTCATTTGATAAAATTTTGAAATGTGCTTGTCTTTTTGTTATTTTTAAAATCCTTTTGATTTTAGGGTGAAATATGAGCTGCATATGTTCTCAAAAGGTCACCAGCAGGCCACACTGAGGTTGTTAAAATATGGACCGTTAATCTTTAATTACTGGTTTCTGCGCACCGAAGTGACCTGGGAGTCTCTGACCTGTTTGTCCACCAGGAAACCAGTTTGTCTCCCAGGGCGACAACGGTTCTAATTCCCAATTCTTTCTCTCTGAGTCCTTAAGAATCCCCTAGTTAATTTGCCTTGGATAGTTAGACACACAGCCTGCCAAATCAGTTGGGGATTTCATGTGGAGTTGTACATTGCACACCTGTGATCATCGTTTAGCTATAACAACCTAGAATTAAACAATCTAATAACAAGGGGTGGCTTTTAACTTCATATTCACTGTTAGAGTAGTTAAAATAGATTATGCTACATGCAAAAACGTATGTATAGCGTAATGTTGCATCATGCAAGCAAAAGCAGCATGGATATGCTTTGCCTAATAGAAAAAAACACTTAACTGAACATTAACTACAGTACCAGCTAATGACATTCTCATTGGCAATGGCTCAAGTTCACATACACCCACCATGAGAAAAGCATGGCCTATTGTTTATGAGGACTTCCTGATGACAAGTTTTTTTTTGGCAGTCTATTTCTTTGGCAGTTAAAAATAATACATCAATACACTGCAATCTGATGTGTTATCCGATTCAGAGAGAAAAATTATCAAATTTATCCATTCATTTGTCACTTTTATGCGGAATAAACCATTTGCTCTGAGGCCAGGTTGGTGGTTAGGCAAGGGTTAACTGGATTGTGTGCATGGAAAGTTACAACAGTGCCTATCAGCTCTCCTCTGCTGAAAAGGCCATGTTGACTGCCTCTTGCTGAACAATACACAACACATTAAAGTGACAAGTGGAGTTAAATCAAACACAATTTAATTATTTAATTTCCATAATTCCAAAATTAAGTTAATTGTTCACTGCATTACACTTCAGTAAGAGGAACATAGGCATCGAAAATATGGAAAACAAAAAAAAGTATTGGAAAAACAGATAAAAATCAAACAATAAAAAAGAAAGAGAAAACTTATATGTGCTGGCCCTAAAACAAAGACCATTGTCTTAACTGATTTAAACCTCGTTTTAACTGACCTAAGGGGGAAAAAAGCCAATGATTTTTTTGCCAAAGCATTTGGTTTGAGAGACAGCATTAGCCGCTAATCCTTTCTGCTTGCGAGTGCTGTGCCGAATGGAGAGGTAGGTTGATTTCCTGGTGCAAAGGAGTTTTTATAAGGCATGGGAGATTTTTTAAGCTGGAAAGAAAAACTATAGGTCTTTTGGGGTGCTAGGCACGGAGAAAAAATTTGGCTTAAACATTCTGTACATTGTGTACGGGCTGTTACTCACCATCTTGAAAAGCACTTGAGCAAACAGCTGACATACATTCATTTGCTTCATCTGCATTTCGTCCCCCGACAGAGTTGAAAGGCATTTTTGGTTTCCACAATGACATGTTTTAAAATAAAACACTGTTTTCTTTGTTCAAAAGAAGAATTTAAGAGCAGACCAGCACATGTGTGAGAGAGAAAAAAAAAATACAAGTATCAACAGGTCAATTCAGCAAAGTTATCCATGGCTTCATGTTTTCAATACAGTAGAGAGCTTGAATATTCTTGTGCCCTTAATAACCAGCATAGATCTGAGAATTTCACAATTCAATAAAGGACTAAAAACAACAAAATGGAACAAAACAAATCTGAAAGTTTGACCTGATAGTACTGCACTTGATCTGATAGATTGGCAATCAAAAATCCAAACACAGCAAAGATAATGCACCAAACATAAGGAAAGAATTTAATGGCTTTTAAGATGCAATGCTGCAAGGCACTTTGGTGCTCCAACTAACATGATCATGGTCCAATACGCATCAATGCAGGCCAATACATTCAGACATCTCGTCCCTAACAATGAGAGAAGTCATTTAAAAAGGCTCTGTAAAACACAAATAACCTGGTACAGCAACAAGATAATGAGATGCAATTCGTAATAAAAGTAAACAAATATGTGACAGCCCAAAAATGCCGGTTTGCCGGTATATGATTATAGAATATCCAAAGCCCTTGATTGGTATAGCCTAGATTTTTTTGCATTGCTTAGCTTGCCGACTATGCTTTAAATATTCACTTTCGACCAAACTAAATAATCTCATACACAGCAACTCACATTCGTTGTCCCACCACAAGGACATTTTTAATTCAGATCAATTTAATATGCTGCTTCCATCAAATGGCTCAAAATATTGTCTTTTTTCTCAGCAGAAGTATCTGAGACAGAACAAGGTTGGCCTGTCGCCTCTTGAAGGCAACATGAAACCCTTGTGTGTCTCCTTTAGCAGCCGAACAGTTCTTATACACTGGGCAAAAGGAGTCCGGACCCCTTTGTTCACCATCACATGTGCAAAGATGGCAAAACAAAAAATTCTAAGTACTTAAATGTCTTTTTAAAAATATAATCCACTTTGAAAATTGTCCATTTGACTTGATATATCAAGGCACATTTGGTTTCGACAGCCAGTGCTGCGGTCTCACTCCGTTTAAGTTGGTCTCTACACAGGAATCATTGTTTTCCCACATCCACTGTGATTTTGGTGAATAGCTGGTCTTTCTCAATTTGAACAACTGTGTATGTTAGTGAATTGATCCCGTCCCTTGTCATTGTTTCCCTTGTGTGAGCTATTCGGTCAAACCTGTCACAGGAAATCACATGATTAACATTCCACAGAGCAGGAGGGCATAAAGTAGTTTTAAAAGTGGCTTCTATTTGCTTGTTAACCATTTAACAAAGCAGTCACTCATCTGACAACGTATTGTTGCAACATATTTCAAAGTACTTAAACTGTCAGAAAGCTGTAATATGTTTAGGTACCTCTGTGGATTGGGGTCGTTTTGTTTGTCTCGCTCATGACGGATCATTCTACATCTTCCGATGATCGAATCAGGCCTTGATACCGTCATCCCTCTGGAGGTAAGCCTGTGAAAACATGCAGTGCTTTTCAATTGGTTTGATTCAACATTCTTGTATGTTTGTGTAGAGAATAAACATCCATAATTAATACATCTAGTTCATGGTATATCAGTTCACAGACATTAGCCGTTTTTCCACCATCAGGCTGTTCTCAACTGTTCTTGTTACTTAAGGGATAGTTCACCCAAAAATGAAAATTCTGTCATCATTTACTAGGGCTGCACAATATTGGGAAAACTGACATTGCGATGTTTTGTTTTTCTGCGAAATATATATTGCGATATGAAAACAGTTTCACTAGATGAATGGCTCTATTTAAAAAGAATTAATCATTCTAGAATGATTGGGGTGATAAATATAAAGCATAGATAAATACAACAGAACAAAGATACAAATGAAATAAACAGTGCTTTAGCTTGTCTAACAGTATTCAGGTACAGAAATTGAATAAATCAAATGTAAAATAGCACTGCATAGTCTTCACTGTATAAATTAAATATTAATAATCTTTGTTAAAGCTACAATAGTGATTTTCTTTTTGTATTTTGTTGTTTGATTAACATTAATGACTCAGAAAGCAGCAGGTATACAGTATTAGGGGCCGTTCACACAGAACCAGTTTTTCTATTCAAATGCGCTACTTTTCCATTGTTTTTCTATGTAAACACGCGTTTGACGGACATGCATGACCGTTACGCTCACGTCTCACGTCTTTTGCAGCGCCTAGCACATGAACGCCGCGTTTTTAAGACGCCGTGTCAAGTAGAAAAAATTTCAACTTTTACACGCAGCGCTGCTCATCAATGTCAGTTCCAAAACAGTGGACCAATCAGAAGAACTTGGAGGCGGGGCAAGCATTGCAAGCTTCTGTTTACAGTAGCAAGTTGGCATGACAACTTTTTTATTTGACGGCAACATGGTGGAGGAGGCGCTCATTATTATCTTATTTTCTTTTTTTCCATGTTAAAAGTCGTATCTATCAATTCTGCTGTTTGCCTATTTCGATTATTTCCGTTATTGTCGTTATTTCATCACGTCTCAAAAGCGCTTCTCGAGACCCTCGCGTTCTACGCTGCGCTTTTTTAAAACCATTCCTGAGCGCTGCGACTCGCGTTTTTAGACACAAAGACACGTTCTGTGTGAATGGCCCCTTAGGCTGCTGTCACTTTAAGACAGAAGGCACGGATCCAATACAACGATACGCGTCGGTTTTCTTTCCTTAATTGTTTACGTAAGCCAAAATCGACCGTGTTTATGAGGATACTCAACGAGAGGGCCATTTTGACATAATTTTGCATGTATGTGTCCGTTCAAAAACAAATAGATGAGAAAGAGAACGGAATTCGGTGTTTGCAAGTCCGGTGTTCGGTCCATACGGATCACATATCGACTACAATCACTACTTGACATTGCACATGCTGCGATGCGACTATCACTGATGTGCACATCGCTATATCTATGCTAATACGATATATCGTGCAGCCCTATCATTTACTTACCCTCAAGTTGTTCCATAAACCAAACAGTTGACTTCCATAGTATTTTTTTCCCTCCATACTATGGAAGTCAATGGGGTCCATCAACTGTTTGGTTTCTGAAACTATATACACAAAATAGCTTCTTTTGTGATCAGTAGAAGAAACTCATACAGGTTTAGAACAAATTGAGGGTGAGTAAATGATGACAGAATTTTCATTTTTGGGTGAACTATCCCTTTCCATTCCATGCCGATCCGACCTAGCCTGTAGGCATACAGTTTAATTTTCCACTTTGGGGCTAATAACAGCCACTATTTGGAATGTAATACAAATGCATCAGTCATTGCCTTTATAACACAAGAGTTTACGGATGATATGAGATGTAAATAGCGACCACGTTATGGAGGATGATCGGATATTTCTATTATTAACTTAGTTTAGTTTACTTCACTTAAATAGTGCGCCTGGGCAGCTACAGAGAAACTGGTATCCAGGCAAAACAATCCTGAGTGGCGATGTCACTATACGTATTCTACCAGCACGGTTTAGCATGGTTAGCCAGCATGCTGAGAATTCCGGGTCAAGAACGGTTTGTAAAATTTAAAGTATCTATCGTGTCTGTAGCACAAACAGTGAAAACAAAGTACCATATTTAATATTTGTTTAAAGTTTAAAAGTAAATTATTTAAGTTTAGGGATTAGTTGAGACTGCACTATCACCCAGTATTCTTTAAAAGCATTTAACAAAAAGAAAAGAAAAGTTTCCTGCTCTGCAAATTTTTTTCTGAACATTTCCTGAACATTTCCCATGAAAAACAAGGCTGTAGCTGAGCAGCTGACAAATGCAGGTGTTCATGTGGGTGATGCAAGTTCACAATATTTTCTAATCCGGTGTAACTCTCCACTATCCTTTAAATAACAGTGCCCCCCCCCCCCACCCCCGCCAAAAAATAAAAGAAGTACACATTAAAAAAAAAAGACAGCTGCGGGAAAGTATTCTGTGACATGCAAATAAGACGTTAAACAGCCTACCATCTGCACCCTGACAAGCTGATGATAAAAGGTTTTATCTGCCCCTTCCTGCTTGCAGCAGAACTATAACAAACATAGAACCAGAGCATTTTGCTAATACGCTATAAAGTTCAGCTACACTAGTAATTGAATGCTTGGGGTCAGTAAGATTTCTTTATTCATTTATTGACAAAGAAGAAGCCTCTTATGCTCACAAAGGCTGCATTTATTTAAAAACAGAGTAAAAACAGCAATATATTGAAATTTCTATTTTAGCTTTCCATTTTATTATACACTACCGTTGAGAAGTTTTAGATTGATTAAATTTTTCGTACGATATTTTAATGTTTTTAAAAGAAGTCTCTTCTGCTCACCAAGGCTGCATTTATTGTGTTACAAAACAGCAATATTGTGAAATATTTTTACAATTTAAAATACCTTTTCTATTTGAATGCATTTTAAAATGCATTTTTTTTCTGTGTTGGCAAAGCTGAATATTCAGCATTATTACTCCAGTCTTCGGTGTCATATGATCCTTCAGAAATAATTCTAAAAGGCTGATTTTCTGCTCAAGAAATATTTCTTATTATTATCATCAATGTTCAAAACAGGTGTTCTGCTTAATATTTTTTGTGGAAACCATAATATTTTTTTTTCAGGATTCTTTAATTATTAGAAAGTTCAAAAGACCAGCATTTATTTAAAAAATAAAATTAAAAAAAATAAAAAACATTTTTTTGCAACAATTTAAGTCTTTACTGTCACTTTAAATCAATGTAATGCATCATTGCTGAAGTAAAAAAAACCAAAACCCCAATTGTTTGAATGGCAGTATGTGCTCTGTATCACATACTTGAGATTTTTGATTGCGCAATGCCATACTGGCAGCACAGCAACAGGATGTGTGAGGCTTAAAATGGAACCCTCAACTGAATGTACATTTCCGTTTTTTTCTGGATCAAAGGTTTCCTTGGTTTATTGCACTTGAAGACAGAAATGAGCTCGGCTCTATGACAAAAACAAACTGTTTTTTTTTTTTTAGTAGAAAGGGGCGTTCACACTCAACTTCACACTCCATACACTTTCATCCACACGTATTTGAACGTGGGTGTACACCAACGCAAGCAAAGGGGTTTCACATTTTAAATTTTTAAATGTCATTATTTTCTCTCCCTCATGATGTTCCAAGCCGTTTTTTTTTTTTGTGGATGACCAATGATGTTTAATGTTGCTGACATCCAAACAAGTGAAAGATGACTTAAATTTTGTCTATCATATGTCTTCCAAATACAAGTCATAGTAGTTTTTATGGCACTTTTACAGTGCTTGTATGTTTTTATTCCTTGACAGGCCATGGTCACTATAAACTTGTTTTATGGTGTAAATCTGTCATGATTCTCTAAAACTGTGTGTGCCAATCAGCAAATGGATTTGGAACGAGATCCAGGGTGAGTAAATAAAGACAGTACTGTCATTTTAGGGTGAAATTTTCCTTTTGTATTTACAGTCTGTAATGAGGAAATGATATCTGATAAAGGAGTTTTCGAACCTGTTATATATGTCATCATCTTCCCCTCCCCAGCCCCAGTAGTTGTTTGGGAAGCCGTTGATCTTCAGAAACTGTTCTTTGCTCAGCGATGACACGCCACCAAAGTACTGCGTGTATGGCAACCTGTTGGAGATGGACAGAGATAGAGATAGACACTATAAGGAACAGTTGCGTGTTGTGTGGCAGTTGTTGGTTTAGGTGAAGAAGAGGTGCAGCATGCAGCTTGGTGTTTCTCTGCAGGGAAATGACAGTGCACTAATGAGAACTGGCAGGGGGCTGAACTTGAGCCCGTAAGCATCTGCTGCCTCTGTGTTTTGCTGCAAGCTAGTCAGTAAAGGACGTGTCACTCCTGCTAACTCACACGTGTGATGGTCTATATAGAGAAGATAACCATAGCAATAGTTTGGCGTCAGCAAACATGGATTGCAGTTTACACAGATGGTGTGAGATAACATTATCCAAACTAAAGGCACCGTGAACAGAGATGCATTATCTATTACAGTGTGTAAAGAAAATCAACACTCCTTTAAAATAGTTACTTTATTTGTTGTACAGCCTGAAATCAAAACACCTTTTCCAGATTTATTTACAAATTTTGCCTTATAACAAAAAAGAAAAAGGCAACTTGAAAAAACAGGTTTGAAAAAGTCATCAGTCCCTTGTTTTATTACTTCATAGAGCCACCTTTTGCTTTAGATCACAGCCATTAATCTTTTTGGATATGTCTGTACTAGCTTTGCACACCTAGATTGGGGAATATTTGCCCATTCTTCTTTGCAGAATTGCTCAAGTTCAGATAAATTCTGTGGTGAGCGGCAATGGACTGCCCTCTTCAAGTCCATCCACAGATTTTCTATCGGATTTAAATCAGGGCTCTGACTTGGTCACTCAAGAACATTCACCTTCCTATCCTTAAGCCACTGCATTGTTCTTTTGGCGGTATGTTTAGGATCGTTGTCGTGTTGGAAGGTGAATGACCTGCCCATCTTCACCTGTCTAGCAGAGGGACACAGGTTTTCCAAACATAGCACTTGGAGTTCAGTCCAAATAAAAGTCAATTTTGGACTAATCAGACCATAGCACCTTTTGATAGATGGCATCAGAGTCTTCCAGGTGTGTTTTTGCATAGCGCAAATGAAACTAAGTATAGTACTTTTTTAGGAAAGGCTTCTTTCTTTCAGCGCTATGTTTGGTGGCGAAAAACAAACCCAGCACACCACACAAAACACACCATACCTACTGTGAAGCATGGTGGTGGCAGCATTATGTTGTGGGGGTGTTTCTCTTCAACGGGGACTGGGCGATTGGTCAGGATTGAAGGGAAAATGGATGCTGCCAAGTACATCCAAATTCTTGAGGAAAACCTGCATCCCTCTGCTGGACGGATGAAGATGGGCAGGTCATTCACCTTCCAATATGACAATGATCCTAAACATACTGCCAAAAGAACAATGCAATGGCTTAAGGATAGGAAGGTGAATGTTCTTGAGTGACCAAGTCAGAGCCCTGACTTAAATCCGATAGAAAATCTGTGGATGGACTTGAAGAGAGCAGTCCATTGCCGCTCACCACAGAATTTATCTGAACTTGAGCAATTCTGCAAGGAAGAATGGGCAAATATTCTCCAATCTAGGTGTGCAAAGCTAGTACAGACATATCCAAAGAGATTAATGCCTGTGATTAAAGCAAAAGGTGGCTTTATGAAGTATTAAAACAGGGGACCAATGACTTTTCCAACCCTGTTATTATAGTTTTTCAGTTTATTTTTTTATTAATTTTCAGAACTGCTGCTTTTTTTTTTGGAAAATAAAGCTGGAATTTTTTTTTTTTTTTGGAATGGGTTTTGATTTCAGGCTGTACGACAAATAAAGTAAATATTTCAAAGGGGTATGATGTTTTTCTATAGGCACTGTATTTCTGAAAAAAATTCTATGTAATATACTATTAATTACATATGTATTAAATATATTGTTAAAAAAAATGTAGTAGTTGACATTAAATTTTCAGTTTCAGCAGTGTCATCTTGTTACATACATAATACACCAAAATGTATCTAATATTTGAAATTTTAAAAATGAATTTGTTGCACAGCAGGACCATTTCAAATGAACTAGGCTAAAATAGTAACAATTATATTATATTGCATTATATTTTAATTAGGACTATCCTACTATAGAAGTCAATGGCTACTGTCAACTGTTTGATTATCAACATTCTTCAAAATATCTTCTTTTGTGTTCAGCAGAAGAAAAACTCATACTCATTTACTCATAGGGTGAGTAAATGATGACACAATTTTCATTTTTGGGTGAACTATCCCTTTAATCTAGAAACAAACAATTTTTGAGTCTCACTTATCTCTTCAGGGTCAGTTTGCGTAAAAGGTATTATGATGCGTGTCATATAATTATTATAGTTATAAATTTTTAACAATTATATATATATATATATATTTTTTTTTTTTTTCTTTTTCCTAAAGCACGATTATAACGAGGTAATATTTAAATATTTATTCAGTTGTTATTCAGTTATTATTTATCTTTTTGTCACATCACACACGAATCTGTATTCAATTTGTTCTGGGTTTTTTTTTCCTTTTTGTATTGGGAAGTTTTCTATGCTATAATGTATTTCTATAATAAAATACATGTGTGGTATCTAATAATAGCAATATAAATATTATTCTCAGTGAATAAAGATTACTTATTAAACGAAAAGATTGAAAAAATGATTGCACAACTACCAAATAGGTGGCAATGTGCACTAAGTAGGCTATGTAAATCGCCATTAAACAAAAGAAGGAGGAGGAAGTAGAATGCCGCTCTTTTTCTTATTGCTGTTTCCACTACATTAATTCACATATTCTTTACTAAAAATACTAAAGAGAACAAAGGCAGTGCATCAGCCAACACTGGCTATGATAAAACGTAATATCAATATTTGTGGAGATTGTTACCCAAGCAGCTTTAAAGGAATTTTCAAATAAGAAAATTCTGTCATTACTTTGTTAATCTTGTGACTTTCAAACCTGCATGATAAAAGAATCATAAAAACTACTGTATGGCTTAAAGACAACTTGGAATACAGCACAAGCCATTTTATGATACTTTTATGGTGTTTTTGCATCTGTTTTGATGCTTGAATCGACATTCACTCTCTCCAATTGCACTGAAACGGGCCTGGACCAAGGTTATAATTGTTAACGAAAACGAACGAAAAAACGAAAACTAGGTGGGAAAAAACATTGTCGTTAACTGAAATAAAAATAAAAACGAGGCATTAGAAAAAAACGATAACTAACCAAAACTGTAATGCGTGTTTGGCAAAACTAACTAAAATAATAATAAAATTATAGACTAAATGTCCTTAGTTTTCGTCTTTGTCAATGTCTTTCATAGAGCAAATAACGTTCAGCTGCATTTCCTTTCCCTGCGTCTCTTACTCACGCGTCTCACACACACACACACACACACACACACACACACACACACACACACACACACACACCCCCACCCTCCCCTCCGTGCACACTGCGTCTCAATGAGAACGAGTGTTCGACGTTGAAAGCAAGTTCGCAAAGGTTGGTATCTCGTGAACACCATTACACAATCACACATTAAAAAGTGGTATAAAAATATTTTTAATTCTTAATATAATTTTGTCAGTGTGTTAATGTCGACCCGAGAAGCGATTGCTACTTTAGAAAGTTAACTAGTTGCAAGTTTGAGCTAAAATGCACTTGGGTTGTCGATGTCAAAACACTATATAAGCTGTGATTCAAATATTAAATAATGTTATGTCATTTGTTTACTCTTACACTGAATGTTTGCTGCTTCAATCCAGATGAGTAGGCTATTGTATAGGGTAAATTTAGTATAGGATGTGAAAATTGTACAGCTGTGGTATTTGTATAGGGTGTGAATTCTGTATAGAAGATGTGTAGATTTTTGGTACGGCGTGTGGATTTTGTAAGAGGTAAAGGAATTTCAATGGGGTGTGAATTTTGTATAGGGTGTTAAATGTGTATATTTTGTGAAGGTGTGAATCATATTTAATATAATAAAGTTCTGTGTAACGAATTATTAACAAAGGAATTATTTTGATCACCCCCTCTCCCCCCCAAACAAGAAATTCCGACATTCCATGGCATCATGGCGGTACCGAAAGTTGGAAGAAAGGGGCAGAGTCCTATTTGGGATTACTTTGAATATGACTGTGTGTCACACACACTAAAAAAATTGAAAAGCTGTATTTAAAGTTTTTTTTTTTTTATTTGTTATTTGTCATGTTCTTTTCTCAGATTGAGCTCCCTGACAATCTGACAGAAATGTCTTGTTGTGGCTCAAAAATGGGTTGAATACATGCGGTTCATGTATGTCTTCTTTAGTCTGTTGGCTCTTTAGGTTTTTTACTGGCACACGTCACTTACACATTTTGCACTTACTGCGGAGTGTTGAGACTGTTTACATATTTGTGCCCATATGTACATTTTATGTACTGGTTTTATTTTTGAATGAATATTTTCTAAAATTGTATGATGTTTTTGTTGAGTTATTATTACACAATACTTTTTCTGACCTTTTTGAATCTTGCCTCTGACAAATAACCCAAATTACAAAAAAAAAAAAAGACTAAAACTAACACTAAAACTAATAAAAACTAAACTAAAACTAAGCATTTTCAAAAAATAAAAACTAAACTAAACTAGCAAACCCACTTTAAAAACTAATTAAAACTAAACTGAATTTGAAAACAAAAAGTCAAAACGAAATAAAAATAAAAACTAATGAAAAATGCAAAACTATAATAACCTTGGTCTGGACATGAGTAAGGTGAATAAATATTGACAGAACTTTAATTTTTGGGTATACTATCCATTCAGAAATTGCAAAGTTACAACCAGGTAAAATGAACATGTATTCAAGTAAAGCACACATAAACCGGACAATTATGGAGGAAAGTATGCAAAAACATCCTTTTTTTTAGGTTAAAGGTCTGTCCAATATTTACAAACGTCCTTCATTATGATTTGGTTGCTGTTTTGCTTTCAAGATTACAGTTTCTACATAATCAGCTCTACACAACGGTGTCTCTGTTTGAAATAAATGAGTAAACACTATTCTACATCAGGTCCTGGCCAGCTCTTGTCTGACGTTCTTCCGCATGGCAACTCTTGAAAATTACAAATTACATCCAGATGCTTTTGAAGTTCTGTGTGAGAAAAAAAGCTGCCTGGTTCCTCCGGCAAACGCTAACAGTGGTGAACCCTGCAAAGACTTTATAAAAGACTGCCGACATGTTACAAAAGAGAAGCGCAATTGTGTCAGTGTGTGGGAGTTTAAAACCTAACCTTTTCAGATATCATTCAGATATCTGTAAATACAATCATGCCTTCACATACATCATACTCATATTACACAAAGCTTGTGCCGGAGGTCACTGGTACAAGCCGCACCAACAAGCTGCAGTTTCACTTTAGACAGAGTTGAGCTCTCAATGGGCCCTAATCTGAATCATGTGTGACGTCGCTAGAATATTCTCACCCAAACGCTGTTACTTTAGATAAAACCGTCAGATAAATGATAAAGTGATTCATTTACTACAGGTCAAAGTCCTGCTGTAATAACCTGGGGTTAAAAGGATATTCTGGATTAAATATGACCAGGTTAAATCAACTGAATCTGTGGCCTGCTGTGGATTACCAACGAAAATAAAGTTGACTCGTCCCTCAATAAAAATGAATCAGAAGCACATTTACAGTAATTGAAACCAGAATATTATTTTAAGGACACAATGGTGATAGAACAACCCTTGAGGGTTTGATAATACAAAATTTCGATTAACAGCCCTGATTTTTTGGACTACTGAACATCTAAGCTCAAGACTACAGATATCTTGGACTTACAAAAAGTACTGTGGTGATACCATGGTACATACAGATGTAATTTGATATATACCATGGTAATGAATGATTACTATATGCATACATAATGGTATTTAGAAGATCTTATATCATGGGTTGAGTTTTTTATATCATTGTGACTGTATACTGTTCAAAAGTTTGGGATCGGTAAGACTTTTTAAAAAGTTTTTGAAAGAAGACTACATTATTTGATCAAAAATACAGTAAAAATAGTAATATTGTGAAAAAGTATTACTATTTAAAATAGCTGTTTTCTATTTAAATATATTTTAAAATGTCTTTCTGTGATCAAAGCCAAATTTTCAGCATCATTACTCTAGTCTTCAGTGTCACATGATAATTCAGAAATCAATCTAATATGCTGATTTTAGAATCAGAAGCATTATTTATTAGCATCAATGTTGAAAACAGTTGTGCTGCTTAATATTTTTGTGGAAACCATGATATTTTTTTCCAGAATCCTTTGATGAATAGAAAGTTCAAAAGAACAGCATTTATTTGAAATATAGTCTATAAAATATAAAACATATCTTTTGTTACATTATAAATGTCTTTACTGTCACTTTTGTTCAATTTAATGCATCCTTGCTGAATATGAGTATTAATTTCTTTCCAAAATAGTATAATAAATCAAAATTAAAATAAATATATTTTAAAAATTTATTATATATTAAATAACCACATGGCTTATACATTTCTTTCTTTTTTTTTTTATTTTTTTTTTTTTATAAATCCAGTGCATTAAATACTTAGTCCACTTTTAAATAAACCTTTCCTGATAATTTACTCACCCCCATGTCATCCAAGATGTTCATGTCTTTCTTTCTTCAGTCGAAAAGAAATGAAGGTTTTTGACAAAAACATTCCAGGATTATTCTCCTTATAGTGGACTTCAATGGCCTCCAAACGGTTGAAGGTCAAAATTACAGTTTCAGTGCAGCTTCAAAGGGCTTTAAACGATACCAGACGAGGAATAAGGGTCTTATCTAGCGAAACGATCGGTCATTTTCAAAAAAAATGTAAATGTATATGCTTTATATAAACAAATGTTCGTCTTCTAAGTGCTTCCGCCAAAACCGCATTTCCGTATTCTCCAAAAAGTTTACGCTGTATGTCCTACGCCTTTCCTATTCTACTTACGGAACGAACGCAGCGCCAGTTACATTTTTTCCGTAAGTTAAATAGGGTAGGCGTAGCTGCACTGAAACTGTAATTTTGACCTTCAACCATTTGGAGGCCACTGAAGCCCACTATAGGGAGAATAATCCTGGAATGTTTTCATCAAAAACCTTAATTTCTTTTCGACTGAAGAAAGAAAGACATGAACATCTTGGATGACATGGGGGTGAGTAAATGATCAGGAAAAGTTTACTTGAAAGTGGACAAATCATTTAATTACTTGCATACTACTAGCAAGTACTGAAAAAAAAAAAAACTAGATTATTTTATTTATATTTGAAACTTGAATGCAAACCAAAAGATATACTTTTATCGGACATGATTATTTGAATCGGACATGTGGCTTTGCATGGTTAAACAACATACAACTGTTATCACTTAGGGTGTACTCACTTTCGTTGCCAGCTATTTAGACAATAATGGCTGTATGTTAAGTTATTTTCAGAGGACAGTAAATCTATACTGCTATACAAGCTGCACATTGACTACTCTAAAATATATCCAAGTTTCATTTCTATAGCATTGTCCCTTGAGAAGATATACTAAAATGGTTGCTGAAATGTGAGGGGTGTACTCACTTTTGTGAGATACTTTATAAAAAAAAATAAAAATAAAAAATAAATAAATAAATATAAAAAATGCAGTTAGAGTGCATGGTGAAAAAAGGCTTTGTCGGGACAACATTCAATTCACGGAAAAGAGCAATTACACAACATTTTAAGATAAAGAAGTGCTCTTTGGTTTTCAACTGCGATAACTAATGTGCTCACTTACAGAATCAGACACTGCTGCTTGTTTTTCATATAGCACATTATTCCTGTTCTTAATTATGATACCGCTTGGTTCTTTCGTTGGTCCGTCGGGTCAGGTTGTTTTTCTCACCTCAACCAAAAGGCCCTAGAGTTCATTTTCAATCGGACCAAGACCACCTCGTTCAATCGAGTTCAATCGACTGTTTTGGTAGGGATCCAAGTGCGACTGCCGTATTCATATATGCCTAAACAAACCGAACTAAGGGAGAAAACAAGCCAAGAGTGAAAATGCCCCAAGATCTAATTGGATGAGCCACAATCAGCCTTAAAATCTCTTTAATAATCTCATTTTGACCAGTTTGGGACATGTCCTGCTCTGTATGTTCACATTACTGCATGTTTCTTTGTCACATTCAACATGTAAATACTGTAATCCAGACCCTGTCATGCAAATATGTATATCACAGTATATAAATTTGCACATACAGCCAACATGATACTGCATATGTAACTCAAAGAAAATCTTAGTACTATGTCCAAACAAACCATGGTACTTTTATATGCATACTGGCACATTCTGGAGGCTGAAAATACACCATTAAGCCACAACATGAGACAACAGTCAACAAAAAAAAGGAAATACCTGAAGCCAAACTTGTCCATAGACACAGACAGATGCCTGGGCTGATTATAGCACTTGTAGAGGTTGCGGTCATCCATTGGAATGAGGTCAACATCGCTGAAGACAAAACAATCGTAGTCATACTCCTTCAGAGCCTCCGCGTAACCAATGTTGAGGAGCTTGGCTCGATTAAACGTCTCCTTGCCCCCCTGCCATTAAGGAAAGAGATGATACCAAGAGAGGATGAGGCCAAGCTGCAAAATACACATTTAATGCAAATGAAATCACATTTAAGAGAGTGGTGGAAATGTCATAAAATGTCTATAAAGCAGTGTAATTTATAACATGACCTTTCGTGCCATAGAAATTAAATGCATCTTTGTCTGTTTAAAATGATAAAATCAGTATATGCTGTGTGTGGAAGGTATCGGTTTATTCTTTCACAACATGGTTGTCAGATGGCAGGAAATATAATGAAACAACTGACAAACACAAACTTTTCAAGCATATATTTCCTTTTCTGAGTGAACTTTTCAATAGTGCATGACGTTGTTGTTTTTGACCTGTACTGGTCTGATTAAGCGGATATTGAAAGTAAATAATTTCATGGAAAATTATTTATAGTATACACGTCCTTATGCAGGTTTTGAAAGTTATCCATTATTTAAAAAGTAGTTTAAAGAAGCCATCTTTTCTACTGCAAATCAAATACATAGGAACTTTATGCTGTTTAAAAATAAAGTGCAACATTATTGATTTAAAAATTAAAATTTTATTATTAAACAACATAACTGCCTATCATATTAGTTATTGGCCAGAATGTACTGTAAACTTGTTGTAAATTTAAAGTAAAATCCTGGCAGCTGGGTTGCCAGCCACAGGACTACTACTGTAAACAACATTTACAGTATAGTACTGTTATTACCAAATATAGTATCCTGCTGTAATATGTATTTTATAGTATTACACTGTCTAAAGCAATTCATTGCATTTATACAGGGGAATACTGTTATTACTGCTTTTCAAAATGTACTTATATTGAATGTCATTAAATAATTTCAAATATCATACTTTGTTATTTGTTATGACAAAGGAAATGGAAAACAACATACTATGAGTTTTAAAACATTTATTTTTTTTAAGAAAAAAAGCTGAAAAGTTAATATTTAAAGTGCAGTTAACAATTATCAATGAACAATACAGCAAAATTATTTACTTCATAGACCCTTTTCTGGGTTTCTCAGAAGCCTAAGTCATCTTAATTGGGTAAACTTTTATAGCGGTGAATGAGAGACTTCATTAAATATATTTTTTTGTGTTTCTATTTGCGCAAATAGCAAAAGAAACAACTTTCAAAAAGAGGTCATTTTTACCATCACTCCCATAGCCGCTGTATTAGAAACACCCTCACAGCAGCAGTGTTCATTTTGACAGCAAATTTTGATTTAGTTTTAGTCATAGTCTTTTGACTAAAATGGCATTTAGTTTTAGTCATATTTTAGTCATCGGAAATTGTTTTAGTTTAAGTCTAGTTTCAATTTAACTAAATTAGATTTTAGTCGACTAAATCTACTGTAGATTTAGTTGACTAAAATCTAATTTAGTTAAATTGTAATGCATTAAGTAAGCATTTCTCTAACAATACACAGATGCAATACACTGATATACATCTGATATTCTCCAAACTGTTTATGTTCACTTAAGACAACCAACTGTACTTTACTCGACAAAGCGGACAGTTTTTGACTGTTCAAGTGCAAAAAGACACGAAAGAGAGCTCAATTCAGTCCTTGTCATTTCAATTCAATTTTTGCTTTTAAATGTCTATATAGTTTTTTATTTCTGTTTTAGAACATCAGGTTAAGCTAAAGCTTGGAAACTAAATGAAATAAAATAAGTTTACATTTTTTATATATTTATTTTTTATGTCAGTTAACGTTTATTTCAATTAATGAAGTTTTTTTTTATGGTTTTAGGTTTAGTTAACTATAATAACCCTTATACTTGTAAAATATATTAAAATATATGTGTCAAATAATGTTCTAAGTCTTTCTTTCCTGTGACAGAAGATACAGTAGTTTACTATGAATTAAATAGAAATTAAATTAAATACAGTTTATTGTGTAAACAAAATAACAATAATGACTAGGGGAAAAAATAATAATAGACCATCCCAAAACACACCGTGACTCGTTCTGAAATGCCTGCAGTCTGTACTGTAGTTGCAGGCTGCTCATTTAAGTTCAGGTGAGGGATAATAAAATGTGTTCTTACAACCGTCTAAAGCATATTACCGTATAAACATTGTATAGTAAACATTGTCATAATTCAAAATTATGATGAAAATTAATAATGACGAATAATATTCGTCAACGAAATTAACACTACACAGGAGCATTAACTAGTTTTTTGTAATCTGATGCAAATGTAATATAATACTTAGTATAGTGTTATAAATGTACATGCAATTTTTTTTTTTTTTTTTTAATGAAAATAAAAAAAACTATATTGATGATATTGATATTGATATACAGCCTGTGAAAAGGGTCTATTCTCCCAAATGTGGACTAAAGACAGATAGTTCAAGTTTTTCAAAAATATATTTCACAGTACTGCTTTTTTTTGCACAACGTTGCCAGTCTTGGAAGTCACTATCCCTTTCTTGGTTCTTGAGCCATCAGATGACTCAGCCTGAAACGACAAAAAACGAAGAAAAAAAAAAAAAAAAACAGTTGCCATCTGTTACTAACTGTTTCCAAAGCGGGTTGTAAGAATAATGTATGGTCACTTTTGCCTATACCGTGCCTATACATAAATGTTATTGCATGAAGCGTTGAGAGCAGAGTAAACCGTTTACTCAGGACTAAACAAAAGTGTGAAAAAAAAATGTAACGTTCCAAGGTCAAACCATTCGTGAAAAAATAGAAACACGAACGAAAAGCACCAGAAAAGATTGACTTACCGTATACACAGACGAACAATCATTTATACATCATCTCATGCTCCAATTTACAGTTATTCTTCTCACAGACACAAATGTTTTGATTATTCGGAAAAATTAGTGATGGGGAGTCAACTCAGAAAAAGTCGATTCCTCCACACTTAGTGTCAGAGTCAACTCCAGCACAGGAATCGACTCTCGTTGTCGACTCTGTTGCTTTGTCTGAAATCACTCACTAATGCGTTAGAGAGCTGGAACTGTCGCAGAAACAACGTAGTTTTATCCTACGTGTAGCTTATTTACAATTAAATAACAGCCAATTACTTACTAATTACATCCAATTACTTACTACAACAGCTTTGTGGTTTCATCAGTTTTATATTAATTTGGTTTGCCTTGGTATCCTAATTTGTGTTAATAATCATTAAACTAATCATAGTTAAAAAAAAAAAACTGCCAACAAGAATAAACACATTAATAAGAATACATGGGGCCTAAAATTAACACTCGCCAAGCACCAAATGGGAGTACAAATTGGTGTTGGGGAGTATATGAAACTGTGTCCATCGCCAGTGGGCTGGTAACAATTTTATTAAATCTAAGAATGAAAAATTATAAGAAAATGAATGTGAACAACGCTTGGGACAGCTCATCATCACAAAAGATTAAGCCATGCCAATTTAAATATTCTAGCTCAAGGCGACACAAAAGGGAACTCAATTCTTTACTCGCACGCAGCGTGAGAAGTTTTCTGTTTGCAAAAATCCTAAGTGCTTGCCCAGAAAGCTACGTCTCAGACAGCACGCGAATACTAAACTGACCTGTCTTTCAGGGCTTCTTGCGCTTAAACAGACATATTAAATAAAAAAATTATTTCCTGTCTTGGCAAGTACCCTTCCGGCATGCTGCAAGATGGCCGAACAGCACTAGGCTCCTCACAGTCAGTTGTTTCTTAAATAAACGTAAACATATGAGAAATAAAATGCATGTGTAACAGTATATTGTAACTAGCAGAGAGATGTTGAAAAATTCACGGTAAAGACAAAAGCAAGATTAAAACTAAACTATTTATTTTTTTACTGTAAGCATTTGCGGTTGTGAATACAGTATTACACAGTATGAAAGAAAAAGTTTTCTTCCTGTTAGATTTTTGGGTGTTACATAGAGAATTGTGTTGTGTTTTGAAAAAAAGTGTTTTATGAAGCTGTAAACTGAGTCGAATTATGCTTTTGCAAATTTGGTGTTTGGTTCTGGTGTTTGAGTGTCAGGTTTCAGAAATTGTGTGACAAGTAATGATTTTGTGTGTAAGCAGTTGAAAAAAAAACTAAAGTGTCAACAGTCTAATATTCCTGCTGCTGTCTGTTTTTTTAATGTTAATCAAACAACAAAAGACAAAGAATCACTCATGATGGTCCAAATGTCAAATTCCAAGGTGACTCGCTGTCATTCAAGTCTTTTAGCTGACTTTGGGCCTTCAACTCATGATTAATGGATGCGATCCCTGTCTAGAGCCCACCTTTTCTTCATCTGAAGAGCATTAGGGCGGCACTTGAGCTCATGGAATGAAATTTAATGAGGGTGGAGCCTCAGGGGTGCAGACCTATCTGTTATCCTCCCATGACTCAAAAGAGTAGCCATCCTCTCTTTTATAACACAGAGGAAACTCAAACGAGCTGCCCTGAACGAACTGTGGTGTGCTTGTTCTAGTGGAGCAGACGACATCCATGATTGATTCAGAAGATGTGACCTGCGCATTCAGAGCGAGACTCCACTTTAAA
Organism: Ctenopharyngodon idella; assembly: GCF_019924925.1. Taxonomy (NCBI): domain Eukaryota; kingdom Metazoa; phylum Chordata; class Actinopteri; order Cypriniformes; family Xenocyprididae; genus Ctenopharyngodon; species Ctenopharyngodon idella. Next base: position 18,685,547 of record NC_067233.1, on the reverse strand, counting down.
TAACTAGACTGTCTTGTTCTTTGGCCATCTTTTCAGTCAACATAATGTAGCGTTCTCACATGTCAGCACCCAGATCTGATCGTCGGCCTGCAATGCGTCACTGGAGGATTCATTCACTTTTTAGGGAGTTTAAAAAAGTAGACTAAAAAAAGTAGGATTAAGACTCTTGAGGAATCAAAACACAAAAGACTCAAAGTGAAGAAGAGCTTCATTGTTCATATAGACAGACAGACAGATAGATAAAACAATGGATGGATGGATAGATCGATAGTCAGACAGACAGACAGATGATAGATAGGACCTGCTTTACAGCAAAGAAAATAAATACAGGCCAATCAATTAAAAGAACAATTCTGTAATTACTTTCATTCTGTCTCATTCAATAATTTTGTTTTGTGTTTGACAGAAAAATTAGCAGCATATGGGTTTGCAATGTCATAAGGGTGACTAGTCATTTTTGGAATAATATTTTTTTCATCAGTAAATAAACAGATAAAGAAGAAAATAAATGAAAACCAAATAGCACAAATACAAAACATAGCTATTTTCAGCACAGAACTGCCATCCATGGGAAATGAGGAACTTGAGAGAGTGAAAACAAGGAATCAAAAAGAAAACGACAAAGAGAAAACAGATAATCAAGAAGCCAACATTACCATTCGTCAGACGCAGCCAGTGAAGCGTAGTGTGATTGGCCAGAGAAAGAGCAAGCAGACGTCTCACCTTTTCCCGTGTGCAAGGGCCTCTGACGCGCATAAAAGGGTTTTTGGTTTGAACAGGAACAAGGGAAGGAATGTAGTATGGAAGGGTGAAAAAAGAAATGCAAGGTGCAGAGAAAAGAAAGGGGGTGGCAAACAGAGCAAGAGAATAATTAGAAAGAACAATCATGTAACACTTGAGAAAACACTCAAAGAAGACCACCAACAGGTCCAAGACCTTCTTGGCGAGCATATTAGGATGCTTTTAGTGAAAGCCGCAAAGAATGATACACATTAGTCTTTTCATTTACTTGGAAAATTCTCAAACCACTGATAGTTGACTGTTTGAAATGGACTCAATGAAGACATCTGTTCTCCGTGTGTCCCAAATAAAAGAGACAAGAACCGCAGCACTCTGTCTCACCTCGTTCCAGTCTGTAATGTCATGGGCATTAACTGAAATGATGACAACAGGCCGTTTTTGAAAGGACGCCTAACCTCAAACAGCAGCTGTCTCTACCACAGTCTGGGGAACTACTGTGTAATGTACCTTGGTTTAGCACCGATTAGCTGTACTCTCTTCCAGAATAGCTAAAGAATTCCCAAACTCAAGGATGCAACCAGATATTTATGGTGATTATGGTGATCAAATATAAATGGCTGAGTCCATTGAAAAAAGAGAGAGAGAGAGAGAGAGAGAGAGAGAGAGAGAGAGAGAGAGAGAGAGAGAGAGAGAGAGAGAGAAAACATCCACTAAATATTCACTAATCGGAATACTGGGAGTTCTCCAGCTTCTGTTCTACTCTTACACATGAAGCTTGGCATTGTGTATTGCAAAAATGGCTTGCAATGTTCCTCATTTGTAAGTTACTTTGGATAAAAGCCTCTGCCAAAATACTGCTGCTGTCTGTTTTTTTTAATGTTAATCAAACAACAAAAGACAAAGAATCACTCACTGCTCTTGACTGAATAACTTTTGTATCTTTAATAAGGATTAATCTATGTTTCATGGCTGGTAAAAAAAAAAAAAAAAAAAAAAATATATATATATTAATGGCCAGTAAATTTTAAAGTCATGGCCATTGGCAGGTGTGGCATAAAGTTATTTTTAGGCCCTGAGTATACATTATTGTATGTATTTACACTAGATATTATTTTTCGTATCTTGAACACAATCCTGTCCAAGCAGCTTTTTTGCGCAATTACAAGAGATGACAATGCGTTTATCACTCTCACCCAAACGTTTAGATGAATTCATTAAAGAATACATTACCTTCTTTCTTGTTTATTTAACTCTGATTAAATAGATTCATCAAAGTCTTTTTCTCGTGACTTTTGCCTCTTTAAAATTAGGTCATCATTTCAAGGTAATGTCATCTTTAAACTGGACTAATATGGCCAGACATTCTAAAAGTGTGTTGTTTTAATAGAGGTAGTTTTAGGCTTTGTGTCAGGAAAAATAATAGCCTACATTTAGTGTGTAATAATGATGTCAATCACGTATTCTTATTGCGACCCTGTTTTGAATTAAAGTAAATGGAGCAAATGGACAATTCCGGGAGTCGATTGTACAGTGAGCCTCTGCTAAAATACTAAATGTAAATGTACATGGCATACCTCCCTCAATGCAGGGATATCAATCGTAGGGCTGCCCCCTAATAGTCGACCAAATGTTAGTCAACGAGAAGAGGCTTAGTCGACAAATTTAAATTAGTCGGTTGGTCAAGTGGTAGCCTAACGTTAGCCACTTTACATTGGCTGCTCTCTCTAACATTAACCTAGATAAATGTGCGCTAATATTAGGTGCATATCCAAATGCTAAAATAGTACAGTGCTTATTGCATGACATATTGTCAAGTGCATCTTTGCAGCAGACACTGACTCATAAAACATAAGCTTATCAATAAATTATTAAAACGTTCAGACAGTCTCCTTTCTGTTTTTTTTTTTTAATTATTTAAAAATTATTTTTTAATTATTTAATTTTTTCTTAATTATTACTTAAACCAGTACTTAAGCTTAAGCGCTTAATTTATATTTTAAAGGCTCATTATTGTGGTTTAGTATTTCTCTGTAATGCAGAACAATGTTACATGTAATATTCTTTCTCAGCCTGAAACTGAAACCGTTTTCCGGTGTCAAAGTAGGCCTACATACTAACTTAAAATTAATATCATAAACGTGATTAGTTGACTAATGGCTTAAATGACATTTAAATGACATCCTAATAAAAGACAAGTTGAAAGGTAACAATACCAGTTTTTCTACAATATCAGTCAATGAGAATTTTAATTACAGGTGTGCTTGTCAATCTTAGACACACAAATCATCATTATATAGGCCTAACCTGTAAGCAGTGTCTATATGCAATAAGTGCAAATAGCCCCATTTGTTGGCAGAGGCTAATTACACTAATTATTACAATAAATGTTTACACTCATTATTGCTGAACTCGCTCTACTTCCTTCACATATCAGATTGGAAAAGCATTTATTTTCAATAAAAAATGAAAATATTTGAAACGTGAAAATAAAGTCTATAATGTGTGTTTAATAATTAATTATTTATTTTATTTTCCATTTCTATAATTTAGATAATGGATCGTATTAGTTTTTGCAATATAAGTTAAAGGGTTAGTTCACCCAAAAATGAAAATTCTGTCGTTAATTACTCACCCTCATGTCGTTCCACACCCGTAAGACATTCGTTCATCTTCTGAACACAAATTAAGATATTTTTTGATAAAATCAGATGGCTCAGTGAGGCCTGCATCGCCAGCAAGACAATTAACACTTACATTGCCCAGACAGCTACTAAAGACGTACTTAAAACAGTTCATGTGACTACATAAGGTTCAACCTCAATGTTATGAAGCGACGAGAATACTTTTTGTGTGCCAAAAAAACAAAATAACGACTTTATTCAACAAAATCTAGTGATGGGCGATCTCAAAATACTGCTTCATGAAGCTTCAAAGCTTAACGAATCTTTTGTTTCCGAATCAGTGGTTTGGAGCGTGAAAGTCACGTGATTTCAGTAAACGAGGCTTTGGTTCGCTTGACTTTGGCAGTTTGATTCACGCTCCAAACCACTGATTCGAAACAAAAGATTCATAAAGCAGTGTTTTGAAGTCGCCCCTCACTAGATATTGTTGAATAAAGTTGTTATTTTGTTTTTTTAGCGCACAAAAAGTATTCTCGTTGCTTTACAATATTAAGGTTGAACCACTGTAGTCACATGAACTGTTTTCATGTCTTTAGTAGCTTTCTGGGCACTGAAAGTGTTAATTGTCTTGCTGGCGATGCAGGCCTCACTGAGCCACCGGATTTTATCAAAAATATCTTAATTTGTGTTCTAAAGATGAACGAAGGTCTTACAGGTGTGGAACGACACGAGGGTGAGTAATTAATGACAGAATTTTCATTTTTGGGTGAACTAACCCTTTAAATCAATGTTGAGAATCATCTGTGCAAAAATGGACATTTAAATATTTAATTTACAAAATGTAAAGAAAATAACTCAAAAATGATTTAACAAGTGTTCATCTGGATATTAGTTTTTGCTGTGGTAGCGAAATCTAAATGTCAAATGTAAAAAATTGCCTATGCAAAAATTTTAAATCTATAAAATCAATCTACACACACAAAAAAGCACAGCTGGGTCTTGCTGTTAAAAGCGTTTTTACAACAACATGCTTAGAGCTACATTTCTCAAACTGGCCAATGACAGACAAATGAGGACTTTGAGAAAAGAGCTTACTTAGCAAAACACATGCCAAACTTCATGCCCCAGCACGCCCGTGTAACAAAGAGTTTACATTCCAGATGTACAAAAGGGGAGTAGACAATGTAATTTAAAGGAGTGAGAGATATTACAAAACACAGCTTTAAGAGAAACTCATCATTACTGGTAACAAACAGAGCAAAAAGTGGAATTCAAATGAGTTGGTGTGTTCACCGGCAGGTTTTATATTTCAAGATACAGTTTACTTTCAAAGTGACAAGAGCATTTAAATAAAGTCAAGCAGCCATCCATGTTTGCCTTACTTTATCTGAGCCATCATTTCCAAACAAATGACATTTACAAACAGAGCTCTTGGCAAGTTATGTTATTCTTCTTTGAAGAGTTTTCAAGAGAGCAATAGGTGTTATCAAGTTATACACTGGCATTCAATCAGACTTCATTTATAAAAAAAAAAAAAAAAAAAAGCCTACATAAATGTCGACACTGTAAAAAATGTTTTTCAAAGTTGTAAATAAAGATTATAGGGAAAATACTATTTAGTTGTTCTATTTCAAAATCTTAGGTTTATTCAATGTATTACTTGCCATTTCTTCACAAGTACTTGTGAAATCGGCAAGCAATTTCTAAGTGAAAACTGTTTCAAAGGAAATCCTACACCAATTTTCAGTGTTAAACAAGCACAGATATTTAACTTCTGACTCAATGATAACATCAGGCTGTACGCAGGCCTTTGAACCCTCGTGTGCTTACAGATTAAGCAATTGCAGGAACTAACAGGTCAAAGATTTTATCGCACTGGTTGAAAGACAAACCTGATTGATGACGTAGACACCGTAGTCCAGCTGCTGGCGCTGTAGGATGGGGTGCAAATAATATAGCCAGTACTTCAGATGCTCGTCACGGTTCCTGAAGGGGATGATCATGGCCACCTTCTGCTGGGCAATGCAGTCTGGGGGTTTAAAGTGCCCGCCGGGCTGCAATGCAGGGTTCTCGGACCTCACAAGGTCTAGGGTGACCGGGTCAGAGAACTCAACCCGGAGTGGACCCACTAGAAGAACCAAGACACAAATTACATGCTTTATTATGGAGACAAAAATCTCATTTTCTTAACCGCAATATTGGGACTGGATGATTTCAGCCATTAAAAACCAACCAAGCACTACTTTGTGTCTTAAAGTAAACCATGTCTCCTTAGAGAACTCATTCTTATTCATCACACTACGGTGGTATCCAATTACATTATCATACTACTGTTACTACAAGCAGCAGTGTCAATGTTGTCTGACAAAAAAGAAAGATATCCAGGACAAAATAAGAGTGTAACACAAAGCTTCTCTGCCAATTTTTCCATTACGACACAGCGCTTCAATTAATCAGCAAGCATAAGTAGATAATGTGAAAACTACCAAGTAATACTTATGTAAGAGACAAGAAATTGCTGTACTGTCAATAAGAAGTTACACAGATGGGTAAATGTTAACATCCAGAGACTCGACAGCTGTAAAAACATGCTTTTGTTTTTGGAATCTGGACTGAGAGAACACAAAGTGACAGGTCACATCATTTATAACAAACACAAATTTCTCAGAAATACTAAACTCTGCTGAATAATACTACATTGGCAAAATTTTAAAACTTGTATGCGTATTCTTTATTAAAAAAGAGACTATTTTATTTAAAAACAAGCTAAACAACCCATCTAAACCAGCCAAGACGCACAGAAATGGGTGAATTTAATGAATTCTGTCCAAAACAGCCTGGTGTATATTTAAACCCAAAATTAAATGGGGAAAAAATTTATATTTTATATTTTCCACTTGCACTTGTCATGAAGAAAATCTCACAGTATAAAAACAATTAAAAGTCCTTCATTTTCTTTAAGAAAAATGTCTTTCCTTTTGTGAGACTCACCCAACTAAACAGACAAGCACATAAAAATTAGAAGAAAAAATAAATAGAATGGTTAACACCAGCAATTTTCTTTCATGCTAACATCAACTAGTATTGTTTAATATTTTTTAAAGAAGACTCTTATGCTTTTTTCCCCTGAATTCTTTGATGAATACAAAGTTCAATAAAACAGCATCTATTTAAAATAGTAATGTTTTATAACATTATAAATGAATATGGTCACTTTTGTCAATTTATTGCATCCTTGCGGAATAAAAGTATTCACATCTTTTATTTTAATCTTACTCACTTTTGAATGGTAGTGTATCATGGTTTCCACAAACTGTTTTCAAAATTGAAAATGAGAAATGTTTCTTAAGCATCAAATTAACATATTAGAATGATTTCTGAAGCATCGTGTGACACTGAAGACTGGAGTAATAATGCTGAAAATTCAGCTTTGCCATCAGTTTTTTATAGAGCATATATATTCTAAATAAACAATATAATAATAAATATATATTTCAACATATATATTACATGTTCAACTCCATTTGCACAAATAGAGATCTTTAAAACAGCAACTCACCCAAGCGAGGTGGATTGTCAGGACATGTTTCCAGCTTTTTCTCAGGTTTTGTGGCATTAGTCGGAGATGGCAGTTTGATATCATCTGTATTGACTTTCTGTTCGGCCAGTTTCCTATGGATCTGAGGGCTTTGCTGATTTTGTACGAAGGCTTGCCTTGAATCTGAATTTCTCATATAATATACTATAGTAACAGAAATGTGAAGCAAACACAACACCACCACAAGAGAGCAAGTCCTTTGTAAAAGACTGAAATTTGCAGCCGCATCCGGCATTGTAGAAATCCTGGATACGCCTTTAAATATATATATCTATTTAAAAAAAAGATAATAAAGTTATTTACAATCTAACCCAGTCACTTCATATGTATTTCCCCACTTCCTGGGCTTTTGGAGAACATATAATTATTTATATACTAAATTACAAGTTAAATTTCCTATCAAATACTGTTTTACTTTAAAAAATAAAATGTAATATATATATTTATTTATATAAATGTCTCGACCGATTCCACCATATCTTAAATAATTAAACGGCTTAGCTCAGTTCTCAGCTAGTAACACGCAATCCACTACATTTGGTTTGGCTTATTTCCTTGAATTAAAACCACAACGTTATTACAAGTAAAACTATACAAAACCGAAGTTTGAACTTCAGTCCATCATGATTGACGTTTAAACGTGTATGAACGCAAAAAAACGTTATGAAGTCCGTTATGAAGTTTATAGGAGTCACTTAACAGTACGAAAACTGAAGTAAAAATCTCTTTCACATCCAGATAAAGTTAAACGTCAGCTGAAAGAATCTTCTTAAAAACCACAACTTCTCCAGATTCCCAACGTTTTACATGACAGATCTCCGTGGCACAAAAAGATATCGCAAGGGAGATGGCGATATGTTTCCGGACATATTCCAAACCAGCCCTTACCGTAACGAGTATAGCTTTTTGATCGATTGATATGCGCTGGGGAAAAGCTCAGCTCGATTTGATCTGTTCAGACTCTGCAGGCGGATTTGTTGTTGATTATGACTTGTAGATTAGCGAAAGAGCTAGTTGCGTCATCAAATGAAGCCAGCTACAGTGAGAAGAAATCTAGCTTCAAAATAAAAGCCTGCGCTGTTTAATTTAGATTTTTTTTGCTCGTCGCATTTCATTTCAATTTATTCCCAGCACATTTATTTTACTCCTTGGACAGCCCAGTGAAGTGCTTTAATTGTGAAACAATTAGAAAACAAGTGCTTGGTTGGTCAAGAAGACTCACTAAAATGAATAAAGATGTAATCCATGAATTTAATCCATATGTTTACTTATACTTTTGTTCGGTTTATCTAACAATACGTGAAATCTACTGGGCCTATTTATAGTGTAAATCAATCAGTTACTTATTCAAAATGCTTTCCCACTGGCATTGTTATTTTAGTATCATTGAGCTTTTTATTAATATTTTGAATTAGTGCTTCTCACGTAGATGTTTAGCTCAGCCTTGTGGTCAAAAAGGAATATTACACCATAATTGTAAAATACAGCGCCCTTAGCAAAACTTTCTTACTTTTTTTCTCGATTGCTAACACACTAAAGCTGATTCATTTGGCACAATTTCCAAAACCATTCATTCAGTTCTCAAAACGTTTAACACATTTCACCTGTTTTCACTAATTCCAATTTTCTTAATGATTTCTGCAAAACTCTACACAAAATGCCCTCATTAAAGAAATAACCATGTTCTCATTCATAAAATACATAATATAGCATAATTAACTCAAGTGTCACAAAGTGAACTCAAGTAGCACATATTTATTTATGAGTAAACATAACAGTTTTAAAAGGCAGATGCTATTTACACTAAGTGGAAACAGCAATAGATGCTATTTACACTAGGCCTATAAATAGCTACTAGATTCTATTTAAACTAAGTGAAAATAGCAGCATTTTCTTACCGATATGCTATTTACACTGAGTGGAAATAGCGATAGATTCTATTTATACTTATAAATAGTGGCAGATACTATTTGCACCTCAGTGTTGTTGTACATTAAACGGTATGAAATAATAACAGAGTGTAAATGATTATATTTATTAAAATTATTAAATAGATGCCGCCTTACTGGGACAATAGCAGCCTTTGAAATGAGATGCAGAGAATAAAGCCCTCCCTACCTATCCCTAACCCAGGCATAGGCAATGCCAGTGTTGTGCCGAATTCTGACCCCTGCAAAAATTATTATCCCCCTAGTATTAGGATTAGGTGTGGGGGAGGGGTTAGGATCAGGGGTGGTGTTAGGATTAGGCAATCAGATAGCAACTTCAACGAGGGGTAATAATTTGGCAGGGAGTAGAAAATCACTCTTTCTCTAAAACCTTAAACAAGTTCAGGCAGACACCATTTGCCATTTGCATCTCATGCAGTCTTTCTGAAAAAAACTCTAAGCACATTCTAACTCACTAAAACACATTTTGCACTGTGATGTAGGCCTACTTGTATTGCAAAACAGTAGACAGTGGCTCTCCAGGACCGATGTTGTCTATCCCTGCCCTAACCAATAAACACTTTATTATTAAACACACTTTATTTAAACATTTTTGAAATATTTTCTTCATTTTTATTGAAAATAAAAATGAAAAATATGTGAATGGGCCTCAAGTAGCCTACCACTTTTAGTGTGTATACACTAAAATAATTTATTTGTGCACTACAAATTTATTGTTGTAATTTTTTACATGTACTGTATTTTTGCAGAACTGAGAGATGACTGCCTAAGGGAGGTAGTCTTTTGAAAGACTTTTGTCAGAACACCAAGAAACATCTATAGTACTGTATTGTAATGAAATATGGCTGAAGGTGCAGAGAATGAATGAATTATTTGTTTGTTTGTTTGTTTTTATTGTGCTGTATTTCACAGTATACTGTGTTATGTTACATATTAAGTTCATATTCAATTCTTTGGTATTTGAACTTTTCTTTTTTAGTGTTATTCATCAAGATCACTTAACAGTAGTTTAATATAAAGTATTTTTTCCTAAAACTCATTGTTGTAGTTTACTGTATCTTTCAATCTTTCATTTATGTTGTTGTAATAAAGTTTCATGAAAGCTGGTTTCATGAATCACTGCGGGGCATAGATGAGAATGCACAAAGTTCCATTAATTTCTTTATTGATGACTCCTAATGCAGACATCAGTTTCAATAATCAGTTCCAACAATCATAGATCACAAAAGTTTCAAAAATATATCTAAAAACATCAAATGATCAAATGCAAGCAACATACAACATCATTATTTATATATATATATATATATATATATATATATATATATACACACAAACAATATCCATGGATATAAAGATTAAAATCTTGTTATAGACATTGTTTACACACAATGACTCAAACCAACTGTACAAAATACGGGCCAGTTCAGAGTGCACAGGTGGTATGTGTGCACTGAATGTTGGTATAAATAAAGAATGGAAACAATCTAAAAGGGAGAGGAGGAAGAGTATGTGTAAGAGGTGGTGGACAAGGATGAAGAGGAACAGAAAGAGGATAAGAATGAGAAAGAGCAAGATGTGGAGAGAGTTGTCAAGGCTGGATCCAGCACTCCAGAGGGTTTTCCCTTAATTTGCCTGAAAAGGGACATTATTGCCTGTGATGTGGACAAAATCCTCAGGCAGAATAAATCTCTCACTGACAACTTTTTTTAGTGTACTGTAACATACTTTTCATTTAGAATATTTGACCTTTTGGGCTTTTGCAGTTGGACTACTGCATTTTTACAGTTTGTAAGTGCTGAATATGCAGGCATTCAATACCATACAATTTTCAATACAATACTATACTTGCAATACATACAGTATACAATATTTTCACCTTACTAAATTGCAATTACTAGCCTATACTTTTTATGTAATTGCAAAATTGGTTTACTGTATACAATATACATTTATTTCTGTAACTACATGATCTGAGTGTTCTCCATTTTTTTATGTAGTGTCTAATGAATGTTCTGCAGCATTTATATATTGACTGGCTGTGTGTTGTCAGGGTTATGTCTCGTTTATGTGTTTGTGTTTGCTTGAATTTGACTGAGGGTACGTTTACACGACAACGATATGGTTAAAACGGAGAAGTTTTTCCTTTGAGTTTTCTGCGTACAGACGAAACCATTGTCAAAACGATGCCCATTCATACGAATCCGTGAAAATGACTAAATACGCTGTATTCTGCTCGCAGGCCATTAGATGGCGATGAAACACTATAGACTGAACATGTAATGCGCATGTGCATGTGCATGACGTCATCGTTTTAACAGATTGTCGTTTTTGTTGTTTACTCGGAGACCGTTATCAAAAACTTGCACTTTGAAACCTGTTTTCAAAAGTTTGCGTTTTCAGGCCACCAAAACGCCGTTGTTGTGTAAATTGTCCGTTCATTTAGACGACAACACCGTTTTGGTGGCCTGAAAACGGGTTTCAAAATGCAAGTTTTTGAAAACACTTCCGTTGTCATCTCCGTGTAAACTGCAAAAACACGAATCTGCGAAAACGGCGACGTAATGCATATGCGTATTACGTTTTTAGTTGATCAGCCTTCTTTTTCAACGTGTTTTCTGTGAATGTGCGAGACTTCCGATTTATTAGGGAAATAATGAGAAGGATATCAAAGTGCAGTAAACTGTAAAAATAAGGTGGACAGGTATTTGGCGTGAGTGCTCTGTAAAAGAATGCGTAGCCTAGTATGTGCAGGCGCGTAGTCTTTCTTTACAAAGTGACATTGCCTACTACTTGTCTGGCATGCATAATACAGAGTTTTTAGTCATTTTCGCGGATCCGTGTGAACGTGGATAGTTTCGATAACGTAGCCATCTGTACAAAGAAAAACTCTTCCATTTTTAGTACATAGTCGTCATGTAAACGTACCCTGAGTTGGTTTTCAGTGTTTCTAGATCAGTTTCCTTTGTTTGTGTTCATTAGTTACTATGGTTACTCATGGGTTAATTGGTGTTTTGCACCTGATGTTCATTTAGTTCATTGATTTGTTTCAGTGTATTTAAGCTCTGTTCATTTCAGTTTTTTGTCTGTAATCATTACATTTAACTTAGTTGATTCTGTTCCTGCCTAGTGTTTTTTTTTTTTTTTTTTAGTTTTTGTGTAAATAAAGTCTAGCTGCTGTATTTAGATCCTTTTCATTCATCTTTATTTTCAATAAGCTTTGACAGAACAACAGATTTTCTACAATGGATCTAGCAGCAGTAAAGTTTCTTCTCCCCTCCCAGGATCTGTCCCTTGAGGCCCACACTCAGAGGTATTTGGATCTGGTCCCTTTCACCAATTACTATGACACCAGCTTTTGTGTATTTGAAATGGGCCTCGGGATCATCCAGGATTTTGTGGAATGAGTGTTTGTCCACAACAGATTCCCCTTTATCATTTTGGAGAATGAGGAGAACGACAGTGAGCCAGCCTGCTGCCAACACCCCAACGACTGATAAGCCAGAGCTCACCATAACCGTAATGCCAGCAGAGAAGACTGAGCCAAGGATAATTCCGGAGCCCGAGCTCAATGTAACATCTGACCAGGTACATGAGCCGGCAACTTAAGTCATCGAAGAACTACTGGTGGAGTATGAGGGGATGAAATGGTTTCTGCTCTGGAGGGAGCGCTAATAGACTTTGACAGTGACCGTGTCCTGCCTGTCTCGTTTTCCTACTCCTTGCCTGTTTCCCCAGCCAGCACCAAACTGTTAGATGTTTTCTTCCTGCCTTGCCTCCCACTCCTGCCTCCTGCCTGTTTCAAGTCTGATAAATGTGAAGTATCTGCCTGTCCCATGTCAGCCAAGAGGATCGTTCAGAGAGAAACTGCCTGTCCTGTGTCAGTCAAGAATGAGACTGCTGAGAAACTTGTCTGTCTCATGTCAGCCTAAAGTGTTAATTGTGAAATTCCTGTCTGCACTGCCTAGTTCTGCTGCCCTGCCCGCACTCTCCTCTCAGCCCTTCAGCTCCTCCCATGCTAGTTCCGCTTTCCCACCAGGATGTGCCATGGTCTTTGGGTTCGCCAGCCCAGCCCTGGAGTGTCAACCACATTGCTCTGCCCAGATCTTCCATGCCTGTCACTCCATCTCGGCCTTTGACCTAGTCGGCTCACTGTTTGCTCCTCGCTCCTTTGGCTCAACCTGGGACCATCGTCACTATGGCTCCACCGGGCTCCCTCGTCCACCTTGGTCAGTCATCACTCTACCATTGCCACAGACTTCCGGGCCTTCTGCTGTGCCTGGTCCCGTCAGCTCTTCAGCTCTGTCTGGCTCTCCACCAATAGGGGCTCAGTCTTGATCACTCCTCACCCTGGAAAGGCCTGCCAAACCACCTTCATGGATCCTCCCTCCCTTGACTATGCGTTTGCTTGAGTTTGACTTTGAGTTGGTTTTCACTGTTTCTAGATCAGTTTCCTTTCATCTGTTTGTTAGTTACTATGGTTACTCATGGGTTAATTAGTGTTTGCACCTGATGTTCATCTAGTTCATTGGTTTGTTTCAGTGTATTTAAGCTTCGTTCATTTCAGAGCTGTCCACACGGAGATGCGTTTAGATGTATATGTAAAAATATTCGATCATATCGGCGTTTAGTCCAGATGGATCTGCCATTTTGGGAGCCTGAAACCGCCATTTTTATTTTTATATTTTCTTTTTAAACTGGGTCCCAGAGTGGATTAATCTGAAAACAAGATTAGATGGGGAAAGCTCTGGCTTCGTGTGGATGTGGCCTAAGTTCTTTGTTCGTTGTCATCACGTTTGGCTTAGTTGATTTCTGTTCCTACCAAGTTTGAGTTCTTGTGTAAATGAAATCTAGCTGCTTCATATAGATACATTTTGTCATCTTTATTTTCTGTGACCTGTATGAAAGCATCGTTTGAGAACAGGTGAAATAGTTTAGAGGCTGGGGTTTGGGGTTTTGTGAATAATTTGAAGATTTGGTTTTGTTTAGCGTAAGAATGAGAGAAGGTTTCAAGAAATGTCTTGGCTGTTGCTGGTGTTAGTAGTTAGTGTTATGAATTGATCTCACTAGGAAGGAAAGTATTCTGTATCTGTTAGTTTTTGTGTATCATCAGAGGCCGAGGTTTGATTCTGACAAGAGATGGTTTTTGACAAGAATATTTGATTTTGATGTGATCGGTTCAGGTTTGTACAAGTTTGTGTGGTGTTTGGAGGTTGTGTCTGTAGTTGTGAACAAAATGGTGAATTGATTGCGTAAGCAATCCAGAAACCGTATTGTTTTACAGGGTAAGTAACATTTGATTTAAGAAAATACCTTTCAAGAAAATACCCCCCTGGCATCAAGGTCTAATTTTAGACCTTCTAACCTGTTCCATTGTAACTGACCTTGGCTGGTGCCTTTATGACTGCTTATAAGTTCTTTATATCTTTGTGTAAAATGACCATAATTGAGCAAAATAAATGAACCTAAACTGTCAGGTCCCCTTCTCTTTGCACACACCTCTGATGCAGCCATCCTTAAAACTGCAAACTTCAGAGCAAGCCATGAAAAGTGTCCTTTCTGAATGCATGACAAACAAACAGTTGCTATACCCCTGTTGAGCATATTTACTTAAGTGAGGTTTAGCTTGTTAAAAGCTGTAACAGAACATCATTTAGGGCCTTAGTAGATCACTAGTTCAGCACAACCAAGAATTCCACACCAGGAATGATGCAGACACTCAACATTTTTACTCAATACACTCTCATATACATACACAATATTTTGACTTTTGACCACACTGCGACCATCACAACCTTCAAGAAAGGGCTAAAAAATACTTCTGCAAGCCAAAAATGCACCTTTTATCAAATCTTCTTTTGTCTTTGAGTATTTATTTCTGTAAAGAATGCTATAAATACCATGTGTATCTGCTGTTGAAACTAGCAGTAACAAACAAACAAACAAACAAAAAAAAACAAAAAAACTTCATAAAAGCCAATTGCTTTTTTAAGTGGTCCTTGGTACATGACAAAAACAATGACCTTTAATGATTTTATGCATCTTTCAATCATTTTCTTGGAAATATGAAATTTGATCCCAAAATATTTCACATTCAGATTTAGTCTCCCATACTGTTCTCTAAGTAAAATGGGACTAAAGGCCACACAGGCCCATTTGGATGAACTTTAAACACCTCATGGCAGCAAACATTACTACAGCACTTTCATAAACATCTGTAGTGAGTGTAATGTGGAAGAATGGTTTGTTGCAATGGTTGTGCCAAATGAGCCTATATAGCGAATAATCCTGTCACAATGTAGAGAAATACACATGAAATATGCATTAAATAAAAATACAGTTGTAGCTGTAAGATATTGTTCAACTAATAGCATAATAATATGTAAGTTAAGCTGTTCTAAAATACATAAGATAATGAAATACCAAGTGATTGGACCAAGTGATTCCATCAATTTTCAACTAAAATAATCACTTTAATGTTAATACACTTTGGGAGATTAAAATAAACTTTTCCTAGTCATTAGACCCACTGTATAGCTACTTTTATTAAAATGTAAGACTTTAAATATGGGTCTAATTTGTTCAAAGCACCTCAAGGGTTAAAAGTGTGGACAAAACCATGGAAAATAAACAGCATTCCCCACCCATCTTTCCTAGTTCTTTGCCTAGCACATGTTGATCCAGTGGGTTCAGCTGCCTAATAACTGTACAAATATTCCTTTAAAAACAAATTTACTATTGTTGCTGCCTGTTTGCCACGTGTGGCTTTGGAAGTTAACAAACACAAATGCAATCTTGCCTTGTACACTACTGAGTCTGACCTACTACAATATAGTTCAGACCCGTTCAAAATATCGTCGCTATATTTTCGTTTGTTAAAATGTGTCTGTCACTATCAACACTAACACAAAACAATCAATAGTAAACTTTGAGAGCGCGAGAACATGAGCGTGCTCTGTGTGAGCGAGCGCGCTGACGTCACACCTCCCCAGCGATCGCTGCGCGAGAGCGATGTGCTGGAATGCGTGAGTCTCGCGTACTTCCTCGACCGATTTGAGAGTTTGGAACTAACTTCTCCCGAAGCTTGTTTATACAGCAACATCGCTAAACAACGAGCGAACGTCTCCGGTAAGTACGTGGGATTGATTCCGTGGGGTTTCGTGCTCATAAGGGTGTGGTTTTGTGTTGTTTTGTGTCGCGCACGAGCCCAACTAAGTTAAAGTAAGTGGAGTGAAAATGGAGGGTTGCATTGAAAGGGAGAGGCGCTGTCCAGGGCTGATTTCAGCACGGAGAGAGATCAGATCAGGACCACGGCTAACACACTCACGCTGACCAAATTAAAAGCGTAAAAGTACGTAAATATAATGAGAAATGAAACACAAAAACCTCACAATGATCTTCGATCGACTATGCTGAATAAAAAGTGTAACTTTGTTGGGTTGTGTGTGGTGTGTGTTGGTGTTGTTGCATGCATGCAGTTTCCGGAAAAGTGTTTTTTTCTTCTTAGTGAAGGTTCGTAACGCAACTTGTGCTGTCAGATTGATTAGAATTTTAATTTTATACTATTATTCAACCAGGAAAAAGATATTCCTTTCGCTTTTACACTAAATCACATATGTTTGGTGTCTTTTTGAGCTTTTGTTTATTCGAAAATCACCAATATTTCTGTGAAATGCCTGTTGAACGTGTTCATTTGGTTTTAGTCATGTTAAACTTTTATGTAGTGAATTTAAACCGAGTGATTTTTGATTATGTCTTCGTGTAATGTGTAGTTCGCTCTTCGTCTGATTCAGATGGGTCGTGTTTGGAGCTGTCCAACAAGGTCAAAGTTTTTCACTCGTTATTTTGACAATTTTGATTTAACACAATCACTGTATCTTTTCACGCAAAGCCCGCCTGCGCATTTTAGCACAAAATGTTTAGTACTTTGCTTATTGAATTAGTTGATCTCAGTAAACTTTCATGTAAAGCTGCTTCAGTTCACACATCGTCTATATTTTTTTTCCCTCCTCCGCTGGCTAAAGTTGGTGGTGCTGTTTTAAAATGGCCGAACACATTTCTGAGCATGCAAAGCTCACAGGCCCTCATCACACACATGCATGACTCTGTATGCCACATTTCTTTTTTTGTTTGATCATATTTCTTACCCTTGAACAGATTTAATTAAACTTTAACTGGAGAATTTTTTTGTGATTTTTATTTTGTCAACACGCAAAACAAAAACAATTTTAAAGCAGTATATTTTGTATGTCGTATGTAGCATTTAGTGTTTTTAAATATTCTCACTCTCTCTCGCACACTCACGCACTATTGTATGAATACTATATATAGTATTTAATTTTTAGTTACTATATAATAACATTTTGAACTAAAATTCAATTAATATTTAGTGTCTCTAAATATTATATGAAATATGGTACATATAGGCCTAGTGTGTGTGTGTGTGTGTGTGTATATATATATATATATATATATATATATATATAATATATAATATATATGTTTGAAATGAATGTATGAACTGCATAGATTTTAATACATTTTTGTTTTGTTTTTCCTTAATGGGCACACAAAGGCAAGTCTTTTTTTTTTTTTTTTTTTTTTTTTTTTTTTGTTTGTGTGGAAATTATAGTTTTGTGAAATAATGCAAATCAGTAAACATTGATTGTTTTGTTATTGTTGCTCTGAATATATTTCGTGATTGCATCTTAAACAAGTCATGCCTTGAGAATTGAATCATTACTTTTGAGGAACATTACCATACATTGTCAGGATTGTTGGAACTTTTGCAATATAGACGCCTTTCTGCTGTAATTCCCTAAAATAACCCAGAGTTAAAGCTGCTAATTGCTTTAGTGGACTTCATACAAGAAAGAACCATTTATTGGCTCTATATAGATGTGGTGATTTAGGCTTTGTTTGGTTCTTTTTAAATGTGTTTGGGAGCATGAAATCAAACAATCTGCTTTTTCATTGTGGGGTTAATCAATCAGAGAATGGCTCAGAAAATGATGGCATTTGATTTAATCAATCACCCCTGCTAGAACTTAAATGAAAATGCATTGTTTGTTTTGTCATAGTTAGATGACTTGCTCTCAAAAGATCACAGTTCTCACATCCTTCGAAACTTCTTCTTTCATTTTTACATACACAATTTTTAAAGATAAAATTTAAGATGCAATTTACAGTTTAAGTTACTGATTGTATTTTCTGATTGTGTTCTCTAAAATCAGTGTTTCTATTTGCATTTCAGCTGGTTGAGCATGTCTGCTCAGACGGTGTATCCAGCTACTTCTGGTATCTTCATGCCTGTAGGCATACCACTACCAGAAGTGGGCCATGACCTTCCTGAGCTGTCTCGGAATGATGTGGCCGCCCCTCAGCTAGTGATGCTTGCTAATGTGGTAGTATCATCAGAGACGTCTTCCTCAGACTACAATGCAGAAGAGAAACAAATGGTTGAACTCAAGACTGTTGGATGCAACAACTACTCTGACAGTGAGGAAGAAGGTGTTATTAGATACAGCCTTGACAATTCAGAGATGTCTGAGGTCACGTACGCTGAACAGGTAACTCGGGTTGAGGCAGATGTGACAGAAAGAGTGTTGGAGCAAGCTGAAATAGAGCGAGTAGAAGACCTCTCAAACCCATCCGAAAAAACCCCATCTGAGTCATCGCCAGCAGAAAAACGTAAGCGTACCCCGGTCGTCATTTTCGAATCCAACAAAAAGAAGAAGAAGCCCTTCTTTTGTAAACCCTGCCAGTACCAGGCCGAAAATGAGGAGGACTTTATTCACCATATCCGCGTTCACAGCGCCAAGAAAATGACGGTGGTAAATGGTGCGGCTGACTCTGATGACGATCTGGCCAGTGAGTCAGGCCAATCTCAGACACCGAACCCAGAGAATAGTGAAAGTTTGAGTAACTCCAAAGGTGTGATCCGCTGTGAGCGCTGTGGATACAACACCAACCGTTATGACCACTACATGGCTCACCTTAAACATCATACTAAGGAGGGTGAAGATCAGAGAGTTTTCAAGTGCACCATTTGTGCTTATACCACCATCAGTCAGTACCACTGGAAGAAACATCTGAGGAATCACTTTCCCAGCAAGCTTTTCACTTGCAACCAGTGTTCATATTTTTCTGACCGCAAAAATAACTACATACAGCACATCCGGACCCACACTGGTACGTCTAATATCTAAAGGATTTGAGTTCACGTTTCAGTGTCCTTTTATATTACCATAAATATATGTGAAAATCAAACTCTTCTTTTAGGTGAGCGTCCATTTCAGTGCATATACTGTGAGTACTCCAGTTCCCAAAAAACTCATCTGACCAGACACATGAGAACCCATTCAGGTGAGTCTCATGTCTGTCTGTTGAAACATTTTTGTGCTGAAATTGATCTAGATTGTATATAGTTATATTTTAGGATTTATAATGTAGTTCATGTTAAATTCCAGTCCACATTTTCATTTAATAATTCCAAAACCTTCTGAGCTGCCTTGTTCCAAGAAATTTCAATATATTTATCCAATAACAGCTAACAGTATATTTTAATATGAATGAAATTACATAGCATGCACAAATCTATTAAGCAATAGCAATAATTTTAATTACAATGATTAATTATTTAGAAAAATAAATATTGTTATTAAATACATTTTTAATCATTTGACATGATTGGCAAAATTCATCTTGGATTTATTTTTTCTTTGAACCTGTCACAGTGCATTCTGGAATGCGTTCTCTGAGGAGTATTTTGAAGCTGCATTAGGTTTTAAAATTGTGGTTTCTAAGTTTGGGAAAAGTCATGGGAATTGTGTAAACCTCTATAAGGGAGCTCTCTGGGTTTTGGGACAAAGCAAATGTGCTGTTCATCAGCTATGACTCAAGGCCTGTGTTTTCATCTTGTCAATGACGTTTCTCTCTTTTGTTGCTCTCCTTGGAGCCAGATGGCTTTGGATAAAATGGTACACGGTTTGTGGTATACAGAGTGAATTAGAATGTGGTTCTGTATTGTGATGCGTTTGCCTGTCTTTTATCTGTATCCCCCGCATGAGATTTGCATGTGTTTCTCTCAAAATGTTAAAATAAAAGACTGATTGTTCTGTCTTGACCTTCTCCTTATGGTCTGTCCACAATAGGTGAGAGGCCTTTCAAATGTGACAACTGCAGCTACCTGGCAGCCAACCAGCATGAGGTGACCCGCCATGCCAGACAGGTCCACAATGGACCCAAGCCCCTAAGCTGCCCTTACTGCCAATACAAGACAGCCGACCGCAGCAACTTTAAAAAGCATGTTGAGCTCCATGTCAACCCTCGACAATTTCTTTGCCCGGTCTGCAAGTATGCTGCATCCAAGAAGTGCAACTTACAGTATCACATCAAGTCCAGACACCCAGGATGCACTGATATCTCGATGGACGTGTCAAAGGTAAGACTGCGTGTCAAAAGGACTGATGTCGATGATGTTTCACCTAATAAGCTTGCGACAGACCAGGTCGGAACGAGGCGAAGTGAGGAAAAGCAGTTGGGAGAATTGAATGATGTTGAATCAGGCCCCATCAACCTCTCCATTAAGAAACCCAGCAAACCCACCCCTGCTGTGGAGACTGAGCTGACTGACAAGACCTCAAAGAAAAATCCAGATGTCATTGTGAAAGAAAAATCTGGAAAGCCAAGCCAGCAACCCAGTGAGAAAACTGCAGAGAAAAAGGCCATGCTGAAAAATGAGGGTAAAGAGAAAAACAGTAAGAAGGTTAAAGGAAAGAATTTGGTAAAAGCTGTGGACATTGCTGCGACACAAATAGAGGGCTGCAGTGACAAACAAGTTAATAAAAAGGAGGTGAAGAAGGTAGAGAAATCCACCAAATCTGTGGAGAAAGTAACGAAAGGTCGTCCTAAGAAAGAGAAGCCATTAAAGGAGACTGCCAATGAAGTTACTGCAAAACATCAACCCATTGTTGAAGAGCAAAGGTTGGATTTGGACAACGAAAGAGTGGAGAAAGACCTTGGAGATAAACAGCAGCAGCACAAAGACAAGGAAGAAAGAGAGTGGCTAGAAAAGGAAAACAGATTGCTGAATGATAAAGTGAAGGAGACCGAAGAGGAAGAAAGTGCAAAGGATTGCAGGAAATCGCCAACCAAGAAACCATGCAAGAGGCAGACAAAATTGTCAAAGGTCAACAGTGATGCCCAGAGTACAGAGGTAATGCAAGAAGTCAAGACTAAACCAGTCAAAAGAAAAGCAGAGAACCTGAATGTACTAACGACTGCTTCTTCAAAACCAACCTGTCCGTCAAAGCGGGTCAAGCGCACAAAGAAAGATACAGCCAAGCCATCAACAAGTTCTTGTGCTCCAGAGAGAAATCGCACCATACCTGAGGTCCTACAGGCCATGAAGAGCAAAACCAAGAGTGCTGAGGCAAGTACAAACAAACCTGAGAGTTGTGCCATTGAACCCGAGAAGATCAATAAAGTCCCAGAGAAGCTAAGCCTCCCAGAAGCTGAAAAACGACTCACCACAGAAACACAGGAGGTACTTACCCAACCAGACGAGCAGGCACCTACTGTGGTGACCAATCAAGATGACGGAAATCACAAGGAGACTACTCCTGTTGTGGAGGAACCCACAGTCTCGTGCAAACCTCAAGATCCAGACTCAGAACGATCTAAAGAAACCGAGAATAAGATCTCACATGAACCAAAAGAAATTCCAGAAGTAGACAGTGGAAGTGAGATGCCGTCACCTACTGACAGCGAGAGCTCTCCAGGTTTCAGCCAACAGCAGCCTGTTTTCAGCCCATCTCTTGAACTTCCTTGTCCGCCTGGTCACAAATCCACTGACGCAGAGGATGACGAGGGTATCCACAGTAATGATGGGGGAAGTGACATCAGCGATAGTGCCTCTGAAGGAAGCTACGACTCTGGTCTTAACGGACTGGCTGCTGCCACCGAGGGTGGAGAGAAACTTCCAGAGACTCTGACAGAAGAGCTCCCATCTCCAACCAAACTGCTCAGTCACACGTGTATCTTCTGTGACCGTACATTCTCTTTAGAGATGGACTACCGTCGCCACTTGAACCGCCATTTAGTAAATGTGTATTACTTGGAAGGGGCGGCTCAGGGTGACAAGTGAGGAGTATCTTTTTTTGTGTCCAAGGCAGTTTATGAGGTTCAAAGCTTGTTCAAGTTGTAAAAAAAAAGAAAAAAAAAAAAGGTTTGTTTGTTCTTGTTGGATTTACAGCTCATGACAGACGCCCACATCAATGCTTTCTAGTTTTTAGCTTGCCATGACATGATGCAACATGAAACGTCAAACTAATAGATTTCTTACCACAGTATTCCTTTAGTTTTGAGAGTGAAATCCATTGTAAACTTGTGGTAGGATCCTGTTGTCTATTGAATTCCAAACTAACTGAATCTTTGCTTAGTCATGTGCTCCGTGACGAAATGATCATCGTTTTCCCGCGTTTTTTTGTCACACTACTTCGACAACAAAAAGGAGGGCTGCTCTAAAAGCAAGTACACTTTCTCCCTCCATCCCTGCGGAGAGCTCAGATTAGCCAGACCCAGGTGGTCCAGCACTGAATAGCCCTGAAGATAATGGGGCTTTCAGTGTCTTTGTGCTGTTCCACTCCACTGAAGCGCCTCCATCTTTGGTCAGCAAGAGACGGAGTGTGTGTTTAAAGCTGGCTAATGTCATTGTATTTCAACTGTTTCTTTGTTCCCTTTTACAGTTTAGAGAGCACTTGACAACTAACCATAATCTTACCTTTGAGGCTCTGTTTCACGTAAGCTGAACATTTCATTTAAACACAAAAACATTTCTGTACACTTCCTAGAGGTCTTTCTTTGATTAGGCTGCTCTGCCTTTTAAGGAAAGTAGTGTGTAGTTTGTAATGTTTGAAGAGTAGTAGGTTATTTTCTTGCGTTGTAAATTGGCTTTCAAGGATTTTTACACTTGTCAGCTGCCTCTGAGGCTGAATTTCTCACTTCTTGAGTTTGTAGATTCTTTTTTTGTCAATATTTCAATTTCATCCTCAGTCCAAAGATTTTGTTGCTTTTGTCTGTGTATAAACTGTATATATTTTTCTTTACTTGCTCTTCAGTGCCTCAGACAATCAATTTCAGCATTTTAATTAATTTCTCAGATATTTAGATCTTCTTTACCATCAAATGAAAGAATGGCTTGTCTTTTCTCTGTATCTTACCCATGCAACATTCCCTTCCATATCAAATAGATTATCTGCATCAAATCTGTTTATCCAAAGTTTATCTAATCATGACTTTCGACTGATATCAACTGACTTTCTTTTGTTTTGTTTTTTGCATGTGTGTGAATGTGTTGTTGTCACAAACCTTTAAATTTGTCATGTTATTCTGTCTAAAAAGGAAAAAATACTGTAAAAGATATAGAAATAAATTGCCTTTAGTGCATTAAGTGCAATATTGAATTTTTGGATATATTACCAAAGCAAGATGTAGTTGGTAGAGTTGTAGGGGCAAAATCACATGCTTCAGACAGAGGTGTGGTGCTCCTTGAAAACTATCCACAGGTACCCCAGTGCCCCTGAAAAACTCTTGGACGGTTGGATACTTTATCACTGTAAAAATTTGTCTTTTATAACTTGTTTTTTTTTATCATTTGTTAAGCACTGCTTTTTTTTCTCCCTTTTCTTTTTTAGAATAGCATGTTGCCAATTCACAACTCAAGATCGTTGTCATTTACACATCTTTGTAATGACATGTGTAACTGTCTTCTTCATTTCCTAGTAATAGCAGTCAAATTATATCAGTTGAAAAATTATATAATATTGTCCCCTTAATTTGGCTTTTTATGAATGATCTGAAAACAGTTTACTACGCGACCTGTATGTTTAGCAAAATATGTTTCAATAAAAAAAGAAAAAACTATTGCCACAGTTTTGTCGTTTTCTGCTTTTTCATTTAAAGAACATTTTAAATGGCAGAATATATACATTACATTACCAGGTAAATTCATAAACATTTAGACATTTTTAGTATAAAAATAATACATTATTAGAAAATATTTGTAGCATACAAGCAGTACATTGGTAAATCAGAACAATGATATTTTGAAAATCAAATAGCACTTAAATGTCTTGTTCATTTTTTTCTTCTCACTTTGAGCCTCTCTGCTGCTTTCACAGAGAGACCGATGTCCACCAGCGCCTGTGGCTTTTTAGTCTTGTAGGCGGGAGACTTTTTGATTCGCTGTCCTTTTAGATTCACAATGTGGGGCAGTAAAGGTGGAGTGCGCAAACAAAGTCCTGCTGCTTCAGGGGCGTGAGTCCTCAAAAACAGCTGATCTCCTTCAGCTGCTGTCACGGCAACCCAGCCTGAGAAGATGATTTCATTCATTAATACAGTTTATTCACTATAGTTTAAAAAAAAATGGTAATAAAATATGACAAGATCTCAGAGTTAAACTGTCAGAAAAAAATCTGAATTATGTCAGATAACACTTAAGCAAAACATGGTCAGGTCAAAGTGTCTGAATAATTTTTGGTTCCAAATTTTTATCAATTTTACTGGTAGTCCATTGTATGAAGAATTTTTGGGTATAATATGTCACAGTTTACTTTATTTTGCTGTCCTCACTTACATAAATGAACTATAGTGTCCTGCACCCACTAGCACCCACATTCATCAAAAATGTCTAAAGTTTTGGTTTGACTGTATTTAATATTTTTTATGGGGCCTGACTGGCCACATATTTAAGACTTAACCATGTGGTTTGGTTAAAAGACTTACTATAAACCCTTACAAAAGTAGTGGTGTCAGTATCACTGAAAAAATACCATTAGTACCAATATTAAAAAAAAAAAAAAAACTGTAAAAAAATAATCAAATTTCAGATTTGTCTCTCACCTGGAAAGGCACCAAGATCGAAAGAATTTTAAAGAATCACAAGATTTATTCAACACATTGCTTAGCTTTTTTGTTTGAAAATCATTCCAGAAAATTACCTGCTGATGAGATTTTGATGTCAGTAATTGCAGTGTTGCAGCCCTGCCCCTTGAGTTCAAAGTCTTGAGCAATAAGTGGTGGAAAAGTTTTCATGCGCTCCTCACCACCAGATGGGACCTTATCACAAAACAATGTAGTATCATGTAGAATTAATTTTACTGATAAAGCACACACACACACACACACACACACACATATATATATAGTTATATACTGTACATACTGCAAGAAGGGTATTCCCAGCATGTTTCTGGTAGATTGTGTCAGCCTTGTCCAAATTGGTGATGTGAATCGGGATGCGAGATGAAGCAACAACTGTTAACCAGCATGAGTTTTTCCCCTAGAGAGAGTAACAGAAAATTGAAACTATCTTGGTGCAGAGCAGATGCAACAAAACATTCAGTATTCCTAAGTCAAGCAGTCTCTCACCTCCAAATAATCAATGCGCGCCAAAGCCCCCAAAAACAAAACCATACCAGGGTTCATTACATACGTTCTTGGTGTAATGGCATGTGTAGGGACCACCAGTTTCACTTCCTGCTCATTCAACAGGCTGAGAACCTGGAAAGTTGCATGTTGTTTAATACCCTTTGTGGCACATTATTCATAATGATAGATGTTTTAAAATATGGTTACATAGAAATGGTTGTAATTAATATGAATGCAATTATATCACATTATATGAGTACAGTTTGAATGGGGAGACTCACGTCATGTTCTTTCATGATGCCTGGGGTGTCATAGAACCAATGTGCATCTTTAATTTCATTATAGGTGAGCTCTGCATCTGTGGAGGAGTCCAAGGACGGATTCTGTTTAACAACTTCCTCCGCATCTTCTCCAAAGCTCAGACTGTCAGGATCAAACTCCACAAGGGCTTTCTTGAGTGACTGATTTGTTTGGAATGTCCTTCCAATATGACCTAAAAAAAACAAACAAACAAAAAAAAAAACAATGGATGAAATGAAAAAATTGCATCCAGTTTAAAATCTATAATTTTATTTAAAAATACAATATAATAATATGATTTTATTTTAAATGGAAATGAGCATGCACAATTAAATTTCCAATATCAGCCAACAGAGATAAATTAAAAGTCTCTAATATCAGCCGATAACCCATATGGAACAGATATATTGTGGATCCCTAAAAAAACAAAACTTTCAAACTCACCAACCAAGTATCCCTGCTTGCTGAATTGTTTGATTCTATTCAGCTCTTGAGGATTCATGTCGTCCTCAGTCAAAAGAGATGCCTGTTTAAGTCTCTCCGCCCGCCTGAACATCCGGTAGGGGGTCGGGTTGATGATGGGAAACTTCAGCAGGTTTAATGTTGTTCCTAGATTTACAGAGGACAGATAGATATGTCTTTAGATATTTAACAGTTTAAATAACTTGGGGCAGCAATATCACACATTAAATAGCTTAATCATTCAGGAATGCCAACACATTTCTAAACAAGGTCCTAAAAGGGTCAAACACACTAATTAAAAAGCTGTTTGTTCTCATTGTTGTGCCTTGAAACATTCCGTTCTTATATTCTTGTGAAACAGGATTGCAAACATTACATTAGTCAACATATTACATATCGTTTATACATGGTATCCATCATTATTTAGCAACCAATTCACTTAAATGCAATATCTCACCAGGCCATGGAGATATAGTAGCTTTATGGATCACATCTGAGGCTCTGGATTTGCAATAATCAGATTCCAGTAGAGTATTAAACAGCGTGGATTTGCCAGCATTGGCCGTGCCGACCAAATACACATCTCCCTTGTACTTCCAGGTTGACTGCAGTCTTGATATAAGGTTTTCTATACCATATCCTGTTTTGGCACTGATGAGGTGGATGTCTTTGGGATCAGTGGTAGAAATGCCCATGCTGGCACAGTATGCCGCCAGCTGACGTCTGATACGTTGCAGGTAATTCTCTGCATCTCCAGGCAGCAAGTCTATTTTATTTCCTAAAATCACAATGTGCTTATTCTTCCCAACAAGCTCTGGAAGGTCTGGGATGATGGAGTCGGGGAGATCCAGAAGATCCACTATCAGCAGCACCAAAGCCTTCTCTGACTGAATTCTCTTGACAATCGCTCTGTACTCCTCTTTGGACATAGTGACGTTCAAAGCCTTCTGGTGGTGATTGATTAAAAAGCATCTCTGACATATTGCTTTCTTCAGTTTGTCCTCTTCAACAAACACTTTGAATTTCTCACTTGGCAGGTAACCTGGGATTTCAGGGTCGGTGCAGTGCATGAGGGCCCCGCAGCCAGAGCAACAGGAATTGCTGACTGCCACCTCCACATCAGGTGTGCCATAGATCTTTTGCTGCTTTTTAACCCTCTTCGATTTGGTGCCTCTGTCCAGTGGGCATCCTTCATCATGGAACTCAATCAATGAGTTTTCCTCCAAATCAGACTTTGCAGAGCCCTTTAAATGCTTCAGTTGCATTTCCAGTCCTTTAAGGTGCGTGTCTTTGCCAGGCTTTTCATGCACTGGCTTTCCTTCTGCATTACTTGTGAGCTCATGTAAAAGAAGATGATCTGGCAGTTTCTCATCTTTATTGTCCAGTCGTTCATCAAAGTCGGGGAAAACAAATTGTTCTTGTTTCTCTGGCTCAACTAATGTGTATAATTTCTGAGGTTGATTTGATGCTGGTGCTCTAGCTCCTTTTTGACTGCTGTAACATCTCACACTTGAAACCCCACATCTGGATGATCTGCATCTCTGGTTTGTGCCCAAATGGGCTGCACAGTCTTTTGATATTAAGCTGGAAACAAATGACCGTGGAAACCGCCACATCCCTTCATGTTCCGTTGACAGCTGCGGTCTTGAAACATGTTTTAAGCAGGAAAGAGAGTAGAACTGGAATGTCGATGCTCTTAATAACTTGTACATTATTATATGTTAAAATAACAATCACATCATTACAATTACTACAACCTTGAAAACAACGAACCCACGTGAGTGAATACAGGGAGCCACGCTTACAATATACGTCACCGGAAACATTTTTTGGGCAAAGAATATTACGTAAAACATTTTAGTTTTTATGTAACATATTTTATTCAACATTCAAACTATGATTTACTAAATCATAAACGTGTAAATGTTAGTGAATAAATAAAATAAAAACACTTGCTTCGGAAGTGACGTATAATTCAGTAGACGTTTGTGTTGTTCATAGCGGCGCAGCCGCAGACATAAAAGCGCCGTTTAGTGGGGTGCGCGGATAAACTCCTTGTAGTTTAATCAGAAATAGAGTTATTCACCGGTAAATATCATGTATGATCAAGACGAAGGTATGTGTTGGGAATATAAGTGCAATTTGTGTTTATTTATAGGTTTATTACAGTGATATGTGTGGTTAGATACAGTAGTTTCAAGCGTTAACACAACGTTATGGGCTAACAGGCTAAGCTTAGCTTTGTCGCAAATGGGCAGGTTATGCAAAACAAATTAACTTAATATTATAAAAATTCTAAATTGTGTATCTAGAACAATATTTAATGCGAGTTTTCCGTTTTAGACTAATAGAGTGAAGGTATTGAATTTGTTAGTAAGCATAATTTGTTAGCAGCAATGTTGTTGTTTCACTCATTGTGTTCACTCTTTGTGTAAGTAAATAACTTTAAGTTATATAATTACTGTAGATATCCAGTATGATGAAGATGATGATGAAATCACCCCTGATCTGTGGCAGGAGGCCTGTTGGATTGTTATCAGGTAAAAAAAAATCTGTTGAATAACTGTTATCATTGCTTTTGTGCTGTAACTTTATTATCTACGTATCTGTCTGAAGACTTCAGATGCAAAAGCGCCATCTGAAATTTTCTTCTAAAATTAGCATTTTTGTCAACCTTGTATGTTTAGTTTCAGTTATTTGTATGTTGTGGTATTTAAATCACTGAACATTTGAGATCGATAAAAATGCTATTTTTAGAAGAAAATTTCAGCATTTAGAGGCTTTTGGATCTGAAGTCTTCATACATATATACACACACACGCACATAATATATTATGCAGTCTTTAAACTAATATGAGAAATCTTAAACTTTATTGACGTTGCTTTGCTTGTTTTTTGTCACATTTCTCTTTCTAGCTCATATTTTGACGAAAAAGGTTTGGTGCGACAGCAGCTGGACTCATTCGATGAGTTCATCCAGATGTCTGTGCAGAGGATTGTGGAGGATGCTCCACCCATTGACCTGCAGGCTGAGGCCCAGCACACATCTGGAGAGGTGGAGGAACCGGTGAGTGACTTGATTCGGTGCCTGATATCATATTTGTTTATGAGACTCTCTAAAATGAATTGACTGATTTTCATTTGATTTATTTCCTGCAGCCTCGGTACTTGCTGAAGTTTGAGCAAATCTACCTGTCCAAACCCACTCACTGGGAAAGAGATGGTGCTCCCTCACCTATGATGCCAAACGAAGCCAGACTCCGAAATCTCACGTGAGTGATGTCCTTCAGTGTTTGAGAGCAGTTTAACCCTATAAACCCTATAAAACACCTAATTTTTATCCAGAGAACCCAAACTGAGCAAAAATATACAATTTGTTGCTGATATATGTATGGCCAGAAAGTAAGATAAAGTTCTGAAAGTTTGTAAAATAAATAAATGAGATCTTTATAACTGTATAGCTGACTGCTCTCATAAAGTGCATTTGTTACAATACATAATGTACATAAGATGATGGTGTATATTATGTATTTTAAGTGTTGTTCTATAAAACCATACGATTACTTGATTTTGATACTTTATTTGAACCAAATATTATTGCCTCGTTGTTATTATTTTAAGTCATTTTAAAGGCTTATATCCGATTACTCGATTAATCCATTAGTCAAAATAATCGACTGATTACTTGATTACCAAAATAATTGTTAGTGACAGCCCTAAAAATATGTATAGGTAATCATGTAAACCTAAGTTGCTTCAGTCCAGTGTTCATCTTGAAATATTACTAAGTTAACTATACAAATCAGTAAAGATGTCACAGTAAAAACGTGTAAACCTGAACCTGAAACCTGAAAAGGGACTTTTTTTTTTTTTTTTTTTTTTTTTTTAGAATTATACTAAAAGCCCATTTACTTGCTGAAAGAGGATGAACTCTGAGTCAGATGACAGAAAGCATGTAGTAGATTTTGTACAACAGCAAACTTTTGACCATGTTCATAATTTTGAGACCTTAGAAATTTGAGCATTAAATATTCTACAGTAGCCTTTATTTGAGCTGCATGATTCTGGGTAAATTGAGAATCACAATCGCACAATTTAAAATAGAGATCACAATTCCCCCATGATTCTGAACAGACAACTAATTTTCTAGAGGTTCTGACAAAATGTTAACTTCTGCAGTCTACAGTCTAAAATGTTTAAATTTGTGTTTAAGAAAAATCGGTTTGTTGGCGCCGATGGCCTCATGGGGGATGACCTCCCGTCCCCCTCTCTCTCTCCCACTTCGCTTCCTGTCTAATCACTGTCCTATCATAATAAAGGCAAAAATGCCAAAAATAAATCTTAAAAAAAAAAAAAAAAAAATCTGTTTGAATGAATGATTCAATGTAAATACTTCACTTGTTTTATGACTGGTTGAATCAGTGTTTTTGAACAAATCTATTGAATGAATGATTCAATGGCAAATAGATTTAAGTCACTTGTCGCCATAACGATGTAATAGATACAACTTTTATTTGAGGCATCAAATTATTTTCAAAATTTCAAAATTATTTTTATCTGAACTATAATTTTTATCCCAGTACTTATGTGATAATCTGAATTATTGTAACCCAGAATGGTACTGTGTGGTTGAAAAGACTGTTTGTGAATCTTTCATACCTATACATGATAACTTTTATCACATGCTGTATCTGTATGGCCATTGTGACTTGCAGGTATTCTGCTCCTCTGTATGTGGACATTACAAAGACCATCATAAAGGATGGGGAAGAGCAACAGCAGACCCAGCATCAGAAAACGTTTATCGGCAAAATTCCCATCATGCTCCGTTCCACATACTGTCTGCTGAGCGGCCTGACAGATCGTGATCTTTGTGAGTTGAACGAGTGCCCACTGGACCCTGGAGGCTACTTCATCATCAATGGTTCAGAGAAGGTCAGTTTTGTTTCAAAAACACAGAATTACACACACAATCACAGAATTATTTTGTTAGTGACATTTTTTTTTTTCTTGTGCAAATAATTGGTCATTTGCAGTATAACATAAATTGTTGTATTTTAAATCTTTTGAGTTTTGTCACGGTCTGATTTAAATTCAAAATAATATGTTCTGTCATTTGTCCAGGTCCTGATTGCTCAAGAGAAGATGGCCACTAACACAGTGTATGTGTTTGCCAAGAAAGACTCCAAGTATGCTTACACTGGAGAGTGCAGGTCATGTCTGGAGAACTCCTCCAGACCCACCAGCACCATCTGGGTTAGCATGATGGCCCGTGGAGGACAGGTCAGTATCTGCTGACTGTGAGCAAGTATTTCGCTTGTAGATTGAGCCAAGTTGTATGGTTTTTGGATTCATTAACTTTTTGAATCTCATGCTAACATTTTCTTGTATTTATTTTTCTTCTGTCCAGGGAGTAAAGAAAAGTGCCATCGGCCAGAGGATTGTATCCACTCTGCCGTACATCCGGCAGGAAGTTCCCATCATAATTGTGTTCCGTGCTTTGGGATTTGTGTCTGATAGAGACATTTTGGAACACATCATCTATGACTTTGATGATCCTGAGATGATGGAGATGGTATGTCACCTTAAATGTACAAATTAAGCAATCTTTTGATTTAGTAGTTTTAATTTTGAAGCGCGATTTAATTTGTGATTCAGCTCGAGATTAATAACGGTGTACTCTGCTTTTTTTTTTTTTTTTTTTTTCCCTCCAGGTGAAGCCATCTTTGGACGAGGCCTTTGTGATTCAGGAACAGAATGTGGCTCTGAACTTCATTGGCTCCAGAGGGGCTAAACCTGGTGTCACCAAAGAAAGAAGAATCAAATATGCTAAAGAGGTTTTGCAGAAGGAGGTGTTGCCACATGTTGGTGTATCAGATTTCTGCGAGACTAAGAAAGCATATTTTCTAGGGTAAAATAGCTTTATAATTTTATCCTGTTGGCTGTATCTTAAACTTCCACAAAATACAGTAAAAAAAAAAAAAAAAAAAAAAAAACTGGTTTAAATTGTACATTGTTTTTTTTTTTTTACTGAATTTTTAATGAAAAATGGTTTAAATTGTAATAATATACTGTGAAATATTATTACAATTTAAAATAACGTTTTCTATTTTAAAGTCCCACTAAAGTGCCTTGAAATGCAAGGTGTTATTCGGTGTGTTGATGTAATTTCCACTGAAGCAGAAAGTCAGAGTGGCTCATCCCATTATTATTTTATTTATTTATTTTTTTTTTTTAGAAAAATAGTAGTAGTCTGTGTGATACAGGACCTAAAATTAACACTCTCCAAGCACCAAATGTAAGTAAAAATTGGTGTTGGTGAGTTTATGAGATGGTGTCAGTTGGCTGGAACATTTATATGAATTCTAATAATGCAAAATTGTAGGAACATGAACAAACATGAACGATGCTCGGGGCAGTGTTGTCATTACAAAAGAGTAAGCCTTGCCAATTTAAATATTAAAGCTGAAGAAAACATGAAAGGGAACTCAATTCGTTGCTGTTACTCAATTAAGCTGTGCGAATTGAGTAA
Source organism: Ctenopharyngodon idella (assembly GCF_019924925.1). Taxonomy (NCBI): domain Eukaryota; kingdom Metazoa; phylum Chordata; class Actinopteri; order Cypriniformes; family Xenocyprididae; genus Ctenopharyngodon; species Ctenopharyngodon idella. Next base: position 18,652,913 of record NC_067233.1, on the reverse strand, counting down.
CAGAGCTGTCACAGAGCTGTCACAGACGTGCGAATAATGAATCAAACTTTTTTGCATCGTCTTGTGCTTGAACAGGTAAGTATCCTTGTAAACATAGTCCGTTATGTCTTAACTGAACTTAAACATTTGAGAAATAAAATGCGTGTGTAACAGTATGTTGGATCTGTGCATTAGCTCTTAAAGTGACAGCAGCCTAATATCCCTGCCGCTGTCTGTTTTTGATATTAATTAAATGACAGAAGACAAAGAACAATCACTCATTGGTCTTGACTGGATAACTTTTGTAACTTTAATAAGGATTAATCTAGGTTTAATGGCTGGTAAAAAAAAAATATTTATGGACGGTAAATTTTCTTAAGTCACCAGCCATTGTGTGGCCAGGTGTGGCAAAAAGGCTCCACAAATTTATCTATTTAATTTTTAAAAATATTTTGTGTAATATGTAAAAACTGATTGCTTTCTCTTTTAGTTACATGGTTCACAGACTACTGTTGGCTGCTCTGGGCAGACGAGAGCTGGATGACAGAGATCACTATGGCAACAAGAGGCTTGATCTCGCTGGACCTTTGCTTGCGTTCCTTTTCAGAGGGTAAGAATAAAAAAAAAAACCTTCTATTAAGCATTTAAAGGTGCTTTAATAAAATAATACTTCTGCATGTTTCAAGATGACATCACATCCAATATGTCTGTTTTTCCCAGAATGTTCAAGAACCTGCTGAAGGAGATCAGGATCTATGCACAGAAGTTTATTGACAGGGGGAAGGACTTTAATCTTGAGCTGGCCATTAAGACCCGCATCATTTCTGACGGGCTCAAGTACTCCCTGGCCACAGGCAACTGGGGGGATGTGAAGAAAGCCCATCAGGCCAGAGCTGGAGTATCTCAGGTGATGTGCTTTTTGTTCGGTTTATGTCTGTTTTCCTTCTTTTGCTCTACTATGTACAAATGCATACATTTATTAAACTTTTTTTTTTTGCTAACAGGTTACACACTATCCTCATTGACATTATTATTTCATTTATAGGTGTTGAACAGGTTGACTTTCGCCTCCACTCTTTCCCACCTGCGCCGCGTAAACTCACCTATAGGACGAGATGGCAAACTGGCCAAACCCAGGCAGCTTCATAACACACTGTGGGGTATGGTGTGCCCTGCTGAGACCCCAGAGGTAGGACCTTTTTAACACTAATATGCATGTGACCTTCAGCTCAAGTTTTCTGTGAGGTGATTAAGATGGAGTGAAATTGTTTTGTTGCAGGGCCATGCTGTAGGTTTGGTGAAGAATCTAGCTCTCATGGCCTACATCTCTGTGGGATCTCAGCCATCCCCCATCCTGGAGTTCTTGGAGGAGTGGAGCATGGAGAACCTGGAGGAAATCTCCCCTGCTGCAATTGCTGAGTGAGTGTCATCCTGTTCTATAGGGGGCAGCACCACACTGTTGAAATCGACACCCTTCACAAGCAAAACATTTTGTGATTGCACAATGCTGTTCATTTTTTTTTATTTTAACTTTTTTTAGTGAATCTTTATTAAATTAATACAATATAATTTGTTTGTTTCTTTAGTGCAACTAAGATTTTTGTGAATGGTTGCTGGGTGGGTATTCACAAAGACCCTGAGCAGCTGATGAACACTCTACGGAAGCTGAGGAGACAGATGGACATCATCGTGTCTGAGGTGTGACATCACTTAGCCCTTTTGTTTTTGCACCACTCCAGTTTAACATTTATTTGGTGTACAACACCTAATTGTGATCTTGTTTTCATCGTGGTCCAGGTGTCAATGATCAGAGATATTCGTGAGAGGGAGATCAGGATCTATACAGACGCTGGGAGGATCTGCCGTCCGCTGCTTATTGTGGAAAAACAGAAACTTCTGCTGAAGAGACGACACATTGACCAGCTCAAAGAGAGAGAGTACAACAACTACAGGTACATACATTTGTGAAGAGTATCATCTCAGGCTGGTTTCAGATTCCTCCTGTTCCTCTATAATGGAGTATCTGTCTCTTATGTAGTTGGCAGGATCTGGTAGCCAGTGGTGTGGTTGAATATATTGACACACTAGAGGAGGAAACTGTAATGTTGGCCATGACCCCTGATGACCTACAGGAGAAGGGCGTGGCTTATTGCTCCACCTACACACATTGTGAGATCCACCCATCCATGATTTTGGGAGTCTGTGCATCCATTATTCCCTTCCCTGATCACAACCAGGTACCGCCTCATATAATACCTATTTACAACATGCAAAATTGTGAATATATTAACATTTTGGTTGATTTTAACATCTGCAAACACAAATATGATATTTCAGTTTGAAATTCTATAGCATAACTATTTGTAATTGAAGAACTTTCATAATGTAGCGTATAAATGATCTCCTGTTTACAGTCTCCCAGAAACACGTACCAGTCTGCTATGGGTAAACAAGCTATGGGAGTTTACATCACTAACTTCCATGTGCGAATGGATACCCTGGCACATGTGCTCTACTACCCCCAGAAGCCCTTAGTCACAACTCGTTCCATGGAGTATCTGCGTTTCAGAGAGCTGCCGGCAGGTAATCTATTTCTTACACTGAACAGTAGCACTGCATCTGTTTCTACACTAACATTCAAAGGTTTGGAGTTAGTAAGTTTTATTTATTTTTTTTTAAATAAAAAAAAAATTAATACTTTCAGCAAGGAAAAAAAGTCACCAACCTCAAACTTTTGAACAGTAGTGTATCAATGATTCAGATATTTTACTTCAAAAACCATAATATATACCCATTTCTTAAAAGGTATCAATTCCATTGTGGCTATTGCATCATATACTGGATACAACCAGGAAGATTCTGTCATCATGAACCGCTCGGCTGTGGATCGTGGATTCTTCAGGTATCTGATACTAGATTTTTAGCTGGCAAAATCAATGTGAATCTATGTTTAAAATTCTTTTTCACAAAGTTCAAGTTTTGATTAAACTGTCTGTTATCTCAGGTCTGTGTTCTACCGCTCGTACAAGGAACAGGAATCTAAGAAAGGCTTTGACCAGGAAGAGATCTTTGAGAAACCCACCCGAGAGACCTGTCAAGGTGCAATTTTACTCTTCTTTTCATCCTAGCTAGTGACAATGCATCATGTAGCATCATATTATTATTATTCTGTCCTCTACTGCATGAAGCAACAAAATCACAGCCAGTCAGAAGGTATATGATTATATATTTTTCTACATTTGTGGTCCAATAAGTTTTCAGTTTGAAAATCTTGTGTAATGCTGTTAATATTTGCTGAAAACCTTCAGATTAAAATGGAGATGTGATTTATTGCTGGGTGTCACATCATGCTTGGCTAGAACATGGTGTTACAGAACCTTTTTGCAAACTGTGTTCTTACTATTTCTGTTTCTTTTTTCTAAAGGCATGCGACATGCCATCTATGACAAGTTGGATGACGATGGTTTGATTGCTCCCGGTGTGCGTGTGTCTGGTGAGGACGTCATCATTGGCAAAACTGTAACACTTCCTGAGAATGACGATGAGCTGGATAGCACCAATCGTCGCTACACTAAGAGAGACTGCAGCACGTTCCTGCGCACCAGTGAAACTGGAATCGTTGACCAAGTCATGGTCACGCTAAACCAAGAGGGCTACAAGTTCTGCAAAATCAGAGTATGTACTGATTTCAATCTGAATGAGCTGCTTTTTTTTTTTTTTTTTTGACAATCTTTAAGGAATTTTTCATTCAAACATGAGCATTATTTACCTTCAATATGTTCCAATCCTACATACTCTTGTTTATTTTCTGAACTTCAAAGACCAACATAATCATTTGTTTATTAATAAACACTGTTAGTGGAGTTCATAAATGTAAATTGTCTTTGTGCAGGTCCGTTCAGTTCGTATACCACAAATTGGAGACAAGTTTGCCAGTCGTCACGGTCAGAAGGGTACCTGTGGTATCCAGTACAGACAAGAGGTAAGTGTACACTACAGTTCAAAAGTTTGGCTTAGGTACATTTATATTAATATAATTACTTAAATATATGGGGAGTGTGTAATATAGCCTATTCCGCGCTCAAGCATCCCATAAAGCTTGCTGCAAAGCACTGGCAAAAGTAATGATTATGAATGTGTTGGAAATAATAGCAAGGAGACATTTTAATTGTTTATTAATAAAATAATGTTTTCTGAGTCGCAGCAAAGATGAAGTTGACGATGCTGACTCGACATCTCTGTACGTTGGACGTGCATTTAGAGAGAAATGCAGCTTTTGTATGGATTACATAATCAGAGTATTTGTTTTCGATTTGAATTGGTTTGTTTAAAAGTAGACATTTCAAGCTTTCTATAGATATAATTTCTCATGTCTGTGAGGCAATTAGCCTCATTATATGAGCCTAATAATAACGCACATTTATCGGTTATCGTTAGAGAGAGCAGCCATGTAAAGTTGCTACAACTTAAGTGTTTCAAATGATAATCCATATTTGAGGTCAATGGATGATAGGCAAACGTTTGCATTTCTTGCCCGACATACTGCAATTACCACAAGGACAAGGAAATCCAAATGTTTGCCTATCATCCATCAACCTTAAATATGGATTATCGTAAGGGGCAGTCCTAATTTTAAAATGTAATTTATTCCTGTGGTGGCTACTGAATTTTCAGCATCATTACTCAAGTCTTCAGTTTCACATGATCCTTCAGAAATCATTCTAATATGCTTATTTGCTGCTCAAGAAACATTTCTTATTAATGCTGAAACAGTTGTGCTGCTTAATATTTTTGTGGAAGCCATGGTACTTTGTGTTAAAAAAAAAAAAAAAAAAAAAAATCTTTCTGACTCAACTTCCATAATGGGAAATGTAATGTTGTAGAGCTCATTTTTAATGTGTGATTGAATGTGTATGCTAGCATTGTTTAGTCTAGCCTGCAGCTGAAGGTCTGTACACAGGATGTGGCTCTTAAACAGCTCCTGATAGCAGAGAGACTCTCACAGCAGAAGGCATTGTAAACAGTCTCTGTGAAACCCAAACGCAGATGCAGTGTATGTCTGACCTGAGTTGTGAATTTTCCTCTCTTTAGGACATGCCGTTCACATGTGAAGGAATCACCCCAGATATCATCATCAACCCTCACGCCATCCCTTCCAGAATGACAGTCGGCCATTTGATCGAGTGTCTGCAAGGGAAGGTACTTTGGTTTTCTGCTCCTAATCCTGCGTGTCGTGCTTATCTTTCCAACTCATCTACACTAGTGACAGATGTTTACTACAAGTGCACTACAAAAATTCTAACACTGAATCATGTTGGCATGTTTGGTTCTTTGTAAATTTTACAGAATACTTCAATTTCCGATTCCACTTAATGATTCTGGTATCTTAATGATTCTTTTTTTGGTAAGGATTACACCTTCCACAGTTAATCCTATATACACACAAAACAAAGGTGTTTTTATGCATATTTATGCACATGGACTTCTTGATAACCCTTTACAATAAATTCCCGTTACTTAATGTTAGTTAATGCATTAATGCGCCGCTTCAAGTCGAACACACAGTTGAAAAATTGAACACACACTCAATTTTTATACTGATTTGTACCAAAAAACTCATAAATTTGAGACTTGGTTTGAGAGTCTTTGTGACTGGTAACTCATAAGAGCCAATCGTTTGGGAATCAAACTATACTAGTCATATTTTTTGTTTCATGCAATTCAACAATCATTAGAAAGATGTGTTAATGAAACCATTCTGTTCCATTTCAATGAATAAGAACCAATACTTAATTCACAACCCTAGTCATTTGTGTTAAATATGCAGCAGTTCTGAACACTTTATTTCCTTTTCTATTCAGGTGTCTGCTAACAAAGGGGAGATTGGTGATGCCACACCGTTCAACGATGCTGTGAATGTACAAAAGGTCTCCAACCTGCTGTCAGAATATGGTTACCATCTAAGAGGCAATGAGGTGAAGAGCTCCTACCTGCCAATGTGACAGCACTGTTAAAGGGATAGTCCACCCAAAAATGAACATTCTGTCATCATTTACTTCACCCTCATGTAGTTCCAAATCTGTATGACTTTCTTCTGGGGAACATAAATGAAGATAAGTTGTGATGTTGGTAACCAAACAGTTTTGGTTCCCATTGACTTCTATTGTGTGGACAAAAATACACTGGAAATAAATGGGAACGGAAACTGTTTGGTTGCCAACATTCTTTAAAATATCTGTCTTTCATGTTCCACAGAAGTCATACAGGTTTGCATTGTGGTGAGGGTGAATAAATAAAGAAATCGTCCACCTACAAAAGGTGTTGAAACACTGTTCTAATGGTAGTATTTATTCTTGCAGGTTTTGTATAATGGCTTCACTGGCCGTAAGCTCACCTCACAGATCTTCATCGGACCCACATACTACCAACGTCTAAAACACATGGTGGACGATAAAATTCACTCCAGAGCCCGTGGTCCGGTCCAGATCCTCAACAGACAGCCCATGGAGGGTAGATCACGGTGAGATGGCAGCACTATTCTGCTTGCAATTTTTAATGCATAAATCACCTATCCGGTCTTAACACAATTTTCTTTCCTCCAGTGATGGTGGGCTGCGTTTTGGAGAGATGGAACGTGACTGTCAGATCGCTCACGGTGCCGCTCAGTTCCTGAAAGAGAGGCTTTTTGAGGCCTCTGACCCATACCAGGTCCATGTCTGCAACTTGTGCGGCCTAATGGCCATCGCAAACACCCGCACACACACCTATGAGTGCAGGGGCTGCCGCAACAAGACACAGGTAAGCAAGCACTGATATCTGGTCTGAGTGGGTCAGGTAGTCATAAAAGTCACCATGAAATGAAATGTCACGCTTTCAATTTTCTAAATATATGTTATTGATTTTATAGTGAATGATTCATCCATGCATTAACTCTTAACTCTTTTGAGACTTCTCTCCGGTGACTTATGCTGGACTTCTCCAATCATTTAGTCTGCTTAAACCCTGCCCCTTTTTCACAACCTAGTAAAAGCTTGCATTCACATCTACCTCAATCCAATCAACAACCCAAGGATAGAACCATACCCCACCCTATAATTTCGTTCTTTTTTGATAATCATTTTCACTGTTCATCACTATACAGAAGAAAAAAATGTCTACTATTTCATTGTGACTTTAAAGGCTTGGGAATGGTTGTTGGTTCAATTCCCACAAGTAGCAAGCCATGAGCTTTTACCTTAAATGGTCTAATGAGCATAATATAGAACTCCTATTCAGGATGTTAAAATGAGCTCTTTCATGACTCCTTCCCTTTGCTCTTTCAGATCTCTTTGGTGAGGATGCCGTATGCCTGTAAGCTCTTATTTCAGGAGCTTATGTCTATGAGCATTGCCCCACGGATGATGACCAGCTAAACGGCCACTTAGATGAATAATGGAAAACAGGAACCAGGAGCAAATCATAGGGAAAATGATTTTGAATAGATCCCAACCGCACTTCCTGAGGTAGCTGCTGGGCTTGTGTACTTTTTATGTTTTTGTTGATTTTCATGTGTTGCTATTGTTCTGAAACATATGTTTTGGCTGTTCAGCCCAAAATAAAATAAAGCTTTTTTTAAAAAAGGAAAAAAAGTTAATTTCTCAATTTAATTGCTTAGTTTTTCGCAGACACAACAAACTCCATGCCTCTCAAAGTACATCTTTATTCATTGGTGTTATACAAATATCAACAAACAAACAAATGCATTAGATGCTCAGACTTTTAGAGAACAACACTTAATTCTACTGCAATTTAGGAACCAACAGAATAGAAGGAAATCTGTGGAAACTTCTATGGCAGTGATAAATGAGCTGTTAATTCTTAACCTAATCTAAACCTCTGACCTACAGTATTTGTGATTTGTTGTTAAGTGAACTTGTCATGTCATAAACTGTTGGTTTGATTTAGATTAATAAAATGTAATCCATATCTTAATTTTCTAATTTATCTTTTTGTTTTAACTTTTTTTTTTTTTTTTTTTTTTTTTGCATTTTAAATGCAGAGAATATAAGAGAATTTGATTTATAAATTGTACATTTTAATATAATGTATTTAAATATAAAATGTAACATACTTTTGGCCCATGGCCCTCAATCAAGTTTGAGTTTTGGCCCTTTATTGCAAAAAGTTTGGGCAACTCTGATTTGGATTAAGTAGTCTTAAACCTTTTTGTTTTAACTAAACCTAGGAGGGACAGCATCTGAAAGTTTGTGCACAAAAAGAGTTGACGTTCAAAATAAGTTGTTCGTTCAGCACCATAGACGTCAACCAAAAACAAAATAGAAAATAAAGGAATGAGTACAATATTTGTATCCTCAAACTTATCTTGAAAAATAACAAAGAGAAGCAAAGCATGCATATACGTGGAGACAAGATATTTGAGTGCCTCAAATGCAAGCAAGTGTGAATGATTTGATGTGCTGTATGAAGTGTGTGTATGCATGCCTGAATGTTTGCGTGGAGATATGTATTCACGTGTATGAGTGCGAGTATCTCTTGGAAAATCAATCTGATGGTCGTCCCGGTTGGCGCTTTACAGTATCAAAGTTGTTCTGCGGGCAGACAGATTGTAGAATTAGGTAAACAATATGAATGGAGAAATGTCAGGGTCTGTTTTTTTGTGAGTGTGCCTGAACAACTTCTATAGAATAAGTGCCCACATGCGAGGTGCTGTTTGTGGTTCAGGCAGTGTGCGTGAGCAGTGATTACACTAGATGCTACGTGCTTGTCCTCAGTGCACAGGCGTAGTGAGATTCATCATCTCAGTCAGAGTCCATGCCCTCTTACAGCTCGCTATCCTTCACTGCATACAAACAGACAAGAGACACCAATGAAGTCTTACAGTTTTTTAGTTTGCTGCACAAAAAGGAGTGTAGTGTAAGTGTTACATAGCCAATAAAGTATTCTGGCATTAAATAGTTCGCCTAAATATGAAAATTCTGCTCCAAAAACCACAATAAAAGTAGTTCATATGACTTGTGTGTTATATTCCAAGTCTTATGTGTGACGAACAGTGTTAGGGGTGACGCATTACAAGTAACTTGAGTTACATAATCAGATTACTTTTTTAATTTACAACAAAATATCTAAGTTACTTTTTCAAATAAGTAACGCAAATTACTATTTCACATTTATTGAGTGACAGCTCTCCTGTCCCCATGTTGAGAGAAATAAAGTGCAGAGGAGTTGTGTGCGTTGATGTAGTTCTATGATGGCTATTGTAGTTCTAGACTAAATCTGAACATGCATTTCCTCATCTTACTTGCACAAAAACATTCAGTATTCCTCAAAATGAATAAAAACAGTGAAATGCAATTTCAAAATTTTACGCAAACCTGTAATAATTAACTATATTAAATTACACAAATATACTTCATGTATTTAATCTCACTTTATTAACCAAAGTCTTTGCTGCTGACCTTCAATGATCCAATTCAACCATACTAAGTAAAAATTACATTAGATTAGATTTAGAAATTTAGATTTAGAGTGTTGAACTTCCTTCTCCTGTATCCTATTAGTCTTTGATCCAGAATGGCAGCACAGCTGAAAGGTTTGTATGAGCTGCGCCCTGTACTGTACAGGTGTAAATATAGATTTCCTTCAGTTTAGAGGCTTATTCATTTCACTTTTGGTGTGAAAGAGCCTTAACATTTGCCAAAAATAGAACTTTTTTTGTTGTTGTTGCTTTTTAAAAACAAACAAGCCCAGGTGAGAAAAAGTAACGCAAAAGTAATGTAATGTAATAAACTTTTCATAAAAAATAACTAAGAAATGCAATTAGTTACTTTTTTAGGGAGTAACATAATATTGTAATGCATTACTTTTAAAAGTAACTTTCCCCAACACTGGTGACTAACAGATTATTGAAGCAGTGTTATTTTAGTATTATTTATATACTATTATAGTATGTATTAATATTTTGAACTTGCTTTTATTTTTATATTTCTAGTTTTCAGTTTAAATTTAGTTTTTTCATGACAACTCTCGGAGTGTTTGGAATGTTAATGGATATGACAGCGTTGATATGTTTGGTCTTGGCGGAATATCTGCTATGCTGCTGCTACTATTGATTATTGCTGCTGCTGCAGAGCAAGTACGTGACTTGCTACTGTACATACATACAATACATACACAACATGTTGCTGTGAGCAAGTAAACATGCTGCTGCTGTACAAAATAGCATTCATGAATTACCTGTAGCAGATCTATACAGGTACACCGCCCTCCACTAATATTGGCACCCTTGGTAAATATGAGCAAAGGTGGCTGTGAAAATAAATCTGCATTGTTTATCCTTTTGATCTTATATTTAAAAAATATCAGAAATATCTCATGAAATAAATGTTTTTCTCTAGTTCATGTTGGCCACAGTTATTGGCACACAATTATTGCAATGCCCTTTTCCCAAGATAACAGCTCTGAGTCTTCTTCTATAATGCCTGATGAGTTTGGAGAACACCCTGACAAGAGATCAGAAATCATTCCTCTTTACAGAATCTCTCCAGATCTTTCAGATTCCCAGCTCCATGTTGGTGCTTCTTCGCTTCAGTTCACCTCACTTATTTCTAGGGATCAGGTCAGGGAACTGGGACGGCCATGACAGAAGCTTCATTTTGTGCTCAGTGACCCATTTTTGTGTTGATTTTGATGTTTGTTTTGGATCATTATCCTGATGGAAGATCCAAACACTGCCTATTATAAGATTTCTAGCAGAAGTGGTCAGGTTTTGATTTTTTTTATCTGTTGGTATTTGCTAGAATCCATTATACCATGTATCTGAACAAGATGTCCAGGACCTCCAGCAGAAAAATATTCCCACAACATTAAAGATCCAGCAGTATATTTAACCGTGGGCATGGGGTACTTTTTATCCATGTGTGCACCAAACCCATCTGGTGAGTTTGCTGCCAAAAAGCTCTTTTTTTTTTTTTTTTTTTTAAAGTTTCATCCGACCATAGAACCAGGTCCCTTTTGAAGTTCCAGTCGTGTCTGACAACTGAATATGCTGGAGATTGCTTTTGGATGAACAAGGACGATTTTTCTTCAAACCCTCCCAAACAACATGTGGTGATGTAGGTGCTGTTTGATCATTTTTTTTTAGGCTTTCTGACCCAAGACTCAAATGGTGACAGAGTGCCTCACTGTTTCCTCTGTAATTCTCCAGCTGTGATCCTTGGAGAGTCTTCGGTCACTCAAACTCTCCTCCTCACTGTATAGAGGACGATTTAGACACATGTCCTCTTCCAGGCAGATTTGTAACATCTTTAGTTGATTGGAACTTCTTAATTATTGCTCTGATGATGGAAATGGGGATTTTCAATGCTTTAGCTATTTTCTTACAGCCACTTTTTATTTTGTGAAGCTCAACAATCTTTTGTTGCACATCAGAACTATATTCTTTGGTTTTACTCATTGTGATCAATGATTAAGGTAATCTGGCCTTTGTGTTTCCTCATATTTGTACTCCTGTGGAACAGGAAGTCATGGCTGGATATTTTCATGCTCCTAGTCACCCTGATGTGCAAAAAAAAAAAAAAAACGTAAATATGAATGGGGATATACTTCAGAGATATTTTACTCATAAGAATTTCTAGGGGTGCCAATAATTGTGGCCAATATGCAATTATTTTAAAATGTGAGTTTTCCTCACTTTCAATTGTTTTACTTCAATGAAAGGTTAGAATTTTGTGAATTTTTTTTAAATAAAAGATCAAAAGGATAAACAATGCAGATTTATTTTCACAGCCACCTTTGCTCATATTTATCAAGGGTGCCAATATTAGTGGAGGGCACTGTATTTGAAGGTTGAGCACGTGAGCTCATTGGCTACTGATACAGCAGGAACCAGTCAGCTGTGCTCTATAGAGAATGATGTGATTGCAAGCAGGTTGAGTTAAGGGTCAGCCTGCGCCATCTAGAGTTTCGTGACCGAACGTTGTATTTTTTAGTAATTTTGTTATGTGCTTTTTATTAGGGCCCGAGCACCAAGGTGCGAGGACCCTCTTGGAATTGCTCTGTTTATTATTGGTTTTTATTTTTTTTATATTTCCATTTAGCTTGAATTTAATTCTCTTTCAGTTTTAGTATAAGTACTTCAACTTATTTCAGTTAGTTTCCAAGGCAACATTTCTAATTTTCATTAAGGTTTAAAATTTTCACCTAATATTATTATTTAATTTCAGCTTTTCAATTAACGAAAATAATTTTTACTCTTTCCCCGCCATTAACAGAATTTTACATCATTTATGAGACAACACTTCCCGGCAATTGACGGAATTGTCCGACTTTCCATGTTTTCACTGTTATAAAGTATAACTTCTGAAAGAGTAGAGAATCTCAGGATCAAAACACAGGCAAAGAGAAGTAGAAACTAGCTATAAAAGCATTGCTTATGCATGTTGTAGTCTTTGAAAAAAAAAAAAAAACGCGATTTTTTTTCAGCTTTTTGTTTAAAATTTAGCTTTTTTTTTATGAAACTTAGTCAATCAAGTGTTGATAAAAAAGAATGCATGAAGCTAGAATAAAACTTTTTTATATTCATACAACAAAATATTCTGGAGGGCCATAACATTTTGTGAAAATGATCAAAAACGCTGGCGGTGGCTAGCAACTTAAAAAAAATGCTGGTGGGGAAAGAGTTAATAGTTTTGATTTAAAAATAGCACTGGATTTAAGTACACTTTAAAGATTTGAAATCTCATTTGCATCTGCATTCAGATTAAAAAAGTCAGATTTGACATCATTGGTTCTTGTGTGCATCAATAAAATACATGCCTACAAAGACTTAGAGTAAAAAAAAGTTCTTACTTCCGGAACCCGACTGTTGCACTCTATACAGCATACGAGTCAAATAGACTCATTATGGTACTTTTATGCTGCCTTTTGTAATTTTGGAAGCACTGTAGTCACATAATGATTTGTTGTAGAGTTGTCAAAAGTACTGACTTCGGTACCAAGTCGGTACTGAAATTTTAAAAATATGACGCTTTGAGCAATTCAAACACTTCCGTGTGCTTTCAAACTCTCCCGTGCGATGATAATTGTATCCAATCACAGACATATCCGATAAGCACGTGAACCCAATGGCCAATGAGGTGTTTACGAATCTGCTCAACAGCGCTCAAAGCATCACATTTTTAAAATTTCAGTACCGACTTGGTACTGAAGTCGGTACTTTTGACAGCTCTATTTTGTTGTATGGAAAACAGCAGCTTGGACATTCCACTAAACATCTCTTTTTTGTGTTCCGTGAAAAAAAGAAAAGAAAGTTGGATACGGATAAAAAAAATGCGGATTTGGAACAACATGAGGGTGAGTAAATGAGGATTATCCAAGAGCTTCTTTAGAAATCATTCAATCAATCTCATCTAAGCTGGAATTTCAGAGCATGCCTTAAGTGTAACAACATTTTAATTGACTGAAAACCAGAGTATGTTCCTTAGCAAGTTGGTTTATGGGCTGTCAGCATGGAACAGTACAAACATGTCACTGCAACTATCTTGCTGACAGGGAACTGGCAGGTGATGTGGGCCAAGAAAACACAGCTTGGCATGATGGGACATGTTCTATAAAGTCCCGTACAAATGCACACACAATTCTCTACAAATGCAAGGGTCTTTTATGTAACCTGAAGTATGTGCAGATGGACTGATTTATTGCAGATCAGTCAACTATGGTTCAACCGCACTCACTCACCCTTCTTGGGAGGAATGTCATTGATGGAATCCACCACATGGATTGTGCCCACAGCTGATGCTTCGCCCTCGACGTTACTGGCGTGACACTCGTAGGAGCCGTCCTCATCCTTGGTAAGAGGAGATATCTGCAACAGATGGCCATCAGCCATAATTTTCACCCAATCTGTTCTGAATGTTTTGATAAGTTCAGAGAACTCCAAACAAATGTAATTTGAGAGGAGCCTAGAGTGCTTTCAGAGCAGCCCTGCCAACAAGAAACGGTTTTGCGTTGCACAATAAACAACACTCATAACTTGTAGCAGAAAGCTTGTAGTTATATGTGGAGAGAAAAACTAAAGAGTTTATATTTAGTTAAAACACTTACTAGCACCCAGCCAGTAACCTCATGTTTTTCCGGGCCTCCGCGGGTCTGGATGGCCAGGTTGTCTTTGTCTCCTGGGAGCGGCACAGTCTTTTCTTTGCTATCAGATACCTAATGAGAAACACAACAGCAATAAAGACTTTTACTTTTACACTCTATAGGTTAATTCAGAACAAATTTCACAATATAAATCGCTAAACACATAATTTTTTTTTGTTAGTTCTGTGGTTATCCGTGATTAAGTTTCACCAGACTCTATTCGTACAGATAAGCAAAGATTTTTTTTTGAGTTTTTCCTCTAAACTATGACCACATGTGGAACCAAACACAGTAGATCTTAAACAAGCAAATGGTGTATGCTTTCATGGTAAACAACAGCCATCTGAAATCAGGATAGTTCACCCAAAAATGAGAATTCTGTCACCATTTACTTAGTTGATGGGCCCTATTGCCTTCCATAGAATGGGAAAAAATACTATGGAAGGCAATGGGGTCCATCAACTGTTTGTTTTCTGACATTCTACAAAATATCTTCCTTTGTGTTATGCAGAAGACAGAAATTCATACAGGTTTGGAAGTACTTGAGGGTGAGTAAATGACAGAATTTTCATTTTTGGTTGAACTATCCCTTTAAACTCAGGACCATTTTTTTGAAATGTTTAACGTGGTAAATGCACTCAAAAAAATGAATTGTTGGATTTACTTAAAAAAGAAGTGTCAAGTGGTTCCACGCAACTATATTGAGTAATTTGTACAAAAAACAGTTTTTAGTTGAATGAACAAAAAAATTCAAGTAAAGCTGACAAAATTTCTTTGCGTAAATACAAATCATTTGAATGTCACTGTTACATAATATTTATATGTGCAGTTTACTTAATAATGTTATGTTGATTACGTAAGGTGACTTTATTTTTATTTTTTATTTTTGTGAACAATTGTTTTTATTGAAAAATCATTTTAAATGAAAAGGATACAACATATCAGAATGCAGCCCCCCACCCCAAAATGAACTCAAAAAATAACTCATTGAACAAACTCAGTTGAATTGAGCGCAGGAATTCTATCCTATAATCATGCGTATATGAGTGCGCACAGCCTAAACACAGGCGACACTCTTCTGCATAATGGTAACCACAAAATTCAAAAACATTACAGAAACTACTCTAAATGTCCAGCATAACTGAACATTAAACACTAACATAAACTAACATCTTTCCCTTTA
Source organism: Ctenopharyngodon idella (assembly GCF_019924925.1). Classification (NCBI taxonomy): domain Eukaryota; kingdom Metazoa; phylum Chordata; class Actinopteri; order Cypriniformes; family Xenocyprididae; genus Ctenopharyngodon; species Ctenopharyngodon idella. Next base: position 18,637,615 of record NC_067233.1, on the reverse strand, counting down.
CAGTGAAAAGTAGAAACAACTCAGTTAAATTACGTTCATGTAGTTACATGAGTTTTTTAAATAATGCGAACAAGGATGATTTGAGTGAAACTAACAACAGTGAAAGTTCATAAACACATTTTCTGATATAAACATATGATTATAGGCCTACTTAAGTTACAGTAAGGTCTAAAAGACTGAAATGCTTCTATTTTGAATTTTTCTAATTGAATAAACATTTTTCATTATCTGCATATCAATTTCAGTGAAAAATTATCTGAATTCTTAATAATAATAATTGTATTATAATTGATATTAGTTTTGTTATTATTACTTATAAAAACATAATAATAATAATAATAATTGTTGTTGTTGTTGTATGTGATGACAATATTAAATTGAATAAAATAAATGAAAGAAATGCAAATTTATCTTACTTTTCAAAATCCTCTCACTCTTTCTCTTTCCTGTCCACCAGACTTTGTTTTTTATTGCTTAAACTTTTTAATCTCCTTCCTTGATCTCAAGAGATGCTAAAAGTATTTTGAGAGAGTGTGGGTCTACAGTGCTTCATTGCCGTAATAAAAATATCCCAGGGATAGGCTGAAATTCTGTAGCCAGGACTTAATCTAGTTTCCACCATTTATGAAGCATGACTAACCTGATCATCAGAAACCCCATAAGAAAATACAGCCTGCATTTCCTCCTGTTTAAATAACTCTCAAACTAATTTATGGACAGAAAATATGAGTTACAGCAAACATTTATTTTTAAATACTAATATTTCCCAGGGTTTCAGATTTCCTGTAGCTGAGAGGGGTTAATTATGAGGTTTTTCCTGGGAAATCACCAAGTCATTTTTTGCATTTTTTTATTTGTGGCTTTTCATATTAGTGACAGCTAGTACAAAGCAGATTCCAGACCCATGGAATTCTTTGATTCTATCTTTAAGGAGAAATCCTGTCTCCTTTTAGGTCTAGAATGGAAAAATGTGATAGCTGATGACATGCTTGATAAACTGCTTCCTGCCCTGATCCCTCCCTTGTTTGTGGTGCTATTGTTTCTGCACTGTGTTATTCATAGAGGTGGACATCCTTTGACATAGCTGGAGCAGTACTGTACGCACAAACACATCCTTCCTCTTTTATATGGGACTTAGGCCTGTGCTATAGGATCTGATACATGAAAAAATAACAGTTCAGATGTTATATACAAAAGCAATATAGACAGATTCACTGCCTTTTTAAATTTATTTTGTACCTTTCTCCAGGTGAGCACAGGTGTTGGTATCCCGGTAGCTTCACAGCTTAGGAAGACCTGTGAACCTGTCACATTCCAGACCTCTCCTGGAGCTGTCACTATAACTGGTCCTACATTGGACAGAAAGACAAAATGATTTAGAAGTTGCATATATAAACATCATGCCATGCTAAGGTTAGCCTATCATCATGCCTGGAAGAGTGAGGAATTCTAGGTTGTGATGGACAGATACAGACAACGGCCTCATTAAGCACGTTTACATGTACGCTGATAACTCAAAAATCAGCTTATTGAAATAACCCGTTGTACGGGTTTACATGCAAACCAATAACCCGACAACGCAAGTAAACTGCATTTACTTGACTTTATTAATAAATCTCTTACTGCGAAATGCTCGTTCTGTCTGGATGCACTTAAATCCACCTTAAGGACACATTCCTGTCATATATCACACATGCGCACCAATAATTTTGATTTCATGGTGACTTTAAATTAATTATTTAATAAAAATTACAGTGAATGGGGGTTGTGAATGGTAGCGTTGAGGAACAGATGACATTTTCACCGGATTAATGAACTCAAGACTCGTTGATGGATCATTTAGACGTGTTTTGTAAACTGGATCAACCGATAGCGTACATTGAAAAGATCCAACTCAAACAAATTATTCGTTTACAAATCGTAGGCCTACATCGCTCTTGTGAACTCTCATGAACTTTTATGTTTCTTTTTGATAGTGTTTGTTACTCTGGAGCCAGTGAGTCCTCATGGACTTTCATGTTGTTGAAATGGTGGCCAGGATTTGTGAGAAACTCATATTCTGTGCTTCACTGTTACAGAAGAAAGGTTTGGAACAACAGGGTAAGTAAATGACAAAATTTTCTCATTTCATAAAATGAGAAAATGTTGCAGGTCAAATCTATTGATTTTTTCTACACTGCTCTCTGCCATAGTCTGAATGGTCAATCGCGGCATTCAGCGGTCAAATATTTATAAATGTATATAAATATGTATATGTTGTATATATTTATAAATAATGTATATATTTATAAATTTATAAATAAAAAAATGTAAAAGATAATTGCAAATTTTTCTTAATCGCAATTCTGACCTTTTTTTTTAAAGTCAGAATTGTGAGATATAAAGTCGTAATTGCGAGAAAAAAAGTCAGAATTGCAATTAAAAAAATCGCAATTATCTTTTTTATTTTTTTTATTCAGTGGTTAATATTTTTAATCCAGTTTATATCGTGCAATTCTGACATTTTTATATTTTTAAATAATTTGCAGTTATAACAAATATAATTGTTTGACATTATAACACGCCATTGTGAGTTTATATCATGCAGTTCTGAAAAAAAAAGTTTTTTTTTCTCCGAATTGGACTTTATAACTCGCAATTTTGAGTTTATATCTCACAATTTTGACTTTTCAAAACTGAAAATGTTGCAATTACCTTTTTTATTCTGTGGCGGAAACAAGCTTCCATAGTCTCTCGTTCATTTACTGTATTAAAATGACTTCAGAGGAAACTATTTAACAGCATTAAAATATTAAATGAAAAAATATAAAATTATAAAAATAAATTTAACTCTAATCAGTATCTCTTGTCCACGTTTATTAATGCTCTGAACCCTAAGAATCTGAGTGATAATACCATCAACACTAAAATATGTACACAAATCCCTCAAGTAGGCTATGAAATATTCCGATATGTAGGCCTAGTGTTAAACCAGTAAGAACCCACATGGACTGAGATTACTTTAGGTGAGATAATGTCTTGCCAAGGGTGCTCACAGGATTCTCATCCATGCAAACAACAACAACAACAAAAATACCAATTTGTTTACATTTAGCTACCTTAATTAAAACTTGTCCCACTGTAAACTGGAAACACAAGTTATAAAGTATTTATTCTGGCAGCCACAGCTACCAGTTTTTCTCCATAAAAATGACTGGATTTTTCTTACAGTGAAGGTAAAACAAATCACTGTGCACTGGTTGCAGCCCTTCTTTGCTCCTGCTGAGTTCTGTTATATTGTCAACTTATGGGTTGATTAGCAGAAGCCAAAGGTCTCTGCTAGAGAACTCCTCTGGCTCTATTAACCCCATGCCAGAATGCTGGTATAATGAATTACATGCAGGTTCACTGATTCAAGTTTTAAAACAACAGTCTGCCTTGTGTTTTGCTAAGCGAGACATTGCTATTTGATCAGGGCTGATCTCCCTTTTCAGTATTGAAAATCCACCCGAGAGGCTGGAATTTCAGACATGTCTGTTCAGGGATAGTGTGTTTCCACCCTATATGAAAACAATGGCCTCTGGCCTGTTCCGTTGTTGCCTTAACACACACACCGTCAATGTATATGTGTGTGTACAATTTATTTGTCCCGGGGAGAACGTACAGGTCAGTGTATTAGTGATCCCGGGAGAAAAGAAACCCAAATACAAAACACATGACAGCTGAATCATGTGAGCGACTGGATCACGTAGGGCATTAACAAAGCAACAATTATTCTAAAATAGCAAAGTTGTTGATGCAGCTGTGCATAAAGGCCAGCATTTCATTTCTCTGCACATATTATCAGGCCTCACGGTCAAATTCTACACTGGATGACATCAAAAAACTGTCCTTTAAATGGCTGCGGGTGATTACTTCAAAACAATTAATGTTCTTTCTACAGAAACAGTCCATCTGAATTCAAACAGTGAGCCATTATAAATACATTAACCACACGCACATGATTTTTTAGCTTCTGGTTTCGGGCTCATTAAGTACAGAAACATAATTAATTAATGAAAGATGAAATAACCAACATCCATGTTTACAAAACATGGCAACAGTTTACAGTGGCCCCAAAACATTTCTGGACACTTAAAATCACACTCAAAAATGTCTGTATTCATAAATACAAAATGCATTACATCCACTGCATACACATGCTTTGTGTTATATTTAAACACCCATATCAAAACAGCAGAATCTATTTCAGAATTTGAATTGTGGAACTGACTTTTGTCCTCCGTTATCAGGGTAAGTCATGTGTGCTTTAAATATTATGAATTACTTATACACTTTATTAATTAAAATATTTTTGGTTTATTTTGTATGGTAAAATTGATATATTTGCCGTTTCCACATGATTTGTTTAATTTTTGAGCTAAAAAGCCTATAATAGGCTTCCTAGTGACAAGCTCTATTGTGACAACTTACCCCATAGTTTGACAGCCATTGGGGCATGTTGTTACAAAATTTTGACTGTATATGTGACTAAACAGAAATTTTAAATATAACCCTACTCTTATCCACTGGCGGTATCCCATATAGTCTATGATAATATATAAATACTACTTTCATGACATTTCTATTCAGTTGTAGCCCATATATGCACTACTGATAAAATGCTTATTTATTAATTAAAGTTATAAAAGTGTTGAATGATAAATGCAGAGAGGGTCTTACTATGTTTAAGACATCTCACCTTGAGCACATTTGCCCTTGTTCTGAATCTTAATCTCCTGTTTTTCCTCCTTCACTGCTTTCACACTAGCTGCTTTCAGCTCACAGCCACTGTTATAGTTCACGCCATCAGTGCCGCACACAGGATAGTTGCTCTTGCACACGCAGACCCCTGATTTACTCTTCTTGTCTTTGTTGCTCTTGACGCACTCGAGTCCGGACGCGCAGCGCTTGGCTGAGGGTCCGCGTCCCCCGCACGGCTCTCCCATTCCAGACGCACAGAGCTCGCAGCAGCCGCACGCGTCCAGCAGCGTCCCGGATGAGCAGCCCTCGGCCGGCAGCGGCGTACACTGGCTCGGGTCGCAGGTGCCGCAGCTGCGGGGTAGCCGGTCCGCTGACGCCACAACGAACAGTGTTAATAGCAGAAAGCAGAGCATGGTGAGGTGTGAAGGGTTTCTGGCTGGTTCGGAGTCTGCTGCTTCTCTCTGCTTAGGATTGAGGTACTAGACCCCGCCCAGCAGGGAAATAAACTTACAATAACACAAGCATATCCTCTTTTTTTTTGGCAATGATTTTGTGGTTCTATTGTTGTTGGTATTATTTGTGGATACAATGGAATGGATTGTGTTTACTGATGGATTTAGCTAGATGAGAAGATTTTAGTGTGTGCTATGGTATTGCTAGGGTGTTAAAGTTTCCCAAGTCAAAAGAACCCACTTTCAAGTGTCTATATGACAAGGATTCTCAAACATTTCCCTTTCCCTAACAGATATGTGATGAATAAAGACACATTTATATCATGTAAGAATACAGTTTTTCTCGATTGCTAACACACAGTTCAAGAAACAATTCACCATTTTCTCACAACTATAAACACAATCTCAAAACTCCACTCCAGCTTGTACAAACCTCAAACTTCCAGGTCAAATTCAAATATTTTAGTCAAAAACATATCCTCTTTTGTCAAAATCAAACTTTGGCCTCATATGACACACAAAGCCCAACAAATACACAAACTAATCCACTGCCTGAGAACACTAGTGAGAATTCAAAACACTGGTACAGAAACCTCTTTTTGACAATCAGGAATCATTTTACAGCTCATGTCTATTACAGTACTTGTCGGTTCCGTTCACTGCTATTATAAAGCTTGGATGCGTCAGGATATTTAGTAATATAACTCTGATTGTGTTTATCAGAAAGAAGAATGTCATATACACCTAGGATGGCTTGAGGGTGAGAAAAGCTTGGGGTAATTTTCATTTTAAAGTGAACTAATCCTTTAAATTGATTTAAAGGGTTAGTTCACCCAAACATGAAAATAATGTCATTTATTACTCACCCTCATGCCGTTCCACACCCGTAAGACCTTCGTTAATCTTCGGAACACAAATGAAGATATTTTTGTTGAAATCTGATGGCTCAGTGAGGCCTGCATAGCCAGCAATGACATTTCCTCTCTCAAGATCCTTTAATGTACTAAAAACATATTTAAATCAGTTCATGTGAGTACAGTGGTTCAATATTAATATTATAAATCGACGAGAATATTTTTGGTGCGCCAAAAAAAACAAAATACCGACTTATAGTGATGGCCGATTTCAAAACACTGCTTCAGGAAGCTTCGGAGCGCTATGAATCAGCGTGTTGAATCATGATTCGGATCGTGTGTCAAACCGCTATACTGCTGAAATCACGTGACTTTGGCGCTCCGAACCGCTGATTCGACACACTGATTCATAACGCTCCAAAGCTTCCTGAAGCAGTGTTTTGAAATCTGCCATCACTATGTAAGTCGTTATTTTGTTTTTTTTGGCGCACCAAAAATATTCTCGTTGCTTTATAATACTAATATTGAACCACTGTACTCACATGAACTGATTTAAATATGTTTTTAGTACATTAATGGATCTTGAAAGAGGAAATGTCATTGCTGGCTATGCAGGCCTCGCTGAGCCATCGGATTTAATCAAAAATATCTTAATTTGCGTTCCGAAGATTAACGAAGGTCTTACGGGTGTGGAACGGCATGAGGCTGAGTAATAAATTACATTATTTTCATTTTTGGGTGAACTAACCTTTTAAAGTAATATTAAAGACTGTTTGAACTTTCTATTCATCAAAGAATCCTGAAAAAAATACATCACAGTTTCCACAAAAATATTAACCAGAACAAAGGATTTTAACATTGATAATAAATGATTCTTGTTCATCAAATCAGCATATTAGAGTGATTTCTGAAGGACCATGTGACACTGAAGACTGGAGTAATGATGCTGAAAATTCAGCTGCCATCACAGGAATAAATTACATTTTAAAATATATTCAAATAGAAAACAGTTAAAAATGTAACAATATTACTGTATTTTCCAATATGCCTTAGTGAGCATAAAATACTTTTTTTAAAAATATTAAAAAAATAAGCTGCAAAATACGTTGTGCAGATTAAAAATAAATAAATAAAATAACAAATAATCTCATGATGATCAATCTTTAGAAATAAGCATGAAAGATGAATGTCATTTTGACCTTTTTTAAACCACGTGCACTTTTTCCTATAAAAAAATGTGAAAACCCAATCTGAAATACTGTTTTATGATATTGTAGTTACATGGCTCATGCCAGGCCAGAATCATAAACCCCAGTGTGAGCAACAACTCTAATAACAAAATGGAGAACTATTTATTTTTTCACAAATAATTTTTATTTTTAACAACATCTACTACTATTGGAGTCTCTTTCCAAATGCTTTTGTTCATTAACATTCCTGACTTTATACTGAGATTCCTGACAGAAAGGCCTTTGTTTTGCCATACTCCTTTGGTTACAGTGTCATGTTGGATGAATCAACCTGTTTGCACACATCCACATGTTCAATTCCACATTTTCAGAAGCTGATGCTCTAATCTGCAATGTCTGGATCCATCTATATGATGTATTTGGCTACAAAGGCAGCTGCAATGTCCTTGTATGGAGTTTCAGAATCCGAACGTGTTGGAGGGATCCGACAGACGCCCCGGAAGCGAGGGGATCTCAGGAGCAGGTTATGTGCCAGTCCAACACAACTAGAGCTGAGCCAGTACAGAGACATGGACTATGAATTAGGAAAACAGAAAGAACAAAACGAGTCATCAGGAATCCTTAAAATATTTTAATTCGATTTGAATTTTTAAATTCATTGTGCTGTTTTTTTTTTATGAAGCATTCTCATGACCAACATCTTGAGAAACTTCTCATCTATTGCTCTTACGTAAGAAAGGACTGGAGACACAACACAAATACGTCTATGACAGATAGATAAGCACGAGACATCGATTTTTAAATCTGCTAGAGATATCACAGGAAAGTTGTACAACATCTCTTTCCTTTGTAACCAGTATCAGGTGGGCTTCAAAAACACAACCCTTCATACGCCCATTTTGTCCCAAAATCAAAAGCCACAGAGCATATCTGTCATGGTACAGAAGACATGATGTACCACTGTTGTCTTCTCTTTTGGAAAAACATCATCACTTGAAAACGTGAGTGATATATATTCATGTCATACATGTTGAAACATGTAAAGTTACTGTATACAGATACAGCAGATAATGGTTGAATGTGCCGGGATACTTACTGACGGGACTGTGGCGGCTATAGGGATCATCAGCAGAGATATTCCTCTGATGAAGTGTGTCACATACTTCTGGAACTTTGAAGGCTCTAGTTGTCTCAAGGCGAATATCTGGAAAAACAGTTCAAAAGAAAAAGATAAGAAACAAGCAAAATATTCACGGGCGAATAATAGATGAACCTCATAAACCCTGCCAAGAACAAGTCATATTTCACCCCAATTTTTAAATATAAATAAATAAATAAAAATGAGAAAAATAAAATTGGTTACCTATATTAGTTAAAGGGTTAGTTCACCCAAAAATTTAAATTCTGTCATCATTTACTCTGTCGTTTCAAACCAGTAAGACTTTCGTTCATCTTCAGAACACAAATGATGATATTTTCTATGAAATCAGAGAAATTTCTGTCCCTCCATTGACAGTCTACACAACTACCACTTTGACGCTTCAAAAAGTTCATAAGGAGATTTTAAAACTAATCGATATGTATTGAGCGGTTTAGTCTAAATTTTCTGAAGAGATGCGATTGCTTTATATGATGAACAGATTGAATTTAGACTTTTATTCACATATAAACATTGATCAACGCACACATCAGTTGTGGTAAACGGAAGCTCAAGCATGCTTGCTTGTGAATATGTGAATAAAAGCCTAAATTAAATCTGTTCATCATGTAAAGTGATCAAGTCTCTTCAGAAAATTTGGTCTAAACCACCCGATTAATATGGATTAGTTTTACGATCTTTTACGATCTGGTAGTTGCATAGCTGTCTATGGAGAGACAGAAAGCTCTCATATTTAAACAAAAATATCGTCATTTGTGTTCTGAGGAACGTTTGGAACAACATGAGGGTGAGTAACTGATGACAGAATCTTCATTTTTGTGTGAAGTAACTCTTTAACCAATTTACAACCAAAAAGTGGTGCAAATTTCAACTGAAAAGTCTTACTTCTGTTGGAGTATTGGTGATTTTTGGGTAAACATATAAACATAATTATATATATATATATATATATAAAATTCAAACTTTCTCGTAAATTTGTATGCTGACAGAAATTTTTTTTTTTTTTTTTGACTCTATAAATAGTCAATTTTCATCCTGGCCAAGTTTCTAGTGCTAGGTAGCAAGCCTAATTTTGTAGAAGTGCCTTGCCTCTGTGATGAGCAAGTTGATAAGGCCAAGAGAAATGGGCATGATCCAGGTAGAGTCTGGGAGAGTCAGGTCTGGGAACCACAGTGCGCCCCCTGTTGCCAAACCTGCTTCTGATGCTGATGAATGAGCAGAAATATGTTTGTTAGTTCATTAAAATCCTCTCTACAGGTGATTATGTTGGATGCATTGCTAAATACAAGCAACTAAAGAGCACACTTGGAAAACGTAATAGACCAAAGGATGTGACTCACCTAGGGGAACATGTCCCATTCCCAGGCTGAGATTACGCAGGGCCAGAGACAGACACACCCACATGGGCAGCTGGACCCAGATCAGTAAACTGGCCTTGAATGGGTGGCAGTTATCTCGGACATAAAGCTCAGACACGATTCGCTTCAGATTCTTCTTAAAATGAAACCTGTGGATGCAGTTGTTGTAATTAAGCAAACGGTTGATTGAATCCTTCAAAGTTTAAGTGTAGCTGAGAAATGAAATATTAATTTTTTTATTTTTTTTTAATCAGGCCATGTCGTTGTGAGGGAAGTTATTCTTGTTTTGCAGTAAAAAATATATAAACAGCTTAAAAAATGCTGAATATACCTTTCATTATATTATATTATGTTTAAGTTTAGAAATATTTAAAACGTTAAAATAAATATATTTTAATATTTTTAAAAATGTATTGTTTATTTTTTTTCACCATTGACAGATCATTTTTTTCATTTTATTCAGATCTCAAGTAAAATAAAGTAAAAAAAAAAAAAAAAAAATACATTTAATAAGATGTATTCTCTGAAAACAAGTCTTAATATCTTATGCAGTTTTGCTTCAAGTAAATTGAAACAAAATAATTTTGCAGTGAAATGAGACTCATTTTCTGAGAAAATTAATATGGGCTTTTCATATGACATAAAGACTTTAACCCAAGACAGAGACTGCATCCCAAATCACATACTTCCCTACTATATAGTAGGTGAAAAACAGTATGTGACAAAAGAAGTATGTCCAAATTCACAGCACTCATAAAAGAGTAGGCAAAAAGTACCCGGATGACCTACTGCTTGCGGTGAGATTCTGAAGTGAGCATACGATGGACACTTTACTATCCCATGAGGGTTTGTGAATGCCAGTGAAGCGACACAACTGATGCTGGTAGGTCACATGACAATGACAACATGGAGAATGTAGTACATACATGCATACTATATAAAACATACTTTTTAGCGCTCACAAAGAACTACTCGAGAGTATGTGATTTTGGTATATTTCATGCCATAGTAGATGGCATGAAAAAATGATCTCCTACCTGCATGTTTTCTCTGACCAGCCCTTCTCTTTGGCTTTCACAGAGATTTCAAAGCGTAACTGGTGGGCTAACACAGCGATCTCCTTCTGCAGAGCTTCAACCTAGCTGAGGCAAAAGGGCACAGTGTTTACTTTTTTCCAGCCTGAACTCCTTTTTAAGTATTTTCAACAAAGTCCCTGGCCTATGAAAGCAGTAATTCACTGGACACTACCACTGGTACTAAAAATGGAAATACAGCCTGGATGGACCAGTATTCAGTGAATAAGTTTAATAAAATTACTAAATTTTTCAGATACACACACCAGCACACATATTTTCAATGACTACAGATCAAACTTGAATTAAAAGGGACAAATGATTTGGCCTCATCTCTGCTTGTTTAGATACCAAGACATCAGTTTAAAGAGATGATCTGACATTCTACAGCTAATGTTCTCACACTGTGGGACATCAGTAGAGAAGGAAGGAGGGGGAGGGGGGGGGGGGGGGGGGCACATTCTTTTTGTTTCAATCCTCCTTCTTGGCAAGAGAAACATCCCACAGCTGGGAGAGTGGACGAGAGAGACGGAGAGTCTCTCAATAAGGCACATGATCTCCAGTGTTTACTCTGTGATATCTGCTGACCTCCAAGATGTGCCTCCCATACTGCACTAAGTGCAGACAAACAAAGAAATTCACATGAGAACGGGCTGTTTACTCAATGATTCACTTTAAACCTAGTCATGTTGCATCCTTATTAAAAGGAAAATAGTTTTTGTAAGCATTTAAAATCTGTTTTTGATGTACCATCCATTAACAAGCTCCATCCCTAGCCCACTCAGACCATTTATGAAAATTAAAAATATTCAGAAATCACCACAACCAGAAGTGTATCTTGGAAGAGAAGCTTTAAGTGACAGTGACATGACATTAAACGCACCTGATCCAGCTAATCAAGTTTGAAAACTATAGGTATGTCTGTTGGAGCTGGGATGGAACCTGAGTTAACCCATCCAAGATAGTGGCGACACATTAGGAGCAGTGAGTAGTGAACACACACACACCCGGAGCAGTGGGCAGCCATTTGCTGTGGCGCCTGGGGAGTGATTGGGGGTTAGGTGCCTTGCTTAAGGGCACCTCAGTCATTTCCTGTCGGTATTGAGAATCGAACCCACAATTTTCGGGTTACCAGTCCGACTTTCTAGCCATTAGGCCACGACTGCCCATTTTTGTTGTTTATCGCATCTGGTTAGGACATACTGTCAGAAATGAGGTGGAAAATGGCCATAAGTAGACTTCAAAAAAGGGATTATAAAAAGGGATAATGAAATTCTACAAACAAAGAATATATCCTCATTAAGAAAAGACAAAATGGGCCTGTGAATGCGCAGAAATAGGTGAAAAAAATATTTGATGACAAAACACTCATCACAACATACACTACCATTCAGAAGTTTGGGGTTAGTGAGATTTCTTTAAAAGAAATTAATACTTTTATTTCGCAAGGATGCATAAAATTTATCAAACGTGAAAGTAAAAACATTTATAATGTTATAAAACATTTCTATTTCAAATAAATGCTCTTCTTTAAAACTTTTTATTCAAAGAGTCCTGAATTTTTTCTATCATGGTTTCCATACAAACACTAAGCAAGCACAACTGTTTTCAACATTGACAATAATAATAATAATAATTATAATAAATATTCCTTGAGCACCAAATCAGCATATTAGAATGATTTCTGAAGGATCATGTGACAGAGAAGACTGGTGTACTGATGCTGAAAATTCAGCTTTGCATTACAAAAATAATTTTTTTTAAACATATTTAAATAGAAAACAGTTACTTTAAATTGTAATAATATTCCACTTTTTATTGTATTTTTGATCAAATAAATGCAGCCTTGGTGATCATAACAGGCTTCTTTCAAAAGAAGTCCCCAAACATTTGAATGGTTGTGTATAGCTAAAACAAAAAACAAAACGCCATTGCTAACAAGATTTAACGCAACCAAAGATCCAGACATGGACAACGACTACAACAGCCTCTTGCTGCAATGATCTGGCTGCACCTTTGCAATGATGATCGACTGATAGATTCCCAGGGGGAGAGTGATGGCGGTACGCAGTGCCAGCGTAGTGCACACAATGCTGGCCCACCACGGCAGTCCTGTCATCTGTTGAGCGGACACAAGGAGCTGCTCTGTGAGGTATATGGGCGTGGAGTCTGCAATGCTCTCATACCAGCTTGATCGGTCTGTAGTTATAGTTCTTCTGGGTTGAAGCCACAGGGCCAATGTGATGGAGGGATGGCCAGCTAAGAGGGGTGACCTGCTGCAGAGAGGCAGGATGATTTGAGTTCTGCTGTCCAGGCAGGAGGAACCATGAGAGATGCTTCTGATGTCAGGCCTCAGCGTTGATAGGTTGCTTTGGCGACATATCCGTAGAGTCACAAATGTCGCTGACCTGGTAAGCTTCGGCCACATCATTATGGATGAACCTATGAAAAAAATAACAGTGAAGGATCAAGAAGAAATCTCGGAAATGTCTGCACACAAAAGCTAAACCCTTTTGTTTCTAGTTTCTAGATCAAACTATTCTAGCTAGCATCACCTTAATTGTATATCCTGTGTTTGTACTTCTCTGTAGAAAACATCCTGCTTTTGTTTGTGCACGTTTAATTGTATAAAGACATAATGTTAACAACATGTAAGTATTGATTGCTCGTTGCCTGTTTATGATTAAAGATTAGTTAGTGTCATTTTTATTGAACACATTTCAAACTATGATTATATATATATATATATATATATTATAATCTTTTACGTTTTATATACTTTATCTTTATCTTGATACAAACTACATGCCATATATTAGATAATTCACCTTTTTGTGTTAAAAAATCAAATAATATTATAATTAAACAGGCCAGTCATATTATAATAAAACTCAACCTATGGAAAAAAATATTAAAATAATTAAAAAATATAAATATATTAAAATGCTTATATATATATAATCACCAGTCGTAACACCTTTAACCTGGTCAGAATGTTACAGTGAAGTTACCGGCTGCTGGTCACCTAGAAGAAACGTAACAAAATCTTCACCTTTGCTTGCGATTCCAAACTTTAGATAGTCAAGTTGTTTATCACATCATTTGCGCGTTGAATATTTAGTGAAAGATAATTTATTTTTCACAGTATGTACACATTCATCCTTTTCATTCGGAATGTCAAAATGATAAAGGCATGACAAGTCGCTTGAATATGACGTCATGTATTTCGCAAAACATTTGCGTCACTGAATCGCTCACTTTTTATTTAAAACAAATAGTTAGGAATGTATCACAAGTATTACAAAATACAGAGTAGAGTCAATGTATCCTGAAATCGTATTTATTTATTTTTCTATAATTCTGAAATCTCCAAAAGCACCACGGCGCCATCTGTTGACAGTCACAGGTTAAACAGAGACAGTGGCGTCCATATAAACGGCACTCGGCCAAGTTCATTCATCTTTGTTCACTTCGATAAGTATTTTATTACAAAAGTTTAGTTATTTACAAATGATTCCCATTTCATTCGGATCTCTGTAACTACTTATATTTAGATATTAGGAGTGCTTGTCATATTGAGGTATGTTGTTTTTTGTATGTTTATCTTAATACCAGTGGTGTTATTGCTGTTATTTAAATTATTTTGGGCAACAGTTTCCTTAAAAACAAAACATCCAAGTGCTTTTATGAGCATTATATTCGGTATATATTTCAGCAGATATCAGCTCTTGACGAATATATAGCAGACAAAATATAAACATTGAACAGCTAAAGAAACCATTTGACAAGACATCAGTTCCAGACTGAGATGTTGTATTTGCGCCTCTATGCACAAATGTGGGCACAGATTAACATAAAAATCAAACTTTCCAACAACAGCATCATTTTTAATTGACATTATCAATAACAGTGTCAAGTATAAAAGTATAAAACAGTTTTGAGACATTTTTGTGTGAAATTTAATTTACAAATCCTCAAATCTATAATATAAAATGTATGTTACCACAGAAAAGGGCAAATCTACTTACAGGCCCATCTAAATTGCATTTGCCCTGGACATTGATACAGTTTAATTCTGTACTTGGCCAGCAGGTCAGAGGTTAAAGGTCAGTCTAGTTGTGGGCCCCCCTAGCCCTGCGCTGCTGTGACATCCTGCGTTGGTTAATAAGCTTAGTACTGGCACGTAGTTTCCTTATGCGCAGCTGCCGGAGTCTAAGCTGCAGGTCTTTTGGAATCTTGCCGCCCTTGGCCAGGATCTCTCTCAGCCGCTGTTTTGGTGTCTTGGTAAGGTGGAAGTCGCAGATAGTGGGGTAATGTTCATACTCGACCCTGCAACTTCGAGTGGCAGGGAAATATCCCTCTGCGGTCACTGTGATGTCATAGTCACCAGGGTTCAACAGACGCCAGAAGTCCCCATCAAAAGCTGAAAAATGATAGGAGGATCTTTTTAATTTTACAGATTGAACAAGTTAGACTGTTTATGATGTTTTTTTTGTTTTTTTTTATCAAAGCAATGCATATTTGTTTGATCGTTTTAATTATTCTGAGTAGTATTACCTGATCTTATGTGATGGTCGATGTCATCCACTTTAATGATGGCATCAGCGATGCCGGCTTCAGTGTCTTTGTCCCTAACCACTCCTTTGATTCCTCTGTGCACCTGATGACAAATATTGACAAATGCATTGTTTGCACATTGTCCTGACACATTCAGGTGTTTAGACATGTATTAGATCATTAGCTAAATGTTTAGTGGTTGCTGGGTTTTTGTATGCGATATGTTGTACCTGCTCCATGTAGACAAGGAGAGATTCTTTATTGTTCTCCCATTCTATAGGCA
Source organism: Ctenopharyngodon idella (assembly GCF_019924925.1). Taxonomy (NCBI): domain Eukaryota; kingdom Metazoa; phylum Chordata; class Actinopteri; order Cypriniformes; family Xenocyprididae; genus Ctenopharyngodon; species Ctenopharyngodon idella. The sequence goes on along the minus strand of NC_067233.1, from coordinate 18,621,967 downwards.
GCTCACTGACATGAGGGAACTTATCACAGGACAGCTCCACGGTCACCTCAAAACAGTTGGTGTGCAGGTAACTGAAGTCATTCATACCTACAGATAAAGACACAGGTTACATGAAGCGTTTAATGCATGTAATCAGGGTTAACAAACACACACACACACACACACACACACACACACACACACACACTACAGTTCGAAGGTTTGGGCTCGGTAAGATTTTTGTAATGTTTTAGAAAGAAGTCTCTAATGCTCACCAAGGCTGCATTTATTTGATCAAAAATACAGTAAAAACTAATATTGTGAATTATTACAATTTAAGGTAACAGTTTTCCATCTGAATATATTTTAAAATGTAATTTATTCCTGTTATGTCAAAGCTGAATTTTCAGCATCATTACTCCAGTCTTCAGAAATCAAACTAATATGCTGATTTGCTGCTTAAACATTTCTTATTATTGTAAATATTGATGAATAGATATTTCAAAAGATCAGCGTTTTTTTGAAACAGAAATATTTTGTGACATTATAAATGTCTTTACTCTCACTTTTGATCAATTTTATGCATCCTTGCTGAATAAAAATATTAATTACTTTAAAAACACAAAGGTTTTTTTTTTTTTTAAAGAAACTTGTGTATATATTATGGGCCCTGGATGTAATGTTAAAGATAAAATTTTTTAAGTGGCGTTAAAATGATATTACTATATTTCCTTGGGAAACAGTGAGTGAAAATGAGGAAATTCTAGCTATAGATACTACAATATAGGATTACATACATACTGCATTCTGTGTGAAGAAATAACTTATAATAATCTGACCATTCAGACTGAAATGCATTTCCAAAAATCATTTTTAACCACATTTCAAACTACAATTATGGTTTAAATCAAGTTTTTTTCCTGTTCAGATTATGAATAAAATGAAAGATTTGAATAGAATATGCTGAATTCTTGCTGCCTGCCTGAATTTTAAAATCTTGATTTTGTTCCAAAATATATGTTAGTTTGTTTCTTATATGCTGGAGGTATATGTCTGCACCAATGAGAGTGCTTCATTAAGTAACACTACCAATTACTGGCATGATGCATCTGCAGTGGTGCTGAGGCAGGCTTTTAAAAAGCCACTTAAAGGTGCAATATGTAAAATATTTGTCTGCTAGAGGCATATTCAAAACAAAGGCGTAGCTTGATGACGGCAAGTTTGAGCGTGGAATCTTGGGACATGTGGTCTTTACCTCAACGGACGGTGGAAACAATCGGGATAGGATAGGAAGAAATTCAATCAATCAATATATTTATACAATTCAATCAATGCCACATGAAGCCTGGTGGGTTAAGTAGCTTGCATCTAAATCCTAATTATTGTTAATATGTAATTCATTTTTCCAGGAGCTCTTTGCTTCTACCTCCAATTAAATTGCTAACAGTGATTGTATGTTAATCGCCTAAATTATTACATTATTAGCTAACTGCAGTCTCCAAATTGTGATGTTGATATGCATTCTCTGTAAAGCTGCTTTGAAACGATATGTATCGTGAAAAGCGCTATACAAATAAATGTGAATTGAATTGAATTGAATCTGATTATTGTATTTCCCTTTGACCTATTTCTCAGATTTCAGCAAAGAGCATGATCCCAAAAGCCACAATAGCAGCAGTACTCACTGCCTGGCACAGTGTGCCAGTTCGCTCCATTAATAATGTTATTATAACGAAGGAAATCCTCATTGTGGCAGGGCCTTCGGTCTGGGTTGGACATCACATGGTTGGTGCTGGCATAAGCGGTGGCCAGCCAGCGGAAAAAGCTGTCATCGGGGGTGGGCGTGTGCTCTTTAGGGGCCCAGTCTTTGGTCATGTCAAACGGGTAGGTGACCACCAGCTCTCCTCCATGCAGGTTAGCGCTGAGAACAAATGGTATAGTCTGCATCCAGCTGATGACAGCTCTCGTTTCTGGAGCCACCTTCAATATAAAGACCAAAATAATGTGATTTATCTAAAATATTATGGTAAAATTACATGAATGATCATTTTAAGTCATTTAAAGATGGGAGGGGTGTCAGTTTTAATCAGTGAGATCCCATATATGATCTTTAACAGTACTACTTTACCATAGCATCTTCTGAAGTGTAGTGCTCTGGAATGGGAAAGTAGTGATTGATTAGTTTAGACTTGTCTGATTCTAGCTCAATGGCATCCCACATCACTGTGTTCAGATCTGCAAAGTTGTGATTCATGTCAATGCCTTCATAACTATAGCGACCCAGCGCCCATCCGGCCAGCTCTGAACCCTGTAAAACAAAACACAAACGTTATGAAGTTGTTGATTTATTGAGCTTGTTTAAAATATTTAAGATTACTTATATATTATAAAGGTTATTTAGTGTGCAGTGAATAATGATATGATGGTTATATGGTACATGTACAGTACGGTTCAAACATTTGGGGTCAGTAAGATTTTTTTTTTAATTATTTGGAAAGAAATGAATAAAAATGAAGTATTCGGGAAAGACAAATTAAATTGTTTAAAAGTGACAGAAAAGACATTTATAATTTTACAAAAGATTTCTATTTCAAATAAAAGCTGTTATTTTGTTACTTTGTATTCATTAAAGAATCCTGAAAAAATGTATCATTGTTTTTACAAAAAAATTAAGCAGCACAACTGTTTTTGACACTGATAATAATAAATGTTTCTTGAGCATCAATTCAGTATATTAGAATGATTTCTGAAAAATTAGCTTTGCCATCATAGGAATAACTTACATTTTAAAATATATTCAAATGAAAACCGTTGTTTTAAACTGTAATAATATTTCACAATATTACCATTTTACTGATCAAAAATATGCAGCTTTGGTGAGCTTAAGAGGTTTATTTAAAAAACATAAAAACCATCCCCAAACATCTGAACGGTAGTGTATTGGTAGAGAAATATTTTGGAAACACCAGAATATTCCCCACTCTACCTTTTTGTAAGCCATTTCATAGCCATCAGGGTTCATCGAGGGTAGAAGATGAATGCGTGTCTCTTTGACTAGGTGAACTATGCGCTGATTTCCACGTTTGTACTCCTGGCATATGTACTCCATCAGGTTGAGCAGTACTTCCCTCCCAAGCACTTCGTTTCCATGCATACCGGCCACATAGCGGAACTCAGGTTCACCTGCAGGGGGAGCCAAACTGTTTTTAGATTGTTATGCTCCTTCACAGAAGTTAGATTAGGTGTGTGCAGTTATTAGGAGTGTTATGGTACTTAGATATACAGATGTGGGGCTCTGTTTTGAAAAGTAACTCCATGCTTTGCCCAGATTCTATCCACCTCCTCTATACAGTGTGCTAACAGAGGTGTCTGAAATCTGGCACCCTCTCTCTAGCAGCTCAGAGAGGCAGAAATCTCTGCTTGTCTGTTAAACGTTTTCTTTTTATAATTTGTCAGACCAACATTTTGTTTTAAAATTTAAGGGTTATTTATTAGTGCTCTCTGGTGGGGAGAACAAAAAAAAAAAAAGTGCCTTAAATGTTAGAAAAGAGTCAAAGCTTTTACATATTGTCCTTTACATAAGTGCAACCAATATTAAATTTCACTTATTTAGCTTGTGATTAAAGGTACACAATTGTTTTTGCTTTATTGGCAGTGGGCAATTCTCACATTTCTGGGGTTCTAAGAAGTGGAAGACAACAAATATAATTTTTGCATTTCAATTTGCTCCAATAGAAAAAGAAAAAAATAAATGATAGTGTTTCTATGACTTTACAAAAGAGGGAGAAAGACATCAAATTTGCCATCACTCCCTCAGTATTGTATTAGAAACACACAGCAGGCATTAATGACCAGGTAATATAACACAAAGTGTAGTGTTATAAATATACATAAAAGAAAAGAAAAAATGACTAGATTTGCATTGTTAATAACTGGAAATGCATCATCACAGTCTGTGAAAAGGGACTGCAGCCACGGACTTTAGTGACATTTATTGGAGTGGATAATTTAAAAGTAAAAACTTCATTTCAGTTTCTGATTATATTGTAGAAACACCCTTTTTGCAACCGTATTTGCCACCACTGATTAATGTATTTCGCAAATGACAGTTTTGATAGCTGGTCTACAGAGAGAAAGTGAGTAGCATTCAGTAGTTTACCATTATGTAAAATGAAAGCAACTATTTTTAAGCCAGTGATATGACTGGAGGCTTGATCCAGTGTAAGTTTACCATTTTAGACATTTGTCAAAAGTATCATGCATTTCTTTTTGGTGTAAAACTGGAAGTGGGGGAAAATGCTTTTTAATGTGGTAGAACATGGAACATGTTTGAGAATGCTGATAAATTAGTAGCTTGCTAAAACATAAAAATGAATATGTAGTCAATCTGTCTCAGAAAAGCCATGCTTACATGATGATAAAGAAAGATTTAGGGATTCATGGCCTTTTTCATTAATAATACCTTGAAATTTAGGATACAATGAAAAAATAGGCACATTTACTGTGCCCTCTCTCTGAATTTTTAAGCAAAAACAGGAAATAGCTTATGTGCTTCTGAGCTGCATCTGTGCATATCTGACCAAGCTTGGCTGATTTATTTCTATAAATATTGATTCTGCTTGCAGCTTGCTGCTGCTTTGTCAGTCAAGAGAAGCACAAGTTGTGTCTGTTTTGACAGTGAAACAGAGTGTCATTAGGTTCAGGTCCTCTGCAAGGTTAAATTCCCCCTCCTCTTTCTCTGCACTATCTGGCTAACAGTTGACCCATTCAGTCTTAGCAATCTGGCTCTCGTTAGCCTCACTGAGAAAACATCATCCATCCCGCCAAAGAGGAGGAATTTCCAGAGGAGTAACTAACTGAACTTTGACCCCCACATCCAGAACACAGCATTGATATGCCATTGATTTAAAGGGATAGTTCACCCAAAAATGAAAATTCTGTCAGCATTTACGCCCCCTCAAGTTGTTCCAAACCTGTATAAATTTCTTTGTTCTGCTTTACACAAAGAAAGATATTTGGAAGAATGTAACCAAGCAGATCTCGCCCCCCATTGACTACTATAGTAAAAATACTATGGCAGTCAATGGGGGGGCGAGATCTGCTTGGTTACAAACATTCTTCCAAATATCTTTCTTTGTGTGCAGTAGAACACAGAAATTTATACAGGTTTGGAACAACTTGAGGGGGAGTAAATTATGACAGAATTTTCATTTTTGTGTGAACTATCCCTTTAAATGCAGACAGGAAACGCACAAGTCTGGAAAACCCTGAAACAACAAGCGACTGATTCGTATCGAGTGTGCAACCAAAAAAAGATGATATACCCATCAGACAGGCTAGGAAAAAATGAGAATGTCTCCTCTCCTGTGTAGTAAAATATCATTCAAGTAAAATATCATTCTCCATAGAAGAAAAAAAAAAGGACCAATAACTTATAAACCTTTCAAGACATGTGTCATGAACTCAGGTTTTTATTATTTGATGGTTTGTTAATTTGCTTTTTCCTTTATTTAATTTAATTTCAGCCTAATTTTTTTGAGTCAAATCACCTTTATTTATATATAAATAAAGGTTTATAAAATACAGATGGTTTCAAAGCAGTTTTACAGGGATAAACAGGAAAATAATGGTTCAATGATGCAAACAGAGTTCATTTCTGCTGTAAAGCAGCTCTAAAAAGAAAATCGTGTCATTGCTCTGCTCATGTCAGTTCAGTGTTGATTCAGTTCTGTTCAATAACTGTGTAAAGATCATCAAATATGAAATGACTTCAATTCATCTATAAAGCAGATCTGAAAACGGAAAACAGTGCACCATGCACTGAGCACTGTGCATGATGTAACCGAGTTAGTCTATCTCAAATGACTCATATATTTGTGTGTGTGTGTTTATACAGCTTATAGCATATCAAATAATATCAAATGATAATTCTGCTTTTGGCACAAAGATTTATACCATTAAAATCCTATAGCTTGAAGAGCGCTGGTGTCGTCTGCCCTTAAATTTACTCGAAAACAAGTTTACTGAGTTTATTTATCAGTTGTTTGAAATACCATCATTTTTGATTCAGTTATCATTCATTCACAGTGATCCATTGTAGTTCATTCCATCAGATGTTAAGGACACAGTTTTATACCTTTTTGTACTTTTTCATATTGTGATTCATTGACGGAGCTGGTCGATTTGGTTTGAGGCATAGAACTCGAGAATCAAGGATGTGTTTAGTCACTGTTGCATTCATTTTGTCTCTTTATATTTATATATCAAAACAGATTTGAAAAGATGAATGGTTCATTTGGGTGGAGATCAGACAATGAAATTGAATACGAAAGGACTGTCAATGTCTTGCGAAAAAGCAGTTATAACAATAATGACATTTAGGTGTGTTATTTGACCTCAGACATGATGCATGTGGCTTGTAACACTAGAGCACACCAATGCACTTTCATACTGTTCTCATTTCATAAGCACAGCCAACATAAAGCTAACCTATTTCCAAAGAGGCCATAACTTGTGGTTTCTTGTAGGCTGGCATTTCTCCACTGTTCCCGTAGAGACTTTAGATTAATCAAGTCAAATTTCCTCTTAAACAGAATCGCCACATGCTTTGATCCAATTGTGAAATGCTCTATGATTTTATAACACCGGGTGAGGTTATTTCTTCCCACTTTCATTCTGTAGACGCTTTTTGAGGTCTGCCGCCATGGCCTTCTGCGATTGCATCCCTGGCTCCAGCCTGCATTATGAGTGCTGGCAGGAGACGAGTATACCACTGCCAGAGCTGGCAACCTCACTCACCGAGGAACCAACCTCTAGCCCACAGGCCAATGCAAACACTAGAGTTGCCCAGTGTAAATAGACAGGGCAAATCAGACTGAATGAGAGTGAGTGAAAGAGAGGCAGAGGGTTTTCGGGCTATGTTCCAATTGCTCTCATTACAGCATAAAAACTGATAACTGCGCCCACGTCGAATTTGTGCCTAAAGATCGCCACAGAAAACTCTACAGATTTCTACAGAATCTGAACTCCAGTTATTCACAAAATTCCACATACTCTTTGTTGTTACATGTTTATTTAGTTCAACATATTTTACCATGTTTGAATCCATTGAGACATTCCGGAATTCCACAGATTTTCCCAAAATCTGCATTGAAAATTCAAAAGTCTGCATATTCCACCAGGGTATTTGATAATTCTGTTTTAGGTACAAAGAATTATAACATTAAAATCCTATAGCTTAAAGAGGGCTGGTGTTGTCTGCCGTTAAATTTACTTACAAAACAAGTTTACTGAGTTTTTTTTTTTTTTTTTTTTATCAGTATAGTTCAAACACTTAGAAAAAGTGAGCTAAAGAAAAGAAAATGTTTTTTTTTAAAGAAAGTTTTATCCCATAAAAGGTTACATTATTTTAAAGCAGATGAAAGTTTCAAATTCAAAAATTAAATTATTAGATTTATCATAAATGTTTGCAATTTAAATTAGCTAGGTTAATGCATGATTAAACACTGTATAAGGGGTATGCACGTGACGTCACCATCGGCGGGAGTGACTGCGGTTACGCCCACTGAGTGGCAAAAAGACTGAGTGGCAGCATTGGTTTTTAGTCTAAATGCAGCGAAAAACACACCTAAGACAGGAAAGAGCTGTGCGATTGACAGTACAAATAGATTTGACAAGAAACCTGAGGTCAATTTTTACAGACTGCCGAAAGCTTAAAAAAAAAAAGAGACGCAAATGCAGTTCACAGAAACAACTGCACTCCAGGCAGCGAAACGTGGATTTGCAGTTATCATTTTGTGTCAATATGTTGAATTTTGAGGTAAAATCATACCCTATATGTTGTATTGTTATATATTGTATTGACAACTCATCAATTAAATATTTACCATCTTATATTCTGCATAATTGGATGTTTTTAAATAAACACTGACAGAAACTATGTGAGTTTTAGGGCTAGACAATATGACGATATGTGCATATATTCATTGATATTGATATAAGTGATCACCCAGATTTAAACCTACCTATATTGTATTTATATAAAGCGTTCACAGGCAAATTTGCTTTATGTATTTTCCCGGCGTCGAAATCAGGCACATATAAATGTCTGGAAACAAGATTCCTGGCTGCATGTCAATATCAATGGATCACTGGATCTTTGGTAAGTTGTAAGGAACACTATATCAAGTCCAACCTTTGGTTTAAACTGATAATCGTTTGTTTTACTCGTGTTTACGCATTACATCCAGTCATGCAGCAGGCTCTTTTGTCACTCAGTCCAGCTGAGGGGGTGTGTTCCAGCAGGAAAGTAACATCAATGCATACCCTCTATAGTTAATGGTAGGTTAACTTGTGTGGGACTCAAACTCACCCAGCTCGTGTTTGCCTGGATTGTCTGAGATTTCCATCACATACAGTTTAAGGCCCATGTAGCTTTTGCCAATGCTGTAAATGCGGGTGATATCAGGACACATCTCGTTCACAGACTTCATGAGCTGAAAGAAAAATGATGATGCACATAATGTACACTAAGGACACATTAATTCAATTAAAAGTGATAGTAGAAATGTTTTGTAACATTGTAAATATCTTTATTTCAAATAAATGCTGTTCTTTTGAACTTTCCATTCATCAAAATCTTGAAAAAAATATATCACATTTTCCACAAAAATCTTAAGCAGCATAACCATTTTCAACGTTTATAATAATAAGAAATGTTTCTTGAGCACTAAATCAGCAAATTATGATTTCTGAAGGATCATGTGACACTGAAGACTGTAGTAATGATGCTGGAAATTCAGCTTTGCCAACACAGGAATAAACTACATTTTAAAATGTATTAAAACAAAATTATTTTAAATTGTAATAATATTTCACATTACTGGTTTTTGATTAAATGCACACAGCATAAGCATTGAGCATAAGAGACTTCTTTCAGTACCATTAAAAAAAATCTTACAGATCTCAAACTTCTGAACAGGAGTGTATGACAAAGCAGAGGAAACAAGGATCCAGGACTGGAGAATATATTAAAACATTCCTTGCTTTTAACTTTCTGTGTGTATATAAATGTGGTTTTTGTTACCTGCCCACAGGCTTGTGCTAATGTAGACACTGTTGCATAATGGTGGTCAGACTGACCGCAAGTGATCCGCAAGGCAGCACTCACATACTGATGTGACAATCTTGGAAAATGTTTGTTTTTAATGGTCAGTATGTCAGTGTTTTGCACCATTTCATGCTAACTAAAGGCTTCATCTTTCTCACCTTCCTCATCTCGTTGTAGTTATGATGTCTGAAGTCCAGTTTGTCCTTGGTGCCTTCCTCAGCTTGCCATGGGTAGATATTGTTTGGATCTTAAAACACAATGTACAGTTCATTAACATTAAGGCCGTTCACACCAAGAATGTTAACTATAAAGATAACCATAATGATAACTATATTAGCATCCACACCAACGAACGATAAAGTAACTGCAGTTTTGTCATCTTCTCCTTTAAATGCTAGAGATCTTTAAAGCTTAAAGGGTTAGTTCACCCAAAAATGTTGAATTTCTCTCATTAATTACTCACCCTCATGTCATTCCTCACCTGTAAGACCTTCGTTCATCTTCTGAACACAAATTAAGATATTTTTGATGAAATCCGAGATGTTTCCGATCCCCAAGAGAAAGCAACATAATTACCACATTCAAGGTCCAGAAAAATAGTAAAGACATTGTTAAAATAGTCCATGTGACTACAGTGGTTCAACCTTAAAGGGATAGTTCACCCAAAAATTAAAATGATTCCATGATTTACTCATCCTCAAGCCATCCTAGGTGAATATGACTATCTTCTTTTAGACAAACACAATCGGAGATACAGTATATTTAAAAATATCCTTAGTCCTGAATACATATGACTCCATGGGGTTAATAAAGGCCTTCTGGAGCGAATCGATGTGTTTGTGTAAGACAACTATCCTTATTTAAAACTTTATAAAGTATATTCGACGTATGTCCAAAAGGCGTTAACTTCAGTGACGTAGTACACAATGTCATGACTTTCTACACTATAACGCGTAGTACGTCATGGCGTAGTGTAGAACGTCATGGCATTGTGTACTACGTCATGGAAGTTAGCGCTTTTTGGATGTACGTCGAATGCACATGGCTGTCGCGCCGGAAGCTCTTTATTTTACTTTATAAAGTTTTAATTAAGGATAATTGTCTTACACAAACGCATCAATTCGCTTCAGAAGGCCTTTATTAACCCTCTGGAGTTGTGTGGATTAATTTTTTTTTATTGATGGATGCATTTGTCTTGTCTTCAAAATTTGGGCAGCCATTCACAACCATTATAAACCTTGGAGGACTGAGGATAATTTTAAATATATCTCCGATTGTGTTCGTCTGAAAGAAGATAGTCATATACACCTAAGATGGCTTGAGGGTAAGTAAATCATGGGATAACTTTCATTTTTGGGTGAACTATCCCTTTTATGTTATGAAGCGACAAATACTTTTTGTTCCATTGTGTTCTGAAGATGAACAAAGGTCTTACGGGTGTGGAATGACATGAGAATGAGTACTTAATGACAGAAATTTCATTTTTGGGCGAACTGACCCTTTAATCGATTTTGATCGGCTGTCAATGTTTTTATCGTTCATCAGCTGGAAAAAAAAATAATTCTGAAAGTGATTTATATCATTCCTCTATGATTTATATCTTATCATTATCGTTATAGTTAATGTCCTTGGTGTGAACAGGCCTTTACTGTGGCCATTTTTGATTTGCAGTAGTATGTAATCGGCCCTTATCAAGGATGCTAAACACCACAGTCTCTAGCATCAGTTGCTAGTGCACCACCTGAGGCCAGGGGAGTGAGATTTATGATGTGTAAAAGAAAGACCTTCCATATGTGAGATCAGTGAAAGATTTGTGTTTGGCATACCTGGCAGCTCACAGCCCATAATTTCAGCTCTCAGGCAGATGGTCCCATTCTTAAACCAGGTCTGAGGGTTAATGCGTATGTATTGTGCCACCGCCGGTTCGGGCAAAATGGCCAAGACTGGTGTTTCGCTGTCCTTGTTCCCCTCAAACACCTGTTAGCATACAAGATCACTTCTGGTGAGTGATCCTATTGATGTGATCCAAGTGACATTTGCCAGTGGCAGCTGGCACAGTCTATGCCCAAGAAGGGCACACGAGAGGCTGGCACAGTGGTGTCCGCAGTGGGCAGGCTATTCTTTTCAAAAGAGCCGCTTAACCCTGCCAACTACTGCCAGCGCCTGCCTCCAACTTCTGTTTGTACAAAAGACCCTGTGCCAGCTGGAAACTGAATGGATATAATGATGTCACAAAGATACTGAGGCTAATATACACCAGCAGAGGTGAATGGCACGACCTACTGTCAGGAAAAGGGGGTTTATTTTAGATAAAAATTGTAATGTAGCCTCATAATTATGTTATATAACACTGATCTCTGAAAAAAATGAAAAATAACAATTGTATTTTTCATTTTTTTTTCAGAGATCTGTGTTTCCTGAAAATACTTTAACTCTCATAACTCAATTTCAAGTCCAAAAAGATGATTTAAAGACCCCCTGTGATGAAAATCAAGTTTTTAATGTTGTTTATATGTCTATGTGGTGTTTTTAATATGCTTTAAGACAAACCATGTGTAAATTCATATGTAAACACCATTGCTGAGTATTTTCTCCTTAATTACAGTGAAAAAAAGAGTCTCAAACCCGTGGTTTGAAATCTCTGGTGTCTGTGATGTCAAACTACCTTGTAACCAATCATGTCAACGTGCTGGTGGGCTTTAGCATATCATTAACAGCGAACTAGCAGGGGAGTTTCAAGAGAAGCCAGATTATACCAGTATATTGTTCTGTTGATATGAAAAATCGGGTAGATTTAGCAATATAACGGGTGTATGATGTATATTATGATGTTATGATGAACTATATGCCTTTCCACTGACGTTCTGAGTTGTTCAAAGCATTTCTAAGGATACTGATTGTTAGAGGGCAGCTGTCTGTCTCTGACATGGCGAACGGGAACATGGTTTGTGTAACATTAGCAACACATTATTGGTTGTTTGATAACAGTCAAGCAAAAGGCTAATCATATTAATTACCATTACGTGTTCGACGCTGTAAAGAGTGATACCATTGTGCAGCGTTTACCTCAGTAAGTTGACCGAGTGGATCTCTGAGCTGGCGTGAGAGAGTGGAGGGGGGGCTAATTTGCATATTCATTATTCCGCGTATATTAAATGAGGCAAGGGTGTAGAGTTACATTCAAGCTATTTTAAGGCATAAAGGAATTTTTGTTTTATATATAGGAAAAAATGTTTAAATATGTCATTTTGGTGATCAAAGATGAGTTTTAATGGATGAAATTATTGAGTACAGGGGGACTTTAAAACTAAGCTGCAAAAATGGCAACTTATTTTGGGTAATATACACTACTGGTCAAAAGTTTGGAACAATTATGATTTTTTTTTAATGATTTTTAAAATAAGTTATTAGAATTTTTTTCTGAGAAATCATGTGACACTGAAGACTGGAGTAATGATGCTGAAAATTCATCTTCGACACCACAGGAATAAATTACATTTTAAAATATATTAAAATAGAAAACGGTTCTTTTAAATTCTATTAATATTTCACAATATTACTATTTTACTGTATTTTTCATCAAATAAAGTGTTGGTGAGCAAAAACATGAAAAATTATTCCAAACTTTTGACTGGCAGTGTAGAAAGTAAATAAAGAAAGTTAAATAAGACCTTTTTTTTTTTTCTTTCTTTCTTTCTTTTTTAAAAATACAGTTGATAAAGAGAACAACATACCGCCTCTTCTGTCCCGTTCATGCATGGCTTCCATTTAATGGTGTCATTGCTAACCTGAACCTTGAAGGTTTCAACATAGTCCAAGCTACAGAATAAGAGTGACATGTTGTTATTATTGCAACTTACTATTTGTTTTAATTATGATATTACGGTAGAGAAATATATAGTGATATGAAGTACCTCCATATAGAGCTGCGACCCTGTAGTATCACTGCTGTGAACCGTGTGAGCTTCTTGGCATCCACCTGTAACCATTGGTTCTGGTCTTTATACTGGGCACACCAAGCTCCGTCATAGATATCCCCATCCTCCACACCAGACTGCAAAACAAACAACAATGAAACAGTGGTTATGTTAATATATTGTAATATTGTGAAATATTATTACAATCTTTCGTAACATTATAAATGTCTTTGTCACTTTTGATCAATTTAATGTGTCCTTGCTAAATAAAATGATTAATTTAACTTAACTGATCCCAAATTTTTAGACAGTAGTGTGTGTTTATATATAGGTTTATTCTGCAGTGTGTCCCACCTGTATGTTGAGTCGGCCCCTGTGTGGCCCCAGGCCCATGCGCTTGTAAGAAGATGCCTGAATCTGCGAGTCTTTAACTTTCAGAGACTCCAGACCCAAAGGAGGACACTCTGAGAAAGAAAAGAGATATGATTTAAAGAGCAGCAAGGAAACAGAGAAAATGATTTTGATAGCAGAAGCATCACATCATGTGCCCCTTAGATTTTTGAGCCAAGTCGATTTTGAATGCAATTTCTAAAAACATTTTAGTAATCCATCCATAAGATTTTACAGTTGGTGCAGCTGCAAGGCAGACAGGAAACTGTTGTTTGAGGAGTTCAGCTTGTCCCATCCGCTTTCCAAATACTTTCTCTCTCTCTCTTTTTTTGTATTGTCTTTTGTAGTTGTCCTGTGTCTTTTTGAAGCCTTTAGGATCCTTGCCGTATACTGCTACTCCAATGTGTGAAAACCCTTGCAAAATTGGTTTAGAATGAGATGGATGTGGCCTGTAATTTAACTTTGTAAGAGGAGAGGATCTATGTTTGAGTCAGGCATTCATTATAACGACGATTTACAGCCATTTTCTATTTTGAGCTTCACAAGATAGAAAATGGATGTAAGAAAATAGCTAAAGCATTGAAAATGACCATTTCCATCATCAATGAGATGTCGTCTCCTGTTTTAAATGCTCGAGCATTTCATTCCAAGTCTATTCCAAGTTCCAATCAACTAAAAATGTTACGAATCTGCCTGGAAGAGGACGTGTGTCTATATTGTCTTAATGCACAGTGAGGAGGAGAGTTTGAGTGGCCAAAGACTCTCCAAGGATCACAGCTGGAGAATTGCAGAGATTAGTTGAGTCTTGTGATATCAGATCAGTGTTTCCGCCATGTCTCAAACACCCCCTCCAATGCCACAACTCATCAACTTGTGTATCATAGAATTCTGATTTCCCACGTGTAAACATGACTTTGCTTGGTAGTTCATGTGCTTGGAACTCGTAATTCTGATATTCTGATAATTCTTTCCACTGGAAGGTCACATCCTTTACAGGCCCTCTAAAACAACTTTTTGAAATTAAATACAAAACTGGTCATAATATGAACATGGGTTGACTCAGCTGCTTTGGGCACTCTCATTAAAAAAGTATTCATTCCTATGTTAATTTTTCCTAAATAAAATACCCCTGAAGATTTTACTAATTTGTCATTATGTATTAATTTTTTATGTATACTTGCAACAATCATCCTCTCTAAACAGGTTTGTGTTACTCTAATGAACTGGAAACCCCCTTTCCTTCCTTAGTTTATACAGAAGCTTTATGATGCTATAATAAACAATTTGACTAGTTCATCGTAACTTTGTCTTGTAAACAAAGTTTTTTTTTTTCAAAAGCAACACTTACTAACTGCATGTGATGTACCACATCCTGCCAGGATGTTTAGTTTATAATATTTATTATAAATATACAGTATTTATACAATTTACAGTACAGTAATATATAGTATACAAATGCCTTAACTCAAATCAAATCAGTTACAGTATGCATTTAAATTCTTTGTGCAGGAAATCCTGCTCGTATTGTATATGAATAATTTCCATATGCATTAACTGCTGCTGGTGGGGGCTTCATGCTCTTTTTATGCAAGTTTAAGGACTTTAAAGATTCTCTTCACTAACTTATCTTTATATGTAGATCTCCCAGTTAACCTTGTGAACTGTTTAATAAGCAAAATGCTTGGATAGCATTTCCAGAAATGTCTTGTTAGTAACTGGTTAGCATTATTGTAGCTGATTGTGCCTGTTGCATTTAAACTTTTGTATCCGGACATCATGTAAAAGTGATCTGGCTCTCGGTGAGAGAAAAGCACATCTGGTTCTTGTGGGTGAGTCAGTCTGATGGTTTGTGGAGTCAGCATTCCTTACCAATTCATCTGAAAGGGGGGAGATTTCCTGGCACTGCTGATGTTTAGATGGCCAATTACTTTGACCTGGACTATTGTCCTGTTGCTCTTTAAATTGTTTTATGCTCCAAGTGGACAGAAAGCAGGGCTGTGGAGTGAAATGCCACTGGGCTTGTATTTAAGAGGTGTTTGGAGAGGTCTGACTGTAATTGGGCTTGTTACACAAACACCTCCCCCTACAAATCAGCTAAAACACCCCAATTCTGCTGTGTTTGTTTCTGCAGAACATAAAAGATCAATTGAGAAGTTGAAAAGATGAGCTGTTGCTTGTGGCGTTTCATTAAGATGATTGATTTGTTCTTGAATGGGTTGTCTGTCTTCATAATAAACACTTCAACTGTAGCTTTATATTTCTAGCAGATGTTTTGCACACATCATCATTTTAGTCAACTTGATAGAACATGTGGTACATGACCAAGAGATTTTCTCATAATTCTGACCATAGAATTCCTGCAGTTGAATATAATATATGGAAAATCATGCTCTTCAGCTCTGTGGTTTGTTTCCTTAGTGGAGAAAACTAGTTCACTGACTGAGTGACCTAATTGGCTTTTGAAACAGGAAAAGGACTATTAGTGCTGTGTTTGAATATGGCCCGAATTATGTAACAATGCTTGCATGCATATTTATGAACTGATAATCTTGGAGTTTATTTTTTTATTTATTTATCTTTTTTTTTAGCATGGATGGATGGGTGGGGTATGTATGTATAGATAGATAGATAGATAGATACTCTCCTTTCTACTTTATCATGTTTATGATCAAATTATATATTTTTATATTGATAAAATTGTAACTGCAAATTGTATTGCAATACTTATATAATTATAATTGCATTATATTATTAGTGTAATTATAAATCACATTTACTTACCAAATACCGGTGGTTCTTCACTTTCTTTTGTGTTCCAAACTCTCCGTTCCACGTTTTTATCAATGTTTTCATTCAGGTCCTCTGTGTGCAAGCGCACTGGGGTGGTCGTCGACCTTGTGGCTGTTACTGTTGGCTTCACTGTTGTTGGTTTCAGGGCTTTCGTGCTCACCTCAGTCCATTTCACTGTGGGCTTCAGAGCTGTTGTGGTTCCCTTAGTTGACTTGAATGGTTTCACTGTCGTGGGTTTCAGAGCTCTGGTGGTCGCCTGGGTGGGTTTAAATGTCGTGGCTTTCAGAGTTTTGGTGCCACCCTCAGTGGGTTTCAGAGTTCTGGTGGTCGCCTCAGTGGGTTTGACCTTCTTGGAGAATCTGCTTACCTTAGTAGGTGAGATGTTTCCATAAGTGCCGGTGGTTCTGTGTTTAATACGGGCTCTCGCGCTTGCAGTTGCAGAGGTTGTCTGAGTGTCATTTAAATTATATGATGCAGCAGATGATTTTTTAAGAGAAGGTGAATTAGTTACTCCTCCAACTAAAACAACAATAAAAGTTAACAAAGATAAAAGTATAACGGTTGGTGCCATGGTTTACTGTTTAGTCCCTACTGTAAAATCTTCCCTAGAAATGTTGCTATATCCGAACACATGAACCCCGTAATGTTGCAAAATCACGCGCCACTCGTGTTGCAAAGCAAATTTGAGACCATATTACTTGGAATAGAGGGAGAGAGAATTTGAGGGGAAAATGTGTGCCATACACATTCCTTTGCTAATTTTCTTTAATGACGGTTTTTTTTCTCTCAAGGGACGAATGTTTTCGTTAAAAAATCATATTTTGAGCATCAAGCCAAATGTTATTTATTGTTTTAATTCTATTACCTGTGGAATTTCGTACTACTTTTCCACTCAAAAAATGTTGAAGGCTTGTACTCCCAATTAATTGTAGCAGCGCGACATCTAGTGGCGATCACAGACCAGATTTTTCACAGTCTGACTGGAATGGTTGAGCCTGTTAACATTGGGAAAACACATGCTTTGTACACCTAGACCTTTTAGATATGTCTAATAAACTATTACCTAACATAAATTATACCTTTATACCTAGTATAAAGACCTAAAAGAGACATTAATATCTGAATCCTACTTAAACGGTCATTTTGGCCTGTCCCACCTACCTGTTGAATTAATCTTCATTTGATTCTAGTAAACATTTTTTTTAATCAACTAATTGCAATTAACAACATAGTATTTAGCTTTGTCAGTGTGTCCCATATTTTGCATGCTACCCTGTTAAAGTGTAATTTTATTCCAATTACAGAAATGTAAATTTGTTATGTGAAAGAAGTCATCATTTGAACGCCGCCTTCAGCAGTGCGAGAAGTAAAAATCTTGTTCCATTCTCTCCAATTTTTACACACAGTGTTGACTATTGTTCTGTTCTTTTGATTGATTTATTTTTTATAATTCATCAATTGCCTATTTCATTTTAATATTCGTTTAATTTTGACTAATAGGCTACTTATTATAAATCAAAAAAAACTCCAAAATGACAAATTAGGGTCTTTAAAACCTGTGCTACATCTTTGCATTTTGCTGCTAACCCCCATATTAAAATAATACAAAATAAAACATTGTAGCAATGAATATTTTAAGATGTTCATCTTCTTTCACTGATCGTTTGTAAATAAGAGAGTTACAGGAAATTAGAGTTTCAAGAAAATTCCATATAATTCATTGTCAGAATTTAATTGTCAGGAATGACAACAATTTTGTGTGTGTGTGTGTATACAGGTTTATATTAGGAAATGTCCCCACAAGGATAGTAAAACCTGAAATCACCTACATTGTGGGGACCGGCCAGCAGTCCTCATGGGGGAAATGGATTAATAAACATACTAAATTATGTTTTTTTTTTGAAAATGTAAAAATGCAGAAAAGTTTTCTGTGATGGGTAGGTTTAGGGGTAGGGTTAGGGGATAGAATATACAGTTTGTACAGTATAAAAACCATTACGTCTATGGAGAGTCCCTACAAGGATAGTGAACCAGACTGTGTGTGTGTGTGTGTGTGTGTGTGTGTGTGTGTGTTTATCGTAAATATAACAACGATAAGCAAAGTAACATGTATCCAATTCTTCCAAACATGACGCACAACACTTACACCTACAATTTGTAAAGAATATGATTACCTAAAATATTCCATTAGATGGCGACAAAACACTGTGTATTTTTTTAATGTGACGTAAAGAGTTCGAACGCTTAAAACACGACTGATATTGTGGAGAGTTTTTTTTATTTAAAAAAAAAAAAAAAAATTGGACAAAACTAAATAAAATGCTCAAACTTGATCAATTAAAAACAATAAGATATTGTTTATGCTTTGAAAGATGTTATTTTCACTGGTGAATGGCATTCATGTCCAATCTGAGCTCCCGCTGTGCTTTACTATAGTAGCGAGGTTAGAGACCACATCACCATCAATTATTAATGCATTACACGCATCAATAAACTTCATACAACCATTTCAGACATGTGAAAAACAGACAAACAATTCTGAGCATTTAAAACATTTTATCATTTTATGTCCTATCAATTATTGAATGATTGTTTTCTTCTTTTCTTTCTTAAGTAATGCTTGGTCTAGTTTCTCTTTTTCATATAAATAGTTCAGTGTCTTTTAACATTATAAATTTAATTTAGTGGCATTATGCATTGAATGTTACTACAGGTAAACTCAGAGGGTGGAAATAGATGTATTACTTGATTATTTCTATGATATATAGTGCTTTTTAAGTGTTTTTAATTTTGAATGCATTTATTAGTGTCTGCATGAGAACAAAGCTAAAACTAAAATATATTAAGATCTATGTGCTCCCCCCCCCCATCTCTCTAACACATGCACACACCGGATGTGAGAAAAGGAAAAAAAAAAAAAACATAGAGTTTGCATGGAAATTCCTTTCCTCAACCTGTCATTTTCCCCCAGTACCACCTACAGTGAGGAGTGAAATGTCAACGCTTAATAGGAAACTTAACACTGCGAAATATTCATAACCTGCTCCGCTCCTTAAATATATATGTGCTATAGTGTCTGTTGTGCTGTTATGTTGTCTGGATAGGTGTTAATATGACTTCATTGAACACTGTCTAAGGTCATCTTTACTAGTGTAAAAACTGGAGTACTCTGTGAACTATTTATGTCAAACCGCAAGTGATAAATTTATCAGGCGGCGTATATGAAATTGGATGGTACAAGGAACTGCAATGAAACTGGAAGAAAACATGCTGTATTGCTCCCAGCGGTCTGCTTGGCAATAGTTGTTGTGATTATCGCTCTATAAATTGAGTTACTAATTAGACTTTGATTGTACAGATCAATTAAATATAGCCTCCTGGTTTTTATATCAGATTGTAAACAAGTTTAGGGGTCTAAGCAGTTAAAATATAATACAATATATATATATATGGAAAAACTTTAAAAAAAAAAATCATTTAAAATATCTAAGTAGATCATTCATCATATATACACATATATACCGTTTCTAAAATGATGTCTGGGTCCCTGCACTCTTCAGCTGGTTTGTTTTGTAAGTTCTGAGTTTCATTATGAGCAGGTCTAAGTCTGTGTGTGTGTGTGTGTGTGTGTCCATCCTGTACAGTGACCCAGCAGCGGTTGTATGAGAGCTAGCAGCATGCCGCTCCTTTAATGACCTATGAGAGCTGTGGACCCAGGCCATACACGGGGAACCTGAGAACCTGCTGAGCAACTTCTGTTGATCTAAGCCAGGTGAGGGGCCCACACTTCAGCCTGCAAGACAGAGAGAGAGAGAGAGAGAGAGAGAGCTGGGGACAAGACTTTGAGTGTGAGTATGGGGAGTTTTATGGCACGATTGTTGTTTGAATTATTGATAGCTTGGTATGCTACTCTCTGATCAGTTCTTGTACATTTTATGATTTGCTCTAAGTGAGTTTGTTATTCAGTTCTGCATCTTAACGTCTGTAATCGTAGTTATGTGTGAATTGAAAAGTCAATGTTCTTTCTAATAAAACTACACACAGCCACAAAGTTTCTGTTTCACACAAAGAAGTGGAGAGAGATTTTGAGGAAACACACTGACTCTGTGCTCTCATTTTCAGCTCACTGTATCACTCAAATGAACCACAATATCGCTCATACAGCAGGTGAGCTGTATCAGTTCACAGGAGTTCGTCATAGACCTCCACAGCCTGAGAAATTTAACCTCCCGATGAAAACCGCACTGTCCTGACCTAAAACCAGAGATTTGAACAACAGCAAATAAAACACAGGACATACTCGGTGAGTAAAGTGCCTTCAGATGTTTCTTTCATGTTCTTGTACAGCTTCATTATTTTTTTTTTCCCGGGATCTGCTCGATGTGTCCTCTCATTACCACGGTGTACTACCTGAACGCTACAGGAATACAGAATTATAAATATTCATTCTTCCCCTCACCTGAAAATCTAACAGCATGCTATACTTCACTGCTCAATTATTGATTTCCAGCAGGCTTATAAAAATATCGAAACTCTGGATTGTTCAGAAGAATTTGGGGAACAAATGGTAAGTAAATTCTAGAAAATGTGATGTTGTTTAATTAAAATATATTTATTCATTATGCATTACTTCTCATTATTTAAATGTATTCATTTAAAATATTTATTTTAATATTATAACAATAATATATATAATGTAAAATTTAAACATGTAAAATTTATTTTATATTGCATGTGATATTTTTCTGACAAAATAATGCAGGATTGTGCATGTGTAGATTTATGCTAATTTGGCATTTGTTTTTATTATTTAACTCCCATGTAAAGCCTTTGAAGTAAAATCTTGCAATATTTAGCATTGCATAATCGAGATTAATAGGCGAAATACATCTGGTGTGTTTTAGTGAAAGGGAAACTGTGATCAGCAGGTGGCAAAGGCTTCCCTAGACATCACGTTATGCCATCAGCATGCTGCAGTTTCGACTTTGAGAATTAGAAAGTTGTAATCTTATATCTAGCAGAGCGTTTCTGCTAAATGTCAAGTTGACCAGCCATGTATATGTAAAAATCTACAAGAAAAAGTTTAACCTACCATAAAACTTTCCTCCCTCGACTTCCACTGATTCATCCGAAAAGAATACATGGATGAAATCCCTTCCCAAGACATTCACCCCTTCCATGAACAATAAATGTGGAGGTGTCATGTAATATTGATGGGCTCAGCTGATGATCTCCTGACGACCCCAGTTTGGTCCCTCTCATGTTGTATAAAATATTCATGATTCTTGTCCCCTTCCTGCTCCCGCCCCCTCAGCATCCCATAATGCATGTGTGATGTTCTGCTGGGCCTGCTCACACAAAAACACACACCTGGCTGCAAGAGCAAAGAATGATGGGATATATAAGCATGATCTCCTGTGGTGAAGACCAGCTCTGAGTTTTCCCTTTTATTTCAACTCCAAGTCTGGAAATTTTTACGTTTTTCCCCCCATTGTACATTATGCACCTGATGTTCCCAACTCACGTACTTCTAGTAATCTCACAGCTATCATTAGTGACATTTAACCTGTCCTCTTCCACTCCTCCCTCTCTCTCTACCTGTTCACCTGCATCTGTTCTTTTGTCATTTTTATCAATGCGTCCTTCTTCTGTTCTTCTCCTCCCTCCCTTGCGTTCCTCCTTCCGTCGTTCTCATTAACACCCCGGCCCTGATAGATGTAGAGAGGTGCCCTACTGCTCCTGGAGAGACTCTCCTGGATTGCCCGTGCAGCCCTGGCACCCTGTGCTCCTCTCCTTAGACCCGGGCCTGTGCCATCTGCCTCTGTCTCTGCCACCGCTGGGCACTGGGAGTCAGTGTGCATGAGACAGCTCTCTTCTGCTGCAAGAAACCAGCACATGCTGTGGCTGCTGAAGCTTTTCAGCCAATAGGTAAACTAAAAGTTTACTTTTTTGTGACTGAAGTTTATGAAACAATATTAAGTTTAAATAGAAAAGAGAATTTTTAATTCATTCATCATGAATGCGGCATCATGTTTTACGGCAAGAGTGTCTTTGTGCAATTTATTACATACTGTATCAGTGTTTTGCATTTGCTAATATATGTAAATATACACTCTCTTGCGAACGTTTGGGGCCAGTAAAGTTTTTTTTAGGAAATTAATATTTTTATTCAGCAAAAATGCATTAAATTGATAAAGTGACAGTAAAGACTTTTGTATTGTTATAAAAGATTCCGATTTCAAATAAATGCTGTTCTTTTGAACTTTCTATTCATCAGCGAATCTTGAAAAAAAAGTATCACGATTTCCACAAAATTTCTGAAGGATCATGTGACACTGAAGTGCATAATAAATGGGGAGCATAAGAAACTTATTTAAATTTTTTTTTAATATGAATCTTATTGCCCCCAAAACTTTTAAATAGGAAAGCTGAAATTCCTCAGAATTCCCAAACTGAACCTACCATTGGTCGTATAAACAGATAGCCACTCCCCCAAACTCACACCATTGGTTGAGCCAATGTTGCCGTGTAGTGCTGGTCGGGATGCTCAAACAAACATGTTTTGACAGTGGCACTGAGACGTTTCAGGTAAAACAACCTTCAGACGGTTTACTTATAGTCGTCTTTGCATATTAAACTAGGTTATGAGAACGTATTTTAGCATTTAGCAGTTATAAATGATTAAAAAACTGCTGTTGTGATACAAAAATATTTGTTTTTGTTCACAAATCATACAAAAAAATATGTGCCTTACTTTGAATATTTGTCTGGCATGGAAAATGTAATTAACAAACCATGTTTGTGCCAACTTGAGCAGGCAATATGCTGTTTACCTAAACCACTATCTGAACAGAGAAAACAAATATTTCTAGTTGAGAGAGGCGCTGAAAGTCCCACGGGGGCAGACTGGAGCTGTGTTCTCTCCAGCATGGTACCTCTGCAGCTACCTCTGCTTGAGAGTGTTGGCACATGCAGTCACCCAAGAAGGCAGGATACTTTTTTTGTGTGGACGAGAGGAGGATGTGCGTTACCAGCCAGTTACTGTCGCGCAGCCAAAACCAGGATAGGCAAATCGGACACATGCACGCAAGCACACGCTGTATGCGCACTTGTGTCCACCCCGTTCCCAGCTTTCCCTATACTTGCTGGCTGAGTCTAATTCAGTGTCATGTTCCGGGGAAGCCCAGATTGTGAACTAGCTCCTTCCCTGTGTGTTATTTATTGGGTGGGCAGTGAGTTGCTGTCTCCTTATTTACACCAGATTGCTTCTCCAGATGTTTTTTTGGGAAGAAATCCCCCACCCCTCCCTATGTCTCCCTCCCACCACCCCCCACCTCTCTTTGTCCAGATGGAAATGATTTTTTTTGTAAGGATCTCTAATCCTTTTCTTTCCAGGGCTATTTTCCACCACATTGTGATAGGAAACTTACGACAAGCCAAGGAGAAAAGCACAAGGTTAAGGCGAAGTCTTGTCAACGGGAAACAGTCCTTTCCTCTGGTTGTTAAATAAAACCTACGTTTATCTTTTTTTGTTGGTGTGTGACCCAGCAAAAGCTGTTCGGCCTGGTGTAGATGTATAATGAGCTTTTGTGCTCAATGGTTCTCCCTCACTTTCACATTAGTTCCTCTCAACCAGTGTTGTGGAGAGCGGAGCACGGGGAAATGGACTGTGAGAACGCTAACCAGATGGCTTAGATCCCAAAAGCCCAGGGGAATGAGGCATAGTTCCGGACTAAGCTAAATCAGTATACCTAGACTTCAACAGCAGATAGTAAGGAAACTGTTTGAGAAAAATAATAAGGGATCGTAGAGATTTAAGAGAATGTATTTGGATTAATCAAATTGAGTACAAGTACACAGCAAAGTGCTGGAACTAGCACTTTTTGAGTAATGACCAAAATCAAGTCCCTTATGTCGAGTGTTTAAACTTTCTGATGCAACAGACCCCCAAATATGATTATATTCTTGTGAGGAACTCCTTCATAAAATATAAAGCCATTTATAAAGACCCATTTATACTGTAAAAAAAAAAAGCTAAATTGTATAAATGTGTAAAATATTTGGAAAATGTTTACTTTCTATTAAGTTGACATTATCTTTTGTCGTACGTTATACACCAATTGAAATGTATTTTTAAATTTTCTGTGAAATGGCAATAATGTAAAGTCAGTGTATATGAAGAAGCTTTATTACTATTTCTCTAAACTTTTCCACAGCACCCCTAGCACCCCCTTGTGGCCCCCCTTGAAAACCCCAGTTTTAGTCTATGGTCTGTTCTTTTGACAGGTAAGGGTTTTACTCGACTATGATTCACTTAGGTTTGGAAAGTAAATGGAAATATCTAAACGGAAAATTTGTATGAAATCAATCAAACTGTAGGCCAGTATAAGAGGTGAAATGAACCTGCCTCGTTTTCTGGGTACCCACTTTTTGAGTTTTCTTGTCTCCATGCGCCACCTTGATAAATACAGTAACAGCCTGCACATTTAAAATAAAAACGGTGGGTTTTGTTTGACTGAAACATCAATCAAACTTTCAAAATCCTAGTCTTTTTAAATCTGTGAGATATTCTTTTTCTCTTTCTTCAAGGGTAGACAATTGGTGCTAAAACTTAACCAATTTTATACCACAGATAAAAGACCATTTACTTCCCCTGAAATCAAATAGGACATTTCTCTGGTGAGCAGTAAGAAGCATTGTTCTAAAACGATAAGGCACAGATTTGTCTGTAGATCTCCGGCGAGGTCCATGGGGGTGGAGGTAGAGGGATGGAGGGGGGGAACGGCAGATTGATGAAGAGCTGAAGTGGGTCCCTGGGTGACACACGCTCCACTCCACAATATTAAAAACTCCCACACGTTTTTGGGGAGGCAAAATTGCCCTTGCTGGAACGCTGGTGTATTTTTTTTCCTCAGTAATGAGCAGCATTTGTTTTATCTTGATAGATGGGACGTTGAGGAGAATTCATATCATCGCAAAACTCCGAAACTGCCTTCCATTTATGCCTGGATGCCCCATTGATCGCTGCTGAAGGACATCTTGACAATTACGCAAGGGACGCCTTCAAGAGAACGGTTCAAAGCAGACTGCGACACAATGAGGATTTCTTGCGTGGTTTTTGGGGGGCGACTGCAAAGAACATTTTGGAACAGGAGTTTAGTTTTGCAACCTGTTACTTTTGCAACTGTTTCCTTGCTGGGTTATTATAGTTAACTAAAACCATTAAATTAAACAATTTTGTTACTTAAAATAAAAAAATAAATGTTATTTAACCTAGTTGCCAAGGTAACATTTAATTTACATATAGTTTCCCAGGTGAAAAAAAAAAAAAAAGTACACCATAATGTACTTAAAGGGTTAGTTCACCCAAAAATGAAATTATGTCATTAAATACTAACCCTCATGTCGTTCCACACCCGTAAGACCTTTGTTCATCTTCGGAACACAAATTAAGATATTTTTGATAAAATCTGATGGCTCAGTGAGGCCTGCATTGCCAGCAAGATCATTTCCTTTTTAAATGCCCAGAAAGGTACTAAAGACATATTTAAAACAGTTCATGTGAGTACAGTGGTTCTACCTTAATGTTATAAAGCGACGAGAATACTTTTTGTGCTCCAAAAACACAAAATAACGACTTTATTCAACATTATCTAGTGAAGGGCGATCTCAAAACACTGCGTCATGAAGCTTCAAAGCTTTACGAATCGTTTGTTTCGAATCAGTGGTTCAGAGCACATATCAAACTGCCAAAGTCACGTGAACTATTGAAATTTCGAAACGCTTATGATGTAACCAAGCCTTGTTTACTGAAATCACGTGATTTTGGTGTTTCGAACCACTGATTTAAAACAACAGATTCGTTAAGCTTTGAAGCTTTATGAAGAAGTCTTTTGAAATGGCCCATCACTAGATATTGTTGAATAAAGTCGTTATTTTGTCTTTTGGCACACAAAAAGTGTTCTTGTTGCTTTAAAATATAAAGGTTGAACCACTGTAGTCACATTAACTGTTTTAAATATGTTTTTAGTAGCTTTCTGGGCATTGAAAAAGGAAATGGTCTTGCTGGTAATGCAGGCCTCACTGAGCCATCGGATTTTAAAAAATATCTTAATTTGTGTTCTGAAGATGAACTTACGGGTGTGGAACGACATGAGGGTGAGTAATTAATGACAGAATTTTCATTATTGGGTGAACTAACCCTTTAAAGTGCTCTATTTAGTACTATCTCTGTATTAAAAAATTTATTTAGTTACCACTTGTAGTACACTATGGGTTCAAGAGTACTACAAGTGGTAACTAAATGCATTATTTTAATACAGAGTATGTTAAAAGCACATTTTAGTTCATATTCATGGTGTCTCAAAATAGCACAGTTAAGTACACTTAGAGGTTCTTAAGATTATCTTAAGAATCAAGAATTTTTAGTATATTAAGTACAAAATTAGTGTGAAAAATAAAGCACTTTAAGTACATTATGGAAGTGTACTTTTTTTTCACCTGGGTTAACTTGATGTACTAAAATAAAATGAATAAAAACTATATTTATACAAATAAATAACAAAAACAATATTAATAGAACTTTAACGAAAATTAAAATTAAAAATATTAAAATTAAAAATAATTCAAAATGTCAATAAAAACTATTATAGCATCTCAATGATAATAAAATAACACTGTTTCCTCATTGGCATCTCACTCAGCCAGAATATTTGGCTTCAAAATTAATATTCAGAAGTTGTAGCATTGTTGTAGTTTTATAAAAAAATGTCTTTTAGTTTTTGCTACTCACACTTATGTCACTTTTGATAGTTTTTAAGTTTTCCAGACACAATCTGCTCCACGCTTTCATCCTAAACGAGACCATTATCAGACAAACTGGTCTTGGCCCAATGCGTCAAAGTGACCCTATTACAATGACAGCGAGACTAGATCACTGCCCGACCCTCTCGTGGCCTGCACTCGCACCCGCCTTCTTCTCCACAGGATGTAAATGGCTGTTTAAATGAATTAATGTAAGGTTTCTTTCATACATGCCCCGGTAATATTGAAGCCATTACGGTCCTCTCCGGAGTTGGCATGGTCAGCGCTTAGTGCTTAATGTGTTCCACGTTGAGCTTATTAATCTAAACAGTGTAGCCCAGCTGCTCTGGATCGACCGTTCCCGAGCAGCGGCAGCGGTGGCGGCAGCCTCGCATCTGAACTGCTGCCATATGTGGCCGGGCCTGTGGAAAAGCTAACTGGCTTGTGTCATTTTCTACACTTAATTCTGACCACTCCTGGTGAGTAGGTTTTCACAGAGGCCTTCATTGAGACCACTTCCAACTGTAAAGCCACACATTTGGATAGGCCGTGCCTCCATGAGTTCTTGCCAACAAAAATAAACCACAGAGCCACTGATTTACATAGCTGTGACTCCCACTACCAACCACCTCAAACTACTTTGTGCTGTAGAGCTGCGGCGAAACATTTAAAGTCTTACCATAAATGTGATTGAGTCTTACAGGGAGAAGATTAATTAGAGGTGACTTGTTTATGGAGTGTATGATAATGTGTTGATTTCAACACAGCCTTGATATGTGGCAAACATCAGTGCTGCTTTTTCTGACAAGAAGAATATGTGAGTTGAGAAGATCATAGTATTTACAAGAATGAACTTAATTGATGGTTTGTCTGCTGTTGTGGATTATCTGTACAGCTTAGAGCTTATTCTAATCAGTTACAAACATTGATACAATTGAACTATTTGGTTAAATCAAGCAGGGATGAGTTTGTGTTTGTTAATGAGATTGGAAAGTAGTTTTCTTCACAATGTAAACCTTTCATATCTCTTCCTCTTTTTAATTAACAGGTGAGAGATGACTGGAAATTATGCTGAGACCTGTAAAAGTAAGTAAAACTTTATTTATGTAGCAACTCTTAATGTTTACAAAGCGCTTTACAAAAGACAAATATGCACATAAAGATTCACATATACAAATTTCAACTTAAATTTGAATAATCTGAATTTATCTCACAATTACACCTTTCTCAGAGTTGCTACTTTATCCTCCGGTTTCACAGTCAAGGCTTAAGCTAGTCATAGACTAAAATGCATGTTTGAGCTGTTTTAACTGAAAGTAACTTGCACTGACATATCTTAAAATATGTTAGAGCCATTGTTTTGTCTCAAGATGCATACCAGTAATGTTTTTTTCTAGTGTACGTTTATAAAAGCTACTTAAATATCCTAATTGAACTAAGGCTTAATCCTGACTTAGGCTAAGCCTTGTCTGTGAAACCGGGCCTATATGTTATAATGCCAACTGAAGTATGGAAGTCCATTTCAACCTAAAAATAAACTGGGAATTTTGGCTTTATAGCTCACAATATTTAAAGGTACACTATGTAACTCTGTTAGAGAGCTACATATGGCAATTTATCTTATCAAAAAAATAACTTATCTGTTGAGTAATAACATTTTTTAAATCCTTCAGTTCTCGCCATCTCTAAAAAGCTAAGCCAATGTTGATTTGCCAGCAGACTCTCCTCTGTTCTGTGTTTTTTAAAATGGTTAATTCCCCGGAGGTTGGAGATTTAGATGCTCCATGTCAACCTTTCTCGCAACTAACCTATGCAACTCCAACACCAAACACATGTCAAAAGTAGCCTGAGCAACTTTTCTCTATTTACGGATATGACGAGACACGCACGACTGAGTGACGTATGTATACAATTTGTATACATGTATATAATGTATACAACCCCTTCCTTCAAAAGTTAAGTTAAAGGATTAGTTCACTTTCAAATGAAAATTACCCCAAGCTTTACTCAGCCTCAAGCCACCCTAGGTGTATATGACTTTCTTCTTTCTGATGAACACAATCGTAGAAATATTAATAAATATCCTGACACATCCGAGCTTTATAATGGCACTATGCGTTACCAAACGAGTCTGAGCTGAAGAAAATGTCTCCATCCACATCCATCCATGCATCATAAACGTGTACTTCACATGGCTCTGGAGGGTTAATAAAGGCCTTCTGAAGTGAAGCGATGCGTTTGTGTAAAAAAAAAAAATAAAAAATCCATATTTAACAAGTTATGAAGTAAAATATCTAGCTTGACTGCCTTCCGTATTCAACTTATGGAAAAAACGGAACTGGCATCGTGTCAGTTCCATAAGTTGAATATGGCATGAGGGTGAGTAAAGCTTGGGGTAATATTCATTTGAAAGTGAACTAATCCTTTAAACAGATACATTTTCAACTGAGACCTAAAAACTTCTATTGATGGAGCCTGCTGAATATAGAGTGGAAGACGGTTCCACAATTTAGGAGCAACTACTGTGAAAGCTTGATCACCCTTTGACTTCTTATTAGACCATAACCACCATAGACCTTAAGGGAGACAAGTCCCCCCAAATAATTAGAAATGGCCAAATGTTGTTAGGTGGACAAAAAGTTTTAAATGTTACAATGTCAAAATGATTTAGATGGCCAATCAAATCAAAGATGGCGGGCCTTCCTGTTCACAGAAGACAAGTGCGAATTCCTACGCATTAGTTTTAGCAGTGAAAGAGTGCATCGTAAGATGTAAGTAGCTGTTTTATAATAGAAATGTTCAAATTTCACCATTTTCAATCAAAATATGCTATTATTTACATGATTCATGTAAATCATAACTGAATGTGAAGAGACAAGAACCATTTTGCATTTTGTACATATTAGACATACGAATAAGAGTGAATGTGTGCATATTTTAAAAAATCCTATAAATATATATATATATATATATATATATTCTTTATTTTCTTAATTATTTAATTCCTTTATTTAATTCCTTAATTCCTTAATAAAAAAATCTTAAAATTTTATTCTTGATCCTACTGAACCGGCAGCCAATGGAGAGAGGATAACACTGGAGTAATGTGATCCTTTTTAATGAAAATTTGGAAATTTAGAAATTGGATGAAAATTAATCAGCTCTGTAAAATCAAGGCCTGGTTTTTAAACCACTGCTTGTTTAAGACCAGTGGAACAACACCATTAACTAAAGGACTATTCACAAAAGAGAGAAAAAAGATAAGAAAAGAAAACCCCACTGAACACAGACCTTTGAACAGTAGAGTAAAATAATAGTAAAATACAAAACTAAGGAGAAACACAAATTAAATTGCTTAAAGGAAGTGAACAAATATGCTTTGAGATACTTTTAAAAGTGCTAATTAAATCAACTGCTCAATGAAAAGATCCACAGCTCGGAAACGATGACTAAAGGCTGATTCACAACCTGCAGTTTGCAGTCGGATGATCTAAGTGAAGTATATTTCATAATCATATTGTGTATTGTATTGGCAACATGAAAAATAATATTAATGTTATAGATGGTGTTTGCCTATTGTCATGAAAAGGTGCCTTTAATGCAACTAGAAATCATAATTTAAGACCTGTTTGGACACAAACTGTTGCTACATTCCACATATTCACTTCAGTTTAGCCTGTCAGTCTGAGACAAAAGAGCTGAGAAGCATTAACAGAGTCTCTTTCCCTGTCACGGTAAGGTTACTAACAGGTCGATGTACTAGTGCAGAAAGGTAATGAAACCGGGTTCACCCCGGCGCTCTCACCTGGGAGGGTCCTCTTCGCTTGCTGTCTGCACAGATGAGAGCTTTAGGCTAAATCTCTGCTCCGGAGGGTGACACCCTTCAGCTCTTTGCCACCTTAATGGCAGGACTCAAGCCAGATAATGATGCTGACAGTCCAACTGTCAGTCTGCCTGCTTCTGCAGCAGCCCCTTAAGAGCTCAACGTGGGGCACTGGCCATGAATCCGTGAGACTGCTGCATTTTCAAAAGTCATTAATCTAAACAAAGACACCCCGGAGTCTTTTGCGACTCCCTCTGCTCAGCCTCGTCCTCTGCTCAGGATGGAGGAGATGAAGAGTGAGTGCAAAAGAGGTTCTGCAGTGCTATGACGGGCTTACATGGAGTCAGTGGGCCTCGCAGGTAAAAGGAAGTGGCCTTTTCAGCACCTTGGAGAGCTCTTGAAAGCGCTGCAGCAAGGGCAGCTTTGATGAAGGCGATGAGTGATGCTTATGTTGGGCACATCGGAGTTGTGCAGTGTTCAGAATTCAATTGAGAATGCATTTTAATTTCCAGTTGAGTATCTGAATTTGAATTACCATTTGAACAAACATGCCGAAGTGTAATTTAAATTTAAGTTATAAGTAGAATTTTTAGAATGCACAAAAAAATTTAAAATCAAATATATTTTATGTCAAGTGAATTGAATTGTTAAATAAATATAATTGTAATTTGTAATAAAATAAATTTATTTTGGTAACACTTTATTTAAAGCCTGATGAGCCAAAACATTATGACCACCTGCGTAATACGCTATTGGTCCTCCATGTGCTGCCAAAACAGTGTCGATAAATAGACTCTACAAGGCCTCTGAAGGTGTGCTGTGGTATCTGGCACCAAGACATTAGCAGCAGATCCTTCCAGTCCTGTAGGTTGCAAGGTGGAGCCACCGTGGATCAAACTTGTTGGTCCATTCCTGAACAGTGTGTGCAGTGTGTCAGGGTGTATTATCCTGCTGAAAGAGGCCACTTCCACAAGGGAACACCATTGTCATGAAGGGGTGTACATAGTCTGCAACCATGTTTAGGTAGGTGGCATGTATCAAATTTACGTCCACATAAATGGCCGGACTCGGGGTTTACCAGCAGAACATTGCCCAGAGCATCACGCTACCTTCACCGGCTTGTCGTCGTCCCACAGTGCATCCTAGTGCCATCACTTCCCCAGGTAAATGGCGCACACGTACATGGCTGTCCACATGATGTAAAAGAAAATGGGACTCATTGGACCAGGCGACCTTCTTCTACTGCTCCAAGGTCCAGTTCCAACACTTGTGTGCCCATTGTAGGCTCTTTCTACGGTGGACAGGGGTCATCAGGGGCTACAAAAAGTGCCAACATGTTACAAGAACTGATTGTTTGCTTACCATCTAATCTACCCCGACCTTAATAAGTGGCCTTGTTAGGAGATGATCAATGATATTCACTTCACCTGTAACTAATCATAATGTTTTAGCTTATCACAGTTTTTTTTCCATGTAAGATTTGCTCAGCTTGTGAAAATGCCATCAAAACTAACTCTTTTATGAGCACCACCACTAAGAAAACAGACAAAATCAGAGAGACTATTACTTGCTCATCATCTTTTTTTATTTTTTTTTTATATCTGTTTTATTATGTGTCCATGTGGTCTACAATATATTGGTAAGACCAACCGCCAACTGAAGACCCGCATCAATAAGCACAGAATTTCTATAAGAAGGACAGATATCCATTCTCCTGTGGCCAGACATTTTGTAGATGCTGGTCACAAGCTTACTGACATGCGATTTTGTGGTATTCAGAGACTGACTAGATCAAGAAGAGGTGGCGACTCTAACAAAAGATTATTACAATGTAATGCTAAGTGAATTTATTTAATATGGACTGTGTACATCCAAAGGGATTAAATAAAGAACTTCTATTATCATGTTTTCTATGAATTATATCTTCTAGTTACTCCAAAATACAGTTATTGTTCCCTAACTTGATGTAATTTATTCATATCATGATAATTATTTAAAAAATATGTTGTGGTAATTTTATATACATATTTTTAGACTTGCAGTTGATATACTTTGTAGTCATAATTTTTTTTGTAACAATTTTCCTTTTTTTTTTCTTTTACATCGGATTATTTTCATATAACGGTAAATAATTTGTTTGGATTATTTGTTATAGTTTGGTTCGATTGATCATGTGACTTCTTAAATTAAGATGGCTTCTGAACTAAGCATTGTAATTTTTGCATGTGACCGAAACGTTTGCTCTTTTTTTTTTCAGTAAAAATCTTGTTTTTGTCTCGCATTTGATGTTTTTTCTTCTTCGGTGGAGTGTGCGGACTCTTTTGAAATGATTCACTATTTGGATGTTTTTGTCTACGCACCTCATTTGGACTTGTTTGAAGGCGTGGTGAGTTCCTGACTACTCTTCAATTATCAGTGTATAATGCATTATAAAAGTATTTTGAATGCGTTAATAATGCATTGTCTGGTTTCATGAATAATTGTAACCACAGTTATAATACATTATAATACTTATCTATTCATTGTTACACCTTGAGAAAGTATAATGCATTAAAACACATGACAAACAATATCATATGTAACAAAGAATCTGCAAATATTAATACATCATTAAATTCCCCTTAATGTTCTACCAATTAAAATTTCAATTCGACATCCTATGGGGTGTGACTAATTGATTTAAATTCATGCTCATTAATTCAAAAGAATGTTTAAATTCTGAATTTTGCACAAACCTTTTATACATATTATTGTTTTTCATGTTGGTCTCAAAATAGATATAACTAAGTCTCTCTAGCCAACACTTTTTGGGTGGCATTAAAATAAAGAATCTGGACTGTGCCTCGTAATGTTTAATGTCCTTTTGATTCATGTAATTTAGGTTTGGATGTGTTATAAGTCAATGTTCCCACTCTCATGTTATTAGTGAGTCCTCCTCTGTCAGTGTGTCATATCTTTTTCTACATCGCTGTTTCAACAAGCCCTCAGACTGACACACATGCTGCTTACCACATCCAACCAGCTCCTCCAAAGACCCCTAAATCTGCAAACATGTTGAAGATGAGAGGATGAGTAAGGTGTTGCCCTTAGAATAAAGCCAAATGTGCTTAACAACAAAGACACCATGGGCCAGAAGACGATCATGGTTACAAAACAGCAACTCCACAGTTGCCAAATGCTAATGCAGATGTTTGGACGCTTGTTTGCTCAGAGTTTAGCTGGCCAAAAACAAGCCATGATTTAATTTCTGCTCAGTTGATCATCAAGACAGGGAGCACCATTACTGTGGAGGATGCATCAGTAAACATGGAACAGTGTAGCCATATGATTTTTTTCTACATTATGATTGTTTTTTACTGCATTTTTGATAGGTTAATTAGATGTTGCTGTCTACTGAACAGTTTATTTATAGAAAATATTAACAATACCATATGACAAAGCTGTACTTCAATAAAATTTCTCTTTACGAATTTTTATAGATTATCACTTTTTTATTATTACATTTATTAAATTATTTGGAGGCATTTATCATGATATAATTGCATTTATTTGTAAATAACATGATTATAATTAGTTTTTTTCAGACAAAAATGAACACTGGATTGTTTTATGGAAAGGGCAAGAAGAAATGACAACAGTAAGAAGGTTCGTTCTGAATTTTTTATGCTTCGGAACAATATTAAAGAACCTATGATAGTGTTTCACTTAATTTTAGTTTTTATATACACTGATGAGCCGAAACATTATGACCAGTCACAGGTGAATAGCGATTATTGTTGAACGTCTCCTAACACGTCTGGGTAGATTAGATGATAAGCAAACAATCAGTTCTTGAAATCAGTGTGTTGGATGCAGGAGAAATGGGCAGGAATAAAAATCTGAGCGACTTTGATGAGGGCCAAACTGTTACGGAAAGGATGAGTGTTGCTTCCAGTCAGCAGTGGTAAGAATTTACCAACAGTGGTCTGAGGAGGCTCATTAATGCACCAGGGCAATGAAGGCTATCCCGTCTCTCTTCCATTGTGGAAAAGTGAAGCCGCCAATGTCCTAATATGGAGCTGACATCTTGTGCTGATTTGGGACCTGATTGTGCGCAGTAGTGAGCATGAAGTGGAGTCGTGCACTATCAAAACCCCGCCCACACTCCCGCAGAATTGTTTAAGTACAGTTTACTGTAGAACAACTCATTATGTGTATGGTGTGAAATAAACAGTTATGGAAATGTGGAAATTAAAATTAAAGCTCCAATCTCCTCCTGAAAATCCCGAAAAAAGTCAGTTGATGCGTCATTGACTACTTCGTTTAGAGAAGCTGTCAATCACAACTGTCAATCATGACCTCACACCCCTGTTTTAATAGCATCAAATAACTAACTAAAACCAAACTTATTTAAAAAAACAAACACTTGAACTTACATCAGCGTGATAAAAACTACATAATGATAGAAACCATTTTTGGAAAAAAATATTTGAAGTGTATTTTAATTGTTCATTTTGTCTCACGTCCCATTAAATTACATGGAGAGGGTTTATGACGTATACTGGGACCAACCACCTGGGGGCGATCGAGATGCTTTGGCTTCACTTTTCAGGACTTGGGCCACATTTACACAGCAGCAGAATACAGTTGTCAGTCCTTAATACGGTTAAGTATACATATACTGTATTTGAGTCCTTAATACGGTTACGTTCACACACAGTACGGTTATTTACGGGAGTGACAACCGCATTCTAAAACCGAACTCACACCCTGCATTCTCCACACTGGACAACTAGTTTTCTGTCACGTTATATAGTGCGAGAGAGCCGTTCTTCCAAGGTGTTTTGTGTGTTGTTTCGCTTTCGGTAACTTGCTGCAACAGAATTATGAGCTTTGTGTCATCTGAAGGTGTTAGATCCAGTCACTGTTCTCCACCGGAGCGGCTCCCATCAGTTTTTGTGTTTCTTTTCCAAATTCAAATGACGTGTAATGCGCAAAGGACACAACAGGCATGACTCCAGCTAGCGCGTGTTTACATGCTGCTGTTGGTTAATGAAGTTTTGATGGATGAACTCGCATTTCAATTAGTCTCGTCATGTCAAAAGTGATAATACTTTTCAGTTTTATGGACGTCGCCATTTAATATTACGTTGGTCACTGTCGTTATGGTTACTAGTAAGAGAATACGGGCTTGAGACTCGTTACACGTTCATACAGGCAGTGTTCCAGACGCTACTGTAAGTTGCTGTGTGAACGAGACATTTCAAGACTCATACCTGTAAGTAAATGTGGTTGTCAATCCCAAAAACTGACAGTATGAACGTAGCCTTGGTCAGAGCCAACAGAAGGTCTACTGTGGCACAAGTCACACAAAATTTAATGATGTTATGTAGGGCTGCAACAAACGATTATTTTGATAATCGATTAATCTACCGATTATTGGAACAATTAATTGACTAATCATCAATTATTATACTGGTTAATCAGTATGCTTTGTTTGATTATTCCACTAGCAATTTAAAATACTGAGTTATACTTTAACTAATAATTAAAACAAGGAAATCACTTCAGCTTTTGAAAGTGTATTTTTAATGAATTTGTTAAAAATACTGTTAAAATGACGTACTGTTTTTATTAAGTCTGGGAATTGTAATAACTTTTTAATGAGAGTAAAAATATGAATATGTAATATTGTGCAAAAATTTCTGAAAAATGCTCCTCTCTAGATTTCTTCTTTTGTTTCTTTTTACTAACTATCGAGTTTATGGTCACTGAATGGCTTTCCTGAGGTAAATGTAACATTTTGTGACATATTTGTTTGCTCGCTGTTTTACTGTGGTCTTTCTGCGGTTGAAACTCTGATTAAGTGATTACATTAGAGATGGATTCATTTCAGTAAATTGTACTTTATCTTTCAACATACTTTTTAATATTCATTCATGTTTATTTCGTGCTGTAATAGCAGAAAAGAGGAAGAGCTACAGCGATCTGTCACTCCACATTAAAGAGCGCCAAAACCACATGTATTGTTTGAATCCCGTAGTAAAATTTACAGAATTTAAAAGTTAAGACTTTGTTTTATATAAAAAGTAACCTGATCTGTCTTATCTGTCGGCGCGCTGTCTGTGTCCTCTATGCTCCGCTATGTATCTTTCACTGCGTGAGAAAATGGACGTGTCGCGAACAGTGAGTTTGAATGAGAGTTGGTGACCCTGCATGACAGCATTTTTTGTAGTTATGCTAAACATTATGTTTTATGCTATGTTAAACTCCCACAAATTTACGGGTTCGACTTCGTTTGCACTATGCACTCCGAAGCTCCGTGTCTTCTTCTATCCACCTTATTCCTACGCCATATGACGCTTTGCGCGAATTATGAGTGTAACTTCCGTTAAGCTGTAAACAGTCAGTGAAAGGCTCGCTCTATGAATGCAATAATACGTTTTATTTTTAAACTGGGTACAATGAGATGACATTATTCTACTCACCCTTCAATCAACGAACATTAAAAGGACATTTAAAAGTGTAAAAGCATCAACAAGGTATTTTCAACAGGCCATGAAAAAGCGCGATTCTTTCCACAGCAATAACGGACGGGTTAAATAACTATAGTGATATATCTGCATTATGTAATATACGTTGCCTTAATAAAAAATGTTCACGAACTTCAGCATTGCGTGATACTATTTCAAAGTGATTTCCATCATTTTTACAGATAATAAATTGTATTTACCTCTGAAACAAACCTGGAAAGAGATGTGAGGCTTTGAGGAGAAAAACGAGAGATTCTTCGTGCATTCCAGTGAATTATTAATGGGATATTGTAAATTATATCGGGAGAACAGACCACAAATGTACAGTGTATGTTGTCCCTCATACTATTACAGCGGTATGCAAAAGGACAAAAGAAAATAATCACGAGGATATAAAAAGCAGCGACTGAAAAGAGCTCTTGCCATAGATATTCTTGTTATAACATGTTACGTTAAAATACCAAGCGTTACGTTATTCTCATGATGTCTGAAAATAAAACATGAAAGAAAAATTGACAGCTCATTCAGTCAAACTGACGGATAAGCTTTATTTGTAGGGCAACCTTATGATTTGAAACGATTCGTTTCAGTCTATTTAAATGGAAGTTCCCCAAACCGGAAGTGGAATCCATAATTCGTAACGCAGTACGCTGGTCAGGAATAAGGTGGATTGGATTCGATCCAGGAGGGCTGCATTACAGTATTGCGCTACAGCGCCCCACTGGTCAAACTGCGTCATTGCAGGCCCTTCAAATAGATCATATGAGATCAAAAGACAATTCGACAACAAAAATATTTGTTGACAATTTTTTATTGTCGGCGTTGTTGATAATGTAGACTAATCGTTTCAGCCCTTATGTTATGGGAGGAATGTGTCACAACACACAGTTCATCACACTCTTCTGAGTATGGGGCTGTGTAGTTGCAGATCAATCTGAGTGCCTATGACGACCCCTGTTCACTGTCGAAAGTGCCTACAATGGACACACGAGCGTCGGAACTGGACCCTTTGAGAAGTGGAAGAAGGTCGACTGAGTACCATTTTCTTGTAAATCACGTAGACGGCCGTATACGGCCAGATGCACTGTGGGATGACGACAAGCCGGTGGAGGGAGTGTGATGCTCTGGGAGATGTTCTGAGCAACCCTGGGTCCAGCTATTCACGTGGAAGTAAATTTGACACGTGCCATCTACTTAAACATTGTTGCAGACCAGGTTCACCCTTTCATGACACTAGTATTTCCTGATGGCAGTGGTGTCTTTCAGCAGGATAATGCACCCTGCCACATGCACACATTGTTCAGGAATGGTTGGAGAACATGATGAAGAGTTCAAGGTGTTGATCTAATATTAATTCCACCATACTTGGATGCAATCATATTTGAAGAGAACATATTATCAATGTCAGTTTTATTCACACTGTCCACACCTTAGCAGCAGGATCAGGAAGCTATAGTGGGGTGTGAAATATGTGCCTAATTTAAAAGTGATTTCTCCCTTATTTCTCTTTCAGCTGTGGTCTTCTGACTGTTGTGTTCTTTTACTACTTCACTACTTTAGTGTAGAAAAAGAATTGGAGAAACACTGCACATGCAGCTAGGTTCTGATGCATCATGGGTAGGGCCATAATCAGGCGCTGCATTTGTTGAAACATAATTTCCACGTAAAACAAGGATGCAATATATAACATGTGGGCTTCCCACAATGCTTTGAGATCCCTGGGGCCACGTAAAGAATCACCACTCACAAGATTCGTCGTAGTGGAATCATAAATAACTCTAAAACGCCCGGGTTGGATTTGTATGTTTGCCTGTGCTCAAGTCTGACATCATCTGGAAGGCATTCCAAGCAAACCTGTCCTGAGCCTTTGTCTGAATCCTGCCGGATGAAGCCATTTTTGGCACTTACCTTTGCGCTGCGTGCTGGCTTCTCTCTTAAGAGAAGAAGTACATCAACTTTCTTTCAGTAGTAGTGGAGGATGAGAAAAAGATGAGCCCTTGTAGTGTTTTCCATCTCTTTCTCCTTACCTGCAGTCGCCTCGATCATTAGCAGGCAAAGGCAGCTTTCAACAGTCTACTCACTCTAGATTAATCTCTGCTGCTTCAGCTGTCAGTGACATGTCAAATCCCTGTGTAAGGAAGAGGAATTTGCCCTCTGCAATGCATTTGCAGAAATTAAAATCGGTACAGGAAGTGAGCAGCATTATGGTCTCTTGAGATAAGACTGTAACTGAGATATAAGGGTTGTGCGCTGCCAGGCAAAAAAAAAAGAGAAAAAAGAACAAAACTTATTCTTTTCCTAATGATGAATGGTTAGGGGAAGTTTTTGTTGCCTTTTGAGTATACAAATTCTATGTGGCAATACTTTCTGTAACTACAACTGTTGGCAGAACAACTGTTGGCAAAGGGGACATTCATGCTTCGTCTATTATTTTTTTCTGTGTTTTTGGCTTACTTTTTATCCTTCAGTTCAATGTAATACTTATTACATTTTTATTTATACTCCATTATTTTCCATAGACATAATATTTTAGATTCTGTTTTATTGAATTCCAAAAAAAAAAAAAAAAAAAAAAAAATATATATATATATATATATATATATAAAGTAGCACGGGTATATTGTAGCAATAGCCAACAGTACATTGTATGGGTCAAAATTATCGATTTTTAAGTAAGTAAAGATCATGTTCCATGAAGATATTTAGTAAATTTCATACCGTTAATATATCAAAAATGTATTTTTGTGAGTGGATATGCATTGCTAAGGACTTCATTTGGATAACTTTAAAGGCTATTTTCTCAATATTTTGATTTTTTTTGCACCCTCAGATTCCAGATTTTCAAATAGATACAACTATTTGAAAATCTGGAATCTGAGGGTGCAAAAAAATCAAATTATTGAGAAAATCCTATATATTGTCCTATCCTAACAAACCACACTTCAATGAAAAGCTTATTTATTCAGCTTTCAGATGATGAATAAATCTCAATTTCAAAACATTTTCCCTTATGACTGGTTTTGTGGTCCAGGGTCTCTCTTTCTCTCTCGCACACACACACACACACACGCACACATACATATATGCTGATTGTTTTTTGGAAACCATGATCATTTTTTTCAGGATTCTTTGATATAAAGTGCAACAATTATTATTATTAATATGCACATTATATATCATATTATTATTATTATTATTATTATTATTATCATGTAATTTTCTATAACTTTAATTCCAAGTAAAAAAAAAAAAAAATGCCTTTTTTAAGATTTGATTCTTTAAACATTGTTCTATGTGAAAATGTAAATTGCATACATACCACAACGTAATTATAATGAGGAAAAAAATAATACTGTAGATTTGCTGCGGTAGATTCCGTAAGTTTATTAATTTTACTATCCTCCTACTTTTTTAGCATGTTGTCATGTTAAAAAATAGTTTAGTTTTTTCAATTTACCTCTCGAAACCCCGTCTGCAAGAGCACGTCCTGTGTAAATGCACCCTAACTAAGTGTTTTTGGTGCAATTACACATTTAGAAAGACTTTTTAAAGCCTTATTTTGCTTTGTCCATTTTTACAGATAGTAAAATACCACATTTTTCTGATTTCTTCATGCATGTGGTTGAAAGTCCCACCTTTAGAGTGACCACTTCTTGTTCCACTTCATCTCGGGTGGTATTATGGAGGTATTTAGTCGTCCAAGACGAGGGCTGTATGTTTTCCTACGGTTGCTTCACCCGATTCCCCTCCACTGCGCACCAGATGTAACCAAAGCAGAGGACAAAACAAGTGCATTATTTTTTCAGAGGCATGTCTAGGAAGAGACATTGATGCGCGCTGACAGGGCCT
Organism: Ctenopharyngodon idella; assembly: GCF_019924925.1. Lineage (NCBI taxonomy): Eukaryota > Metazoa > Chordata > Actinopteri > Cypriniformes > Xenocyprididae > Ctenopharyngodon > Ctenopharyngodon idella. The sequence goes on along the minus strand of NC_067233.1, from coordinate 18,580,795 downwards.
GCTAATTGGAGTAAATTAATTTACCTCGGGCGCCATGTTCTCACAAAGTGCCGCGCTCCATGTGAATAAGTGATGATCGGCAGGGCTCGTATAAGCCCCGAGTTTTTAAATCATTTAGCAGCGCATTCTGCTAATTAGCACAGAGAAAGCCGGCTTTCAGCTACAATTAAGACGGGCCTCTGTCAGTCAGGGGACCGCAGCCGGGAAGAAGCACTGATTTATTCATCCTGCAAGCAGATGCTGAGTGCATTGGGGGTTTGGATGGAGGGACTTGGAGATGAAGCAAGCAAGGGGATCTAAGAGATGAAGGCAGTGAGGGAGAGGAGTGCAGTATGTGTGTGGGTTGCAGTCTGGTAGTGGGTTGTTATTAGTGTGCTGGTGCAGAAATTTTATTTTATTTTTTTTTTCCCCCTCAAGAAGAGGCCCAAACAAAGCAATGAGGCGAGCTGGTGCAGTACAGTAAGTCTGCCCGTGAGGTTGTGTGTCTAACTTGTGATTGGTCAACTGTGGGCTTACTACCCATGCTCACTTGACAAGTGTACTATAGCAATGTCATTCCTATGATGCAGCACGGTTTGAATGTAAATTAAACATACAGGCCTGTGTTACAATTTAAAGAAGTATTTCTTTAAAAGGGTAAACCAGGCTTTTAGAAATATTCTGGTTAAGTTACCTTAAACTTTAAGGCCACACTGTTAATCTGAAAAAAAAAATCTTGATATGTCTCAGTGTAATTGTTGAACCGCTAAGGCTGTGATTTTAAATAAATGTACGTTTCAGAGCGAAGCGCGGCACTATGTTCTTTTACACGTGAGCAGCTCATGATCTGGTGTTTTCGGTGTCTCAGTGTGGCTCGGTTAGCAGTAAATGCTGCTCCACACAAACTCAAATCTGCATGTGCTGTGAGTTTGGGACACTTAAATTGTGCTTTTTTGAACGCAGCATGTGCCAAGCATCTTCCCATTCTTGTATTAGAAGCGCTTATAAACTGGCTGGTATCAAAAAAAGAGAAGCTTAAAGGCCCCGATATATTTCAAGCGAAACCAAAGAACGAACTGATGTGACGTCATTTTGAACAAAATCAGGCTGAAACGAAGTTTGTTTGGAGTTTGTTTTGGAAGTTCAGAACAGCTTGCCAAAGAGACCTTTTTGGAAAACAAACAAACATATCGATGTTGTCATGATCAGATGCTTATGCTTTATTAAAAAATCCTTGCTAGTTTCTCAATTTTGTTGTGTTTATTTAGTTACTGAGAGGAAAGCGCGCAACATTTTTACATATTCATCTAACCGTCGCTTTTAGCAGTGTGGGCGGCGTCAGATGTTCGATTACAGTATATCACTGCTCACGTATTTCGAACTTCGTTTTACCTCTAAACGAAGAAAGAAAAAGAAATTCGCTTGAAGTATATCGGGGCCTTTATAGAGAAGAATTTTTGCCAAAATAAAAGCTTGATGGTTTACTGCTAAGACATTAAGACTGCCATAAATATTATTATTTAAATTTTACAGTTGTACTGAAAAATATGAATAATAATAATAATATTGATGATGATGATAGTCATATTAATCACAAAATGTAGGCCAGATTGTGCATCCCTACAAACAAGCACAGAAAACAAGCACATTTTTTAAAATCGCATTTTAAATCGCAATCACAAATTTTATCAGAAAATCCAAATGAGGTTTTTTCCACAATTGACCACATCTGTTGTTAATAGTTTGCACCAAAAATGATGTAACTTCCTGTCGGATGATATTAAGGAAGTGATTTTTTTTTAGTTAGAGGGGTTTTACAAACAACTCACAGGAAAAGTGATTTTGATGACAGGAAAACCTTGAAATTAAATAAAACTATATTCCCAAGAAAATTGGAACCAAATTTGGAACAAATTGGAACTTATAATATATAACTTACTAATAGTGGTATGATAAAAGAAAACTAAGTAATATGAGTTTAGTATTTTTTTCCAATGTGTAAAACCATATATAATGGGGGCATGAGAATGTACAGTGTAACAGGAATGACCCGTAAAGTGTGTCTCAGAGTGTAGGGACCCAACTTTAATAGCTCTAAAACATAGACACATAACATTAACTCACCTCTTTTGAAAGGAGGAAATGCTCTGTAGCTTAAAGAAAATATATCTCTGGACTTCGAGCCAAATGTCTATTATTTTCAGCGATCACTCAACAGTCTGCACAGCACATTTCGAGTTTGTCTTGGCTCTGTAAAATCACTGGAACAGTCTGGCAGACCTTTTTAAACAAATTTACAAGGTGCTTGACACGTAATGAGAAAATGCTTTTCATTCTCGCATCCAAATATTTGACGGCAACACGGCGGAAGGTCTGGCTTTGACACTGACTAGCATTTTGACTCTGAGGAATGAAGCCAACGGATCCATGTAACATTTTATCAGGCTGTTGAGATATTCGGTCTTAAGATGCTCTCTCTTTTTCTTTCAGGTGCTCGACATATCTGTGTGTTTGGCTGTGCCCTCTGCTTTACAAGCTCCCTCCTGACCTTCGCTCTGTTTCGCATCTCGCAACACGTCCCGTCGGGCTAATCTCCAACAGATACAAGCCATACATTTTAGATCAGAGGATTAAGCCCATGGTAAAACACAATGAATCAGTAAAAAGCTACAGTTCCTTCTGCTCGGCCTTGCATATGCAATCTGACGGATGACTCCTCGGGTTCATCCGTAACCCCGACAGCTTCAGTCTATAAACAAAACCTCATTTCAATTCCGACATCGAGATGTGACACTCGTGTGGCGAACGCTCACCCGAAGCTCCTCCAGCCCTACCGATTTATTCAAGGTCAGGCCCGTGCGTTCGTTTGTCTTATCGCATAATGGCTCGCAGGCTTCTGCAACTTGGAAATTTGTGTCTGGCTGTGAATAATAAATGTTATTCAGATGAAGCCGCTATAGATCTAGGACCCTGAAATTGTTTGCATGGGGCTGATTTTTTTTTTCCCTTGGCTAAACTTTGTTGACCAATATTTATTTATCAGGTATTCCTGATATGCTTTTCCTTGGTTATAATTACTTGATTTGGCTTACTCTTGCTCTCTCTCACCAGTGCTAAAAGTCTTTCACTTTGATCTGAAAGTCTTTGCAGGCTCATTGACTGTAATGAGATCTGGAGAATCCATAAAGACGGCTGGGATTTGACTGGGAGCCGAAAACGCGGAGCTGGGAATCAGCCGCATTTCACGGACGGAGCAAACAAAATAAAAAAAAAAAGGCAGATCTCAGATGACTTGGCAGCGCTTTGCATTACCCTCCTCTATGCCAGATCCGAACATTAATTTCCCCACAGTCTGGAATTCCTGTGTGGAGTTGGGGGGGAATTCACAGGAGAAGCAGGATTGGCATGGAGGCTTCTGGATGTTTCTGTTTGCGGCCCAAAAGGGGCGTCGCGTGATGAGAGCCAGGGTTTCTATAATCTCAAGCGTTGACAAGTGTCCAGTCCATCAATCAGGGGCTCCAGGGTTTCATTCCTTTGCTTTATCCAGGCCAACTTTCACACGGTCACCGCTGATGTCTGATAAAGCAGCTTTATTGGGTCAAGGAGAGATCGAGAGAGGGCTGCCCTACCGCTAACCAAAAGATTTCTCTGAACGCCGCCCAGACGGCCTTGCCAGTTTCACTCTAACATCTCTGGGATGCTTTTCTCCATCAGATAAACATCAGGGCAGATTTTCCTTCTTAATCTGTCAAAAGGGTTCAAACAGGATCTAAAAATATCCTGTCAGTATTTGCCCATGATGTCCAACTAAATTAGGGGAGGAGCAGGGCTAAACAAAATTTGCATCAGACAACTTAAATGAGTCCAGGATTTTTTATTAGATTATACGTCCATAATTACGTTATGATAATGATAGAAAATAACTCTGACAACTCTGATGATAGAGAATAACTGTTGCTGAGTAACTGGATACAATAAGGTGTTGAAATATATAAATATAGCCATTTTCACTGATAATTAGCATTTCGTATGTTGGCTAGGCATGTTAATATGTAAACTATGGGTATTTTTTCAACTTAATTTTTTTTTTTGTCTCAGGGGTTGATTAACTTTTGTTTCTTCTCACATTTAAAACTGCCTTGGATTGGATTTAACATCATTTTAAATGTGATGGAGATTACATTGTAGTGATAATGTTCAAGATATTTCAAGGGGGAAAAATGATAAATCACAGATTTCTTCTGTGATACCTATATGTAAACAATTGGACATTGTTAGCAGACCAATTAAAAAAAATGATCAGAATATAAATACTGTGTGTTTTAAAAAAAAAAAAAAAGTTCAGAAAATGCCCATAGTTGAAGAAACACTTTCAACAAATGTTTCAACAACATATTTTATTATTTAAAAGTATCAGTGGGTGAGAATTGCATATGCAAATGAGCTTTCTACAAGAAATTAGCTTTTGTGTCTGACAATTTGCAAAAACATTTACACTTTTAGATGATCTATGAATGTTATTTGTATGGGGAGACATGAGGATAAAGATTCACATGTTGATATAGAGATGATTGCATTCCTTACACCTTTAAGACGCACCTGTGTGTTAATCTGAGTAACCACCTGCTGTTAATAAACACATACTGTTCAAGTAGGGCTTAGAGTTTAACCTTGAACACACATTTCATAAGTACATGATTTCAAACAACACTCACACACCCTCACACAGCTCCATATTTCATGCCAGTCTATCCTATTTATTATTAATGAGCATGTAAATAATCTTTTGCCGACCTGAGGTCTCTGGCTCAATTATTTTGATTGTGTGTTTTCCTCTTGTGTCCCAGCTGAGCTGTGTGGCCTGGCCTGAGAGAATCCGAGCCCTATCAGCATAACGTATGATTTCATGCTCTCTGCCCTTCTGCTATAACCTACTGGAGTCTTGCTGACCTTGAAACTTGAATTTCCTTTCCTCTGTTCCTCTTCACCACTTCCTCTGGCTGTCATGTGCAGGCTTGAGTTGAGAATCCAAACAAGGATGCTTGACGCAGAAGAACGACAAACTCACTCTCTATTTAATTATCACCAGGAACAATACAGATAAACACCAGCATAAAACTTCAACACTTTGTGTTCGAAATCGCCCCCAATACCCTCATTCACTATTCCCTACGTTACTCCACTAATATCGTCCACTTGAAGGAGTGAATGAAAACAAGTGAGTGAATTCGGACACTGAGTGTGTAGGAAGGGCTGCCGTTTTGGCGTAGTTTGTGCTTGCTGTTTAATAATCATTTGAAACTTGAGAAACCGGCAGCTCCAGTAGTAATAATAGTTTGTGACATTTATATATTGCTTTTCTCTGCACTTAAAGCACTTTACATATGGAAGGGGGGAATCTCCTCAACCACCACCAATGTGTAGCATCCACCTGGATGATGCGATGGCAGCCATATTGCGCCAGAATGCCCACCACACACCAGCTTATTGGTGGAGAGGAGACAGAGTGATGAAACTAATCAGTATATATTGGGATGATTAGGAGGCTATGATGATGGACAGAGGTCAATGGGCAAATTGACCTAATCTTTTTCGAAGGACATCCTGGGATTTTTTATGACCACAGAGGGTCAGGACCTCGGTTTAACGTCTCATCCAAAGGACAGTGCTTTTTGACAGTATAGTGTCCCCAACACTATACTGGGGCGTTATGATCAACACAGACCTCAGGGTGAGCACCCCCTGCTGGCCTCACTAAGGCTCAACCCTGCTTAGCTTCAGTGGGCAACCAGTCTTGGGCTACAGGGTGATATGGCTGCTGCATGAAAAGAGTAATGAAAAGATTTATCTTCAACCCTGTCATGGAAACTAGCGTGTATAAACCTTAAATAAACAATTTAATAATCAATTAAAAAGGATTTTTTACCTGTATGATATTACGCTGTAGCCACATTGGACCAGCAGTTTGGAAAATGGATGGATGATTCAGCTGCAGGCGTCGCAGGAATTCACTTGGCACGACCCTCAGTGCATTATGAGTATTCTCTAGACGTTGAGTGTACATCAGTTGTACTCTTGTTATTGCAGTGCATTGTGGGATTGAATGAGTGCACTCAATAACGTCCACTATGGTTTCAGACGCCACTATAAATGGCTGACCCCTCAAATAGTGCCCTATTTAAGGGTATAGGGGGCGATTTCGGACACAGCCCATGAACAGAATATAAATGAGGGTTTAAGCTGATGAGGAACAGGTGAGATTCTAATCACTGAAACCAATAGCTGCATCCCAATTCAGAAGCTGCAACCTTTGAAGGCCGATTGCGTCAACATGGCGTGACAAAGGCTGTCCCAATTCTAATTGTCAAATTACACTTTTAAACGCAAGTATTGGGCTTCAACTTACTCAAATATCTAATGATACAAATGTAAATATAAAATATAGATGCGAGCAGCAATTATCGGGGTTCAAGCGTTTTAAGGCCTTTAAGCCAATGCATAAAAAAAGCATTATGTTTTATTTAGCAAGCATGTGACCATTAAATCATAGAAGGAAAAGACAATTTACAGCCAATACAGGCAATTTACCATATATATGATTTATAGGCTATTGAGTATACTTTGCCATGCCTATTTTCTAAATGACCCTGTTATAGCTATCCAAAGCTTTTTAATAATTTTTAATAATTATTGATCTGGAGAGTCCAGAGAATTGTACTGCACTTGTTTGGTTCCAATTGGGCGAAAAACCTAGAACTAGTTTGCAAAAGTAAGTTTTTTACATAATTGTGAATATTTAATGAACGATTTGATTGACAGCAGTAGTTCTTCTAGGTTGTTCAGTATGAGGAAATCTATCAAATGATATGAATATTGTGTGGATGTGAAACACCACATGATTACAGAGATGTAAAACTGATTAGCGCCAACTAGTGGCCGATTTCTTTCAGAATTCTTACAGGCCTCTAGGACCATGAGATGAACATGCCCACCGAGTTTCATTCTGATCGGCCTCCGTTAACCTTGTCTAATAGGTGCTCAAATTTCATTGGCTAATGGGGGCCATGTTTTTTGAGATACGCCAATGTCCTCATAGACAATCATGGCTCCTTGGACCAAGACACTGCATGCCAATTTTCAAATCAATCGGACTAACAGTTGCATAGTTATAGCTGGTTTGGTTCCGATCGGGTGAAAAACCTAGGACTAGTTCGCAAAAGTAGGTTTTGGACAAAATTCAAAATGGCGGAAAATTCCAGGTAGAAATAAAATTATTATTTTTATTATTATTAAAATTATTATTTTATTTCCAGGCAGACGTTTTGTTCATCTTGAGCCAAGGATCCCAACAATAAGTCTAGGGGATTTCAACTTGAGTCTACAACAAGCGGTCTAGGAGTTATGAGCAGTTTTGCGCTTTTGATTGCTGTAGCGCCACCTAGTGGCCAATCGGGGTCATACCTTGTCAGTCTCTCCCCAAATTGAGACCTATCATCTGGCCAAGTTTCAAGTCTCTAGGCCTTATGGTTTGGTCTGCATCAGTTTTACAGCAGAAGAAAAATAATAAAAATCCTTACAATTACAATAGGGTTTCAGATATGTGCTTAAACCCCTAAAAAAACAACAACTTTAAATCGGTTCAAATGTTGACTTGTATCTTACTAAGATGCAATTATACACTGCTCAAAAAAATTAAAGGAACACTTTTTAATCAGAGAATAGCATCAAGTCAGTTAAACTCCTGGGATATTGATTTGGTCAGTTAAGTAGCAGAGGGGGTTGTTAATCAGTTTCAGCTGCTTTAGTGTTAATGAAATTAACAACAGGTGCACTAGATGAGCAACAATGAGATGACCCTCAAAACAGGAATGGTTTTACAGGTGGAGGCCACTGACATTTTTTTCCCTACTCATCTTTTCTGACTGCTTTTCACTAGTTTTGCATTTGGCTAGAGTCAGTGTCACTACTGGTAGCATGAGGTGATACCTGGACCCTACAGAGGTTGCACAGGCAGTCCAACTTCTCCAGGATGGCACATCAATATATGCCATTTCCAGAAGGTTTGCTGTGTCTCCCAGCACAGTCTCAGGAGATTCCAGGAGACAGGCAGTTACTCTAGGAGAGCTGGACAGGGCAGTAGAAGGTCCTTAACCCATCAGCAAGACTGGTATCTGCTTTGTGCAAGGAGGAACAGGATGAGCACTGCCAGAGCCCTACAAAATGACCTCCAGCAGGCCACTGGTGTGAATGTCTCTGACCAAACAATCAGAAACAGACTACATGAGGGTGGCCTGAAGGCCCGACGTCCTCTAGTGGGCCCTGTGCTCACTGCCCGGCACCGTGGAGCTCGATTGGCATTTGCCATTGAATACCAGAATTGGCAGGTCCGCCACTGGCGCCCTGTGCTTTTCACAGATGAGAGCAGGTTCACCCTGAGCACATGTGACAGACGTGAAAGGGTCTGGAGAAGACATGGAGAACGTTATGCTGCCTGTATCGTTCATCATAACCAGTTTGGTGGTGGGTCAGTGATGGTCTGGGGAGGCATATTTATGGAAGGATGTACAGACCTCTACAGGCTAGACAATGGCACCCTGGCTGCCATTAAGTATCGGGATGAAATCCTTGGACCCATTGTCAGACCCTACGTGGTGGGTCCTGGGTTCCTCCTGGTGCACGACAATGCCCGGCCTCATGTGGCGAGAGTATGCAGGCAGTTCCTGGAGGATGAAGGAATTGATACCATTGAATGGCCCCCACGCTCACCTGACCTAAATCCGATAGAACACCTCTGGGACATTGTTTTGGTCAATCCGACGCCGCCAGGTTGCACCTCAGACTGTCCAGGAGCTCAGTGATGCCCTTGTCCAGATCTGGGAGGAAATACCCCAGGACACCATCGATTGTCTCATTAGGAGTATGTCCTGATGTTGTCAGGCATGCATACAAGCACGTGGGGGCCATACAAACTACTGAGTACCATTTTGAGTTGCTGCAATGAAATTTCAGCAAAATGGACTAGCCTGCTGCATCATTTTTTCACTTTGATTTTTGGGGTGTCTTTGAATTCAGTCCTCTATAGGTTGATCATTTTAATTTCCATCAAACGACGTGGCATCCTTTCGTTCTTAACACATTACCCAGTCAATATCAGTATAGATATCCAGCATGGTATTTCCCTCCCATTGAGATCTGATGTGTTTTCAAAGTGTTCCTTTAATTTTTTTTTTTGAGCAGTGTATATAGTTTATATTCTTTATCATATACAGAAATGGTCCATGGTGAATATATTTAGACAGTTTGTGAGCACTGTTTTGTTTTCAGACAGTTTAATATAACTTTCAAAAAAGTCCAGTACAAATGTTACTGCCACTCATCAACGGCAGCTGTCACAGTTGCTAGACAACAAGAACAATCCTCAGTAGCCTGACCGTCCCATTTAACAACATTCGTTCCGATCTTCATGGCCTTTAAATGTGTGGCCTTTGAAGTCTGTGTCCTTCGAAGGATGCAGCCTCTGAATTGGGATGCAGCTAATGAATAACTATGACAACCAAAGAAACAGGAACTAAACAGGAAAAGTGTGTTTATGGGAATTTTTGACCATTCTTCTAGAAGCACATTTGTGAGGTCAGGCAGTGATGTTGGCGAGAAGGCCTGGCTCACAGTCTCCGCTCTAATTCATCCCAAAGGTGTTCTATTGGGTTGAGGTCAGGACTCTGTGCAGGCCAGTCAAGTTCCTCCACACCAAACTCATTCATTCATGTCTTTATGGACCTTGCTTTGTGCACTGGTGCGCAAGTCATGTTGGAACAGGAAGGGGCCATCCCCAAACTGTTCCCACAAAGTTGGGAGCATGAAATTGTCCAAAATGTCTTGGTATGCCTTGGTAAGAGTTCCTTTCACTGGAACTAAGGGGCCAAGACCAACCCCTGAAAAACAACCCCACACCATAATCCCCCCTCCACCAAACTTTACTCTTGGCACAATGCAGTCAGGCAAGTACCGTTCTCATGGCAACCGCCAAACCCAGACTCGTCCATCGGATTGCTCTAGAGTCCAGTGGCGGCGTGCTTTACACCACTGCATCCGACACTTTGCATTGCACTTGGTGATGTAAGGCTTGGATGCAGCTGCTCGGTCATGAAGCTCTCTAAGCACTGTTCTTAAACTAATCTGAAGGCCACAGGAAGTTTGGAGGTCTGTAGCTATTGACTTTGCAGAAAGTTGGCGACTTCTCCGCACTGTGCGCCTCAGCATGCGCTGACCCCGCTCTGTGACTTTACGTGGCCTACCACTTCATGGCTGAGTTGCTGTTGTTCCCAATTGCTTCCACTTTGCTATGATACCAAAACAGTTGACCGTGGAATATTTAGTAGTGAGAAAATTTTACAAATGGACTTATTGCACAGGTGGCAACCTATCACGGTACCACGCTTGAATTCACTGAGCTCCTGAGATCGACCTATTCTTTCACAAATGTTTGTAGAAGCAGTCTGCATGTCTAGGTGCTTGATTTTATACACCTGTGGCCATGGAAGTGATTGGAACACTTGAATTCAATGATTTGGAGGGGTGTCCCAATACTTTTGGCAATATAGTGTATGTTGGTGTTGTTCCAAACAGTGCTCAAAAATAATGAAATACTTCAGAAGACCCTTTGAAATTAACGTTTTTGCAGAGTTCAAATCTGCAAGTATAGTTTTTTCATGCTTTGTGTTTCTTAATTCTTTTATTGGCAGAATACATTTTGACTCCATTGCTTGCAGTATACATACAAAATACTGTATATATATAATTGCTATATACACTTCAAATCATTCAAATATTTGGGGTAAGATTTTTTAATTTTTTTTTTAAAGTAGTCTTTTATGCTCACCAAGGCTGCATTTATTTGATCAAAAAATACACCAATATTGTGAAATATTATAATTTATAATAACTGTTTTCTATTTTAATATAGGCTATTTTAAAATGTTTTAAAAGCTGAACTTTCAGCATCATTACTTAAGTATTCAGTGCCACATGATCCTTCAGAAATTATTCTAATATGCTGATTTGCTGCTTATTTCTTATTAATTTCTTATTGTCAATGTTGGATTCTTTCATGAATAGAAGATTAAAAACAGCATTTACATGAAATAGAAGTTTTTTCTAACATTATAAATGTCTTTACTGTTACTTTTGATCGATTTAATGCATCCTTGCTGAATAAAAGTATTATTTTCTTTCAAAAAATTCCGTTTTACAAGCTGTGCTGCAATTAAATATTGTTGTAATTATGTTTATATATCCTGGCAGCAAAATTATACATTTTGGCCTCTTCGTATGACAGCTGTATTGCTTATATTTGGTTTTTAACAATGTATTTCTCTCTACTATAGAGTGCTGAAGGGGCTGTTTGTTCAGTCAAGGCTGAACGTGTTTATTTCTGCTAGACTTGTGGTTAGAGGCCGCGTCCCGTATCTCCACAGCGAGTCACTCATTTACACATACACACATGCACACACACTCCCTCTGTTTGTTCTCCAGTCCATCATTAATGTCAAAATCAAGCCACAAACAAAGGCTCCTACCCCCGCGCTGGCACTTGCTTGCTAATAATTAGCCCGGGGTCATTGTTTTTTGATATCGCGGCAAGAAGGGTAGGTGCATAGAGGAAAGGAGAGAGAGAGAATGGAAGAACAAGGTTTCATTTTTGTGCTACACTGAAATGTAGCCACTTAATACAAGTGGAGGTCAGCCAGTCACTGGCATTGTTCAAAAATAATTAGCCTGATTCCCGTCACACATTTTTTCATTTGAACTCCCTGAAGCCTTTGAATGTCTGAACCTGAATGCAGTTTCCTAGAGTCATGCATGCTTGTTATATGTGCTTGTTTTGTGAGATATAGGGATTGTGGATGCTATATCGGACCAAACTGTTATGGTGCTCAACAGCTCTGCTGAATAGAAATTAGTCAGGTGGCTCCCAGTTCTGCCGATACAAGTGATCAATATGAGGAAATGACCCCAAACACAAGCACAAAGCCCTGCTCAAACCGCTCTTACCTTTGCTATGATCGGTGCATTCGGGAAATATCTTTGAAGCAAATAGTAAAAACAAATCAATACATCAACGTGTAAACAAACACGGTGGCTCGAACATGTGAAAAACATCACAACACTGTGTGCTTCTACCAAAAGGCCTTCATTTTTCATCGTGTTTTGTTATACCTAAATCTCACGAGTGATATTTTGAAAAATCTTGTCAGACCGTCGAAATGAAGTTTGCACGGTGAATGACCACGAGCGAAAGCATGCTAAACGCAATCATGCTGTTAATGCGCACACATTATTTCCTCTGTCATCGCCGCACGTGGTTTTCACGGAATTAGTGACATCTCGCATTATTTCGCCGTGATTAATTTATGTTGGGGGTGTCTAGATGCAACCATAACTGCTGCGTGGCAAAGCAAATGATAGTAGAGCAACGATTAGCTGTCATTTCCCCAGAGGAGAGCAATATAATATTAAACTAATTCTCCTGTTGAAGTAATCATGTTGTCTGTTCAAGGTGATGGACAACTAAATTAGGAGAACAAGTATGCTAGCATTTTATATCTGCTAGTGCTCTGTTTATCTTTCTAATGATAGCACATCAAAACAGATTCTTTACAAGCCCCAAAATGACTGATAGAAAACCGCCTCATATTCACATCGAGGGTGAGAAATACCTGTAATGATAAACATAATATTTCAATGAGTATGTGACTAGGAGTATGAAAAAATTCTACATACGTTCACAAACATCCTTACAAAAAGAGCATTCTTATATCTCACAATTTAATTTCTTGAAATTGTGATTCTACATTTCACAGTTGTGACTTCTAATAATTGTGACTGTTTCTTGTTATTGTGACTTTATATCTCACAATTGAAATTGTACTTTATTCCTTGTAATTGTTACTGAATATCTCACAATTGCAACTTTATTTCTCGTAGTTGTGACTGTATATCTTACAAATGCAACTTTATATCTCACAATTGCAACTTTAGCTCATAATTGCGACTTTATTTCTCATCATAACAGAGTGCAACAGTGCCCGCCCCTTTTCAGCTGCGCTGGTTCCGGAAGTATTTTTTCCATTCATTTTTCCCATAGGGATTTTTTTTTTTTTTTTTAAATGTGATGTGAATCACAACTCTGCACAATCTTTGAGTTGAAGCAAAAGAGTTTCTGAAAATTGGACAAAAAGACAAAGGTACAAGACATGTTTTTAACGGTTTTAGTGAGGGAAGCATTGTGAATAGCATAATCAAAATAAAAAATGGAAAAAAAAACTACTCATTTAAAAATGTTGATTATATATTAAAAAAGCAATATATATATTTTAAGTTTACTGCATATATACAAACATTTAAATATTTTGAGTGTGTGGCAGTGGGCAGAGCTAAACAACTATTTTGGAGCGTGTTGCTCTTTTAGACTCTCTGATTGGTGTAATTTTGTGTATAGCATAATGTAGTTTTTCATCATTCCGCTGTTAAACAGAATTATTTTAAAAATAAGTTGAAATAATGCAGGCTGATGGCTTAAGCAGAATCAAATACCATGGATTAACAACTTTCTAGCTCACAATAGGTCTGTCTTTAAAGGTTTAAGTTAGCGTTAAAAATCAATTTCCCTATGGAGAAAATGAATGCAGTTTTTTCTTCCAGAATCCGACTGTTGCACTCTGTTGGGACATTATATTTCAAAACATTACTTTATATCTCACAATTGGAACATTATCTCAAAATTGTGACATTACTTCTCATAGTTGTATTTTTTAAAAATGTGTGAAACTTGTGGCTTCAAAATGTCTTGATTTGTTAACAATGTTTGCTAAGGAAACATTATTGTTGTTCCTACTAAGAGTTAGGGATTTGAACAATGCAAAATATCACACTTCAACACCTAAATCATCCTGTACTGATTGTGCTGCACGAAATACCTCAATTAATGTTTTGGTTTTGTCAGGTTTATGTACCATTCTATGGACTCATAATGTGATATTCTGTCTTGTTTCCTTTAGTTCCTGTTTTCTGCTCTGTTTAGTTTTGGTTTCCTTTGTTACTGATTAGGTCCTTGTTTGTTTCTACCATTACTTTTTATTATCACCTGTGTCTTTTTATGTTTGCCATGTGTAGTCCTTTATCGGTTCTTGTTTATGAATAATGTTGGTTTTGCAGGTTCTCCAAAATTTTACAAATTTTAAACAAAGACTGTTTGTTTTGCTACGTTTGCATCTCGTCATGCATGCTGCAGACCAGCATGAAAGGTTTACAAATAATGTTTTTTTGTTGTTGTTGTTGTTGTTGTTTTTTTGGTAGCAATTAAGATTAAATTTCAATTTTCTAGTTTTTTATTTTTAATGTTATTAGACATATACATACAAGCAGACTTTCCTATGTGGATACACGCACAGACAAGTGTACTAATGAAAACCCAAACCTCAGATGTTAAAACTTGTAATGGCCAGTCCCTGGGGTGTATCTCACATCTGTCAGAGGAGTGTGGGAGTGGACAGTAAGTCCTGGAAGGGTGGGGGAGAGAAATAGACAGGATGAGTGAGAAGGAGAGGAAGTGTTTCAGCTCTCCATCTGGGCCCAACGAGAGTCTGACTCTTGCTTCAACTCCTGACCCAATCCCACAGGACCAGCATCCATAGCAACCATTCACTCATTTTGTGGCTTCTCAAATGCATACCATATGAACAACGATTAAGTCTTCCATTTAAAACAAGTATAGACAAAACGGAAAGTAGCGAGAATGATAATAGGAAACAGATGGTAAAGACAACAGGTCATCCTTTGCACACCTAGAGGTATGTGTGTGTGTGTGTGTGTGTGTATGTGTATATATATATATATATATAAGGTTTTTTCCCCCTTGGTTAATGTTGTGTCTTATCTTTCCTAGGGCACCAAGTGAGCCAGGACTGCCATTAGTTCCCCCTCAAAAAATAGCTGTACGAAGCCTCTGAACGAGAATCCCAAATGTCAAATTTCTTGGGCAACTCTGAGACTGAGTTCTCGCTGAACGCGTCTCCATGATGAAATGAGTTGCTCCATTTTTCTGGAAATAAGGAAATAAATTGGTGCACCTTACTCCATATGGTGACTTTTAGGACCATTCATATATAGTGCTTTTGACGTGCACTATTAAAAACTAACATATTACCCACCGCTGGCACTGCACCAGTGCTCTCACATGTAATTAGATTTGATTGCACAATCAACTGGGACCAAATGAACCGTCATATGTTTAGAGGCATAACTCCTGCAGCACAATAGCGAGCTGTCAAAAGACGCAGAGGCCTCGTCCAAGAACATGTAGGAGAGTTTTAAAGCGAGTCGCAGCCATTCTCCTGCGGAGAGCCATTCATTATGGGAGAAACTCCAATTACTCAGCGCAGAGTTTCTGGCAGGCTGGAGAGAGAGGTGTTGTGCCTTTTTCCTGCCAAAGCCTGTATAGAAATGTTTGTTTGGCCTCCTGTCAGATAATCGTATTTTCATGTACTTGGGCTGTTACCGCTGGTATGAAATGGATTTAAAGCACTCTTAATTCTGAAATGTGATGTATTTGTTTGAGTAATGTGGAAAACCCTGCTGTTTATCCATTAAAATGTTGTAGGCAGGTGTTTGGAAAGATTATTGAAAATGCAGATAACTTGTTAATGTTCTGGGTTCGATGCAAGTTATGCTCTATAGCATATGTGGCGTGATGTTGACTACCGAAGAAAATAATTCTGATTTGTTTTCAAACATCATCAACATTTTCATTTTAAAGAAGAAACTTTAAAAATGAATTACCATAGCCATTTTATAATTGTAGCACAAAATGCAGTATTTTGATGTGGACTATGTGGTGTAATGTATGTTATCTTAGGTGTCTATATCAACATGCTAATAATAAGAAAAGGATTATGGAATCTTGTTTGCAGGCTAACCGGTTAGCATGCTAACTGACACATAGGGCCAGATTTACTAACAACAGATTTGCCTTATTGCATATGCATTTGTAGGAGTTTCCCTTTCAGACACAAATATTATGGGAGGAGAGTATTTAAATGAATCATGCAAGGTGATTTATTAAAAAGCATGTCTTAAACCAGACGCTAATTTGTGTTGCTCTTGGTAGATTGCATCGGTCATTATGGAAATGATTTGACTGCATCTGTGTTGTTTAATTTGGCCTGTTGGAATAATTGACAACAGGCCATTGAATTTTGAAATAATGCACACACCAGAGGTGGTAATATGGCCATGACATGAAGCGGACCTTGGGCATTATTTTCTAATAATTCAATAGACCAGAATCAATTATTCTGCTTATATTACAGTTTCCACACCGCAAGACATTGTTCAGATGTTGTATTTCAAGACATTTGTCAGGTTTTTGTAGCCTACTTAAAGTGCTCGTGTGTAGGGCTAATTTCTTACGCATCTCATCCCACACCTCCGTTGCTAAGTTCCAAAATGTCATTTTAGAGCTAGTAATGAAAGCTTGAGCCACTGAAAGCAGACTTAGAGAGTTATTAGAGAGAGTGAGAGAGAGAGAGAGAGAGAGAGAGAGTCTGTGCGTCTCTCACTAATAGCGAAACTGTAAGTTTACCTGCTTCAAGAACAGCACCGTTATTATCTCGCTAGTGAGAAATGTCATGTAGCTTTTAAGTTGCTAAACTATTTTAACTGGTAAAATCGCCAGAGCAGCGGCTGACAGCGCATTTCTGTGTGAGTCTGTGTCTGTACTGTATACAGTATGTGTGCGTTTGAGTGGGACAGAGAGCGGGAGAAAGAGAGTATGTGCTTTCTGTACATAATAATTTTGTGGCAAAAAAACATGGAAATAATTTGTTGTTTTTATCGTATTGTTTAAAATATTTATTTGCTTGGTCAGTATTGTTGTGGGTTTTGGTTATTTTGCTGTTGTTAGGCTGTAAGAACCTTTGAAATAACTGAACTCATTTGGTGAAGTGATATTATGGACATGTAATGCAGTCAAGACCTGCCTGGAACTACTTTAGTGTTTCCCTGAAAATAATTGCACACCTTAGAATGTTTGTCAACCTATCAGATTCAAGCATTCAGTAAGCCCATAGTATAAGGCTATGTCCACAGTAGTGCGTTTTTGTTTTAACACTGAACTTTAAAATGAAAACGATTCTCATCCATACTGGCGTTTCTACTGCGTCAGAAAAGATCTTCGTCCACACTACAGTACATGACTGAAAACACATTTCACATCACTTTTCATGCTAACTGGGTATGCAAGTGTTAGCAGTTGCCAATTGCTCTAATAATAGCTTGCCTCTTGCGCATGTAGGCAGCTGCAGTATTGGATCAACACGGGAAGCAACAGTTTACTGATTATATGTCTACTGCTTGATTGGCATAGAGCGAGATGGCAGAGGTTGCTTCCGACGGTGGGAGAGACCACTGTGTCTCATTTGGGTAGCTAACACTCACCTCAAGCTGGGCAGCCCCTAGCCAGTTGGTTGCTATGTTGCCACGGTCCGCTAACCCCACTGGATGTTTGGATTTTAGGGTGAAAACCTGATAAACAGGTTTAACAATCGATAACCACAAGCACCAGGAAACAAAAAGAAGACAAATCAAGCCTTAAATCTAGGCACTTGGAATGTGAGGACTATGTTACCAGGCATCACCAATGATCTTCAGCAAATGAGTGGCGCTTGAAAGATGGCAGTTATAAACAAGGAGCTACAGAGGTTGCATCTAGACATAGTTGCTCTTCTTCCATCACAGAGATTTCGCCTTCTTCTGGCAGGGCAAGTCAGAAGAAGAACAGAGAGAACATGGTGCAGGCTTTGCAATTAGGAGTCCTTTCCATGCAGCTTTATACTACAGTAGGACTAGTCAGCATTATTAGTGCTTATGTGCCAAGTCTGACTTCTGCTGCTGAAGCAAAGGACAAGCTCTACAATGATCTCAACATTGTTGTCAACAGTGTCCCACCGAACAAGCCACTATTCATCCTCGGGGACTTCAACGGTAGAGTGGGCACTGACCACAACTCCTGGCCAACTTGCTTGGGTCAGTTTAATGTGGGCAAGATTAATGAAAATGGGCAATGCTTACCTTTCTTAAAAACCTTTTTTAACACCAAGCCACAGTACAAGGTTTCCTGGAGACACCCAAGGTCCAAGCACTGGCATCAGTTAGATCTGATTCTGAACAGATGTCCAGCGCTGTCTAGTGTCAAGCTCACGCGCAGCTACCAGAGTGCTGACTGTGATACAGATCACTCTCTGGTCTGCAGTAAGGTCAAGCTGCTGCCAAGGACACTGCATCACAGCAAAAAGGAAGGCAGGCAGGCCTCGGATTGACACCAGCAAGACACGCGACCAGGACAGAGTGAAAGAGTTTGCACGAGCACTGGAGGACGTCCTTCCAGGCAAATTAAACAGCAATGCCAGTGAGAGATGGCAACACCTCAGGGATGCTGTGCACGGTACTGCCATTTCCATCTTTGGCAAGAAAAAAAAAATGTCTGCAGATTGGTTTGAAGCCAATGCCAAGGTGAAGATGCCAGTCATTGAAGCAAAGAGACATGTGCTGGCCATTTATAAGACCTGTCCCAGTCAACAAAATTTGCAGGCTCTTTGGGCCACCAGAAGTAAGGTTCAGCAGGTGGCTCGGTGATGTGCCAATGACCATTGGCTACATCTTTGCTCCCAGATACAGTCTGCCGCAGTTTCTGGAAAGATAAAGGGGATGTATGACAGCATCAAGCAGGCATTTGGTCCTACAAAATAGAAGACTGCACCCCTGAAGTCCATTACATGGAAGATAATACAAATAATAATAAAAAAATCTGCTAAGCAGATGTAGTTATGGGTGGAGCACTACTCAGAGTTATATGCCAGTAAAACATGGGGTGCTTCTCAGTTCTTATTTAAGCATCCTCGCTTCTTTTCCTCGCGTCTTAGCTCCACCCCTTCAGGATGCGAAGGAAGGACACAAGGAAAAGACGTGAGGATAGAGGAATTGAATCAAGTGAAATGATGTCCTTGCTCCCTTTATTGTCACTTCAAAGCGTCATCAGCTGCATTCGAGGGATCTACCCATATGTTGTTAAAGTTTGGTTATTTAAAAAATTATAATAAATATTAATAAAGCAAGATGCCCCGTTGAAATATGTGAGATGTAAAATTTATTTAAACTGCAAAAGTAAAGCATACATTTAAATTATTGTGACAGATATATAAGGGGAGGAGAATTTATACGTGCATCACGTTTCTCGACAAGAAAGACTTCCGCAAAGGATACACCTGTGTATCCTCGCTCATGACTCCTCAGGAAGCTTCCTCACTCCTCAGGAAGCTTCCTCACTCCTCGTTCCTCGCCTCCTCGCGGTGCAATTAGAGAATTGAGATGTCCTTCAAGATGGCTGAGCTTGACCGGTTTCCGGATCATAGGATGGAGGACAGAGGACCAAGGAAACAAGGAGGGATATTGAGAAGCACCCATAGTCTCTGAGGAAGCCCTGGATGCCATTGTGTGCCTGCCTGTGCTGGATGAGCTGGATAGGGAACCTACCCTAGAGGAATTGAATGCAGCACTGGATGGTCTTGCCCCTGGTAAGGCACCCGGCAAGGAAGGTATTCCTGCCGAAGTCCTGAAGTGCTGTAAAGAAACAGTGCTGTTCCACAGCATATGAGGGATGCAAACATTGTCACGCTCTATAAGAACAAGGGTGACAGACACGATTGCAATAACTATTGCGACATATCTCTTCTAAGCGTAGTTGGGAAGCTATTCGCTCGAGTTGTCCTGAAGCGCCTTCCGGTTCTAGCAGATAGAGTTTATTCGGAGTCACAGTGTGGTTTCCGAGTCAACAGATCCACTGTCGACATGATCTTCTCTGTTTGACAGTTACAGGAAAAGTGCAGGGAGCAGCAGCAGTCCCTTATGTGGCCTTCATCGATCTCACTAAGGCCTTTGATCTTTTTAGTAGAGATGGCCTCTTCAAGATCTTGGCCATGATAGGCTGTCCACCAGCACTCCTCAGCATCATCAAGTCCTTCCACGCTGACATGGGAACTGTTGTCTTTGATGTCTCAACCTCGGAGGCCTTTGACATACAAAGTGGAGTGAAACAGGGCTGTGTTTTAGATCCCATACTGTTCGGCATCTTTCCGCTGTCCTGCTGAAGTACGTCTTTGGGTCTGCTACTGAAGGGATATACCTTCATACAAGATCTGATGGACAGCTTTTCAACCTTTCTAAAATAAGAGCAAAGACCAGACACTGAATTAAGTGTTTGAGGGACCTCCAGTTTGCTGATGATGCAGCTTTTACCACAAATTCCGCTAAAGATCTGCAACAGCTGATAAACTGCTTCAGCAAGGCAAGCCAAGAGTTTTGGGCTCACAATCAGTTGAAAGAAGATGCAAGTCATGGGACAAGATGAAAATCCTCTACCCAGCATTTCAATCTCTGACTATAAACTTAAGGTTGTACATGACTTTGTGTACCTGGGATCCTCTTATCTCTGACTCAAACTCTCTTGACTGAGCTGAGAAGGCAAATTGGAAAGGCTATTACAACCATGCCCAGACTGACAAAGAGAGTGTGGACTAATGACAAGTTTTCTGAGTATACCAAGATCCAGGTCTACAAGATTTGCGTGGTGAACACGCTCCTCTATGGCAGTAAATCATGGACCCTGCATGCTCGGCAAGAAAGTAGACTTAACGCGTTACATACGTGTTGCCTCCGCATCCTGGGCATTACCTGGCAGGACAAGACCCTCAACTGCACTGTCCTTGAGAGCAGGGATTTCTTTCATGTTCACCCTTCTCAAGCAGAGATGCATACGATGGTTGGGTCATGTTGTCCGAATGGAAGATGGGCGCATTCTGAACGATCTCTTGTATAGTGAGCTGTCACAAGGAACGCGACCAACAGGCAGACCCCACCTAAAGTACAAAGATGTTTGTAAAAGAGATCTTAAGGCCCTTGGAATCAACTCTTGGGAAGCCACTGCCTCAGATAGACCTCAGTGTGTTGAAAGGCCTCTCCAACTTTGAGGAGACATTCAATCAACAGTCTGAAGCAAAGTAGCTACTGAGGAAAGCCAGGAGCCAAGCTATCCAAACTGCCTCAGATTTCATCTGCAGGTTTTGCGCCATTCCCGAATTGGACTGTCACAATCGAAGCTGGACCAGTGATCCTCATCTGGCGTGATCTTCATCTGGCGTAATCCATGGTTCAGTCCTAAAACCCATAAACGAGTTGGTATATCAATGGATATTTTTTAGTGGATTTGGTTAAATGCCTGAAATAAGGTCTGTGGTTGGTTACACAAGATATTTTCAGGTTTTAATTCAATGTTATTTGTGTTTATACTCATGCTTTTGAAAACTATTATAACTTGAACTTTCAGGGAAAATGCTTTTAAATAAAGATTGAAAGAGTTGTTGGAAGCTTAATGGTGGTGGCGTTGAAGTCATGCAACCTTGTACTGTAGTTTTTTATAGTTTATCTTTTTCTTCTGGTGATTGCATTTATGCTTCAAAATTCATAAAGGTTGTGTTCATTTATGAAGATTATTATGATGGACAAAACGTGTAAGAATCAAAAAGCCACTGGATTGGGTTTTTGTCGAGGGAACAAGGGTGCAAGGGTGGTAACTTGACTACAAAAATATGTAATTCCTGCAGCAATCTGTTAGCAATTTGTGCTTTATTTCTTATTTATATTATTTCTTATTTATATTTTAACTTGTACTGAATCCTTCAGTAAACAAAACATATTATTAAATATTTTAAAAACAATTTTTTTTTTCTGAAGTACAAAACAAATATTTAACAATAAATGTAACTTTTCTTTGTTAAACAATAAAGATTAATTTGCTTTGATGTGGATGAGCAGCAGCATGTTGCCATGGTCACAGTGAGGGTGACTCTGCTTGTTTTACCATCAGGTCCATCAGGGTGTTTTTATCTGGTGACCACAATTTCTCACACATCAGACTGATCAGAAAACAAACAGAGACTGATCCTTCCTCTCTTTCTCACTATCCACTGACTCGTTATACGTAATGGCCAAAACACAGAGGGCTTGGGGCTGTGTGTGTTTCTCTCATGGCACCGCAGGTATCAGAGAGTGTGAGTGATGCGTATTGTGTTGTGATGTGTGTGTGTGCGCTCTTGTCCCCTGTGTCTTAGTCTGTGAAGATGGACTCCCCCTCGCAGATGGGGCTTTAATTAACACATGGGCTCTCTCATCACAACACCATGGCCAGGTGTCGCCCAGGAAACCGTCTCAGGACCAGGCGCCTGGGACCTGTGCTCAGGGAGAGGAGGAGCAGCCAATAACACGCAGACTACACACTTAGTCTTCAACATAACACAGGCTTCAGAATTAATAGACCTGATTAGAATAAAGGTAGGAAATTATGAAAATAAGAAATTACAAAATATGTTTCCAGAACATATCTGGTTTTTATTTTTTCCACAATATATTTATTACCTTTTAACTGTACACATGTATTTCCATTTAATATTAAAAATATTTAAAAAATTGCAAATTATTTTATTTTTTTATTACTTTATTTTTTTATTTTTTATGTACACATATACACTTGTATTTCTATTTAATAGAATTTTTTTTTCTTTTTTATTATTATTATTTTTTTTCTGTACACATGTACACTTGTATTTCAATTTATTAGAAATAAATTGTTTTATTTTATTTTATTTTTAAACCATCACACCAAATCAATATAAAGACAAAGACAAGCATGTACTTTTAAAAAGGACAGCACAATGAAAAATTTCAGGCAATGTACAATTTATATAGTACAAGTGATATAATATTATTCAAAATTACTGTAAGCCAGAAAGTATTTGGACACTTTCTGGGTGCTAAATGTTGGTGGATCATGTTCACAGTTGATGAGATGAACCATATCTTTGATTACTTTTCTGGAACACCTATGTGAACTTTAGGAAAACAAAACATTGACATCAGTTCAAAATTTTTGCAGAAATGGATCAGAGAAACTTTAGCATCATTTACTTGTGAATGGCACTTTTTTTTTTTTTTTACTGTATATAATGCAATTAATTTTCATATTTTTAAGCATTAAGTGTCCAAGTTCCTTTTGGGGCCACTGAATGTCTTAAAGTTAATTACTTTTGATCCTTTGCATCTTTCATTTCACATTTTCTCTTTAATGATTCGTCTTATGCAACTCGCAGCACTCGCAGACCTCGGAAGTGGAGCCGTTGCTGACATGTTCTCAATTCCACCAGCATCTGGCCCCAAATAAGAGCATCAAATCCCACCCAACGCCTTGCTGGAGCGTGCCAACTGACACTCTCCATTACGTGTCGCGCCCGCAAAGAGCCGTGGCCTGCGGAGTGGCAGGACGGAGCACTTCCCATTAGAACCCTAAAGAGAAGGACATCAAACAATCTGGGGAGCAGACACAACCTCGGGAGGGCCACACATCATCATATTTTAATAGAACATGTGGCTTCTTTGCTGTTGTCTTGTGTCCAAATTGCAATAGTGAATTCTGTCCAGCTGTCGATCTACAAATGGGGCTCAATTACCCAGGCACTAGCTGTAGCATGTGTGCTAGAGCGGCGTCTCTCTCCTCGCTCTGCCAGACTCCTGGCTCTAATTGTTGAACAAAGTGAGACAGAGTAGTTTGAGTCGCCTTTGGTCAAGCTTATGTGGGTGACAGGTGACATCATCCAGGCTGACATTGTTTTCTCGGCCCCCCGCTTCAGTAACCCTCTGCGCTTCTGTGTCTAAACGCAGGGAAGCGTTGGATCCTAACACAGTGAAACTGCAAAACTGACTTTGCCACCTCCATAATGGAGTTGTTGGCACATGACGCTTGTGCCACACAACATGCCGATCCTTTACGAGCCAGTTAGAGCATGCTTTTTTAATGATTGGGGTTACGGCATCTGCGTTATGATTTCTGAACAGTGAAAGGCTTATATTTGCTATCGCTATAGGCGGTAGATGCTGGGCTTTACTGTAGCCTATAGAATGCAGTTATAATGTCCCTAAAATTCAAGATATCAGGGCAAAAATTCCCCTGTATGACTTTTTGTCTCATCATGATATATATAAGCAATATCACACGAATAGTACAAGGGCAGATGTGATATTGATTTTATACAACAGTTAAATAAAAAGTTAATATTGTGTATTTTAGACACAATACGTTCGGACGTAAACATGGAAGGCTGCACTGCGTCAACTGCGTATGACAACAGTTCAAAATGTTAAATAAAGTTTTTTTTTTTTTTGCGCACAAAAA
This sequence comes from Ctenopharyngodon idella, assembly GCF_019924925.1. Classification (NCBI taxonomy): domain Eukaryota; kingdom Metazoa; phylum Chordata; class Actinopteri; order Cypriniformes; family Xenocyprididae; genus Ctenopharyngodon; species Ctenopharyngodon idella. The sequence continues at coordinate 18,556,482 of NC_067233.1, read as the reverse complement.
GTATTCTCGTCGCTTCATAGCATTAAGGTTGAACCACTGCAGTCACGTCGACATTTTTAACGATGTCTTTAGTACCTTTCTGAGTCATATACCTCTCGGATTTCATCAAAAATATCTTAATTTGTGTTCCGAAGATGAACGAAGGTCTTACGGGGGTCTAACGACATGAGGGTGAGTAATAAATGACAGAATTTTCGGGTGGACTAACCCTTTAAGTTTGAACCACTGTAGTCACATGGACTATTTTGTTGAAATTTGTGTTCAATACCTTTCTGGACCTCAAAAGGTGCAATGACGTTGCTGCCAACCCGATCTCACAGCAATTCATACGTATTCTACGAGGTGGCTAATTCGTACAAACTCACTCGTATGAATTCGTATGTTTTTTTGCTAAATTGTACATATTTTACGAGTTGCTAAATTTGTACGAATGACCTACCCCAACCCTGCCCATAAACCTACCCGTCACTGGGGTTTAGACAAAACGTATGAATTCCTACGAGTGAGGTCGTACGAATTAGCCACCTCGTAAAATACATATGAATTGGTCATGAGATAGTGTTGTTGCTGCCTATGTGTTGGTTCAGAAACCCTTGGATTTCATCAAAAATATTTCAATTTGTGTTCCGAAGACGAACGACGATCTTAAGGGTTTGGGACGACATGAGGGCGAGTACTTAATTACAGAAATTTCATTTTTGGGTGAAGTAATTCTTTTAAGTCTTGTTTTTAGAGAATAGCCTATCTTGAATTACACTATTGTATAAAAATTTGCATTATTATTACAATTTAAAATAACTCTTTTACAATTTATTGTAATTTAAATTGTAATTCCTGTGATTTCAAAGCTGAATTTTCAGCATCATTACTCCAGTCTTCAGTGTCACATGATCCTTCATAAATCATTCTAATATGCTAATTTGGTGCTTATGAAACATTTCTATCATTAATGTTGAAAACAGTTTTTTGTAACATTATAAATGTTTTTGCTCTTTCTTTTGATCAATTTAATGTTTCCTTTCTGAATAATAGTAATTTCTTAAAAAAAAAAAAAAAAACCCAACTGTTCCCAAACTTTTGAGTGCTAGTGTAATTTTACATTATGTTACGTTAATGCTTAGAATCAGAACAATCTATTTGTCAGTGGGGTAAGAATTTTTGGCTTCTTAGCCTACTTGAATTTACTTTGCTCCCTCTATTATGCTAGAACCTCATTTATACATTTCTAAGCCGGTATAGTTGTGCCGTCTGCCTTATTAACATCTCCTGAGACCGCTGCACATTTCATAGAAGGACCCTGCAACCAGTTAGCATTACCCATGCCCTCGGAGTGCAGTCCCAAATAACATTACCTCAACTCCCAACATAACTTCCCACAGTAGCCATGACTCCCCACGGAGCACGTATTACCCAGGCAATGAGGCAGCGTCGCGCCTTTGCACTTCACTAGAGAACAATACCTGCATTTTCTGTCACAGCTCCTGTATCGCTTCACTTAGTTTAGGTAAACAATCGTGCTCTATGACATCCTAAATACCTTCGAGCCCTCTGCGACTTTCCCTCGATGCAGAACGCCATAATAATCTTCATCATCACCGCCATATATTACCGAGGCCGCCTTCTAATGCCTGCGAGGCAGCGCGGCCTCTCCCATCCCCGGCAGCCCTCGTCTCTCGCTGCATTTTCATTTCGTTTCACTCTCTCTCACTTTTTATTTCCCTTTGGCTTCTGCCGCGGCTCCCTTTACAAAGCCCGGGAGCATTATCAAAACATTACGGTGCGCAGCATGTGTTTGATTAAAAAAGTGTAAAGTTACAAATTAGTTAATAAAATCATTTAGGCCGATCGCTGCAAATGGTGATAAATGCGTTCCATATGTTCCCAATAAAAAGAAAAAGAAGAAAAAAAAGAAAGAAAAAAAAAAAAACTGAGTGCCATGTGCCCGTCCCCCTCTGTCTTTGCCATAAACAAATAAATTAAAACAATTACCATGGCGCACGCCCTCCCTGTCTTTAATGAGAGTGCCGCCATATAAAAGATGTGACAGCTTTCATATCCTCAAAATGGTGTGTGTCTCTATCTTGAGAGGATGGAAAATTCCAGATGTTCCCGGTGAAAGGGCTTCTCTCCCCCTCTGTCTTACCCTCTATCTGCCCTGCGAAAGTTTATATCGCGTCCATTTATGTGGCTTTGGGTTCTTTAACTCCTGCTGGTTAATGAGAGGTGGTGACTGCAGGCGCTGTCAGTCCTCTATTAACCCAGCGCCTCTTGATCAGCGTTTGGTTGAATGTTATAAATGGTAAATTTGCTCCTGTTCTTCTGCACGCCTATATGTTTAATCGCTAACTTAAGTTGTCTACTCTCCGTTTTGCAGACATTTTCTTTCTTCAAAAACAAAGTGATGGGATGTTGCTAAATGAGACGCAAGTAGGCTAATTAAATTTTCGGGACCAGTTTTTAAAATTAAAGTTTACAAAGTTCCCCCAACGAGTAGGCTAGCAGTGTATCGTGACTGACTGACTTACTACACTCTAAAAAATGCTGGGTTATTTTTTTTAACCCAAATGCTGGCTTCAGCCTGCTGGGTAATTTTATTGGGTTATTTTGATTATTTTAACCATGTGCCGGGTAATTTATTTATTGAATGTCACATTACAAGCAGTATTAATATCATTAACAAAATCAGTGGAAATTAAAAAAAAAAAAAAAAAAAATTATTTTGTGTTTTAACAAAGGTGAGATGGAAAAGGCGCATCATGATGATGATTAGACGATTTTGATTAATGGTGACAAAAATATGACAAATAATTGAAAATGTTTGTTTCCAATAATCCAATCATAGTCAATAATGTTTGTAAAATGTTTGAAAATTTCATTTAATTTTTGCTCGTCAATTAATTTCTTTTAATTAATTAATTAATTAATTAATTTGACTGTGAAATACTGACTAAATTTAAAAATATTTGTTATATATTGTTACAACAACAACAACAAAAAAAAGTGTAAAAATTAACACTGATTGCATGTAGCTGGGTGTTTTAGGGTCAATGATGTGACGGGTCATTTTTTTTGTCCCAAGGCCTTAATAATAATAAAAAACAAATATGACATCCAAAGTATGTAAGGTAGTGCAACTAGATTTCTTTTATTGAATCCAAAAGGTTTTAATTATATTTTGCACCATATAAAGGTCTTTTAAAGATTTTGAAGTGTCAAAAGGTCATTCGGTTTAACCATCCAAAGGCCAATACAGCCATTTCATTTGTGATTCATGTGTGATATATCAACATAATGCAAAATGGTATTAAAATTATGTGTAGAAGTTGTTGCTTTGTTATGAGAAAGAATGTCCGGAAAAATTAATTTCATTGATGTCATTTGGAGTAACCAATATAAAGGGACCATTTTGGATCAAGTCATGCGGTCAATATCATGTGACAGGATGTGACATCATTCAGACACCTGCAAAGGGTGTGATTTTTTCCCCCAAACCAGTTCAGTGGAAATCCCGTCCTGGAGCTGATTCTAAACATTTCATTGGCCATGTCAATCACAATAACGATTGCCTACACCCAACCCTGATCCCTAAACCTACCTGTCACTGTAACCTCAGCCAATGAAATTGGTTGCAGGGCGGGGATTTCCGCTGAACCATTTGGGAAAAAAAATCATGCCTGCAAAGGACCACATGGTTGTGAAGCAAAGTAAGTAACTTTTTTTTTAACTATTTGAAAAATTCATGTTTTTACTTGCTCATACGCATGTCCCGAAACATCAGGTCATTCGGTACAACCGATATAAAACATGGAAAATGTTTTAATATTTTCTAAAAACTTGTACTAAATATAAAATATTTGATTGTTCTTTTGCTAGCTAGCTAGCTAGATATCAGCCTGTTAGCATTGTTTGAAAATATCGACATTCGGTATAACCAAAAGTGTCATTCGTTAAAACCGAAATTTTAGTTAAACGGAATGATTTTTTTGGTGACAAATTTTGTGCATCTTGTAAAAAATGACAAAAGCAGTGTTAATTGATTATAAAAACCACATCATTTAATTGTTAACACTTAATAAAACTTCAAAATTAATTACATCTCCATTATGTTTTTTTACACTTTTAAAAACCTTATTTGTTAATGACCCATTAGCAGTTTTATTAATTTTGCGATTTTATTTCCTCATCTGGCATTGCTTTACTTAGAGCTAAGAATCTACAGCTGCTTATCTCAATTAAATATAAGCATATATTAACAGTACACATGTTCCATGAGTTTCTCATGTGAGCCATTACTGCTGAATCAGCTTTCACCATGCAATAACTTGGCGCTTTTGACAGGATAAATCTACACGCAGCAGATAACGCCAATGTCTCCACCTCGGTTTGGCCCTTGTCTGGAGGGCTTGGCCACCGCATTCCTCCATTACTCTTCATATAAAGAGCATGACAGCGGCTGGGAGGCCTGCCGCCATGCCTGAGGTTTCATCCAGCCTGGGGAGATGCAACACTGGGCGTCTGAGTGAAACAAATTGTTTTTGGGGGTCCTCACCAATCAGGCCATCTCACACCTGCTGCAAAGCCCCCGTGCAGACAATCCCACGCACACCACCCAAATCACCCCACACAGATTATTAGCCCTGATGTCTGTTTTTATTTGTTCTATTATTAAGTTTTTGTTCTGCCATTGCCGTGCCTCCATTTTTAATTGCACCTCCTGGGGACGCAGCGATGATGGATGTTGAGCGGAATAGCTGAATAGGACTGACCGCTATTGTAAACTGAGGGGTTTTGTCAGTGAATATCTAGTGCAGTCTCAATTGAAATGCATTTTGCAGACAAGATTTTTATTTAGGCCTTTTTTCTGTATCAGAAAAAGATACAAAGATATTTTTCATTGTTGAGGTTTTGTGTATTGGGCCTCTTTGCCCCTTCATCTATTACTGTATGTGGTTCTTACTTTAATGGATTTCAGGTACACTGTAAAACAAGGAATTACATTTTCTCCAGCTTTTTGAGTCAAAGGTAAACTAAGAATGTCATTTACAAAACAGACAGTTAGACAATATTTCCCTCAAATGTGTCCAATCTACCCAAACAAACAGTTCATTTGAGCTACTGAGCAGTGTTGCGGTTTATTAAACTCCCAGCAAGCATTGCAGCATGAATAAATTATGCAGTTACTGCTTTGCTAGAGCTTGTAGAATGATATTTGTTGGTTGTCACCGTAACTGTGATTTGTATGTGAAGTGTTGAGGTCTATTCTACATGCAAATACAGTAATATCTTTCCAAGATGTATACGATTGTGTCGAGAAAGTAATATTTTTTGCAAAATAAAATATATTAAGTTGCACTGACAATAATTTATCATGTTCCCTTTAAACAGTGCTTAAAAGTGTGGGGTCCGTAAGATTTTTTAAATGTTTTTAAAAGAAGTCTCTTATGATCACCAAGGCTGCATTTATTTGAACAAAAATACAGTAAAACAGTAATATTGTGAAATATTAGTACAATTATATCCTCCAGAAATCATTCTAAAATGCTGGTTTTGGTGCTCATGAAACTTCATTTTTATAATCAATGTTTAAAACCATTGTGATGCTTAATGTTTTTGTGGAAACTATGATACATTTTTTGATTTTTTTAAATTTGATTAATAGAAATGTTCAAAAAGAACAGCATTTATTTAAATAAAAAAAAACTCTTTATTAATGTCTTTACTGTCACTGTTGATCAATTTAATGCATTCTTGCTGAATAAAACTATTAATTTCTTTCAAGGACAGGTGTACAGTATATGTATATATGTGTATGTGCAAAAGAAACGGAGAGAAGAAGGACAGTGAGGGCAAACATTTCTGTTTGCAGAAGCATTTGCAGTTGCCGTCTGTCATTGACCTTCACAGTCACATACGCTTCAGCCAGTAACCCTCAGTACGGCCCAGGAGCTTGAACCATGTCCATTTGATGTCCATTTGGACTCAGCATATAAAACACACAGTAAGCAGATGAGGGGAAATGAGCCCTTTAATAGAGGACCTTATAAAACAGGGAAAAAAGCAAGAGAAGCTCAATCACTCAAAGTCTTATTTAGATGAGATTAGTGGGATTTCAAACATCGCCTGTGGCTTCAATTAGAAGTATGAAATATAGTTTGTAGCAGAGTTGAATTGCAGTATTTGAACTGCCTTTTTTCATACTTTATTGCTTAAATATAATATATATAATGTTTAGTGTCCTTGAATAATTAGCATAAAAGTAAGAACCTGAAAACTTTCACAAACATTTTTTTTTTTTTTTTTTGACAGTGTCATAGAATGTGATCAAATTCATCATTCTTGTGATATAGGTGATTTGGTATGTGAAAGGTGTTTTCATGGTATTATTATCTTAAAAGCTGAATGTGCTGTAGAAAAAAGTGCAGTATGAGCCCTTTACCATAAACATAATAAAAGCACATTGTCGTGTGTGGATTCTAATGCATCCACCGAGAGTTTTAAAATCAGCTGTGATGTTCTGAAGTTCACCCACGTTAATCTGGCAGTGAGAATGCCCGCGTGCATTAGTCAAACAATGACCTTTATTCCGGTTTATAAACCGTGATCAGTGTCTGATCTCAGTTCCCCCAACTTCAACAAAAGCCATACCTCTAAAGGCCTCGGCACTGAAAGACAGAGTGCCAGGGAAGAGGGAGTGAGCGAGTTAGTGAGAGTGAAAAAGAGAACCACGCGCTCTTGTCTTTTCCAGTTTAGGGAGTCCAGATGGGAAGTCATTTTTTATTCGTCTTGAGGCAGCACTTCACATCTGCTGGCCCAGATGCCTAATGAATACGGAAGCAGGGCCGTGCTGTCGCCTCATTAATACTGCACTCGCACAGGGAACAGGGCCGGCCTGCACCCGCCATCCACCGCCGCCCCCCTCCCGCACTCCTCCCGGCCCCGCAGCCCGCTGGTGCAGAACCGCCGGCTCCCCGCTGGCTCCTCCGGGCCCGTGGCCGGCAGCTGGCGCCTCGCTGTAACAAAGCTGCCGTGCTTTGTTGGGCCTAATGTGTCTCTGTGTTGTCACTTAAGGTCTTTATTGGTATTAATTGATAGGATCGACCCAAGTTTGTCTTTTTTGGTACTTCTTCTCTTTGTGGCGATCGCACGCGTGTGCGTTCAGGGCGTAGGAATCTATTCAAACAGGTGTCGCCTCGAGGAGCGCGAAGCAGAGAGAGTTGGGAAGCTCAAAGCACATGTCTGTCAGATTTGACAGATTTTGCATTTTCCTCTGTGAATTAGAGATGTGTGCATTAGACAGACGCCGAGGCTGGTTCCGTGACCTTTGCTTAATATGGCTGTTCAGTACTCTGGCTGTCGTTCAAGCCTGGGTGGGCAGAACACAAGAGATCAGAGTTAGTTACAAATTCACTGGAACTCAAATGAGATGCCTTGACACCTCCAGTTCATTTCGCACTAAAGTTTGGAGGCAAAATGCTCTCTAGGTACTATCAGTCAAAACAATTTTTAGGAAACCTACACTGTAAATTTTTTTTACAATATTACTTGATTCTTTAATATTAACGGCTCTCGCATAATGCAGACGGAACACTATGGAAGCTTGTTTCTGCCACGGAATAAAAAAATGTATTCTTTTTCTCACAATTCTGACTTTTTCTCAGAATTGCGAGGTATAATTAGCAATTCTGACTTTATAACTTGCAATTGTGAGTTTATATCTCACAATTCTTAGAAAAAAGTCAGAATTGTGAGATATAAATTCACAACTGAATCTTGTAGCTCGATTCCCAAATGAATGACTCTTATGAACCGATTCTTTTTAGTCACTCAAAAGTGGTTCTTAAAGGTGCAATGTGTAAAATTTGTGAGGATCTATTGATAGAAATGCAATATAATATACATAACTATGTTTTCAGTGGTGTATATAGACCTTACATAATGAACCGTTATGTTTTTATTACCTTAGAATGAGCCATTTCTATCTACATACACCGTGGGTCCCCTTATATGTTAAGTCGCCATTATGCGCCGGCATGTTTCTACAGTAGCCCTAAACGGACAAACTGCTCTACAGAACGCATTTAGTCACTATGTTGCTCTTCTTCTAAATCGTTCGTGTTTTTAGAAGCAGCTTGCATCGTCACGAACGAAGGTCTTACGGGTGTAGAACGACATGAGGGCGAGTAATAAATGACATAATTTTCATTTTTGGGTGAACTAACCCTTTAAGTTTTTAGTGAACCAGAACAGAAATATTTGAGTTGTAATAATTTTATTATGTGAGCAAAAAGACTTCAGTGTTCATTATACAAAACTCTTTGACAGCAAAATGCAATTGATCAATCACAATCAAGTACTGCAGAGAGCCATATAATAATAAACATTTTATTTCCCAGAAGCTAATCTTAGAATTTTATACCATATAGAATATTCACGAGAAGTACTTGCAACAAAACACATTGTTGCAATTTTATTTCGGAGGTATGACCAAAAAAAAATTTTTTTTTAATGTTTTTTCCTCTCCTTGTATGCCCCAAATCAACATGACTAAACTAGATCTCGGCGAGCACACTGTCATACTATAATTCTGACTGCACCCTCATATTACATTCCCCTAATATGCACACTGTGGGTAAACCAACCCAACAGCTAAAGACATACAGTGACAGAGGCGCTAATGTATGAGAAAAATATACCCAGGTCTTTAAAGAATTGTCCCAAGATTACTCCAAAGGCAATTAAATTCCATCTAAACAACAAAACGAACAAAACAAGCAAAGAACTAAATAAAAGGAAAGTTTATGTGACTGTGTTAGCATCTAATAAAGAGACAAGGGCTCAGGGAAGAGGCTGAACCCTGCCAAAATGTACCACTGCGGCCTCCACCCCGCCTCTTCCTGTCCTTCGCTCTGATGGAATGCCTGGCACGCTCTACATTATGGCTGCGGAATGGAGGAGCGATGAGCGGGCAAGATACAGACGCTCGGCCCAAGAGACGCAGAGCCGAGCTTACTGCTGGATGCTTGTGGGGCCTGTCAGAACCAACCAGCCACCTGCCAGGCTCCGAGCGCCAGGATACAAAACCTTGAGAATGTGGCAGAAAACTAATCCATGGCTCTTCATTAGTGGGAATGGTCTTGTATCAAAATAACCTCTGCCAGAGAAAGAAAGAAAAAAAAAAAAAAAGGTAGATATTTTGTTTGCTGAATGGATTTTGTACTTTATGTAGACAATGTGATTCAAGAAAAAAGATGTCTAATTCTGACATGCAGTATTCAATATGGGATGTGTATTTTATTTGTGATCTTCAACAGCAGTACTGCAGTGGGTTATTGATATTAATTTAATGGTAATACTTTACAATAAGGTTCATTAGTTAAACATTAATTTATGTATTAACTAACATGAACTAACCATGAGCAATACATTTGTTACTGTATTTACTAATCTTCGTTAACGTTAGTTAATTAAAATACAGTTGTTCATTGTTTGTTTATGTTAGTTCACAGTGCATTAACTAATGTTAACAAGATTTTAATAATGTATTAGTAAATGTTGAAATGAACATTAACAAAGATTAATAATAGCTGTAAAAATGCAGTTCATTATTAGGTCATTTTAACTAATGTAGTTAACTAATGTTGAACCTTATTGTAAAGTGTTACCAATATAATATTCAAAGCGATTTAACTGCACTGACACTATTGGAGAACAAAATTTAAACAGAATTGAGCTGGATAATAACATTATTTTCATCTGTAGAGCTGCTTATAGCTTGAATTAGTTTTTTATAATTGATGAATTTTACAACATTAACAGTTATTTTCCTGTTTATGAATGTGAAGCTGCTTTGAAACAATCTGTATTGTATAAAGTGCTATATAAATGACTTGACTCATTTGAAAAAGAAAAGAAAATGTAAAATAAAAAATACAATATTACATTAACTACAATATTACAAAAACTAAATTTCGCATGTTAAAATGTATTAGTAAAAGTAAAATATAATGTGTAAATATTAAAATATGTGTACAATTAATAATGATTATTTGATTGGCTTTGCAATATTAGCGGCTTTACAAAGTATGTACAGAAAATACATTAAAATATACATTATAGGTCAGACTTAGCATGCAATTTTATACAATAGCTATCTGAGTGTTATCTGAGTGTTTGTAAAAAAAAAAAGGAAGCAAAGTGTATATGAAAAGTCATTAGTTAGATTTATTTTCATTCATTTGATGATTCAGGGATGTTAAGGACAAGTAATAAGACTAAATGAAAACATATCACAGGTTGTTAGTGTCTTACATTGTCTTTGTGATTCTGAAATCTTCAAGTTTAGAGAACTGCTGCAGTCGACTAAAAATTCAAACTGTCTTATTCTAGCTACAAACAGAGAGAGAGAGAGAGAGAGAGAGAGAGAGAGAGAGAGAGAGAGAGAGAGAGAGAGATTGTGTGTGTGTGTGTGTGTGTGTGTCCAACATGGGGCAACACAGCAACCTCTGCTGGCTAAAGACTATAACTGATATATGTGGATGTGTATGCAGGTGTGAGTTTTGCCATTTGTGTGTGTAAGGTTGTGTAAGCCAACTGGAAAGAGAACAAGCAGATCTTTCATTTATAATGAAGTGAATTAGAGTGAAGCCTTAATCTCAAATTCATATAATTCTCATCTTAAATGCACCGGTTTAACACATGCCACAATGATGCCAAAACTGTTTTCAGTTCTTTGTTATATTTTCTGATAAATTTGAATTACTGTATATCAAGATAAATCCTTCACATTTGTTTATTAAGTCCCATTTGTTCTTAAGATCAGATATAGAAAGTCCCATATTAAGCTCTGTATTTTCTCATAATCGTTCCTTTCAATTATGTTCAATTTGAAATGGTTAAATAAACATTAAGTAGGCAGTTTTGTACTTGAAATCCTGCCCATGAGCTTGCTGAAGCCAAAGTCAAATTGTGGATATTCCCTCTTGCTTCCCATTATAAAATTATATTTAGATCTTTTAGCAGTAACGCTTTGGGAAGCAGATGAACTTTCGATACTAGAACAGATTTCTGGTATTGAGTTGGATTAGATATTACTTTACAATGTAATGGTAACTGCCACAGGAGCTGCATTACATCTCTGAGTGCTCAGGGTCTATGAGAGGTTTATTAAAGTCAAGATGCATTATAAATATCTATGTCTCTTTGTCTTTTTGAATTGGGCCACTTGAGTTGGAGTGTGTTAATGCAGTAATGTATATAGACAGCACATTACCGTACACACACAGTATTGCTCTGATTAGATTGAGAGTGAAGGCTGCACACTGTCTCCTTAAATTAGCATTCTTTAAAATCAACAAATGAGAAATATTACAATGGCCATATTAATACTGCACGCATGAAACCACTTACAGAAGGATCTGAGGTCACTGTCACAGTTGGGAATGCGTTTGCATGGAATGACTGGTATCATTTGTCGGCAGCACTGTGCACTGAGCATGATCAGAAATTCTAGTTTAGTGTGTTTACTTGTTGTTGTTTGATTTGCTCACTAGGCAACGCTTTGAATTCAGTACATTGCCGGATGCATCCGGATGTCACTGAACGATAATTTCAGAGAGTTTGTCATGTTGTTCAGATGCTGTTTATACACATATCATGTTGCACTTCAATTATACACTTTTCAGAATAAACTCAGCTCAGAGAGAACCTTCAGGAAACTTTAACCAACGTTCTGGCAAGGTTCTCTCAATGTTATGAGCAAACATTCTTCCAGGAATGTTAATGGAACTTTTATTTAGAGTCAAAATGTTAGCACACAAACATTATTTATATGTTCATTGGACGTTTTTTTTTTCCCTGAAAAAATTTTGTTGTACATTTGTCTGTTTTTTAAATATTACTTCTTCTTGTTTCAGAATGAACATTTAAAAGTAACATTCTCATATTTTTTGCAAAATAATAAAATGGAAAGTTCCCTTAAAGGGACAGTTCACTCTAAAATGAAAATTAAGTCATAATTTACTCACCCTGGTGTTGTTCTAATGCTGTATGCCCTTCTTTCTTTTATGGACCACAAAAGGAGAATTCTTAAAAAATGTCCCATTCGTGCTTGTCCATATAATGGCAGTGAAAGCTTTTTTTTTGAAAAAAGACACAAATATATCACAGAATGATCCCATGCGACACGTGCCGTCTATCTTAAGTGTCCTGGGGGTATACGATATAGGGTTTGGTGAAGAACAAACCAAAATTTAATGTATCATTTAACAAAATTCTTGACCTTGGCCGTTGGTCTTCTCTGCACGGCTACACCGTGCCGCAGTTCACTCCGTCTTGCCCCGAAAAAGCACACAAGTTGTGAAAAATCAAGATTAACAAACACATGACATTCTCTGAGGTGTTCATTGCAACAAGAAGTTATCGCGTTCACATCTGTCAGCTGTCATTCTGACTGTCATCAGACAAAAGGAGTTCCAGTCTGGAGATATTTGACTGAAGCGACGTGTTTTGTAAGAAAAATATTCATATTTAAAACTTTAAAAACTAAAATAATTAGCTTCCAACAGACGACCATACACATCGATTTATGGCAAAAGAGTGAACTCTGACCTGACACGATGCACTGACGAACGCGGAAGCGCAGAGGATAGAGAAAAATAAAACACTGGTCACGAATTAGAAGTCTAAAACAAGAATTTTTAAAGAGAAATGTCAGAGGATTTTGATACAAGAGAAGAGGAACTTGAGTTTGTTGCACAGCCCTATTTGTTAGAACAGCGAGAGTCGGCAAAGCTTACGCTACTCCTACATCGCGTAAGGGGTTACTCTTTTGGCGTAAGTCTACGTGCGAACTATCCCTTTAATTTTCATTTTAGGGTGAACTATCCCTTTAATGTTCGCATAACCAAAAAAGATTTTTAAAACATTTTAAAAAAATGATGTTTTGAACGTTCAGAGAACATTCAGAAATAATAACTTAATGGGAACGTTCTTAGAACATATATTTGTCAACTGGGAAGGTTCTAAAAGAGAGTTTTCAGAGTGATGCCATAGCAGAACCATTTTTGGTTCCCCAAATAACCTTCAGTGAACAGTTCATAATTTTTTTTCCTTAAAGTGCCAACATTTTACAAATCAAAAGAAACATTAATTTTCCACTGTAAAAGACCCTTTTGTGCAGTGGAAATGTTCCATGGATGTTAAAAGTTCATAGAACCATCGATGCCAATACATTTTTTTGTGTGTATGGTAGCATTTTTCAGTTGTTATTTGTGTGGTTATTTATTTATCTATGAAATGATGTAAAAGGTAAATCTCTATTTTAAGTGTGAGAAGGGTTAAATAAGCTCTACTTCCTGCACTGCTCATTGTCAGTCTGTCATTAAACATGATGAACTTCCTGAGTAAGGGGGTCTTTTTCGTTAAGCATTTGACAATTTTCCACGAGTCTATGCCAAAAATCATATTCGTACTCGGAGACAAGCTTCTTTCTGAAATCCCCGATGCCTGTTTGAGGGAAAAAATACTGAAAGAGAGAGAGCACAAGAGATCGGAGAACATGTTTTTGTCATTTGCATGAACCCAGGAAACACAGTGTTGTCCAGAGTCGGGTTATAACTCATTGCAGATCTGCAGTGAGGCGAGGCTGGGCTCTCTCTGGCCAGGCTGGCTTCAGTGCGATGTGAACTCTCCCAGCATTCCTCACCCAGGACATCAGCGCAGGACAGGACTCCTGGATTACATGTACTGTACGTACACACGTACACCTGCAAACACAGTGGGACAGAAAGAATGTGTGGAAGAGAAATGAATATGTGGAAACCTGTTGTGATTTGTGTGCATTCCCCTCTGACTCTTTAGTCATCGTTCTCTCAACAATGTTGCAAGAAAGATCATTTTTTAAAATTTCTTAACCAAAAAAGACCTACATAACAGGTTTTTTTTTTTTGTAAGTTTTACAGTTTTTTAAGAATGCAACTGTAAAGCTGAGGTGTGACATTTTCTTTATGTTAAAAAATATTGTAGATATTAAATTGCTTTAACCCTGTAAAACCTGGCAGTGAATGTGATTTCACATGTGAAGTACATTATGTTCCTGGATCAACATCTTTGTTGATCTGGAACGACATTGCAATTAACCAATCAGAATTGAGGGACAAGTTTACAGTTTATGTCAAGTTTAGGCTATCTGTTTTTCAGACAGGAATGTTGTTCCAGGATCAACAAAATATGTTGACCCACGAACATTTCTGGCAAAATCATGGTGACCAATCTAAAAAAAAAAAAAAAAAATCCAATAAAAAAGTTGCATGTGTTTTTTATTAAGTATCATATTTTATACATCAGACGTTTATGCTCATTTGATAGAGGAGAATAAGAAACTCATACTCAAGGATGACAAACGCACCTCATTTATATTCAGAGGCCCAAACTGAGCAAAAATATGCAATTTGGTGCAGTTGCTGATATTTATATGGCCAAAAAGTAAGATGAATTTCTGATAGCTTATAATGTAAATCAATCTTTAGCAGACTACTTACATAAAATGCATGTCAGTATCAGTTGTCACTATATATATCTGCCATTAATTAGTCTTTGTAAGATGATATTTTTGTCAGATGTCTTTGTAAGATGATAAGATTCTTACTTTAGGTGTGAACAATGTGCACAATGTAACTTTACAACTAAATGTTATGATTTTAGCCATCCTTTTTCTGGGAAGCAGTTAAAAATTAAGGGAATCATTTCGTGTAACACCAAAAATGTAATTTATATGATCATGTGGTTTGGCATATATAGGTAAAACGCAGTATTGTTTGAAAACGTATATTGCAGAACATAGAAGCAACATACGATTGAATGACCAAAAGAATCCCATTGCTGTCCACTTTAATACTTTTAAACACAATTTTTCGCCTCTTCTTTGGTGATATTTAGGAGTAAGAGTACCAGTAAGAGTACCCAGAAGGGGTGGTGATATTAATAAACTCTTACTCTTAAGCATTTTATATATATACTTTAAATACTCTTTCTCCTAAAGGTCTGAATATGGAGTTTGATTTGAAACCTTTTTTGTATTTTTTCCCCCCTCAATTGTATATATTGGCATTTATTTTGTAGTTTTCTTTCTTATATTTATCAGTATTGGTTAATATTTTGATATTTTGTGGTTCCCTTTTTTGTCAATTGACATTATTAGTTTTTTTTTTTTTTTAAATATACTTTTCATTAACTTTGGTTTATATTTTGTGGTTCTTTTTCTCTGTTAAATGGATTTTTTTTTTTTTTGATGATGATGATGATGATGATGATGATGAATAGGTAATCATCAATTAGGTTACCAATTAGGTCAGGTGTGATTGTTCATAATTGGATAAATTGTATCTCTTTGTGCTTGTTGCTTTGCCTGACGAAGACCTTGTGGTCGAAACGTTGTCCATTTTAATAAATTTATCTTGGGGAGCAACAGTGGCAGTGTGCCGATTTTTGTTTATTTTTGAAGTACTTTATATAACTCAGTAAATATTTCACAAAAATATACATGTACCACAAGCTGAATGGGGGCGCTTTTTGAATTATACTAAAAGGCTTTTTTTTTTAATCAAAGTTTTGATAATGTTGAAAAAGCCTTAGAAATGTGCATATCAAGTATGATACAGTATAGGCTTTATAGGGATAAAATATTGCAGAAAGACTAAATGCTCTTAGTGAATTTGTTCTGAAGTCTGAAGTCTCAGGAAACAATGAAAATATAAATTAAAAGAAATGAGGAGATCATAAAGTTAAGTATTTGAATATTTATTAGGCAAAGGCATGTGTTAAAATCACAACTGTGGAATGTGTGATTGCAAAGCATGTTGCATGTAAATCATACATTCATCATTGGTTTGTGTTGAAAGGTCAGAGGAAAATGTGGTCATTGTTAAATTGTTTGAACTTTGAGGGTAATGATGTAGCTGATGCTTCATTCAGGGTTAAATGCATTGGACAACATAGGACTTTAATACAGACTGGGAAGTCTTTTTTTTTTCTATAAAAACACATATACATAGATATACATTGATAAAGTAAGTGCAGTGATACAGATGAAGTTTCTGTGTTAAGATTGGATGGCATCAGTCAGAGTAGTGCCTCAGGCCTCCTAGAAGATAATGATAATTGCAAGAGTATTCGGCCCTTGAAAGCAGGCTTTCCATTATTTGCCTGTCTGAGCACTGATTTCCTTCCTGACAGGAGGCCCATCAGGTACCAGAGAGAAGGTACGTCAGTGTTTATGAGGATGGAGAAGACTTCACCGAACGTGGTAAATCATGAGGGACACAGAAGCACCAGCGCATGTTCTTGTCCTCGGGTTAAAAAAATATGAATCCAGGTTTCTGTAAGCCTGTGGCGTTTGGACCGTGTTCAACATCTGCCTTCAACTGGTGCTTTTCTACCTTTGTGTGTAGAACAGAAACTTGAAATGTGTCAAGCACGGTGTCTTATTAAACTTCAGCTCACTCTTTGTTGTTGTTCAGAAGAAGATGAGGGGGGGAAAAAATCACATTGGACTCCTCTTGTATCAACACCGATTTTAGTAGCTCCCAGTCAGAACGGAGTCTGTCACAGGGTTGTTTTTTTTGTCCTCCACCTCTCAAGAGATTCAAATCACCCAGAGCATTTTCTCTCGTCTCTCCCTCACATCTCTACCTCGCTCCCACGAGGGAGTACAGACACAAAGCAGATCTTTTCACGTTAATAACAAAGCCGAGATGAAGTGTGTTACGGTTATTGTTTCATCCCAGAACCATGTTGTTTAATTTGAAATGCCTTTTGGGTTCCACTGGAAAAGAATGTTTCAGAAGGACAAAGAAAAACTTAAGAAAAACAGAGTCTGCATAATTCATCAGCCATACATGTAGAAATCTTTTATTTATTCTGCATTTACCTTTGACATGATTTATTGATGTCAGCTACTTGGAGGCACTGCAGGTGCAAGCCCTAGAAAAGAGAGACAATTTGAGCAACTTTTGAAATGACAAAACGTCAGAATCTACATTTGGTTAGAAGCAAAAAAATAATTACTTTAGTCTACGCATATTGAAAGCCTGATTATCCTCTTTATAAAATAAACTTTCATATACACCAACAGAAGCTTAAACTAATAGAAAATCATTCTGTATATTAAATGTAAACTCTACTACATACTTTTTGCCAATTTTTGGGTGAATATCAACTATCAAAAACAATCAGATCACAAAAAAAATATATTTTTTTTGCATGCAGAAAATGAAGAATTTTTACAACCATTAATTGTGACATGACTGGCTTTAATATTAAACTTAATTTGAACTCTTTTACAGAGATGGACCACTGAGAAAAATTACAAATTAATAATAATTATTAATTTACAGTAATGAGAACTTAATGCTTACCTGTATGTGCTTAATTTTCATAAGAATAATGTCAAAAAAATGTTAATGGTCCCTAAATGTGACCCTGGACCACAAAACCAGTCATAAGGGTCATAAGGGAAATTGAGATTTATACATCATCTGAAAGCTGAATAAATAAGCTTTCAATTGATGTATAGTTTGTTAGGATATGGCAATATACAACTATTTGAAAATCTGGAATCTGAGGGTGCAAAAAAATCAAAATATTGAGAAAATCGCCTTTAAAGTTGTCCAAATGAAGTCCTTAGCAACGCATATCTACTCACAAAAATACATTTTTGATATATTTACAGTAGGAGATGTACAAAATATCTTCATTTACTTAATATCCTAATGATTTTTGGCATAAAAGAAAAATCAATAATGTATTGTTGGCTATTGCTACAACCCGTGCGACTTATGACTGGTTTTGTGGTCCAGGGTCACAAATATATGTACGTTTTTATTTGATTTTTATATTAATTTTAAATGACCACTTTTTCCACGTTAGTCAATTCAAAGGGGTGAATCTCAGAAAAAGTTTCACCCCTTTGAATGAACTAACATGGAGAAATTGGTGTAACATGGTCCATTTAAAATTCACAGCCCTCAGCTAAAGCAAAGAAAGATTCCTCTCCTTTCTTTGTCTTTATTAACCTCAGTTTCCAGTCCTGGGCCTCTGTGCTCAGAGCCTGTGGGAGACCTAGACATCCATCCTGGATCTCCCCAGAGTCAGAATGTGCTGGACCTGATCGATTCTGACTTACAGCTCTATAGATCAGACCTGCTTTTGGCTCCCCTATGCAGCACCTCTACCTAAATACACCATCAACACTGTCTCGCTCACAGCATAAACCGTCTCCATGAACATACAGTGTGTTGCAAAAGCAGCCGAATTGTCTGAGGATTTAGTTTTATTGTGGAAGTACAGTGTCGTATTTTTCTGGCTTTGTTTGAATTGCTGAGATGCAATTCATCACCGAAGACTATAAAAATTATTACTGACATGGCTCTTGGATGGAATGTAGCTCTTGGATATCTTTTGCTAAAACTTTATTTAAGATTAGCCATGAATCAGCGTGAAATATTCGGGCTGAAATGGACTGTGACGATGTGTTTTCCTGGAGTGATATTTACTAAGAGACTGTTTGTGATGGCAACGTGCCTCCACAGGGGGGCCAGAGATGACACCATTTACTTTCGAGCAAACATATCTCTCTCTGTCATCGTCTGCATCTGCGCCTCTTCCATCGCCGAAATTTGTCTTGATAGGGGTAGGGTAGAGGCTTTAGAGGCCAAAAACACACCTGTCTTCATAATTGCTGGGCTTAGAAGGTGGCAGATTCTCACGAAGAATTAAAAATGAAGGGGTGAAGGCACAGATGTGTTTATCTATTCACGGCTGTGCAGTGCTGCTAATTGGGAAGGCTTGCCATTTGGAAATGGACAATAGCCTCTGGGCATGTTCAGCAGGCTGCATCAGTGTGGACTATTTCAAACAATCCACCGCAGAGCATCGCTCAGGCACGGCTCCCCTTTGCCCTGTGGAATCTTCCTTCACATTCTGATTTCCTCCACCATCCTTGTGTTATAAAATCTCAGTCTCATAAGGGAAACATCACTCTAGAAACTTCTGCACCACAAAACAAAACAAAACAAAACAAAAAAACAACTCTCATGACCTTCTTAACTAATTTCAAAATTGTGTTGATCCTGTTCATCCTTACCCATTTTTGAACACAGGCCTAAAAATGACCTGCTCAATTGCAGTTCATAGTTAATAATGGTCAAAAAAAAAAAAAAAAAATTAACCTAAGAGTTAGAAGTAGTAAGTAGGCTGCACAATTAATCAAAATAAAATTGTAATTGACCCTTCGCCAGGAGTTTGATTGACAGGCGATCTAACCAATCATAACGCCGAATCCGCATTTTTGTCCAACAAAGCAGTCAGGGGAGTTAGCAGATTAATGTAGGTGGACTTGAACTTGAAAAATGGTGTGTACTGACGTCTTTCTGCGATTGAAACAACATTCCTTATGATGTTCATTCATGTTTATTTGATGCTATAAATGAACTAGTAGGAAGAGATGATTGGTTCACAAGCCGCTTGAACTGAGGTGCTACAGCGATCTGTCATGACACATTAAAGAGCCACAAAAGGGTATTTATTGTTTAAATTTCTTTAAAAGTGACAAAATTTGAGACTTTGTTTTATATCAAAAGTAACCTGCTCTGTCTTGTCTGTCAACGCGTTGTGTCCTCTTTGCTCTGCGATGTAATTTTCACTGTGTAAGAACATGATGAGTGGCAAGAGATCGGCATCATGGCTTGTCGGACGTAGCAACAGTAACTAAAGGGGGCGGGTCTTTGCGAACGGTCAATTGCGCCTGATGGCTCGATGAAACTTTTGAAAAGTGAAAAATTAAGAAATTAAGCCATAAACATTTCTGCTGTAAAAAAATCATATCTAAGGATAGCTTTTGAAGGTTTCTATGTGAGAATAAAGGTGCATTCACACCACGTCAGAATAGGCCTAACCATAATTACGAGATCTGCCAATTTACCCAATAGTATTTCGACACCCCAGGTTTTTTCTGTTGGTGGAAAACAGCTTATTGTAGCAATGAAGCCAGCAAACAAACTAGGTCAGTGATCGCAGATTCTACCCAACCTAAAAAGCCTCAGCTTCCATCTAAAAAGCTCTATGTCCAGAGGCATATAAAAACGTGGATAAATCAACTTACAGTGTGTGTAAACAGAACGATATCATCTGCTGGTGTGGACACTAGATAAGTTATCTTATAGTTATTGTTCTTGTTGTGAACGGGCCTTAAGGCTTGTCGACTTCTGTTGTCCATTGTGCTCATTCCAGTTGCGTGTTTTCAAGCTAGCAACCAGCATGAGCTTAGAGTCTGAGGAGGAGGGGCGGAAGAAACAACCCTCTCCAATATTTAGAATTTGGACTGCAGTACCCATTTCAACCACTAGCTGTCAATATTACATACTGCACCTTTAATTGTAAAAAGCGTTCACGTCCGCATAGAACTTGTAATTACAACAAGCCATTTTCTTATGCTGCATTCACGCCACCTCGTATTTACCGGAATCTTGCGATGACAACATGTGATGTTATATTCGGAGCCTATGACTGGAAATTATGTGTTTCTATGGCACCACTATCAACGCCTAAATGAATCTACAGCAGTCAGGTAATACAGCGGCCACGTGGTATGTGTGAGCTTTCAGAAAACTCCCAGCTTACAAGCTGTAATTACATGCTCTTTGAGGACGTGAACGCTTTTTATGAGCCAGAATCTCGTAGTTACAGTAATTACAATATGGCGTGAACCAGTGGCGTGCACAGACCTCCGCGAAGGCAGGGGTGCAATCGCGTTCCAGGGGTGGGTGGGTGTGGGGGATGGGGTTGTGGGTTTATCCCTCGGTAGAAATCGTGTTCCGGGGGGGAGAAATGGGGCAGGGGCTGAAGCCCCCCCGGCCCCCGACCTGTGCATGCCACTGGCGTGGACGCACCTTTACAGCACCGACTTGTACCACTTAGTCGAACTGCCTGACTGCTGCAGATTCATTTTGCCATTGATAGAAGTCTGAGGACATGAACAGCTCAGAATATACCTTCACGTGTTGTCAACTCGTAATTACAGTAATTACGGCATGGCGTGAACGCAGCATGGAGACTACATTTGATTGAGCAACCCTTATAGCTTCTTACAAAAATACCTGAGACAACCAGATAATGTGTGATAATATCTATAATGCTTTTACTGTTTTTTTGGTCATCTGTGAAAACTTTTCTGTCTCCTCCCCGCTTGTCTGTGTGAGGATTGGACCAGCATTTGGCATTTGTTATCTATCGCTCTTCTTCACTGATCATAACAATAACAGCTCAAGAGCGCCACTCTCTGTGAATAGAACACACATCACAGGAGTGTGTTTACTTTTTGAACGCTCGCCAAGGAGGCATTATTGAGTGGAATATGGACATAAATAGGCTATATTTAATGAAATGTTAAGTAAACATTCGAGAATCCACCAGCATTTGTGACTGAAAGCCCTAGTAAAGGAAGACTTGACAGAGTTTGCATGATTGAACAGGTGCGTGCTGCTTTATTACATTCGCAATTGCGTTTTGATTTTTACAATTTTTGATATGTACACTGAAACAAAGAGAGCAAAATTTGTCTGGCCCACTTCTGGGCCACATCCTTGCTTCAATTCCGGCCCAGTTCTGGCTAGGTCCCTAGACCAAAACCGGTCCACACACTGAAAACCGACACAAACAATTTCCTCTGGCCCAGATGCGGCAAAAACCCTGTAAAAAGACTCTTATTTATTGATGTGGCCCAGATCTGGCCAGCACACTGAAAATTGACTTAAATTGTTTTATGTGGCCCAGGTCTGGCCCAGGCACTGTAAAACAGATCTGGCTGAGATTCGGCTTGGTCCTCGGGCCAGATGTGGTCCAGAAAGTGCTAAATGTAATTCAATTAAGCAGTGAAACACATTCAACCATTTAAAAAGATTAAGGCATTTTATTATAAAATTAACAAATACACTATAAGTACTAACAATGAATACACTATAAACATTTATTAACAACATATATTTTAAACCACTAAATACTAAGTTAATTATTTACTATATATTATTAAATGGAAAAACAACATCCTTTCTCACACATAAAAACTCTTTAACAATAATTCCCAAATTTCAAGTCACCTTAAGTCACCTTCACGTAGTGCTTTATACATAACAGTTTGTTTCAAAGAAGGTTTATAGTGATCAACTGGAAAATAATAAATCAATTATGCAAAAGACAGTGTGATTGTTCAGCTGAAGTCATTTCAGTGTTGTTTCAGTTCAGTTCAATGAGTTCAATTCAGCTATAAAGCAGTTCTGCAGAAAACAGTAACGTCATAATCCAGCTCTGTTGAGTTCTCATCCAATAGTGTCAATGCAGTCAGATCAATATTATTGAATAGTAGGTGTCCAACTAAGCAAGCCAGAGGTGACAGTGGCAAGAACCCAAACTCCATCAGATGACAGAATGAAGAAAAAACCCTGTGAGAAACCAGGCTCAGTCGAGGGCCAGTTTTCCTTTGGCCAAACAAATACAGTGTGATTATGGTTCAGCTGCACCAGAAGTTAGATTGTGGACTGATATCATTCAGAAATTTTTTATCCAATTTCTTCTCTTGAAGATCGAAAACAGCACACTGGCATGTAGAGGGAGGAGGAGTTGAAGTGGCCTTGCAGAGGTCTCGTCTGGTTCTCGTGGTCTTTGCTGAAGATCTGTGCTGTAGACTGTTGTGTTGACGAGGTCTTCACAGCGGATCTGTCTCTAGAGCTCGTTTAGTTGTCATGTTCTCTGCTGACATTCAGGGCTGTTGTGGTCATCTCAACCATCTGTTCTGGATATGGAATGAGACAGACAGACAAATTTTACCATAAATGTCATACTTCTTAGGATGAAACAAATATATCGGATGTTGTAGGTAGTGTTTCTGGTTGTAGTTTACCTTATTTTTGCAGCCTGACAATCCTAACAATCAACAAGAGATGGGTCTTTAATATAGATTTAAACAGACAAATTGTGTCTGTCATCTGGGGTCTGATGTATAAACATTACATGTGCACAAAAAAGGCACTGAAATGTGCATATTCAATTTTCCACGCACATATTGGGATTTATAAAAAATAAACTTAGCGTAAATGTGCGCACCATACGGGAGCTCTAGACTGCACTCTTTTACTGGAGTGAGCGAAGTAATGATTTTAAACTCTGTTTTCCATTTAAACATTTCAATTTCCACATTTAGATTAAATATCTCACTTTCCTTAATGGAGTTAAGCACCGAAATTACATAAAATCATTATCCAGAAGTTACAATATTTTATATTAATTGAAATAGAAATATTTGTAGTGGATGCACTGCTTTTGAACACTTTTCCTATGGCATCTTTTCATCGATGTCGAAGATGAGCCGACAGTGCCGCTTTTCTGCCGGAATCGGCCCAAAAGTGCTTGCTATCTAATGTATTATTGTATTGCATGAAAAAGTAATTAAATATTGAAGCTGGAATTAGCGGTGGGAGAAATGAAGCTTTTTCGTAAAACTTTTTCGTAAAAAAGCTTTTTCGAAGCGCTCAAAACACCATAGGCTAGCGGCACCTGCTGGTTAAAAAGTGTAAATGACGAAAACTCAGCCCAAACATTTCCCGGGAGCTATAGACTATATATATATTTTCTTTTCTTTTTCCATATTTTCTTTTCTTATCTTTTTCTTTTTCCATATTTTAACTGTTTTAAAAAAATATGTGAGAGAGAGCCGTGAGAGAGTTTTTGGCCCGTTGGTCAAAGGTTCAGAATGGGCTATATGCACGGAGCGTTCTTTAGAACTTCCGCAATAATATAAGCCAGCTCGAAAACTTCCTGTGATATGTCATTTGCTAGGGTGTTGAGTTTATAATCAGAATATAGTCACTTAAATAGTCAGGCATAGCATTAATTTAGTTATTCAAACGTAAGACAGCATAAAAAATAAAATAAAAATAAAGACGTACCTCAGTGTTCCTCCTCGGATAAATTCAATTCGACCATCAGTTTTCACACTGATTACAAAGGGAAAGAGCGGTGCTCACTTTCTGTGTAATTCATTCACAAGAAAAGTTATTGTTTTTCATAAGATTTTGTGAGTACTTCATATTTCACATTGACAAAATGTATTTTTAACCCCAGTTATTTTATAATATTTAGTCAAAAACGAAACTAGGTGAAAAAACGATTAGAGGAAATGGCTGATAGCCTATATGCGCAAATAAATGCTACTCTGCCGCCACCTGCTGGTTATAGTGGTAATTATTATCTTTTTTATTTTTAAGTAAGTCTTTTCTATCAAATGTTGAATTTCCTACATTTTGAAATGTTCGGTTTTACAATGGAGACAATCTCAGAAGGATGAACAAGTTTGTGGTCATCACATTAAAAATAACATTTGAAGTGCTGGGGAAAAAAATGCGTGTGTGTGTCTAATTACAGACACGGCATTTTTAAACGGTCCTAATAGCTTCGTCTTTATTGCAATCAATCAAACTGGTTTATTAGCAAATTAGGTAAATGTGATAACTGCATTAAAATACGAATACAACATTAAAAAGTCAACCACTGATGGTTTTGTGTCGATGTACAGCGAGTACAGAATAAACAGCTAACAGTTCACCGGAAATGCCCGAGCTGGCTTAACGACAACCAGGAAGTAACCGTGCATATAGCCCATTTAGAAGACATTTGGTTTACTGTCATGTATTGATTATTGCGAATTGTGGGAAACGAGGCCTATTAAATACATTTTAATAAGATAATCTAGTCGGCAAATATAGATGAGGATTTTTTTTTTTTTTTTTTTTATGTGGCAAAATTGCGTTTGAAATATGAAACATGAGTAGTGGTGCTGGATAAAAGTCGCTAGATTGAGGAATATGGTAGTTGATCCAAAAAGGAATCGACTCCTCGATTCCAAGGCATTGTGACTTGAGAGGTTGGAATGGAATGGAGTGGAGTAGGCATTTTGATTCATCTCAGTGATTAGAATATTTCGTTCAGATTCGGTGAGTAGCCTACTTCATTTGGTGTCTTTTTCTAAGTCACACCAGCAAGGTGGCGAACAGTGTGACTCATTAACTCTCAGCAGATTTGCTCAAAGCAATCATTCACGACCAAGCAGATTTTGTATTACGCATAGAATAGTGTATTTATATATTTATTTTTAATAGGTAATGTAAAGATATTGTGTTATTTATACTACAATATGATTTATAACAGTATTAATTATACTTTATAGTGTCTGTAAGATCTCAATTTATCGCCCCCTTTTTTTCTAAAGAAACGAGAAAATTAATCTGGAATCAAATTCATTGATTTCAAAAGCCAAGTTGAGTGATGTTTCCTTTTGGTAATGTGTTTTGATTACATCTTATCTGCCATCAGCCAATCAGGCTCCTTGTCCAGCAATCACATGACATGCCTTTACACTGCTCTGCAGTTCTCCCCTCTTCCTGGGGGCACGGAGTCTGACACAACACCTCATCTGCTCTCAGCACCACAGCGGTGCTCACAGTGAATATTTAACCCTGCGTTATCGCCTCTGTAGAGATGCCCTAATTGCAAAAGAGGTGAGGCCTGTGTCACCCCACCACACCAGCGGCGCCGCTTTGATAACACTCTTCCTTGGTTGCAGACACAGTCGGGCTAATTAACCTCTCTTGATTAGGGCAATTATCTCCCACACTTTACGGATAATCCCAGTGCAGAGCAGAATATACTCCCTTTAACCACTGATTCCTTATTGCTCCCGCTATGCACTGGGAAAACAGGGGCATGTGGAGGGGATTGAATGGGGATGACCTGCATATTTAAACATTTGGTTTTCTGTCATACATTGATTATTGCTAATTGTGTGAAACTGATTAAATATATTTAAATAAGATAATCTAGATGAGCTAATATAGATGAGGATTGTGAGGATGGCTTGTGAGCATCAGTTAGGAGGGACTGAAAATGTAAATCAGTAAAATTTTATACTCTATGCCATTGTTTTGTTGTAAAATTGTGTGATGTCATGAAGTTTCATTTGTTTTTTGCATTAGCATTGAGTCAAATTTGGTTGGATCAGTGGCACCCTGGCCTAGATATGCAGCCTAGACCCTGAGTTTGATAGAGGTGAAGAACTGATGATTTAAAGCTAAATCCCTTCTTTATTGCACTGTAGAGGGTTTTGCATGCTTTCCTTTACATTGTATGAAAAAGAATAGAAAAACCATCGAAAATGACACCTTTGCTAAAGCGGAGGTGAAACATTTCCCAATTAGAGCAAGTGTTTCCAGCACAGAGGGAAAGTGAAGCATATCACTTGATCAAACAATAAGATGAGAAGGAGCGAGAGAAAACGAATAAAGAAAAGAGCAGTGCAGAGGTAAAGAAAACATGTGCAAGCTGGTGTAAATGAGTGCCGACAGAAAGCGAAGGCCTGCTGTAAACGGGAGGAGACAAAGCGCTTTGCATTAATATTCATGGGCCAGAAGAGGCAGATGCGTCTGACATCTGTGTGATGTCAGCGTGTTGTCAACACATTGTTAGCGCCACAAATGTGCAAACAGATTAACAGCCCGCCGAGCCACGCTGCAATGCATTCATGGAGTGCGAAAACGCTCAGCCCCCTTGTTTTAGAGGAGAGGAAGCGTGTGCTGCTCCATCCTGTGTTTTGTGGAATTCGTCTGCCGCCGAAGGTGCTCAATGTGCCAAGGTGGCACCTCACAGTGGCCCTACCACCAGTGTGTGTCCTTGTGGCAACACACTCCAGAACAGCAATGAAAGTTAAAAAAATTGATTGCTATGTGTTTAATATATGGCAGAAATGTTTGAAGCACATATGTTGTATGCTATCCTATTGAAATATGTTTGCAATTAAAATGTAAAGTATAAAATCAGAATGCTTTAATGTGCAGTTTAATGTTTCAAAGACAGCTTTACATCAGATATTTGTGGGTTGATTTTGTGGTGCTTTTCGACATTTTTTTTTTTGTTTGAGTTGCTCTTCTTTGCAACATTAGCTCAACCAATGGAGTGAGTTTAAGGTGGGGCTATTTGTTCATCCAAATCAAGAGGTCCAGGATTTTCTGGTTTGCATGGCTATGCCATCTGGCTGCAAAAAGTATATTTCTCCATTGACAGCAATAAAATATTGGGTAACACTTTATAATAAATGCATTTTAGGAAGCATTAGTTAAGCAAGTTTAATAAATAGTTAATTCATCATTTATAAAGCATTAATAGAATTTAATAAGCACTTTATAAATACAAATGCTTTATTCTTGATTTATAAGCATATCTAATGTGTTTAATAATTGTATTTTCATACTTTATTAATGATCAATTTATCATTTTTAAATTAAGTATTACTATTAAATGTTTTATAACTACTTGAATTAATCATGAATTACTATTACTATATGTCTAAAAAATACGATGTATAAATGTACATTTAAATAGTTTAATAATCATTTACTTACACATTTTAAATGATCTAATGAACCACTGACAACTCCTAAATAACTGTAATTAATTGTAAATAATGTTAATTGTAAATAATGTAATGCTTAATTTAGAAATGATAAATTGATCATTAATAAAGTATGAAAATACAATTATTTAACACATTATGGATATGCTTATAAATCAAGAATAAAGCATGTATAGCTGTATTTATAAACTGCTTAATAATGTCTATTAATGCTTTATAAATGATGAATTAACTACTTTTTACCATTTTAACCGTTTTAACACCTATTTGCCACCTGTTTGCCACCTGATGTCACCTGTTGGAGTTTGTGTTCCTTGCCGCTGTCGCCTTTGGCTTGCTTAGTTGGGGACACTTGACATTTGATATTCAACAGTGCTTTGCATCTGCCTACATTGACAGCATTTTCTTTAAGAGCTGCTTTGCAGCCAAAATGATATACCATTTATCATTGTAAAGCTGCTTTGACACAATCTGCATTGTAAAAAGCGCTATATAAATAAAGGTGACTTGACTTGACTTACTAATGCTTCATAGCATGCAGTTATTATAAAGTGTTACCAAAATACCCATTTGGGTAACACTTTATAATAATTGCACACTATGAAGCATTAGTTAAGCATTAGTAAACAGTCAATTCATCATTTATAAAGCATTAATAGATATTAATAAGCAGTTTATAAATACACCCATAAATGCTTTGTTCTTGATTTATAAGCATATCTATAATGTATTTTCATACTTTATTAATGATCAATTTATCATTTCTAAATTAAGTATTACATTATTTACAAACCAGTTATTTAGGAGTTGTCAGTGGTTCATAAGATCATTTATAAAGTGTAGGTAAATGATTAATAAACTATTTACACATACATTTATACATCTTATTATTTAGACATATAGTAATAGTTACTCAGTGTGTTAATAAATGCTTTATTAACACATATTTCTACTGTAATTCATGATTAATTCAGGTAGTTATAAAACATTTAGTAGTTGTGAGTTAACTATTTTTGTGAGCTCATCTAAAGTGAGGACTATTCATGCCTCGTAAAGCTTTACAAAGAAGATTTAAGGCTCAGTGATCTTCTGCACTGCTGCTCTCTAATGTTTTAAAGTTAGTAGAGGTAGTTTTGACACGGTGAAATATTTTATTACATTATTAATGTTTTATAAAAACATTATTTGTTGTATTTTGGCACTCCTGTAATCCAGTGTTGGCAGTGGTAAAATTTTATTCAGCAATGTTTACACTTTACAGAAATGTATTTTTATATCAGATTGCAAAAGCTTAGTTTCATTTTACTGCACAGTTATGTTTTCTGGAGGAGTACAGGGATTTTTACTTTCTGTGAAATTGCAGAGGTTTACTTTTAATTTTATATCAAGTTACCCATCGTAAAGTTTCATTTTTTTTCCTTGAAATAAATATTTCTATGTTCTGTATCCTTTAAATCTCTTTTATAAAAGCTTTACGAGGCATGAATAGTCCTCACTTTAGATGAGCTCTCAAAAATGGTTAACTGACAACTACTAAATGCTTTATAACTACCCAAATTAATCATGAATTACAGTAGGAATATGTATTAATAAAGCATATATGTCTAAATAATAAGATGCATAAATGTACATTTAAATTGTTTATTAATCATTTACTTACACTTTATAAATGATCTTATGAACCACTGACGACAACTAAATAACTGGTTTGTAAATAATGTAATAATTTAGAAATGATAAATTGATCATTAATAAAGTATGAAAACACATTTATTAAACACATTATAGATATGCTTATAAATCAAGAACAAAGCATTTATGGGTGTATTTATAAACTGCTTA
The DNA here is from genome assembly GCF_019924925.1 of Ctenopharyngodon idella. NCBI lineage: Eukaryota > Metazoa > Chordata > Actinopteri > Cypriniformes > Xenocyprididae > Ctenopharyngodon > Ctenopharyngodon idella. The sequence continues at coordinate 18,527,132 of NC_067233.1, read as the reverse complement.
CTAATGTCTATTAATGCTTTATAAATGATGAACTAACTATTTACTAATGCTTAACTAATGCTTCATAGCATGAGTTATTCTAAAGTGTTACCCCTATTTGTTTTGCAAACAATATTTGAATAGCAAATTTCAACTTTTCCCGTCAGCACTTTCTTTTTAAAAATTGCCAGCCAGCACCAGCATTTTTGATAATTTTCACAAAAATTTCATGGACCCCAGAATATTTTGTTTATATGAATATTTGAACTTACAGTATATCAAAAGGAAGAACAGAGCCTCTGCTTTAAAAAAAAAAAATAAAAAAATAATGCATGAGGCTATTTTTATCAACACTTGTGGGAAAGTTTCATTAAAAAAAGCAACATTTTGAACAAAAAGCTGTGAAAATCACTTAATTCGCTTGTTTCTGCTTCTTCACCTGTTTTTGGATCCAGAGATTCTGTACTCTTTCAGAAGATGCGTAATAGTACGAAGCCCCTTGGGACATGGTGAAGGAAAAAAAATATGAGATGGAGGAAATATTATTTGTCAATGCTTTTGCGTTCACTCTCAAAACCTTTCCCCCGAGAAACTTTGCGCTCCCTTGCAAAAACGTTTGGCATTCTGCCGAGAAACTTTGCATTTGCTCGCGAAGAGCTCAAAAGGTTTTGCGAGCGAATGCAAAGTTTCTCGGGGGAATGCAAAAGTTTTGCGAGCAAACGCAAAGGTTTTGCGAGTGAATGCAAAGTTTCTCGGGGGAACGAAAAGGTTTTGCGAGGGAACGCAAAGTTTCTCGGGGGAACGCAAAGGTTTTGCGAGTGAACGCAAGGTTTTTTGGGGGAACGCAAAGGTTTTGCAAGCAATCACAAATTTTCTCGGGGGAATGCAAATGTTTTGCGAGTGAACGCAAAGTTTCTTGGGGGAACGCAAAGGTTTTGCGAGCGAACACAAAGTTTCTCGGGGGAACGTAAAGGTTTTGCAAGCGAACGCAAAGTTTCTCGGGGGAATGCAAAGGTTTTGCGAGCGAACGCAAAGCTTCTCAGGGGAACGCAAAGGTTTTGCAAGCGAACGCAAAGTTTCTCGGGGGAACGCAAAGGTTTTGTGAGTCAACACAAAGTTTTTTGGGGGAACGCAAAGGTTTTGCGAGCAATCACAAATTTTCTCGGGGGAACGCAAAAGTTTTGCGAGCGAACGCAAAGTTTCTCGGGGGAACGCAAAGGTTTTGCAAGCGAATGCAAAATTTCTCGGGGGAACGCAACGGTATTGTGAGCGAACGCAAAGTTTCTTGGGGGAATGCAAAGGTTTTGCGAGCGAACCCAAAGCTTCTCGGGGGAACGCAAAAGTTTTGCTAGCGAACACAAAGTTTCTCGGGGGAAAGCAAAGGTTTTGCGAGTGAACGCAAAGCTTTTCAGGGGAATGCAAAAGTTTTCAGAGCGAACGCAAAGTTTCTCGGGGGAACGCAAAGATTTTGCGAGCGAACGCAAAGTTTCTCGGGGGAACGCAAAGGTTTTGTGAGTGAACGCAAAATTTCTCAGGGGAACGCAAAGGTTTTGTGAGTGAACGCAAAATTTCTCAGGGGAACGCAAAGGTTTTGCGAGTGAACGCAAAGGTTTTCCCCTATCATAAAAAAGTGAAAACTCAAAGTGAAAATTCCATCAATGGTGGGGAAAGATTTAATATATTAATTTTATTTTTTTTAGTATAAATGGACAGATAAATTGTTTTGCGAATATTTCATTTTATTATAGATGTTTTAGCAGTTTCTGAATTTTTATTTTTATTTAAAAACAAAACAAAACAGTTTTTGTAAATGGACTTTTTTGCAAACATTTAAATGCCAAACATTTTATTAGAGTAGATGTTTTAGCAGTGCCTTTTGTTGTTTAAATTTGTGAAATGGACCCTTTCTGCAGCATTTAGAGTCATTAGTCACATGATTAAGTTCAAGTCATTGGCTCAGAACATGGCAGTGGAACAGGGCTGTCCTTCACCAGCCAAGCAAGTGCCATTGAGATTAGGAATGTTAATGGATAGGGCATTTCTCAAGGTTTTATTGCTGCCTGGGTATAGAGTGCAAGGGTTCAAAAATGATATGATGAAAAATACTAAAGAGGGGGGTTTTCTGAGAGACTCAGCAGCTGTTGACGCAATGTGTTTTTGATGGAAACGCTGGACTGAGGTTGGGTCAGTGGTATTGAGGTGTGTCAGCGTGGGGAGTGCTCTTGAACAGACAATGTAGGCCTGTGTGTGTGTTTGTATGTTTGTGTGTGTGTTGAGCGTGAATGCACTCAAAGGAGCATGTGTGGGTTTGGAGAACACTAGCCAGACAAACCTTTCTTCATTCAACCCACGCTAAAAAAACAAGGACATTCCAGCCACTCCTCGATCTTGGCAGATATGCCTTTGTCTATTTTGGAGACCCTTTCTTGTTCAAAACATATTTCCGAAACCATAAACTCATTTTTTTCAGCCCTCAAAACCTCTGGCATGAGGACACAGCTGCCCAGGCCAGGATCGCGTTCCTTTTTCTGATTAGTTGCACCGTGAGAATTGCTCTTTAAATAAAGTAGCCTTAATGTGTCCTTAGGGTTTTGGGTAACGACTTGAACTACTGATCAGAATTGGGATTTGAGACCTGCAAGAATCAATGATTTCTGCTGATTTAGATGCTTCTGATGGAGTATCAGAGATAGCCGAGCCGACAGGTAATTGTGTTCAGGTACGTTAGAAGTGTCCTCTCAGCTGGCTGCAGTCAGCGTTTAACAATGACAATATGAATTCACTGAGTCGCATACTGTAATTTTATTAAATAAAACCTCTATCCTCAGGGTCTCGGGCAGTCCAAGGACTTTAGGAGAAAGCCACTGACCTCTGTCGCCATGAACGTGGGCTGTAACAATAAGACTTTGAGTGCGAGTACAGCCGGCTGCGTGTAAAGGGTCCCTCAAGGCAGCCTTCTCAATATGTCAACACAGAGCGCACCAGGATCTTCAAACAAACATGTACCAAACATAATAACAACATTAATGAGCCCCCCCCTCACAGCACCTAATCCAGCTCCCTATTTCCCAAGCCTCTCCACCAAACTTAATGTGTTTTAAAAGAAATACAATTAAGCGCATGAGCTCTAGTTGCATTTTCTCCACTCTTAAACTTTCTCTCAGTGTGTTTTAATCAGTCTACAGGATCTTTTGGTCCTGTTTCTGTCAGAATCATTTGGCTTAACACGTCTTTCTCATTACGATGGCTGTCTTGTGTTTGCATTTTCTAAACATGCTTCTCCGGGGAAAAATATTTGCGCTCCTGCGAAATCCTCATGAGGAGGAGACCTTTAACCGCACCCGGACTGTGGGTCTTGGGCTGCAGGGACGTGAAAGGATGTTATAGGACCACTACTGATTAGTAAATTGCTTTGCAGTCTCATGTGGCCTTCTTTTGGAAGTTTTGAAATAACTTCTGAGTTGAATGTCAGATGTTCAAGGAAAATCTATAGCTTACATTCTTTGAAATAAATGTGGATGCAAACATTACTTCAGGACTGTTTCCCATGTAAGTCATTGGCCTGAATGTTTAGGGACTAAGGAAGTTCATAATATTTAAAGGTGAAGTACGTATTTTTCTTTTCAGTTTTAAAATACTTCTCCAGTCCCAGTGAAATATGTACAGATAGTTGTAAACACTGTGGTGCTGTCAAAACATTGCACCCCATTCATCATACATCGATTACTAGTCTGGATTTAATTGTTCATTTTGGAGTTCACATAGTGACCTGCTTGGGTGCAGGTTTGGCGTGCTGAAAAGCAGCAATGTAATCTGGTTTAAAGCAGAAATTAGGGTTACTAGATGTCTATTCCAGTTGCTGCATCAGTCCTGTTGAACTAGGTGAAAACATAATAATATTTTACAGTCTACATTGGTCTTAGGATGTTTGTGCTCATTATAGCTTGAGATGTCAGGCCCTCTTATACATAATGAGAAATCTTTCATGATTTTAATTTTCCTGGTCACATTAGAATGCAAGTTTTTATACCATCCAAGTACAAGTTTACAATAACTCTACAAGAAGTTTAAGTACAGTACACTGTAAAACCTGATAAGTTCCGGTATCTCAAACCATTTGAGGAAACCGATTGCCTTAAAGGGTTAGTTCACCAAAAATGAAAATTCAGTCATTTATTACTCACCCTCATGTCGTTCTACACCCGTAAGACCTTAGTTCATCTTCGGAACACAAATTAATATATTTTTGATGAAATCCAATGGCTCAGTGAGGCCTCTATTGCCAGCAAGTTAATCTGATTCAAAACAAAAGATTCGAAGCAGTGTTTTAAAATCGCCCATCACTAGATATTGTTGAAAAGTCATTATTTTGTTTTTTTGTTTATTATTTTGTCACTTTATAATATTAAGGTAGAACCACTGAACTCACATGAATTTTTTTAAATATGTTTTTAGTACCTTTCTGGGCACTGAAAGTGTAAATTAACTTGCTGGCAATAGATCCCTCACTGAGCCATCGGATTTCATCAAAAATATCTTAATTTGTGTTCCGAAGATGAAAAAAGGTCTTACAACCCGTAATGACATGAGGGTGAGTAATTATTGACATTATTTTCATTTTTGGGTGAACTAACCCTTTAAACCACTTCAGTTTTAAAACCAATAAGTATGAGTACTGTAAACTCATATACATTAAGTTAAATTCATTTACACTTTAGTTTTGGTTTAGTCAATCATTAGAGTAAACCCAACCTTAATATTTTAAGCTTTTTCCACTCATTCAGTTTGAATTCAGGTAACAAATCTAAGTCTTAACAACTATATAGCTACTTAAATGGTTTAAGGAAACGATTGCTTTAAATGGTTTAAGTTCATCAAACTCAAAGTAATAAAGTTATATTTATTTTCCTTATACATTCTGACACAAAGCATGCTGGGAATTAGAAATCTGCTGCAACTCAATTATATTAAGTTCAGCTTACAACAATCAAATTTTGAGTTCACACAACTTTTTTCTATTAAGTACAATGAACTTTCATTATTATTGAGTGAAACAAACTCATTTCATTTAATTAATTTCACTGTTCAGTTTTACACTGTAGCATCTCCTATATTGAAATAAAACAATGGTAAAACCAAAAGCAAAAAGCAAAGTCATGTAATGCAATTGGAAATAATGTTGAGTATGAAAGACAGTCATTTATAAAATATAATCCCCAGAGGTGTAAAACACAAATAAAAGCCTTTTGTGTTTTTATGCAAAATAGTAGAGCTAGTGAAATGTTGATGCAAAGTTATTTCTGGCATCAAATGCAAAGATTTTTATTTTGAAAATTATTTTACTATGCAGGTGTAATATTTAGAATCCAAAGGCATGTGTAGATCACTGTGCTCTCAAGACATGCTCAGACAGTAGCCCTATTACCCATGTACAATCTCAGTATGCATGCACAGGGTATCACAATGTCTTGTCTTGTGGTTCAAGGTGATATTTATTTGCAATTTGATATGACTATGAACCTTCAAGCAGTTGAAAATGATGATTCTCAGGGAGGGGAAAGAATACTGTATGTAGACGGAGACATTTTAGTTAAATCTGTTCCTCAAATGTATGTACATTTATAAACAGCAAGCGACTGTGTTGTAATGATTGCGATGCTGAGTATCGCATGATTTGTGGTGACTGTGGAATCGCACAGTAATGACACTGATGTCTATGTTTCTGCAGCTCCTCCGGCATGATTAAAAGCACATCCCATTCTCAGCCCATAAGTTTCAAATGTATATCTTGGCAGCGTGGAGTGTTCATGCAGAAGAAATTAGCAATGTAGTGGCAATTGTTCATCTTAATTGTAAAAACAGCACATAAAGATTTTAAGGAATAGTTCAGCCAGATGTGATAGCATCGGCGAGCCAATTTGCATTTAATTTGGCGCTGTCTCGAAATTCCTGATGCCTTTGCAATATTGAAATGCAGCGAGGAAAAAACTGTGACTTCTCGGGCAGGCGGCTCCGTTTGCCGGGCGAAAGCGAGACACGAGGCCGGCTCTTCCTGAAGCAATTAACTGTGAGGCTTGTAACATGCCAGAAACACTCTCGCTAAGTGATTTCATCTCTGTCAAAAAGCCCAGATTAATCTGAGTGATACTTTTCATTTAGTTAGCATCAAAACAGCATTTTCTTTAGCATTCCATATGGGGGTCTGATGCAAGGTATGTCATTAAACTGCTGGAACCAGATGTTTCCTACAGCCACACCATTATCTATGCAAATTTATTCATTAAACAATTTAATTGTGCCGATGATTGACAGCCGACGGCGTTATTACGGGGGAATGTTATGGAGCCGGGCTAATAATGCTTTAGTCTTATTAACTCTGAGTATAAGCAGTGCATGTGGCGGATCTCATGTAGATTAACCCTTCCTAATGTTGTAGCGCTGAGGGCTTGGCGAAGATGCCCACCCTTGTGACAAGTAGGGAGGGTATTGCTTTATTTGGATATGAGGAGCGATTACAAAGCACAAATTAGGGAGTTTACGAGGAGGATGCTAATGATTACAGCGTGCCGGCGAGACTTGACCTTAAACTGGTAAAACAATAGTGTAAGAGTGAATTGAAGTCCCTCAGTGAGACGGGCGAGATGAAGAGATAACTTAAAGAGTGATATGCAAAGCAAACGGATCTATTTCAATTAAAAGTTATGCCATAAACTAATTTGGGTCGTGAAGCTTTGCTATCCCTATTCGCAGCTGTTATGAAAACGAAATTACAAATTGTTAGTACATATTAGACAATACCTAGGGCCACAATAATCCACTTTTTGATACCGCCATAATGACTTCTACCTGGGTGGGCATCATTAACCTTCTTTCGGTTGATTTTGGAAGTTCACAGGATTATTTAAAAGTCAGCGGCCGTCAGGAGGGGCGTTTCACCCGTGGTCCTTCCGTCTGTTCTTATTAACGCAGCTTTGACAAGCGTTCCCCAGACAGAGAACCCCGCTGGCTTTAAGGCCCGGTAACCTCCTCCTTCAGGATGTTGTTTTAGCTCAGTAAGTGTCCCAGTGCTGCGCGGCTCTGCCACCCTCTGTGTGAGAAATGTGTGCAGGCAGGAAATGGAGAGTGTGTCATACAGGAAGTGGAGGCTTTCCGGCTCTCTTTCATAACAGCAGTCGGGCCATCAACATGATTCATCCGCACCTCCCCTGGACTACACTATATCATTCATACAGATCAGCAAAGCAAACAGGGGCTCCTTCATGCTCGCTCCCATAGTTTTGCCGGTTGATTGCAAATTACAACATGGCCCTTGTACAGAGGGCACGTTTCCTTCTTTTCAGTTTTTTTTTCATAGTTTATTCCAACCAGCAGCACATGAGTATATATTTGCAGTATCACTCTCAGTCCCTTATGCAATAACCCTTAGAGGGGAAAAAAAAAACTTAATGTACTACACATTTATTGGTATTTGTAAGCATAATCAATTTAGAATTCTGTGGAATTGACCATTGTCTTGAGGAATTTATTTAGCATTTTTATCTGCTGTTTCTCTTTCAAGTCAATCTTCACTTTGTACTTGATTCAGTTTAACATTTGAAGAAATTTTAAATTATGCAAAAAGGGATTAATACTTCAAGAATAACATTTTACTACATATTCCCTATGAAATGTGAATTTTAGTTACTATCACATTACAGTCAATGGAAAATATTCTTGGGGTTTGAGAATGTGTTTGAGAAGTTTAAAATGGCGAACGATAACACTAATGATAACATAACTAAAGCCGGGTGCACGCTGTACAATTTATAATAGTCCTTTACAACTGTTGCTTGTCAGACTGTGTGAACATGATCCCCGCTGTAAGCCATGTCACACTGTTGAATCTTAGCAATCATTAATGTCAGACTGTACGGCAGTCAAGACACATTAAAGTCCCCCTGAAATCAAAATTTAAGTTTTTTAGCTGTTAGTATGAATATGTTAGCCTCGAAGTTCTGAATAAGCTGGTGCGTTCCAAAACAATAACAAAATTTGCATTTAGCAGATATAAGCATTCAAAACTTACAGTCTCTCTCACTTCCGCTAAAATGGATCATCTGTCCAATCAAATGCTCTCTAGAATCTAAAGTGTTGAAATTGGTCACTTCTTCACACATTTACTACATGGTGAATGGCACATAGTGCACTATATAGGGGATAGGGAACGATTAAGACAGTGTAAATATGCTTTCCATTGAGGGGAATGAAGTCTGATTTCACGTTAGTGTCACGCAAACCGCAGCGAACACACTCTTCTCCGGTCCAGAGACATGATATCACAGAACAGATCATATCCGCGAGTTGATGCAGACCAAAACGTATCGGACCCATTTGAATTCTGCACAGAATGCTATATTTTTAAGCGATATGGAGGAGATTAGGAGGAGAAACGGTTAGAGATTAGAAGGAGACTGAGGTTTTACCAAGCTCAGCGGCTCTGGCCGAGCTGTGATATAAACCAAACGCTATCGGCTATTTTAAAAAAGGGGAGAAGCTATTCGATATATCCCGTCCTGTCTTCCTGTTTCAGTTGAAATTACGTCAACGCATTGAATAATGCTCCGTGTTCCAAGGCACTTCAGTGGGCCTTTAAAAATGGACGCACATAAGAAGACTCGTCCGCAGTTTTACATCATCAATCCGTGACACGTTCAGTGACATGAACTGCATTTACTTGCGGGAAAAGGTGGTTAACAAACAAAAACAATAGCGTTAATTTTGATTATTGCTTTTCTTTAAAAGAAATCTGCTGTTGTCTCACTAACTGCATCATCAGGTTCTGCACTCCTATTGGTTTTTGATTCGATGGTTGTCGTAGAAGTCACACTGCTGGACTGTGCATCAAATCTTCTGACACTGCCAGAATTTCATTTGAGGTAAAATTTGATCGCAATGGTCATTAATTGGCTGTTGGCGAACATGTCAAATGAGCAATCAAAGACTTCAGATTTTGGCATAGGATCAGAGGAATTATTTGGGATTCACAAAATGTTTCTCAGATGGCCAAATCGTGGCTAAAATAATACAGTATGCACACGGTTTAAAGGGTTAGTTCACCCAAAAATGAAAATTCTGTCATTAATTACACACCCTCATGTCGTTCCACACCCGTAAGACCTTTGTTCATCTTCGGAACACAAATTAAGATATTTTTCATAAAATCCGATGGCTGAGTGAGGCCTGCATTGCCAGCAAGACAGTTAACACTTTCAATGCCCAGAAGAAGTATTTAAATCAGTTCATGTGACTACAGTGGTTCAACCTTAATGTTATGATGCGACGAGAATACTTTTTGTGTGCCAAAAAACAAAAACAAAATAACGACTTTATTCAACAATATCTAGTGATAGGCAATTTCAAAACACTGCTTCATGAAGCTTCGAAGCTTTACGAATCTTTTGTTTCGAATCGGTGGTTCGGAGTGCGTATCAAACTGCCAAAGTCACGCCCCCCAGTGGTGAACCGTTGAAATTTCGAAACTCTTATGATGTAACAAAGCCTTGTTTACTGAAATCACGTGACTTTGGCAGTTTGATACGAACCACTGATTCGAAACAAAGATTCGTAAAGCTTCAAAGCTTCATGAAGCGGTGTTTTGAAATGGCCCATCACTAGATATTGTTGAATAAAGTCATTATTTTGTTGGCACACAAAAAGTATTCTCGTCGCTTCATAACATTAAGGTTGAACCTTATGTAGTCAAACGGACTGTTTTAAATACGTCTTTAGTAGCTTTCTGGGCACTGAAAGCGTTAATTATCTTGCTGTCAATGCAGGCCTCACTGAGCCATCAATATCTTAATTTGTGTTCCGAAGATGAACGAAGGTCTTACGGGTGTGGAACGACATGAGGGTGAGTAATTAATGACAGAATTTTCATTTTTGGGTGAACTAACCCTTTAAGGTATGATTGGTCAATTTACAGACAGGGCTTAATAAAGTGTCAATTGTGTGACTGCAGATTCTGTGTGGGCCAGCTAATTAGTCATTTAGCTGATTTATCTTCATCCAAAGTTACTTCCAGTTCGCCTTGAGCAACCTGGAGTTAAGAGTTTTACTCAATGAACCATGATGCATGCATGGGTTGAAAAGCAATGCCTGTTTTGCATACAGTATTTTATACAGTTTATCACCATTATCAGACATGATCCTCTCTCTTTTGTGGTAATACATGTTGTTGTTTGGTCATCCTCTTGAACTAGAGGAAATCTAAGGCATTTCTGACATATATTGCCATACAGTCTCTTGAAATATGGTACTCCCCAACACTATGCAACAGCAATAAAAGCTTAATTTCATATCCAGATGCTAGCCATCCCCTGATACTTTATGCTGCTGTCATGCCCCGAGATAATATTGCATGTCACTTCCTGTGATGGAAACCTTTCTGAGGCCGTTTGCCAGTGCTATGCAATAAAACACAGAATAATCGTTCTATCAAAATGTGTTCATATCATGTTGATTCAGATGATTTTCACAGCGTCTGCCTTTGAAATAAAGCACTAAAAAACACGGAATGATAATCTTCTTATTTGCAATGATACTTGTCAGTCGTTTCAGATTAATCCAAAATGCTCCAGCCTCCTGAGTTCAGATTGTTTCCTGCACAGGTGACTTGGTGGAGTGTTTCAAGACAAGGGGGTGCTTGGAGGCCTTTGGGCAGCTTTGTATTTGCTTTGTTACACATGCTCCTCTCCCTCAGGCTTGAGACTGGTTTGTTCCAGTTCAGTACACCCCACTTCCTTCGGGGTGTTTTGGAGCTAATCCACCTCTCTCTCTCTCTCTCATGCAGATTTCATGTCCCATGTTCGTATGCAGTCGAATTAATGAAAGACTCTTTTCATAATCAACAGACTTGGTGCATATGCTGGTTCGAAACTAGCTCTAACATGATTTCATCATTTTCTTGCAGTTACGTGTTTTCCGTGCAACACTCGTGTCGGTTGCACTGCCCAAGGCCTCATTCTCTCACTGCTAGAACCAGTGAAAAACTTCCCCCGTGGGACGTTATGCGAGAGAGAAGAGGCCCGACTGTTGCGTACAGTGCTCAGGGGCCCAGGTAACAGCGTTTTCTCTGAGAGGTTGTGCTTTTTTTATGTCAAAGAAAAACCTGTGGCAGAATTGAGGTGTCGGAAAATGCCTCGGACTTTGTCAATATTGACATTCATATCTGGGACTAGAGGCCAAAAAATCAAAGAGCTGTATGTTGAATATTCAGAATATCACTTGTCAAAGACAATAGAAGCGAATAGCCTTACTTCTGCATAAGGGGTATGTCAGAGTGAGTCAGAGTCTGTGGTGTGTTTGTTTTGTTTGAGATTTTCACTGCTGCTTCACAAATCTGTATTCTCCAGAGTGAGTGGAAAAGTGTGTGTGTGTGCATGTGTGTAAGTGAGAGAAAATCCAAACAGAGCTTCAGCGACATCTTAATTAAATGCCCGGCCAGCAAGGTGACTGACACTCTCTCATCTTAATTCTCTAGAGAGGATGTCACTTCTAACTGGAGGACCTACTCAAACCAAAGCTGACCTACTCAAGACTGTCTTTTGAGAGGGTTATTATAAGCTTTAGTTTGGATTTTCAATTTAGCTTTCAATACTTTTCACTCTATCATTTACTTATTTTTATTTATTTTTTTGTTTTCTAGTTTCATTTTTATTTAAATTTCATTTATTTTATTCATATTTCATTTTCAATTTATTACATTTTTATTTTAGTGCTGCAAAAGGGCTGAACTTTGACAGCCCTAAAATACTAAAACAAATAACTAAAATAAAAATTAAATAAAGGGCTGGACGAATAATTGAAAAGTAATCGAAACTGAAATTCAGAACCTCTAACCGATGTGATTTTCCCGTGTCTGTTATTTCGTTTTTTTAATCCTGTAAATACTTTCCACTTAAAAACATACTACCGCGTGTGTAGTCACATAATAATAATAATAATAATTCCTTACCTTTATATAGCGCTTTTCTTGGTACTCAAAGCGCTTTACATACAGAAGGGGGAATCTCCTCAACCACCACCAATGTGCAGCATCCATCTGGATGATGCGACGGCAGCCATATTGCGCCAGAACACCCACCACACACCAGCTTATTGGTGGAGAGGAGACAGAGTGATGAAGCCAATCAGTGTTTGGGCATGATTAGGAGGCCATGATGGACAGAGGCCAATGGGCAAATTTGGCCAGGATGTCAGAGTAACACCCCTACTCTTTTCAAAGGACATCCTGGGATTTTTAACGACCACAGAGAGTCGGGACCTCGGTTTAATGTCTCATCCGAAAGACGGTGCTTTTTGACAGTATAGTGTCCCCATCACTATACTGGGGTGTTAGGACCCACACAGACCACAGGGTGAGCACCCCCTGCTGGCCTCACTAACACCTCTTCCAGCAGCAACCTAGTTTTCCCAGGAGGTCTCCTATCCAGGTACTAACCAGGCTCAGCCCTGCTTAGCTTCAGTGGGCAACCAGTCTTGGGCTACAGGGTGATATGGCTGCTGGCCACATGACTCCGCCCCGTCCAGTCAGCAGCATGGAAGCAACAAAGAGGTGAACTCAAATGCCAAGTCAACACACGGAGACAGAACGCAAGCCTGAAGTGAGATTACTTCCGCTTGCGTCCTCACGAAAGTTTGTCAGTTGTATTTGTTTAAAGGCAAGCCATTTTTGAACATTCAAGCCATTTTAGACTATCTTTTAGATGTGTATCTTTATATTGAGCTACTGCTCTGATGCATTGTGGCACACGAACACTCATACAAACAGTAAGTTAGCTCGCACATCACGTGAAGATCGCGCGCAGAGAGAGGAGCGCAGAAACTCGTCAACGCTGTCCTGTGATTTATCATTAAATAGCTTAGAAACTCAAAAGTTATAGCATATATTTTTCTAACAAATTCAAATTGCGGCAATCACTCTTTCGTTAATGCATTCAAATAAATGTACTGGTACTGTGCTAATTTATCTGTATCTGATTTACAACAAGCAGAAATCTGTAAGAAATGTTATGAATCGTAGATAAAATAACTGCTGAAAGTGAGCTGTTATGTCGGAACACTCTTTCATTAGGAAAAAATATCCCACCTTTAATAGTCAAGCATATTTACAGTACAAATGCTATGTACTATGAGGGCAAAAACAAACAAACAAACAAAAACAAAATAATCATTCATTAATCGTTATCAAGGTAAAATGTTCAATTAATTGAGATTTTGATTTTAGGTCATATCGTCCAGCCTTAAAATAAAGTGAAACTAGAAAACTAAAAAACAAAACAAAACACTGAATTAAAACTAAATAATGATAGAGTGGAAACTAAATTGAAAAAAAAAAAAAAAAAAAAAACTAAGAAGGGACTAAGAAGGTCTTGAGTTAGCATTGTTTTACGCTAATGTTAATTTGTCTTAAAAGTTTTATAATATACCATGTATGAAAATGTATGAAAAACAAAAACTAAAATTACTTTTTTGCCATTTTTATTTTATTTAAGTTTAGTTAGTTGGAATAATGGAAATGTATATATTTTTTCCAGATATTTTAATTTTTTTATTTCAGTTAATGAAATGTTTTCATTTAATCTTTGTTTTAGCTTTCGTTAATGCTAACAACTCTGTCCCTTGATTCCCCTCTCTCTCTCTCTGGCTAAAGAATAAGGACATAGGTCGTATTTGATTTGGAGAGAAGTACGTTAAAAAAATGTTGTTGGCAAAGCGTCAAAGCTAGGTTATGTTACCCATAGGCCGTGCACCCTTATGAAAACGCTGTGTCCTTGTCCATCGATGAGAAATCCTGCCGACTCCAGGAGTACATCTGTTTCTTCAGTACGCATTCCCATGGACCAATCAGCGCATTAATGCACTTGCTGTGCTATATACTGCCTGCGTAGTGTTTTCAGGGGCTGTGTGGAAAGTTTGACAGCCACCCGAGCCTCTCTAAGATACTCAAGGCCATAGTAGTAATCCCGCAGTTCTCTCTGCGGATTCCTGGAATACTAAATCAAAATTATGGAATAATAACTCCAGGGGGCCCTTTGTCTTTATTCTGCACTGCATACTGCTTTACCACAAATGATGATGCACGCTAGACCCAGGTAATAATTCCATTAGGAAAATTTGTATGGTTTTGTAACAGATTATGTTTTTAAGAGGCATTTGTTTGAAAAAGTGCACATATGGTACAAACATACAGATGAGCAGGGCAGGTTAGTGTTGTGGTTAAGGTTCAGGGTTGGTAACAGGGAAATCACTGGTTCGAGCCCTACAAGAGGTGAGTCATGAGCAGGATCGCATAGAATCTGCATAGAGATTGAAATGACTTTTTGAACTTGGTATCTGGGTTCTAGCTGGTCTACGCTGATCTTTAGCTAGTCCAAGCTGGTAATTAGCTGGTGTAAGCAGGGTTATTTTTGCCAAATTGGCTGTGCGGATCACTCCGCTGTGGCGACCCCTGACAAGAAAGGGAAAAAGCTGAAAAAGAGAGAAAATTTAGTTTAATTTTTGATTGTTTCACTCTGTCATTATGTAGATTTAGTTCAGTTTTCTAGTTTCAGTTTTAAATTTAGATTTAGCCTAGTTTTAGTATGTTAAAGGGCTGTCAAAGGCATGCACTAATAATAAGAAGATTATCATTCCGTGTTTTTTAATTTAAAAATGTTTTGGCATTTGTTTGGGATTATGGGATATAACTTGTTGCTATTTTTACTTTCTTGTAGTTAGTTTTGGATTCATCAAAATGTATTTTAGTAGTTTCAGTTTTCCCCAATTACAGTATATTTTCATTAGTTTTCATTTTAGTTTTCGCTTAGTGATGACAACATTGGCTCCAATCTGGTAGCTACCAATTTAAGGTGGTCAATATGGTTTTTTGCAACATACTAGCTGGTCAACCAGTCAATAGTCTCAGCCTCAGACATCACGCCCACGGACCGTTGGCTGAATGTCTGATACATATGGCACACTTAAACTGGAAAAACTTCAGGAGTTTCAAACTGGTTGAATTCTACAGGATATCCGGAAGACGTGTGTGTCACGTTCTTTCGCCTGGAAACAAATGCTGTGAAGGCAAACCCCCTCATGGAAGAAGAACGCCATCATGTTTACAACTGTGACAATGAGCGCTTACCAGGATCAACTAAACGCTGGATTTTCAAAAGTATGTGATGTTCGCGGCTCCATTGTTGCAGTAAACTTGCACAATGTTCTTAAATTAATAATTTATTAGATGCACGCTGGCCTGTTATTGTAAGGAAATCTACTTTACATTTCACGCCCCTAAACATGACGCGGAACAAAACGAACTGTGATTGGTTGCGTTACATGTCAGTCAGACGACCTCTTGGTCGGTCCTTGGCCAGTGAAAGCTGTGATAGAATCCAGACCTTCTGCTGTCAGTCTGAAGGTCTGGCTTCTCGAGACTAACCAGTCAATAACCAGCTTGGACTAGGTAATAATCATCAGCAAACCAGCTACCATATTTCAAAACACACCTTCTCAGCTTAAGCTGGATTTTCTAGCAGGGAATGCATTCAGCTACCAATTAGAGCGTAGTCCTCTCTCTCAGCTCTGATTTTTTATATCCTATAGATTTTCTCCTAAGGTCAACACAGAAAATGCACTGTGAAAAAGTCCAGATTCCACTTGGACATGGTCATGCACCATTGAGGAAGCACTTAACCTCAGTTTGCTTCAGTGGGATTGTCCCTGTAATAAGTGTAGTAATGTACTGTGTCGGTTTGGATAAAAGTGTCTGCTGAATGACTGCTTAGTGTTCTACTATTAGCATGGCTACTAAAATGTATTTTTCACCAATATGAGAAGCATTACAGAAATAAATGGTCATCTTGGTATATGTATTGCCAGAGTTCTGATTTGGTGAAGTCAAAGAGAAGCCATAGGGATTGGTGAGTTGGGCTATTTTAGTTTCGCTAATTATCGATATCCTCCTTGTGTGTGGATATGGAAAACTCTAGCACTGAGAGCCCTATTGTGTCATTGATCCAGGAAGGATGTTGGAAGCGTGGGATAATGGAAGAGTGCAGAACCAAGCACATGCGATTCCCCATAAACTGTTAGCGGCCACCGAGGAGGAGTTAGCCCTGTGCCACCCGGCTAACTGGCCTGATGGACTGGAGACACACTATTAACTCCAGCCAACACCAGCCAGAACTGATGCCTACTAATGGCTCTGGGTCCTTTCCAACTGGGCATGGGCGGAAAGGGAGAGAGAAAGATTTAGCACTTTTACGACATTTCACTCTATCTCACTAAGTTTCACAGATTTTTTCCAGTGTTACCTCGAAATTTGAGGTGGAAAACCTCCAAGTTTACTCTCATTATCTCTAATGTCTTTTTGCTTTCTCAGTCTAGGGCCGGATTCAGAATCAACTTGGGCTTTGAAACGAAGGAAAAATAAACACGGGGTGGGATGAGAGTGCGAACACAAACTGAGGTTTCTCTTTTTATTCAGGAAAGGCGAATGAAATTCCTCTTAATTAGAGGAAACATACGAGTCGTATTGGATCAAAGTGGGAAACTTGGGGGAAGCAGTCGCACACATCCGCCAGTCCAGATTTTCCCAGAACGGAACAAGAGGGGGAGTAGGAATGCAATCAGCATGTGAAAAACCAGTAAGCTGCAGGAAGAATGAGAAAAGACCTCTGCTAGCGATTAGTGTGGGCTTGCAAGGAACTAAAGCTAGCCAGGTGACTGAATCAAAACCAGAGTCAGCGCTTCAGGGTGTGCTGAGGGTTGGGCTTCCCCTTGGCGACCGGCTGCCACAGCAACCACACGAGGAGGCGGAGAGAGCAGGTCCTGTGGCTATAACCTACTGCGCTGCTCAAACTGCACTCTGTATTAAATGTGAGAAGATAAATTAGATCAACCTGTGATCAACTACATAGGCCTAATTGCTAGCAATAATTTATGTATTTTTAATTTGATATTAAAATAATTTTAAAAATAAATATTTAAAATCATTTATTCACTTTTCAATCATATTCATTTTTTTTAATTAAATAATATGCTAAAATATATTTCTTAATAATTTTTATATATATATATATATATATATATTTTTTTTTATTTTATTTTTGTTTATTTGTTAATTACTGATCAGGGCTAGTGACAAGTTTACTATGTATCAGACACAAGTGTTTTACATGAGTGATGAATTATTTATTGTTATTTATATTATAAATAACCACAGCAATATATATATATATATATATATATATATATACAAATGATAAACGCTTCATAAGATAAGGAAATAATTATTGTTTGTTAAATGTCCAAAAGTAAATGCATTCTTGCACACAGGCAGAAATCGGTTCTGTCTCTGCAACAACGCCTCCTTGTCCCAGCACCTGTTCAGTCTCGCCTGTACAAATCTGTTCATCACACTGCAGCATCACAAGAAAGGAGAAAAACAAACCGATTTCCTCTTATCAACTGCCGGGCCTTTACAATGGGTTTCTGGACGACTGCTTGCCTGACTGTAAATCCACAGCTGGCGTTCCCCAGGCGTCTTTTACACCAGGCACACGGCACCCACACAGCCCTGCCTTGTTTAGGAAGAAACAAATGGCAAATGAAAAGACATTAAGTTCCACATGTTACGCACAGGTGTCAGTGTAATAACGTGTGTCAGAGAGAAAAGGAGAGATCAGCAGAGCATTTTGTTTACTCTTCTTTAATCTCTGTCACACAGGACTGCTGGGATTGCTGGGTAACACTCACTGGTACCCTATAATGTTCCCGGTGGAGAAGATTAGGTTAAAGATATCGAATGTCAGGTAATGTATAACCTTACCGGCAGGTATATTGCCTTCTAGTTTTAAATTTTATAGGACATTATAATGCGTTGCATCTAGATCATATCTTTTTCTTTTTCTGTTCATGCAACATGTTTCTCAACACCAGTTCTGTATTTGCTATGCTATTCAATTGAGCTGTTTTTCTTCTTTCTCTAAACTCTTAAAGCAATAATTTTTTTATTCAGATTTGAAATAATTTTGTGAAATGTCTGGTTGGCTGCAAGTGTTTACAATATGACACTGTCCAAAAAATAAATAAATAAATAAATAAATAAAAAGTGGTCAGGTGAATCTCACAAAACCCAGATATTTCGCCTCAAAATCCAATAAAATGAGTTGAAAGGAAATCAATTGAGCTAATATTTAGAACTATACATTTTGTTCATTTCACCAGATTTTTTCCCCCATTATTTTCATGACATTTAAGCACTCTCAAATTGTCATTAACATATATATATTATATATATCTTTTTTTTTTGTACATTTATTTTCAGGGTGAAATGTGATCTAGACGTGATTTAGTAAGCAGAGGACAGGGTTTTGTCAGAGTCCCGCTGGTAAAGTACACAAAAATCTGCCTGATGTTTATTTACGGCTGCAGTCTAATTGTATGGATAAACTGCGCTGTGAGAAGCAGGGCTAGTGACATGTTTACTGTGCACCGGATGGCTCGTCTCAGATCAACTCGGACCCCGTGGTCAGTCACAGGTGCAGAGTTTTACATGAGCACAGATTTATTAGTAACCTGCTGGCTAAACGTGTGGAAGCTACGCTGCCCTCTGCTGGCTATCGGTTTAGGTTTAACTTTCTGAGTCTGAGCTGTTGGCCTTCCTGACCAACTCTGTGCAGTTTCTGGACGGAGAACCGGCCTCAACAGGTTCACCTAGCCAGATTTTTCCTTTGACAAGTGATTTTCAGGCCAGCTGGGTAGAAGGGAATTTTGCCAACGGCTATTGTGAATAAAATTTCCCCCTATTCAGGTTTATCTTCTCTGCTTTCATTCCTCAGCCTCCGTCGATCAAGTTCTCATTCGTTTGCCAAACTGCAAGTCTTTCCTCGAGTGAATATGGCAGTCGACCCCAGCCCGCACTGTAACGGCCGTCGTTTTCCCTGCCAGTGCATGAGTGAGAGTCGAAGCGTCCTGTTGTGATCTGGCGAGAGACGGAGTGGGATATTGAAATCTGGAGACAGGTCAGGGATTTTCCCTCCATTCTTTTCAGGTCTTCATTTAGAGGCGTCGTAAATTACGCTCACAAACGTTATCAAGAACAGGACGGACCATTAATCTAGAACAGCACCTCATCCGCAACCTGGAAGCGCAAGCTCATTTGAGGGCGGTCGCCATGAGTGCGCTTACATGTTGACATGTGTATCAAGGTGCGGCCACTCATCAGCTGCTGCGCTGGTCACCGCAGGAGGGCCGTGAAATGTGGCCGTGGTTCTTGGTGGCTTTAATGCTGTTATGAGGAGGCAGAAACTGGGCCGGCCCCAGGGGCCTCCAGGGCCCAGTAAGCCGGTGGCAGGTCCACTTCATCACCTCTCCTCCGAATGAACTCTGGCTGAACCCCTCCGCCGCAGTTATTTTCGCTGGCATCTGCCGCTCCACGGCCGCCGACATGAGGTGAGTGGCTTCTTTTGTTTTCCTCGCCTCTCAGCATCTGTCAGTCCATCTTTAGGACTTTAATAAGACCCCTTACCCCCTGCCTGCCTGTCCGCCTACCCATACACACAAAGGTGTACACACACCCCCGTGCCACACCGTAGGTCGGTAGCCATGGCGATGACGCTCGTGAGAGAGGTGGTAAGTGAGACCACAGGGGTGGGCAGCCAGTTTAAAGTGGGGCTGGAAAAATGCGCTATGTCTACTTTCATTTCATCCCGGCACTTTTCCTCGCCCCTTGCCGTTGTCTTATTTCATTTTTTTGACTGCTCCCTATCTCATTCACTCACTCTCTCTCTTTCTCTCTCTCTTGCTCTTCACAAACACGCCTGCAACCATGCCCTTTCCTCTTCAAACTAATTACCTCAGCTACCTTGTACCCACAACCCCCTGGGACACTAACAACTGTCAGACCAGTATTATTTTTGAAATTTAAACAATCATCTTACGTGCTTTGCTGCTAAGATCCTGGCCTTTACTGCAGCTTCGACCTTCAGTAATTAATACCCCAGGGCCCATTATTGGCAAAGCCTTTATCCTTTGGGCCAAGAAGCCTCTAACCCGCTAATTACGGGCAAGCAGCTAATCTTCCAGCCCCCGTGATTGACAGGTACACCTATTCTACTAATTGCCTGTTGCAGACAACACCTGGTGAACTGAATCGTCAGGGGAGACAGGATAGTACTGAGAACTCCTATGGGCCTCCTGGGAGACTGATGGAGTTTTTGTGTGTTTTGTGTGTGTGTGTAAGTGCGTGGATGTTTGTGAGTTTACATTTGAATGCACTTTATGATTTGTGAGTGGAAGACGGAGCCTGGATGGCCAAAGTCTTGTCTCGCTGACATGCGTCCATGATGCACACACATAAACTCATTACGCTTTCATTACAAAATGCAGAGCGTTCTTCTCACTGTCCTGGTTTCAGCCCCGTAGAGCATGAAAAATAGGGTCTAGCTGTTCTAAATTGCTGACACCTGTCTAAGTGACCAGGTCCATATGTTACATGTTGTGTATTAATGCCTGTAATTCTAACACCATTAGCTACCGTGAAATCAATTCCTATGTGTGGCTTTTGTGAGGAAAAACTGGAGGCTTTTAGTGCGAATGACAAATTGAAGTTAATAATAAAAAAGTTTGTTTTTCACACAAATTATTTATCACACTATGCTAATAGCAGAGGATACTAGTGTACACTTCACTCCTAATGAATATTGATTGTAATACAATGCAGATCCATTCTTATGTGGAGACTGGAGAGTCATTATATGTGAGTCGCTAAATATATTTTAACACTGTAATAGAGCAATTTTAAAAATGGCTAGATTATACTTTGAGGTAATGTTCTTACTAAACAGTTTTTCCTGAAAATGTTTTTTTTTTTATTTATACATTTTATACATTATAATGCGGTACATTTTGTCATAGTCTGTCTATACTTATTATACTTCTAATATGTATTGTGTGTATGTGTGTGTATATATATATATATATATATATATATATATATATATATATATATATATATATATATATATATATATATCAGTGGTGTGCTGTGGTGTTGTAAAATGAGGAGGCAACGTCCTCATTTATGTCCAATTTTCCTAGTTAAGTTAACATTACATAAAAAGAGAGACCAAATACAATTCTATTTTGTATTTTTACACTATGTAATGTTGTATTTATTAAAACCAAGTATATATTTCATCAAGTTTGTTTTTACGCATTTTTACATTTATTCCAAACTAATAACTAAAGGCAGTAACAATTTAAACAATATATATTATTTATTAATTAATATTCAGCTTTTCTTTTTATTAGTTAATTTATTTTCAGTAGTCATTAAGCTTGTACACACTGGTCAGTGGTCACACACACGAAGATGTACCTTTAATCAAAGACTATAGAAAGGGACTTTGCTTTAATTTCACCACGCTGATTGCTCACTAAAAACCTCCGCAGACATCATGTTTTCAGGCCATTTCGAGTTTGATTTTGACATGAAATAAAGCGGTGATATCTAAGAGACAATTGTTTACTTACTTTTTAATTAGTCTTCCCATTAACGCCATCACTGTCTTCATTCAGGCCGATCTGAGGAGAACGCGCATGAAAACAAGAGGCGGGATTTATCGCACGAACCAATCATGTCCAATCGTAACAGATCATATCCAATCATAGCGCGATGGAGGCACTGCCTCATCTCACGTGACTTTCCCCCATTCATTCTCAATTACCCCCCACTAAACCCACCGCAGGCTTAGGGGGCTCTGCTTTGTTTCTATGAGCTGAATGGAGGCACCTGCGGGTGTCGCTGTTTGACTTTGTTTGTTTAGAAAAACGAGTGACTTGTACAATTTTTAATGTCAAATTTTGTAACATTTACGTTGTTTTATTTTTGTAATATCGATTATTTTCTCATCCAGTTTTTTTGAGGAGGCACTGCCTCCCTTACCTCCTCGTAGGAAACGCCCCTGATATATATATATATATATATATATATGATGCATGCGATGCATATGTGTATGTATACACACACACACACACACACACACACACACACACCAATATATACGTATAAGTATACATCAATTATTTATTAAATCAGAATGTCGTGTAATACACAAGAAAATATATATAAAATGTGATGCATGTATATGTGTGTCTGTTTACATTTACACTGCAAAATTACTGCCTAAATAATTTTATGAGATGAGTATTTTGAGTATACAAATATGAAATGTTGGAAAAAATGCAATGATACTTTTAAATCTAACTAACCCGCAAATAGGTGGCAGCAAGTGACTGTCTTAATGAGTGAGTCATTGAGTCATTAATTTAAACGATTCGATCAATCGGCTGATTTATTGAAGAATGAGGTGACTATTATTTATGTATGGGTCATTGAATCATTGACTCACCCAATTTGTTCAAAAATGCTGAATCATTCAGTAACACAACACAGCTGTGTGTTGCTTGGAGATGTGCAATAGACAGTCAATATTGTGTCTAAAATGTAAGTCACTTAAGGTTAACTACTTGTTCATTGAATTGTTGTATAAAATCAATGTCAGATTTGCAGTCGTGATGATATTCTGGAAAGCAATACACTTGGTCATGTGCTTATATTATTGACTCAATTTTTACTGCAGTATGTTTATGTCGATTTCATTTCAGTGTGTCCTGTTCCACTTATTTGTTTTGATTTCTCCACGAGAGTCTCTCTCTCACACCCAGCCTCAAATGGTCCAACCTTGACACAATCAATACATTGTCAATCACTGAATGTAATACAATTGCACTTTTTTCACAATTTTGTTATGTAAAACATCTCTTCAAATGCTTATCCGTAGCCATAGTTACATTTGTCCTCACTTACAGATGCAGAGGCTTGTGTAAGTCAGTGAATGTCGCTCTGGTCGAGTGTGTAAGTGGTCACTGTGATCCCAGCAGGGTCTGTCGGAGAGCTGACATCGCCTTCTGATTTGATGCGGGGAGACTGAGGGGTAAAGGCCAGTCTTGCAAAGAGACACAGACAGAGTGAGCGAGAGCAAGAAAGACAGACAGATAAAGAGAGAGTCAAACTGAGAAAGTGTGCTCCTCTTGGGGGCTGCTTAGTGTTGTAGCGATGTTGTGCAAATTCAACTCCCCCCTGCTGCTCTTGACCTTAGCTCCACAGATCCAGTCATGCAGCGGGCTCAGGAGGATTGATTG
This sequence comes from Ctenopharyngodon idella, assembly GCF_019924925.1. Lineage (NCBI taxonomy): Eukaryota > Metazoa > Chordata > Actinopteri > Cypriniformes > Xenocyprididae > Ctenopharyngodon > Ctenopharyngodon idella. The sequence goes on along the minus strand of NC_067233.1, from coordinate 18,503,921 downwards.
ATCTAAATAACATTATGATGCCATTAGCATATAGTGTAGGACAACAAACCACAGGCCTCTGGTGGAGGCAGTTTACACTCCGCAGCACATCAGCAGCAGACTGCTCAATCTGCACTCCACTACAAGTATGCTTACTGTCACAGACCAGCCAGACATATGCACAGTGGGCAGAAACTGCTATTTCTGTGGTGAAAAGGATAGAAATACATTTATCAGATTTGTACAGTTTGAGCTTTTGACAGAGATTTGTTTTTGTAAATGAGAACATTAAAGGACATTATGGGAGAAATTATACATTTATGATAAATAAAATGGTGTTTCCTTAAATGATTTTGTTTTTGTATTGAAAAATATCAGCAAGATAGTAAAATAAAAACATAAAGGAAATAAATGGGTGATGGTGTGTATGTGTGCAGGTGTAGGTCCAGGTGTGTGGGAGTGTCTCAGTGATGTGAGCTCTTTATGGCCATTCTGCTGTCTCTGATGGAGTCTGTCATGTGCACATTACCCATTTGCTGCATATAGATAGTGTCACAAGGGCTGTATCTCATAAGGTTTGGAATTAAATGTTCAATTGTATGTTGGTTTCAAACATTTAGTTCAAAACTGTTAAATTACAGTTTGTGTGATTTCTGTCCTCCACTGAACTGTTCATCATAATTTTGTATTATGGCCGGATAAATAAGTTACCGTAATAAAAACACACAGGAATCGATTAAGGGAACTGTCAAGTATATAATGAAGGTTTTAACCAAAAGGTTGCTCATTAGAGGGTGTTTCTTTTCTTTTTTTGTTGGGATGTTACAAACGTTAGATTTTTGTCGCAATTAATTACACTCACTTTTTTGCTGTTTAATGAATTTTGTTGTTTAAAGCTGCTGTCCGTAACTTTTTTTTTGGTTAAAAATTATCCAAAATCAAATTTTGAGCTTGTACATAACCAGCCAGTGTTCAAAACTATCTCCTTACCTTAGCCAGATTCACAACGGTAAGCTTGTAATAATGTTTTATAATTCGGGTTGTACTGGTGTGTTTTCGCGGGAAATTCGAGCATGTCGCCGTTTGTCTTTGCGTCATTGCGTCACGTCTGTTTACATAAATAACAAGTCCCAGCTAGTAGGCTATATCGCATGTGAAGCAGATCATTTATAGCCTTTTCTCACAGCAGCTGCAATAATTAAACTTATCATTTTGATGGCAGATTGTATGGTATGACAAATTAACATTAGTGATTAGACTGTGCAGAAATTGAAATCTACAGGTAACGCTAATACACACTAAATACACATAGTCTTTGTGCTTGCTTAGTTGGGGACACTTGACATTTGATATTCAACAGTGCTTTGATCTGCCTGCATTGACACTATTCTTTTAAGAGCTGCTGTGCAGCCAAATAATGTACCAGTTATCAATGTAAAGCTGCTTTGACACAATCTACATTGTAAAAAGCGCTATATAAATAAAGGTGACTTGACTTGACTTGACATAGTCACGCAATGCTGATGTTGTTAACATTAACAATTTGAGAACAAAGTATAAAAATAATAATAACTTGAACTTGACTTGACGTGATATGAGCTAAGCGATCGTTAGATTTAATCACCATTGGCAGCGCAATTTACTGTAATGATTTTTTTCTCAGTTGGTCAGAACAAAAGTGGCAGACATGTTACTTACTTGTTCAGATGAAATTCTCTGATGAAAATTCTTATTTTAGTCATACTTCCAAGACTACAATCTGTGATTTTGAAGTACAGTATCCACCCCGATGTGGTGATTGTACTTCCAAGACTACAATCTGTGATTCCGAAGTACAGTATCCACACCGATGTGGTGACTGACAGCAAACATTAGATTCATCCACGCTGAGGAGCCGTACTGAGGCACAACCCACGTAAATATGATAATTCCACAAACAACTGCAATTGCAGGTTTCAAACAGAGATGGCGACAAAGAGGCAAAATTACAGGCTGCAGCTTTAAATAAGCTATTCAATGGCTAATTCCGAGTGTAACAACATGCCCTGAATGTATTGATGTGTTTTTCCTGGCAAATGATGATGGAAATTGTCCATTTTTTAGCCAAGTATACAGACATTGACTTTAAATAGTGAGAGAAAAACTCACTGGAATAAAAAGTGTGACACCCAGCACCGGTCTTCCCTATAGAAATTGGTAACACTTTACAAAAAGGTTAATTAGTTAACATTAGTTAACTATATTAGTTGACATGAACTAATAATAAACTGTACTTGTACAGCATTTATGAATCTATATTTATATATATAATTTCAACATTTACTAATACATTATTAAAATCTTGTTAACATTAGTTAATGCACTGTGAACTAACATGAACAAACAATGAACAACTTTATTTTCATTAACCAACATTAATGAAGATTAGTAAATACAGTAACAAATGTATTGCTCATGGTTAGTTCATGTTAGTTAATACATTAACTAATGTTTAACTAATGAACCTTATTGTAAAGTGTTACCTAGAAATTTATTTGTAATTTATTTATTCTGAATTCAGCTGCTGTACATTTAGATTTGTCTACCTGGCCAATTCAAAGTGCTGGAAATCTGACCTGAAAAAGAAGCTTTTTTTTATTCTTTCTTTTTTTTTTCTTTCTTCTTCTTCTTTTTTTTTTTTTTTTTTAAATCTAACTGAATTTATTATTATTATTTTTTCTGTGAACATGAAGCATAAATGCTACAGTTTTCTCTGTACTGCACTGCACGGGTCAAATAAGCAGCATGTCTACCATATCAAACACCACAGCACGTGAAATCGACCCCTGATTGTCCTTCCACACACACATCAAATACTGTAACACATTGTTTAAATTACAAAAAAATCTTGTTTAATTTGTGGTAGAGTGTTTCTCGACTTTAAGTGCAGTACTTAATGATTTATTCCATTAACAATGACTAATAAAATTTGTAAACCATAATGTAATGGTTATGCTTAATTAGATATTTGTTTGATTTTATTACATCAAAGATACCTCATTAATTCCCTCAAGTGCGAAGCCTAATTTATTTTATGATTGTTATATTGTCCCGGATAATTGAACTGGTGAAGAAAAGCAGTAATTTAAAATGCATAAGTGTGCCATCATTGCACGCTGCTTCTTTCCTCCAAAGGCCTGAAAACTTTTTTTAGACAGATTTTTTCAGAGAAACAGCATGTTCTTAATGTTTTTCATTCGCTTTGTAGCACAATGATGTCTTGCTCTTGGAGTCTTCAGAAAATGATTCAAATAATTAATGTGTATTGATTGTATTTTCAGATGTTTATGACTGTGATGTAAAGCTCAGTAGGGTTGTCAATTGAATGAAAAATTAAGTGCGAGTTATCACTGTCAGCCATTCTGTTGTATTTTTCTTTACCGAGCACATCATTGTCAGAAATTAACCAGGACTGAAGGTTACAAGAAAATGCTTCCTTAGAGAAGTTTTTATTTGTTATCAAACATTTGCAACATTTCATAACATTTTATATCTAGGGCTATCTACACTGCATATTTCATACTATTTCAGTTTTTCTGCTTCAAAATTTCACATTAATTCAATGTGTTACTTGCTGTTTGTGAAATATACTAGCAATTTCTGAGTGAAAATTGTTTCTACACCAATGCAAAGTTTAGACTCTTGAAGTCATAATTGCAATGAATTAAAATAAAGTTGATTTAACAGAAATGGATGACACACACTGTAAAACCCAGTAAGTTCAGAATACTCAATTTTATAGACACTGATTAGAAAAAAATGTGAGTAAAGCAACTCAGATTTTTTAAGTAAACAATAATTATAAATAACAATCAAGTCAAACTGAAAAATGTTAATTTTAATTTTATTTAATGTCCACTGTACTTAAAACTATTGTTTACCATACATAATGTTTTTCATTTTTCAGAATACAATAAGTTCAGAATACTCAAAGCATTTAAGTAAACAACTCAAAGATTATTTTAGCAGAACTTAAAAAAAAATATTTTGTACTACACAAACTCACTAATTACAATTTAATTGAAATTTTGAATAAACTAACACCCAATGTTAGTTAGCAACAGCACACTAGCATACACTAATGTAACCATCTAAGAGACTATCACTATTTACTTGAATGAACTGTTAATCAACATGCAATATAGCCCATTCCTGACCTAACCACAGGCACTGGTCTTCACCACGACGGTAACCCTACAAAACATCAACATCACAGAAACCAAAGATGCACCGATACTAAATTTCTCTGTCAATACCGATAGTGATTATTCAGAATGATATCGGCCAATGCCGATACCGATAGTTTGGTTTTTCTTAAGGAAAAAAAATCTCTCCCAAATAATGTTGCAAACTATACAGGGAATCCTTTCATTTGGTACACTGGCAACCCTGGCAACCTGGCTTGAACTACTGGTGATACATAGGGTCAAAAAGAGCCTGCTTTAACGTCACTATTTTTAAACTGTTAATGCGCTAAAATTCAACACGAGTGATTTTCTTCACAAACAGTTTGAGTTGCAGTCTGAACATGTTTTTCCGTACCCTTTTGATTGACAGGATATAATCGGCCCTGACCATCGGCAGTTTTTAAACAATCGGCCGATGGCCAATCGTGATAATAATAGCTTTTGTCGGCCAATACAGATTGTTGGCCGATACATTGGTGCATCTCTAACAGAAAATACCAAAGTAACAGAATATTATTACAGCATACAAAACATGCTGGGAACTTGAAATCTGCTGCAACTCAGTTTAATGTTGAATGAATTCTTCTGATAATGTCGTTTTTTTAGCAAGGACGTGATGTGGATGATGTCACTTTATGTCGCTCAGTAAACTTAAAAATAATAATTTAAGCATAAGGGCTTACTCAAAAATGTTGAGCTACACAAAAAAAAACTAAACTCCTCGTTCAGATAATGTAACTGTTTTAAGTTGCATCAATGATTTAACAGACTTTAACTGCAGAGTACTCAATCTTTATAAGTTAGTAGTACTGTTCGGGTTTACAGTGCACATGTACAAGAAAAGATCTGCACTATATAAAACTATATAAAACACCCCTGAAAATCATTTCCAGGCCCTTAATAAAAAAAGTTAATTTCTGACACTGGTACAGATGAATAAAACATTCACAACATTTGAAATATTAGATGAGCTTCTCCAAAATTATACTTTTATGACAATCTCTTTGAAATGAAAATAATATGGATGTGTAATGCATTCATACACAGAATATTAAAAGATTTATGTATCTTTTCTTTTTGTTTTTGTTATTTCATCATTACACTGTTTCTTATGATGCACACATTTCTTCCTACATAGGGGAGCCCAGGGCTAGTTGTCACTCTTTATACTTATACAGAAATGGAAGTATATTTTCAGTAAAACTTTAAACAAATTGTGAAATGCAAAACAATTCATAAAACAGCAAAAAATGCATATGTTTTGGAATACAGAAATTGTAATTATATTAAAATTACATAAAACATAAAGTGTGACAATTTGCTCCAACCTAATATTTATGGGGAAAAAGGGCTAGACAGTTTAGCCTTTTGTTTAAAATCTAACTTTGTTATATATTTTACAGGGGTAATGGATCCCAAAGTGGTTTCACTGTGTTCCTTGTTAACCCATTACAAAATATGATGATATTTGAAGCCAACATACAAAAACCACTGCTAGAGAAAACACACATTTTTGTGATTGGACTTTTGACTCCTTATAGTTTGATAAAGCCCTCGCGACTGCTTCCTAGTGTGGCAACTAGCCTCAGTTTCCCTTATGTGTTAATTTATGTCTAAATTAGGTTGTTAATGTTAACTGGAAGTTATACTTGCCAAATAATGCGATACTTGCCTCAAAACATTTCCTTATTTAAAGCTCTTTCCAACTTCCTCTACCTTTGCTGTTGGCAGGAGGTGGTTTTGGCATGTGTCTATGTGTGTGTGTCTATGTGTGTGTGTGTGTGTATACATGGGTTTAAAATAAGCCTGCAGCATGTTGGAAACAGAGGCCGTGGACCACTGGGGTAAAGGAGCGCAGAAGCACAGGCACTCCAAAGCGAACAGCTCATTTATCAAAATTGTTCTGCAAAAATGATTTATCTGCTCATCGCCTATGCGCAGATGTCTTTAATGGGAGGCTGTGCCCAAGAGGTGCTGTTGATTTTGGGGGGTGCCCGGCAGAGACGTACAGAGGGCATGATGGGAGACAGGTGGGTGGCCGGAAGGGGGCGAGGGCAAAAGGCATGACAAAAGGACCACCGGTCCACTGGATGGGCCTGAACAGCCAGCCAGTAAAGCGCCTGTTCGTCCTGCAGGTGTGTTGGGTTGTTCTCTCCTCTTTTTTTCTCCCTTCACTCTTCACGTGACCCCTGGGAGCCCTTTTTCACAACCCATTTCCAGTGGCCTCCCAGGCTCCCGCCTCACGCGGAGAGGGCCGTGTTCGTGAGAGGATGTGGAGGCAGGGTGCGTATGGAGAGCGGCTGTAACAAGCTCAATGGAGTGGAAAAAGAGACAGAGAGGCCGCGGCGTGACATCTGTGGCCATCCCGGTCCTGCGCCGCTCCTTTACCCGGAGCCCATCCTGCACATTCCTGGGGCCCTCCACTGTGGAAAAACCATTAAGCGCCTGTCAAAACTGCTGTATGAGGAGAAAAGTAAGCAGAGAGAAGCTCTTAATTGCTCTACATTTTTTTGTTTTTATGTGACTGTTGATTCTGTGAGGGACTAGATCTTTATTTCAGTCCTTTATGAGCTCGTCAGGCTTTCGTTTACGTCATTTTAGTCAGGGTTGACCAAATTCAGAATTGAAGAACTCAATTTGTGAGGGTGAATTTGAACTGAATTTGCTACCACACAGGAAGAATTAGAATGACCGGATGTGGAATTTACTGAGTTCTGAAAGTAATGCATTCTTATGAAATGAAGTCCACAATTATAAATTTTTTTTAAATGATGAAATATATTAACTAAATACAAACATACTATATGTAAGTGGTATCTATCTATCTATCTATCTATCTATCTACACTAAAAAATAATTGTTGGTTTAACTTAAAAAAGTAAGTTACCTGGTTGCCTTAAAATTTTGAGTTCATTGAAATTAAAAATTTGAGTTAATACAATGAAGGCGATTGATTTAATCAACAGAAACTCAAAATATTATGCTATCTGAACCACATTAATTATCTAAGTTGATTTGACAAAAGAAAAATTGTTGTGATAACAAATTATGAAAATAAGTTTTTACAGTCTATCTATCTATCTATCTATCTATCTATCTATCTATCTATCTATCTATCTATCTATCTATCTATCTATCTGTCTGTCTGTCTGTCTGTCTGTCTGTCTGTAAACCTTCAAACTTTGGTTTTGACAAACTTTGCTTTTCAAGTTAAAAATTACAATTATATTAATTTCTTAATTTAGTTCCTTGCATTCAAATTTCGAATCACAATTTTACGTCCTGTTCGATACCTCATTTCAAATTCAATTCAAATTTAGGAAATGAATTGGAATTTAAAAGACATTTTAAATGTAATTCTGAATGGTGCACAACTGATTTTATCATTTCCGAGACAGATTTCAGAACATGACCTAGGGATAATCCGAACTTACAGTTGGCAGGAATTCAGCAGGTTAACAATTTATTATTTCAAAGTGAATAACTCTAATTCCATTTACCATCCCCAAAGTGCCTTGGAGATGAGATTAAACAATGAGACTTTAAAAAAATCAACACCCAGTATAAGGTGTTCTGATCACAGGCTGTAATCGTCGGGACTCGGGTGGTGCTTAATTGCACAAGCAGGCTGTGATATAGGCCTGATATATTATTCAAAAAGCCAAATTAACACAATCAAACAGACCGCGATGCCCGGGCCGGCTCCGTCAGACCGCTGGAGGGGTCAGCGACACACAAATATTTGCATGCTGTGCTGCCTCTTTAACAGAGCAAGGAATACTTCATCATGTTGTGTGCATATAATATAATTGCCTCTCTGGTCGGCGGAGTCTGTTTGAATTTAATTAGCCGGCGTACTTACAGCCACAATATCCGACTAATGAAGCTCATTTTCGATGGCTGTTGCGTGTTCTAACACCCGAGTGATAAATGTGAGATGTCACATTAAAAGATGATAAATCGGAGCACTGCCCCTCTGGACATCAAAAATACAATCGTCCGTGGCAAGACGTGGCAGGGTGGGGGAAGGAACGCCGGGGTTCATGGGTAAATGAGACCGGAGCGCGTCCCAAGTGGGCGAGAGCGCAGAGAGGCATCGTGGGAAGTTGCAAGCGCATGTGTGTGCAAAGATCGCAGGACGGGCCAACGGCAGGCTGCTGAAATGTCAAGCCCACGCAGAGGGGCCCCTTTTTTTCTGACAGGGCCCATGGTGTGTAAAACACACGGCAAACACACCACATAGATTAAAGGCAAATGTGAAAGGTTGTGGACAGAACTGGGTCACATACGTGTATTTTCAAGTGCTCTCATGCACAGTGTACCTTAACAGAAGGTGTATAAAATAATGTGGTCAGACATTGTCTGTTTTTGCTGGATATGAGCAATTAATATCCGGTACTCTGCCTTTTTCAGTCTCAACACTCAAGTCCATTTGGGCTACCTGTGATTCCCACATACGTTGATAAATGTATTCGATATGTGCATTTACAACTGGAAGATATTAATTTTAGAGCGTATGGTCTTCTGCAAGACATCTGTATCATTAAAACAACATTCGGCAGATGTTCAAGATGTTTATTTATAGTCAATACGAATGTGTTCTTTTGAGACGTGTAACTGATATTTGTACACAAATATTGCTTTTATAAAACTGCAGCAATATGATTATTAAAAATTATGTAAAAAATAATCTTCATCATAAAAATTGGAATAAACACTTCAATAAAACTTTAAGGTTCTGTATGTTAACAGTTAATGCAATAGCTAACATGAAATAAAAATGATGAACAATACTCTTACAGAATTTTTTTTTATTCTAGATGATAACTCTGATATTTTTGCATACACATTTTTAACATTTCGTGTTCTATAAATTAACATTAGTAATTAAGAACGAACATGTTTTAACAATCAACAATAGTAACATTTGAAATTACCTATCAATGAATGCTGTAAAAATGTTTTATTGTTAGTTTGTTATATCTAATGCATTGAATTGATTTTGATTTTTGATCCTAATTATTATAGTGTTACCACCAGTTCTTCTGCCAAATTACTTTAGACTGTTTACAATAGCCAAGCAATGTCTCTACAAAGAATGTAGTCACAGATTTGCATTTTACAATGGCTTTGAACATGGCTTGTCCAATCAGAATTTAGAGTCGAAACTATCCTTTTTACAATGAACCAATGCAAAACGAGTGCTGCTGTACTGAATATGCTTGTGATTCTTCCATACAGCACGAGCCCTCAGGGCCCTGTTTTGCTTTTTTTACAAAAGTTCTATAAACAAGAAGTTTATATAGAGTAACTTCAATATTGAGTAACTTCAGACAAATTTTAGCAAGTTAGGTCTGTTTAACACATGCTCCGTGAGTGGGGCGTGAGCATCACATGTTCATTTCAGCGCCCATATTAACAGGTTACAGCCTTCACACTGGGAGCGTGAGCCGCGCGGTGTGGTTTCCCAGAAGATGCAGCAGTGAGCAGATAGTCTTTTATTTCTTTGTCTTTCTTACTCTTTTCTTTCACTTATCTTTTTCTTCTTCTTCCCCCGTCCATTCCCATTCTCTCTTCTTGTCCTCAGAGCACAATGACATAGAACAAGACTTAATGCACCTACCAAGACAGCGATTATCACCTCAGTAATCCTGCAGTTCATTAGCCGGCACTCTTAATAATTAAGCTAGAGAAGTGCAGCGGTCCAGAGAGACACCATGCACTAATGCTCACATTAAAAGTAAAGGCACCAGGAGGACTAAAGAGGTGCCATCATCATCTCACAGGTTCATGGCTTCACTTTCTTCATCTCGTTCGCATTTTAATTTGTTATTTTTAGGTCTAACAATACAGGAACTACAGGAGAGGTGCGGCACCACATTCTAGTTTTTAGCACACGTTTTATGACCTTATTGATCAATTGTGAGGCGTGGGGCAGGGTTAACGAGCAGAGAGGTTGTTTGCTTAATTGAACTTTATGTTGCCAAGAGGGATTTCCTCCTCAAAGTGCTTTTTAAATGGTCCCTAATGTTTCTCTCGCACACGTTCAGTTGAGTGTGAATGTAAAGCTCGGCTAGACAGCTAAGTTTATGTCAGTGTGACATTCCAGGACTAGCATAGCAGCTAAACCACGTGGGAAGGCAAAGCGCTTCACAGAGAGGGAAATATGAATGAACAAAGAGATTATGAGTACATTGTAAACCCTAACACTCAAAATAATTAAATGGTTTGAGTAGGACAAACTTAAATTAAACAAATTAATTCAGTCAAATGATCTTTATTTTTCTTTTGAGTTCACAGAACTGATATATTTTAAGTTCTGAACTGTTTCATTGTTTTGAGTTTTATGAACTCATTTCTTTTCATTTAGATTAACTTAATGCCACGTTCCAGGCAACCCGTAACCCGTGTTTTTCCAACCTTTTACCCGTGAAAGTGCACCGGAACGGCAGTAAAATAAAAGGTATAACAGCTTCTCTTGCCTTATGCGCCGTTTTTCCTCCTCCGTTTCCCTCAAATAAGCAAGGAGTAAGCACCTTTGGCGATAGAAATAATTGTAAATGAGTATAAGCCCCGTATGGTCTGCCATGCTGGTTTGTTTACACTCAGGCAGTTTGGCGTGACTTGCCTGGAAAGCTACAAAGTCGTGAGTCGTGGTTTGAAGTCGTGTCTTACAGGCTCAAAAACCTGCCTGGAACGCAGTGCTGGGATTTCTATTTCCTGGAATGCTTTGCCCATGGCTCTCCAAAAGGAGAGTAAATGTTAACAGTAAGTGTTATATAATGTTTTTTTTTGTGCAAGATTAATGTTAAGTGGGAGATTTAGTAGCGAGTGATGTTTTGTTATGCTAATTTAGAAGGGTTTCTGTTAATGTGGGTTTTTGGAGAGTTCATCATGTAATACACAATATACAACAATATGCAATCATGTGATCATGCGATCGTGGGTTCGATCCCAGGGAACGCATGTGCTCATAAAGTGTATATGCACTATAAATCACTAAGGGTAGATTTAGGGTTGGGGTAGGTGTAATCGTTAATAAAAAAATGAGTTTTGCTAAATGGAAATAGGACAAATGGTGGGTAAGGGACTGTGTAAAAAGTCCACACATTGTATTTAAATGAACACGCATTTTGATCGGTAACGACGGTCATACGTCATTTCATGATGACAGATGTAACATGACTACCAGCTAGAGGGCGCATGACTTTAAAACGTAAATATAGGTCTTAATAAGGTGCTTGAAAAAACGACCTATAGGGTTGCTTGGTTTGAGAGCAGGAATGTTAAATGTTTTATATTGCTGTACTCATTCAGCAAGTGTTATGCCATGCTATTGCTAACATGCTAGCAAATTAGCATTTTCTGAATTAGCTAGTTAAGTGTCCACTAATAAAAATGTTTATGTTGAGATTACATGATAATTTTAAGTTAAATGTATGAATTAGTTTACTTAAATATTTCAATTTAATAACAATTAAAATATATGAGTACAAAATAAAAATCTGCCAGTTCTGCTTACTTAAACATTGAATTTCTTAATTTAAAAATTTTGATGTAACTGATTGCCTCAATTTTTTTTTGAGTTTTGCCAACTTATTTGGGTTTACGATGTACATGATAATTAAAGATACAAGTGGTAAGCACAAAAATGGCCTTATAAAATATTTGGTTTATGTGTAAGAAGTTGTCTTTGTACTTTATACACTGTCAATAAAAAGGCCAAAAATTGCTATGAAACATTGAACATGAAATCAGATTTATTTCCAGTACATTAATACAAGTTTCCAATTCAGAAGTGCAAAGACATAAAAACGTTCATCTTTCATCAAAATTACCTTCTTTTTTGGTTGACATCACCAATTTTATTTTAATAAAATATTATTTTTCAATCCCTTCATTCAACCACCTTTAATATAGAGACTAGTTTCCATGATCCAATCAATTCCCAATTGATAAAATCAAATCCTTTTGTCCCATTTAATGTTTTTCCTCCCTTTACTTCTCTTTTTTACTTGGAAATAGGGTTTACAAGTAAAATTATTTATTGTTTATAATTAATTATTTATTGGCTTAAATGTTGAAAAACCATCTGCTAATTTGTAGATTCACTCTTTTAATGAAAAAATGTTATTTTGACATTTAAGATTGCTACATTTTTACCAAAGTACCATAGTAACTACCATACTAAAACCATTATAAATGATTAACATGTTTTTTATTTCTCTCTAATTTCAGTCCAAATGTCCTCTCTCCAGTTGATCCTTTTATTCATCTCTTGTTTTTTCAGGTTGGGCTGTGTTAATACTTACTGGATGCTGTGGGGAAAGTAAACACACACACGTGCACACACATACACACACAGAGGCAGCAGACTCTCAGAGCAGTGTGTGTGTCATGAATAATACAGGATGGGAGTTTGACCAGTGGCCTGTGGCAGAGAGTTTGTGTGCAGGTTTGAGATTGAGGAAAGTATTATTTCATATATCCCCATGTCAAATTGTAGAAACGGAGGCTCGGTGTTGTGCCCATGCAGTCTATTTTCTGTTTACACCAAGTCAGATGCCAACATAAAACATAACATAAAATATCAGCATCAACACTATTCATACCCAGTCTTATGCAAATTTTCTATAATTTGAGAAACAAAATGTGCTTGAATTAATTGTTTTTGCATCTGAACATTCAAAAAAGACAGAATAATTAAAAAAACAATAGATCATGACAGTATGATATTTCTGAATAGGTTTAAAGACATGCAATGTTTTTGGACTTGGTTTGAATAGGACTTTACGTGCCATCTCATATGAGGCTTATAGTATATATCAGCTCTCTGTGTATTGTGAATACCTTAACCCGAGTAAATTTATGATTTAACCTTTTACAATGCAGCCATCTTGTAGAATTCTCCCAGTTGTACTTCTCTGTCCTCCATCTGTAAGTGTTACCAAGATTATCTTTTTTTCATCTTTAATAGTGACATGTTGCCATGATTTATACAAATGACAAACTTTGGCTTTCTCCGTTTTAATCCTGAGGTATTAGTCACTGGTCGCTAATGCCAGATTACTTTCCTAGCCATTCTTCCTGTGATAAACGACTGGCAGGCAGGCAGCAAAAAATAGATCAAAACCACTGGGAATGAGAGGAGGAAAAAGGAGAAAAAAAGAAAGAAGGAGCTGAAAGAGCGGTAAATCATTTTACTGAGACACCCAACAGGGCTGGAAAATGCCACCCATGATTCCTCTGCCACAGCTAATCAAAGCCCACATGGTGATTAGGAGGGAGAGCATGGGACTCTCACTCTCCTTCCATCTTTAACAAGCTTTTATTGAATCAGTGTACTGACACAACCTTTTCTATAGGATATACAGTGAGGTTAAACATGTGGGACAGTCTGTAAAAATGGGGATATGGGGATATTCTGGTGCAACTTCATGAAAACAAGAATAATAACAAAAATATTTAAACAAAACCAACACAAAACCAGCAGCACTTGAGTGGAAAAATAAAAGAATCAAAATATGAAGCTAAGGATGTGTTCACACTTGGCAGGTTTGGTTCAGTTAAAACGAATGCTGGTGTAACGCTGTTAGTTTGTTTCATTTGAATAAGTGTGAACGCTGCCATCTGAATCGTGGTGTGCACCAAACAAGCGGGCTGAGACCCCTAAAAAGGTGGTCCAAATGAACTCTGCTGCTGTTCAACAGAAATATGAATGCAACACGGACCACAGACATCTAAATGAACTTAAAACAGGACATGATGTCGGATGCGACCCTAAAAAGGACAGAATGCTCAAGCATACCTGTGTTTTCAGGAGCTACATTGCCCATTACAGTTCAGTACAGGTGTCAGAAAAGCTTGCAGCAGATCTTTGTTTGTGTGCAACGGAGGAATTCCTGCCACTGTTTTGAGTCCTTTACACATTTTATGAACTCTTCACAAGTTCTCAGCTGATAAAAATATCATCACGTACGCTCATACAACGAGCGCATTTAGCCCAGCACACAGCGTTGTTTTGGATGTTCGGTAAGTTTTGTATCTTTAGGTTCGGTTTTAAAAAATAATAGTGTGAACGCTAAGCGAACCAGAGCTAGATGTATAATTTTCTTTTCTGGTCTGGACCAAAAGAACCAAGAGAACTGAACTACAAGTGTCAACATAACCTTTAAGGGCTAAAAGATTGCGAATTGAGAAAACTTATTTAAATGCAAACAAAGACAAGTTTCAAACTTGCAATCAACCAATCAAAGAGTTAGAACAAATCAGATGGTATTTCTTTGCTCTACAGGTGCTGCTGTTTTGTTTTTGTGTTCATTCTATACTTCCACATCTTTCTTAAGTCAGACTGATGAACACATTTATGCATCAAAAATGAATATTCCTTATTAATAAACTTTGCCCATCCTGTCACAGTAGGATGACAAGCATGATGCATACTATTATTTCTAAACACCACAAGAACCGATGATATAATGTTATGCTTATCCTGGAAGTCCTAACATTAGAAATGAGTGGCTGAAGTTTTTAACAAGAACTTGGTTTCATCAGCACATTTTAATGCAGATTGTTGTGTCACAATATTATTCAGGTTTTGCAGAGAAGCTGTTATTGATGGATGGGTAGATAAAAACTATATTGGACTTGTCAGCAAACCCACAGCTTGGGAATACAAAAATCACATGTGAAGAGAACATTTACTGTACTGTACGTCTTAAAGGCACAGAAGTAGGTCAAGAGAGTGTGTATAAATGTTTTGGTTTTATTTATTTTTTTATGTTTTTATTTTATATTATATATGTTTTTGGCACAATACAAAAAATTATAAATTGACTTGAATAGGGTATGTGTGTATGTGTGTATATATATATAATTTTATATTTAAAGGCCCGCTGAAGTGTCTTGGAAGGCATAGCATTATTCAATGTGTTGACGTAATTTCAACCGGAACAGGAAGACAGTGCGATAATATATGTATGTGTGTGTATATATATATATATATATATATATATATATATATATATAATTTTATATTTAAAGGCCCGCTGAAGTGTCTTGGAAGGCGTAGCATTATTCAATGTGTTGACGTAATTTCAACCGAAACAAGAAGACAGTGCGATATATCGAACAGCCCCGCCCCTTTTTTAAAATAGCCAATAGCGTTTCGTTTATATCACAGCTCGGCCAGAGCCGTTAAAACTCAGTAAAACCTCTGTTTCCTTTTAATCTCAAATCATTTATCCTCCTAATCTCCTCTAGATCACATTAAAATATACTGTAGCATTCTGTGCAGAATTTAAATGGGTCCGATACCTTTCGTGGTCTGAGCCGACTCACGGCTATGATCCGCTCTGTGCTCTCGTGTCCCTGGGCCAGAGCAGACTGTGCTCGCGCTGCGGCGGTTCACGTTATACTAACATGAAAACGGACTTCATTCGTGTCAATGGAAAGCATATTTACACTGTCTGAATTGTTCCATATTCTCTATATAGTGCACAATGTATCATTCACCATATAGAAACTAGTAAATATGTGAACAAATGACCGATTTCAGCCGCAGCTTCAGTTTCTTGTTGATAGTGTAGGAGGGGCGGGACTTCAGATTCTAGAGATTTGATAGGACAGAAGATGTGATGAGAAGCTGAAGTGAGATGTGATGTCATGAAAATCCGTGATCCATTTTAGCGGAAGTGAGAGACTGTAAGTTTTGAATGCTTATATCTCCTAAATGTGAATTTTGTCATTGTTTTGGGACACACCAGCTTATTCATAACATTAAGGCTAACATATTCATTTTAAAATCTATTTTGATTTCAGGGGGACTTTAAAGCATTTTTATATTTTATTATTTTCAAAATAATAATATAATAAATAAATAATTTATTGTTTTTTATATTATTATTGTGACCCCTTTAGGAGTTCTGGAAACCATTCTTTCCACCACCAGATCAGATCACAACCCACTGCATCAGCACACAAGCTCACCTGCTCTATAATGATGACTATAATGATGTCAGCTCAAAATAGTGATGGACAAAAATGTTAAATTTAGCCTCTTAACTTGAAGTTTCTAGGTCATCCTTACCTGAGATTGACAAAGAAACTTTTGTGGTGTCAGCCTAGATCCTTAACAATTAAGTTACGACAGCGCTTATTTTTTTTTCAGCGCTTTTTTTGAAGGGACATTGCCCTGGAGCGACCAATGGTTAAATGACTCTTTCTAAAGTAATATCTGGGCCAACCGTACTTGGGATTGAACTTGCAATCTTTGTGGCTGTAATCCAAGTCCTTTACCATTAGGTCACCACATCTCCCTGGTTGAGAATTGTGTCCTGGAACTAGTCATTAAACACAGACGCACAACTTCAGTGTCACCAGTGCTTGAGATTGAACTCACAGCCTTAGAAATAACAACTCAGGTCCTTTGCTCAGATAGTTTACTCAAAATGAAAATTCTGTCACAGAAGAAAGAAAGTCTTATTGCATTGGAGTGCATGAGGATGAGTAAATGAATGATGACTGAATCATTTTTGTGTGAGCTATACCTTTAAAAAATATATAGGCTACCACAGCCTGTGCTGTCTCACACGCTTTTGCTATTATGACAAAGAATTGGAGTAACTGGTAGTGAAATTATGTTCTTAAGCACAATTTTCTATGTTGAAGTACTCTCAGTGTGTAGCTGTTTTCTTAGTGCCTTTTGGGTTGTTCATTTCTTCCAACCAGTATGACGAGGAAGGATCATAACTTTTTCTAGACATTGATTGATGGTGTTTTTGAAAAACTTTTTTATATATACATCTACACATCTAC
Organism: Ctenopharyngodon idella; assembly: GCF_019924925.1. Classification (NCBI taxonomy): domain Eukaryota; kingdom Metazoa; phylum Chordata; class Actinopteri; order Cypriniformes; family Xenocyprididae; genus Ctenopharyngodon; species Ctenopharyngodon idella. Next base: position 18,486,900 of record NC_067233.1, on the reverse strand, counting down.
TCACAGTTTGGGAATAAAACCATAGAACTTCTAAATCCCACATTTATCTTATATATATATATATATATACATACATATATATATATATATATATATATATATATATATTAATCTTTATTTGCTGATTTAGGTTTTGTTTAATGGACTCAACTGTTCAAGTTGCAAAGGAATACTTCATTGAAAAATTTAATTCTGTCATTAGGATCACCCTTACGTCGTTTCTCATTTGTGTGCTAGTATTTTTTCCCTTTGAAAAACAAAGGAGAAATTAAGGATCTTTAACCAGCTCTTGTCCATATAATAACAGTTCATAGTGAGCAGAGCTGTCAAGCCCTAAAATGGATGAAAGACAAGAAGTCTTCTGAAGTCATATAATGTATATAATGTAAATTGTATGTGAAAAAAAAAAAAAAAAAAAAAAAAAAATTAAAGTTTTGAAAAAAATCTTCTTTTGTGTTCCATGGAACAAGTATTGAACATTTAACTGAACAGTTTTTTATGTTATTGCAAGTTTAATGTAACATCTTCAAAATGTATTTGATAAGCTGTCTTTATCTACTTATATTTTCCATCTTTATCTGCCATTATAAAGTGTACTTAATGATTTATAAAAGTTGTTTTGCTGACATTTTACTCCCGACTGCGAGTAGATATCAAAAAAAGAGATTTTTCAGACATATTAATCAATCAGCATCTAGGAAAAAGTCATGATTTTAATGGAAATGATTTTTCATTTTTGGATGAACTATAACTTTAATACTAAAGTTAAAAGTATCTCACAGCATGTTTAACTGTATGTATCAGTCATAAAATAACTGCTGATTAAACAGATGTGTAATGTTTTAAAGCTTAACTGGTCTGTAATGTATATTGCTATATGGGCCGACATGCTTAACTTACACAAGATATTGACAAGACAATAAAATTATATTGAAAAGACAGAATTGATGCAAATGCATATATGTACTGCTTGTGCACAACAACCCAACCACTCTCTCTTTCTCTCTCTCACACACACACACATTTAAACACTTGCAGACTGCAGCTTTAACACAACGCAGATAGTTCAGTGCTAAGTTTAAATGGCGGTCATTTACAGATTAGCTATGTAACTAAACTCGCGCTGCTCTGATATGCTAGCCATGTCTCTCTGTCAAAAGCAATCACTGTTGCACCACAAACGCAGTGGTATTTTATTCCCTCGGCTTGTATCTGCAGGCGTACTGGTTCAGATTCAGCTCACAGGTGAGGTTTTAATCGCTCTAATGCACAAAGGTCAAAACAGGTCCCTGCAGTGGCCGGGCTAATTATTTTGATTAAAATCTCTGTGTAGATTATGCATTCTGCTTTTTATTTATTTTAATATTTCCTGTCTTTACATGCAACATGAGCCGTTAATGATAACATTTCTTTCTCGCTCTCTCCAATCATTTGCCAGTGGTGTGTATTACCCAGGGCATTGCGCCCCCTCTGCAGAGGAGGGGGGAGTCTGCATCACCGTTTGCAGTCCCACATGCAGCAATTATAATCATGTAAGCAGATGAAGTTGTTTGGCTATCAGCAAGTTCTCCCTGCTCACCTCGAAGGCCAACAGCTAAAAAATAATCACCTCTTTGCCATTCTGCATGTAATTCACTCCAAACTGACTTCATAAAGAGCCTTGGCTCTCTTTCAGCCTCTGGTAAGTGTCCTGAGACAATCCGACAGGTCAGAGTGATAGAGCTGAGAGAGAGCATGAATACAGCGTCTGTCATGCATTATTTAATCTGTTGTGAGTTTGGCTGAAAGGATTGTTGTCAATTCTCCGTGCAAGGGATTCGGAAGGTCCCTTAGTTTTATATCGAGGTCTTCACAGACGATCAAGAAAATCAAAAATGTCATCAACTGTTTCTGCTTGTTTATTCGTCCCTACAAAGAAAATGAAAATTTTAAACATGGTAAACATAGTTTCTGCAAAAATACACTATTTCCATCCACAAAAAGAAGTTAATTGAATTTTTTTTTACTGTATAGCTTCTTATGAAGGAGATAGCCTAATTTATTTTTACAAATTAATGTTTTACAGTACTTACAATAAGTTTAGACATTTTAGTTTTTTTAAACTGTAGTAAATTTTTTGTTGTGTGTAGGTTTAGAAATTTACAAAACTCCAATGACTGAAACATACTATTTCTTCCAATGTTATTTACCCACTGAAAAGAAAAGTCACACATAAAATCATTTTGATTTCATTTAATTGTTAATCTGAAACAGCAATGAGATAAAATACACAATTTAAGTTTTTTTTTTTTTTTTTTTGTCTCCTCATAAATAGACCCTGGTAATCTAATATCACATCTGTTTCCTCTGAAGTATCAGAGAAAAAATGTCTCGACAATGTCTAAAAATGTGTACAGAATTGATGATACAACAGTCTATGTAAAGTCTGCATTCAAAAATCACATTTTTCCCTAAAAAATCCAAGACAAAGTTGCTACTTAAAAGAAGCATAAATGCATTAAATATTACGGACAATGTCTGACCAATGTAGTTTCAAATTAATAAAGACATTACAAGCATATCTGTATAAAAAATAATTTAAAATAATAATTTTCACATTTGTTTAATGATATAAACAGATTTGTTTTAACAGCTGTTTTTGTCTCTATTTTATATTTTTGCCTTTTTTTCGTACAAGTAGAATAAAAAACAAGAAAAGAAGAAAGACAGGACAAGATGGATGTTTAATTGTTGTGAATATGAATAGCATGCATATGAGTTATCGTCAACAGAAACATGGAGGAGCTGATGGGGTGGAATTAGAACGTATTTTTCTACACCCATCAATTACCTGGTAGAAACTGCTGGTGCTGACAACATGGAGCCCCAGAAGACAGCAGCAAAAAAGAAATGGAGGAAAACACAGGGAGGGAGAGCGAGAGAAAGAGAGAGAGAGAGAAGTCACAGAGAAAGCCGTGGGGTTGAATGATTGTTTACGCTGTGTTAGCGGCTGACCTGTAAGTGTGTTCTGAGACTCTGCGTTCTGTCTCTCACTCACCACGGTTATGTCAGGGTCATCTCAGGGTCGTGCGCCACGGTCCCCGAGGTCTCATGTTCCCCCCTTGTTCCTCTGCCTCCATCCATGTGTGACAGCACTTGTGTTGAGACAAATATTGAAACAAAGTGCGTCGGATATTCGTCAATGTACTGTTTAATTTCCTTCCTTAAGAGTTTTAATCAGAAACTTTTTCATGTTGACGTTGAGGTGTTTCTGTGGTTTGTATTTGTTTTGAATTCAGATGGGATGTTTTTGGATGATTTAAATGGGTTTGTCTTTCCAAGTTAACTAATCAATAATAATTCTTATCTGTACTGTATTGTTTGGCCAAATCAAGGCACTTTTTCAAAAAGATTTTTCATGAGCCTTCACATTGCTGTGAGTTATCGTACCTTCCCATAATATTCCCCCGTGATTGAAGGGGAAGTGTCCCTGACGTGATTTATGAATGTTAATTGTGGTATTCAAAAATTCAAAATGGACTGCATTGGGAAAAAAAGGGGGAAAGGGTAAAAAAAAGAAATTGCAAAATGAACATCTGGAAAAGCTATTGAAATCGAAGCCAAATTCTTGTCCTGGGAGTAAAGCAAAACCAGTGCTGAATTTGAACGAGCTGCACCCTGGAGATTACAAAATATTTTCCCCTGTCAACTAGGCCGCAGGCCCTCAATTCCCCAGGCCTGTGACCCTTACCGACCCCTGCTCCACATTTCCTTTTCGGCTGGAGATGGTTTTGCACTGTACTAGAGCAAGACGTATTTGTATTTGATATTAAACTAGCATCAAATGTGACATAAATCATGAATGAAGCGGCCTTCGAATTTGAAACTTTTTCCGCAACGCATCCTCGAAAAGACGAGAAAACAATATGGTTTTTGAGTGCGTTACCCATGGAGACTGATAGAGAGTGAAGTAAAACCCACCTGCAGATCCGGGGGAACCGCTGTTGCCAAGGCCCACACAACAGTCCCTCTGGACGCTCCTCGTACATGAGAATGACTTGAACTGTTTCCAGAAGCTCTAATGATCTTTCTCCCTCTCGCTCTCTCTCTCACTATGTCCTTTTGTTTGTCTCTTCAATGAAATCATCCGTAAACTTCTCAGTCTCTGGTTTTCCTGCTCCGTGTGACCCTGGGAATGTTGCTGATGTTGAGAACAGGGCTCTCGGAGTGGATTTTGTCCTGCTGTGTTAATGGCAGTCATTGCACATGAGATGGACCTGACAACAGGCTTGTTTGAGATTAGTAAACGTTGCGATTACCGATCACTGCCAGATGCATGCTGGTTAGAAAGTGTACAATCTAAAAGCATGATGGGATGAGTGGTCCATTGTTTGGCAAAATTTCAGGTGCGATATACAATAATTTAAATAGGAATCCGCATGATCTGTAGTTTTGTGTGAGGGCAAAAAAGTTCCATACGCAGGTTTTGCTCTTGACCACATTCAAGATTGTCGTGCAAATTTGCTGTGTTAGTTTGCTGTAGTTCACCCAAAAATGAAAATTATGTCAGTAATTACTCTCATGTCATTCCACACCCGTAAGACCTTCGTTCATTTTCGAAACACAAATTAAGATATTTTTGATAAAATCCGATGGCTCAGTGAGGCCTGCATTGCCAGCAAGATCATTTCCTTTTTCAATGCCCAGAAAGCTACTAAAGATATTTAAAACTGTTCATGTGACTACAGTGGTTCAACCTTAATATTATAAAGCGGTGAGAATATTTTTTGTGCACCAAAAAAAACAAAATAATGACTTTATCAGTGGTTCGGAGCGCGTATCAAACTGCCAAAGTCACGTGAACTATTAAAATTTCGAAACACTTATGACATAACAAAGCCTCGTTTACTAAAATCATGGGATTTTGGCGCTCTGAACCACTGATTTGAAACCAAACATTCGTAAAGCTTCAAAGCTTCATGAAGCAGTGTTTTGAAATCGCCCGTCACTAGATATTGTTGAATAAAGTCTTTTTTTTTTTTTTGGCGCACAAAAAGTATTCTCGTAGCTTTATAATATTAAGGTTCAACCACTGTACTCACATGAACTGTTTTAAGTATGTTTTTAGTAGCTTTCTGGGCATTGAAAAAGGAAATGATCTTACTGGCAATGCAGGCCTCACTGAGCCATCGGATTTTATCAAAAATATCTTAATTTGTGTTCCGAAGATGAACGAAGGTCTTACGGGTGTGGAATGACATGAGGGTGAGTAATTAATGACTAAATTTTCATTTTTGGGTGAACTTACACTTTAAAGCTGCTTGGTTTGAAAGTAACTTCTGTGAGAGCTTTGTTTCATACATCACTACACTATTGTTACGTGATAGTTGTGAATAAAAAGCGCAAGACAAAGGATAATCAAAATAAACAGTCTTCAATGGTAACACTGAGGAGAACATGGAGAAATACAACACATCTAACACAAACAAGAAAGGAGCAAAAACTAAGGAGAACTCAGGGCTTAAATAACAAGGAGAACTAATAAGATAATGAACAGAACAGGTAATAACAGACATACTGGGAAAGTGGGTCAAATGAAAGGCATAGAGAAGACAGAACCTAAACACAATGAAAACTAAGACAAAACAGAGCATACACGCTACAACTATTGACTATAGAGAATAAACATTTTTGCTAATGTGTTAGCAAAATGTTGCTAATGTGACTGCACCTTTACTAATGACAGAGCTGACTAATTGGCTTAGAACAACACTATGATTTTTTTTTAAAAAAATCTTCATTCCCTATATGTTCATTTACACAACACTTTAAAAGATAAATTATTTTGAATTAAGTTATATAAAATGCAATTTAGATTGAGATTTAACTTTTCAGGCATGTATACATATTACATAGTGTGTGTGAACATGCCTTCAATCACATTTCTGAAATTTGTCTGTTTTTAAACAGAAATTGCTTGTAAAAAAGCCACAAACTTGTGCTGAAGTGAAATTAAAAATGCACTGGATTATTCACTGATAATATCTGCAAGTATATAACCTACTGTAAATAGCACCCACTTCAGCTGCAAAGAATGTGAATGCGATTGTTTGCTTTTGTTTATGTAGATTGCTATGTATAAGCTCTTTTTTATTACTCCCCTGACCGCAATGTGTACTTACGTCTACATTCGATCTGCTTGGCATCTCCAAAGAGACTTTTGTCTCGCTCTCATGCGCTTTTACTTTGCATCTGCTTTAAGCAAATCCGGGCCTCGACTAGAGGTGTTTTGTATCGCTAACTGCATAAAGGCTCCGTTTTACTGCGGTTTTACACAGCGCCCGTCCCCCGCCTCAATCCCTGAACCGTTCCGGCAACATGCTCAGGAGTATGTTGTGGGATTTTCTGCGTCCTCTGTGTCAATTAGGTTTCACTCAAAAGGCAGGCAGAGGGTCTGGAGGATGATAAATGCCTTCCTCCGAGTCACGACAGAGAATTCCCCGACCGAGTTACAACTCCACGCCGGCCTCTCTCGCTTGCTCCTCTCTCATCACCACCTGCCCTGCACTCCCAATACACAGCGCCTCCCCTCTCCATCTTATCCTGTACCTTTCTCTTCTCCACCATTTGCTTTTCCCCCCATCTCTTTCTATCACTCCTATTTTGAGTCATGGAGGAGAACAGATGGCGATGTATGTAGTTGACCTAAAATACATCCTTCCACTGGGAGGGCCTTTTTTTGCATTCAGCATGGCGGTTGGTTCGATGGAATATGGTGGATTAGGGCAGCAAATGGCAGAAGGAGACACTGATCTAAAAGTATTATTGTCAAGAGATCTTTCTAGTGCAGTTCATAGTCTTTTTCCTCTGTCCTAACTTAGGCTCGTTGGAAAAAATGTGCCTCTATCTACATTTTTGTAAAACTCCATAAATGTACATATGCATACAATTCACTGCAGTTTCCAGAAATGGAGAAAGTTGTTGTTTAAATTATATTTTCAACTGCTGTTAGTATCTCATAGGTAAAAAAAAAACAAAAAACACATAGTATATGTAGTATCTCAGGTGCTCTGCAAGATTCAGTTCACCCTAAAGGTCTGATTTCATTGGCTGAAATAACTTTTAAGCTTGAAAATCACACACACAAAAAATTGCTTTATGATGTGTTTTGTCTTAAATGAATAACTTAAATGAAAATGTTATAATCTTTTAAATTTGACATATTACTGATTTTATAGTTGGTCAAATTAAACATTTCCTTTTCTTTGTATTTTCAGTTATTTTTCAGATTTTTGCTACGAGCTTCGCATAGTGACAACTGATTATCCACAAGTTACTACACATTAGCAGCAGTATTTATTGTTAAAAAACATCCCTTGTTATATAATAAAAGTAGAATTTAGCTGGAGTGAAAGAAAAGTAAAATAAGCTTTTAGTGCTAATGCATATTAGGTATTTTGTTTAGTTTTTAATCATTCTGTTGCTGCTGCAGAGAGAATTATGGGAAATGTCATTGTCAGACACAAGTCTGTCACATTAAAAGTTTTGGTAACACTTTATTTTATGGTCTTTTAACTAGCTGCTTATTAGCATGCATATTACTAGAATATTGGTTGTTTATTAGTAATTATTAAGCACATATTAATGCCTTATTCTGCATGACCCTATTCTACATTCTTAATCCTACCAATACCTAAACTTAACTACTACCTTACTAACTATTAATAAGCAGTAAATTATGAGTTTATTGAGGGAACAGTTATAGTTAATAGTAAATACATGTTCCCTATACTAAAGTGTTACCAAAGTTTGTGTGTGTGTGTGTGTGTGTGTGTGTGTGTGTGTGTGTGTGTGTGTGTGCGTCTTTTTTTGTCACACTTTAGATTCTCACTATTCTTCACAATTCTCACTATTAACTACAACTTTTGCCTCAATAAACTCATAATTACTGCTTATTAATAGTTAGTAAGGTAGTTGTTAAGTTTAGGTATTGGGTAGGATTAAGGATTAAGGGATGTAGAATATGGTCATGCAGAATAAGGCATTAATATGTGCTTTAAGTATTAATAAACAGCCAATATCCTAGTAATATGCATGCTAATAAGCAGCTAGGTAATAGTGAGAACTGGACCCTAAACTAAAGTGTGACCTTTTTTTTTCTTCTAGCTAGCAGTATTGCTACATTTTAGTAATAGTGCACACAATGCATTCAAAATATTCACAATTAGAATTTCTGATCAATAACAATTTGCTTTCACCATAAATCTTTAACTGACACATTGGCTTAAAGAAACAATGAGTTTCCCACTGGTATTTAAGGCTTTGGGGAACTAAATTTTGCATGAAACTAAATGTATTTATAGTAAACACCTGCATACTGTACCTACAGTACAGTATGTACTTACTCTCTGTGGGAACTTTTTTTTTCTTTGACAGAAAGACTCATAACTCCTTGGCAATTATTCGGCGACCAGTTCAAAAAAACAGAATCTGTTCTTCCCATGGAAGAAGACAACCTCATAAACCACATCAACGTTCAGATGTGAGCAGCACACAATCATCCTGTGCTGTAGCTCTGTCATTGACCTCCATGGAACGAGGCCTGGACAGAGATCCAGGGTTTCACCGATTGCCAGTAATTGAAAACACAAGTAGGATAATGTCACCAAGATGTTTGTGATGTGTCAAAAACAATACCCCTCTTAGATGAGCTTGCAGGCAGCGGAAAGCGTCCCACAACCACGCCTTGTGCTTGAAGAATGTTTTCTTTGTGTGTACAGAAAAAAATACACAAGCAAATGTGCTCAACTTTGACTTGGATTTGACTCACCAATGAATCATTGATTCATTCTTCCCGTCAAAAGCTGCAGTTTGGTTCAGACGACAAGAAAAATGTGACTGTGATGTTCATGATTTCAGATTCCATTTCCTGTTTGAGTAAAATATGGCTTTAAATGGGCTAATCAATCTGTATTCTTGTTCACAAATGTACGCTGAGGACCCCAGGGGTCCGGGACGGACCTGTAAAATGGTTTAGCCCTAAATGAAGCGTGGCCACATGCATTACCTGTCCCCTTTGACCAACAAGAAGGGGAAGACAAGCAGGCAGGGAGGATAGGGGCAGTGTTTGATCTCCATTTAATGATCATCAGTGTCTGCGCTATGAGCGATGCTCCCCGTGTTAGTTGGAGTAATCTCTTCAGTGTTTCATCAGGACTGCCTGAGATGCGGTCGTGTCCCTGTTCCCTGAACGAGCCAAAACCACACAGTGGATTTCTCATCAGGATCACACACTGAGGTACAACACAGCAGGGATCTTAAAGGATTTAGAAACACTCAGGTTTGATAAATTTTTCCAGTGCATCAGTGTCTTGAGGATACTCTAAGAAACATCTCTGAAGTTGTTATTCTTCTTTATCTGATGTTATTGCACTGGGTGCTGAATACACATGCTTAAACATAAAATATATTTACTGCAATAGAATTTTATAGTGGATATAGTGCCGTGGATAGTTGTCACACTTTTCTAGTCCAGTGAAAATCTTTCAATTTCTATATTTCTCTTTTTTTTGAAAGTCAAAAACTTATCAGCAGAAAAAGAATACATATTATATATATATATATATATATATATATATATATATATATAAATTGCCAAAAGTTTGAACTTTAATGCACATGAACTTTAATGACATCCCATTCTTAATCCGTAGGGTTTAATATGGAGTTGGCCCACCCTTTGCAGCTATAACAGCCTCAACTCTTCTGGGAAGGCTTTCCACAAGGTTTAGGAGTGTGTTTATGGGAATTTTTGACCATTCTTCTAGAAGCGCATTTGTGAGAACAGGCAGTGATGTTGGCGAGAAGGCCTGGCTCACAGTCTCCGCTCTAATTCATCCCAAAGGTGTTCTATGGGGTTGAGGTCAGGACTCTGTGCAGGCCAGTCAAGTTCCTCCACACCAAACTCGCTCATCCATGTCTTTATGGACCTTGCTTTGTGCACTGGTGTGCAGTCATGTTGGAACAGGAAGGGGCCATCCCCAAACTGTTCCCACAAAGTTGGGAGCATGAAATTGTCCAAAATGTCTTGGTATGCTGAAACATTAAGAGTTCCATTCACTGGAACCAAGGGGCCATGCTCAACCCCTGAAAAACAACCCCACACAATAATCCCCCCTCCACCAAACTTTGCAGTCAGGCAAGAACCATTCTCCTGGCAACCGTTAAAACCCAGACTAATCTGAAGGCCACACGAAGTTTGGAGGTCTGTAGCTATTGACTCAGAAAGTTCTGCGCACTGTGCGCCTCAGCACGCGCTGACCCCACTCTGTGATTTTACGTGGCCTACCACTTCGAGTCTGAGTTGCTGTTGTTCCCAATTGCTTCCACTTTGTTATGATACCACTAACAGTTGACCGTGGAATATTTAGTAGTGAGGAAATTTCACGAATGGACTTATTGCACAGGTGGCAACCTATCACGATACCACGCTTGAATTCACTGAGCTCCTGAGATCGACCCATTCTTTCACAAATGTTTGTAAAAGCAGTCTGCATGTCTAGGTGCTTGATTTTATACACCTGTGGCCATGGAAGTGATTGGAACACCTGAATTCAATGATTTGGAGGGGTGTCCCACTACTTTTGGCAATATAGTGTATATATATATATATATATATATATATATATAAGGATCATAAGATTTTCTTTAAAGAAATTAATATTTTTATTCAGCAAGGATGCATTAAATTAATCAAAAGTGACAGTAAAAACACTTGTAAATGTTACAAAAGATTTCAAATAAATGCTGTTCTTTTGAAATTTCTATTCATCAAAGAATTATCATAATTTCCACAGAAATATTATGCAGCACAACTGTTTTCAACATTGATAATAATAAATGTTTCTTGAGCAGCAAATCAGCATGTTAGAATGTAGGGGTGTGATGAGACGAGACACGAGTCTGGGTTCACGAGAATGAGACAAGTACACAGTATCCTCAAATCCTCAATGACAAAATTTAAGACTGAAAAAATAGCCTGTAGGTGCATTTTGAGAAGTTTGAACTAATCATCTTGTAATGAATGGTCATTTCAGTTCTACTTTCGGAGTATGAATTATCATATGCATTGAAAGACAACAATATACAAGCACTGAAAAAGGTTTTGCCACAAACTCAACTGACTGAACTGGCTTCTCTCCTGTATGATTTCACACGAGTCTCTTCAGACCTTACCGTTCGTGAATTATGAGCTTCCAGAACTTCCGACTGAGGCTGTGTGTGACCTCCTAATTGAACTTTTTCCTTTCCACAAATCGAACATAGAAATAAAAACAGTATAAATAACAAAAATAAGTAACAGTTTTTATTCTTAGTCTTATTAAGTGCAAACAATAGGTGCAACCATAATCAAAGTACTCTCTCAATATTCAATGTGCAAACAAAGACCAAAACAGAGACTAGAGCTAAAGAGGTGGTTACAACTACACAGCCCAGCCTAAGATAGGTTTGATATTGGGAGACAGGCTATCAGGGAGCTCGCGTTTTACTTTTGCTTTCGAATTCGCGATCACACATACTCTGTGCATAGGGAGCGACAGTGCTACAAGATCAGATGCTTAGGCTGTCTTGCGCAACGAATTCTCCGCCATGGTCTTGTCAGTCATCTCGTCTTACTCTCATCGCGTGATCAGTGAACTCGTGCTGGATGAGCAGAGCAGACGTTTACAATAGTTTACAATTGAAGCAACCGTTATCCAACTGAATTACAGTAAATGGTTTTTATTTGTATTAAAAAAAGCAAAACGACAGTGGAGGTAATGTAATGTAAATGTAGCAGTGGCATATTCTATGCTAATTTCACCCTCACGCTCCGTCATGGTGATATCACGAGACAGCTTTTCACCTCGACGAGAAATCTCATCACATTTTAATATTGCAAGATCTCGTGACACAAGATCTCGTCACACCCCTTGTAGAATGATTTCTGAAGAATCCTGGGACACTGAAGACTGGAGTAATGATGCTGAAAATTCAGCTTTGCCAACACAGGAATAAATTACATTTTAAAATAGTAAAATAGAAAAGAGTTATTAAAATTATAATAATATTTACCAATATTACTGTTTTTTTTTTGTTTGTTTGTTTTTTATTACTGTATTTTCTATCAAATAAATGCAGCCTTGCACTGTAAAAAATATGATCAGTAAGTCATGGCAACTTATGTTTTTACATTACTTTAGCTCATCACAATAATTTAGGAAATTTCATTTTTTTTATGTTATACAATATAAAACTTGAGTTTTAAGTCAGTTTAATATGATTTAAATTGAAATGACTTGTACAACCAAGTTGATTACATAAAACTTTAAGGCAGCAACTGAACTTAAGTTTATAATTTGAAGGTGGATTTTTTTTAGTGTGGTGAGCATAAGAGACTTCTTTCAAAAACATATACAATAAATCCATTTCGCTGTAAGATACAGACTATATTTTAAATGTGTAAGTGTGACAAAGTTTATTTAGTCAAGTTCTAGCATATAATGTAGAAGTTACATAGACTAATTTTGATTTCATAGTGCCCCTTAAACACATATGAGAATGACATTTGACATTTATGTTTGACATCAGATATTCCTTAGTTTCTGTCAGCACAGCTCTTTAGTAATTCATTGACCCTCAAACTGTGGGCTGATCCATTTCCTTTATTACTTCAAGCCAATTTATGTGCTTTAATATGTCTCAGAAAGAAAGAGACTGTCCAGGTCCTTGTCCTCTTAACACCTGCGATTACATCGTATTACACATGCTGACCTGACCCCTAGAGAGCAGCACAATAAATCTCCTCCTCCTGATCTACTCCGCTGTCCAAACACCTGACAAAGCTTGGCAAAAACACAATTGTGGTGCTACATTTAATAAAACCAAAAATCAATGGGGCTTCCTTTTCCTCTGTTGTCAAATTGGTCTCTGCCTGAACTTCTCTGTATCTTTTACTATCTTACGCTCTTTGAGTTGGTCGTGTTTCGTTCAGAAATAAAACGTTGAGGAATGTTCATAGTGACTGCAGATGGCCTGCATTGTTCTGGTGAAAAAAAAAAAATCTGAAGTCAATTAAGGATGTACAATGTACTTTTTGTCCCAGCAAACGTAAGGGTGTTGTTTTATGGCAGTTATTTATTGCCTTATACCAGCAAATCAAATTAGTTCATATTGAATAGCTTGTGCGCACCCTCTGTGATTGATTCTCCTTGAAAGCTTGAGCTGATATGAACAGCCGGGGCCAAGGAAAATAGAAAGCATGTGACCCACAGACAGGGGTCCCGCCGCAGGGCTGTAGTAGAGCCGCTACAGGGTCACGCTTGCCGGGTGAGGACTCACAACTGTTCATTACAGGTGCTAAGTGCTCACTGAGGACCAGGCCTGGTTTCACAGGCAGCCGCACACGCTCCAAATAAAAAAGGAGGTCCGGATGGGCCTTTATGAGCCTGTCCACAAACAGGTCCATTCTTCAGACGTCTCCTGGGAAACTGGGAGGGAGCACAGCCACACACCGAAATAGCCCCCGGGTGATGAAAACAGCCACCACACCTTGAAAAGTACAGGGCAGGATCATGCCAATTAGGAAAAAAAATCATAAATCAAAATGTATTTTTGCAGAGATAATGTACATCAAGCTATATGTTCTAGCTTTGTTCTAGTCAGAAAATTATTTTCTAACACTTTTTGCCCTTTGTTTTAGATAGAAATTCATTCAGCTTTGGATAAAATGGAGTGTGTCCAGTTATATGTTCCGAGCAAAAAAAAAAAAAGACATTTCACTTTTGATATTTAGAAAGGAGTAGGGATGTAACGATATCAAAATCTCACGGTACAATAATACCTCGGTATGAAGTCCACGGTACAATATTTATTGTGATATTTTAAAAAAAAAAGACAAATGTAGACACTAAAAAAGTGGAATAAGTGTTAAACAATGATTGAACATTACAATGATGTACAAATTAACCATGTCATATCCTGTCCTCTTTTCTTTATCCTCTAATCAATGTAATGTAAATGTAGCAGTATTGAAAAGTACAGGGCAGGATCATGCCAATTAGAAACTGGAACTGTTTTTAGGAACTGTTGCTTAGAGGTATGAGCAAGGTACAGTATCAGATGGGTCAAATTACCTAAAACTCCCCTTTAATGGGCATTCATTGCTATAATATTCATGAGGTGAGATGTCCATTAAAGGATAGAGACTCCTCCTCGCACTTTGCCCACCCATCACACCAGAACCGTTTTCAGAACCGGGCTGAAAAAAAATAGGCTTTTTGCCCGGAAGACCTATCGTTTCATACAGTCATGTGACCACGATAATATCGAGACAATTTTGCTATTGTGATACCACGAAATTGATAATACCATTACATCCCTAAAAATGAGTCAATTCTATCTATTAGGGGTGTGAATCATCACCGGTCTCACAAATTCGATTACGATTATGTCAACGATTCAATGATGCATCACAATGCATTGCATCCTCAATTTTCAATATTACTGCACAGTGCACATGGCTACATTTTCGTAAATGAATACAAGCAGTCAGATGAACTCCTTTGTTATTTTATCTGCTCCAAGAAAGTATGTTACAAATATCAAACAAAAAAAGTCACAAGTGAACACAGCATACGACAGGAGCATTTAGAACTAATAAACACTAGTAAATAGGCTACTAAAAGCACATGAAACTGTCAAGTAGTGTGCTTAAGTTACAATAATGCTCTCTCTCTCACACACACACACACACACACATGAACACACACACTAGAACGCACACGCTCTCTCTTTTAAACACACACAGGTAGGAATTACTAATTATTTGGATCAGTATTCTAAAGTGAGAAACATGATAACTTTCTAGTAACTACTGAAGTCATTGTAAACTTTTAAGGTTTTCATAAGGTTTTGGATAGTAATTACTCAAGTGTTACAACATCATTCTAAAGGAACTACTAATTATTTGGATCAGTATTCTAAAGTGAAGATCATGGTAACCCATTAGTAATTACTCAAGTGTTACCAAATCCATCAAAAGGAATTACTATACCAAAATGTACAAAAACCTTAAAAGTTTACAATGACTTCAGTAGTTACTAGAGATTTATCATGCTTCTCACTTTAGAATACTGTTCCAAATAGTTAGTAATTCCTTCTGAAGTATTTGGTAATACTTCAGTCATTACTAGTGGGTTACCATGACCTTCACTTTAGAATTAATTATAGCCTACATTATGCATTATTCATGTTAATTATGAACCTGTATATAATAGTTCTTAGTAGTTCTCTGGGAAGTATGAAAAATAGTAGTTACAGAGTAGCTAATAGTGAACTACCACATTCAACTGAGCACTTACTTACTAATTCATTAATCAGAGTTTCTTGTTCTAATTACTAGAGTGTTGTTAATGCGTTACTCGCTTGTTCCTGTGTAGTTATTCATTATTGATGGGACAGTATTCTAAAGTGTTACCCATTTTTTATTACTCGCTTTTGTGTTTCGCCTCCCTCCGCCATTTTATGCTATTGCGAGAAGTGCATAGTGCTATAATCGATTATGATCTTACTGCATCGATGTAGTATCGTCCACATCCACAGCACGATGCATCGTAGAAACGATCAATTTCAACACCCCTATTATCTATCTAAATTTCACCAAAGTAAACCAAAAATCTATAGGCTATTAATTTACAAATTTGTTAATTTATTTTAATTCACAATTACATTAAAAGAAAGAAAGAGAACTTTAGAACATAATTTAATGCCATTATTCAGAATGAATATGTTCCTACATAGTTTGATTCCTCACATTTCCAGATGATGTGATCATTTGGACCATGTTTCGTTTTTGTAGCATGTTGTGTGTGAATCTATAAAAGCTCAGCTCTTTCTTGCCCTCTCTCAGACCTTTCTGTACGGGCCAATCGCTCTGGGAGTTGTCCGTGCTATATGATAAGTCCAAAATGGCCCCCTCGTAGAAACGAGCTCTGGATGTTCAACAACTTTTACATGGTTTCGCTTTACTCACGGCCCCCGTTTTCTCCGCACAGATGTTGGATACATTACGAAACCTATGAACAATAAAGAATGGCTTAAAGTTCCAAGGCTGCAAACAAAAGAATGTTCTAATGGCAGGGGCTGATAAAAAGAGAGAGAGGGAGAGAGAAATTTGGACAGGTTTAGGATTCAATTACTGTGTGATTGAGTGTTGACATTTTTGAGGCTACATGACAGGAAATTCATTAGAAGCAGAGCAGCTTGGGAAGGATGGTGGGCTGCCGTTAAAGGAAATGGGTGATTACAGAAAGGATGCCGGCAGAGGTCGAGAGGTGAGTGTAAAGATGAAAATGCTATTCAGGGTTCGCCGCAGCTCCTGACATTAATTGACGCTCCCTGATTTTGCAATTTGCTGTAAAAGTTATTCAGAGTGATTTGATTTTGGGAGAACGGAAGACATACAGATGAGGTGCTAAGATACGAGTTGTTTCTTATTATTATATGAGAAAGTGTAAGGGCCGATCTTCATATTTTTAAAACCATACAGAATAAGGTGCAGACTAAATGAATGTGTATGTATTAATGAATGAATTTTCAGTGTGTTCAGTCTCAGTGCATGAAAAATAAGAATAAGAATACAGAAATTTATTTGATAACTAATTATTGTGTCATTTTGTTCTGTTGTTTTTAGTAAAATCGTGTTTATAATTCAATTGAATTTATAATATTTCACTTGTATTTAGTTTAACATGTAGTATGCATACAACAACACCGTAGTAATTTTTCAAATAATATTTGTATTTATTATTGATTTATAAATTTTTGTAAATATTATATTTTTCTCAAAAGTTGGTAACTCCTCTTTTAATATATCATATGAATATATATGCACACACATCAAAATATATATTAACATTTATTTTTATTCATCGTATTAAATGCTGAATGTGTGTGTAGATATTATGGTAGTAGTAGCTTGTTTTCCGGCCCGGTGGCGTTTGCATTAACAGAACACTGTAGTCGATCCAGTACTATTCAGCTTTAATGAGCTTTTCAAGCCTTCTGAAACTCTCTCGTTCCCTGCTGAACATTCAACTTCACACACACCGTCATCTGCGTTCCCCACCCTCGACAACACTGACACTCCCAACTGCATGACCGTTAACATGTTTCCAGATCATCCCATCCACTCTAATAAGATGCCTTTACACTGTCCACTGTGGGCTGATTTGGGTCTGGGCTTTTGAGGGGTAACGGGAAGTGTTTAAGAAAGCACAAATAATTTTAAGTGACAGTTAAAGTACATACACAAGGGCCAGCTGTTTAATAACTAAGTTCAATTTAATACCCAGCCTCTTTATTACCTTTACATTAAACTAATAACTGCATGATCAAGGGGCTCACTCCACGCTTTTATGATATAAATAATTAGCAAGCAATTATACTGTACTTGTTGCAGGTTTTGTATATCCCATGAAACAGTAATTAGAGGTCTAATACTATTTGAATGCACCACTGATTCATTAATCTATGCATGGATATTAAATAGCAGCAGCCAAAATACACTGAAATATCTGAATGTGAAAATTTCTGTTGATTTTGCAGAATGTGGCTGACCATTATTAATAGGATCACTTAGCTAATGAACTACTATAAATATATAATTAGAATTGTATGATAATTTTTTTTTTTTTCTGAAAATAATCACTTCAATATGAATCAATAAAACAAGCACATCCAGGTATAATTTTAGCCAAAAAATACCACATTTAAGAAGTTTTTAGCTACTTTATTTTGCTTTTGTTACATATTTTATCTTATTATTTAGACATACTGTATAGTAATAGTTACTCAGTGTTAATAAATGCTTTATTAACACATATTCCTAATGTAATTCATGATTACAGGGGTTTATTTTTCATGTTATATCAAGTGTACAGTTACAGTTTCATTTTTTTGCATCTTCAAATAAATATTTCTATGTTCAGGAGATGTTTCTGATGAGCTCACAAAAAATAGTTAACTGACAACTACTGAATATTTTATAACTACCTGAATTAATCAAGAATTACATTAGGAATACGTGTTAATAAAGCATTCATTACGCACTGAGTAACTATTACTATATGTCTAAATAATAAGATGTATAAATGTGCATTTAAATGGTTTATTAATCATTTGCTTACACTTTATAAATGATCTTATGAACCACTGACAACTCCTAAATAACAGGTTGTAGATAATATAATACTTAATTTAGAAACGATAAATTCATCATTAATAAAGTATGAACATTCAATTATTAAACACATTATAGATATGCTCATAAATCAAGAACAAAACGTTTATAGCTGTATTTATAACCTGCTTACTAATGTCTATCAGTGCTTTATAAATGATGAATTGACTATTTACTAATGCTTAACTAATGATTCATAGCGTGCAGTTATTATAAAGTGTTACCCAATATGAGTTTTTATTACTTAAATTTTTAAATATTTGACTGATATTTAATCTATCTATCTATCTATCTATCTAGTCTGTCTTTCTGTCTGTCTACTCCTACTTTGATAACATATATCAAACTGTTTCTTAACCTTGTCAGTTTTTAGCTTTCAGGATCTCAGAATAATTTACTGAGGATGCATTACTGCAAAATGTAACACTTCACCCAAATCTCAAGCTCATTTTCCTTTGGACAGCGACTTGTGTGTACAGCAGACTGCAGACAAGGGCGCTTGAACAGATGTTCATGAAAAGCTGATTGTATTCCTTCTGATGGTCGGGCGGCTGAAGTGAAGGTAGGCTGTGGAACGGATGAAAGAGAAGCTGAAGAATAAGAGTGAATAACTCGCTCTCATCGCCTGCAGTGAGACAGAGGCTGGAGAGAGATGTAGATGGGTGCATCCTCGGGTAACGAGCATATTTCTCTCTTCATGCATATTCCTGCGTCTTTCGGACATCTCTTGTCACTCTAACTCTCATTTTTTTAATAGATTTTTTTCCTGTCCATCGTTTATTTATTTATTAACCACAATCATCCTGGTGCCAAGAGGCTTTAGAGGAATCTCGGAAGAGCAAGAATGCAGAGATGGAGGTGCTGTTGGTGGTTGGGGGGACGTAAGACCTTGTAAAGATTGTTTCTAACACGTTTTCTGCTGAGGATTTGCAAACTCTATCTCGGCTAATCACAATGGAACCTATTAGCGCTTGACATTTTTATCCGGCAGCCAAAGACTCTGCATCTCCGGCACGGAAGGCTAACGGCCGTGGACAGTGTTGCGGGGCTCACAGGCCTGTGCTCGGGCACCTCTGGGCCCACCTGAAATCCGATACCTGAGCCCCCACGCCCAGACGCCATTGATTTCTTGTCAGCCACAGAACTTTTCAGCTTGTGTTGAGGGCCTGGGGTTGGTAAGGGAGATGGGGAGAAAAGCAAAAGGAAAAAAAACATGTTATAGGGGGTGAGAGAAATCTTAATTAGAAGAGTTGGTGGTGGTGGTGGTGAGGGGGGGTTGGATTTACCGAACCTGCTTTCAGCTTTAGGGATCCGGTCAATGAAATGAAGGAATGTAGAAGGAGAGAGGGATGATGGAGCCGGGGAGCAGGAGAGATTAGACAGTGACAGGACGAAGTGATTGATAGAGAGGTGTAGAGAGTTGCATGTTTTCTTTTGTTTTGGGGTGGGGGTGTGAGCCGGAGGGGTGTGCTCTCCACGGATTTGCACTGTTGAACTCATTACCAAGCATTACCCACTAAGAAAACACTCTGCTGTTCTAATTGCCCAATTTAGGACTGCAGGTGGTCGTACGGGATTCAGCTAAACCTGGACCTGCGTACAGAACTTTTTTTTCCCGTTCTTCTCACTCAAGCCCCTTTTTTCTAGATGGTGTGCTGGTGTTGGTGTCGAAGCATCTTTTTGCCACAGAAAATCCAGTTTGCGGTTAGAAAAATTGTCTCTGCACCGGCCTCTAAAACCATTGCAACTCATTCATTATAATTAGTGAAACTGTGTACACTTGAAATTCCTGATGCAGCGAAGAGACAAACTGCAAGTTGAAGGACTTTATATTCACATTTTATTGTTTTTTTAATTAAATTTTAATTTCCCTACAACTAATTATTATTTATTTTATTTTATTTTATTTTATTTTATTTTATTTTATTTTATTTTATTTTATTTTATTTCACATTGTAATTCTTTAGGTTATTATTTTACAAATTTAATTTAATTTCTTTCTTTTTATTTTTTGTTACATTTTATTTTCTATTAAAATTAAACTAGTTATTTATTTTTATGTCACATTTTCCTTTTTGATTTATTGTCCCTAAAATGTTTTGTTTTTTTATGTATCTTATATTGATATTGTATTTTCTACTTTTAATTGCATTTCTATTTCTTTTCTTTATTTGTTTTCATTTTCTACAGTTAAAATTTATTTATTTGTTTGTTTGTCTCATATTCACATATTATTTTATTTATTTTTCTACAATATATTATTTATTTTATTCATTATGGATTTAAGTAATTTTTAAATATATTATTAAATATATTGTCTGCTTGCTCGTGCTGGCATTAAGATGTTGAATCAGTTTTTTTTTTTTTTATTTACTTTTAAAATATGGTCTAAAATATTGTGTTTAAAAAAAAAAACAATGTTGGGGAGTTCTGGTTTGTGGACAGGTTATGTAGTAACAGTCAGTTACATCTTCATTTATGTCAGTCAAAGAGTTCAACAGGTCCTCCGTCTGAACATCGGCAACACCATTTTGGAGGAAAAAAAAAAAAGAAGCATTGTTTCATTCTGTTCAAATCTAATAATTTGGATCAAATGTACCTCTCACATTAAAAAAAAAAAAAAAAAGTTCTAATTACACAGCAAAACAAGCTCTTTGACTCGGTCCTGCCTATTCTACATCCCTGTGAGCTCTTTAACACCTTTTACATCAAGCACCCAGCCCACCTCCCATCATGCTCGCTGTCCTCTGCCTCCGGTGGGTCGAGTGTGATCTGCTAGGGAGCTTTAACCTGACTTTGAAACCGCAAGCAACTTCACAGACAAGAGACACAATTTGCTCAGCGCAAAAAGAGCAGAGCCCGCTCGACGCTGGGGAGCAATCCTGCCTCACACATTTCTGATCTCCAAACAGGGAAATGATGTCATGGTCCGCAGCGCTGTTTGAAGAGGTGTGCATTTATGAGGGGTCAAATGCTGTAATGGCTGCTTGAGTCCAACCCTTGAGGAACAACTGAAGTTTATATGAAATTACAATCCAAAAAGCCATTGAACGATGTTTAACGCCGCTAAATGATGTGCTCTCAGTGTTTAGAGAATGGAAAAGAAGGGAAAATACATAAAAATTTATTGCCGGCCACTGAGGCGGCACTTAGCCCATAATATATTTTGGTCAAAATTAGCAGAGGTACGTCAAGCACAAACCGGGTCAGTTTTAACCTCTTTCCAGCAATTAGGTACATTTAAAATGTATCCTGACTCCTTCCTCCAGCATTTCCAGCTGGGATCGAAGGCTGAAATGAGAGGTGATGGGTTTGTCAACAGGTAATCCACCCATTTATGAGGAGGATTGATGGGTCTGAGGCAAACGCAAAGACGCAAAGCCCACATCTATCTTGGCTGAGGGATGTGGTCCGCCGACAGGCTGGGAGGAGGAATTACACGCACGAGCACTACGGCCCCTCATAAATCACTGCCGCCCAGGTACGCCATGAAAGCCCAGTGGTAGCTGTCAGCCTCCGATTTACAGCCATCCACTGCTTTACTTTCCATTAAAATATATGTACATGAGACTTGTACTAGCATGGCAAGAGGGCCAAAGAATTTATGAAAGGAAATAGCTGTACATTACTTTTCTATTTTATTGTATTTTCCAGGGAAAGTGTCACGTTCCAGCGCTTGGTGGGAATTGGGCAGAGGAAACAGGAAGGGGAGCCGATGACAACATCTGGTTGTGATTTCAGAGACGCGGGTGAAATATGAAATCGAAACGAGCCTTACAGAAATACATGTTTCAGCAGCAGCTGCTAAGGGCAATTTATTACAATTAATATCATCTTAATGTTACCTTTTGAGCGACAAAATTATTTGCTTTCAATTTTCCCAATATTTTCTAGGCATGCTTGGGACTTTTCCAGACCACAAAGTAATCACCTTTTTGTCAGCACGGCTATCTCTTTACCTGCTGCAGAGTGTTAATGAATAATTTAAATCCTTACCTTGCAAGAGAACCTGTCACAAAGGTATGAACACTGCTGGACCACCGTTAAAGCGAAGCATGGATACTATATCATGCTTTTTGATAATGAGATAAATACTGTGAAATTTGATTGTTAATCTGAACCGCATTTTCAGTTTAAAACATACATTTTATAGGCTATATTAAAAAACCCATTCATATATTTTTGACCATTTTTGAAGCTGCAGTGCGTTAGTTTTGCCTCTTTGTCGCCCTCTCTGTTCGAAACCTGCAATTGCAGTTATTTGCAGTTATTTGCCGTTATTATCGGCACGGCTCCTCAGCATGGATGAATCTAATGTTTTGCTTCGGAATCACAGATTCTAGGTCTTGGAAGTGTGACCAAAATAAGATTTTTCACCGGAAAATGTCATCTGAACAAGTAAGTAACAAATCTGACACTTTTGTTTTGACCGACTGAAAAAAAAAGCCATTACAATAATTGCGCTACCAATGGCGATTAAATCTAACGATCGTTTAGCTCATATTACGTCAAACCATGCAAATTATTATTATTATTAACATCAACATTGCATGACTATGTGTATTTAGTGTGTATTCGCGTTACCTGTAGATTTCAGTTTCTGTACAGTCTGATCTCTAATTGTCCATTTGTCATACCATACAATCCACCATCAAAATGATAAGTTTAATTATTTCAGCTGCTGTAAGAAAATGCTATAAATGATCCGTCACCTGCAGCATCCTCACATGCATATAGCCTACTAGCTGGGACTCCTTCTTTATGTAAACAGACGTGACGTAATGACGCAAAGATGAACGGCGGCATGCTCGAATTTTCTGTGGAAACCTACCAGAACCACCCGAATTATAAAACATTATTACAAGCTTAACATTGTGAATCGGGCTAAGGTAAGGAGATAGTTTTGAACACTGGCTGGTTATGTACTTGCTCAAAAATTGATAATTTTTAACCAAAAAAAAGTTACGGACAGCAGCTTTAATGTCCAAAAATATATACTGTCTGTATGCTCTGGTTTAAATTTAATTTAAGTAAAAATGGGTGAAATTTTACTGCTATAATACACAACTTAATTTGTGAGAGCACCATCAAAAATGTTTCATTAAACTTTAATTAGTTAGAAGTTTTCCATCTTCAAGGGGGGATCGGGCAAATTCAGAGACTGGGGAATATTCTTAGAGTCGTAGAAACTTTGAAACTTCTTCAGATCTTTTGTCTTTCTAATAACTCTCACTTTATTGTCCTTTAATTTGTCATGGAGGACCGTGCTTCCATGTCCCACTGCTGTGGATTTGCCCCAGTACACAGAGTCTCCTGTGATATAAGCAAATATCTGGAACCCTGGCAGGCAATTAGAATGAATAATCCAGCAATAGTGGATCAAAAGAGAACATTCTTTTACGCTTAAAGTGGAGTTTTTTAAGAAAAAGGTATTAATTTACATATAAAATGCTGGGTTTGGGGCGGGGGCCCTGGAGGCAGGGGCCCCTGGGGACATCATGTCTCTGTTGTGCTTGGTTACAAAGACGAGAAAAAAGTGGTTGAGGCATCTCAGAAGTCTTATGTAATGAAGAGTTCGATAGATGCAATCAAGCATGTCGTATCAACAGCCTGAAAGAGATATTTCTGATATATTTTAGTTTTCATTCGCTTTCTTATTTACTTATAGATTTGGTATGTTGATTGGTAAAGAATAACAAGAACAAGCAGCCCAGGTAAACTTATTTTGTTTAGTTTGGTTAAAGTTATGAATTATAAATAATAACATGGATATCATGAAATTCACATATTAAATATGCAATTTATCAGTAATATACCAGTTCTTGTACTTAATTTTAATTTTGTAAATAAATAAATTAAATAAACAATTACTAAAAAACTGCACTGAATTTACTTAATCATCATAGCTGTTGAATGAATATGTTGTTGCATGGAATACGCATGATTTAATTTAAGTAGTAAAGGAGATCACTTCAAAAATATCAAATTGACATGCATTTAGAAACTGTGCTATAAAAATAAAAAATAAAATAAAATGTGATAACTGCATAACTCCTCTAAGACTGTAGTTCGGACTTGCTTGCTGCTGTATATTCTTGTGGGCGTCAGCGAAAACACCACAGCCCACAACCTGTTTTTCTATATATATTCATACATTTTTATTGTGGATAAACTGAAACTGGCATTGATGAATGGCTGGGTTGTTTAAAAAGAAAGATATTGGATATTATGTGAAATCTGAGGCTGTTATAATACAGGAAAGGGAGGTGATTTTATTTTTTAAGGTTTCATTGCCTGGACTGCTTGTTCTGATAGTTTTGACCAGCTGACCTCTTCCCACATACCCATTTTAACATAACACTGCCGCGCGCTCTAAACGTTCCCCAGCACAGCCTGGAGGTGGAAGTGTTCTTCAATCTCCCCCTGCTGACCTGTGACCCCTTGCTAAGGGGTTAATGCAAGGCCACTTCCCCTGACATGAAGACACACATGCATACAGACACACGCACACAAACACACACTTATTTAAACAAAACACGTTTATGTAACCATTTAGCAGCAGTGTCGTTGCATTTCATATAGTGCATGCTAAGTCAGTGAGTTTTAGATAGATAGATAGATAGATAGATAGATATAGATAATTTTGAATAATTGTGTTTGAAAATTATGAAATAGAAAAAGAATAAAAATCTGCCTTTATTAGACTCTAATTATGTAATTTTCAAAGTAGTTGTGTTTTAGGTCAACATAAAATTACAATTACAACCCATGTTACTTCTGTAACATGACATATTTCCAAGTGATATATGATATCAAATAAGAACAAAAAGTAGGGCTGAACTTTTTATCCATTGGGAATTGATTGGATCCAGATATGACAGGTGGTTGGAGGGGAGGGTTTGAAATATGAGAGGGATTGATGATATCAGCCAAAAAGGAAAGTGTTTTAAATAAGAGATAAACTTTTTTCTTTGAAATTGATAGATGAACCATGCACAATAAAACCAGAAATATGTATTTAGAATTAATTTAGAATAAAGACTTTATGTGTACTGTTTACACTCTGCAGAAAAGCAAAAAGAAAAGTGAATTTAATTACTTTGGCTGCATATTTTTATCGCTGTAAAATGAATAAAATGAAAAATATATTATGGGCTACAAAAAATAAATAAATAAATAAATAAATAAAAAATCTATTCTTATATTTTCATAAAATATTCACAATATTCACTTTCTAGATTATTATATTATATTATATTATATTATATTATATTATATTATATATTAATCTATACATGTACCAAAACAATTCTATTCTTATATTTTCATAAAATATTCACAATATTCACTTTCTAGATATTATATTATATTATATTATATTATATTATATTATATTATATTGTATTATATTATATTATATTATATTATATTATATTATATTCATCTATACATGTAAAACGATTAAACTGGTATACCAAAACAATTCTATTCTTATATTTTCATAAAAGCAGTATTATAGCACCATATTCACTTTCTGTTTGGATAAATCATGCAGCCGGTGCAGTGAATGTGTGCATGTGTGTGCTGCGGTGCAGCCGTGGTGCCCCTGTTGTTTGGGGCCCCTCACCTTCGCTCTGCCTCATTAATCAGAGCTGTACAGGACTGCAGGCTGCAGGTCTGAGGTGCCCACAGGAGCAGATGTGCCCTCTCTCTCTCTCTCCTGAGCAGGTGTCCAGCGCTCGGCCCTGTAGTGAGGGCTTGCTGCGGGGTGGCATGTGTGTGTGGGTGTAACTGGCTTGCTACCGTGACGACGGTGCCCCCGGAGACCCTGCCCATACCACAATGTGATTGGTCGGTTTATGAAGTGGCATCTGCCGGCCAGGGGGCCATATGGACGAGCTGACATTTAGCGACACTCGCGGTGCCGTACAGGGCCGTGCGTCTGAGAGAAAGACAGGACTTGCGCTGTAACCTTTACACAGGCGCACACACAAGCGTGCCGTAATCCTAAAGCCCTGCTGTGACCAGCGTGGACCCATGCTGGAGCTATGACACATGTGCATCAAACAGGAGAACAGACTTTAGATCAGAAGGGCAGACCACATGTATTAAAGAATTGCCCCCTCACAGCTTTTCTTACACACGTCACTGAGGACGCAGGGAAAAGCGCTCCATTCAAGCTCTGCATATGTGAGCCTCTCTTTCACCCCGGTGTGAGCTCAGCTGTGTGTTGCACTGACATCATCCCGTCCCGCACAAACTGATGTCAGATTCCACGCTGAGGTTTCTTCATCTCTCTGGGACGGCAGTCACGCCACAGGAGACCACTAATGGTAGATCTCCGGTTTCAATTCATGTCTTTCACAACATCACAAAGTCTGGGAAAATTAATCTTTTCTTGAGATGATTAACTTCATGAACTCATCTTGTCAAGTTAGCAGTTCAAAAAATGTAGAGTTGTATTTTCACTGTAATGTTAACATTTCAAAGTGAAGTGTAATTTCTGCGTCACTAATGTTACCAAATGCAATTGCAAAAAACACAGTAGCTTACTACTTATTGAATACTTCCTATTTAATAATAATAATAATGATAATAATAATAAACACTTGTCACATGACAACATGTAATGTTATATATAGGCCTATATACATGTGTATTGTTTTTTTGTATATATGTTTATTGTATATATGTTGAATGCTAAAAAAATTGAGTTTGTCAGAAACATGTGAATGAAGAAAGATGTTTTTTTTTTCTGATGTCGTTGTAGCTGTAGACATTTACCAGCTAAAAAGGTCATTCTAACCAGCCAAACCGTGACCCCGTGGCTGTATGTTTGTATGTTTAATTCAATGATTTGCGGACAGTTATTACTTTTGAAATTAATACCGCTATTTTGCATTCTTAAAGGGTTAGTTCACCCAAAAATGAAAATTATGTCATTAATTATTAATAATTTTTTAAGGACCGAGTACGAGTACCGATACTTTTTTTCTGGTAGTCGCCGATACCAATACCGATACCGATACCGATGCCTATACATTATTAATTTCTCTCTCTCTCTCTCTCTCTCTCTCTCTCTCTCTCTCTCTCTCTTTTTTTTTTTTTTTTTGGTGATGTTGCAGTTTTCCAATCACAATACAATGAGACTAATGAATGTAGGACAGCTTCTTTATTATTACTCCAATGAAAAAAGTAATATTTTAATATTTAATATTTTTCTTGTCACAAACTTAAAAAACAAAATTTTCACAGTGTCCAATAACCTTCAAAGGGCATAATTACCAATATAATTGTTATTATAAAAAAAGAAATTTACAAACAAATTACAAACAATACAACAAATACTATAGAGATACAAATTAAATAAACTTGTTTTTCAGACACAGTACGTTTATTTACCATTTATACATTTATTTAACATCTTTTGTTGTTTTATTAACGTTAATGACAAATATAGGCTACGGTCCCTTTAAGACCGGACATGGATACTGACACATATCCTGTTTTCACCCAAATGTTTATGTCGTCTTAAGCCATAACCGACTGTATTTACGTGAGAACCTCCACACGATGGACATTTTGACAACTATGTGTGCATTTGACCATTCAGGCGCAAGGAGAACTAATCGCGCGCTGTCTGAGAGAACTGGGATCTCGCGCAAGAAAGAGAGAGCGCGCACGCGAGAGAGAGCGCTTCTGGTCTGTGTCATTCAGCGCGATTTCGCCTATCCCGCCTTCACTAATCGATAACGAATTGTGATTGAAAGCATGCAGTTCGCAATGTGTGGGTTGTCATCATTAATTTTGAAGTATTTCCACACCCCTGAGGCTGATATTGTTTCTGCTGCTGCCGTCGGTGTCTCTGCACGGAAAATTCTGTCAGTTACGCCACGCAAGGTATCGGTCTTTGGTATCGGGGGTATTTTTACGAGTTCAAGTACACAAGCTTGGTATCGGGCACATCCCTATTATTCACCCTCATGTCATTCACCCTCACAAATTAAGATATTTTGATGAAATCCGATGGCTCAATGAGGCCTGCATTGACAGCAAGATAATTAATACTTTCAGATGTCCAAAAAGGTACTAAAAACATATTTAAAACAGTTCATGTGACTACAGTGGTTCAACCTTAATGTTATGAAGCAACGAGAATACTTTTTGTGTGCCAAAAAAACAAAATAACGACTTTTCAACAATATCTAGTGATGGGCGATTTCAAAACAAAAATCGAAACAAAAGATTCGTAAACCTTCGAAGCTTCATGAAACAGTGTTTTGAAATCGCTCATCACTGGATATCGTTGAATACAGTCGTTATTTTGTTTTTTTGGCGCACAAAAAGTATTCTCGTCACTTTATAATATTAAGGTTCAACCACTGTACTCACATGAACTGTTTTAAATAAGTTTTAAGTACCTTTCTGGGCATCTGAAAGTGTTAATTATCTTGCTGGCAATAGAGGCCACACTGAGCCATCGGATTTTATGAAAAATATCTTAATTTGTGTTCTGAAGATGAACAAAGGTCATATGGGTGTGGAACGACATGAGGGTAAGTAATTAATGACATAATTTTCATTTTTGGGTGAACTAACCCTTTAATCTAATTTTGTCCTAAAATATCTTAACTTCTAATAGTCAGCCGACTCCTGTCTGCCATTGTTTAGTCAAACAGAGTAAAGCTCTGAATGACAACTGGGATTGGAGAAAGTCCATGACTTAGGTTGAATTTTTGTGCAAATCATTTATATATAAATAATCACATTCAGTTCAATCCAACATTTTAAATTTCTAAAGTTGTTATAGAAATTTATTTTACTTGTTTCATAAATATGGATGCCTCCTTCAAGTTATAAATATGTGTGTGCTCATTTTTGAGAGCAACTGCATAATAAAAAATATATATATATATTTTGACTCTGTGGACAATTCGTATGATATAATTTCTGCAGTTCAGAGACCTTTTTGCTTTTTAGAAAATGTTAGCAGTTTTCTTCCGCTGAGGAGAAACTGTATCTGTGTCTTTGTATCCGGTGAGAAGTGTGTGTGGAGGTAATTATTTTTCTCTCTCCACTCTAACACATGTCTGGCACAGAGATCATAATTAATCGGCGATGGCGCTTCTGACGCCGTACGCTGAGACTGCTGAAACAGGATTCTCACCTCTCACGAGATGAAGAGGAGAGAAAGGGGACTGTTTACACCACTCTATGTTTCTCCAAGCTTCCTGTCTATGAACACCATACAAACAAAGAAAAGAACATCCACAAAAAGAATTTTTTTTTTTTTTTTTTTTTTTACAAAAGATCCATGTCCATGTCACTCAAACGCTATTTGTTTACTTGTTGGTCTTGCTCTTACAAAGAGCTGCTAATTGCTGCATTTTTGAAGAGGACATTCTGTTTTCTATCACTTTTATTTTTATCTTGGAATAAGTGAGACACAAATATCATGTGGATCTTTATCTCTGTAAGGGCTAAAAATGCTATCTTGCTTTATAGGTTCTGAATGCAATACAGTTGCCATAAATTTTGACATTGGGACCAGCTGGCAAAAAGTATATATATATATATATATATATATATATATATAGTATTTTAATTGAATTTAAATGTAGATGTAGTTTATTTAAATGTAAATGTAGATGTAGTGTTTTTATTAAAATTTTAATTTTATAATTTATTATTTATATGAAGAATATAATAATAATAAAATAAAAAATAAAAACTTCTGTAAATGTATTATTTAACCCTTTTAACAGATTGATTTAGACTTGAGTATTCATAGTATTAGGAAATAGTGAAAATTACATTCTCACACCCACCTTGAATGCAGCCGTCACATACTGTACAGTAGGTGGCTTTGATTTGTCTCCATGTCTCGTTTCCTCTCCCTCAGATTGTTTTGCTCTTACTGATTCTTAATGATACCTGCAGCAGACAGGCTAGAGTCCCTCAGAGCTTGTATTAAAGGACCCATCACACTTCTTTCACAGGTTTCGCTGTCTCTATATCTCATGGTGCTCCTGCATAATTTGTGAGCATGTGTGTGTGAGACAGATAGAGAGTGCTTGATAGTGTGTGTGCGTGTGTGTTTGGGTCAGTGTTTCGCTTGACTTTGGTGGAGTGCTAAAGCTGATTTGTCCCCGCGGTGTCAGAAATTCTTACAACAGAGTCCTGCGTGACTCTACAGAGACCCAGTGTAGAGCAGAGAGCATGAAACATTTTAATATTTATGTGCTAATACAGTAGATCTTACAGCGCAGCTGCGATAGTACATGCTGATTGTCCTCACATGCAGACTTTTAGAGGAGAAGTTATTCTAAAAATAATTGTAAAAATAATTTAAAATGTTTCTGGCATAACGATTTTTGGAATTTGTGTAATATATTTTTCAACCAATGTTAAGCACCCAGTGAATTGTATGTGTAAAAAGGTTTACATTTTTTGTTAGTTTATAATGAACTAAAATTAGAATTAACAGTGCAAGAATTTTTAATAAATAAATTTAGATATTTGTAATTAATTCATTTTAATTAATTAATTGATTTAACTCATTTTTTAAACCAGTTTAATGTAATTTAAGTTGAAATGACTTAAACATCCAAGCTGATTGTATTTAAAAAATTTAAGACAGTAACTTTTGTTTTTTACAGTATGTATATATATATATATATATATATATATATATATATTTGTTATTTTTTCTGTCCTTTATGATTGTGGCTCATCAGATGTACAATGTGAGCCCAATGAGATTTTGTGTAAAAGCCAAAAGTGACATCAACTTTATTTATTTATTTATTTATTTATTTATTTATCTGTCAGACTGTAACAGATCTTAGCAAAGATGTTGGTCATTATTGACTTTGCAGTCCATGTCTATTCTAACATATTCAAACTTTTAAAAACAAGTTTTTGAAATGCATTCTGGTAGCAAGCAAGAACTCATATTTATATAACTAGCTACTAAATTGTTAAACTGACACATTACACATTATCAGCCTTATAAAAACATCACAATAACGCAACATTGTACATGCACTGCTTTCACATCTAGTGCATGTGTGATGAGGAGGAGCAATGTTAGAATGTTAATATTTGATTAATATTCCACAACATCTGTGCTTTGTTTAGTAATTCTGGCCATCAGGGTAATATAATAGGACTCCTTTTTGATAACTTTTAGATCTTGTACCATATTGATATGTGACCCTAGACCACAAAACCAGTCTTAAGGGTACATTTTTTGAAATTGAGATTTATACATCATCTAAAAGCTGAAGAAATTAAGTCCTTAGCAATGCATATCCACTCTCATATATACATTTTTTTAATATATTTATGGTAGGAAATTTACAAAATATCTTCATGGAACATGATCTTTACTTAATATCCTAATGATTTTTGGCAAAAAAAGAAAAAATCGATAATTTTGACCCATACAATGTATTGTTGGCTATTGCTACAAATATACCTGTGTGACTTATGACTGGTTTTGTGGTCCAGGGTCACATATAAAAATACAAAGAGAAAGAAATATAGTCCATTATTTGTTATAAGCAACATGAAGTGCATTAAATTACACATATTACATCAGGGTTTCTCAGACTGGGGTTTGTGATGGAGTGTTCATGAATTTAATAAAAATCTATTAAGTAATTAAATCATAAAAAATAAAATTAAAATAATTTTAAAATAAAAACAATCAAAATAAAACAGTAGGGAGAATTAATGAATTATGAATAATTAACTGCCTATGTCAGAATAACTTGTAATCAATTAAAAAGTAACTCTACTCGAGTATTTTAAAACATAATATAATCTAATTACAAGTACTTAATTTTTGGAATCTTATTACGTAATCCAGATTACATGTAATCAGTAATCATGTAACCAGGACTGCAAATCAGATATCTTTTCCTCCCGAAAGACTTAGATAGATGATAGACGCTGTTCTTCATCACTAGTTAGTTACATGGATCGAGTTTTCTGACATGGGAAAAGGTGACTCTCGGCTGTGGACCAGAGAAAACATGTTCCAGCTGATGTTATTCTGGGTCGCCAGGAAAGCTCTGACACATCTGCTGTCAGCATGAGCAACAAGAGCCTGAGTGCAGCACACGTCCACCTGAAATACTCAGAAGTTTCATCAAAACTTTTCAACTTTGTCATCAAAACTGAAAAGTTGGTGAGCCATAAGAGAGCCTCCAAGTGATTCAATGAGAATGAATCAGAATGCATAGCTGTATGTTATTATTATTTTTTATTTATGACCAATAGTGCACTCTGGACAGGTGTAAAGAGACTCAAAGCTCTTTAAGAATAAAGGAATGCACAGGCATCTCTTGTGGTTTGACTCTTTCAGAGAGAAACTTAAAGTTTAATGCATGAGGGTATCCTGTATCATTGAGAAACATGAAAACGGACACTATTTATGTATCAAGTGGTTCCTTCAGTCCAAACAATTTAGATTAGGAGGTCGAGGCATTGGAGTTAAGACATTCCCTTCTTCCTCTTTACGCTCTCTCTCTTTCTTTTTCTCTTTCTCTCACGCGCCGCTGCAAAACCGAGGTTAATTTCTTTACAAGAGTGTGGCACTCACGGAGCAATTACAACAGTGATGGAGAGTTTCCTTGACTCCCTGTTGTTTAAAACCTGTAATTTATGGCTTGCAAAGAGGCCACACTTAATTTCTCCTCTGTGGTTTAAGAGGGAGGCAGACGTGCTCTCTCTTTTCTGCGGCTTGACATTTTAATAGGAGTTTTGGGAGAACTGCACCATCTCAATCTGGTTCTGACCCAATGGGCACTTGATCATTGTTTCCTCGTTTTAACGCACCGTGTTACCTTGAGGAGGAAAAGACGCTGAATGTAAAACGGACCTGGGAATTGGCAGTCCTTGTAAATATTCTGGTCATGGAAATGTGTCGCTAATTGTTCCACCAGCAATGCTGAGGGATTGTGACGGTTTTGTGAGCGTGTTTGTGTTCTTGTTTGTGTAGAGAGTGTGGGATTCTTCTCAAGTTTTAGATGTTTTGTATTGACAGGGCTAAATGCAAGTAAAATTGACATTGTAGAGTAAATAAAACTTAAAGCTTTATCTGGAACTGTGACATAATAAAAGTGTAAGAGTTTGTCTAAACTAAATGTATGGCAATGTATGTTGTGACTTTTGCATCTTATAATAACATAACTGTAAGAAAATTTACAATTATTTCTATTAAAAGCTTTTCACTGCAGAACTCTGATAAAGTGAAGATTATGGTGTCCTTTAGGGGCCATTTACACGACACTGTTTTCAAACTTTATATGCGTTTTGGCCATTCATTTACACGACAACAGCGTTTTGGGAGCCTAAAAAAGTGCAAATGGGTTTTAAAATGGGTTTCAAAGTGCAAGTTTTTGAAAATTATACCATTATCGTCTCTCTGTAAACTAAAATTCGTTAAAACGGTGATGTCATGCGCATGCATATTACGTGCTCAGTCTATAGCTGCGTAATGTTTCTTTACAACTACTGGCCTAGCATGCATAATACGCCATTTTTAATAATTTTCACAGGTCCGTGTGAACGGGGATTGCTTTGACAATGTAAACGCAAAGGAAAACTTTTCCGTTTTTAGTACATCATTGTCATGTAAACATACCCTTAGATATTAGTAAAGAAAAGTCAGTATTGGCTGTTGCGTCATGAGACTTTTTAATGCACTTTTTCATGCATTGTATACTACTAAAAAGGGTTGCTTCTGTATCTCTGATCTCACAGTCACATGGAGTGATTTGTGTGTGTATGTGAACTTGGTCACCACTGAAACAGATGTGCACCATTCCTTGTTTTTCTATGTGGAGGGGCTTGTCAAAATCCAGCCAGTATTTACAGCATGACATATAGGAACAAAGCTCCTATCTCCTACTAAATGGCATCCTACTGGAAATTTTCTCTTTGTTCTGTGAAGCGTTGTCAGCTATTTTAAACATTCTCACATTTGAAATGTTTTGGCCCAAGATTTGAGAGAAGATTAGGGATTTACTTCTAAATTTGTCCAAAACCTAGTTAGCTGCCTACTTAGACAGCATTTTAAAGCATCATATGCATGCTTCTAACATAAATGCTATTCTAAAGGATAGACAGCACTTTATGCTGCCTTTTAAGATACCTTATTTTGCCTGCATTCTAAGGATTCATTCAACCCGATTTCACAAGAAAACTGAACTATTTCATTAGGTGGCGATTTCATATGAATTCATTATGTGAGTTGCACGGAAACATACGATTTTTAGAAAAAAGTTAAACATAAAGGTTCACACTTAAACATAACTGTCAGTGAGGCGTAGATGGATCGTATGAAGACGTGCAAATAAAATCTTACAAATTCATATGAATAATAGCCACCAAACTTCCAAAACATAAAATAGTTACAAATTGCAATTAGAGTGTGTTGGATGCATGCATGCATCCTTTATAGAGAATGGAATCCCAGAACTCACTACAACAAACTCAATTACACAATGTCAATGAAAAATGTGCTTATTTCAGTTGATAGCGCAGGCTGATCATTAACTCAATCTGCTTGCAATCACACCGTTCTCTATAGGGCACAGCTTTGCTGCTCAACCTTCAAATACTTGGACAGAGTCTGCTGTAGCAGTTTGTAGCACGCTCTCAGAAACCCTCCACTTACCTAGCTCCGCCTGTATAGATCTGGTAATTCATGTATGCTTTGTACAGCAGCAGCATGTCTTGCTCACAGCGGTGTGTTGTGTTGTGTATGTATTGGCAGTAGCAAGTCCAGTACTTGCTTTGCAGCAGCAGATCTATTCCACCAAGCCCAAATTAACATTGTCATTAGACCAAATTAACATTGTCAATAATCCATTACGATGTCAAACACTCAGAGAGTTGTCATGACAGAAATTTAGATTTAAAGTATTGATAACAATCTGTTTTAAAAGATTTTAACACACATCATTATTTGTGTGTGCTATTTATCTGTATGCCTATTAGAGTACTATTATTAGATTAGCAACATGCTATCATGAGAAAGAATTGCTAAATATTAATCTGATAAAAAATATATTTTAATGTTTCTATCATTGCACTCATTTATTATTGTACTATGTATTTGTATGCAGAGAGTATTACGGCGTTAGCTTAGCAATGTGTTATCATAAAACTTTACTTTAAAAAAAACTTTAAAAAAAGTTACTTCCTAT
The DNA here is from genome assembly GCF_019924925.1 of Ctenopharyngodon idella. Classification (NCBI taxonomy): domain Eukaryota; kingdom Metazoa; phylum Chordata; class Actinopteri; order Cypriniformes; family Xenocyprididae; genus Ctenopharyngodon; species Ctenopharyngodon idella. The sequence goes on along the minus strand of NC_067233.1, from coordinate 18,451,422 downwards.
ATAGTGTTCCCCAAATCAATCAATTGTTTTTGTTATTTTTTTGCAAAGCAGCTGCCTTTTATTTCCATATTTCTCTCACAGGTCCATCTACTTGCTGTGAACCTGAACAGAGCCATCTGATGCTGAGGGTGAGTTACTCCTCTAGCCAAGACAACAGCAGAAACAAGCAGCCGAGAGAGTGAACTCGCAGGAGATGTGTTTTGTGGGAGAGTGCGGTATGCCAAGAAAGCTTAGATAAACACCCTGTCGACACTCCACGCACCCGCAGTGGCGATCAGGAGTCGGCTGTGGACATCTCACTGCACTCGTATATCACACTAACGCTCTCTCAGTGCAGACCCCTGGGCTCGGAAGCATTCGCTCTGATCATGAGGGTGAATCTGCAAACGGCTGACACTGCATCCATCTCTCTCTCCTGGTACGCTCTAGTAGTGGACAGAGCGAAGGGGAGATACTTTCATTCTACCTCCACATTCTGCCTCATTTACATCTTGGGGGCGGCTGGGAGCAGTCCTACTGCCCTGAACGGCCCCCAGCAGTCCTCTCATTGCAGGCCACTTCGCCTCTGGGTTTGTCTCTGTCCAGGCCTGTAACTTCCATAAAGTTTCGTCCCTCACTGCAGGCTTTTAAATCTGTGCACTGAAACTGCTGAACTGTATTGGAATGGTTCATGCGAGCATGATGGTCTAGAGACTGTGCAATCTGGCATGGTGGCTCACCATCTTGAACAGATCCGAACTTATTTTGATTTTAGGTATAGCTTACTACACTTACAGAAATGCACAGAAAAGAACAGTGGTACTACCATGTAACATGCTATTACCATGTTTCTTTTATGTAAAAAAAAAAAAAAGTAGTTTTTTTAAGCAACATACAGTATATATAGTTAATATATGTGACCCATGCTGGCAAAATGAGTCGCAATGAGCAAATTTTCAAAAATGAGTTATTTTCACAATCTCTATTAAAAAACCTTGTATAATGTATGATTTGTTGGAATCCAACAAAAACTGACTGAAGTCGATTGAGTCAGCAAAGTCAATTTTGAGAAAAATCAAGTTAAAGTTTTTGAAGGTTCCAAAACAAAAACGGCATTTTCATGGACAAAGGAAAGGTACTTCTCTGAGAAATCATACAAATAAAGATACTTTTAGATTTTTAATTGCTATTTGAAGCATTTAGATCTCTAGACGAGGGCTTAATGAACTCATTTTTGTGAAAACCTCAAATTCGACCAAACTCGTCATTTTTTACTTTTGCGTTTTGCGTGTAGCTCGGAATTAGCCTGTGCGCATTCCGACTAATTTTGCCAGCACGGGTCACATATTATGTTGCTTGAAAAAGTACTTTTTAATTTCAGAATTTGAATTAAATTTGGTTGTAAATGAGGTAGTAAACAGAATACAGAATTGCAATTCAAATTTGAATGTAAGAAAGTATATATAAAAATAAATAACTGTATCAATGTAGTTTTTAAACCTGTTTGAAAATTAAAAAAAAAAACCTTGAAGTTCGAAGGTTTGTATGCTTTATGACCCAACAGATGTATTTCCCAGAATGCATTTACCAGTGTTGAATTTCTCTGAATTGTTTAGTAAAAAAATTTTTCTGTCATTCCATTTCTACTTTGTGTGGGTTGTGGCCATTCCAAATTCATGCTCATGAACTAAAAGCGAGCCAATTCTTCAATTCAGAATGTTTACACAACCCTGGTCAGAATACAATGTGACTTTTGAATGGCTGTCAATATAGGGAAAGATGAATAAGGGGCAGTTATCCTGCTGTGAGAAACTTATCACCTTTCCTGAACTGTAAAACACAAAACTGGAAAAAAACAGCTGCTCAGCAGTACTTGTCCAGAGGATCCATACAGCCCAGGTGTGTTGAAACGAGCATCTTTTCGATAACAGAGCAGATGCAAACGTCAGGGTTTCCACATCGTACTGTCGTCCCAAGGTAACAGCGTTGATTTCTTTTGCGTGAACCTGCCTGAGTGAGTCTTTGATGTCAGTCTGTTTGATTGGCAATATGTCAATAATGGACTAGGAGGAGTAACTCTCTGAACGTGGCTTGAATTGGGAGAGCTAGAGACAAATTAGTGTGTCCAATGGTTCTTTCCCTGAATGGGGGTTAGACAATCCTGGGGAGAAATCCCATAAGCATCAACTAGGAGATTGACATCAGGATTAGATGAGTGTTTTTTTCTCTTCACCTTGCTGGCGTTTGCCGAAACATCTGAATGCTGAGGCTGATAAATGAATATAAATTGCTTTGACAATTACTTTTTCTTCTGCGTTGGTTTAAATCAAATATTCTGGATAGGACACCAGTGTATTTGGAATAAAAACCACAAAATCTTGTTTTGGTCTGCAAAATCTATTGGCTGAGAGGTTGCTCCGCCCCTTTCTTTACCCTCATAGATACATTTTGCGACCCCAGATACTCCAAGTTTTTACATTAAGCATGAAATTCGGTGAAATAAAGCCTGCTTCTTAACAACAGGAAAGTGAAAAGCACAGATTTCCTAATGTGTTTAAAGTTTTGTGTCACTGGGCGTCTTTCCAAACCCATTTGTTCTGTAACAGCGTGCCAACCTCCCTCCAGCACAATAACATCACCGACCCCGTGATTGCTGACACATGAAAGCTCTGCAATAACCTGCCTCGTACGTCCTCTCCCATTCAGAGAGCAGTGAGATTCTGGGGCTGAGTTCACTGACCACAGAAAAACATGCCTTCATTTCAACCTGAGAAATGCACAGGAAGGCCATGTTTGAATTACAATTCCCAGGTCGCTTGGAAACGTGCAGAGAGAGCCGCAAGTATAACGAATGCCTCTGTCAAATGAATTGACGTTGAAATGATTATTACGAAAACATTTAACCATTTTAACACCTTGCTGATGTTTTATTTTTACAGCAGGAGCAGGACATTTCCAAAGGCATAAATCTGGATGTTAATTAAAGGCGTTTATTTGCGACCAAATGTTCACTGTAGATGTGTACTGTAGGAACTTGGGGGGTCCCTTAATTAGTGTTTAAAACGTACTTTTTAGTTTTAGAGTCAGCACTTTTTTTTGCCAGTGGTTGATTGTGACCCATAAATTGGAAGTTAACATTTACTGAAATTACTTTATATTTATTCTGTTTTCAAAAGACTGGTCAGAAATCATGATATTAATTGTGATTATTTTATCCTATTGACATTCAGTTTTTAACAGTTAGATGAAAAACCATGTGCATATAGGCAACACGATTGTGTGATTTATTCAACGTTTCAATAAAAAAAGAAGGTAATGTTGAATAATGTATATTTTAGATGGCAACTCTGTTTAAAAGCAAGGTTCTTTTGCTCCGCCAAAGAAAATAGTTCCAAAGCCGAGGTTAGTGGTATTTAGTTACTGGACGATTCTGTGTTGTTGAACAAATCAGTTAAGTAAATGATTGAATGATTTGTTTATGAACATAATCCGAAATCGCATACCATATAGTAGGTACTACATTTGGTTTGAAATTTACTTCACGACTGTTAAAAAGTATGTTCTATGAATGTGTGTAGTATGAATGAAATTCAGACGTACTATATCTGCCATGTTGTCATTGTCATGTGCCTTACGGTGTCAGTTCTGTCTCTTTACTTTCCTCTTCACTTTCCATTCACAAATCCTCTCCCGTGGCCTCATGGGATGGTAAAGTGTCTACTGAATGTGCATTTCAGAATTTCGCCGGAAGTAGTAGGTCATCCGGGTACTTTTTTTGCCTACTGTTTTATGAATACTATAAATTTGGACATACTACTTGGCTCACATACTGTTTTTCGCCTGTATAGTATGGAAGTAGACATATTCAGATGCAGTGACTTCTTTGTTCATAAATGAATCAGCATTTTTGAATGAAACGGTTATACAAATGATTCATGATTGAGCGTTGTTACATGAATCGATTGAATGAATAACACTTGTTTAGTTCCTGAATGAATTAGTGCTTTTGAACGAATTAGTTGAATGATTGATTTAATTATGACTCACTCATAAAGCTTGTTGCGTTTGAAAATCCCTGATCTATTAAAGGTGCCATAGAATTGAAAATTTAATTTACCTTGGCATAGTTAAATAATAAGAGTTCTGTACATGGAAATGACACATGAGCCTCAAACACCATTTTTTTCCTCCTTCATATGTAAATCTCATGCACGAAAAACACCACAGAAAAAAGGGCGAATCCCAACATAACACCGACTGTTACGTAACAGTCTAGATCATTATTATTTACGCCCCAAAATGTGCATATACCAGCCCATGTTCAAGGCAAGCCAGTATTAACGTTGTGGAGCTGCACAGCCGAATCATTAGAAGTTCTGCAGGTATTATGAAGCAAGCAAGCAAGGACAATAGCGAAAATGGCAGATGGATCGATAATAACTGTTCATGATCCCATGATATCATGATATATTTAGTGATATTTGTAAATTGTCTTTCTAAATGTTTTGTTAGCATGTTGCTAATGTAGTGTTAAATGTGGTTAAAGTTACCATTGTTTCTTACTGTATTCACGGAGACCAGAGCCATGTCGTTATTTTCATTTTTAACCCCAAAACGCGTGTAGTCTGTATAATTCATAAACGCATCTTCATTCTTATTGAGTTTCTTCAGCAGTGTAGCTTTAGCCACGTTAGCCGTGCAGCACACTATCAAACTCATTCAGAACTGAATTTTAGCAAACATCCACAAAATACATGCCATACTTACGTGATCTGATATGCTGCATCACGAACAGTTTGTAAAGATCCATTTTGAGAGTTATATTTGCTAAGTGAACTTCTGTATTATTTATGCAATGTTTAATGGAGTCACGAGCTTGGGGGCGGGGAGCACGAGCATTTAAAGGATTAGTTCACTTTCATATAAAATTTTCCTGATAATTTACTCACCCCCATGTCATCCAAGATGTTCATGTCTTTCTTTCTTCAGTCGAAAAGAAATTAAGGTTTTTTGATGAAAACATTCCAGGATTATTCTCCTTATAATGGACTTCAATGGCCTCCAAACGGTTGAAGGTCAAAATTATAGTTTCAGTGCAGCTTCAAAGGGCTTTAAACGATACCAGACGAGGAATAAGGGTCTTATCTAGTGAAATGATCTGTCATTTTCTAAAAAAATGTAAATGTATATGCTTTATATAAACAAATGATCGCCTTCCAAGTGCTTCCGCCAAAACCGTACTTTCGTATTCTTCAAAAAGCTTACACTGTATGTCCTACGCCTTCCCTATTCAACTTACGGAAAAAATGTAACTGGCACTGCGTTCGTTCCGTAAGTAAAATAGGGAAGGCGTAGGACATACAGCGTTAGCTTTTTGAAGAATACGAAAGTACGGTTCGTACTTACACTACGAACATCTTCCATATTCAACTTACGAAAAAAGCTTAACTGACACGACATCAGTTACACTTTCTTCCTAAGTTGAATACAGAACATTTTGCTTTGGATGCATGCACTTTCTTGAGCTTTATACTCGCTGGTCCCATTCACTGCCATTATAAAGCTTAGATGCATCAGGATATTTATTAATATAAATTTGATTGTGTTCATCAGAAAGGGTGAGTAAAGCTTGGGGTAATTTTCGTTTTAAAGTGAGCTAATCCTTTAAATGTGATTTAGATGCAATAAGATGTGTATTTTGTGTAGCTGGCTCCTAAGTAATTGGATTAATTGAATGCCATTTTAACGACATTTTTGTTGATTTTGGATACTTGGAAAAATACTAATCTCCCATAATGGAAAATGTCTAAGACATTTATATATGCCAGTGATTTTTTAAAGTAATTTGTATCACATACAACTGTCCTAGATGTGGCAGAGATCCAGCTAAAATCTGTTACAAAGAATCTAAGCCTCTCAAACTATACTAGTGTACGTGCTGCCAAATGAACTCACTAACGGAATGTAAACAAATGTCCTCACAAATCTGGGATTTTAAAAGATTATACAATTACCCAGGTTCAGCTTTTCTGTTGTCAACACAAAGAATTAGCAGTGTTCTAGAATGATTAAAGAGTTTTGGAAACACGCCTGTTGAATCTTCATTTTTCATAAGCATCTTCAGTTTTCATACGCATTTACTGCAGTTTCATTTAATCCCACATCCTCATCATCATTTATTGTTTTTGTTACAATGGCTATTATTAATTATGCTGATATATGATGTAATAATTAGATAATTCCAGCTCACTTAAAGGAAGGAAATAAAATTAGATCCTTACATAATCTGACTGATTTTTAGAAGAAGGTTAAGGGCTTCCCATTCTCATCAGCCTTTTGTTTATTTTTCAGTGACCACAGCAGATGACTTTCCCTGAAATGTTTTTACTCTGGTTTAGAAAAAAGGTCCAAAAGCCTAAGTCATGTGAATGATGGTTATCCAAAGTAAACATACATGCTAATGAGTGTGAGGACAGAACTGGCTACGCGTTTGGAGTCAAGGAACAGATAATGAGATTTGGTTTAAGGAAATGGGTTGCACCTTGATTCATGCCCAGGACCTGGCTCCAGAAAGACTTCTTAACTTCTTAGTCTGAAGACACATCCAAAAAATATTTAAAAGAAAAATTACAGCAACACAGCGCTTAGAAGTTTTATTACTTAGTGAGAGAATAGTATTATTTACAGCAGTTAAAGATAAATGCAAGGAAATGTACTTTAAAGACTCTTCAAATACAGCACAGAGACTTAAACTTCAGTCTAATTAATTGTGTGCAATAAAAATTCTTACAACAGGAATATTTAAAAACTCGACAGCATATTCATTACATGTTATGTTTTCTTTTAAAAACAGTCCACTTTAATGATGTCTTTTTAAGCTCCCTCTTTCACTTTTTAACTGTAGTCATAGTAAAAAAGTCCAACCAAGCGAGTCCACTGTATGTCATTACTGTAATTATTTGAAAGTGTTGCATCATGGGTAAAAACACAAAATAACCTGCAGAGTACGAAGTCTGAATCATTGAAAAATCCTGCTTTGATTTTATGAAGCTGTTTTATTTGCTTTAAAGTTAAATATTAAATGAATGTCATAATGTATAACCAAACTTATTTTTTTTATTTTTAAGAAATGTTTTGCTATAAAAAAAAAATTATTTTGACATAACTTCTAGAACATTTTTTGTACTTTTTCCCCTATAAGCAAGTATAAAATAAGGGTTATAAAAATGGAGAGAAATAATAAATAATAAAGAGAAATGTATGTGTGTGGTGGTCTCTGTGATTTTACAGCACCTGAGAGGTTCCCCAACTCTGGGTTCAAAAATGTTTCCACCAGTCACTTGATTTACAGCTCCAGCAAAACCACATCAAACGGGCTGCATCACAGCCTGCATTTCCACGACACCCAGACTATGATGTCACAGTGGTGCAGGATACGACTATGACATCATCATCGTCTGTGTCTTTCACAGAATGACCACCAACAGCTGTCAGGTTTATCATAATGTTTTCAGTTTGAAAGCACCAACTCTTTCCTTGTTTTCTCCCTCCGTATAAAGTCAGACTTCATCATCGTAAATGTGGTGACGTTTGTTCCACTGAAGTGTAAATTTTGTGTTTTATCTGGTTCTTTTTGAACAAGTCCCAAACTGTGGTGCTGGATCCAGCCCGCTCTCTCAGAACTGCAGTCCAATCCAGAGCGCTCGTGTTTCAATTTAATTGGCAAATGGCAGAGTGGTGAACAGCAAACTTTTTACACATGCCTAAGTCATTTCCGTCATGTGTTTGTGTTGGGGAGGCGAACAACTATAATGTCGTTTCTGGTGTGTCTGTGTGAAAGGGTGTGTGACAATAAAACCCTTCAAATACTGAATATGTTCACCTGTCAAACAAAATAAACTACATTGATTTCAAAATAACAGTGTGTAGTTTTAGTGATGCTTGATTATGGTTTACTTTAATGGGAAAGTTACCTAAAATTTTGTCATGATTTTTCAGACTGTCCTCCAAAAAACAAAAAACAAAAAAAAAACAACCCCATAGGTCGTTTTTCAAGCAACTTGCTACGACATATATTTACGTTTTAAAGTCATACACCCTCTAGCTGGCGTAAAAATAATGATCGTGTCGTGTTACGTCTGTCGTCATGAAATGACGAATGACTGTCGTTACAAATCAAAATGCGTGTTCATTTAAATGCAATGTGTGAACTTTTTACACTATTTGTCCTATTTCCATTTAGCAAAACTCGTTTTTTTTTATCAACGACTACACCCACCCAACCCCTAAATCTACCCTTAGTGATTTATAGTGCATATACACTTTATAAGCACATGCGTTCCTTGGGATCGAACCCACGATTGCATGATCACGTGATTGCATATTGTTATATATTGCAATGCTCTGCCAGTTGAGCTACGCGAAACCCGAAATACAATGCAGATAAAAAGGAACAATGCATTAAAATGAAAGTGTCCTGTTGTCGATAGTGGCGCAACTTTAGTAAACGCTCCTATGGGTCGTATTTCAGGGAGGTGACAAACGACCTATATAGGCGTATAGAGTACCTCAGGGATGACGTGTTTTTGTAGGCAAAACCCGGAAGCGAGTTAGCATTTTAGGACTTCCGGTTCCATCGTGTCATAACCCTTTGTTAAACACAGAGCTTATTTTTTGCGATTTTCCTAAAGTCTATGGGAAAAAATGCATAGGCTTTCGATCGAGGGAATCACTTACACGTTTTGTCTATCAAGATAATCTTTACAAGTTAACACAACATTTATACATTTTGAAACCTAAATAAAGTCGTCAGATATAAAAAGCTAACAGTAGGCTATAAACGGACTACAGTACACCATGGTCGCGGATCAACGTCACCACCACCAAGCTTCCTCTAACTTTATTTAGAAAACAACTTTATTTAAAAACATGCTTGCTGATTATGATCTGCGCTGTGTATGAATACTTATCCACTTTTTCATGAGAAATGCTGTCCAAATGTCCTGTTTGTCATTGATGACGTCTAAAGTCCCCTGGAAGTAGTCCCTTTTAGCAATTTGTTAGCAACCACCGTTTTTAAGACACAATAAAGGTTTAAAAAATCACAAGCGGGTTATAACTGGTGTGTTTTATGTCATAGATCAAAACATGAAAATATTTAGAGGCTTTGTTAACCACAGACCATATTTTAGGCGATTTAGCAAAAACCCATTCAAAAAACCCATTGACTTCGGGGCGATGGAACCGGAAGTCCTAAAATGCTAACTCGCTTTCGGGTTTTGCCTACAAAAACACATCATCCCTGAGGTACTCTATTGGTTGGAGAACATGTTGTGATTTTCTCACCTTCGTGTTTCAAATCAAGGGAGTTTTAACTCCTCTCCTCTGACATCCATATTAGAAAACCCATTAATTACAACAAATCGGTTCAGACATTCTTTTTACAGCCTCATCTGTAAAGTTTCAAATTAGATACTTAAATTCCTTTTTAATTATACATTTATTATTTGCCACTTATTTGTTATAGCCACTTATTTGTTATACATTTAGGTATTTTTAAAGGTATTATTATTAACCAGTATTATTAGGTTATATTTGTGAAATACTAAGTTGTTGTTATTTGTGAAATAAATGAAACAAAGAGAACTGAACAAAATTGAAATCCAAATTATTTTAATACTGAGCTGTTTTTTTTTTTATACAAGAAAAGTAGTAACCAGTGTGGGAACTTGGGGATCTTCAGTCAAGCTACCAGACAAAACAATTAACTAGATTGAAACTATTTAAGGGAGTAATATATTTTCTTTTAAATATAAAACTATCAGAGTAATATTTTTATCTATCACATGAATTGTCTAACACATAACAATGAACAGCATTTAACTAAATAAACCACTATGCCTGGACTTTTTTGAATCAAACAAACTTATTGACTAAAATGAATCTCACTCCGCAATGCTTCACATGAGAGAGAAATGACAGTTAAGGTTTGACTATTGATGTCTGTATTGTACTGACATACTGTGTATTCAACACAATATGACAAACAAACAAACAAAATAAATACTGGAAACTTCAGGAATTGTTTTCACAGATAAGTTAGTCCCCAACACTGATGGTCATTACTTTCAAATTCTACAAGGACAAGGTCACTTCACTATTCCTTTAAAATATGTAAATGATAAAGCATGTACAAAAAGATACAGTATTAAATTAGGTTGCCATTTGTACAAAACAGAGGGAGAGAGGAAATAAAAGGCCTTTTTTTTTTTTTTTAACCTACAATACACCTTTCTGCACATGTCATAATTAGATCAGATAACGTCACTCTGTGCAGAATAATAAAGTTTCTTCCCCAATTCGGTCACTTTGTTTATTATGATGTCATTCCGTGAGTGACATTTTTGGGGGATTGGGATCGTTTTCTGCTTTCTTTGCAGATTTCATTAGACAAAACATTTTGTTAATGGAGGTTTTGAGTTGTACAGCCTGTCAGCCTGTCATTTCTCATGGTTAATCTCACTCTAATGCTAAATATATTCAGCTCAGCCCTGATCACTTTTAAAGCCTTTTCTCACAGAGCTTCACTGATATAATTAGACAATATTGCAAGTATGTTTTTTGTATTTGTCCATATATTTGAGTGTGTGTCTATGTGAGGGTTTCACAGATTCCTTAAATAGCCAGCCTGAGGTGCCGTGATCCCCAGACGTGTTTAACATGCCTGTTAACAGTCCAAACTATCAATCTAGAAGCAGATAATATGTCCAACTGTCCCACCATTTCAGAGGGAAAGAGAGAGAAAAACGGGTGAGAAATGGAAGCAGTAGGGTATGTTTACACGACAACAATATACTAAAAACGGAATAGTTTTTTCTTTGCGTTTTTCGCATACAGATGACAACGTTGTCAAAATGATCCCTGTTCATACGGATCAGCAAAAACGACTAAAACACTGCATTATGCTGCCAGGCCAGTAGTTGGCGATGTCACTTTGTAAAGGAACACTCTTGAGTAGGTACTTATTTTAAATAAGTAATTACTTCACGACCGCTAAAAAAAGTGTATTCTATATGTGTGTAGTATGCATGTAATGTGGACATACTACACTCGCCATGCTGTTATTATCATGTGACCTATCAGCATCGGTTGCGTCACTTCACTGCCATTCACAAATCCTCTCCTGTGGCCTCATGGGATAGTAAAGTGTTCATCATATGCAAGCTTCAGAATCTCACCGGAAGAAGAAGGTCATCTGGATACTTTTTGCCTACTTTTTTAGGAGTGCTGTGAATTCGGACATACTTCTTTTGTCACATAGGGTGAATTCCAAATGGCATTTTTGCTCCCTTTAAGGGCACTTCATGCAGGAGACGCCATTTGTAGTGAACAACTGAATCTCTTCACGAAGGGCCCTTCCTCAAGTCCGTTAGCGAAGGGAACATGGGTTTCAAAGTGCAAGTTTTTGAAAACTCTACTGTTATTGTCTCCAAAACAACAAAAAAAATATATCTATGAAAACGGTGACGTCATGTGCATGTATGTAATATGCATAGGTGCATAGTATTTCTTTACAATGTGACATTGCCAACTACTGGCCTGGGAACACAGCATTTTTAATAGTTTTTGCAGATCCTTGTGAGCGTGGACAATGTTGTTGTCTCTACGCGAAAAAAGCAAAGGAAAACTTTTCTGTTTTTAGTACATCATTATTTTCAATGACTCATTTTTGAGTAAATTTGGCTTAGTATATATAGATTGCAAACTGTGTATATGTATTTAGGTGGACTGAAACATTTGCTGAATTTTTGTACACAGTCAACTTTTTTGTTTGTGCACTTTTGTACTTTTTTCTCACTTAAAGGTGTTGTCTTTGTTGTCAAACTAAAGGTGTCACTATGTAACTTTTTTGTTCAACTAAAAAAAATAAAAAATAAAAATGAGTCAATACATCATCAATCGTTCTTCCAAAACTTGTTGTGTCTTACCCTGATTCACTATGGTAAGCCAATAAAAATGTGTTTATATTTTAGACCTGTTGGGATGGTTTTCGCTGGAAATTTTGTACATACTGTACATCACTCACTCATGCGTGTCTCGTCATATCCGTAAATAGAGAAAAGTTGCTCCGGCTTCTTTGGCGAGTGTTAGGTGTGGGAGTTGCATAGGTTAGTTGAGTTGTCACAAGGATCAAGAAAGGTTGACATGGAACATGCTAAATCTCGAACCTCTGGGGAATCACCCCTTTTAAAAAAGCCAAACAGAGAACAGCAGAGCTCGTAATAAAATGAGAATCAGCATTGGCTTGCTTTTGGAGATGGCGAGAACTAAAGGATTTGAAATGTTGTAAAAACGACGCGGAGATGGTGTTCTTATTACTCAACAGGTGAGTAAGGTATTTTATTGAACAGATAAATTGCCATATGTTTCTCTCTAACAGAGTTCATTGTAAAGTATAATCTATTGTGAAGAGTCATTCATTTCATTTGGTTATTGTAGCGCTGTGCTGGAATTTATCTTCAGCTAGTCAGCTTGAGATTCTTTCCATCTAAACTGGTTATATCTCTTAAGCCTAGTAGTGAATATTTTATGAGAAGTAAGATAATTATCTGTCTCTCTCTCTCTCTTTTAGTTATGAGAAAGAACCATATTCATCCACACAGTCACACAGAGCCTAAGCACAACCAAAACTATGTTCTTCCGCAAAATGCATGCAGTTTTGTTTTTTAACCGCTAGAGGGTGAAAATTTACATAGTGCACCTTTAAATGAAATTATTTTGTTTCCCAGTGGATCTTAGACATTGAACTTGCTTGGTGTATACAGATTGGATTCCCCGTTGTTTTCTATTATTATAGATTGCGACATGTTTACAAAACTCTATTTGCATTTTTGTAGTGAATTTCTTTAGTGAACTGGGTCCTAAAATGACATGGGCAGCGTGAATAAACACAGCTATCATTCAGAGTGAATTCCCCCTGTACGTATTAGCAAGAATGACACTGAAAAAATGTTGTGATTTGAAGGGATCGAGAAAAAGATAGAGAGAATGTGATTAAAAGCCCATATGTCACCAGTTAAAGATTGGAGGCTACCAGTGCAAACACAGGCCCGGATCATGAATGGCTTGCAGATTTCTGCTCTGGCTGTGTAGGATAAGTGCTGGGTTCACAAGGTGTTTAGTGGGGAGGCACGTCAGCCAAGTATGATCTTACTGGCTTCCCATGTTAATGTTCATTCAGGAAGGACCTTTATTGCCGAGCAGGAGGAGGGCTCCAGCCAGCTGTGAAAACACCATTAAAGAGGCTTTAGTACTCATTTCACGAATACTTAAAGTTTACTTATTGAAAAAAAAAAAAGTGAAATTAATGGACTATGCCTGGGCTTTTCCGTATTGTTCGTCCATGGGCTTTGACTTCCAAACGTATCTGCAGTGGCCAGGGACAGTCCTCTGTGTGCAAGCGTCCAGTGAAACTCAATCGCTAAGTTCCAAGAACACTGACTGTTTTATTTTTTCTGCTTTCCTTTTTTTGGAGAGGTGGTCTGGGATTACCATTTGGCCAGTGAAAATTGCACATTCACTTCAGAGTGATTGTGATTTGAAATGAGGCTGTTAAGCAGGGAGATTGAGAGGTTATGGGTTGCACCCGTAACGGACTAGCAGAACCGCAGCAGGATTGAGAGCAGTCGGTTTTTGTGTGTCTGTTAATGGTAATTGAGAAATCCATACTTACACTGTAAGAGGAAGGAAGCACTGTTTACATCCTTTATTGCAGACTATGGCAGTAGTTCAGTCATCTTAATGTGACTGATGGACAACAAAGACCTCTCTGTTCACATAAACTGCTTCTTACTAAACTATGAATCAGCAACCTTTTTGATACGATGTGCAATTTAAAAACCCAACTGCTTACAGCAAAACTGCTCAACATACGACTCTTTAGCCATTTTTTGTGACCAGCATTATAGTGTCACGGCTTCAGACAGGCACTCAGTCTGTGCATTATTGTTTAGAATTTTTCAGTCACTCTTTCTTCAGTTACACCATTTACCAGTAGATGGCGCAAGTATTTAATGGCTCATTGAATTATTTGTTTCATAAAAAAGTAACATTTTAAATAAAAAAAACTGAAAAAAAAAAAATCACATTTTTATCAAAGACTTTGTCCAGATATGATACAGAATGATGATTAAAATATAGATGGAGTAGATCGAGTCCATCAACACCCCCAAAGCTTCACAGTCCTTTACCTGTTCGTAGTTTTGACATTTCATTCAGTAACGTTAGGCAGTTCTGATTTATGTGCTGTTGAATATTTGATGATCACATTAGCTTACTTGTACATTAACCACTTCTATCAGCTCCTTCTGGGATGTGTTTAACTCCACTTTTTTACACATACACAAACTTCCCTAAGCCTTTCCTCTTGAGGGAATCCCCGCTGCCATTTTGAAGTGTATTCAACCTTGTCAAGTGGGTGAGGGAAGTTTATTTAGACAGACCTTCGACCCCTCGATTCTGACCAATGGAGTGAGTCTACTCAATAGTTTGGTGCAGGTATGACATCACTTTGTAGACCAAAATGCGGAAGTGAGTTAGCATTTTAGCACTTCCGGTTCCATCGCCCCGAAGTCAATGGGTTTTTTGGCTGAAATAAGATCTGTGGTGAACGCAAGCTCAAGACAGTTTTGCGTTTTATTCTACGACATAAAATGCATCAGTATTACCCCACTTGTGATTTTTTTTAAGCTGTTATGTGTCTTGAAATAGGCGGTTGCTAACAAGTGGCTAAATGGGACTACACAGGCAGTCAGGGACATTAAACGCCATCACGGCGAAAAGGTAAGCTCAGTCTGCTTTTACAGCCTCATTATGCTCATAATTGTACTCATAAACTATTCTAACTCAAACGTGCTGGGAAAATGTTTTTAGATAAAAACTGAAAGAGTTGTCGGAAGCTTAGTGATGGTGACGTTGAAGTCGAGCGACCATGGTGTAGTTTGTTTATAGCCTACCTTTAGCTTTTTACTTCTGGCGACTGCATTTAGGCTTCAAACTTCATAAAAGTTATGTTCATCTGTGAAAATTATCTTGATGGACAAGATGTGTAAGTATCATAACCCTTTGTTAAACACAGAGCTTATTTTTTGCAATTTTCCAAAAGTCTATGGGAAAAATGCATAGGCTTTCGATCGAGGGAACCCGTGCGCCGCTAACTTCTGGGTTGGCCTACAAAGTGACGTCATACCTGCACCACTCTATATGTACACTTCAGACAGATCCATAGACCACAATGCAGTGCGATTGTGACATCACAGCAGATGATGCTCAATTTACCCCCATCCCACACAACTGGAGTGTATGATGTTGGAGTTATATTGACATTTAACCGCATAATACTTAAGCTGACTGTTTTTTTTACACAGTTTATTGTATTGTTATCTTTTCCGTGTTATTTTTTATATTTTCTCCAACAGCCCAAGCATACATAGGCCTAAAGAATGGTGCATAAAACAAATTTACATATAAAAAAAAAGACTATCAATAATAAATCAGCTCCATAGCGGATTCCAAGTGATCAAGGGCTTAGGTTGTTCCATTTTAAACACATTTCAAGAGTTCTACCAGTAGTGGGCACTCATGCAATATAAGCAATAATGTGAACAAGATGGAGGAAAGTTAGCAAGGGAAGGGCATAAAAATGGACTTATGCTGCCTTCACGTGCTCTCGGAATTATCGTAAATACGAGTTTCCTAGGTAGAAATTGCACATGAACGCCCTCCACAACTTGAATGTGATAAGCTCGTAATCACAACTTCAGAAGTGGGAATGATCAAATTTCCGATAGTACTTGAAGGCAGCATTAACGCAGCTTAGGGCTAACTTCCCTCAGTCTCGTTAACTCGAATATACGTCATTGCTTACGTCGTACGAGTACCCACTACTGGCGTAACCCTTGCAATGGGCTGAAATGGAACGTCCTAAGTCCTTGATCCCTTGGAATCTGCTATGGAGTTGATTTATTATTTACATTTTTTTCCTTACAAAACTGTTAAATGCAGCATTTTATATGTACATAGGTGTGTTTGGGTTGTTTAGATATTTAAAAAAAATAATGAATATATCATAGAGTTGTTTGTGGTGGGATGAATTAAACACGATGTGCAGTGACGTCACAATCGTGTTGCACTGTGGTATATGGAGCTGCCTGAAGTGTACATATGAAGCAGGCACGCTCTCTTGGTCAAAATCGAGGGAGCAAGGGTCTGTCCATATAAACTTCCCTCGTCCACTTCACGAAGTGGAACGCACTTCAAAATGGCGGCAGGGATTCCCCCGAGGGGAAGTGCTTAGGGAAGTTCGCGAGTGCGTGTCTAAAAGTGGAATGGAACGCAGCCTAGTAGTCCTGAAGCCCTTGATTAGCTTGTTCAGGTGTGATTGATTAGGGTTGAAGCTAAACTCTCCAGGACAGTGGCCCTACACGACCGAAGTTGCTTATCCCTGAACTAAATGACTGGCTGTGTAAGTGAATCATTCACTCCTTCACCCAAACGATGTTCAAAACCACTGATTCATTCAGGAACAAAACAATTGACTGTCGAAATAAGTGGATCATTGAATCATTCACCAATATTTCATTCAGAAACAAAACACCATTATGCTGTGTATTGCTCAGACACTCAAAATGGTGACTGTTTGGAAATTGGAATTAATTTCATGGCAGAGCAAAAACAGACAAAGAAGCTGGCAATTTTGTGACAAAATGTAAGTTGCTCAATATTAACTGCTTTTTAACTGAACTGTTGCATACAAGCATGCTGTTCTTCCAAGTGTCAACAGAGCTGCAGTGCTAAATACAGCACTCTTGCTCATGTAATAGCAGCTTCCATATCGTAAAATACTGGCAAGATACGGTATGTGTCTGCTCTAAGGGCTGATCATTTTACAGTAGTGTTTTAAATTTACAATTTATAGCCGTACCTAAATTATTAATTTGATCTTGTCAGCAAATATAACTTTCTTTGTGAAAAGCTTTTATAGTCAAGATTAAATATCTGTTTTCAATCAGCTGGTTACAGCAATAGTATTATGCAATTTTCAGACTTGAAAGTTCAGAAAGAAAAGTACACACCCACTAAACTTCTCGATCTGTATGTCTAAAAAAAATGGCTTCATTGCTTTGTTAAAGGCAGGGTGGGCTCTGTATGAATTAGGAACCAGAGTTTTGTATACACAATCAATCAACATGAAGAATATATTTATTTTGGAAATCTACAGCAAAAAAGAATCAAGGACCTGTCCGTTTCTCTCCAAGATATTCAACATAAAATATTTTGGATGGTAAATTCAGTTACACAAATTAACAAAAAACATATTACATGCCCATAAAAAGATAATGCTGTCTGATCTGAGCAGATTTGATTTGACTGGATGTGTTATGACAGGACTTGAGAAATGAGAGAATAAAGCCAGAGGGGTAATGTAACCTGCTCCCGCTGCCAAGAACCATTCCTGCAATATTCCAACAGCGAGAGCTATACTAGGGGAAAGGACAGCAGTGAGCATCCAGACCTGGGAACGGGCTTCTCACATCTGGAACACGTTAGGATATACTTCTTTATTGAGCCTCGGAATTCCAGCATTACATGAGGAACAATCCCACCCATGCACTTTACTGTACTCCCCTTTTTTTCTCTCTTTTTCGGCTGCACTACCTCTCCTTAGCAGGACAGCTTGGGCCGAGTGAGGGATTTGTTTTTGTCCTGGTTCACTGACCTCTGTCCTGGATGAATGACCTGCTGGGCTTATGTGAGCTAGAGGGCATTCATGTATAAGTTTTAAATCACTGGCTTGGAGCTGAGGGACCGGGATGGTCAGAATATCCGGGATCACGGATGCTCCTGGTTTATTGTAACACAGTCTCCACACTTCTGGCTCCATCTGAGCGTTACGGCTCCAAATGATGTGGGAATGATGGTCGGGCTGAAATTCTCTGAATCCTTAGGGACAGGAGGGGGAAATGCCCAATGGCATTGTGGGATATTCAGAAAGCCAAGAGCAGGTCCTGTATTTTGATTTGCAATGGCAGACGGTCCCCAAGGCTTGAGTGGAAGGGTCATATATTACTACGCTATCATATCAGCAAGCTTGCATCTCCATGTGGATTTTCAATATGTTCGGTACTGCTGACAAATGCACACATGATTTTTTACGGCCTGTCAGAAAATGGTACATACTGTTTTATGTGTGGTTGCATTTGACAGAAGGAGAGAAGTTTTCCTGCGTGTCCAAGGGAAGATGTTTTTTTTTTATCCACAATAATGTTAATGTAAAAATAGGCCTAATGTAAATCTATTGAACAAGAGCAATAATTCTAACCACAATTATAGTTGATACTTCTGTATTCATGGTTACGCCAAGAGTTGTACAGCACTGCATTGCATTATACCACATGACGTGTCAATCATTATGTCTTTTAAAGCTTTATAGTTTTTAAAGTTGTTATCAGTAGGTAACTATTATAATATAAGGAAACTAGGGCTAGTTGTATTTTTTTTATTATTATTATTATTATTATTATTATTATTTTACTAAAGTGTAATATTTCTCAATGAAGTGAAAAGTCTATTTGAAATGTTTGTATAATATAATATTTCCACCATTTCAACCAGAAAAAAAAACAGTTTATTGAACACACATTAACTTTTTGACCACAATTGACACTGCCATTACATAACCTACTAGGCCTCTCAGCTAAATTTAAACAAAATATTTATGAATTATGGATCACAAAAAGTTATTGTCAAAAGTTAACAGTTAACAACTAAAACGTAAAAGGCAGCATACAAAAGTATTAAGTCATTGTTTTGGATATATAACAAATGCTTTCAAAATAAATGTCATAAATTTATAACATTTTTTAACACATGTGACAACTATCCTCAATAAAAATGAAGAAAAAAAAAAAATCTGACAATTTGCCGACATGACATTAAAAATGACCACAGTTTAGCCTTTCAGTTAAAATCTAATCTGACTTACTGAGATATACTGTGTTTACAGTCATTCATGAGAACATATACATATATAATTACATACATATGTAATTACACAGTGAATTTACAGTCAATGTGAATGCATTTAATATTTCAGCACAGAACATTCTATCAGCTCTACTGTGATTGACCCTCAATATAAGATAAATAATGCTGTCTAGAATCACTATTACATTCTTTTGTCTATGAAAGATTTCAGTAAATCCCCAACTAAGTCCACAACTGAAGCATTTTCCATTTATTGTTCTGTGATATTTCTGGCTTAGTGCTTTGGCATTTGCAACATCTCTATAAAACTTGACCGGTTAATGTTACACTGCTGATTTATGGGAAATGATGAACTTGACTGCTCAGAGCTGATATGATTTTCTCATGCACCTTTTACTTGTAACAGAACACACAGCAGGAGATGCGCATGAAAATGAAATTAGGAAAGTTAAATGACTTAGGGCAGTAATCGGCCGTAAACCACTTGAGTAAACTCAGCAATTAGGTCTTAATGTTGTCAATATCACCGGCGAACTTATGCAATTGACTTCGTTTATAAAATAACATACTTTGCTCTTGCTAGAGAATGCCAGTAGCTATTTTAATATGTCTGAGTGCATATGTGAGTCTATTAGAGAGTGTATGCATGTGTGTGTGTGTTCTGAACTCTAGTCTCGATTTCGAAATATTTTTTCAAAGTCATGTTTTCTTTGCACAGAACACAAAATTCCTTCTATTAAAGCAGAATTAATGCATAATTACGTGATGAATCAATGTGTATTGCATCAGCATTCATGAGCACATCATGTCTTGAAGAACATTATGCTTGCAGACTTATTGTGTAGCCAGTGTGGAAGTTTTCAACTCATATCACTGGAGTGCACACAAGTGTTGACAACTGAGTTAAACACAAACACATTGACACAGATCGCATCTCCCACATGGTGAACGTGATTTCACCAAGTACAACGTGTTCCTGGACCATCATCTTTGTTGATCCTGGAACAACATTCCAATCAACCAATCAGATTTGAGGGACAAGTTTACAGTTTATGTCAAGTTTAGGCTTAAAACCAGGGTTAGGTGCTTCTACATCAGTGTTTCACTTCCCTCTGATTTTAGGGATAACTTATGGGTAGGGTTAGGTTTAGGGGAAGGAATAGGGTTAGGACCAAATTTTCGGAAAGGATTGTTGTTCCAAGATCAACAAAATATCATGGTGGCTCCACCGTCACTGGTGCTCTCTGACAAAGGACAAATGTTCTTTAATGTCGTCTGGCTGATACGGCAGGCCTTATCTCTGTTTCCTCCTCTGCCAAGAGCTGTGCTCAGTGATAACAGTGACATCACTTCCTCTTACATGAGTGATCTTGCCGTAGGTTTTCCTGTGTGAGGGCCTGTGGTTCCCCTGAGAAGATGTAGGATGTATTTTCTTCCATAACGACAAATACTATTGCATTAAACACCACTGCGGCACCTACCTAAATTTATTTTTTTGTCTCCAGGCTCTGAGGAATTGTTTTTGATCCATGAACTTACTGTATGACAGTTCTAAAAGGCTAATTTTGAAGTAATTTGATCTAACATGTAATTGCACAATGAGAAATACCAGAAATGATCACATATTCTGAATCTGAAGCAAAAGACTGTGATTTTCACTTTCAATGAGCATGATTAAACTTTAAAATATGACGAATGAGTGATAGGATAGTATTGGGGATTAAAAAAAAAAAAAAAAAACCCTTGATGCTGATGTTTTTGAATTAAAAGTAGAATAACACAGAAGTAGTAGGAGATTTTTGACAATGCCACAAGTGTTTGAAATAAACCAGTAATAGTACATCCTTTGCCAAATGTGTTTTTTAGGAATTATGGAATTAAACCTGCTAGGAAAGGCACCCCCCCAATAAAATTAAATTTCACACAAATTGTTTTTCCCTATTTATATTTCAATAAAAAAGAATCACATATTGTTTGATTGTCAAACACTTGGGGACCAGAAAACGGCATATTTTCCATAAAAGGGGGAAACCCCGCTGCAAGCACCTCTGTTGTTTTAGTCCTGAATTATTCTTGAATTAAAAGTGAAAATGATATCCTGACGACTTGAATGCTTAGCAATAATGTGCAAAATGTGTGAGAGAGAAAGTGAGAGAGACAGTGAGAGACCTTGCCATAACATGACAGAGAAAAAAAAATGTGCCTGTGTGGAGGGGTCAGGAAAAGGAAAATAAAGCTTTGTGCACACATTGACCTCTCAGATAAAGATCAGACTGAACAGTGTTTTAATCTATTTTCTCTTCTGTGCACAATTAGCGCTGTAGCAGAAAGCCATCCACCTCTATTCCCAGTCTGGTCTGTGTGTGACGAAACTACGCTAAGAGGTGAAGAGCTCATCTAATGCTCCGAGTGCTTTTTCAAAGGTCACATTTTCACTATTAGAATCATTTGATTTGTGCAGATATGCTCAGGTCCCTCAGAATCAGACATATAGGTGTCATTTAATTGCTAAGGCAATCACTGTTAACTTTTGGCTAAGGGTTTTGCATAGACCTGTTATAAACAATAACATCTTGGCTATGATTTGTTTGCAGACTCAAGCCGGAGATGAAGAATGACATTCATAAAAGAAACCCTGAAACATATAAGTTTTAAAGGGGACCTATTATGCAAAATTCACTTTTATAAGTTGTTTGAACACAGATGTGTGTCCACAGTGTAAACAACCAGCCTAACATAGTAAAAATCCACCCATTCCTTTTTTATAATCCCCATAAATCAGAAGCAGTCTCTCCAAACATGTTGTTCCATATTTCCCCCTACTCTTACGTAAGAGTAGGGAAGCCCTGCCTATAACTGGTGATGATCTGCCCTATTAGCATAGATACCGCCCTGATTGAGCCGCAGCAGTCAGCCATTTCTGTGTACCCTTTCGAAAGGGAACTCGCACTGCGTCAAGCGCTATGGGGAACGCCTCAGCGTGAACCTGTGTCTGAAACACTTATTAAATCATGGCAATTGCATTGACCAGCAACAGCCTATGATGTCACTAGTGTGACCCGAATGCACATAAGGGGCGCCTAGAGAACAAGTCATCCTCTTTTTGTCTTCAGGGACTGTTTTGTTTGAAGCGATGTTCAAGGTAAGAATGGTTTGTTTAAGTAAACGTTTCAAGTGGTGTGCACATCCGTGCCAAAAATATTTGATATTTGATAACACACACACTCCATTGAGCTCTAGGTAGTTGATGTCTTAGGCATTGGCCTATTGTAAGGCCACCTTGACAATCACCCTATGGTGAGTGTGTTGGCTTCCTCTCATTTAGAGAGTATTTGAAGCCTCCGCTCTACTGAGCTCCAGGTAGTTGATGTCCTCAAGCGTTGGCCTGTGTTAAGGCCATCTTGATATTCTCTGTGGTGAGTGTGTTGGTTTCCTCTCACTTAGAGAGTCGTTATGCTGAAGCCACCGCTCCAATGAGCTCCAGGTGGTCAGTTTACCTGTGTTGTGTGAGCCGGCCTCCTTTCTTTAGAGTCGTTAGGCTGAAGTCTCCACTCCATTGAGCTCCAGGAAGGTCATGAGTGTGTGTGTGTCCGGCCCTTCTTTTTGGGCCGCCCCGATATCCGGCCTAGGCTAGTACTTTAGGAATATGTCTTACTAGACAGAGGCGGTTCTGCTGTAGCTTTTCTGCCTTCTAGCTTGCAGTAGCTCAGAGTAGGCTACTCCTAGGAGAGCCTCTCCAGCTTAAGACTGGCAGCTAGTGATCCAGGTACGCCTCCTCTCACTGTGAGAATGTCCCCGGCTGGGCCCGCCTTCTGCATTGGGCTAAAAATGCGAGTAGCAGGCCTTGCGCCCTCCTCAATCTGCCTAGGTTGAGCTGAGACTCCTTTTGATACTAGAGTAAAAGCGATATGCTGAGCTACAGTTCCCTAGTGGTGTTAGGCACAGACAAATAGCCAGGTGTTGTAATCTTTCGTAGAAAGCCTCCCTTGTGGTTGCCCTTGAACGTTGTTAGACTTCCTCTCGTTTAGAGAGTGGAAAGCACTATGCTAAAATCTCCACTCTCTAGAGCTTTGGTAGTAGCTTTGTCTAGTTGAATCTTAGAGCAATCTCTCCACCAAAAGCTCCTTGATTACTATCAAGTCGCGGGGTCGAGTGTTGAAGGCCTCTCCTATGGAATTTCTTCCTGTTGAGGCCTCCATCCCTCCAGAGCTGAGCTCAGATGGATAATTCTTGTCTTGGAGCAAGAGTTTTTGCTCAGGCCTTCACCCTTCGGCTTTATTCGGGTCTAGCTCACTTTGCTCCCAGAGCTTAGTGCCCCATATGTGCCCAACACCAGTGATACTCAGGTCGAGCACATCAACTACTCCCTCCTTTCATGGCAGGTTGAACATGCTTCCTTAGAGCTCAAGCATTAGCCCCGGGCCAGTGGCCATGTATAGAGCTGCATCAGGTCCCTGGTACTTGCGTAGACTTTGGTCAATACTCGTCTCGGTTGAGTCTAGTTTGTACTCCCCTCGTGTTGAGGGTCGTTCTATAGAGTACTGCACTCCCGAGGTCTGGTCGGAAGGTCGAAGGACTCTCATGTGGCCTCCCTGGTAGATCAGTATTTTAGGCTGTAGGTACTCCCCTCTCTTGAGTGGGTCATCCTATAGAGGACCTTGCTCCCTGAGTTTCAGACAATAAGTGGATGACTTGTTCTTTAGGCACCCCTTATGTGCATTCGGGTCGCACTAGTAGTGATGTCATAGGCTGTCGCTGGCTAATACGATTTGATAAGCATTTCAGACATCAGTTCATGCGGAGGCATTCCCCATAGCGTTTGACGCAGTGTCTTGTTCCCTGTTCTCAGGGAACCATGGTTACATGCGTAACCTGAGATGTTACTTGCTGTAGCAGTTGGAAATGTACCGTACAATGTCTGAGCCAAAAACATTTACAAATGTTCTGTTATTGGATGTGCCAGAGAACATAACAGTCTCCATAGATTCCTGACATCTGAGCCACTGAGGACACCATGGTTGAATTTCATTAATGAATAAAGTGTGCTGAAAAAAAGTCAGCAAAGTGTAATATATTTGCGCAAATAATTTTACGCCATCCAGTTGCATTGTAATGGCAGGAACACACTAAGCTGACGGTCGGCCGTCGGGCAGTTTTTGTTCATTGGCCGACTAAGTTTTCTCAGTGTGTTCCGCACCATCGGCTGAAGTTGGTCCTCATCGGCTTTTTTTCGGCCGATTCAACATGTTAAATCGGTTTCGGAGCTCGTCGGAGCTCGTCGGTCCGTCGGGCCATCTGATCATTCTGATTGGCTGTTCAGCTACTGCCACCTGCTAGGAAAGGCATTTTGTCTTACACAGGCGCAGAACGGACGTGCTACTTGGCCGCCGGCTGTCAAGCGTCGGTTTGGTGTGTCAGGGCATATTTGGACCCAGATGCTGCCGACGTGAGCCAACCATGCAGTCTGCTTTCGGCGGCTTGGTGTGTTCCTGCCTTATAAGTTGTAACTTCTTCCTGAGTCTCTCTATTAGTGTCTGACTCCGGCTGAACACCGCTACTGACAATTACTGACATTTTGTCTGTGTGAGATTCTCCAGTTTTGTTGTTTGTTGTATCTGAAGCGTGAGCTTTTAAAGCTCCATCCTATTCTGGAAAGGGGGCTGGGAGCAGCAATTCATTTGCATTTAAAGGGACACACACAAAAATAGCTTGTGTGTTTGCTCGCACCCAAATAGGGGCAAGTTTGATAAGCTGTAATAAATTATCCTTGGGGTATTTTTAGCTAAAACTTCACAGACATGGGGACACCAGAGACTTATATTACATCTCATGAAAAGGGGCATAATAGGTCCCCTTTCAGAATTCTTCTATTCTTCACATAATGTCGACAATCACAGCCTTTTCCAATTTGAAGCAAGGACAGGTTTGCAAATAACTCGCCGGCCTTCATCTTAACGATCCTTCTGATCAATAAATTAAATGTGCTACAACATTTAATCACATCTCAATTATAGTTTACTTCAAAGACGTATTTGAGTAAGTCCAAAAGACCAACAGATCCTATTTCATTTCATTGCAACCTAGGCGTGCTCTGCAGAGAAAATCACTAAAATATCTCCTTCGTTGAAAGCAGGTCTGATTAGATTGCAGCTCCCCCCTCTATCTCTCTGCAGATGAGTATAAGTTTGATCTGTACTAATTGATACATCCTAGTCTTGCGCCTCTACGCAAGGAGCCTATACCTTGGGCCAATTTAACTGTTCCACTCACTGAGTTTTAATTGAGTCCACATTAAAATTTACTTATAAAATAATAATGGGCTTCCATGCAAATGATCCCACCCCAATATTGCCACGGTCGGATTTGCATATCCACAAGCAGCAAGGGAGTTCAGAAATCAATATAGATGATTAATAATATATTGGGCCACAAGAATAATTAAATTCATTTCATGCAGGAACTCACTCAGGCTTGGCAAACGAAAGGTGCCGTTTGCCACACATTAATTTAACACAAGTTGCCGGGATTGCAGTTTCAATTACCGGGATTGAAATAATAAGGTGTTAAAAATTACACTTTCAAATATATGTTATTTCATTTCATTTGACTGAATACATTTAGGGATTAATCCCCCTTTCTTTCCGCATTAACATATTGCAGTAAATTGCTGAATGAAATTGCTCCTTACAGTCGGGCGTTCCCATTTGAATATGTGCAGATTGTATCAGTTGGGCTTAAATAATCAACATCTGCTCTGTTTCACTCTGCAGAGCGCTGCCCCGGTTTCAACATACACAAATACGACACTGCGCACTCAATAATGCACTGTACGATAAATAATTTTGGGCCTTAAAGTTTGTGCGTAAATAACACCGCTTTAATGATTCATGGGTTGACCAACTTTTTTTTATCTTGCTTAAATGAGACAATTTGGCAGGATTTCATCAACTGCTTTTTTATGACAGTCTTGGGGAGCTAGGATTCTCTGTAGAGTGATTTGGCTGTAGTGCGTTCTTCACTAGTACGCCCCATTATAGGATTATAATGTCCTAGATTATTATCATGATTCTGTTAACAACTTTTGTGATATTACCGTTAAGCCGAAAACGATTCGGAGAAGCTCGATCGCTTTAATGAACGTTCTGCAGGTGGCTGCTAAAACCATTTACCGTCTTTGTAACCTGTTTACCCACAATCCTCCCGTCTCCACCAACGGGACCCCCTGTCATTGTCTGCATTCACACATTACCATTTCATCTAAAAAACAAACATCTCTCTCTCCTGTGTTTTTTAACGACAACCTCACATCCCATCAGAATTCGGTTTGCATAATGAATTAATCGTATGCATTTGAATCTCCTCTGCGATTCGGCCTGATCGTCTTGAACTGCCGACATGAAATTATGGACATTATGTTTTCCGCAACCTTGTACATCTTGGGCATTGCCCAGGCATTGTCAACAATGCCCAGATTTTTGGTCTTTGCCCGTAATGAATGCACTCCAATATGTAATGACTGAGTAATCACATTATCTGCTGCATCTAGTTTGTGCTGCCTGAGATATGCATCTGTGGCTCGGCGGTAATTGCCAGGCAGAGAGAAGGAGGAGGAGGATATATGCCCTCACAGGGGAGATGCACCGCAAATGATTATGCTGAATTGTTTTTGCAACAGGAGTGTCCGGCGTAATAAAGTTAATGATGTTGAAAGACATGGGTGAAAAAAATCTATTAAAATGCAGATGTTTTCTTCTTTTTCCCAGGGATTGGGTGACACTGTAGGCATGAGCTCCATGAATGCAGTTGAGAAACACTGGCTTTTATACTCTTGGAAAAACCTCAGGTTATATATTATAGACTGTCTAAAATGCTCATTTCTGATATTGTCTTTGGGATTTATAGGTTATGGATGTAAATTTAGACATGTCTTTACTAAAGTTAAGCGATTACTAAATAATCCAATAAGTGTAATGTAATTTAATTGTTGAATATAATAGAAGTATTCCATGTTCCTGTCATGTTTTCATTCTCAAAATGAATTAATATATTTTATTTCCTTTTATAAATTATCTTTTTATGCTTGACACACTCAGTCTGGAGTGAACTGGCATGGACAGCTCACAGACCTATGTAATTCAAGAATCTGAAACATTGTTTTTAGGTTTATTAGTTTTAAAAAGATAAATGTAATATTTTATAACTATATGTTTCATAATTTTATAATGTTATTATCTATACATGCATTAACATTTTAAAATTAATTATGAAATATAAAATATTACATTTATATATAATAATAAATATACACACACAGCCTGCCCCTACCCCTAAACCATCCCATCACAGAAAAATTTCTGCATGTGTGTGTGTTCATGTATGTATGTATGTATATGTATATATATATGTATGTATATATATATATATATATACTTTTTTTGTCTTTTTGTGTTCCACAGAAGAAAGAAAGCATGGAACAACAAAGTAAAAGTTCTGGAAAGTTTGGAATGACATAAAGGTTAGTAAATGAATACAGAATTTTAGTAATATTACTTGGTGGGGGATGGATGGGTAAAGTATCTGAATACTGAATAGGCATGTGCATGTGACATCACAGTGATGACAATTTCTGAAGAACCTGTTTTTGTTGTTTAGTTTCCATGAAAGGTTTTGGTGGAATTGAGAGGGGACTTTGTGTTTTTAAAGAGTTTAACAATCTCTTCTATGTCAAAAGAGCAAGTAATATCCCGTTTTCCACAATAAGGCTCTTTTCAGATTTACAGCGGAAACATTTGCTCTGTTCATCATTTGATATGGAATCTCTTTCTCCAGTGTCTCAGGTTTTCAGTCCCACATTTGGAACCAGAAAATTCCCAAACAATCCTCTAAACATTAACAACCATGCCTCTTTCTTCCAGGTATACCGTACTATGTAGTACAGCAATTACAGTTTCACACACCACATAAGTTAACACTCAGTCCATTCTCAATGACTTGGTGCCACCTAGAATTCTTTGCATTTGACATCCAGTCCTATAGTATCACTCCACACTGTCTTGTTCCACAGCACTCGTGCTTTTTGTTTTCATGTTTAATTATATGGCTTCTGTGATTACCAGGTAAAACAAATTATGCGCTGCTCTGGCAGCAGATAAATCTTGGTTTCAATTTGCCGTAATGACCCGTGTAATTTTTAAGCTGTGCCTACATACCCGCTCTTTTAACGGGCATCATTAGTGGGCCGGTGTATTAGATATACATTTCTGTGGCTTAATTTGGTCTCTCAGGAGCACTTGTAAGGATGCAGCTGCTTCTGCACTGCTACACGACGCCCTTAATTTATTTATTTTAAATGCTGTGATTAATTGAGTTCTTGAGGAATGCGAGACATCCATGCTGCTGAGGTCAAAGCCTCCTCCGTATCTGCGAATTTCATGAGAAAAGCAAAAAAAAAAAAAAAAAAGGTAATGGATACAAAGGAAAAAAACTCTCATGTGCAGTCTGTGCAGTGAATTATCCAATGTGCAGTGAATTATTAGTCAGATTCACGCTTGCCCGTGAGATCTCGCTTGCTGCAGTCGTACATCCAACTATCACCTTCATTCATCCTTTAGACACCATAACCAGACTTTGTCAGCCTGTACTGTATATAGAGACTGTATTTTATTGATTATATGGGCATATGAGGCAGTTAGAACTGATTAGGAGTTTGCTTGGGGTTATTTCACCTTTTGTTATATATGGTTGCATAAGTGACTAAGCTCTCTGGCTCTGCCGTGAAAAGTCTTCCTCTAGCCTGCAGTTTTAAAGCTTCTGTTGACTTCTACCGTTTTAAATTAAAGGTGCTCTAAGCAGTTTACTAATTATTTATTATATATCCTAATAACTGACAGTTATCACTGAAATAGGTGTCATGAGAAAACACAGCTGTCTTTGTGGCAGCCCAAGGCTCTGTAAACAGAACAAAAGAGTTTGGGAAGCATCTTTTATTCATTCTTTTATCCAATCAGAAATGCTGTTTTATTCCTGTGAATTATTTTGTGTTTTTGGAGGGCAGATTGAGAGGGTGTATATGCATAAATTACTTACGGTTCGGTTTTCATCGCGATTTTAGGGTCACAGTTTCGGTACTGTTCAGTATGTGCTATGTTCAGGGAAAAAAGGACTACTGTCAAATAAAAATAAAGAAAATAAGAACAAATAATCAAACTACAAGTAATAGCACAAATAAATATAGCAGAGCAAAGATACAAATAAAATAAATGGTGCTTTTCAGGTTTTTCACATATCTAACAGTAGTTTTCAAAGTAGCTAATCAAATGTAAAACAGCATTGCATATAATCTTCACTATAATCTTATCAATTATTAATTAAGTTACAAAAGCTATTCAGTCAAGAGCAGTGAGTGATTTGTCTTTTATTGTTTTATTAATATTAAAAACACACAGAGACAGCAGGAATATTAGGCTGCTGTCACTTTAAGACATAAAGATCCTTTAGGGTTAGTTCACCTGAAAATGAAAATTCTAATTGCTCACCCTCATGTCGTTCCACACCTGTAAGACCTTCATTCATCTTCGGAACACAAATTAAAATATTTCTGATGAAATCCGAGAGATATCTGACTCCTCAATAGACAGCAATTTACCACCACTTTCAAGTTTCAGAAAGGAAGGCCTACTAAAGACATTGTTAAAATTGTCAACAGTGCAGTGGTTCAACCTTCATTTTATGAAGAGACAAGAATACTTTTGTGCACAAAAACAAAACAAAAATAACGACTTTATTCAACAATATCTTCTCTTCTGTGTCATTCTCATACGCTGTTTATATCCAGCACTTCCAGGTTCTACGTCAGAATTTTAATTTTTGGGTGAACTAACCCTTTAAGAAAGGGGTGTCCAATCCTGCTCCTGGAGGGCCACTGTCCTGCAGAGTTTAGCTCCAACCCCAATTAAACACACCTGAACCAGCTAATCAAGGTTTTTAGGCATACAGGAAACTTCCAGGCAGGTGTGTTGTGGTAAGTTGGAGCTTTACGAATCTTTTGTTTCGAATCTGTGGTTCGGAGCGTGTATCAAACTGCCAATGTCATGTGATTTCAGTAAATGAGGCTTTGTTACGTCATAAGTGTTTCAAAATTTCAGTGGTTCACCACTGGGGGGGCGTGACTTTGGCAGTTTGATACATGCTCCGAACCTCTGATTCGAAACAGAAGATTCGTAAAGCTTCATGAAGCAGTGTTTTAAAATCGTCCATCACTATTGTTGCATAAAGTCATTATTTATTTTTTTTTTTTTTGGTGCACAAAATTATTCTTGTCGCTTCATAACATTAAGGTTGAACCACTATAGTCACATTAACTGTTTTAAATACGTCTTTAGCAGCTTTCTGGGCATTTGAAAGTGTTAATTACCTTCCTGGCAATGGAGGCCTCACTGAGCCATCGGATTTTATCAAAAATATCTTCATTTGTGTTCAGAAGATGAACGAAGGTCTTACGGGTGTGGAACGACAGAATTTTTATTTTTGGTTGAAGTAACCCTTTAAAAAAAGAACAGAATTTGCACGCTGTGCTTCGAATGAGTGCACAAATCTTCTCATAGCGCGCCCGTGAGATCTCCTTCGCGTTTTGTGCTCTAATGTTTAAATCGGAAAGGCTTAAATGAGTTTAGTTTAAACACAGAGCAACGTGTGCTGCTCAGATCTCACCTGCGCTCGCACGCTTCAACACCCGAGTAATAACGCCGTATGGTCATATAGCATACGGCACTCGCATTGAAAGTTTAGAGGAAGCCAGAATGCGTATCCATCAACAGAAACATTCATTAGCCTAACTCTGTCTGTCTGTTTTATTTATTGTCAACAAACAATGCCAGATATGAGATGAACCACGGTGCATGTGCGTGCCAAACCACCTCTAGAGAATGTACGGTTTGATTTTTTATTTATTTATTTATTTTTTTACTGAGATCCATTACACCCCAAAATGTAACCCCAAACTTTGAAAAGGTATATATATATATATATATATATATATATATATTTCTACCTTTTCAAAGTTTGGGGTTACATTTTTTTAAAAGTTTCTTATGCTGCATTTATTTGATCAACAATACAGTAAAAACAGTAATGATGTGAAATATTATTGCAATTTAATAGCCTATAAATGTATTTAAATATATTTTATAGCTGAATTTTCAGCATCATTACTCCAGTCTTCTGGTGTTACTTGATCCTTCAGAAATGATTGTATTATGCTGATTTGATGCTCAAGAAATATTTCTTATTATTATATCAATTGTCAAAACAGTTGTGCTACTTAATAGTTTTGTGAAAACCATGACACATTTTTTTTTCAGGCAATACAGAAGCATTATGGAAATACAACACGTTTTATGCTGAGAACTTGTGTTCTGATTGGTTGTTACATTGTGCATGGTTAGGAGACAATGTAAACATAAACATTTATAATTTCTAGTTGTAAATGCGTGAGATTATTTTGCCCTTTTATTAATCCTTTTTTGTACTAGATGTTTAAGTAAAATGTTCTCATAAATGTGGCCCTCACAAGCACAGACACACATGTGCATTCAGCTTGAGCTCAGATTCTGCATCTAAAGTAACCTTCCCTTATGTTTCAGCTAAAGATGACAAGTTGCTAGCTATATTCTTTATGTATGAAGTCAGCTTTATATCATAACACATGTCTCCATATATAACTCTTACAGCCAATGACCTGTTAAACATCTGGAGGGGTTCAAAGAGCACTTATTCATTGAGTATTTCTCTCTTTTTCTCTCTGTAGGCCCTCTACAGTTTGTTTCTGGTTTAACACACACCCTTCCTCCATCTTCATCCATCCATCTCCTCTTCCCTCGCTTCCTCGCTGCTTGTGTCCAGAGAAAGGAACGTTCACCGACACATCTCACACCCGTAGCGCTGCAGGCAGTTTCTCTCTCTCTCTCTCTCTCTCTGGGCAGAAAAGTCCTGCCTGTGTAAAGGAGGTTCCGTTGGGAGCGCAGGCTTTGGACGCAGGCCCAGATCAATGTGACCTAAATTCAAATGCGAATTAGAAGGCTGTCAGTGGGAAAGGACACTCTGCAAATGAGCTCAGACAGTACGGGGCCCCTCGGGGGCAAGCCGAACCTGGGCCTCGCCCCGCCTCGCCGTTTTAATAAGTTCCAAATGGGCGACCTGGCTGCAGCGTTTCTGATCGGCTCGCCGCCCCTCCACCTCTATCTCGGAGGCTGCTCGCCGCCTTCGCACCCAGAGCACGAGAGCGGTGGGGCCTCGGCAGGGTCCACTGACTACAGGCTTACCGACACACCTGGAGGAACCTGCCCAAGGTCACTGGAGAAATTTCAGCGAGAGAGGAAATACCAGAGCTTTCTAATGGGAGTGAGTCTTGATTGCTCTAATGGCTTAAACTGGAACATACTGGAGCAGCGTCTGATGGATATATTATGTGAATTTTATGGCTCAGTTCAAGCTGTGAAACACAATAGTGTAGGTGAAAATTCATTGAGGCTTGAATTATCTGTGAAAAAGTAACAAAGAAAATTGTGTGGAAAGAAAGCCTTTAATTGGCCTATTTTATCTAGCACTTTTTAAAAAAAAGATTTTAAAATAATAAAACGATTGGCTCCTTATGAATGAAGCATACAGTGAAACATCACATTTTAATTCAAATCTAGAAAAAAATGCTATATTAAAGCATTATGATGTAAAATAAATAAGAAATATTTCAGATTTCTAGGTAAACTAAGCTAATGTGTCACTAAACTACTTTGTATGTTGCATTTTTCCCCCACATTTTCTTCAGTACATTTAAAATAGTCAGAACTGAGTAAAAAGTTTTGAAGAATTGAAATATTAACATGGATTCTAGAATTTCTTAGTATTTGCTCTTTGAGCCATTTGTAAATCATGCTGGAGAACATGATCATCAGTTTTTACACAATTTGTGTAGTTCATGCAACTCGAGTGCCGCTGTCATTAAAGCAAAAGGGACAAAATAAAAAACTCTAAAATCTGTATTAATGGTTCAGAACTTTTCACTCAATGCTGATAATGTAAATTATACAAATAAAGGCCCCACTGTATGCACATAAACACACATTCATACAAACAGACTTAGCCGCTAGCTCTCTCACACACACACACACCACTATACGCTGTGTTATAGAGGTCATGTCTGCCACGCGGGGGGTGGGAGAGAGAGAATGAGAGGAAGAAAGTGCTATAATTCACATACCCCCTCCGCGTCCCCCATAACGGCCTCTTTCTATACGTAGGGTGCAAGATCCATATGGGAATGCAGCCCTTTTGATTGTTTCCAATAGCATATGCTAATTGTTGATTGTCTTCAATATTATATGCTAATTGTACTGAATTAGCATAATTCATTAACATTTGGGTCCTAATTACACAATGAATAAAGCCGATCTCCGAAGCCACGTTGTGTGCCTTGACTTACTAATGCGCCCGACGATTAATGCGGTTCTTATTTGCATATTGCTTAGGAACTTGAAATATTAAAAGCATGGTAGAGTGAAATTTGTGATTAGTCCCTGATCAAATGTTGTTTCTTCTCCCCACTTAAAACACGTTGCTTTGTTGCCCCTGAGGTGAGGTGGAAATCTGGCGTGTAGGTTTATTTACAAAAAGAACACATTTGCAGACTTAAAGACATGCCTTAAAATGCAAATTACAAAGGATCGGCCGTGTGGTTTTTGCATTGATGTTATTCAACTTGTGTTAGGAGGAAATTTAGAGGAACAAACGAATGAATGTTTTTTTGTGTGTATCACGACAGCTGAACATGTTTAATATTTGATCTTATATTCTCTTTGAAATACTCTGATTAAACCCAATTAATGAGGTCCACAAAGACTAAAGCCAAATGATTCTCATTTCTCTCAATGAGGTAACCATACTCAGTTAATTATTTCATTTTTATCAAAATGATCATATACCTCCTATTCCACATAGTTTTCTTTCAGCAACTAAAACAATATAAAAAACATTGCAAAAAACATTTTATTAATCAATATTTTTGTCTTTGTCTTTCTAGTAAAAATAGCTAAACATATTTAACTTAAGATAAATGTACTTGAGATAGTATTAAATATTTTTTTTCCTTTATATATATATATATATATATATATATATATATGCCAAAATTTATTTATTAAATATATTTAATACATTTTTAATTAATAAATATTTATATATTTATTTATTAAAAAGAAAATAGTTAAAAAAAAACTCAACATCCTTTGCCGTTTTGCTTTTCAAGTAAACTGATCTATTGCGAATGTGCATTTCCTGTTGAAAAAGTGAACACAAAAAGCACTTTAAATCTTTTGTTTCCTTCTAGTTCTCTTCACACCTGGGCCTGACTCCTTAGGATAGGATTAAGGGCCACACAGCGGGGCCCCGTGAGGAAGGGCCAACACAGAGGTAATTGAACAGAGCGTCTCTCTCTCTTTCTCTGAGTCTGCCTCTTATTCGGTGGTTCCCCCTGAGAGTGTGAAGGCTGGAGATCTGGAGCCTTTAATGAATGGAGAGTGTCATTAAAATGATAACCATTTCCTCCGAGATCATATCCAATTTAAATGCATAAGAGAAAAAGAAAAGAGAAGTACGAAGAAAATTGGTAATTGAAAAATCTTTGAGTTTTCTGCCATTCAAACAGTAAATTTAAAGCTTCTGAGGGAAGAAGTTCTTGTTTGTAGCTATGCCGACTAGTTCCAATTACCTCTCTTTTTTCCCGCTATTTAATCCGTTTGGGAGCCCCTTGGAAAGCGCTTACACCTTTAACCCCGAAACCACGATAAATCACTTTCCACGCTCTCATAGAAGAGCTCCGCTCTGTTATACAACAAACTGCTTTTAAGAGGATATTATTGGCATAAAATATGCAAATAATCAAATGAAAATTTAAATGATATTTTATAATGGACATGAGTGGATATAAGCAGGCGTGTAATGAGAAACAATCAACATCCTTGCAGGATATGATGGCAGCAACCAGATGGTAAATTACTCAATTCATTTCAACTTGGTGATATTGAAGTTTGCATTCACGAGTGTGTTAGTGCCCAATGGAAAACAGCTAATCCAGGTGGCTTCTTGGATAGTTGTCATGAGAAAAAGCTTGCTGCTCATTTCTCAGATTTTTCAACAGAAATGCTATGACGTTTCTCTCTACCTAAAATGCACAAGTTGAAGAAGACTTTTAGTTTACAATGTTTATAGAACTCTTAATTGAAAGCCATTATGTCTTTAAACAGCACTGCTTGGCCTTCTGGGGAACGCTAATACAGACAATCTTAGAGGTCTTTGGTGACTGTCACACCAGGGGGCAGCTGCCTAATCTGACTTTATATTCTTCACAGATTAGTGTAAAAAAATAATCCAATAAAGGTATTATGTACGCTAAGAGCACTTCATTTTCTACCACAATACATGATTTGGACATGGTTTCATTTAGTGTGACAAGCTTTAACACATAATACTAAACAATGAAATTGAGTCTTTGACCTCCCTGTCCTTGGCCTTGATTAGAGGGCTAGTTTACCCAAAAATGAAAATTCAGTCATTAATTACTCACCCTCATGTTGTTCCAAACCTGTAAGACATTCGTTCATCTTCGGAAAACAAATGAAGATCTTTTTGATGAAATCTGAGAGCTTTCTGTCCCTCCATAGACAGCTATGCAACTACCACTTTCAAGCCCCAGAAAGGTAGTAAAGACATCATGAAAGTAATCAATGTGATAGTTTTATGAAGCAATACAAGTGCTTTGTTTGCACAAAAAAACATAAAATTAAAATGTGAATCTCCAATGCGCGTCTTGGTGCTCTCGTGAACGCACATTGGAGATTCATATTTTATAAATAAAGTGGTAAATTATGGGGTTTTTTTGTTTTGTTTTTTTTTTTCCACAAACAAAGCACTTGCATCGCTTCATACAACTGAGGTTAAACCACTGGAGTCACATTACTTTAATGATGTCTTTACTACCTTTCCCAGGCTTGGAAGTTGTAGTTACGTAGACTGTCAATGGAGGGACAGAAAGCTCTCAGATTTCATCAAAAAGATCTTCATTTGTGTTCCAAAGATGAACGAAAGTCTTACGGTTTTGGATCAACATGAGAGTGAGTAATTAATGACAGATTTTTCATTTTTGGGTGAACTAATCCTTTAATATAATAATTTAATATAAAAAAGCACAACAATATAACGTCTTTTCCACAATAGTTTGCGCATCCACATACTGTAGTGGTCCACATGTGCAGCCTTTGTTAACGCAATTGACGAATAGCTACAAGCCAAAGCGTTCTGCATGCACTGCGCTCCAATCAAATGTCTCCATTAGTTGGGCTTGGCAACAAATGCAGCTGAGAAGCGCTTCCACACAAAGCTGCTCGTATCAATGGGGGTTCTGAGTGTTTATCAAAGAAATTACTGATCATAACATCACCCACATTGCTCTCCGAAGAGATGCCAGACCCATCTTGCATATTAGTCCTTGATGAGAAAAATGCAATTAAAATGTCAACTACTTTTTATTAGAATCTGCCCACCCTGTGGAGCTCAGCGTCCTCTAGAGTCCACTGCAGGCAATCGAAGGATGGCACGGCAAAAGGGTTCCGTCAGAGTTTTAGCTGGAGAACAGCCCATTTGGCTCGTCCTCAGATAAGTTTAATCTACCACCTATCCACCTATTCTACACTGGAGAGGAGGGTTGGTGTTACCGGCCTGTAGCACGTCTCCCTAGAGTGGTTTATTTTAACACTCTGAGCCTCTTAGAGCTTTACAGAAAGGATTGTTCGTGGTTTTGGTGCTATGACGGCAAAGGCAATCGCTCATTTGCAGTGTGACCCACATTAGTGGAGGTGGTGAAGAGCTGCTCTGTTCTTTATAGCCATGCACTGACAATACAGAAGACAATGGACTTGTTTTTTCACTCGGCAAAGGAAATTAAGTATTTGAACTCATCTGAACAACAATTGGCTCCAAGTATTTGGACTATTAAAAATTTATTGAATTATTATTGTGTTAACAAAATTTCAAACCAAGAAGTATTTATTTTATAGTAAGAAAGTACAAGCATACTTTTCGAACAGAATATTAGAAGTTTAATACTGTTTGTTATAATATTGAAATGTTTTCTGACCAAGTAGCTTTAAAGTCATTGCAAAAGTGATGTTACTTCTCAAGCATGTTTTGTTTGCAGATGCCACTTGATTTAAAGTTTTGTTTTTTAAAAAATGCATCTGTACATTTTAAAGTATGTCTTTATAAAGTGTCCAAATACATTTAGGGGACTTTTCTGATCAGTATCATTCAAAAGTTTTGAGTCTGTAAGATTTTTTAAAATGTCTTTGAAAGAAGCCTTATATGCTCACCAAAGGCTGCATTTATTTGATCAAAAAGACAGTAAAAACTAATATTATATAATTTTATTACAACTTAAAATAATTTAAAAGGGATAGTTCACCCCAAAATGAAAATTATTCCATGATTTACTCACTCTCAAGCCATCCTAGGTGTATATGTCTATCTTCTTCAGACGAACACAATCAGAGTTATATTAAAAAATATCCTGGTTTTTCCGAGCTTTATAATGGTAGTGAATGGCGCTCACGAATTTGAAGCCCAAAAAAGTGCATCCATACATCATAAAAGTATTCCACACGGCTCCAGGGGGTTAATAAAGGCCTTCTGAAGTGAAGCGTTTTTGTAAGAAAAATATCCATAATTACAACGTTATAGACTATAATAACCAGCTTCCGGCAAGTACGCAAGTCGACTTAAGTGGAGGCATAACCCCTGACCTGGCGCATGATGTATTGGCAGATACGGAAGCACAGAGGATAGAGCAAAACAAAACACCGGTCACAAATTAGAAGTTTAAAACTAGAATTTTTAAATAGTAATGTCGGAGTATTTCGATATAAGAGTAGATGAGCTTGGGTTTGTAGCCCATCACTATTTGACCCGCGAGAGGCGTCTACTCTCACCAACTTCTACGTCATACGTCACGTCAGAGGTTAAGTCAACTTGAGTACAGATGTTTGTTGGAAGCTGGTTGTTATAGTTTATAAAGTTTTAAATATGGACATTTTTCTCACAAAAACCCATCACTTCGCTTCAGAAGGCCTTTATTAACCCTCTGGATTTATGTGAATTACTTTTATGATGTATGGATGCACTTTTTTGGGCTTCAAAATCATGAGCGCCATTCACTACCATTATAAAGCTTGGAAGAGCCAGGATTTTTTTTAATATAACTCCGTCTGAGAGAAGATAGTCATATACTGTACACCTAGGATGGCTTGAGGGTGAGTAAATCATGGAATAATTTTCATTTTGGTAAACTAACCCTTTAACATATTTTACTATTTAATCCATGTGATTTTCAGCAGCTATTTCTCTAGTGTCACATGATCCTTCAGAAATTATTCTAATGTGCTGATTTGCTGCTCAAGAAACATTTCTTATTATTATCAATGTTGAAAATAATTGTGTTGCTTAAT
Organism: Ctenopharyngodon idella; assembly: GCF_019924925.1. Taxonomy (NCBI): domain Eukaryota; kingdom Metazoa; phylum Chordata; class Actinopteri; order Cypriniformes; family Xenocyprididae; genus Ctenopharyngodon; species Ctenopharyngodon idella. The sequence goes on along the minus strand of NC_067233.1, from coordinate 18,412,852 downwards.
ATTTTTTTGTGGAAACTAATACATTTTTTTAGGATTCTTTGATGAATAGAAAGTTCAATAGAACAGCATTTAATTGAAATAGAAGTAAAATCTTTTGTAATGTTATAAATGTCACTTTTGATCAATTTAATGCATCCTTAAAAGTATCAATTCCTTAAAAACCTAGGCCTACTGACCCCAAACTTTTGAATTGTAATGTATGTATATACATTCATCTCTCCCTTTTTGTAGAGCTAGCAGAACAATCTCTCTGATCAAGTCTATAATGTATTTAATTAGCCAAAGCTTAAGACAGCATATTTTAAATTATGTGGACATGCTTTTATATATGTTGACACTCTGTGGTTCCTTCTTCCTCTCTTTCATATCGGTTTTAATTTTCAAGTTGGATAATTACATTAATAATTTACCTAAATAAACTTTTTTACTACATAATGACCTTTAAGAGACATGCAGTATTTGTTGTTACGTCTGATAACATGACACTGATGCTGTGGAAAAAAATGGAAAGAAAAAGGAGAAAGAATAGATCTTTTTAATGGAATTTAACAATAGGTCTCTGGTGTGCTCATTAGGATGACCAGTTTGACTTATTTTACAGCCATTTGTAATTAGTATCTGTGAGAGTTATTGCCATAATCAGCCTAGCGTTGCTCCTGACTTCCTTTGTTAGCCATTAACTTTGCTGTTTTTTACTTGGTGTGTGAAGGCGGCCATTTGTTAACGGCAGCAGTTGTAAAACTAATAAAACTGTACGGTTCCTAAAGGAGAGGTTTCATAATTTCATAGATATGAGATTTTTCTCAACCTTCAAAGCAGCCCTGACAAGACCGCGCTTGACCGCATATTGGATATGAGTGTGATGTTAGCAATAAATAATCCCAAAGTCATTGAGTAAACTAACGGTGCATTACGACTAACAGTACATAATGATACAATGATTTGTGTTACGTACTTGTTTACTATTGCCATACATCAGCTACTGTAACAGGTGTGGGTGGAGCTTCCCATCCTCAGCACCTATAGTTGCAGCTGGTCACATGACCCATAAATCACAGTGCAGTAAGAAAAGAGTCAAGCTCTGAGCTGTGTTTCAGAATAGTGATGAAGATCTGTGACCCAGGGGCTTTAGTATATCATTCACCATCAGTCTTTGAGTTCAGGCCAATCTCTGCCTTCTCCTGCACTGGGTTTTATTTCTTGCGCCTTTAGTGCCCAGCTAATGGCTTATTTATTACTTCCATACTTTATAAAGAGGATCCTGTGTGGCCTAATTAAGGGCCGGCCTTCTTTGGAATTCTATGATAATTATGGGGCTTCGTTGTTTTAATATTAGTCCTTGCCAGGCTGGAACTCTCATACGTTCTCACTGTTCCCGGAGGGGATTTTTTTATGGCCGCTTTCACTAAGGGCAGACTGATGGATCTCGGGCAGAGCGGCAGTGAATGTTTATACGGCTGCAGTGAAAGTTGAGTCATCTCAAATCTCCTGTTTCAAAAGTCCTTCAACAATCTGCTTGAGCTGAAATATATATGAGAGCGCCGCTCGCCACGAGCTACCTCGCGTAGTTACCGGAGAACTGACTTCGTCGACCGCGCTTCGCTGTGAATTCAGCTGCTGTGTAAACATACAGAATGACCCATTAAAGCTCTCGTGGGACGCGCGGCACTATATGGAATATTTTCTACAGGGCTTCCACACATAAACATACATATTCATGCGCTAAAGCTCCACTGAAACATAGATGCAATGTTTTCAACATATATATTTTATTATGGTAGACAAATTCATGAGTTAAATATACACCTTTAGTCTGTCTATCAATTTTACAGTGCAGCCATAAAGACATGATATGACCAGACCGATGAATAAATTAGTGGATAATTCTATAAGATTATAATGATAGTTGGTGATTATAGAGATTTACATTTACACATTTGACAGACACTTTTATCCAAAGCAACTTACATTGCATTCTGGTATACATTTTATCAGTTCACGCATTCCCTGGGAATCCTTTTAATGTTCCTGCAGATGGTCGTATTTCAATCATTGAATTTCTGCTTAGACACATACACACTTTAATTTAGTCTGTCACCAACATTCACAAATGCTTTTACCCAGAAGGCACCTGGAACAGTGTCAAACAGATAAATATTCATGGATGGAGAAAGAGATGATGCTTGGTGAAGTGAACACTGGTTTACATATAGTATGTTAGGATGTTTTTGAGCAAGAGAAGTGTGTGTTTAGTGCAGGTTAAAGAAGTAGAAATCCCAGTCATTTTCTTGTTACTTAGAGAAATCGTCTCAGGTTATGACTATAACCATAGTTCCCTGAGAGAGGGAACGAGACACTGCGTCCCGAAGGGGGCGTTCCCATAGGAAATATGTATGTAAATGGATACAAAATGTATTTATTTAATAATCTATCAACCTTTCAAGTCAAAGCAGCAGTCCGGTGGATCCTTGCAGCGCTTTTTTGTGTGTGGAAAACTTCAATAAACTTTTATATTTATAATCTAGCCAATAATATTATACTTAACTGTATTTTTTATTCGATTACATTATCAGTGCTTCATAGGTTGTTTACTTTAGTGCCTCTTTAAGTGGTCTTGATTTTTTTTCTCTGATTTTCAAAAACTTCTAATAAAAATTAGAAAAAAGCTGTGATTAATCTCAAAGGTTGGTTTGGTTCAAAGCTTCAAATCTAGTTATTGACAAATTTGAAATCCCTAAGCAGGAAATGAGTGTGGAAACTGTCAGAACCAAAGCCACTGAAAAAGCATAACTTTTTTTTCTTTGCATTTCCTTACATGAACCTCTCTGAGAGCCCGTAACAATACATTCAAAATGTCATGTTAAATATTGTGACTGAAATCGGAGAAACTGTTTCAGTGCTCAAGAAAGACATCTCAAATCTCCCAAAGAAAATTCCTGAACTATTTGCTTCGAACAGCATGATCCTGTAGACCAAAAACTTGCAGTAGACATGCAGCAATGATCCAGCCAGCAACTGAAGTGAGTGAACGGAGGTTTTGAACATGTGCGAGAGGATGTGTTTTGCAGCTGCAGTGCTGATTGCTGCTCATCTGTTCATTTCATCACCTTGTATTACCTAAATAAGTCTGACATCTATAGAAAGGCCTGGATTAGAATCATCATCAGACTTTCTTTACGATCTGCTGTTGTAGTTATCTTCTGCGTGCCTTTGGGTGCTCCGACAGCCCATTGTCTCTCCAAGAAAAGCCTCACGGCCCGCTGTAAATCTGCCACGGAACGAGAAGCTCTCCTACGCGGATGCCGCCACAGCCTCGCTGGCCAAATCCCTGACTTGGCCAGTGCTGTTTGCTTTTTGGCAGGTGTCTGCAGCTCACGTCTGCTGAGTCCATCAGAGGTATTAGTTACTTTACCTCCACCCCCTCCCTGTGTTCTCATTAAGCATGCAGAATCCATTTGTTTAGCGAGCAGCAGAGGGAGTGACTGTGAGCACACCCAGGCTGCAGATTGATTTATTAACTCTGATTTGTACCTGGGAGATGATCACAGTGTCTCTGCTGTTTGAATTTCAATCGGGAAGGGCTTCCCTGCTCACCGGGAATCTTCTAAAGAAGAACTTTTCCTTAAAGTAGTGTTTCTCACCTGGTTTTGCTTCAGGACCCAGATACATTAGACATGTGTTGACCCAACATAACAAAAATGAACTGATTTTAATACAGTTCCTGTTACATTTACTAGGATGGAAACTTGGTCACTATATATATAACAGTTCAATACTGGATATAATGTAATATCAAATTTTTGAACTACTTCAGTCTGTTTTGTTTTACAATCACACTCAAAGATAATCATAGCATAAATTAATGCAACCAATTTAAAGGGTTAATTCACCCAAAAATGAAAATTCTCATTAGTTACTCACTCTCATGCCGTTCCACACCCGTAAGACCTTTGTTCATCTTCGGAAAAAAAAATTAAGATATTTTTCATAAAAACCAATGGCTCAGTGAGGCCTGCATTGCCAGCAAGACAATTAACACTTTCAACGTCCAGAAAGCTACTAAAGACGTATTTAAAACAGTTCATGTGAGTACAGTGGTTCAACCTTAATGTTATGAAGTGACAAGAATACTTTTTGTGCACCAAAAAAACTAAATAACGACTTTATTCAACAATATCTAGTGATGGGCGATTTCAAAACACTGCTTCATGAAGCTTCAAAGCTTTACAAATCTTTTATTTCAAATCAGTGGTTCGGAGTGTGAACCAAACTGCCAAAGTCACGTGAAGCATTGAAATTTCAAAACAATTATGACATAACGAAGCCTCGTTTACTGAAATCACATGACTTTCATGCTCCAACAAAAGTCTTACAGGTGTGGAACGACATGGGAGTGAGTAATTAATAACAGAATTTTCATTTTTGGGTGAACTAACCCTTTAACAACATGAAATGTACTTCAATGTACATAAAATGAAAGGAATTGTTTCCACTTAAAATATAATAGGAATGAATCAATTATAAGATTACCATTTTTATATACAAAATAATGTTATTTTAGTATTATTTATATACTATTATAGTATTTATTAATATTTTGTATTTTATTTTTACTTTTTATATTATTTTTGTACTCTACATTTTTTTCTTTTTAATTTTTAAAGTTTTGTTACATGCTTTTGTCACTTTTTCCATTTTAATATTTCTATTATGCTTTATTTTTATTTCAGTTAAGTAATTTTAGTACTTTAACATATTAATTTCATTTAGTTACCATAGCTACATTTTTATCTATTTTTTATATTTTATTTTATTTTATTTAAGCTTTATTTTAATTACAAATATGGTTTTAGTTAACCAATAAAAATGTTTAATTGTGTTGTTAAATTTAATATAATTATTCCATGTAAAGTAGTATAAGTTTGCAACTGCATGTTTTTAACTCATAAAGACACATATTCAAAATATATTTACTGTATAAATAATTTGTTTGTGCCCCAGATGTCTGGAGCGATTGTATCTGCTCTCAGATAATGGTTTATGATGATTCTGCATATTTTTGTTCTTCAGGGGTTGGCGTTATTGGGAAGCATTCACTCCCTGCCTCCATTTCCTGTCCTGTCTAATCGCTTCCAGGTGAGAGGTGTTCCTCGACCTCTTCTGGGAATGCTTATTAAAACTGTTTTCCTATTGATATCGTGGGTTTGATATTTACCAGATTTGACAAAGTAAAGATCTCATGTTTGGCATAATATTACAAGGGAAACATAAGTGAATTATTTGGCCTGCTCGGCTGGAAATATAACATTGTTAAAGCGCAGGCTTGAAACTCAATCCTTGGTCCCACACCACATTTGGTTTTCATTCTTTTTCTCGAAAATTTAACAATAGCACCCAGGGATTAAGTCATGAGGCAGGTCGCAGCCAAACCAAACATCCTGCCTCCTACAGAATAATGAAGACAGATGAAAAAAGGAAACAGGTGTAAAGTGTACTTTTTTCTTTATGTTTTCTCAAGGAGGCGTTTTACGCCGAGGTTGTCTTCGAATGAAACGAAGGCCGTCTAAAAAAGAAAAAATGCATACCAAAACAAAACAAGGGATGTTATTCTTCATTCAACACAAGCAGGGTTCCCGGGACGCGAGCTCTCTAGGATGTTGCAGGAGTGATGGGGCTTTCTCCAGCTCGCCTTTTAGCCGCTAGGATCGAGTTTCCCGCCAAGGGTGGTGTGACAGCGCTTCTCCCCCAGCAGAGCTCACAACCACATCCAGCGACACTTCGTTTCGGTGACCCGGTCACACTCTCCACACGCCCCTCTCGCTTCAGGGCCACACAAGGTCTGATTGGCAACGGAAATGATAATATTTCTTCAGCTGATACCGCGAGCGGTTTCAAAATGAAGCGATCGTGGTGAGAGAATGAGGTGTGGTTTTGGGTAGAGGTGATGACAGGAAAGAGGAACTAACTGAGAAGAAACGTTGCTGTGGTCACACGCAGTTATAAGCCTTGTAATTAAAGTGAGATTTTCTCTTCTATAACGACACATATAGTGGTACAAACTGATTTGGTTTGAACCGTTAGTCTGACAGGTGATTTTTGCCTTCACCTAGGCTGTGAAAGACATGCATCTTTAAAGCAGTATTCATCGAGAGCCATCCGGTAACACTTGTCATACTCAATGACAGGTGAAGGAAAAGCAAGTAACAAGTGTTGTCTCACTTCATAACCAAATGCACATCAACTGAATCAAACGACGTCAATTCCTCTTACGTTAGATCACCGTATGACCCATCGTTGTCACCATGAGATCTTTCCCATTCCTGCTCTTTGCTAGTAGCCCTAACATACATTTAAACGTATCTCACGATCAAAACCAAGATTGGCTTTGACAAGAATGATGGATCACTTCTCAATAACGCACACCTGCAGAGGCCATTTGCTTGTGCCACACTGTAACACAATCGTCAAATCCGGGAGGGAACCGCAACCAACAGCGGGAGATACTCCTAAATAAGTTCTCCTTCAGACGAGAGCGACCATAGCGCAACACATGGTTTTGATGGGCCGATGTGATATTTCCAGAGCTCCTTCAATGATCATGGCTTCCCTGGCTAGAGGTGAACTTTTGCACGGGTGATTTATACACCTTGTGAACTGTGCAGAGTTTGTGGAAGGCTCCTATGTCATCGTAGCCTGAGGCCTCAGGCACTTCCTGTTTAAGATGACTTACAGTTCTCTGTCAGTCCTCTGGGCCTGTTTTATTGCTGCCCAGCCCCTCGCAGAAGCAACGGCAGGTCTGCACTGTCACTATGACATCATAAGGACAAAGGAAGTGTGGTCATTTCTTACTTGTCAGAGTAGCTGATACACAGATGGGCTGTACTTGAGGAGTGACATCATGGCATTGAGTTCTCTGACTCACTCACATACCTGGAAAGGAACTATTTCTTATAGATATTAAAGGGTTAGTTCACCCAAAAATGAAAATTCTGTCATCATTTATTCACCCTCATGTCGATTCAAACCGTAAGACTTTTGTTCATCTTAAGATGATCTTAACGCAAATTGCTGTCAGAATGCTGTCAGATTTCCCTTGATTGACTGCCTTTGCAACTGAAACTTTGACGCTTCAAAAAGTTCATTAAGAGATCGGAAAACTAATCCATATGAATCAAGTGGTTTAGTCCAATTTTTTTTGAAGAGACTCGATCACTTTATATGATGAACAGATTTAATTTAGGCTTTTACTTGCATATAAACATTGATCGGCGAACATAAGCTGAAGTACAAACCTCTTCCGGAAGCTCAAACTTGCTGCGTTATGCAGCACAATTGAGCTTCCGAAAGAGGTTGTAACGATCAGCCAAATCGGTTGAGTCACAAGATTTAAAATGGGGTCAGATTTTACTGTGTGAGTTTGTTAGTGGTTAAAAGAATGAGACATAAAACAGTGATAAGTTTAAATAAGAATTGTGTATTTACAATATTCACAGGAAACTTTAAAACAACACAATAAAACCAGGAAAACTCAGTCTGTTAAAAGCATACAGTCCAAAGTACCATACCCTAAAACAGTCCAAGAATCCTAGTGTGCTGATAAAGTCCCAATGTGAGTGTCCACCAGTGTATATACAAATGTCCACGGTAGTGATAATCCAAAGGTTTGTAAGGATGTGACTGGAGAGGTAAGTCCGCAAAATGGAAACTCCACAATCCAGGTAAGTTGTTGACTATTAGTGAGTCCCCATTGGTTTGCCATGCTGCTCTCTTTATACAGATGTATTTCCTGCTTCCTGTCATGTGACTGGTCACATGACAGGCCAACCATTCATTTCTTAAAGACATACACACTTAAAATGTTAAGAGGAATAAAATGGACTAAAAAACATGTAAACCAATTAAAACTCGTTTATACATAAATCATAATAATAAATAGAGTGGTAAAACATGTCTTTTATGTGACAGTGTCACAAGGTTTGTTATTGTGCGTCATTCAGGTTAGGTTGAGCTTCTGCTTATGTGTGCTGATCAATGTTTTTTATGTGTGTAAAAGCCTAAATTAAATGTGTACATCATATAAAACAAACAAGTCTCTTCAGAAAATTTGGAGTAAAACTCTCGATTCATATGGATACGGTTTCCAATCTCTTTATGGACTTTTTGAAGCATCAATGTTTTAGTTGCATAGGCAGTCAATCGAGGGAAATCTGACAGCATTCTTCAGATTTCCGTTCAGATTTAAGATCTTCATTTGTGTTATGAAGATAAATGAAAGTCTTAAAGGTTTGGAACGACATGAGGGTGAGTAATTAATTACAGAATTTTCATTTTGAGGTGTACTAACCCTTTATATAAGGATATAAAAATGGTACATTATCAGTCAAACCAGTCTCTCACTCACTTACCATGAACTCTTTACTTGTGTTTTCATATTCAACTTAGGCCTTGTTTTTCTTCTGAAATATCCATCAAACAAGAATATGAAACGTGAGTCTTGTTCTAAAAGTGTCAGGTGTGGCTGGTGGTTTCAAGCTTTGACAAACCAGCTGTAAATGATCCCCCTTTACACAAAATGTCCGTCATTTGTCTGAACCAATCATTTCTTTGTGGAGGTATTGGAAGCGTGGAACTGTTATCGTAGGGCTGAAATATGGATGGCAGTTTAACACAAAACTCTCCACGGGAAAACTCAGACACTGATAGCAGCCTTGCATCTTTGAGGAAAGACACTCTCCCACTCACAAACAGACAAGAGGATATTCATTGAGCAACAATAGGAGGGTCATGGTAGTGCTGGAGACGAGCTCACTCAGGGTTGTGGAGTCTGGTCTCGGCAGCATGGACTGAGAGATAGACGGAGCTCTGATACTCCCACACATTTTGGAGATACCAGGCAGATTTCCTGTTCATGAGCTAAAGCTTTGATACAAGCTGTGCTGCCCAATGGCATCAAAGGCTGCGAGGACCCAGAAGATAAAGATACAAGACTTCAAATGACCCGCTGCTGATGCTTCACTGTAGATGTGCAAAAACATATGTTGGTGCAGTTACACTGAACATGTTCACATTAGCACGACGGTTCTCCCTTGTACACATGCATGTTAATGCATGCAGTGAAGCCCATCTAAATATAAATGTGTCTAATCTAAAAAAATTTTTTACTTCATTGTAAGCACAAAAGAGTGTGACAGTGTGCCAAATAAGTTAATTCAAGCACTTATTTTCTGAAGAAAAAACAAATCTTAAAACAAAATACAATTTGTTTTGGAAAATCAAAATTGCATTTACTGTATATATTATTATATTAGTCTTTTTTCATTTATAAACAAAATATTTATAAATTATTTATTTATTTTGCTGTGTTCTCTCTTCTGACTTTTTCTTCTACCTTTTGGGGGCAGTCGTGGCCTAATGTTTAGAGAGTCAGACTTGTAACCCGAAGGTTGTCGGTTCGATTCTCAATACTGACAGGAAAATGGTGGGTAAGTGGATGAAAAGCGCTCTCTTCCACGCTCAATAACCATGACTTAAAGGCTTAGTTCACCCAAAAATGAAATTTCTGTTATTAAGTACTCACCCTCATGTCGTCCCAAACCCGTAAGACCTTTGTTTGTCTTCGGAACACAAATTAAGGTATTTTTGATGAAATCCGAGGGTATCTGATCCACGCGTAGGCAGCAATGTCATTGAGGTCCAGAAAGGTATTAAAGGTATAAAGACATTGTTAAAATAGGTCATGTGACTACAATGGTTCAACCTTAGTTTTATGAAGCGACAAGAATACTTGGTAACACTTTATTTTAGGGTATTTTAACTAGTTGTTTATTAGCATGCATATTACTAGAATATTAGATGCTTATTAGTAATTAATAACATATTAATGCCTTATTCTGCATGACCTTATTCTACATTCTTAATCCTACCCAATACCTAAACTTAACAACTACCTTACTAACTATAAATAAGCAGTAAATTAGGAGTTTATTGAGGGAAAAGTCGTAGTTAATAGTGAATACATGTTCCCTATACTAAAGTGTTACCGAATACTTTTGTGTGCAAAAACAAAACAAAAATAACGACTTTATTCAACAATTTTCCCTTGTCACTCTGCTATGTTATTTACGTTGCAGAGCTTCCGTGTTTACATCCGAAAGCGGGCTAAGTATCAGTACTTAATTTGTGTTCTGAATATGAACGAAGGTCTTGCGGGTTTGGAACGATGTGAGGGTGAGTACCTAATGACAGCAATTTCATTTTTGGGTGAACTAACCCTTTAAGTAAGGCACCTAACCCCCAGTCGCTCCCCACACAGCAAAATGGCTGCCCACTACTCCGGGTGTTTGTGTGTTCACTACTTACTACTTCTAATGTGTGTACACTGACTTGGATGGGTTAAATGCAGAGGACAAATTCCGAGTATGAAGAGATACTTTATCTTCACGTCACTTTCACTTTTTCGCTTTCACTTTATCTTTTCCATTAAAATTCTGCTCTGAGATATAGTGGATAGCTAGTAGGACTGACTTCAAGTGTAGACAGACATGTTGTAAACTAGCCAGTGTCGACTGCGCAATTTGTGAGACTGTCAAACGCTAGAGGTAATCAAAAGGCCACCAGCTTCATGTCTCAGATATTTCCCCTTCTTTAAATGTTTCCTTGACATGAGCACAAATCACGTTCCGAATATCTCCCTCATTCTGTCTTATCCAAGCAGAGAGCTCAGGAAAATTACTGCGTTGGAGTGATTTCAGAAATGATTGATTCTGATCTGCATGGGTCACTGTGTCTTTACGCAGGTTGAGCGCGTTGGGTTTGAGGGCCAAAACTCTAAAAAATTGAATGTGGTCTTTGGATAAGGTTTCAAAAATATATCCCATCAACTGAGCAGTGCTGGCAGGCGGAGCAGACCAAAAGGTCGAAACCTTGGAAGGATGAGCCTCGCTGTGAAGTTTGGAGCGGAGCTGGAGATTTCTGGCCTGAGATGGTCCACCCCATGCTGAGAAGCACAGCATAAAAAGTGACTTTTATAACTCGATGGACTGTTGATGTTTTAAAACATTGTGAAAGTGAAAAAGAGGCTGTGCTTTTCATGTTATAAAGACGCTTGACAGAATGTTTTCAAGCCAAATGTAATCTTTATTTTTCAGTTTCTGTACAAAAAGCACGGGATCACAGGAAAAAAATCTGAAATAAAAACCAAGGAAAAAACATGCATTTATTTACAGCATGGTCAGAGAGAAAAAAGGAAAGTAGAATACATCTCCCTATCTGAATTCTAAAGACATTAATTAAACATTGTGCTTTGATATATTTTGATATAATATTTCATATTTCACAAAGATGCAGTACCTTTCTCCATTTCACTTTGAGTTCAACATTTCCAAAGAAAACAGGTTTTGAAAAAGAAAGCAGAAGCCAGCTCTCTACATCTATGACAAAAAACCTTTCACAAGCTATTAGGAAACTCAATGCATGGGTGAAATGGATGGACGTGTCTATGTGTGTGTGTGTGTGAGACTGTTTCCAGGCAAGCTGGATCTCTGAGATGTTTTCATGTGAACTTTGAGATTGAATTCAGCTGTTGTAGTATAATAGGGCACTGTCAAAATTGTATTTTTTTTTTTTTTTTTTTTTTTACCCCATTTATGTCTAAACCCCAAAAGGATGAAAATGAAGTAATTAGGTCACCTGTGAAATTAAAAGAGGTCTTCAGAAACCACAATTTCTTTCACGTCATCTTTGCAAACACACACCTTCACATACTTCAAGAAAATAGGGAAAAACCATGACTGGAATATTAAAATTTTACGTTGTTTCCAAGTGTTCACAGTCAGTGATATTTGGTCGTGTCCAATCAAAGAAACCAACTTTATGAAGATGACAACCTGCAATGTGATGATCACCTATGTCATATTTCCTCAATGATTTTCCACATTTTCTCTACTGAGACTTTTGCCATTCTCTACTGAGAATATTTTTAAGATATAGACTATTTTGTTTTCTTGATTTGTGATTTGAGACACTGTTGGAGCACATCCTACTTTAAGGCATCATGATATCTCCTTCCATTATTTAATTTCACAGCTAATCCACTGAAATGTGGATAGCGAGTTGCATTTAAATACAGATTGCATAAGTTGTGCATGTGTGTGCAACAATAGTAACAATATCACCAGCAACACCGACGTCACTCAATGGTTCCACGTCAAAATGTGCTCTGTTTTAACAGGTTTGGACTTCTCTGATACCATCCATTTCTGGACATGTGATACAATAATCATGTGGCACATTAGATATGACAGCATAGAAATTTTCACATTTGACCAGTCCAAGCTATGTGGCAAAACAACGAATATCTAATGTAAAATAAACCTCAACAAGGACAGAGAAGTATTATGGAAACATTTTTGAAACATCAACAAAATCACATGATGAACGATTTCATGACCAAAGCAAAGAGTAATCAATCCAAAAAATCATCTGAAAACATACTGGTGCATATTTGTATAAGTTCTTCTCTTTTTTTTTTGTTCTTTTTTTTTTTATTACCATTATTATTTTCTTCTGCTTGCTAAGATACATAGCTCTTGTAAGTGCCCCAACAAAAATAGTGCATTAGGAAATAACTATGATCATACACGTTTCACAAGAACACACAAGACAAGAGGAGGAACAAGAACACAAACGCTGTTTGCAAAAAGAAAACATTAAATATACGACTGAAAAAATGTTTTGTCGTTTTTTTTTTTGTTTGTTTGTTTGTTTTTTACAAAAGTGGTGAAGCTTTACACCCTGCTTTCAAAAAACAGGTGTTCTGGTCATGTCCAGACTTTTTTTTTTTTTTTTTTTTTTGTCATTGTTGTTTTTGTTTTTACAAAAAAAGTGTAATCCCTTTTATTTTTCACTCTTTTTACAATATCTAAAAGGTATTAAGACATCAAATGTGTTGACATAGATATTTGATACTATTATTCAGGCCTAAGTCACCAAAGAAATCCCGAAACGAACTTTATAAATACATACAAAAAAAGCACAATAAGAAGTTCAACAATAAGTCTGGTACCTAAATGTGATTAAAACTGCAGAAAGCATTCCTGGCTTAAATCTACCTATCCACACACCTGGAACTACACTGGAAACACAGAAACAGTATGAGGAAAAATGACTGACATCCATCATCCTGACGATTGCTAAATATCACGGTCTTCAGTCTGGGATCGTTTCGTGTTTTGGACCACTCTGACATTTGATGGTTTAAAACAAAAGCGAAAGGAAATAAAATCAGCTTGATGTTAAAAACCAAAAACATTGCATTTTGTAAATAGGAATGAATCATTTGCGAACTGTCATAGTCCCATCTGGATGAGTGGCGTCTCTCTTCTCACAGTGGAAACAGGACAGACATACAGTATGAAACGAACAGAGAGGAACCAGTCTACAGACAACATCAGCCATGCAAAGAAGCCCCTATGGTCGTGACATATCAAAACCTCAGCTTCTCGTTCACATTGCGATATTATCCAGCTCGAAATGCCACCCAGTACGGCGTTCTCAGAGTCTCCAAGGATGAAGTCGTAGAGGGCAAAACAAACACATCTATTGACATTTCAGGACATGGGACATTTTCATATATATATATATATATATATATATATATATATATATTTTAGCGATCCAGGTGTAGATGTTCTTTTCAGGCAGCTCCTTGTAAGACTGGTGATGTTCGATAAGGGAGTGTCAGACAGGTTTGTTGAGCCAGTGAGTTTGTTCTGGGCTCAATAAAGCCTTAGAGGAAGATCAGGTTCCTCTTCACATGGGAGGGACAATCAGACCCGCCATAGCTGGAAGAGAAAAACAACGAGGTTAGTCGACAATAATAGAGACGGTTCAAATAACAGATATGATCTATTTGACTCGGATATGCACTTCAAAAAATGATTCTCTTACTCAGAATTTTTGTCTTGTTTTTTTAGTACAAACATCCAAATGTTCTTAAATCAAGACACATTTACTTGAGAACATTGTGCTTCTTAGGATATCAATGCCCGATTTCACAGACAAGGCTTAAGCCTAGTCCCAGACTAAAATGCATGTTTAAGCTATCTTAACTGAAAGCATTGTTTTGTCTCAAGATAACACCAGTAATGTTTATATATATATATATATATATATATATATATATATATATATATATATATATATATATATATATATATATACACATAATCGTATATCTACTTAAATGTCCTAATTTACTAAGGCCTAGTACTAGCTTAGCCTAAGCTCTGTGTGTGAAACCAGGCCTAAGTCTTGTTTTCTGAAAACTTGATCAAAATTAAGTGAGTTTATTTTTAAAATAAGAACAAATATCTGCCAATGGGGTCAAAAAAGAAAAATCTCGTTTTCCCTTTGAATTAAGTTTATTTTTCTGACTTAATTGGCACATATTTTTTCTTATTTTAAGCAGAAACTTAAACTTGATTTTGGTAAATTTTTAAGAAAACAAGACTTAATATCACAAGTCATTTTCCTTCCCAAGTAAAAGTATCTTGATTAAGAATGTTTAGATATGTGATGGTACAGAAAATCATTAGCTATAAAATTTTTTTTTTTTTTAAATGTTTGATCTATTTGAACCACAAAATGGTGGTTATTACAGGTCAATATTACAACTCATTCCACAGTCAATCTGGACTATGAAATATCTTTAGCTAAGTTAACATTTTTAGCAGTTTAAAATGAAGAGTTTCCTTCTAGAACAAACTGATCTGCAGTCATATTGTAATATCTTGAGAATATAAGAAATATTTTGGCTTCATAACATGCAAGTAACATTAGAAATAATCTTTTATGAATAAGTTATTGACTCCATGAGACTCTGAAGAAAATTTGATACTATTATACACTAATTTGCCCCAACCGACATCACCACCTGCATGAAAAACAAAAGCATTTTTATTTATTATCTATTTTGTTTTTGTTTTTTGTTTTTTTTTTTGCTGTAAATGCACCCAATCTTAATTGAAAGTAGAAAGTTATGGATCAACTTTGTCCTCAAAAATGTTGTGCCATTATTTTAGTGACACATTCTAGAGGAGGGTCTTGTTTCCTGATTGGCTCAGAGTCAGGAGAGGGGTGGGGTGCGGGTGCTCACCCTGTAGGCTGCTCCCATTGGTGCTGGTGCAGGTGGGGGGCGGGGAGGTCTGTGGCCGGACGACAGGCGCGAAGGCGCTCTTCTGTTTGACTGCAGAGATCATATGGACAGGAGAGAATGAGAAAGGGCCCGCAGACAGAGAGATGGAAGTAGGGATGCATGAAGAGGAGGAAGAGGAGGCATGGTGCTCCAATAGAGGACTGGAGGGGGTGACTGAAACAGACACACACACAGAGACACACGCACACACCCGCACACACAAAGATGAGAGTTATGAGGTGGGTCATGCCGATTGTTAGAGGGTTAATTGAAGGGGAGGGGCTATGGCGGAGTGAGGCATTATGGGAATGAAACCGTGTGCTACCTGCATTGCAAAGTTGATCCATAACTTAGAACTCTTGAAGAATATTTATGTCAATGTAGTCCATATTTGACTGACAAACCACACTTTTGCAGAAGCATCATTAGGAAAACTGCTTTCTTTTATTGACACACGTATATGTAAAGCATTCCAAAAGACGATATTATCAGAACATCTAATATGCGGTCATCTGCATGCTTTGAGAGAAAGACAGGTAATAAAAGCCAACAGTCTTGGCGCTGAATCTTGAGCAGAAAGCTTGAGCTTTCTCACCAAACTGGAGTAAAACCCACAATGAATTTTCTTCAATGAAATTCCAATTGAAAACTCTTGCCAACTTGTTTCCCATTTTTATAATGAATGGAAAGCAAACCTGCCACGAAACAGCTTTGCGCAAAGCTCGGCCTGCCAAACAAGTGCCAATCACACAAAATACAGCTGCTATATATCGAATATATGAACAGTCTTCAGTATATAAACCTCATTTGTAATTGTCAGGCCTCCAGCATTGTGATTGTTCCCCCCTAAAAAATACAGTAGCAGCAGACGTATTTACATGAAAGTGCAGACAGAAAGCTCACTATCCTGACCGCAGTGAGAAAGCGTGTGACGGAGTGAGTGAGAGGCATGGAGGAGTCGTTAATGTGTTAGACATGAAAGGAGATGAAAAAATATGAGTGTTCGTGGAGTTAGTTCGGATGGAGACTTTCACAGTGCATGGGACAGCAGACAGACAATAACCTTTCCCTCACAGAACACGCAGACAAACAAACAACCTTAGCATTTCAGATTAGCATTAAGACGCTGGCTGAGTTGTGACCAAATATGCCTTTTTCATGCCAAAGTTTTTTAGACTCACAATAGTTGAATTTAGCTGGTTAAATCCAACCAATCAGAATCCTAAACATACACTGAGTTAACAACAACCCTGCTGAAACAACTAGTATCTTAACATATCCTGGCTGGTTTGTAGCTGGTGAATCAGTCTACACTCTTAAAAAATAAAGGTTCTTTATTGGCATTGATGGTTCTATGTATAACCTTTAACATCCATGGAATCTTTCCACTGCACAAAAGTTTCTTTATAGAGGAAAAAGTTTATTAAAATGTTCTTCAGACTAAAGACTGCGATCAAAACTAAAACTAAACTTCTTCATAGCAAGAATTCAAACTGCCAAAATGTATTTTCTCTTATTGCTTATACCTTCAAAAAAACATAATTCAAATTAAACATTTATCTTTTCAAGTTTTCCAGCAGAAAAGCTCTTTGTTTTTAACTTGGCCTTAAATATCCTCAAAAAAAGTTAGCTTGGGTTGGTCGCTTTTCAGTCAAATGTTCCTCTTCCAAATATAGTGCATATCAGTGAGTTAAATTTAATGCTATTTCCAAAATTTATATTCGTTTTCAGGTGTGCAATCCTCATACATGTATTCCTCTTCAATGTCAAGCATTTTTAACAAAACAAGTCGAGTTTCCATGTATTGCAGGCCTTGAATTTCGAAAAGCTAAATTCAAGCACATTAAGAACCTTGTGCGAACTCTGTATAACGTTTTAATGATCACTGCCATATATAATAGGCAAGTCCACACCACAGCTATAATGATAATAACACAGAGGAACAATATTATTGAACTCATTTTCAGAATGATTTTTTTCAAGCTGATGAATGATAGAAACAGCCAATTGGAATCCACCTTCACTTTAAAGCACTCAAGCATTTAAAGCGGCAGATGACATTACTGCATTGCACGCTAATAAACAGAATGTTGATTATCACTTTAGTTATCTTTCTAGGTGTGAACGGGTTGTACAAAAAAAAAAAAAAAAAAAAAAAAAAAGAAGAACTGTCTAGTCAAAGGTTCTTTGGGAACCCAAAATTGCTGTGAATCCCCCTTTTTGGAACCTTTATTTTTAAGAGTGTAGCCTGGAGAGGCTTGAGGTTAACTGAAAGTGAAAAGTCTTGCTGGTCAAACTAGTTAAGAAGCCAAATACACTGGTCTTTTCAGCAGAAATTTCAGGATCTGTTAGCTGCCTAACAGGACACTCACTTGCGTAAGGAGAGTTGGCGGCAGATCCATTGAGGAAGCTCGGTGATCCAGGGACGCCCAGGTTGGTCATTCCGGCGGCTCCGTATCCATTCATGGTGGAGGTGATGGTGTTGTAGTTGGACTGCTGAGGTGTAGAGCTCGGCACGTACCCGCGAGGAGACACGCTGTTTGAGTTACGAGAGTAACCTGGAATGTAAGCCACGACGACAGGTTAAGCAGGACGCTCTTGTAGCTTGAAGTTCATATATAAACCATGTGATTTATTCTGGATTTGCTTATTAAGACGCTTGATGTGATTTGTAGATGTTGCAGTTGGACTAATGTGTGTCTGTGACATGCTGGGTTTGTGTTTTTAGTGGGTGGAATCCCTTGGTAAGTGTAAGAACATTTACCAACAAAGATATCAGACTGCTGTTAAGAAAGCACTCAGTATAGTCAAACAAAACTTTGTCTATGTTCCCATAAGCAGCAGTGTTTGTGTGTGCATTGGATGTTTTGGACTCTTTTCGTCTGGCAGATATAAGACAGACAAGACCAGAGCCATACTGAGAGACATGGATATAACCAATACTTGAGAGTGAGCTCTTTTTGACAGTAAGTAAAAACCGTAGTAACCACCTAAGATAAGGAAGCAGAGGAGTAAAAACTAAATAAATGAAAAGTATTTTAAGCAATAACTTTCAAGTTTTTTTAACTTTCAAAGGTCATATTCTTTTAATACAAGCCCATATATGGCAGGATGTAATATTGTGAAATATTATTAGAATTTAAAATAACTGTTTTCTATTTGAATATATTTTCAAATGTAATTTATTCCTGTCAAGGTAGATCCTTCTCCTATTGGTAGATCCTTCTCCTATTTGGCACCTAAACTTTGGAACAATCTTCCTAGCATTGTTCGTGAAGCAGACACACTTTAAATCAGTTTAAATCTAGACTAAAACGCATCTCTTTAACCTGGCATACACATAACACATTATCAATTTATATTTTCACATCCATTAAAGGATTGTTAGACTCCATAAATTAGGTCAGCCGGAACCGGGAACACTTCCTATAACACCAGATGTACTCGTTACATCAGAAGAAGAATGCATTCTTCTTCTGCCATGGCATATACGTTAATATTAGTCTCTCTGTTTATTCCGAGGTTTACTGTAGTCAGCCGGATCCGGGCCATATCCAGATCAGATGGAGGACCTGCGCCAAGACACGACAACAACGCATCCCTGAAGTGTCAGCAGAGATTGTGTCAGCTAGATCATCCCCTGTGAAGGCCTCACTGACACGACAGCCAGTGGCACAGATTCCCAACAAACCGTACCATACCGGCGTGATGAATACGATCTTCAACTAGATGGAACTGGAATAAATATTTTGACTGTTGCGATCCCAATCGGACTTATGACCTGTAACGCTGCCTGAATCATAATCATGCACTGTTCGACTGAACCTGGTTTCTCCCAAGGTTTTTTTCTCAATTTTTGTGACCTGTTGGAGTTCGGGTTCCTTGCCGCTGTCGCCTTCGCCTTTGGCTTGCTTAGTTGGGGACACTTGATACTCAACAATGTTTTTGAATGTTTTCATTCTAATATGCTGATTCGATGCTGAATTTTGAAAACAGTTGTGCTGCTTAATATTTTTGTGGAAACTGTGATACTTTTTTTTTCAGGATTCTCTGATGAATAGAAAGTTCAAAACAACAGCATTTATTTAAAATATAATATTTTTGTAACACTGCAAATGTCTTTACTGTCACTTTTGATCAATTTAATATTTTTCTTTTTACTGGCCCTAACTTTTGAATGAATTTCAATTCAGTTTAGTAAGAAAAGCAAGTTCATAGTTTTAAACTGGAAAACAAGTAATAATACGGATTAAGAAAATTTTTTTTGTTGCTGACTGATCAACATCCCTTTAACACGTCGGAGTCACATGAGCAGCAACATGACTGCATCATAAGCTGCAAATAACATTCAATGGCAGAGAGCTGATGTTCGTTAATCCAAGAACTTCCCTAAATAAACTGTCACCTACGTGGTCTGATAAGCTGCAGGAAAGAGGTGGTGTATTCTGTAAATCAGTTTGCAACTTAATTAGAACTTGAAACAATAATTAGTTTGATGGATGAACGAGCAAAGCAGCAGGCTAACCGAATTAAATCCTGCTGAAGTTTCACTGCATACAAGCATGAAGTATGAAATGCAATATTTTTATAATGGCTAACGGCCCTTTCCCATGACCTCATGGATTCCTGTAGGTGTTCCTTTCCTGCGTGAATGAGGAAAACAGACGAGAAGCGAAGGGGATGAGTGCTAGCAGGAGAGAAAGCAGAGAGTGTCAAGGGAGAGAGAGTTCCTCTATCTTCCTTTGTGTGTGTCTCTCTCTCTCTCTCTCTCTCTCTCTCTCTCTCTCTCTGATATAAGGAGAGTGATCTGTTCATCTCACATCCATTCCCACTTCCTGTCTGTGAGTGTCAGAGCTGGTGGGTGAAGAGAAACATGGCTCGGCCCTGCGATATTGAAAACACTTGTGCATGGAAATGCTCACACACAGGGCATGAGATGCACGTATGCAAGTCTAAAGGAAATTGCAATTCTGTTTATTGATGCTAGCGATGAAGAAATGACATAATTCAGATGTTTTAAGCAACTTCTTACAGATTTTAATGCCATTTTAAGCAACTTTAACCAATCATGTGATCATTTATTTGGAATCAAACTCATGACCTTGATGTTGACACCATGCTTTAGCAGGCAGCTAATATTATTACAATTTAAAGTATTTTTTTTTAAAGTATTTTTTCTATTTGAATATATTTCAAAAGGAAATTTAACTCTCCAACTCTCAGAATTGTAATTGCTAATCTTGGTTTTAATACACCGACATAAACAGCGTTTGCATTTGCAAATAACGTGTTTGATTCTTGTAGCGCTGTCATCCTGAGTCTCTCAGCTCGTTCACAGCCTGTGCCGCTCACACTTCTCTCAGGAGTGACAGGGAGTGTGTACACACACAGACTCACTCCGATGAATGTGTCGTTTCTATGGGCAGGTGAGTGTGAGTGACAGTTTTGAGTGCTGTGGGTGACAGGCCTGCCAAAACACAGCCATGTGATCGTCATGTACAGTGTTGCTGGTCCGTGGCTGTACTTGGGTGTGAAGCTCACCAAAAGACAGTGGAACAGATCCAGACACGGACTGACAGACTGTGTGACTGAATTTAAGTGTTGAGTTTTTCGAGTAGCTTCGAGTTTCGTGAAGTCATGAAATCATGTCTCAATCAGAACCAGTCAAACACGCTGTAGGGCTGTCAACGCAACACATTAGACAAATTAATTCAAAAGAAAATAGTGTGATAAAAATATTAACACAATTAATAATGCCCCTTGAACTGTGTGTAAATGAAGTACCTTCAGTCGAGTCTTGATTGTAAAATCGTTTGCTGTGGGCTGTAAGCCAGTGATAGGCTTCATGTTCAATCATATGGAAATAAAACAAACAATACAGTATACTGACTCCTAAATATTGATGTATGCAGTAAATTTGATTGGATTTTTTTATAGCTTGGCAGCCGTACATACAAGTGTTTGAAGTGCATGTGTGATTTGGGACTTAAATATGTCAACACACACACTGACCTTGGTCTCCCTGTGAGGCCTCAGAGATGTTGACGGCGAGCTGGCTGCTGAAAGAGTTAACTCCCATCATGCCTGAGTGAGCGCTGGAGCCTGTCAGCGAGGGCAACTGGTTATGGCTCCGCGGCACGCTGTACAGCGCCTCCGTCAGGTCTGCAGCACGCTTTAAAATGATCTCCTGACCAATACAGCGAACAGAGAGAGAGAGAGAGAGAGAGAGAGAGAAATGGGTTTAAATGATACACAGTGGTGATCTCAATGGGTTTCAAGATAATAAATTAAATAGTGGCTTCAACCATAGCAAAAAGTATTAAAGAAAACAATAATGCTCTTGAATAAAAAATTAAAATGTACAAATATTATTATTATTAATCCAATAACATTTGAGCATGATAAATAGCTTAATTATTTTTTAATAATCATAATAATTGTATTTAAATTTTAATAATTATAAAATTATAATCAATTTACCTTACATAAATATAGTTATATAAATATAAGTTATATAAATATTTACATATAGTTACATAAAGTTATTATTAAAAATCAAAAATTCTTAATATATTGGTAACACTTAATTTTATACTGTATTAATATCAAAAATATAACTATAAAAATATAAAATATTTAAATAGTATCGATTATTTAAAGTATATTTAAATTTTCATAAAAATAACAATGTGTATTAATATAGAATTATTTATAATTCTATATAAATACACACACACACACATATTATATATATATATATATATATATATATATATATATAAAACATTATATTACATATATAACATTATAAATCAGCTAACTGCATATCAGGATATTTCTTGTGATTTTCATACCTGATTGTTATGAGGCATCCCATACAGCGCCTCCACCAGGTCTGCGGCTCTCTTCAGCAGTACCTCCTAAAAACACATACAAACACACAGTTAAGTCCAATACTCCACCTCTGACACTGTACATCAGCACTGTTTGCATCTCAAATAGTTTCATAAATAATACTGCCCAGCAAAAAAGGATATTATAATTATATTAAATAAATAAATCATGTTCTTTATGTTTCAAGTTTACCCACAGTTATTTACTATATATATAAGCAAGACATGTTCAAAAAGAGAAACCAAACATGTGATGAGATAGAGAGAAAAAGAAGCTGTCGGAATCTCATTTACACCAACCTGTCACACACACACACATACATATGTACACACAAATACACACACTCAACCTGTGCCAAATCACACAAGCAGTGATCCAGGGCTGCGATCCTTTCAGACTGTACACATATGCTCCACTGTCATTCTTCACACGGTGTGTGTGACTGTGCGTGTTTGTGCGTGTTATCCTGTAGTGTTCCTGTGTAAGTCACACATTTCCACTGGCCCACAGACTCCATTCTGGTCTCACTAAGAGTACAGAAACCAAGAGAGGACACGAGCACTTTACAACGGCTCCTTATGTATAATCATTTTCCATCTGCTCCATCTGTACTAAATTAACTTCTAATCTTTCTACATTTTATCTCCTACATTTTGTCTTCACCCCCAGGGCACCTCCTTTCCACTTCATAGGTGGAAACATCAAATCACTTTTGCCCAACACACTGGTTTTATCTCTTTAACTTGTCACAATAGTTTCTGTCATTTCTAATAGACATTAGTTTTTATGAGCTCATCGGTATATGTTATCGTAAAGAAACAATAAAAAAATAATACATATAACCTTCTCTACATAAGACTTTTTTTCTGCTGGCAGGAAAAAAAGTAATATTAACCAATAAAATTACAGCCTACCATGCAGCCTTTCCCACTGTATTATTATTTTTACTATTATTTTGCGCTCAGAAATACAATACCATTTAAACGTTTAGAGTCTGTAACATATTTTTAATGTATTTAAAACAGGTTTCTTATGCTCACCAAGACTGCATTTATTTGTCTCAAAAGTAAAAATGACAATTTAAAATAACTGTTTTCTATTTTAATATATTTATTCCTGTAATGTCAAAGCTGAATTTTCAGCATCATTACTCCAGTCTTCAGTGTCACATGATCCTTCAGAAATCATTCTAATAGGCTGATTTGTTGCTCAAGTAACATTTCTTATTATTATCAATGTTGAAAACAGCTGTGCTGCTTCATATGTTTGTGGAAACTATGGTTTGTGGAAACTTGTGGAAAGATATATATTTTTCAAGATTGTTTGATGAATATAAGGCTCAAAAGAACATTTATTTGAAATATACATCTTTTTTTAAGATTATAAATGTCTTTACTGTCACATTTGATTATTGTTATGCATCCTGAACAAAAGTATTAATTTATACATATAAAAAATGACCCCGAACTTTGAACGTTAGTCATATTACCCCAACATTAAAACTTAAATTTAATTAAAATAAAACATACAGAATTTTTTTTTTTTTTTTTTTTTTTTTTAAGGCAAGGGTGACTTAATTTACTTACAGTTATAGAATTAGTTTAAGAACCATTTTCATTTTTATGAAAAAAAAAAAAAAAAAGTATTTGGTCACCATCTACTTTTACAGTACAGCAGAGAGCCACTCAAACATTCTACTAAACATCTCTTTTTGTGTTCTTTTGTGTTTAAGAAAATAAGTCATGCAGGTTTAAAACAACAGCAAAATGGTCTTTTAATACACAGCTAGTATACAGATAAATGTACATTCTTAAAAAAATAGTTCCAAAAGGCAACAATGCCATTGAAGAACCATTTTTACTTCACCAAAGAAACTAAAAACAGTTCTTAAAAGAATCACTTTTTCTTAGTGTGAAGAACGTTTTAAAAAAATAAAGAACCCTTTTTCACTATAAAGAAATGGAAAGGTTCTGTGGATGTTAAAGGTTCTTCATGGAACCATAGATAACCTTTTTATTTTTAAGAGTGTAGATGTGAGTATGATCAGGCTAAATAGGATGATCACTCTCTCTCCCTCTCTCTCGTACACACACAGCATTCAGAGACAGACAGAGAGGTGTGGAGGTGATACAGAGGAAGCCAGAGCTGGTATTATGGCAACCTCTACTGGAGCTCCCTGGGGTATTACATTGAAACCTACTCCACACACACACACACACACACACACACACACACACACACACACACACACGTACACGCACACGCACACGCACACGCACACACACTTCACATGACTGTATGAGGACAGGAAACAAAGAGAAAGATGAAAGTGTAGCGTAAACACAGACAAAGAGAGAAAAGATTGACCCAAAGAACTACAGATGCAGGTCATGAAATCAGGATAAAATGACAAAAAAAGACAGTTTGAAAAAAAAGAGCAGGACAAAGAGAGGAAACGGCAGAGTAATTGTAAATCTCATGACGAGAGGTGAAAGAGAGAGATGCAGACAGAAAACTGTGCTGAAAGATGAGCAAAGGGGGAAAGGGTTGGAAGAAAACAAAGGAAAAAAGACTCGAGGGACAGAGAGAAGACAGAAGAAGACAAAGTGAGGGAAATGTGCACAAATAAAGTGGAAATGAGTGAGTGAGTGAGTGAGTATGTTAGGAGAGAGAGAGATGAAGAGGGGAAGTTCTAGTTGTTTTTCTCCCTCAAGAGTTGCCAGGTAAGAGGCAGCTGGGGCTGCTGGCAAACCTATCATTACTGTACTGTGAGAACAACAGCCTGTGTCTGTACACACACACTCACACGCACATTGGAAATATTACACTAATTCTACATTTGTACACAATTCAAGCAGGTTGAAATTAAAGTAAATATTGCTTATATTTACAAACAAGTATCAACCCCAAAGCAGAAAACCCTATTCATAAATCTGAGTATATTTCAAAGGTACAAAATCAAGTAAAATACACTTAACTTTACGGTACTGGTGTTCCCAGCATACACAAAGGCATGAATAATTAATACGGTTGTGTATTTCACTTTTTGCCAATTTTATTTACACCGTTGTTATTGTTGATTTTGACTGTTACGTTTAGTAACTTGTTGTTTAGACATCTGAGGTTCATTTTCAAAAATAGTACAAAAAAATACTATTCTGTCTCTTTTGAACCATTTTATCTTCTGAAGATGACAAAAAAGTTATTTTTTTTTCTTATTTCTATGGCCATTTTTCAGACATTTTGTCCCCAAAAAAGTGAATCTAGGCTAGAAACACACACAAATGAAGCAAAAATACACAAATATACCTTATTACTTAAACAAAAGCATAACTCATGCTGAATAATTAGTTCTCGAATAATAAGTAAATAATTTTAAGTAAAAATTGAATAAAAAAACAAATCTACTTTTCAGTGTATTGTCCGTAAATTAAATCATGAACTATCCCTAACCTTAAAATAAAGCTTTCAGCACTTTTAGGAATGAATAAAATACACTATTTAAGAACCATTTTATCTTCTGAAGATATCAACAAAAACGTTTTCAGATTTTTCTTATTTGTAGGGACATTTTAGACAGTTTGTCCCCAAAAAGTGTATCTAGGCCAGAAATACACACCATACACACTTATGAAGCTAAAATAAACAAATATGCCTTAATACATGCAGAAAAGCAGAGCTCATGCTGGAACATTAGCTCTCAAGTTTCTCACATCTATGTCATGCAAACATTCGCAGGGCCTGCATCTGTGAAGTACAGCTCTTAGTGACTGTTTTATGCCAGGCCACGAGGCCCTGAAACTGAACACTTTCTGGCTGAGTTTCTGAACATACTGTGTGGAAACTGTTACATTTACGAGGAAGAACAACAGTGGCCTTCAGATCAGGCAGAGAGGCAGAAACAGGCTGAGGAAACCACCGAATATTGTGATATTCCTTTAGAGTTTAACTTTAAGAGCTCATCTGGGACTGTGTTTGCGTGGTAGCGCACATACTGTATACACACGCACGCAAGAGAGGATCGGGGGGCATATGGAGATGGGGGCACAAGGCTTCCTCCTCCTCCTCATCCTCATTTACTTGCATTTCCCACGACAAAATATGACCTTAGAACTAACAGTCCTTCCTCAGCCAATCAACAATGAGCAGTAACGATCCTCACAGATGGCTCGAGTCAATGACAAACACGGGCAAGAGCACGAGAGAGAGAGAGAGAGAGGGAGAGCTGAGACCTTGTGCTCTGTTGTTCCTGCATTATTCAATCTAACATATTTATTCAACCTTTACATTAGTTATAGCGTGATGAGTAGGAACTCGTTTTGTAAACTACAAAGCTGAATAAAAAAGGGACATGATTAGAATAGAACAAGAGAGCACACAAAACGAGACCTCTCATCATTACCTTACAAAACCTGTGCACTATTTATTCACTTTAATCACAACTATTATCACTAAAAAATATTGACTTATTACTATAACAATTTCACTGTTGTTTCATTGCATCCCCTTAGCATTTTAAAAAGTCACTTTGGATTAAAGCATGTGTCAAATTGTTAAATTTGAATATTGTAATAATAATAAATATATAAAATAATAAGAAATAATGGTAACACTTTACAATAAGGTTCATTAGTTAACATAATTGTTAACTTCTACAGCATTTATTAATCTTTATTGTTAATGTTAATTTCAACATTTGCTAATATATTATTAAAATCAAGAGTTGTATTTGTTAACATTAGTTAATGCACTGTGAAGTAACATGAACAATGAACTGTATTTTTTTATTAACTACCGTTAACAAAGATTAACAAATAACAAATGTATTGCTCATGGTTAGTTCATGTTAGTTAATACATTAACTAATGTTAAGAAATTAACATTACTGTTACCAAAATAATAAAAAAAATAAGAGATATATGTCATATTTGAATGTCTGTCCGGGCTGTATCGTTCAGTGTTTAAAAAAGTGCTTTTATAGCACTGTAAAAATGTTTTACCACATAAACAAACATTAAACCAAAATTTTTTTAACCTGATTATATTAAGTTATGACAACAAAATTAACTTAAATCGTCAAATCAGGTGGGAAAAAAAGTGGAATATCTGTTTAGTGGAATATCTTGTAAATTCACTCCCTATTTATTCATATTATCCATAATAATGTAAGTTCATAATCAGTAAATATGTCTATTCTGGCTTAACCTAACTGTGTCTTTATACTTTTTCACATTGTCTTCATGTGTCTTCATGTGTCTTGTTGTTGTATTTATATGTGTGCACTGGAAAAAAATGTGTGTGCAAGCAAACTTGGCAAAAAAGCTCTTTCTAATTGTGATTGTATTATTTTGCATGATTGTTATAGCACCCAGTTTTATACATCTATTAGCGTGCAGTGTGTTTATGAGTGCTGTGTTTTAAGTGTGCACCTGTTCATAAAATATTTCTTGTTTTACTGTACGTCTGGTCGTCTCTCTCTTACAGTGTTCCTGTGGGTGTTTCTTTTTAATACGCGCCAGTCCTCCCTCCCTTTATCTGCCCATCTGTACGTGTCTCCGTGGTTTGGTTCTCCCCTGCTCTCGTGCCTGATGCCGTCCAGGTATGGGGCTCTTGTTCCAGGCCTCCTCCCCGCTGCAGTTCCCCGTGTTCTGCCCCATCCACCCAACCTGTCCCTGGTTCACCAGGGCTCTGCCATCCACACCCAGTGGGCAATCTGTCACCAACACAGCCTTGGCACTGGCAGCACACCCCTCATCTCTCTCTCTCTCTCTCTCTCTCTCTCTCTCTCTTTCTTTTTCATACCCTCTTTCTCCTTTGCTCTCCTCTCCTGTCCTGTCTTCCCTCTGGCCCCGGCTCAGTTCATTAATCTCCATTATAAAACAGAAGTTAGTTAATGTCTCTGATGCTCGCTGGCTACGACACCCTGCCACGGGCCCTTTGGCACAACATGAACGCACACACAAGCACTTACATAAAAACACACACACACTCGTGCTTAACTATTCACATCTTCATTGACAAACACAACATACTATCATGAAACAAAATAACAAATCATGCACAGATTTAGTAGTCTGTATGTTCTGTGTTTAAATAATATACAAATAATGTAATATGAGCTTGTACTATTTGGATAAAGAAATTCTAAAAAAATCAAGTACGACTCATTGGTTTAGTGGTCAAATTTCTTTCTTACTTTTGTTTTAGAGATTTTATCAAATGCCTAACCCTAAGTTCACTGAAAAAAATTATTGTAGGATTTACTTTAAAACAATTTTCTCTCAGAAATTGCTAGTAAATTTCACAAATAATTACAAAGAAATGGCAAGTAACATATTAGTATTTTTTGTAAAACTTCAAATACTTCAATAATCTTTATTTTATTTACAACTTCAATTTTTTTAGAGTGTATAAGTTAAATTTAAGTAATCTTGAGGCTTATAAGTTATCAGATTTAACAATATAAATGGACAGTAAAACATGCAAAAAAATCCTATAGACTTACAGTAAAGGAGTGATATGTGGCATAATTTAAGGACCAGACTGCAAAATGTATTATTTTTTTCATAGCTTTATTTTATTCATTTTTGAAGGATTAGTTCACTTTAGAATTAACATTTTCTGATAATTTACTCACCCCATGTCATCCAAGATGTTTGTCTTTCTTCAGTTAAAAAAAAAAAAAAAAAAAAAAAAAGCTTTTTGAGGAAAACATTCCAGGATTTTTCTCCATATAGTGGACTTCAACAGTTACCAATGGGTTGAAGGTCCAAATTGCAGTTTCAATGCAGCTTCAAAGGGATCTACACGATCCCAGCCGAGAAATAAGTCTTATATAAGTCTTACATAGTCTTAAATAAGTCTTATCTAGAAAATAAATAATTAATAAAAAAAATAATAATTTATATACTTTTTAATCACAAATGCTCGTCTTGCACTGCTCTGCGATGTGCCACGCATTACGTAATCGCGTTGGAAAGATCATGCGTGACGTAGGTGGAAGTACCGCGGTAGGGCGGAAAACTCCATCTAATTTTTTCCTCCAACTTCAAAATCGTACGACATCGTTGTTTTACCCTTTTTTTTTTTTTGTAAAGGCCGTTTGTCTGCACGTTCGCTTTGTAAACACTTGCTCGGTACTTCTGCCTACGTCACGCATGACCTTTCCAACATGATGATTGCATCACAGAGCTAGTGCACGACAAGCATTTATGGTTAAAAAGTATATAATTTTTTTTTTTTTTTTTTAAATGGCCAATCATTTCTCTTGATAAGACCCTTATTCCTTGGCTGGGATCATGTAGAGCCCTTTGAAGCTGCATTGAAACTGCAATTTGGACCTTCAACCTGTTGGTAGCCATTGAAGTCCACTATATGGAGAAAAATCCTGGAATGTTTTTCTCAAAAACCATAATTTCTTTTCGACTGAAGAAAGAAAGACAAACATCTTGGATGACATGGGGGTGAGTAAATTTTCAGGACATTTTAATTCTGAAGTGAACTAATCCTTTAAGTCGCTTTGGATAAAAAAAATATAATAATAATAATAATAAACATATAAATGTAAAGCTAAACTGTTTTGGTTAGCCTGTAAAATATAAAAAGAAAATAATTATTTGAGAAACATAAGAAAGTGAGGCATGCAGAAACAGAGAAAAGGGGAGAGAGATATAAAATGACTTCAAACAGCCACGAGGTGAATAAACTGTACAGTTCTGCTCTGTGGACTTAGCTTTACTTCATTATTTATGTGGCGTCTACAGAACGACCTGCGGCTACTTTACACGCGTTCCCTTCACACATCTCTACAAACTATTTCACATCACACTTTCTCTGGCAAAACAAAAAGTCCAGCACATTCCCTCTCAAATTAAGTCTGCCAGCACAAATCAGTGCTGCGTTCCCTGTAGTCAAGCTGCTCTATAACCTCAATATCACTTGGAGGCTCAATACTCACGCTGTTGAACCCCTAATGAAATGCAATCAATGATTGATAAGGTGGCAGTTGCCCTCAAGTAGACCCGCTGATGATTACAGCCGGTCGGCCCGAGCATCTGACCCCGCTCTGGGCTCCAGAGGTGTGCCACCCGGCCCTGGGAGAGACAGGCGCTGGGCCTTTTGTCTTATTAGCTGACTGTCGAGGTGTAAAGATCTGCCGCCTGCCAGGCATACAATTAGTCATCCTGTGATCTTTATTACTCCAGGGTGGTGGTCTTTCTTAGCAGAGCCCCAATTCGACACCCTCTCTTCCTCACCCGGGAGCCCCAGGTAATGCTGGGGATCAGGTGATGGGACCTTACGGAGGGTCCCTCTTGTCACAGGTTAAGGACAAGGCAGGAGTCTCTCTTGGGCTACCAAGAGGACTGTGAGTGATCCTCTACAGGGTCAGCGATTGGAGAAATCGGCCCACTCTATCACCCCTGGTTCCTCCATATACTCTGAAAAATAACTTTTGCAAAATTGTTCTTTGCTGCTTTTTAGGACCCTCTTGATATGAAAAAAAAAAAAAAAAAAAAAAACAAACATTTTTCAAAGGTTTTTGAGATGGCTATATGGCTCTTGAGACACTGAAAAGTTCTTATAGTATTAATAATTAATGATTTTTTATTATTTATTATTTTTTTTTTTCAATTAAATGATATGCTTTTCAGATCAGGATGCAACTTATATGACTTTACGCTATTGGTAATTTTCATCTCAGCACAATCATCTGAGCTTTGTCTTGCAACCCAAATAGCCTCTGGGCACCCTTAGCACAAATGTCAACGTCTTACAAAATTATTAATCAGAAAAGGAAAATTAACAAGTTTTTTAAATGCATATACAACAGCAGAAGTGTGATTTACCTGCATAGAACGCAAAAGATTTATTATTATTTACTAAAACTAGAACTATTAAAAACATTTTTAAATAATATGAAATATTGTACGAAAAACTAAAAGAAATGAAAAGAAAAATAAGTTAAAGCACAAAAATTACTATATTACTACTATTAAATTGCTATTATTATATTAGTATTAGCCATATTACCAAATGAAAGGTAAAACTGCACCATAGTAGCATAAAGTTTGTTCTGATTCATCCCCAATGTCAAAAACAGAAGATATCTCCTCCCTTTTAAAAGCCTATTATTTTGTTATCCAAACAATGTGCGATTATATGCTCAGCTGCATTTTATTATTTGCATTTAGCATTGTTTTTAGCATTAGCATTAGCATTAGACTGTCTGAGAACTATGCAATAAAAAAAAGTTCTCTCTTTGTGTAACAACAGCAGTCTGTAAAACTCTTTTCAGTTCTAATTGGAACCTTTATTTTTAAGAGACAGGCCGGGAAGGGTTCGGACTCTACGAGAGATTCGCTCGGGGAGGCATGCGAGCGGCTCCCTCCCCTGAGAGGTGTTCTGGATGAGCTGGATTCATGTCTGCATGTTAATCTCTTCACTCTACCTGCCAAAAGGCAGAGAGCACGTGTTACGGTGCATCAAGATGCTGTGTTCCTCTCCTTTTCCTTTTCACAGACCTCCACAGCCCAACATCACAGCACGAAACCATCTCAACACTCCCGGCCCCCTGCTGTCTGTGTGTGTGTGTGTGTGAAGTGTATGTGGGTGAATGGGTCACGAGGAGTCGCTCAGATGCTCTACAGTTCATTCAGCACAGGTAACAAGGTGAGTCTGTTTGACTTTAGATTGGCCCGGCTCTCTCAGCTCTCTAGCCCTGAAGGCTGTCTCCCGACAAGCCTGTTTCTATCTTTCTCCTATCTTTTCTTCCTCCTGTTTTCCCCTTGCTTTCTTTCCAGGGGCTCAATTATGGGAGGATGGTTCTCAAGCGCCCGGCGAGAGCAGATCAGCTGACCCGGGAGAGCAAGCCATCCGACAGGTCCCCTAACAATGATAAATCACATACACACACTGAGCCTGGTGAACAGAGGTCCACCACACACACACACATACATACATACATATACAACATTGCAACTTATGCGCACACACACACACGCACACACAAGCTTATCTTGCTAATAAAGAGCAACTGATAAAGTAAAATGCGCCAACATGACAAGGCAAAGGAAGTCAATAATATACTTCCACTTTAAAGAAGACATACAGAAGTATAAACAAGGCTTAAAAAGGAGACTGGGGCTAGTTGTCACACAGGCAATATCTGAAAGTCAACTGCACAAATGTATTTTCTTTAAAATTAGCTTTTTTATGTTGGGTAAAAAGCCTTTTTAATTAGGAACATTTTTGTCAATTCAAATTAGCAAGTCACATGTTGTAGTACTTTATGGACGTTATTCATTTAAATATCTGCTGACCAAAACAATGGCTTGATATTTGTCTGTTACATTTTACAGCTGAAAATCCTAAAATATACTGATTAATAGCTGTTAATCAAATTGTTTCAAGTTACCCAAAATACTGTAGCAATATGACCTGCCATTGGGGCATGTTGTCACACAAGTCAGTGTGTGTAAAATGTACTTCATTGTTTTTCCAGGACAATCATGGTTGTAATGTTCAATAGCTTTTTTGTAGTCAAGATTTGCATCCATACAGAAATTGACTTTCAAAAATATTCACTGTGTGACAACTAGCCCCAGTCTCCAGTGTCTACTTTTGTCCAGAGCTTCTGAGAACTGCCACATGTACATAAAGTACATACTCTCTCTGACTGAGCAGAAAGCCCATTTATAAATACAGCAGCGTGCAAACAACATTTGATTGTCTTGTGTTGGAAGCAGATTTGGTTGCTTAGAGACCCCGCTTCTGAGTTCATAAGACACGCCATAATCCAGGTGTCCGTTAGAGTGGATCTCACAGGTCGTTAACCTCGCGGTAACCTGGGACTGCCTGTGAACGTGTGTCTCGAATGCCAGAGAGAAACGCAGCTGCCTGCGGGACAGTGAAGCGTCCTGAATCACGTCCATATTCATGATCTATCTGGACGGAGAGGTGTGTGCTCACGGCCAAACCTGGGACTGGAAATGAAATTATAGATAAACCTGATACATGCCTGGCCCTAGCAAAGGTCGTCAGACAAACACAGCTGGGTTTCTAAATGCTGGGGCCATCACTGGCACACACATTGCAGATCTGATCAGGGTTTTGGAAAGAGTCAAGTAAATGCAAAAACACAGTCAAACTTAGTTAGACTGTCAAACAATTCTGTTATACAAATAAATAGATAAATCAATTTTAATAGTCTTAACCACAAATTATTGGTCAGGAAATAAGCTAAATTTAAGCAAATGCACTACTTAAAAAGCCATTGCTGTCTCAGAAAAACATCAAAGACAGAATTAAGTTTTTGGCAGAATAAGGGAAGTTGTGTGTGGAGTGATGAATCACAATGAAACATGAGTTACATGGTGATGCTCCAAGAGCAGTGTCTTCGGAAATCTGCTGAGAAATATAATAATAAATGCATCTCTACCACAGTGAAGCATGGAGGAAGAGGTGTCATTGCGTGGGGAGCCTTTTTAGCTGCTGGTAATGGTGAGCTACTTCACTGTGTATAGCTTTGGGGTACAGGAGAATACTGCAGAATGGCTTCATTTCCCACAAATGAAAACTTGTTATCTAAAGAGGAGTGATCAGATTTTCAACAAGACAATACTCCTGCCCAAAATGCAGACAACCAAGAAGTGGCTTGAGAACAAGTCCATTAGGCTCATGTTTTGTCCTGGTCAGAGTCCAGATTTGAGCCCTATAGTAAATATTTGGTCTCACATTAAACTGAAACGAACTGGTAGACATTTTTGTCAACTGTTTGAACCTATTAACATTGAGTGAAACAACACTGACTCTGACTCTGAGCTGTCTGCAAGTTGGCGCCCATTCTGTGCTAAAATACTTTATTTACAGTATTTGTGCAATTCTTTCTAATTTCCTGACCAGTGATTTGTGATTAAAATGGTTTAGACCATTAAAAGACCAGTAAATATTTTGTCATTTTTGGCTTGGCCCATATATCTTTAATATTATGTATGTACACCTTTGTTATACTACGTTTTTCATGCACATCTTGGAATAGTTATTTACCAACTTTTTATTTGTTTATTTATTTACTTATTTGCATGCTCAATTACTTATTCATTCACTTAGTTATTTATTTACCTCCTTACTGCCTTATGTATTTACTTGATTATTTATTTATAGGACTGTGTCAAAAAACGAGGCACCAGGAACAGGAAAAAGGCGGCGTAAAAAAAAAAAGGCCTACATTCTTATTGAGTTTTCCTCTTGAATGTATAAGTATATAAGAGGTGATAGCTGGCGGTCTCCCCTTGCCACGTATCGCAGCATCAAAGCGGCCAGACAATGTATGCTCACTATTAGTATCAATTTACAAATAAACTGCTTTTTTGGTGACTGGATCTCAGATGTCAGATTTTGATAAATGGTTTCAATTTGGCAGCTGTTTTAAAGTGTCAGTCCGCATCAGATCTGATCCCCTCCTACACCAGAGCCCTGCCCGAAAGAATCTCTCTCACTTAGCTTCCTGCCTTTTTAGGGGAAAATAATCTTTTCATACTAACCAGGCGGCAAACCGCCCAGGGCACCTGACGGCACATCGAGTTTTTGCGCTCGACTCGATATGTGTGTGTGTACGCATGTGTGTTTTGTATATATATACACACAGTCTGCACCCGTTGCATATCAGCTTTGTTCTTTGATTTGTTGCTTGTTGCTGCCCCAAAGCTGCAATATGCCACCAGCATGGATAACAGCACCGATCTAACCTCCATCTCACCCTCTCAAAGCCAGCATCACACAAACAGTTGTTTTTCATTCACAAGCCTGTATGAGCTGCTCTTCTACGCTATCAAACAGAAGACCCTCAGGCTTTCAGAATCAAGGTTTGCTTAACAGACATAAGAAAACACCCATCCTTTGCAGCAAGAACGGAGATGCAAAGCCAAATCTGATGCTGAAATATACAATGCCCATCTCGCGAATGTTTTACACCCATTTTAAAATTCATGCCAAGCATTTCTTACGAAAACAGGAGAGGTTGTGTAAATCTAATACACTGCCAGGAAAAGCAAAATGTGTGATTTTGATTGAACAGAAAAAATATGTAGCGAAAGCAATTTCTTCAGACCACACTTACCTTAGGTAACCTCTCTGGGTCTCCAGGGTGACGAGGGATGACCTTTTGTAGCCTCTGGAAACCATAGTCTATGGTGGGTTCATTCAGAGCTGCGGGAGAAACCGAAAATAAGATGTTTATTTGATTTAATTGACTGCAAATCTCTCAGAAACAGGCCATTATGTCATCTTGTCCATTTCCCAGAGTTCTCTGCCATGACGCCCCAGAGTTCAGCCGGATTAAATATCAGTGTGTGCATATGTACATTTCTCCCTGTATATTTGTTTACGTTCGTCCCTGTGGCATCAATCCAGGATTCCCCCTGTGTGAATTTGTTTTATGAAGTGTTTAGTGAGGCCCTATGGCCTTCCTGTCCCCCTTTACACTTCTTTATTCTCAAACTCTAACCTTTCCTGCCTAATTCAATTCCTCTCTTCTCACTCAACCCTGTTCACGTTTTATTTCATTCTCTCACTGCAAACACCACCTCCTCTTAGCCCCTCTTTTCCATCTCTCTGTCGCGATACGATGGCAGAAAGAAACACCCGGAAAGCAGTTAGGGAGATATTTCTCCATAATCAAGCCCATTAATCATAAAAGGCTGTCAAATTTGACTTTGGGGACAATTTGTCAGCCTTCTTGCCCGGTCCGCTTTTGTCACCGTTGCCTCTTGTATTCCGTAAGGATGATTGACAGTCCAAATGCTAGCGAGTAGAATACCTAGTTTGCACTAATATGCATAAGCGGTGCTTTCATGAATAAGAATAAGGTGGCTGCGCAGGAGCAGGGGCCTCTTTTCAAAGGGCCCGGTGCCGTTTGTCGCGCGCAGCAAATAGATGTTATTACCATTATAACAATATTTGTTTTCTTTCCTCGGGAATGGGTCTCGGCGAGCTGCTAAATCAAATTTGTTTGAGCCGGTTTCACAGCGAGGAGGAGAAAAGAGCTTGCGGAGTGACAGCGGTTGCGGAGGAGGGGGTGTGTGGGGATCTTTGTGACTCAATGCCCCTGTGAAAGTGAAGGAACAGTCTCTCAAGACGCTCTGAGAAAGGTGCTGTGGAAACGATCGCGTTCCTTCTCCAGGTCAAGAGAACTGCACTTTGATCAAACAGCAATGTGATTAGACTCAGTAAGCGATCTATATGCCATTGTTTTGTCATTTTTGGACAGTCTGCTATGCGATAATCGCCGCCATCTGGATATAAAGTGTTAGGGGAAAAAGAGTGTAACACAGAAGGAGAGATAAAGAGAAAAGAAAGAAAGAAATGCTAGGAAGGAAGTAAGGAAGAAAGGAAGGAAGGAAGGAAGGAAGGAAGGAAGAAAGGAAAGGAAAGGAAAGGAAAGGAAAGGAAAGGAAAGGAAAGGAAAGGAAAGGAAAGGAAAGGAAAGGAAAGGAAAGGAAAAGAAACAAAAAGAAAAGAGGGAGGGAGGGAGAAAAAT
The DNA here is from genome assembly GCF_019924925.1 of Ctenopharyngodon idella. Lineage (NCBI taxonomy): Eukaryota > Metazoa > Chordata > Actinopteri > Cypriniformes > Xenocyprididae > Ctenopharyngodon > Ctenopharyngodon idella. The sequence goes on along the minus strand of NC_067233.1, from coordinate 18,376,229 downwards.
AAATAATTTTGAAAGAAAGAAAGAAAGAAAGAAAGAAAGAAAGAAAGAAAGAAAGAAAGAAAGAAAGAAAGAAAAAGAAAGAAAGAAAGAAAGAAAGAAAGAAAGAAAGAAAGAAAGAAAGAAAGAAAGAAAGAAAGAAAGAAAGAAAGAAAGAAAGAAAGAAATGGAAGGAAGGAAGGAAGGAAGGAAAGAAAAGGGAGGGAAAAAAGAAATAATTTTAAAAAGTAAATGAAGAAAGTAAAAAATAAAGGAAAGAAAGAAAGAAAGAAAGAAAGAAAGAAAGAAAGAAAGAAAGAAAGAAAGAAAGAAAGAAAGAAAGAAAAAGAAAAGAAAAGAGGGAGGAAAGAAAAATAAATAATTTTGAAAGTAAATGAAGAAAGTAAAAAAGGAAGGAAGGAAGGACAGAAAAAGAAAGAAAGAAAGAAAGAAAGAAAGAAAGAAAGAAAGAAAGAAAGAAAGAAAGAAAGAAATGGTAGGTAGGAAGGAAGGAAGGTAGGAAGGAAGGAAGGAAGGAAGGAAGGAAGGAAAAGAGAAAAAGAAAAGAAAAGTGGGAGGAAAGAAAAATAAATAATATTGAAAGTAAATGAAGAAAATAAAAAAGAAAGAAAGAAAGAAAGAAAGAAAGAAAGAAAGAAAGAAAGAAAGAAAGAAAGAAAGAAAGAAAGAAAGAAAGAAAGAAAGAAAGAAAGAAAGAAGGGAAAAAGAAAAGAAACGAGGGAGGAAAGAAAAAATAATTTTGAAAGTAAATGAAGAAACTAAATGAAAAAAGGAAGGAAGGAAGGAAGAGAAATAAAGACTGAAAAAATAAGGACAAAGAAAGAAAGAAAGAAAGAAAGAAAGAAAGAAAGAAAGAAAGAAAGAAAGAACACATTAACAAACAAATTATCAGATGAATGAATGAACAAAAACAAAAAGAGAGAGAAAGAAAAAAAAGAAGAAAGAAAAGGAAAGAGACAGGAACAACGGAGGAAGAGCGTCCATGAGAGCAATTTCACAAAGCAATCCCATAAAACTTGCACTTTAATGAACCGTCGGACAGGGGACATGAGAGGGAGGGCTTTGTTTCTCTATCACACCCCCAAGAAATTAAGCCCATTACTTCTCTTATTAAAATCCCCCTGAACTTTGACCCCAGCGCCCCATTGGCTGCCTGCAGGGCCTCTGTCCTCTCAGCCAATCGATACGGCTGCCTCCCGCCGAGAAGTGGGAGTAATTGGAGAGTGTGTGTGCATGGGCCGAACCCTGACCCCGCCTGCATTACACAGCCCATATGAAGATAGATTGCCTGATTTAGTGTAAACATATGCTGCAATTCTAGCCATCAGTGCCACTTTCTCCGTCGTAATTTGTATTGATTTTTTCTCCCTTCCTCTCAGCCATCCACGCGTCTTTGCTGTGCCTGACGTGCGATTGCGAAAAGGGAAAGATAATGCAGTTCGCTGAAGAGGTGGCGAGTGTATGTGTATGTGTGTGTGTGTTGGAGGAGACGAATAGAGGGATGTATATTTATTATTAATTTAATCATCTCCTTATTGCAGGCGCTGTGGGGCTGCACATCTCTTTTCTCTCTCTCTCGTTCTCATTTGAAGGTTATCACACTCTCCACTGAGATCTACTGATGCTAAATAGAAGGTTGCTGTGGAGTGTGAGGTAACAGTGAAAGATTAATATGATTTCCACTTTCAGATGTCCAGTGGGACGGGACAACACAATGAGCTGCCATATAAAAGACAAAAAAAGCATTTTCTCATACGCTTGCATACCTAGATCTATTACTGTCGAAATTTTGATCATCAGCACAACAGGGTCAAGTCTAAATCGTGTCTGCCATCATCATCGACACGCATCACAATCCTCTCAGCAAAACCGTCAAGCATTTGACCTCTGACTTGCAGTTAACCTGCACAGCAGACCTGCGTTTGTCCTCACATATGAGCTTGTTGAGGCTCTATCTAGCTAGCAAATTAGAGGTAGTGCGTGCAACTCTAAAATCAATCCCAGCATACCTCTCTGTTCTTATTACACGCTCTGCAGAAGTCAGAGGTCAAATAGGGCTGACTGGGAAACCACTCAACACGCACCAACTCATGATAGCCAGACCTAATGAGGGCAATGCTTACTAATACAGCATGAGTCTGATGGAGGGAAATAAAAGAAGAGAGATAAAGATATACAACCAAAATGAGAAAAAAAGCAGAGAATGTAAATGAAGAGCCTGTTGAAAAAATGTTTTTGAAACATGGCAGCTGGTTTGCGCTGGTTTATGCTGGTTCTTAGTTGGTCATAGGCTTGTTTAAGCTGGTCCTGAGCTGGAGCTAGTTGCTTAGGACCAGTTTAGGACCAGCACTTGACCAGCTTAAACCAGCTCATGACCAGCTAAGGACCAGCTTAAACCAGCTCAAACCAGCTGCCATGTTTCAAAAACATACCTAACCAGCATATGCTGTTTTTTTTTTCATTTACATTCTCTGCTTTTTTTCTCCAACTAAGGACCAGCTTGAACCAGCTCATGTACAACTAAGGACCAGCTTAAACCAGCTCATGACCAACTAAGGACCAGCTTGAACCAGCTCATGTACAACTAAGGACCAGCTTAAACCAGCTCATGACCAACTAAGGACCAGCTTTTTTTTTTTCAACAGGCTCTTCATTTACATTCTCTGCTTTTTTTCTCCAACTAAGGACCAGCTTGAACCAGCTCATGTACAACTAAGGACCAGCTTAAACCAGCTCATGACCAACTAAGGACCAGCTTGAACCAGCTCATGTACAACTAAGGACCAGCTTAAACCAGCTCATGACCAACTAAGGACCAGCTCATGACCAACTAAGGACCAGCTTGAACCAGCTCATGACCAACTAAGGACCAGCTTAAACCAGCTCATGACCAACTAAGAACCAACTAAGGACCAGCTTGAACCAGCTCATGACCAACTAAGGACCAGCTTAAACCAGCTCATGACCAACTAAGGACCAGCTTAAACCAGCTCATGACCAACTAAGGACCAGCTTAAACCAGCTCATGACCAACTAAAGACTAACTAAGGGCCAGCTTGAACCAGCTCATGACCAACTAAGGACTAACTAAGGGCCAGCTTGAACCAGCTCATGACCAACTAAGGACTAACTAAGGACCAGCTTAAACCAGCTCATGACCAACTAAAGACTAACTAAGGGCCAGCTTGAACCAGCTCATGACCAACTAAGGACTAACTAAGGGCCAGCTTGAACCAGCTCATGACCAACTAAGGACCAACTAGGACCAACTAAGGACCAGCATAAACCAGCTCAAACCAATTGCCATGCTTCAAAACATACCTAACCAGCATATGCTGTTTTTTTCAACAGGGGAATTGGCTCCACACACAACACACAGGAAGTTGAATTGGGATTCAAATTGAAGTGACAGGAAGAAGATTATTTTGAATGACATCGTCAAAGCTTCAAGGTTTTTTAAATATTTTTTAAACTTTAAAACAAGGCTTTGTCAAGCCAAAATGCGCCAAAATTGTCTCATGTTGTCTGTCTCAACATGAGACAAAAAATTTCAATTTTTCTTTCTTCTACTAAGGGTTAGTTCACCCAAAAATGAAATTTCTGTCATTAAATACTCACCCTCATGTCATTCCAAACCCGTAAGACCTTTGTTCATCTTCGGAACACATATTAAGATATTTTTGATGAAATCCAAGAGGTTTTTTTATCTTCAGTAAAAAGCAACAAAACTACCACATTCAAGGTCCAGAAAAGTAGTAAAAACCATTAAAATAGTCAATGTGACTACAGTGGTACCTTAATGTTATGTAGCGAAGAGAATATTTTTTGTGTGAAAAAAATAAAATAACAACTTTATTCAACAAATTCGTCTCTCCCCTGTCATTCTCCTACGCTATTTACGTTCAACGCTTCCAGGTTTCTACGTCCACACGCCAGCTCAGTATTGGCCGACACTGGTCACGTGAGCAAGCACGATGCATGCGTGTGATGCTGAAGCAGGAGCCAGCCAATACTGAGCCAGCGTTCAGATGTAAACACGGAAGCGATGAACTGCGTTCACTGCGTCAACTGCGTACAAGTTTGACAAGGTAAAGACAAATTTGTTAAATAAAGTCAATATTTTTGTTTTGTTTTTGTGCACAAAAAGTATTTTAGTCACTTCATAACATTAAGTTTTAACCACTGTAATCAAGTTGACTATTTTAACAATGTTTTTATTACTTTTCTGGACCTTGAATGTGGTCATTTCGTTGCTTTCTACTGAGAAACTGTAGTCACATGGATATTTTAACGATGTCTTTAATACCTTTCTGGACCTCAAATAGTGCAATGATGTTGCTACTTAAGTGTGGTTCAGATACCCTTGGATTTCATCAAAAATATCTTAATTTGTGTTCTGAAGATGGACGAAGGTCTTACGGGTTTGGAACGACATGAGGGTGAGCACATAATGACAGAGATTTCATTTTAGTGTGAACTAACCCTTTAATTGTACTTATATTCACATTTGAATTGCAGTACTGCATGTTAGCTACCTCAATTCAAATTCAGAAATGTAAATGGAATTTAACAACCCTTCTCAATTCAAATTGTGAACAGAACACAACCCTGCAACATAAGCTATCACAGCACTTAATTTCCCAGCCCAGCCCGAATAACTCATCCCCCGCCAACTGTATGTACGTTTAGTCTACGCTTGTTTACATCCATGCTCTCCGATGGGCTTACATCTATTTACCCTCCACTGTTTTTCTATTTACATTCTCCTGTTCCCACTTTCCAACAGGCCTCCCGGCTGATCATGTTTCCCCTCTCCCTGATGGCATCTGTCTTTACAACATGGGGCTTTTTAGGTGCCATATCCATTCCCGTTCTCTCCTCCTTGTGCTACCGTGATGCAGTGATTGTAAGCGTAGTCATGCCCCCTTAGGCCACAATCGCAACCATTCAGAGAGAGGCTATTTCAGCGGTCTCCCCCTAACGCAGACTGAATGATTTTAGATGGAGCCTTCGGCCCATCTAAAACACTTGATCAAGCCCTGCTCTGTCTGTGGGAGGCACATTGATGGAATGGGGAATTTGATGCAGGTTCGGATTCCGACGCAACACCTCTCAATTTCTCATTTTCATGTGCTACATGATTGATATGGGAGAGAATGGCACCGAGCGGCTCTTTCACCTGCAGATGGGTATCTCGCACTTAGATTGCCCCGCTACTCTTTGGGGGGAAGACATTTACAGGTGCGCAACGGGGCGACATGAGGAAGCGATTTGTTTTCCCGTTCTAGTCTGTCGCTGCGAGGTCGCAGATCGGGCTTGTTGACAAACGTCTGAAGACCCCCTGTTGCGTGTCATCGATTTCGACCCATCCATCTCCTCTTTGTCCTCACGTCAGAAAGGCCGCGGCACATGGAAACGCATCGCTTCGCAACTGACGGAAAAATCAGAATGCACTTCTTCGCACCATTCTGAAGGAATAAAACAAGGAGTGAGATTCAAAGTGCAAGTTTGGATCAATCATCACGGCCCGCTCCCCCATCCCTAACCCCTGCAACCCCCAAACACTCCTACCACCTCCTCCTCCCTGGATCGATCCTCATAGAAATTTCATGAACTTTAAACTGTGATTGACAGTAGAGGCAGGGCGCGCAGGCTGCTTTAAAGTGGAGAGCCACCAGGGAAGATGAAGAAAAACCCACCCCAGCCTCTTCAAACACGCAGACAACACAGACTCGCACTAAAAACCACACACTTTTAATTACGACTTGAACACGATTCACTGTTATGGCAGCAATTACGAAGCTGAGCTAACCTTAGTTTTACCCCTGTGTGACACCGCACTATGAAACACTGTCTGGATTTTAGGGGCAGATAATAATCAACAAATGATTCTCACTTTTGGTCTGACATTATAGTAAGGGAGCTACAAGATGTCGGGAAAGCACGTGTGCTGTATCACTTCACGAGTGTCAGTCATTTTGTATGCATGTACGAGATGGGAAATAAGATCAGTGGAATAAAGTAAGAGGAGGCTTTTCTGCACAAGGGGAATGTGTCGTTCCTCTACAGAGCCGAGACTCATATCACTATCAAAGGAGCCACTTTTCTCTTAAAGAGAAGACCTGTGGAACCAATGTTGGATAATTAGTCATTTCATGGGGGGACACTTTAGGCTGTGACTCCAAAATAATAACAGGCTCCTCAGGTGGGGGAAGTATGGCTTTGAGGCACACTTCTTTGACGTGTCACTCAATTTAATCAAGGCGCTACAGAGGCAATTACCTAACAGATGATTAACATATCTAGCCGGCAAGGCAAACGGATGCAAGCGGTAATCAGCATGGTTGCATCACCGTTCGGTCTCCGAGGAGAAAGAGAGAGAGTAGGGGTAACAGAAGGAGGTTGGTGTGTTAATGTCACTTCTGCTTCAGTGTTTCCACACTGGAAATGTTCACTACATTCAAGTCACTGCAAAGCTCACACATTTTCACATATCTGAGAGTTGGTGCTATGTATCATAGGACTATGAATCACCAACTACGTCATGATACCATATAAATCACAAGATATACAGTATGTCCTGATTCAATACATTAGTACATTCAATATAGTTTTAATCTCACTAGATCCTCATTGAGTGTCTCTGACTGCACTGAGAAACATTATCTCAGAGTTTATGCTTATTTAGATGACCTATTTATTTATTATGGAACTGTAGGAAATGCAAAAATAAATAAGGTCACACTTTAGTTTAAGGTCCAATTCTTAGTATTAACTAACTATTAACTACGACTTTTGGCTCAGTAAACTTCTAATTACTGCTTATTAATAGTTAATAATGTAGTTGTTAAGTTTAGGAATTGGGTAGGATTTGGATGTAGAATATGGTCATGCAGAATAAGGCATTAATTTGTGCTTTATAAGTACTAATAAACAGCCAATATCTTAGGAATATGCATCTAATAAACAACTAGTTAATATTGAGAATTGGACTCTAGTGTTACCATAAATAAATACAAATGCACCAAAATATTGGCCACTAAAAATGCCATAAAATACCATTTTTAGTTTTCAACTGAAAGAAAAAAAAAAAGTGGGAAAAAAAATGTCAGAGAAGCATTCAAGGTAAAAATGTGTTATATTACCAAAAATTCTGTTTTTATGTCTACAGAGTTATAGAGCAATATTTTAAAAATATATATAATATTTCAAATTATTATTAAAAAAATATAAATTATTAAAAAATAATTATGAAATTAAATTATTTTTTATTCATTTAAAAAAAATAATAATTATAATTTAAAATCATAATTTTCGGTTTCCATTTTGACAAATAATTTTTATTTTGGTGCATCAACAAATATTGATACAAAGTTTTAAAGTATCAATACAATATTGTGAGAATAAGCATTGTGGTATATATCAATATACCTGTATCAGCACAGCCTTAGCATTTATGCAAATACAAAAATATGAATTAAATACTCTTGACAAACTCTTTATGTTACTTAGCTAACAAGAAAGAAAAAAGATGGCGTTTCTGCTTCTAACAACTGAAATTTAACATTAATTAGATTACCGCATGCCAATAGCCTGGATATGGATTCCACTAAAAGGCTGTACTTCAGCTACTGTCAAAGTGTCTCACCAATATACGCCACAGTCAGGATACTGCTGACAGACCACCTCCTAGTGCGAGACTCACAAACACATCGGCGTCCAAGCTGTGAAACAACTGAACGAAATGATGACATCATGCCGGGTCCTGTTCTACGTGCTCGGCAGCCCTGCAGAGCTCATCCAGTGGAACGTTCCGCTAATGTGTTCCATCTGCCCGCTCCGAGGATGAAAAGGTAACAAAGTGGCCCATTGTTCCATGGCTTGTGCAACAAGTGAACTGCTCCTGGTCCCTCTCCGAGCTCCGGCTATGGGAACGGTCTTTGAGAAACATCAGCCACCGCTGTCCACAGAGCCTGTGCCATTAAGCTTTAGTGCCAGTTTTAAAGAGCTTTTGTAGTGGATGGCGCCAGAACCTCTGGCTGATGTGAGAACACAGCGAGCAGGTTCCAAAACCAGCCCATGATTTTAAGTTGCATACCAGCTGGGTGCTCCGTGGTTTTCCAATCAACTCTTCGGGCCCCAGGCTGTGGCAATTACATAGCTAGATTGAGAAAATCTTTGTTGTGTAGCTTTGACATCCAATCCCTTACAATGATTCCCTTAGTCTCTTCCTTCCAACAATTCACTCAGTCTCCTCCTCATGTTGTTTCAAACCTTAAGATATTCTGAAGAACGTTTCAATTGTTTGTCTGTATAATGAAAGGTAATGGCATCCAAAAGAACAACATTGGATCCCACTGGCTTAAGGTGATGATACACAGTGCAAAGTTTAGAAATGTTGCCAAGCAATGTTGCTTGGGCACTTTCCTATTGAGAATGGGCAACAAATTTCTATCTAGATACTTTAGATTGAAATTTTTGCCCATTCTCAATGGGAAAGTGCCCAAGCAACATCGCTTGGCAACATTGTCCGGCAACATTGCTCAAAAAGTTGCCCTGTGAATCATACCTTTATACAAAAAAGACATTTAAACATTTTTCAAAATATCTACTTTTGTGTTCCACAGAAGAAAGAAAGTCATACAGGTTTGGGACGACATGAAGGTGAGTAAACATTAAATTAATTTTTAGATTAACTATCCCATTAACAGAGTTGCAAGTCAATATAACACACTCTGAACCTAAAGTAAGCTTTAGTTTTACATTTGCTTCTGGTAATAGCATAATGTATGAAGTCTGTGCACTTGGAGCCACCACAAAACATATGCACCCTTACTAACCCTTTGGGACTGCGCCAGCCTAACCTACAACCCCATGACAGCCATTAGCTTAACAAAACAACCCAAATTCTATGATTGATGCTCAGACAAGCTGAAATAAGGTACCAGGAATGGGTTGAGCAAGTGGTCGGGGAGGTTGTTCCCCCTGTCCCTGCCCATTCTGTAACCCAGCACCCTATTTAAGTGACCCCTGAGTCTTTTAAACAAAAGGTCTCACCCAGCAAAGATGCTACAGCTCTTGTTTGCAATGCCAAAGGCTGTCAGCCTGGAAAGCATCAGGCAAGTTCTGACAGGCACATTGGCACCCAAGAGAACAGCACTCTTCGTATTAACAGTCCCGCACCTCCAGTATCCTCTCAGCCTCTGTTTCTAGGATATTGTGCAATTGCTTGGAATGCATGCAGCACCGCTAAGGGAATATAAGCCCTCCCCTTTCAGGAAGTTGAGAGGATGCTTCAGATACAAGTTTTATTTCTGGTGGATCTCCTTGACTGAGGCAATCAAATAAAACGGTATACCCAAAAGGCCAAATCAAATGCGGACTTTTTGATGCCCCAAATACAGCTTGAACGCTTGCAAACCAGAGGTACGATGTGCTGTCGTTTAACTGTACATCACTTCTGGTCACATGTTTTATTATTATGATTATAATGGCAGAGGCAGTAAGTTACTGGCTATTGGGAGGCTTGTGTTAGCGTAGGCTGGATCCATGCCGCCAGTCTCAGAGCTTGTAATGTATAGATCAATGTGGCCGTAGGGGAAAGAGGATCAATGGCTGTTGAGTTATTGCAGTATTTGGCTACTGATTTTAGAGAGCTGTGTTTTCCCAGGAAAGTCAATACCCTCAGGCTCTTCACACTCATCTCGCCCTCCTTCCTCTAACCCAACACCTGGGGAGTCTTAACCCCCCGAGAGACAGACAGAGAGAGAGAGAGACATGAGCTGGTGGACTGAAGGACTTAATGATGCATGCAGGCAGAAAGCAGAACTAACAAAATAAGAGTGAAGATCTCTCCGAAGGGAGAGCCAGAGAGAACAGAGTAAATGTGAGAAAGCAACAAAGCCGTAATAGTTATCAGGTACCAGCTGCAACAATGAAAGTGAGAATTGGACTTAACATTCTGCTAATCTAACAAGATGTCCTAACTAGCCCATGCCACACATTAAATGCTTTCAGGGAATTTGCACAGAGCCAATCTTTGACATTTCCCTGTAGTGCTAGACATGGTAGAGCCAGGTGCAGAGTAGAGTTGTGTGATATTCAGAATTTAACTGAGAAAGCCTTTCATAGCAATTAAATAACATCATTTCAATTTGAACTGTGGCAGCAAACAGGATACAGAATTGCAAACCGAATTTGAATTTAAGGAAATCCAATTAATATGAACTAAAATTTAAAATAAAGAAACAGCAATAAGTATATAAGTATATATATATATATATATACACACTTTTCAAAAAAATATAATAAAAAAAAAAAAAAAAATTTAATCGGTCCCACTTTTTATTAGGTGGCCTTAACTACTTACATTTAAATTAATCATTTGATACAATGTACTTATTGTGCACATACATGTTTTTACATTGTAAAAAAAAAAATACCTGCATGTAATTACATCTGTAATTAATTTCTGTAATTACATTTATATTTACACCATGGACCCATCCCTTACACCTTAAACCACCCTTAAACCTACCCATACCACCAAACCTGTCCCTAACCTTACCTGTATCCCACCTCAATAGCAGCAAAAATGTTTTGCAATACAATATGAACACAACAAGTACATTGTATTATTTTTAATGTAAGTACATAGTAGTTAAGGCCACCTAATATAAAGTGGGACCTTTGGATTTATTAGAATTTCTGTGAACTGGAAAGTAAACTCATTTTCCTGTCATTCCAATACAAGATACTGTGTAGGGAATGTCCAATTTAAAGGGTATTTTTGATGAAATCCGAGAGGTATATGACTCATCCATAGACAGCAATATAATCAACACTTTCAAAGTCCAAAAAGACCTTTTTGGACTTTGGACTTCCTGGATAAGTGTTGATTATATTGCTGTCTATGGACAAGTTATATACCTCTTAGATTTCATCAAAAATATCTTAATTTGTGTTCTGAAGATGAACGAAGGTCTTACGGGTGTGGAACGACATGAGGGCGAGCTATTAATGACAGAATTTTCATTTTTGGGCGAACTAACCCTTTAAATAAAAATTCCATGTGACAAAATTCGAACTGATAAATTCTAATGTACGTTATAAATTCTGAATGTTATTAAGCCCTGGTGAAGAGAGGTGAAATTTCCCTTTAACAGCCCCAGATGCTTCAGTCTGAAGACTGTGAGATCACTTCCTGTGATGGCAGTGTTAACGGCAATGATATCAGAAAAGACATGCTCTGAACACTGCTTCTCTGGCTTTCCACTCCAGCAAAGATAAGACAGTGAACCTATAATCAGTGGAATGAGCCATCTTTGATGCATTTCTAGGGTCCATTACTGCTAATGAAAAGCAGATAAAAGGAATGTGATAAAAAATAATGTGTGTCTGCACAGAGATGCCAGTTTCCTTCGCCAATGTACGTATCCCCCTCCCAATCCCTACGGCCTGAGCGCTTAATTTCTGATGACCTAAATGTATCTCTTTCAAAATATTCAAACTGGCTTGTGTTCATTTGGAAGTGTCTGACGATAAGGAGTGAGATTTTTTTTCGAGCTGGAATGCTGTGTAAAGTTGAGCTCACTGGGGCTTATGGGAAGTCTCTGGTGGGAAAGACATCACTGAGGTTAGATGCACTCTCATTCCTCTTCAATTATACACAGTCTGCCTGTTTAGTATTTAAAAGCCCGCTTCATTTCACATTCATGAATATCACACATCTCTGGCACAGTAAATAAGTTGCTGGATGTATGTCAGTGCATCCACAAACTAAAATATGTATGCTTGAATCTAATTTGCAGCGTACAATGAAAATGATGTTGAGAAACAGAAAGATTAGGCGCTCAGTCTCCAAACTATATTCTTACAGGAATTGCTATATTAAAAAGAAAGAAAAAAATGTAAGTATGTATATAGCCTATGTATTTATTATAAATTACATATGTATGATATTAATTAATATTAATGATATTATTTGTGTGTATATTCTCATTGTCCTCTATCCTGTATGACCTTACATTTACTTTTGTCTCTGCTTTCTGATTTAGAGATATTCTACAGGTACTTTTTCATTCATCTTTACAATTTGCAACAGGCTTTCTTTGCACTGCGAATATTCTTTTGAACTTTTAGAAAAATTCAAGCTATTCATCATAAAAAGCGACGCGGCGTACAGCTGTCAGTCAACTCTCGTTGGTCCGGCAGACATTAGCATTGCAAAGGAACGGTCGAAGGTAAGACAGGGCCGTCCTCTCTATTGTAAAGTTGTCTCTTTTTGCTGCTTACATGGCAAATGCATCTGAATGAGAGGCGCTTTGAACAAAGAACGTGGGAAATACACTGAGATAAAGCTGATGTATAACAGAAAGCCTGAACACAGGCCTCTCTTTCTTTCTCTTTTATGACCGTCGCTGTGACATTTTCTTATCACACCAAACAGTCCTAGATCTGACCTTTTGCCTACTTTGACTGGCATCTGGATTATTCTGATGGAATAATCGGTGTATGAAAAGCACTGATTTTACTAAATGATATTCGTCCTGCCTGTTGGACACAGGAGAACGGACATCAGCCAAAAGTAAAGACACGACCGCTTGTGTGGAGTCAAGAATGACCCGCTAACAGTATGCCATAATGGGAATGCGTCTTTACGGACTGCAAAGCATACAAGCCGTAATATTTTAAGCTAACAAAGGCAGGAACTCGATAAAATGGACAAAGAACACATGCAAAGATTGACCTCTGAGAAAGATGACAGAAATGTGCTCTGATACTGGAGATGGTTGCAATGGCTCCAGGCAGTTGCAAAGTGTTGTATACCTGTGTAGACGAAGCGTCCCGGAGCTCCTTTGCAGAATTGCTTGGACTTGTAAGAGAGTGTGACCTCCACGACCCCAGGGATGTGTCTAGGGGGCGTCTGCACCCGGATAGCGTGAGGTGTGATGAGCTAGAAGCCATCGGAGCACACGTTCAGTGGTCAGCACTCAATACACAAGCATTGTCTCCAATGTAAACACAGTTAATGCTCAAGCTAAAGAGTGATTCATTACTCAAAAGACACTGTTATAGATTTTAACCATACAGTGGGATCTGTTATGCTGTATTATTTAGTTTTAACCCTTTCACACTTAAGTTTAAAGTATTATGGCTGACCCCCCAGCGTGAGTTTTTCAAGGCGACCGTTATTTAGAATGTATCACTTTATTGTTTTCATGGTGACGCGTCATTGCTTGTCATGTAACACACCACAGCGCTGTATGACTGATGATCTGCTTTTATATAATTTTTCCTTTTTTATTCAAAATATTCACAAATTTGTTAACTATAGCATTAAATATCTGATATTCCGATTGTCAAATATGTGCAAGTGGATGTGTTTTGCTGTTTAAACACCTTTATAACGAATGCGTTAGTTGAGCTATACTCGCGATGGGCGCCGCCATGTTAGTTTGCGCCGCACAGAGAATTGGATTTGTTGGACTTACAAATGTGAATTCATCCACTTCTCCCGAAATACATGAAAGTAAGTGAGCCAGTGAACTGGGGAAGAATAGAGTAAACTTTCAAGTTACTTACACAATGTGTATCTGATATGAATAAAATGTGTTGTCTATATAATGGAAAGAATTGTTATTGTCGCTTCTATAGACATTGTGTATTTTAATAACTCTAAATGTATTGTTTTGTTAGTACTCAAGTGTATTTAAATGTCCGAAACCTAAAATAAACATTATGTGGTTGAAAACACTGCATATTTGTGAAAAGCGCTGCACGCGTCCGTCTCAGGTTTAGCGCCAGCCAAAGTGCGCAAGCACATTTGAATTTGGCAGTTGATCACGTGATGCGCCGAACGTTCTAATCACACCGGGTGTGATCGTACGCGTCAAAGGGTTAAGTAATATTAAACATTAAATGAAAGTGTGTTCGCATTATTAAAAAAAAAAATTGGATTTATTTAAACCAATGTGCAGTACCAGTACAAGTCAAAAAAACACTCTTTTAAAGAAACAGAAAGGTAATAAAGAAAGATAATAAATAAATAAATATTTAAAGAATAAATAGTGTTTAATAGTAAAATGGTTTGGCTCTTTAAAAATAAATAAAATAAAATAAAATAAAATAAAATAAAATAAAATAATACATCAAAACCTCTTCAATTTCATAACTTACCTCACTCCAAACCAGCATTGTGCCGAAGACCACTTGTAATCCGTCGAAGAAGTTGTCCCCAATAATGATGACGGTCGCCCCCCCAGTCGTCCATCCTTCACTGGGGCTGATGGCCTTAATGCATGGAGTGGCTGCTTCGGAAAACAAGATCACAACACAAGCACTGGTTAGAGCTAGTTAGAGCGGGTCGGTGTCAACGTTCATGCAACATTTGGGAAACATTATCATTAAATTAATTACCATTTACCAGTGTTTTACTCTACACTCAATGCAAAAGAAAAAAAAAAACTGATAAACAGGAAGTCCGATGACTGTAAAAGCTCATTTGATTTTTTTTCTTTTCTTTGGTGTCTGTGCATCACTCAGCTCAATAAAACCATTAAGTTTTTTTTTTTTTTTTTTGGTCTTTTATCGTAAATCCGTCTTTGCAGGCGGTATGGAGACAGACAGGCTGACTGAACGACTGGACCAGTCTCCACTGGCTATGGACGGGAATTGATTGGTCGCAGCTCGGTGAGCTAACAGGCAAACCAAGGGGCTCTTGGTGCAACTTCAGACCACATTACTGCATATTGTGCTTTACACCAGCGGCCACTTTACTCGAACGACATCATGGGAATGCAAAGTTCCCAAACTTTAGGCTCTGAATCACTTCTGATTGCTTTTGATTGTTCTCTTTGTTGCATAAGTAAAAATCTTTGGAAAGAGGGAATTTTGATACCTGTGAAAATTAATAGATGAAAGTAAACAACCTTTGGGCGTGATTTGCATTCACCTGTTGAGGTGTAATGGAACAGCTGTTCCCTTTTACAATATCTGCATGGGTATTCTATTGTGTTAAAGATGAAAGTCTGCACATCTCCCACAATGCAGCGCCATCAGTGACTTCCTCTTCATGTTCTGGTCTTTGGAGAATTACTGAAGAGTCTTTCTAAAAGTAGAGCAGTGACTTTCCTTTTCCTCGATTGGGACTCAGGAGTGCCGGTGATTCCACAGCGACGGTTTTCGCACAAAACAGTCACAGAGCTAATCACACATTTTCCCACATACAGTAACTGTTCTGAGGTCAGCTGGGAGGTGATGTTCTGTGCAAACTTTTATCACTTCATATCAAAGCGACATTACCCAGTACAGCTCCTTCAGATAGACAGATGTGAGATTACCTATACTCCGAGAACTAGGTGAGGATGTAGAAAGTAGCACTAACAAGTTTGGCTTTCCTCGTCATTATAATGATTGGGGTCTCAAACTTACACTACCATTCAAAAGTTTGGGGGGAGTAAGATTTTAGAAAAAGAGATTTTTTTGGGTTAGTTCACCCAAAAAATTTTTGCCATTAAGTACTCATCCTCATGTCATCCCAAACCTGTAAGACCATTCATCTTCGGAACACAAATTAAGATATTTTTGATGAAATCCGAGGGTATCTGAGCCACACATAGTCATTGCACCTTTTGAGATCCAGAAAGGTATTAAAGACATCATTAGAATAGTCCATGTGACTACAGTGGTTCAACCTTAATGTTATGAAGCGATGAGAATACTTTTTGCGCGCAAAAACAAAACAATGATAATGATTCGCGTTCGGACGTAGAGCACAGAAGCCTGAACTGCGTTCACTACATAAACTGCATATGACAACAGTTCAAATTGTTGAATAAAGTCATTATTTTTGATTTTGCACACAAAAAGTATTCTCGTCGCTGACGTCGTTGAAATACTGTAGTCACGTTGACTATTTTAACAATGTCTTTACTACCTTTCTGGACCTCAAAAGGTGCAATGACGTTGCTGCCTATGTGTGGTTTACAAACCCTTGGATTTCATCAAAAATATCTTCATTTGTGTTCCGAAGATGAACGAAGGTCTTACGGGTTTGGGACGACATTCTGAAAAGTTCAAAATAATATAAAATAATAATTTCCATTTTAATAAATTTTAAAATGCAGTTTATTCCTGTGATTTTTTTTTTTTTTTTCTTTCTCGATGAAGGTTGCGTCTTACCTTCAGAAGGGTCCAGGCGTCGCGCCCTCCGCCCATGTTTGGAGTTGTTGTGGACGAACATATTATCTGACACGGCCAGGACATGGCCGTCCACATTCACTGTGGTGGACACCACCACCTACGGAGACACCAAAGCTTGATTACTTTCTGGTTGTGTGCATGTAACCGCATTGTTTTTGTCTGTACATGTGTATTCTTCACCTGAAATCGCCTCATGTCTCTGGGGTTTCCTGCATTTTTCAAACAGTTCTGATTACACTTGAGGAAGAATTTCAGGAAAAATCTGAAAAAGAAAGACAGAAACACTTTTGAGTGACTCAAACACAATGAAAACACTCAATAGCATAAACAGCTGCCAATGAGTGATTTAGCCCAGTCTCAAAGCTGGCTCAGAAAAGACACTTGGTGTATGATGTGCAATTAGAGATGAGGTTTGATTTTTCTTCCTTTATATCGAAGACTAACTCCAGCTTTGTTGATTTACTCGTATTTTTACCTCAGCCTGGCGCTATTGATCGGGAATGGATATCAATGAAGATGAGCCGTAATAGCCTCCGCTGCTGGAGGTGGGCTACAGTACGAAATGGATTGCAGTCTTAATGCATTTCCCCTGGCTGGTAATCTCTATGCATTCATCTCCAGGACCATAAGCCCCACTATTTTGATGGAGTGCTTTCCTTTTAATTGCCACATTATCACAATAATAATCCGGGCAGTTAACAACCAGCAAGGTCGCAGACAGCCATGTCACATTAACCACAGGATAACCTCCGCCGCTGCCGCCCCACGGAGCGCACGGAGAGAAGGATGCTGGGAGAAAAAGCGGCGAGAGAAGCCCCGTCTGCTATATAAATGGCCGCCATCTGCAGACGCCATTGATTTCTCCCTAATAAGACAGTAACAATATCTTTAAAAACACAAGGTGCTAACTTAAGCGATTTTTTAGAACCTCGCTTTACCGCATGACATAATCACTATATATATACTTTAACCCCATCAGCGCTTTTGAGCGAACGCCCAGAGAGAGATAGGAAAGAGAGAAATCCGACGTGAAAGATGGAGAGAAAGGGAGAAAGCCTGCTCTCTTTAGCTAGTATCGACTGATACTTGATCTGGGTTGCTCTGTTGGCTGCTAATGCCCTTTATGGCCATGGAATACAATAATATGGGGAACCCATCCCTGAGCTCCATTCATATGATATTGGAGTCCTTGGAAGGAGAGATATGGATCAATAAGGATTGAATTAAAACACAGCAGGAGACAAGGGCTGTAAGTGAAGCTCTTCTCAGATATTAGAGGAGTACTGTGTTTATACAACCACCCCAGTCACCATCTAAAAGTAGAGAATCCTGCCTGGATCTTGAGCTGAAACCCGTCCCGCTTTGGTGGTTCTGGAACGGCAGAGCTCTCAGAGTCACGGAACACGGGGAAGAAAGAGAGAGAGATGAGGGTGTGGAGGGGGAGAAAGGAGCACGTGACGGTAGAGAGTCTCGTAGGTCTAGACTTCTCCATCTGCCACTGGGCAGGAGTTGACAGGGAATGTGAGATTCCAGGTCTCATCCTGGAAAAGCGGCAGCACTTCAAAGCAGGTCGGCTCCCTTCGGATCGAGGCAGGACTAGCCCAGTGTTTGGAAGTGTGCGGGATGAGGGGGGAAGAGCCACTTTTAGATGACAAGGCTCGGGGTGGAATAGAGATCTCAGACAGGAAAACGGGGGCGAGTGGAAAGACACAAGCAGGGCAGATTCTGAAAGAGTCCAGTGTAACCAGCAGACTTTAAAGGAATATTCTGGGTTAAGTGCAATTTGAGCTCTATCGACAGCATCTTTGACCTGCTGCTGATCACCACAGAAAATATTTAGACCAAAACTAAACAGAAATTCACAGAATTGCAATTTTATGGGGCAATTTTTCTATGTTCACCCTATAGATGTCTCGATTCTCAAATATAATATTGCAATATATAATAAATAGAAATGGGTTTTTTTTTTTTTTTTGTGGTGCTGGGGGTAAATTGAGTAAAAACATTTACTATTTCAGAAAGTTTGTAGTTTGTGCATTTTATATATATATATCATACAAACTACATAATTATATATAAAAAATCATTGGTATCCATTTATATTTGTGTTGCAATAAGTGTGTTGCAATATATTATTATATTATATTATATTATATTATATTATATTATATTATATTAAGTTGCAACACTTGGATCTAAATATCTTTGTACTGTATTATATATGTATAATTAATATTTATATTATTTTATATCAAAAATATTTTTACATTTTTATAGTTATTAATATATATATATAATTCAGATACTAGATAAAAAATTTTTAAAACTAAAGTGAATAAACTGTAATAATGAATGAAATGTTCAAGGTATCTGAATAAATTTTGGCTTGACTGTATATATATATATGTGTGTGTGTGTTTAATGACAGATAATTCTAAAATAAATAGTAAAAAAATAGTTATATATCTCAGCATTATAGCGGCCATTGGACTATTGTAACTAATTGAAAAACACTAGGCAAAAATCCTTGCTAATTAGCACAGTGATAGAATAAAAGCATCAGAATCATATACACAATAATCATTTCATATCACTGTCACTTTCAAAAAATACAGAGCCTTTTCATTTCCAAGTGTGGATACATGTCATCCTGTAGTCCCCTCAAGGCTTTGGCAATGACTGATATTGTACCTGTGATACAAAGACCCCAGTATGAAATGGACAGACAGCTATAGGAAAAGACAGAATGACAGAACAGGCGAAATTGAGGTGTGGACAGAGAAAGATGGAGAAAGGAAAGACTAACTCTCACGCTGAACCTCTCCCTCCCCATCTAAAACTTATTAAAACAACATAAATAATTAATGACCTTCTAGAGCCAGGGCTCGGTTATTAGTCTCAGTGTTTCTTTTTCTCCATCCTTCTCTCGGTCTCTCTTTCTGTCTTTTGCTGTCTCTCTCTCTTTCTGCTCTTAAAAAAGTGGGTAAAGATAATGAGGGAGTTGGCGTCTCTGTTGTAAGCCGTCACCTCATTACGCTGGCCTGCAATCAATTACAGGGGGATGTGTGGCCCTGTCAGTCCCTAATGTGCCTCCAACTCCGAGTCAGGAATTACTGCTGGTCTACAGCACCCTTTCCACTTCTCTCACTCCATCGCTCTGTCTCGAACTCAAGGGATTGTCATGGAAGGGTTCTATGGCCAGAGAGAGACCGGAAAGGGCTGGGTGGGTGGGTTTCAGGCTGTGGAAGCCAGGGTCTCTCGCTTGTAGCTGTGAGAAAAGCCGTATGGCATGTCTGACTTTAGCTTTTAGTGTGAGACCACCTGACCATTTACAACTCTTTAGCTGCAGTTTGGATTGTTTTATAAGTAATGCTGGTGAACAAATGTTTTGAAGATGTGTATAAGCCGCTATAATGGAGAAATCTGAGAGTTTGAGGATAAAAAAAGAGCAAAGTGTAAATCAAATCAAAGTGTAAATGAAACTAGACATATGAATATATGAAATAAAAATGATTTGCTCCAACTCTTTCATAGCTCAGGACACCTGCAGTTATGTTTCATTGAAAGTTCCAACTTTGTCTCTCCTAAAATTCCATTGGGTAAATAAAAAATATAAAGAAATGAGACAGTATGAGTATAGAGCCTTAAAATTATTGTGGGTAGTACAGCTTAAATAAGTTTGATAAGATGAAGATTTTGAACTTTTGATTGCAGACTTTGGTATCTTATTAAATCTGAGCACAGTTTGAGATTACTAGTGGCTCTAAAGAAAAAAAAAACTGGAAACTTTTTTTTATTCATTCTTCTTGGTATCATGGGGGAAAAAATGAGATATTAACTGATTCTGTCATTATTATTTTGAAGAATGTTTTAACAATGAAAGTGAGTGGACTTTCATAATACAATATGGACAAAAACATTTTTCAAAATATCTTTGTGTTTCACAAAAGAGGTCATATAGGTCAAAAAATATGTCATATAGGTTTGATATCACATGGGGTGGGCAAATGTTTTTAGGTGAACTATCCCTTGTAGAGCAATGCCATAGAAGAACCATTTTTTGTTCCCCAAAACCTTCCAGCAAACAGTAAATTATTTTCTTCTTAGTGTGTAAAATATTTAATAAAAAAAATCCAAATAACCTTTTTTTCACTATAAAGGACCTTTAGTGCAATGGAAAGCTTCCATGGATGTTAAAGGTTCTTCATGGAAACACAGATGCCAATAAAGAACCTTTATCTTTAAGATAGTTCAGAATACAGCTTCTTGTATCTGCACAAAGACACACGCAAACATTCTTACACACATATGCACATACACACACAAATGTCCTCACATGATGTGTGAAAGGAGCATCTCTGTCTGCTCACCCATCGTCTCACACACATACGCACACATCCCTGGAGTCTCTCACTTATTACGTTAGGCAAGAAGAAGAAGAAGAAGAAAAAAAATCAATATTTCAGCAGAGGTATTTTTAAAAGCTGCCATGGCTCCAATTCTCAGCCACTGTTTGCTGCGAGCGCTCGTTGCTTCTATGAAAAGATGCTCTTTCTTTGGGATGCTTAAAACGGGCAGCGATCGCTCTCATAGGATCTGCATCAGATTAACAGTGTTTTGTCCCATTCACAACGTTCTGCTCTCTCAACACGCTGCCTGATATCCATTTACCTCACTGTAGCGGAAAAGGCGGAATCAAAACTCAAACATTTGACTGCGCTTGCTCTTTCCGGCCCCTCTGAATGGACTAGTTGTAGCAAACAGTGTGTAATTATTTTAAAGCCACATGCCAATTTCTGTCAATAATTTACTGTGTATGAAGCGAACCAGAGGTTATAATATCATTTCACTGACTTTGTCCTTAATTCAGAAACATTTTAGTTAATGAGGACAAGATTATATTAACAATAAAGGTGTACAAAAAAAGGCGTGGATATGTGCGTAAGAGAGAGAGAGAGAGAGAGAGAGAGAGAGAGAGAGAGACTGGGGCCTTCCTTTGCTCTCCTACACGTCATCAATTATTCACTAGCCAAGATGGCAATTACAGGACCGTGTACAATCAGACTAAATATTTAATAAGGCACTCAAACAGTCTCTAGAACGGATCTTTGTCTCTCTCTCCTCAGTCTCATCCTTTACACTGCATCTAACGTCCGCTCCCCTGGCCTCTTACCTTTGTTATGAGTACAAAAACAGTTGCAGCTCAGAGACTCTTGCATGTATCAGAGATGAGTAGTGACTATGCATTTCGTTTGAATGCATATTAAATTTATTGTACGCATCTGGGGAGTTTGTAAAACATGAAGGGGGGAATTTTTAAGAATTTTTAGGAATAATGAAAGTGTCTACCCGTTAAAAGCTAGAGAAATTTTTAATCATTTACTCACCCTCATGTCCTTCTATTTTATTCTGTATACACAAAAAGATGAAATTCCGAAGAACTGTTTTTGTCTGTTTAATGAAGGTCAATGGTATCAGCCCATTAACTTTTAACCTCATTGATTGTATGGACAAAACCAAAAAAATAATGAGACATTTAAAAAAAAAAACATCTCCTTTTGTGTATCACTGAAGAAATAAAGTCATAAAAGTCATATAGGTTTGGAAGGACATGGAAGTGAGTAAGTGAGTTTCTCTGTGAAATTTAAATCCTCCCTTTAAATTATATAAAAAAAAATAAATAAATAAATAAATATATAAATATATATATATATATATATATATATATATATATATACACATAATTTTTTTTATTTTTTTACTTTTATTCAGCAAGGAAGCATTAAATTGATCAAAGGTGACAGTACACACATTTAAATTGTTACAAAAAAAAATCTATTTAAAGTAAATGCTGTTTCGAACATTGTATTCATCAAGGAATCCTGAAAAAAAAAAAAAAATTATAAGCAGCACAACCAGTTTCAGCATTGATAATAATAAAAAATAGATTTTAACATGGAATTATTTCCAAAGGATCCCAGAAATAAATTAAATTTTAAACTATATTACAATAGAAAATAGTTATCTTATTTTTACTGTATTTTTTAATTAAATAAATGCATCCTTGGTGAGCATTTGAGACTTTTATGCAGTTAAACGGTTATGCGCTAAACTTTCATGCTTAGGGTTGAAGGTGTGTTCAAATCCTTACCTCTAAGTATAAATAATAGTAATACTAATTAAGTATTATTGAAATTACAAAAAAAAAAAAAAAAAAAATACTGGATTATAAACATTAGGTAATGTGACAGGGATGTACACTAACAATCATCTCCTTTGCTTCTTCCTGTTTTATATGCGATTAACCACTTATACTAAACATGCTGAATTGCTAGAGACAAGGCTGGGAAAATAAATCCATGACTTCATCATGGGAAAAACGGGAAAGAAGGAGGTGCAGACAGACAGATAAGAAATGAGAAGATCCTGCAAAAACCCTGATGGTGGGATGTTTGTTTGAATCAGTGAACAGTGTCCTTATGTCTGTTTGTACTTAACGGCAGAGACAGAAAATGAAGCAACTCAAATCACACTAAGAATCGCTCCTCCCCTGTGATCAGATTTCCTCAAGACCCTCTTAAGCATTATTTTGGCCCCTGTTGCCATGGCGAAGTACATATTTGTACCTCCAATCGAAATCAATCCATGACATAATGCAGTAAAGAGAGAGAACACGTGAACGTAACTGACCTCACAACGGAGGAATGGATCAGAAATTACTGCAAGCTGCACTTCCTGAACAGAGCACAGTCACTTATTACACCCATAAACGAAACCCCAGAAACCTGCCACACTTTCACACGGCCAATTATGTGAACAGAAACTGCACATTTCCTCATGAAGTCTGAATCATTATGCTCAGCACAATAAATACTATATTTTATGAAACAACTTACTCCTTAATTAACTGTCAAATGTCAAAAGTGACTTTGTACAGACTGCAGGGAAAGAGAAGTAGAAATGATTTGGTCACCATCTTTTTTTTTTTTTACTCTACATGGAGATCAAATGGTCAGACTTGACAGTAGAACAGCTCTGTTGTGATCTGAGAACAATATGACGATGTTTGAGAGTCTAAGACCAGGTGAGTCACTGATTTACATTGAGAAATCTTGAGTTACTACTGTGTTAGTGAGATTTAAATGAAAGGATTAGTTCACTTGAAAATTACCCCATGATTTATTCACCCTCTAGCCATCCTAGTTGTATATGACTTTCTTCTTTCAGACGAATATGGAAACCACCTGTTTGAAGCTCAAAAAAGTGAATCCACCTATCATAAACGTACTCCACACGGCTCCGGGGGGTTAATAAAGGCCTTCTGAAGCAAAGCAATGCATTTGTGTTTGAAAAATATCCATATTTAACATGTTATAAAGTTAAAAAAAATAATAGCTTCCGCCAGACCGCCTTCCGTATTCAACTTATGAAGAAAGTTTAATGCCTCTCGCAGTTCAAAACACTTTCGCTACGACCTACGCCTTCCGTATTCATGCTACGTCAGTTACACTTTTTTCGTTAGATTGAATATAGAAGGCGGTTCGGCGGAAGCTAGTTATTTTATTGTATAATGTGTTAAATATGGATATTTTTCTTACACAAATGCATCACTTTGCTTCAGAAAGTCTTTATTAACCCCCCGGAGCCATGTGGAGTACGTTTATGGATGCACTTGGATGGATGCACTTTTTTTCGAGCTTCTGGTTTCCATTCACCGCCATTATAAAGCTTTGGAGCATCAGGGTGATTATTAATATAACTCCGATTGTATTCGTCTGAAAGAAGAAAGTCATATACACCTAGGATGGCTTGAGGGTGAGTAAATCATGGGATCATGGGGTAATTTTCATTTTAGAGTGAACTAATCCTTTAATTTCATATACCCTACTTGTCCACCAGGTAAATATTGTTAATAAGGTAAATCTGATCTCTTAAATAATATATATATATATATATATATATATATATATATATATATATATATATATATATATATATATGAAGACTTCAGATGCAAAGGCCATCTGAAATTTTCTTCTAAAATGAGCATTTTTATCAAGCTTGTGTGTTTAGGGTCAGTAATTTCACTCTAATGGCAATGAAAAGGACCTATTAATTGCCATTAGAATGAAATTACTGACCCTAAACATACAAGCTTGATAAAAATGCTCATTTTAGAAGAAAATTTCAGATGGCACTTAGAGGCTTTTGCATAATTTACATAATTTAACTATGCCTAATAAATGGACAGACGGACGGACGGACGGACGGACGGACAGACAGACAGACAGACAGATAGATAGATAGATAGATAGATAGATAGATAGATAGATAGATAGATAGATAGATAGATAGATAGATAGACAGACAGACAGACAGACAGACAGACAGACAGACAGACAGACAGACAGACAGACAGACGGACAGATGGATGGATAAAACAGAATTTCCTTTACGGGACCAACAGACCATCTCCTCATTCTTCCCTGAGTCAAGAACTGAAGTGAAAGATCTGTAGGCAGTATATCTACTTCCCAAATCCCGTTACAACACTGTCTTCCATCTCAACCATCACGGTTAACAGCCTGTCCAGTCAATCAAGCCGAAGGAGGAAGAGACGGTGGAGGAGAAGAAAGGAAAACAAAGAAAATCCCTCCTTGATGTGTGTAGGCTGACAGCTCTATCCAAGCCCCCCAGTGTTGAAATCAAGCTGTCACTCTTCCACCATGGAAATAGAGGAATTGTGCGCTCAGATTTAAATACCGCCTATAATAGCTTCCCATCTATCAGGCCTGCTGGCCGGTTATTCTTAGACACATACATTAGCCCTTGGCCCAGATAGGAATGTCACCAGATTAAACATCCAATTTGTTAACCGGGCCAGGCCAGGGGTGCTGCTTCTTGACAGAACTTACAAACAAGCCCAAATGGCCCCATTTTTCACCCACAGGCCTGCTGGATTTTTCTATTCAGACAGAGGGAACCACTACGGATGGGGAGGGAGAGAGGGAGGGAGAATGGAAGGATTTTCTTTGTGGGTGGAAAGATGAGGAGAAATGCTAGGTGTTTTCTGAGGCCACTTAATCTCAGGAAGAGCCATAAATACTAGAAAAAAGTGTTTTTGTCATGCAGTATTAATTTCGGGAATATTCCCTCATTAAAGCACAGCAGAAACAGATATTCCAGAGAAGTCTAGTCTTTCTCACTGCCAAAACACCAGCGTGCTGAGCAGCTTCTTAGAGAGATACTTTCCCATGCATCGTCACGACTGAGGGAAAATAAACAGCACATTGTAAAAAGATTACTTTAAAAAATTAGTTCACCCAAAATTCTCTCATTATTTACTCAACCACATGTCTTTCCTTTCTCTCCAGTGGGCTGTTAGCCACTGTGACTGAATCATGAGTCAGCAAGTTGAATATGAGTACCAGATTCATGAATGAATCATTCAAAAAGGTTTTGTAAACCGGATCAACCGATTCACAAATCAGACATTTCTATTTATTTAATGAATGCACCAAGATAAACTTTGGTCTGTTCTGCACACAAAACTACCATTGGGCTTCTATGAAACTTTTATGTTGCTTTTTAGTCATTTTGGAGCTTGTAATTCATTGTGCACCTTCATTATATTGAAAAGACCGTCTTATAGCCGTCTTATATCCTTCAAAAATATAAAAAGTCATGTCATTTGTAAATAATGACAGAATATTTATTTTGGGCTGAACTATTCCTTTAAAGCCCAGGGCATCCGGAACATCCCGCACTGTAAGACAGCACTAATCCTCGGCAGCGGCCCTGTCAAAGCCTAGCGAGCGAACAGATATATTCACTGAAGATGAAGTCGTAGATTAGAGCGAGTAAAGGCCCTGTGGACAGATTGGGAGCATATTGGGGAACAGAGGGAGAGACAGTGAACCAGATGCCACCAGTTAGTTCTCCCATCAGAATGGGAGAAAGAGTGAGAAATATGGGCGTCCGACATCGCTCGGCTGGCGGAAGCCGTCCGTGGGGAGATATCTTACTCAGGGGAGGGAATGAATGAAGCTGAGGTCACTGCACGCTACAGTGACTGTCAGTGCTTTAACTGTTAGCTGGTTGATCAAATGCTCAGTGTTTACAGAAAATGTTTTGATATACATTAGTTTAAATATTACAGAATGAAACTAATTCAAGGACAGTTCTCTGAGGAATATTAAAGTGTATAGAGAAATAAGAACAAATAAAATAATAGTTTCTGAAAATATGCGAATGCCCAAAAAATTTTCAGCAGGTAACAACTTAAGTTTTGACCCTGTTTCTTACAAAAAGTTACATATAGGGCGCTATTTTAATAATCTAAGCACACGGTCTGAAGCGCATGGCGCAGGTGCACTTAGGGCGTGTCCGAATCCTCTTTTGCTAGTTTAACGATGGAAAAAATGGTCAGCGAGCTAGGCGTGTGTTCCAAAAGGGTTGTACCTATTCTCTTAATGAGTCATGGGTGTGTTATTGACATAACATGCAATAAACCAATCAGAGTCTCATCTCCCATTCCCTTTAAAAGCCAGTTGCGCCTGCACCATGGCAGATTCGCTATTTACATGCCGGGATTTGCAAGCGGAAAGACTGAACGCTTCTCCAGAGAGGAATCATTTTATTTTTTTAAAATGTTTGTGTGCTGCTGCGCGTCCCTGTGTGTGAAATAAGCAGAGTGTATGTGCGTTATGCACCCTCCTATAGGCGCATATTACTAATGCGCCCTTTAATTAACAAAAAAATAAATAAAAATACTGCACCATTGACTTTAGACCAGGTTTTTGTTGGTCAATGGCGCAGTCATTTTCAGTTGCCTCAAAATAGCAACACGCCAACAATGCACCTGAACACTCCTCGTTTTCAGACCAGCACGCCCATGGGCGAACAGATGGCCGCAAGTGCATTTGATATTTAAACAACATGGCACTGGATGTGAAAATGATAACTGCGTCGGGATGAAACTATCAAAAAACTCTTGCACCGCGCCTGGCATCGCATTGTGCTGGGTGTATGATAGGGCCCTTAAAGACTTTTATAATACTTCTGTGGTGCCTTTTTGTAATTTTAGCTAGACAATCTCTGTTCCCAGTCACTTTTATTGAATGGAATATTCAATAAAATAAAAAAATAAAATAAAATAAAATAAAATAAAATAAAATAAAATAAAATAAAATAAAATAAAATAAAATAAAATAAAATAAAATAAAATAAAATAAAATAAAATAATGCATGTTAAAAAAAAATATTTGTCTAAAATGCTCCTGTAGAAATTAACCATTCATATGTCAAATTCACATTAAAATTTGGCCAGTTGAGTTCCTTCTTCCACAGATCACATGCTTTGTACAGTAGATAACAAAAACATTTGTTATCTACCCCATACTTTTCCTCAAATGTTCTATACATTGAAAATAAATGGTGATAATTCACTGTCAAAATTATCCACAAAAAAAAGATTCCATATAAATAAATTCAAAGATGTATGAAGCCCCTACAGTACATATCCCAATGTGTTCTAAGAAAAAAAATAACACAGGTTTGGAACAACCTGAATGAGTAAATGATGACAGAATTCACAACCCTTATAAAACAATCACAAAATCATAAAACTGAGTGACCTGACACTATAAATATGCTGGTTTGAAATAGTTACACAGCTGAATGTTCCAGTGTTTGAACCAAAGAGGAACATGAGGTAAATCAGGGGGCTAAGTGAGTGAACCACAATACATGTAAGAGTCCTTTAAGACCGTTAGAATAAAAGAGTCAGTCTGTGAAATAGCCTCTGCCTCTTTAAGTAGAAACTAATATAATTTCTCTCACGCCAGCAAACAGGAGTATTTTATTATTCCAAAATCGTTCTTCGGGGGAAAAGTGATTTATACCTCACTTTATCTGTCAGACAAATGTTTCTCTTTATGGCTATTACCATTCCGAACCGGCGGCAGGCAACACAAAACTAATATAGTGTGTGAAGTATTTAATTAAGTATCTGGGTAGGGATGGCTGAACGTCTTGCTTTATTGAACCAAAATTAAAAATAACTCCTCCATTTGAATAACGCCTAGGGCTTGCCTCTCATCCGGCTCATTTTAATATCACTCATGCCACTTTAACCTTTTCAAGCACCACGTCCGTCGTTTGTTTGTCAGTCAAGAGAAATCAGCACTCGCATAGGCATATGAAAACACAACTAGAGTCGTTCTCAAACAGCTTTACAAAACTGTGTATTTCCAACCTCATAAATAAGGAACACAAATACCTCCAGGTCAGTCGGGCTGGGTTTTTTTTTGCCTGTTTGGGGTATGTTTTGCTTTGTTTTTGAAGTGAGAAGTTCGAAGTCAAGATGAAGAAGAACCGACATATCAGCCCTAGATACAGTATGTTGATTTGAACATGATGCAATGCTTACATAGTAAATGTAATTTGCAGGAGCTTTGAAGTGTTTAGAGAGCAGCAGCCATTTTGGGGCACATCAGACATTGGGTTTAATTAAACACAACGGGAACACAAATAATGGAGGGAGAGAACTAATTCTGAACGCGAACACCGCCGAAAACAAAATCGAATTACCGCGAACGGGGCCGGGCTGCCAGAAAAGATGAAAGTTCACTCTTCATTCAGGGTGAAAAGAGTGCAAGTGAGAAAGAGATAAAGAGAGAGTCAGAGAAAAAAAAAAATCCAGATGCAGGTTTTAAAATCACAGAGCAGATATTATCCATCTGTTTGGCACACCTCATTCTCTGCTGCATTGAGGAGACGGTCATGGACAAGGTGAACCCAGCATCACCATCTGGCTGTGTGCTGGCCTGGACAGAACCGAGGACAGTTACACACTCCAGAGAAACACACACATTTTCGCAGACGCCAACATCTTCTCAGAATCTTCCCGAGCAGATTGCAGCATTTCAATCGTATTCAAGTTTTTTTAGTTTTTTTTTTATGTTTCCTCTTTTCTTTCTAATAGGGCTTTGTTTGAAGAAACGCATCATACCAGAAGAAGGAACAGAAAGCTAAAATAAAATAATAAAATAAAATAAAATAAAATAAAGTTGAAAAAATATTTGTCTTAAATGCTATTGTAGAATGCCACATGCACATTCAAATTTGTCCAGTCCAGTTGAGTCTCACCTTCCACAGATCACAAGCTTTGTAGATAATAAAAATTCTCTCATTTACTCAGTACCTTTCCTCAAATTATCTGATTTTTTAATGTTTCCTCTTTTCTTCCTGATGGGGAATTGTTTGGAGGAACACATCATACCAGAAGAGGGAAAATAAAATAAAATAAAATAAAATAAAATAAAATAAAATAAAATAAAATAAAATAAAATAAAATAAAATAAAATAAAATAAAATAAAATAAAATAAAATAAAATAAAATAAAATAAAATAAAATAAAATAAAATAAAATAAAAAATAAAAAATCTAATTAAATTAAATTAAACAAACAAATAAAATAAATAAAATTAAAATAAACAAATAAAATAAAATAAAATAATAAATAAAATAAATAAAATAAAATAAACAAAATAAAAATAACAAAATAAACAAAACAAAACAAAATAAAATAAAATAAAATAAAATAAAATAAAATAAAATAAAATAATAAATGCTGTTGTAGAAATCATCCATTCAAATGTCACATACACATTTAAATTTGGCCAGTCCAATTGAGTCTCAACTTCCACAGATCGCATGCTTTGCTGATAACAAAAAGTTTCAATACCTCTCCACAAACTGTCTTTTTTTTTTTAATGTTTCCTCTTTTCTTCCTTTGTTTGGAGAAACACATCGTACCAGAGGCTTTGTTTGGAGAAACACATCGTACCAGAAGAGGGTACAGCTTGCCAATCAGAAACAGGTCGTTGGTTCCAGTCCCCAGAGAGGGCTCTAGTCTTACCGCAAAGTTTGAAAGCACGTGTGTGTGAGGAGAGTTTGGGCTCTTGTTCGCTCAGGCAAGCTATGAGTGTACACAGCTGGGGTGAGTTTGACTTAATGAGAATCTGTTCAACAGTGCTACATGGAATCCAGGCCTGCAGGTGAAGACTTTATGTTTTGATTTACATTCCTAGGAAATTTGATGAATGCCGCTCTTTTTTTCCCCGCATTCTCAAATCAGCATTTCGTCTGGTGAGGCTCAAAGTCGCCAGAAAGGCCCTGAGTGATGAGTGAGCTCAGATGTGAATGAGTAACAGTATGACAGTGATAGAAAGGTGCCAATGCTGGGAAAAAGAGAGGTCAAGCGTTTAGCCATGGCTGCCTCCAGATTGCAAACATACACCCACTGAACACAAACGCTCTTGTTTGTTAAACAGCAGAATGGATTTACTCTATGTACTCGGGCGGGCGGTTACGCTCAGATAGTGTATTGATTTATTGGAGGCTAGTCACTTGGGATCGTAGATTTAAACTGTAGCGCGCTGTGGGGTTTGGGGTCATGTGATTTGTACGCCATTAAATCCAGCGTGACTGAAGTAGACAGTTTGGACTGAGTTTATTAGTGGTTACAGAACAAAACAGGCTGTCTGAAGGTGATGCCACTATCTGTACAGGTAGACATAATATTAAAAAAAAGGAAAAGGAGGTTTCATTTTAAATTCGCTAATTTTAGGATGTTGTGCTTTCATAGTGTTGTTAATCTATTGTGCATATTTTAAAAAAAAATCTATGAAATTAATAGAAATGATTGTTGTATTGAGTATTGTTGACTGGTTTAACTATCAGATTCAAACTAATCAGAAAAAAAAATATGATTATATTTAATAATCATTCGTATTTGATAACTATTATTAATATTTTTATTAAAAATAGTATAAAATATTTAATAATATTTATATAATATTTCATTAATCTACAATCCCAAGTGACTGGCCTCCAACAAATCAATGCAATCTGAGTAATTTCTGCCTGAGTACAAAGAAAACCTTATTAATAAATAAATAAATAAATACAGTAAATAAGCAAATAAAACCTTCTTTAAAAAGTAGATAAATAAATAAATTAATATAATATAAATACATCAGTAAAACAAATCTTTGATATATATATATAGGCATATATATAGGCACTGCGGCTCATCTTCAAACAAAAGTTTCTTTTTTTCCTGGTGTGATAAAATTGGCCAGAGTAATTTAGAGAGGAAAGAGAAAATAAAAAGATCTCAGAGAATGAATTTGATCAGACCGCTCTTGCCACAAGTCGACATATTGATCCTGGTGCGGCACTGGATTCAGGGTGTAGCGTATTTCATTTGTGTAGATGTGTTGATAAGTTCTGGAAGATCTGATAAGTGATGTTAGTGGTGTCCTGTGAGATTTACACTCTATAGTCTATTAGACTTTTGTCCCGTCAGGCGTGATGTATTGTGTTATTAAGAGGACAAGTGCTGGGATCTCCTTTTCGAGTTCCCATACCACAAAAGAGCAGTGTGGGGACGGTGCCACTTTCCGAGGAGGACAAACAGAGAGAACAGCTCCTGTCACGTCCCGTCAGAACGTGTGAGATTAAAAAAAGCTGCCACTCAATTAATAAATCACCTCCTCCCTTACAGCTGTGGGAGCAGCTGGTCTCTCTGGCACTAATAACGCAGAGTGAGGGGCCGAGGAAAATGACGAGGAGGCCCGAGGCCCTGCGGTGTGACAGCACCTCCTCAGCAGTCAGAGAGGAGCTAACAGAGCCCACATGCCTGAGGACTGCATCACCCAGAGGAAGAACTGTACTGCTCAGAGGTTGCTCTTTCAAAGCTCAGGAGACTTATTGGAGATCTCATTAATGTTACATTAGACTTTGGTTTTCCAAAAATAAAATTAAAATCAAATCGGACACAAATAAAACAATTGTTGACGTAAAGCAAGAAGGCAAAACATTAATTAATTAATTATTTAATTAAAAAATAATTAAAAATATATAATTGTGTCTCAAACAAGTGAGAAATGAATGCTAAAAATAATTATAATAATTGATTATATATATATATATATATATATATATATATATATATTATATATATATATATAATTTAAAAAAGACTATTTCTGACATAGTAAGAAAGCTAAAAAGAAATATTGTTGTATTTTTTAATGTTTGATTTATTAAAATGTAAAAAAAAAAAAAATATATATATATATATATATATATATATATATATATATATATATATATATATAATTGTGACAGTGAAAAGCTAAAAAATAATTTAAATTGTTTAAATTGAAAAATAAATAAATAATAATAATTTTATAATACAATTATATATACAATTGTGAATAAAATATAATCATGGATTTCACAGGAGAAAAATATGAGAAGAAACACTACAGAGTCTCCATTTGCTCTCTATTTAATCTCATTGCTGTCTAGGAGAAACTATTAAGATCTCATTTGTGATTTTCCTTTCCTAAAAGAAAAGCTGAGGAGGAAACAAGCCCTGCATTTCAATATTCAAATAGTCAATGAAACTCTAAGGAGGAAAAAGTTCTGCATAAGTGGAACTGAACTGCTATAAAAACAGCCGATATTTCAGCGTGGCAGCGTGCCGAGGGACAGAGAGGGATGGAGAGCGAGAAAGAACAGGAAGAAGGGGCCCAAAGAGAGCGGTGCAGGTGCGAAGCTTGGATGCGGCCCAGCCGCACACACTCCGTTCACGCATACGCACTCAATCACGCAGGTCACACACTAACACACCCTCCGCTGCACTGATCTCGCCAAATACCTCTCATGACAAAGGAATTATCTCAGCATCAGCTGCTGGGCGTGCTCGCTCACATTCTCTCATTCTCAAGATCTTCAGCCAGCCCCGTGTCATCTTAACGACTGAGTTTGTGTATGTATAATATGGATACTGTATACAGTGCAAAACAAACAGAGCCGTAACAAATAGCAACAGGGGGCTGAATCGAGATCAAAATGGTCAACATAAACAAACATGCGCACGCACAACGACAGAATTCCCTGGGAACGGGCTTATCGCCCGATCTGACTGGCTTTAGATACGGAATGAATGTGATGGTTGAAAAGCAGCAGAGCGCATGAGAAATTATACATTTCTATCTCAGAATTCTGGAGCTGTTCGGAGTGTAAATGTCATTTTACTGCCATTGCACAATAAAAACGTTTCGTTTGTGTTCAAGATTTCTTAGTTTTCCAAATGGAATAAGTGACTCATCAGGGACTGTCAGCAACATCTACCCAAAAGATAAATAAAACTCTTTAAAGGGGACCTATAATGCCCCTTTTACAAGATTTCTCTGGTGTCCCCAGAATGTATCTGTGAAGTTTCAGCTCAAAATACCCCACAGATAATTTATTATAGCTTGTCAAATTTGCCCCTATTTGGGTGTGAGCAAAAACACGCCATTTTTGTGTGTGTCCCTTTAAATGCAAATGAGCTGCTACTCCCGGCCCCCTTTCCAGAAGAGGGCGGAGCTTTAACAGCTCGTGCTTCGGTTTCTCAACAACAACAAAACTGGAGAATCTCACGCAGCCAAAATGAGGATTGTCAGTAGCGGTGTTCAGCCTTACATTGTTCAAACCGGAATCAGACACTGAACTCTTCCTCTTCTCTAAAGCAGCCCAACATGGCCTCACCCCCTTTGCTGTGTGTTCCCGGGGGCAAGGTTTAAGTAAATTTTGGGGTTTGTGATGTCACCAACCCAGGAAGAAGCTCGTTGTAGTGCCTGCCTACCAGTCATTTGTTGTAGTCCTTAAAATCTCCCTTTGCATTGAACTTTGAGCGTCGTAACTTTGCAGACGTTGATTATGATCAAACAGCAACATTACACACTAACTAAAGTTAAAAAAGTGAAATCATAATCAGGGACCCCTTTAAGGCCTGTTCAGACCAAGGACAATCATGATAACCATAACATTTTAATAATCATTCTAATTGTATGAGAATGGGGAAATCCATCCCACAGCTAGAACAATAAAGACAGAGAGGAATGATATCTTTGGAATCACTTTCAAAAGATGATGAACGATAAAAACACTGACAGAATCCACCGACTCTACAGAGCTTGAGTTTAAAGCGGCAGCGCTTCAAATAAATAGAATGTTAATAAGCATTGGTGTAGATGCTAATATAGTTATCATTATACAGTATCATTATACATTATATCTTTGTAGCTTGGTGTGAACAGATATTTATTCAGCAGTGAAAATAGCCAGATTATATTTTAGGAATGTCATGGAGTGCTTGTAAAAGTTGTGATTTGTGCTTAGTGTGAATAAAATCTAATGTAGAAAGCAAAAGTTTTATTTTCAGCCCTCGTTCACTTGTAAACACCTTTTTCAGAACTGAGCTGCTGTTGTTCAAGTCACCTGTTTCTCCTTATCGCAGCGTTTCATGATGTCACCATGTTCTTGCAGAGAAAGGAAACATGGGAAGGGAGGAGAGAGAGAGAGAGGGAAGTGTGTACAGCCTTTTACACAGCCCTGATTTGTAGGGAAAGCCATGGCGCAATTGAAGCAATTTGTTCTTTGCCATCTACGACACATGGCCAGACGAAACGCAGCCCTACTAATTGCTCTGCCTGTAACCCCCACCCTTTTCCAAAGCCACCTCTCTTACACACACACACACACACAAACAAACAAACATGCAAATGCACGCGCAGTCAAGCCAGGCAGCCAGGTCAGAAAGGTCACAGGGGAACTGGACCGATTCTGGTTTTCTCTCTGCCCTGCTCCAGTCCGGTTTCAGTCTCCATTCAGTCGGGCTGCTAAATGCCTCATCAACATGTTTAATCAAATTAGTAAGCAGCCAAAAATTGACGCTTTTCATTAATTATACAGGATAATTCTAATTGCAAATTCAAATGTATTCGCTCTGAACAGAAGGTGTTCAGTAATATTTCAGGGAATTTGCATATTAAATGGGGGTCGTTCTGCATTATGTATGATAATATATGCGCATTGTCTTTATTTTTAACTCACGGGCCATATGCGCCGCTGCTTGCCAGAGCAGGTGAAAAAAGTCCGGAGTGTTTAATTTTGCTGAACAAACGCGTCGAGGCGGCTTGTCAAGGGCTGTATGGTCGGTGTCAATCTTTGTTTTTTTCTGTTTTCCCAACCCTTCTTTTGATTACAGCCGGCAGCACGGCCACCGGTAAACAAACTCCGACATGTGCCCATACAGGAAACAGGAAGTCCCATGCGCCCGACTCTTCCCGTGTCATTTGCTTTTGTTGTCGCTGGGCCCGATTCATCTAGTCTAGTCTGTATCAGAGTCGCCCCGTCAGCAGTTCTGCCCTGCCAGGGGTGGACGTCTCCTGCCATGTAGCCATCATGGCAGTGTGCATTATCCCAGACAATGAGCAGCGTCCGCAAAATCTGAGCCAGACACAAACCACGCACTCAGAGAATATTGCATTACCCATCATAACGATTCGGAGGTCTTCAGATCATGTCTAGCTTTAATGAGCTACACTTCAAAACTTAATTCTCATTAACAGGCGTTGCTTTCTCAAATAACTTTCCTGATTGAAAACCTCATGCTGGGGTATATTTAACGTTGCAATTATCGCTGTTTGTTGGGATAAATAATACTCAATAATAATACTCAAAAAGTAATACTCATACTATAAAAGTTTGGAGTTGGTACAATTTTTTTTAAATGTTTGGTAACACTTTATTTTACAGTGTCATTTTTACATGTTACATGTAGTTACTATAGTAATAACTATAAATTATGCATAATTACATAATCGTAACCCTATAGTAAGTACATGTATTTACTTAATATTACTCAGTACTTAAATGTATAATTACACTGTAACAAAGAAAGAAGTTTTTTTGTTTTTGAAAGAAGTCTCATGTTTATCAAGGCTGCATTTATTTGATTAAAAATACAGAAAAAAAATAAAAATATTGTCAAATATTATTACAATTCAAAATAACTGTTTTGTATTGTATTATAGGTAACACTTAACAATAAGGTTTCATTTGTTAACTACATTTATGTAAACTAACAATGAACAATACTTCTACAGCATTTATTAATCATAGTTAATGTTAATCTCAACATTTACAAATACATTTTTTAGATCGAAAGTGTTTGCACCGTGAACTTACATGAACATTAACATTTTTATTAACTTACATTAACAAAGGTTAATTAATGCTGCAAGAATATTTTGCTTTGTTAGTTGAAGTTAGCTAATGCATTAATAATGTTAACAAATGAGACCTTATTGTAAAGTGTTATGGTATTATATTTTTAACTGTAATTTCAGTTAAAATCCAGTCTTCAGTGTCACGTGATCCTTCAGAAATCATTCTAATATGCTGATTTGCTGCTTAAGAAACATTTCTCATTAATTAATAACGATTGCGCTGTATGATATTTTTGTGCACACCATGACAGGTTTTTTTCAGGATTCTTTTGTAAATATAAAGTTCAAAAGAGCAGCATTTATTTGATACATTTTTGATGAATTGATCAGTTGAATGTGTCCTTGCAAAAAACGATATTATGGTGATGTAAATACTACAGAAAAAACAAATGTAATTTTTACCTGAAAAAGTTAGTTCAGGCAAGAATTTAAAAAACTAAGTAAATTCTATATTAGTACTCAATTTAAGCTTGTAGAAATTAAAGCGTAAACATCAAATATCAATAATTAATGAGGTCAATTTTTCACTGTTTTACAGTTGTTTTTACACTGTTTTATCATTGCTTTTGTGGTTTAGTAACTTGCTATTTTGTAACATTTGGAGTTCATTTTCTACTCAGAATGCCACATTCACACTCAAAATCAACTCATCGAATGTTACTGTCATTGTGTACCAAGTATTGAGGTCTCTGTGTTCAGGTGCTGCATTACTTCTATTATGTAGATATGGTGTCTACACAATATCTATTGTATTATTTACTTAGATATTTCTAAGTAAAGCATACACTTTAAAAGCATGGTTTAATTCAGTGTTATAATATTTGAGTAAAATGTATTGCAAAAGAAACTTCAACTATGTAGAAATTATTCAAACTTTTACTGGCTGAGTTAAAATTACTTATTTTCTTTGTTAATTTTACTTAACTTAGTTAAGTAGAGTTACTTAATTCCATACTTGAAATTTACTTAAAAAATATGCGTGCAAAAACTAAGTAAATTTTACTTATTGTTTTTTCAGTGTATTATTTGCTTTAAAAAAAATATATAAAATACTGACCACAAACCTTTGAACAGTAGTGTACCTTCATACGTTTTTAATAAATCTTTTTTTTTTACTTGTTTTCCAGTGAAAAATATTTTAAAATGCCATAGAAAGACACAAAATAAGTGAAAAATCTGCCAGTGCATAAATTTAGTTAATAAAGATGAATGCTCTGAAAACAAGCCTTAACTACATAAAAGAGTCGTCAACAATTCCAGTCTCACTTCCTGTTACAAACTTACATAACAATGTAAAACATTTGCATAATGCCAACCTATGGTCTTCATTGGCTGTCTGCGAACAACGTCTACTTTAACCCACCCTCACCCACTGTAGTTGTAGCTGAGGACTGTAAGAGTTTGTTTCTTGATGTCGATATGTCCAGAAGATGCTTTTTTTCTGCGCTGCAAAACCACTTCAAAATGATGGCATTTTTACTGTTGTGTATCAAGTTCTGAGGAAGATCCAGAGCTTAAATTCAGATATGATATTGGTCGTTTCGTAAAAGGTGACACAAGCTGTAAGCGGACCAATCACAACAGACTAAGCCATATGACCAATCAGAGCAGAGGCTTGCAGAAAGGAGGGTTAAGAGAAACTAAATATTCGAACAAACCATTTTCAGACTCTTGGAGAAATGAGGTAATGTGCAATGTATATTATGAGAAAATTAAAGTGTTTTTTGACCTTCGATGCATGTAAATCTATTGTAGGAACCTCCAAAACAAAATTAGGATCCTTTAAAATAGCATAATAGGGGCACTTAGTAGTATATCTATCTTGTTTCAAGGATTTTTAGATATTTTACCTGGAAAATAAATGTAATGAAATGTAACATTCAGATGTACAATGCACTATTCCCTGCAATTGTGGTTCCCTAAAAAGTCAGGAAACACACCTTTAGCATGGTTAACAGCCTATGTTTTGAGCGAAAACTCTATACACTTGCAATTTTTTTAGAAAAATATTACCTCAAATGTAAAAAAACAGACCGTGATAAGAAAGAAGTACCACAAAAGTTACTCAATGCATTACTTTCCATTAAAATGAACAATGTAATGCAATTACATACTTTGTATAATGAGTAACACAACATTATAAAGTGTTACTTTTAAAAAGTACCATTCCTTAACACAGTGTAACTGATTCAGGTGAGGGATCCAGGTACTGGCAGAAGTGAAAACTGAAGCTCTAGTTGAACAGGAATACAAAGACTCTAGGAGCTTGGGAAGTTGCATCTCAGCTGTCATTAAATTTGCAAGCTGTTTTATTGGAATCAGTTTAAGACAAGAAAGACGTGTAAATGGGTATCAACTCCTGTATTACTGCCTGGCCCGGTCCCAAGTCAGTTTTCTGACGAAAAAAGGAGTGATTCTTCAAAAGGAGATGAAAGGAGCGTTTTTCACTACGGAGAGAGCAGAACAATGATGTGGTTCGGGAAATTGAACTTCGTTTATTTAAAATTACTCTATGCTGTTTGAACTTGACGCAACATTAGCTGCATGTACAGGGAGAGTCAGCCGAATTACATTAGTGAGAATCACAAACTGCATCCCTGTAGTTTCAGGAACAAATCTCATTTTCCTTTCACTAAGAGCACATGTAACACAGACAGACAAAATACAGGCTCAGACCCCATTCGAAGTGCCAATCTTGTATAACGCTTATCAATTTTTGTGAAGCAGAATCTTCATCAAGCCATTATTTACCAGTTCGGCACAAACTGACATGTTCTTTAGAACTGCGGTGCTGCTGCGGAGGTGTTAGTGCACCTTAGACTGGCAGAGGAGGGGCTCGCAAGACCCTTTAAAGGTAAAGATTAATTACAGGCTGAGGTGAGGTGATGAACAGCGCGTGTGCGTGTTTGCGTGAGGGATGATGACAGCGCACCTCACAGATGAAGGCGTGCTCTTAATGAGCTGAGATCACAGTTCCCAACGTTCCATCTCCGTTATACAGGACGGGCCTTTATTAAGTGCCGTATACTACGCTGTCACACACTTTGAACATGTTCACACCAGCGCATATTCACCTGTCCAACACCGTGCACACGCTGCTTTGAGGAACCAGGTTGGTCTGTCAATTTGGATACATCCTCATTCTGAAGAACAGATTGCATACATAAATTAAACACGGTAACAAAAGAAGACATCAATAAATAAAGACAAAAGCTATGTTTAGGTGGACTATAAAAGGTTAGAACATTATGGATGACTTCCAAGGTTAGAAACATATTGGTGAGTTGTGTTGCGGAAGCTACTTTAAAACGGTAGCTACATAAGCTAAAAGCTTTTGATAATTTAAAATAGCTAAACTACTGTTCAAAAGTCTGGCACCACAGCAGCATTTATTTGACAACTCTCTGGATATTTTTAGCATGGTAATAGATATGACAATGTTAATATATTTGGTCTTGGCGGAATAGATCTGCTACGCTGCTGCTGAAGAATTGCTGCTGCTGTTGATTATTGCTGCTGCTAGGAGCAAGTACAGGAACTTGCTACTGCCAATTCATAAGCCGATACGCTGCTGTGAGTATGTAGACATGCTGCTGCTGCACAAATAGCATATATCAATTACTCATAGCAGATCTATACAGGTGGAGCTGGGGAAGGGGAAGGGTTTTAGACGAACTCTGAAAGTGCGCTGTGAACTGCTATAGTGAACGCTAAACAGCCATTTAAATCTTGAGCAAGCAAGCTCATTGGCTGCAGAAGCGACATGAACCAATGAACTTGTGCCAAGTAGTTAACACTGTAATTATCAGCAGCTTGTGTTATGGACCCATCAGCCTGCGCCATCTAGAGTTTCATGACAGAACTAGGCATTAATATTGTTAATTTAAAATTATAATAATATATAAATAGAATAAAAATATAATACAATTATAGTAATATAAATATATAAAAATGCATATTTAAAAAAAATGTTATTTATTCCTGTGATGGCAAAGCTGGATTTTCAGCATCATTACTCCAGTCTTCAGTGTCTCATGATCCTTCAGAAATCATTCTAATATGCAGATTTCATGCTTGAGAAACAGTTCTCATTATTATGAAAAACTAAAAACAGTTTTGCTGCTATTTTTGTGGAAACTGTGATTTTTTTCAGGATTCTTTGATTCACAGAAACTTCAAGAGAACAGCATTTATTTGAAATTCTGACATTTGTGTAACAAAGTAAAAGTCTTTACTGCCATTTTGATCAATTTTGCTGAATGAAAGTATTAATTTCTTTAAAAAAAAAAAATAAATAAACATTTGAACCTGAGTGTATGTTAAAAGCTAGCGTGATTTTTTTTCCCCCAAACGGTTCAGTGGAAATCGCCGCTCTGCAACCAATTTCATTGGCTGAGGTTACAGTGACGGGTAGGTTTAGGGATCAGGGTTGGGTGTAGGTAATCGTTACTGTGATTAACATGGCCAATGAAATGTTTAGAATCGGCTTCAGGGCGGGATTTCCGCTGAACTGGTTTGGGGGGGGGAAATCACGCTAAAAGCTAGCAAGCTAGCAAGCTAGAAGAGATAACTACCCCAAAGCATTAAAGGAGGCAATATGTTCAAAAATATATAACATTTTTCTACATGTAAGATAAAAACATGCAGCACAAAAAGTAAAATTGCTGAAATAAACTGATTTTTTGTGATCCACTTGATTTACTTGAATCGTCCAAATTAAGTGATTCACTAAAATGAAATGGATCGATCAGTTAAACAGTGGCGTATTGTAGAAAAATGTTCAAGTGTTGTCATGCTACTTCAAAACGTATGATGAGCTAGCGACACAAGTCCGCCATCATTTCCTGTCTTCTCTTAACTATCAATAAAAGTGATACAAGTTGAACCTAAATCAAAGAATACATAAATCCTGATTCCATTTATCTATATTGCATTTTAAACCATCTCATCACAGGAATAATTTCTATCTCTCCTCTATTAAAGCCAGTCAGGGGAGCCAGCAGCCCCCCAGGGCGCCACCGTCATGGCCGCCAGCAGCGTACTCAAGCCCAGCCATGGCTAAGTGTGAGCTGGCAGGTCTGAGAGAAGCTTTGGCTCCGCTAGTCTGTGATTGCTGGAGTCCACTACCGCAGCGCGCCGAGGACGGGGGGTCCGTCCAAGGACACATTGCTCCTGGAGAAGGACCCTGGACAGATGGGCGGCTGGATCTCTGAAGTGTACACTAACCACTGATGTCAGGCCAGAACTGCTCTCTGGTTGCCAACGGTAACATTATGCTCACTTTCTAGTCAGTTATGACTGAGGACACTTGACATATATTGCTCGTTTCTAAAAGGCCCTCGCATGTAGTTCATTTGACATTCAAAACAAGTAAATATTAATTCAAATGCACAGGCAGCACATAACAGCTTCGCTTCATTGCCGTTAAGCTACCGATGTTTACCCGACACCCATTTGTTTGGCATTTTTCTGCACGTGTAGCCTGACCCGGTGATTTAGAGGCAGCTCTCGATAGCGTACAGCCTGCTTAATGACAGTAATTTCCTCCCGTAAGAGCAGCTCTGAATTAGTGCTCAAATATGATCCCTTATTATAGTCAATAAAACATGGCATTCTAATTATGAGCAAGTGAAGCAGCTCAGGATGAAAAAAAAAAAAAAACACCAATGCACGTCTTTTCAAAACTGATATCTCTATCAGAATGCTTGCTGC
Organism: Ctenopharyngodon idella; assembly: GCF_019924925.1. NCBI lineage: Eukaryota > Metazoa > Chordata > Actinopteri > Cypriniformes > Xenocyprididae > Ctenopharyngodon > Ctenopharyngodon idella. The sequence continues at coordinate 18,334,185 of NC_067233.1, read as the reverse complement.
TAATCCTCAAGAATGGGAAATATCAGTAAAAATAGGCCTATAGATTTAATTAAAATCTCTTTTGATGGTAATTTCAAATAGAGACATTACGCTTAACATTAGATTTGTGCAGCCCATTTTCATGTTTTTCCCCAGCTGTAAAAGAAAATGCATGTGGATTTTTAATAATAATCATATATTATGCCACGCAGCACATAATATTCTGTGTTGGTATGATATCTAATGATGCCCAGATGGATGTTGGTGTGTGTTTGTGTTGTGGATGCACCTGAGCGCTCAGTGCCAGTAAAACTCCTTTTCCTCCCTGGTGGTATCGCAACTTCACCACTGAAGGAAAACACAGAACGCTGCCAAGGCTCTTGTGCTCTGCCCAGTCGCTGCGCTGCTCTGCCAAAAGCATTTTCTCACTCGCTCACTGCCATTTCCATTTCTGCCAACTTCCAATGACAATGTTATGCTTGTTTGCACCATAAATACACTTAATAGGTAATATGACAACATTCATAAACAGACGGATCAGAACCTGAACTCCTCCTTTGAATAATAAGATTTTACATTTAATGTTGAAATTCTGCATTGTTTGAGAATGAAACACTTTAGGGATCTTATCCAAATTAAACGCTATTATTTTGGTTGAAAAGCTGGGTCAGAACTCAAGTTCGATTTCATCAGCTTTTCACATTGTACTTTTGGGTCTGAACTGTATTCTTGCATCATCAGTACCACTATGAGTGCGTTTACATGCACGTTCTTAACCCGATTAAGCTGACAACGCACGTGGTCATGTAAACGTGTTTACCCTTTTCCTTTATCGGGGTAAGGTTATAAATGGTTAAAGCATAAACCGATCACTACAGCTAGATTTTTGCCTCTTACACTGATTTCAGCCAGCATGTAAACACATTAACCTGCTTTCTGTCAGCTTATTGAAATGACAGGAACGCGTCCTTCGTGCGGATTTAAGCACATCCAGACAGAGCGAGTGTTTTGCAGTAAGGAAGGGGGAAGTATATCACAAACTCAGACCCTTTCGTGACCCAAAGAATTATAAAAATGTGTTCTCTCATGCAGCAGACGTAGAAGTGGTACAGTTGAAATGCTGCATCTGTAACTGGATGACAGGATAATATATGAGCCGTAAGTTTCCCATTGACATGTTGCAATACTCTTCTTCAGTTTTTAAAGTACCCCTGTGGTCAATAATTTTATCCCTTAAAACTCATCTTTGATCACCAAAATTACATATTTCAACATTTTTTTTCCTGTGAAAAAAATTTCTTCATGCCTTAAAATACCTTGAATGTAACTCTACACCCTTGCTTCATTTATTATACGCGGATCTATGAATATGCTAATTAGCCCCGCCTCCACTCACTTGCACGAGCTCAGAGATCCACTCGGTCAACTTACTGAGGTAAATGCTGCACAATGGTACCGCTTTTTACAACGTCAGACACATTCCGGTAATTAATATGATTACCCTTTTGCTTGACTACTTATCACACAGCTAATAATGTGCTGCTAATGTTACATGACTCCCTTGCTTCAGACTGGTCATAGTTAATGATATGCTAAAGCCCGCCGGCACGTTGACGTGAATGGTTACGAGGTAGTTTATGATGTAAGAAACACCAGCGATTTCAAACTGCGTTTTTTAAACTGTCTTTAGATTTTCACCACAGTGGGACTTTAATGCTTTATTTAACATCACAACCGACATAACAAATGAAATACTCTGAGCCAGATACGCAAATTATTACGTTTTGACGTCACTACCGGGAAATAACTTGATTTATCAATAAAGTCATGTAAATGCAGTTTACTTGCGTTGGTTTGCATGTAAACCCGGACAACAGGTTATTTCAATAAGTTGGTTTTTGTGAGTTATCAGCGTACTGGTGTGCATGTAAACATGCTCAGTGAAATCTTGTCAAACTTAACCTTACCAATTAAAATAATTTTAAAATTATTAAAAAAAAAAAAATAATAATAATAATAATAAAAAAATCTCTAAAGCATGAAGACTTCACAACACAGAAACTCAATCTGATTTTTTTCAGTCAGTGTTTAAATTTTTTGTCACCCTCATTTTACACAAATAAATAATAACTATTAAATATATTATAATAATTAAAACATGAATAAATGAATAAATTATAATAATTAAAATAACAATAACAATTATTATTATTTTCACACACATAAATGACAATAATAATAATTATTAGTATTAGCATTATAAATAAATAAATAAACAAACTCCTTTTCAAGTGGACTTTGCAACTTTCACAACAACCAAATGCCTCGGGTCTTCTCCAAAAGCTCTACACTGAAGCACTCATAAAGTTATCAGTCAGAGTAAACGCTGAAATGAAATAAAGAAGATAATCTCAAAAGCAGATCTCTGAGCTGCTTTCATTTCTTTCTTTCAGCCTTCTTTCATTCTGAATAATGATTAGTTTCCCCCTAGGATCTGCACACCTATTTCACACTCCTATTTCTCACACATTTGGATTATTTATGTTGGAGTTCACTTCAAGCAAAATGGTCTTTAAAGCTTTAGACAGCACAGCACAGATGCTGCCCTCCTCGTATTTCTGTCGCTCTCTCCTAACGTCTGTTTCATGTTGAAAAGTCTAGAAAAGTTGCCAGTGTCTTGGTATCTGTTACTGATGACCACTCTCTGGGAATATTCTGTATGTCCAATTCACAAACTTTTCCTTGAAATTTGTTCACACAACTGCTTTTAATTAAAGTTCTCGATTTGTCATGATTGCGAAATGCATGGTATTTTAGATGTTTTGTTTGGAGAAGGAAGTTATATTGGTTTCTCAGGGCCGCTTCTTAAGAGGCGAGTGTCTGTCAGGCATGAGAGGGTTAAAGTGCATAGCTAAGGGGTCAGAGGTTAGCTGATGAAAATCACTGCAGCATCAGACAGCAGCCTTGGCTCTGACTGTGTGAACGTCAGGGTGTCCACGAAACTCCACTAAAACTGTCCAGTCCTTCCCCTGGGAATGAACAGCCACTTCCTCCTATTTCTCTGTTTGCATTTCCTCTGGGAATGGGAGTGTCTCTCGTCAGTTACAGTAACATGTATAAACTTTTTCCATCTACATAAAACAAGGATTTTAATAGTGCTGAGAATTTCTAAGAACCTATGTTAGTACCATCTTGTCAATGAAATCATGTGAAACTTAATCTTACCAATGAAAATTACTGACATAATAATAATAATAATAATAATAATAATAATAATAATAATAATAAGATCTCTACAGCAACAGACTTCACAACAAAGAAACTTCAAATAGCATATTTTCAAAATCTTTTTTTTTTTCCCCAGAATGTTTAAAAATTAGGTTGAAAGTTTGGTATGTTACAGATTGCACATCATCCTCCAAAATATAAATATAAATATTAAAATATGATTTAAAATTTATACAATTATATGTCAAATCAAATATGCCACATTTTTTGACTAAAATTAATGAATGACAAAATATTGAATATAATAATATAATATAATATAATATAATATAATATAATATAATATAATATAATATAATATAATATATAATAATGTAATATAATATAATATACTACGCTTTAGCAGAGACCCGAGACTAAAACATCTGGACATGCATCCTTATGCGAAGATGAGCAAAACACACACATGATTTATACTAACAACCTACAATGGCAACATGGAAAACATTAAGGCAGTTAACACTATCAAACTGAAAAGAATTTTGAAAGCAACTCTTTTTCTTTTTTTCAATCAAACAGGATATGGCTTATGAGTAACAAAGATTGTGGGCGGACGAACCCCTGACGCAAAACTTCCAGCTCTAGAGCCAAGAGTCACAAAGGCTATCACTTCCACTTGTTTTGGAAAAACAAAACGTACGGAGACATCACTGAAATGTGAAAAAATGTGGACTTGACAATACTTGAATTTCAGTGGTCTGATGAAGAAGGTCTACAGTAATAACGGCCTGAGAAAGTGTCTGTTTGTCAGAGAAATCGAGCATTAATTAATGACCAGCTGCCAAACTGCAAAATCGCTAATAATACTTAAGCTTGTGCCTTGGGCCCGTCAGCTGCACACAAATCAATAGATCGACAGTTTCCACTGTACAACATAAGTCAACGTCCATTCAAACACACACACACATACTCAAGCTCGGCATTAGAGAGAGTTCTGGCTGAACCGGGCTGGACGTCTCTGACTGCTGCCAGTCTCTTTCTTTCCCTCCAAGACCGTTTTCCCAGTGCGCAGCCCGAGCTAGATTAGCTAATTAAGGGGGACTGAGGCAGATCTGTAGCTGGTGTGGCGGCGTGTTTTGACAGGTGGGCTTAGCGAACTGTGATTAGGGGAGAGGCCACGGCGAAGCGGTTAAGCCCTCCATAAGCCCCTCGCCGACACGAGGAGCGATGCAATGCATGCAGACCCCTGAAAACCCACTGCTGGTTTTGGGAAGGAGGAGGGGGTGGGTGATTCGTGATTGACACCTTGAAAAGCTGAGATTCCGCCCCCGTCCGCAACCTGTCCCACCTGAATGTTGTCATCAGAGGTGTTAAGAAAACACCTGACTTTTGACAAACAGCTTTCTGTGACTTTTAAAAGAATGTTATTGGGTTCAGGACAAGTTAAGCTCAAACCTCAGTATTTCTGGCATTATGTTTATTGCCACAAAACCTAATTTTGACTCATCCATTGTTTCCTTAAAAAAACAAAAATCAAGTTTACAGCGAGGAGCTTAGAATGGAAGCGAATAGGGCCAAGATTTTTGAGGATTTATATTATATAATTTTCAAAAATCACTGTTAAAAGTTATAAAGCTGTTTAAATCATCATGTTTATCATTTTCAGGTTTTAGGGTTTTTACCGTTACATTACGTAAAACTGAATGTAAAACTGAAATAAGTGATTTTTTAAAAGCATATTAACACATTGTTTAGATTTTGTGTACTATTGAAACAGTAAATATTTTAACATTAACATATTGCCCCCATTTATTTGTAAGTGCCTCCTGATTTAAAGGAATAGTTCACCCAAAAACAAAAATTCTGTCATCATTTACTCCCCCTCAAGTTGTTCCAAATCTGTATGAATTTCTTTGTTCTGCTGAACACAAAGGAAGAATGCTTGTAACCGAACAGATCTCAACAAGCAGATCTTGCCCCCCTTTGACTACCGAAGTATTTTTTCCCCATACTATGGTAGTCAATGGGGGGCGAGATCTGCTTGGTTACAAACATTCTTCCAAATATCTTCCTTTGTGTACAGCAGAACAAAGAAATTCATACAGGTTTGCAACAACTTGAGTGTTGAGTGTTTTGGATGAACTATCCCTTTAACCCAGATTTGTGCTTTCTATAAAGAAAAGGGAAGGACAAGTGAAAATTAATTTTTGTGGCAATCAACATTACGCCACAGATGCTGTCAGCTGAGCTTGTACTGAAACTGAAATATTCTTTTAAGACCCTTTCACGGCAAGTTAGGTCGCCTTTATTATTTATATAGTGCTTTATACAATACAGATTGTTTCATGAGACTCAAGTTATCCAAAATAACATTCAATGCAAGAAAAAAAAAAATACTCAAGTAAAAGCATAAAAAACAAAAACAGATACGAGTCGAATATGAGGTAAAGCTGCAGCAGACGCTTCACACCATTGAGGTCAATCCGTTGGACAATGCTGACGTGAGGCATCGAAAGGGCCTTACACTTAAAAAAAGCAACAGACAGCACTTGCGCAAACAGTAACTGTTGGCAAGCGGGCAGATATGACCAGTTCAACAGTTTTAATAAACTCTCTCCCCCTTACGCCAGAAGCTCTTTGTTTTCTCTCGGGTTCACAAGTGTTTCTTTGTTTTTGCGTGTACTGTATGTGTGTGCGCTCACAAGAGTGGGAACACTGCGTGTGTGCGTATGTTTGTGCATTCAGCTATTTGTGAGCAATTCCTCATAGAGCTTTCTCAGCAGGTAAAGATGTGCTCGTGTGGGTGATGGGAGTAGGATTAGTATTATCTAAAACTCTCCAGCCGCCCTGAGTATCATCCACCGTGCTTAAGTTAAGGTGCAAGACCGGGTGATTTGCATAAGTAATTAGCTAATGTGCTGTTCAATTTCACTCCCATCTGGCTGCCTGAGCAGGCCCTCATTTCTCAAATTGACAGGCTGGTCTCTATCACTACCCACACTGCAACAAGGCGCACACCAAATTAATTTGTCAACCTTCTCCAGTAATGGGATGTTCACCTTGAAAACTCAATTTTCCTGAGTCCGACTGAGAGAAAAAGGTAGGAATTTGCTCTAAAATATATTGCAAAAAATAACAAAAGCATGGCTAGATGGTTTCTGATAGCTTTTCGGAAAGTGACAGTCTAAAGCGCATGAAAAAGGCTTCGCAGATCAAACACATGCACACGAGGCCTCGGAAGTATCGACTGACTAAAATAACCTAATTGGCCATTATTAAAGAAAAAGTAAATATTTGTTTACTTAAAAGTAACCAATTGATTTAAAACTCACAAAAATATGACTCATTGCTATTTATTGGAATACAAAGTGCAATAATACTAATAAGGAAAACAATAAAAATATTGTGAAACTAATTCAAAAATATACTGTTGATCAGCTAAAATGAAACAACAATACGGTTTAAAATTTTAAAATAGAAAAAAATATTTTAAAAAATCATTAAAAATAAATAAAAACAATTTAGAGGTTTTAAATCAAATGCATTTTAATACTATTTTGTTAATTAAAATTTTAATAAAATAATAATAAAATTATAAAATTTTAATAAAATTAAAAAAGAAATAAATACATAAATAAAATATAACAATCAATTAAAACAACAATTTAATACAATTACATTTCATAATATATATAAAAAATTATATAATATATATAAAACTCCAAAATAGTTCCCTCAAGTGTGCTGAAAAGTCGCATAACACGCTATTCTGAACTTCAAATAAGCCAAATCATGGTGAGTATATAGTATATAACACATACAATACAAAGGGTGATGATAAATTAGTATCAGAGTAACAGTTCAATTGGACATTTTCTGACTTGTGTATATCTGGACATCTAAGCCGCAACTATTTCATCATGTCTCTTTTTTTGTGTACAGTTTTATTTTTTCCCCAGCTCTGGGCCTAGTTACTCTCTTCTGGGTGCATTGCTGAACGTTGGGGGCTGGGTTGGCACAGACGCCACTGATGCCAGGGTGTTCAGCTCAGGGACCACTCAGGGAAATGAGCCAAAAAAGAATTTAATGAAACCCCATCTTCGGCCAAAATTAATTTTCAGTCTCATCTCTGGCCGGGAGCAGTGTGAGTTCTGGGACCCCCGGCCAGTTTGTGGAGGTCTGGATGGAGGGTGAAGGGAAAGCGCCATATAAATAAAAAACACTGTTTCCTCAATACCTTTTCTTCTCTATATTTCATTTCCCTTTGATGGTGACTGCATACTTATTAAATTCCTTTGTGTGTTGCGCCCGTTCTTGTCTCACTGCTCTTAAAATGGCTATTCATTTTGCCAGCTGCCACCCACTACAACATAAAGAGTCCCTAAGAACCGCACGGGTGACGTGGGATTTCTGGAGTGGGCCCAGAACCCACTCACACATGCACAAATACCTAAAAACACACACTTATGCACATAGCCCATAATGTGTGCCAGTATATCACACTTTTATGGCAAAGTCTAAGCCAAACTAAGACACAGATGCAATCTTTAAGATTTTCTGTGACCTGAAACGTAGGTGCCAGCAGCATTTAAACAACACATCTATGCTTAATTTTTGTCTAATAAAGCAGCAGTGGCCCTGATGTTCATTTAGGTCTGGTTCTGCACACAGGGGCGTTGAGTTTCTGTGCTGATGGATGCTGAGAGATGCATAGTGGGCCCTCAGATGCCTCGCTGTCTGTCCAGTGCACCATCAAATGCTTTCCATGCCATTTAGCGCCATGAATCCCACGCCACAGCGCGTGCCCGACCTTGGCGTTTTCTAGTGGCTCTGCCCGTGCCATCTGCAGCCGGCAGGCTTGGGTAGTAAAGCATCTCGACCCCGCGATTCGGGCACATTACGCCCCCCACAAGGGGCTCGGCCAGATGGCACTACCCACTAAGAGGGTTTTACTGCCGCTAAAGACGCCTGGGCAGCAGCGGTGCCCACTCTCTCTCTCTCTTCCTCGTTTGCCACTGCCAAATGCTCCTTCAGCAGACACGGCGGTCATGATTAGCAGGCAACAAACAATCCTTTAGCATCCACCAGGGTCTGCTGAACAGCTCCATGCAGCCAGAGCCTTTAGCGTAAAGACGAAAAAGAGAGAGACAAACGGCCTGCCTTTCATTACTCGGACTCGTCTACAGAGACTGATCTCTCTGCTCCCGTCATAAAGCTGCCGTTAACTGCCTACAGACTGCGCCTGATGAGAACCAACCCCTGAATTTGCTTGATAAAGCACTGGATTTGTTTTCCCACAATGGCTTATGGTCGGTCACAGTTGGCCCACATGGCAAAGCTAAAAAGTATTACTGGCCCTCCAACGCTAACTTATCAAAGTTATCACATTTAAATGATCAGGCATAATAGGATGAAGAATGAAAATACGCAGAAACATCTGACAAAATCAAGCCACTCTAAAACATGAAACACTTCCCACAATGCATTGGTACCTATTGCTAGCATGGATGGATTTTAGCTGCTTGTTGCATGGTTTAAGGTTTGGCTTGTTAGCTTCAGTCTATGGATGGATGGATGGATGTTCTACCAAAGGCCAAATTTTGAAATTGATTTGTTTGCTGCAGAATGGAATGGAATGAAGTTTTTGGAATTTCAGAAGTGACTATGCAACAACCATTGAAATGAATGGGAATGTTAACGGATAGCTCTCTCCAAATATATTAGACCTCCTTGGCTCCTTTGGAAACCCCAATCGAAGCAGACTGCAGCTACAGAGAGGCACCGTAACACCTGCACCGGTGAACCTGTCTGGTGATATTTTCAGAGCCAGTATGTATAGTCAGCCTGGCCATTACCCCACGTCAGGGGACATATAGATCACTCGGCTCAGGTGAAGGAGAAAAATAGGAAAAATCATGCGTGTGGTCAGAAAGAAATCAATAAATTCATTTTTTCCTGGGCGGTTTGCAAGAGTAGAGTAGGGATATGTGCTGGAGACTCCATAGATGGTACCTCCTACAGCTCAAGCTTTGTTGTGAGAAAAACAGATGGTTTTACTTGGGCTTCTACATGTATCCGTTATCATTAAGGAACTTTGAGAAAACCTGCCCTTAAATGAGGGATACAAAACAGCGGGTACATTTACCAATCCTGGCTTAAATGTCTCTAAGGTCTAGCTTAACTCGTGTGGAGATCTCTTAGTAAGCTTGTTAGTATTGCAGCAATGTCTGAAAGTCCAGTCAATCACACAGACAGTAAAGCCCTGATCGAGAAACTCTTATTCTCAGCTGACTATGTCTTACCGGTAGATTCTGCAGCACGGTTAAGATGCGTGAGGGGTGAGCGGTGGCCCTTATGTAAGCGTTGACAGGATCAGAGGTGGAGGAAGGGATCTTTACTGGACTCTAGGCCCAATTAAGCGTCAGTCGCTGTGGTTGATTAAGGGATTAAAACGGGCTGGTTGATGAGCTCGGTATTGACTGCTGGAAGAAAACGCGCAAACCTAAATCCACCTTCTCTCTGGAGTCACTAGCCCTGCAACCTGGCCTCTAGTCTAGTGTGAGTGTTTGTGGAAGCATCTGAATGTGTGCAAGTAAGAATATGTAAATCTGCAAGTTGGGTGAGGAAGTGAACAAGCAAATAGTTCACCAAGAAATGAAAATTCATCATTTACTCACACACTAGATAGACATATAGATAGATGAAAAAATGTCCATTTTTTATTATTATTATTATTTTAATTATAGAAGCAAAATGGGTAACAAACATCAAGTCACATTGACTTAAATTTGTGTGTGCTTTATTTGTGTGTGCATGTGTGCAGTGTGATACTGGGGTTTTATCAGGAAAGTTTATAGCTGCTGGTGGTTTTACTTGCAGAGGTAAAAACAGGTTTTTCTTTTCTTTTTTTCCCCCGTTTTATGACATGATTGATTTTCTTTCATCGGCTGAGACTCCCCAGGAGATGCGAGGTGGGGGTGGGTGGAGGGGTAGGTCAGGGAAAGCTGAACCGTGTGTGTTTGTGTGCGCGTTTTCACTGGACTTTACCAACCAGCTCTTTCTGTGTATGTTGGACAAGTTGAGTACTTCACACTGTGTCTGGATACAACATGCCAGGGAACACAAGCAGAAGAGGGTTAGAGACATCATCTTCCCCAAACACACTCGCACACTCAGTGGGCATGACAGCTCTGTACCTCCCCAACTGTTGAAAATGACTGCTGGAGACACTCCTTTCCAGTTTATTCTTGCAACAAATTTCACTTCAGATTGTCATTATTTATTATATGAGCAATATCACATGAGTAGCCGAGCGATACGGCTGTATATCAGCATGGCTGTGTGCACGAGTGCCGTAGGTAATCACAGCGTGCTGATATACAGCCATATCGCATGGCTACGAGTGTGATATTGAGTTTATACAACAGTTAGATGGCACGATTGAGTAAATAAATAAGAAACAACAACGGCTGACAACGTCTTTAAGAACTACTTCCGCCACATTCAAATCTCAAGTTAATAGTTTAACAGTTGAGCCCAAGCCTTCGTTACTAATTCTAAAACGTCACTTTTGTATTATGAGTATTATGGTATTATGAGAGAGAGAACTAATTAACGAATGTATTATCTGCATCTGATATAGCGTTCATTCTTCGGGTGGATGTCCATAATATTATATCCATTATAAAAAATCAGTTTGAATGTCCACTGAGAAAAGCGATATCTTTGTCCTTTTAAAAGATTTCCCATGACAGTGCTAAAACAGCTTCCTTGTTTACAACCAATTCCTTTCAGTTTGCTACTGACTCACTCATAAAGACAGTCTTTGCCACCATCTAATGGTGTAATAATGTAACTTTATAATGTAAGTCGATCATGTAAGTCGAAATCACAATCACTGATGGACCTTTTCTCAATACCAAATATGGCATATTATTAATAAAAAAATAATATTTATTGAACAATAATATTTAAATTAACAACAATAGCCATTAGATAATAGGAAATAAACACAAGCAAACAATTTACTCAAACATACAAAAGCAGCACTCTAGTACAGGCTCAAATCTACGAAAGCGTCTAAACAAATTGTAAAATAGGCGCTATGTCGATATATTTGAGGTCTAAATAAATACATTCTTACCTAAAAACTCTTAAAACTACATTCCGTGATACAACAACAGTAGTATTTGTAGAAAATATGGTGGATTTGCTTGACAGCTATGACAGTCGCAGCAAGCAGAGTGATACAAATGGTGAAACGGTGTATAAGTGCTGATACTGGGGGAATATCGCACAACTCTCAGCCAATCAGATTCGAGGACCAGAAGGAACTGTTGTATAATATTATTTATAGTAGTAGTACCTACAATTGTAACAATTATAACAATAAAGCAATAAGCTAAGTGTATTTAACAAGCCTTATTTGTGCCTAGCAGACTACATGAAAAAACATGTCAAAAAACTTACATTGAAGGAGGGACCTGAGCAATATCTAGAGCAACAACATTTCAGTTTTACTGCCAAGAATCACTAATAGTAAGAATCAGTAAAATGTGAAATACAACCTCAAGTGCCATATTGCTTTCAGATAAAGGCAACCGCAACTAAAAAAATTAAAAACCTTGTCACAATAATTTCCACAATTTCTAGAAATTTCTAAACATTTTCAGGTTTTCAACTCAATTTTCTCTTTTCTGGAAGAAAAGGTTTGCGTAACTACTTTGATTTTTTTTTAAAAATTCAAGGCAAGTTCCAATTTTACCTTTTAAATTTAATGTAATTTTAATGGGTTGATTTTTTTTTTTTTTTACAAAGTAAAAATTACAGTTAACTGAAGTTATCAAAAACCAATCTGACTGGCCACTAACTCGTTCCGTTCTGGTGGTCGAGATTCGAGACTGCACCCCTGGCTCCGGTCCGAGTGATCAATGTATTACAAGACAATGTGTTTTTACTTAGGGCATAAATCCATGTGTAAAAGTGCACCCGGTTCTGGCAACCAGAGGGGACACGGCTCAGACAAATCGCCCCACTTATCCCGATCCCTGCACATGCTACATTACTCTCTGCAGATTTGGGGTGGTGTGGGGGTGGGGGGGGACATCCCCCTCTACCCACCATTAGCCACTTTATTTCATTCCTGGGATCAAATTTGTTGTCCAGTTAGGCTTCTCATCTCCAACTCAAAGGGAATAAATAAAAGCAAGCTTTATTGCTTGGCCCCCTGAAACAAGAAAGGGGGCAAGGAGAGAGGGAGAGAGAAAGAAAAAAAAATCTCCAATTCATTCGGATCCAGTCAATAACACTGTAATATTTATGAAGGCTGGATGCTGGCCTGCCCTAAAACCCAAACTCCAGCAATCCTGAATTATAAATTGGTATTGATTTGTGTTGTGTTTTGTGTGAGTGTGTGTGTGCATGCTTGTGTTTGTTAGAGAGACAGAGAAATATAGAAAAGGAGTGTGTGTGTAAGAAAGACAGACAGAGAAAGTGTGTGTGTAATTGCATGTATAGACGCAGTATTCTTTTGGAAAGGGAGAGAGGGTGTGTTTTTTTACGGGGACGATAAAATTCTAATAAGAGGTATATATAGCTTCAGGTGGGCAAACGAGTGTGTGCACAGTGTTATGTGTGAGTGTGAATGAGAATTGGCATGCCTATGTGAGAATGTATGCATACGGCACTATTAACGTAAGTAGGTGTATTTGTAACTATGTGCACATACATATACTGTACATTTGTGCAGGGTTAAAACTATGGGGTCTAACTAACAACAGCAAAGCATCAAATATACATGATCCTCTGGCTCTGGAGATCTATGTCAGTAGCACATAATACAACAAAGGCCAACAAAGACAAATACCAACACAATAAACTACACCGCCACAACTCACACATGAGCCAGACTTCATTACAAGCAATGTCTGCACTGGGGAAAGCTCTCTATGTAGTGGTGAACACTAATTAGTGGTGTTTACTAAGGCACTTAAGGCAAGCAGCACTACTACAATTGCTCTTACTTAGAGTTAGTGATTTAACACACTTCTAACCAATTATTAAAGGTACTATTTGTGCTTTAAGCACTTCAAATAATATATTGGTTGCTGTTCTTCTTCATCTTGTTGTTGTTTAGAAGAAATGTGCTATTACTCTTCTAAGCATTCAAATTTACGGTTCACAAAAAAAAAAAAAAAAAAAAGTACAGTGTTACGTTGAAGGAAGGACATGAGCCATATCTAGAGACTTGAGGTGCATTTTAAGTAAACAACCACTCAAAACACCATAGTAACTGCATACCAACAACCTAAAAAGCTTTCAGAACACCTTAGCAACCACCTAGCAACGCCCTTACAAAATGCTAGTTTTACGGCCATGTCACTTACTAAATCACAAATAAATAAATAAAACATTAAATATAAACTATTGTCTATAAAATATTAAATACACTACACCTCAAAAGTTTGTGGTAAGTAAGTTTTTTTTTTTAAAGAAATTAATACTTTTATTCAGCAAGGATGCATTAAATTGATCAAAAGTGGCAGTGAGGACATTTACAATGTTACAAAATATTTCTGTTAATAATTGCTCCTCTTTTGAATCTTCTATTCATCAAAGAATCCTGAAAAAGGATTGATATTGATAATAATGAGAAATGTCTCTTGAGCAGCAAATCAGCATATTATAATGATTTCTGAAGGATCAAGTGACACTGAAAACTGGAGTAATGATTCTGAAAATTCAAGTTTCCCATCGCAGGAATAAATAACTGTTTTCTGTTTTAATATATATATATATATATATATATATATATTTTATTAAATGTTAAATTGTAATAAAAATTTCACAATATACACCAATGCAGCCTTGGTGAGCATAAGAGACTTCTTTCAAAAATATTATAAAATCTCACAGACTCCAAACTTTTGAATGGTAGTGTTATTTTGTTTTGTGATTGTCGTAATTTTAACTGATATGATCAGATTACTGTTTTGCATTACAATATAAATGTATCTAGCAGTTCATTGAAACAATATAACATCTCAATGGGAGGATCTATGTGTGTTTGTCTGTATGTTGGTGATTATGTAACGGTCAGTCCTTAAAGCAGTCTCCTGTGGCTGCCACGGTCGCCCACATCAGATTTATGGATCTTTATATAGAAATCAATACCCTCTTAATCTGCTCCTCTTTCTCTCTCCAATCTCTCTGGCCTCCATCCCTCCCCCTCTTCCATTCTCACTCTGTTTCCATTTCTCCACCTGCCTCCATCCAGCCCCTGCCTCTTTCTCTCGTTTGCCCTCTACCCTCATCCACACCATCACTTCTGTCCTCCACACCCCTCTCCCTTGGTCTCGGTTTCTTTCTGCGCTTATAGGCTGGTCTGGGCATGTCAAGGCCAGATTGCACCCTGAGACAGTGAGAGACCCAAAGGGCACAGGAAGGAAAGGAAAAAGAAAGCATAGATGGAGTGGTAGAGGATAAATCGCACTCATTCAAAACCTCATCAAGGACATTCTATACCGCTGTGTTGTCCCGCTGTTCAGCTGTGTGGGATTTAGGAGGGGAGGTTGACTAGATTTGGACCTGAAGAGTTCAGCTCACAAATCACCCCATGATCCAGTTGGGAACTTTAGAGGTGGAATGACCTTTCTTTTGCTTTTGTTACTGTTTATCTGCTGTAGGTTTGTTGTGTTCAATTGCATAACATTGTGTCCTAACCATGCACAAACTGACAAAACAAAATGCGATCAATTGTGTATCTTTTCAAGCTTTTGTCCCAACAACAAGTGATAATACGTTCTGTTGCTCCACTGGTTTCTATTTTTGTCACGTTGTGTTGGTTAGGTCACAGTAAAATCTCAATAGTTTAAAATCCCACTCCACAAAGTTCTATATTAGCATGAAACAGAGTTTGTAACCCATTTTATTTCCATAATGTGGCATTTTAGAGTAAAATGGGATATTCAATGAAAATGAGAGGGAAAATATTCTGATATATAATATGGAAAGTGCAAAAAATTAAATGTTAAATTATGTTAAAAAATGTTAAATTAAATGAAATTTGGATATTTAGATAGCCATTGAGAAAAAAATGCAAAAAATAAATAAATAAATGAGAAAAAAATTCAGATATTTAATGAGAAAATGCAAAAAAAAAAAAAAAAAAAAAAAAAAAAATCTGAAATTCTATGAGAATAAAAGTGAATACTGAATGAGAAAAAAAATGCAAAACAAAATGTTAAATCAGATATTCTACAAAAATATATGAGGAAACTTAGAAAAATATTCCCTTTAAGTTTGGTTAGGCCACGGTGTACAACCAAAATGATTACTAAAAATGATTAGACCCTAAAAATTAAAGAAACTACTTTTGATATGTTTAACCGTAGATGCATTCTGTATTCAAAACCACCCTTATGTGTGAGCACCTCTCGATAACATCTGCAGTTTGACCAGACCATGACCTGCACGGAGCCCCATGCTGGTCTGGATCTCTATGGGGCAACAGTGCCGCTCTACCCTTTTACCAGCTTAAGGAGGAGCACGCGAACCCCCTTTCACATCTGCTAGCCAGAATCAGCACCATGGATAGAGCCACCTTAATGAACCATGGCACAGTACCCTCTGATGCAAAACAGCAGGGCCTCATTAGGGCTGTTTTTAATTGGGCAGACGTTCGTGTAACTAAGGTGAGAGGGGGTAAAGTTATCAGAGAGTAGATAGAAGCACTCTGGATGTATTTGATATTGAAATTTACAAATTTGATAAATTATTTGTTGCTAGAGACTAGGGCTGAAAAACTGAAAATCATTCACCATTTTTTTTTTTTTTTTTTTTTTTTTTTTTTTGAGTTTTCATAGACCACATACCCACTGTTTTTGAATGCAATATGAATGTGAGTAATTCAATATAACTATAAAATAATTATTATACTACAGGGCTGTTGAATGCTTGAATCTGATTGGTAGATGAACATTCTAAGGTGTGGAATTATTTTCACTGAAACGCACAGCTAAAGTAGTTCCAGGCAGGTCTTGAACGCAATACATGTCCATATCACTACGCCAAATGATTTCAGTTATTTCAAAGGTCCTTACAGCCTAACAACAGCAAAAGAACTGACCAAGCAAATAAATATAGTAAACAATAGGATAAAAACAACAAATTATTACCATGTTTTTCCCACAAAATTACATTTCATTATGTATGGAAAGCACATTCTCCCGCTCTCTCTCCCATTCAAACGCACACACAGTACAGTGCAGACACACACTTGCACAGAAACGTGTACTCAGCCGCTGCTCTGTCAATTTTATCAGTAAAATAGTTTAGCAAATTAAAAGCATTTCTCACTAGAGAGATAATAACGCTGCTGTTCTTGAAGTAGATAAACTTACAGTTTCGCTATTAGAAATAATAGTTTTGCTGCTGTCAAACACTGTTGAGAGACGCACAGACTCAGGTAATTCAAACATCTCTCTTAGTCTTCTATCAATGGCTCAAGTCTCCGTTACTACTGTAGCTCTGAAATTATGTTTTGGAATTGGCAACGGAGGCGAGGGATGAGATTAAGTCGCAAGCGCTTTGTGTTGTGGCCGCATTACCACCTTGGGTGTGCATTATTTTCTAATAATTCAACAGCCTGTCATCAATTATTCCTTACACTGTAAAAAAATATTTTCATGATTTAACACAACATTTTTTTTCTTTTGTCAAATCAACTTAGATAATTAATGTGGTTCAGATAACATAATATTTTGAGTTTCTGTTGATTAAATCAATCGCCTTCATTGTATTAACTCAAATTTTTATTTTCAATGAACTCAAAATTTTAAGGCAACCAGGTAACTTACCTTTTTTAAGTTAAACCAACAATGTACAGTGTACTTATAATTTTATTGTGATTATTATTAAATAAAAATATTAAACAAAAAAAAAAGAAATATTGTAATAACACTATTGTACTGTAAAATAAATATTTAAATAATAAAAATAATTGTATTTTTACTGTAAAATTACAATACCAATATTTAAGCCTTAACTTCTTAATTTTTAAACAGTAACCCATCAAGCTTACATGGTAAAAAGTAATACGCTCTATCTACTCAATAAAATTGTATTAATTAAATTATTAATATTATTAATTAAATTCAACATATAAAAATTGAGTTAGAATTAATCAAATTAATTCCTTAAAAGTCAACCATTTAAAATGTGTAAAATTAGCAAACACCATTACAAACACCCACAAACTGACATAAAAAGCAAAGAGTCAAACTGGCCAACTAAATAAAACACCGATCACCATAATAGCGACCAAATATTTTCAATAAAATCAACATTAACATCTAAACCTTTGTTAATTCTTGTGTTTCTCTTTGCTTCAATGATTCTGCTTATCATCAGGTGTCTTCAATGTTGACAATAAAAAATAAAGAGTTCTTAATTCACCTTTGACGTCTGTCTGTTATTCAGATATTTTTGTTTAAATTTTACACGTTTTAATTAAATGGTTGACATCTAAGGAATTCATTTGATTAATTCTGACTCAATTCTATTTGTTGAATTTAATTAATAATTTTGCTTGTAATCTGTTGCCAAAATTTTATGGAGTAGATATAGCGTATTACTTTTTACAGTGTATATATTGATCAGTTGCTGATTTCAGAGTGAAGGGCTGCTCATGACATCAGTGTCTCAAAACAGCTTGATTCACAGTAAACGAGACATTCTGAGATGCTTAACCACGGTTTAATAAAATACATGTGTAAATGCCGCGCATCACTCGGAAGCAGGTAGCTCATATATTTTTTTCATTAAATCACAACCTGCGTGATTTATCAATCGCACTAAGTAATATCAGTTTTATTTTGTGAAGCCCTCCTAGAGACGAGAGAGGTAATTACAGGGATTTTACGAGAGTTAATAGGCAGTTTTAGACAAAATGCAAAGCATAAGTTTCAGATTATAGATCTGATCAGATCAGATCAGATTTTAGTCTGAGATCATACAGTAGAACTCTGGCATCAGAATGTGGGTTAGACTCTGGGTTCAGGTCCAGTTCAGTGGTATCCCAGACAAGTCAGCATGATCTTAGTCAATACTGGGGTGTGGCTAAGAGAGCCCCTGACTGTGTTTACTTTCCCAGATTACACAGCACCCAGCATTCCTTCTTTGAGACCCGCAGGAGGCAGCGATATGTCGACAGAGGGATGAGGAAGAAACGATCGATAGCTTTTCCCTCACAGAGGGGTAGCGAGGGATAATGCTAGCATTAGTGACAGGCACTGGAGGGGTGGATTTAGCTGCAACACTTCCACATTTGCTGGAGGGGGGCAATCAGATTCCCATGACCCCAAACACACTCTGCCATTCACTGTAAGGAGGCGATGTTCACCTGGCTGTTTGGAGATTCTTGCTTGGAGCATCTAACAGCATCCCTACAGGAGTTGAACAGTTAGGCATGAAAACCCGCATAATGGTGTAAGAACTGACAGATGCGTAGTTGTTGTTTTGAGTTTTTTCCTTTTATTCCTGCCTTTCTGCTTCTCTCTTTCTCCATCAGAGTGGGCCCTCAGGAGCACATCCATCCCTGCAGGCCCCGGGGCCGTACTGCAGGCTGTGACTGAGCCTGGGCCTACCGTTTTCGGCCCCACAGGCTCCCAGACACACCTCACCTCGGGCTCTGGATGCAAACACAACACTTCCCCATAGAGAGCTGTAAACAGGCACTACAGACGCCCCTCACTCTGCTATAACTCCTGCTAGCCTCACCGAATGCTTCATCTGTTTTTAAGTGAAGAAATAGAAGTGCAGGCCTTTTACTCCAAGAATTTTGTATATATATATATATATATGTCAGCAGCAAAGAGGAATAAATACATGTATGTTTGCTCTTAACCTTAGAATTACTTCATCTTAACCTAATTTAGTGAATAGCTTAAAGGGATAGTTCACCCAAAAATGAAAATTCTGTCATCATTTACTCACACTCAGGTTGTTCAAACCTGCATAAATTTCTTTGTTCTGTTGAACACAAAGAAAGATATTTTGCAAAATGTGGGAAACTGAACAGTTCTGGTGCCCCAATAGCAGCCTGGTCTCAAACTTTCTTCCAAATATCTTCCTTTGTGTTCAGCAGAACAAAAAAATGTACACAGGTTTGGAACAACTTGAGGGTGAGTAAATGATGACAGAATTTTCCTTTTTGGGTAAACTATCCCTTTAACTCCTGCAGCTCGTTGTGTGATTTTTTTTTTTTTTTTAGCTGGATGCAAATAAGAACAAAAAAGGTTAAAAAAAAAAAAAAAAAATTAAAATTGAAAAATGTAAAAATAAATAAATGAGATTCCATGAGAAAAATGAACAAAAAATAAAAGAGAAAAATATCCATCTTTTCAATGAGAACAAAAACAAATAAAAAAAAACACATTCTATGAGAAAAATAAAAATATAAATAAAATTATAAATATAAAATGTTATTAAAATAAATAAATTATAAATTATATATATTTATAAATTAATAATATTAAAATTAATAATATTACAATAAAAAAATATTACAATATCACAATCAGACATTCTATGAGAAAAATTATAAAAATATTAAAAAATTAAAAAAATATAAATTAAATTTTATTAAAATACATAAATAATAAATTATATATTACATATAATATATTTATAAATTTATAATATATACCACATATATTATATCTCAATTTCAAAAGATTGACCCTTATGACTGGATTTGTGCAGGGCGCATATAAGGGTCAATCTTTTGAAATTGAGATTTATCCAACAACTATATAAACAACTGAATAAATAAGCTTTCCACTGATGTATGGTTTGTTAGGATAGGACAATATTTGGCCGAGATACAACTATTTGAAAATCTGGAATCTGAGGGTGCAAAAAAATCAAAATATTAAGAAAATCACCTTTAAAGTTGTCCAAATGAAGTCCTTAGCAATGCATATTACTTAGAAAAATACATTTTTGATATATTTACGGTAGGAAATTTACAGGAATGATTTTTGGCATAAAAGAAAAATCGATAATTTTGACTCATACAATGTATACAAATATACCCGTGCAACTTATGACTGGTTTTGTGGTCCAGGGTCATATATATATATATATATATATATATATATATATATGAATATATGAGCAATTTTAGGTATTTATTCCTGCATTTTGTAGGTCATGGTCTGGTCAAACTGCAAATGATCTAGAAATAAGGGTGGCTTTGAATACAGGATGCATTTAAGGTTGAACAAACTAACAATTATGCAGCTTTTTCTAAGGGGAAAGTCCTTATATGTAGCACACAAGGATGATACTGCAACAACAAGACAGTAAACATCCAAGTCCACGAGGATGCTGGTGCTCCAGATAGGTTACAGTGAGTTAACCTTCTATTGGAGGCTTGTGTTTGGCAGAGGGTGAGACTGTAACAACAGAACCGAGAGGGAAGGTGCTTGTGGTTGTGCGGCTTTCTATTTGCAGGCCTGGCTGTGTTGCTGGTGTAGCGAGAGTTGAAACAGATAGCCCGCATGAAAGAGGAGAGGTCTACAGCACAAACAGCGACTGTCGTACTTCCCTTCAATCCTCTCAGTCGGCCACTCAAGGTCATCATCGCGTTACGGCTATGATAAAAACACACGTACACATTAGGTTGTGGCTGCAAAATTAGTGCTGACATTGTAAAATATGATACGTATTGGAACTGTGGCCCAAGACACACTGAGCTGTGGTGTAGGGCTAGGAAAAAATGTAATTGCAATTGCAGTGTAATTGTGATGGGTCTGAATTGACCCACAAAATGTCATTTTCAAATTCTCCCATCATTTACAACTTTTACTACACAAAAGACGACACAAAAAACATAACTTCCAGGCTAAAAGCGCAGGAATGATTGTGTTCGCAAACGCTTCTACAGTTGATGGGGGTGCTTTGGGTAAAAATGGCTCAATAGACTCAGGGTTAATGAGAGATGACCATTCTAGAATCGCTATGGGAACTTTACGCTCCACATCGTCATGGCGACTGGCCTCATTTCACCTGCATCTGTCACTGTTTTTATCAGAGTGCCACCACCAGGGCTACAGCCGTGCCACTGCAGATTACTCAAAATTCAGTCTCTCTTTCCCTTTTTCTTTCCATTCTCCTGTTTTTCCTTTTCTATTCCACAGAAGTGTGTATGAGAGCAGAATAGGGGGCAAGACGGGTCCCCTTGTGAGGGACAGAACATACTGAATTATTGAACCAGCCAAACGGGCCACCTGCCCCTACACCACACCATGATCATTCATATTTCACATATAAAACACACACACACTAGAACATACCTCTATACCATACAGGCCTAGTACGAATCCAACCTAAAACACTTTAACAATATTTTTTGGCAAACATATTTTACCAATGTCAGACAGTAGGAGTGTTTTTTTTTTTTTTTCCATTCAGTAAAACTAGTGGTGCAGAAATTATACACTTCACCTTTAAGAAGTGTTTTATATGATAATAAAATGCTGCTTTTGTGACAGCTAAGAGTGACTGCAAATTATTACTCTAAAAATGATTAATCAATAAAACAGCTCTTAATATTCCATGTTAAAGCACATTAAAACGAGCAAAGACTTCCTGGTCCTGAGTGTTTAATGTCATACATGTACATTGTCTGCTTGTAATGTGTCTCTAACACACACATACATAAAATCAACCTCTTTAACACCCTTCTCTTCTGCCTCTGACTCATCTCCACTTCCAAGAGCTCATCATTTTTTTCAATTTTACCCAGGCTGCCCAGTAATGTCCTTCTTTTATTGCAAATCTATACTCTTAATCTGGCCGGCACCGATGGGCGCGCAGCTCGATCAATAGAACGCGATTGCTGGGAAGAGTCCAGAGAGGCTGATAACCAAAAACCAGCAGCCACCCCCACAGGGTTAAGCTCTGACACAGACATGCACATATATGTACAAAAAACACACACAGTCCTAACACATACAAACAGTCAAACTAAGGGTTAAGCTGAAGTTTAGACACACATGCACATTTGTATACATGTAGACACAATCCTACACAAACAGCCAAACACAGGGTTAAGTGCTGACACAAGCACACATATAAATAATAAAGCATAGGCATAATTACTTAGAGAATGACCAGTAGTGAAAATGTTTCTATTTTGTATGATTCATTTTAAAATATTTGAATATATTAATATAATGTATGTAATTATGTAATTGAATATATTAATATAATGTTATATAATAATATCATACATATATATATATATATATATATATATATATATATATATATGTATATACATATATATATATCAGTGGCGAGCGGTGACTTTTTTAACTCATGACAAATAGCAACACAGCGAAAAGTATCTAATATGTTGGACCTTTTATTGAGAGTAGCCCATATTTACCTGTTGAGACGTGCCTTCACAAGCACCTGTGAGAGCTTTTGTGATGATTGAGTCGACAAAGGCGCGACATGCATTTGGTGCATTTGCAAAGGTGCATTTGCAAAATATGCTGTATTTTTGTAATCCGCTAGGTGCCGTGTCACACAAACAACATACTTCACCTTTAAACGTATCAGTTTAGGACACAGACCTAAATCAGACACGACAAATAAAAAACACCATGGCGTCAATTTAAATGTATGACAGAAGTATTTTTTAAACTAATAATTAAAAATAAGTATAAAAGTATTAGCAGCCTATTATAAATAAAAATAAAATGTAATTATAATAAATATAAGTAGGCTATAATAAATAAAAATATCAGTATTCTTTAAAAAATAAGTTGAAATTGTGCAAACTGATGACAGACTAAATGCACAGACTATCGATTAACATCCTCTGATAGGCCTAGTTACAGTAGGACTGCCTTAAACAAGTTTTGACAAGTTTTCATAAAAAATTCTCTATGGAGAAAATGAAATACTATGAAAACAGTTTTAGTTATGATTTTTTTCCCATTTGGCTAAGTCTAGTTAGTTTTGTATCAAATACAATGTGATTTTCGGTGATCGAGATTTGGCAGCAGCTCATTTTTCCTCTTGGGCGAGCGATCTAGTCACAGCTTATCCTGCCCATGAAAACTCCCATAGGCCAGCAAACCAATGAGATCGCGCTACAATGATGGCGCTCCATAACAAAAGCGTGAAGGCACAAAAGCTACTGTAGATCAGCTTACCCGGAAGTCTCCGTAACTGGCAGATTTAAAGAAAATTACCGTCGTTTGGCAAATAAATAAACTACGGACAGTTACATACGCATTTCCAATCATGTAGGCTTTATGGTACACCTCAAACAAGGGATTTAATAGCAATTTATAATGTTAATATTAGTTGCCGAGTCCACGAATGGCTTGAGTATGCAGAGCATTCGCAGCTTATATGGACCGCACGCCACTGATATATATATATATATATATATATATATATAAAAATATATAATATTTTTTATTTTAAATTATTTTAAATAAATATATATTTACATAAATAAATATATATATATATATATATATATATATTTATAAATATATTTACATTTTTAAAAAAAAAATCCATTTTTCTAATGCTTTTTTTTTTTTTTGACAAATTATATTATGAAATTCAAAAAAAGAAAAGTGAAACGTTGAATTGAAAAAGATAGGGATGCACGATATAATGGCCACCATATCGGTATCGGCCGATATATGTTCATTTTTAATGTTTCTTATTGGCCCGGTAAGAAAATTTGGCCGATATATTAAAGCCGATAAATAAAATCTTATTTCCTTCAGCTGAGACACTTCAGATGTGCACTGTTCATCATTATGGTTTAGAATTGCTTGAAATATGATTGGAATCACTTCAAAAAAGAAAATACAGTTAAGTGAAACGTGCAGCATAAGTCTGTCATATAGGCTACATAATATTATAATTAGAACATTATAATTGTGTGCTTGGGACATGGCTTTTAATAGTAAGACTTTTGTTTTTGTAATCAGCCTCTCAAAAATTATATAAAAAATCGGTTTTAGATTTATTGGCCAATATATCGGTTATCGGCTTTCAAATACAAAGAATTATCGGTTATCTGTATTGGCCAAAATTTTCATATTGGTGCACCCCTAGAAAAAGAAATTGACTTTTCCTTTGAAACCCCACCACCACCACCTCCCAGATTTTCAATGTGGTCTCAGACTTTTGTGCTCAACTATATATAAAAAGTTTTAGGCCTGGTTTCATAGACAGGGTTTAGATTAATCCTGGCTTAGGCCTTAGTTCAATTAGGGTATTTATAAATGTGTCTTAGAAAAAAACATTACTGTTCTGCATCTTGAGATAAAACAATGGCACTGACATTTTTTAAGATATGTCAGTGCAAGTGGCTTTCAGTTAAAACAGCTCAAACATCTTAATCTGGGACTAGGCTTAAGCCTTGTCTGTAAAACCGGGTGATGAACACTTAACACTCACACACACACACACACACACACACACATACATACATCTTAAGAACTGGCTTTGGCTTCACTTTCACACATCTACTAGTCTGTGCTATATAGGACCTTCATGAAAACATGCTCTGCTGATGAAGAGATAAGAGAAGAGACACTGGTGAACATACACATGGAGCAAAGGTCAGGAAGGTCACATGGAAATGGATGTTAACCCTTATCTATCGTCTCATTTCTCTCTTCGTGCATGACTCAAAATGAAAAGCATAGAGGAGAATTATGACGATCATGTTTGAGGCTGGATGGGTGAGAGGAAAAAGGAGGTAATTAGACCAAACCCATCTAAGCACTGACAGCGCCGCACAATTTACTGTCCAACTAAGAGAACTCTCTGGACGCTCTAATTGCAATATTAGCTTGTACTAACACCTGTTTTAAAGCTCACGCAGCTATATTTCATTCAGCCCATCATGAATTTACTCTAACCTGAGCACTACTTGATCTGTAAATGGCATGTAATGCAAGTGCTTCCCGTTTTGTGTAAGTAAAGGGGTTATGAGATACAACCCCTGACCTTTCTGACCCGTACTTGACCCCTAACTAAGTGGACTCGAGAATAGACTACGAAGCTGGAACAGGACAGGAAGTGACTGTGTCGCCGTAATTGCCTTATTTCCCGTGACAGCCGATAATGGGCCGAAATCAAAAAGAATCAAGTGAAGCTCTTTTGTTTGTTGTTGTTTATCGTCCCCATTAGCGATAAACATCACAATCAATGGGGCAAAATTGATGAGAACAAGCTAGCAGAGAGGCAGGGGTGAAAAATGATTCCTTCGAATGCCACCAGGCCTGGCTGTGCTAATGCAAGCGTGCGAGTGTGCATGCGAGGGCTCTTATTTGAGATGCATGGGGCCGCACAGCCGTGCGCAGCAGGTCTTGATTTACAGAGCAGATCTGTGCTTGAAACAAAGGTAGAGACTGTGGAGGGCAGGATGAATGGCCGTCATTAAGCCTTTTACAGTGACGGGCGCTACAGCTGATTTGCATGGTGGGCCGGCGGCCGTCCCTCGCGCCGAACTGATTTATCTGTTGGTTTAAGGAGCTCAGGGCGGCGCTCCTATAAATACTGCCTATCTTAATAGGGCGCTAAAATGCAGTCGTATGGACCGGTCCGCCTTAAATCACATGCATCCGCTGTCACCCGTAAACACTTTAGAATGGGTTTTGGTCAGCGTAATGAGGAGTTCGGATGTGGCTGGCACACACACACACACAGGCTAGATATCAGTGATTCAGCCCCCACGTAGCGCCATTCATTCAGACTACTCCCAGAGGAAACATTTCAGATGGCAATATCAGCCTCATTGTAGAGAGATGAAAAATTCAAACGCTCTTGCGCACGCTTTTGTCGTATTTTGTCGCGCCTTTGATGGTTCTCTCGCCCCGTCGGTTGTTAGTAAATTGGCATTATTGGTAGTTTGTTTGCCGGCGTGGATGCAATAATGGCTGCAGGGTTTTGTCATTTACTGAGCGGCTAAATAATGGTACATTCCATAAAAGACACCGAGAGCATGAAAAGGTGACATCATCTCTGCAGGTTCGGACCTTACACCAATCAGATGCACTCCATGGCAGCTAGAGGTGAGAAGATTTTGTGTGTGGTTGTGCGTACGCGCTTTTATAAGTGTGTGTGTGTGTGTGTGTGTGTGTGTGTGTGTGTGTGTGTGTGTGTGTGTGTGTGTGTGTGTGTGTGTGTTGAGAAAGAGGGAGGGTCACTGATTTCCGGCTCCCTTCACTTCTGTCTGCTGGATACGCTCCAAGGCCAGTCTAATGAGCCAACATGGATTTGGTAATGACCCCTGTGCCCTAGGAGGACACTCTCACTGCTGTCCTGTTTGGAAGTGCACACTCTCACACAATATCGTCTACTCCATTCCAGTCATTACAGAACCTCCCTACAGATGCTTTTAGTGGGTAGAAGTCCAGTCAACAGGGTAAAGAGTTTGAGAAACATATTCAGAACAGTGTAAGCAGTTAGCAAACCTAAAAGTAAAAACATGTAGTATTAATCTAGGTGGGAAAAGGTAAAATTGATGGGAATTATACAATATATTCAATATATGTTTCAGAATCTTAAATGTGGCTGCTATCGCTCCATCTACACATAAATCCCTGCGAGAGCTGCATTTGTCAAGAGGAGAATGTCTACACTAATTTCACAAATTATCTTTTACTCACTAGTCTGATTGAGGGTTCACCCCCAAAAAGGACATTAATAAAATATCCGGATGCCAGTAGGTGCAGGTGTCTTTCCATTTTGGAGGGCAAGAGGAAGATAAAAGATGTTCTTACCTGTCAATGATGACAGGATCGGATGGCGTCTCATTTCGATTCCCGCAGCTCTTCTTGTCACAACACCGGCTGAAATGGATAAAAGACATAAGTTACATGCCTGTCTAATAGAGTTGGATCGATATTAAAATGTTTTGGTGCGATACTAGCCACTGTGACCTCAGTACTGATACTGAATCAACACCAAAAACAAACAACATGTTCTCCAACCAATACGACCATATAGGTCGTTTGTCACTTCCCTGAAATACGACCCATAGGAGCGTTTACTAAAGTTGCGCCCCTATCGACAACAGGACACTTTCATTTTAATGCATTGTTCCCTTTTATCTCGGTCGTATTTCGGGTTTCGTGTAGCTCAATTGGCAGAGCATTGCAATAACAATATGCGTTAATGAGTTTTGCTAAATGGAAATAGGATAAATGGTGTAAAAAGTCCACACATTGCATTTAAATGAACACGCATTTTGATTGGTACCGACAGTCATACGTCATTTCATGACGACAGGCGTAACACAACACTGTCATTATTTTTACTCCAGCTAGAGGGCGCATGACTTTAAAACGTAAATATAGGTTGTAATAAGGTGCTTGAAAAATGACCTATAGGGTCGTTTTTTTTGGAGGACAGTCTCAAAACAAAGGGTGTTGATAGATTCAAAGATTCAACAATAATATTTGCAATTAGTTGCATAATAATCTCGATTTAACCTGTATTTATACCTGTACCTGTATGACACAAGTGTATATAGTAATCACTTTTATGATTGGGGTTATATTTACTCTTGTTTTAGAGAGCGACAGACACAAAAGTGACTGTTTTTTAAGTCAACCAGCTTGATGTTCAAATAGATTTTTAAATTCAAAATTTTAGACCATTGACTTGATTTGGAGCCAAAGAAAAAGGACATAAAGTGCTCTGAAAGACCACAGAAGAAAAGAGTTTAGAGACTTCCTTTCATGTTTAAAAGAAATGCTCTGCTCTGTTCTTTGAGAGGTAGGGATGGAGCTATGTGGTGACCGGCAAGTCTTTCTCAAGCTGGTGGCTGCCTGACAGGTCGCCCTCTTTCTCCTCTCGCCCTGTGCTCCAGCTGGGCTGGGCCCCCGCCAAGGTCACTCAGCCAGCCTCTGACAGTTTGGACAGCACCCAGAGAAGTCCTGGTGCAGCGGCTCTCTCCCAAATGCTCCTCTCCAACACTGTCATCACCTCTGCCCTTGCCCATGCCCTCGCCCCAGGCTGGCACCTCATCTGGTGGCATGTGGTTCCCCTAAATACATCCCGCCTTGCCCATTCACCCCTTGCCAACCAAACTGGTGAGACCACTGGTGCCGCATGCTTTGTGAAAATGGTTCCAATTAAGTTTAATCTCATCAGCTTGAGATCATCAGTCAGAAGAGAAATTGTGTTGCAGTAGTGCTTCCTGCAGGATTTAGTTTTGTTTTGTTTTTTGCAGCAAGAGACAGCAATACCCCTAAGAATTTAGTCCTAATAATATAATAAATAATCCCAAAATACTTTTTAGTATTAGTATTAAATATAAATATAAATATAGTGTTACACATAAAAATATATTTAAAGAAAAAATATATATATATCTTTAATTTAAATATTTTGTTTATATTTTTATATATACTTTTTAAAATATTTGTATCATTTGTCATATATAAAATTAAATAAATATTCTTAAAAGATAATAATATAATATAATATAATATAATATAATATAATATAATATTTAGGTACAGGAGAGTTGCTGTACCTACTCCATTTTCCCTGCATTTTGATGAAATGATGAAGTAGATGCTGAAACAAAAAAATCATTACCCTCGATTAAGATTAGCTAAGCAATAACTTCAAATCATATTGTATGGATTTTTCCGACCACTAAGACTCCTGATATATTCATCCTACTTGCTTCATGCTGTCATGCATTAGATTGCCATTTGACAAATAATCCTCACTTAGAGCCACTGAATGCAAAATGATCTGACTTTATGAATCATTTATCACATTGTTTGATCTTTAAGAACCTGAAAAAACATAAACCGTTCGTTGTTTTCCTGTTCTTTGTGTGTGAGACTGTTGCCATAGAGCGCACCACCATAATTTATTCCCCCAGCTACTTGGAACCATTAGCAAACTTCCAGGAGACCAATTAGCATTGGAAACCCAATGGTGAGGCTGTGGTGACAACCTCCTCAAACTGCGAAAGAAGTGTTATAAACAAACTGGACCCCAGGAGCACAGTCAGGTCCGGAGGGAGGCCCGGGCCCCTGTTCGCAAAAACAAACCTTGGCGGAGCGTCCGTAATGTGGCCTTAATGGCGTTCCCTCAGGGTCTGAGCAGGCTAGCCCTGGCTTGGTTAATGACGAAGGCCCAGAACCACAAAAACAAATGCGGCTCCAACCTTAAGCCCCAAAAATAAGCACAGGACAAGCTGTGCGGCTGTAGAGAGGCACCGACTCTGGTCGCTCTTACTGATTAGTCATAGATTGAGGAACAGATGCTTTAAGAGCTACTCACTCAGCTTGCTATCTCCACTGTGGCCCTCACTAGTCCACCAGATGGACCTCCAGTATCCTGAAGTAGATTCACTCAAAAACTAAAAAGGTGGGTTTATCGGATGAGGGCGCAATATCAGAGTGAGGCTTATAAAAAAAAACAGCCTTCAAAGCTTCCCTGGGGAATCTTAAGACTAACATCAGATAGAGTGGAACATGCTGAAGGGGTAAGATAAGACATGAAACGATAGAGAGGGACAGAGAGAATGAATGTCAATAGAGGGCTTGTTTTCAAAGGGCAAGTGTTGTAATTACCCAGTCAGGCACAGAGAGGATGCGGCCAGGGCTAATCATATGCACCAGGCTGCCTGACTGGAGGGTGAGAGCCGATGACAGACCTCTCCAACACAGCATCCTCATCCAGACTGGCGGACAGAGACCAGTCCGTGCCCACTGTGCACCGCGCGCCATGATTTTGTAGATGTGCCATGCCAACTATCTGCTGCGATGCCTCATTTGGAGACTCTGAAATGCCAGTTTTAAGTCATTGGGATGACCAGGAAGGACCTTGAATGGTTGAAGGCAGATCAGATCAAGTCCTGTCTCATGACAAATTCCTTTGTACAGTACATTATGGAGAACACCAGAGTCTTTTTATTATTAAATAATAATAAAATCTATTTAATCAATCTAATCTAATCTATTTAATCAATTCATTTATCTTCAAAATTTATTACCACCTACCACGTTAAAATCAACAGAAAAATCAACATATTATGCAATAATATGTATAACTAGGCCTAGAATATATATATATATATATTAGTGCTGTCAAACAATTAATCGTGATTAATCGCATCCAAAATAAGTTTGTGTTTACATAATATATGTGTGTGTACTGTGTATATTTATTATGTATATATAATTGCATACACATGCATGTATATATTTAACAAAAATATATTAGATTTATATAAAAAACATATATTTAATTTAATTTATAAAATAATTTAATATAAATATAATTTAATATAATAATTTATATATAATATAAATTATATATAAATATAGATGTATACATGTAAATATTTCTCAAATAAATACATGTAAGTGTGTGTATTTATATATACATAACAAATATACACAGTACGCACACATATATATTATGTAAACACAAACTTTTAATTTGGATGCAATTAATCGCGATTAATCGTTTGACAGCACTAATATATACATATATATATATATATATAAATTGTATTTATTTATTTACCACTGAACTTTTTTAGCCAATCATCTTAGCCTCAAATTACATAATGACACACTGATTGGCTGATGGACCCAGTACCCAACCCTTAAAGGCAGTAAACAAGGGAAAACTGTCTTTGGAGTCCCTTAAAAAAGAATAATACATATATATCATTTTGTCAACACAAGCAAATTAATTTTGAATGGTCACCAAGCAGCTAATGGGGCCATGCTAACCAGCTAAATCTCAGAACAACATCCTTTAAAGTTCTTGATGTCTGTGAGTATGTTCATGTGGCAATATTGTAACTCCACTTACAAGAGATGCCAATGAATCTGTCAAAGTCATTTGCTAAGCTCATTTACCACACAAAGGAAATGATCTCCAAAACAAGCACTATTTATTAAACCTGAAAGGGACCATAGGACACTCATCCTCACGTCTGGGACAAGAACATCAAGTTTGCCATGAACAGCTGCTGTGCTTTCAGTCTGTTGATGGGTGTTGCAGGTGAGGCAGACTCCGTCAGGGCCCTGATAAAGAGTTCTATCACCTGGGAGTGAGAGACAGGGGAAATATCTCTCATCTCGCTCTCATTAACGAATGGAAACACACCATTCATCAGGGGAGGCAGTTAATAATCACACTCAATCACATAATGACCAACTCATACTGAGCCATCATTATGGAAATGGAACCTGTATCGAAATCATCTACGAGAAAGCCCGGTTCCTTGAGGGAGAAAATAGCACAGAATACCCAACATCCAGTGCTATGTGGCATAAAACAGGTGAATTTTCTGGAAGTGATGATGTCCACTTTATAGGGTGAAGCATTTGTGAGATTTATGTAGTGCTGGTGGCAGCCAGATGGAATCACTTCAGTGATGAACATAATTAGCAAAGTCCATCTTAATGATTCGGAATGTGTTGAAATTCCCATCAACACTTTAATAACTCGACAGGCTCCCCATAATAATTGACTGTCTCTGTTCTTGGCAAATCTCTGTCAGAGCAAAGCAAAGAACATTAGCATTAAATATATAAAAAATATTGGACACAAACTGCATCGGTAGTAGGGCTGCAAGATATTGGAAAAATCTGACACTGTGATATTTTGTTTTTCTGCAATATATATATGAAGAGACACAGGAATTTTCACCAGATGACTTGAATAGCTATATTTGGACATAATGTCTCCCACTGGCCCCTGGGTCCCAAACGAAGCCCCATAATTTCCCCTCTCTACATTATTAACTCTGAGATCCCCACCTAGTCAGCCCCCTGTCACCCAGGACACCAGCATCTGAGCCCCCTTAACTTCCTCAACCCCCCATCACTGCTCCCCTGCTGGTCCGTACCCCCCTCCAATGGCCATAAGGCAAAAATTTCATGGACAACACACCTCTATCCAGGCTTCCAGCCACGCAAGCCCACTGTGAACCCATAATTACACTGCATTAAGGTCAATGTAATGAGGAAAGCCCTGTAGGACTTCACAGTGGAGCGGGAAGAATCGTGTAGGTCCACCTATGCAACCCTGTGGTACACCCGTGAGCTGAACTCCCAAACCATATGTTAATATTCTTCTAAAGCCTCTCTCATGCAGCGATAGTGAATCGTGATCAGTAATATGAAGCGTAATACTTTTTTTTTTTTCACATTAAATAATAAAAAAGGAATTAATAAGACACTGAAAGATACTTCAAAAATTGCGTTGTGGTCAATATGTTAGTGCTTTGAATGTGAGAAGAGCTGTGCTTGTTATAGAGGTATCAGGATCTTCTCTAAGGAAATGAGAGGTAAATATGAACTGACCTGCACATGATCTCATGGGTGAGGAGAACGCGACACATCTCTGGGTTTTTGTCTTGGCCTTCATAAAGGATTGGCTAAAGGAAGAAAGAGAGAGAAATGCATGTTTATTGCTAAATATAAAAAGTTTATCTAAGATATAATTTTTATACTAGGTAGAGCAGACTGGGGATGGTTGTCACTTTCACTTTTTGTTGTTTATTTATTTTTTAAAGGGATAGTTCACCCAAAAAATGAAAATTCTGTCATCATTTACTCCCCCTAAAATTGTTCCAAACCTGTATAAATTTCTTTGTTCTATTGTACAGAAAGGAAAATATTTGGAAGAATGTTTTTAACCAAGCAGATCTCGCCCACCCATTGACTACCATAGTAGGAAAAAAATACTATGGTAGTCAATAGGGGGCGAGATCTGCTTGGTTACAAACATTCTTCCAAATATTTTCCTTTCTGTACAATAGAACAAAGAAATTTTTCCAGGTTTGGAACAACTTGTGGGGGAGTAAATGATGACAGAATTTGATTGATTTGACAGTTTTACATACAATATGTTGGCTAAAAAAAATATTGCACAATTATTATCCAGGAAAAAAAGTTAATTTAATACAATGTGACACCTTACCCCAGAAGTGAATGAATGTGTTCACCCAACAGCTATTTATTTGTTTTTTATTTCAAAATATTTTTAAAAGTAATTTATTCTTGAAAGCGAAGCTGAATTTTCAGCATCAACACTCCAGTCTTCAGTGTCACATGATCATTCAGAAATCTTTCTAATATGATGATTTGCTGCTCAAGAATCATTTCTTCTTATTATCAATGCTGAAAACAGTTGTGCTGCTTAATATTTTTGTGGAAACCATAATACATGCTTTCAATACACTTTGGATTTCAAAAGAAGAACATTTATTTGCAATAGAAATCTTTTGACACATAAATGTCTTCATTGTCATTTTTTTATCAATTTAAGTCCTTACTGAATAAAAGTATATATTGTTTTATATATATATATATATATATATATATATATATATATAAACAGTACTTTTGAGTGGTAGTGTAGTTTGGAGGATAGTATTCACTTTTTAAAAATTGTTTCGAGACTTGGCCAACCCCTTCTTTAGCTCATCCTGAAACCAGTGATTGCTCAAGATAAATGTTTAGGATTTTGACACCTGGTCATTAGTCATGTTTTTGGTTCGAAGCATGCTGACAACTTTAACATATGCTAAAAGCTAAATCTGGTCATTGGCGGTTGGATGTATGCAGCGATCTGAGGGGGATCCAGACGCTGCTGGGGCTCATGTGGAGTAACAATCTTCCCGTTCTCCCCATCAGCATCCAACCCAAGCAGCCAGATGGCCAGCCAGGCCCCGAAAGAGAGGCCTCCTCCCAGGCATCCGTCATCAGGCTGTCATGCCTGGCCTGAATGACGGATGATCAGTGCATATCAAGGAAGTTAAAGGACTCACCCCCCTTCCAACCAGACCTCATCCCAATCACCAGTAAAGATGAATCCATCATAAACACACACACACACACACACTAAGGAACACAAAATACAATCCGCCTCAAACTATCCTCCATCTTACTCGACTCTGGTCAGTCGGCCAGACGGGGTTGACCCAATGCCCTAGGGAACAATACTTTTAGGATAACGACCACTTCTACATTATTGATCTTTCTCTCCGCTGCCTATGAAAGTCTCTTCCTCTTCATCACCATCCTCCAATTTTGTCGAAGGGGGAGGGGATTTGGTATCGGAGGGGGTCGGGAGGTGGATCGGGTCGATATTTATATATCATCGTTCTTGATTCACATTGCTGGCGCCATAGTAGTGGCCCCACCCCAGGTCTTCAAGCACGTCTGACTCCAGCGATATGGAATAGTGTTACAACTCTTCCATGAACTCCAAACACACTCTTTCCTGGTACGTTAATTAAGTCATCTCACCTTACAAGAAATAATTTGATTAGTAGAACAAAGCTATTTTGCAAAATTAATTTTGAGGAAATGTTCAAATTGGAGGCAGCATAGCTCAACCAAGATACTTCTCCCTCTTATTCTCAATTAGAAGAAAAACGTGTCCATTGTTGATCGATATTTGCAGCTTCGCTGTTGATGCACATATGTAAAGGCTGCGTGCGCGGGTAGGGGGGAAGGATTTTACGGGCGCGCACAGCTACAGCCCTTTTTTGTCATCGGGAGGATTATTGTCTCCAGCGTGTCGGCTCTGCAGCTACATTAAGGCCTATTGATTGGTCTCCGGGGTTGATGCTTTGTCGAGGAACTGGTTGCCATATTGATCTGAGACAGGCTGACACGTAGTGACAGTGGGACCTGCTGGGCTGGGGAAAGGATAGGCCATACGAAGACTGGAGGGGGTTGAAGTCTGGTCCATTTCACGATGGAACGAAGCATGCAGGTGCAGGACTGAGTTCAGGGTGTGAGAGGCATCTCTAATGGCACTTTTATTTGCACGTGGGGTCCATATCAAATGCACTTTAAGCCATGTTAAATTTATTTGTATAGCGCTTTTTACAATACACGTTGTTCAAAGCAGCTTTACTTTTTTAGAAAAGCATGACGTTATTGTTTATAATATCTTAATATCACCATGCCTTATAGTCGCATTTAGCAGATTAGAGCTGAGCGTTAATATAATTTACATTATACAGGCAATCAAGCAGTTGAGATTTGTTATACACTATTTATCACTTTACGTGAATGTACTGTATGTGTGCAGATAAAGTTGTACATACTTATCCTTAAAGGGTTAGTTCACCCAAAAATGAAAATTCTGTCATTAATTACTCACCCTCATGTTGTTCCAAACCTGTAAGACCTTCATTCATCTTCAGAAAAACAAATTAAGTTCTTTTTGATGATATCTGAGAGCTTTCTGTCCCTCCATAGACAGCTACGCAATTTAAATTTTGATGCTTCAAAAAGTTCATATAGAGATCGTAAAATTAATTCATGTGAATTGAGCGGTTTAGTCCTTTTTTTTTTTTTTTTTTTTTTTGAAGAGACTTGATTGCTTTTTATGATGAACAGATTTAATTTAGGCTTTTACTCACATATAAACATTGATCAGCGAACATAAACAGAAGCTCAACTGAATCTGAATGACGCATGAGAACAAACCTCTTGCGAAAGCTCAAACATGCTGCGTAACACAAGAGAATGAACCTCATTGGTTCTCGTACGCATCAAGCAAACATGCTTGAGCTTCTGTTTACCACAACTGATGTGTGAGTTGATGAATGTTTACATGTGAATATAAGCCTAAATTCAAATCGAAAGTCTTAGGGTTTGGAACAACATGAGGGTTAGTAATTAATGACAGAATTTTCATTTCTGGGTGAACAAACCCTTTAAAGAGATGGCTGATAATATAGTTACATTTTGTGACAAAATATTTGCTATAAACTATATATTGCTTTACATGAATGTACTGCATGTATGCGGCTGGATACAAGTTGGATAGTTATACTCGTTACTCGTCCTTCGGATGAAACGTTAAAATGAGGTCCTGACTCTCTGTGGTCATAAAAAATCCCAGAATGTCCTTCAAAAAAAATTAGGGGTGTAACCCCAGCATCCTGGCCAAATTTGCCATCCTAATCATAGCCTCCTAATCATCCCCATATACTATATATACTGTTTGGCTTCATCACTCTGTCTCCTCTCCACCAATAAGCTGGTGTGTGGTGGGAGTGCTGGTGCAGTATGGCTGCCGTTGCATCATCCAGGTGGATGCTGCACATTGGTGGTGATTAAGGAGATTCCCCCCTTACATATGTAAAGTGCTTTGAGTGCAGAGAAAAGTGCTATATAAATGAATTATTATTATATACAACTTTATATAGAGAACTGTGGATTTGCAATAGAGTATATATTGCTTTATATGAGGATATTGATACTGTGTGAATGCAAGTAAAGTAGGACGTACTATATACAACTTTTAATAAATCGAGTGCTAATATAGTTAACATTTATCAACGATATGACAATCAAGCAGTTGAGATTTGCTATATAGTACATACCGCTTAGCGTGAGTATGCATGTATCCAGGTAAGGTCGGATATACTTTTTATAAACATTACTATGCAACTTTCAGAGTGGAGAAGAATTAAAAAACAAAACAAAAAAAAAACATTGAAAATAAACTTAAAAATTGCTTACCTGTTTAGTCATGGAGTCTATTAATCGAACGTACAGATCCTGTTCTGTCCTGATACCTGCAAGATTAAATAGAATAAATATATATTAGACACAAAACCATTCATCTCGGATGCAAAAATGTTCTCATATGCTCTTCATATAATGCAATCCTGCTCAGTTGCATAGTAAAAAAATGTAATGTGCCATATTTCAACACAAATACTTGTAGAATCAAGTGTGTGTTCAAATTAAAAGGCTCTTTGAGCAAACAAAACAGAAAGCCAGCCCCAAACGCAAAGCCCAATTGTTTTGAAAAGTCGACATAAGGGGACTCATTTCTTATGAAAATCGTGGAAATTAATTTGTTTTAATATTCTTTTCCCTACAGTACGTTTATGCGCATTCTGTTATGTTTGTCGTGCTGACTGAGCTATTCCGCTAACGCTTCTTAGCAAAAACAAACTCGGCTCAGTTTTTCTATTATTTATGATCTTCCCGCCTTAAAGTGTGAGAGCTCGCATTTTCTCTTGCCCTGCTGTCTCTGCGCTGGTGGATGACAGAGAATCCACATATACAGACAAATCACTCATCACTGGCTGTTAGTATTACGCTAAGGAGAGCAAGAGAAGAGAACAGTCTTGTTTTGAGTCTTTGGTTCTGACTCTTCTTATAGCATACATGTTGAGTCAAACTTTATAATAACTTTCTTTTTAATTTTCAGATATTTCAAGGTGGCATTTTTAACTGTTTAAATGTACATTAAAGGAATAGTTCACTTCATTTATTCAACCTAATGTCATTCCAAATCTGAACTGAATGCATAAATGAATCAGTCAGGTTTTGGGAAAAGGATGAACAGATTTATTGAAAAAATCCAACTCAAAAGAATTATTTGTTCATGAACTGGATATCGCTACTTCTCTTATAAATGACAAAGATATTGCATGTATTCAGAAGACCTGAAATATTGTACACAAGTTGTTGGATCATTTCTATGATACTTTTATGGAGCTATTTCATTTTTTTGAAGCTTAAAAGCTCATAATTCATTGTAAACAAAACGCGACCAGGATTTCTCCTTTTGTGGTCGAGCGAAAAAAGAAAGTCATATGGGTTTGAAACAACATGAGGATAAATGATAACATAATTTTAATTTTTGGGTGATAATTCTTTAACTGAAGATCTGTTAAGCATTGAATAATGTAACAATGTTTAATGAAAGTTACTTTAAAGTGTTACTATGACTGTGTAGGTCAATAAATTGTTCTTAAAAAACACCTACTTAACTTTTGCATATATTATGCAAATATGAATATAATATTTATATATATGTTTTTGAAAGAAGCCTCTTATGCTCACCAAGGCTGCATTTATTTAATCAAAAATACAGTAAAAATAGCAATACTGTGAAATATTACAATTTAAAATAACTTTTCTATTTTTAATATATAATATATTCCTGTGATGCCAATGTGCGTGTATTATAAATCACTATTTAAATGACTAATATTGACATGTGTAACATCATACCTGCTCTGACAGATGTAGCCAGTCTGTATGTACTTACTAAGAACTAAGAGCTAAATGAGACCATGTTTAATGTGTCTGTGTGGGTGAGTAGCGTGGAATGACATTAGACATGAGCGTAAACTGTGAAAGGGTGGCAAATGTGTTCAACAGCATGAACTCTTCTCAGGATAAACAGATGGAGCTCTCAAATACTCTCCCAGATGTGATGAGACATGTTGCATGATTGTGGTTACATATCGTTTACAGTTGGCCCCGCTCTGCCTCGCAATATGTCTTTGTTATTGATGGGATATGGAAAAGGTTTGGAGGAGCAGTATGGGCCTCACCGTTGCTGTAGAGAAGCTGTAACCTGTAGTGGATGCCATTGTTGGTCTTCTCACCATTGTATTCCTAAAAGGACACAAAAGCAAGTAGGACAATGTATGAGAATCAAAAACAACATACATATACATACTGTAAAAACTTACTTTCATGATTTGCTATCACAACATTTTTTCTTTTGTCAAATCAACTTCAATAATTAATGTGGTTCAGATAGCTTAATATTCTGAGTTTCTGTTGATTAAATCAATCGCCTTCATTGTATTAACTCAAATTTTTTATTTCAATAAACTCAAAATTTTAAGGCAACCAGGTAACTTACTTTTTTAAGTTAACCCAACAATTCTTTTTTACAGTGTGTACTGTGTTTATTGGGGTCATTTATTAAAGCTTTTTCCATTAATCTCAGCACATTGACCTTCAGATCTGAATTGTGAATGTCATGGTAATGACTCTGATCATTATGACATCACTACAACAATGATGACAATTAGCAAAAATTACAACCAAATAAGAATACATTCACAACTAGATGTTTATTTATTCAGGTTTGACAATCCACTCTTACTTACAGTCTTGAATACAGTGCCGGTCAACAGTTTGGGGTCGGTAAGATTTTTTTACAAAAAAAAAAAAGTAAAAAAAAAAAAAAATCAAATTATATTAATAAAAGAAATATTTTAAAATGTAACTTATTCCTGTCACGTCAAAACTGAATTTTCAGTATCATTACTTCAGTCTTCAGTGTCACATGATCCTTCACAAATCATTTTAATATGCTGACTTGCAGCTCAAGAAACATTTCTTATTATTACCAATGTTAAAAATTGTTGTGCTGCTTAATATTTTTGTGGAAACAACAGTATGATACTTTATTTCAGGATTATTTGATGAATATAAAGTTCAAAAGAACAGCATTTCTTTGAAACAGAATATTTTGTGAACTTATAAATGTCTTTATTGTCACTTTTGAGCAATTTGAAGTATCCTCAATGCTCAATAAAAGGCTTTTTTTCTTTTTTCTTTTTAATCTTACTGACTTAGTTTGAAGGCTTACTTCAAGTCTTTCGTGAGAACCAAAATCATTCACTCTGAAATTATTTCGAAATCACAGCACAGGAACTGCAGTGCATCCAAATGTGAGCCTATTTGATTTCACTCTTTGGACTAAGATCGTGTGAGGTTTACATTTAAGCATCACATCCAGGCTTCAGGTGAGTTATTTCCCCCTGATGTAACATCAATCCAATGAGACGCAGGAACACGACACACCCACACATGTCGTCAGTCTTTCTCTATCTCCTCACTGCCAAGTTCAGTGGTAGCGTCTTGGCAGCAACCCAGGGTGGAGTGGAGGAGTGTGTAGGGGGATGCTGGGCGGGGGTTATGGCAGAGGTGAACGGACAGTGAGGACAGAGCGCTGACCGTGCCAGCTGGACCCCGTCCCACATGATGGTGGGCGGAGCTGTTCTCTGTAACCTTTTACTGAGAACAACCCCCCGACACACACACCGCGGGGTAAGCAGGACTACCCTCCGACACACACCGCGGGGCTAGCAGGTACAAACACACGACTACACTCCAGAATGGAGCTAGTGGTACCGTGAAGGGGCGATTTTTAGAGCAACGCTTTGGGAAAGAGCAAGATTTATTCCCATGATGCTAATCCTGAGAATCAGACTCAGAAGAAGAATAAAATAATGTGAGGTAATATATGCTAAACAGTGTTTTCTTATAAAAGCTTAATATTTTATAGTAAAATTTAATTAAAAATGATGATGCTTTAAAGTTAGTAAGAACATTTTAAATAATATTGTTAATGCACTTCTTATGAAAAAAAGTGGTCTCATTGCTGCCCCCTAGATGTATTATTTGGTACTGCTACTATTGAGAATGACAATATTGTGTGTGAGATAATGTGAGTGTGAAGCCCTGAACTTAGATCTCATGCATACACACTGCATCCACACAACAACAACAACAAAAAAATAATTTAATATATAATAGATTTAAAAGTAATATATATACATACACACACATATATATATATATATATATATACACATTGTGCGGATTGCTGCAATTCTTACATTGTTGCAGAGGGTTTGGGAAATGTTAAAGAAATTGTTGGTGTAGTTTTATAATATTAACAGCATCTAGGAATGATACATCCAAAACACAAGATGATAATTTCAAATAATGAATGTGTATGATCAAAAAGTATTTATTAACATTTTTTTGGTTAATAAAACTTTTTTTTTTTTTTTTTTAATTAAACAACTTTATATTAAACATTGTTGAGGGGGGTTTGGAAAATGTTTAGGAATTTTTTTTTAATGTTACGATATATTAACATATATTATTATTTATTACTTTTAACCTACAAAAACTACAATCAGATTAATTTCTAAAAATAAACAATGATTTTAACCCATGCAACAATAAAAATAAAACTAATCAAAGTGTGAGATGACGTAAAATCTTTATGTCTCAAAATTTTAGGTTTTCAAAGATTTTAAAATAAAATCTATGAGAACTTTTCAGCTTTATCAGAATTATTTCTAGGTTTTATTCTAACACAACTTTTTTTCTTTATTTAAAAAAATGCATCTACAAACAATTATACCATACAGTACATTCTTAGCATGTTCTCTAAGTTCAATAAGCAGCACCCCAGCATATCACAAATCCTGTTGCGTTGTAGAGCGGCGGCTATTAGTGACAGAGTGCTTACTTTGTCTTTTTCCACAAAATCCACGTAGGAGGTTCTCTCGATCTCGACGGGTTGTCCCTGCCGGTCATACAGGGCCAGCACAAAGTGGAAGAAGTTTGACTTGCGCAGGTTCGATGGAGGCTGCTTCTCATAATGGGCTCTTGCCAAACCCACACCACTAC
Organism: Ctenopharyngodon idella; assembly: GCF_019924925.1. Lineage (NCBI taxonomy): Eukaryota > Metazoa > Chordata > Actinopteri > Cypriniformes > Xenocyprididae > Ctenopharyngodon > Ctenopharyngodon idella. The sequence goes on along the minus strand of NC_067233.1, from coordinate 18,292,669 downwards.
AAGAGAGAGAGAGAGAGATGGAGAGAAAGAGGCAGAGAGATTAATGTACTGTAACCCAAATAATCCCTCAAAATATGAGCTTGCAGAAAGATGAAGTGGCAGTTTCACATGAACTTTTACAAATAATATCACATTGCATATAAATATATAACGGCGTGTTGTTGAAAAGTCACCGCAATGTCTACATCGATGTCTATCGATGTCGCAATGTCTACAAGATCTGCATGTGAATCACAACATTTTTCTACATGGGAATATGCAAACTCCCATGTATACTTGTACGACAATCCCAAATCAAATCCGTAAAATGATAAAGACAGGAAATACTACAGGAAACGCAAACAAGCTGTTACAAAGAGAGATAACAGGACATTACTGAGAGGTGTTAGAAGAGAGATATTTGGCTTGTTTTCTCATGCCCTGTGTGTGCCATGAACTCTATTGTCTGCCCCTCTCTGCTCTGCCACCTCAACAATTGGAATCTGGCGCGGAGCGGGGACCCCAGAAGGCACCGTCTGCCTTTGCGGCTGCCAAACGCTACTGGGTACGGCTCGCCTTGGCAACTGCTGCGTTCCTCTTTCCCTGACCTGTCAGTCAAACCTGCTCGGGCCTCCCTAGGGTTCAGCCGATAGAAGCTTCCATCCTGACTCGCGCACTTGAGCATCGATTAGAACGCGTGGCAAAGACGGACTGACAGAGACTGAGGATCCTCCCGCAGCCTGAGAGAAGGAGGCCCGCACCTCTACGCCAACCCTACACGTCCACCTATCAATCAAACCGTCAGCCAAAGTCCACTGATGCAAGCACTGATCATCTTCCCATACCTGGATCAGTGGACACATGGTCCTCAGAGAGAGATGAAGGCCTGAAGTAAAGGAAGGAAGATTAAAATGCAGGTGATCTGTATTTTTAATAGGGTGGTAATGCATGCATCCCTTCCCTCAAGCAGAAACTGACATCAAGCACTCAGTCTAACTCGAACACTTTTTCCACATTACATTTTAACAAAGAAATGTGACATGTATTCAAATATTAAATGATAACAACATAATAAATAATTATAGATAAATATTTATGTATTTATTTTAGGGCTGTCAAACGATTAATCGTGATGTGTTTGTACTGTGTATATTTATTATGTATATATAAATACACAAAAATACATGTATTTGAGAAATATTTACATGTATATATATTTATATATAATTTATATGATATATAAATATAAATATTTTATAAATAAATATAAAATATTTTTGTTTAATATATACATGCATGTGTGTTTATTTATATATACTATATATATATATATATATATACATAATAAATATACACAGTACACACACATATATTATGTAAACACAAACTTTTATTTTGGACGCGATTAATCGTTTGACCCACACTAAATTTATGTATGTAAAGGTGATGATGTACCAATTAGTATCGCCAAAAATAATGACTTGTTTCAAACAGGTTTCCCGAACGCATCTGCCATTGGTTGCCAAACAGATAGTCCCGCCCCAAACGCACATTACTGATGACTATTTCTAATAAATGCTAAATGAAAAAAAAAATGTATCATATTTTCCAAACAAATTTAAGCAGCACAGCTGCTTTCAAATATAATAATAAGAAATGTTTGTTGTTGTTGTTGTTGTTTTTTTTTGAGCACCAAATCAGCATATTAGAATGATTTCAGAAGGATCATGTGACATTGAAGACTGAGTAATGATGCTGAAAATTCAGCTTTGTCATCACAGGAATAAATTACATTTTAAAATATATTAAAATGGAAAACAGTTGTGTTAAAATTATAGTATTTTTACTGTGTGGCATTATGTAGTCTTTTAGTGTATTTTTGATCAAATAAATGCAGCCTTGGTGAGCAGACTTCTTTCTTAAACAACAAAAACGGAGAAAGTATTTTAACATAATTAATAGAAAAAATTGCATCACCTTTAAGGCAAAACAAATGCCCTGTAATATTTATAATTCCCTAAATCATTAAATGAAAAAGTGCGTAATGTCCACAGACATAAATTGCAGCTGTCATTGTTAAGTCTGTTCATTATTTACTCGTTACCCTGACGAGGTGGGCCGAAATGCATTTGAATCTCAAAAATATGCTCATACATAAATATTTGTTCATCTGCTGGGCTCGGGGTGGGGAGCCAGTGTTTTGGAAAGCGGCCTGCTCTCTGTCTCCGCTCGTTGAGATATTCCCCTGATAGGACATTAATAAAGCCTGACCCCTCCCCAGTACTATTACCAGGGCTTAATGCTTCATTTGTATCCGAGCCTGGTGAAATCTCATTCGTGAAGTTGAGGTTACTACACTGAAGGCAAAAACAGCTTTCACAGAAGAGGCTGTGGGAGGGGGATTCTGGGAGGAGCACTTTTAAAGCGGATGACTTCAACGTAAATGGGAAATATGATCTTCTTCATCTGTAGTAATTGATTCGCAGTGAAGATCTTTAGCAGTCTGACTGGTCAGGGCGGTGCTAAGTCTGACAGATGCCCTCTAAATGCAATAAGAAAAAGGCATACAAAATAAGACGATACGACAAGATCACAATAAGATATTATATATTATATTATGCCAAAAAAAATGTTGTTAGTGGACATGTAACATGTCGATTATTTAGAAACACTTTAAGATTTTAGGTTCAAATTTATATGAATGATCCTTTTAAATTAGCTCCATGCATAATAATTATAAAAGAATTAGCAAATAATAATACATAAATATACTGTATACATCAACAGTTTGGGCCCGAATCCTGCATCTGCACTGCATGAAATGCACAAGCACATGTAAACACAAATTATCACCTTCACATAGGAAGACAGAAATACAAAATGACACATTTGTGGGGGAGATAAAGAAAAAAAAAACCCAGCATCACACTTAAACACACACGCATTGCATCATGAGCTCCTCTCCATTACTCCATCAGCTCGGTTACAAAGCCAGGCATCATGTTTCTGATGGGGTGAAGGAGAGAGACAGCGTTCCCGCACACTCTCGCAGAGCACGGATCTTTACGTGCAGGAAACGATCGACTCGGAAAGCTTGTTAGTGTTATTATTTTAATTATGTTGATTGCTGCCATATCCACTCCAGCAGTTGTGAGTCAGAGGCAGGCACGATTGGACAGCTCTCACTCGCTCCGTATTGAAATAACAGCTATCGAGGTGACAAACACACACACATAGACAGCAGAGCCGTGTAAATCAGTCGCTAACGGACGGCTACAGCACACGCTCTCACAACGGTCTCTGTTAAACACACTGTTTGACATCTTCTCGTCACAGAGCAGAGAGAAATAAAAGGAAAAAAAGCATGCAAGCCAGAAACAACCCACGTTCTGACACAATTCTGGACGTAAAAACACCCTCCACTTGAAGACTTTTATTTGAATCAATAAATACAGTCTCACAGAACCGCTTTAACAATAAACCACTCGTAGTAGGAGCTGAAGGGTTTGTAATGATGACATTTCAGAATACGAGAGCGCCGTGTTTCTTTATGCAATGGCAGTCGGTGGTTCAGTCTGCGGCCCTTTGCACACTGCAGGCTTAATGCGATACAGCAAAGTCTAATTATGTTAAATGAAAAAAGTAACCCCAGGCTAAGATCCTCACAGCTCAAGGGCCTGAACACTTGAGGGAAATAGATACTAAGCACAGAGACTCAAACTCTGAAATCATCTGCTAATGAACATGCAGAGGAGAACAATCTGCCGATACAGGATACAGCAGGAACTGTTGAGATATTGAGGAGTTAGATGACGTTTGTGAGTGATGCCTTCACATGTACAGTACATCTCAATAAAAAAATCTTTTCACTGCAAAATAACGCTAAATAAAATTGTTTAAGATTGAAATTTTAACATAGAGTGGTGCAGGAATGACGTCAAAAACCGGAAGACTAATTTGCCAGTGGTTCCCACAAGATTTTCCTATGGTTTTTATAATTGGGGTTTTCAATGTATGAGTAAAATAAGATTTGAAAACATGAATTTCAAAGCTGTTATGTTTATTTTAAAATAATAAGTAACTAGATAAGAACGTTTGGGGAGTGTGTGCAGTTTACGATGTAGAAAAAAAACGTACAAGTATCGTCAAGTTATGTTTACCAATTGAAATTGAAAAACCCCATTATAAAAACCCATAGGGACAATCACAAGGAAATCAATGGCGAATTAGTCTTCCGGGTTTTGACGTCATCCCTGCACCACTCTAAGGCAAATATGTCATTTACAACACATCTCACAACGTGTCGTATTTCAGAGTAAAACAGAATATTTGGTATTCAAATAATGTAGAGCAGTACTTGTTATCAGCTATCAAGTAGGATTTGACTGGATCATTACATGTCAGGCTACGTTATTGGTTACTATTATTTTTCCAGCCAATGTGGCTTAGATTACGTCAGCAAAAAAGAAAAGATGTTTCAGAGGTCGATAAAGTTATTAAGCATTGTAAAAGATGCATACTTAAGACTGAAGTAATGAATTTGGGAACATATTTTAAAAGTCCTGCATGAAAAATGTCACATTACTTTAAGGACTCACATCTATAAAATGAAGGGCAGTTTGCATGACACCGTTTTAAACTAAAAACTGAAAACTTTTTATGCGTTTTGGTCATTTATTTACATAACAACGATGTTTTGGGGGCCTGAAAATGCAAAGTGCAAGTCTTTGAAAACAATACGCTACTTTTTTCTCCATGTAAACAACAAAAACGTGAATCTGTGAAAACACTTATGTCCTGCGGATGCGTATTACGTGTTCAGTCTATAGGCGCGTAGTGTTTCTTTACAAAGTGACATCGCCAACTACTGGCCTGGCATGCATGATACAGCGTTTTCAGTTGTTTTCACGGATCTGTGTGAATGGGGATCATTTTGACAACATGGTCGCCTCTACGCAAAAAACACGAAGGAAAAACATTTTACGTTTTTAGTACATCATTGTCGTGTAAACGTACCCAATTTCCTGACTGGTATCCACACTCCTGCCAAGTGTTTATTTAAATTTGTTTTATTATATTTTTCTGCAATGTACTGGACAAGAAACACTTTCATTACATTGTAGAAAAATATAATAAAACAAGTTTATTTTCTGTGAAATGGATTTTGATTAGGTCAGGAGACCATATTAAATGAATAAGAAAAAATGTCAATTTTGAAATTACTATTATTATTTATACACTTTAATCATGGGATCTCTGCAGCCCCCAAAATAAAGTCAATGAGAATAAAGAAAATGAGTTCTGATTTCAAGTTATCTTTTATATGCACTACCCTTCATTTGAGGTTGGTAACATTTGTAATGTTTTGAAAGTAGTATCTGCTCACCAAAGCTGCATTTATTTGATCAAAAATGCGGTAAAAACAGGGAATTGTTATTACAATTTTAAACAACTATTTCTATTTTAATATACTTTAAAATGTATATTCTCACTACAGTCTTCTGTGTCACATGATCCTTCAAAAATATGCTGAAGAAACATTTATTTTTATCAATGTTACAAACAGTTGTGCTGCTTATTATTTTTGTGGAAACCTTGATGCATTTTTTATCAGGATTCTTTGAATAAAAAGTTTAAAAGTAACATTACAAATTTCTTTACTGTCACTTTTGATCAATTAAATGCACTCTTGCTGAATAAATGTATTCATCTTTTTTCAAAAACGGTAGTGTATCAATTCTGTATTGACTATATCAACCAGTATTACTTGTTACTTATTTTTCCATGAGGTGTCTGTTAAAACGCCTGCAAAATTATATATGACACAGGTACTGTGTGTGTGGCATATGTGTGGCATCACGGTCTCAGCCCCACATCTTGGTGACATTAATCACGCCTGTGATGGACTGTGACAAAGGGAAGTCTTTAACTACAGCTCGTCTCTCTCTCTCACTATCGAACTAATGAGCCGTACAGCAGCACTCTGTTTATACAAATGTGACGCGGAAAAATCATCTCTGCCCTGGCTGTGCGCCAACGTGCTGATCCAACAAGTAAATGTAAATTTCTCTCTCTCTTGCACTCTTCCTTCCTCATTTTCACTTTTTTAATAATTTCTTGTTCTCTTTTGTTGCTTCCGTCCTTTCAGAAAGGTCTCAGGTCCCAGTTTCCCTCTCAGAAAGGTCTCGTCAAAAAAAAAAAAAAAAGGTTACATGGCTGGATAATATCAGCTAAGATTGGTTGATAAAGCAACTGCCTTCATCAGAAATCTGCAATGGCAGATTATTCTCTAAATAAACCCACATAAGGAAATCATATTTGACCTTTACTCTAATAAAATGTCCAAAACAGACCAAATGAGAAAGGAGGAAGCTGAGAACCAGAGCATGCTTGCTTTTCTTGTGCTCATCAGGGTCCGTGTGGAAGTATTTTGGAGGATGGTGGATACTAAGATATGCACATACTCTATGTTTACATGAGGAGTAATTTATGCAGAAAGAGACAATTACTGTGGCATACATTTGCCCATGCTTATGTGTGTGTGTGTGTGTGTGTGTGTGCACTCGTGTGGTGTTGGGGGGCGGCAGCGGGCAGTCAGCATGGCAGCGGTATGTTTGGTTAGCGCTTATTAGCTGTGTAATAAGATTTAATGAGTTGAGGACTAAAGCGCTGTAGGAGCACGGGCAGCATATTGGGATTAGTAGAGAGCAGAAACAGAACGAGAATAGGAAAAGAGAGAGAAGAAGAGGTTGTTTTGAAACCTAAATCCCACTTGTGGTCAAACCGGGTCTTTTTTTTTGGTTCACTTGGCCTGTTGCGATTTCATCTATGTAGCTCTCATGCTCTCTCGACTCAAGTATGTTGTGATTTAATTGTTCAACACAAGCCTTGTGCATTGTAAATTGTCAAAATGGGCAATTTAGATCCCCCTAAAGTATAAAAATGTCTATTTTACATGGCTGTTATCTGAGGTGAAAGCGCTCCGCCAGATGTGCTGATTGCGTTTATGGATAGTCGGCATCTTTGTTTCTTTATCGCTAATTGGATGTTACGACGTGGAATCATAAGAAAACCTTCCTGGAATGACTGAGTGCAGAGAGTAATAGAGGCATTTGTCACCGCTGCACAGTAACGGGTGGCCGTAAGTCAAAGCAAACGTGTCTGAGAGGATCTTTGCATAAAGAAAGGCCTGTCATTTCTCCATGATTTCTATTGCCACACAAACACAAACGGCCTGTCTGTCACGTCTCCCAGCGATAAGCTGGCACATACATCACCAGCTGCCTGCACCACTGCCACCGCCTGCTCGCCGTTTTATTCACACACACACAAATACTAACACTTTACAGACATCCGAAAAGTAATCTTTACATGCCTCTCTGTCCCTGATTGTGTTCCCATAACCCCTGATGCATGAATTATTAAATAAAAAATAAAGAAAAACAGAGAAATATATATATATATATATATATATACACAGTCAAACCAAAAATTATTTAGACATTTTTGATATTTTTGATATATTTTTACTAGTGGGTGCAGGACACTATAGTTCATTTATGTAAGTGAGGATAGCAAAATAAAGTAAACTGTGACATATTATACCCAAACATTCTTCATACAGCGGACTACCAGTAAAATTGATAAAAATTTGGAACCAAAAATTATTCAGACACTTTGACCTGACCATGTTTTGCTTAAGTGTCATCAGACATAATTAAGATTAATTTTTGTTCTCACACAGTTTAACTCTGAAATCTTGTCATATTTTATTACCATTTTTTTTTAACTATAGTGAATAAACTGTATTAATGAATGAAATGTTCAAGATGTCTGAATAAATTTTGGTTTGACTATATTAGTCCCCCAAATTATGTATTTTGATAGAGGTATGCATATCCAATGCAACAGAAGTAAAAAAAAATTATAATAATAATAATGATGTATGAAGAAGACGTATAGAATTACGGGTAAGGGTCAAAAGTTATCACTTAAGGTAACTTAAAAAAAAAAAAGAAAAGAAAAAAAAACGGCTTATTTTGGACATCATGCATCAGAGAGTTCAGTTCTAAAAGTACATTGATGTTAAGGTTTTTCTCATTGGATGGTGATAAAAAAAAAAACGTACTTATATTTTTTATTTAATTACTATATTTGATCATTATTATATTCATATAGTCCAATGGTTTGCAAAAATGCCTATGTTTGAACAATTTGAATTGACATTAAAATGTATTTGGAAAAAAATCTAAAAGTAAAAACTTGAAAGCAATACAAACTTCATATGTAATTGTTTAAGATGTACACTGTTTTCCTTTACTTTTTTTTTCTTTTTCTTTCAATATACCCCGATATGTTTGGTTACATGTATACCGGTTTATATAACATGCTTGGTTCTCAAAAAAGCCAAAATATTTTTTTTTTCAATGTCATTAATCATTTATTTATTTGGGATACTTTTTTTTTTGATTGATGATTTTAAATAATCTCAATCTAAATGGAATCAAATCATGCAGTGGTTTAAACAATGCCAATTAAAAGCATGTTTTAAATAAACGCATTGAACAAAATCTGAATTTACACAAAAAACAATGATCGACTGAAAAGACACTCTCTTTCGTGCACACAAAACACTGCTTTTGCCACCAATATTTAGCTAAACGTCTCTTTTGACGTATTACTCCAAAGAGAAGGTGCTCTGCTGAATGGCCCGTGGAGTCAGAGGAGTTGATGTACCATCATTGCTCACTGATTGTAGCTCTCAACGAGAGATGATCTGAGTCAATAGACTCACGGCTCACTCACAGATTAGACATCTAATCAAATTCAGCCCCGTTTGTTTATCGCTCGCTATCGTGGGCTATGGGATGTCAGTGTGGAACGCTCCACAGCTGTGACAAAACAAGGACATGTAGGCTACATATGATTATGAACCCAGACTTTTTTTATGCAAAGTAATGTCATGTGATATGCCTCATAAAGGTTTTTGAATGCTGATTCAGTTTTAACAGACACCTCATGCAAGTCTGAGTAACTAAATGTGTCTTTTTTTGGTTTTGAGAAAATATAAAAAGAGCTTTTAATGTATCCAAATAATGGTTTTCATTATAATAAAGCTGAATGCCGTTCACACAATGATTGCTAATCATACTATAAAGCCAGTGTAACTAGCCATAAAGATTAACACACATCCACAAACAAATTCAAACAGCTGACGGCACCTTCAGACACTCCAACACGTCGGAAACATAATACTCAGCTTCTTTAATCGTAAAAGTGTATAACCAGCCAGTGCTAAATGCTTCCAGCTAATTTCTAATTTGTTCGTAATTGCACCGAGACAAGTAAACCATTGCACAGTGAGAAGTTATTTCCTGGAGCTGGACGGCTAAATTACAGACAAATGTTTCATGCGATTAGGACACTCTAATTGAGCATGTGACAAAGAATAGAGCGGCAGAAGTGTATCAAGTGCATAGGAAACAGGTATTTACATTTGTTACATCCTAATATCATTCTTTATACTTTAATCACATTGAATTCCTTTCCGATTATTGTATCCCTCCAAATTGCAATATATTTGTTTTTCTTTCAATCATGAGAGAGAGTGAAAATTAGTCAGGGCCTCATTGTAACTGATCTGCTCTGGACGCCTTGATCAATGCACTAGTCACATGTCTCTCCTCAGCTGGACTGAGAGAGCTCTACATAAGAGGCCGTGCTGTGTGTGTGAAGTGTCTGCGTGTGTTTTATTAGTATTGCACTTGTGCATGTTTGCTGTAGGTTTAGCCCGACTGCACCTGCCAGATCTGCACACACACTACAAATTACAGCACTCGGTTCTTTCTCTCGCTCACACTGCTCTAAAAAAACTTCTAAAATCGTTAGTGGCCTACAGCTGAAATCATTAACTGGTCACCTGTACGTTTCTAATGGGGTCATTACCGAGGTGGCCCTGCAGCCGGCCGCTAATCGCTAGCATGTTATGGGGCAGCTGTTTCTAAAACACTTGTTTCTCTGTGTTACATTCCAGTATGCAGGCGTCGACTGAGATAGAACAGAGCGAGACCCTGTAAATCAGGTGCGTTTTGTGATTCAGTGAGTGTTTTAGTGTATTTAAGAATACGGACATGTTTTAAACTTGCATGAACAACTTTTTTTGAGCAGCCAAGTGCTATTTCTGTATCGTCCAGTTGCATATTTAGTTGGTGTTGCAACATGTAAAAATAGTATGTATCCCGCCATTGCATTCTGTCTTTCAGCGCGCAAGGGATTTTGGGATGGTGTGGAGAGAAAGTGCTTTTTTAATATATATATGTATATATATATATATATATATATATATATATATATTATATAAAAAGCCTGGGGGTCTGGACTTCATTAGTCTGACCCCTCCTTCTCCCCCCCAGTGGACAAAACAGAGGCGACATAATTCACTTTGCCAGGTTTTACAGTGTAGGGGTACGGAATCGGTGAAAGGGTCAATCGAAATCTGTTCCCCAGCTGTGCGGCCCTCTCACTCACCCCTAGGCCCAGAGAGAACGAGCGAAAGAGAGAGAGAGAAATGCTCGGGGGGAGATGGACCCCACAAACGTACCCCCGAGCTGCCTGAGCATCACAAACCTGTTCAGCCAGCTCCATCTACATCAATCTAGATTGCGTAAAAATGCAAACAAGTTTACGCTGAACGAAAATTCACACTGTGTTTTTGAACTCTGATTAGATATTAAAATGATGTGGGTAATAATAAAGGGATCATACATGAATCCTCATTTTTGCAGTTAAAATTCAACGCAAATTCTCAATGTGTCAAAATAATGACTTTCCTTGTTTACTTTGACAGCACTAATCCAAAAAAAGGTTGCACTTTCCACCAAGCTCAACCCTAGACACCTACCTATCACCACCACAGCCAACACATGGTATTATTTACAGGATCACATTAAGGATTCAAATAAAATTAAGCTCTCATTTTTGCTTCTTTTGTCTAGATTCACTCACTTTACTGTCTCTTAAGAGAACACCCTTTACTGCACCCATAAAACTGATATCCTGCCATCAGTGTATATTTGAGATTAAAATGGAGCACTAATTCTATTAAAAAATGCGCTAGGATGAATTATAAAGAGAGTGAGAGAGCAAGAAAGAGGATAGATTTAAAGTAGAAGCAGAAGAGGTGCATGTATAGCTATTTTACCTGACAGTTAACTAAACCATTCATGCATATATACAATACTAACATGAATGAAGGATTATAACAACTGTTTGCTATGCAAAAATTAAGAACGCTTTTTAATCATTTAAGTAGCCTTTTTAATTATTTTAATCTTAGTTTAAGATGCTATCATGACACTTTCTTTATAGTTTGCGTTTGTAAGGAGCGCGGGAGAATTTTGTGTTGTGTATGAGGCTGATAATTGGCTAGAGCAAATTATTTATTATAAGGGAGCCTTTTTGGTATTAACATTTATAAGTGACTTTTTCCTGTAGCCCTGCTGTATGATGAGCATACACGGCCTTTTATCACAACTTTATGCATTAGAAATGACTATAAAACGCGCGATATTTTTTTTTTAAATAATTAAATAAATAAGTGCACATAAAACGTACTTTTTTCTTGTCAAATTCCATATGATTTTTTTGCATGCGAATGCCTATGCATTGTAACTTACATGCAATGCGACTATTTTCTCCCCCAAATAAATAATTCAAGATGTGAGTTTATCCCATCTAGGGTAATTAGATGCCCAAAGACTGTGCATTTTTTGTCTCTAATTAATATCATAGTAAAACATCCACAGTTCCATCTGCAAATACTGGTGATCTACAAGGTGTTCGTGACTTTTTTTAGCGCATATAAGGCTGCGGATGGGCAGGTGATTTCGGCCACTTGTACACGGCAGCTGACCTCCGTGTAAGTTTGAAACATCAACTTTATCCAGCCTTCACAATATGCAATATTAATATACCGCAGGGATTTTTAAGGGAATCACGAAAACATGTAAACGCAGCATATCTCTCTTTGTAGGCTACATGTTTTTAATGAACTGTAAGATTATTTGTAGCTACATTAAAAAACGCTTCGAAAGCTTACTTCAGTGTATGTCCTGAAGATGTTTTGATTTCAGGATGCATACTTTTTCTACACACCAGCAGAAAATAACAACCCGCCTCATTAACTGCATTTTACTGCTAAATTTAGTATATATATCACATAAAATCGTATTTATATATGTTAATTTATTGTAGCCCGCACGTTTGGCCCTGCTGTAACCAAATTAAATTTATATAATAGATAGCCTACATAAAGTTTTTAATTGAACTAAAATATCCTAAAAAGGAATAATCAATAGCACTAAATTAGCAGATCTAGTATTCCTTAAGTCCTTGTCAATTTTCTCTGTGAGTTTATAAAGTAAGAAAAAAAGAATTTTGGTCCAGAAACACACGTATATTTTCTAAAAAAAAAAAACGTGCCTGTCTTATTATTCCATTAATATACAATTCATTTGACAGAATTAGTCTGATGCTTCCTGTTTTTCCCATTTTCTCTACTCCTATATTTTTCTAACAGTTTTAACATGATATCATATAATAATCATTTTGAGCTGCTATCAGATTTTTTTTCAAATTGCTCAAACACATTTTTGTCCCTCTGCGTAAAACTTCTACAAGTCAACTTAAGTGTAACATATACGTATTTCTCAAAATCCCAGGTCTCTCTTTGAAGGCTGGGACAGAACAGCACACATTTCCTCGGCGTTTCAACATCATTCTAGAACCCAGGGTAGAGTATATGCGGAGGAACTCGCAGTCCTAAAACTAACTTTGATTCAAGCGCAAATGTTTGGTTTGATTTGCATTACGACGGTTTGACTTTTCTGTTTTTGAAAACAGGCCTAATAGTTTTGTTTACTATAGCCTCACAAACTCATTTTCTCCCCACACGGAGGTTATATTCTGTAAAATGAGATATATCAGAATAAATAATTTAAGATCATTTGAATCAACTATAGGACATTTCAGTGTATCGCATATTTTCTTTTCAAACAAACTATAACTCATGCTTGTCAGTTATTCTCACTAGAGATGCACGTGAAACATCACCGGATTAGCGCGAAATGAGCGGGAGATTCCTACCCGAGACAAACTGACAGATCTTCAGCTCTCTTTGAAGCACAGAGAAATCAGGTAGAACAATGTTTTCTCATGTGTGACAGGCAGTGTAATCGGAGTCCGCCTTTCTAGAGCGGCGCGAGCAGCGACTAACGAGGCGCAATCAGTTTCAACACGTCTACAACTAAATAACAGCCGACAAACTGACCGGGATACTGTGCTGTGCGCGACGTCCTTGTACTAGCACTTACAGATTCAAAACAAATGGTTTCGAAACACTCTTAGAACTGTGGCAAAGCGCTTCCTCTAACGACACTCCGTTTCACGCACCCAACTACTTGGAATATGAACAACTTGGAGCTTGTTGGTGATGTTTACCTTTGCGCAGCTGTGTTGGCATCCAGTATCCCCGCGCTCTGCATCCAAGAGCGCACCGGCGTCATGCCACTCGTAAGGGGCTCTTCTTTCATGGTCAAGGCTCCCCGTGGGAGACCGTCCTGGATGGAGAACATGAAAATAGCCTTCTGGGGGATGTCTCTCTACACCAGCTCGAGTGGAATAATCCTCCTGCACCACCTGGATTAACAAAAACCAACTGAAAGGGAAAAAATCTTCCCCAAAGTGCAACAAGGGGAAAGAGGTCCTTATCCAAAGACGCGCTGCCGTATCCCTTTGGGTGTTCCTCTTTCTTTTAGATTCCAAACCCAAGTTCAGTTCACTCAAGATTAACCGGTCTCTAGTTAAAAGAGGGTGGAGAGAAGGCAAGAGCTGTGGAGCATCTCAAAGGAAACGATCAGCCGGGATCAAGCAGACCTTCTCGTCGCGGGGAGAACGAGGGGAGAACGCGAACTTGCTCTGAAGAAGAAGGCGAACAGACGCGCACGGGATTGTGAAATGAAAAGTGGGATAAAACGGGCGACTGCTTCAAAAAGGAGTAAAATGAAATGATTACCAAACAAGAGGGAGGGATGGACCAGGGAAGGCTTGCTGTCCCTGGGGAAAAGAGGGATTGGGTAGCAAGAAATCTCATTCCCTCCCTCCCCGTCTCTTTATGCCTCCTGTGTCCCAGCGGAGCGCACCTTCTCTCGGGTTCCGCGGCTCCAGCGCTCTCGGGGGGGACAAGCGTGGACTTGACGAGGGCGGAGACTTGCCCTTAAAAGGCAAAGTCATTTACATGTCAATCTCCGTTCTGAGCTCTGATTGGTCGCGGTCATCCCTTGCGTCATTTTCAAAATTCGCCGCAAAAACTCAGCTGATGTTAGAGGGACTGAGCGCTCTGCCAGTGAAAGTGGTCTCGTGCTTTCCAAGTTTAACCTGACACTTGCCTTTAATACCCAGGAACATTCTCGATGCATTTCATCTATCAAGATTAAAATATAATCGATTATACCGTTTTCCAGGAGTCAATTTTGTCTAAAAGTGCAGCCGGTATGATTTGATATTAAACAGTGAGTGAATGCGGATCCTAAGCATACTGTACAGTAGATTATGTTCTCTAGAACTTAATGGTGTTTCCACAGATGACGCAGCACAGTAATATTCTATAATAATTCTATAATAAAGTAATATTCATTAGTATTATTAAATAGTGACATCTCTTAATTTTGTAAAACCTCGGGGAATGAAGTTGTCCTCCTGCTCGATGAATTAGAAGAAATAATCAAATCTGAGAAACCGCAAGGTTATTTACAGCTGCACGAAATCTGATGATAATAATAGTAATAATAATCATATTATTGTTATTATTATTATTATTATTAGCCCGCCTGCAATATAAATATAAAATAAATTAAATTATATTAACAATTATTATATAATTTAAGTAAAATGAATCCAGAAAATAGTATAATGTTTTTGCTCATATACACATTAATTTCCAAAATACATTTTTAATTGTGCAAACTCGCATTGTAGCCTATTAAGGGTTTCTGGTGTTCTTTGCCATTATTCTGAATTCCACCAAATGATGCCTGATTAAATATTTATTACAGGGCTATCTCAGAGCTCACAGTCAGAAAACGACCCAGTGGGATTTAAGAAAAAAATACAAACCCAATTTCACCTAAAAAAATATTATTGACTAATGCAGTGCCCATATCGTATAATGCAGTCATCTGCTTTAACATATCAAAGGTTTGTTTTTACCTCAGATTCCTTCATATTTTATACATTATTATTATTAAATAATAACAACTGTGGGACTATTTGTGTAGTTATTTTGCTAAAGCATCTTCACAGTCTTCTTTTTTTTAAAAAAATGTACAAAAGTATTATCTTGCTTTTTTGCTGTCTGAAAACTTTTTTGAGGGCACGAAAATGTTTCATACCGCGTGCACTTCTCGCTCAACGACAAAATACTTGAAGCGACAGAAAAGCAGCCCGATGTTCATGAAAGACATGTAGAAAACAACACGATCCCTGTCTGGCCTGAACTGGCTGAAACGGAGCATGACCCCTGACCACTAATAAAACATTCTATTCTATATTTGAGTGGAGGGTGAAGATCAATAATCAGAGTCATCAGAAACTTATGTTGTGTTACGAACTAAAACACACAAGACTAGGTGTATAAAGATTCTTTCCTATTCTATATTTTAGAGGAGGTTAAAGGGTCAATACCCAAAACACAGCATCTGCAACACCATGTTACTTCGAAACTAACACGTTACACACAAGACAAGGACATAAAGATTCTATTCGTGATAAATGTCTCATGCTATTGTGCGCTTTTCGTAACTCTCCCAGAACGCGATAAATATTTCTGCGACGTCCGATGTTTTGAAAGCCCTGGGTGTTTTAAGTAGAAAATTATTTTCTAACGCTGTATTTCAGGCACTTTCGATTGTTTGGCAGTTCTCTATCAAATGTTCATGTATGGCAACCCAAGAACATATATATTTTTTTACTCTATCATTCCTATAATATTACATGTATTCCGCGGAAAGGGACGCTGTCAAATTGTAAAACATCATGTGAGCCGTTTTAACTGCACGAGCGGTTTGTAAACGTCTGTTTTGCTATTTGAGTAATATTCATTGATCCAATATACATCCGTCTTATATTTTGCTACGGAAAAAAAAAACTTGACTGGGCTATGCTTTGCATTGTAGTTTGGAGTGCACAGTTTATCAAATATCACTGAACATATTTAGGGGAAAACGAGATATAATTGCAATGGCATTTTTATTAGATTTAATGACGGAATATGTTAGAACTGAAATTTATCTTAAACAAAAATCGAGACAAAAACACACTTAATATATCTTGTCTTTGCGCATGTAGCTCACTGTTCCAGGTTAATTGAAGTCACTACATCTTTCTGTCAGATTCAAGCGGTTGTTTCCACCTAGTGGCCGTCGAGTTTAAAAAACAACAACAAAAAAAACAAGCAATGTTTCTTGCCAGGACATTAATCATCAATAATCGTGAAATTAGCTCGAGCATATATAAACTTACTTAATGTGGTGTTCTTCAAAAGCTTAACATTTTTATTATTATTTATTTCATTTTTCTATTACACTCCTTTCAAAAGATTGCAATGTTTTGAATCACCTTAAATGTGCAACGACTGATATTAAATTAGGACCTCAAGAGTTTAAATACAAATTACTGGGATGTTTTGAGATGAGAGATTTGGCGGCTTACAACAGCATTTTATATGGATAAAATGTTTTTTTTTTTATTATTGTTTATTGATAAATACACGTGAGCTGGTCTGTTCTCAGTAAAATACAATAAAATTACAGTCTGTTTAGAATCAGGCTAAGTGCTAATTGTCACGCCGTGATAATTTGAGCAAACATCAAACAATATAAGTTTTAAATGAATAAGACTGTAAAGTAAATCACAGAAGTCATGACATCTAAATAGTAAATAAAATAATACACTGAACAGACAATATCAGGACCATGCTATTAATTTGTTTGTAAGGTAAAGAGCTCCATCTAGTGTTCTAACAATGACCTGCAAGTCTTTCAATGACTTACTAGAATTCCTGAATGCAGGCACAATAACCTCACTGTAAAAATGACATGATATTTTAGGTAACATTTGGGATCCCTTAGAACGGCACACTGGCAGGACCCTCTTTTGCATGTCCTTTTAAAAAAATTACAAAATGGAATCCAAGAACTCTAGAGATGATAGTGTCAATATTCCCTCCAGTAACCACATCAGAAATGAAATGTTCTGAGGTCCATAACAATAAGATATAAAAGGACATTTAACACACAGGTTACAAGAGGTTCTCTAGAGTGTTTTACCAGTCCAAAATATTCTTATACTGTGTATACAGTATAAGTCATATACTGTAGTGTCACTGTTCCAACATTACACTCTTTCATACGTCCATTTTATTCCTCCAAAATTCCAGTTTCTTTCTGAAATATTCAATTGCATGATAGTAAGATCAGAATACCCCCATATGTTGTAAATAGTTTTTTTTTTTTTTTTTTCCCCCAACATGTTCATTCACTCTTTAGGACACGAGCACTCTAGGTTTGCAGATAAAATTTTTAAAATCTATATATCTATCTATATACTGTAAGCTGCCCAGGCAAAAAAAAAAAAAAAAAAGTCACTGTTTGCATTTAAATGGTAAATATTAAAATGACTGGATCATTATTGCTGTGGTTATTATGTTTCTAGCATGTTATATGTTTGGGAACAGTTCTTCTAACCCCAATGGATGAAGTGTGTAGCTTTTCATTTCTTAAACATCCATGTAGACACATCATGGCCAAAGCCAAGAGATTCATCAGGCTCAAATTGTGAAAGAATGGTTGGGAGGGAGCATGAAGAATCATTTTCGTACATGAATTGGCACCTCTGAGTCCAGACCTTAAATTCATTTAAAATCTTTGGGATGTGCTGAAGTAGACTTTACAGAGTGCTCGACTCTTGCATTGTCATGTGTGTGTGTGTGTGTGTATGTGTGTGTTTGTACAGGTTTGGCTATACCTGTGAAAGCAAAATATATGTAGTTCCGCTGCTATCACTTATATGTAGGGTTGGGTATCGTTTGAATTTTAGCTATTTGGATTCGGCTTATCGATTCTGATTCTTATCGATTCCCATTTTGGATTCCTGTATGGTAAAAAAAAAAGGTTTACACATTTACACATTTAGATATCAAACATATTTATTCAGTGTCTTTTTGCAAAACATTCTGTTGCAGCTGATGCATAAAAAAAAAATCAGCAGCCTAAAGAACAACTAATAAACTAGACTAACTAATATAAAGCATTATTAAAGACAAGTACAGTCAGTAATACAATAACAAATAAGCAAATTAGTAAATAAAAATACAACCGAACAAAGTTCAGAAATTGAAATCAAATGTAAAATAGCACTGCATAGTTTTCTTTTTTAAAAAATAAAACATAAATTAATCCTTATTAAAGTTACAAAAGTTATTCAGTCAAAATCAGAGTGACTTTCTTTTTCTTTTGTTCTTTGATTAACAGCAATGACATAGACTGCAGCAGGTTTATTAGCCTGCTGTCACTTTAAGACCTAATTTTCTGATGTAACAAGCTTGCTCGGTAGCTCAGCAGGTACAGAATTGTCTTAGGATGCGGAAGCCTTGGGTATGAATCCCATGAAACATGACTCACGAAAAAAGAGCTCAAAGATGAGAGATCAAAAATGGCATTATTATGAATGCTTTTTATGTCACATTTGCTTTTGTTAACACTATCAGGTAGGTTTATATGTAGTGTTGGTGGTATTTTAAAACATAATGGAGCATTAAGCTTAGCGCCAATCACCGGATATTTCAAATCAGAACTGTGGTGATAAGAACAAAACAGATGTAATAAAAACATACCATATTCACGTTCATCCGTTTCGGAAAAAAGCTAAATGCGCTTTTAGTGCCACTCAGTGGACATTTTACATTGAAACTATCATGAAATGTACATGGCGCTGAGTATTTTCGTTTTGCAAAAATGTTCCCACCACAGGTACATTTTTCTAATGAGCCTGGGCTGGATCCATATGGTTACACATGCGTTTTCTTTCTCAACTCTTCATGTTCACTTAAGACATAACCGACTATGTTTACAAGGATATTTTGGCATTATTGTGTGTGTATTTATCTGTTCAAGCACAAGATGTGAAAGAGAACTCAATTCAGTACTCGTGCACTATATGAGAGGCTGCTTTTTGTGCACACATCTGGATGTTCCCAGCACAGTAAAAAAAAAAAAAAAGGACACGAGTGCTGAATTAAGTTCTCTTTCACGTCTTTTTGGGCTTCAATGGTTTAAAAGCACATTAAAATGCGTGCACAGGAATCGATAAGCGGAATCAAATTTATTATTTTATAACAAGTATCCGATTCCTGACCTTAAGTATGCGATTCCAGAATTGGAATCAATTTTCGATTCCCAGCCCTACTTATGGTGAAATATTATGGCAACCTACTAGTGAGGACATTTTATGGTCCTCATAGTTAAAAAGACATAAATCAGACAAAATGTGTTTTAATTTAAATCTAGTATTTTGTACATGTTTCTGTGATGGGTAGGTTTAGGGGTAGGGGTTGGGTTATAAAATCAATGAAAGTCTATGCAACGTCCTTACTAATATAGTGAAACAAACGTGTGTGTGTGTGTGTGTGTGTGTGTGTGTGTGTGTGTGTGTATTTTAAGTAAATTGGCCATCAATCACTTAATTTAAGTCTTGCAACAGTTCAATTTAATTATTTTATGCCTGTATATTTTGATATATGGCACATTTAAATGTCTGATATAGATGTTAGTTTGCGAACTGGGTGAATAATCAAACCTATCTACCTGTATCCTCTGAAAAGCAAAAAGTAAAAAAGTTTTTACTGTCAGGGAACACAAGAGAATAAAAGCTAGTTTAACTGGTAAACCCTTTCAAAACATTCAAAGCATTGTACATTCAAACCAGTTTAATCATGCAGACTTATTTACTGCTGTATTGTGTATTCCTATGCATAAAATGTACTGCTATGAGACTTAATAGTTTCCTTTAAGTTAAAGAGCACCATCTAGTGAACGTGTTGAAAGATCATGAACACAAAGACGAAAGGTACAAACCTTCCTTCTGTCTTTCATTGGAAGACACAGGTAAGACTGGTTTCCACTGGCAATTCCTGCAAACAGAACATACATGCCTGAAAACTTTTTTTGTTTATTTTGATCTTTTTTTCCTTGATTCTAAATAAAATTCATAAACCACCTAAAGGTGGTTGTTAAAAGTGCAATATGTTATATTTTCTGTCCGCTAGAGGCCTATTCAAAACAAAGGCGTAGCTTGATGATGCCTAGTTTGAGCGCGGAAGCTTGGGACATGTGGTTTTCACCTCAACGGCCGGTGGAAAAGAATTGAGATAGGACTCAGGCAGAAATCATGTACACGGATGCGATTATTAACGTTACTGTAGTATGAAGCAAAGCAGGACCGAGTGTATGCGCAACACACGCCACGAGCAGCGGAACTTTTATTATGCCGCAGTCGCCGGCGCCGCTTCCGCTATTCCGGTCATGATTATGAAGTAACACAGCTCCGCTTATCATATTAGATACATTTGACTGTGTTGAAAATGATGTTATAACATTACTTTGTGCGTTCGCTCGGTGGCTGCTGTGAGACACTTGTTGCACACTGCAGTAAGCTAGATCGATTTTAGAATATCATATTAAATGCTGGATGGCTTGTGTTGATAAATGGCATGTAATTAATTTTAAAACGTATTGTATGATGGAGAAAATGCTGTATTATTGTTACTAAAAAATAAAGCTGCATTTGATTATGCTATGTTAGCTACTTCACAAAATAGTGTTTTTCCTCTTAGGCATGGTAAAGCATAGTATTCGCAAAAAAAAAAAAAAAAATCAAGAAAATTTTATTTAAACAATAAGACTAAACGTGTTGAGCTATATGACAATAATTCGTTTTCTGTCTATAAATATATCAACAGTTGTTCCCTTGCCTATTAAAACATGTAAATATTAAAGCGTCTTTGGTGTTTCCATGGTTTCTACAAAATAAAACCGGAAACCAAGGATAACGCGGGTATGACGCAATTGACAGTCGACTCCTCACACATCCCGGAACCTTGGTTAAAATTGCAATTTTCTCACGATTTAGAAATAGTTGAAAACATTTGGGATATTGTAAGTACTCAAGTGAACAAAATACATAACACTGGCCTAGTGGTTTTTGGATATTTTACTGCAAAATTCTTACATATTGCACCTTTAATTGCTCTGAGCAATGAAACAGATCTCACTTGAAGACTAAAAATAACAAAGTGTTGCACTATACTGAATTAAAGGGTTAGTTCACCCAAAAGTGAAACTTCTTTCATTAAGTGCTCACCCTCATGTCGTTCCAAACCCGCAAGACCTTTGTTCATCTTCAGAACACAAATTAAGATCCAAGAGGTTTTTTATCTCCCATAGAAAGCAACGAAATTACCATATTTATGGTCCAGAGAATTAGTAAAGACATCGTTAAAATAGTCAATGTGACTACAGTAGTTAAACCTTAATGTTATGAAGCAACGAGAATACTTTTTTGTGCACAAAAACAAAACAAAAATAACGACTGGTGTATCCAAAATGGTCAATGTTTATGATAATGTCTTTATTCACATTAATTATTCTTTATATATTATTATTCTTTTACATGTTATTGATTTCCCTAACCATTTATATATTTTCTACTATATGCTCTGATATGTTTGAATATTTCCTAATGTAAGATCTTTGGTGTCTCTTCTGTTCTGTAAGATTGAGTGGGTGTATTTTCCATTAGAATTAATTATGTGATGTACCTTTGCATCAAAATATGTCTGTTTCCATCTCTGCAGACATGAGATAATGCAAGATCTGCAATATTCTCTTAAAGGTGTCAAAACACCACCTTCTGTATCCATTTTCATCTATCTTTGACATTTGACCAGTCACTCTGACCTACCCGTTACACCAACTATGACATAGTGGATAAGTCTGTTTGACCTTTATTTTATTAGACCAAAACATAAGTTTAAGGGGGTGTAAGTTTCCTGCATATATAGTCGTTGCTCTTATTTTGCTTTTCACTTTTTGCCTCTCCTTATGCTACTCTTTCTGCTTCTGCTTCATCTCTTCTACCTCTCATTTAATTCTGCAAATATCTTCTTTCGTTCTTCCTTTCTGATCTTCACTCTTCATCTGTTAGATACAATACTCTGGATTTTATTAAACTATTATTTACTTGATTAATTTGTTTGTTTGTCTCTCTCTCTCTCTCTCTCTATATTATATATATATATATATATATATATATATATATATATATATTACATTTTTACTTAATAAATTTATTATTCCTTATTCAAATTTGATCTCTGACATAATCATTGCTGGACTGCCCTGATCTCACTGCATGCATCAACGGCTTTATTCAACAATTTTTCCTCCTCCTTGTCAGTCTCCTTCGCAGTTGACGCAGTGAACGCAGTGCAGAGCTTGAGGGTGAGTCATTAATGACAGAAATTTCATTTTTGGGTGAACTAACCCTTTAAGAGAATTAAGAGAAAATCCATTTTATGCACAGTCTGTTATGTGAAGAGTTTATGTACAACATTTTAATAATCATAATCAACTGCAGTTCAAATATATTCTTCATATTGATATTAATAACAAGAAACATATGACCTTGTCACTTAAAAATAAAATATTTTAACAAAGCAGATTTGAGTGAACATGTGCTAAATGAATGCCTCCTCTACTTTCTCTTCCTTTAATGGCAGGTTGAAATCTGCTCAAGCCTATTATGTACAGTAGCATGTTACATATATGTATAATACAGTACCATGTAATATATGTTTCATAATTGCTGGCAAAAGTAGCTACAATAAAAAAGGTCTCAAACCAGAAAAATTATGAATGCACCAAGTGTCTAGATAAACACATATGACAGTGGTTTCTTTCTTTTTTTCTACTTTTGGACACATTCCCCTTATATGTTGTTTTCTGCACTTTGCTTTACTTCTTGTTTGCCATCATCAGAATCATAAACTTTTTCTAGGCCCAAAAGAAATTAAACCAACATTTTGAAAGACCAAAACTCCAAAACATCCATGCACAACACATCTGTATAACAGGTATGAAATAGGGATCTTTCCCATCACCTCCTTCAACTGGTTCAAAGCTTTGACTTTAGCTGCTGACAATTCAGCTTTGCCATCACAGAAATAAATTACATGTTAAAAAATATATTAATATAGATATCAATATTTTTATTGCAATAATATTTCACAATATTACTGTTTTACTGCATTCTTGATTAAATAAATCTAGCCTTGGTGAGCATAAGAGACATTAAAAAAACATTAAAAATCTTATTTTTTCAAAAATTTGACCATATGTGTGTGTGCGCTTGAGTTTTAGACCATCTGAGTGTATCTGAGCATCTGAGACCAAGTGAGTACATTTTGCTGGTCCTCAATTTCTGAGACCTCTTTAAAGCCTGTTTGGTCAAGACTTGGTTTTAGGGATAAGGTTATAATTAGGTTTAGGTAGGGCTGGGCGATATGGCAAAAAAATAAAATCTCGATTTTCTCAGAACGATTGACCGATTTATGATTTCTATTTCGATTTTTTTTTTTATTATTGTTTAACTAGTCAACTTAAAAACTTAACTACAATATGATTTAAGTAACATTCTCTTTATTAACAATCTGGTTAAAAAAAAGTTCCATTCCAAGCACACCACACATGAAGTGATCAACATGGTGTAAATGTAAAACAATTTGTTAAATATCTTTGCAGAAATATGCCTGAAATATGAAGGCAAATGTTGTACAAACTCATCTTAAACACATCCTATATACTCAGAAATAATATAAAATAAGAAAATGCTAAATATTTCTTAGCCAAAAAGTAGGCTAATAGCAATAAATAACACCAGTAATATGCTATTATTAACAGCAAATGCTTTGTAAAAACAGAAAACAACAGCAGCTTTCAGCCTGTCACCATCATGCAAACATGAAATATCAAACAGGTTTACAGGTGTTTGCATTCCGTTACGCTATTTGTGCTTTTGTTTTTATGCTTGGCGGACATGTTTAGGTGTTAACGGCTCTGGGTGTTGCACTTGTGTCTCGCGACTTTTGCAGCGTCTCACCCATGAAAAAGCATTCTAAAAACATGGCGGTCAAGTAGAAAAAAAGAGAGAAAAAAAAGCTTAACTCGCGTTTAATAACTCTGCCTTTTTTTTTCTCTCACTCCACTGCCTGCGTCTCATTTGTATAACGCAATAACGCATTTCTGAATGAACAGCCGCTTAAGACTAGCGATGTGTTCTACGTTCATAGAGCGTCACATGAGAGCGGTTAATCAGGCGCGCCGGCGCCATCATGAGGTCGGATCATTTTCTTCTCCTAATACGGTTATCATTGCTGTATCGTCAACATGTCTAATTGTAACGCTTGCTAACATTTTTTTATTAATTTTTATTCATTTTATCGCGATTTCTCGATTTAAAAAATAATAAAATCGAGGCAAAACATTAAATTCAAATTAATCGGAAAAATCGCCCGGCCCTAGGTTTAGGGTAGGTTTAGGGTAAGAGCCGGGTCTGTTTAGGCACATAGTTGTGATGAGTAAGGTTGGGTAAGGTTAAGAGATTGCTTTGTGTCAATGAATGTCCTCACAAAGATGTACAAGGGTGTGGGTGCAACATACAATGTGTAATAAGTTGACTGCCAAATGACACGCATGGCATGTCGAACATTCCCTCGCTAAAAGTCATTATATAATTCACGTGCTGCCCTCTACCTCACCTATATAATCATTGTGTGTCCGGTGTTCCTCTATTCTTGTCCAACACTTCTCCTGCGGACAAACGACCACTGACACATTCAACACTGTAACGCCAGGTGAGCGGCTCGTGACCCACCCTTCCCAAACAATCCACGCAGATGGCCAGTTTAATACTGCCTGACAACCATCAAAACAAAAACAAAATACATATAGTGCTTTGTGATCGTGCAAACAGTGAGAAACACAGAAAACTGACAAACCGTTAGAGTTCAGAAGAACCGCTACAGCCAAGTAATATAATATAATATAATATATTTAAAAATAATAATAATGATGAGCACAGATAAATATAATTTAAAATAATGACTGCAATATTCCATAAAAAAAGAAGATTTGTCCATTTTGATTTCATGGTGACTTTAACTTGCTGTCTAGGTAGGCACTAGGTTTTGAGACACAACCACTAAAAAGAAAGAAAGTAACCATGACACAAATCCTCTTATTTTGTAAGACTGTTTCGTAATGTCTTTTCCTCTCTGCTAGTCACTGCTTCCAGCATTTAACACAACATTTCCGTAAACTGATGCTGTGCATATAGACGTCAGGACAGATAGAGGGAGTGAGAAAGAGGACATTTTGTAAAGAGAGAGAGAGAAAGAGAGAGAGAGAGAGAAAGCAAGAGAGAGAGAGAGAGAGAGAGAGAGGAGGTGGAGACACACACATACCTATACAAGTGTTCAGTGTAGAAATACAGGCCTTCCCGTTCATACTCAATATAACGTTCATTCTCGTCAGGATTATTATCGGTCGGACATCTGGGATTCCGTTGGTCAATTTTAACGGCTTATTTCGTTCGTTTCCGTTACGGTCTCGTCGGGTTTCTGTTGGATCTTTAGTGTCTGGCTAGCGAGCACAGCTAACCGCAGCTAGCCGGATAAATCTCCTCTTTTCTCGGCCTCAGGAGCCCAGTACACACACAGAATGGCATTAAAACGAATTCACAAGGTAAAATATTATGTTTTATGTTAAGAAATATTATATTTTATTCACCGCTCAAACCCTTTGGTTTTTCGCTTTATATGTTAGAAGGATAGGTGTTAACAAATGCTATGAGGATAGCAGGCTTGGCTATGAAGCTAGGCTGTTTTTGTTTTATGTTTATTATTATTATTTTAATGTTAGTTGTTGTATTATTGTTTCCTCACAAAGGAATGCTGGCATTGCTCTTCAGTTATCTATCTATCTATCTATCTATCTATCTATCTATTTATCTATCTATCTATTTATTTATCTATCTATCTATTACATGTAATATCCATAAAGACAGGTGCCACATTGTAATACATAGTTTAAAACTAAAGTAACTATATGATATTCCTCATATAAGTTGGTTAAAAACGGAGGAAATACAGGAATCAGATTTCAGAAGGTGGATGAGATAGATTTTATGTGGATGTGTTTCCTCTGTGAGTCACATCCAGATAAACACAACCTTATGTGATTTCTCATGCTTGAACTCATGGTGTTGTTTCAGGTGAATAATATTTATGAATCATCTCAGCCACAGGAGTACTGGTTGGAACAGGATTTGCCTTACTGGTTTAGAGTAAATCCTATGGGCATATAATGCTGACTTGTTAGTTCTTTGGGTTATACTTAACTCTTGTAATAGTGGCGTTCTTTCATTTTGGTAAGCACAACAAGAACTTTGCGTCATTGCTAGAAGTGCTTCCTGGAAGGCTACTACAAGCACGTAATACTCCAGTTAGACATATCCGGCCCATACCAGCATGAAGTGCACAATAGTTGTTGAACTTGGCAAAAGGGTGATTTTTGCCTGTTTCGCTGACTTTGAGAGCTTCTATGAATTAGACTGACACAGCAGATTGTTTGCGGGCAGACGGCCAAATTCTTAGTTAGTTGATGTGAGAATTTTAGGACAGCAAATGCCAAGTGGGCACACAGACGACTGGTTGAAAATACCAGCAAAGGATCTCTCAAGTGATGGCAGGGCTGGTTTATTCCCAACACTCTCATCTGAAGTATGCAGGCGTAAAAATAGCTGCCACTGTTAGTGCTGATGTTCACACTGTCCTATATTGGTTGGCTAAATTGGTGTCGTACACTGACTCTTGAAAAGGCTTCCTTCACCCGTGTCATGATGACAGAGAAATTTTTATTTTTTATTTTTATTTTTTTATTTTTTTTTGGATCTGGCATTATTGTCAATTAACAATAAACTGAAATGTTATTTACGAAGAATGGCCTTGATTTAGCTGAGCCTTGAACCTTGTTCTCGTGTGACTTGTGACACTGACAGTTTAGTTCCTTGTTTAGACTGGTTAAGTTCCTCATTAGTAGCTCAGAGATTGATGTAACTGAATCTCAGATCCATGTTGTTTGATTATTTTGCTTCTCGCAGCAAAGACGTTTCACCAAGTTCTTACAGCCAAATTTTTTTTGCCATTTTTGTTGATCTTGACAAAGAATTCAGATTTGTTTTTGTTTTTTTTGTTTTTACAGATTTTCATAATTTTCCATTTAATTTTTATATTATAATAATTAATACAGTGTTTAATGTATATGGTTTAATTGTTGCAGTCTAATGTTTTTTTTATTGTTTCAAAAAATAGAAATAAATTTTGTTCTTCAAATTGGTTGGAGGAAAATAATGAGTTATCATGGTATCGGATAAAAACTAAATACAAGTCTGTGGTTTTAATTTTTACCCATAATCCCTCAGGTCTGAGCGACTGATGTTCTCATAGGCATTTGTATGTTCGTCAACTGGTTTTGTATTCAGAGATGAGCAACCAGTCAACAATATTATGAACTAAACAGTCTACCTGGGTTTGTTTTGATGTTTCCATCTCAGACACACTCATCATCAAAGAAACCTCTGACCTCTACTTCCTGTATGGTCACACGCTCACATGCACAGGCAAGCGCTGCCAGAGGGTTGCCTGCACTTCACATAGACCTACATGAATTCTCAGAAATGTGCTATTTTCTCAGAAGTGGTTTATATAGTCACTGTTCCCATAAAGAGAGAACGAAAGATCTAGAACGGTAGTTATTTCCTTGTTGTCTAAATGCATAGGTGTGGCCAGAGATCAGAAGACTAGTTTATTATGCCAACATTCTTCATTATTACCTAAAGCATCGTGTACACCTTATCAGAGGTGTGAATCTTCACTTGCTTCACGATTCTATTTAGTTATAAAACGATCCTCTATGTATCTTTTCCTCCAATTCTTTTTATTACTAATAACTACTGTATTAATAATCACAATCTAGTTATTTTTGTTATTTTACCTTTATTACTAAAAAAAAAAGGTCAAAGATGCAAATAACACAGTAGAACAAATACAATATAAGAAACATTAAATGAACAGTGCTTTACTTTTTTTTTCATTTTACATCTATTTAACAAAAGCATTCAGGTAAGAAATAATACAGAAATTGAATAATCAAATGTAAAAATCGCTGCATAGTCGTTAGTGTATTAATTACAAATACACTGATTATTTTTAAAGCTACAAAAGTTATTCAGTCAAGAGCAGTGAATGATTCCCTCTTTGCTTTTGGTGCATAAAAATGAAAATTCTGTCATTATTTACTTGCTCTCATGTCGTTCTAAACTCTTAAGACTTTCATTCATCTTCGGAACACAAATGAAGATCTTTTTGATGAAATATGAGAGATTTTTGTCCTTCCATAGACAGTTACGCAACTGACACTTTGATGCTTAAAAAAGTTCATAAAGAGATCATAAAACTAATCCATATGAAATGAGTGGTTTAGTCCAAATGTTCTGAAGACACACGATTGCTTTATATGATGAACAGATTTAATTTAGGCTTTTATTCACATGTAAACAAACATTGTTCAGCGAACATTCACAGAAGCTCAACCGAACTTGAATGATGCGTAAGATCAATCCTCTTCCGGAAGCTCAAACATGCTGCGTAACCAATGAGGTTCATTCTCATGCAGCATGTTTGAGCTTTCAGAAGAGATTTGTTCTCGCATGTCATTCAGGTTTGGTTGAGCTTTTGTTTATGTTCGCTGTGAGTAAAAGCCTAAATTAAATCTGTTCATCAAAAAAAGCGATCGAGTCTCTTCAGAAAATTTGGACTAAATCGCTTAATTCATATGGATTAGTTTTACAATCTCTTTATGAACATTTTGAAGTGTCAATTTCAGTTGTGAAGGTTGTCTATGGAGGGACAGAAAGCTCTCAGATTTCATTAAAAATATATGTTAATTTGTGTTCTGAAGATGAAAAGTCTTACAGGTTTGGAACGACAAGAAGGTGAGTAATTAATGACAGAATTTTCATTTTTGGGTGAACTAACCCAAATGTTTGTGGAAACTGATACATTTTTCCAGGATTCTTTGATTAATAGAAACTTCAAAAGAACATTTATTTGAAATATCAATCTTTTCAAATATTATGTCTTTACTGTCACTTTTAATCAATTTAATGCGTCCTTGTTGAATTAAGATTTAACTTATTTATTTAAAAAAATTCTCACTGATCCCAAATATTTGTAATGCTTGTGAGAGAAAAAAAAAAAAAAAAGTCCAACTGTTAGGTACATATTTGTCATTTAAGAATGAATGGCTGTTATTTAAAAGGTTGTGTAATCATTTAAAGAACAAACACATTATATAAGTTACTTTGTGAATACCTTTTCTGGATAGCATTCTTTAAAAACCCTCTAACAGTAGTACAAGTAAAATCAAGTGTACAAGTGTTATTTAAAAAAATTGAAGCTTGTTAAAGTTTGTTGAGAGTGTGAACTTTTTTTTTTTTTTTCTTTTTTTTCCCCAACTGCCTGTTTTGTTTCCCAACATTTTAAATCTAAGAACCAACTTCAGAATGTTCGAAATGTTGCCATTTATTGGGGCAGCATGAACTAGCCTTCACAATAGCCTTCACAATCACAATTTTGGATGCCTCTACAGTAAAAGCTGACCAGCTTTTACTGTAGAGGCTTCCAAAATTGTGGTTAAACACTGTATCATCCAAGAATGTTTATTTGGTTGTTTTTTGGCAAAGTAACTTCAATTGGTTTGACTTCATGACCCGTAAATAAATGAAAAGGCTGATTTCTTTATTTCTAGGTCATAAAGTCTGGTCACCATGATATTGCCAAGACATGTTCCTGGATCAACATGTTTTGTTGATCGTGGAACAACATTCCTGTCTGAAAATTTAGTCCTACCCCTAAACCTAACTCTACCCATAAGTTATCCCTAAAATCAAAGTTAAACGATAGGTGAATAACACCGATGTAGAAGCACCTAACGCTGGTTGTAAGCCTAAACTTAAAACTGTAAACTGTAAACTCCCTCAATACTGATTGGTTGATTGGAATGATGTCCAGGATCAACGAAGATGTTGATCCAGTAACACGTTGAACTTGATGAAATCACATTCACCCATAAAGTCTGTAAGCTGGGTACAAAGGGATACGTCGCAGAAGACTTCTCTAAATATGAGCCATATTAGGGCTTTTCACACTTGAAATAGTTAACCCTGGGTGATTGTAAACCCCGGGTAAACGGAATCCTTGGTTTTCTTGCTTCAGTTTCAATTCACACTGCTTATACTTTACCCGGGTTAACAATTAATCCTGGGTATTTATAAACTGACGTTTCACACTGTACATTCCTAAACCCTGGGTTGACGTCCTTATTTGCATATTTGCGGTGTCAGTCTCAATGATTGGACGAACACAGCACGCAACCTGTTTACATAGCTCTAGCATTGCACATCCTGTATTGCTGACTGTACTATCGAGTTTATACTGAATGAACATTTCGAACTATAAAGGTAAGAATGAAACGGTCTCTTCACTAAAATTGTCACGTTTTCTGTCAGCATTTCATATTTATCCTCTCAAATGCTGAATTTACTGTTTATATACAATGCACTGTGTTTCTGTGGCTGTCTAAAGCATGTGAATATGAGGCATGCTATTAGTTATCCTTTGCTAAGCATCTAGTCATAAAATTCTAACACTACATTGTTTCACACTGTACAAGTTTGGCACCACAATGCGGGGTTAACACCGCAAAAGCGGTGCTAACCCTGCTCCGGAACAGGGTTTCATAACCCCGGGTTAAAAGCGGTGCTAACCCTGCTTCTAAATTACAAGTGTAAAACGTTAAGCGCAGTGTGAAAAGCACTATTCTGAGACTAAAATCAAAACAGTTTGAAGTGATCTTTAGATTTTTTTTTGCCAAACATGCTGACGTATAGGGGTGTAAGAAAATATCGATACACGTGAATATCGCGATATTATGTTTGGTGAAAGAAGTGTACTGCATGTTTTCCTCTTAGTAACAAAATAAACACAACAAAATTGACAGCGGTGTCAGCAGAAAGAAAGCGTCTGATCATAGCGATGTGGATATGGTTGCACCAGCTCTGCAGTTCAGTACTTTAAATAGCACTTTATACAATGGACTGCTTTAAAGCAAACAGCTTTACAGTATTAAATATAAAACAAACAATCATTCAGTCATGCAATGGACTATGCACTTTCTGTTGTTAAATAGTCTAGAAATTAAAAACTGCTATACTGTGAACCTTTAAAACATATACACATAAAGAATCCTGCAGTCACTTTACTATTTTCCCTTTATTTAGATAGCACAAAATAGTGATTAGTGATATAAATGCAAATGATACTGTATTGATTAAATAAAATAAAGTTGCTTGTCAGGTTTTATGCATATGGTTGTGTTCTTTATGACTGTTTCTTCTAAAATTAGATCTTTCTAAAAAAAAAAAAAACAAGAAATATCGCAATATATCGCCTTTCTTGCAATATATCAGAATATATCGTATCGTAACCCCTGTATCGTGATACGTATTGTATCGCCAGATTCTTGGCAATACACAGCCCTACTGACGTATGTGGTTTTTAGGTGACTGTGAGGAAACCAAAAGAACATTTTGCTCAATCAACCTCTGATGTTCTTTGTAAAGTTTCATTAAGAAGACAATCGTATTGTCATTTCCTGCCTGTGTTTTTTCAAGAGTTGAGAAAGCTGTCAGTATGCACAATCAGTGAAGGGTGAGAGCATGTAAAATTAAAGGATAATCTGTCCACTGTTCCTATCCAATCCCGATGACACATGAGTCTCCGCTTTGATTGTTCTCCATGGTCAACAGTTTAGGCCTCGGGGACCGAAGAGCGCCTAGTTGTGACAGTTCATTAATTGCGTTATCTGTCTGGAAGAGGAATGCATTTGGATTAAAATGAAAGGATCAAGTCTATAGTTTCCTACAGAAACATCTTAGATTTCATCTGTTTAAATGACTAAATGTGAATTATAATAGAACCAGTTAACTGACACAATGACTGATAATGTACTTGGAATCAAAATCAGATTGCTCATCCAACACATTAAAAGAGACTATCAATCAGAGCATGGTACATTATAACTGGTGTCATGTCTTACTTGTCCTGATCATGGCATAAGACTCTTGTTGTAAAACTTACATTTTTAACTAAATCATTATACATAACATTATGAAGCAACTGTACAGCTTCCTTGACACCCACTGTGATGACTGAAAGTTTGCACAGTGTGTGTCTTGTATATTGCTTACATTTATTACCAAGCAGTTTATTGGTTATTCAAGAAGATTTTACATTTTAAACAGCCCTGCTGTGTAAGAGATGAAATTGACATTTTTTGACACGTTCCATGTAGTCTCTGAAATATGAGGTTATAAAACTGCATGTATAACAATTGTAAAAGAATAATAAACTTATGTTAAAATAGTTTAAGATTGAGCATAGCATGTTACAGGACATGTTAGCTTCCAAAAGTTATTTTGTGTCTACTAGCTTAATATAATTCTATCAATAATTTGTATAATTATATCAAATATGAGCATAACTGCTAAAATCAACTTTTTATTTATCATAAGTGGCATGGAACATGGGAGCAATGGATTGTGTTTTTCATTTTGCCGTTTTACCTCAGGAATGAAATGTACAGAAACTATATGGATCGATTGAAAGACGACATAGTTGATGGGATACCCAGAATTTTTTTTAAAAGATCCTGTCCATTACCTATGCATCCTCTCTGTCTTTAGGAGCTGACTGATCTGGGCCGGGACCCCCCAGCGCAGTGCTCAGCAGGACCGGTTGGAGATGACTGTGAGTTATTTCGCTCTTTGTTTTCATTACCTGTCTCTGAGTATATCACAGAGCTCACTGTAATGAGATGTTTCTTGCTCTTTATTTGCAGTGTTTCACTGGCAAGCAACAATTATGGGACCTGTAAGTGGAAATATGTCCTTATTTGCATATATATATTAATGATGGATTGTGACATTTATTTGCATGCAATGTCTGTATTGTTATAGCACTGCATTCACTAAAGGAATCACAGGAATCGTGTAACTTTTGGTTTTTATTTGTTCCTTTACAGAATGACAGTCCATATCAAGGGGGTGTGTTTTTCTTGACCATTCATTTTCCTACAGACTACCCTTTCAAACCACCTAAGGCAAGAATCAAGTATTTAAACACAACCTACGGGTTTAATCTGTCTGTAAAGGGTAGATTTTAATAAGATTGTGTTTTTTGTTGTTGTTTTTTGCCTCTTAGTAGTATTTTGCACATAGATTCAACAAGAGAAACCTGCTGCTATTCTAGAGATCTACAGTAAAATATCAATTGCTAGGTTTGGAATATATATGTGGTCTGATTGTCTGTTTCACACTCTCATTTGCAGGTTGCATTCACCACAAGAATTTATCACCCAAATATTAACAGTAATGGCAGCATCTGTTTGGATATTCTAAGGTCTCAGTGGTCTCCTGCGTTAACTATCTCTAAAGGTGAACTATAAAAAAAATAACTGAGAACAAAATCATTGACCTTAATAGAATACCTTTTTCTTAAGAGTCATTTTATTGGATAGCCAAGAGATATGCACTGATATTATTTATGCCATGTGCCAACCTCTCTCTTCTTTCTGTTGCAGTTCTATTGTCCATCTGCTCACTGTTATGTGATCCAAACCCAGATGATCCATTAGTGCCAGAGATAGCACGTATCTATAAAACAGACAATGAAAAGTAAGTGTATTTGTTTGTCTTAAGTGAAATGTTTAAAATTAAATCTTAAAAAAAAGTTCATTAATAAAAGACATTTTTACAGTTATAATCCAGACTGATTGTTTTTTAGCTGGTGTATGTAATAAAGAAACATTTTAGATAGGGGTGTGACGAGCTCTTGTGCCACACTGTCAATGTGACGAGACAAGAAACATTAAATTTAAAGGGTTAGTTCACCCAAAAATGAAAATTCTGTTGTTAATTACTCACCCTCATGCCGTTTCTCACCTGTAAGACCTTCGTTCACCTTCGGAACACAAATTAAGATATTTTGGATGAAATCCGAGAGATATCTGACTTCTCCATAGACAGCAATTTAACCACCACTTTCAAGGTCCTGAAAGGTAGTAAAGGCTTCTTTAAAATAGTCCACATGTCTGCAGTGGTTCAAACTTAATTTTATGAAGCAACGAGAATACTTTTTGTGCGCCAAAACAAAACCAAAATAACGACTTTATTCAACAATACCTTCTCTTCTGTGTCATTCTCTTACACTGCTTACGTTCAGTGCTTCCAGGTTCTACGTCAGAACACAGAAGATATTGTTGAATAAAGTCGTTATTTTTGTTTTGTTTTTGCGCGCAAAAAGTATTCTCGTTGTTGTTCTGAAGATGAACAAAGGTCTTACGGGTGTGGAATGACTTGAGGGTGAGTAATTAATGACAGAATTTTAATTTTTGGGTGAACTAACCCTTTAAGTCATTTTCACCAACCCCTACCAAGCTCAAATTTTGGGAACTCCTAAAACCCTGCGGTATTTATAAAAGATGATTTGTTAAAACATTTAAAATGCACCATTCTGTTAATTTCAGTAGAATAAAAGACTATTTTCGGTCATATATTTCGTCATTAAAGATTTTTTAAAAATAGTGTTAAAATATCATATCTCGTTCTTGTGAACCCAATATTGTGTATCGTCTCATGATGAGCCAAGTGTATCATCACACCCCTACTTTTAGATAGAGTGAATAGTTTGATGTCTCCTCTCAGGTATAATAAACTAGCCAGGGAATGGACAGAGAAATATGCCATGTTATAGGGGTTAAGGTGAGCAAGGCATTGTGGCAGAGTTTTTTTGTGTGAGCATGAAAAAGGCTTACTAATCTCTGGACATCACCATGTTGCAGTACTGTTGGTCACTAGTAGGTGTTCATACTACTGGATGTGCTTATTTTGTTGATGGTGTTCATAACTGGATGTAGCTTTTGAAAATCGTATTACTTGTGAGACATACACTACTGTTCAAAAACTTTGGTTCAGTAAGATACTTTTTGAAAGAAACTTTTTATTCAGCAAGAACTCACTAAATTAATCAAAAGAAAATGTGCAGAAAATGACAAATGTGCAGCAAATCAGCATATTAGAATGATTCTGAAGGCCCATGTGACACTAAACACTAATGATGCTGAAAATTCAGCTTTGCCATCACAGGAATAAACTACATTTTAAAATATTAATATAAAATGATGCTTCCTTCAACATTGAAACACATTGAAAACATTGAAAAATCTTCACCAAACTATTGAACGGTAGTGTAAGCTGGTTTAAGTGTCATTTTATTTTTAAAATGAATTTTTCTTGCTACTGAAATTTAACATTTTGCATATAAATTGGAGTAATTTGAAATATATATTCTGTGTGTGTGTGTGTGTGTGTGTGTGTGATATTCACCATATATATATATATATATTATATATATATATATATATATATAATATATATACATACACACACACACACACACACACACACAGTATCTTACAGAAGTGAGTACACCCCTCACATTTTTGTAAATATTTTATTATATCTTTTCATGTGACAACACTGAAGAAATAAAACTTTGCCACAATGTAAAGTAGTGAGTGTACAGCTTGTATAACAGTGTAAATTTGCTGTCCCCTCAAAATAACTCAACATACAGCCATTAATGTCTAAACCGCTGGCCACAAAAGTGAGTACACTCCTAAGTAAAAATGTCCAAATTGCGCCCAATTAGCCATTTACTCTCCCCGGTGTCATGTGACTCGTTAGTGTTACAAGGTCTCAGGTGTGTTAAATTTGGTGTTATCGCTCTCACTCTCTCATACTGGTCACTGGAAGTTCAACATGGCACCTCATGGCAAAGAACTCTCTGAGGATCTGAAAAAAAGAATTGTTGCTCTACATAAAGATGGCGTAGGCTATAAGAAGACTGCCAAGACCCTGAAACTGAGCTGCATCACGGTGGCCAAGACCATACAGTGGTTTAACAGGACAGGTTCCACTCAGAACAGGCCTCGCCATGGTCGATCAAGAAGTTGAATGCATGTGCTCAGCGTCATATCTAGAGGTTGTGTTTGGGAAATAGACGTATGAGTGCTGCCAGCATTGCTGCAGAGGTTGAAGGGGTGGGGGGTCAGCCTGTCAGTGCTCAGAACATGGCATCAAATTGGTCTGCATGGCTGTCATCCCAGAAGGAATCCTCTTCTAAAGATGATGCACAAGAAAGCCCGCAAACAGTTTGCTGAAGACAAGCAGACTAAGGACATGGATTACTGGAACCATGTCCTGTGGTCTGATGAGACCAAGATAAACTTATTTGGTTCAGATGGTGTCAAGCGTGTGTGGCGGCAACAAGTGTGTCTTGCCTACAGTCAAGCATGGTGGTGGGAGTGTCATGGTCTGGGGCTGCATGAGTGCTGCCGGCACTGGGGAGCTACAGTTCATTGAGGGAACCATGAATGCCAACATGTACTGTGACATACTGAAGCAGAGCATGATCCCCTCCCTTCGGAGACTGGGCCGCAGGGCAGTATTCCAACATGATAATGACCCTATACACACCTCCAAGACGACCACTGCCTTGCTAAAGAAGCTGAGGGTACCTAAAGTTGAGCATCTGTGGGGCATCCTTAAATGGAAGGTGAAGGAGCGCAAGGTCTCTAACATCCACCAGCTCTGTGATGTCGTCATGGAGGAGTGGAAGAGGACTCCAGTGGCAACCTGTGAAGCTCTGGTGAACTCCATGCCCAAGAGGGTTAAGGCAGTGCTGGAAAATTATGGTGGCCACACAAAATATTGACAATTTAGGCCCAATTTGGACATTTTCACTTAGGGGTGTACTCACTTTTGTGGCCAGCGGTTTAGACATTAATGGCTGTGTTGAGTTATTTTGAGGGGACAGCAAATTTACACTGTTATACAAGCTGTACACTCACTACTTTACATTGTAGCAAAGTGTCATTTCTTCAGTGTTGTCACATGAAAAGATATAATAAAATATTTACAAAAATGTGAGGGGTGTACTCACTTCTGTGAGATACTGTATATACACTATTTATATATTACGTATATTATCACACACATACGCATGCACATACAACAAGATGAGCGAAAATAAAAGTGTAAATTAATGTGTGAATGAAACTCACTTAGAATGTTGGCGATTTCTGACGTGGTTTTCCTGAATAATTTTTGTATGCATTATTATTTTGATTGAAATTTCATTCATTTTCATTTCCATGACTTAAGGTTTTTTTTTTTTTTTTTTTTTGCTTTTTTTGTGGAAATAAATTATAAAGTATTTCTATGAAAAATGAAGCAGTTCTGACACAAACCAGTCTGTTATGGCCCGTTTATGTTTTTAAAATTTTAAAAGTTTTACCTTTCAAAGACCATACATACAAAAATCAGACCTAAATATGTCTGGTTTTATCATAGGTTTGATGACAGAAGGTTTGGTTGAGGTAAACACTTAGGCTATAACTAGCATCAAAGTAAACAATAGAAGTAATGTTTAGAGTTGCAGTGTAGACATGGAG
Organism: Ctenopharyngodon idella; assembly: GCF_019924925.1. NCBI lineage: Eukaryota > Metazoa > Chordata > Actinopteri > Cypriniformes > Xenocyprididae > Ctenopharyngodon > Ctenopharyngodon idella. Next base: position 18,254,831 of record NC_067233.1, on the reverse strand, counting down.
AAGGTGCCACTGTGTTTGACCTTGAGCTGTTTCTGCACTCTGTGTTTATGTTGGCCTGAGCCGAGTTGGCAGATGGTCCGCTTACCCAGCATGTGTGACTATGCCTCTGCGCCAATGCCACACTTAATTTCTCTTCCTTTCTCTTGCGCAGGTACAACAGAATAGCTCGGGAATGGACTCAAAAGTACGCCATGTGATACCTGAGGAACATCAGACCAATCTGCAGTATAGCTGGAAAAAAAATTTGAACATCTTTTTTTTTTTTTTTTTTTTTTCGTCCCCTCAATGAATTGACAGTTCCCCATGTATTCAGACTATATCAGTTCTGCTTGGTTATTTTGACCCCCTTCAACCTTCATTCACATGCTGTAAAAAAGACCACAATATTGCAAAGATCACCAACTTTTATGTTCAGAAAAATGCTTGTGTCAAAGAAGCATGTTTTAACTACGAGCTCAGACCTTTTTTTATTGAAATAAGAAAAAGAAAACATAACTAAGGTGAAACCATCGAACGCTTCTGACTCACGACACTGGCTAGAGGTGCTATTTAAGAAAAAGAAACAACGATTCTGCAGGTGCCAGCGTACCTCTCAAAGTCGATCTTTTGCTCGGTTGGCCTTCATGTTTTTATATGCTTTTACAATAGCAATGAGAAGAACTATGGTCTGTGAAATATATTCTTGCTTATATCTGACTGTTTCTTACCAAATCAGTCACGTCATTGTATCAGCAGTTACGGAAAATATATATTTTGCATGTTAATGGAACAATTAAAGTAATTGGTCTGTGGTCTGCCAAAAATGAATATCTGCAGACGATGTTAAGCGAATACATGTCCACTTTTAGAGTCTGAGAACTTATTTTGTTACTCCTTTTCTCTCCTCTTTTTGATGTTTTTAGAATGGGAAGCTATTAGTTTGTCTATCCTCCTAAACACTGTTCTCTCATTGCACTGAATATATGTGATTGGAAGCTCTCAATGGATGACCGATCAACTAATAGCTCTACTAGCTGTTCATTTTGTTTGCTCAATAAAGTTGCTAAACTATCATTTGGTGTTTCCTTCTGCAGTACCACTGAGAGAAGTCTTTTTTGAGAACCTTGCATATTGTCACAATTGCACTTTATTCAATTCACTGTATATCTGGGACATTAATCTGGTACAATAACTTTACGTGAATGGACTGAATTTGATACTGTAGTTGTTCGACCATGTCACTAACATGCATGACCTATCGTCCAAGTGAGATCTCTCAACAACTGCTGGACTATAATTAGTCCTCTGAAGAAGGGACCCCAGTTGTGAGGTGAATAGCAGCTAACCAACACCATCGACTTTGTACATGTAGAGTAGTGCCCATGTTCAAAAAGCACAATTTATTGAGGTTTTTAAGCTACTTAAAAAATTATCCTGCAGAAAACATGCCTAGGTCCCAAAAAAATAAATAAATGATATATAATTATGTGTGTATAATATATATATATTATATTATATTATATTATTTATTTATTTATATATATATATATATATATATACTTTATATTTTATATTATATATACTTTATATTTTATATTATATATATATATATATATATATATATATATATATGTGTGTGTGTTTTTTTTATGTAAACGATAATACTATACACACACATGAATTTAACTGTTCTTCACCGATTAAAAAAAAAATATATATATTTTTTTTTTTGCTGCTGAACTTAGATGGTTTAAAAGGGCCTCGTACCCTGACGAGCTTAAATCTTTAAAATCAGCCTGACCGGGCTGTACATGTAAACCATTTTAGACTTTGTTTTCATGTTCAAATACAGTATATGAAGTTCTTGCACCTTGTGTCCACAAGTGGGCGCAAAAGGACGTTTTTAAAGACATGAGTTAGGCTACGTCACAGGGAATTTCCAGTAAGGAAGTTAAGCTGTCTATTCAAACGTCGCGTTGATCTTGGCATGATTTACTGTGATCATTCGCGACAAGCTATTAAAATCGATTGATCGATCGATGTGCCTTTTAACCTCAGTGGGCCTTCAGCATATCCATGTCTAGCAGACGCAACAATCATCCTGAATAAGGAAACTACCTTGAACTGACTGTCTATGAGCTTACATCAGTTTACTTCAGAGCAACATGGAGAAATAAGCTGTAACAAATAAGAAAACTTGACTCGGAATCCCAGATCCCAGCTGTTTGATGTTGATCCTGAACCTCGAATATCTGTCAGGAAAGGTAAGCACCCTCGTAGATCCAGCCATGCTTGTTGTCTTGGAGTTGCCCATGTTGCCATCTAAAGGTTGTTGTGATACTTTGTATCAAGTGCTGCTGAACTTCCTACTTCTGCCTCAGAGGCCAAATGCACATTTCAGCTATCAAGGACTATTGATAAACTGGTTTGGGTGAGTACGAACAACTCATGGTGCACATTAATGTGTTTTTGATAGAAGTTGGCCAGGATTCGGCAGTAGAAAGTTTGAGATAAGTGACTGTTATGTGTTGTGCTGGCCGTGTGTCAAAATCTATCAATAAAATATATTTGGGTATCAAGCCGCGCTCGGACCGAACATCCGGAGTTGATCGGAATAGAAGTCGAATTCGAAAAGCCATTCTGATGTTCCAAACGCGCGAGATCTAGTTTTTAATTAGCGGGGATCTATTAGAGTCTGTTGTCACTCAATGTGTGAGACGTCGAGATGTGTGGTAGTGGTTGGGATTTTGATTCATTCCAATAACGCTAATAATGTTCTGAAACTAAAATGATTAGTTCACTGATTCGTTCTGTTACCGACTCTGCAGGTCACAACGCCAGTAGGGGGCGAGACAATTGAGATTTGCTTTGCCATGAGTGATTCACTTGATCTTTCACTCAACCGATACAAATGACAACAAAACAGATTTGCATTTTCATCCATCACAACTGCTATGTAACTTTTTTTGTTATTATAAAAAAGACAAAAATAATTATCTTAATTGTATATGGTTGGTCATCAGTCATTTAACACGTTTAGAGTCGCCATGAAATGGAAGTTGCGGTAGTCTTTTCTTCCCTATTGTGACATACATCTAAGGGAAACGGCCAGGGTTGCCAGGTTTTCACAACAAAACCCGCCCAATTGCTACTCAAAACTAGCCCATTCGCGTTTCAGGGGGAGTCCCCCAGTAAAAAAACACGTTCTGGGGGGGTAAAATCTGTGTTTTTTGGCGACTTTCCTCTGGTAAAATTTGCATTCCAGGGGATACATCTCATGTTATTTGGGGTTGCTTCAACCCGCGGCAACAGTGTTAAAGTAGCCCAATTCCGAAGGAGAACCGCAGACTTGGCAACACTGAAAAGGGCTTCTCGAACAAGAAAAAAAAAATGTAGTAGGGCGGGACTTGATTTTGTCCATTGAGATTATTCCATAAAAGTTAAGAATTGTCCATTTTGATTTAATGGTGACTTAACGCGTTTGCAGCCTTCTTGCAGGACACAAACAAACTAAAGACTTTTGTTCAGTCAGTCAGCACATTTTCATTCACAAACAAGGTGAAACAACATGTCTAGCTTAGTGCCACTTTGAGTCTTGTTCAGATTCAAAATGGACTGATTCAGAAAAAGGCAATTTTTTACGTGCTATCCACCTGTTTTTTTCAACGCAGAAGTAAGGTGTTTTCTGTGAATGTTTGAGACTTCCAAATTATTAGCCGCTATAGGAAAATAACGGGAATAATATCAAAGTGCAGTAAAATGTAAAACTGCGCTACAAACCAGTGTGTTTATAATTAAGAAAATACATTAAAATAATACGGTAAGAAATACCAGTTTGCAATATCAAGCAGCATAACGAGCTGTTTTGTACAGCTAAAAAATAACTGGAAGCGAATGACACCGGAAGCCAGACACATTACAATTACAAATGTCCGCACCCACTCTTACCTGAAAATTAAGATGGTCTTAGTCTTTGAAGACAGGAATGCAACTTTAAAAAGGGGTAACTTCAGGTAATGAAAATGTGAGTCAGTGTATGAAAGTGAAGGAGAATGATTCACTGAAGTTTCATTTAAAAAAAAAAATCCCTATAGATTTGCTAATGAATTAAGCACCACTGTGACAGTGTGACCAATGCAAAATTAGCGTCATATTTTCTATATTATATTTTCAGTGTTTTACTACTTTTGGACATTAGACTATTTTCTAAATATGAATCATGAATTAATTTGTTTTACTTTTCTCCTTAGGAATCATGGCTGGAGAGGACCCATACCATACAGGGGTGAGGAAATGTTTTCTTCACTGTCAAAACTCTCCATTCTCCATTCAAAACTTATTTTAATTAGGAATCTGACATTTTTCTGAATATTTTGTCTGTTGTAAGACCAGAAAGTAAATAGGCTCAGTTTTGATTTCATGTTACCTTTAAGCTACTGTTGCTACCTGCTAATTTATTTATGAAGATCTTTATTGTCATAAAGACCACATAGATAGCAGACAGTGGACAGGGAGCATGAAGCTCATGCCTTATAATTACCTTCACAAGGTAAACATAGACCTCAGAGCTCTTTTGTAACAGATGTATGTCTTTGAAAGCATATAAGCCTGATAGTAAATGATTAAATTTGAAACAGGACATATTAATTTCTGTAAATACCACAGCATCGCACAGGAAGTGTCTCTTAGAAAGCTGAGGAGGTTTTCCTTCTTCCTGCCTGCTGTGGTTGCTATTTCACCCTTAACACAGCAGCAAATTAAGACAGAGACTAGTTTTATTCATTTTTGTATCCGCATTTGTCTTGTCTGTCTGTCTACACTGACTTCATGCATCTTACACCTGTGCTAATAATTTGACACATAACTGTGTCCTTGTGCAACACTGAAAACACCCTCATGAAGTCATGAAGCTCTTTCTAAAGTGCTTTGTTGCTCAAGTTAAATTTGAAGCATTTACAAAGGTCATAATTTCTTGCATAATTTATGATGTTTATTTTCTGAATAAGGCTATATTTCGAAAAAGACTTGTATATTCTCTACACTACAGTATATATAGAAAACAGCATATGTGATTTATTATGCTGAGTGTATTTTTAGTAATTCTAAAATTATGGCTTTTAATGTGATTGATATGTTTACATGGCACATACATAATCTGGATATGACCAAATTCTAAATATATGAAATAATAGGAATATTCTTGTGCATATAAACCTAGTCAATGTGTCTCATTGTTTTTGTTTTTTTAGTTCATGGAACAAATTGAGTTCAGTAATGAGACAATGTGGATGAACATGGACCCGACATATCCGGTCATTCACAACAATAATGTTATGAGGACAGGTAAGAGTTTCCTTTGAGTTTGAGTTTCCTTTGACTTGTCGTTCAATCAAGGTCTTAAAGGGTTAGTTCACCCAAAAATGAAAATAATGTCATTTATTATTCACCCTCATGTCGTTCTACACCCGTAAGACCTTCGTTCATCTTCGGAACACAAATTGAGATATTTTTGATGAAATCCGATGGCTCAGTGAGGCCTCTATTCCCAGCAATGATACTTCCTCTCTCAGGATCCATAAAGGTATTAAAAACATTTAAATAAGTTCATGTGAGTACGATGGTTCTACCTTAATATTATAAAGCGACGAGAATATTTTTTTGTGCGCCAAAAAAACAAAATAACGACTTTTCAGAGCTTTAAGAATCGAATCAGTGGTTCAGAGCGCCAAAGTCACGTGATTTCAGCAGTTTGGCGGTTTGATACGCGATCCGAATCACTGATTCGATTCATAAAGCTCCGAAGCTTCATGAAGCAGTGTTTTGAAATCGGCCATCACTAGATATTGTTAAAAACTTTTTTTGTGCTCCAAAAAAAAAAAAAAAAAATTCTCGTGGCTTTATAATTTTAAGGTAGAACCACTGTACGCACATGAACTGATTTAAATATGTTTTTAGTACCATTATGGATCTTGAGAGAGGAAGTACCATTGCTGGCAATGCAGACCTCACTGAGCCATCAGATTTCATCAAAAATATCTTAATTTGTGTTCAGAAGATGAACAAAGGTCTTACGGGTGTGGAACGACATGAGGGTGAGTAATAAATGACATTATTTTCATTTTTGGTTGAACTAACCCTTTAAATTCACCATGAAACTGAAGTTGTGATAATCTTTTTCCCCCTGTTGTGACACATATCTGAGTGAAATGGCTTCTTGAACCAGAAAAAAATGTAGGGGAGGACTTGATTTTGTCTATGGGGAATTGATTGGATGGTTGTGGTTTGCTATTTCTGTGATGTCATGTGAGTGACAGGTTACCCCGTCCTCTCGCCAGTAAGAATGTCATCAGAGAAGAGAAGAGATGTCGCTGCAAGAGAGGGGGGAAGTTATTTTGATTAAGGATTACAAGGGTGCATGAATTTAGAAAAATAGTGATGTGCACAGATAAATCATTTATAATAAATACGGCAAAATTCCATAAAACAATAAGAATTGTCAAATTTGATTTCATGATGACTTTAATAATGACATTTACTGAACTTTGCAGAATTGATGCAGTAACACTAGCCCTCATTTCCCTTTTTTCTTCTTGCTCTATTCCTTCCTCAAGAAAACAGTATCCTGCACCCTGAGGTCTAAATCCAATAAACTGCACAGTGTAGCATTGTGATATTTTAGAGAAGTGCAGTTACACTTAAGATCCCAGGAACATCTCCTAGGTTCAGTGATGTCACACGCCATTTGTGTATTATGTGGGTTGGCGCTACAGGAGCAGATCTATTTTTTCCCGCACTTTTCACTTCCTCATTGGATTGCCGAGACACGACTGAAAACCATGAACAGCTCTTCACTGTCATGTGGTTACATGAGAAACCTGCTCTGAGATAAGTGCAGTTTTGGGGCTGCCACTTTTTGACACGCTCTCTCGATCTACCTGAGCATGCTTGTACAGCTCAGAAGAAATCTATACAGTTTTAGTTAAAAATGTACTTTCAGTTTTGAATGAAAGACTATCGAAAAGGTGTGTCAATACAATGAAAGTCCATTGTTTTGGACCCTATTTACTTATTTACCCTATTTACTTATTGTATAAGCAAAAACATTTCAGAATTTCTCCACAAAGCACAACAAGCGTATCTGTGAGAACACTCATTTTAACAACATACATACTGGGTCATTTGACTGCACATCGCATTTTTGACATTATTGATACTGCTTGCAATCATAATGCTACAGACCGGTCTATGGGACATAAATTCAACATATAAATAACACTTTTTTTAAATAGCCCACTTAAAGGGATAGTTCACCCAAAAATTAAAATTATTCCATGATTTACTCACTCTCAAGCCATCCTAGGTGTATGTGACTATCTTCTTTTAAATGAACACAACCGGAGATATATTTAAAAATGTCCTTAGTCCTCCAATGTTTATAATGGTTGTGAATGGCTGCCTATATTTTGAAGACAAGAAAAATGCATCCATCCATAAAAAAAATGAATCCATACAACTCCAGGGGGTTAATAAAGGCCTTCTGAAGTGACTAAGGATATTTTTAAATATATCTCTGGTTGCGTTTGTCTGAAAGAAGATAGTCACATACAGTTGCAAGAAAAAGTATGTGAACCACTTGCAGAATCTGTGAAAATGTTAATAATTTTAACAAAATAAGGGAGATAATACAAAATGCATGTTATTTTTTATTTAGTACTGTCCTGAGTAAGATATTTTACATAAAAGATGTTTACATATAATCCACAAGACAAAAAAAATTTATTAAAATAACCCCATTCATAAGTATGTGAACCATTGATTCTTAATACTGTGTGTGGTTACCTGGATGGTCTACGGCTGTTTTTTTGTTTTGTGATGGTTGTTCATGAGTCCCTTGTTTGTCCTGAGCAGTTAAACTGAGCTCTGTTCTTCAGAAAAAATCTTCAGGTCCTGCAGATTCTTCAGATTTCAAGCATTTTTTGCATATTTGAACCCTTTCCAGCAGTGACTGAATGATTTTGAGATCTGTCTTTTCACACTGAGGACAACTGAGGGACTCAAACACAACTTTTAAAAAAGGTTCAAACATTCACTGATGCTCCAGGAAAAAAACATGATGCATTAATAGACGGGGGGTGAAAACATTTGGAATTTGAAGATCAAGGTAAATTGTATTTAATTTGTCTTCCGGGAAACATGCAAGTATTTTCTGTTGCTTCCGAAGGGCAGTAATAAAAGAAAAAAAATGATATTCAAGCGAAATAAGAAAAATTTGGACCTCTTCATCCTGTTCAAAAGTTTTCACCCCCTGACTCTTAATGCATCGTGTTTCCTTCTGAAGCATCAGTGAATGTTTGAACCTTTTTTAATAGTTGTGTTTCAGTCCCTCAGTTGTCCTCCATGTGAAAAGATGGATCTCAAAATCATTCATTCACTGTTGTAAAGGGTTCAAATAGGCAAAAGATGACTGAAGAATTTTTGGGACCTGGAGATTTTTTCTGAAAAACAAAGCTCAGTTTAACTGCTCAGGACAAACAAGGGACTCATGAACAACCATCACAAAACAAAAAAACAGTCGTAGATCATCCAGGTAACCACACACAGTATTAAGAATCAATGGTTCACAAACTTTTGAACTGGGTCATTTTAATAAATACAGCTATTTTTTTGTCTTATGGATTATATGTAAACATCTTTTATGTAAAATATCTTACTCAGGACAGTACTAAATATAAAATAACATGCATTTTGTATGATCTCTCTTATTTTGTTAAAATTTTGCGTATTTTCACTGATTCTGCAAGTGGTTCACATACTTTTTCTTGCAACTGTACACCTAGGATGGCTTGAGAGTGGGTAAATCATGGGATAATTTTCATTTTTGGGTGAACTATCCCTTTAAAATGTGTATTACAAATAAATTACTAAATGCTAATAACGAATAAATGTAAATGAACAAAAATTTGCGTTGCATTTACAATCCTTTGAAAACGGGGTGCTCCAGTACCCCTATTTCCCACACCCCTGAATGACATGAATTTTCATTTTTGGATGACCTATTCCTTTAAGATTAATGAGCTTTGAAGTCTTTAGATTTGCCTTAAAGTCACCATAAAATCAAAATGGACAATTCTTGTTTTTTTTATGGAATATTGACGTGTATAATACAAATGAGTTATCCATGCACATAATTCTTTAATCAAAATACCCCCGCCCCCTTCTTGCAGCGACATCTTTTCTCTGATGACATATTTACTGGTGTGAGAGCGGGACAACCTGCCACTCACATGACATCAGAGCAATAGCAAACCACAACCATCCAGACAATTCCCCATAGACAAAATCAAGTCCCACCCTACAATTTTTCTTGTTCAAGAAGCTGTTTCACTCAGATATGTCACAACAGGAAAGAAAAGTCTATCGCAGCTTCTATTACGTGCCGACTTTAAGTTTCAACTGGTGGGGTTATCATGGGGGGCATCACATTAACAGCAAGAAAGCGACCACCAGCATTATTTATTTTCACTGAGAGTCAGTAATTAGAGGTGATATGAACAACAGAGAGTGAAGCCAGTGCAGTGGCACGATGTGGCAAATACCAGTGGAAATGCAGATAGTGATACAGTTGGCTTGTGGTCATGTAGGTATACCAACTTAAAGGGCACCTATTTTGCCCCTTTTTACAAGATATAAAATAAGTCTCTGATGTCCCAAGAGTGTGTATGTGAAGTTTAAGCTCAAAATACCCCATAGATAATTTTTTATAGCATGTTAAAATGGCCAGTTTTGGGGAGTGAGCAAAAACATGCTGTTTTTGTGTGTGTACCTTTAATTGCAAATGAGCTGCTGCTCCCGGCCCACTTTCAAGAAGAGGGCGGAGCTTCAAGGCTCATGCAATAAAAAACAAGACAATCTCAAGCACTGCAAAATTAAAGCTGCTCAAGCGCGGAGAAAATGGCGGACAGCGTACAACTCGCTGAGGGTGGAAACTATGGTAATACAAGACTGTCAGTCAGCGTCTGTGGGCGGGGCCTGAGCAGTGTGACATCACACTGCTCAGAGAATCAAAATGGCATGTCTAATGAGACAGCTTTGATTTAATGGGGATTTTAAAAAAGGAGTGGGAGGATTTTTATCATTGTAGGGTGGTTGTGTTCACACACTTCCAACACACATTTATGTCCAAACACCATGTAAAAGTGGATTTTCCATAATAGGTGCCCTTTAACTTGAAGTCAACTGAGTTGCTTCAAGCTTACTACTTTGTTTTGAGATAGTGTGTTCTGTTGTCAGTGTGACAATTGAATAATGTATTTCTATTTAGAGGTTAGTGCGCCTGTGGTTTTGACATCTGCTTTAGCTTTGATGGGTAATGTCAGAGGGGTAATGTTGGAAATATGATGTACATTATGTCATATCTAACCAAATAAATTACTTGCCCCTGTTATGTTAACATTTATAAACATTTATAGATCTAGGTCATTCCATAATGGAGGACACATTAAATTTGGGCTCTAAGAAGTTAAATTCTGCAGATTTGGCAGCTGATTGATTTAGCTACGCTTCACCAAGGATGTGGTCTTTAGTCCTTGTAGTGCACAGGAAGAGGAAGAGGCTTGCACTTCTGTGGAAACACGTGGTACGACGAGAGCTCTGGCCTTGAAATATCTGCAGAACACCAGCCTCTCAGCAAATGTTTTGATATGCTTGATGGCCAGATAGTCTGCATGATAAGATTTAGGGCTGTGCGATATGACGATATCGTTACCACGAAATAAAATGTCTATCGTTAGAGATTTTGCTATATCGTATAAATCGTAGTATGTAAATATATTGCACTATTGACATTTCAGAATGATGAAATGCATGAATGAGAATATAAAGAGCGGGACGTGCTTGATGTTAAAAGAGTTATAAGCGCAGTATCCTGAAAAGGAACTCTGTGCAGCGCTCGTGCTGACTGGCTAATTTGCTTGAGTTTTTAAGCGGTTTAAAAACAAGAGGTTTTAAACCGTTTGAGTGCAATTAGCAGCGAAAGACAACTAATTTCAGCATATGCTTGCACTCTCTGAGAGACCAGCGCTGTCTAAGAGACGCGCGACATGAAGCTGCTGCTTATAGAGCGCGTGAGGACTGAACTGAGTACTTTTTGACGCCTAATTGGGCTTGAACGGGTAAATAGTGTACACATACCTATGTGCCAAAGTGAGCACGTATTTTCAAGTGAACAGAGCCATTTATGTCTTAAGTCAAGGCACAGTTGAGAAAGAAATAGCTCGAGTTAATGGATCGGTGCAGTCAGTCTTAAAGGGACAGTATCCAAATTTACCTGCTGTCAATGCTAATTAAACAACAAAAAAGAGAGAGAATCTCTCACTGCTTGTTTTTGTAACTTTAATAAGAATAAATGTATATTTAATTTACACAGTAAAGACTATGCATTGTTTTTTTTATACCTTTGATTACTTTATACATTTTCTAGTGCTTGAAGTGTTTTTCATTTAGGTCTATTTCGTCTTTGTTCTATTGTAGTTTGTTTTCTTTGCTCTTTCCTTATCGCAGTTTATTTGTCTTCAGTAAGCTTGAGAGTTTTTTAGGCTAGTATTAATTTTCATCAATTGATGATAATTATGAAATTTCAATGATATTGAAAATTTTGATACCATAAAAATCTTATTTAAAGCAAAAATAACTATATCGTGATATATATCATTATCGTGATATAAAATTACTCATATCGTGATATAAGATTTTGGTCATATCGCCCAGCCCTAATAAGATTGAATTCTAATCCTCCTTTTTCCCACACCTGGTTGAATTAAATTGCTTTTGGGTCCTTTCAGCTAGTCATGTCTGCTTTTATTGCTGTTTGCACTGCAGTGTGACATTGACATTATCAGTGTTGGGGAAAGTTACTTTTAAAGGGGTGGTTCATTATGATTTCACTTTTTTAACTTTAGTTAGTGTGTAATGTTGCTGTTAGAGCACAAACAACATCGGCAAAGTTCCGATGCTCAAAGTTTAATGCAAAGCGAGATATTTTCTTTTAAAGAATTCTCTGTTTAAGGACTACAATTAACGGCAGGTAGGGACTACAACAAGCTTCTTCCCGGGTTGGTGACATCACTAACCCTAAAATTTACATAAACCCTGCCCCCGAGAACACGCAACAAAGGGGTGAGGCCATGTTATTGCAATACAGTACGTAACACAAATGCAATAGCATGTCATAAAAGCAAGATGACAACTGTAATTAAACTAAACTATACCTGTTCTGTCTTCATGCAGCATATATTCTCTGGCTCTGTAGGATCTTACAACAGTTCCCACATGAGCGATTTATAGATTATCATGACAGACTATGCTAATCAATGACTTTAAGATATCCCACATCAGCTACATAAATTAAACAACTAACCGTTCAGAAACATCCTGTTGGATTCTACATGTTATCACTTCTTCTTGAGTCTCTCCATCATTGTCGTTTGAACATAAAAGGCTGAAGAGTTTCTGACATTTTCAGTGAGTCTGCGTGAGGTAATCAGCACTGCTAACAGGAGCTCTTGAAACCCCACCCTCTGCTTAGCAGCAGCAGCTCATTTGCATTTAAAGGGACACACACAAAAACGGAGCGTTTTTGCTCACCCTCAAAAAGTGACACATTTAACATGCTATAACAAATTATCTGTGGGGTATTTTGTAGGGGTGTAAGAAAATATCGATACACGTAAATATCGCAATATTATGTTTGGCGATACTGTATCGATTCTCAAAAACACTATCGATATTTATTTATTTATTTATTTATTTATTTATTTACATCCAAGATTCGTGGCTTTGTGTACTGTATAATCCAAACCGCTAGATGTCAGCGTTATCTCAGAACGTAAACTGACGTGGAGACGGAGAAGCTCAAGGTGCATCGCTAACGTTAGCATTAGCAAACCCAGCTCACAAGACGATAGAATTATTCCGCTCCCGCGGTATACAGAGCTGAGGTGTGGACTCCTTTTGGCTTCAACTATAAAGAAACCACTAAGGAGATCGACAAGAGTCAGTTTTTTGCAAAATAGGCCATGTTAAAATCTCGGGAAACGCATTGAATCTGAGAGCTCACTAATATCCCGACGCCATCAGTAACAAAATAAACACACAACAAAAATGACAGCGGTGACAGCATAAAGAAAGCATCTGATCATAGCGATGTGGATATGTTTGCACCAGCTCTGCAGTTCAGCACTTCGGTGAAGGCACGTTTATTTAAATAGCGCTTTATACATAGACCGCTTTAAAGCAAGCAACTTTACAGTATTAAATATAAAACAAACAGACATTCAGTCATGAAATGGACATACACTTTTTGTTGTTAAAACGTTTAGAAATTAAAAACTGCTATACTGTAAACTTACACCTAAAGAATCCTGCCATCACTTTACTATTTTCCCTTAAATTGTACAAAATAGTGATTAGTGATATAAATGCAGATGATACTGTATTGATTAAATAAAATAAAGTTGTTTGACAGGTTTTATGCAGGTTTTATGGTGGTGTGTTCTTTATGACAGTTTTTTTTCTAAAATTAGATCCTCTTTCTAAAAAAACAAGAAATGTCGCAATATATCGCCTTTCTTACAGTATCGCAATATATCACAATATGTCGTATCGTAACCCCTGTATTGTGATACGTATTGAATCGCCAAATTCTTGGCAATACACAGCCCTAGTATTTTGAGCTAAAACTTCACATACACACTCTGGGGACATCAGAGACTTATTTTACATCTTGTAAAAATGGCATTATACCACCACTTTAAAAGTAATGCGTTACATTATTACTCCATAAAAAAGTAACTAATTGTGTTACCTAGTTTCTTTTTATGGAAAAGAGAGCTGTCAGTCAATACATGGGAAAACAAAGTAACTTGCATTACTTATTTGAAAAAGTAACTCAGATATTTTGCTGTAAATTTAAAAGTAATGCGTTACTTTACTAGCTACTTGAAAAAAGTAATCTGATTACGTACCTCCTGTTACTTGTAATGTGTTATCCCCAACACTGGACATTATAAGCCAAATTTTTTAGAGAAAAACCACAAACAGTTCTCAGCAGCAGTTTTCTCTGATAGTTTTAAATTGGCATTCAAAAGTTTAGGGGTCAAGAAAAACAGTAATATTATGAAATAATATTATAATTTTTATGTTTAATGTTTTAAAATGTAATTTATTCTTTGTATGGCAAAGCTAAATTTTTTGCAGCCATTACTCCTGTCTTCAGTGTCACACGATCCTTTAGAAATCATTCTAATATGCTGATTTGGTGCTCAAGAAACATTCCTTATTATTATCAATGTTGAAAACAGTTGTGCTGATTAATATTTTGTGGAAACCGTGACACATCTTTTTCATATTCTATTCTGTAAGGAATAGAATGTTCGCAAGAACCTTTTGTAACATTCTTTACTAGGGCTGCTCGATTATGGGAAAAAATCATAATCACAATTATTTTTGTTCAATATTGAAATCACGATTATTTAACAGTATTATTAGTCGGTGATATGATCAAAGTCTTATTTCATGATAAGGGTAATTTTAAATATCAGCGAAATTTCACAATTATTGACACTTCAGCCAAAACTAATACTAGGTTAACTAATGTAAGAAAACATTCCTTAAAAGTAAACAGTCAGCAATACAATAAGAACAACAACAAAAAACTGATTACAAACAAAACAGACAAAAATACAACAGAACGAAAATACTAAATTAAATAAACTGTGTTTAAGTTTTTCAGGGAGATGTGGTATTCAGACAAGTAATAGCCTACAGTGAAAAAATGTAATAATCACATGTACAATAACACTGCATATAACATTGCATAGTCTTACTGTGTATATATTAATCATTATTAAAGCTAATTAAGTTATTCAGTCAAGATAACAGAGTGATTTTCCTTTGCCATTTGTTGTTTGATTATCATGACAGACAGCAGCAGTAATATTAGGCTGCTGTCACTTTAAGGGCTAATGCACAGATCCAAAATACTGATGCACATGTGTTTTCTTTTTCAACTGTGTAGGTTTAAGACATAACCCGCCATGTTTACGTGAATATGTTTAGGCACAGCCTAATCGCACAGCCCTATTCTTTACTGTCACTTTTGATCAATTTAATGTGCCCTTGCTGAATAAAAGTATTTTTTTTTTTTTTTTTTTTTTTTTCAAAAACAATTTTACTAACCCCAAACTTTTGAATGGTAGTTTATGCAACTGTCTAAATAAATCACAGAATCTGCAATAATAACTTATGCAAACATGACAAATTGGTTCACCCAAAAATGAAAATTGTCAACATTTACTCACCCTTAAGTTGTTCCAAACCTGCATAAATTTCTTTTTTCTGCTGAACACAAAAGGAGATATTTTGAAGAATATGGGCAGCCAAACAGTTGATTCAGTTGATGACATCCATAGTATTTTTTTCTTTTCTTTTCTTTTTTTTTCTTTTTCTTCCCATGCTATGGAAGTTAATAGGGGCTTTACACACCAGAGGATAGTTCCTAGAACTATTGGCTGAAGTACCCAGATTTTGCACTGTTCGCACTGCAGGACCTAGGAACTGTTTTAGTTCTAGGAACTTCTTTTGGAGGAACTAAATTAGCTCCTATTTCAGAGTAGGGTCTAAACCAGCACTATAGGAACTATCAGTAACATAACTGTACGTTGATTGGTCAAATGCATCTCAAACACCGGCACCCAACATTTTTAAAAAGCTGTGTAAACATATTTACTTCACGAACATGCGATAATGGCATTTACCTGTTGTCTGCATGGTTGTGTTGTTTTCTCCGCTTCGATGGTATGTAATACTGAAAGTTGTCATAGGAGATTTTGTCTCTTAGCCCCACTTTTTGCTCTGTCAGTCAGGTAAATTATGCATTTACATTCCATCTCCATTATCACGAAACCCACAACACACAACAAACACAGCTCCGATCATGGCCTCCTCCATCCACTGTTTTTTAGCATTTGTAAATGCCGTGCATAAAGACGCCGCTGTCGGCCGCTTCAGAGTTCCTACTGCCGGTGTGAATGCAACCAGGAATGTGGCTCAGGGGAGAAATTAGTTCTCTGGGAACTATCCTAGTGGCTAGTTCTTAGAAATAAGTTCCCATTAACTGTTTGGTTGCCCATATTCTTAAAAATATCTTTTGTGTTCAGCAGAAGAAAGAAATTCATACAGGTTTGGAACAACTTGAAATTTTTGGGTGAACTATCGCTTTAACTGAAAACACCTTTATGTCGATCCAAACCCGTATGAGTTCTTTTCTGTCATGAAACACAAAAAGAGATATTTGACACAATGTTCACGCTGCCCTTTTGCCATGTGATTGCTTTGTGTAGGGAACAGACTGATATTTTAGTTGTTGTTTGCTGCAGCTCACAAATTTTACATTTCATGTGAAATATGACGCATTCAGATGTGCCGAATCAGTTGTGGCATCAATGATGCTTAACAGCATTGGTTGTCATTGGTTGTCTGTTTCAAAACCAATCATGATCCAGCAAGTATAAAGATATTTGAGAGCGACTGGAAGATTATGAGGGAATTTTCATTTTACAGTTCATTAAAGTATTTTGCATCTCTCCTTTTGCAGTCGACGGACCTTGTCTGCGAATCGTCGAACAACCAAAACAGGTAAGGCACATAATATTTTGGCAAATGCTCTTGTTAAATGGTTTCAACTAGTCAAATAATGTCACCACTGAAATGTTGTCTTGCTTCTTCAATTGTTTTTCCTAGAATGTTTTTAAGCTAAATACAGTGTAATGGCACAAAGGTTCAGAAGAGACTGGTAACTCTGGCAGCAGGCAGTAACAATAACAAACTCGTTATAGCACAAAATTAAGTCTGACATTGTCATCTCCAGAGGGGCTTCAGGTTCCGCTATGGTTGTGAAGGCCCCTCCCACGGCGGACTCCCAGGGGCCTCCAGTGAGAAGAACAGGAAGTCTTACCCACAAGTGAAGGTAGGTTCAACCAGATAGAGTTCTGCTGATGCCTGGTGATAAACAAACCATTCTCTTACAGTTCACTGCTTGTTGGGCAATAGGGTTTAGATTGACAGGATAAACCTATTTTCTGCTATTGTATTTTTTCAGTGCTAACCGATACAAGTAGGCTATTTAATTTTGGTCTTGGCAAACTTTATCATCTTAAAGAAATTAGGGGGGAAAAAGGTTAAAAATCTCCTTTTGACTTACACTACCGTTCAGTAGTTTTGGGTCAGTAAGGTTTTATTTCTTTATTTTTTTATTAATACTTTTAATCAGCAGGGACGCATTAAATGGATCAAAAGTGACAAAAGATTTCTATTTTATATAAATACTGTTCTTTTGAACTTTGTTCATCAAAGAATCCTGGAAAAATAGGTATCTTTTTTTCTACTAAAATATTTAGCAGCACAACTGTTTTCAATATAATAATAATAATAATAATAATAATAGAAATGAGAAATGTTTCTTTTTCACCAAATCAGCATATTAGAATAATTTCTGAAGGATCATGTGACACTGAAGACTGGAGTAATGATGCTGAAAATTGCTTTGTCATTATATTACATTTTAAAATAAATAAATTACATTAAATACACATTAGAAAACAAAATTTCTGAACAACAGTGTGCATTGTGTAAATGACAGCAATATTATCATTTTGACATTTGCATCCTGAATTCTGAATTCTTTCTTATATTAATATGCATACTGAAATTGTGATTGGTCTTCTTGTTTAGGTATGGATATTAGTGGTTAAACGGATCGTTGTTGATCCGTGATCCGTACGGACCAAGCATCACTGTTCGGCATGCATGTGATTCGTGGATCAATTGCAAGTTTAACTGCAATAGAGTGAAAGATTATCATTTGCACGTGTTTTGTCTTGCTAGTTTACCCATTAAATAGATATAAAACCATTCCAGGGCTAGAAGAGTAAAAAAAGGATTTAATTAGGTAGGCTATCGTACGCCACGCTGTTATCGGTGCGCACAGATGCACATACGTGCGCGCGCGCACACACACACACGCAGAGAGAGAGAGGCGCGTTTCAGATAGCTCGCGAACTCCAAATTGATTTCTCTTTCGCGTCCTCAATGCACTTGGATGGACACATACACGCATTATGTCAGTCAAAATACCCCTCTCGGCAAGTATTATCGTAAACACATTCGGTTAGCCTATGTCTTAAGTGAACAAGGTGAGAATTCGGACAGAGATTGTATTATTATAGGGTGATAAGAGGGTCTGTATCTCTTACCATTGGAGAAAGCGTAACGGCTAACTTAATCACGTGCGGCCCTTCTCAGCCTATCGTGTCGCCGTTCAAAACTCCTCCCTGCGTACCGCCCGTACCACCAGTTAGCATTAGCCGTTACGCTTTTTTTGGCTAAAGGTTGCAGGCTTGCCTTCCAGTGGCTTTGTTTCGGATCTGTATCTATCGGATGTGTGCGTGCATGGGGTGACAGCGACCTATAAATACCTGCTGTTGTCTGTCATGTAAATCAAACAACAAAACACAGCTTTAACAAAGATTAATCTATATTAAATGTATACAGTGAACAGTGTCATTTTACATTTAATTATTACATTTCTGTACACAAAAATGAATACTACAGTTAGACCTTATATTTATTTGTAACTTTATGTTGTACTTATCTGTTTTTGTAATTAGTGTACAGTATTTGTTCTTTGTACAGTCTGTTCACTTGCCTTTAATAATGTATTAGTTAGGCTGGTAGTTTCTGCTGTGGTATCAGAGTAGTTAAAGTGGGCTAAGTAATAAATGCAAAGTTACCTACCCCCCAATTTTTTTTTTTTTTTTTTTTGTGCTGATCCGAAAAATGATCTGATCCATGACTTAATAACCGTGATATGATCCAAGCTGTGAGTTTTGTGATCCGTTGAACCACTAATGGATATGATTACTTAAAATTTTAAAAGAATAGTTCACATAAAATAAAAAGTCTTCATTTGCTCATCTTGATGTTGTTCCAAACCTGTTTTACTTACTTTCTTAAGTTGAACGCAAAAGATGTCTTGCAGAATGTTCATGCTCCCCTTTTTGTACAATGAATGTCAACCAGAGGCTGTTAAGCTCCAAAATCACTTACATTTTGACCTGTTTCTCAAACAAAGCTTGTATGGATTCAGAAAATTGTAAAGTTTTGAGGTTGGCACTGACAGCCAGTGGTCACCAATCATGTTCATTGTATGAAAGAGCAGCATGAACATCCTACCTAATATCTTTTTGTGGTTTACAGAAGAAAGTTTTCTCCATGACACCAAATAGTAATAGAGCAAATAATGACATTTTTGTCTGAATACTTTATCATTATTATTATTATTATTATTCAAGCTTGTAAGCACTGGTATTTCCTTCAGGAAATGAAAATCTAGTTTGCATAGTTTTGAATCTAGAGAGAGAGAGAGAGCTGTCTGACATGGCCGCTCTTTCATCAGGTGATAAATCCAAATGATGCAATATTTGCTGCTGCACTTGGCTAAAAATAGTAGCTGCTTTCTCTTACAACTGCCAGTTTGTGCCAGGACAGTTATTTTGGGATCACAGTGGCTGAAGGTTTAGAAAGTGAGTGAAACAAAACAAGGAAAGAGAGGAGAGAAATGAAAGAAGGACTCAGTATCATGTTCTCCTTCATGACGGCAGTCCGTTTGGGAATTTCCTCAGTGTGTCACTGGGGTAATTAGTGGGAAGAATTGTTCTGTGTAATGTGGCATCAGAGAAGGGAAACGAAGTGAGCGGTAGCTCGCCCCCTCTCGCTCCGATACACTCTGACATGCAACACACGCAAGCACACATAAAGAGGTGTGTGTGTACTTTGCACATACACCTACAAGTAAATGTGGGCTGTACTGGGACTCCAGGTCCTTGATCAGATTAATTTTATTTGGTATGCATTGATGATGTTGTTCAAATGTTTTATTTTTAGAAGTGTCTGGTCGTCAAAAAACATTAAACATAAAGATCCCAAATTTGGTAGAATGGTCCCAGATCTCATCTGCTATTCAGATATACACACACACATCACAATACACTGGTCCAGCCGACCAATCAGGGCACATTGCGCTTTTTGGAAGAAGGGGCTTCACTGAGACCGGAACTAAACAAAGCGTTACTGACAGACTGGGAAAAGAGGCGCTGCAACAATGTCATAAATGTGAAAAATAATGTTTTTTGAACATTCAAGCATAAAAAAAAACTATTCTAGTAGACCCCAAAAACAAAATCAAGACTTTGTAAAAGGGCATAATACGGCCTCTTTAAAACTTCTCAACTGTGAATGGAAATTTACCACTGTAACCACTACCTGTATCTGCAACAATAATAGTCTGTTGTTTTAAAACGGTTGGTAATCTTAACATATGAGCTGGAATTTTCAGTGTTGATGTTTAATTTGTGATCTACTATTAAGTTTACTATACTACTACTAGGGATTTCCGTGTTGATTCCGTGCTGAATTTTATATCATTACTCACAGCAAGAGGAAATTAGCTCAGCTGTTGCCCATATTGCACGTCAACTGTTCAGCTCAGCTGTCTTCAGTTTTGTTTGATTCTTTTAGCTATGATCTGAGAGGGTGAAATGGAAGATAATTATTCACGTGTTCACACACATGTATGTTTTCATGTGTGGCATCAGTGCTTTCATGATATCATCAAACGATCTTTCTAGAGGGGCTCGCGTTTATATTCTTTGATATTCGCTGGGTATTTTTTTCTGGGGGTTGATATTTCTATGTGCATGAGTCATTTCATCCCAGAGAAAGTGTCTTATGAGCCACATTTGAACTTGGCCTATAGAAGAAGTCAAACCACACACCCCAGCATATGAGTCAAGAAGATTCGATTTTTTTTTTTTTTAAGTCTTTTTTAATCAGTGTTTGGGATTTACTCGTAATTCAAGCCACCGTGGCACCATTATGGTTTTTTGTTTTCATTTTAACTCTTCTGTGTGTTTATTGAGTATGATGTTGATAAGAATGGCCAAATTATGTTATGGAAAAGTCCACAAATTTTCCGCCCACTTTCCCTATGAATGCAGGGATTTCCCCCACCGAAATGAGATTAGCATACCTGTGACATTCCTATGCCATTAATATCTTCTGGTTTGCCTTTTTAGACTTTCTGAACAGTATTTGCAGAACTGATACACAAAGACATCAAATTGTATTTATGTAATGTATGAAAAGTAATGTTAGTATATAATATAGTATTATTTATTTCTATAATAATAATAATAATAAAGACAAAAAATCACAAAAAAACGTATTGTTGTTATTATTATTATTTCACAATAAATTATCATAAAATAATAATGGTAATCTATCAATAGCCTTTATTAGTAAGATGATGATGATTATTATTTAACATTAAACAATATAAATTATTATATTTATCAAAGATAATAATGATAACTGTCAATGTATCAGTTATTAATTGATCAATAATAATTTTTTTTATTGATTAGTTGATGGTTATTATTTCACAATATATGATAAATGATTATATTCTGAAATAAAAATGACAATAATATATTGATAATTTTTATTTATACATTATTTATTATTATTCACAATAAATGAATATTTTATTGTAAAATAATAAAAAGTATCTATGACTTATTATTGTTTTTATTATTAATTATTATTTTATTAATAACTGATCAATAATAATTGTTTATAGATAGATGATGATGCTCATTATTATTATTTCACAGTAAATGATATGAATGATTATATTATTTTTTGTGAAATAAGTGGCAATTTTTTAGCAGATTTTGATCTGTAACTGTATTGTGATGTTTTTATTCTGTTTGTTTTGGACAACAGATCTGTAACTACCAGGGAGCAGCACGAGTGGTTGTTCAGCTGGTGACCAACTCTCCGAACCCCCATCTCCATGCTCACAGTCTGGTGGGCAAACAGTGTGATAAAGGAATCTGCATTGCTGACTTGCAGCCCAAAGATCCAGTTATCAGGTCTGAATTTGTCCCTCAGAATCCAGTTATTCAGAATGCCTCTTTCTGAGCAGTAACACTCTTGGTACATGCAATTATAAAACCGATGGTCATATTTAATATTCACTTACACGTGTTTCACAGTTTTCCTAACTTGGGCATTTTGCACGTGACAAAGAAGAACGTAAGTAAAGTTTTGGAGGAGAGGATGATTGAGGCCTACAGGATGGGATATAACTATGGCATATCCATTCATCCTGAAATAGATGTCCTACAGGGAGAAGTCCGCATTCCCAGAGAACTCACAGGTAGGTGTGTGTGTGTGTGTGTGTGTGTGTGTGTGTGTGTGTGTGTGTGTGTGTGTGTGTGTGTGTGTGCGCGCACATGCGATTTTGTGATTTATGAGGACACAAATTTGTATAATGACATGGGAATTACACTGGTATTACGACGTAAACATGAAATATGAGGACATTTCATGAGTCCTCATTTAAAATAGCTTTAAAAACATACTAAACAATGTTTTATTAAAAATGTAAAAATGCAGAATGTTTTCTGTGATGGGTAGGTTTAGGTGTAGTGTAGGGGGATAGAATGTACAGTTTGTACAGTATAAAAACCATTACGCCTATAGAATGTCCTCACTTTGATAGCAAAACAAACCTGTGTGTGTGTGTGGCATATGGCATATGTGTTTTATGAGGACACAAATGTGTATTATGACATGGGCATTACAACGTGGCACTTTGTGTTCATTCAAAAAATGCAGACAGTTTCCTGTGATGGGTAGGTTTAGGGCTAGGGTTAGTGTAGGGGAATAGAATATACAGTTTGTACAGTATAAAAACCTTACACCTATGGAGAGTCCCCGTAAACCACATATACCCATATGTGTGTGTGTATGTGAGGGAGAGAGAGAGAGAGAGAGAAAGAAACTTCCCCGACAGATTTTGTCCATATTCTAGTCAGGACAGTAGTTCAGATACTTGCCCTGCCAACATTTCCCTGCCCCACCGCCAAAGGATTATATTATATGTATATATGTATTTTAGTATTTAGATGCATTTTACATCAACCGTTCAAAACTTTGGGGTCAGTTTAAAAAAAAAAAAATTGTTAATACTTGATTCAGCAAAGATGTTTTAAATTGATCAAAAGTGTCAGTAAACACATTTTTATGTTACAAGTGATTTCTATTTCAGATAAATGTTGTTCTTTTAAACTTAAAATTTATCAAAGAATCATGAAAACATTTTCCACAAAAATATGCAGCACAACTGTTTTCAGAATGATTCTTGAGCAGCAAATCAGCATATTATAATGATTTCCGAAGGATCATGTGACACTGAAGACTGGATTAATGATGCTGAAAATTCAGCTTTGCATCACAGGAATACATTTTAAAATATATTACAATAGAAAACAGCTATTTTAAATTGTAATAATATGTCACAATATTACTCTTTTTACAGTATTTTTGATCAAATAAATGCAGCCTTGTTTCAAAAATATAAAAATAATATAACCAACCTCAAATTTTCTAACTGTAGTGTACATTCTTAAATACATTTTTGCAGGAAATTGAAGGCATGCAGTGTGACCAATGTTACTGACTGGTTTGTACTTTTCAACCCAAAAATACATGTGACCAAACTTATTATTGAGCCCTGATATTGCTTATGGTTGTTCTAGCTTAATGGTTGAAGATCTGGAATAGTGTCCGAAAGGTTGTGGGTTCAAACTCCACAAGGAGCAATCACTTTTTTTTTTTTTTTTACTTTGTACCAAGACAATTAACCCCAGTTTGGCAGTGGCCCTTTGAAAATGACCTTTCAAATAACTATGGATTTAAATAGGAATTGGCATGTCTCCTAATGATCTGAAAATACTCTGGTCAAAAGAAAGAAAGAAAAATTCTGTTATTAATTACTCACCCTCATGTCGTTCCAAACCCGTAAGACTTTCATTCATCTTCACAAAACAAATGAAGATCTTTTTGATGAAATCTGAGAGCTTTCTGTCCCTACATAGACAGCTATGCAATTGAAAACTTGACGCTTCAAAAAGTTCACAAAGAGATCGTAAAACTAATCCATGTGAATTGATCGGTTTAGTCCAAATTTTCTGAAGAGACTCGATCGCTTTATATGATGAACAGATTTAATTTAGGCTTTTACTCACATATAAACATTGATCAGCGAACATAAACAGAAGCTCAACTGAACCTGAATGACGCACGAGAACAAACCTCTTGCGGAAGTTCAAACGTGCTGAGTAACACACGAGAATGAACCTCATTGGTTCTCGCACGCGTCAAGCAAACATGCTTGAGCTTCTGTTTACCACAACTGATGTGTGAGTTGATGTATGTTTATGTGTGAATAAAAGCCTAAATTCAATCTGTTCATCATAAAGCGATCGTGTCTCTTCAGAAAATTTGGTCTGAACCGCTCAATCCATAAGGATTAGTTTTACAAGTGGTAGCTACATAGCTGTCTATGGAGGGACAGAAAGCTCTCAGATTTCATCAAAAAGATCTTCATTTGTGTTCCGAAGATGAACGAAAATCCTAGGGGTTTGGAAGGATGCGAGAGTGAGTAATTAATGACAGAATTTTCATTTTTGGGTGTACTATCCCCTTAAGAATGCTTGAGGTGTTGAATAAAAATAACATCAGCACATTGTCACTGTTTGTACCTGTATTTTAGATTCTGAGAGGAGCCTGATTAGCAATGCAGCCACTCATCAGTCGAAGGAGATGGACCTGAGCGTGGTACGGCTCATGTTCACAGCCTTCCTGCCCGACAGTGATGGAGGATTCTCCCGCAGACTAGAACCGGTCATTTCAGACCCCATCTATGACAGCAGTGAGTATCATCCTCCTTGATACTGACCGTGTCAATCAGAAGCATTAATAGCAGTGTTATTTTAGTATCATTGAGATACAATTATAGTCATTATGTTAACAAAAAAGGTCTCATTTGTTAAAATTAGTTAATGCATTAGCTAACATCAACTAACAATGAGCAATATATTTTTATAGGGCTGTGGGAAAAAATAAATTCACATATGAATCGCGATTCTATTTTTTACAGATTGGCATCGATTCACAAATTTCAAAAATCGATTTTCTAAAGTGTTACACTTCTTTAATGCGGTACTACTTTAGTTTTCGACACATGGTCAAATACATACACAATTACGTCGAAATGTACATTGTGTGGAGTATTCACGTAAACACAGTCTGTTATGAACGAACGTAAACAGAAAATAGGATGTGTAACAGCATGTTAGATCCATGCATTCATTCTTAAAAGGACAGCAGCCTCAACTGTTGCCATGTTTTATTAATGACTTCATGTGTGTGATGTCTGCAGTCAGCTTAAATGGCATTTGTTTTATAATATTGGATTGACTAAAATGGGAAGAAAAACAATACATTTCAAGGTTCACATTTAATGTAGTGGGATTTTTTTTCTTCAAGACTTATTAAACTGTCTACCGCAGTCAAAGGAAAAGTAACACAAAACAAACTAGAATCAAATCTATGCATATATCGAATCAAAAATTGAGAATCGATTTATTATCCAATCGATAGCCTCAAGAATTGATTTGAATCAAATTCATGAGGTGTGAAAAGATTCCCACCCCTATTTTTTTTTACAGCATTTATTAATCTTTGTTAAAGTTTGTTAATAAAAATACAATTGCTTATTGTTTGTTCATATTAGTTCACAGTGCATTAACTTTTGATTTTAAAAATGTATTAGTAAATGTTAACTAAGATTAATAAATGCTGTAAAAATATTGTTAATTGTTAGTTCATGTTAACTAATGTAGTTAACTAAAATTAACAAACCTTAACGAATTATAAATTAACGAATGAAACCTAATTTTGAAGTGTTAGTTTTTATTCAAATTTTTAATTCCTTTTTTTATATTTTCTATTTTTATTTTAGTTTAGTTTTGTTTTGTATTTTTATTTTGTTGTGTTTGTCATTTTTATTAGTTTTTTTTTTTAAATGCCTATGTATGTGTATATAATATATATATATATATATATATATATATATATATATATATAATTTTTTTTTTTTTTTTTTTTTTTTTTTTTGAGTTTATTTTAGCACATCAATTTAAACTAAATGAAAATGAGAAATTACCTTAAACTAGCGGAAATAATGAATACATTTTTCATTTCAGTGAACGTTTATTTTATTTCAAGTAACAAAATTGTGTATTTAATGATTTTAGTATTAGTTTTAGTTAACTATAATGAATAACCCTAATTCATAGTCAATAGAAATTATAGTCTTTAGCCCAATTTGTATAATTTAGCAACAGAAACTACAGGGGCAAAAAAAGAGAAAGAAAAGTGTTTTCCAACATACTAGTAACATGATTTTGAGTTTTGGGCTAATGATTGTTATATTTTTTAGGTCTCACTCTCATTCTCGTTCTCTTTTTCTTATTCTGTCTCTCTCCCTCGTACTCTCACTCTCTGTCAGAGAACTGTCGGATATTGCTTCCTCCCTGAAACTAACCCTAAACTTTCAGTTTCCCCTCCCTTTTCTAATAATCTCTGACTCCATTTCTGTCTCACCTCAGTTCTGTCAGAGATCATGTTTGTAAAACGAGACTGCAATGGAAAGGAAAGGAAAAATAGGGAAACTCCACAAAAATAAAAAACCGAACAAACTTTTTGATTTCTAACACCTCTGTCTCTCTTGTGGCTTTTTAGAAGCCCCAAATGCCTCCAATCTGAAGATAGTGCGGATGGATCGGACTGCTGGCTGTGTGACGGGAGGAGAGGAGGTCTATCTATTATGTGACAAAGTCCAGAAAGGTTAGAAAGTGATGTCATAACGGTTATGGCACGCTCTGCCTGTCTGTCATTGCTGAACAGAATTAAGGACATATAATGAAAAACAGGATTTTTTCCTTGCCACTTTGAAATAAAGAGTTTCTAGAGTTCACAATGGAGATCTTAAAGAGTCATTCAGTAATTACTGTGGTTGTGACATCACACCCATGATCAAATTAACATAGAAAATTGTATTAGCAATTCCTGTAAAAACAACTTGGTTATTACTTATTTCACTTGTAGAGTTTAGCCAGTCATAAAGATCATTTGCATATACACTACTGTTATACTACTACTACTACTACTGTTATACTACTTATACTACTAAAGTTTGGGGTTAATAAGGTCTTTTTTTTAAAAGAAATGAATACTTTTATTCAGCAAGGGTGCATTAAAGGGGACCTATTATGCAAAATTCATTTTTTAAGGTGTCTGAACATAGATGTGTGTCCAAAGTGTGTATAAACAACCAGCCTATAATGGTAAAAATCCACCCAATACTTTTTTTATAATCCCCATTTATCATTTTTAATCTCTCAGAACACGCTGTTTAATATTTCCCCCTACTCCTACATAAGAGTAGGGAAACTCCGCCCATGACTGGTGACGATCTGCCCTGTTAGCATAGACACCGCCCTGAGTGAGAAGCACAGAGTCCGCCATTTCTGTGTACTCGCTGTATCAGCTAGAGATAATGTCTGTGCCAAAAAACATTCGAAATGTTCTGTTGTTGAATGTACCAACGAGCATACGAAGCTTCATAGACTACCGCCATGTGAGTCACTGAGGACACTGTTATTACTCAAGGATGGATCAGTACAAACTGTACGTGATCCTCTCCCGAGCGATACTAGTCACGGCAGAGAGAGAGAGCGCGCGCACTTTATTACAGTCCATCAGAGTTATTTTACGGATATAAAGTTTACCAGTTTATTAAGCACCCCCGAAAAGGCATAAGGTAGGTCTGTATATATTTGGTTACTGTTATTTGTAACGAGTGTTTTTGTGTAATTCGCTGTGTATGTTAATGATAATGCAAGGGAGAGTTTTTAGATAAAAGACTTCAGTGCATTAAACTTCAATGCACACTTCTTGTACTGTTTTATTCAGCTCTTGTGGTGATTTTTCTGGAGTGATAACGTACGCGTCATCTTTTGTGTGATGTAGAATAAACTTCATAAACTCATCAGTAAAGATTTGGCCATCATTCAGATGGGTTCGCTACAACAGGCTCGTACTAATAGTGGATAAAAGCAAGATGACAACATAAGATATAAACGCAGTTAAACTAAACTATACCTGTTCTGTCTCCATGCAGCATATATTCTCTGGCTCTGTAGGCATCATTTTCAGACTCCGATTCGAACTAATCAGCTTCAGAGAGTTTCTGACATTATTAGTGTGTGAGATTGTTCTGTCACCGAAGCTCGGAGCATCAGCTCTTGAAGCTCCGCCCTCTTAGGCCATGAGCAGCAGCTCATTTGCATTTAAAGGAACCCACACTAAAACGGCGCGTTTTTGCGCAACCCCAAAAAGTGGCAAGTTTAACATATTATGAAAAATTCTATGTGGGGTATTTTGAACTAAAAAATTCACATACACACTCTGGGGACATCAGAGACTTATTTTACATCTCTTAAAAGGGAGCATAATAGGTCTCCTTTAAATTGAACAAAACCTTCTTCTATTCATCAAAAAACGCTGAAAAATGTATCACGGGTTCCAAAAAAAATATTAAGCAGCATTGATAATAATAAGAAATGTTTTTGAGAACCAAATCGGAATATTAAAATGATTTCTGAAGGGTCACGTGACACTGAAGACTGGAGCCTTGGGGAGCATAAGAGATTTCTTTCAAAAACATTACAAAATCTTATTATCCCTAAACTTTTGAACAGTAGTGTATCTTAAAGTAAAGTAGCAAATGTTTTGCAGAGCCAATCAGCTTTTTCATAAAGGACAGGAAGTCCCGCCTTATGGTTTAAAGACCAAGTTGCCTTTTTGATAGAGCAATAACCAGTTTGTTTTACTCTTGAACTGGAATTGGCAGGACCAGCTTAAATAATGCAAACAATTTGCATAATTTCAACTAAGGGCGTGTTTACACTTGGCAGGTTTGGTTCGACTAAAAGAAACTCTTGAATAATATAAACTCTTTATAGGGTTTATATTATATAAAGGGTATTTTCTGAGTTCCTTTGGATGTTCGGTAAGTTCCGTCACACAATATACATCATAAAAGCCGTTTTTTGTTTTGTATCTTTATCTTTGGTCTTAAAAATGGCATTGTGAACGCCAACCGAACCAGTACTAAATGTATCATTTTCTTTTTTTGGTCCGGACCAAAAGAACCAAGAGAGCCGAACTACAAGTGTGAACACACCCTAAAGAAGCATAGTTTATGAGTCTATTTGTTTTTATTATATCCTGTTTGATTTATTCCTAATTGGAAATATGTCATTTAAAACTAATATTGACAAGCAATTTCAGTCTTTTGCCATACTTGCATGACTGGAAATAGCTGCCCAGGGCATTACCAAGATGGCCGCCGAGGGAACTGACTTGTTTTAAAAGGGACTATGCTAAGGGTCAGAAAGAGAGTGTGAAGAATGGTCTTTTGAAACTAAGTAGTGACTATTTTTGGTGCATGGATTCTTGACTTTAGGAGAAAAGGGGTATAAAGGTGTAAATGTGGATGCTTTAAGGATTAGGAACATTTGAAAAAGACATGTTGTGAAATTTTCTGAATGAACCCACTCTCAAACAGTTTTAGCCTTTAACCTACAGGTGATACGGCACCTTGTTCTCCTGTAGTAGATGCTGGATGCCCTGTGCCACTCTTAAAGGAAGTTTTCACTACGGATTTCCAGCTGTAGGGAATTCCCCCTTCATATGCAAATTCGGGCGCAAGAGAAAGTTAGCTGTACGTCAGTGTTTAAACAACCTACTCGCCATTTCTCTTCTCTCATATTATCCTCCGCTTGCTCACGAAGAAGACATCTTTTCATGGACAAGTCATTTTATGATAAAAAGATGATCAATCTGTTTCTGATTCTGGTTGAACCTGAAATACAAAATCATCAGTGTTCACCATTACTACCCACTAAATCCTCTGAAACATTGTCAGCCATCCCTTGAGTGTTTTAAAATGAGGAATAAAATTCATACCACAGTTTGAGTCATGGTTCGTTTATGATATTGTGATACATTGTGATGTACTGAATGACAAGTATTGCTGTGTGAATCATTGGCAATCCCCAGTCCTAATAATAGGTAAAGACAGTCTTACATGATTATTTTATTGTTTGGTATAATGACATAAATATATATATATGTGTGTATATATATATATATATATATATATATATATATATATCAAAGTACCATGGTATTTCCATACCTAGGACAGCATATCTGATATGTTTCTGAATCATGTGTCTGTAATGTGCATATCTGTTGCATTATTAAATGAACTTTGTATTGTATTAAATCGTGACTTTTGCGGAAGTAAGAGTGTGCTGCATGGTGATGACAGAGATATTAAAATTTTACTGTGTGTGTGTGTGGTAACAGTCGTTTCCTCTTTCTTTCCCTGTTGGTTCACAGTAATTTCATTTTCTTATTTTCCTCATATGTGATGTCATTGTTTGTTTTTGTTGTTGTTACAGATGACATCCAGGTGCGGTTTTATGAAGATGATGATTCAGGTCTAACCTGGGAGGCCTATGGGGATTTCTCCCCCACTGACGTCCACAGACAGGTCAGCACAGGAACTTGTCTGCCGCTGTACTGCGGCCACAGTTTGGCCCCGCGGGTCTAAACCTGATCCTTTATGTTTAGTGACTTGCTTTGTGGTTTGATGATGCCTTCAATCTGTTTCTTATGAACAAATCCTAACTTCTCTGGAATAAATAATTCACCACACTACTGTTTGAAAGTTTGGACTTTTTTAAAATGTTTTTGAAAGAAGTCTTTTACGCTCACCAAGGCTGCATTTATCTGATACAGTAAAATCAGTAATACTCTGAAATATTACTACAATTTAAAATATTAAATTAAAATATTATTATATTAATTTTTATTTTAATTTATTTTACAATATAATTTATTCCTGTGATGGCAAAGCTGAATTTGCAAATTACTCAGAATTCCTTCAGAATTCATTCTAATATGCTGATTTGCTGCTTAAGAAACATTTATTATTATTATCAGTGTTGTAAACAGTTAATATTTTTGTGTAAACCTTGATGCATCTTTTTCCGGATTCTTTAATGAATAGAAAGTTCAAAAAAATAGTGTTTATTTGAAATATAAATCTTTTGTAACATTATAAATGTCTTTACTGTTACTTTTAATACAATTAAGAAAAACATTTTAATTATTCATCAAGTCACTGTTACATCTGGACTTTAAATGACTGTAATTATATAGTAGTCTTATTATTATTATTATTATTATTATTATTATTAAAATAAATAAATATTCTGGTAGAATGAATAATCCACCTTTCATTTCCATCCTTAGTTTGCCATCGTCTTCAAGACGCCTAAATATCGGGACCAGAACCTCCAGAAGCCCATCTCTGTGTTTGTGCAGCTCAAGAGGAAGTCAGACAATGAAACGAGCGAACCCAAGCCATTCACCTACCATCCACAGATTATAGGTACAGTCTTCACCCAACTCCCTAAAGTTTTGATTGTGACTGTGCAACATCAATTCTGTTTTTTTTTTGTTTTTTGTTTTTTTTTTTTTTTTTTTTTTAGGATTTTTGCCACAATTGTGCAAGCTAAGACAAAAATTGCAGATAGAAAAAAGTCTATTGTCACAAGACAAAATAATTAAAAAAAAAAAATAGTTAGAGTTGGGTCCAAAATCAGAGATTACTAGTGGTAATTCTTCTATTTTGTGTGTTTAAAATTAAGTTTAAAGGGGACCTATTATGCAAAATTCACTTTTATATTGTTTTTGAACATAATTATGTTTCCGCAGTGTGTGAACACAACCACCCTATTGTGGTAAAAATCCATCCACTCCGTTTGTTATTTTCCCCATAAATCTGAAACCGTGTCTCAAAATGAGCCATTCAGGAATGTGCTCCAATGTGACGTCACATTAGAACAGGCCCCACCCACGACTGATGACAGAATCCGTCCTATTAACTTAGCTCCTCCCCTGAGTGAGCTGTAACCAGTCCACCATGTTTATCTCTTCACCAGAGCATTTAACAGCAGCTTTCAAGTAAGAAATGTATTTTTATTAAAGTTACTAAAGTTATTTAGTCAAGAACAGTGAGTGATTTTCTATTTTTCTTTTGTTGTTTGATTGATATTAACAGCATATACAGCAGTAGATATTGTATATTATGCTGCTTTCACTTTAATACACCGATCTAATATACACATGTGATTTATTTACCTGCTGTTTACATTCACAGACATAACCGACTGTGTTTATGTAAACTTTGTGTGTTTTTGACACAACCTTGTGTGTAATTGACAGCTTAAGCCAGTGGTGTCCAAACTCGGTCCTGGAGGGCCACTGTCCTGCAGAGTTTAGCTCCAACTTGCCTCAACACACCTGCCTGGAAGTTTCTAGTGTGCCAAGTAAGACATTGATTAGCTGGTTCAGGTGTGTTTATCTTGTGTTGGAGCTAAACGCTGGAGGACAGTGGCCCTCCAGGAGCAGGATTGGACACCCCAGGCTTAAACAACAAGACGTGAAATAAAACTTAGTTTAATACTCACGCGACACGCCGTCTGACAGCCAGCTTTCTTTGCGCGTGTAGTTTTAACTGATATGGCTTTAAACAAATTAATTTAAAAAAAATAACTTTCATGATGACAAAGAACTGCAATGTCACGTGACCGTGGTTGTGATAGAGATGATAATTAAAACCAAACAGATGTTTTGTTCAGATGTTTTCTGAGTATCTGAGGTACGAGCTGTAAAGGCACAGCACTATTCTGGATAGGGGGCGGGGAGCAGCAGCTCATTTCCATTTAAAGTAGGGCTGTCAACGTTAACGCGTTAACGCATGCGATTAAATCAAAATCCTTAACGCGTTAAAATAATTTGACGCATTTAACGCGAAAAAAATTACAGAAGCATGTGAAATTGCGTCATAATATAATTTACTTCACGCAGTTAGATGATCTTAAAGTCCATGCTGATTATATCAGAGATGGCAGAGAGAATTATTCACTCCAGTGTCTGCTAAGCTTTAAAACACGAACTCTTTGTCATATTCTGTCACTGTATCTGAAGAGCACGAGCCCTCCTGCATCGCGCTGTTCCTGTCTGAACGGAACATCGAAACATCCCACCGCTGTATGGCCAGATGATATGAAAACGTCTCAGGTTACTGGTGTAACTTATGTTCTCTGAATAGGGAACGAGACGCTGCGTAGCTATGACGCAATGGGAACGCCCTCTGGGTGTGCCGATTGTCTGAAGCCCGTATAGAATCATTCCAATTCGTTGGCTGATGGTGAAGGAATACAGCCTTCTTGTGGAAAAAGCTCTCGCACTCGTGATGGTCTCCTGGACGTCGGCAGGAAGACTAGAGATTAAAGCTGGCGGCCTTTGATGGGCCATACCCACAGCTTCCAAATCTCGAGACGAGGATGCCATATCTTGCCCTGAAGATGAGACAGCAGGTCTTGTCTGCTCGGGATCTCCCATGGAGTGGAGTCCAGAAGAAGAATCAGCTCTGAGAACCATGTCTGGGACGGCCAGAATGGGGCTACAAGTAGGAGACAGATCCTGCTCTTCCTCACCCTGCACAGAACAGCCAGGATCTGCTTGACAGGCAGGAACGCATAGAGTTTCAGTCTCGGCCATGGAGGCGCTGGGGTGCTCAGGGAGAACCAAAGCGGGCATTGAGACGACTCCTACGACGCAAAGAGGTCCACCTCCGCTCTGCCAAACACTTCTCAAATATGGGCTACTGTTTGAGGGTTTAGCATCCATTCCCCCGATCTGAGTTTCTGCCTTGACAGAAAATCTGCCACGAGGTTCAGGGTCCTGGGTACATGAACCGCTCTCAGGGAGAGGAGTTTGTTCTGAGTCCAAAGGAGGAGACGATGCGCATGCCTGTCCAGGGTGTGTGATCGTGAGCCCCCTTGGCAATTTATGTGAGACACCACCACCATGTTGTCCGTCCTGACAATGACGTGGCATCCCCTGAGAAAGGGGAGAAAGTGCAGCAAGGCCAGGGATACA
Source organism: Ctenopharyngodon idella (assembly GCF_019924925.1). Taxonomy (NCBI): domain Eukaryota; kingdom Metazoa; phylum Chordata; class Actinopteri; order Cypriniformes; family Xenocyprididae; genus Ctenopharyngodon; species Ctenopharyngodon idella. Next base: position 18,220,742 of record NC_067233.1, on the reverse strand, counting down.
GCCCTGAGTTCCAAGCTGTTTATGTGCCAAGAGAGGAACTCTCCTGTCCACACTCCACACGCTGGCCTGCCCTCGAAGACCACGCCCCAGCTGGTCAGAGAGGCGTCTGTTGTCCGTATCATTTGCCGACTGAAAACAGCACCCATGTTGACCCCTTTTTTGAAGAAAGAGTGGGTCCCGCCATATTGAAAGGGCGCGGAAACAAACACGCGACACTTTCAACAGGTGAAAGGCCGGTCCTGTCGATCGGACCCCTAAGAGCTTTATCCACCAAAGAAACGGCCTCATGTGAAGCAATCCTAGGGGCAGCACAGGGGAGGCTGTGGCCATGAGGCCCAAGAGCCGGCGACAGGTGCTTACAAAGACATGATGGCCTAGCCTGAAGCGGGCCAAACATGTAACAAGAACCCCTAAGAACGCAGTCTGTTGAGATGGGCGAGAACACTCTTTTCTGTGTTCAGTCTGAGGCCGAGAGACCGGATGTGGTGAAGGACGAAGTCTCTGTGGCGAGTCACTAATTCCCTGGAGTGGGCTAAAGTAAGCCAATTGTCTAGGTAATTGAGTATATGGATGCCCTGGAGCCTCAACGGGGCCAGAGCAGCATCCATACATTTCGTAAATGTCCTGGGTGCCAAGGCCAGGCCAAAGGGAAGAACCTTGTACTGATAAACCTTTCCTCCGAAGGCGAATCTGAGGAACTTCCTGTGCCGCTGGACAACCTGAATATGAAAATATGCATCCTTCAGGTCTATAGTGCCAAACCAGTCCTCCGACATGAATTTGAGACATGATAGTCTTCAGCATCAACATTCTGAACTTCCCTTTGTAAAGGGAGAAGTTCAGCCGACGAAGGTCTAGTATAGGGCGCAGACCGCTGTCCTTCTTCGTAACTAGAAAGTAGCGGCTGAAAAAGCTGCGTTCCACTTCCGCTGGAGGAACCTCTTCTATTGCCCCCTTGAGGAGGAGTGAAGATAGCTCCTGCTGGAATGGCGGTATAGCCCTGTTCCACAGAACCAACGAGGTTGGTGAAGTCAGCGGCTGCCGCATTAGTCAAGCGGGCGGAAAACGGCTGCTTCCAGGATCTGGAAATCTCACTATGCAGATCACTGAAAAAGGGCAGCTTTCTCCGTAATGGCCTAGAATTGGGGCCACTCAAAAACCTCTCATCTAGTTTAGACAACTGAGGTTCGTGGGGCTCGTTGGGCTAATTAATAACGAGCTTCTCTGTAGCACGCGAAAGCACTGCGTAAGCTCTGAGTAAGCCGCAGAAGGCCGCGCTTCCTGGCCGCCAGACGGGAGAGTGTCAGCTGAAGCAGCCCCGAAATCCTCAGAGTCGGACGCTGCGGTGTAAATAACATTGTCTAGCACGAAGGAAACCATCTCGCGTGCCTCCGGGCTAGGACACAGACAATCATGTGAGAATTCGACCGGCAAAACCCCGCGCGTGTGCTCAGGAGAGGGAGGGAGAGAAAGAGCAAGGCCCGTCTGCTCGCTCTCCATGTCCTCAAGCACTACATCCGAACCCCAGGTCGCGGATTCACGTGAGGCCTTGGCGGCTTTGGGAGCGCGACTGGGAAAAACGGATGACTCCTTCTCAAAAACCACAAGTCCAGAACGGAGAGTTTTGAGAAGGAGATTTTCACAGAATTTACAAGCAGAAGTGCCATGAACAGCCTCACGCGCGTGCAAAAAAAATCACGCGATTAAAAAAAATAATCTATTGACAGCCCTAATTTAAAGTTACACATAAAAAAACAGCGTGTTTTTGCTTCAACTCAAAAATGGACATTTACAACATTGTATAATAAATGATCTGTGGGGTATTTTGAGCTGAAACTTCATAGACACATTCTGGGGACACCCGAGACGTATATTACATCTTGTAAAAATGGGCATAATAGGTTCCCTTTAAATTAAGTTAATCTAACAATTTAAGATTTTTTTTTACTGCATAGCAGTTGAGAAAAATGTCCAACGTCTGCCCATATGCTGATTTACTTTTCCATTGAATTTCTCTTTTAAACTGTTTTTAGACAAAGAAGAAGTCCAGAGAAAGAGACAAAAGACCCTGCCAAACTTCCAGGACTACAGCGGAGCAGGAGGCGGAGCTGGAGGCATGTTCAGAGGAGGAGGGGGTGGGTCTACAGCAGGGGGCGGCCCCAGTGGAGGAGGAGGTACATCAACATTGCATTTTACTGCACATATATATATTTTTATTAAAAGTTTGAAAATCCCACCATGCACTGCTTTGATGCAGTGATGTTGGCTAAATATACTCTTCAAAATATCAAAATATTTCATGTTTTTGTCTTGTAGGACATTTCTTCCAGGGATATCAAAATTATAACAATTATGGGTCTGGATACAACTTCTCAGGCATGGGAGGAGGTGGGACCACCATCAAGCATAGTGAGTGTCCAAGCTGTCAATCAAGCTGCCTTCATCACAGCATTTTTGGCTGTACACTCACATATACTACCATTTAAAAGTTTGAAGTTGATTAAGAAAAATAAAAAGTAATAATTTATTTAAAAAAAAAAAAAATCTTACAGGCCCCTAATTTAAAAATGGTAGTGTACAAATTTTATAAGAAAAAGAATACATAAAAATTAAAAATTAAAAATCTGTTTTCCCTCCTCTTTTAGCATGTCAAGAACCAGTAGAAGACAGCGATGAAGATAGCGACAGTGATACAGATGATGATCCCGCTTCTGGTGGAGTGGTGCGAATCTGTGCACAACCTGAACCTGTTCCCCTGAATCTGGGTGTGGCGAGTGATGACACACAGCCTACAGAATATCTTGAGTTAGACGCCACAGGTTAGACCGAGTTTGACTTCCCGGTGTAGACAGTTAATCTAAATATTTGTGCAAAGCATCCTTTGTCAAACTGGACTAAAACCCAGACAAGCTTCATATTATAGATATCTCTTGTTTTTTTTTTGTTTTGTTTTTTTTAATGCAATATGTGCATTTGTCTTTTCAGGCTGTGTGTTAGAGTCACATTTGGCTGAGCTAGCTGAAAGACAAGCTCAAGCTCTCTTTCATTACGCATTAAGTGGTGATGCTAGAATGCTTTTGGCTCCACAGCGCCCCCTCATGACCACTCAAGACGAGAATGGAGACACGTAAGTCAGACAAACCAACCTCATGTTTTTGTCGATTTTTTTTTTTTTTTTTCTTTGTAGATATTTTTTGTAGATGGAAAGTTTATTTACTGAAATATTGGGTCTGGTTTTTAGGGGTTTACATCTGGGAGTGATCCACAGTCAGACAGATGCCGTGCGAAATCTAGCTCAAGTCATCTCCGCTCTCCCTGGAGAGGATGTACTCAATATGAGGAATGATCTCTACCAGGTATACTACAAACTCACTAGGGGTTTAACGGTACACAGAAGTCACGGTTTAGTGCATACCTCGGTTTTGGGGTCATGCTTCGGTACAATTTCGGTAGAGTAGGAAAAATGGTCACACTTTAGTTTAGGGTCCAATTCTCACTATTAACTAACTATTAACTATGACTTTTGCCTTAATAAACCCCTAATTACTGCTTATTAATAGTTAGTGAGGTAGTTGTTAAGTTTAGGTATTAGTAGGATTATGGGATGTAGAATATGGTTTTGCAGAATAAGGCACTAATATGTGCTTTATAAGTACTAATAAACAGATTGGAGCGTGGATCACCCATGACTGACTGTATTTGTCGTCTGATTGTATGCACCGAACCGTGACGTCAGTACCTTACGATTCGGGATGAATACATGTTCCATTGCACCCCTAAAACTCACACAATACTTTCACTACAACCGAGGCCTGTGAAATTTCCAAAAACTCGGTAGCCAATAAAATCCTCTGATACTTCTGTCCCAGACTCCTTTGCACCTAGCAGTGTTGACGCAGCAGACAGAGGTAGTCGGGGCCTTATTGGAGGCCAAGGTAGACATCACACTGACAGATCGCCATGGAAACACGGCACTTCACCTGGCGGCTCAACAGAAAGAGGAAAGCATGCTGCGATTGCTCCTAAAGCACAAGTCAATGGCGCAGTTAACTAGCATCCCCAACACAGCAGGTATGCTGCACTAACTATCTGAGATCCATTAATGCATTCAGATTTTTTGGGGCTCTGATTTGTTTATATGTGTGTGTTCAGGTCTCTGTCCGCTTCACCTGGCTGTAAAGGCGAACAGTTTGAGTTGTGTTCGGGCCCTCCTGGATGGCGGGGCAGATGTGGAGGTTCAGGAGCTTACGTGTGGCCGCACAGCACTTCATCTGGCCACAGAGCTGGGCAACCTTTCCCTCGCCGGCTGCCTCCTGCTGGAGGTACTACTAACATCTCCCTGTGTGATTGTATGCTCCAGTGAATGGATTTTGAGGATGTTACTTTAGTGAATACTGCATATTTCTGCTATTTTAAAGTTTTATGTTAAAGGTGGTTTACCTGTAACTCTCGCTAGCTGTTATACACGCGATGTGAGAATGGATGTCCGTTCATCACAGCTGACGCACAACAAAAAAATGCTTCATGAAAAATAAAGCACAGATGATGATGAACGACAAGGAAGCACATTTGATGTTAGTTGCAAACAGCACAGCAGCTCCAGACAATCAATGACAATCAAACCCAGTGTTGCGGAATCGAAGCAGCCTCCGTGTCTGTTTTCATCCCTTCCCGCTTAGCTCTCTCCAGCGCTGGAAAGCTTTTCTAATATTAACGCGAATCCTAAAGCGCTTGCCCAGTCATAAACCTTCATTCCAGTGATATTCTTTTGAGCTCTTTTGTATTGTCTTATCTCTCTTTATGCAGTCTTTCTTTAAATCTCCCTCTTGCTCATTCTGTGTCCTCGAACGTCATACACCCCTAATGCTGATTGGCTACAAGTTTGTTGTTGGTGTCGGTCTGACTAACTTCCAAACAGTGTTTTCGAAATATGGCTTACCCCACCTTTAATTAGTGTATATTTTATTCTGTCATCTTTTTACACCTCACTAACTTTAAAGGCCAGGATGCATCAAGCCAACGGTCGGCCATTTTTGAACATTGGTTGGCTTTGTTTTTTCAGTGTGTTCCACACCGTTGGCTCTAGTTGGATGGCGTCAGGGTTTTTTGGGCAAATGCAGCATGTTGAATTGGCATCGGGCCGTCGGTGAGAGAGAGAACTCTGATTGGCTGTTCAGCATAGAGAACGAGTCAGTGTACAAGAATAAAAGCAAAAGTGACGAAAGCGAGCAAAAAAGTCAAGACGGTACAGACAGAAGGCTGTTATAATTTTACGGCATCTTACCTGAGCATTTCAATATGCAAATATTTTCATAATAACATGAGACGACTGGAATGAAGAAAGTGATAGGTGTGATTGATATTCAAAATGGTAAACAAGTGCTGCTTTGTTTACGGTCTGTATATCTGCAGTCCTAGTTTTGGTTTCCCTTTTTTTCTTTTATAGACTATGATACCTGCTGATACAGACAGATATTTACTTACACACAGGCGCAGAACGCACATGCTAGTTGACAGTCGCCTTTATTACTGTTGGAGTGCTCAAGCGCAGCTTTTTGGCTGAGACGCAGCTGACGAGAGGCGACAACACAGTCAGCTTTTGTCGCCGCTAGTTCTTTGACATTGGCTTGGTGTGTCCCAGGCTTTAGAATTAAAAAGTTGATGCTACTGTCTCTTTAAGACTTTTATAGCTAAATAACTTCTATTATGATTGGCTAACCTCATGACCCTTTTATGTTAATAAATACTAAATGCATGTTTACACTGCCTTTCAAAATATTGGGGTCGGAACGTGTTTAATTTTTTAGTCTTTTATCCTCACCAAGACTGTATATTTGATATTTTATTTTATTTTATTTTTATTTTATTTGATATATTATTTTTATTATTATGTAATATTATTTAAAATAACTTTTTTCTATTTCATTCTTTATAAATGGCAAAGAAGAATATTCAGTAGCTGTCACATGATTCTTCAGAAATCATTCTAATAGCTGATTTGCTGCTCAAGAAATATTTCTTATTATTATCAATGTTGAAAACAGTTGCTTAATATTTTGGTGGAAACCCTGATATTTTGTTTCCAGGATTCTCTGATGAATATAAAGTTCAAAAGAACAGCATTTATTTGAATTAAAAATATTTTGTAACAATATCCTTTGTAATCTTTTGTCTTTATTCTCACTTTTGATCAATTTAATGTGTCCTTGCATAATAATTTATTTAAAAAATAAAATAAAATCTTGCTGACCCCAAACTTTTGAATGGTAGTGCATATAGTAACATAGATGGTCACATGATATATTACAATATACACTGACAGTTCTGACATCATAGCTTTAGCTATTTCTGAAGGACCAACAGTCAAGCTAGACTGTGGAAAGAACTTTGAATATGTCTACATACTAGTATGTTAAATCGTATATATTAAAAGAACAAAGACAATCCTGTTTTCTATATGTCCCCTTGAAAGTGAGACAAATTCAAAGGTGAATGCAGAAATAATGTGCTCATGAAGTTATTCATTGGAATTTTCTTTTGGATGAATCACACTGCATGTGTTATATTTTGACTATACAGGGTAACGCATGTGTAGACAGCGTCACCTACAATGGCTCCACTCCTCTGCACATTGCTGCAGGACGAGACTCAACTAAACTGAGCGCACTTCTAATGGCTGCAGGTGAGGAATTATGTGTGTTAACTGTCATGCTGAAACATGACAGGTCAACAATAACTGTCTTTGCCTGCTGTCATTAATTAAATAAAGATGTTTCACCACTCATTCCGAATCATAAATGCTATATTTGTGTTCATAGTCAGTAGATTAATTTACCTGGTGTAATTAACTAGTGTTGTGTGCTTTGCTTTTAGGAGCAGATCCTCATAAGGAGAACTTTGAACCGCTATTCTTTAAAGATGATGAGCTGTGTGGCACATGTGAGGATGAGGAGGAGGATGAAGGCTATATCCCTGGGACAACCCCTCTGAACATGGCAACTTCCCCAGAGGTAGGTTTCACCTCTGTTAGAGGGCCATATGTAGTTTGAAACTGCAGGTTGTCATTGGTTGTGAACATAATGTGTGATCTGTTCTGTGCTGTCAGGTGTATGATATTCTCAATGGAGAAGAGTATCAGCCCACCACCATCGTCATTGCACCGCAAGGTATGAGCTCCAGGCTTTGTATTCTTGTAATGTTTATGCTGCTTCTGAACAAAAATATTCTTTGCTGAAATACTTCGTAATAAAAAAGGAAAACTATTCAACTATTCAGTTCAGATGTTTGGGGTTGGTACGATTATTTTTTTTTTTTTTATATATATAGTTTTGAAAGAAGTCTCTTACGGTCATCAAGGCTGCATTTATGTAATCAAAAACATTGCAATGTTGAGAAATATAAAATAAGTGTTTTAAAATGTAACTTATTCCTGTAATGGCAAAGCTGAATTTTCAGCATCATTACTCTAGTCTTCAGTGTCACATGATCCTTTCTAATATGCTGATTTGGTGCTCAATAAACATTTCTAATTATCATCAATGTTGAAAATAGTTGTGCTGCTTAAAGGGATAGTTGAAAATTGAAAATTACCCCATGATTTAGTCACCTTCAAGTCATACTAGGTGTATATGACTTTCTTCTTTCAGACGTATACAATCAGAGTTATATTAAAAAATATACTGGCTCTTCCAAGCTTTATAGTGGCAATGAATAGAGGATGAGATTTTGAAGCCCAAAAAAGTGCAACCATCCATCATAAAAGATAACCACTCAGCTCCGGGCGTTAATAAAGGCCTTCTGAAGTGATGCGATGCGTTTGTGTACGAAAAATATCCATATTTAAAACTTTAAAAACTAAAATAACTGCGGCCATACACACGTCAACTTACGGCAAAAGAGTAACCCCTGCTACAATGGAGTAGCGTAAGCTTAGACGCCTCTCGCAGTTTAAACAAATAGGGCTGTGCGACAAACTCAAGCTCCTCTTCTCTTATATCGAAATCCTCCGACTTTTCTCTTTAAAAATTCTCGTTTTAGACTTATAATTCATCAGTGTTTTGTTTTGCGCTATCCTCTGCACTTCCGCGTCTGTCAATACGTCATGCGTCAGGTCAGAGTTCACTCTTTCGCCGTAAAACGATGCGTACGGTCGTCTATCAGAAGCTAGTTATTTTAGTTTTTAAAGTTTTAAATATGGATATATTTCTTATACAAACGCATCGCTTCACTTTAGAAGGCCTTTATTAACCCCCCCCGGAGCTGTGTAGTTATATTCTATGATGGATGGTTGCACTTTTTTGGGCTTCAAAATCTCATCCTCTATTCACTCCCATTATAAAGCTTGGATGAGCCAGGACATTATTTAATATAACTCCAATTGTGTTCGTCTAAAAGAAGAAAGTCATATACACCTAGGATGGCTTGAGGGTGAGTAAATCATGTGGTAATTTTCATTTTTGGGTGAACTAACCCTTTAATATTATTGTGGAAACCATGATCTTAACTTTGTAAATGTCTTTACTGTCAATTTTGATCAATTTAATGCATCCTTGCTGAACAAAAGTATCAAAACTTTACTGACCCTAAAATATTTTGTGTTTGGGTGCATTTAAATGTGTTTGGCTCGTGTTTGCAGGTGACATGAAGAGCTTGAGCTCTGACACAAAGCAGGAGCTGTGCCAGGCACTGGAGGGGCAGACGGAAGGCTGGGAGAGTCTGGCTCATGCTCTGGGCCTTGGTATCCTGACCAGCGCCTTCAGACTCAGCTCCTGCCCTGCTGGAAAGCTGCTGGACAGCTACGAGGTAAACAAATTCACTTCCTTTTTGAACATAAACATTGGAGACTGGAGAGTAGTAAGAAACGTAAGTCGACTAATTTTCATTGCTTTTAACAGATTTGATTTGTGTGTATCAGAGAATTGATTTTCCCAAACAGATATAAGTGTATTCAATACTTTGTAGCACTTTAGTAAATTAATTTGTATTTTAAATGTATTTAATCTCAATACTTCAAATGTTTTGGGATTGAAAAAGTTCTGTATTATTTATGCTTAGGGCTAAACCTGACCCATTATATTATATTGTATTATATTATATTATATTATATTATATTATATTAAACGGTTAGTTCCTGTCCTTGATTCTGATTGGTCAATAGCTGTGTTTTATTCACTACACAACACCCTTAGCAACCACTCAGGAGTGACAACCGCATTTAAATGCGGAAGTGAATCCCCTTAATTATCGTTACATGTGTGTACGGAACACGACTCACTCTCGAAACTCCGATGATTGACAGCTTGGAAACCACAGCAACGTTCTGGCGTCTCACATGTTTGGTATCCGTTATTGTGACCAAAGTAATATATACAGTGACAAAACACTCATTATTTTCAGCAATTTAACTAAACCAAAGTCCCTTTAAGAGACGTTAAGTGTTATTCTATAGTCTTTGACTAAACAGTCGACGGAGGCGTTGTGTTGTGTTTATGCTTGTACAGCCTGTTTCACACAGAGTGCGCTCGTTCTGTGTTGCCATGATCACTAATTTTTATGCGTTTTGGGCTTGTTGTTTAAGCTCGGCTCATAAAGCGACCGGGTTTATGGAGTTTTTCAAGTGAGCAAACACGAGTCGCGATATTTTGTTCTTATTTTCAGCATGAAGCATTTGGATTTATTTTGGTTTATTATAGGCTTGTTCTTGTTCGCAGATTTTTCTAGCAAGATTTGGCAACACGAATGAGTCAAGGCTCGTGCTTTCCCTGTAATTCACCATGCATACAGAAGAGAGACACATCTCCGATGCATGTTAACATCATTAACAACTAGTTGTTCAGTTCGGTTCTGTACACTGCATATAATTTGTGTAAATGCGGTTGTCACTACCTGTATTTTTCGGGAGTTAATACGGTTGTAGAATGCGGTTGTCACTCCTGTATTTTACTGAACTGTGTGTGTACAGAACGCGATTAAGCACTAAAAGGTGAACTGACAACCGAATTTAGCTGCAGTGTGTACGTGGCCTGTATGTTCTCAATTGATATTGTTCATTGAAGCTTACTGTATTATGTAGAAGAGTACTGTGAGAAAGAGATCGAGTGAGCGAGTTTATTACCTGCATTCAGATTTAGCATTTTCCTTCAGGTCAGTCCTATGTTCATAATAAAAAATCTCTTTAAATGTCTGATGTATTATCCTGTCCTTTTAACAGTTAAGGGGTTTTCCCGTGACTGACAGCGCTAGCATTTGTCAGTTGCGTCTTGTACCATGTTCACAACAATTCAGTCTTTTCAATGTAAAAGTCTTCGTTACTGACTGACACACTCATAAAGACAGTCTTTGCCGCCATCTAATGGCGTAATAATGTAACTTCTGTTGCTGTTCACGGTCAGGGACTATTTTTTTTCGGCGGAAGGAAGGCTTTAGTGAAATGTTTATTTCATGAAAGTTGCATTGATACATATTTCTGGCTTTAATATTTGTATTGTGTGGTAACTGTTTTATAAAAGCAATAAGGTACTCGAGGCTAGTGCTGTATCGTGAATAAGTCATGGCTGAAGGGGTTGCAAAGGAATCATAATCAGGCAGAGAGTGAAGAATAAAGAATATACATAAAATTCATGATTGTGACAGACCATATCATATATCATATCATATATAATATCATACTGTATATCATATCATATCATATATCAATCACAAGATACAACAAAACTGAGTGAACTTTTTTTTTTTTTAATAGAATTACTGGATTGAAATAATATGGCGCTTTATGCTTAGGGCTAAACCTATCGACCATATTTCTCAAAACACCGTTGAATATATTAATTCCTCTAACATTAATCGTTAATTAATCTAACATTAAGCATCCTGTAGTTGCTCTGGTTTCAGTTGCTAATTATCAATACGTGTCCTGCAGGTGTCTGGAGGAACGGTGCGTGAGCTTGTGGAGGGACTGAAGCATATTGGGAACAGCAGTGCTGTCAGTTTACTCCAGGCTGTGTATAAGGAGCCTGAAGCTGTCCACACCACACCTCAGCTCACAGGTAATTGTTTGATATGTGCATTTCTGGGTGATGTGGCCTAGGTGGTTGAACATTTGGGCTGGTAAGACAAAAGTTGTTGGTTCTAGCCCACAAGGGGTGATTCATGAACCAATACCATTGTGCCCTTCAGTATGCATAACCACAGGTTGCTCACAGCACAATACATTTAAATTAATATTAAATACTTTTTTTTTAATATAATATTTGAATCATATTTCTGTTGTCAACATTTTCTAAAAAAAAAAATAAGCCACTCAAGGCCGCTGTGGCAAAGATTCAACTATGGTAAAATCACAGTAACACATGGCCTTATTTATTGCTTTAATTTACATTTGATATCAAATGCTAAAGGCATAACTACCACCAATGCTAGATAACAATCGAACCATTGTCTAATAGTGAAATAAAATGTATTTTGTTCTGTGTACCAGAGCATAAACCTCAACAATTCATCTTCTCGAAACATGTAATTTTTGCTCATTGGTGAGACATTTTGGATCTTTTCCCAAGAGCACGACGTCATTGTGGCATTTCGTAGTATGAGTTGTAATTTGTACTACACACCTGTCGGGGAGTTTTTTGTCCCACAATAGGGTTTGTAAAACCCCCAGATTAAATCACTGTCAATCTCAGTCCCCTGCCCCTCTCTCTTTAACAATAATATCACGTTGTGGTCCTCCCTGACATCACCTCATGTGAACCCAAGCATGATGTCAACAAAACAGCACTACCACTGCATTCTAAAGGGAGTTCCCCTCTGTCTCAGCAGGGTGACCCATCACACTGCAGTAGTGTTCACATCGAATTTATGCAGTAATGGCGATGTTTCAGGGGGAAGCGGACACTTAAGAGGGGGATTCCCAGGAACAGAAGTGAAACTTAGATATGGCACTTCTGGTTTTTGTCTCTGGCGCAGTTTCTTTGAAACAAGTCTTTCCACCTTGATGTCTGATTTGAAGCGTTCATTGTTAGGGTCGAGTGAGCGTGTGTAAGCCAGCCGGGGAAGTTTTTTTTTTTTTTTTTTTTTTTTTTTTTTCGGTTTCTTTCTCGTGGTTGTCCATATTGTTGTGGCACGCTGTATGTTAAAAATACACCAATGTTCTGTAAATACAGTGGGGTTGAAAAGTCTGAGGCCTCATATAAAATTTGGGATTCAAAATCTGTTTTAAATCTGGAAACAAAAAGGTTTTAGGAAGCATTAAAGGGTTGGTTCACCCAAAAATGAAATTTCTGTCATTAATTACACACCCTCATGTCATTCCACACCTGTAAGACCTTCATTTATCTTCGGAACACAAATTAAGATATTTTTGATGAAATCCGAAGATTTTTGAACCACACATAGGCAGCAACGTCATTGTACCTTTCAAGGCCCAGAAAGGTATTAAAGATATTGTTAAAATAGTCAACGTGACTACAGTTTTTCAACCTTAATGCTACGTAGTGACGAGAATACTTTTTTTGCGCCAAAACAAAAATAGTGACTTTATTCAACAATTTCTTCTCTTCCCTGTCATTCTCCTATGCTGTTGACGTAGTAAGCGCAGTGCAGCGCTTCCATGTTCTACGTCAGAACACCGGCTCAGTATTGGCCAATGTTGTACACGTGAGCACCACGACGCATGCATGTGATGCTGACGCAGGAGCCGGCCAATAATGAGTCGCCATTTTGGTGTAGAACACGGAAGCGCTGCACTGCGCTTACTACGTCAACAGCATAGGAGAATGACAGGGAAGAGAAGAAATTGTTGAATAAAGTCACTATTTTTGTTTTGTTTTTGCACACAAAACATATTCTTGTCGCTTCATAACATTAAGGTTGAACCACTGTAGTCACATGGACTATTTTAACGATGTGTTTACTACCTTTCTGGGCCTTGAAAGGTGCAATGATGTTGCTGCCTATGTGTGGTTCAGAAACCCTCAGATTTCATAAAAAATATCTTAATTTGTGTTCCGAAAATGTCTTACCAGTTTGGAATGACATGAGAGTGAGTACTTAATAACTGAAATTTAATTTTTGGGTGAACTAACCCTTTAAGATGTAAAATGTAATGTGATATGAAACAAGTATTGTTGTTATTAAAGCAAAATAGGGACAAACCAAATACTCTATTTATTTTATTCATTCAACTTGTCACTCAAGTGGTTAACCTGGTGATATAATTAGATTTTTTGCATACTTTTAGACCTAACTGTAATTAAATTTAATAATAATTATGATTGTTTAAACGTTTGTCGACTCTTTGTGGTTTACGATTGCCAAGCAACACAATGATCAAAAAGAGAGAATTCATTATTATAGAATTCATTTTTATAAGCTTCATAGTTTGAGTATATTCGTAATTTTGACATTTTCTTATTAAAATGTTATTCTATGTATATTCTATAATATATTTTATTTTATTTTATAATTTTATAATAAAAATGTATAAGAATTATCTTTAATTAGGGAAAAGAGTCTAAATGCTTATACGATCATATTAATAATAGCCCCTTTTTTTCCCCTCAAAACAACCCATTTCTCAGGTCCAGGGCTCTGTAAGTCCATTCAGGGTTTGATACTGGGCCCTCATCAGGAGGAGAGTGGAATATGCGACAGCGGGGTGGAGACTTCTTTCTAGACCCCCAGCCTTGGTTTCGCTGACTCCAAACACAATCGCACAAGCTGAGGCCTGACCCTAAAAACCAGCTTCTCCCTCCTCACTACAGCAGCAGTGCCACTCAACTTCAGGACACATCTCCGAAATCTGTGATTGGCCACCGTTCACTGTGGATGCTCCTCAGCCACACCCAATTTGCAAATGAACTCTGAGGAGTCCTTAAGCTAGGGACTTCTCTGGCAATGGGGATTTTCTTCCCTTTTTTTTTTTTTTTTTTTTTTTAAAGCTTTTAATATGAATAATACCAAAAAGCACTTATTTGAACATTTTATTTTTCCTTTTATAAGAGCTATATTGTCTTGGACATTTTTTTTAATTTCCAAGTGGCTGTTTTTATTTGTGGTTAAGCTGAGCAATGACGTCTAGAGCCCAGATGTTACATCAAGAAACTAATATTTAGGTGGTGTATGATGTCTTGCACATTATTTAGATTCTCAGGCCTGATTTGCAAAAAAAAAAAAAAAAAAAAAAACAAACAAAAAAAACATTTATTACCTGCATCGTTTATAAATAGTTTTTTTTTTTAACGTCTGGTTTGATAAGTCTGGCCTCAACTATTTGTTTCCTTTGTTAATAAATATTAACAAACAATCTGATTTAAAAATGGCATCTTCAGTTTAGATAACCTATTATGAAGACTTCCTCAAAGTCATTTGCTTACAAACGGTTTTCATTTGGAGCTGCAATGCAGTGACATACAGGAAGAGGTCTACTGGATTATTATGACCCTCTGGACCAATCGAATCTGTTGGATGATGGAAAAATCTCTTCCCTTTATAATAGACCCTCCAAAAAGATCTGTTCTGCTGCCATCCCTCACCCCTTCAGCTGTTATTTGGGTTGGCGATGGAATTTATTTCGCATTTAGTGGTGCTACCTGTAATTTCTCAGTTTTTGCTCACGGGTTCTGAAAAAGAAAATCATAAGCTTTGAGAGAATATTCTCTCTTCCACTTGTTTGATTGATTAAAAAAAACACGAGGGTCAGTCCTGAGCAGTAATTGAAGTGTGTTTGACTAGATTTTGATGGACTGTGTGTGTGTGTGTGTGTGTGTGTGTGTGTGTGTGTGTGTGTGTGTGTGTGTGTGTGTGTGTGTGAGAGAGAGAGAGAATGAGTTTAAGGAGCTTTACGGAATGTGTGTATGAGGATTGCTTCAACCAGATGCCTCAAGTGCCCTTTATGAAATACTTGGTTACATTTTTATCTTGCTTTAAAAAAAGTTAAATCTCATTCCCTTCTGTTGTGTGTGAACTCAGGCTGTATAAGACAAAGTATCACTGAGATAATATGCTGATCCAAATCAGCTGTCTTTCTTTTTGCTTTGTGAAATGTTCTAAACATGGCCTCCGACCTTTGAACTGACTTGGGGACTCGCATGTCACCAAAATGCTTTTAGCTGCCGTAATATTTTTCATACTATAGTGAATAATGTTAAAAAGAGCAACAAAACCATCCAAAACCCCAGACTAAAGGTTTGACAGGCACTGTAATGTATTTTTGGCTGTAAATTGGTATTTATGTCTGTACCCTGTGAATCAGTGTTGTACAGAGGGAAAATTGTGTGTGCTTTGTAACTGGTTTTATTGTAATACTTTTATAATAAAACAATTAATTGTGTACTACTGTTTTGAAGTTTTATTTTACGTCTTCTGTAGTTATTGACTATTCATATTGCACACAAATTTGTTTCCGCTCCATAACTGATACAGTGATTTTCAATTTGCAGGTTGTTGTGATGTGTTCTGCTAAACCACCAGCAGATGGTGTCCAATCTTACCTTTTTAAACGTCCAATTCTTTGAATTCTCATACAGGCTCATGTCTTTTTACTTTTTTTTTTTTTTTTTTGTCTTAAGCTAAAGCTAATTATAATTGCAATAAGCTTACTAATAAAGCTAGCTAACTTTTATCATTTATAGAATTTAATTCAACAAAGACAAATTTTTTCATTAATATTTTTCAACCAAGTTTTTTTTAGCAATGTAGTTGCCAGAAGTATAGCTTCATATTAGCATCTGATACTGAGTGAAAAACGACTCGCAAATTAACATATATTCTACTAAACAAAAATTCGTTTATTTTCTTTCTATAAAAAGGAACTGAAAAAAAAAATCCAGAGATAACTCATTGTTACTTTAAACTTTTATTATTTGTCTGTTTTACAGTTTACACAGCCAAACCTGTATCCCTGGTTACAAATCACTGCACTACAGGATTCCTTCCTCGTGCTTAGATGGCACACCCATTAAAATTTAGTACGGGGCCCTAAGAATTTAACATCCTTGGGCTTGTATTGCGTATTATTCCAGGTATGTTAAAGGCGTGTCATCAATGTGTTTAGCAATCTGAGTGACACGTAAGAGAAATTTGTATGATAACAGGAAGCAGCATATAATGAGTTGTGACCACCCAGTCTATTTGTAGTTGATCGTATCTGGCTGAAGGTGAAGGTGAAGATTTTAGCTACACTTCGGGTACCAAATTACCTACAGAAGTGAGCTAATTCGGACAAAAACTGTTTTTGAGGATGTCCTCACAAGTTAAAAAAAAAAAAAAAAAAAAAAAAGTCATACCTTTTTTTGTTATTTTACTTCATGACATAAAAACACTTATGACTGTAAGTGAGCAGCCAGGAGGGCGTGGAACTCTCTCATCTGCAGAACATCATAATGTGCTTCGAGTGTCGACGTCACAACGGAATTCCGCATTCTAAAAACAGCCTGTGGATCCTGCTTGGAGCTCTTGTGTGTATGGCAAGCTGTTTGAACATTACGCCTTAAAACTAGCAAGTATATTATGGTATACTAACTCTTATTTTTAATTACTACTAAGTAATCTGTGGAATCTGAATAAAATATTAAAAGGTAATTGCGATTTTTTTTTTTTTTTTTTTTCTCTCTCACAGTTCTTGCTTTTTTCTACGGAGCCCCGGACATGACATGCAAAAAAAAACAGTAGGCTAAATCTTGCGCACGATTTACTAATTCGTTCACTCGATTTACTAAAATGTGCTCACGATTTACTATTTCGTTCCCTCGATTTATAAATCATGCGCACATTTTAGTACATCGTGCGCACGATTTAGTAAATCGAGGGAACGAATTAGTAAATTGTGCACACGATTTAGTAAATCGAGGGAACGAATTAGTAAATCGTGCGCACGATTTAGTAAATCGAGGGAACGAAATAGTAAATCGTGCACACGATTTAATTTTTTTTCTTGCATGTCATGTCATGGCTCTGTATTTTTCCCTCAAAATTTGAGTATAAACTCGCTATTGCAAGTTATAAATTCAGAATTGTGAGATATAAACTCGCAATTGCGAGTTATAAAGTTTGAATTGTGAGATAAACTCACAATTGAAAGAAAATGTCAGAATTGTGAGCTGACATTTTTCCTCAGAATTTGACTTTATAACTCGTAATTGCGAGTTTATATCTCAATTCTGAGAAAAAAAAGTCAGAATTGTGGGACATAAACTCGCAATTGCAAGAAAAAACGACACAATTACGAGTTTATATCTCGAAGTTCCGACTTTATATCTCGAAATTGAGAGTTTATATCTCACAATTCTGACAATGTAAACTCGCAATTGTGAGAAAAAAGTCGCAATTATCTTTTAAATTTTTTTTTATTCAGTGGCGGAAACAAGCTTCCATAATAATCCACTAGTGACCTTAATACATTTTTTAGATACTAGTGCTTATTCCTTTGCTTATTCCTTTGCTATTAGTTACTATCCAAATAGTTTCACATGGAACAATTTGCAATAGTTTCTATTGAATTCTAGGGCTGGGACAATACATCAAATCTCGATTCGCGATACGAAGAATCTGTAGTGATTCTGATATTTCCGATGTATCGCGATTCTCTCTCGAATCGATTCTGAGCTTAGTTTTTAAACAGCTACTATATACGTGCTTTAGAAACACTTGTACACTGCCTGCTTCCAGTTCCTTTACACACACCACTTAAACCTAAAATAATCATTCATAAAGTTTGAAAAGGCTGAAGCGAATTACAGATCTCACATCATAAAAGAATTCTGAGCCAAGGTGCAAGTACATTTAACCACTACATGACTCAGCTGAACGCACAAGTGTAACCCCTTACCCAGGTCCTACTAGCCCCGCTCTGCACAGGCCTCAAACCTGGGTCTCCGGCGTGGGAGTCAGACACTCTAACAAGGAGGCTAAAGGCTGCAACCTCTAGCGTCAATCGCTATAGCATCTCTTGAGATCAGAGGAGTGAGGTTTACTTGCACAGTGACTACTAGCTGGCCTCCGTTACACAAGCGCTGTCCAGCAGTCTTCTTTGTGACCGTTTGAGAGTGTGTGGTTAAAAACTAGGCTAGAGCACCATCTGCTGTTAAAACTAAGTTCAGAATCGATTAGAGAGAGAAAATATCAGGATCGATCCAGATTCATTGTATCGATTGAGAATTGATGTATCGTCCCAGCCCTGTTGAATTCTATAGGGATATGTGGTGCAGATATTAGATATATAATTATTCTCTTCTCATAGGTACTGTATGTATTCCAACAACTAGAATACATACTAGTAGGAAGGGAATTGCTGATATCTTAGAATTCAATGGCAAACATTTGCAATTTGTTACCAGTAAGAATGGGATGATCCAACTAGATTTCATGAGAAAACATTTTATGAGGTGATGATTCATATGATGTGATTCGTATGGAAACATGATTTTTAGAAGAAGAACTGTTAGCGGGGCGTAAACAGATCACACAAAAGCATACAAATGAGATTGTACAGATTTTTATGGACTGGTTCGCCAAAATGTAGTTACGAATCACCATCAGAGTGTTGGGAATACTGTCTAATAAAAATTTACAAGTGGTGCTCACTGTCCAAACCTCTCAGGACATCATGGGTTAAGCTTGACCTAGTCCAGCTCCACCTCTGTGGATCTAATGGGTGGATGGATAGAGTTATGAGTATGGTTAAGGTGTGGTTGGACCTTCTAGCTCCACCCGTTATGCCCAAATTACATCCCAAGAGGGGGAGCTGGACTTCATGCTCCACCCATGGCAGCTCAAAATTCAAAAAGTGTTTTTTGCCTGTGTAAGGAAAATTACTAGTGAATATTTGAATAGATATTAGTAACTGTTGGGAAAATACTAATATCTAATAAATATAGTGAAATTTTAAAAGATGCTAGTCATTACTGGATTAAATGAGTAAATGTACAGATAGATACTAGTTATGTCAAAGGAATACATATTAAAACGGCTTGCCATAGCTGAGGCTGCTGGTGTGAAGCTCGTGTGTGTGTGTTTCTCTCTCTGGCCGGAGCTATACTACAGGCGGAAGTTACAGGCGCTTGTGTTGGTGAAAATCTCCTCTGCTGACTGCTGAGAAAGTGAAAATCATCGTATATGTTAAGCAGCAGGCGTTTTATAACGATTAAACCTCAGAGCATCATATATGTGGACGCGGTGGCTTTATTTTTCCCTCCTGCAATTGCAGACTGCTGGTTGTCGTCGGTAAAGGCAGACTGGCATATTTATTGAGTTTGATGTCTGGTATGGTCAGATAGTGAAGCTCTCATAGTAACTAACACGCACTTTGATTGGAACGTTCAGACATTCTGTTACATTGATTCATTGTAGCGCGTTTCCGACTCTTGTTGATACACAGTAGCGGGAGAGAAGAAACATTCACTTTATTCAGTGATGACTCGATTGGGTTTAACATAACTGGTAAATCACATATGTGACTTCCACAACAACCAATCTTGTGGAGCCTTTTCTCTTGGCGTTTTGCGCTGGATTATCATTGGAACTGAGATGGCAGACAGCGGTCGGGTGAAGCACGACAGCCCGAGCTCGAGCCCTGGACCCGGGAGGAAAAAGGTGCAGCAGTCGCCCGGTTCAAAGGCGCGGTACTGTGTCCACGCTCCCGGGCACTGTTTTCGGAAAGTGACCCTGACCAAACCGACCTTCTGCCATCACTGCAGCGACTTCATATGGGGGATTGTTGGATTTGTTTGTGAAGGTAAGATGCTTTATGGATGCACTTGGTCGGCATGTTTCATTCAGTAAAGCAATGTCAACAAAGTGTCTCTTACACAACTGCTGTGGTAATATTATGGTACAATGATGGTATTAGAAGACAATACTATGGTAATTTGTTATATACCATAGCATTGGATGAACAGTCATATAAACATCTTAATAAACATAATATTTGTGAGTTGGCCTTTTGAATGTATTTTGTGTCATTTAACTGTTTCATTTAAAGTGCAAGTGATTTTGTTCGAAATGGAATGTTCCCATACCACTTTGATTGACCGTTTTGATTGACAGATTATTATCTGTGCACATGTCATCCTGGAAAGAAGAAGGTATGTTAGAAAATAGATGGAGGATGTCAAGCAAATCAGTCTGTCTCCTCTACACCTCCCTCTTGACAGAATAATCGAATCGTTTGTCTACTAACTGGGGAAGACAGATTGATGCAGATCGATCCGACACACTCCTCCTGTTGGACAGGAATCTGTGCAGGAGGACACTTTGATGAGATCCATCTAATTGATGGAGGCCAGTGAGAGAAGATCTGTGCTATTCTCACTTCTGTTAGTTAGATGTTAAGGGTCAGTTTTTTCTTTACAGAGCTGCTCAGTTGGGTAAGCAATAAGCAAGTAGCTGTTTAGCATTTTAGATTAGGCTTTAATTCAAAGCATCCTGTGGACAATCTGTCTGAATTAATCTCTTTGAGGTACTATGGTAATGGATAATTGATCACCTTTTGCAGGATCCAAACCTACAACAGCCCAGACTACAATGAATTAAGACAAAAAAAAAAAAAAAAAAGATGCAAAAGAACCATAAAAGGATCATAAAAGTGGTCCATATGACAGTATATTCCAAGTTTTCTGAAGTCATAGCTTCACAGTGTAATGAGCAGACCATCCCTTATTCACTGATAATCTCCCCCTCCAGCGAGTTGTCAGTGACTGCAAACAAATAATTGAATCAGTGAGTTGAACTTGATCAGGTCAGTTACTGAATGAATCATTCACTTCTTCTCTCATAAACTCTCATGAAGGAAAGTTAGGGTGGATATCAATATTTTCAGTGAATAGCGGCTTAAATTTACAACACAAAGCAAGACTTGGAATATAGTGCCATATAGAGTCATATGGACCACTTTTATGCTTTTGTGTCCTTTATGAAGCTTGACAGTTTTTATTGCAATGCATAGAAAAAGCAACAGTTTTTTTTTTTTTTCTTCTCCTTTTGTATTCAGTACTTTTTTAGCAACGCTTGGCCTTGCAGAATCTGTTATAGAATATCTTCTCTAAAGACCAGCCAGAGCATAATCTTTGCCTGAGCTCATTTCTTTTGACTCTTTATGAGGAGTCATCACAATGCTGCTGATCTACAAGTTTTAAACTTTTATGGTCTGCAAATGACTTCAAAATGAATCCTTGATGGAGCCAAATCCCCTTCCATCTGATTTCTATATGGATTTTTTCCTCATACACATAGAGTGAATGTAAACTAGATCAGACGGTCTTGCCCTTTTAAAGCCTGTTGCTGTTTCTTAGGGAGAGATTAATCCACAGTGTTATGCTATTCGCCAAGGTTTCACCACAGTTCCTCTATGAAGGATTATAGCAACGAGCAGCATTACTTTAGAGACAAACTGACTGGATGTATGTTGCCATATGAGATTGGCATGGCAGAAAAGCAGATGTTGATTGACAAGGTGGATGTTACCAGGCAGAGTTAGGCAGTAATGAGACGTTTCTGTTACGTAATGTGCTGCAGTGAAGTCGTGATTGACTCTTCCAGGTTGGCATGGCAACACGTAGTCCAATGGAGCAAAGCGGCAGGCTGGATGCTGTAGCCAGACGGACCGAGAGTAGAACATAAACACACATGCATGTTCTATGTTCTAATGCTCATTGTGTGTTTATTGCACTAGTAAATGGACTAGTAACGTGCCAGGCTCAGACTAATGAATTCATGTCATTATTCAATTGTATTCATTACTGTTTCCTTTAATGCAATGCATTTTGTAGAGGTCAAATTATATAGTGCAGATATACATAAATATGATAAATAAAAAATGTACTTCAAATTGCCAAATTAACATTTATTTTAATAAAAAATAAATTCACAAATGTTCACTCTGACCAGGCCAAAACTTGAGCCTGATGGACTTGTTCTCAAGCCACTACTTGGTTGTCTTTGCAATTTGTGCAGGAGCATTGTCTTGTTGAAAAAAATAACATCTGATCATTCCTCTTTACATAACTTTTCATTTGTGGGAAGCAAGCCAATCTGCAATATTCTCCTGTACTCCAAAGCATTAAATGACTTTTCACAGAGAAGTAGCTTACCAATACCAGCAGCTAAAAAGGCTTCCGTCACAATGGCACCTCTTTCTCCATGCTTCACTGTGTGGTAGAGATGCATTTATTTGTATATTTCTCACCAGATTGAAGACACACCTCTGGAGCATCACCTGTGTTTCATTGTGATTCATCACTCCCACACTCCAAACTTCCCATATTCTGCCAAAAACTTAATTCAAACTTCATTGTTTTTCTGAGACCGCAATGGCATTTTAAGTAGTGCATTTATTTAAATTTAGCTAATTTCCTGACCATTAATTTGTGGTCAAGATAATGAAAAGCTTAGTGTTTAACCATGTTGGGCTTGGCCCATTTTTTTGCCCAGGAGTGTGTATCTTCTGTGGAAGTCTCAGGAACAAAACATGTTCATCCAAACATTGCCTTCGGTCTGAATGCAGTGATAGGATGTCCTACCTGCCTGTCAACATATGTATTTTCATACCTCTGTGCACCCTGCTCGCGTAGACATCACACGCCATCAGCACATTCCATAAGGCTAGCAAAGTTGTAGACAGACGTCAGTTACAGAGTGCCGCAAACAAACAGAAGCCACCCTTTACCGTTCCTCTTGAACAAAAACAACAAGCTTATGCTGCTTTCAAGCCATGTCGTAATTACGATGGCCAACCTGTGACGTCCTCAGACTCTGAATTATTTATTTTTATGCCAGCACTATCAGCGGCGAATTGAATCTGCAGCAGTCAGGTGGCACAAGTCAGAGCTCTAAGTTGTTCGTTATTATTGTAATGTTATGTGCTTTGAGACATGAGGTAATTTAACACCGTCTCTTGTGACGCTTTGCAGACTCCGCTCTGGCTGTGTGCGTTTGTGTTTTGGAGGAGGCGTGGCTTTGGAGACCCTCTGAAGGGAGGGTGGGCTCTTATGATTTTAAGGCTAGCTTGCTTTTCATAGCCTTCGAAATTGCCTACCCTACCTTTAAGTCATTGAACTAACTTCTTTCAGTTGGTGTGGTTGTACAATAGGCTCTATCAATTTTTCAAATATTTTTTTAAATTTACAACTGTAAAGGAAAAACTTTTTTTTATTTGTACATGTAGCGGTCTTGTTTAAAGTCAATATTACATCAGTCTAACTCTAAATATCAAGATGACCTTAAAAGAACTCTCTAAATATTTTTTGGATATACTACATGAGGCAAATAATTGCATAATAAGTGTGCATTCTGTTCAAGAACTATATATTTTAATAAGTATTTCAGTTGTGCTTGCACAGCCATTTATATTACAATACTATTTAAATATGATTAAAACTGAATTTCATGGTCACGTTTCTTTGTTTATGTCAAAGTATCTATTATCTCTGTTTCAACCAAGATATTTGGTCTGCTGTTAAAAAAAAAAAAAAAATGGTAACATCTAAATTAACTGGTTCCATTCAAGTCAAAAGTTTTTAACATCACTGTATCAACCTAAATACATAATTTATACCAACTAAACTAATTTATATGGGTTAAATTGGGTAGAAATAGGTCTTTAAGGTAACAGTTGCAAAATTGATATTGAAATTTTGGTCACTGAAAATTAAATGGAGAAAATTTTGGAAAAAAGTGTGTGTGTGTGTGTATATATATATATATATATATATATATATATATATAAAATTATAGTCCACTGACTATATTTTCTTAAATTAACATTGGAAACTAATTGGCTAAATGGTCTGTCACTAGTGTTTTGCATGTTAGACTAGACAAAAATGCAGCCTGCTAAAACAGTTGCATGGGCTCATATGACAGATTTTTACGTTGATTAAGAATGTGTAAACAGAATAGTCTTTGTGCTGTCCTTAGCAATGTGTGCATGTAATTTCTAACTGTTTCACAAGTGTGGTGGGCTTTACAGTGTGCATGAGAAAACGTCTGTGGTTCGTTAAACTTTAGAATGTTTTCCTTGCTGTTGTGGTTGTGATAGTGAGAGGAGCTCAGCCTGGCCAGCGAGATCACTTCCTGTCTCTGGTTAGCATGAAAAACCAACAAGTGCATTAAGTGAGGTTCAGTCTGTACTGAGGGCCAAAGTGGGCTCTGACAGCAGCATAAATTGGGTACACGGCGATTCAGCAGTCACCGACCACAGAGACAGGCGATCGGTGATGTTGTCTTTTGTGCAAATTGTTCTATTGAGCTATAAATTGCCATTGCTTGATGTTTGGAAATGTTCGTGAAATTTTGTCCAGTCATAGGTTGACCTTGAGTATAGGCATTACTTTGTTTTTGTGAGCAGTCCAGCTGGTCGATTGCTGACTCAACATGGCAGAATGGGTATAATGGGTAAACCAGTTTAGAAATGCTATTTTGGAAATCCTTTTGGTGCTATAAAAGATTTGTTTGTTTACAAAGTGCCATCGGCTCTAAATTGTGAAAATTATGATATGGCTGTGACTTCACTGCTGAAAAAGAGTGGAAAGTTTGTTTTTTTGCTAAAGCTGCTGTATTTGCATATATTTTGGCACCATAGTTCTGTGGCTTGCACTAAGTCTCTCTCTTTTTCTCTGCAGTGTGTAACTTCATGTCACATGAGAAGTGTTTGAAGCACGTCAGGACCGTGTGTTCTTGTATGGCTCCCACGCAAGTTCAGGTGAGTGACGTGCCACACATGACATCTGACAGGATGGACAAACATCAGTAACTATGTGGATAAATCTCATTAAATCTGTAAGGAACATGTCCTGGTCATATTTTATCCCAAAAGTTAAAATGGAAAAAAAGAAAAAAGAAAAAATTCTTGCAGATTATTTTCACATCTTTTTTTTTTTTTTTTGCATTGTGACATTTTTTTTTCTTGACAATTAAGCACATTTTCTCCCAAAATTATTGTTACTTTGCTAAAAATCCTTACTGTAATGCAAAAATATATATTATGTATTATATATTTGTTTTTTCATCAGTAAATTTACATTACAATAATGAGAATCGAATAAGAATCGCTATTCAAAATAAATTCTTCTTAAGAAGAATTCTTCCTAAAAAGAATATGGATGGAAAAAAATATTAATGCTAGGCTTCATTTTCTTTGTACAAAAAATTATATATATATATATATATATATATATATATATATATATATATATATATATATATATATATATATATATATATGTAATTAATTAAATATTTTTTCCATGAAATATAACTCAAGGCATGATCAACAACGTTATTGAGGCATCACGATGCTGGATGGAAGCTCTGTAATACAGGACATGAAGTCTCAAACAATTATGCTGTTAATGAAGAATGATCAAACTGTTTTGTAGGGTATGATCATGCAACAAAGATCATAATTAGCAGTTGATGCTTACCTGTCTTATCCGTGGCTTTGCATTACAAACAGGAAGTACATTACGCCCTGGAGCCATTTTGCTCAGAGACACAGCAGTTGTTGGGTGCTTCTCAAACGGAAGGCTGCAAATTTTGGCTGCCACATCATCAAACATTACTTGAGGCCATCTCAAAATGAAGGATCCTTGGAAGGCAGCCTTTGTTTCGTGTCCTTCATTCGGCCTGTTTTTAAGGACTCATCGGATGTATCCTTCGTGGCCTTAAATCACCCACAATCCTTTGCACATATTCCAATTCAAGAAAATAAACTGAGGACTTGAGTTTGTCTGAGTTTATTATGAAATGTAAGACAAAAATAATGTTTCCGGACATGAAAGCATAGATTTTATCTTTTGTTTTGCTGTAAATTAAAGGGTTAGTTCACCCAAAAATGAAAATACAGTCATTAATTACTCACCCTCATGTCGTTCCACACCCGTAAGACCTTCGTTCATCTTCGGAACACAAATTAAGATATTTTTGATAAAATCCAATGGCTCAGTGAGGCATGCATTAACAGCAAGTTAATTTACACTTTCAAACGCCCAGAAAGGTAGATATATTTAAAACAGTTCATGTGACTACAGTGGTTCAACATTAATGTTATGAAGGTATTAGAATACTTTTTGTGCGCCAAAAAAACAAAATAATGACTTTATTCAACAATATCTTTATGAATCTTTTGTTTCAAATCAGTGGTTCAGAGCGCCAAAGTCACATAATTTCAGTAAACGAGGCTTCGTTATGTCATAAGTGTTTCAAAATTTCAGTGGTTCACATGACTTTGGCAGTTTGATACGCGCTCCGAACCACTGATTCAAAACAAAAGATCCGTAAAGCTTCAAAGCTTCATGAAGTAGTGTTTTGAAATCGGCCATCACTAGATATTGTTGAATAAAGTCGTTATTTTGGTTTTTTGGCGCACAAAAAGTATTCTCGTTGCTTTATAATATTAAGGTTGATCCACATGAGGGTGAGTAATAAATGACCGAATTTTCATTTTTGGGTGAACTAACCCTTTAATCATTTAACACTAAACTGCCAATAATGTAAGCCACTGGGAGACTGCAGACTGCCGTCATTCATTGTATTGCATTAATAGAAAGCCAGTTAATATAAAGGTTTGTAATACAAAGTATTTTTTCCAAAATTAAGTTGAAATAGTATTTTTGTGCGGTGACCACGGGGCAGAAACATGTATTACGTAACCATGCATAGCCTCTTTCTAGACCATCACATTCGCTTTTGATGCTAAGGAGGACTCTAGACTACAAGCCTCCAAAGGACTGGACTAGGAAGGACACAGCGTCATTAGGATGCAGCCTTCCGTTTGAGAAGCACCCAGTGTAGCCCTTTGTCCAGCCTTCATAATGAATTACTGATGACTTCCTGTCGCGTTGTGGTCTTTCATGAAGGCCAACTGTCAGCCAGCCTTTGTGCCTTTGATAGCAGCTCATCTAGAAATCTAAATGAGCTGCTATCAGCCTAGACCGGAAGTTTTTTCCCCCAGTGTACTCACTACTGATTATAAACCCAATCTATAGTTGCTAAACTCATTGTACTGATATAATGCAGGTCCTGATCACTGTGAATTTTAGAAGTGGCCTCGCTGATATGAACATATTGTGTTAGCATGCTAATTTGGTTTATTACACTTCGCTCTGGAATACTTGATTGTGATTGGGATTAAAATATTTTTATAATTATGTACAACTATTAATTTCTGTTAATTTCACCATTGTCCATGGCAACTTGCTGCTACTTTATTGTATTTTGTATCATTCCAGTCCACAGTCTTAAGGAAAAAAAATATCTCTCCCAAATAATGTTGCAAACTATACAGGGAACCCTCTCATTTGGTACACTACAATATTAGAGTTTACAATTAATAGCAGAGGTATTCTATTCAGCTGCTGTTTATTTTCAGATATAATAATTACACAAATAAAAACTGAAATGTATAAAACTTATGAAAACTACCTTATGTGATACTAAGCACTTGTCTTCATGGCAAATTTGCACAAACATATAATTAACAGTAAATAAGCTCCTCTCTAGTGTTTTTTTTTTATTTTATTTTTTTATGTAGATAGCTAAGGAACTGTGAACATTGGAAAACATTCCTGAGGTAAAAGTGACATGATGTGACATTGTTGACAAGCTTTTTTATTGACGTCTTTCCGCGGTTGAAACACAAATAAAGTGATTACATGAGACATGATACATTCTGGTAAGTTGTACAATATATTTCAACATACCTTTGATGTTCATTCATGTTTTTTGAGATATAACTTGTATTGAAGAGGAAGAAAAGACTCGCGCTCCGCGCTGCCGCCTGAACTGAGGCATTACAGCGATCACATTTAAGAGCGTCAAAACACCATTTATTGTTTGAATTTCACGATACAATGGACAGAATTTGAAAACTGAAACTTTAATACTTATCAGAAGTAATAAAGCACAAATCTTTTTGCGATTATTGGATGGGAGGCGCTACAAATAATATTTGATGTAGAGAAAAAAAAAAACGCAGACCTGGCAACCCTGGCTTGAACTACGGGTGATTCATAGGGTCAAAAGGAGCCTGCTTTAACGTCACTATTTTTAAACTGTTAATGCGTTAAAATTCAACACGAGTGATTTTCTTTAGTTTTTTATATTTCTATATAGATTTAATAAGTTTTAGTTTTATTCATTTTAGTAGCCTACTTAAACTTATTTAAGTTAGTTGCCAAGGCAACATTTAAAAAAGTTTACATTTTATAACTAATGTTTTTATTTGATTTTATTTAAGCTTTATTTCAATTACCAAAATGTTTTTATGAATTTTAGTGTTAGTTAACAATAACAACTGTTTGTCTTGCCTAGGCCAGTTGTTTTTGCCATTGTAATGGACAATTGTTACTTACTTAGATAAATCAATATTTCATTGTCCATGCATTTATTTATTTGTCATTTAAATAATTAATTAAGTGGGATTGGAATGTAATAATTGGGATTTATCAGGCTCTTTTTCATTTTAATGTCTGTACACTCTCCATTGAACAGTTGCTGCGACTTAAAGAAAAACTGCTGCAGTATATTGTTTTTTTTAAAACAGGATGTACAAATGTACAACAGCATGTAAAAAAATAACAGATCTTGCTGGTTACCAGCTTGAGAAAAAGTAACCACATGAGATGCTCGCTGCATCCTCTCAATGTGCTGATACCACACGCCACCACAGGGCTGAGTTCACAGCGAGCAAAGCCTGCCTTGCTTTAGCCAAATGGCAAAAATGTAACACTGACTGGCCAGCCGCATCAGAGTAGCCGCAGGGCATGACAGGAGGCCGAGTCAAGCAACATGCCACAGCAAAACTTAATTTAGACCAAAAGATAATGAGGTGGAACTGAAACCACTCTAAATTAAAGATGGGTCCTCAGAGAAACTACTGGAGGTTTGCCTTTATACATAATGAATGAAGAGACAAAACAAGAAAGTGAATGCAGTGTTTTAATTCTCTTTTTCTAGTTTCTCAGGCATTAAGAGTGATGCATTCAGTTTGAAAAGGAAGTGGATGTGACTTTTTCTGTACTGGCTGAAGACTTTTCTCAGCTCTGTGTGTGTGTGTGTGTGTGTGTGTGTGTGTGTGTGTGTGTGTGTGTGTGTGTGTATGTGTGCGTAGGTGGGTGGGTGGTGTAGGAGTGAGCCAGTCTCTGAGCCAACTGCTCCATTAACCTTTACTCAACAACCTCTCTGAACCACATCTGAGGAAATACGAACACAACAGTTGCAGCCATTCGACACTGTTATTACTGAAAGTCAAGAATATGTCCTTTAAGACTTGAGAAGGTCTTTTTTCACCTTCTGTGGATACTAATTAATTTAAAATAAAATACAATAATTTATAAGACATTATGTGCACAGAACACATTTAACTTCTGGAATGTGACGTATTTCTTTGTGAAACAGAATATATGGCATAGTCATAATTTAGGTTGGAACCTAAATCTGGAAGTGCATCAATTGGGATTTAGGATTGTGATTGTTAGACTCTGATATTAGGGCTACACTATATATAATTTTAGCATCGATATCGCGATGTGCGCATCCTCAGTATAGGGATTGTAGTTGATCTGTACGGACCAGGCATCACGTGATTCTCGGATTAATTGCAAAGTTTAAATTCAAACGTTCATCATTTGCATGTGTTTTTTTGTGCACACACAGCACGCTAATACAGAATTCCATTCTATTCTGCTTGAACACATACATGCAAAATTATGTCTCAATGCCTGTATCCTCGTAAACACAGTCGCTTTTGGCTTCCGTGTCATTATATTGGATCCATGCATTCGGTCTTAAAGTGACAGCATCATAATATTCCTGCTGTTGTGTCATTAATGTTAATCAAACAACAAAATACAAAGACGATGAAGAATCATTTTCACACATGAATTGGCACCTCTGACTCCAGACCTTAAATTAATTTAAAGTGTTTGGGATGTGCTGGAGTAGACTTTACAGAGTGCTCACCTCTTGCATTGTCAATACAAGATCTTGACCAAAAATTGATGCACCTCTTGATGGAAATAAATGTTGTGATGTTATTTCCATCAAGTGGTGCATCAATGATTCTTTATGCTCCCTCCCAAACATTCTTTCACAATTTGAGCCTGATGAATCTTGACATTGTCATCTCGGAATATGGCCATGATGTGTCTTCCTACATTGTTGTTTAGGGAATGAAAAGCTACGCACTCCATCAATTAGGGTTAGAAGAACTGTTGAGACCAGTGTTCTTTTAGTATTATTTATATTTATAGTTTTTTTATTTATTTTTTAAATGACCTTTTTTATGTTTTCAGATTCCATTTTAATTCAAGTTTAATTCTTAATTTTTTTATTAAATTTAATAGTTTTTCATCTAATATTTATATTTTATTTTGTTTCTGTTATTTCAATCGCTGAAAACTTTTATATATATTTCTTTTTTTTAATAACTTTTTATGTCCTTCACTTTTTTCTCACCATGAACATAGCCGTGGTAGCTGGCGTGGCATTAAAGTATTAACAAACAAACAAAGCAATTCCTGAAAACATTTTTTAATAGTTTTAGTTACCAATAATAGCACTGCCAGGGACATTTATTAAGGAAGTAAATATTGACATTTTTATTTAATTTTGTCTTTAAAGTGATTACTCACAATTTATGTTTGATGAATTATTAATCTTAATCTATAATATGAATATTAATCTTGAAAACAATCTAAAACAACAGCAAAAATGAGTGAATAGTATGTAATATCTCTCAACCAGAACTGAAAAATGCTTTTGCTTTTTAGCAAAGCTGAGCTTAATGTTTTCATCCATTTGTTCTGAAAGTACTCTGAGCCAAGTACCTCAGCAGTAGCCATTTACAGGAGCCAATCACCTTTAGGATCAGAGAAATGGCAGCTAATGACAGGAAACGAGGTCACGTCCGGTAGGATGCTCTGCAGTCTACTGTAGCAACTCCCTTGGGAGGGCAAGAGCCAGTGAGGATGTGTCCACCGCAGGAGGGAGAGATGGGCCGCAGCTCAAGGCCACATGCTGTAGGGTGTGTGTGTGTGTGTGTGTGTGTGTGTGTGTGTGTGTGTGTGTGTGTGTGTGTGTGTGGAGCTTCATCAGCAGAGATTTTGAGTACCTTGGCAACCTTAAACACAAAACCTCACCATATTTTCCTCTGTATTATGTGGAATTCTATTTTTTTTTGTCCCTAGAGTTTAGGTGTTTTCTGTCCAGTGGCCATATTTTGGTTCATGACATTAGCATTATGAAAATGTTAGGCAGTCCAGACTTCTAAACAGCTGTTCCATGTCTGTGAGCTCATAGACATCAGCGAGTTCGATTTCTGGCACCCTGTCAAGCGTGTAAATATCCTGATTTGCTTGAGCAAATGTCAAGCTATTTTTCTTCTTTCCAGGCCATATATTCAAATCTTGAGTAAAGCACCTAATCTATCCCGTCGTTCACTGCTCTGTGTGCTGTCTTGAGAACGTCTGCTCTTAAATGTCACTTTGGTTTTTCTCTGAAGCTGACAGGTATGCCTAGCAGCACAGAAATGGAGTTAATGTCCCCTGCCTTTTTGCAGTACTTGTATGTTCTCTATTAAAATGCAAAAATTTTACCTTTAGGGTAAACAGCTTGTCACTGACGCAGTACCCTCAAAAAGACGCCTTTGTACCTTATCTTAAAGGATACATATATTAAGGGTACATACAGTATTAATACTTATATGGACCATTTAGGTTTAGATAAGGTCAAATATTTGGAGTCTTAACACTTTTTACTAATAATTAATTCTTTTATTGAACAAATATGCATTAAATTGATCAAAAGTGACAGTAAAAACATGTATAATGTTACCAAAAAAATTGTCAAATAAAAAAATTAAAAAAATATATATATCATGCACAACTGTTTTCAACATTAATAATATTAAGAAATGTTTCCTAAAGACCAAATCAGCATATTAGAATGATTTCTGAAGGATCATGTGACACTGAAGAATGGAGTAATGGCTTCTGAAAATTCAGCTTTAATCACAGGAATAAATTACGTTTTAAAATATATTAAAATAGAAAACAGCTATTTTATCTTGCAATAAACATTTTAAATTTCTACAATATTTTTTAACTTTATTTTTGATCAAATTAATACTCAAACAAATTTAGCAACGTTTTAATAGTGCCACAGCCATTTCTTTCTCTGCATTTTAAACTGGGGCAGGAGAAACTGGGATGGGGAAAATGACACACTTCACCTTTAAGAATGCTTAATGGAAATGTTCAGCAGCATAGACACCCTAAAGGGAGTTTTCCATCAATTAAAGGGAGTTTTTCCAGTGTGGGGGAATTAAAAGGATGTTTTTTTTTTCTTCAGTAGGCGAATAGAGACCATCAGCTCAAGAGCATGATGGAGGCAGTGCAAGATTATGGCTCTCCAGATGTTACTCGCTCTCACTACCCAAAATAACCTCTAATTCACCACCCCACCAAAGTATTTGTAGAATTATTTACAAACCAGCACATCAAGCAGCCAAAGACCTGGAGATATTTATCCACAGGAGTCACAGTGCCGCCTGTCACCAGCAAAAGAATGGGAAGGAGAGGGCAGAAAGGCTGACTTCTCCTCCCCTGTTTCTGTGCTGTCACAATCTTCTGTGTGATTCACAACGTGTTCCAGTGAAATCAGTCGTTACAGATGGGCACGCATCGTGACAGCCCGGCTGGGATTTGTCATCACATCTTTTCACTATATCAGAACATCTTGCTCTGGGTCTTTGAAAGCTCCAGCTATGCTCACATCTGAGTCATATCCAGATAGTAACTGGGTGTTATTTAGCTGGATTCCATTTCCAGTTATAAGTGAGAATCTTTACGTTCTTTATGATTCGGTTTGTTTCATTTTTGATTCAGTCACAATCCAATTTCAGACATTTATTGTTGTTTATTTTTGTTTGTTTGCAGTGTAAATGTGCCAATTTACAGTATAAATGCTGCTGCAGACAAATGGCATTTTGTCCTGCATATGCTTTTTCTGTATACAGACTTAGGGTATGTTCACACTTAGCAGGTTTGGTTCGATTAAAACGAACTCTGGTGCGATTGCTCTGTTAAAGTGTGGTTCATTTGAGTAGTGTGAATTCTGCCATCTGAACCCTGGTGCACACCAAACAAGCAGACAAGACCCCTGAAAAGGTGGGTCTCGGTCTGCTTCCAAACGAACTCTGGTGCGGTTCAACTCAAATTTGACCAAAGGCATATACACGAACCAAAAACTGGACGTGATGTCACCAGATGCGACCCTAAAAAGGACATACAGTAATGCTAATGCTTAGTAATGCTAAGCTACATTGCCTATTACAGTTTGGTACAGGCATCAGAAACTCCTTTATACATTTTATAAACTCTTCACAAGTTCTCAGCTGGTCAAACTGATATACAAGCATACAACGAGCGCATTTAGCCCAGCACACAGCATTGTTTTCGATGTTCGGTAAGTTCCGTCGCAAAATACGTTTTTTTTGTTGTTTTGTTTTTTGTATCTTTAGGTTTGGTCTTAAAAATGATAGTGTGAACGCTAAGCGAACCAGGACTAAATGTATTTTCTTTTTTGGTCCGGACCAAAGAGAACTAAACTACAAGTGTGAACTTGTTTTTAAAAATGCAGAATTTTTGTGGATCAGTCCAGAAAGTTGCATTTACATATTACATATTATTCGATGTACATGCAATAATGATTCTAATGCAGTTTACGTGATCCATGATCCATTTAAACCTAGACAAAGTGGTCAAGTGCTACGTGATTGTGATTTGATAAATGCCGTTGCATGTTAGATGTAAAAGGGGCCTCTGTAGGAAGTAAATGTGTGGAAGGAAAGGGAGAACCACTCTCAGGCCATTTACCCTTTCTCTGAGTGCATTTAATTGTATATGTTTGGTTAAACACATTTGAATATAAAGCACTCTAACGCATACAGAGAGGAAAGATTAGGTTTCAGTGTTGCATTATGTTCACATTTATTGGAATGCACTTAAACTACACATCTAAGAATGGAGCATATTTAGGAGTATATGGAATTCTGCTTTTTCTTTTCTTTTATTATTTTGACATATACTCTACATTCAAAACTTCCTCTGTTATATTTATAAATCTGTCTTTTTGTCTTCTACGATTCTGGTACATGAGGTCAAAGGAAAAAGAAATCAGCTATTTAAATTCTCTACTTTCCTCCACCAGACAGGAAGGAAGTGCGGGCATCTGCACACTTTCCTACCACTCAGACAGGAAGTGATGTCACATGGAGTCACAGATGATACACGACTAGCCCATTAGTGATGTCCGATTTGTGACTAAATAGTTTAATTAAACCAATTATTTTAATGACTCAGTCAAACTAATTTGAATTATGAATGACTAACTTTCCAAATCTATTCTGAAGAGGGTGTGGATTTTTTGTGGACCTGAAAAAATACTGATATGCTAAAGTGAATCAGACCTCCTAGACAATGTGAATGATACGGTGTAAGTTAGTTTCAGTGTGAATCAGAGCAATGTGCGCTTCAAGTGGCGCCAGAAATATCGTAATTTCCAATTTTAAGCACATGAATGACCAAGCGAAGTAGAATTCTAGATTATACATGTTGCTAGATTATAAAGGTTGCAATTCAGATTCAGTTATTTGGGTTTATTGTTCACAATATAATTTTATTTAGGCTACTTCCATGTTATGTTTCCGACTTGAATATGTGACATGTTGTAATATTGAACACGCGACTCTGAGGAACAAGTTTCCCAGGTGCATTTGAAGGCAGCTCAACTCCCAGATTTTATTTTATTAATCATTCTTCTCCTTGTTTGTGGTCCAGATTCCTGTAGCACATTGCTTCGGTCCCGCTGGTCAGAAGAAGAGGTTCTGCTGTGTTTGCCGGAAGCATCTGGAAGGCAGTTCGGCTCTGCGCTGTGAAGGTGTGTGAGTGTGTGTGAAGGAGGGTGTTATTATGGTGACGAGGGTATGAGATTTATTTAAACAGCATGATGGCATCAGGGTGTCTTAGACCTAGTAAAAATTTTAAAAATATTAAATATTAAAAAATAAAAAATATTAAAATCACCTAATTTAAGAGCATTGTTCACATGACATGAGCTGACTTCACCAAAAACAGAATACCAGACAACCTGTGAAAATAAAGAAAGTCTTGATGAAAACCTAAACTAGTTTGAGCTCATTTGACATTTTCTTTCCCCCCGGCAGAATTGATGCATTTCAAATGCAAATTGGTCATTTACATTTAGTCTTAAAGGGTGAGTTCACCCAAAAATGAAAATTTTGTCATCACCTTCACCCTTATGTCGTTCCAAACCTGTATGTTTTTTTTTTTTTTTTTTTTTCCTGTGGAGTATAAAATAACTTATTTTGAGAAATTGTTTTTTGTTTTGTTTTGTTTTTTTGTCCATACAATATAAGTCAATGGGCACCAAAACTGTTTGATAACCAACATTCTTCAGAATATCTTTGTGAATATCTTTGAATATCTTCTGCAGAAGAAAGGTTTTGAAGGACATGAGGGTGAGAAAATGATGAAAGAAATGTTATTTTTGGATGAACCATCTCTTTATGTGTGTAGTAGCAAAAACAGCCTGTTTAAGGGTCAGAGAGGCAGTGGAAAACGTTCATGTTAAATTAAATTAAAGTCTTGACGCAGAAGTGATCTTCTTAGAAAGCTGTATGATAGGGCCTATTTAAAATCTGTCAGCTGCTGTTGGTTAGATATTTCCATTGCTGATACACATTAATTTGTTCAGGCTGGTTTGTTTTGCTAGTTTTAGAGAGGTTTTGGGCACTGTATGGCTGACCAACTAAATCAGATCCACACTAGCCCGTCCAGGCCAGCAAACCATCTAGAACAAGCTCAAAGGGGCTATATGTAAGAATTTTCATAAGTACTTTTATTTTATTGCCAATGTGTGAACAGCTTGTAACAAAACTTTAAAAAACAAGACCTTCCCCGACTTCCTGTGTTAGGCCTGTAGACTGATTTTGATGTGATGGCAGTGAATTGCAGAGCTTGCTCCAACATATTCACATCGCTATGATCAGATGCTTTCTTAACTGCTGATTTCTCACCGCTGTCATTTTTGTTGTATGTTTATTTTGTTTTTGAGAGAAAAGCACACAGCACATATTTACATATTCATCTAAACGGCGCTCTCAGCTTAGTGGACGGCGTCTGGATGTTCGTTAAAGGGTTAGTTCACCCAAAAATGAAAATAATGTAATTTATTACTCATCCTCATGGTGTTCCACACCCGTAAGACCTTTGTTCATCTTCGGAACGCAAATTAAGATATTTTTGTTGAAATCCGATGGCTCAGTGATGCCTGCATAGCCAACAATGACATTTCCTCTCTCAAGATCCATTAATGTTAACTGAAGCAGTGTTTTGAAATCAGCCATCACTATATAAGTCATTATTTTGTTTTTTTGGCGCACCAAAAATATTCTCGTCGCTTTATAATATTAATATTGAACCACTGTACTCAGATGAACTGATTTGAATATGTTTTTAGCACATTAATGGATCTTGAGAGAGGAAATGTCATTGCTGGCGATGCAGGCCTCACTGAGCCATCGGATTTCAACAAAAATATCTTAATTTGTGTTCCGAAGATGAACGAAGGTCTTACGGGTGTGGAACGGCATGAGGGTGAGTAATAATTGACATTATTTTCATTTTTGGGTGAACTAACCCTTTAACAGTATATCGCTGCAAAGGTGTTTCCAACTTCTTTTTACTTTTAAGCGGAAAAATGAAAAAGAACTTCCCTGTGAGTGTATCGAGGCCATTAATCACATTCAGTCTCGTATACGTTACATGTGCACGAGCGCGAGCCCGAGCAATAAGTTGCTGGCTGAGTTCACTTAACAGCCACCGGTGTCACTATTAACATGGACTTCTGAATACTACATATATAGCCTCTTTAATAGATGAAAGTAGGTACAGTAGGTTTTTTCTGAAGGGTTGCAGTTATCTTCAGTGATGAAAATATCTTTTCCCTTATTTTAATAATCAGGCTCTTTCAATGTTTCCTCTGAAACCTTTTCTGTTTTGTTTTTTTTCCTGTTTCCCCAAACCCTTGACTTGGTCTTGGTCTTTTTTTTTTTTTTTTTTTGTATTCTGTTATTGCTCATTTGTCTGTGCTGGCTGTTCCTGTTTGGAAAGCTGCTGTTGCCATGGAAATGGCAGAATGGCCTTTTGCAGTGGGCTGAATTCTAAGAACCGAGCTGAAAAGGAAAACATCATACTCTAACTCTCTCTTTCTATCTCTCTTCCTCTCTCGAATACAAAAGGCACAAATGAAATTCACAAGAAAAGTCGGTCTTTAATTCCCACACCCACTCAAACATTTGCTACAATAACATGAATTAAGTGGCTTTTCCCTCTATCAGGCCTGTAACACCTCACAGACAGCACTAATAGTGTCTGTACTAATAAAATGAATCTATGATCTAATAAATCTATTAATGAATCAACTGTTTTACCTCAGATGATGCTTGCTTAGTGGATAAATCACATAAAGACACTCTGTGTTCTATCAGTAACCTTACCTTTCATGTCTTTCAGTGTGTGAGCTACATGTCCACAGCGACTGTGCACCGTTCAGCGTTAGCGATTGTCGTTTCTGCCACCAAGATGGAGGGCAAGACATTGTGAGTATAAGAAGCAGGACTGCACCATCTCCTTCTGTTTCTAATGATATATTAACCTGACATTTAAAGCCAGCAGACCAGAGAATAAAACAGTGGCTGACCTTGACTTGAAAAGTAATTTGAATTTTTCATAGTTTGTCAGAAGCTTTTTTTCACACTTGAAATTATCGTTTGGTAGATTTTAAGTACATTAGTACTGATTAACACTACATGA
The DNA here is from genome assembly GCF_019924925.1 of Ctenopharyngodon idella. NCBI lineage: Eukaryota > Metazoa > Chordata > Actinopteri > Cypriniformes > Xenocyprididae > Ctenopharyngodon > Ctenopharyngodon idella. The sequence continues at coordinate 18,182,862 of NC_067233.1, read as the reverse complement.
TTACACTACATGTAGCCTACTTATTGTTATTTGTGATTAAAAAGTGTTATTGTTGTCCACGCGTTTGGGAGTTTCGTATGAAGGCGAAAAAGTTTCCATGCAAGTTTGCCGTGTTGACCAAAAGAAAACTGCTTGGTTTGAAAGTGACTATACTATTGGCAATGGACAATGAACCTTTTTGCCCACAAAATTTCGCTAATGTGACTGCACTTTTACACAGGCAATGTAAAAATGTACATTTCTAGATAGTGTATGAAAACAAGTTTGAAGATTGGTATTTTTTTCCTTTATAGCACTCAAGATAATTTAACTTAATTAGAACACAATCTTGGCTTCATCCGAAAGCTTAAAAATACTTCCTTCAGAGGACGCATTCCAAGGATGGAAGGCATCAAGCCATATCCAAATCTAATGTTTGCTTCACTTCCTTTCTACTGAGATACCTTCATCTGATAAATTTTTGAAGGCAGCATAGATGTATCCTTCTCTGCCTTTAATATCCCACAATCTTGTGCTTTCCATTCTGTGACAGTTGAGCTAAAAAGTAAAGATGGCATCTGAAAGTTGCAGTTGGTGGTCAGTTTGTGTGTAAATGTACTTTTTTGAGCAACATTTTCCACTTTTGATGTCATTTCTAGCGAGAAGTTACTATTGTAGTAATTAAATATATGCTTAGTTGTCACCAAAGCATACTCTATTTTGTTGTAGATCAATCATTAAACCGTTATGCAGCCTCACAAGGTACCTTTGTGCGCAAATGCTGCCTGCAAAGTCATTGCTTAATAGGGCAGCAAGGGAACAAGTCAGCTGCCCAAGCTTTCCAATGCAGCCCTTGTCTTTCTACTTAGAATTCTATAATTAGATCATTTCTAATTATAGATCAAACTTCAAATTACCCCGAAAGTCAGAAGGAAAAGATTGGTTGATAAGTATGTTGTTCAACCCCAGCAGAAAGTGTAACTAGGATGTTGATCCAGGAACATGTCCTGGGTAAATCACATCCCCTAGCTCTATTATTGCTCTAGATTGTATTATTGGCCACATGGCTTTTTCTAACCCATCATCCCCTCCTGCTCTGGTAGGATACGTACCAGCACCACTGGCGGGAGGGCAACATGTCCTCAGGTGCCCGCTGTGAGGTCTGCCGTCGTACCTGCAGCTCCTCAGACGTCCTGGCTGGCATGAGATGTGAGTGGTGCGGCATTACGGTAAGTGTTTGCGTCTCGTTTTTACAGTGCACCCAACCTTTACATGTCTTAGCATTCAACACTTTCAGTTTGCCTGTTGTCAGCTGTTTTCATCACACAAACAGCTTCATTATTTAGTCATAAGAATGAAGGTGAGTGGGCTTTTAGGCTGTCGTGTCTCACAAAGAATCAGTCAATTATTTAACAGGTGCAATGTGGGATGCAGCTCCAGTCAGCACTCACAAAATTGTACTCGGTCAAAGTTGAATACAGTAAAACCTAGTAAGCTTGCTGTTGAGGTTTTATTCCTCTGTCATCTTGGTAGTTGCTATTTTTTTATTGCCTGGTTTCCTGGTTTCGATTGTAGGTGGTTGCCACATTACTGTACCTTTGTTCCAAAACCAATCACGCTTCCTCCATAGATAACATTTTAAGGCATCAAAAGGTAGGCAGCCTAATTAAGCTGCCTCTTAAGATATTTGTTTTTCCAGATTCTAAGACAACATCTCTTATATTTTTTACAAAGAAGGAAATCCCAGAATGCATTACTCTGGCCTGAAATGAATTTGGTTTATAGTATATGCTTAAGTTATGCTTGTTGTTGTTCCTTTCGTGATATTTAAAAATGTTGAGTCAGCCACTTTGCATTAATTGTATGGCCATATTCCAAATCACTCACATATGAGTTTCCATTTCAGTTAGGATGCTGACTTATAAGTCACCTGCCTACATAGGCAACGATGCAGGTTTTGGAAGAGAGCCACTGTGTCACTAGAATTACATACTGTACCGATGGCTCACTCTGCACTTTTTTCCTGCATTGTTTTATTTAGCTCCCGGAGATAAAACGCTCTACTCTACTGCACTCCAGCTATTATAGCACGTCCCTCTGAACACTAGCATCCATTCCACCCCCTCCCAGCTCTCAAGTATTTCAGCATGTACTGTAGGCTAGTAGATGATGTAAGCAGTATTGCCTGAGCAAAAGGTTTTTTGAGGACGAAGGCTTCAGAGTACACATTTGAAATGGCTGTTTCAGCCCTAATACTCTGAAAGCACAAACCTCTAGGATTTAGAGGGATTTTAAGAACAAAGACACAAGTAAAGGACTTATACACACAGACTGTAGCTTTACTTTTATTTTAGTTGGGGTGGTGTGGTCTAGTGGTCAAAGATCAGGACAGGTAACCAAAAGGTTGTTGGTTGAAACCCTGCAAAGGTCAATCCATGAATGGTAGACCATTGTGCTCTTCAGCAAGCCATCTAACCCCCTGGTTAATATAGCACACTTAATACAGGAACAATCTCTCTATATGTTGCTTTGGATAAATAAATGAACCATCTGTTGTCTTTATTATTAGAAAAACTTCAGTTCTCATAAAGCTGTACTAGAGCTTGTGAGCTCTTGGCTCAACAGCTTATCTGTATGTATATGTTTGCAGGCACATGCGTCATGTTACATAATCATCTCCTCGGAGTGCAGTCTGGGACGACTGCGGAACATGATTCTTCACCCCAGCTGCGTGTGGATCTGCTCACGGAACTTCAGCAAGATGCACTGTTACAGGATCTCAGAGAATTCCCAGCACGGAGAGATGGGTAATGCCTAGACACTTTCACATTCTCACTGAAATCTGAGCGGACACCTTAAAGCTGAAGCTGAATGTTCCGATTTACAACAGTTCTGTGCACAGCAGCTGTGGCATGCTGTTCATTAGCCCAGACAATTGTTCATCAAGGTGGTAAAAACAAGCACAAATATGTTTGCATTAATGCACTTAAAGGTTAGTTCACCCAAAAATAAAAATTCTGTCATTAATTAATGTCGCTATAAACCCGTAAGACATTTGTTCATCTTCAGAACACAAATTAAGATCTTTTTAATGAAATCTAAGAGGTTTCTATGCTTTCTAAGAGCCTGTGCAACTACTACTTTCAAGCCCCCGAAAGGTATTAAAGAGTTCATACAAGTAATCCATGTGACACCAGTGGTTTAACCTCAATTTAATGACTTTTCTGGGGCTTGAAAATGGTAGTTGCGTAGGCTGTCAATGGAGGGACAGAAAGCTCTCATATTTCATTAAAAAAATCTTTTGTGCACAAAAATGTCTTTTTGTGTTAAAAAGACGTTTGTGTTCCAAAGATGAACAAAAGTCTTATGGGTTTGGAATGACATGAGGGTGAGTAATTAATGACAGAATTTTTATTTTGGGGTGAACTAACCCTTTAATTATAGGTTTGGGGTAAGTACTTTTTTTTAAAGAAATGAATACTTACTTTTAGCAAGGATGTATTAAAAGAATAAAAACAAAAAACAAGAAAAAAAAAAAGTTTCCACCAAAATATTAAGCAGAACAACATTTTGACAACACTGATAATAATGAGAAAATTGTCTTGAGCACCCATTCAACATATTAAAGGTTTCATTCACCCAAAAATGAAAATTCTGTCATTTATTATCCACCCTCATGACGTTCCACACCCGTAAGATCTTCGTTCATCTTCAGTTCATCTTTATGAATCTTTTGTTTCGAATCAGTGGTTCGGAGCGCCAAAGTCACATGATTTCAGTATAGTTCACGTGACTTTGGCAGTTTGATACACGCTCTGAACCACTGATTCGAAACAAAAGATTCGCAAAGCTTCGAGGCAGTGTTTTGAAAACGGCCATCACTAGATATTGTTGAAAAGTCGTTATTTTGTTTTTTTTGGTTCACAAAAAGTATTCTCGTCGCTTTATAATATTAAGGTTGAACCATTGTACTCACATAAATTTGTTTTTAGTAGCTTTTTGGACATCTGAAAGTGTTAATTATCTTGCTGGCAATAGAGGCCTCACTGAGCCATCGGATTTCATCAAAAATATCTTAATTTGTGTTCTGAAGATGAACGAAGGCTTAAGGGTTTGGAAAGACATGAGGGTGAGTAATAAATGACATAATTTTCATTTTTGGGTGAACTAACGCTTTAAAATGATTTATTTTGAATGAGAAAATTGAGCTTTGCTATCACAGGAATAAATTACATTTTAAAGTTACATATTAAAATAGAACAGTTGTTTTAAATTACAGTAATATTTAATACTGTTTTTACTGTATTTTTGATCAAATAAATGCAGTCTTTGTGAACATGAGATGTCTTTCAAAAACAAGAATTTAAAAAATCTTACAGACTACACACACTATTGTTCAAAAGTTAAAAGTTGGCTAAATTATCCTTTTTGTTATGGAACTCTAGACATGGATTTTTTCCCCCCTTTATACAGTCTTTTTGGTATCCCTGTATGTATCATGTGAAAGTTACAGTGATTATATTGAATATAAATGCACAGTTTATCAATCAAGTCTTATAATTGCTCCCATAATTGGTAAGTCATGTGGCTATACTTTAGAAGTTTTATATCCCGCTGCAATGCTCTATAGATTTCCATTGCAAGTCCATTACTGAACATTTTTTGCTTGTTTTTACAAACTGGGAGGCATGTCACAATTGTTTTCTTTGGTACTCCACTACATGTCACAGCCGTATTTAACTTTTATTGAACCCGGAACATTTCTTCAATGCTAATGAGCACAATAACCCTGTTCTGTTTTAATTACCATTTTCTACGATTAAATGTATAATCCTTGAAAATAAGATGGGTGGGAAATTGCACATTTTAATTGAACCCTTCAATTCATTGTTAGACTGTCCTATTCACCTTTGAATATCAAATAACAAGATCACATGTCTGTAAATGGTCATAGAGAATTGTGTTTTCTCCAGATAACCTGGATGATGTCGATACTCAGAGTCCGGTAACATTAAAGGAGAATCAACCTACAGGATCACCTGACACGGGTACAAACCAAAAATTACATCATGGCTAATGGTAATAATCACCCTTGCGCCCAAAGTAATCTCCCATCTTTTGGCCTACAGGTAAACAGACTCTGAAAGTTTTCGATGGTGACGATGCAGCTAAGCGCAATCAGTTTCGTTTGGTTTCAATCCCTCGAATAATCAAGAATGAGGAAGTGGTGGTGAGATGTTTTTTCCCTGATCAGGTTTCACCTGAATTACAGTGTATACATCAAAAGTGTTATATAAAGATCATGCTTGAATAGCACTCAAACTTTATTGTCAGTTTCATTCTGTTGTTTCTGATTTCCTGTCCTGACAGGAAGCAGCGCTCAGAGCGTTCTACATTCCAGATGAACCGCAGGATTATGAGCTACAGAGTTACGGTCAACAGGGACTGTTTACAGATGACATCATCAACCGTAATGGCAGCCCAGACAACAAGCCCGTTTTTAAGGACACCATGTCTGATTCTTGGGTGCTCAGAGCAAAACCCAGAGAAACAGAGGTGGTGAAGATTTACCACCGCTGGCAAAAGTGAGCTCTACTTCTGCTTTTAGTGCATCATGTTCTGCTATTTTGTTTAGTGTTGTCCGACTGCCATAATGACTATTTACAAGAAAGTGTACAAGAATGTAGAGGAAACGCATTCTTTAAAGCAATCTTACAGGTTAAACTCAAGTTCTGTCAACAGTACCTGTGGCATGGTATTTAAAGTCAGCATGACACAGTGTTTGCACCCCATTTTACTTACATAATCCAATGTATTTTAACTGAAATGGAATATTCAATGAGAAAAATAAATTAGTATGGGCCTTAATATTATATACAAGGAATTGACTAAGAATTCAGGAGACTTGTTCAAAAATGGTTTGAAAATGAGAAGGCTTGGTGACATCAGGAAAGCTAAGTCATTTATTATGTTTTTATCATATTTTTTATTATATTTTATATTTTGAAAAAAGATGATTAGTCATTACTCATGTACAATTAAACCAGTAATGTGTATTAAAAAAGTAAATGACTTAAACCATAATATTCCTTTAAATAACCCACAAGCTACACAAAGAAAAAATGCTAAAGAAGTAGGGACGTGCGATATTAACAACAACAACAACAGCAAAAAAAGTTATCTTGATTATTTTCTGGAACTTTTTCAATAACAGTAATTAATTATATATCAAGTCAGTAAGTGGTTGGCATTCACTGAGTCATTAAGTCATTAATTCAGCCGATTCGTTGAAATGGCTGATTCATTCAGGAACGTAGCAAGTAACTGTCTTTATGAATGAGTCATTGAATAACTGACTCACCTGATTTATTCATAAAGCGCAGATTCATTTAGTAACGAAACACTGTGTTGCTCAGAGATGCAACTATTTTCATTTGGGAAATAAAGCAAGAAACAATATTGTGTCTTAAAATGTAACTCTCAATATTAACTTATTGCTTCTTGAACTGTTGTATAAAATCAGTTTCACATTTGCAATCATGCTGATATTCGGGAAGAACAGCACGCTTGCTCATGTCACACTGCTTATATTAATGGCATATGATATAGTTAAGACAAAAAAACACAGAGGCGTTTGAGGCACCCATCTTGAATTTTGAGGGCATTCTGTATACAAATAGGCTACTCACTGTCAGCTTGCACTTTATATTATCGTAGACAATACATAACACAAACCCCTCTTTAGAAGACAAAGTTAGCTATAAATAGATAAACAAAACAGAATGGAAAATGCATTTTACATACAGACACATCGTAAAGATGCTCAGTTCTTGCGTCAAAACGGAGGTTCTAGCTTACAGTTTACTTATCTAAGGGTTTTATGGCACATCAATCCTCTCGCTTCTCCAAACAAACCATATATCATCTTCAGGCATTGCAAGGAAATGGACAGTAGTTGTGTCGTGTACCACTCAGTGAGGGCAAGTGTATATGAAACCCATCAAAACACACTTGGCTCGACTGATGACAGTATTGCTGTTGTGTGTCTAGTTGCCACGGAGATGACACAGCATCCATGGTTTACCTAAGATGTTGTTGCCATGCCAGCAGAAAATGGATCACAAATGCTGATGGACCCTCATCGCCTACAGCAAATCATCAGGAAAACTTTAGATTTCTTGAAAAGAAGAGCAGTGCCACTCATGTCCTTGATGTTTCCATTAAGTTAGTTTCGTTAACATGGGTCTGGAACAAATTAAAGTATTTTATGTTTTATTAACATAGTTTTGAGTCAGGGAGGGATTGAGTCAGGCTTAACACATGCTGCCAGTTAGTGCCACAATCAAACGTGTTTATTCTTATGTAATATTGACCACAGTAAATCAAAATGTTGTCTGAAATTTCAGTGGCAGAACAGCGGATGATTTATACAGTGCCAAACCGCTGGTGAATCATGGGATGGAACGTTTTTCGATGCTTTACGTTTTCAAATGATGGTGTAATGAGGAAAATTCTTAGGTTTCACATTTGTGTTTCAGGGTTGGAGTCATCTACATCTCAGTGACTGCTGGGAAAAACAGCATGGTAGACACAGTCATAAAGGATGTGCTCTCACAACTAGGAAAACAGGTAACTTGGATTTCACTTCTCAAAAACACAATTTAGGGTTATTTGAACATACCCTTTAACTCTATGTATTAGTACTATGACACATGACACATATGACACTATGACAAACATATTTGTGCCACAAACATTGCTAATGCCTCAACACATGGAAATGTGTGCCATTACTTTTACAAGCAATCAAACTTATGATATTTGTCTACCGTATATGGTAGCAAGTGCCACTTGTAATACCCTTGTGTCTTCGTGGCATTCGTTTTGCACAGGTGAATGCCACAGTAGATTCATTAAATGCAAAAATCTAGTTATTTTTACTTTTTATGAACTAGTTTTGTTGTTGTTGTTGTTGTTTTACTTTTATGCATTTGTATGTTAATCCTCATGTTTTTGCAAATATCTTTAGAATGACAACCCTGCTGACTTTAACCTTGTAGAAGTTTTCATGAGCAGCAAACAAGGTAAGATCTCTTATGTGAAAAAGAAAGGACATTGATTTCTATGGTTTTATGTATCAGGAGGACATAAAAAAATCATCTGGTTCTTTAGCAATTCTTAAAATTAGGTAAATAAAACCTCAGATCAACAACAACCCATAATATATTACACTGTCATTATTTATTTAACAAAAATAAAGTCAAAATGAAGAAGCCATGTGTGACAAACTAAGTACGCCTTATGATTCAGTTGATGTAGAATATCGTTTAGATGTTTTTTGCCGACTATTCTTTACAATGTTGCTTCAGTTCATTGAGGTTTGTGGGCAATCTGTTTATGCACAGCTCTCTTAAAGTCCTACCACAGAATTTCAGTCTGGTTGAGGTCTGGACCAGTGCAACACCTTGATTCTTTTCTTTTTCAGCCATTCTGTTGTAGATTAGCTGGTGTGCTTGGGATCATTGTCCAGTTGCATGACCTGATTTTGGCCAAGCTTTAGCTGTTGGACAGATGGCTTCACATTTGACTCTAGAATACTTTGGTATGCAGAGGAGTTTATGGTCGACTCAATGACTGCAAGGTGCCTAGGTCCTGTGGCTGCAAAACAAGCCCAAATCATCACCCCTCCACCACTGCGTTTGTCAGTTTGTATGAGGTGTTTGTGCCGATATGCTGTGTTTGGTTTTCACCAAATGTGGCGCTGGGCATTATGGCTAAAAATCTCCACTTTGGTCTCGCCTGTCCAAAGGACATTGTTCCGGAAGTCTTGTAGTTTGTTTAGATGCTAGTTTGCAAACCAAAGCCGTGCCGCCATGTTCTTTCTAGAGAGAAGAAGCTTTCTTCTGGCAACCCTTCCAAACATGCCATACTTGTCTGGTCTTTTTCTAATTTTACTCTCATGAACTTTAACATTTAACATGTTAAAGGGTTAGTTCACCCAAAAATGAAAATAATGTCATTTATTACTCAGCCTCATGGCGTTCCACACCCGTAAGACCTTCGTTAATCTTCGGAACACAAATTAAGATATTTTTGTTGAAATCCGATGGCTCAGTGAGGCCTCCTTAGCCAGCAATGACATTTCCTCTCTCAAGATCCATTAATGTACTAAAAACATATTTAATTCAGTTCATGTGAGTACAGTGGTTCAATATTAATATTATAAAGCGACGAGAATATTTTTGGTGCGGCAAAAAAAAACAAAAAAAAACCGACTTATATAGTGATGGCCGATTTCAAAATTCAGGAAGCTTCGGAGCATTATGAATCAGCGGTTCGGAGCGCCAAAGTCACGTGATTTCAGCAGTTTGGCGGTTTGACACGCAATCCGAATCATGATTCGATACGCTGATTTATAACGCTCCGAAGCTTCCTGAAGCAGTATTTTGAAGTCGGCCATCACTATGTAAGTTATTATTTTGGTTTTTTTGGCGCACCAAAAATATTCTCGTCGCTTTATCATATTAATATTGAACCACTGTACTCACATGAACTGATTTAAATATGTTTTTAGTACATTAATGGATCTTGAGAGAGGAAATGTCATTGCTGGCTATGGAGGCCTCACTGAGCCAATGGATTTTTAACAAAAACATCTTAATTTGTGTTCCGAAGATTAACAAAGGTCTTACGGGTGTGGAACGGCATGAGGGTGAGTAATAAATGACAGAATTTTCATTTTTGGGTGAACTAACCCTTTAACTGAGGCCTGTATAGTCTGAGATGTAGCTCTTGTTTTTTTTTCTTTGCAATTTCTCTAAGCATTGTACGGTCTGACCGTGGGGTGAATTTGCTGGGATGTCCACTCCTGGGAAGATTGGCAACTGTCTTGAATGTTTTCCACTTGTGAATAATCTTCCTCGCTGTAGAATGATGGACTTCAAATTGTTTGGAAATGGCCTTGTAACCCTTCCTAGACTGATGGCAGCAACAATTGCTTCTCTAAGATCATTGCTGATGTCTTTCCTCCTTGGCATTGTGTTAACACACACCTGAATGGTCCAGACCAGCAAACTGCGAAACTTCTGCTTGTATAGAGTTGGTCACGCTTGCTGATGATCAATTAATCAAGGGCATTTGATTAGCAGTGCCTGACTGCTACTTACCCTCTTAATTCCTACGGAAGCAATAAGGGTATACTTCTCCATTTTGGCCTTGTTTTTGTTGAATAAATCATGACATGGTGTAATATGTCATGTGTTGTTCATCTGAGGTTGTATTTACCTAATTTTAAGACCTGTCAAGGACTAGACTTTGGTTTAACACCTTACAACATAGAAATGCTTTGAAAAGTCTGGACAATATCATGATATCCTGACCTTGTGTTTCTTTCCCATCTTTAGTTCAACGGCAAGTCCTCAGCGGTCAGGAGCTTTTACTGGACAAACTGCTGGAGATACGGAAGGTATGTGGGGCGGGACATGCTGATATTGCTTGGCATTTGGAAAACGCTCAAGGCGATGAGCCCTGATAAGCACAGCACACTAATTTTACACCGTCCGTGTGCTTGTTATGGAAAAAATCTTGTGAGAGCTTCTTGGTTGTCTCAAACTCTGATTCTGTGCATGTGACTTTCAGACATCATTGCGACAGATGAATCAGACACGGTTTTACATCGAGGAAAGCAGGAATCGAGTGGTGCAGGTCAGTCTGCTCTTGGGAGGCTTTCCGACACAACTCGACAAAGAGGAATACGCACACCTGCTGTCCGAACACCTCGCCATCAAAAGTGAGTCTGCACATCTCTGTGTGCTTGAATGATGTGTAAGCTCAAGGTTTAAACTGCTCAGATCCTTTGGATTTTAGCCGTTCGTCCCGTCAATCTCTTTGGATTCTATTAATCTTTTCATGAAATTGTCCTTTAACAATGCTGACCTATAAGTCTGACATACTTGTGTACTCATCGTAAATATGCCATGTCGCCACTCTGCTGGGAGGGATTAGAGCGGATTATATAGTGACTACTGATGATTTCTTGCCAGGGTTAACACTAATCATATCTCTCTCTCTCTCTTCCACACCCAGGTCACTTGGTCACTATCACTCACGTGTATGCTGAACAAGGTAAGAGCAACCAAATCTGTAAATCATAGGGCTCTGTGGGAGAACAGTCTGTTTCCTCGTCACAGGAAATGCATCCCTCCATTAGAGGCAACTTATAATATGCGTCTTTGTTCTGAGCACAACTAAACTGCATGACTTTATTTGATAACACTGAAGGTCGCTGGTGCATGCTGCAGAACAAACCTCTGGCTTTGTCCATGGGCCGCAGTCTGGCCTACTCTCAGCGCTCTGTAAATGAAAGCCCTTGTTCTGCACACAAACGCTCAGAACTGCTGGTTGTTTTCAGTCATCCACAACATGCCCACTGGCTCACTTGCCTTGATGCTTTGAACATATTTATAATGTTGTTACAGTGACGTGTTGGTTTGTGCGGAGGTCTTAAAATATAAAGTGGTTAGCACACAAGCTCTGACACTCTTCTATTTATTATTATTTCCTGTCATTGGCTACTGTACTAATAAAAATGGTACAAGGAGTGCGTAAGTGTGCAAAGTGGCCAATAAATAGAAGTGGTAGTTTCCCTTGTGTCATTTCTAGAATGTTTTGTTTTAGTGAATTTTAAGTGAACAATATTATGCAAAATAATTGTTAATTTGATTTGATTTTGGAAATTTTGAAAAATCTCAGTGCCACTTGAAAGTTTGTGAACCCCTTGCAGAATCTGTGAAAATGTGAAAAATTTTAACAAAATAAAAGAGAACATGCATTTTGTATTATATTTTTTTATTTAGTACTGTCCTGAGTAAGATATTTTACATAAAAGATGTTTACATATAATTCACAAGACAAAAAAATAGCTGAATTTATTAAAATAACCCCATTCATAAGTATGTGAACCATTGATTCTTAATACTGTGTGTGGTTACCTGGATGATCTACGACTGTTTGTTTGTTTGTTTTGTGATGGTTGTTCATGAATCCCTTGTTTGTTCTGAGCAGTTAAATTGCTCAGCGTTCTTCAGAAAAATCCTCCAGGTCCTGCAGATTCTTCAGATTTCAAGCATTTTTTGCATATTTGAACCCTTTCCAGCATTGACTGTATGATTTTGAGATCCATCTTTTCACACTGAGGACAATTGAGAGACTCCAACACAACTATTAAAAAAGGTTCAAACATTCACTGATGCTCCAGAAGGAAACACGATGCATTAAGAACCGGGGGTGAAAACTTTTTGAATTTGAAGATCAAGGTAAATTGTACTTCATTTGTCTCTGGGAAACATGTAGGTATATTCTGTTTCTTCCAAAGGGCAGTACTAAATGAAGAAAATTGATATTTAAACAAAATAAGAAAAATTTGGACCTCTTCATCCTGTTCAAAAGTTTTCACCCCCTGACTCTTAATGCATCGTGTTTCCTTCTGGAGCATCAGTGAATGTTTGAACCTTTTTTAATAGTTGTGTTTGAGTCCCTCAATTGTCCTCAGTGTGAAAAGATGGATCTCAAAATCATACAGTCACTGCTGGAAAGGGTTCAAATATGCAAAAGATGCTGGAAATCTGAAGAATCTGCAGGACCAGGAGGATTTTTCTGAAGAACAGAGCTCAGTTTAACTGCTCAGAACAAACAAGGGACTCATGAACAACCATCACAAAACAAAAAAACACTGGCACTGTGTGTGTGTGTGTGTGTGTGTGTGTGTGTGTGTGTGTGTGTGTGTGTGTGTGTGTGTGTCTGTGTCTGTCTATAATATATATATATATATATATATATATATATATATATATGTGTGTATAAAAAAAAAATACACATCGATCAAGCATAACATTATGACCACCTTCCTAATATTGTGGTATTCCCCCTTTTGCTGCCAAAACAGCCCTGACCTGTTGAGACATGGACTCCACTAGACCTCTGAAGGTGTGCTGTAGTATCTGGCAGTAAGATGTTAGCAGCAGATTCTTTAAGTCCTGTAAGTTGCGAGGTGGGGCCTCCATGGATCGGACTTGTTTGTTCAGCACATCCCATGCTCGATTGGATTGAGATCTGGGGAATTTGGAGGCCAAGTCAACACCTCAAACGCATTGCTGTGCTCCTCAAACCATTCCTGAACCATTTTTGCTTTGTGGCAGGGCGCATTATCCTGCTGAAAGAGGCCACAGCCACCAGGGAAAACTGTTTCCATGAAAGGGTGTACATGGTCTGCAACAATGCTTAGGTAGGTGGTACGTGTCAAAGTAACATCCACATGGATGGCAGGACCTAAGGTTTGCCAGCAGAACATTGCCCAAAGCATCACACTGCCTTCGCCAGCTTGCCTTCTTCCCATAGTGCATCCTGGTGCCATGTGTTCCCCAGGTAAGTGACGCATACGCACCCGGCCATCCATGTGATGTAAAAGAAAATGTGATTCATTAGACCAGGCCAACCTCTTCCATTGCTCCGTGGTCCAGTTCTGATGCTCACATGCCCTCTGTTGGCACTTTCAGCGGTGGACAGGGGTCAGCATGGGCACCCTGACTTGTCTGCGGCTATGCAGCCCCATACGCAACAAACTGCGATGCACTGTGTATTCTGACACCTTTCTATCAGAACCAGCAGTAACTTCTTGAGCAATTTGAGCTACAGTAGCTCGTCTGTTGGATCAGACCAGACGGGCCAGCCTTCGCTCCTCATGTGCATCAATGAGCCTTGGCCGCCCATGACCCTGTTGCCGGTTCACCACTGTTCCTTCCTTGGACCACTTTTGTTAGATACTGACCATTGCAGACCGGGAACACCCCACAAGAGCTGCAGTTTTGGAGATGCTCTGACCCAGTCGTCTAGCCATCACAATTTGGCCCTTGTCAAACTCGCTCAAATCCTTACACTTGCCCATTTTTCCTGCTTCTAACACATCAACTTTGAGGACAAAATGTTCACTTGCTGCCTAACATATCCCACCCACTAACAGGTGCTGTGATGAAGAGATAATCAGTGTTATTCACTTCACCTGTCAGTGGTCATAATGTTATGCCTGATCGATGTGTATGTGTTGAAAGTTTTGCTGCACATTCTTTATAGAAACAGTGACATTTTTTTTTTTTTTTAGAATTCTTTGATGAATAGAAAGTTCAAAAGAACATTTTTAAATTTTTTGTACAATTATAAATGTCTTTACTGTCACTTTTAATTAATTTAATATATACTATCTGAAAAAAATATTACTTTTTTTCTTCAAAACAAGCAAACTAAAAAACTGCCCCTTACTGCTAGTGATATATAGAGGCTTGCAATGGGATTTTTGTGTCCGTGCGTGTGTCTCAATCAGCTCCCTAGTTCAGTAGTCAGGGCACTGATCAGGGAGTCGGCCACATTCATTTACACAATATACTGATTGACAAGCTAGGGAGCTGATTGAGATGCAGGGTTTGTCTTATTTCATCATATCATGATAGGTGGTAAAAAATAATTGTGCTCAGAGCTAAAAATAATTGTGTCCCAGGTGTGAGCAGGTGTTAATGAGTGTGTGTTTGTATAATTGAGCTGGTGTGCTATTTTCAGGTGCTGTGGTTCTGCAGATCAGCTGTTTCTCAGAGGCAGAGAGGATTTACATGCTGGCCAAAGACATCAGCATCAGTGGCAAACAGCTCTACTCACTTGTCATACCTGAGATCACGGTACACCATCTTTTTACAAAGCCATAAATCTAAACACTAAATGGGTGCAACAGACTCCTATTTGTGAATATGGAAAGTGTTCTTGTACACTTTCTTTAAAACAAATGCCACTTGGTTTGATATTTTATTGTATAATGCAGTGTGATTTATACATTGACATGGCATTTTTAAATGAGGCTCAAAGATAGTTCATTCAGTAATGAAAATTCTGTCATTATTTACGTACCGCCATGTAATTCCAACCTTCTATGACTTATTTCTTCTGCAAAACAGATCTTTTTTTGTTTGTTTGTTTGTTTTACCATTGAAATTCAGTGGGCTCCAGTGTTTTGTTTGGACCAAAGTTGTATGGGTTTGTATGGAGACCCTAAAGGGACATGAGGATGGAATTATAAGGTTCTATCTGACATTTTTGTCAAAATTTAGTTATTCACATATTCTTATTATGTGACAACTTATTTATGTGATGTGATGTGATGTTTTTTTAAGTTGTGTACATTTTGGGACAGTATGGAATGCAAAAACTTTGAAGCTCAATATCTTAAAACTGCTCGGAATGCAGATAGAACTTATAATTCCAAGATGGTGATGTATTTAAGAGAGTGGAACCCACAGCTGATTCAAAATAATCACCTATATTGACTTCATTGTAATCAGTAGTAGGTCACGTGCTGTTCATTGCAACAATAGAAGGCTGTTCATTAAAGTTCAAAATGCTGGCCCAAGCTTTAGATACATCTAGTGGTCCCTCTAGTGGCCCAGTGAGAAACTACAGTACAATTCAACAACAAGTTTAACAAAGGTTCTTTTCTCTCCCAACAGCAAAGCAAGCTGGCCAAAGGAAGCTGCCCCCTGCTGGTCTTTGTCAACCCTAAAAGTGGAGGACTAAAGGGCAGAGAGATCTTATACAGTTTCCGGAAACTTCTAAACCCTCACCAAGTGTTTGAGCTGACCAGCGGAGGACCACTTCCTGGGTTAGACCTCCTCTCCTTTTGAATGATAGTCTAATTGATATTAATGTTTTGATTAGAATATGTATGGGTGAATACTGTAGGTTCCCTTCTCACATGTATGGGTATGTGTACTGTACAGGCTGCATGCTTTTAGGGACGTCCCTCACTTCCGTATCCTGGTGTGTGGAGGAGACGGCACAGTGGGATGGGTGCTGGGGGTTCTGGAGTCCATCCGACATAAGATTGCCTGTCCTGAGCCAGCGATCAGCATCATACCGCTGGGCACAGGTGCGTGATGGAAGTTTATAATTTAATTCTAGTTAACTGTAGGTTTTACTATTTGTTTGCATCCATTGTCATTTGTGTTCAGTTA